>NC_065560.1:2926641-5802546 GCF_022605725.1 Anthonomus grandis grandis
ACACATCTCGTGAGAGTCTAAGACAAAACCGTTGGAATTTTCCCGATAGCTCCCATAGAAGCCGAGATATAGGCCTTCAAAGTTTGGGTTTTTTCATTTTTCGGGTATACCCCCCCGTATCGAATTTTTCACCAAAAATTGATTTTTTTCGAATTTGAATTAACTATACCAGCGGCTTGTTCCCATCACCTACAACACGAAAACACCGGGTTATAATGAGTTTCGATAAAAACTAAGGGAATTATAGCACTTTGAAAATGCGAAAAATCGATTTTCTTTAAAATCAAAAATAGCTACAGAAACCCTTATCAGCGGCTTATTCCCATCACCTACATTACGAAAACACCGGGTTATAACGGAATTCGACCAGAACAAGTGGAATTATAGCTCTTTGAAAATTCGGAAAAAAGTCAATTTTTTACCCCGTTTTTGAGGCCAAAAATGGGCATCAAAAATGCCATATCTCGGCTATCGTAAGAGCTACGACCTTGCGGATGGTCTCGTTGGATTTAGAACGGCGAAACTAAGACAAAACCGTTGGAATTTTCCCGATAGCTCCCATAGAAGCCGAGATATAGGCCTTCAAAGTTTGGGTTTTTCATTTTTCGGGTATACCCCCCGTATCGAATTTTTCACCAAAATTGATTTTTTGAATTTGAATTAACTATACCAGCGGCTTGTTCCCATCACCTACAACACGAAAACACCGGGTTATAATGAGTTTCGATAAAAACTAAGGGAATTATAGCACTTTGAAAATGCGAAAAATCGATTTTCTTTAAACCCAAAAATTGCATTAGAAATCCCTATCAGCGGCTTATTTCCATCACCTACATTACGAAAACACCGGGTTATAACGGAATTCGACCAGAACAAGTGGAATTATAGCTCTTTGAAAATTCGGAAAAAAGTCAATTTTTTACCCCGTTTTTGAGGCCAAAAATGGGCATCAAAAATGCCATATCTCGGCTATCGTAAGAGCTACGACCTTGCGGATGGTCTCGTTGGATTTAGAACGGCGAAACTAAGACAAAACCGTTGGAATTTTCCCGATAGCTCCCATAGAAGCCGAGATATAGGCCTTCAAAGTTTGGGTTTTTTCATTTTTCGGGTATACCCCCCCGTATCGAATTTTTCACCAAAAATTGATTTTTTTCGAATTTGAATTAACTATACCAGCGGCTTGTTCCCATCACCTACAACACGAAAACACCGGGTTATAATGAGTTTCGATAAAAACTAAGGGAATTATAGCACTTTGAAAATGCGAAAAATCGATTTTCTTAAAACCCAAAAATTGCATTAGAAATCCCTATCAGCGGCTTATTTCCATCACCTACATTACGAAAACACCGGGTTATAACGGAATTCGACCAGAACAAGTGGAATTATAGCTCTTTGAAAATTCGGAAAAAAGTCAATTTTTTACCCCGTTTTTGAGGCAAAAATGGGCATCAAAAATGCCATATCTCGGCTATCGTAAGAGCTACGACCTTGCGGATGGTCTCGTTGGATTTAGAACGGCGAAACTAAGACAAAACCGTTGGAATTTCCCGATAGCTCCCATAGAAGCCGAGATATAGGCCTTCAAAGTTTGGGTTTTTTCATTTTTCGGGTATACCCCCCCGTATCGAATTTTTCACCAAAAATTGATTTTTTCGAATTTGAATTAACTATACCAGCGGCTTGTTCCCATCACCTACAACACGAAAACACCGGGTTATAATGAGTTTCGATAAAAACTAAGGGAATTATAGCACTTTGAAAATGCGAAAAATCGATTTTCTTTAACCCAAAAATAGCTACAGAAACCCCTATCAGCGGCTTATTCCCATCACCTACATTACGAAAACACCGGGTTATAACGGAATTCGACCAGAACAAGTGGAATTATAGCTCTTTGAAAATTCGGAAAAAAGTCAATTTTTTACCCCGTTTTTGAGGCCAAAAATGTGGCATCAAAAATGCCATATCTCGGCTATCGTAAGAGCTACGACCTTGCGGATGGTCTCGTTGGATTTAGAACGGCGAAACTAAGACAAAACCGTTGGAATTTTCCCGATAGCTCCCATAGAAGCCGAGATATAGGCCTTCAAAGTTTGGGTTTTTTCATTTTTCGGGTATACCCCCCCGTATCGAATTTTTCACCAAAAATTGATTTTTTTCGAATTTGAATTAACTATACCAGCGGCTTGTTCCCATCACCTACAACACGAAAACACCGGGTTATAATGAGTTTCGATAAAAACTAAGGGAATTATAGCACTTTGAAAATGCGAAAAATCGATTTTCTTTAAACCCAAAAATTGCATTAGAAATCCCTATCAGCGGCTTATTTCCATCACCTACATTACGAAAAACACCAGGTTATAACGGAATTCGACCAGAACAAGTGGAATTATAGCTCTTTGAAAATTCGGAAAAAAGTCAATTTTTACCCCGTTTTTGAGGCCAAAAATGGGCATCAAAAATGCCATATCTCGGCTATCGTAAGAGCTACGACCTTGCGGATGGTCTCGTTGGATTTAGAACGGCGAAACTAAGACAAAACCGTTGGAATTTTCCCGATAGCTCCCATAGAAGCCGAGATATAGGCCTTCAAAGTTTGGGTTTTTTCATTTTTCGGGTATACCCCCCTGTATCGAATTTTGCACCAAAAATTGATTTTTTTCGAATTTGAATTAACTATACCAGCGGCTTGTTCCCATCACCTACAACACGAAAACACCGGGTTATAATGAGTTTCGATAAAAACTAAGGGAATTATAGCACTTTGAAAATGCGAAAAATCGATTTTCTTTAAACCCAAAAATTGCATTAGAAATCCCTATCAGCGGCTTATTTCCATCACCTACATTACGAAAACACCGGGTTATAACGGAATTCGACCAGAACAAGTGGAATTATAGCTCTTTGAAAATTCGGAAAAAAGTCAATTTTTTACCCCGTTTTTGAGGCCAAAAATGGGCATCAAAAATGCCATATCTCGGCTATCGTAAGAGCTACGACCTTGCGGATGGTCTCGTTGGATTTAGAACGGCGAAACTAAGACAAAACCGTTGGAATTTTCCCGATAGCTCCCATAGAAGCCGAGATATAGGCCTTCAAAGTTTGGGTTTTTTCATTTTTCGGGTATACCCCCCTGTATCGAATTTTTCACCAAAAATTGATTTTTTTCGAATTTGAATTAACTATACCAGCGGCTTGTTCCCATCACCTACAACACGAAAACACCGGGTTATAATGAGTTTCGATAAAAACTAAGGGAATTATAGCACTTTGAAAATGCGAAAAATCGATTTTCTTTAAACCCAAAAATTGCATTAGAAATCCCTATCAGCGGCTTATTTCCATCACCTACATTACGAAAACACCGGGTTATAACGGAATTCGACCAGAACAAGTGGAATTATAGCTCTTTGAAAATTCGGAAAAAAGTCAATTTTTTACCCCGTTTTTGAGGCCAAAAATGGGCATCAAAAATGCCATATCTCGGCTATCGTAAGAGCTACGACCTTGCGGATGGTCTCGTTGGATTTAGAACGGCGAAACTAAGACAAAACCGTTGGAATTTTCCCGATAGCTCCCATAGAAGCCGAGATATAGGCCTTCAAAGTTTGGGTTTTTTCATTTTTCGGGTATACCCCCCTGTATCGAATTTTTCACCAAAAATTGATTTTTTTCGAATTTGAATTAACTATACCAGCGGCTTGTTCCCATCACCTACAACACGAAAACACCGGGTTATAATGAGTTTCGATAAAAACTAAGGGAATTATAGCACTTTGAAAATGCGAAAAATCGATTTTCTTTAAACCCAAAAATTGCATTAGAAATCCCTATCAGCGGCTTATTTCCATCACCTACATTACGAAAACACCGGGTTATAACGGAATTCGACCAGAACAAGTGGAATTATAGCTCTTTGAAAATTCGGAAAAAAGTCAATTTTTTACCCCGTTTTTGAGGCCAAAAATGGGCATCAAAAATGCCATATCTCGGCTATCGTAAGAGCTACGACCTTGCGGATAGTCTCGTTGGATTTAGAACGGCGAAACTAAGACAAAACCGTTGGAATTTTCCCGATAGCTCCCATAGAAGCCGAGATATAGGCCTTCAAAGTTTGGGTTTTTTCATTTTTCGGGTATACCCCCCCGTATCGAATTTTTCACCAAAAATTGATTTTTTTCGAATTTGAATTAACTATACCAGCGGCTTGTTCCCATCACCTACAACACGAAAACACCGGGTTATAATGAGTTTCGATAAAACTAAGGGAATTATAGCACTTTGAAAATGCGAAAAATCGATTTTCTTTAAACCCAAAAATTGCATTAGAAATCCCTATCAGCGGCTTATTTCCATCACCTACATTACGAAAACACCGGGTTATAACGGAATTCGACCAGAACAAGTGGAATTATAGCTCTTTGAAAATTCGGAAAAAAGTCAATTTTTTACCCCGTTTTTGAGGCCAAAAATGGGCATCAAAAATGCCATATCTCGGCTATCGTAAGAGCTACGACCTTGCGGATGGTCTCGTTGGATTTAGAACGGCGAAACTAAGACAAAACCGTTGGAATTTTCCCGATAGCTCCCATAGAAGCCGAGATATAGGCCTTCAAAGTTTGGGTTTTTTCATTTTTCGGGTATACCCCCCCGTATCGAATTTTTCACCAAAAATTGATTTTTTTCGAATTTGAATTAACTATACTAGCGGCTTGTTCCCATCACCTACAACACGAAAACACCGGGTTATAATGAGTTTCGATAAAAACTAAGGGAATTATAGCACTTTGAAAATGCGAAAAATCGATTTTCTTTAAACCCAAAAATTGCATTAGAAATCCCTATCAGCGGCTTATTTCCATCACCTACATTACGAAAACACCGGGTTATAACGGAATTCGACCAGAACAAGTGGAATTATAGCTCTTTGAAAATTCGGAAAAAAGTCAATTTTTTACCCCGTTTTTGAGGCCAAAAATGGGCATCAAAAATGCCATATCTCGGCTATCGTAAGAGCTACGACCTTGCGGATGGTCTCGTTGGATTTAGAACGGCGAAACTAAGACAAAACCGTTGGAATTTTCCCGATAGCTCCCATAGAAGCCGAGATATAGGCCTTCAAAGTTTGGGTTTTTTCATTTTTCGGGTATACCCCCCCGTATCGAATTTTTCACCAAAAATTGATTTTTTTCGAATTTGAATTAACTATACCAGCGGCTTGTTCCCATCACCTACAACACGAAAACACCGGGTTATAATGAGTTTCGATAAAACTAAGGGAATTATAGCACTTTGAAAATGCGAAAAATCGATTTTCTTTAAACCCAAAAATAGCTACAGAAACCCCTATCAGCGGCTTATTCCCATCACCTACATTACGAAAACACCGGGTTATAACGGAATTCGACCAGAACAAGTGGAATTATAGCTCTTTGAAAATTCGGAAAAAAGTCAATTTTTTACCCCGTTTTTGAGGCAAAAATGGGCATCAAAAATGCCATATCTCGGCTATCGTAAGAGCTACGACCTTGCGGATGGTCTCGTTGGATTTAGAACGGCGAAACTAAGACAAAACCGTTGGAATTTTCCCGATAGCTCCCATAGAAGCCGAGATATAGGCCTTCAAAGTTTGGGTTTTTTCATTTTTCGGGTATACCCCCCCGTATCGAATTTTTCACCAAAAATTGATTTTTTTCGAATTTGAATTAACTATACCAGCGGCTTGTTCCCATCACCTACAATACGAAAACACCGGGTTATAATGAGTTTCGATAAAAACTAAGGGAATTATAGCACTTTGAAAATGCGAAAAATCGATTTTCTTTAAACCCAAAAATTGCATTAGAAATCCCTATCAGCGGCTTATTTCCATCACCTACATTACGAAAACACCAGGTTATAACGGAATTCGACCAGAACAAGTGGAATTATAGCTCTTTGAAAATTCGGAAAAAAGTCAATTTTTTACCCCGTTTTTGAGGCCAAAAATGGGCATCAAAATGCCATATCTCAGCTATCGTAAGAGCTACGACCTTGCGGATGGTCTCGTTGGATTTAGAACGGCGAAACTAAGACAAAACCGTTGGAATTTTCCCGATAGCTCCCATAGAAGCCGAGATATAGGCCTTCAAAGTTTGGGTTTTTTCATTTTTCGGGTATACCCCCTGTATCGAATTTTGCACCAAAAATTGATTTTTTCGAATTTGAATTAACTATACCAGCGGCTTGTTCCCATCACCTACAACACGAAAACACCGGGTTATAATGAGTTTCGATAAAAACTAAGGGAATTATACTCTCACGAGATGTGTGCGAAAAATCGATTTTCTTTAAACCCAAAAATTGCATTAGAAATCCCTATCAGCGGCTTATTTCCATCACCTACATTACGAAAACACCGGGTTATAACGGAATTCGACCAGAACAAGTGGAATTATAGCTCTTTGAAAATTCGGAAAAAAGTCAATTTTTTACCCCGTTTTTGAGGCCAAAAATGGGCATCAAAAATGCCATATCTCGGCTATCGTAAGAGCTACGACCTTGCGGATGGTCTCGTTGGATTTAGAACGGCGAAACTAAGACAAAACCGTTGGAATTTTCCCGATAGCTCCCATAGAAGCCGAGATATAGGCCTTCAAAGTTTGGGTTTTTTCATTTTTCGGGTATACCCCCCCGTATCGAATTTTTCACCAAAAATTGTTTTTTTTCGAATTTGAATTAACTATACTAGCGGCTTGTTCCCATCACCTACAACACGAAAACACCGGGTTATAATGAGTTTCGATAAAAACTAAGGGAATTATAGCACTTTGAAAATGCGAAAAATCGATTTTCTTTAAACCCAAAAATAGCTACAGAAACCCCTATCAGCGGCTTATTCCCATCACCTACATTACGAAAACACCGGGTTATAACGGAATTCGACCAGAACAAGTGGAATTATAGCTCTTTGAAAATTCGGAAAAAAGTCAATTTTTTACCCCGTTTTTGAGGCCAAAAATGGGCATCAAAAATGCCATATCTCGGCTATCGTAAGAGCTACGACCTTGCGGATGGTCTCGTTGGATTTAGAACGGCGAAACTAAGACAAAACCGTTGGAATTTTCCCGATAGCTCCCATAGAAGCCGAGATATAGGCCTTCAAAGTTTGGGTTTTTTCATTTTTCGGGTATACCCCCCTGTATCGAATTTTTCACCAAAAATTGATTTTTTTCGAATTTGAATTAACTATACCAGCGGCTTGTTCCCATCACCTACAACACGAAAACACCGGGTTATAATGAGTTTCGATAAAAACTAAGGGAATTATAGCACTTTGAAAATGCGAAAAATCGATTTTCTTTAAACCCAAAAATTGCATTAGAAATCCCTATCAGCGGCTTATTTCCATCACCTACATTACGAAAACACCGGGTTATAACGGAATTCGACCAGAACAAGTGGAATTATAGCTCTTTGAAAATTCGGAAAAAAGTCAATTTTTTACCCCGTTTTTGAGGCCAAAAATGGGCATCAAAAATGCCATATCTCGGCTATCGTAAGAGCTACGACCTTGCGGATGGTCTCGTTGGATTTAGAACGGCGAAACTAAGACAAAACCGTTGGAATTTTTTCCGATAGCTCCCATAGAAGCCGAGATATAGGCCTTCAAAGTTTGGGTTTTTTCATTTTTCGGGTATACCCCCCCGTATCGAATTTTTCACCAAAAATTGATTTTTTTCGAATTTGAATTAACTATACCAGCGGCTTGTTCCCATCACCTACAACACGAAAACACCGGGTTATAATGAGTTTCGATAAAAACTAAGGGAATTATAGCACTTTGAAAATGCGAAAAATCGATTTTCTTTAAAATCAAAAATAGCTACAGAAACCCTTATCAGCGGCTTATTCCCATCACCTACATTACGAAAACACCGGGTTATAACGGAATTCGACCAGAACAAGTGGAATTATAGCTCTTTGAAAATTCGGAAAAAAGTCAATTTTTTACCCCGTTTTTGAGGCCAAAAATGGGCATCAAAAATGCCATATCTCGGCTATCGTAAGAGCTACGACCTTGCGGATAGTCTCGTTGGATTTAGAACGGCGAAACTAAGACAAAACCGTTGGAATTTTCCCGATAGCTCCCATAGAAGCCGAGATATAGGCCTTCAAAGTTTGGGTTTTTTCATTTTTCGGGTATACCCCCCCGTATCGAATTTTTCACCAAAAATTGATTTTTTTCGAATTTGAATTAACTATACCAGCGGCTTGTTCCCATCACCTACAACACGAAAACACCGGGTTATAATGAGTTTCGATAAAAACTAAGGGAATTATAGCACTTTGAAAATGCGAAAAATCGATTTTCTTTAAACCCAAAAATTGCATTAGAAATCCCTATCAGCGGCTTATTTCCATCACCTACATTACGAAAACACCGGGTTATAACGGAATTCGACCAGAACAAGTGGAATTATAGCTCTTTGAAAATTCGGAAAAAAGTCAATTTTTTACCCCGTTTTTGAGGCCAAAAATGGGCATCAAAAATGCCATATCTCGGCTATCGTAAGAGCTACGACCTTGCGGATGGTCTCGTTGGATTTAGAACGGCGAAACTAAGACAAAACCGTTGGAATTTTCCCGATAGCTCCCATAGAAGCCGAGATATAGGCCTTCAAAGTTTGGGTTTTTTCATTTTTCGGGTATACCCCCCCGTATCGAATTTTTCACCAAAAATTGATTTTTTTCGAATTTGAATTAACTATACCAGCGGCTTGTTCCCATCACCTACAACACGAAAACACCGGGTTATAATGAGTTTCGATAAAAACTAAGGGAATTATAGCACTTTGAAAATGCGAAAAATCGATTTTCTTTAAACCCAAAAATTGCATTAGAAATCCCTATCAGCGGCTTATTTCCATCACCTACATTACGAAAACACCGGGTTATAACGGAATTCGACCAGAACAAGTGGAATTATAGCTCTTTGAAAATTCGGAAAAAAGTCAATTTTTTACCCCGTTTTTGAGGCCAAAAATGGGCATCAAAAATGCCATATCTCGGCTATCGTAAGAGCTACGACCTTGCGGATGGTCTCGTTGGATTTAGAACGGCGAAACTAAGACAAAACCGTTGGAATTTTTTCCGATAGCTCCCATAGAAGCCGAGATATAGGCCTTCAAAGTTTGGGTTTTTTCATTTTTCGGGTATACCCCCCCGTATCGAATTTTTCACCAAAAATTGATTTTTTTCGAATTTAAATTAACTATACCAGCGGCTTGTTCCCATCACCTACAACACGAAAACACCGGGTTATAATGAGTTTCGATAAAAACTAAGGGAATTATAGCACTTTGAAAATGCGAAAAATCGATTTTCTTTAAAATCAAAAATAGCTACAGAAACCCTTATCAGCGGCTTATTCCCATCACCTACATTACGAAAACACCGGGTTATAACGGAATTCGACCAGAACAAGTGGAATTATAGCTCTTTGAAAATTCGGAAAAAAGTCAATTTTTTACCCCGTTTTTGAGGCCAAAAATGGGCATCAAAAATGCCATATCTCGGCTATCGTAAGAGCTACGACCTTGCGGATAGTCTCGTTGGATTTAGAACGGCGAAACTAAGACAAAACCGTTGGAATTTTCCCGATAGCTCCCATAGAAGCCGAGATATAGGCCTTCAAAGTTTGGGTTTTTTCATTTTTCGGGTATACCCCCCCGTATCGAATTTTTCACCAAAAATTGATTTTTTTCGAATTTGAATTAACTATACCAGCGGCTTGTTCCCATCACCTACAACACGAAAACACCGGGTTATAATGAGTTTCGATAAAACTAAGGGAATTATAGCACTTTGAAAATGCGAAAAATCGATTTTCTTTAAACCCAAAAATTGCATTAGAAATCCCTATCAGCGGCTTATTTCCATCACCTACATTACGAAAACACCGGGTTATAACGGAATTCGACCAGAACAAGTGGAATTATAGCTCTTTGAAAATTCGGAAAAAAGTCAATTTTTTACCCCGTTTTTGAGGCCAAAAATGGGCATCAAAAATGCCATATCTCGGCTATCGTAAGAGCTACGACCTTGCGGATGGTCTCGTTGGATTTAGAACGGCGAAACTAAGACAAAACCGTTGGAATTTTCCCGATAGCTCCCATAGAAGCCGAGATATAGGCCTTCAAAGTTTGGGTTTTTTCATTTTTCGGGTATACCCCCCCGTATCGAATTTTTCACCAAAAATTGATTTTTTTCGAATTTGAATTAACTATACTAGCGGCTTGTTCCCATCACCTACAACACGAAAACACCGGGTTATAATGAGTTTCGATAAAAACTAAGGGAATTATAGCACTTTGAAAATGCGAAAAATCGATTTTCTTTAAACCCAAAAATTGCATTAGAAATCCCTATCAGCGGCTTATTTCCATCACCTACATTACGAAAACACCGGGTTATAACGGAATTCGACCAGAACAAGTGGAATTATAGCTCTTTGAAAATTCGGAAAAAAGTCAATTTTTTACCCCGTTTTTGAGGCCAAAAATGGGCATCAAAAATGCCATATCTCGGCTATCGTAAGAGCTACGACCTTGCGGATGGTCTCGTTGGATTTAGAACGGCGAAACTAAGACAAACCCGTTGGAATTTTCCCGATAGCTCCCATAGAAGCCGAGATATAGGCCTTCAAAGTTTGGGTTTTTTCATTTTTCGGGTATACCCCCCCGTATCGAATTTTTCACCAAAAATTGTTTTTTTTCGAATTTGAATTAACTATACTAGCGGCTTGTTCCCATCACCTACAACACGAAAACACCGGGTTATAATGAGTTTCGATAAAAACTAAGGGAATTATAGCACTTTGAAAATGCGAAAAATCGATTTTCTTTAAACCCAAAAATTGCATTAGAAATCCCTATCAGCGGCTTATTTCCATCACCTACATTACGAAAACACCGGGTTATAACGGAATTCGACCAGAACAAGTGGAATTATAGCTCTTTGAAAATTCGGAAAAAAGTCAATTTTTTACCCCGTTTTTGAGGCCAAAAATGGGCATCAAAAATGCCATATCTCGGCTATCGTAAGAGCTACGACCTTGCGGATGGTCTCGTTGGATTTAGAACGGCGAAACTAAGACAAAACCGTTGGAATTTTCCCGATAGCTCCCATAGAAGCCGAGATATAAGCCTTCAAAGTTTGGGTTTTTTCATTTTTCGGGTATACCCCCCCCGTATCGAATTTTTCACCAAAAATTGATTTTTTTCGAATTTGAATTAACTATACCAGCGGCTTGTTCCCATCACCTACAACACGAAAACACCGGGTTATAATGAGTTTCGATAAAAACTAAGGGAATTATAGCACTTTGAAAATGCGAAAAATCGATTTTCTTTAAACCCAAAAATAGCTACAGAAACCCCTATCAGCGGCTTATTCCCATCACCTACATTACGAAAACATCGGGTTATAACGGAATTCGACCAGAACAAGTGGAATTATAGCTCTTTGAAAATTCGGAAAAAAGTCAATTTTTTACCCCGTTTTTGAGGCCAAAAATGGGCATCAAAAATGCCATATCTCGGCTATCGTAAGAGCTACGACCTTGCGGATGGTCTCGTTGGATTTAGAACGGCGAAACTAAGACAAAACCGTTGGAATTTTCCCGATAGCTCCCATAGAAGCCGAGATATAGGCCTTCAAAGTTTGGGTTTTTTCATTTTTCGGGTATACCCCCCCGTATCGAATTTTTCACCAAAAATTGATTTTTTTCGAATTTGAATTAACTATACCAGCGGCTTGTTCCCATCACCTACAACACGAAAACACCGGGTTATAATGAGTTTCGATAAAAACTAAGGGAATTATAGCACTTTGAAAATGCGAAAAATCGATTTTCTTTAAACCCAAAAATTGCATTAGAAATCCCTATCAGCGGCTTATTTCCATCACCTACATTACGAAAACACCGGGTTATAACGGAATTCGACCAGAACAAGTGGAATTATAGCTCTTTGAAAATTCGGAAAAAAGTCAATTTTTTACCCCGTTTTTGAGGCCAAAAATGGGCATCAAAAATGCCATATCTCGGCTATCGTAAGAGCTACGACCTTGCGGATAGTCTCGTTGGATTTAGAACGGCGAAACTAAGACAAAACCGTTGGAATTTTCCCGATAGCTCCCATAGAAGCCGAGATATAGGCCTTCAAAGTTTGGGTTTTTTCATTTTTCGGGTATACCCCCCCGTATCGAATTTTTCACCAAAAATTGATTTTTTTCGAATTTGAATTAACTATACCAGCGGCTTGTTCCCATCACCTACAACACGAAAACACCGGGTTATAATGAGTTTCGATAAAAACTAAGGGAATTATAGCACTTTGAAAATGCGAAAAATCGATTTTCTTTAAACCCAAAAATTGCATTAGAAATCCCTATCAGCGGCTTATTTCCATCACCTACATTACGAAAACACCGGGTTATAACGGAATTCGACCAGAACAAGTGGAATTATAGCTCTTTGAAAATTCGGAAAAAAGTAAATTTTTTACCCCCGTTTTTGAGGCCAAAAATTGGCATCAAAAATGCCATATCTCGGCTATCGTAAAAGCTACGACCTTGCGGATGGTCTCGTTGGATTTAGAACGGCGAAACTAAGACAAAACCGTTGGAATTTTCCCGATAGCTCCCATAGAAGCCGAGATATAGGCCTTCAAAGTTTGGGTTTTTTCATTTTTCGGGTATACCCCCCCGTATCGAATTTTTCACCAAAAATTGATTTTTTTCGAATTTGAATTAACTATACCAGCGGCTTGTTCCCATCACCTACAACACGAAAACACCGGGTTATAATGAGTTTCGATAAAAACTAAGGGAATTATAGCACTTTGAAAATGCGAAAAATCGATTTTCTTTAAACCCAAAAATAGCTACAGAAACCCCTATCAGCGGCTTATTCCCATCACCTACATTACGAAAACACCGGGTTATAACGGAATTCGACCAGAACAAGTGGAATTATAGCTCTTTGAAAATTCGGAAAAAAGTCAATTTTTTACCCCGTTTTTGAGGCCAAAAATGGGCATCAAAAATGCCATATCTCGGCTATCGTAAGAGCTACGACCTTGCGGATGGTCTCGTTGGATTTAGAACGGCGAAACTAAGACAAAACCGTTGGAATTTTCCCGATAGCTCCCATAGAAGCCGAGATATAGGCCTTCAAAGTTTGGGTTTTTTCATTTTTCGGGTATACCCCCCCGTATCGAATTTTTCACCAAAAATTGATTTTTTTCGAATTTGAATTAACTATACCAGCGGCTTGTTCCCATCACCTACAACACGAAAACACCGGGTTATAATGAGTTTCGATAAAAACTAAGGGAATTATAGCACTTTGAAAATGCGAAAAATCGATTTTCTTTAAACCCAAAAATTGCATTAGAAATCCCTATCAGCGGCTTATTTCCATCACCTACATTACGAAAACACCAGGTTATAACGGAATTCGACCAGAACAAGTGGAATTATAGCTCTTTGAAAATTCGGAAAAAAGTCAATTTTTTACCCCGTTTTTGAGGCCAAAAATGGGCATCAAAAATGCCATATCTCGGCTATCGTAAGAGCTACGACCTTGCGGATGGTCTCGTTGGATTTAGAACGGCGAAACTAAGACAAAACCGTTGGAATTTTCCCGATAGCTCCCATAGAAGCCGAGATATAGGCCTTCAAAGTTTGGGTTTTTTCATTTTTCGGGTATACCCCCCTGTATCGAATTTTGCACCAAAAATTGATTTTTTTCGAATTTGAATTAACTATACCAGCGGCTTGTTCCCATCACCTACAACACGAAAACACCGGGTTATAATGAGTTTCGATAAAAACTAAGGGAATTATAGCACTTTGAAAATGCGAAAAATCGATTTTCTTTAAACCCAAAAATTGCATTAGAAATCCCTATCAGCGGCTTATTTCCATCACCTACATTACGAAAACACCGGGTTATAACGGAATTCGACCAGAACAAGTGGAATTATAGCTCTTTGAAAATTCGGAAAAAAGTCAATTTTTTACCCCGTTTTTGAGGCCAAAAATGGGCATCAAAAATGCCATATCTCGGCTATCGTAAGAGCTACGACCTTGCGGATGGTCTCGTTGGATTTAGAACGGCGAAACTAAGACAAAACCGTTGGAATTTTCCCGATAGCTCCCATAGAAGCCGAGATATAGGCCTTCAAAGTTTGGGTTTTTTTCATTTTTCGGGTATACCCCCCCGTATCGAATTTTTCACCAAAAATTGTTTTTTTTTCGAATTTGAATTAACTATACTAGCGGCTTGTTCCCATCACCTACAACACGAAAACACCGGGTTATAATGAGTTTCGATAAAAACTAAGGGAATTATAGCACTTTGAAAATGCGAAAAATCGATTTTCTTTAAACCCAAAAATAGCTACAGAAACCCCTATCAGCGGCTTATTCCCATCACCTACATTACGAAAACACCGGGTTATAACGGAATTCGACCAGAACAAGTGGAATTATAGCTCTTTGAAAATTCGGAAAAAAGTCAATTTTTTACCCCCGTTTTTGAGGCCAAAAATGGGCATCAAAAATGCCATATCTCGGCTATCGTAAGAGCTACGACCTTGCGGATGGTCTCGTTGGATTTAGAACGGCGAAACTAAGACAAAACCGTTGGAATTTTCCCGATAGCTCCCATAGAAGCCGAGATATAGGCCTTCAAAGTTTGGGTTTTTTCATTTTTCGGGTATACCCCCCTGTATCGAATTTTTCACCAAAAATTGATTTTTTTCGAATTTGAATTAACTATACCAGCGGCTTGTTCCCATCACCTACAACACGAAAACACCGGGTTATAATGAGTTTCGATAAAAACTAAGGGAATTATAGCACTTTGAAAATGCGAAAAATCGATTTTCTTTAAACCCAAAAATTGCATTAGAAATCCCTATCAGCGGCTTATTTCCATCACCTACATTACGAAAACACCGGGTTATAACGGAATTCGACCAGAACAAGTGGAATTATAGCTCTTTGAAAATTCGGAAAAAAGTCAATTTTTTACCCCGTTTTTGAGGCCAAAAATGGGCATCAAAAATGCCATATCTCGGCTATCGTAAGAGCTACGACCTTGCGGATGGTCTCGTTGGATTTAGAACGGCGAAACTAAGACAAAAACCGTTGGAATTTTCCCGATAGCTCCCATAGAAGCCGAGATATAGGCCTTCAAAGTTTGGGTTTTTTCATTTTTCGGGTATACCCCCCCGTATCGAATTTTTCACCAAAAATTGATTTTTTTCGAATTTGAATTAACTATACCAGCGGCTTGTTCCCATCACCTACAACACGAAAACACCGGGTTATAATGAGTTTCGATAAAAACTAAGGGAATTATAGCACTTTGAAAATGCGAAAAATCGATTTTCTTAAAACCCAAAAATTGCATTAGAAATCCCTATCAGCGGCTTATTTCCATCACCTACATTACGAAAACACCGGGTTATAACGGAATTCGACCAGAACAAGTGGAATTATAGCTCTTTGAAAATTCGGAAAAAAGTCAATTTTTTACCCCGTTTTTGAGGCCAAAAATGGGCATCAAAAATGCCATATCTCGGCTATCGTAAGAGCTACGACCTTGCGGATGGTCTCGTTGGATTTAGAACGGCGAAACTAAGACAAAACCGTTGGAATTTTCCCGATAGCTCCCATAGAAGCCGAGATATAGGCCTTCAAAGTTTGGGTTTTTTCATTTTTCGGGTATACCCCCCCGTATCGAATTTTTCACCAAAAATTGATTTTTTTCGAATTTGAATTAACTATACCAGCGGCTTGTTCCCATCACCTACAACACGAAAACACCGGGTTATAATGAGTTTCGATAAAAACTAAGGGAATTATAGCACTTTGAAAATGCGAAAAATCGATTTTCTTTAAACCCAAAAATAGCTACAGAAACCCCTATCAGCGGCTTATTCCCATCACCTACATTACGAAAACACCGGGTTATAACGGAATTCGACCAGAACAAGTGGAATTATAGCTCTTTGAAAATTCGGAAAAAAGTCAATTTTTTACCCCGTTTTTGAGGCCAAAAATGGGCATCAAAAATGCCATATCTCGGCTATCGTAAGAGCTACGACCTTGCGGATGGTCTCGTTGGATTTAGAACGGCGAAACTAAGACAAAACCGTTGGAATTTTCCCGATAGCTCCCATAGAAGCCGAGATATAGGCCTTCAAAGTTTGGGTTTTTTCATTTTTCGGGTATACCCCCCCGTATCGAATTTTTCACCAAAAATTGATTTTTTTCGAATTTGAATTAACTATACCAGCGGCTTGTTCCCATCACCTACAACACGAAAACACCGGGTTATAATGAGTTTCGATAAAAACTAAGGGAATTATAGCACTTTGAAAATGCGAAAAATCGATTTTCTTTAAACCCAAAAATTGCATTAGAAATCCCTATCAGCGGCTTATTTCCATCACCTACATTACGAAAACACCAGGTTATAACGGAATTCGACCAGAACAAGTGGAATTATAGCTCTTTGAAAATTCGGAAAAAAGTCAATTTTTTACCCCGTTTTTGAGGCCAAAAATGGGCATCAAAAATGCCATATCTCGGCTATCGTAAGAGCTACGACCTTGCGGATGGTCTCGTTGGATTTAGAACGGCGAAACTAAGACAAAACCGTTGGAATTTTCCCGATAGCTCCCATAGAAGCCGAGATATAGGCCTTCAAAGTTTGGGTTTTTTCATTTTTCGGGTATACCCCCCTGTATCGAATTTTGCACCAAAAATTGATTTTTTTCGAATTTGAATTAACTATACCAGCGGCTTGTTCCCATCACCTACAACACGAAAACACCGGGTTATAATGAGTTTCGATAAAAACTAAGGGAATTATAGCACTTTGAAAATGCGAAAAATCGATTTTCTTTAAACCCAAAAATTGCATAAATCCCTATCAGCGGCTTATTTCCATCACCTACATTACGAAAACACCGGGTTATAACGGAATTCGACCAGAACAAGTGGAATTATAGCTCTTTGAAAATTCGGAAAAAAGTCAATTTTTTACCCCGTTTTTGGAGGCCAAAAATGGGCATCAAAAATGCCATATCTCGGCTATCGTAAGAGCTACGACCTTGCGGATAGTCTCGTTGGATTTAGAACGGCAAAACTAAGACAAAACCGTTGGAATTTTCCCGATAGCTCCCATAGAAGCCGAGATATAGGCCTTCAAAGTTTGGGTTTTTTCATTTTTCGGGTATACCCCCCCGTATCGAATTTTTCACCAAAAATTGTTTTTTTTCGAATTTGAATTAACTATACTAGCGGCTTGTTCCCATCACCTACAACACGAAAACACCGGGTTATAATGAGTTTCGATAAAAACTAAGGGAATTATAGCACTTTGAAAATGCGAAAAATCGATTTTCTTTAAACCCAAAAATTGCATTAGAAATCCCTATCAGCGGCTTATTTCCATCACCTACATTACGAAAACACCGGGTTATAACGGAATTCGACCAGAACAAGTGGAATTATAGCTCTTTGAAAATTCGGAAAAAAAGTCAATTTTTTACCCCGTTTTTGAGGCCAAAAATGGGCATCAAAAATGCCATATCTCGGCTATCGTAAGAGCTACGACCTTGCGGATAGTCTCGTTGGATTTAGAACGGCGAAACTAAGACAAAACCGTTGGAATTTTCCCGATAGCTCCCATAGAAGCCGAGATATAGGCCTTCAAAGTTTGGGTTTTTTTCATTTTTCGGGGTATACCCCCCCGTATCGAATTTTTCACCAAAAATTGATTTTTTTCGAATTTGAATTAACTATACCAGCGGCTTGTTCCCATCACCTACAACACGAAAACACCGGGTTATAATGAGTTTCGATAAAACTAAGGGAATTATAGCACTTTGAAAATGCGAAAAATCGATTTTCTTTAAACCCAAAAATTGCATTAGAAATCCCTATCAGCGGCTTATTTCCATCACCTACATTACGAAAACACCGGGTTATAACGGAATTCGACCAGAACAAGTGGAATTATAGCTCTTTGAAAATTCGGAAAAAAGTCAATTTTTTACCCCGTTTTTGAGGCCAAAAATGGGCATCAAAAATGCCATATCTCGGCTATCGTAAGAGCTACGACCTTGCGGATGGTCTCGTTGGATTTAGAACGGCGAAACTAAGACAAAACCGTTGGAATTTTCCCGATAGCTCCCATAGAAGCCGAGATATAGGCCTTCAAAGTTTGGGTTTTTTCATTTTTCGGGTATACCCCCCCGTATCGAATTTTTCACCAAAAATTGATTTTTTTCGAATTTGAATTAACTATACTAGCGGCTTGTTCCCATCACCTACAACACGAAAACACCGGGTTATAATGAGTTTCGATAAAAACTAAGGGAATTATAGCACTTTGAAAATGCGAAAAATCGATTTTCTTTAAACCCAAAAATTGCATTAGAAATCCCTATCAGCGGCTTATTTCCATCACCTACATTACGAAAACACCGGGTTATAACGGAATTCGACCAGAACAAGTGGAATTATAGCTCTTTGAAAATTCGGAAAAAAGTCAATTTTTTACCCCGTTTTTGAGGCCAAAAATGGGCATCAAAAATGCCATATCTCGGCTATCGTAAGAGCTACGACCTTGCGGATGGTCTCGTTGGATTTAGAACGGCGAAACTAAGACAAAACCGTTGGAATTTTCCCGATAGCTCCCATAGAAGCCGAGATATAGGCCTTCAAAGTTTGGGTTTTTTCATTTTTCGGGTATACCCCCCCGTATCGAATTTTTCACCAAAAATTGATTTTTTTCGAATTTGAATTAACTATACCAGCGGCTTGTTCCCATCACCTACAACACGAAAACACCGGGTTATAATGAGTTTCGATAAAAACTAAGGGAATTATAGCACTTTGAAAATGCGAAAAATCGATTTTCTTTAAACCCAAAAATTGCATAAATCCCTATCAGCGGCTTATTTCCATCACCTACATTACGAAAACACCGGGTTATAACGGAATTCGACCAGAACAAGTGGAATTATAGCTCTTTGAAAATTCGGAAAAAAGTCAATTTTTTACCCCGTTTTTGAGGCCAAAAATGGGCATCAAAAATGCCATATCTCGGCTATCGTAAGAGCTACGACCTTGCGGATAGTCTCGTTGGATTTAGAACGGCGAAACTAAGACAAAACCGTTGGAATTTTCCCGATAGCTCCCATAGAAGCCGAGATATAGGCCTTCAAAGTTTGGGTTTTTTCATTTTTCGGGTATACCCCCCGTATCGAATTTTTCACCAAAAATTGTTTTTTTTCGAATTTGAATTAACTATACTAGCGGCTTGTTCCCATCACCTACAACACGAAAACACCGGGTTATAATGAGTTTCGATAAAAACTAAGGGAATTATAGCACTTTGAAAATGCGAAAAAATCGATTTTCTTTAAACCCAAAAATAGCTACAGAAACCCCTATCAGCGGCTTATTCCCATCACCTACATTACGAAAACACCGGGTTATAACGGAATTCGACCAGAACAAGTGGAATTATAGCTCTTTGAAAATTCGGAAAAAAGTCAATTTTTTTACCCCGTTTTTGAGGCCAAAAATGGGCATCAAAATGCCATATCTCGGCTATCGTAAGAGCTACGACCTTGCGGATGGTCTCGTTGGATTTAG
Organism: Anthonomus grandis grandis; assembly: GCF_022605725.1. NCBI lineage: Eukaryota > Metazoa > Arthropoda > Insecta > Coleoptera > Curculionidae > Anthonomus > Anthonomus grandis. Next base: position 2,946,376 of record NC_065560.1, read on the forward strand.
AACGGCGAAACTAAGACAAAACCGTTGGAATTTTCCCGATAGCTCCCATAGAAGCCGAGATATAGGCCTTCAAAGTTTGGGTTTTTTCATTTTTCGGGTATACCCCCCTGTATCGAATTTTTCACCAAAAATTGATTTTTTTCGAATTTGAATTAACTATACCAGCGGCTTGTTCCCATCACCTACAACACGAAAACACCGGGGTTATAATGAGTTTCGATAAAAACTAAGGGAATTATAGCACTTTGAAAATGCGAAAAATCGATTTTCTTTAAACCCAAAAATTGCATTAGAAATCCCTATCAGCGGCTTATTTCCATCACCTACATTACGAAAACACCGGGTTATAACGGAATTCGACCAGAACAAGTGGAATTATAGCTCTTTGAAAATTCGGAAAAAAGTCAATTTTTTACCCCGTTTTTGAGGCCAAAAATGGGCATCAAAAATGCCATATCTCGGCTATCGTAAGAGCTACGACCTTGCGGATAGTCTCGTTGGATTTAGAACGGCGAAACTAAGACAAAACCGTTGGAATTTTCCCGATAGCTCCCATAGAAGCCGAGATATAGGCCTTCAAAGTTTGGGTTTTTTCATTTTTCGGGTATACCCCCCCGTATCGAATTTTTCACCAAAATTGATTTTTTTCGAATTTGAATTAACTATACCAGCGGCTTGTTCCCATCACCTACAACACGAAAACACCGGGTTATAATGAGTTTCGATAAAACTAAGGGAATTATAGCACTTTGAAAATGCGAAAAATCGATTTTCTTTAAACCCAAAAATTGCATTAGAAATCCCTATCAGCGGCTTATTTCCATCACCTACATTACGAAAACACCGGTTATAACGGAATTCGACCAGAACAAGTGGAATTATAGCTCTTTGAAAATTCGGGAAAAAAGTCAATTTTTTACCCCGTTTTTGAGGCCAAAAATGGGCATCAAAAATGCCATATCTCGGCTATCGTAAGAGCTACGACCTTGCGGATGGTCTCGTTGGATTTAGAACGGCGAAACTAAGACAAAACCGTTGGAATTTTCCCGATAGCTCCCATAGAAGCCGAGATATAGGCCTTCAAAGTTTGGGTTTTTTCATTTTTCGGGTATACCCCCCCGTATCGAATTTTTCACCAAAAATTGATTTTTTTCGAATTTGAATTAACTATACTAGCGGCTTGTTCCCATCACCTACAACACGAAAACACCGGGTTATTAATGAGTTTCGATAAAAACTAAGGGAATTATAGCACTTTGAAAATGCGAAAAATCGATTTTCTTTAAACCCAAAAATTGCATTAGAAATCCCTATCAGCGGCTTATTTCCATCACCTACATTACGAAAACACCGGGTTATAACGGAATTCGACCAGAACAAGTGGAATTATAGCTCTTTGAAAATTCGGAAAAAAGTCAATTTTTTTACCCCGTTTTTGAGGCCAAAAATGGGCATCAAAATGCCATATCTCGGCTATCGTAAGAGCTACGACCTTGCGGATGGTCTCGTTGGATTTAGAACGGCGAAACTAAGACAAAACCGTTGGAATTTTCCCGATAGCTCCCATAGAAGCCGAGATATAGGCCTTCAAAGTTTGGGTTTTTTCATTTTTCGGGTATACCCCCCCGTATCGAATTTTTCACCAAAAATTGATTTTTTTGAATTTGAATTAACTATACCAGCGGCTTGTTCCCATCACCTACAACACGAAAACACCGGGTTATAATGAGTTTCGATAAAAACTAAGGGAATTATAGCACTTTGAAAATGCGAAAAATCGATTTTCTTTAAACCCAAAAATACTCTCACGAGATGTGTTCAGCGGCTTATTTCCATCACCTACATTACGAAAACACCGGGTTATAACGGAATTCGACCAGAACAAGTGGAATTATAGCTCTTTGAAAATTCGGAAAAAAGTCAATTTTTTACCCCGTTTTTGAGGCCAAAAATGGGCATCAAAAATGCCATATCTCGGCTATCGTAAGAGCTACGACCTTGCGGATGGTCTCGTTGGATTTAGAACGGCGAAACTAAGACAAAACCGTTGGAATTTTCCCGATAGCTCCCATAGAAGCCGAGATATAAGCCTTCAAAGTTTGGGTTTTTTCATTTTTCGGGTATACCCCCCCCGTATCGAATTTTTCACCAAAAATTGATTTTTTTCGAATTTGAATTAACTATACCAGCGGCTTGTTCCCATCACCTACAACACGAAAACACCGGGTTATAATGAGTTTCGATAAAAACTAAGGGAATTATAGCACTTTGAAAATGCGAAAAATCGATTTTCTTTAAACCCAAAAATAGCTACAGAAACCCCTATCAGCGGCTTATTCCCATCACCTACATTACGAAAACATCGGGTTATAACGGAATTCGACCAGAACAAGTGGAATTATAACTCTTTGAAAATTCGGAAAAAAGTCAATTTTTTACCCCGTTTTTGAGGCCAAAAATGGGCATCAAAAATGCCATATCTCGGCTATCGTAAGAGCTACGACCTTGCGGATGGTCTCGTTGGATTTAGAACGGCGAAACTAAGACAAAACCGTTGGAATTTTCCCGATAGCTCCCATAGAAGCCGAGATATAGGCCTTCAAAGTTTGGGTTTTTTCATTTTTCGGGTATACCCCCCCGTATCGAATTTTTCACCAAAAATTGATTTTTTTCGAATTTGAATTAACTATACCAGCGGCTTGTTCCCATCACCTACAACACGAAAACACCGGGTTATAATGAGTTTCGATAAAAACTAAGGGAATTATAGCACTTTGAAAATGCGAAAAATCGATTTTCTTTAAAATCAAAAATAGCTACAGAAACCCTTATCAGCGGCTTATTCCCATCACCTACATTACGAAAACACCGGGTTATAACGGAATTCGACCAGAACAAGTGGAATTATAGCTCTTTGAAAATTCGGAAAAAAGTCAATTTTTTACCCCGTTTTTGAGGCCAAAAATGGGCATCAAAAATGCCATATCTCGGCTATCGTAAGAGCTACGACCTTGCGGATAGTCTCGTTGGATTTAGAACGGCGAAACTAAGACAAAACCGTTGGAATTTTCCCGATAGCTCCCATAGAAGCCGAGATATAGGCCTTCAAAGTTTGGGTTTTTTCATTTTTCGGGTATACCCCCCCGTATCGAATTTTTCACCAAAAATTGATTTTTTTCGAATTTGAATTAACTATACCAGCGGCTTGTTCCCATCACCTACAACACGAAAACACCGGGTTATAATGAGTTTCGATAAAAACTAAGGGAATTATAGCACTTTGAAAATGCGAAAAATCGATTTTCTTTAAACCCAAAAATTGCATTAGAAATCCCTATCAGCGGCTTATTCCCATCACCTACATTACGAAAACACCGGGTTATAACGGAATTCGACCAGAACAAGTGGAATTATAGCTCTTTGAAAATTCGGAAAAAAGTCAATTTTTTACCCCGTTTTTGAGGCCAAAAATGGGCATCAAAAATGCCATATCTCGGCTATCGTAAGAGCTACGACCTTGCGGATAGTCTCGTTGGATTTAGAACGGCGAAACTAAGACAAAACCGTTGGAATTTTCCCGATAGCTCCCATAGAAGCCGAGATATAGGCCTTCAAAGTTTGGGTTTTTTCATTTTTCGGGTATACCCCCCCGTATCGAATTTTTCACCAAAAATTGATTTTTTTCGAATTTGAATTAACTATACCAGCGGCTTGTTCCCATCACCTACAACACGAAAACACCGGGTTATAATGAGTTTCGATAAAAACTAAGGGAATTATAGCACTTTGAAAATGCGAAAAATCGATTTTCTTTAAACCCAAAAATAGCTACAGAAACCCCTATCAGCGGCTTATTCCCATCACCTACATTACGAAAACACCGGGTTATAACGGAATTCGACCAGAACAAGTGGAATTATAGCTCTTTGAAAATTCGGAAAAAAGTCAATTTTTTACCCCGTTTTTGAGGCCAAAAATGGGCATCAAAAATGCCATATCTCGGCTATCGTAAGAGCTACGACCTTGCGGATGGTCTTGTTGGATTTAGAACGGCGAAACTAAGACAAAACCGTTGGAATTTTCCCGATAGCTCCCATAGAAGCCGAGATATAGGCCTTCAAAGTTTGGGTTTTTTCATTTTTCGGGTATACCCCCCCGTATCGAATTTTTCACCAAAAATTGATTTTTTTCGAATTTGAATTAACTATACTAGCGGCTTGTTCCCATCACCTACAACACGAAAACACCGGGTTATAATGAGTTTCGATAAAAACTAAGGGAATTATAGCACTTTGAAAATGCGAAAAATCGATTTTCTTTAAACCCAAAAATTGCATTAGAAATCCCTATCAGCGGCTTATTTCCATCACCTACATTACGAAAACACCAAGTTATAACGGAATTCGACCAGAACAAGTGGAATTATAGCTCTTTGAAAATTCGGAAAAAAGTCAATTTTTTACCCCGTTTTTGAGGCCAAAAATGGGCATCAAAAATGCCATATCTCGGCTATCGTAAGAGCTACGACCTTGCGGATGGTCTCGTTGGATTTAGAACGGCGAAACTAAGACAAAACCGTTGGAATTTTCCCGATAGCTCCCATAGAAGCCGAGATATAGGCCTTCAAAGTTTGGGTTTTTTCATTTTTCGGGTATACCCCCCCGTATCGAATTTTTCACCAAAAATTGTTTTTTTTCGAATTTGAATTAACTATACTAGCGGCTTGTTCCCATCACCTACAACACGAAAACACCGGGTTATAATGAGTTTCGATAAAAACTAAGGGAATTATAGCACTTTGAAAATGCGAAAAATCGATTTTCTTTAAACCCAAAAATTGCATTAGAAATCCCTATCAGCGGCTTATTTCCATCACCTACATTACGAAAACACCGGGTTATAACGGAATTCGACCAGAACAAGTGGAATTATAGCTCTTTGAAAATTCGGAAAAAAGTCAATTTTTTACCCCGTTTTTGAGGCCAAAAATGGGCATCAAAAATGCCATATCTCGGCTATCGTAAGAGCTACGACCTTGCGGATAGTCTCGTTGGATTTAGAACGGCGAAACTAAGACAAAACCGTTGGAATTTTCCCGATAGCTCCCATAGAAGCCGAGATATAGGCCTTCAAAGTTTGGGTTTTTTCATTTTTCGGGTATACCCCCCCGTATCGAATTTTTCACCAAAAATTGATTTTTTTCGAATTTGAATTAACTATACCAGCGGCTTGTTCCCATCACCTACAACACGAAAACACCGGGTTATAATGAGTTTCGATAAAAACTAAGGGAATTATAGCACTTTGAAAATGCGAAAAATCGATTTTCTTTAAACCCAAAAATTGCATTAGAAATCCCTATCAGCGGCTTATTTCCATCACCTACATTACGAAAACACCGGGTTATAACGGAATTCGACCAGAACAAGTGGAATTATAGCTCTTTGAAAATTCGGAAAAAAGTCAATTTTTTACCCCGTTTTTGAGGCCAAAAATTGGCATCAAAAATGCCATATCTCGGCTATCGTAAAAGCTACGACCTTGCGGATGGTCTCGTTGGATTTAGAACGGCGAAACTAAGACAAAACCGTTGGAATTTTCCCGATAGCTCCCATAGAAGCCGAGATATAGGCCTTCAAAGTTTGGGTTTTTTCATTTTTCGGGTATACCCCCCCGTATCGAATTTTTCACCAAAAATTGATTTTTTTCGAATTTGAATTAACTATACCAGCGGCTTGTTCCCATCACCTACAACACGAAAACACCGGGTTATAATGAGTTTCGATAAAAACTAAGGGAATTATAGCACTTTGAAAATGCGAAAAATCGATTTTCTTTAAACCCAAAAATTGCATTAGAAATCCCTATCAGCGGCTTATTTCCATCACCTACATTACGAAAACACCGGGTTATAACGGAATTCGACCAGAACAAGTGGAATTATAGCTCTTTGAAAATTCGGAAAAAAGGCAATTTTTTACCCCGTTTTTGAGGCCAAAAATGGGCATCAAAAATGCCATATCTCGGCTATCGTAAGAGCTACGACCTTGCGGATGGTCTCGTTGGATTTAGAACGGCGAAACTAAGACAAAACCGTTGGAATTTTCCCGATAGCTCCCATAGAAGCCGAGATATAGGCCTTCAAAGTTTGGGTTTTTTCATTTTTCGGGTATACCCCCCCGTATCGAATTTTTCACCAAAAATTGATTTTTTTCGAATTTGAATTAACTATACCAGCGGCTTGTTCCCATCACCTACAACACGAAAACACCGGGTTATAATGAGTTTCGATAAAAACTAAGGGAATTATAGCACTTTGAAAATGCGAAAAATCGATTTTCTTTAAACCCAAAAATTGCATTAGAAATCCCTATCAGCGGCTTATTTCCATCACCTACATTACGAAAACACCGGGTTATAACGGAATTCGACCAGAACAAGTGGAATTATAGCTCTTTGAAAATTCGGAAAAAAGTCAATTTTTTACCCCGTTTTTGAGGCCAAAAATGGGCATCAAAAATGCCATATCTCGGCTATCGTAAGAGCTACGACCTTGCGGATGGTCTCGTTGGATTTAGAACGGCGAAACTAAGACAAAACCGTTGGAATTTTCCCGAAAGCTCCCATAGAAGCCGAGATATAGGCCTTCAAAGTTTGGGTTTTTTCATTTTTCGGGTATACCCCCCCGTATCGAATTTTTCACCAAAAATTGATTTTTTTCGAATTTGAATTAACTATACCAGCGGCTTGTTCCCATCACCTACAACACGAAAACACCGGGTTATAATGAGTTTCGATAAAAACTAAGGGAATTATAGCACTTTGAAAATGCGAAAAATCGATTTTCTTTAAACCCAAAAATAGCTACAGAAACCCCTATCAGCGGCTTATTCCCATCACCTACATTACGAAAACACCGGGTTATAACGGAATTCGACCAGAACAAGTGGAATTATAGCTCTTTGAAAATTCGGAAAAAAGTCAATTTTTTACCCCGTTTTTGAGGCCAAAAATGGGCATCAAAAATGCCATATCTCGGCTATCGTAAGAGCTACGACCTTGCGGATGGTCTCGTTGGATTTAGAACGGCGAAACTAAGACAAAACCGTTGGAATTTTCCCGATAGCTCCCATAGAAGCCGAGATATAGGCCTTCAAAGTTTGGGTTTTTTCATTTTTCGGGTATACCCCCCTGTATCGAATTTTTCACCAAAAATTGATTTTTTTCGAATTTGAATTAACTATACCAGCGGCTTGTTCCCATCACCTACAACACGAAAACACCGGGTTATAATGAGTTTCGATAAAAACTAAGGGAATTATAGCACTTTGAAAATGCGAAAAATCGATTTTCTTTAAACCCAAAAATTGCATTAGAAATCCCTATCAGCGGCTTATTTCCATCACCTACATTACGAAAACACCGGGTTATAACGGAATTCGACCAGAACAAGTGGAATTATAGCTCTTTGAAAATTCGGAAAAAAGTCAATTTTTTACGCCGTTTTTGAGGCCAAAAATGGGCATCAAAAATGCCATATCTCGGCTATCGTAAGAGCTACGACCTTGCGGATGGTCTCGTTGGATTCAGAACGGCGAAACTAAGACAAAACCGTTGGAATTTTCCCGATAGCTCCCACAGAAGCCGAGATATAGACCTTCAAAGTTTGGGTTTTTTCATTTTTCGGGTATACCCCCCCGTATCGAATTTTTCACCAAAGATTAATTTTTTTCGAATTTGAATTAACTATACCAGCGGCTTGTTCCCATCACCTACAACACGAAAACACCGGGTTATAATGAGTTTCGATAAAAACTAAGGGAATTATAGCACTTTGAAAATGCGAAAAATCGATTTTCTTTAAACCCAAAAATTGCATTAGAAATCCCTATCAGCGGCTTATTTCCATCACCTACATTACGAAAACACCGGGTTATAACGGAATTCGACCAGAACAAGTGGAATTATAGCTCTTTGAAAATTCGGAAAAAAGTCAATTTTTTACCCCGTTTTTGAGGCCAAAAATGGGCATCCAAAATGCCATATCTCGGCTATCGTAAGAGCTACGACCTTGCGGATGGTCTCGTTGGATTTAGAACGGCGAAACTAAGACAAAACCGTTGGAATTTTCCCGATAGCTCCCATAGAAGCCGAGATATAGACCTTCAAAGTTTGGGTTTTTTCATTTTTCGGGTATACCCCCCCGTATCGAATTTTTCACCAAAAATTGATTTTTTTCGAATTTGAATTAACTATACCAGCGGCTTGTTCCCATCACCTACAACACGAAAACACCGGGTTATAATGAGTTTCGATAAAAACTAAGGGAATTATAGCACTTTGAAAATGCAAAAAATCGATTTTCTTTAAACCCAAAAATTGCATTAGAAATCCCTATCAGCGGCTTATTTCCATCACCTACATTACGAAAACACCGGGTTATAACGGAATTCGACCAGAACAAGTGGAATTATAGCTCTTTGAAAATTCGGAAAAAAGTCAATTTTTTACCCCGTTTTTGAGGCCAAAAATGGGCATCAAAAATGCCATATCTCGGCTATCGTAAGAGCTACGACCTTGCGGATGGTCTCGTTGGATTTAGAACGGCGAAACTAAGACAAAACCGTTGGAATTTTCCCGATAGCTCCCATAGAAGCCGAGATATAGACCTTCAAAGTTTGGGTTTTTTCATTTTTCGGGTATACCCCCCCGTATCGAATTTTTCACCAAAAATTGATTTTTTTCGAATTTGAATTAACTATACCAGCGGCTTGTTCCCATCACCTACAACACGAAAACACCGGGTTATAATGAGTTTCGATAAAAACTAAGGGAATTATAGCACTTTGAAAATGCGAAAAATCGATTTTCTTTAAACCCAAAAATTGCATTAGAAATCCCTATCAGCGGCTTATTTCCATCACCTACATTACGAAAACACCGGGTTATAACGGAATTCGACCAGAACAAGTGGAATTATAGCTCTTTGAAAATTCGGAAAAAAGTCAATTTTTTACCCCGTTTTTGAGGCCAAAAATGGGCATCAAAAATGCCATATCTCGGCTATCGTAAGAGCTACGACCTTGCGGATGGTCTCGTTGGATTCAGAACGGCGAAACTAAGACAAAACCGTTAGAATTTTCCCGATAGCTCCCACAGAAGCCGAGATATAGACCTTCAAAGTTTGGGTTTTTTCATTTTTCGGGTATACCCCCCCGTATCGAATTTTTCACCAAAGATTAATTTTTTTCGAATTTGAATTAACTATACCAGCGGCTTGTTCCCATCACCTACAACACGAAAACACCGGGTTTTAATGAGTTTCGATAAAAACTAAGGGAATTATAGCACTTTGAAAATGCGAAAAATCGATTTTCTTTAAACCCAAAAATTGCATTAGAAATCCCTATCAGCGGCTTATTTCCATCACCTACATTACGAAAACACCGGGTTATAACGGAATTCGACCAGAACAAGTGGAATTATAGCTCTTTGAAAATTCGGAAAAAAGTCAATTTTTTACCCCGTTTTTGAGGCCAAAAATGGGCATCCAAAATGCCATATCTCGGCTATCGTAAGAGCTACGACCTTGCGGATGGTCTCGTTGGATTTAGAACGGCGAAACTAAGACAAAACCGTTGGAATTTTCCCGATAGCTTTCATAGAAGCCGAGATATAGGCCTTCAAAGTTTCGGTTTTTTCATTTTTCGGGTATACCCCCCCGTATCGAATTTTTCACCAAAAATTGATTTTTTTCGAATTTGAATTAACTATACCAGCGGCTTGTTCCCATCACCTACAACACGAAAACACCGGGTTATAATGAGTTTCGATAAAAACTAAGGGAATTATAGCACTTTGAAAATGCGAAAAATCGATTTTCTTTAAACCCAAAAATTGCATTAGAAATCCCTATCAGCGGCTTATTTCCATCACCTACATTACGAAAACACCGGGTTATAACGGAATTCGACCAGAACAAGTGGAATTATAGCTCTTTGAAAATTCGGAAAAAAGTCAATTTTTTACCACGTTTTTGAGGCCAAAAATGGGCATCAAAAATGCCATATCTCGGCTATCGTAAGAGCTACGACCTTGCGGATGGTCTCGTTGGATTTAGAACGGCGAAACTAAGACAAAACCGTTGGAATTTTCCCGATAGCTCCCATAGAAGCCGAGATATAGGCTTTCAAAGTTTGGGTTTTTTCATTTTTCGGGTATACCCCCCCGTATCGAATTTTTCACCAAAAATTAATTTTTTTCGAATTTGAATTAACTATACCAGCGGCTTGTTCCCATCACCTACAACACGAAAACACCGGGTTATAATGAGTTTCGATAAAAACTAAGGGAATTATAGCACTTTGAAAATGCGAAAAATCGATTTTCTTTAAACCCAAAAATTGCATTAGAAATCCCTATCAGCGGCTTATTTCCATCACCTACATTACGAAAACACCGGGTTATAACGGAATTCGACCAGAACAAGTGGAATTATAGCTCTTTGAAAATTCGGAAAAAAGTCAATTTTTTACCCCGTTTTTGAGGCCAAAAATGGGCATCAAAAATGCCATATCTCGGCTATCGTAAGAGCTACGACCTTGCGGATGGTCTCGTTGGATTTAGAACGGCGAAACTAAGACAAAACCGTTGGAATTTTCCCGATAGCTCCCATAGAAGCCGAGATATAGTCCTTCAAAGTTTCGGTTTTTTCATTTTTCGGGTATACCCCCCCGTATCGAATTTTTCACCAAAAATTGATTTTTTTCGAATTTGAATTAACTATACCAGCGGCTTGTTCCCATCACCTACAACACGAAAACACCGGGTTATAATGAGTTTCGATAAAAACTAAGGGAATTATAGCACTTTGAAAATGCGAAAAATCGATTTTCTTTAAACCCAAAAATTGCATTAGAAATCCCTATCAGCGGCTTATTTCCATCACCTACATTACGAAAACACCGGGTTATAACGGAATTCGACCAGAACAAGTGGAATTATAGCTCTTTGAAAATTCGGAAAAAAGTCAATTTTTTACCCCGTTTTTGAGGCCAAAAATGGGCATCCAAAATGCCATATCTCGGCTATCGTAAGAGCTACGACCTTGCGGATGGTCTCGTTGGATTTAGAACGGCGAAACTAAGACAAAACCGTTGGAATTTTCCCGATAGCTTTCATAGAAGCCGAGATATAGTCCTTCAAAGTTTCGGTTTTTTCATTTTTCGGGTATACCCCCCCGTATCGAATTTTTCACCAAAAATTGATTTTTTTCGAATTTGAATTAACTATACCAGCGGCTTGTTCCCATCACCTACAACACGAAAACACCGGGTTATAATGAGTTTCGATAAAAACTAAGGGAATTATAGCACTTTGAAAATGCGAAAAATCGATTTTCTTTAAACCCAAAAATTGCATTAGAAATCCCTATCAGCGGCTTATTTCCATCACCTACATTACGAAAACACCGGGTTATAACGGAATTCGACCAGAACAAGTGGAATTATAGCTCTTTGAAAATTCGGAAAAAAGTCAATTTTTTACCCCCGTTTTTGAGGCCAAAAATGGGCATCAAAAATGCCATATCTCGGCTATCGTAAGAGCTACGACCTTGCGGATAGTCTCGTTGGATTTAGAACGGCGAAACTAAGACAAAACCGTTGGAATTTTCCCGATAGCTCCCATAGAAGCCGAGATATAGGCCTTCAAAGTTTGGGTTTTTTCATTTTTCGGGTATACCCCCCCGTATCGAATTTTTCACCAAAAATTGTTTTTTTTCGAATTTGAATTAACTATACCAGCGGCTTGTTCCCATCACCTACAACACGAAAACACCGGGTTATAATGAGTTTCGATAAAAACTAAGGGAATTATAGCACTTTGAAAATGCGAAAAATCGATTTTCTTTAAACCCAAAAATTGCATTAGAAATCCCTATCAGCGGCTTATTTCCATCACCTACATTACGAAAACACCGGGTTATAACGGAATTCGACCAGAACAAGTGGAATTATAGCTCTTTGAAAATTCGGAAAAAAGTCAATTTTTTACCCCGTTTTTGAGGCCAAAAATGGGCATCAAAAATGCCATATCTCGGCTATCGTAAGAGCTACGACCTTGCGGATGGTCTCGTTGGATTTAGAACGGCGAAACTAAGACAAAACCGTTGGAATTTTCCCGATAGCTCCCATAGAAGCCGAGATATAGGCCTTCAAAATTTGGGTTTTTTCATTTTTCGGGTATACCCCCCCGTATCGAATTTTTCACCAAAAATTGATTTTTTTCGAATTTGAATTAACTATACCAGCGGCTTGTTCCCATCACCTACAACACGAAAACACCGGGTTATAATGAGTTTCGATAAAAACTAAGGGAATTATAGCACTTTGAAAATGCGAAAAATCGATTTTCTTTAAACCCAAAAATTGCATTAGAAATCCCTATCAGCGGCTTATTTCCATCACCTACATTACGAAAACACCGGGTTATAACGGAATTCGACCAGAACAAGTGGAATTATAGCTCTTTAAAAATTCGGAAAAAAGTCAATTTTTTACCCCGTTTTTAAGGCCAAAAATGGGCATCAAAAATGCCATATCTCGGCTATCGTAAGAGCTACGACCTTGCGGATGGTCTTGTTGGATTTAGAACGGCGAAACTAAGACAAAACCGTTGGAATTTTCCCGATAGCTTTCATAGAAGCCGAGATATAGTCCTTCAAAGTTTCGGTTTTTTCATTTTTCGGGTATACCCCCCCGTATCGAATTTTTCACCAAAAATTGATTTTTTTCGAATTTGAATTAACTATACCAGCGGCTTGTTCCCATCACCTACAACACGAAAACACCGGGTTATAATGAGTTTCGATAAAAACTAAGGGAATTATAGCACTTTGAAAATGCGAAAAATCGATTTTCTTTAAACCCAAAAATTGCATTAGAAATCCCTATCAGCGGCTTATTTCCATCACCTACATTACGAAAACACCGGGTTATAACGGAATTCGACCAGAACAAGTGGAATTATAGCTCTTTGAAAATTCGGAAAAAAGTCAATTTTTTACCCCGTTTTTGAGGCCAAAAATGGGCATCAAAAATGCCATATCTCGGCTATCGTAAGAGCTACGACCTTCCGGATGGTCTCGTTGGATTTAGAACGGCGAAACTAAGACAAAACCGTTGGAATTTTCCCGATAGCTCCCATAGAAGCCGAGATATAGGCCTTCAAAATTTGGGTTTTTTCATTTTTCGGGTATACCCCCCCGTATCGAATTTTTCACCAAAAATTGATTTTTTTCGAATTTGAATTAACTATACCAGCGGCTTGTTCCCATCACCTACAACACGAAAACACCGGGTTATAATGAGTTTCGATAAAAACTAAGGGAATTATAGCACTTTGAAAATGCGAAAAATCGATTTTCTTTAAACCCAAAAATTGCATTAGAAATATCTATCAGCGGCTTATTTCCATCACCTACATTACGAAAACACCGGGTTATAACGGAATTTGACCAGAACAAGTGGAATTATAGCTCTTTGAAAATTCGGAAAAAAGTCAATTTTTTACCCCGTTTTTGAGGCCAAAAATGGGCATCAAAAATGCCATATCTCGGCTATCGTAAGAGCTACGATCTTGCGGATGGTCTCGTTGGATTTAGAACGGCGAAACTAAGACAAAACCGTTGGAATTTTCCCGATAGCTCCCATAGAAGCCGAGATATAGGCCTTCAAAATTTGGGTTTTTTCATTTTTCGGGTATACCCCCCCGTTTGGATTTTTTTCAGAAAATTTTTTTTTTTCGAAATCGAACAAACTATACCAGCGGATTGTTCTCATCAAGTAGATCACGAAAATTCCGGGTTATAACAGGATTCGATCAGAAATAAGGAAATGAGAGCACTTTGAAAATTCGGGAATTGTCACTTTTTGACCTCGTTTTTGAGGCCAAAAATGGGCATCAAAAATGCCATATCTCGGCTATCGTAAAAGCTACGATCATGCAGATGGTCTCGTTGGATTTAGAACGGCGAAACTAAGACAAAACCGTTGGAATTTTCCCGATAGCTCCCATAGAAGCCGAGATATAGGCTTTCAAAGTTTGGGTTTTTTCATTTTTCGGGTATACCCCCCCGTATCGAATTTTTCACCAAAAATTAATTTTTTTCGAATTTGAATTAACTATACCAGCGGCTTGTTCCCATCACCTACAACACGAAAACACCGGGTTATAATGAGTTTCGATAAAAACTAAGGGAATTATAGCACTTTGAAAATGCGAAAAATCGATTTTCTTTAAACCCAAAAATTGCATTAGAAATCCCTATCAGCGGCTTATTTCCATCACCTACATTACGAAAACACCGGGTTATAACGGAATTCGACCAGAACAAGTGGAATTATAGCTCTTTGAAAATTCGGAAAAAAGTCAATTTTTTACCCCGTTTTTGAGGCCAAAAATGGGCATCAAAAATGCCATATCTCGGCTATCGTAAGAGCTACGACCTTGCGGATGGTCTCGTTGGATTTAGAACGGCGAAACTAAGACAAAACCGTTGGAATTTTCCCGATAGCTCCCATAGAAGCCGAGATATAGTCCTTCAAAGTTTCGGTTTTTTCATTTTTCGGGTATACCCCCCCGTATCGAATTTTTCACCAAAAATTGATTTTTTTCGAATTTGAATTAACTATACCAGCGGCTTGTTCCCATCACCTACAACACGAAAACACCGGGTTATAATGAGTTTCGATAAAAACTAAGGGAATTATAGCACTTTGAAAATGCGAAAAATCGATTTTCTTTAAACCCAAAAATTGCATTAGAAATCCCTATCAGCGGCTTATTTCCATCACCTACATTACGAAAACACCGGGTTATAACGGAATTCGACCAGAACAAGTGGAATTATAGCTCTTTGAAAATTCGGAAAAAAGTCAATTTTTTACCCCGTTTTTGAGGCCAAAAATGGGCATCCAAAATGCCATATCTCGGCTATCGTAAGAGCTACGACCTTGCGGATGGTCTCGTTGGATTTAGAACGGCGAAACTAAGACAAAACCGTTGGAATTTTCCCGATAGCTTTCATAGAAGCCGAGATATAGTCCTTCAAAGTTTCGGTTTTTTCATTTTTCGGGTATACCCCCCCGTATCGAATTTTTCACCAAAAATTGATTTTTTTCGAATTTGAATTAACTATACCAGCGGCTTGTTCCCATCACCTACAACACGAAAACACCGGGTTATAATGAGTTTCGATAAAAACTAAGGGAATTATAGCACTTTGAAAATGCGAAAAATCGATTTTCTTTAAACCCAAAAATTGCATTAGAAATCCCTATCAGCGGCTTATTTCCATCACCTACATTACGAAAACACCGGGTTATAACGGAATTCGACCAGAACAAGTGGAATTATAGCTCTTTGAAAATTCGGAAAAAAGTCAATTTTTTACCCCGTTTTTGAGGCCAAAAATGGGCATCAAAAATGCCATATCTCGGCTATCGTAAGAGCTACGACCTTGCGGATAGTCTCGTTGGATTTAGAACGGCGAAACTAAGACAAAACCGTTGGAATTTTCCCGATAGCTCCCATAGAAGCCGAGATATAGGCCTTCAAAGTTTGGGTTTTTTCATTTTTCGGGTATACCCCCCCGTATCGAATTTTTCACCAAAAATTGTTTTTTTTCGAATTTGAATTAACTATACCAGCGGCTTGTTCCCATCACCTACAACACGAAAACACCGGGTTATAATGAGTTTCGATAAAAACTAAGGGAATTATAGCACTTTGAAAATGCGAAAAATCGATTTTCTTTAAACCCAAAAATTGCATTAGAAATCCCTATCAGCGGCTTATTTCCATCACCTACATTACGAAAACACCGGGTTATAACGGAATTCGACCAGAACAAGTGGAATTATAGCTCTTTGAAAATTCGGAAAAAAGTCAATTTTTTACCCCGTTTTTGAGGCCAAAAATGGGCATCAAAAATGCCATATCTCGGCTATCGTAAGAGCTACGACCTTGCGGATGGTCTCGTTGGATTTAGAACGGCGAAACTAAGACAAAACCGTTGGAATTTTCCCGATAGCTCCCATAGAAGCCGAGATATAGGCCTTCAAAATTTGGGTTTTTTCATTTTTCGGGTATACCCCCCCGTATCGAATTTTTCACCAAAAATTGATTTTTTTCGAATTTGAATTAACTATACCAGCGGCTTGTTCCCATCACCTACAACACGAAAACACCGGGTTATAATGAGTTTCGATAAAAACTAAGGGAATTATAGCACTTTGAAAATGCGAAAAATCGATTTTCTTTAAACCCAAAAATTGCATTAGAAATCCCTATCAGCGGCTTATTTCCATCACCTACATTACGAAAACACCGGGTTATAACGGAATTCGACCAGAACAAGTGGAATTATAGCTCTTTAAAAATTCGGAAAAAAGTCAATTTTTTACCCCGTTTTTAAGGCCAAAAATGGGCATCAAAAATGCCATATCTCGGCTATCGTAAGAGCTACGATCTTGCGGATGGTCTTGTTGGATTTAGAACGGCGAAACTAAGACAAAACCGTTGGAATTTTCCCGATAGCTTTCATAGAAGCCGAGATATAGTCCTTCAAAGTTTCGGTTTTTTCATTTTTCGGGTATACCCCCCCGTATCGAATTTTTCACCAAAAATTGATTTTTTTCGAATTTGAATTAACTATACCAGCGGCTTGTTCCCATCACCTACAACACGAAAACACCGGGTTATAATGAGTTTCGATAAAAACTAAGGGAATTATAGCACTTTGAAAATGCGAAAAATCGATTTTCTTTAAACCCAAAAATTGCATTAGAAATCCCTATCAGCGGCTTATTTCCATCACCTACATTACGAAAACACCGGGTTATAACGGAATTCGACCAGAACAAGTGGAATTATAGCTCTTTGAAAATTCGGAAAAAAGTCAATTTTTTACCCCGTTTTTGAGGCCAAAAATGGGCATCAAAAATGCCATATCTCGGCTATCGTAAGAGCTACGACCTTGCGGATGGTCTCGTTGGATTTAGAACGGCGAAACTAAGACAAAACCGTTGGAATTTTCCCGATAGCTCCCATAGAAGCCGAGATATAGGCCTTCAAAATTTGGGTTTTTTCATTTTTCGGGTATACCCCCCCGTATCGAATTTTTCACCAAAAATTGATTTTTTTCGAATTTGAATTAACTATACCAGCGGCTTGTTCCCATCACCTACAACACGAAAACACCGGGTTATAATGAGTTTCGATAAAAACTAAGGGAATTATAGCACTTTGAAAATGCGAAAAATCGATTTTCTTTAAACCCAAAAATTGCATTAGAAATATCTATCAGCGGCTTATTTCCATCACCTACATTACGAAAACACCGGGTTATAACGGAATTTGACCAGAACAAGTGGAATTATAGCTCTTTGAAAATTCGGAAAAAAGTCAATTTTTTACCCCGTTTTTGAGGCCAAAAATGGGCATCAAAAATGCCATATCTCGGCTATCGTAAGAGCTACGATCTTGCGGATGGTCTCGTTGGATTTAGAACGGCGAAACTAAGACAAAACCGTTGGAATTTTCCCGATAGCTCCCATAGAAGCCGAGATATAGGCCTTCAAAATTTGGGTTTTTTCATTTTTCGGGTATACCCCCCCGTTTGGATTTTTTCAGAAAATTTTTTTTTTTCGAAATCGAACAAACTATACCAGCGGATTGTTCTCATCAAGTAGATCACGAAAATTCCGGGTTATAACAGGATTCGATCAGAAATAAGGAAATGAGAGCACTTTGAAAATTCGGGAATTGTCACTTTTTGACCTCGTTTTTGAGGCCAAAAATGGGCATCAAAAATGCCATATCTCGGCTATCGTAAAAGCTACGATCATGCAGATGGTCTCGTTGGATTCAGAACGACGAAACTAGAACAAAAGCGTTGGAATTTTTATGATAGTGCCCATAGAAGGCGAGATATTAGCCTTCAAAATTTGGATTTTCCGTTTCTTATGAAAACACTCATTTTAATATAATTCTTTGCTTATTTTTAAACTGAGACGAATGTCTTAAGTGCAAACCGATTTGCTATAATATAGTAGAACTTTGAGACACTATAAGTTATCAAAACGACGCAGTAAGTAACGGAAATTTTGGAAAAATCTAGTCCAAATCTAATCTTCAGTGAGTTAATAAATTAAACTGAATGTGCTATATCGACTCAAATTAAACGACAGATTTAGTTTGACTAGCCAATTAGGGGGGTTAGGTGACCGTTTAATAAATTCATTGGATTGGTTGAGTTGAGTTAAGTTGAGTTAGATTGGGTTGGTTTAGATTTTAGATGACCCCTCTCCCCAAATATGTCTTAACATTAATTCAGTGTATGAGCCAATACGTGTAACAGAGAGCCATTGCTTACTGACGTTTTTAAGATTTCCGCTGCTATTTAATGGGATTCTCTTTGGTCATTTAGGCTTCGCAACGGAATTCCAATTTTAAATAAGGTTACTCCATTCATTAAAACATTTAATACATTAGTAGCCTTTTTGAGTAAGAAATATAAAAGAGGTCAAGAAAAAAAATATACCAAAAGATGCTTTAAAGCCCCGCCATAATTCATTACGGCCTTTAAATTAAGTTCTTTGGCAAGAAAAAGTTTCCTCGTCACGTTCAGCGGGAATTAATATAAAAATCGTGGCTCGAAAAATCTTTACTTAACCAGCGAACACAAACGCGGTTTGTTTAATTTAGCTTTAGCTTTAAATTGAGAATTTCCCCAGTAATTAATGCCTGGTGAGCGAGCGGGGCTTCCGTTTTTATGGCGGTCATATTTTTCCATGAACCCTGTCTGATATTTCAATTGCCGGGGCTTAGATCCAATGACTATTTTTTCCGATGTTTGTTCGCTTGTTTTTCACTCTGTTAGATCAATTTTTAAAACGGACAAAAAATACTTTACTGTTATATGAAGATTTTAAATTTATACGTCAAAAAACTATTTTACGCGTAAGTGTTCGCGTACTGCTGGAAGTGCTATTGGAGGTTTTGAAATACCTACTTATTGTTTTGGACACCATTGCACCTAAAATATTAATGAATGTCTATACAAGTAAGTATATACTGACGATTTCCATTCATGTGAGATTTGCCAATGTTGTGTGATATATTCTAAAAGGAAAAATTATTACTATCCCAAGAAACCGCATGAATTGACATAGTAAGAGTTAATTAAATTAAAAGAACTTCTGTGTTGATAATCGGTCTAATCCACCAAGCAAAGTGGTTCCTCTATCCTTAATTTCTTCTTGATATTCGTATTATTTAGATTAACTATTATCTCAAAAATATAATAATTCAACTAGCACCATAAAATAATCATAAAAATCTTCCATGCAGACGGTCCTGACCATTAAGCAGACCAGCATTATTATGCGCATGAGGGTCAGTTTGGTTTATTGGGCAGTTTTAAATGGACAAACTACATGGACGGCGTGATTTTTTGTTAATTTATAAATTATTTATTTACACTTGTATCAGAACTGTTTAAGTGATAATTTTTTATTGAATAATTTCTTTTTAATATTCATATTTTTTAATTTAATTATTATTGAAAAAATTAAATTATTTGACTTAAAATAATCATTGAAATGTTCCATGCAGACGGTCCTGACCATTAAGCAGATCAACATTATCATGCGCATGAGGGTCAGTTTGGTGTATTGGGCAGTTTTAAATGGACAAACTACATGGACGGCGTGATTTTTTGTTAATTTATAAATTATTTATTTACACTTGTATCAGAACTGTTTAAGTGATAATTTTTTATTGAATAATTTCTTTTTAATATTCATATTTTTTAATTTAATTATTATTAAAAAAATTAAATTATTTAACTTAAAATAATCATTGAAATGGTCCATGCAGACGGTCCTGATCATTAAGCAGATCAACATTATCATGCGCATGAGGGTCAGTTTGGTGTATTGGGCAGTTTTAAATGGACAAACTACATGGACGGCGTGATTTTTTGTTAATTTATAAATTATTTATTTACACTTGTATCAGAACTGTTTAAGTGATAATTTTTTATTGAATAATTTCTTTTTAATATTCATATTTTTTAATTTAATTATTATTGAAAAAATTAAATTATTTGACTTAAAATAATCATTGAAATGTTCCATGCAGACGGTCCTGATCATTAAGCAGACCAGCATTATCATGCGCATGAGGGTCAGTTTGGTTTATTGGGCAGTTTTAAATGGACAAACTACATGGACGGCGTGATTTTTTGTTAATTTATAAATTATTTATTTACACTTGTATCAGAACTGTTTAAGTGATAATTTTTTATTGAATAATTTCTTTTTAATATTCA
Organism: Anthonomus grandis grandis; assembly: GCF_022605725.1. Lineage (NCBI taxonomy): Eukaryota > Metazoa > Arthropoda > Insecta > Coleoptera > Curculionidae > Anthonomus > Anthonomus grandis. Next base: position 2,966,771 of record NC_065560.1, read on the forward strand.
TATTTTTTAATTTAATTATTATTAAAAAAATTAAATTATTTAACTTAAAATAATCATTGAAATGGTCCATGCAGACGGTCCTGATCATTAAGCAGATCAACATTATCATGCGCATGAGGGTCAGTTTGGTGTATTGGGCAGTTTTAAATGGACAAACTACATGGACGGCGTGATTTTTTGTTAATTTATAAATTATTTATTTACACTTGTATCAGAACTGTTTAAGTGATAATTTTTTATTGAATAATTTCTTTTTAATATTCATATTTTTTAATTTAATTATTATTGAAAAAATTAAATTATTTGACTTAAAATAATCATTGAAATGTTCCATGCAGACGGTCCTGATCATTAAGCAGACCAGCATTATCATGCGCATGAGGGTCAGTTTGGTTTATTGGGCAGTTTTAAATGGACAAACTACATGGACGGCGTGATTTTTTGTTAATTTATAAATTATTTATTTACACTTGTATCAGAACTGTTTAAGTGATAATTTTTTATTGAATAATTTCTTTTTAATATTCATATTTTTTAATTTAATTATTATTGAAAAAATTAAATTATTTGACTTAAAATAATCATTGAAATGTTCCATGCAGACGGTCCTGACCATTAAGCAGATCAACATTATCATGCGCATGAGGGTCAGTTTGGTGTATTGGGCAGTTTTAAATGGACAAACTACATGGACGGCGGGATTTTTTGTTAATTTATAAATTATTTATTTACACTTGTATCAGAACTGTTTAAGTGATAATTTTTTATTGAATAATTTCTTTTTAATATTCATATTTTTTAATTTAATTATTATTGAAAAAATTAAATTATTTGACTTAAAATAATCATTGAAATGTTCCATGCAGACGGTCCTGACCATTAAGCAGATCAACATTATCATGCGCATGAGGGTCAGTTTGGTGTATTGGGCAATTTTAAATGGACAAACTACATGGACGGCGTGATTTTTTGTTAATTTATAAATTATTTATTTACACTTGTATCAGAACTGTTTAAGTGATAATTTTTTATTGAATAATTTCTTTTTAATATTCATATTTTTTAATTTAATTATTATTGAAAAAATTAAATTATTTGACTTAAAATAATCATTGAAATGTTCCATGCAGACGGTCCTGACCATTAAGCAGATCAACATTATCATGCGCATGAGGGTCAGTTTGGTGTATTGGGCAGTTTTAAATGGACAAACTACATGGACGGCGTGATTTTTTGTTAATTTATAAATTATTTATTTACACTTGTATCAGAACTGTTTAAGTGATAATTTTTTATTGAATAATTTCTTTTTAATATTCATATTTTTTAATTTAATTATTATTGAAAAAATTAAATTATTTGACTTAAAATAATCATTGAAATGTTCCATGCAGACGGTCCTGACCATTAAGCAGATCAACATTATCATGCGCATGAGGGTCAGTTTGGTGTATTGGGCAGTTTTAAATGGACAAACTACATGGACGGCGTGATTTTTTGTTAATTTATAAATTATTTATTTACACTTGTATCAGAACTGTTTAAGTGATAATTTTTTATTGAATAATTTCTTTTTAATATTCATATTTTTTAATTTAATTATTATTGAAAAAATTAAATTATTTGACTTAAAATAATCATTGAAATGTTCCATGCAGACGGTCCTGACCATTAAGCAGATCAACATTATCATGCGCATGAGGGTCAGTTTGGTGTATTGGGCAGTTTTAAATGAACAAACTGCATGGATGACGGGATTTCTTCATATTTTATAAATTTATTACTTTAGCAATTCGAAGCGTAATTCATGCTAATTGACCATTGTCTTGGCGGAAAAGATGTTTCTGGAATATCCTTAAGTGTCTCTGTAATTTTCTTGAATATTTTATCTTTGCATGATTTGCATTATATTTTTTTGTGTCTACTTTATTAAGGGCATTTGCAGCTATTGACGTATAAATATAAGTTGTACGAAATAATCATTTTTTCCCAGGTAGTTCATTGAACTGTAACAATAACTTCCACCTAAATAACCAACGCCTCTAATTCCGCTATTTAATTAAATGCGTATCAGTTAGGCACCAGTACATGATGTTTATACAAAGAGTATACAACCTCAGGTCAATTTGCTTACGTTATTCCAAGCTGATTGTATTATCCCGAGGTTATTATTTTAGATCTCGTTCGCTCTCTAATTGGAATAAGGTTGATTTAATGCTAAGCCGTCCAGGTGCACGAAATTGGTTTTCTATAGGGGAACGTTTTCGGAATATTTACCGTCGAAAATTTTACCTAGTTTAGGCATTAAAGATAAAGGAAAATATTGTAAATAAAATACGTGATTTTGGTCAATAACTTAACCGTATACAATTTCGATTATTATCAAAAGCAGTAAGTACTTAAAAGTCTAATTTCTTGCCAATTTCGTCTCTCTCTAAGTTTCAGGCACTGATCTCCTTAAACTGCCTGTTTTACTTCTGTCAGGTTAAAGCCAGTAACTAATATGCCAACCTTTTACTAACGAAATTTGTACACACATAGACACTTAGCAAAAAACTAATAGAAGCATTTATTTCGGTTTAAAAGTCGCGCCAATATTCATACTGGCCATCTAGCGGCGTGTTCACTGTAACGGAATATTCGACTTGTGTCCCGAGACGTCGCGATGTGCGCACGCCGCTTGCTCTATCCTTGTCCCTTCTTCAGTCTATCTAATCTATCTAACTGATGGATTTAATTAATGAATTATCAATGCGGCACATTAGCTGTACAATCTGACAGCAATAATAACTATTGTTAACGCACAACCATAAAGATATAATATGAAAATGATGGAATGAGTACGTTGCAGAAATGGTACGTTACATACACACGTGGTTTTAAATGTTTGAAGTATGGGCACTTACCAATGGTCTTCTGTCTTCACTGTAGATAGGGGCGTCCCTTTATATAACTACCAACTTCACAAGCCTTGCTCTCACAACCAAATACAAATTAAAAGGTTTCGTAAAATTGTTGGACCCGGCACTCGCGTCGTTTTCAACCGAATTGCTAGTCAATAGTCTCTGCTTCACCTTGCCCAGAATATACCAAATGTATGCCGGACATGGGCGATTAATAGATTTTAACAATTAGGATTTAGCGGTACGCCAACAACTAACTATACACGTTCGGCGCTTGAAAAATTTCGAATATGATTTTCGCGTAATGTGTAAGAAGGAGACGGAGTAGAGCGAGAACCTGCTCCACGCTGGGCGGATATCGCGTCGTCGTTGCGCTTATCAGTCCGGTCAAATTTCGGTTGCAATTCCTCGCATACCTATGTACGTGTTAGCCGATCATGTTTACAATTTATTTCAACCTTTGGTACGAAGACGGATACAGTAATAAAATAAAAATGGTTTTCACTGTTGATCAAAAGATTAATTTCATTAAATGGTATTGTCATGCGGATAGTGCAGAAGAAGTTGTCGGTCGTTTTATATTTGCATATCCTGATGAGCAAGTCCCTCCTGCTAAAACAATTTATAATATCTGGCATAAGTTTGAGCAGTCGGGATGTATAATCGGTGTGCAAAATGCTCTAGTGGTGATCAGGAACCTTGTCGAACACGTGACGCTAGGATTGAAAAGGAGGTCAATGTGTGTGCTTCTGTGGAAGTAACTGAACTTGTTTTATCTCCCAAATTTCTGAAGAATCTTCATTCGAATCCTTTGGGAGTTTTGGAAGTTATAGTCGTTTATATTTTTCTACATCTAACAGTTCAATAATTTTTTACCAAAAAACTTTCGTTTGTAGAGATTTGCAACCATCTAAAATCAATATAGATATTTATTATCTTTTATAGAAAAAAGTTTTATCCAAATCTTTTGGGAATTTTGGGAGTTGGAGAGCCTTTTTCATTTCTTTAACATTTGACTTTTAGTATTGAATATACTTCTGGGCGCACGTATATGGGACCCGTCTTTGAAAAAACGACATGCTACAAAACGAAATGTAACAGTCCGGGTTCAATGACTTGCCTCATCAACGCGATGTCGGCGTTGATCAGGGAATAGAGCAAGGTCACAGCATAAAGAAACTTTATGCTGTTTCTTTATGCTGTGGCAAGGTCGTTCGAAGGCCGCAATGAGGTTTGGGTTTTAAGTCAAGTATGTAGGTGAGAGAAATATTATGTGATATCCGATTTGTAAGCCATGAAGCGAATAGGGTGCGTGTTATATTCAGGATTCTTTTATTTTATTTGTTCCTTTCGACAAGACGTGTTACTAAAAAACTTGTGTATTCGAAAATAAAAGTGTGTGTGTGGTGGAAGTTAGCCACAGATTCAGAAACGAAAATCATGTTTTACAGTCGCCCAGACAAGTTTTGGTTTTAATTTTTTTTTGTTTTTAAAAGCTTTTATTTAACTTGCAATGTACCTATGTATGTATGTATGTAAGTATGTATGATGTATGTATGTATGTATGTAAGTATGTATGTATGTATGTAACTATGTATGTTTGGGTCAAATCTTGGAAATCAAATTTGAACTTCCAGATGTCCGATTTACGTGATTACGTGAAATTTGAAACACATTCATATTTCCGATGACAATGCAATTTAGTGCTATCACAATTACAAAAATCAAAATGGCGGATCCAAAATGGCGAACCTTAAAACCAAAACTTGTCTGGGCGACTGTAAAAACATGATTTTCGTTTCTGAATCTCTAGCTAAGTTCCACCACATAAAAATTTGATGAGTAAACTTATTTTGGGCAAGACTGTACCTGTCGAATGCACACTTTTTATTTATGGAAATATAAAATAAAGGCACTTTAAAATTAAAGTTACCTGTCAAATTGTTTATTTTTCGACGATTTTGACTAAATGTTTTTAATGTAAATAAATTATAAACTATTTTACTTCCAGAATGTCCCTCCATTCACATCAATTGCCGTTAAAGAAACGGAAACTTAATATTGTAAAAAATGAAAACGAAAAAGTTTTACCATTCAAGCAGAGAAAAATAACTCTTATAGAAGATAAAAAGGAAGCTGTCGAGTTACAGTCAAATGCTGAATGTTGTGTGCAGTCAAATGCAAATACTGAGAAAAAACATATTAAAACTGTTTTACTTTCTTTGGATGCAGAAGACTGTGGAAATTAATACTAATATTTCATTACCAAGCACTAGCGGTGCTACCGCACTTAATAAAAGTCAACCTGATAATAAGAAGCAAGACAATGTCAAACTTGCCTTGAACGCTAAACGTTGTCGGGAATATAGGCAACGAAAAAAGTTGAATAAAATAATTTCTTCGAATCCCAATACTACAGTTGATGGTGTTTCTGTTTTCCAAGATGTCTCTTCTGTTCAACGATCTGAGGAAAAGCAGAAAATCCAATCACGGGGAAAAGGTTCTACCAATAGTTATCATCATAGAAAAGAAAGAAGCCAGGGAAGCACCAAATAAAACAGGTAATTGTGAGTCTTTTGATTCAGATATTTTGAACTTTTCAGGATATCTCAATAATTCAATAGTTACTTTAAATCCAACAAATACAAAAATTTTTGAAAATAGAACATTATATTTAGAGCATTTTATGAACACTAAATTTTATAGTAATAAGTTAAACGAATTCTGTCGTATATATGACCGAATTTGGTGGACTAATGATATTTGCTCCATACCCAAGGATATTCTTCCCCTTCTTTATGAAGCTGGCTACCCAAAAATGCATTCGAGTATCGAGGATGAATGCAAATTTTATAAGTGTTGTCGTAACTGTTATTCCACTTTATCCCGTAAAAAAACGATTCCTCACTGTTAATGGATTTGTTTATCCTCCTATTCCGTCTGACTTACCCCCCTTAAATCCCATTGCTAAGCGTTTAATTTCACCCCGTTTACCCTTTCTGCAAATTCGCAAAATTCACTATTTTGCTGGTAGTCAAAAAATGGTGGGTCAAATAATAAATGTTCCTGTCAGTGTAAATAATATGGTAACTTCCCTGCCCAGAAATGTTGACGATGAATATACAGTGACAGTTTTAATAAAGCGTCATATTCTTCAAAAAGGGGCATATTTGTCTGGATGTGTCTCAAAAGCTATTCTGCGTAGATGGTTATTATATTTACGAGATACGCCATTATACCGAAAATATGATATTAAAATTAATAACACATTCTTGGGTATACATGAAGGTTATGATCTTGCAGAAGAAAATCAAATATTTTACGACCAGCATTTCGAGATAAGGAATAGTCAAGAAGACATGATGGACGTAGTTTCGTCGCGTAAAGAAAAAATTTTAACAACTGAGCAATTATTAAACATGCAACAGCAAACAATTTTTTGGGGGGAAGATATATGAGGTGTTACATTTAGCCCCAGGTCAGAAAAACAAACCGTTTGCATTATCTTTTGACGCTGATGCAGAGGAATTATCATTTTCTGCTATCTATTACGGACATGAAAGACAATTTAAAATTAATGTAACTCCTTATATGATGGCAACTAGTGAAATCCGTAGAAGAGATAGACGTGGTGTTACCCCTAATCATATTCTTTACATGACAGCCAAAATCATGCGTTTGAGAATTATTCAAACATTTCAAGTATTGTTTCGCAATAATAACCATGAGGTAAAAAATATTACAAGAGAAGATTTATTAGATCCAGAATTTGTGAAAGAAAGCATGGAAAAGAATGAGTCGTTTTTAAAAAATATACCTAATTCGATACAATATTGGCAGTCAAAGAAAAAGGACTTATTGTATGATGCGTCAACTCGGAAAAACCAACTGTATTTGTAACACTTAGTGCATCAGAGGTACATTGGAAGCCACTCTTAAAATGCGCCTATAAATTTCAACAAAATTTAGACGATGAAGATAACATTGACGATAGTATCTTTGATATTATGTCTAATAGTGCTAAAGCGGAATTAGTGAACAATGATCCTGTTATTTGTTGCCTAGATTTTAACAAATTAGTAGAAACAATCATGATTGCTCTAAAAAAAAAGAGAGATGGCCCATTTGGAAAATATTATTTAAAAGATTACTTTCGTAGGGTGGAATTTCAGCATAGAGGTAGTCCACACTGTCATATGTTATTATGGCTTGAAAACGCTCCACCTTCCCACGAGGCACAGTTATTAAATGATGAAAATTTACCGGAAACTATTGCATTCATTGATAGTATTGCCTCAGCCGAAGAATGTTTAGTTTCAAGCCCCAGGAATTTACAAACGCATGCTCATACTCATACATGCTACAAAAAAAATACAAAAAAATGCATGAAGCTTTAGAGGTGGGTTCTTTGACAAGTTTTGAGGAATTCCTTTAAAAATTTTATTTAGAGTCATTTAATGAGTATTTGGACATTCTTCGACATGGCATTCATCGACCCTCGGTTTTTATGAAACGTGGGATTGAAGACATTTGGATCAGTCCATTTAATCCATGTATTTCGAAAGCTTTGCAGTCAAATATGGATGTTCAGTTTATATTAGATGAATATTCCTGTGCTGCTTACGTTGCCGAATATGTGAATAAAAGTGAGCGTGGCTTTAGTTCCCTTCATCGAGAATTAATAAAAGTTCGTGATAAATATCCAGATATGGATTATGAGATGTGTATGAAAGAATTGGGTAAACTTAAATAATTAAAAAGTTTCACTTTTCCTCCATATGAAATAATACAGGGTATATCAGCCAAGTGGAATAAATTCGATAATACTTAAATGGGGGCGTGTTCGCAAAATTGCTTGGATACGTAGATTGTTATTTTTGGTGGCGCATTTTAGAGCCATATGGAATGGCGCCTCGTTCAAGAGTTTTGGAAATAAAAATAAAAGCCGTATTTTATACCACCCGCATAGCTATGATGAGTTTTGCTCAATTTTTTCCAGAGTGGGTAGTAAAAAAGAGGCGGAAGGGGCGAAGGGCGGAATTTTCGGGGAGCACCCTAATTTTAAAAAATAAACCGTTAAAATGAATGGCAATTACAAAAATATAATAAATAACAAACTGAATGAATAATGATCATAAGGCTTAATTCTTTTATGTTTCGTTTATTGAGCACTTTCAAATGACGTCACAAGATAATATAAAATATAAAAAATAACAGCCACCGTACTTGTATCTGGTATTTTGAATACGCCTACGATGTTTGCGCATGTTGCAAAATCTGTGAATTTTTAATTAATTTTCACAACAAAACCTTAGTTTGTAGAGGTTTGAGACCATCGTCAGTCGATTTAGGTATTCATTGTTAATATCCGGACAAACAATTATTAAAATCCCTTTTGAATTTCAGGAGATACGGGCATTATATTGATCAAATAACAGGGAGCGCGGACTATAAATTGGTCGCTGGCAACCGACATATATATTCTGCGTTCTCGATTTTGATTGCTGGATATCGATCGGACGCTAGCTTCACACACATGTCTAATACATTAAAACTCAATCCGTAAGATTCAACTCGCCAAACGTATATAATCTCGCTGGAATAAATAACGCATTTAAACCTCGTTGAGATAAAATAAAAACCCTAACGTTCCTTTTTTCATATAAAAGGCCATTTTCGGGGATTTTTGCCTATCGAACGTAGTAGGTAGTGTGTTTACAGTTTCCATCACCATTATACTGTCTTATTTTCCCTTTTTTTCCGCTTAAGCGATTTTAGATAAGATCTTCAATTTTCCACGGTCTTTTTTTAAATAATGCTACTGGGACATTTTTTTTTGGGTCTTTTCTATGTTAAAATGAAAATTGCGTTACATCCTATGTGGTCAATGTTATCATTAATAACAGGCTATTCGAAAAAAAATGAGTATATTTATTCACAATGAACATCACTCACTTTGTTTGCAGATGATACAGTAGTAAAGAATACAGCTGAATTACCTGATTTAATGCCAACAAATTTACAGTCAACGCACATAGAGATTTAAGGGTTGTTGCTCAACAAGTTCTCCTTTCTACCGATAAGCACTATTTCACTTACATCTTTATTATGATATTTTATGCAGGCACTTTGCAGACAATATTTTTACACACTTTAGCGTTTATAAAAAAAGAATACATTTAAAAGTTTCAACATATTTACATTCTCCCGGTTTTAAATCCCCGGAAGGTATGACGCTACAAAAGAATCCTACAGTCTGCGCCAACTGATATATTCATTTCCCACTTAAAACTTTTAAGTTTCTTCTGTCCCCAAGTTATAAATCTATTTTAGAAAAATAAGCCAATTTATCGCTATATAGAAGAAGGGTGACATAATATCTCGATATAACAAGTAAAAGCGTGAAATATTAAAGAACGGAAAATCGTCTACACCTGTTTCCGCCTAGGCCCTTTATATAGGAAACTTCTTATCCGGTTTTTTTTCGATTTCGTTACCTCGTTTTAATAAAACCAGAAACACGTGTTACGCGTTCCGGGAATAATATATTCTTCTGCAGGAATCTTTATTGATTTCACTAAGGCTTTTGACACCATAAGCCACACTGCGCTTGTGCACGAAAATTACTCAGGGTATATCAGACCTGGATCTGTCATTATTGTTTGAAAGGACGCACATGGCAAATGTTTGTTAATAGTTGTTATAAATTTAGAAGTTTCATCTCCTTCCTATGGATCCTTTTTCAGCACGTTATATTTTCACAATTCTTTTCCTAATTGTTGGGAGTTTTTATTTATTATCTCCGAGTTAGTATTCAGCATTTAAAGGTACAGCAACATTTCAAGTCTCTTCGGGTCAATCTGTTTCAGCAAAATAACTCTCTCCACAGGAATTTTTGACCTTCCAAAAAATGCAAATTATAATTAGTGTACTTGAGTTCAGTGGATAGGTTTCCTTGAGAAAAGTAAGTCGTTGTTTTTGTTAGTAAGGCTACCGAAGAATTTATATTTTTCTACCTGTTGTACAGCTTGAGTGTGTATGTAGATTTATCAAACATTACTTGTTCAATTAATCGACTTAAGTCATTATTGAGACTGGAGTGTTTAAACTGACTACCTACTACTAATTTCTCACCAAATGAAAGTAGTCAAATTATTTTCACTCAAAAATCCAATAACCCTAAATCCCTTTAAATTACTAGAGAGATTAAAATTAACACTGCTTATTGTTTAAATATTAGAAGTAATGAAATGACCAATTTAAGAGACAACATATAATTAAAAAAAAAAATGGTTTACACTTGCATTTTAATGAATAGAAGGTTTATGGTGTATTATTTAGGAGTAGAATGGATTCTTATGTTTCAGCTTCAGATATAGTTGTTAGACTGAGAACATACTCTTGTAATTCTATATATTTATAAGTTTTTATTGTAAATGTCTCGTTTGTTTTCGCTATATTTACTCTTTTGTCAATTAAATTATTATAAACCGGGTGTTTTACGAAAGTGGTTCGCCCTTATAATTTTATTAATTTTTAAGTTAAAAACTCAAGTAAACTCAATTTTTTCCAATAGAACTAAGGTGGCTCATTACCATAGTTAAAAAGTGTATTTTTTTACAAATAATTTGGTTTAAGACAATCGATAGTAGCTACTTTCAAAAAACCCGGATTATTGAAATTTTATTATTTTTCTCTTTTATTATTAAAATAAATAAAAAAAAATCTAACAGAATTTTAATTTATTAGAATTACCAAATATCGATTGTCTGGTATCAAATTATTTGTAAAAAAATACACTTTTTAATTATGGTAATGAGCCACGCTGGTTCCATTTCAAAAAAATGAGTTATATCGGAAAATACGATTTTGCAAACTTTACACGCATCTAGGAGAGCTGTAAAAAACAAAAGGGAGTCAATTATATTTTTCTGGGACTACTTGATGTAAAATTAACGATTTTAAATTATTCGTGGCACTCTAGATTGAAATATAAAAAATTAAATAATTTAAAGGTTAGGTGTCAAAAGTTGATATGTGGGGTATCATTTTTCTTAAAATGTAATTTTCTATCAAAATATGTCAAAAAAATTGGGAGATCCTATTTAAAATAAGAAAGTTAGAGTAATTTCCGGTGAAACCGGAAGTGACAGAAAATAACTGAATACGTCAACCAATCCCAATTTAGGTGCTACACCCACGTACCAAATTTAATTTTTTTAACTTAGAAATTAAAAAAGTTATAGGGGCGAACCACTTTCCTAAGACACCCGGTATTGTTAATTTTAAGCTAACATCATTGTAAGTTATTATTCTCGTCTTAGGGTTGCTCTGATGATAGTTTATTTGTAAAACCGAAAGCGGTCTTGACGGTGTACATCCTGTTTTTCAACCCAAAAATAAAATAAGCAGCTATGTTCCAGAATTTAAAAAAATCTATTATGAGCCTCTGAGAAATATATTTCATATAAAAGTAGTTTGCAAGAACAAGTGCTGTTCGTGGATGAAAAAAAAATGCACTTTTTTCCCATACAGTGCAAACCATACAATCCAAAAAATCTCTAAGCTAGAAAATACGATTTTTTCAAAATATATGGGGAATTTTAAGTTTTTTATTTTTTAAATAGATGCTCGTATTAAAGGCAAATAAAAAAATGTTTTACCAATTTTTCGAATAAATCACCGATAAAGAAGTTATAGCTTCCTCAGTCTTGATGGTCCATCAATATTCAGACCAATCTCGTTGCTTTTAACCTTCTCAAAATTAATTGAGAAGGTGGTGAAGACTTACTTTATTTCTATTCTAACTTCAAATTATATCCTTAGTGTGGTTCAGCTTAACTTCCTGTAAAACTGACTTTGACTATGAACTAAGAGAAGCAATAGATTAGTAGTTTTCATTGGGAAAAAGACGTTAGAGCGAGGTTGTCTTATTAATAGATGCTTTACTGATGCGATTAAATTAAACAGCACACACAACAAATCTACCACATTTATTTCCGCTAAAATACGGTCGTTAATTTATTATTCAATTTGTGGCTGAAATTCTATTTTATTTCTTGACACGTTGTTCGATTGATTTATGCCCCCCCGTCAATGACGCTTTATTAAATATCCAATAACAAATAATCGAACCGTTATCCCGGACAGCTATGTAATTCTGGCACCGATGCAACTAAATTAATGAAAATCAATTTATATCCGAAAGGCTTATCGTATGACATAAATAAATCACCTACTGTTTTATTCCGCGTAGGCCGGATATAAATTTAAATAACTAAAGTTGCACATTTCGAATTCGGTTATAATAATTATTATTATTTTGGTAGGTACAGTAACCCTGTATTTACCCTATTTATTATCTAATATACACACAAAAGAAAAAAATTAAAAGTGTTTATCCCAATCAAAAAATTTACTATGAAACATTTAATAGCCAGACAAATTTACAATATTCTAAACTAATAAATAACAGCGACTCACCTAGATGACTTAACACCTGTATGTGTAGTACTGTTATCCAATAAACAATAAATCAAATAAAATTATAAGAAATATCACAATTTACAATAAAAATTTAAATTAAATACCTAAAAATATACCCAAGTTATATAAACATAATTTCTAAAACCACCAGGCTTTAAATTTGTGTATCTACTTAATTAACACTTCTCAAATTTGCATTGATATTAGTTTTAGGTAATTCCATAAAATTATTGGTTTTATTTCTTGTTTCATGCTTATTTTTTCAATTCACAATTCTTATATACAAAAATACTTATCTCCAAAATGTCTAAAGACCGTACATCAAAAATGGGCTTAGAGTATAACAACCTCGTAGGGTAAAGCCTATTTTTTCTTATATATTACTTTAAGTAAATAATTTTGTAGAACATTCTTTAATAAGGAAAATGTGCATAACTTAATGTGATATGAGGCACCTTTTTTTATTAATGATTAAATATTCAGGAACAAATGAAAACCCAAACAATGTGAGATAAAATAAAATATTCATGCATAACTTAATGCGATATGAGGCACGTTCTTATGTTAATTATTACAGTACAGAGATCAAATGGGTAACAAAAAAAACATTAAATAGAGTTTTTATGAGTCAAAATGTGCATAATTTAATGTGATATGAGGCACCTTTCTTTATTAATTATTAAATAATTAGGAATAAATGAAAACCCAAACAATGTAAGATAAAATAAAATATTCGTGCATAACTTAATGCGATATGAGGCACGTTCTTATGTTAATTATTACAGTACAAAGATCAAATGGGTAACAAAAAAAAACCATTAAATAGAGTTTTTACGAGTCAAAATGTGCATAATTTAATGTGATATGAGGCACAATCTTATATCTATTATTACAGTTAAACATTTATGTTTAATTAATTAATTTCTTTTAAATATCTGAGATCAATTTGGTGACAAAAAACCCCATTAAATAGGGTTTTTATAAGGGAAAATATGCATAACTTAATGTAATATGAGGCACCTTTTTTATTAATAATTAAATATTTAGGAATAAATGAAAACCCACACAATGTGAGAAAAAATAAAATATTCGTGCATAACTTAATGCGATATGAGGCACGTTCTTATGTTAATTATTACAGTACAGAGATCAAATGGGTAACAAAAGAAAACTATTAAATAGAGTTTTTATGAGTCAAAATGTGCATAATTTAATGTGATATGAGGCACAATCTTATATCTATCATAACAGTTAAACATTTATGTTTAATTAATTAATTTATTTTAAATATCTGGGATAAAATTGGTAACAAAAAACCCCATTAAATAGGGTTTTTATAAGGGAAAATATGCATAACTTAATGTAATATGAGGCACCTTTTTTTATTAATGATTAAATATTAAGGAATAAATGAAAACCCACACAATGTGAGAAGAAATAAAATATTCGTGCATAACTTAACGCGATATGAGGCACGTTCTTATGTTAATTATTACAGTACAAAGATCAAACGGGTAACAAAAGAAAACCATTAAATAGAGTTTTTATGAGTCAAAATGTGCATAATTTAATGTGATATGAGGCACAATCTTATATCAATCATTACAGTTTAACATTTAGGTTCAATTAATTAATTACTTTTAAATATCTGATATCAAATTGGTGACAAAAACCCCATTAAATAGGGTTTTTATAAGGGAAAATGTGCATAACTTAATGTGATATGAGGCACCTTTCTTTATTAATTATTAAATAATTAGGAATAAGTGAAAACCCAAACAATGTGAGATAAAATAAAATATTCGTGCATAACTTAATGCGATATGAGGCACGTTCTTATGTTAATTATTACAGTACAGAGATCAAATGGGTAACAAAAGAAAACCATTAAATAGAGTTTTTATGAGTCAAAATGTGCATAATTTAATGTGATATGAGGCACAATCTTATATCAATCATTACAGTTAAACATTTATGTTTAATTAATTAATTTCTTTTAATTATCTGAGATCAAATTGGTAACAAAAAATTTCATTAAATAGGGTTTTTATAAGGGAAAATGTGCATAACTTAATGTGATATGAGGTACCTTTTTTTATTAATAATGAAATATTAAGAAATAAATGAAAACCCAAACAATGTGAGATAAAATAAAATATTCGTGCATAACTTAATGCGATATGAGGCACGTTCTTGTGTTAATTATTACAGTACAGAGATCAAATGGGTAACAAAAAAAAACCATTAAATAGAGTTTTTACGAGTCAAAATGTGCATAATTTAATGTGATATGAGGCACAATCTTATATCTATAATTACAGTTAAACATTTATGTTTAATTCATTAATTTCTTTTAATTATCTCAGATCAAATTTGTAACAAAAAAACCCCATTAAATAGGGTTTTTATAAGGGAAAATGTGCATAACTTAATGTGATATGAGGCACCTTCCTTTATTAATTATTAAATAATTAGGAATAAATGAAAACCCAAACAATGTAAGATAAAATAAAATATTCGTGCATAACTTAATGCGATATGAGGCACGTTCTTATGTTAATTATTACAGCACAGAGATCAAATCGGTAACAAAAAAAAACATTAAATAGAGTTTTTACGAGTCAAAATGTGCATAATTTAATGTGATACGAGGCACAATCTTATATCTATAATTACAGGTAAACATTTATGTTTAATTCATTAATTTCTTTTAATTATCTCAGATCAAATTTGTAACAAAAAAAACCCATTAAATAGGGTTTTTATAAGGGAAAATGTGCATAACTTAATGTGATATGATGCACCTTTCTTTATTAATTATTAAATAATTAGGAATAAATGAAAACCCAAACAATGTGAGATAAAATAAAATATTCGTGCATAACTTAATGCGATCTGAGGCACGTTCTTATGTTAATTATTACGGTACAGAGATCAAATGGGTAACAAAAAAAATCTATTAAATAGAGTTTTTACGAGTCAAAATGTGCATAATTTAATGTGATATGAGGCACAATCTTATATCTATTATTACAGTTAAACATTTATGTTTAATTAATTAATTTCTTTTAAATATCTGAGATCAATTTGGTGACAAAAAACCCCATTAAATAGGGTTTTTATAAGGGAAAATATGCATAACTTAATGTAATATGAGGCACCTTTTTTATTAATAATTAAATATTTAGGAATAAATGAAAACCCACACAATGTGAGAAAAAATAAAATATTCGTGCATAACTTAATGCGATATGAGGCACGTTCTTATGTTAATTATTACAGTACAGAGATCAAATGGGTAACAAAAGAAAACCATTAAATAGAGTTTTTATTAGTCAAAATGTGTATAATTAAGCATTTATGTTTAATTAATTAATTTCTTTTAAATATCTGAGATCAAATTGGTAACAAAAAACCCCTTGAAATAGGGTTTTTATAAGGGAAAATGTGCATAACTTAATGTAATATGAGGCACCTTTTTTTATTAATGATTAAATATTCAGGAACAAATGAAAACCCAAACAATGTGAGATAAAATAAAATATTCGTGCATAACTTAATCCGATATGAGGCACGTTCTTATGTTAATTATTACAGTACAGAGATCAAATGGGTAACAAAAAAAACATTAAATAGAGTTTTTATGAGTCAAAATGTGCATAATTTAATGTGATATGAGGCACAATCTTATATCTATAATTACAGTTAAACATTTATGTTTAATTATTTAATTTCTTTTAATTACCTCAGATCAAATTTGTAACAAAAAAAAACCATTAAATAGGGTTTTTATAAGGGAAAATGTGCATAACTTAATGTGATATGAGGCACCTTTTTTTATTAATAATGAAATATTTAGGAATAAATGAAAACCTACACAATGTGAGATAAAATAAAATATTCGTGCATAACTTAATGCGATATGAGGCACGTTTTTATTTTAATTATTACAGTATAGAGATCAAATGGGTAACGAAAAAATAACATTAAATAGAGTTTTTATGAGTCAAAATGTGCATAATTTAATGTGATATGAGGCACAATCTTATATCTATCATTACAGTTAAACATTTATGTTTAATTAATTAATTTATTTTAAATATCTGGGATAAAATTGGTAACAAAAAACTCCATTAAATAGGATTTTTATAAGGGAAAATGTGCATAAATTAATGTGATATGAAGCACCTTTTTTAATAATAATTAAATATTCAGGAATAAATGAAAACCCAAACACTGTGAGATAAAATAAAATATTCGTGCATAACTTAATTCGATATGAGGCACGTTCTTATGTTAATTATTACAGTACAGAGTTCAAATGGGTAACGAAAAAATAACATTAAATAGAGTTTTTATGAGTCAAAATGTGCATAATTTAATGTGATATGAGGCACAATCTTATATCTATCATTACAGTTAAACATGGTTAAACAGGTTTTTTTTGGATATCTCCAGAAGTATCAGGAATTTTAAAATTTCTTAAACGCCATTTTATTAAGCTCCAAATTGCGCAACTTTGCCTCCATTTAACCGACCCCGTAACTCTTACGGTTTCCGAGATCCCAATGGTCACCCTCTCATGATATCAATATTGTGACAGAGAAACTGACTTTTTTTTCAGTGTCTGAATTTTCTGACTGGAAGAATAGGATTGAAGACCAATACAAAACACAGTTTTTAAAAAATTTCTCTAATTTGTCAAAAAAATATGTTCAGACCAAATATGCGTGTTCTCGCTCAGGAAACTATACACCATCTATCTATGGAACTAGAAAAAGGCATTTAAAGCTTCAAGGCAGCAAAAAAATTAATGCATTTTGTGCTTCGTCTATAAATTTATTAACTAATAACCTAAATAATATATTAACTTGATGGTAAGTATAATTTTCTAATCTATGTAACCGTGCAATCCAATCACTTATGTAATAAAATAATTTATAATTACAGATAGTTGTACTGCAGAGTTTATTAAAACTCATGTGGGGTGCACATATGACATAAATGAGAGAGAAGAGTTGGCAAAAAAGATTGCACAAAAAATTCCTTTTGATATCATATTGGATGGGATACGAGTTTCAGTGGTTTAAATTTAAGTTCAATTCAAATTTGCAAAGGATACATTTGTGCACCAAAAAAGACTTATTTAATATTGAACAATCTTGATGCTATCCTTGTAGAGGCTTAGGTAAATTAAATGCGAAAACAATTAGGAGACTATGTTTTATTATATAAGCCACTATGGGCTTTTTTTATTATATTTAGCATCATTAAAATACATATTGTATCCTTTTATATGGTTTTGTCCATCATAACTGCTAAATGTCGCTAAGAAACTTCTAGACATTCCCTGAATCACCTTTTTACATCCAGTGAGCTCTATTCTACTGTTTTGATGCATGACTCTCAGGTGGCGCCATAGAGAGAAATGATTATTTTCGCACTTATTAGAGAATGAATGTACAGTCGGCAAATTTGAAAATGTCCCTCGCATCTGCTCTCGGACTTCGTTGCCTTACAATTTGGCAACATGGCTTTTGACTGAAAGGGGTAGCGTACGGCGGGCGCTAGGGTGTAGAGTATCCATCGAGTTTAGTCGTGTATAAATAGGCAGGGGTGACGGAACTCATTTTTCAGTAGATGGGGTTTTTGCAATGGGACGTTTCGAATATTTTTGTGGCTGTGCAAGCTGATATTAAAAAAATCAATCAGTTTGTTTTTCTTTCTTATGTAAAGTTTTTAGGACAATGCGCTATAGTGTTTTATACGTTGGCTAAATGTGCTCTTCAAAATTCTGTTTGGTTCACCACTTTTGAGAAATTACCTTCAGTTATTTTTTTATTGGGACACTATATTTCTTAACTCCAAATTCTTATTTTTTTGCTTGATCTTGCACAACCTATATTTTTGTTGTCAAATGCTGCTTGTTGTCAAAATAAATAAAAAAAAATCGTTTTTACTCTTTTATGCATTACATAAAAATCCTAATCGATGTTTTCTTTGATTTTTTTTTTATCAAAGTATTACTTTATATTACTCACCCAACATTTGAAAAATAAAATGCAACTTTAAAAATATCAATCCAAATTTTAAATTGTTTTTTACTTTTAAAGTTTGCGTTATTGTATAAAATATTATAATTTAAAAAAATACCTATTTGTTTTTTTTTATTATTAAATATATGGTGTGTATTTAAAAATAAGTAAACAAACAGATGTAATTCTATGATAAAATAATAGTTTTCTTAATTCTGGCAGCAACCAGTAAGTGTAAACCAAAATATAGGTAATCATAAAAAAAGGAAACATTATAATAATAGAAACTTTAAGTGCTACAGCAGAAACGATAGGTATTTGTTGAGATTTTTCTCTTTCATCCTGTGTCTAGGAAATGAAAAACGCGAACTCTGTATTTTTACTGAAGAGATGAATAAAGTAATAGTTCCGTTTGTAAATAAGGCACTCTCGTGATTTCATCTTGAATAAAAAACTATTTTTTATATTTTTTTTATTGAAGCGAAGTTAACTTTAATTACTAAACTTTAATTGTAGTAGTCCCATATCTTTTCTTATTTACTTTTTTTTTAAACCTTATAAAACGTATAAGTAATGGATCAAAGGTCAGTTTCAAAGCGAAAATTTTATTTCTTATTTAATGACAAATTACAGTTCTTTAAGTATAACATCTTAATAACAATTAATTACATTCAATACTACTCCTAACAAGCTTTAGTAAGTATAATTACAACTTAAATCTACAATAAAAATACTTTTTTATTTAAACTTTTAAATAGCCTACGTATTGTGTTTTTTCTAAACTTACACCTTTTTTTTAAATAATAATTATTTAATATCACAGGGTATTTGGTATTGGTATGGCTTCTTAATTAATATTTGGTATAAAAACCATTTGCGTCAATGCATTGTTGCAGCCTTTTCCGCATTAATCCCGCGTAATTACTAAAATCGGGTCTCCCTCTGAAAGATTCCCAAACACTTTGAGCGTGGGCTAGTAACGTTTCCTTCGATCTAATTTGGCCTTGATTAAAAGTATCTCAAGAATTCACCATTTCAGCCCACACATTTTTGATGGGGTTTAAGTCGGGGCTTCTGGATGGCCATGGAATTAAATTAAATTCCGGATGTTCCTCAAACCATGTTCTCGCCATACGGGAGGTATGAATTGGACAATTATCGTGCATAAAGGATATTGGTCCAGCCGGATATAATATTCTGTATGAAGGCAGAAAAGAATTTTCGAAAATGTCCACGTAGTCCGCGGAATTCATTTGGGGTGGCGTGGTTACCAGCATTCCGGGTCCATTTTGGGTCATCCAACCCGATAATGACAATGTTATTCTCCCGCTTTTTTCAGTTTCTTGGACATAATGGGAATCATATCTGGTACTTGTAGGTCTCCACACTAATTGATGGGACCTTATGTCTGAAGAAAACGTTTTTTCGGTAAATACCACATTTGACCAGTCTCGGTCAATATTTTCTTGAGCAAACCTAAGGCTTCGCTCTGCGTTGTCGACCGTTAATTTGGCCTTTTTGGCTGGTCGTCTATAATTTATTCCAGCTGAACGAAGAGTATTCCTAATTGTTTGCATACTAACATCCATGGTTTCTTTGACCACCCGGCTATTTGTGAAAGGGTTATTTCTTACTTGGGTAACAATAGCTTCTCTCATATTTTCGGTCAATACAGGTTTCCTTCCAGGATGTTGTCTGGTTTCTACATGCCCTTCTGCTTCTTGACGTTGGATCCAGCGTCTAACTTGTTTGACCTGTTTAAAAGCAAATACAGTAATTAGTATTAATTAATTAAATAGATATCTATTATACTATTAGGTTAGTGACAACAGTTTAGCAAAGGGGTGGCTTATATGTATAGGTATAGATAAAAAATAGCAGTAAATATTTTATTATTATGAATAAGTTAATAAAGTAGGTACTAAAAAAGCAATAACAGCGTCTCTTAATAATAATATAATTTTATATTATTTATTGGTGTTTTTTTAAAACATTCAGAGCGTTACGCCAAAATATATTTCTATGACAACTTTTTTTAATATATGGTGAAAAACAAATAAAGCGAAAATATTAACAAAGTTTTCAAAGTTAAAATATTTCAGATTAAAATGTTTGCTATAATAATAAATACAATAATAATACAGATATAAAAATATACAAGATGGATACAAATAATGCGGTAAATAGGTAGTAGATTGGCTCACGGTGCGTTTTGGACTAAATATTATTTTAATAAAAATTTTTTAATAGGGCCACTCTATATCTATAAAATATCGCCAATCTATACTACATTCTATTACCGTTTTTGAGAAACCTTTAAACCCATTAATACTTTTTTTAGGGTATAGTACTGCATTAAATTTATTTATTACCTAAAAAAAAACTATACCTTCGTTTTTACGGTTTTTTTTTTAAATGAAAGTTAAAGAGAATTTTTGAAGATTTTTGACAAATTTCATAGTTTAGTTTAAATAGATTTTACCTAACAAAAAATTTAAACGAAATGCATACAAAAAAAACTTACTGAAAGATCCGTAGCCATTGCTATTTCTCGTAAGGTGGCACCCATCTCATGCATAACAATAATTCTAGTACGAATTTCCATGATACTCTCCCTCTGTCCAGGCAATCTTGGCATTATGAAAAAATATTACATAAAACACTTTAAAAAATAAAAAAAATTAAACACGTAAATAGACTCGAGGCACTTATACACACAAAAGACAGTACAATACTACTTACCATCAAATTTATTTATAATTACCACCTTATACATTTTACCTGCTTCCCCGTGCCGCCAATTAATATGAAAAAACCCGCCTTAAAAATAGATCTTAAAATTTACAATGGTACCTTACACACAATGTTATAATGGGATCGATCGCATAAGTGCCCCCGCATCAGCCCCCGTTACTTATTTCCGAAAAATGCTGCTATACTTTCTTCATTCATACAGTGTAGCCAAATTGTGCTTAAATTACGTGTAAATGGGTAAAGAGCCACGGAGCAAGGGACATTTTCAATTTTGTTGACTGTACATAAATTTTAATCTACACAAATCAAATTTATAAAACCGTCGGCCCTTTTCAAACTCCCGAAGAAAGAAAAGGGGGACAAAAAAAAACGATCAGAGCAAAAACTTCTCTCTCGCTCGTCGAAGTTGTTTAGTTTTCCATGTAAATTTGACGAGCGACTGCTTCTGTTGTACTACACGGGATAATAAAGCGAGTTTTGTTCGACGTTTTACCACGAAAAACTTTTTCAATAGAAACGTCGCATTCATTGGGTGCAATCGCATTTCCCCGCGATTCCTTTGCGGTTTCTAGCTCGTTAACCAGAAATATAAATCTTGAACCGAACCGCGCCGCTAAATCCTTTATGACTTCCGCTTTAGGCATTAATATTTCCTAATAAAATGTTTCGGCGCGCCCGAATTTAATCTTTCAATGCAGGAATCGGAATGGATTAGAATAAATGCGCTTTTAGCTCTTTATTGGATGGAAATATGATAATCTTCCGCTGACATTTTCATCAAGGAATGCGTTTTGATAAAAGAGTAGTACAGTGTATCGGACTAAATAGCTGTGGCGCCATCTAATAGTGACGCCTTAAAATGTGAATTAAGGTATCTGAAGTCGTATAGGTAGGCTTTTGATGATTTGCATTAATTTTTAATAGCCTAGCAAACCTTATTTGGGAGAGGTATAGGGCGTAAAAATCATCACACAAAGTTCCTGGAATAAAAAAATTACTTAAAATGTTTAGAGACTTGAATTTCAAGTCCTGGAAGACATAAAAATACAAAAGTACATTAGAATCCTGGAATAAAAGGATATGAAAAGTAAATTTGAAACTAAAGAAAGTGCCCACTTTGGCGACTATGAATACCTGGAAAAAACTTAAAATCTTGTTAAAGAGGGACCATTTTGACATATTCCAGGTAGTCGTCTTCCATTTCTTCCAGGCATAAGCAATTTGTTTAATTTATTCCAGGCAGTTAAGTTCATTTTTCATTTCTTCCAGGCATTTTGACATTGTTGACTTACGCCAAGCATTTGAAGTCGTTTTCTATTTCTTCCAAGTATTTTTGACTTATTCCAGGAAACTGAAGTTTTTTTTTAATATCTTCCAAGCAGTTGAAGTTATTCTTCATCTTCGAGGCAATTGAAGATATTTTTGACTTTTTGATAGGCAGTCGAGGTCGTTTTTTAGTTTTCAGTTGAAGTCATTTGTCATTTCTTCCAGGCGTTTGAAGACATTGTTGACTTATTGAAGTGGTTTTCTATTTCTTTCAAGCAATTAAAGAAATTTTTGATTTATTCCAGGCAGTTGAAGTCATTCTCCATCTTCCAGGCAATTGAATCTATTGACAGGCAGTCGAGGTCGTTTTTCAGTCTTCAGTTGAAGTCGCTTGTGATTTCTTTCAGGCATTTGAAGCCATTGTTGAATTATTCCAAGTATTTAAAGTCGTTTTTCAATTTCTTCCAAGCAATTAAAGAAATTTATAACTTAATACTAGCATTTGAAGTCGTTTTTGTATTTTTTCCAAGAAACTGAAAAAATGTTTGACTTATTTTAGGAAGTTGAGGGCATTTTCCATCTTACAGGTAATTGAAGATATTATTAACTTATTATAAGCAATTGAAGAAATTTTTGACTGATTTTAGGCAGTTGAAGTAGTTTTTTATATCTTCCAGGCAATTGAAGTTATTTTTAATTTTTCAGGCAATTGAAGAAATTTTTGACTTATCAACAGGCAGTCGAGGTCGCTTTTTAGTCTTTAGTTGAAGTCGCTTGTCATTTCTTTCAAGCATTTGAACACATTGTTAACTTATTACAAGCAATATAAGAAATTTTTGACTTATTCTAGGCAGTTGAAGTCGTTTTTTATATCTTCCAGGCAGTTGAAGTCATTTTTCATTTTTCAGGCAATTAAAGATATTTTTAACTTATCGACAGGCAGTCGAGGCCGTTTTTCAATCTTTAGTCGAAGTCCCTTGTTATTTCTTTCAAGCATTTGAAGACATTGTTGAATTAGTCCAAGCATTTGAAGTCGTTTTTCTATTTCTTCCACGCAATTGAAGACATTTTCGACTTATTCCAGGCAGTTGAAGCTATTTTTCATCTTCGAGGCAACTGAAGATATTTTTGACTTATCGACAGGCAGTCTAGGTCGTTTTTAAATCTTCACTTGAAGTTGTTTGTCATTTCTTCCAGACATTTGAAGACATTGTTGACTTATTGCAAGCAATTGAAGTGGTTTTTTATTTCTTCCAAGCAATTGAAAACATTTTTGACTTATTCCAGGCAGTTGAAGTTATTTTTCATCTTCGAGGCAACTAAAGATATTTTTGACTTATAGATAGGCAGTCGAAGTCGTTTTTCAGTCTTCAGTTGAAGTCGTTTTTAATTTCTTCCAGGCATTTAAAGATATTGTTGACTTATTCCAAGCATTTAAAGTCGTTTTCTATTTCTTGCAAGCAATTGAACATTTTTTTGACTTATTCCAGGCAGTTAAAGTCATTTTTTTATACCTTCCAGGTAGTTAAAGCTATTTTCCACCTTCTAGGCAATTGAATCAAAATTTCGATGTTTTTTTAAATAATAAAACGTGGTTTTGAAATTTGCTAATAATTTCGATTAGATTTGACGTACAGGTGTGAAATTGACTTTATTATAATTGGGATTCGTGTATGTACTCGATGATAAAAATCTTACATCCGTGTCTTCACCTAAACCCGTTTGGCAGCCTGTAAAAGTTGACTTTTTACTTTTTTTTTTAATTATAAAAAGGGGTTTAGAAATTTGCTCATAACTTTGCTTCCAATTTACCTAGAAGGGAGAAATGTACATTTTTATAATTGGATTTTATAGCAGTATTAGTTGTGAACATTTTGTTCCCATATCTTCATCATAACTTGATTGACAGCCTGTCAAAATTGACATTTTTATTTTTTTTTCTATTATAAAAGGTGGTTTCGAAATTTGTTCATATTAAATTTATATTTTACTTAGGAAGGAAATGTTTACATTTTTATAATTAGGATTTGTGCCTTTACTTGATTAAAAATTTTTATTCTGGTACCGTCACCATAACGTGAGTGACAGCTTGTCAAAGTTGACATTTGCATTTTTTTGAATAATTAAAAGGAGTATTTGAATTTACTCATAATGTCTCTTCTATTATACTTAGAAGGAAGTAATTTTCTTTAGTACAATTGGTATGAGTGCCTTTAAGTCAGACTAAATTTATAACCCGGCATTTTTGCCATAGCACGAACAACAGCTGGTTAAAGTTGACTTTTATAGTTTACATGAATAATGAATAGAGGTTTCGAAATTTGCTTATAATTTCATCTCTATTTGACTCAGAAGAATAAAATTTAGGTTTTTGTAATTAGCATTCATGCCTGTATTCGAGGTTAAAATTTTTTCTTCGTAGATTTATCAGAAGGTGATTGACAGCTTGTCAAAATTGACATTTTTATTTTTCTGAATTAAAAAAGGTGCTATTGAAATTCGTTCATTATTTTACTTGTATTTTACTTAGAAGGCAAAAGGTTACATTTTTGTAATTAGGATTTATGCCTGTATTCGAGGCTATAATTTTCTAATTGTGGATTTACCAAAACGTGATTGACAGCCTGTCAAATTTAAATTTTACATTATTTTTAATAATTAAAACAGCTGATCAAATTTTCTCATTATTTCTGTTTTATTGCACTTAGAAGGAAGAAATTTAAATTTTTGTAATTACGATTCATGCCCGCATTTGCGGTTGAAATTTGATCCCTGTACCTTCACCAAACCGTGATTGATAACCTGCGAAAGTTTACATTTCTATTTTCGTGAATAATAAAAAGGGATTTCTAAATTTGCTAATAATTCTACTTCTATTTTGTTTAGAAAAAGGAAATTTACATTTATATAATTAGGATTTATGCCTGTACTTGATGTTAAAATTGTATCCCCGTGCCTTCG
The DNA here is from genome assembly GCF_022605725.1 of Anthonomus grandis grandis. Lineage (NCBI taxonomy): Eukaryota > Metazoa > Arthropoda > Insecta > Coleoptera > Curculionidae > Anthonomus > Anthonomus grandis. The sequence continues at coordinate 2,992,176 of NC_065560.1, forward strand.
ATAGAACCTTATTGACAGGCTGCCAAAGTTCACTTTCAATTCACTCATTGAATTCCTTGAATTCACTCATAGTTTCTTTTTTATTATATTTAGAAGAAAGATTTTACTTAAACATAATTGGGACTCATGCTTATACTTAAGCTAAAAAATTTTTTCCCTCAAGAACACTTAAGAATATATTATTAAGTATTCCCTCTTTTCTGTGTCATCCGGTATAACAAACTCCTCCTAGGCAATTTGCACCTCCACGAAGTAATATAATTAATGAGGAGAGAGTGAGAGGTAAGTACGCTAACGAATTTTTACCACGTTGTCTGTGGTGGTGGTGATGGACGACCGTGACGCAGTGTGGGGTCTGATGAGGGAAAGACAGCTGGCGACAACGGCATCCTTATAATAAAACAGAGATGGAAGACGGGCGATTGCGGAATCCAATTTTCTCCTCGCGGAACAGGTGTCGGGCCGGTTGGTTCGTCGTTTTCTGCTTGAACTAAAATTGATATTACGGTTTTGCAAGTTGCCCGTCTAGCGATATTTCAGGAAAACACCCCCGCACACACAAACACACCCCGTAAAGAAATTCCAATAACCTCAAACTTAAAAGTATTGTCGAACTTGATGAATTTCTCGACGACTATTTATTGGAGAACGGCGACGACACTTATACAATACGGAAAAGGGTAAAACGGTGAGTGACTTAGTTTTTTTCTCCTTATGGGAAATTATTGGGAAAAAAATCATGTGTTTCAAAAGTGGTTGTTCCCATTAATGTGCTATTTAAAAAAATAAAGTTAATGCCAACATTAATGGTTTGGACAGTTTAAATAGGCGTGTAAAAGATTTAAGTAATAAAATGCAATGAAAAATATTTTTCCGTGATTACTTGGTTAAAAATTAAAACTTTGAACGCATTTCTGGCACCTTATTTTAAAATTTAAAAAAATTATTTCTTCTTTGAGTATAAAAGAAAAAGTAGGAAATACAGTATCATAATAATATACCAAATGTCCCATTTAAAATAAGAAAATTAGTGTCATTTCCTGTTAAACCGGAAGTGATGGAAAACAATAGAATATGTCAAAAGATGCCCTTATAACCATTCAATCGATACACCAAATTTCATTTGTTTATCTTGAAAAGTAACAAAGTTATTTAGTGTTCCCTTTTTTCTGTGTCACCCGATATATACCGTACTCCGGTAGTATTAAAATGGAAAAAACGCTTTAAAAAAATAATAATATTGCTGCAAATTTCGCTACGTATATTCCCCATAATTTAATGAAGACAAAACTAGAGATATCATATCTGAACACTAAGGAATTAAAATTCGATACACAAAAATAATGGCTCAAGTCTAGTAAAAACACTTATTTACACTGCACGTTATTTTCCATTAAAAAGTGGCATGAACTATAGCACCCTTTAAGCCATTGGATAACCAATGGATGTCTCCTTTTGGACAGACCAGCTGTTCTATGGACGTCCCAATATTGTACAAATGATAGTCAATGAATTCAATGGAGAGTCAAACGATAAAGTTTTAGATGTCCATTTGGAATCCTATAATGTACACTTAGTTGTACCAATTTTGGACGGTGAGAATTTCCTTAAAATTAAAAGAAGAAAAACATTTAAATTAGTAAATATAATTTGAGATGTGACTTATCAAAGCGCATTATGTCATCTCAATCCCGTTTCTCAATAATGAGCAAAAACGATTTACAGCTAAACCATAATGGTTTAGAGTAAAATCGAGAGTTAAATATCCGCAGATACAAAAAATTACGTTGTTCAAATCAAAAATTGCAGAGGTTTTTAAAAAAAGTAATAAAATTCTAGGACAAAATGCGCTTTGATTCATCATATAGGACAAAATGCGTTTTGATAAGTCACTCCTCTAAATATGGAATTTGAAATAATACCTATTTTTTAGTTAGAATTTATTATTTTACGTTTTTTTCATTAGTATTTTAACAACAAATAAAAATATAAAACCTATTTAGGGGTTTTTAATATAATTCAATGCAGGAGAAAGATTTATTTATTAAAAAAAAAACAAAAGGTTTTATTCTTATATTTTAGATATGCTTTAGTTCCTTTTCTTCCTCAAGACAAAGACACTCTTCTTCCAGATCGTGAGAGTCGTCTATTACCTCCACATTTTCTTGAAACACCTTATTGTAAAAACGGGAGGTGGATAGTGGAATAATTTCTTCCCAATTCAATCCAAATCTTTTTTATAAAAGCATTCGTATATAATTTTTTTTTCCGGTGTATATTATTAGTCAGGGGTCGAACGGAACGCACTTTCAAGTCTTTATTGAAGCTATAACCTCTCTTGAAAATTGATAAAAACTGTTTTGAGGTGTCGTCGTACCGATATGTTGGCTCAAGTTTAATTTTAATTTCTATCCCTTTATTAGTTCTTAATTTTTGGAGAAAGACCGTTTTCATTTCACTTATTCCTTCAACTTTTTTAAAAATTTTAGTTAAATCTTTTATATGCCAATCGGTTCCTAAAATTTTGATATCTGTAACCTCTTTATAAATTCTGTGGTATCCACTAGGGTCACGAATTTCTTCAACTCTTCGCATTTTCGTTTCAACTTGGCCAAAGACTCGATCCGGTGGTAAGTATGAGTGGCCGCGAACTGGAAAGAAACAAGTTATATTTTCTACGTATTGCGAAGACTCTTTAAGCAACCAATAGGCAAGAGCGTGCATGACATGTTGGTTCTTATTTTGACCACCACAACCATCTGCAAAGAGCCGAATGGTGTTAATGGTATCATCCAACTGAATATTCTGCAAGAAGTTGGTTAAGGCTGAGCTTATTTCCCCAGATCCCCGACCAGCCCGTTTTTCGTCCCATACATAGAACTACGGATGTTTCATTTCGACATCTGTTACGCAAAAACAATAAAAAGGTACCTGGCGTGCATAAAAACATGCTCCAATAGTAAGTTTGGGCACAGATGTTTACATCAGTGGTTTGGGTAAGGGCTGGACTTGCTGTAAGTTAAACACATACGTGACACTGCCGTATGGTTTAGCCTTCATCAGTTCATGAAAAGCCTTAGCCTTTGCCTTGTGAATAGCCAAACAGGCAATTAAATATTGCTTTTCTTGCCCGTCTGCACAGGATTGTATTGCAGATCTAGTTCTTAAACAGTAGCTACAAGTATCACAAGCCGGTGAACCGAAACCCAAGTTAAATTTTGTTGAGAAGATTATTGAAAAAAATTTCTTTTTAACCCTAAGGTGTTGCTCCACGCTATATCATTGTACATTTTAAATAACTTATTAACACTAAGTGTAGAAGGCAGATAAAGTCTCTTACTTTTATTCCAAGCATAATGACTTTCACATGCTTTTAACTTCGAAATAAATTCCTTCACTTTTAATGACTTTTCAGAAAACCTAATACTTTTGCGATCTTCCCCTCTCTTGTTTATGACACCTGTTCCAGTTCTTATACTTTCTGCAGTCGTGTTTAATCTTCTTTGACCAATATTAAATACTTTTTGGAAAAACATTTTTTTATTTTCTGCAGATAATAAAAAGTACTTTATCGCAATAGTGTGACGCTGTTTTTTTCTTACTGGACCTCGAGGACGACTACGCAGAGGTATTTTTACATCCATCAAAAATGATAGTCTCTTGTCTTGCTCTCTTCTATCTGGTTTAAAAAATACAGTCCTTTTTACTCTGGCCAGAACATTTCGCCGAATCCCAAGACACCCAAATCGGCCCTTCCTGTGTTGGTAAGGAGAATGAAAAATTTATAGTAGTGGATCTTTGTCTTTATATCTGCAAAGAAAGAATTAAAAAAATTGGTTAAAAAAGTTCTAATGAAATGATAGGTCTATAATACAATCACTGTTTGTACACATCGGTAACATCCTTTCTTGTAATCCTATTAGCATAGAATATTGTAAAAACTAACTTTAATACACTAATACACCATCACACACATACAGATACATACTATACACATTCTTACTTAGCTATTTTCATATTCTTGTTCTCTTTAAAAGTTAGGATATAATGATGCGTATGACAGATTTTGCCTTTAAATTACTATTGGACAAAATTGCATTTGCTACATTCTCTATATGGGTATGCCTGCATCGGGCCTTTATGAATTTAGAACAACTTCGAACTCATTTTTATCTTAGACTGGACAAAATGCGTTTTGATAAGTCACTCCTCATTTATTCTTTATAAGCTTTTAGCACTTTTTGGAAAAATTACTCCGTACACTAAAAATGAAGATATTGACATTTTTGTCACTGGGGTGCCTGCAAGAAATTTTTGTTAGTTTTATTTTAGAAAATTTTATTACTAAAATACTATGTAAGTAATCTAAGTTTTATGCTAATTTTAATTTAGTTTATCATCTTAATTTTATATTCTTTTGATACATCCTACACCTATTATCGATTATTGTTCTTTTGGATAAAATATTTTTTTTTTCTAAGATGTAATTATTGATTTCTAGGATACCTCTTCGTCTTTTCAAGCAACTACTGAAAAAAAAATTAAAATTGATGCACTAAAAATGGAGATATTGGCATATTTGTCACTGGGGTGCCTGGAAGAAATAACATAATTTGCCTTTTATTGGCAACTGAATACCTTGATGTCTAGTAGCTAAAGTGTTATAGTTATTGATTTTTCGGAGACTCCGAAGACTTCTTAAGCCACTATTGACAAAATTATTGAAATCCATACACTAAGATTGAAGATATTGACATTTTTCTGACATGGGTGCCTGGAAAAAACAAAATAATTTGTCTCTTATTGGCAACTGCATATCTTGATTTATGGTGGCTGAAATTTTGTAATTATTGATTTCTAGGATACCTCAATGTCTTTTCAAGCAACTGCTAAAAAAATTGTTGAAATCCACATACCAAAATTGAAGATATTGACATTTTTCTCACTGTGGTGCCTGGAAGAAATTAAATTGCCTTTTATTGGGAACTGAATATCTTGATTTCTAGTAGCTAAAGTGTTATAATTATTGATTTTTAGGAGACTCCGAAGCCCCCTGAAGCAACTATTGACAAAATTATTGAAAGCCATACACTAATATTGAAGATATTGACATTTTTCTGACATGGGTGCCTGGAAGAAACAAAATAATTTGCCTTTTATTGGCAACTGTATATCTTCATTTCTAGTACTCAAAGTGTTTAAATTATTGATTTCTAGGCTACTCCAATGTCTTTTCAAGCGACCAGTGAAAAAATTGTTGAATCTATACACTAGAAATGCAAATATTCATATTTGTCTCACTCGAGTGCCTGGAAGAATTAAAATAATTTGCCAACTATTGGTAACTAAATATCTTTATTTTTTTGTAGATTAATTATTGTAATTATTACTTCAAAGATACCTCAAGGTCCTTGCAGGCAATTACTAAAAAAATCGTTAAAATCCATACACTATAAATGATGATATTGATATTTTTGTGTTATGGATGCCTGGACAAAACAAAATAATTTGTTTCTTATTGGCAACTGCATATCTTGATTTATAGTGGCTAAAATGTTGTAATTATTGGTTTCTAGGATACTCCAATATCTTTTCACGCTTATACTGAAAAAGTTGTTGAAATCCATACACTAAAAATGCAAATATGCATATTTTTCTCACTAGAGTGCCTGGAAAAATTAAAATAATTTGCCAACTATTAGTAACTGAATATCTTGATTTCTAGTAGATTAACTTTTATAATTATTACTTCTAAGATACCTCAAGGTGTCTGGACGATATAAAATAATTTGCCTCTTATTGGCAACTGAATATCTCGATTTCTTGTGGTTAAAATGTTGTAATTATTGATTTATAGGATACTCCAATGTCTTTTCAAGCACGTACTGAAAAAGTTGTTAAAATCCATACAATAAAAATGCAAAATTTCATATTTTTCTCACTAGAGTGCCTGGAAGAATTAAAATAATTTGCCAATTATTGGTAACTAAATATCTTGATTTTTTGTAGATTAATTATTGTAATTATTACTTCAAAGATACCTCAAGGTCCTTGCAGGCAATTACTAAAAAAATTGTTAAAATGCACACACTAAAAATAAAGATATTGACATTTTTGTCACTGGGGTGCCTGAAAAAAAATAAATATTTTGCCTTTTATTGCTAACTAAATATCTTGATTTCTAGTAGCTAGAATTTTGTAATTATTGATTTCTAGGATACTCCAACGTTCTTACAAGCAACTACTAAAAAATTTGTTGAAATCCATACACTAAAAATAAAGTTATTGACATTTTTCTCAGTGGGGTGCCTGAAAGAAATCAAATAATTTATCTCTTATTGGCAACCAAATATCTTAATTTTTAGTGCCTAAAATGTTATAATTATTAATTCCTAGGATACTCCAAGGCCTTTTCAAGTAATTACTGAAAAAATTGTTAAAATCCATACACTATAAATGATGATATTGATATTTTTGTGTTATGGATGCCTGGACAAAACAAAATAATTTGTTTCTTATTGGCAACTGCATATCTTGATTTATAGTGGCTAAAATGTTGTAATTATTGGTTTCTAGGATACTCCAATATCTTTTCACGCTTATACTGAAAAAGTTGTTGAAATCCATACACTAAAAATGCAAATATGCATATTTTTCTCACTAGAGTGCCTGGAAAAATTAAAATAATTTGCCAACTATTAGTAACTGAATATCTTGATTTCTAGTAGATTAACTTTTATAATTATTACTTCTAAGATACCTCAAGGTGTCTGGACGATATAAAATAATTTGCCTCTTATTGGCAACTGAATATCTCGATTTCTTGTGGTTAAAATGTTGTAATTATTGATTTATAGGATACTCCAATGTCTTTTCAAGCACGTACTGAAAAAGTTGTTAAAATCCATACAATAAAAATGCAAAATTTCATATTTTTCTCACTAGAGTGCCTGGAAGAATTAAAATAATTTGCCAATTATTGGTAACTAAATATCTTGATTTTTTGTAGATTAATTATTGTAATTATTACTTCAAAGATACCTCAAGGTCCTTGCAGGCAATTACTAAAAAAATTGTTAAAATGCACACACTAAAAATAAAGATATTGACATTTTTGTCACTGGGGTGCCTGAAAAAAATTAAATATTTTGCCTTTTATTGCTAACTAAATATCTTGATTTCTAGTAGCTAGAATTTTGTAATTATTGATTTCTAGGATACTCCAACGTTCTTACAAGCAACTACTAAAAAATTTGTTGAAATCCATACACTAAAAATAAAGTTATTGACATTTTTCTCAGTGGGGTGCCTGAAAGAAATCAAATAATTTATCTCTTATTGGCAACCAAATATCTTAATTTTTAGTGCCTAAAATGTTATAATTATTAATTCCTAGGATACTCCAAGGCCTTTTTAAGTAATTACTGAAAAAATTGTTAAAATCCATACACTATAAATGATGATATTGATATTTTTGTGTTATGGATGCCTGGACAAAACAAAATAATTTGTTTCTTATTGGCAACTGCATATCTTGATTTATAGTGGCTAAAATGTTGTAATTATTGATTTTTAGGATACTCCAATATCTTTTCAAGCATGTACTGAAAAAGTTGTTAAAATCCATACAATAAAAATGCAAAAATTCATATTTTTCTCACTAGAGTGCCTGGAAGAATTAAAATAATTTGCCAACTATTAGTAACTGAATATCTTGATTTCTAGTAGATTAACTGTTATAATTATTACTTCTAAGATACCTTAAGGTGTCTCGACAATATAAAATAATTTGCCTCTTATTGGCAACTGAATATCTCGATTTTTTGTGGTTAAAATGTTGTAATTATTGATTTATAGGATACTCCAATGTCTTTTCAAGCAACTAGGGAAAAAATTGTTGAAATCCCTACACTAGAAATGAAGATATTCATATTTTTCTCACTAGAGTGCAACAAAAGGACTGAAGGAAACAAAATAATTTGTCTCTTATTGGCAACTGAATATCGTGATTTCTCATGCTAAAATGTAACTATTAATTAGTGATATTAATATTCTAGTGGATTTTAAGTTTTAAAATTGGTATACTGTAAATACCCATTCAAATGATTAGCCTATACATAATATATTAACTACTTCATGTAAGTTTAAGAGAGACAATTTTTTTTTTCATTCTTACAAATAAATTAATTAGGTATTTTACATGTCAACATATTGACCGCCTCGTCGCCATCTTTGCCTTATCTTCACTTTTATTATTATTATTATTATTATTATTTTTTTTTTTTTTTTTTTTTTTTTTTTTTTTTAGCTCGCTGATAGCGGTGTTGTCATCGGCCTGAAGGCAAGATGAATTTTGCTATGGTAGATTTAGGAACTTTCGAACAATGTTGCACGTATTCAGTATAACAGATTTCTGTACAGTGACAATCGTTCAGGAGAAAAGACCCAATGCGTTAAGGTTTTTGTGTTAAAGGGACAATTCCAGTGGATGAAATGACTAGAGGGAGTATATATACATTATCTTACCTCCATTGTTTTAGTAGTATTTAGCAAGTTAAGTATGTGTGTCGTTTCTAGGATATTATTGGTATTTGGCACTGCTATGTCAATTAGAAAGGTTTTCTTTTGGGCTTTGTTTAGTAACATTACATCTGGTCTGTTTGAAGTCAGCGTCCTATCGGTCAAAACAGTTCTGTCCCAGTAGAGGCGAAAGTCGTCATTTTAAAGTACAGTTTCTGGTTTGTACTGGTAATATAGGGGCAAGTTTCGCCAATTAGATGATAAAGTTTTGCCAGTTCTTGATGAATAATTTTTGCCGTACTGTTATGTCGGTGCAGATATTCATTGGGCAGCTGATAGAGATGTGCATCCTGATGTTATATGTTATATTTTATATTATTAATAGTATTATTATTAACTGTTTTTTATGGTATGTGCTGTTTTATGTATGATATAAATTTCTATGTAAAAACAGTTTTCTGTTCTTTAATTTTTGAAATAAATTGAATTTACAACATATTAAACAAATAGTTTACTAGCAATATTCGCGTGAAGTTGGCATCTTCAGGCAAATATTCCTTAATCATTATTATTTATCTTCTATTGTATGGTGTTAATGAAGTGGTAAAAGAGTTACAATAATTGATTAGTAAAAGTACCTAAGACTCTAACGAGGATGGTTTAGTTATTGCTCCAAAGGTACAAGCAGCATTATCATTTTCCCTAAGAAAATTTGATAAAGTTCATTTTAATTAATTCCACTTAGAATAATAAATGGAACCACTAAAGTGTTCCTTTGGAGGCAATTAGTAAAATTAATAATTTCAGCAATAATGAGAAATCATTTATCATTGTCTCCTGACGTACAGCCACAGATAACAAACCTGCATGCGGCTGATCTGGAGTAGTAATAATTCGCAGTGCATACATTAACCGACACGATATTAAACTATTTTAAGTAAAATTTATTACGGTATAAATTATGTACGACGGCTGCGTTTGAAATACGAACGCTTCTTGTTAAAACAGCACTTCACTCTAATTATTCCGGCCTATTATCGTTTTGCAGTCCGAAGAGTTTGTTAAAGTTGCATTATTCGAATTGGACTAGTTTTAAGATGTAATTGCAGTTACATTTTCTGCTTTAGCTCGTAACACCGCATAAATGAAAAAAGGGGTGGAAATGACGTTGCTCGACTTTAAAATTAACTTTTTGAAATGTGGTTTTTAAAAAAAAATTTGCATAAACTGTACCTTGGTTCTGATTTTCTGTGTTGACTAACGTCAACATCATTGTGGCAATATTGCAATTTACTTTAGAGATAATCAACAAATAGAGAGCACTGGCACCTAAATTACACAAATTTAACTTTCAACCTTCCATCAGTACGAAAACCTAATAACCAACAGGGAACGCAAATAATCCATTATTGACCCTGTCAGATGCCTTAGAGAAATCAATATACACAGCATTCACTTGATACTCATCCATGGCATTCGACCGTTTCCTAATTCAGATGATTTTTTAGTCTCTAGGGATAACTTTTATTAACTTTGTTATTTATTCAAATGAATTATATAGAAATCCGTATAGTGATTATCTTCCATGTATTTCAAGGGGGCTTTATAATGGGGTTTTATGATAATACCTATCATCGGCTTGATAGTATGTTCATTTGAAATTTGCTGTGCTGGTTAATCTCTAATCGTCTTATTGTGTTTCCTTCCAATATTTGATGGTCAGCATTAATGAGTTGCAATATACATGCTTCTGTCGTCTGCAAAAGATACGCTGTAAAAGATTTTTCAGCTCTTGGAAGGATTTCGCAATTGATCATCATTATGGTACTTCACTATATAGGGTAACGAGTACATTCAGGGATTGCGAATTATATTAATCTTGTATATGGGAATGTTTTTAAATAAAATATTTTTAATGGATGTTTTAATAATAAGAAAACACCAAATTTAACAAAAAATCAATTTATTTTTTAGTAAAATAACATTGGGTATAAAAAATAAACACACATTTAAAAACTTCACAGTAAATGGCCATACAAATATAGTTATTGGCATTATTAAAATTACAGTTATTGGCCATTATAAATTTCTTTCTTGTTTTATATATTTTTTTTGTTATAGCATGTAGAGCACACAAAATCTTCTAAGTTTTTAATGTCTTGTTGTTTCTTTGCACAAGTGCCGATATAATAACAATTTTTAATTTACCTCTTATTCTAACTTTGGATTTAGTCATATTATATGAACAAGAATAACATAATCCAGTATACAAGAGATTCTTTACAGATAGTTTGGTGTCTTCTGAGTGTTTCACTGTTGTATCTAAGATCTGTTCTGGATACCTTTCTTCTAGCCGACTCACCAGCATGTTTTTCTACCCTGGTTTCTAAATTAGCAGATTTGCTACTCAAAACATCAAAAAATGTATCATCAATTGTGGGATTAATATTTTCCTCTACAGAATCAGGAAATTGGTTCTGTTCTATCATCTTTGGGGCGAATTACTTTTGATATGTGCACTCTAACTCCACTTTTTAAAGTAGTGCTTTTAATTGTGTGACTGGAAAGTGTATCTGCCTTTAAAATATCTACGTCTACAGTATCAACCTGCATCAACGTTCAGATCACGGAAACTATTATTTAGATCATAATAAAGCTTTTCCTTGCTGCTGCTTCCAATTTAGTCCACTCGTTTGTCAGTAGATAAAGCAACAATTTCTTTTTTCTTTAGAACAGTTTGACCTTTTTTTGCTCTCAGCATTGTCTTTTGTGGCATTTTTTTTTTATTACTTTGATCTTGGTGTTTTTGTTTTTTTGACTTATTTGTTTGTTAGCTTTTATTTTTGTTCTAATTTTATTTTTTCTTGCTCTGCTTTTTCTTCAATTTTACGCCTCTCTGCATTTTGACGATCCGAAGAAGTGGGCACAAAAGGCAACCTTTCTGCTTGTTTTCTACCCTTTCTTTCTGGGGTTTTTGGCTGAAAAAAGTGTTTTTCTATTGAGGTGTCAGTTTCTTTAGACGATGAATTATCCTGTGACAATTGTTGTTCAGAAGCATTTTTAAAGGATTGGTTATGCAAAGGAATATTGGATGTCGAAGAATGGAACAAGTACTATCTTTTATGCCGGTGATATCACCGTTTTCTGGATACTGTACTCTAAAATCCAAAAGTAGATCGTCTTCCGATAATAGGGATATCTTGTACGTTGCATACGATTTCATTGCTCTCTGAAGGCTCAAGTAAAATATCTGAAGCTATAAAGTTTTCTCTGGTGATAGAGATATCTTGTTTATCATTTGTAATTTCATTGGTTTCTGTAAGCTGTGTTGGTTAGTTTAAAATAAATTAAATATTCTGAAGAGCAATCTTGAATCTCCAATTAGTTCTTCGGAATTTTCTAGACTTTCAAATTCTAATATTTTTGCGGCTCCAACTGTGTTAACAAAATCTTCCTATTTTATTGATTTTTTTGCAGAAATATTCTGGTTAATACCTATACTGGGGTCGTTAATCTTTCCTAAACATTTGGAATAGTCGATTGTTTCGGGAGTTCACGGGGATGGAATCTGATTTTAATTCACTAATGGCTGTATTTAGTACCAATGCAAAATTATCCTTGGTAAATACTGAGTTTGGGAATTATCTCGTCTAAACTTTAACACTGCCCGATTCCAATTCACCTTTAATGGTTTAAATGCAGCAACATATGCTGGCTGCATAATTCTGGTCCCGTTGGGATACAATGCCACTAAAATGATTTGTAACTTTAAACATAATTCACTAGTTTTTTAATGGTTAAATGAATTTTATGTCCATCAACAAACAAAATAACAGGAAATTTTGTGTTTTTCGCAACTAAGCATTTATAAAAGACGTTTCCTATGTATCCATAGAAGTTTTCATTTTTCATCCACCCCGTATCGCTACATCCTACGCCCCATTCTCGTGGAACTGAATTTACGACATTGCTAGGAATCCGTTTATAAGGGTAAATAACCATTGGGGCTGTTACTTTGCCGGATGCTGCGAAAGTAAACATACATTTTTGCTTCCCTTGACAGCTAACACTCGTTTGTTCTTGGGGCACAAGAGAAAGCAGGTTTCATCCCCATTTAAAACATGTGAAGGGTCTTGAAGAACTTTACTGTAACCTTTACGATCCAAGTATTCTTGAACACTGGTGAACCATCTTTTTTTGACACAACTGAACTTGTCACTGCCTCTGGAGTTCTCTCGCTTAAATATGGGTGTCGCTTTAAAAAGGACCTATACCAACCTCTACTGGGCCGATTGTCAGTAAAAGGATTGGCACGTGGATTTGCGTCCAGAAAACTTTTAACTGAATCTTGTATATCTTCCACTCTTACTAGAAAACCTTTGTCTTGGCATGTTTTAACCCAATTCTCTAAACGATTCTCTTCCTACCAAGAAAGAATAGGATTGGGACCAAGGGTCGTTTTATCATTAAATTTCTCGCTTGCTCTTAACTGCAGTGTTGCTCTTGGCACATTAAATTGTTCGGCGGCTTTTCGTTGGCTCATGCCATTTTCCATGGCCAGAAAAGCAGATTGCAGATCTTGTTCGATGTATTTTTTGTAATAGTTTTTATCTTTTGGCATTTTAATCTAGAAATAAAAATACCTTTATAATTATATTAGCTAATAATTGACCAACAATTGTAATGAGGAATTTAAAATTACACATTACAATTATTGGCCACCTGTGGTTCAGTGGCGGGCAACCACTGGTTATTGCCATAATTTTTCTACAAAAGTGCATAAAATATGTTTTCTTGGACCAAACTAAACTAAAAAAACCCAAATTATAATAAATATTTTAATTTAAAGTAATTATAGTAATTGAATCATTATAACACGGACATTTTTTTAAACACATTCGTTGGCCACTAAATTCTACCGCCAAAATATATAACCTTACTTTTGAAACCACCAATAATCTAAGAAATACCCTTCTAAATCGCTATAACAGTGTAATATACAAATCTAGAACAATACTATTACCCAGGATAACTAAGCTTGTTTATAGCTTCCCTTAACAAATTCCTTAAAACTGGATGCACCTGTTAAGCTTCGAACAACACATGCCATAATAACCTGAAAATCTTGACTGAGACAGATGACAGTTAGAGACAATAAATATCAATGTTGCCAGATTGCAATGCAAATAATAATATTTACTTTTAATTTTTAAAAACCTTATTATTTCGGAATTTTGTAAACGTGGCCAATCACTAGTGGCCGGCCAACAATTGTACCCGTTGCCCTACTTCCTTATAGTACCTTCCAAGTACCTTAGGCAGATTGTCTTTGATTTAAGGTATCTTATTTAAGGCTTATTTTTAGTCGATTGCGTATAAACTATGTTTTTCTATTATAGTTTATTCAATGTGAATATGACAGCATCATTTTTTTGAAAATTCATTAACATATTCTAGACTGAAATAAAGATATAAGAGACTGCCTTGAATTCTTTCACCATTTTTAAACACTCCATTTTTATTGTCCAAATTACAATCTGGATCTATGGAAATTAATTTTTTTAGAATAATTTACCGAATGTGAGTGAGAGAGCATCATTTTACTAGAATTCTTTAAGAAGTTCTAGACTGAAATGGAGATATAAGAGAGTGCCTTGAATTATTTCACCATTTTTTAACGCTCCATTCTAATTTTTCAAATTACAATCCGGATCTATGAAAATTGAATTTTTTTTTGCATAAATTACCCAATGTGAGTGAGACAGCATCATTTTTCTAGAATTCTTCAAGAAATTCTAGACTAAAACGGAGATATAAGAAACTGCCTTGAATTCTTTCACCATTTTCAAACACTCCATTCCAATTTTCAAATTACAGTCTGGATCTATGAAAATTGAATTTTTTTTTGCATAAATTACCCAATGTGAGTGAGACAGCATCATTTTTCTAGAATTCTTTAAGAAATTCTAGACTGAAATGGAGATATAAGAGACTGCCTTGAATTCTTTCACCATTTTCAAACACTCCATTCCAATTTTCAAATTACAGTCTGGATCTATGAAAATTGATTTTTTTTTTGCATAAATTACCCAATGTGAGTGAGACAGCATCATTTTTCTAGAATTCTTTAAGAAATTCTAGACTGAAATGGAGATATAAGAGACTGCCTTGAATTCTTTCACCATTTTTAAACACTCCATTTTTATTGTCCAAATTACAATCTGGATCTATGGAAATTGAATTTTTTTAGCATAGTTTACCTAATGTGAGTGAGACAGCATCATTTTACTAGAATTGTTTAAGAAATTCTAGACTGAAATGGAGATATAAGAAACTGCCTTGGCTTCTGTTATCTGTATTTTCAAATCACAGATTGGATTTACTGGAAATTGAATTCTTTTAGTACAGTTTACCCAGCGTAAGTGAGACAGCATCATTTTTCTAGAATTATTTAAAAAATTCTAGACTGAAATGGAGATATAAGAGACTGCCTTGAATTCTTTCATCATTTTCAAACACTCCATTCTAATTTCTTAAATTACAGCCTGAATCCACTGGAAATTGCATTTTTCTAGCATAGTTTACTCAATGTAATTAACACAACAACAGAGTTACTTCAATCAATATTCCAGTCAAACTAAACTTCTAATTTAAACAACGAAATATATCCTGCGATAAGAAAAAACTGAAAGTTTCCCACCATAACATATATATGATGAGTTTCTCTCAAGTTGACATTCGAGGACCCTTAAAAGCTCCGCAAGGGAAAAAGTCTTGATATTGAATTTCCTTCAGGAAAACGCGGAAAGCGTATGCCTTACATTATATGTAAGGAAATCAAGACAAATTATCTGGTATCTGTTCCAGACATCCTATCTGCCTGATAAATCGTTCCTATTTGTATTTTTGGCTCGTATATTTACTATTCAAGGGACACGGCCCGTTCTCGATGTAAGAGTACGAACTTTTTTTACTTTCTACGTTTTCTATTTTCCTATTCCTAAATCAGGCCCTTTAGACCAGATGATTCTGGTAAAATCAATTCAAATCGTATTATTCATTTAATCAGTTATCATTATTTAGATAAAGTATTAATATTAATGTAAATAGTACTTCTAGGTCTTCTCTGATAGCTTATTCCGTTAGACTATCATTTATGATTGAGCAGAATCGCAGCGTAATTAAGAAGTAATCAAGTATACAATAGAAATTCTACGGGGACAGTTTTGAGAGGCTATAACTAAGGAACTATAATCCAAGATATTGATTACTGTTTGTTTGGTTAAGTGCTACTTCTTTAATTGTCCTTTCTAATTGTAAAATACGACTTTTTAATATTGATTGCAGAAACATTTGATATGACGTTTTGAAATTCATTTATTGATTTTTCTAATAGGGTTGCTTGATTAATTAAAGCTTCTTTTAATTTGTTTTGGTTTTCTTTTAATATATTTATTAAATTATCATATTTTTCTGCATCATTTTGATCAAGATTTCCAGTAATTACTTTGATTAAAGAGCCAAGAGGTTTGAAAATACCTCGTTTTTGTTTTTCAATATGTATAATTATGTATATTTTGTCTAATACTATTTTCAATTCGTTTTTCATAAGCGAATAATGGTAACAATGTATTTTCATATTCTCTCATATATATATGATATTTGGTAAAAATAAAGGATTACTTACAATGAAAGTAACAGTGCTTTTAACATGGATATTTAATTATGAAACTCGGCGATTTTGACCTCCTTCCGTGCCAATAGGGCTCTGGACGATTCTGTTCACGGTCCCCTAGTCGTGAGTTAATTCTTAGTTGACTCGTCTTATGGATACCTCGTTAATTCGATAGGCTTGTTTTTAATTGTTAAAACAAACGATCGGACGGTTTTTTTCGGTTAACCTTTTTTATTTTTCTGACACGAACCTTTTTTGCCTATCCTACCGACTGCGCCAATTACGTGGTCGATAAGACGAAAACTCTTTTTAAAAAATAATTTTATTAAATAGTTTAATAATCAACTTTACAGAAAGAACTAACTCTAATCTTAATTTACATCTATTTATAATAGTGAAAAAACAATAGAAAATTACTAATGCTAGCTAAGCTAAATAAATGCATAATAAGTAGAATGGGGATACATAACTCTGGCCACTAATTTTAAATGACCCATAAAATGTTATACAATCAGTTAGTAACAATAACCGTAGTATATGATAAAAATTTCCCAAAACAACGACCAGGAGTTTCGAAAATATTAACAAAAAACCATCTTTAATAGGAATTATAAAACACCCTGCAACACGAAAACGATTCACTTTTCAAGATTCCTGTATATAAAGTTTTCGTCTTATTTTTAGACAAAGATGCGCCTGGTAAAATATTGCGATATATATATAGAAGATAAAATGAAAAGAACGGGGCGAACTTTCCTTCACTCACTCGAAACACGATTAAACTGATATGACTCTCCACGGAGTTGGCAAGATGCACAAGGCCGAAATTGTAAGTCGGCAGGATAACCAAATTTGAATGTCAATTCAATTCCGCCTCGCGTCTTTTTTCGAAAGAATATTGGATTAAACAGCAGCTTTACAAATAGGACCCTTAATAATTCATCGAGTCGGTTTCTCAGATATTCGCAAATCGAGCTCTAACGGGTGCTGAGTGCGCCCTTTTATGTTTGTTGAAATAGGAACGGGACTGAGGAAAAGTTTCCTTGTTAGGTCAATCAGACACGATATTATTCATGAATCTTTATTTTTAATTAATGTGCTACTTGAAAGCATATATTGACGATTATGAGAAAAACGAAAAGAAATGTTCATGAAGCATGCATGAAGATCTAAAATATTTAATAATTATGACATAATATGGTATAGGCGTGCGAAAATTATAATAACAATAATGAATCCTGGACTATCAAATATAAACAGTATAATTAAATAGTTAAATCGTTCTGGTCCACTTTCTTTGCGATATATCAACATTCGATGGTAGCGCTGATAATGCATTTCATGGTCGGCTCGTGTTGATGTTTCGAGGATTTTTTCGACACATGTTATATAATATAATAAATTTTATTACACCCGTCCAATAAAACAGAAAAAATAGAATAAACCAACATTACATATAAAACCCATCGAAAATTACCTAAGAACTAATTAATCATACAAAATGATAATAGCAAATTAGAGTACTTTAAAAACCATTAAAATAGTCACAGTTTTAGGTAAAATAAGAGAGAAATTCAACGAAACTATTATTTTTATTCAGGATACAATTTCAGACAATACATTTTTTTTTAATCCATTAATTAAATACTCAATAACTCCAGAACCGTTAAGTTTACAAGAAAATCTGTAAGGACTTTTTGATAGAGAAACTCATCAGCTTTCATATAAAACTAAGATCAACAAAATCGGCCTATGCGGTTTCCAAATATTTCGATTTTTGTCAGGCCTTTGACAGCGTCGAAGTTTTTTTTGAATCCATTAATTAAATTCTCAATAACTTCAGAACGATTGAATTTACAAGAAAACTTGTAATGACTTTTTGGTAGAAAAACTCACCAGCTTTCATATGAAACTAAAATCAATAAAATCGGCCTATGCGGTTTCAAAATATTTCGATTTTTGTCAGGCCTTTGACAGCGTCGAAGTTTTTTGTGAATTCATTAATTAAATACTCAATAACTTCAGAACGATTGAATTTACAGGAAAACTTGTATAAGACTTTTTGGTAGAAATACTCACCAGGTTTCATATGAAACTAAAATCAATAAAATCGGCCTATGCAGTTTCAAAATATTTAGATTTTTGTCAGGCCTTTGACAGTATCGAAGTTTTTTGTGAATTCATTAATTAAATACTCAATAACTTCAGAACTATTAAATTTACATGAAAATTTGTAATGACTTTTTGGTAGAAAAACTCATCAGCTTTCATATGAAACTAAGATCAACAAAATCGGCCTATGCTGTTTCAAAATATTTTAATTTTTGTCAGGCCTTTGACAGTATCGAAGTTTTTTTTGAATCCATTAATTAAATACTCAATAACTTCAGAACGATTGAATTTACAAGAAAACTTGTAATGACTTTTTGGTAGAAAAACTCACCAGCTTTCAGATGAAACTAAAATTAATAAAATCGGTTTATGCGGTTTAAAAATATTTCGATTTTTGACAGGCTTTTGATAGTATCGAAGTTTTTTTGAATCCATTAATTAAATACTCAATAACTTCAGAACGATTGAATTTACAAGAAAACTTGTATGGACTTTTTGATAGAGAAACTCACCAGCTTTTATAAGAAACTAAAATCAATAAAATCAGCCTATGCGGTTTCAAAATATTTGGATTTTTGTCAGGCCTTTGATAGTATCGAAGTTTTTTGTGAATTCATTTATTAAATACTCAATAACTTCAGAACGATGGAATTTACAAGAAAACTTGTAATGACTTTTTGGTAGAAAAATTCACAAGCTTTCATATGAAACTAAAATTAAAAAAAAACACTAGTTTTTAAAAGAAACACAGAAAATATAAACTCTATCTAATATTCTATAAAAAAAAGTAAAATCCTGTGATTAACAATGACGTGCATAAGGTTTTTCTGCCGCAAGAAAACCTCGACTGAATGGTTTTTCCAACAAGGGTTTTCAAAAAAAAAATCCAAGGAAGTTGCACTATTTAAAAGCTTTAATCATTTTAATTATCAGCTTGATAGTATTTATTATGATGCTTCAAAAGCTTTCGATCTTGTCAACAAAACAAGAAAAACTTCCAATTTTTATAGTATACTTATATTATACATATTATAGGATTTAACAAGTTCAAAGAAATAGCGAATAATAGCTTAAATAGATTTGAACCAATACCGTTCTTTATTTGAAAATATACAAAATCGTAGTCAAAATGTTCTATGGAATAGAAGGAATGAAGTTTAACATTTTTAGCACACTATAAATAAAATTTAAAATTAAGTTGCTCACTATTGTTGCCGTCAAGGATAATCTATTTTCTTTGATTTGTGCGACATAGTCCAGATGTTTCAGAATTTTTATACACTAGATACTTAACATGTAACAAACCCTTATTCGGCTTTTTATATGAACTTAATTCAATAGACTCAAAAAAAATCCTTACTGGACTAATATTCACACTTTAGACGCTACAGGTCCTATCCAGATCCTTTAAATGTATATGCTTATTTCGGTCTGAAAATTGTATGATTTTTAGGATTTTGTCACAAATAAATGCAACAGTAAAAGTATTTAATATTTTAATGCTATAATAAAAAAATATTAATATTATATTATGGAGAAGTTAAATAAAAAATTCGTATATCACCTTCTATTCATGGCTTCTGGAGTAACTGAATAATTTAAAAAAAGCTCTACTGTTATTAGTGTCGAGTATTGAATAAAAAAAAAGTCCCATATGGCTCCGGCTTTTTCAATTTAATCGAGAGAATCGTAAAATAGCAATTATTTAAGAGAAGGGGTGCCAAAAAAGCAAATAGAAATTCCTTCGACCGTTTATGCAATTTACACTTAAGGCGTCACCTTGGCATTCTCAAAGCAATAATGTAAATATTTAGAAACAGGAAGAGCGGAAAATTTCACAATTTGTTTCTTTAGAAAATCTCCTCCCTTAAAGCCCCCGATGCACTGGAGCATATACTTATGGCAGAAAGCACTCCGTGAATTTTGCCGGATACGTTAAATTCATATATAGAAGGCATAAACGCCCCAAAAGAAATAAATAAAATTGTAAGGTAAATACACAAAAGGGGTCTAACCATAATATTTAATTAAGCGAGGTCGAGTTACTTATTTAAACCGAAAACGAAATTAAAAAGGCTAAAATAATTTTAGGGCGCCCCCCGTTATAAAATGAAATCCCAACAAATTAAGTAACGCAAACAAAGTAGCCCGTCTGAAATTTTCAAGATCGGGAAATTTTCGACGTAAGGTAAACACCGAAAGTTAGCGGGTGAGATTTTATTAATTTATTATGAGCTTCGCGAGTTTCAAATAAAAATCGAGGGCTTTAGGTGGAGCTTTATTAGTTTTATAAATTTAAGAAAAAAAAAATTACGTCATGCATTCATTTCTTGCTATTTTAAAAGTCGCGCCAACTGGCCCTCTAGCGGCGAGGCAACATTACTGTGAAACTTTCTGCGTATGTCCAAAGATGTCGCAAGGTGTACGCACCGCTCTTGTTAAGAGCGTTACATAACTGAATTTTACTTCCTAGTGAAAAGTAGCTGAGGATTGTTTTGCTCAAGTATACACACATTTTTTCTTAATGTAACCTTTTGTTTTACTCTATTGATTTCAAATGTGCCCCGGTTTCATTGACGTGAGTCGATACTGTAGCGACCTGTTTTATCGATTATGATGATTCAAAGGGGGCGCTGTATTGCCCTCTGGCGTACATCCGAGTAACTCCTTTATGGGTGACGAACTTTAGGTTAGAATGACTCAATTGTAATAGAAAAATTGATCAAGTTCTTCCAGGTAGTTGGGATCTTAAAAAAAATAAATATTTTTTTCTAGGAAGTTGACACTATTAAAAAAGAAGAAGAAAACTACGGGCTTTAATAAGTTAATAACAGAAAAAAATCAATAATTTCTTCCAGGCAGTTGAGGTCTATAAAGAGGAAGAAGAAGTGGTGTAAGCCTTAATAACTCAACTGCCTGTACATAAATCACTTATTTATTTTAGGTAGTTGACATAATTAGTAAAAAAGAAGAGGAGGACTTCATTTTAGTTATTAAGGACGAACTTTAGGCTAGAGTGACTCAATTGTAAAAGAAAAAATCAATAATTTCTTCCACGCAATTGAGGTCTATAAAAAGGAGAAGAATCAAGCGTGGGCTTGAATAACTCAACTGCCTGTACAAAAATCACTCATTTATTTTAGGTTATTGACATAATTAGTAAAGAAGAAGAGAAAGAATTCATTTTAGTGATTAAGGACGAACTTTAGGTTAGAACGACTCAATTGTAAAAGAAAAATTCATCAAGTTCTTCCAGGAAGATGGGATCCTTAAAAAATCAATAATTTCTTCTAGGAAGTTGACACTATTAAAAAAGAACAAGAAAACTACAGGCTTTAATAAGTTAATAACAAAAAAAAATCAATAATTTCTTCCAGGCAGTTGAGGTCTATAAAGAGGAAGAAGAAGTAGTGTAAGCTTAAATAACTCAACTGCCTGTACATAAATCACTCATTTATTTGAGGTGGTTGATATAATTAGTAAAAAAGAAGAGGATAAAATCGTTTTAGTTATTGAGGACGAACTTTAGGTTAGAATGACTCAATTGTAAAAGAAAAAATCAATAATTTCTTCCACGCAGTTGAGGTCTATAAAAAGGAAAAGAAACAAGCGTGGGCTTGAATAGCTCAACTGCCTGTACAAAAATCATTCATTTCTTTCAGGTAGTTGATATAATTGGAAAGAACTATGAAAAGAGAAATTGTGAGGTAGCAATAACTCAATTACATGTAAAAGAAAAAATCTAGGATTCTCTATAGTTCCCGAAGAAAACCGAAAGAACTATGAAGGTAATGAGTACACTGAGGAAATTAGATTAAGAATTGGACAAGCCAGAACCTTATTTAACAGAGTCAGGTATGTGTTATGCAGTAGATCTTAACTTACAACATAGAGCAACACGTTTTCTTGGTGTCTGGATGTTAAAGTCGAATATAAGTGATCTACTGGAAGCATTTGAGCTGTGGTCATATGGAAGGATCTCCTTGAGTTGATCCGTCAAGGTGCACGACAGATTTGTTTAATGCCTCTTAAAGTGTAATAATAACCGATTTAATGAGGTAGACAAATTAGTGAGAGCGAAAAAAATTAAGTACGCTTTACTAGATTTATTCCTATGATTCCTTGGATGTGAAAAATGTGGTCTGAAGACCAAGAGATTCATTAAAAAGACTAATTCTTATTGTCATAGTCGCTGTTACAGTTAAAAAACAGAAGAGGTAATAAAACTGTGACATAAATAAAAACAGCGTAAAAACCAAGCAATTAAAACCGTTCACTATCTAATTTTTAACAAACATCGACTGTGCCGATGGTGTGATTTTAATACCTCCGCAGAAATAACACATTGAAAGTCCGGGATCAGGCTCGATTGCCCCAATTAAACGTGTACGTTTAAATTGCTCAAATGGGGCAAATAACTCCCCTCCCCGATAAATCGCCGATGGGAAGTGCTTTATTCTCGATCCGGCCAAAAACAAATGGCGAGAGAGACTTTTCAAAAAAACCAAGTTTTCCAAATCGTCTGGTTTTTTTCCCCCTGACATAATACGATCGTTGAATTTATAACATTTACTTTGTAGTCGTATGTTTAATCGATACTTTCAGACTGAAATAATTGTTATAGATAGCGCTAACATAATGGAAAATTATGTAAGAGGAACTAAAACAAGTCCCACATTAAATTTCGCCCAGGATTAAATCAAACTGAATATAGACTAGACACAACAATAGTGGTGGATGTATACCAGTATGGAAACTTAAGCGTGCGACAATAGAATATTAAATAATATGTTAAAGTTAAGACAGACATGAATACAAGAATATGTATATTAGCATGGATTTGATGTTTGAGTGTATATTTTGAAATTTTAAAAATGAAGTAAATCGAACAATTATGTGACAAAACGGAAATGCAGAACGCACCTTAAAGCACCAACAATAAAACAATAAAACAAATCTCAGATTAAATTTCTTCCCAAGACAAATCTACAGCAACCCAATATAGGCCGGACTCAATAATGATGGCGGATGTATACCGGTATGAAAACGAAGCGCCGATAATAAGAAATTAACGATAAGAATCGAGAAACCGGTTTAAAGTTTTAAGGTTAAGTATTATTATACTAGAAGGTCCGTACAAGTCGTAAAAATGACTGAAGTTCCTGGAGTGGACTCTCAAATTACTTTGAAGTGTTTGGAAGAAGTTTAAGAATACTTACAGGCAGTCAAGTTCCTAAAATAGACTCCTTGATAACGTTTAAATGCGTAAAGGAGCAAAAATAATAGTCACGAGATACAATCCAGGTACTTAAATGCCTGGAATAGAGTCTCCGATAACTTTGCAACACCTGGAAGAGACTTCAGAGTACTTAGAAAATACTTATGGGAAATAAATGTGACCAAGCTTGTGCAATAGACTCTTAGATTATCTTTAAACGCCTGGAAGGAGTATAAGCGTATCTAGAAGATACTTACAGGCAATAAAGGTATTTTAAATTCTTGAAATAGAATTGCAGATTATCTTTATATTAACAGAAGTAATAAAATATCTTAGACTTGTTATTATTTATTTCCCAGCATTAAATCAAACTGAATATAGACTAGACTTAACAACGGTGGTGGATGTATACCGGTATGGAAACTAAAGCGTGCGACAATAGAATATTAAATAATATGTTAAAGTTGAGGTTGCTTATTGGACTGTGAAATATCGGAAGTAGCGAGTTTGCCTGATGTTCTGATTTTTCCTCTAAGTAGAGAATTTGTGTTAATTTTCTTAGGAAATTAAATTTTTTATAGCCTAGATATACAGGGTATTCGGGATACAAAGGAAAGCTGTGACGATAACGATTACAAGAATAGGTATGTTAGTATGCGTTTGATGGCTATACCTTGGTGTATATTTTGAAATTTAAAAATGAAGTAAATCGAACAATTATCTGACAAAACGGAAATGCAGATTGCACCTTAAAGCACCTCAAAATATAAAACGAAAAATGAAACAAATCCCAGATCAAATTCCTTCCCAAGACAAATCTATAGCAACCCAATATAGGCCGGACTCAATAATGATGGCGGATGCATACCGGTATGGAAACGAAGCGCCGATAATTAGAAATTAACGATAAGAATCGAGAAACCGGTTCAAAGTTTTAAGGTTAAGTATTATTATACTAGAAGGTCCGTACAAGTCGTAAAAATGACTCAAGTTCCTGGAGTGGACTCTCGAATCACTTTGAAGTGTCTGGAAGAAGTTTAAAAATACTTACAGACAGTCAAGTTCCTAAAATAGACTCCTTCATAACGTTTAAATGCGTAAAGGAGCAAAAATAATAGTCACGAGATACAATCCGGGTACTTAAATGCCTGGAATAGAGTCTCCGATAACTTTGCAACACCTGGAAGAGACTTCAGAGTACCTAGAAGATACTTATGGGAAATAAATGTGACCAAGCTTGTGCAATAGACTCTTAGATTATCTTTAAACGCCTGGAAGGAGTATAAGCGTATCTAGAAGATACTTACAAGCAATAAAGGTATTTTAAATTCTTGAAATAGAATCGCAGATTATCTTTATATTAACAGAAGTAATAAAACATCTTAGACTTGTTATTATTTATTTCCCAGCATTAAATCAAACTGAATATAGACTAGACTCAACAACGGTGGTGGATGTATACCGGTATGGAAACTAAAGCGTGCGACAATAGAATATTAAATAATATGTTAAAGTTGAGGTTGCTTATTGGACTGTGAAATATCGGAAGTAGCGAGTTTGCCTGATGTTCTGATTTTCCCTCTAAGTAGAGAATTTGTGTTAACTTTCTTAGGAGACTAAATTTTTTCTATAACCCAGATATACAGAGTATTCGGGATACAGAGGAAAGCTGTGACGATAATGATTACAAGAATACGTATGTTAGTACACGTTTAATGGCTATACCTTGGTGTATATTTTGAAATTTAAAAATGAAGTAAATCGAACAATTATCTGACAAAACGGAAATGCAGATTGCACCTTAAAGCACCTCAAAATATAAAAGGAAAAATGAAACAAATCCCAGATCAAATTCCTTCCCAAGACAAATCTATAGCAACCCAATATAGGCCGCACTCAATAATAATGGCGGATGTATACCGGTATAGAAACGAAGCGCCGATAATAAGAAATTAACAATAAGAATCGAGAAACCGGTTCAAAGTTTTAAGGTTAAGTATTATTATACTAGAAGGTCCGTACAAGTCGTAAAAATGACTCAAGTTCCTGGAGTGGACTCTCGAATCACTTTGAAGTGTCTGGAAGAAGTTTAAAAATACTTACAGACAGTCAAGTTCCTAAAATAGACTCCTTCATAACGTTTAAATGCGTAAAGGAGCAAAAATAATAGTCACGAGATACAATCCAGGTACTTAAATGCCTGGAATAGAGTCTCCGATAACTTTGCAAAACCTGGAAGAGACTTCAGAGTACCTAGAAGATACTTATGAAAAATAAATGTGACCAAGCTTGTGCAATAGACTCTTAGATTATCTTTAAACGCCTGGAAGGAGTATAAGCGTATCTAGAAGATACTTACAGGCAATAAAGGTATTTTAAATTCTTGAAATAGAATCGCAGATTATCTTTATATTAACAGAAGTAATAAAATATCTTAGACTTGTTATTATTTATTTCCCAGCATTAAATTAAACTGAATATAGACTAGACTCAACAACGGTGGTGGATGTATACCGGTATGGAAACTAAAGCGTGCGACAATAGAATATTAAATAATATGTTAAAGTTGAGGTTGCTTATTGGACTGTGAGATATCGGAAGTAGCGAGTTTGCCTGATGTTCTGATTTTTCCTCCAAGTAGAGAATTTGTGTTAAGTTTCTTAGGAGACTAAATTTTTTTATAGCCCAGATATACAGGGTATTCGGGATACAAAGGAAAGCTGTGACGATAACGATTACAAGAATACGTATGTTAGTACACGTTTAATGGTTATACCTTGGTGTATATTTTGAAATTTAAAAATTAAGTAAATCGAGCAATTATGTGACAAAACGGAAATGCAGAACGCACCTTAAAGCACCAACAATAAAACAAATCTCAGATTAAATTCCTTCCCAAGACAAATCTATAGCAACCCATAAAGTTGAGGTTGCTTATTGGACTGTGAGATATCGGAAGTAGCGAGTTTGCCTGATGTTCTGATTTTTCCTCTAAGTAGAGAATTTGTGTTAATTTTCTTAGGAGACTAAATTTTTTTATAGCCCAGATATACAGGGTATTCGGGATACAAAGGAAATCTGTGACGATAACGATTACAAGAATACGTATGTTAGTACACGTTTGATGGCTATACCTTGGTGTATATTTTGAAATTTAAAAATGAAGTAAATCGAACAATTATCTGACAAAACTTAAAGCATTTCAAAATATAAAAGGAAAAATAAAACAAATCCCAGATCAAATTCCTTCCCAAGACAAATCTACAGCAACCCAATATAGGTCGCACTCAATAATGATGGCATATGTATACCGGTATGGAAACGAAGCGCCGATAATAAGAAATTAACGATAAGAATCGAGAAACCGGTTCAAAGTTTTAAGGTTAAGTATTATTATACTAGAAGGTCCGTACAAGTCGTAAAAATGACTCAAATTTTTCTCAGATTTAAAGGGACCTATTTCGGAACATAATGACCGTATGGTTTTTCCAGTAGTATCAAACGATTTAGATGATCTCAAGTATCCAATAAACGTTAGGAAAATAATAAAGGGTTCAATAGATATTCCAGAAAAAAATTGCAAAGTTGACCATTTTCCCATTGACTAAACCGTACTTAGCTACGTTCTCAAATATACTTTATCGTATCTGAAAAAAGCTAATGGAAATTAAGGGAAATCTTATTAAGGATCCAAAAACTTTCAAGGCCATTCAATTATTACCCTCTTGCCCATTTTTATCAATGTTCAATGTTAATAATAGACAACGTGCTGTTTTTAAGTTAATTTTCAAAATTCACCCTTTTGTATGTAAATTATCTACTTTTAATGTTTAATTAGAAAATGCCGCTTAACAAGAAATCGACAAGTTTCAAGCACCTTTTTTAAATATATATATTTCTGTAGATAAAAGTTGATATGTAATACGAACCCTTGGAGAGAAAACATACATTTGCTAAGGAAATTGAGTTCATATCGCCCCCTGGTTGTTATTTATAGTCATATCAGATGTCAATTTCGCGTTGTTTGTGATGAAAGAGCTTGTAAATATAATTCATGTCAAAAAAGAAAAAAAATGCAAATCAGTATAGTTACGAGGAAAAATAAGTTAGATCAAATGAACTGTTTTTGCTTCCAATAGATCTATTTCCCATATATTTTTGGTTGAATTGCATTGGAATTTATTTCGTTTTTCGTGAAACCACTTACAAAAAAAAAAAACGAAAATGCATGAGTTGATAGAGAATATACTCGAGAATATCCCCAAATTCTTTTTTATTTTTCATGTACCTTGAACTTAGATTAAATGAACTGTTTTTGCTTCCAACACATCTATTTTTCGTTGGATTATGAGTTCGTTAACCTTACTTTGGCATCTTTTCTAAGTTGCTAATAAAAAAAAAAAAAAAAACGAAAATGCATGAGTCTTATTTTGGGTTGAATTGTAAGCTCGTAAACCTCACCTTAAAACCTTTCCTAACTCGCAATAAAAAAAAATATTTTGCATGAAAACTTGGCTGTCTATTAATAAAATCATTTGATATCTTGAGGGCCCTATTATTAAATTAACTACTTCCTAAATAATTGCAGTTAACATTTCATAAGATAAACTAAAAAAAAAAATTATTTTTAAAGTGTTTATCCTTTTATAAATAATTTTTCCAGAGGTACCTTTTAAAAAATAAATAAATATATAAAACTCGATAATATAAATAAAGCCATACTGCTCAATAAAGCCGATTCGGACAACGCCTGGGCCGCAATAATAATAATAGCATTGGGCATTTGTCCCAATTTATATTTAAAATAGGATAGAGGTGCAATAATTCTCCGACAAAAAAAAAATGTATAAAAGTATTATTTTTACGTTAAAAATAAAATGAATAATCCGGTCCGGGAGGGGGCTTTTTAAACAATAAAGCGGTGGAAGCAATAATAAAATAATGAATAACTCGTATCTGTTGCTGGCAGAGTTGTCATTTAATATAAAAGGTGAACATAAAATAAAATTTAATATTATATTATTTGTCTATTTCTGATATGGGGTCGGGCAGGTGCATTAGACAGCTATTTATAAAAATTCTCGATCGGTTTTTATAGCAATAAAACGCTATTGGAAAAAACCGTTTAATTTTGCATTAATAAATCGAGAGAATTTCAGATTTAATTTGATTTACTGGTGACGTTTTTAAATAAAACCGTTAAGAAAAAAACAAATTAAGAATTTTTTTTTTACTTCGTAATATTCTGATTAGAGATAGAACATGCAGATATGGAATTCAAATTTATTTATTAAATATAAAAGTCTATCAAGAATTATGCAATATTAAATGAAAGGGTAGTTAGAAAGATTCGACTAATTTCTTGCATTTGCCTTACACCCTTAAGGGAGATCAATCCTTTGATCTGTAATATACCGGTATGGAAATGAAAAAAATGAATATATCCCTCCAACATTTATCTGCAGGAATAAGAATATTTAAAAAAGCTGCTCGGAACCCGGGATTTCTTGTCAGTCGTGGCATTCTTAATTAAAAATTAAAGGCAGAGACAATTTACATATAAAAGGGTGAACTTTGAAAATTAACCTAAAAACAGGGGCGTTGTCTATTATTAACAATGAACATCGAGAAGAACCGGCAAGAAGGTGATAATTAACCGGGCGGAAGTTTTTGGGCCCTTAATTAGATTTCCCTTAATTTCCATTAGCTTTTACTGAAACCTTTAAAGAATTTAACTTTGTCGAAGCATCGGGGCCCCAAAATTGATTATTACTCTCTACGGCCGAGATAATGGATAGTAACGAGAAAAAAATTGTTCCTTGTAATTTCGGAATGGAATGTGGTCTTTTTCGAGAAAAAAAATGGTTCAAGTGAGATTTTTTTAATTTTTATGAAGATACGATCAAGTATTTGGGAACGTAGCTAAATACAATTTAATCAATGGTCAATTTTGCAATTTTTTTTTCTAACGTTTATCCTGTATTTGGGATCTCCTGAATCGTTTGGTACCACTGGAAAAACCATACGATCATTATGTTTTGAGATACGGCCCTTGAAATTTAGGAAAAATTTATTTTCACATAGAGTTGACATAGTTGAGATTTCTAAGAAAACTCGATCTAGATAGGTCCTAAATAATAACGCCAATATAAAGATAATCTAGGTTTTTATTCCAGGAATTTGAAATCTGTAAGTAGCCTTTTCCAGGCACTTAAAGATAATCTATTCCAGAAGCTTAGTCACAGTTATTTCTTATAAATATCTTCTAGGTACTCTTTTCCAGGTTCTCCAAGGTTATCGGAGGCTCTATTTCAGGCATTTAAGTTCCTGCTTTAGGCACTTAAACGATATCTGGGAGTCTACTCTAAAAATTTAAGTATTCTTGGGCTTCTTCCAGGCACTTAAAATTCATTTAAGAGTCTATTCCAGGAATTTGAGTCACTTTTACGGCTTAATGATCTTCTAATATAATTTTGGAACTTATTCTTGGGAAGTCTGTTGGCTTTTAAATATTTTTTTTAATGTTTCTAGAATATTTGGAACCTCTTGAAGAGTTTGGTACTACTGTGCAAGCTTTACCACTAATGTGTTCTAAAATTTGGCCCTTGAAAATTTCGATTTTTTTAATTGTGTTTAAATTTTGAATGCGATAAAATAAAATTTGGGAACGTAGCGAATAACGATTCGTACAGTTTATGAATGTATTCCCCATGAATGGGGAAACGACCAACTTTGGATTTTTTTTTATTAATTAAGGGATGTAAAATTGTTTTTATTTTTTTAAGCGAAAACCGTGTGTCGGACAAAAAAAACCAAGAGATCAAATTTGCTAAAAAGTGAAGACGTTTAGTATATATGTTCATAGGAACTTTTTTTCTTAAAATAGGTCTAGGAATCACCTCCTTAAATATTAGCACGTCTTTAAGGAACACCCTGTATATGCCTTAAAAATTAGAGAGAGAGTAGAGAATTTTTCAGTTTCTCTAATAGTCTTTAGATTGTAGTAGTTTCAATTTTTCTGAGTTTTTTGAGTACCTAGTAGTGTTGTGGCAAAGTTTCGGTAGGTTGTGGGATCGTTGAAATTTCTGGCCAATTTTGGCAACTATCAAAT
Organism: Anthonomus grandis grandis; assembly: GCF_022605725.1. Taxonomy (NCBI): domain Eukaryota; kingdom Metazoa; phylum Arthropoda; class Insecta; order Coleoptera; family Curculionidae; genus Anthonomus; species Anthonomus grandis. Next base: position 3,022,812 of record NC_065560.1, read on the forward strand.
TATTTTCCCAATGCTTCTCGAATATTTTAAACCTCCTAAATCATTTGGTATCAATGGAAAAGTCGTACGACTAATAGGTTCTAAAATATGGCCTTTGAAAATTGAAAAACCAGTAATTTTTGGTGTAATAACTGCGTGTTTTAGTTTCAAAACTCCTTATCCACATCGGTGTGCATATTAATTAATATAAACTATATAATTCATTTATATATACTTTACGTGTTTTGAGTGGATGTTTGATACCAAGAAGAGTACCATCTCCTAGTCTGTTAAGTCAGTTGTTCCTAATGAGCTTCACCACCTCTCTTTCACTTGCAGTAACCATTAGGACAACATTTATTCGGATAGTTACTACCAACGGTTCTTCTAGAATTCAACTGCCTGGAAGAAAATACTTTATTTTTTCCAGTAAGTTGGCTGGAAGGAAAACTTCTTCCAGGTTGTTAAGCTTTCAAAACTAAACTACTGCCTAAGGTTTAAACTTCCTGGAAAAACAGAAATATACCATTTCCAGGCAGCTAGAGTTGCGCATAAGATGCTGGAAGAAATCAGAGTTTTTTTTACTTCCAAAGCTTCTTGTAGACTTACTACCTGGAAATAAACATTTCCTTTTAAAGAGACCACTGATGTTTAATTAGGTTGTGGGATCGTTGAAATTTCTAAGGAAACTCAACCTATAAAGAGAGCCATTTTTTGGAATTTTTTCCTGAGAAAACTGTTAACTGTCAAATTATTTCTCAAATGCTTCTCGAATATTTTGGACCTCCTAAATCATTTGGTATCAATGGAAAAGTCGTAGGGCTAATAGGTTCTGAGATATGGCCTTTGAAAATTGAGAAACAACAAACTTTTACTTCCAATACATCAATTTTCTCAAAAGCGTTTGTATTTTATTATATTTTATTAAAGCATACATCAGCTATATAATTTTAGCACATATAAATTTGAGAAAAATAGCTAGGGACCTTATTCCTAAAATAAATAGTTCTTATGTCATTATTTAATAATAGGAAGATGAGTTTGGAGACTGGGATACCCGTAGAATCCAACTGCGTGTTTCAGTTTGAAAACTCCTTATCCACATCGGTGTGCATATTAATTAATATAAACTATATAATACATTTATATATACTTTATGTGTTTCGAGTGAATGTTTGATAGCACGAATAGTACCACCTCCTAGTCTGTTGAGTCAGTCATTCCTAATGAGCTTCACCACCTCTCTTTCACTTGCAGTAACCAATAAGACAACATTTAGAATTTAATTGCCTGTAAGAAATTACTTTATTTCTTCCAGTAAGTTGGCTGGAAGGAACACTTCTTCCAGGTTGTTAAGCTTTCAAAACTAAACTACTGCCTAAGGTTTAAACTGCCTGGAAAAACAGAAATATACCATTTCCAGGCAGTTAGAGTTGCGCATCAGATGCTGGAAGAAATCAGAGTTTTTTTTACTTCCAAAGCTTCTTGTAGACTTACTACCTAGAAATAAACACTTCCTTCCAAAAAGACCATTGATGTTCAAGCAGAGGAACTTGAAGAGAGAAAATGCTTAGGAGAATTAAAAAATTGTGAGACTGTTTCAATTAATAATAAATCCAAAATAGTTTAGTTGTAAGGATAAAACAATAGAAATAGGCCCGAATCGTATAACATCTTTTAGAAGATCATTATTATTTTGGTTCCTATTTGGTTCATTATTATATTTATTCCTTTATTCCAAGAATAGAAGTATATTCTTAAAAAATCGTTTTCTGCATCTAAATGTATAATAAAATTAAATAAATAGTAGTAGCACAACAAGTTTAAATTCTTCAAGAAATTCATAATAATCAAGTCAATATAACAAAACCACCTTAATTTACTGGCAACCTTTATGTACCTATTTTTTTATATGAATACATTTACAGCTTGAGAAATCGATCATTACGCATAGATGTAAACAATTCGTCGTTTCTAAATATCGGCGTAAGACAGTAAGTCGCGTTATAAATTTTTTTTACGTAAATTGCTGCTATTGCAGAATTAAATGATTTTATAAAGTGTCAATTGACCCTGATAAGATCTTCTTACTTATTTAAGGTAGATAAGGAATTTATTTAAAAAATATTGATAAAACTCCACATTATGTTTCCTATTTCGCACGAATATTCCATCTTAAATTTAACTCACATATTGACTTATATCCGTACTAATGGCGCTAGTAATTTATATTCATCGGTTCGTTGGCGTAGTGAGAGCTAAACCTGGCATCGCATTAGTGTGATCTTGACACAGGTAATCAAGTAATTCAATTTGTCAGTTCACGGGTAGTGATTTTTAAATCCCGAAATGCGCTCCCTAGGGAGAAACGTCTGATTTATGCAACCAGGTCAGGATTTCGAACGTATTTTAAATAATCGAGTTAGCTACTGGATCCGGATATATTTAAAATATTAATTTTTTTCGATTTAAACTCGTAGTTTTAGTCTCCTATGAAAGCTTGAGGTAATATGACAATTACCATTGCTAAATTCAACTTTAACAATGTAAAAGCAGCATTTCACAACCGATACAAATTCTCTACAACAGAAAGTTGTTGATAATTAATCCAGAAATGGAATTACAACAAAGATAATGCGATAATTACACTCCGAACCAAAATTAATTATAGAGGATCAGTGCACATCACCACATATGCTTATGCCTCAGGCTAATAAGCACTTTAATATAATAACTTACAATAGCTGAACTAATACCTTTTATTAAATTGCAATATTTTACATACAAAGACATTCATATGAGATCTCTTTTATTTGTTTTTTATTGAAGTTTAAGTGTCATCATTGGCCAGGGTAGCATTCATTGGTTTAATAAGAATTTGAATTCTTGAACTTGAAATCCCCTAAACACATCCAAAATAATAACGAGACATATAAAAATTAACATTTTAAGCGGACCTTTTTATTATCCCGATAAAAAAAGGGTAACGTGTCACTTAAAAAAGGGGGGGCTGGGTAATAAAAGGAATTTCCCAAGGCACCGGAGCGCAGTTATATAATATCTGCGGCCTCGCATTAATATCACGACAGCCTAACAAACTTAATTCAGCCAGGGCAACAATAGAAAGAACCATTTTTAAGGCGAACGCCTGCGTTATTCTCCTCGTATTGTTGGATCTCGACGGTTCATTTGCGGAAAGGGGAACGGAACATTCCCGGTGATAAATGGTTAAAACGGCACAAAGCTTGTCCCGGGGAATGTCCCTGAATGTCAACAAGTTACTTTAGTTGCGTAGTTCAATGTACCTCTAGTCTGGCAACCTGACGTTACTAACAACCATATAATTTGAAAAGTAACGTTGTCTTTTTAGTGCGGCACATACAAGTAAAATGTCCTTTATAATTTAATTCCTCTCATAATTTGATAGTAGGCTTTAGTTTGAAAACTCGTCATCCACATCGATTTAAATATTAGTTAAAATAACTTGTTTAATAAATAATTGATATACACTTAAGTGTATTGAGACTAATTTATATTGGGCTAAATAAACGTTTGATTTTTACGTTTTCACTAATAAACCTAAAACAAACAACAACAAAAAAAACAAGCCGACCAGTAATTTGAAATAATTGATTGGTCCCGAAAAATGCAACGTCAAACATGGAATATTTTCGTTATGTGCTGTCTATGAATAATATCTACAATGGTTTCGTTTATATGTCGAAAAGCAACAAATCATTGTGGTATTTCATTTTACATGTACGGGGAATGAAGCATTTGCATAGAAAAATTTCACGGTAAATAAGGGCAGCGGGACCGACTGGTGCTTTGGTGAATTCCAGTATTCGATATGCAAAAAGTTTATTTTTCAGTCGAACGTTATTAATATTAAAAATATACTCAGCTTTGGTAAATTTGTTTTAAATCATATCCATGGAGTTTTGGCAAAAATTATTAAATGAGTTTTTAATAATTCCTGCTACATAAATACGAATGGAAAGAGTGAAGTTAAGCAGGGTGACAATCTATCACCCAATTTTTTTTTAAGGCATTGTCGAAACAAGTTCAAGTAAAACTTGTTTGGAATTATAAGGACTATCCTAAAAAAGTATCTTAAATGAAATTAATTTTGATTCTAAACCCTGTAGGTACAGTGGGCGAAAATCAGGAAAAACTATAAATTAAATATTTGCAATTTTCTCAAAATATATGGCAAATACTATGTTTTTTGTTTTTGTGGTCGATGCTCCTTTTAAGTGCGAATTAAAAAGTATTTTACAATTTTTTTGTAAAAATTAATAATAGCGAAGTAATTGGTATTTTTTGATTTTTGGCTAAAACTGCGAGAAAAATTATTAATATTTAAAAAAGTTCGTCAATTGAACTTTTTTTTTTACTGTATATTAAAGGAGCAATAAAAAAAGTCTTATGGCACAATGTTTTATTTTTCATAGGAAAGTCAGTAAAAAATTAATAATACGATTTTTATAAGTGCACCTGTGCTACAGAAATTAGAAGGGTATTTTTTTTTTCAAAAAATCACTTTTTTACTTTTTGTAAAAATTCAATAGTCCCAAGAAAAAAAATGTCCAAGCAAAAGTTGCTTGGAATTACAAGGACTATCTTGGAAAAAGTTAATTTTTATTCTATTCCCTACACAGTGGGAGAAAATCAGGAAAAACTGTAAATCGAAAATTGACAATTCTCTTAAAATATATGAGCAATTATAATATTTTTTATTTTTAAGATCGATGATCCTTTTAAATATAAATTAAAAAAGTATTCAATATTTTTTTTGAATAATAGAGAAATTATTGGCATTTCTTGGTTTTTAGCCAAAACTGACTGGAAAAGTATTGAAACTACAAAAAATTGGTCATAAATAAAACAAATTTCTCCAACAAGAATTCATCGTATATGAAAATAATCCTTAGGAATTGACTCAACCTTGAGTGACAACCTCATTAAAATAAAATCTTCGTATTTATTTTTCAATAAGTTTGTTTTAGAAACCGGATATAAATTTTCACACGAAATTCCGATTTTCGTTAAAAGAGTTACCGGGGTAGAATTTCCATTAAAATCGTTTCCGCCGTTTTAATTTTTTTAGTGGAAGGAGAAAGAGAAATTCAATCCGGTCTCAAATAAACATTTACTTTGCGGTTCTAAATTGGAGCATTTGTTCAAGTATAACCAGTATTGAGCAAATCAGCTAAATTTCAATTTCCGACCATGTTTATGTTCAATTGGAACCGTTATTAAGCTGATACGCAATATTTAAGTGCGGCGAATCGTATATAAAACCGTTATAAAACTCCCTTTATTATTCACTGAAAGTAGAAAGGAAATCCGGAATTTCTCATTTCGGTTTAAGTTTAATTTTATAAATTTAAATATATCGAGAGCAATTATTTTAATTTCAATGAAAATCAAAGACTTGAGCATCATTCTCCTTTAACATCCAACTCGAACGCATTGAATATAAATTTAAACAACGGATTTAGTTAGTTAACTCTTTGTTGGTCCAGTAACGATTATTTATTTCAATTTTGCGGTTGATGACATTTCAGATATTAATCGGCTTTTTGGTCTATATAGAAATGTCACTGATAACCGGTTGATTATTTTCTATCGGATATTTAATGATGCCGCAATAATACCACGTGAAATTAATGTACAATATACGTTTAAACTAGAGATTTCTCTGAATAAAATTATTAGTAATTCGAGTCGATAGAGTAAAATTATTTGGCATGTAAAATTATATTAAGTGGAATGAGTACACTAAAATAGAGAAACGGATTTATTATATAGGGTGGTCCATTTAACTTGAGACATCGCAATATCTCGAAAACTAAACATGTATCTAGAAAATGTTTCATGTGAAGTTTGAATGGTTTTTAGAAGGCCATAAAATGACGTTATTGGTTTGACTTAATTCTATCATAAGATACTTTCACTCCTTTTGATAGATCATCAGATACTACCTACGAAGGCAAATTTCATTGTCAAGGAAAAAATTTGTAAAAGAATCAAGAATTAATATCTTGAAAAGGAGAAATCGCATGTAAAAAAGTGTCAGATGAAAGTTACTTATTTTTTAACGCTAAATCAGATACTATTAAAAAAAATAGAGGTTTCTATGCAAAAAAGTGAAGTTGACAAAAAGTGACGTTTCATTTGACCTTAAAGACGTCCACTCAAGGTCAAACCAATGACGTCATTTTATGGCCCCCTGAAAGCCATTCGAAGTTCACATGAAACATTTTCTGGATACATGTTTATTTTTCGAGATATTGCGATGTCTCAAGTTAAATGGACCATATATGCAATGAGAACCGTTTAATTTAAAAAAAATTAAATCAAAATTCTCTTGAAAAGAGAAGATTATTTTACACAAATCTATACAAATCAGACTAAAAAAACCGTAAAAACAATTCAGGAAAATTCAGCTTTTTTAATTTCCAATTTGGTCAATGTTTAGATATACATGAGATAGTCAATATATCCAAAAGAAGACATCCAATAGGTGAATGCGTTCTACCTAAGAAAGGAAAATGGTACTTAAATACAAAAAAAAACAACAATAAATGTAATAAGAACCAATTTGTATGGTTTATAATGAATCACCCTGTATTCAAATTGTTGTGCCAATACGTACTTATAATTATCTTAGATAAGAAACATGGTTATTAACTAAGTTAAATCGAAAAAGGAGAATTCTTGCCAAAGGGGAATTCACAAAATACGCTTAGACAATCCTTTTGATCTAACATTAATTATCATCTTCTAATTATTAGGGATGACATTAAAGACTCGCTAAAAGTTTAAAATTGATGATGCTTTTTGGTTTTCATCTCTGCTTTTTTTGCTTCGTTAAATCTCTTTTAACTTGATGACCCGGGATGCGTAAAACGTTAAGGATTATTTAAGGGAAACAGTGTCTTGCCTTTTTTAGCAAATTAATTATAAAGAAAATATACATTTCAAAAAAAATCTGCTTAAATATATCATCAGCTTATATTTTTCGAACCATTGGTTTTAATTTGTACAAAAAAAATAATAATATTGTGCGAAATATTCTCGCTGAATTTATTATTTTTTGAATATCGTAAATTCCATTGGCAAAATTAATAAATGCCAGTTATTTGTTTCAGCTGGTGAATTATTCTCTTAGTGAAAATGTAAATTATGATTTTAATTTATCTGAGTGAGAAACGTAATAATTGAGAAATAAATCAACAAGCTGGTAAAATACAGAAAATCCATAATAATATTTTAATTATAATAATAATGATAATAAATGTTTTTTTATTTTCTCAAATAAAATATTTACAAGTGACAAATTCAGATTTTTGCAATGCAGACATTACTAGATCTGCACATGCTAAAAGAATATAAAATCTATATTACTAATAATAATTTAAAAACAAAACATACAATAAAAATAGATACTTATAATAAAACTTGACCTAAATTAAATATTCCATTTCATTAGAATTAACGTGATTAAGTTAGAATTAATTTGAAAGGCAACATTATATTATTATAAATAGCATTTAAATATTTTAGATTTATAGTAAAGGACACGAAGTCAAAAGCCTTGCACAAATCACAAAATGTGAGAGCTGTATCTTTTTATTATAAGGAAAATTGAGTACTATAGCTAGTAAGTGTATTTTTCTTACACAATCCACCTAAATACGTTCAAAAAAAATTATCACTTCAGACTGAAATTGAATTTTAAAAATTGTCTGTTTTTTTACCCGATTTAAAGAATTACGTAGGAAAAACGTAATTTTATTGCCTTGCCTTATAGCGCCACAGTAACTTTCAATTTTTTCGTTAATAAAATATTCTTTTGAAGTAAACAAGACATGGTCTTAAGGTTATGTGACAAAAGTATAGATACAAAAACTATAGACTTTTTTATCACCTATAAATTTCTTAAAAATAATTTTTTTCTCACGCAATTATTTTTGGCAAAAAAAACGTTTTTTATTAACCCTACCCTTACCCCCCCACCCACCCCACACAGCTTACCAGTAAAAAATTGTTTGCAAAAATTATTGTTTTCCAAAATAATATGCATGAATAGAAGGCAAATTTTGTCGTTAATATCTAATCTAATAACACAGTTTATTTATTAAAATTTAATATAATTATATATATGTACATAAATAAATATTTAATACAAAAACAGTGCTATTAGATTGGATATTATGGACGAAAAATTGTGATTTTTTCAAAATAATTTCTTACTGGCCCAATGTTTGGGGTGGGTGGGGGGGTAAGGGTTGTGTTAATGAAAATCAATATTTTGCAGAGAATATAAATTCAATATTTAATTTATTAACACTGTTTATTTAAATTCGATATAATTTTATATATAAATATTTAGTATAAAAACAGCGTTTTTAGATTGGATAATATGGACGAAAAACAGTGATTTTTCCGAAGAATTTCATCAAATATTTGAGGTGTAGTAATCCCACGTCAATCTTTTTAAATGCCGAACTTTTTTCCCTTTTGTAAATAGAATCGTATATGATATACGTAATTTTTACAGTTTAATAAATATACCTTGACCATATACTGCTGATAGATATACCAGGAGTTAATAATTTATAAACTTTTTTAAACTTAGATAATGAAAAGATACGCTTTACTTCCGAGGAATAAAATAGGGTTTTTTCACATTTTACTCGAAAACCTTAAGGTTATGTGAGAAAAGTATAGATACAAAAACTATAGATTTTTTTATCACCTATAATTTTCTTTAAAAGCATTTTTTTCTCAGGCAATTATTTTCTGCAAAAAAAAACGTTTTTTATTAAGCCTACCCTTACCCCCCCACCCACCCCACACAATTTACCAGTGAGAAATTGTTTGCAAAAATCATTGTTTTCCAAAATAATACGCATGAATAGAAGGCAAATTTTGTCGTTATTATCTAATCTAATAACACAGTTTATTTATTAAAATTTAATATAATTATATATATGTACATAAATAAATATTTAATACAAAAACAGTGCTATTAGATTGGTTATTATGGACGAAAAATGGTGATTTTTCAAAATAATTTCTTATTGGCCCAATGTTTGGGGTGGGTGGGGGGGTAAGGGTTGTGTTAATGAAAATCAATATTTTGCAGAGAATATAAATTCAATATTTATTTTATTAACACTGTTTATTTAAATTCGATATAATTTTATATATAAATATTTAGTATAAAAACAGCGTTTTTAGATTGGATAATATGGACGAAAAACAGTGATTTTTCCGAAGAATTTCATCAAATATTTGAGGTGTAGTAATCCCACGTCAATCTTTTTAAATGCCGAACTTTTCTCCCTTTTGTAAATAGAATCGTATATGATATACGTAATTTTCACAGTTTAATAAATATAACTTGACCATATACTGCTGATAGATATACCAATAGTTAATAATTTATAAACTTTTTTGAACTTAGATAATGAAAAGATACGTTTTACTTCCGAGGAATAAAATAGGGTTTTTTCACATTTTACTCGAAAACCTTAAAGTTATGTGAGAAAAGTACAGATAAAAAAACTATAGATTTTTTTATCACCTATAATTTTCTTTAAAAGCATTTTTTTCTCAGGCAATTATTTTCTGCAAAAAAAAACGTTTTTTATTAAGCCTACCCTTAGCCCCCCACCCACCCCACACAATTTACCAGTGAGAAATTGTTTGCAAAAATCATTGTTTTCCAAAATAATACGCATGAATAGAAGGCGGATTTTGTCGTTAATATCTAATCTAATAACACAGTTTATTTATTAAAATTTAATATAATTATATATATGTACATAAGTAAATATTTAATATAAGACTGAATAAATTCTACTGTTGGGACCTGGATATATTGGTTGATATCCCACTTCCAATAATTGTATAACCTTCCTTTTTTATTACCTACATCCAACAGATATCCTTTTTCTTACATTAATGGAATACTAATAGCATTTTGTAAAAAAAGACACTAAAACATTATAAATATTAATATTTACTATTTCAAAATGACCCCCTATAAGAGCTTTTAAAGAGACATTAATAAAATCCATTAGAGGGGTTCGAAAAATGTACATTTTTCTAATGGATTCAGTTGGTATAGTGTAACCTAAAATGTCGAATATTTTTAAAATCTCTTCTATGTTAAAGCTGATTTTCGCATCGCTTATTTTAATATACCCCCTTGATTTTATTAAATCCCGTAAACTAAGGGCCCTATTTATAATTTACATCATTCTTTACTGTCTCGCAAATTTTGTTTTGCAGAATCAAATAATTTTTATATTGTCTACGAAGATAAATGATCAAGTGGAGTATGTGTTCATAGTGCTCTGTTTTTATACCTGCTTCCTAGACTCGATTATATTAACATATGGTATTATTACCAAAGGAAAACATATGAAAAAACTAAGTGAATTATTAAAAGAAATGAACCAAACTTGGAGAGTGCTTGCAACCAACATAATTTTGTTAATTTGGTGCATTTATTTATTGGTTAAAGTTGCCGTAGTTGGATTACAGTTGAACATGGAAGCTGGATTCTACACGTGGGCTTCGCAACGATTCCAGACTGCTTTATTTTTACAAGTCATCGCTATGTGGCGTATACAAAAGAATTTTATCAGTTTTAATGATAGGCTAGAGAAGCAGAACAGCGCTAATACACTAAGGAAACTGAAAACCAACTTCTTCCTCATAATCAGCTCAATAAATGCGATAAATCAAATTTGGGGTTTAATATTCTTTTTTTCTTACGTAACATGTTGCCTTAATGCTTTGAATAATTTTGTGCTTCAACTGAACATCATCAAAAAAAGAAATGATAAGTGGATTTTTTATGTTACTGTAAGCGATAATATTATATTAGCGGTAAGTGTTTTTTTTTCTGTAATCAATATACTTATTTCTCAGTTTTAGATTCTTTTAGTAATTCTAGCAAAAATGGGTGAAAATATAGTGGCAGAAACCAAACGGACTATTGACGTGTGTCACAGTAAGTCAGAAAAAACCAATAGGGTCATCACATTGATGCCAGATGACGAGGAAGACATTGAAGGTCTATATTTGGTTATTGCACAACAAGCTTACCATTGTGACATCAGACTGGATGCCGCAGGATTCTTTTTTATAGACCATCAGATGTTGTTTATGATTTTTACTAATTTTTGTACCTATTTAATATTTGTTTGTCAAGTGGCGTTTCAATAAACGGCATAATATGTTTCCTTACTGCTCCCTCCGATGTACACGTTATTCTTTTCTCTCCCTCTTACAATTCTGGCTGGTTTTAAGTCCTGACAATATGGCGAATGTGCCCCGGGGTCGGATATGAGGCATGGAACTTGTCAACGAGTTGATAGTTAAAGGAACTTTTTGACATTTTTGCGTGAAAATATGTTAAAGCCTCGTCAATATTGGATTTAGATTTTTGAGAATAAAGGGCCTCGAAGAAATGTAGGTTTGTGTAGTTTTTGGGTACAATCCAAGTACGGAAAGTAGTCTGGAACGATGATATAGAAAAAAGTGAGAAACTCAAATTCTCATTTATATATTTCTATCTCAGTCTGAAAATTAGAAGAATATGGGAATGAAGTGATGTTATTTGGGTTTAGTTTGACAAACTAAACAAGAAAAACACTATCTGCAGGCGATCCAAACCTTATTAAGAAAATGAAACAATGATATAGAAAAAGGTGGAAAAGTCGAATTCTCATTTATGTAGATTACAATTCTGGCTAGTTTTAAGTCCTGACAATATGGTGAATGCGCCCCGGGGTCGGACATGCGGCATGGAACTCCTCAACCAGTTGATTTTTAAAGGAACTTCTTGACATTTTGGTAAAGGCGCTATTTTTGCGTGAAATTATGTTAAAGCCTCGTCAATATCGGATTAAGATTTTTGAAAATAAAGGGCCTTGAAGAAATGTAGGTTTGTGTAGTTTTTGGGTACAATCCAAGTACGGAAAGTAGTCTGAAACGGTGATATAGAGAAAGGTGTAAAAAATCGAATTCTCATTTATATATTCAATTTTTTATATATTTCATTTTTTTTTTAGTTTTGGAACCGTATAGTATGTGAACGTCAGTAATATTTTCTATAAATTTATTTTTTAATTTTAACTTGAATATTTGTGGTGTTAAACGAATACCTTTACCTATCTGATGATGCCTTAGGACGAAACACGTGTAATAGTTTTTTAAAAAAATAAACATAATGTAAGACTATTGATTTATGATGAATTTTTATCATTTATATATCGCAGTCTCAGATTAAAAATTAGAAGAGTATGGAAATGAATTGATGTTTTTCGGGTTCACTGAAAAATCAAAAAAATCTCAGGAACTACTGGAAGTATTGCCATGAAATAAAAATTGTAGCATTTAGGAAGGTAGGACCTACGAAACCTCTTTATGGTCCAAAGTAATCTGAGCAGTCGTTTCATAAGAAAATGCCTGGAAGAATCAATAATTGACAAGAATTATCTTGAAAAAAGGAATGATCATATATTTCCACAGAAAATGTAATATTCTTGATCTTCCAGGCAATTTAATCTATTTTCCTGTCCAATTGCCTGGAAGAATCAATGAACGAGAAAAATTGCCTGGAAAAAAAAATATGATCAATTTTCTGTAACTTAATAGACAACTTTATTTAATGTGTTAAAATTTAAAAACTATAGGGTCATCTCATTGACACCAGATGACGAGAAAGACACTGAAGGTCTGTATATGGTTATTGCATTGTAACATCAGACTGGATGCCCCTGGATTCTTTTATATAGACCATCAGATGTTGTTTATGATTTTTACTAATTTTTGTACCTATTTAATATTTGTTTGTCAAGTGGCGTTTCAATAAATGGCATAATATGTTTCCTTACCGCTCCTTCCGATGTACACGTTATTCTTTTCTCTCCCTCTTACAGTTCTGGCTGGTTTTAAGTCCTGACAATATGGCGAATGTGCCCCGGGGTCGGATATGAGGCATAAAACTCGTCAACGAGTTGATAGTTAAAGGAACTTCTTGACATTTTTGCGTGAAAATATGTTAAAGCCTCGTCAATATTGGATTTAGATTTTTGAGAATTAAGAGCCTCGAAGAAATGTAGGTTTGTGTAGTTTTTGGGTACAATCCAAGTACGGAAAGTAGTCTGGAACGATGATATAGAAAAAAGTGAGAAACTCAAATTCTCATTTATATATTTCTATCTCAGTCTGAAAATTAGAAGAATATGGGAATGAAGTGATGTTATTTGGGTTTAGTTTGACAAACTAAACAAGAAAAACACTATCTGCAGGCAATCCAAACCTTATTAAGAAAATGAAACGATGATATAGAAAAAGGTGGAAAAGTCGAATTCTCATTTATGTAGATTACAATTCTGGCTAGTTTTAAGTCCTGACAATATGGTGAATGCGCCCTAGGGTCGGACATGCGGCATGAAACTCGTCAACCAGTTGATAGGTAAAGGAACTTCTTCACATTTTGGTGAAAGCGCTATTTTTGCGTGAAAATATGTTAAAGCCTCGTAATTATCGGATTTAGATTTTTGAGAATAAAGGGCCTTGAAGAAATGTAGGTTTGAGTAGTTTTTGGGTACAATCCAAGTACGGAAAGTAGTCTGGACCGATGATATAGAAAAAGGTGGAAAAATCAAACTCTCAAAATCAAATATTCAATTTTCTATATATTTATTTTTTTATTTTAACTTAAATGTATGTGGTGTTAAACGAATACCTTTACCGATCTGATGATGCCTGAAGACCTACGAAACCTCTTTATGGTCCAAAGTAATCTGAGGAGTTGTTTTATAAGAAAATGCCTGAAAGAATCAATAATTGATAAGAATTATCTTGAAAATAGGAATGGTCATATATTTCCACAGAAAATGTATTATTTGTAATCTTCCAGGCAATTTAATCTATTTTTCTTTTCCAATTGCCTGGAAGAATCAATCAATGAGAAAAATTGCCTGGAAAAAAAATATGATCAATTTTCTGTAACTTAATAGACAACTTTATTTCAAAAATCAATAAATGGCAAAAAAGCCTACGAGATATTTTATTGATTTTAAGTAGGGAAAGTGCTCTTTTTATTCTTCCAGGCAATTTAATTCATTTTGTGTTTCTAATTATATTAAGGTGACGAAAAATGCCTGGAATAAAAAAATATTATTAATTTACTTGATAAATGAACTTCTCAATAAATTAATAATAAATTTACTTTTTTAATTATTCCTGGCATTTAAATCATATTTTTCCTTATATTGATATCATTTAAGCCATCCTCTCTATTAATCTCAATTTTTTGAAAAATGTGTCGGTCAATTAGTAAATCAAGCGAAGGACAGAGTGAAACTTGAATCAATTCCAGCCTATTAAAATTTTCAGACCCTATTGGTATTCACTGAACCATTATTTATTAATTACACTATTAAAGCAATTTTAAAGTTTCCTGAAACTTTTAAACAAAGGAAACTCCATAAATAAATGTTTGTATATAGTCAGTTTTATAAGTGTCCACCAACAATGCACGATTATTTCGCGAAGTCGTTAATTTTTAAATTAAGTTTCATCCTTTTAATGGTTACGCCCTTAAATTTAATTAAAACCATGAGAGGAAAAATTATTTACGCCATATGTTTGGTGGGCAGTGTATTTTTATCTATTGCTATAGGCATAACGTTTGTACTAACAGAGGCAATTTATTATGAAGGGCCAATTGAATTATATAGGACTAGATGTGTAATTTATTTCCTGAATCACTTACTAATTTGTGCTACCCTTGTGGTCAATTCGTATATATTAATATTTAAAGGGAGTAAGATAAAAAGATTGCTAGACCTAATGAGCCAAATAACAGAGGAATTACGCATAAAACCCAGCTATAAAAGTATGGTATTCTATATTTCATGTTGGGCTTTCATACATATATTTCAATTCCTGATACTAAATTACGTAGAATTCAGAGGTTTCAGAAATATGACCGTTTATTTTATAAGACGTAAAGAATTATTGGAAATGCTTGATATTTTTATGATATGGCACATAAAGCGGCTTTTGATCACCTTCAATCATAAATTCTCCAGATCCAACATGGTATTTAGCTTACGAAGGCTACAGAGTCAACATCTTGCCATTCTTGCATGCATTAAGTCTATTAATGGTATATATGGATTTCTTTTAGCTTTACGCATTTTGACTCATTGCACGAACATTTTTGATATAGCATTCATCAAAGGATTTTCTAAAACGGAACTATGGTCACCTTTCCAAATATTTATGATGATAATTCAAGCGTTTATAAAAGGTGGAAGGGAAATGGTAAGAAAATGTATGTGACGATGTAAGTCTTTCTAATAATTAACGTTAATGTTGGTGGTATATAAGTAATAAAATCTGATGCTCTGATATTATTTCAGGCAACTTTGTCTATGTAGGTGTCGAAATCAATGGCGGAATGGCAGAACCAGAACAACCATTACGCATTTGATGTAATGCTAGTCTAAGTTATTAAAAATTTAATACCCAAAATAGACAATTGTTAGGAACAAAACCAATCCTATAGGATTTCTGAGGACAATTTCGCGAATATTGTTACATAGCTTCAATTTTCTCAAAATTCTAGTTTTTTTAGTTGTGTTTCAATTTTATACATGTGGCACCCACTGACTACTACAAGACCTCCTAAATTAAAATGTTTTTGATTTATCAAGTTTGAACTTTACAATTTTTTGACTATTGTTTCCACAGTAGATCATTATTTCGACCGAAAATTGGATGCATTTTACGAATAGCCCCAATCAAACTTTCACTATTTTGATAATAATTTACAATAACAATCAGGCTACGGTGTAATCATAGAGTAATTAAAAGTATAAGAGGGTTTAATCCCATAGTAACAAGTAGGCACCATCTTTACCCTAAACTCGATTGCTGCATCACGGATGCGGTCTAACCGAACTAAAATAATTGACATTTGTAACAGTCGGTAAAATACTGTAATACCGATCCGTCATAGAAATGAAAGGCGATAGAATGGCGCGAAATTTAAAATTATTGACCCATTAAGTCAATTTTTAACAGCGTAAAGGCTGTGAATCTCGATCACAAACTCTAAAAAATTATGAAATAGTGCAAGTGTCTTAATTTAATTTTTGAAGAGGCTAAGAGTGATAATGTATGTAATTTAAGTTTATTTTTTAATTGAATTCGTTAGTTTTTTGACATTAAATTCATCGAATTTGCTTTTAAGCTGTTAAGTTAATGAATTAAGGCCCTTCAAAAAAATAAATTGTTAATAATGCACTTTTTCATTGATTTTTAGAGAATGTGAAAGAGATTTTACAGCCCAATACGCTATCAAAAAAATATTTAATGGGTCAATTATGTAAGACAATATTTTAGAGATTTAAGGATAATATATTAAGTCCTATTTTGAGAATTAAATGCTCGATACTAACAATGTTAATTTCACTGTTATCAATAAATTAACAAGGGTAGGGGCAGAATTAAAGTCAATTGTAAAGTAAGTTTATAATTTATTGTCTTAAAAGGGATCCTGATACAATTTGTTTTTGTGCTGCTTTAGCACAACACTGTCCATGGTATGTATTTTGCTTTTTTTGAGGATATGATACAAAAATTACAATTTATCAAATTCAAAAATTAATTATTTATAGACATAAGAACTATATTTCTCAAAAATATGCCCTAAAAATTTTACGTTTACTACCTACTTTTTTGTACAGAGGGTACTCAAAAATGTTAGGGGAGTGGTAATATATAAAAACTAAGCCTGTAATTAAAATATTCTTTATGGAGATTATGATATTAAAAATTAGTTGACACTGATGTATACCCTAAATTCTAGATGTCAGCGGTCCTTTTTCTTAAATATTCAAGGAGAATCCCTGGTAGAATGGAAGTTGTTTCACTTATTGTGCTTTTGGTACTTCCTAGCAGCAAAGCACTGATGATACCTTTCGTCAGATATAGTAAAAAGTGGTCTATCATAATTATGTTCATTCTAAACATTATATTGAGATTGCTGGATTATGATAGCAGGTAATAAAGTCAATGTATCTTCCCAAGGTACTTGTGCCTCAACCAGTACTGGGGCATTTTGAATAATACTTGGACCAGCAATTGGGAGAGCACACTTTCTTAAACGAGTATGTATAGTACTAGTAAATGAAATATTATCAAAACGGTCTTGACATAAATAACACCTTGTTGAGGTTGGGCTTTTAAACTATTCGGACCTCCTAATAATGTCACTTTCAGGAAATTTAAAAAAAAAAAATTATTTTTGTATGAATCCTCAATAGGCCAATAGTATGTATTAGAACAAGTAGGTGCCTTGCATTTAAAAATGAATTTTCCAAATAAAGTAAACAATAAGTTTAGGTGACCTACAACATGGTGAAAACTATTTGATAAAAGAAATTGCACTTACCCCATCCTAGGGATCTGAAACCACACAATAAAACAACAAAAAAGCTTCTATATGTTGAAATTACACTTTAATCTAACTAAGATAATCTAATGACAATTATGACAGAAGTTGGCCCTCGATGCGGTCTAACCGAACTAAATTTTTTAGGTTAAGTTTTAGAACTTGATGATCAGGTTAGGCTACCTTTCGAACACTCTCTTAATATTCATTTCTCTATGGGTGTAATGCTCCACTAATTCCCAACTGTCAACTTTCCATCTGTCACGTCATAATCATGTGACATTATGACTGTCAAACATGGCGCGCAATTTAAATCTTGCGTTCTTATTGAAACCCCTTTTACTATTTGTTTTTGTCGTATCTTTGTTATTTATTGTTTTACTGTAGATCTATAATTTTATGGTAAATTTTTTTTATTAAAAATTTATATTTGCTTGTTCGAGTAAATCGGTTAAGTTGTTCCGATATTAAAATTAATTTATTATATTAATTAAATCAACATCACTCATATAACCATAACATCATCACCTGAACCTCACATAGTGAGTTTGTACAGGGTGTTCGAAAAATAGACGGAGATATTTCAATGAATGATTCCTTGTTAAAAAATATAAGAACAAGTTTCTATAAACATGGGTCCGGAAATGCACAGTTTTCAAGATACAGGGTGTACTACCTAAATACCAACAAAATTTTATTTAATTCATGATATTCACTGATATACAACATTAAAAAAAAATTAATTGAACATATTTTCTAGTACACCGGGCCGTGCATTTCATTCTCCCGTAAGATTACATAGTTGCCGTGACGCAGCGACGGTACACATCTTAAAAATCCATTTGATTTTGTGTGTCACGCGGTCTGTAAAAAAATGCAAAAATTCTAAAAAAAAGAACGTGATTTTGAACGTTGACCAATTCTGACCATATAATTATGCGATTTCCAAATATTATCGTATTATTTCAGACAAATTTGTCTATACAGGTGCCGTAACCAATGGCGGAATGGCACAATCAAAAAAGAAAGAAAGAGAGCTCAACACCTAAAATTTACGATATAATTCTATGATTATAGGGAAGTTATTAAATAAAACCAAAGGGCTAAGTACACTATTTAAATTTATTATTCTATATAATATAAGCCTAAATTAAGACTGAACATTTAGTGCTGTAATTTAGGCGTAAACACCATATAATGTATATAATAAACTTGTACGATTATACAGAAATAATTAGGTATTAAAACTAAAGGGCTGAGTACACTAATGGAATTTATAAAATTTCAAAGTTTCCTTTTAATATTTTAACTTTTGAACAAAGAAAACTCAATAAGTTTTAAGTAAATGTTTGTAGTCTTTCTATGAATTACTACTATGTACGGGTCTCTCCTGAAATCGCCTTTTTATAAATTAAGTTTAATTATTTTAATGACGTTACCTTTGAAATTAATTGAAACAACAAGAGGAAAAATTATTTACCTCATAGGTTTGGCTACAAATGCACTTTTATCAATTTCTATGGGCGTAATGTATCATCGACTAACAACAGTGTCCAAACAAGAACCAGTTGAAGAAATATTAACAACTGCACGTATAATATACTTCTTGAATTATTTACTAGTTTGTGTTACCGTTCTACTAAACGCATATACATTAATATTTCAGGGAAACGAGATACTGGAACTACATGATTTAATAACAAAACTAACAAAAGAATTAGGCATAAAACCTGACTACAAAACTTTGATGTTGTACGTTTCTTGTTGGGGCTTCTTTCTAATATTGCAAGTTTTACTTTCAAACTGCATAGAACCCAAAGGTTTCGGAAATGTAATCCTTATATCTGTGAAACATAAAGAGTTACTAGAACTATTGGATATTTTTACAATGTGGCACATAAAGCGGCTCCTAACCACTTTAAATAACAAACTTTCCAGATCGAACATGGTGTATAGCTTACGACGACTTCAGACTCAGCACCTGGACATTCTCACATGCATAAAGTCCGTTAATAGCATATATGGAGTACTTTTAGCTCTACGAATTTTACACCATTGCATTAAAATTTTCGATACAGTATTATTAAGAGATCCAACTGAAATTGAGTCGTGGTCATTCCTGCAAATATTATTTAAAATTATTATTGTTATCATTAAATTTGGACGGGAATTGGTAAGACTTTAATTTATTGAGAAATTATATACATTTTTTGATGCGTCCTGATTTGTGTTGTAAGAAGTTAATTTTATTACAGAGGTTTTGAATCCAGAGGTCAATTGTTGACCAATGGCTGCTACTAAAATCAACACATTTACCATCTTAAGAGTCTTACAATAAACACAGTCAATCTACTTGGACTTGACTAGTAATTAAAATACACGTTGTTTTCATAGGAGATATTAATTAAAAGTTAATACAGCATTATCCCCAGATACATAGATGTAACCTTCGTATTGTAGCTTCAATCACATTTTCTGTTCTATTCAGCTGGAGTCGTTTGAAAGACTGAAAATATCCCTAATCAAAAAAATCAAGAGGGGTAAGATCGGGTGATCTTGCTGGCCATCTACTATCAATAATTCGAGACAATCCTTAGGACTTGGAATATTATGGTATCAAAATGTAAAGAAAGTTCATTAAGGAAATTTGACCTATCAGCAGGAACCGTTTAAAAGACTTTTTCTTTAAGATGTACATACCTAAATAAGAAAGTCATGAGTGGTAAGATCGGGTGATCTTGCTGGCCATTTACTATCAATAATTCGAGACAATCCTGGTGTTATGTGGTTATGACCAGGAATAATATTTGACCAAAATTTCAAGAAAGTTCAACGAGAAAATTTGACTAATCAACTAGAGTCACTTAAAAAGCGTTTTCTTTAAGGTGTACATGCCTAAATAAAAAAGTCAAGAGAGGTAAGATCGGGTGATCTTGCTGGCCATTTACTATCAATATTTCGAGACAATCCTGTTGTTATGTGGTTATGACCAGGAATATTAAAGGACGAAAATTTCAAGAAAGTTCAACGAGAAAATTTGACTAATCAACTAGAGTCACTTAAAAAGCGTTTTCTTTAAGGTGTACATGCCTAAATAAAAAAGTCAAGAGAGGTAAGATCGGGTGATCTTGCTGGCCATTTACTATCAATAATTCGAGACAATCCTGGTATTACGTGCTTATGACCTCGAATATTATGGGACCAAAATGTAAAGAAAGTTCATCGAGAATATTTGACTAATCAGCTAGAGTCGCTTAAAAAGCGTTTTCTTTAAGATGTACATGTCTAAATAAAAAAGTCAAGAGTGGTAAGATCGGGTGATTTTGCTGGCCATCTACTATCAATAATTCAAGACAATCCTGGTGTTATGTGATTATGACCAGGAATATTATGAGGCGAAAATTTCAAGAAAGTTCATCGAGAAAATTTGACTAATTATTTAGAGTCGCTTAAAAATTGTTTTCTTTAAGATGTACATGCCTAAATAAAAAAGTCAAGAGGGGTAAAATCGGGTGATCTTGCTGGCCGTTTACTATCAATAATTCGAGACAATCCTGGTGTTATGTGGTTATGACCAGGAATATTAAAGGAGGAAAATTTCAAGAAAGTTCATCGAGAAAATTTGACTAATTATTTAGAGTCGCTTAAAAATTGTTTTTTTTAAGATGTACATGCCTAAATAAAAAAGTCAAGAGAGGTAAGATCGGGTGATCTTGCTGGCCATTTACTATCAACAATTCGAGACAATCCTGGTGTTATGTGGTTATGACCAGGAATATTAAAGGACGAAAATTTCAAGAAAGTTCAACGAGAAAATTTGACTAATCAACTAGAGTCACTTAAAAAGCGTTTTCTTTAAGGTGTACATGCCTAAATAAAAAAGTCAAGAGAGGTAAGATCGGGTGATCTTGCTGGCCATTTACTATCAATAATTCGAGACAATCCTGGTATTACGTGCTTATGACCTCGAATATTATGGGACCAAAATGTAAAGAAAGTTCATCGAGAATATTTGACTAATCAGCTAGAGTCGCTTAAAAAGCGTTTTCTTTAAGATGTACATGTCTAAATAAAAAAGTCAAGAGTGGTAAGATCGGGTGATTTTGCTGGCCATCTACTATCAATAATTCAAGACAATCCTGGTGTTATGTGATTATGACCAGGAATATTATGAGGCGAAAATTTCAAGAAAGTTCATCGAGAAAATTTGACTAATTATTTAGAGTCGCTTAAAAATTGTTTTCTTTAAGATGTACATGCCTAAATAAAAAAGTCAAGAGGGGCAAAATCGGGTGATCTTTCTGGCCATCCACTATCAATATTTCGAGACAATCCTGGTGTTATGTGGTTAAGACCAGGAATATTATGGGACGAAAATTTCAAGAAAGTTCATCGAGAAAATTTGACTAATCAGCTAGAGTCGCTTAAAAATTGTTTTCTTTAAGATGTACATACCTAAATAAAAAAAGTCAAGAGGGGTAATATCGGGTGATCTTGCTGGCCATCTACTATCAATATTTCGAGACAATCCTGGTATTATGTGGTTATGACCAGGAATATTAAAGGACGAAAATTTCAAGAAAGTTGATTGAAAAAATTTGATTAATCAACTAGAGTCGCTTAAAAATTGTTTTCTTTAAGATGTACATGCCTAAATAAAAAAGTCAAGAGGGGCAAAATCGGGTGATCTTGCTGGCCATCTACTATCAATATTTCGAGACAATCCTGGTGTTATGTGGTTATGATCTGAAATATTGTATGACCAAAGTTTAAAGAAAGTTCGTCGAGTATTTTGGAGATATGGTTCATTTTTGAGTAAACTTAAATGATTTTCTCCCTTCAATAAATCCTTAAATTGATTAGGACCAATTATTTTTCTTCCAAGTCCAAAAATCCCTGGACAAGTAGAGGTTAACCATTACACCAGGTTTTAAAGTGAAATAATCATTTAATGCAAATACAACGAAGCATTCACCCTGAATTACTCAATTTTTGAAACAAATATGGTGGATATTTACTGGATTATCAAAAGCTTTTAAGAAATCAGGGTATACATTATCCAATTTTCATTCCATGTCAATCAGTATATTAATTACAGAACTCACAAAGTTAATAGAGGAATCATTTTCCTCTTTATCCATAAGATCCTGTTTAGGGATAGATAGACTGGATAGACTCACTTCTACTCGCTCTCTTGGATAGACTCGCTCGGGTGGTTTTGACATGCCTATGGATGCCAGATCTAAACACAAAATTGGCAAGAGTGACATATATGACATTTAGTAAATAAAATCACTAACTGTGTCTCTCTAATCGTCTTGTCAGCTTTTGTGACGTATGACAGTTGACTTTTAACGGTTTCTACGGAGGAAAACTGTCATACGTCATACGTCACAAATTTTTAGGGTTAGATTTCACTTCCATTACTCATAGATAATGATATTTCAGTTATGTGTCAGAGATAATTAATATTTTAGTTTTGAGCCGATAAGTAGATTTTAAGATGGTTTTGGCATTAAAAAAATTGGAAATCATTGCTGAGATATTTTTTTTAGTATATATTGAAGATACAGATATCGCCTGTATATTTTCTTTAATAATTAAAATTGAAAATGCATAAAAAGATACTTAGACTGTCTTTGTCTAGGTATCCCTAAAATAGTTCAACTGCCTGGAAAAGAATTTCAAAAAAATCCTGCAAGATTTAAACTACCTAAAATAAATTAGAAATGATTATTTCAACTGCCTGGAATAAATTACAAACGATTCCTGGAATAGTTCAACTGCCTGGAATAAATAAATAATTTAAAATTTCAAGTACCTGTCAAATCTCATCCAAATTGACCATATTATGCCACAATCAATGAACCCACTAAATATTATTATTATTACTAAATTTGAACCTTGTTTATTTAATTTTAGATTTTCATAATAATCCTGGCAAGATTGGGAGAAAATATGGTAGCAGAAACTAAACGTACCATAGACATATGTCACGTTAAATCAGAAAGAACCGAGAGAGTTATCACGTTGATAACAGATGAAGAGGAAGACGTTGAGGGTCTGTATATGGTTATTGCGCAACAAGCTTACCATTGTGACGTCAGGCTGGACGCTGCAGGATTTTTTTATATTGACCATCAGATGCTATTTACCATTTTTACGACCTCTTTTAGTTATCTGATATTCGTTTGTCAAATGGCTCTTAAGTAAATGCAAATAGCACCTTTGCTTAATTATATTATTGAGGATAATATACGTTTTCTTATAATAAAATTAGTTGTTTTGTACTGTTTTCCTTGCTCGTTATAGATATAAAATAAATTGAAAAACTATTAAAAGTAAAGTGAATTTCTGCAGGATAATAAAAGCGACAAGGATAAAATAGATCTTGGGTTCGATTGTGTTACTGGACCAGACATTATATTTCCGTTTAAAAAGATAGTGTCCCGATACAAGCGGAAATAACTTCGAAATCGCACGCTATATACAACCAGCTGCCCGGTTTTGCATATAAAGTAGAAACTAGGAAATTTAAAACATAAACGGGTCACATTTACTTAAGAGTGGCACACGTATATTATATTATATTCTGGAAAACGTGCTTTAATAATTTTATAAAATTTTAAATATATATTATATATTTATCTTACTTGAATAATTTAATTAAAAAAAATTGATCAAATGTCTTACTGAAATCTAGCACAATCTGGGATAAAAGAATAAACAGGAAAAATCCTAAAATAAGAAAATGGAGAGTTGGAGGTCATTTTTTAACCCATTTTCCACCCAACACAAAATTATTATTCTTACTTTTGCTCCGGCTCATTTAACAACGTTTCGATTCCTATGAGACCATATATTGGCACCTTCATTATAATTGATTCAAAACCTGTTAGACTACAAAATTATTCCTAGCTCTCCATTAAACAGAGCATATATATTTATAAACCCAATTAATAAGCCTTTTAAAATTACGCATTCATTATACAAGCATAAAACGTTATTAGGTAAATAAATTTAATTGGCAAACGAGGGTACACGGAGGATAATAAATGTTAAAGGCATATATCCGGGAAGGGTGTACTCCGAAATCTTGTAGTAAAGCCACAGGCGGCGTTCCTATAAACAACCACCGAACATACCGAAATTACGGTGAGAAATTTATTCCCGAGACGGCCCTAATAATGGTACAAAGGCGTAAGGAGCTACGTAATATCCGGTCTTACCCGCTATAGCAAGACATTTAATATCAAAGCTCTTAAGCACAATAAAAGGCACGCGAATTCTTAAAGCGTTACGCTTTTACCATACTTGAGTGATTCTATGTAGACTTTTAATGGGTTTAAAAAGGTTAATCAATGATGTGATCTTGACGGGTTATTTTGTAAACTGCTCTGTATATTTTTATATCAACAAAGAAGATTCCACCATAACACTAATGCACTATTCTTTAACTGCCTAGAATGAATAAAAAATTTAAAATTTCAAGTGCCTGGAAAATTTTCACAAGATTGAACGAGTCTAAAAAAAAACGAAAATAGGATTTAATCGAGGCTTAAAGTGCCTGGAAGAGAATTTAAAAAAATTCCTGCAAGTATCTAAAATAAATTAGAAATGATTATTTTAAATGCCTGGAATAAATAAAAGGATATTTTTATAATATTCCAACTGAGATAATTTGAAAATTCCAAAAAAAATTAAATTATAGTCATTCAGTAGCCTGAAAAAAAAACCAAAAACAAGACTTTGCCCGTGTGCTTCAAATGCCTGTAATTAATTTTTATTTAATTTCTATGAAATTTAAAACACTGAAATAAATTAAAAATTACTCTTTCAACTGCCTGGAATAAATTAAAGGAGATTTTTACAATATTCCAATTGCCTGAGATAATTTGAAAATTCCAAAAAAATTAAATTATAGTCATTCAGTTGCCTGAAAAAAAAAACCGAAAACACGACTAATCCGGTGTACTTCAAATGCCTGTAATTAATTTTTATTTAATTTCTATGAAATTTAAAACACTGAAATAACTTAAAAATTACTCTTTCAACTGCCTGGAATAAATTAAACGAGACTTTTACAATAATCCAACGGCCTGAGATAATTTGAAAATTCCAAAAAAATTAAATTATAGTCATTCAGTTGCCTGAAAAAAGCCTAAAACAAGACTAATCCGGTGTACTTCAAATGCCTGTAATAAATTTTTATTTAATTTCTATGAAATTTAAAACACTGAAATAAATTAAAAATTACTCTTTCAACTGCCTGGAATAAATTAAAGGAGATTTTTACAATATTCCAATTGCCTGAGATAATTTGAAAATTCCAAAAAAATTAAATTATAGTCATTCAGTTGCCTGAAAAAAGCCTAAAACAAGACTAATCCGGTGTACTTCAAATGCCTGTAATAAATTTTTATTTAATTTCTATGAAATTTAAAACACTGAAATAAATTAAAAATTACTCTTTCAACTGCCTGGAATAAATTAAAGGAGATTTTTACAATATTCCAATTGCCTGAGATAATTTGAAAATTCCAAAAAAATTAAATTATAGTCATTCAGTTGCCTGAAAAAAGCCTAAAACAAGACTAATCCGGTGTACTTCAAATGCCTGTAATAAATTTTTATTTAATTTCTATGAAATTTAAAACACTGAAATAAATTAAAAATTACTCTTTCAACTGCCTGGAATAAATTAAACGAGACTTTTACAATATTCCAATTGCCTGAGATAATTTGAAAATTCCAAAAAAATTAAATTATAGTCATTCAGTTGCCTGAAAAAACCCGAAAACAAGACTAATCCGGTGTACTTCAAATGCCTGTAATTAATCTTTATTTAATTTCTATGAAATTTAAAACACTGAAATAAATTAAAAAATACTCTTTCAACTGCCTGGAATAAATTAAACGAGACTTTTACAATATTCCAATTGCCTGAGATAATTTGAAAATTCCAAAAAAATTAAATTATAGTCATTCAGTTGCCTGAAAAAAAACCGAAAACAAGACTAATCCGGTGTAATTCAAATGCCTGTAATTAATTTTTATTTAATTTCTATGAAATTTAAAACACTGAAATAAATTAAAAATTACTCTTTCAACTGCCTGGAATAAATTAAAGGAGATTTTTACAATATTCCAATTGCCTGAGATAATTTGAAAATTCCAAAAAAATTAAATTATAGTCATTCAGTTGCCTGAAAAAAGCCTAAAACAAGACTAATCCGGTGTACTTCAAATGCCTGTAATAAATTTTTATTTAATTTCTATGAAATTTAAAACACTGAAATAAATTAAAAATTACTCTTTCAACTGCCTGGAATAAATTAAAGGAGATTTTTACAATATTCCAATTGCCTGAGATAATTTGAAAATTCCAAAAAAATTAAATTATAGTCATTCAGTTGCCTGAAAAAAGCCTAAAACAAGACTAATCCGGTGTACTTCAAATGCCTGTAATAAATTTTTATTTAATTTCTATGAAATTTAAAACACTGAAATAAATTAAAAATTACTCTTTCAACTGCCTGGAATAAATTAAACGAGACTTTTACAATATTCCAATTGCCTGAGATAATTTGAAAATTCCAAAAAAATTAAATTATAGTCATTCAGTTGCCTGAAAAAAAAACCGAAAATAAGACTTTGCCAGTGTGCTTCAAATGCCTGTAATTAATTTTTATTTAATTTCTATGAAATTTAAAACACTGAAATAAATTAAAAATTACTCTTTCAACTGCCTGGAATAAATTAAACGAGACTTTTACAATATTCCAACTGCCTGAGATAATTTGAAAATTTCAAAAAAATTTAATTATAGTCATTCAGTTGCCTGAAAAAAAAACCGAAAACAAGACTTAGCCGGTGTACTTCAAATGCCGGTAATTAATTTTTATTTAATTTCTACGAAATTTAAAACACTGAAATAAATTAAAAATTACTCTTTCAACTGCCTGCAATAAATTAAAGGAGATTTTTACAATATTCCAACTTCCTGAGATAATTTGAAAATTCCAAAAAAATTAAATTATAGTCATTCAGTTGCCTGAAAAAAACCGAAAACAAGACTAATCCGGTGTACTTCAAATGCCTGTAATTAATCTTTATTTAATTTCTATGAAATTTAAAACACTGAAATAAATTAAAAATTACTCTTTCAACTGCCTGGAATAAATTAAACGAGACTTTTACAATATTCCAACTGCCTGAGATAATTTGAAAATTCCAAAAAAATTAAATTATAGTCATTCAGTTGCCTGAGAAAAAAACCGAAAACAAGACTAATCCGGTGTACTTCAAATGCCTGTAATTAATCTTTATTTAATTTCTATGAAATTTAAAACACTGAAATAAATTAAAAATTACTCTTTCAACTGCCTGGAATAAATTAAACGAGACTTTTACAATATTCCAACTGCCTGAGATAATTTGAAAATTCCAAAAAAATTAAATTATAGTCATTCAGTTGCCTGAAAAAAAAACCGAAAACAAGACTTTGCTCGTGTGCTTCAAATGCCTGTAATTAATCTTTATTTAATTTCTATGAAATTTAAAACACTGAAATAAATTAAAAATTTCTCTTTCAACTGCCTGGAATAAATTAAAGGAGACTTTTACAATATTTCAACTGCCTGAGATAATTTGAAAATTCCAAAAAAATTAAATTATAGTCATTCAGTTGCCTGAGAAAAAAACCGAAAACAAGACTAATCCGGTGTACTTCAAATGCCTGTAATTAATCTTTATTTAATTTCTATGAAATTTAAAACACTGAAATAAATTAAAAATTACTCTTTCAACTGCCTGGAATAAATTAAACGAGACTTTTACAATATTCCAACTGCCTGAGATAATTTGAAAATTCCAAAAAAATTAAATTATAGTCATTCAGTTGCCTGAAAAAAAAACCGAAAACAAGACTTTGCTCGTGTGCTTCAAATGCCTGTAATTAATCTTTATTTAATTTCTATGAAATTTAAAACACTGAAATAAATTAAAAATTTCTCTTTCAACTGCCTGGAATAAATTAAAGGAGACTTTTACAATATTTCAACTGCCTGAGATAATTTGAAAATTCCAAAAAAATTAAATTATAGTCATTCAGTTGCCTGAGAAAAAAACCGAAAACAAGACTAATCCGGTGTGCTTCAAATGCCTGTAATTAATCTTTATTTAATTTCTATGAAATTTAAAACACTGAAATAAATTAAAAATTACTCTTTCAACTGCCTGGAATAAATTACAAATGATCTCTGTAATAGTTCAATTGCCTGGAATAAATAAATAATTTAAAATTTTAAGTGCCTGGAAAAGAATTTTAAAAAAATCCTGCAAGATATAAACTATGTAATGATTATTTCAACTGCCTGGAATAAATTACAAACCTAGGAATAGTTCAACTGCCTGGAATAAATAAATAATTTGAAATCTCAAGTGCAAACTTTTCCGAATAAATTAGTCGGTCTTCAAATGCTTTGAACCAATAAAAAAACTCCAAAAAAGAATTAAAATGAACGACTTGTAGTTTATTCTTAAATTCTGTAATAAATTAAATTTAACTTTGCTATTAATGAATCAGTGCTAAAGGTTAATTATTAAACGTCATAGTATCATTTAAAATATAGCGCCTGTGTACTCACTTTAAAGCCTGTAGAGAATCTTAAAGGTTTTTTTTAATAATTATGTATTAAGGAGATAAAAATAAAGAATCTACAATAGGCCAAATTTAAAAAATTGGTACACCAACATAAGGATCAAAATCCTTTTAGACTCAATATACAGTATCGAAAAAATTAAGCTTGTTGTAATATAAATGACAAAACAAAGAAGGTATTGCAAGTAAAATAATATTAGACAAATAAACAGTTTAAAATGATTTTAATGTGTTCATATATGAATCGTAAAAGAAAAATGAATTGTAGGTGTCTTTGTTTTTGAGTTATGGCCTTCATAAGAGTTATTCTCAAACAGGTGTCTAATAAATTTAAATGAAGAATCTGTTATTACATTTTCAAGCCTTAAAAAAAGTTCACTGCATTAAAAAGAAATCGACGTTATTTGTAATGTAATTCTAGACATGTTAGTCCAGGTTTTAGTTTTATATATTTTTGGAATTTAATCAAATATTATTTATTCTAAGGATTTAGGGTAATTCTTAAATTAGAACATTTAATTATTTAAATATATATATCTATTAAATTCCCTATCAGGTTTTCTTTATTTTAACGCTTCTCATAAAAATCCATATTTTGTATGTAACATTTTTTGTAAATAATCATTCCCTAGTTTAAATTTTCTCCGATTTAAATATTATTTAGTTACAGTTAATCGTTTTTTATTGTTAATACAGTTAAAATAATGAAAAAAAAAAAAAACGATAAACAGTGATTTTTTTCAGAATAATTGTCTACACATAGTTTCCCATAGACATAGAAAATGCACTTTCACCTGTAAAATCCTATTATTGAAAATAAATTTCCTTTTGCTTAAATTGCACTTCATAAAAACATCTTAAAACAAGTTATATAAAAATGTAATTCATATCCATTAAAGTTATGCCTCCACTCAATATAAAAAAGTCGGTTTAACGCATTTATATTGATATAAATTGGGCTACAAAAATTTTAGTTTTAAGACAGTAATTTAATATAGTTAATAAAGGTTGGAAAAATTAAAGGAGACACTTTATAAAAAAAGGTTTGCCGCACTCTAGGCTTAAGTAAGAAAAAGGCTCCTTAATTAGATTAGACCTTTTTAGGCGTAATTAATAATTTAAATAAAAAAATTGCAAATTCATTACTTTTTATAATGTCATTCAAACACAATTTTTTGACGATCTTTAGGAAACAAAAAAATCAATTTTTCTTTATTTCAAACAAACATTTCAACAAGTCCTTATGGAATTCTACTTAATGCCTATGTACTTATAAGTAATATATTCTCCATAAAACTGTCTAGGTCTCTTTGGATATTACTGGGGATTTAGGAGGTTCGAAAAAAATAATTTCCAATACATTTCTCTAAATTAAATAAATTGGGTTTCAAAAGTAGAGAACAAAGAACAGAGAAAAATCATAAATTAAAATGCCAGTTTCTATCACTGCTTTTAAGTTTATTTAATATTTTTATAATTAACGTTTTAATATTTTTTCGGCAAACTTTCTTTTTCTAAAATGACACTTTATGGCACCTAAAATATTAAATATAAGAATGTAAGTCGTATGCATCAGCCCAATGGCAAAAAAATGCTTAATGCACTTATATACAAATTCTGACACAAAAATTTCACTTTTCACCTGCACATCAAGGAGAAAGCAAAGAAATAAAAAAAAATTCACATTTCTTTCCAGGACGAATTTTATTTGATAAAAATGGTATTTAGAGGCAAAGTACTTAAGAACAAATGAACACACGTATGGATAATATAGATGCATTCATTCTATATTTTTTGATAATTTACCCAATGAAGATAAAAATAAGTTTGATTGGTATTACGTACGTGTCAAAGTGAATTTGACACATACAGGGGTTTTTTTAACCCTAAGCAACTTAATAATTGCGTCAAACAAGTCGAGTTCTCTCTGCATTCGCTCCTTTAAAAAAAAAAATATGCTCAAAGATTTATGCGCCAATTTGGCTGAAAGTCACCGAAGCGGATAAACTCTATCGCTGGCTTCGCATTTTAAGGGCAATTTTCTAACGAGATTCCCTTGTCATAGGTGAATTTGATGACTTTTCATCTTATGTTTTATTAAACGAACTGAATTTTGTTGTGAGCAAATTTATTTCCCCCCGAGGAGAAGGAATTACTTCCTCTTTTAGGGTTAAAATATGGACGAATAAGCTTTCGGTTAGAATAAAATGCGGATTACGTAAAAAGTTTAGAAAACATGAATTATTAACTTTTAAATTATGAGGCAATTGTACAATGAACAACATCTGTTTTAAGTTTAATTATTTAATAATTTTTTAAGGCCTTAAACGGTATAAAATTGGGTTTTTTCAGACTCAGTGAAAACATTTGATATTATACCACTTATTATTCTGCTTGATTAGGATTAAGTTCAACAGTAGCCAGATTTACAATATGACATACTGAACATCGCCTTTTTAAATATTCACTTTTTCTTTTTTTTAATTTAGTTTTTTAACCTATTATGCTGTTTATAAAGGAAAAATAATTATTATTAATGAATAAAGCTCAATATTATTCGAAAATGTAATTAAATAGGTTTTAATTGAACTATTTCCAAGTTAAGAAAGTTGCAATAAAAGAAATCTTATGAATAAATTTTACTAATTATTACTTTAATCTAAACTAATAGCAAATTTTCTCTTAATGAACCATTAATTTTTATTGCCAAACATTAAAAGTTAATTAATTAAAGTAATTCGTTTTAATTAAAACCCTAAGATAGTTTAGTAAAACTACATTAAATTAAGTTAATTTGATTAAAATTATAAATATTTCTTTAACGATTTTTTATAATAACGGACAAAGTTTTAATTCAAGGATTATTTTAACTTTAAGAAAATGTCATTAATTATTTTAATTGTTACCTAATTATTTTAACTGTATTAACAATAAAATACAATTAACTGTAACTAAATAATATTTAAATAGGAGAAAATTTAAACTAGGGAATGATTATTTACAAATTATGGATTTTTATGAGAAGCGTTAAAATAAAGAAAACCTGATAGGGAATTTAATAGATATATATACTTAAATAATTAAATGTTCTAATTTAAGAATTACCCTAAATCCTTGGAATAAATAATATTTGATTAAATTCCAAAAATATATAAAACTAAAACCTGGACTAACATGTCTAGAATTACATTACAAATAACGTCGATTTCTTTTTAATGCAGTGAACTTTTTTTAAGGCTTCAAAATGTAATTACAGATTCTTCATTTAAATTTATTAGACACCTGTTTGAGAATAACTCTTATGAAGGCCATAACTTAAAAACAAAGACACCTACAATTCATTTTTCTTTTACGATTCATATATAAACACATTAAAATCATTTTAAACTGTTTATTTGTCTAATATTATTTTACTTGCAATACCTTCTTTGTTTTGTCATTTATATTTCAACAAGCTTAATTTTTTCGATACTGTATATTGAGTCTAAAAGGATTTTGATCCTTATGTTGCTGTACCAATTTTTTAAATTTTGCCTATTGTAGATTCTTTATTTTTATCTTCTTAATACATAATTAGTAAAAAAAAACCTTTAAGATTCTCTACAGGCTTTAAAGTGAGTACACAGGCGCTATATCTTAAATGATACTATGACGTTTAATAATTAACCTTTAGCACTGATTCATTAATAGCGAAGTTAAATTTAATTTATTACAGAATTTAAGAATAAACTGCAAGTCGTTCAATTTAATTATTTCTTTTTTGGAATTTTTTTATTTGTTTAAAGGATTTGAAGACCGACTAATTTATTCGGAAAAGTTTGCACTTGAGATTTCAAATTATTTATTTATTCCAGGCAGTTAAACTATTCCTAGGTTTGTAATTTATTCCAGGCAGTTGAAATAATCATTACATAGTTTATATCTTGCAGGATTTTTTAAAAATTCTTTTCCAGGCACTTGAAATTTTAAATTATTTATTTATTCCAGGCAATTGAACTATTACAGAGATCGTTTGTAATTTATTCCAGGCAGTTGAAAGAGTAATTTTTAATTTATTTCAGTGTTTTAAATTTCATAGAAATTAAATAAAAATTAATTACAGGCATTTGAAGTACACCGGATTAGTCTTGTTTTCGGTTTTATTCAGGCAACTGAATGACTATAATTTATTTTTTTTTTGGAATTTTCAAATTATCTCAGGCAGTTGGAATATTGTAAAAGTCTCGTTTAATTTATTCCAGGCAGTTGAAAGAGAAATTTTTAATTTATTTCAGTGTTTTAAATTTCATAGAAATTAAATAAAAATTTATTACAGGCATTTGAAGTACACCGGATTAGTCTTGTTTTAGGTTTTTTTCAGGCAACTGGATGACTATAATTTAAACTTTTTTTAAAATTTTCAAATTATCTCAGGCAGTTGGAATATTGTAAAAATCTCCTTTCATTTATTCCAGGCAGATGAAAGAGTAATTTTTAATTTATTTCAAAGTTCTAAATTTCATAGAAATTAATTACACGCATTTAAAGCAAAGGCTAGATCTTGTTTTTAGCTTTTTTTTTTAGGCAACCTAATGACTATAATTACATTTTTTTGAAATTTTCAAATTATCTCAAACAATTGGAATATTGTGAAAATCTCCTTTAATTTATTTCAAGCAGTTGAAAGAGTAATTGTTAATTTATTTC
Organism: Anthonomus grandis grandis; assembly: GCF_022605725.1. Lineage (NCBI taxonomy): Eukaryota > Metazoa > Arthropoda > Insecta > Coleoptera > Curculionidae > Anthonomus > Anthonomus grandis. The sequence continues at coordinate 3,056,639 of NC_065560.1, forward strand.
AGAGTTTTAAATTTTATAGAAATTAAATAAAAATTATTACAAGCATTTGAAGCACACGGGCAAAGTCTTGTTTTCGGTTTTTTTTTCAGGCAACTGAATGACTATAGTTTAATTTTTTTGGAATCCTCAAATTAAGAAGCCTTTTAACATTCCTGCAATAAAACTCACTGAACACCAAGACTATATCTTAATATTCCGAGAATGTTACTAAATATAACTTAAGTAGAAGTTGTTTTCCATTAATTATCTTCCAAGTATAGCATATTGAGTCTATTAAGATTTGATAAAGTCGATTTTGCTAGTAATATAATAATAAACACAAGGGAAATAATATAGATTATACCTCTCTATTTTAGTTAGATATTGGAATCAGATACTTAATTCAACACTTTTGCGAAAATATTTAAGAAATTGTTTTAGTCGACTCCACTTTATTTAAAAAAAAATAATTGTTTACATTGTCTACATCCATAATTTTGTTTACATTGATGCACTGTCTACGTGCACATAATTACGTAACATTTACGTTCGTCCATGAACTTTCCATCTTTTTGATGTATACGTAAATTGATTTAATCGATTAAAATGACTGATAATTTTTTTTTGGTCGATGTTTCAATCTCTATGAGATTATCCTCAGGACTCTAATAGATACTATAAAATTATACATTCTTACATGCATCTATGGTACAATTGTACATTGAGCTTTACTGCCATAGAAGCAAAACGTACATGTATATGGCACCATCAATTTACATACATGTTGACCAATAACGTACCCGATTAAATTCACTTGAAGCAAAATTCGTGAGTGCCAAATAGGTTCAAAACTGCAAGAAAGTTTAATTTTTGAGTTAAATCATATGAAAATTGTGTTGTTTTTACTTATTTCGAAAGAGGATTATGATAGCATGTTAGTCATTTTATGTTTAAAACAACGGTTAGAGTCCCTATGAAAAATTATTATAAAAAATCAAATACTTCTCCCCCATTGTCATGCAAAATAAAATTGAAATCCACGAATTTGTATTTACTACAAATAAACCGGAGCATCTGGCGTGATTATTATCCGAATTTTGGAACTATATTAAACTTTCGTCTGGGGCACTTGATCTAAATTTAAGGATAAATTTAAGTTTGGCGGTATAGCGTCTAAAACTTTTCTCGATTAAAGTTTGTTTCCAATTATCTTCCCTCGCATTCCGACTACGGTTCTATATATATAATTTAAATTGCTTTATGCATGATAAATATATTTTTAGGGCGGTGGGTACGAAAACAATGGGCGTGAAATTACGCATTTTTTAAAAAATATATAATCTTTAAGCCACATCCTTTGTTTTACAATAAATCGTTTGTAACCCTAATATAATAGTCAAGTTTCAATTTTTTTTTAATTAAAATCAATTGTCCAGGCGTTTCAGGCACTAGTTCCAGAGTTTACGTTACCCCGTAAAGTTTATTAATAGCCTGGACTAAGCGCATTTTTACATTTAATCGATCACTTATTCCAGGTATTGTTAATTACTCATAACTCACTTACAGGCACCAGAGTTAACTTATAGCAATCTCTTAATTAATTAAACACTTATTTCAAGCAGTCGGATTTATCAATAAATTTCATCCATGCATTTAAAGTACTTCTGTAAAAGGTCACTTATTCCAGACCTTTGCGTTAATTAACCTGGTTCCAAGAATTTTAGAAACTGACTTAGAGGTTACTTCCAGGCACTTAAAGTACCTTCATATCCTGGACTAAGTGTCTCACAATTTTAATTAATTGAAAGTAGCCTTCAAGTGAGTTCAAGTGCCTGAAAAAAGGATTTATGTGCTTGAATTAAGTGTCTTATATCTCAAAAACTACTGGAGATAAGAATGTGAAATTACCAGTTTTGTATTAATGAAAGAGTATTTTATAAATGTTATTTAAATTACAAAGCAATCCAGGCAAATTTTTCCAAGTTTTCCAAGCTCAAAGTCCAACTTCAGGCGTTTTTCAGGCATTTAAAGGCAATTTTTATCGTAAACTTATAAGTCCAGGTGCTTTAGGCACTAATTCCAGAGTATGGGTTGCCCCAAAATGGCTTAAGAGCTTGGACTAAGTGCATTACTTATTTTAAACGGTCACCTATTCCAGGTATTTTTAATTATTTATAAGTTAATTACACGCACTTAAGTAAGCTTATGGAAAACTCTTAATTGATTAAAAATTTACTCCAGGCTCTCAGACTTATCAACTTAGTTCTTCCAGGCATTTGTGCTATTTTTGTAATTGGTCACTTAGTACGGGCCTTTGCTTTAATTAGTCTCTTGTGCCAGGCTTTTTAGAAAGGGACTTTAAAACTACTTCCAGGTACTAAGAGTAACTGAAAATCCAAGACTAAGTGCCTTACTAATCTATATACCCGAAAGTAGCCTTAAAATGACGCAAAAAAAGGGTTTAAGTGCCTAAAAGCAGTATTTATGAGCTTGGACTAGCGGCCTTATATCTCAAAAACTACTGGAGATAAGAATGTGAAATTAATAGTTTTATAATAAGGAAAGAGTGCTCTATGGATGTTATTTTAGGTACAAAACGATTTAGGTAAAACCTGTCAAGTTATACAGGTTCAAAGTCCAACCGAGAATTTATTTTGTATATTAAGTATAAAACGGTCATTTTATCCGAGATTTTATGGCATGATTTTCAGGCGTTTTTAGGCATTTAAGGGGCAATTTTTAACGTAAAATAATAAGTCATTTTTCCAAGTGTTTAAGGCATTAATTCCAGAGTTTAGGTTGCCCCAAAATGGTTTAAGAGCCTGGACTAAGTGGACTGAAAACTTTAAACGGTCACTTATTCCAGGTATTTTAAAATTAAAAGTTACTTAATTAATTAAATACTTATTCAAGGGTCTCCGATTTATCAACAAATTTCTTCCAAGCAATTTTTAACGTAAAATAATAAGTTACTTGTCCAGGTGTTTTAGGCACTAATTCCAGAGTATGGATTGCCCCAAAATGGCTTAAGAGCTTGGACTAAGTGCATTATTTATTTTAAACCGTCACCTATTCCAGGTATTTTTAATTATTTATAAGTTAATTACACGCACTTAAGTAAGCTAATGGAATACTCTTATTTATTAAATATTTACTCCAGGCTCTCAGACTTATCAACTTAGTTCTTCCAGGCATTTGTGCTATTTCTGTAATTGGTCACTTAGTACGGGCCTTTGCTTTAATTAGTCACTTGTGCCAGGCTTTTTAGAAAGGGACTTTAAAACTACTTCCAGGTACTAAGAGTAACTGAATATCCAAGACTAAGTGCCTCACTAATCTATATACCTGAAAGTAGCCTCAACATGATGCAAAAAGGGTTTAAGTGCCTAAAAGAAGTATTTATGAGCTTGGACTAGCGGCCTTATATCTCAAAAACTACTGGAGATAAGAATGTGAAATTAATAGTTTTATAATAAGGAAAGAGTGCTCTATGGATGTTATTTTAGGTAGAATACGATCCAGGTAAAACCTGTCAAGTTATACAGGTTCAAAGTCCAACCGAGAATTTATTTTGTATATTAAGTATAAAACGGTCATTTTATCCGAGATTTTATGGCATGATTTTCAGGCGTTTTCAGGCATTTAAGGGCAATTTTTAACGTAAAATAATAAGTCACTTATCCAAGTGTTTTAGGCACTAATTTCAGAGTATAGGTTGCCCCAAAATGGTTTAAGAGCCTGGACTAAGTGCATTGTTAACTTTAAATGGTCACTTATTCCAGGTGTGTTAAAATTAAAATTTATTTAATTAATTAAATACTTATTCAAGGCTCTCCGATTAATCAACAAATTTCTTTCAAGCAATTTTTAGCGTAAAATAATAGGTCACTTATTCAAGTGTTTCAGGCACTAATTTCAGAATATAGATTGCCTCAAAATGGTTAACAAGCCTGGACTAAGTGGCCGTGGTCACTTATTCCACGTATTTTAAAATTAGAAGGTATTTAATTAATTAAATATTTATTCAAGGCTCTCCAATTTATCAACAAATTACTTCCAAGCAATTTTTAACGTAAAATAATAAGTCACTTGTCCAGGTGCTGTAGGCACTAATTCCAGAATTTAGGTTGCCTCAAAATGGTAAAAGAGCCTGGACTAAGTGCATTGTTAACTTTAAACGGTCACTTATTCCAGGTATTTAAAATTATTTATAAGTTATTTACAGGCACTTAAGTTAACTTAGGGAAACCTTTTAATTAATTAAATACTTATTTCAAGCTATCGGACTTAAATCACGTTCAGGTATTCGAGGTACTATTGCAATTGCTCACTTATTCCAGATATTTGCTTTAATGATTCACTTGTTCCAGGCATTTTAGGAACTTATTTAGAGATTATTTAACAACTGAAAGGAGCCTTTAAGTGACGCAAAAAATGGTCTAAATGCCTAAAAGAAGAATTTATCAGCTTGGACTTAGTGTCTTATATCTCAAAAACTACTGGAGATAAGAATGTGAAATTAATATTGTGGTAATAATGAAAGAGTGCCCTGTAATTATTGTTTAAGGCACAAAGCGATCCAGGCACAACTTTCCAAGTTATCCAGGCCATAATCCAAGCGAGAATTTACTCTGCTGCATATTAGGAATAAAGCTCTAAAAATGTCATGGTCTCTTAATTTCTACCCATGATTTGCGGGCATTTATTTTGACGAGTTCTACAACATGTCAAAATAAATTTTGAAAACACCTTGTATACTCAGTGTGACACGTATATGAGTCACGCGACCTGATTCACTATTACGACTAGTAAATATATCACTTTAGAAAGTGAATAAACTGCAGGAATATTATACAGGCATTATTAATTGCGGGCAATGTATCGTCTATACACCTGTTACGGCATACATACAAGGATATGCAACATAACCCATCCTAATTTAATACTGAATACATCCTTGACCTCGTGTTAACAATTGGCGTAATTTATCGGATTAGATTTAGGCGCTTTGCAATAACTGGTACACGATTGTGCAAACACACTGAATAATGTTTTACGACTGATATGAATTATTTTATAAGTAAATTAATAAGAGTTATGTTATATAATTTTGTGTCCTAAAACACAAGTTTACTTAATACCGCACTTTCATATAATTTCCAACTGTGTATCGTCCTTTACGGCAGGTTTATAATATGAACGATTAGTTCGGCAAAAGGGCTTTATATTCGTTTAAATTTACTATGTTCGAGCTCCCTCAGGGAACCCTAACCGTGAATAAACATATTATCATAATACCGTGTAAAACGTTTATGACACGTCATTTTGCCAAATGCCTATATATGTACCGGGGGACTTAGGTAATGTCATTTCCAAGAAAGTTTTACCCGCGAGAATTGTAAAGTGACGCAGGACACAAGTCCCTTCCTAACTCGAATAAATGGACTGGTTTTGGGTAAAGCAGGTGTTGTCGTGTCTATTTATTAATATTTTATTGAATTTTGTTATGATGGTTAATTTAATAACAAACGGTGAGTGAGGTCCATTAAAGTTATGCCAAAATTTAATTAATTGCATTTAAGGTGCTTGATTTAGACGAGGTGTTAATGAGATCATTTTTAGAAATAGATAATCAGATAATTGCCTGGAATAAAAATAAATTTCTTTTAGGCAGTTAAACGTGTTTCTCATTTTCATTTTCAGGCACTAAAGTAATTATTTCCTATTTTCTATTTGTTTAAATGCATGCGGATATTTCTTACTTCTTGGATCTTGGAGGTATTAGTGGTTTTCCTTCAAATTTGTTAGGTTTATTGGTGCGTTTCTTTATTGTTTTTATACTGTGTCTTGTTTTTCCTTTGATATTTTTATTTGCTATAGTAAAAAAATGAGAAAACTACATCAAAATTTAAGTTTTTCCTCAAAGATCTTAGATTTTTGAATGTCTTTTTTTCACAAATTTTCAAATAGTTTCAATTTTTTTCTATCAAGGGAATACAAGGAATCTAGAATTTATTAACATTTTATTGCATTTATTTATGATGGTTAATATAATAATAAAATAATTTAATAATAAACTGGGAGTGAGGTCCATTAAAGTTATGCCAAAATTTAATTAATTACATTTAAAGTGCTTGATTTAGACGAGGTATTAATGAAATTATTTTTAGAAAAAGAAAATTAGATAATTGCCTGGAATAAAAATCAATTTCTTTCAGGCAGTTAAACGTGTTTTTAATATTTTTTTTCAGGCTTTCAGGATATTTCCTACTTAGTTCTTCTGTAGTGCTTTTTATCAAATAATATATGTCAAGACATATTTTTACCTTTTTTCTTCTTTTTCATTACTTTAGGTCAATGTCGTTAGGTCCAATCCAGAATGTAAACTCACTTACAGGTTGAACTAAGCAGAAATTAAAAAATAAGAAATTAATCAGGATATTTATTTTCATTTTATGAATAAATACAGAGCCTATGAAGATCGGACTAAACACATAAATTCTGTTGATCAATTAGGTGTCAAATATTCGTAAAAATTAGAGCACCCTTGAATACATAGAGTCTTGCGATCAACCTCTTATTTCATAATTAATTATTACTAAGTTTCGCTGCATTTAAAATTTAAATATAATTCATGCAAATTTCTTTCTGTATACAATTGAAACAATGACGAGTAGTTAACATTTGACCCAAAGGGCTTATATTTATTTTTAACAAAAAACTAATTAAAAATTAAGTTCAGTAGTAATAAATGGCAACCGATTTACAGAAATAAATCGAGTGTTTATTCCAAATTTAGAAAAGCAATAATTGTAATATTTCTCCCCTTTTTTTTATCTTGTTACTCCAAGGAATAATTTCGCCTTTTACGGTAAGTAAAATATTTAAACTCGAAACGGCGTCGACGGAAATATTCTTTTGCGAATTTTCCAGTACGATATTTGCCTTAAAACAAAACGATTTAATGGAAACAGGAGCTCCATTAACTAAATAGGAATGAAATATGAAATTTTTATTTTGAACATAGGCAAGCCTTACCGAAAAATGTACTGTTTTTTAACTGTCTTCAATATATACGAGTACAAACGATGAAATTTCATCATTTAAAAAACACGATAGAAAAACATTATTAAAGGTAAAACATTTGTAAACGTTGTAATAAAGTTAGACGTATACAGCGCCATCAAGGGAGGGATCAACTTGTTTTAATATAAGCTACGACACGAGGAGACAACCTAAAACCTTGTCAACCCGTAAAAAAAAAAACGTTAACGGTACGAGAAACTTGCCAAAGTAAGCCCCCGAAATCCATCTTGCCCTGTTTTGTGATATCCAGTAAAATAGGGGGATGCTTTTCGTAACATATGGCAAAAGATCAGTATTAAAGATTCGGAATTTGGAGGCATAAAAAAATGTCTCCACTATTTTGTATTTATTTGTTCATTTATTGTTATTTATTGATCTTTTGGAAATTGCATTTTTCTTACATAGTTAATACGATTAGGTAAAAGGAAACATTTTATTCATATTCTACTATAGATACGAGAAAATTTTCGGTTTTTCATAACATATGTCGGATTGAGATGGAGATCTAAGTTTGAACTACTATTAAACTGTTAAAAATAAAAAAATATAAATATCTATTGTATCATGTTTTTATCTAATGAATTTTCTCTTACTTTCAATATTTCATTACAACTCTAAGAAAAGGTCATTACTTTAATTGAATAATTATTTAAAAGAATATTCAGAATATTTAAATTAATCGAAATGTCTATTAAAAAAAAAATAATTTTCAATTTCCTGATAATTATTTCCTTTAATATTTAAGTTTAGCGCATAGATTTAATTAAAAACGAAAATTTGATTTTTATCATTAATTTTTTTATTAATTACCAAAAATTCTAATTTAAAAATGAGGAATCTTTGATTCATATATTCGGGTCGACGTTTCAATCTCCATGAGATCATCTTCAGCCCTCTAAAAGATACACAAAAACACAAATAAAATCATACATTCTGGCATATACATTTGTACGTTTTGCTTATGTATGGCACCAATAAATTAAATAAACAAAAATTTAAATAAAGCAGAACGTACATGTTTACATTGGTTGGAAAATAGATTCAGATTTTAGAGTCTTCAATAGATTTCATTAAATGCTCGAAATTGAAGTATGAAGATCATTATCTTTCTGTACAACTTGATATCCGAAATATACGCTTATAAGCAAAACGGACATTCATATGACACACACAAGAAATATGTGTTAATATTATTATTATATAGTGTACAGTTTTATATACAAGTAGTTGGATGTAGTGAGATGCAAGTCTAAACCTAATTATTATTATCCATTGCCAGGACGAAATGTGAAATTTTTCCAGGCATTTGAAGTACATTTATATTTAAATGAGACTATCAGATAACTGAGATCAATTGCCTGGACTAAACATAAAACTATTCTAGGCAGTTGAAGTCCTTTTCTGCAAATTCCATAATTTAAGAGTTCTTACTTTATAGTAATATCAACATAGAATAAAACATCAATAGCCTTGAAGTGCCTGGAAGAAATAAAATAACTCTTCCAGGCAATTGAGTAAAACCTGGAATAAAAAAAAACAATGAAGTCTTGAAAAATTTGTGAAGGTTTTGTTGGAGCAGTCGGTAGGATGCAACAAAAGGTTCAGGATTGTTCTAAGCACATGTATTTTCAAGAATCATAAAAGATCCTAATGGAATAATTTTTTCATATGTAGTAATTAGAATTCCCACTGTTTCAGAATTTTAAGAAGAAAACTTTAAATAATCCTCGTCTTATAAGGCTCCTAACTTTTGAGCTAAAACGCGTTAAAATTTAAAGTAAAAACACCCTTTTAATTCAAAAATTATGATCTTCAAAGACAATCTAAAACACAGTTTTCTAATGTATTCTAACGTTTCTAATGTATTCACAGTATTCAAATGCAAAGCGCCCTAGAAGCTTACTTTTTAAAAACACAGATGGCGCTGGTTAACCAGTCTGAAGTTAGCAACGTCCTCATATCAGTTTTAAGGCGGTTAATGCGTTATAATAACTAAATTATAAAGAGAATTGCACCTTTTGTGGCTTATAATCTACATATACATCACACCCTGTAAACGGCTTTTAAGGAAAAGGACAGATACGCGTTAACTGTATGAAGCATATTAAGGAAATCCCTTAATAAAGCGTAACTAATAACACAAGTTTCTAATAACAGATTTAATGTATATTAGAATGTCGCGTGACACCTTCGTGGGGCTTATTACTTTAATGCACGCGTGTTATGAGGAGGGTTGTAACTTTTCGGTCGACATAAATCTAAAAGTGTAACTGCATCGTATTCTCTAAGGTGTAATTTTCTATTATTTAATGGTATTTTTCCATTAGAAGTGAATTTTTAGAATATTGCAGGTCTAGGCGCATTAAGTTAATTCGCAGTTAGTAATTTTTTTATAATTTTAAATTAACTAGTAGTTTTGTGATGGCTAGGAATTAGGTGCAGGATGAAACATGCTTAAATTAAACACATATTGTCTACCAAAACCCAGAGATTATCTTGATTTAAATTGAAGTGTAAAAAGCGTCTTTTTAGGAAGTTTATATACATATTTACTTACGGTTTTCCTTCACAATTGTTAGCTTTCTTGATGCATTTCTTTATTGTTCTTATGCTAAATATAAATTTATAACTAATTTGTTTTAGTTTTTTTCCTATCTTGAACTTGCCCACAGATGTAAATAGTTCCGCACATGCGGAGCTATTTACATCTGTGACCTTGCCAATAAAAAAGACTTAATAACGATTCCATATTTTCTATTAAGGCAAGACAAGTATATTAATGGGTATAAAAGTGACAGGTTACATGTATCAAAGACCCCCTTAGAGTTAAATTTTTGAATCCAAGAGCAGATTTTGAAGCTAAATAATTTAACATTAAAAGCGTCTCTTTACGAAGTTTATTTATAAATTTATTCGTGGCTTTCCTTCAAACTTGTTAACTTTCTTGGTGCGTTTCTTTAATTTCTTTATTGTCTTTATACTGTATTTAGTTTTTTCTTTTACACATTTTTTTCTGCTTTATTAGAAAATGGGAAAAGCACATCAAAATGTCAGTTTAACTGTGTTTCTTTCACATAACTTCTGTTTTTTACTCCTTAATAAAAAAATAACGTTTCAGTTTTTTTCTATTAACGGCATACAGGGTGTCCAGCCAAAGACTCCCTTGAATGTAAATTTTTGAATCTTAGAAAAGATTTTATAGCTAGTTTATCCAATATAACAAGTGTTTCTTTTCGAAGTTTATTTATGAATTTAGTATCGGTGTTCCTTTAAATTTGTTAGCTTTCTCCATGCGTTTCTTTAATGTTCTTATACTATATTTACATCTTAGATAAACTTTATTTTAATTTTTTTTCTTGCAAAATGCCATCTTGAACTTGTAAATAAAAAATACCGAAAAAATTATTCTAAAAATTAAAACTAAATGTAGAATTTGAAGCTGAATAGTCCATCATAAAAAGCTCTTCTTTACGAGGTTTATTTCTAAATTTATTAATGGTTTTCCTTCAGAGTTGTTAGCTTTCTTGGTGCGTTTCTTTAATTTCTTTATTATTTTTATACTGTATTTAGTTTTTCCTTATACATATTTTTGGTCTTAATAGAAAAACGAGAAAGCAACATCAAAATGTCTTGGGTCTCTTAAAGTTCTCTCGTCAGCAGATAACATAACAATAAAATTATACTCTTTTTTTTTGAGGAATTTCCTAAGGGTTTCTCCCCTTAAACCTTATATTTAATTTAATTTACCACCCTTTTTTTTATTAACATTTAATTAAATAAGATTGTGACAAAACGTTCGGGGTTTTTTTCCCGCCGTAGCTCTCAATTTCGTAACAGATGTGGCTTACGGTCAAAAGCGGCCGAATCTATTTCCCAAAAGTTGCGAAAACATCGTGACTGGGAACCGGAAAATATGAAATTCATGAACATGAGCGGACGTCCCGAGAGGGAATTTTAATGGAGAGTATTTTACCAAGTCGGTGTGGATAGATTTCTAAGCTGGGCAGCAACGTGTCGCACGGTCAGGAGGTGAAAAACAGCAAAGTGCTAAAAGTTACTCGAGACGTCCGGAAATATATGGCATTTTGTTAAAAACAAACCGTATAATATTTCTTTGTGACAATATAAAGGATGGACAAGTTCCACAGAAATAATTCTCAAGATCTCCCAAAGGTATTCGACTGCATCTGTTAAGGGATTTTAAGTTCAGAGGCACCAAGGCTTAAATCAAGATATCTCGAGAATGGTTTAGTTTACAAAAAAAATTATTAAAATCATTTCGATGGATAATTATTGGGTCTATAAATTTACTCTCTACGCATTTTTTCATGTGACTAATAGAAACTGAGATATTTGGTAAAAACTGAGTAAGCAGAGGCAAGGAGAGTTGGAGAGTGGCTTAAGGCAAGATATCTCGAGAATGGTTTACTTTACGAAAAAATACTTGTAATAATTTCAATAGACAATCATTGGACCTATAAATTTGTTTTCTACACATTTTCTCTTGTGACTAATAGAAACAGAGATATTTGGTAAAAATTGAGTGGGCAGAGGCAAGGAGGGTTGGAGAGTGGCTTAAGGCAAGATATCTCGCGAATGGTTCATTTTACAAAAAAATACCTATACTTATTTCGATAGACAATCGTTGGACCTATAAATTTGTTTTCTACATATTTTCTCCTATGACTAATAGAAACAGAGATATTTGGTAAAAATGGAGTGGACAGAGCCAAGGAGAGTTAGACAGTGGCTTAAGTCAAGATATCTCGAGAATGGTTTATTTTACAAAAAAATTATAAGAATCATTTCGATGGACAATCGTTGGACCTATAAATTTGCTCTCTATACATTTTCTCCTGTGACTAATAGAAACAGAGATATTTGGAAAAAATGAAGTGGACGGAGCCAAGGAGGGTTGGACAGTGGCTTAAGGCAAGATATCTCGAGAAAGATTCATTTTACAAAAAAAATGGTTAGAATCATTTCGATAGACAATCATTAGACCAATAAATTTGCTCTCTATACATTTTCTCCTGTGACTAATAGAAGCAGAGATATTTAGCAAAAATTGAGTAGGCAGATCCCAAGAGAGTTGGACAGTGGCTTAAGTCAAGATATCTCGAGAATGATTCATTTTACAAAAAAAATTATTAGAATCATTTCGATGGACAATCATTGGATCTATAAATTTGCTTTCTATACATCTTCTACTGTGACTAATAGAAACAGAGATATTTGGTAAAAATTGAGTGAGCAGTTTCAAGGAGAGTTAGACAGTGGCTTAAGGCAAGATATCTCGAGAATAATTCACTTAACAAAAAAATACTTGTAATTATTTCGATGGATAATCATTGAATCTATAAAATTGCTTTCTATACATTTTCTCCTGTGACTAATAGAAACAGAGATATTTGGTAAAAATTGAGTGGGTAGATCCAAGGAGAGATGGACAGTGGCCTAAGGCAAGATATCTCGCGAATAGTTCATTTTACAAAAAAATACCTATACTTATTTCGATAGACAATCGTTGGACCTATAAATTTGTTCTCTACACATTTTCTCCTATGACTAATAGAAACAGAGATATTTGGTAAAAATGGAGTGGACAGAGCCAAGGAGAGTTAGACAGTGGCTTAAGCCAAGATATTTCGAGAATGGTTTATTTAACAAAAAAAATTATAAGAATCATTTCGATGGACAATCGTTGGACCTATAAATTTGCTTTCTATACATTTTCTCCTGTGACTAATAGAAACAGAGATATTTGGTAAAAATGAAGTGGAAAGAGCCAAGGGGGGTTGGACAGTGGCTTAAGGCAAGATATCTCGAGAATGATTCATTTTACAAAAAAAATTATCAGAATCATTTCGATGGATAATCGTTGGACCTATAAATTTGCTCTCTACACATTTTCTTCTGTGACTAATTGAAACAGAGATACTTGGTAAAAATGGAGTGGGCAGATCCAAGGAGAGTTGGACAGTGTCTTAAGTCAAGGTATCTCGAGAATGGTTTACTTTACGAAAAAAATACTTGTAATCATTTCAATAGACAATCATTGGATCTATAAATTTGCTATCTAAACATTTTCTCCTGTGACTAATAGAAACAGAGATATTTGGTAAAAATTGAGTGGACAGAGGCAAGGAGAGTTAGACAGTGGCTTAAGGCAAGATATCTCGAGAATGGTTTATTTTACAAAAAAAATTATACGAATCATTTCGATGAACAATCGTTTGACCTATAAATTTGCTTTTTACACATTTTCTTCTGTGACTAATAGAAACTGAGATATTTGGTTAAAATGGAGTGGGCAGATCCAAGGAGAGTTGGAGAGTGGCTTAAGACAAGATATCTCAAGAATGGTTCATTTTACAAAAAAATACCTTTAATCATTTCGATAGACAATCATTGGATCTATAAATTTGCTTTCTACACTTTTTTTTTGTAACTAATAGAAACTGAGATATTTGGTAAAAATTGAGTAAGCAGTTTCAAGGAGAGTTAGACAGTGGCTTAAGGCAAGATATCTCGAGAATGGTTTATCTTACAAAAAAAATTGTAAGGATCATTTCGATGGATAATCGTTGGACCTATAAATTTGCTCTCTACATATTTTCTCCTGTGATTAATAGAAGCAGAGATATTTAGCAAAAATTGAGTGAGCAGTTTCAAGGAGAGTTAGACAGTGGCTTAAGTCAAGTTATCTCGAGAATGGTCTACTTTTATAAAAAAATGCTTAGAATAATTTTGATGGACAAATGTTAGATAAATTTAATTTATATATTGAACAGTTCTATATTCATCTATAATATTTTGCTATAAGGCAGGTGTAATTTGGATTGAATACGAAAACTTCGTGTGTCGAAGTGGCGATATTTCTTGGACATGTAATTGTGATGAGCTGCAGTTTATATAAAATATTGCTTTTAATGCTCTTTTTGTCTCAAAACTAATTTAATAATTTTGTCTTAATTCTTTGTTGTGACAAACAACAAGTCTGCCTTTATCACTCTTTGTAAAACCAATACAGTATCAATAAAAGAAACTGCGCTATGTCGGTAAGATTAACTAAGGAAACAAAGGATATTTTATCGGGACGACAAAAACAGTCAATTACCAGATTAGATTTTCAGGGCGAGGGTTTTTCCGGTGTCGTGATCACGACCCAGTTAATTGAATTTACCACCAAAGATGCCAGATAAAAACACCGAGAACAAAACTTGACCTATATGAATTAGCTGCTCGAAGTTTAATTCCTAGAGACTTCTAAGGTAATATTCGGCCCTCATACACATATTTTCTTAAATTAATACAAAATTAAAATTGTTTTAAGGTAACTTATTTATCAAGTACTTCTGGTTAACTTGCATTAACTATTTTACCGGATAAATAAAAGTCTCGGTCGAGTTTCGGTTAAATTGGTGTGAAGCAAAAACAATAATGGAAACGACGGATTTCTAACAGCTGTCCACATCACTCGACCTCCCCGTTTTTGACCCTAAAACCAAACACAAGGCACAAATGTGACAGGGACTTTTATTGTTTGCTAGGGTCCGACATTTTGGCGTTCCGCTTTTTTTTTTGATTAAAATATAGAGGAAGAAAGCATATATTTGTCAGCGGAAAAAGCAACCATATTTATTTAATGGAATTTATTAATTAGTTAAAAGAAATACACTTAGTTAGATTTAAGTCTACCTTCCTTTGGGTGAATAAACTCTTTTTTTTTTAAATCACACATACACGTTGTTGAGATTCTTCAGTAGCCGGTGACTGAAGAAGTAAAGTCTATTCTAGTTCGAGTCTATTAATTTCTACGCTACGCTTACGATTGACAACAGGTTTTTATGATGCTGAGAATTTGATGATGGTATCATGCTATAAGAGAGGATAGAGATATCAAGAAGCCAGACATACAGTACTCATTGTAGGACTTAGGACAAATATTGCTTTTACAACAGTCAAGAGTAAAATTGTAAATCCTGAATTAAATAATTTAAAGAAGAATAATGGTGTTTTTAAATAGCCAAAAAAATCAATTTATCGAATTTTTTCACCAAAAATTAGATTTTTTTGAAATGGAACAAACTTTACCAGCAGCTTATTTCGATTACGTACATCACGAAAACACCGAGTTATAACGGGATGTCAGAAGACCTATATTACGTGCATATTAAAAAAATGTGACAATAAAGTGAAAATTAAAGTCGACTTTATGACAAACGCACAACAGTCTTTTTCGCCCGAATTCATTTACGCCACACAAATAATTAATCAAAAACCTCGCCCTAAACGAGAATAACAAGATGACATCCCCATTAATCATTCCCGCAACCCACTTTATAAATGATGAAATTAAAAACACTCATTTAAAGGGATCGCGATGGTCTGAAATCCGTGTCACGGTAAACTCGCGTCACGTCAATGCCGGTAATATCCACGTTGCGTCAAATATCCTGTGATGAAGAGCGGTAGGTATCATACACACACGTGGTGTTTTTTTTTTCTTTTTTTTTGTGGATTTGCGAGGATAATGATCGCGAGCAATTGGGCGAGAGCTGCTACATATGCAGAGGGTCCGTTTGATATAACGTAGCACTTAAAAATATGAATCAAAAATTGCGGCACTCATATATTTTTGCGAAATATTTAAACAGCGTAAAAATTTCTTATAATCTACAATATTTCTTTATGATAATGGTACAATACACACCACAATACAATATTCAATAATATTATGCTTAACAAGTAAGTTTACTTAAATGGCACCTATAGGTGACATGACATCTGTAAGTTCATAAAAAAGCAATGAACTTTAATTGTATTTATATACTTGAAGGCAATAAAGAAGAGAAAAACACGCAGCCAAAACAAGAGTGACACACATAAAAGTTCTTTTTTAAAACAGTGCTTTGAATAAATGGCGAACTTTTCTTAACAGAATCGTATATGATATACATATATTAAAAAGTTTAATAAATATAGCAATAGTTAATAATTTAAAAACTGTATTTTTGAACTAAGATAATGAACAGTTGTCTAAAACCAAGAAAAACTGGAATTTTTCTCAAGACTTAATGACTTATCTTAAAAAAACTGAATTTCACGTCACGTTTTATACAACTGTAGAAACTTATACAAACTGTAGGTTTTTTATCACCTATAATTTTCTTAGCAAGCATTTTTTTATGCAGGCATTTATTTTATGCAAAAAAAAAACATTTTTCTTTAAAACTAACCTTGCCCCCCCACCCACCCCACACAACTTACCAGTAAGAAATTGTTTGCAAAAATCTTTGTTTTCCAAAATAATACGCTTGAACTGATTTCATTGTTAATATCCAATCTAATGACGCAGTTTGTTTATTTAAATTTAATATAATTATTTGTATGTATATTAATAAATATTAAATACAAAAACAGTGCTAATAGATTGGGTATTATGAACAAAAAATGGTGATTTTTCAAAAGAATTTCTAACTGGGCCAATGTTTGGGGTGGGTGGGGGGTTAAGGGTTGTGTTAATAAAAAACAATGTTTTTGCAGAAAATATTTATTGAATATTTAATTAAATAACACGGTTTATTTAATTTTGATATAATTTTGTACATAAATATTTAATATAAAAACAGCGTGACTAGATTGGATAATATGGACGAAAAACAGTGATTTTTCAGAAGAATTTTATCATCATGGGGTTTAAATTGGAAGAATTTGATTATTTTGTAAAACATAAGAAAGGATAATTAATTGCTGCATATTTTCTATCGAGAAATCCTCTAAATTTAACTGCTTCAACAGATAATAATTATGGAGATATAAATGAAATAATTGATAAATTTCTTTAACATCCAGAAAAGCTTCCTGATCAAGATCAAGAAACTGCAAATGAACTCCTTGAAACTCAGAAATCAAATATAAACAATGTCTGACATTATTACTTAAAAAAAAAATCCAGATAAACAAGAAAAAGAGAAATTAATTAATGATCTTAAAACAGTTCAGGCTTCTCTAGACAGCCCAGTTTTAACTCTATCCATTACTGAAAGATCCATTAAGATACAGGGTGATTCAAAATTAAGTGCAAAAATTTCGAGGGAGTATTTACCAGCCAAAAATAAGAAGTTTTTTTCATATAAACGTATGTCCTAACTTGCTTCGTTTTCTAGATACAGAGTGTAAAAGTTTTTTATGAAAATCGTTTTTTTATCAATTCTTCAAAATTCTTTCAGTCGATTTAAATAAAATTTGGTAGACTTGTTTGTCGTCATAAAGGCCCTCCTTTGGTGGAAATAAAATATATTTATTAATTCCAGTGGCGTTTCAGAGAGCTACCTACTTAATACTTACAGGTAAAATTATAGTACGCCACCGCTTTTTTGACAATTTAATTTTTTTTTTAGATTAAGCGGTCAATAATGTAACTTTCTTGCCTCTTGAGCCTTACTCGTATCTAGCTTTGTTTTCGGAAAAAAATCAAAATCTGTGTCTACTATTAAAACAAATAATAAATTCGCATCGATTATTGAGATTTATTTAATTTCTTTTCAAAATTTAACTTAGCCTAAGTAACAGATACATACAAAAGCAGATTTTCATAAAAAACAAAAAATTCTTTTATAAAAAAAATTTTACAAAAATCAAAATGAAACAAGTTAGAACATACGTTTTTATAAAAAAAACTCCTTATTTCTGGCTGGTAAATATGCTCTTGAAATCTTTGCACTCAATTTTGAATCACCCTGTATATCTTAAAAAAACTGAATTTTCACTTTTTTGCGATAAAAATTGCACAACTGCTGCAATTTTCATAACAATACGTCTGCCTTGCTTTCGAGAAATAAAATAGGGTTTTTTCACATTTTACTTAAAAATCTGAAGGTTATGTGAGAAATATATAGATACAAAAACTCTAGATTTTTTTATCACTTATAATTTTTTTAAAAAGCATTTTTTTATGCAGGCAATTATTTTATGCAAAAAAACCGCTTTTCTTTAAAACTAACCTTGCCCCCCCACCCACCCCACACAACTTACCAGTAAGAAATTGTTTGCAAAAATCTTTGTTTTCCAAAATAATACGCTTGAACTGATTTCATTGTTAATATCCAATCTAATAACGCAGTTTGTTTATTTAAATTTAATATAATTATTTGTATGTATATTAATAAATATTAAATACAAAAACAGTGCTAATAGATTGGGTATTATGAACAAAAAATGGTGATTTTTCAAAAGAATTTCTAACTGGGCCAATGTTTGGGGTGGGTGGGGGGTTAAGGGTTGTGTTAATAAAAAACAATGTTTTTGCAGAAAATATTTATTGAATATTTAATTAAATAACACGGTTTATTTAATTTTGATATAATTTTGTACATAAATATTTAATATAAAAACAGCGTGACTAGATTGGATAATATGGACGAAAAACAGTGATTTTTCAGAAGAATTTTATCATCATGGGGTTTAAATTGGAAGAATTTGATTATTTTGTAAAACATAAGAAAGGATAATTAATTGCTGCATATTTTCTATCGAGAAATCCTCTAAATTTAACTGCTTCAACAGATAATAATTATGGAGATATAAATGAAATAATTGATAAATTTCTTTAACATCCAGAAAAGCTTCCTGATCAAGATCAAGAAACTGCAAATGAACTCCTTGAAACTCAGAAATCAAATATAAACAATGTCTGACATTATTACTTAAAAAAAAAATCCAGATAAACAAGAAAAAGAGAAATTAATTAATGATCTTAAAACAGTTCAGGCTTCTCTAGACAGCCCAGTTTTAACTCTATCCATTACTGAAAGATCCATTAATATACGGGGTGATTCAAAATTGAGTGCAAAGATTTCAAGGGAGTATTTACCAGCCAAAAATAAGAAGTTTTTTTCATATAAACGTATGTCCTAACTTGCTTCGTTTTCTAGATACAGAGTGTAAAAGTTTTTTATGAAAATCGTTTTTTTATCAATTCTTCAAAATTCTTTCAGTCGATTTAAATAAAATTTGGTAGACTTGTTTGTCGTCATAAAGGCCCTCCTTTGGTGGAAATAAAATATATTTATTAATTCCAGTGGCGTTTCAGAGAGCTACCTACTTGATACTTACAGGTAAAATTATAGTACGCCACCGCTTTTTTGACAATTTAATTTTTTTTTTAGATTAAGCGGTCAATAATGTAACTTTCTTGCCTCTTGAGCCTTACTCGTATCTAGCTTTGTTTTCGGAAAAAAAATCAAAATCTGTGTCTACTATTAAAACAAATAATAAATTCGCATCGATTATTGAGATTAGTTAATTTATTTTCAAAATTTAACTTAGCCTAAGTAACAGATACATACAAAAGCAGATTTTCATTAAAAAACAAAAAATTCTTTTATAAAAAAAATTTTACAAAAATCAAAATGAAACAAGTTAGAACATACGTTTTTATAAAAAAAATTCCCTATTTCTAGCTGGTAAATACGCTCTTGAAATCTTTGCACTCAATTTTGAATCACCCTGTATATCTTAAAAAAACTGAATTTTCACTTTTTTGCGATAAAAATTGCACAACTGCTGCAATTTTCATAACAATACGTCTGCCTTGCTTTCGACAAATAAAATAGGGTTTTTTCACATTTTACTTAAAAATCTGAAGGTTATGTGAGAAAAGTATAGATACAAAAACTCTAGATTTTTTTATCACTTATAATTTTCTTAAAAAGCATTTTTTTATGCAGGCAATTATTTTATGCACAAAAACCGCTTTTCTTTAAAACTAACCTTGCCCCCCCACCCACCCCACACAACTTACCAGTAAGAAATTCTTTTCAAAAATTATTGTTTTCCAAAATAATATGCATGAATAACAGCTGGTTTCATCGTTAATATCTAATCTAATAACGCAGTTTGTTTATTTAAACTTAATATAATTATTTATATGTATTATAATAAATATTTAATACAAAAAAAGTGCTCTTAGATTGGATATTATGGACAAAAAACGGTGACTTTTCAAAAGAATTTCTTACTGGGCAAATGTTTGGGGTGGGTGGGGGGTTAAGGGTTGTGTTAATGAAAAACAATGTTTTTGCAGAAAATATATATTCAATATTTAATTTAATAACACGGTTTATTTAAATTTGATATAATTTTGAATATAAATATTTAATATAAAAACTGCGTGACTAGATTGGATAATATGGCCGAAAAACAGTAAATTTTCAGAAGAATTTCATCAAATATTTGAGGTGTATTAATCGAATATAAAAACTAGATATTAAAATTTCTACAGATTATTGAAAAGACGGACGTTTTGTTGTTATAGTGTTATAATAATACTAGGTAGGTTTATTTGATCATTTTGAGAAGTTGGCCTCTTTCGGTAATTTGACTGTATGCTGTATTTCGTTCCTATACTGTCTAAACGAGCCCTTTCCAGATCTTCTCTTTTTTTGTATTAAGGTAATTATGGATAATTTACATTGGATACATTATATACCTGAATAATTTATATTTTTAAGCCAATTATTTTTGTGTTATTTGAATTCTTCTAACATTATTAGTTTTTGAGATAATTATTAAAAAATGAAGGGTCATCTATAGGATCCGAAATTTTATGTTATAACACATACTCAATTTCAGGAATTCCAGCTATATTACAAATTCAAAAAAAAGCGTTTTTCTCAAACAAGTCCGTTTTCCTCCATTTTTAACGTCACCATAAGGATGAATTAATTAACTGCAGATAAAATTACTAGATCAAAACTATTTACAACTAAGTCCAGGTGAACGCCATGACTATTTATATATAGTCTATGAATTTGTGCTGCTTTTGGTTCTAATAAAAATAATCTAATGATATACACTAATACTAATAAAAAATTTTACTTTTAAGATTTTAAATTGAGAAATTAAAACTTTGCATTGAAAACATTAGACTAAATTAAATTTAACGAAAGGTAGTATCGTTAAAGATTCATATTTTAATTTCTTCTAAATACGTCTATTTTCTACTTCTTTTCAGTATTTAAGCTAGTGAGTTATTATTTTCTAAATTGATTTTTACTATAAAAGCGACGTAATACTCAACAAAATATGTAACTCAATATGATGTTTGTCCTCACTTCTTACAATATACAGATAAATTTAAGGACTCTACTGCTCCTAAGTTCTAAAACCTTAGTTCGTTATGTTTTGAAATTTTTTTTCAATGTAAATATACCTTTTATTCACGATATATTTGTTATTGCATTCTTGCAAATTTATAACTTAATATTCAGATTTAGGGGAGAGGTAGGTACACATAGAGACAAACTCGGTAGAGCTTTGTACGTTCGGTATTTTCCGGTCAAACTAAAAGAACACACCTTAAATCAAAGCAATAAAGAAACGGTTAAGATTCAACAAGAATATTTTCAATTATCGCTGATCAGTCGAAGAAAGCGCGTCGGAGTAATTTTACCGTAAGTAAGTATATTAGATATTTGCTTGATGAAAGATATGATAAAATCATTAAATTTAAATTTTGAGTATTTACAAAACTCATAAACTTTTACTTAATTTTGGCTACACAGTAGTCTTCTATGTAGAAAAATACACAGTATTTTATCTATAATAAAAGGTAAAAAAATCTTTAAAAAATTATTTTTGTAAACTAAAATTATTAACTGTACCAACAATTCATTCCAATTAAGTCTGTACACACAGTGTCTCAGAACCGTAAGAATGGATAGATGATGGTAAAATTAAAATTAAAATAAATTAAAAAGAAAAAAAAACACAAATACCTACTCAAAATTTAAATTTAATGTTTCACTGTTCCTTTACGGATCTTATAAAACAGGTCCTTTGCAAAATATCCTCTCTTACAGATAGAAAATGCCACAAAAAACAAAACGAATCGGCAAATAGGCCGATTCTCTGAAGACCAGATAAGGTAGGCTATCGAATTAGGTCATGGAGGCACTTCTATATGTCAAGCTGCACGAATGAAAGGACCTCCAGTTGTAGAAAATGCGGGTCCAAGTAACAGTGATACTGCCACGAAAACTTTTGTTAGCCCAAGTGTTTTCAAAGGTTATCCTAAAGCTCCGTCACCAAAAGAAACAAAGTAAAAAAGCGCGTATTAGATAGGGATTCTGATGAACAAGATGAAAATTAAATTGAATTACAGGATGTAATTAGTGTTCTAAACTCAGTGTTCCTACCTCTCCCCTACTCAACTTTTTTAATATATTACACTCTAAACCGTATTAATTGGTATTACCCTGTCAGAAAATTATATTACATCTGCAATATTGCAACTTGTAGCAATATTGCACATATATTACTAGTTCATTACAGTCATATTGCAGCGATGTTTTAATGTCCGCTTTTTTCATTGCATCCACAACATCCCTGAAACATTGTAGCAATATTTCATGAGGTATGTTCATGGAATATTGCATTAATGTATGTGATGTATTGTAGTAAAACTCACGTAATATTTTTTATATCTTTCATTTATATTGCTGCTCTATTTTATATTGATAAAATATAACAAAATTAATATTCCATTCTTATTAATAATATTATTGATTAAAGGTAATGAATAAGTATAGTATATAAGTATATATATTGGGATAGAGTCATTTATTATAAGTAAAGAAATACTCTTATGGCCCTGTGAAATTTACAATGTAAAATTTTAAAACTACCTTACAGTGATACAATTTACGTCACCCATTCTTCACACAGTGAGCATGAATGAGTGCCAATTAGAATATTATCAATTAGTTTAGGAATAAATAAGGTTTGTAAATTGTGTAGTATAAGTAATTGCGTTTTTTGTTGAATATATATTTACACACCTGGAAAATAATAAATAATTGTAATATCTGTATATTTCGATTATTAGTATTATATTTCATTGAAACCCACTTAATAAACATTTGTTTGCAAAATTTAGCAGATATCTGTGAAATTAAGCAGCTATTTAATCAATCATTAAATATCTTACATAAGCAATATTACACATTGAATTTCAGTGATATATATCGCATTTGTGACGGTTATTAAATATTGCAAAAGTATTGCTGGAATATTATATAAATAATATTACAGCAATAGTGTGCTTGTAATACAGATGCAATATTACATTAACATTTTACTGATATATTGCATTTCCAACAATAATGAAATATTACAATTACTACATATGTGCATTACTTTGCAATGTATGTGCAATATTGTAGCAATAAGCTATATTTGAAATGCAATGTTACTGTAATGTTGTAACAATATTGCCGAAGAAATATATCAAAAGAATTATTGTTGCCGACAGGGTAATCTTGAGGCACTTTTGCCTTACAAAATATAAGGAAAATCGACGAACAAAAAACGTTCGCCGCAAAACACTTCTCAATTATCAACGAAATAATTCTTTTATAATCAATTACTGTTTCAATACTAAAATATTTATTAATATACAATTTTAATCCTTATTATGGTAAATCGGAAAAATTTAAATAATTCATTCGATCGACTCGATCTATACATAAAGCCGGTACCCAAATCGGCTTTAATTCGGGTCCAAAAGGTTTAATTTCGTTTCTCCTGGTTTCACCGTACTGAATTCGACCTCTCAATTTAAGCCGGGAACACTGGCCAAACCGATAAATAAAAACCGGGAGATACTTTAGGGCTAAATCAGTCGACCGCCGAGTGGAAACAATAATGGGAATGATGGTTTCGCTGCTGCGATGTACATTATCTTTCTTATTGCAGACAGTGTTTGTACAACGTTGTAATTTCAATTTAATGAAAGCACTCTGGGATGGAGAATTTTTTTTAAATTTTTGTTTTGCATGCGAATGCATTAGACTGCCGAGAATTTAACTGGTATAATACATTGATATTTATTTCGTATGTTATGGTTTATGAAGGAAGTTTGAATTCTGGAGAAACAATTAATAAGTCGTCTATAGCTGAAACTCACTTATATTTCACTAATTAGTTTCTGAGAGTTAAGCAAACTTATGGTCCATCTGTTCATTAGTTCTGCATGCAAATATTTTATTCTAACTGATTATTTAGTTAATGGCAATTTATTTGTTAACTCAAGAAACTTATAGCATATTAGTTTCTAATTTTATAAGTCACATAATTTTTATGTTTCATCAATCAGAACCTCTATGCATTTAATATATCCCAATTATACCCAAAAAATTAATAATCCCAAACTTTGGAGGACGATACCTCGGCTTCTATGGCCACTATCGGGTAAATTTTAACTGTTTTGACTTAGTTTCGACTCTTAGTTTAGAATTTCGACTTTTTCGGACATATCCTCGGTATCATTCTTAAAATTGTATTTTTCTAGTTCAGTTAATTTAATTACAGACGAATATTACAACATTGGGGCGCATGATTTGTATTTTATTAATCTTGCTGAAAAGAAGTGACATATGCAAGCTTTACCTCAACTAATGAACGTTTTAAAAATAACTTGACCTCACATATAAAAATTTAAAACCTTCTATTCAAATACCTGACGAAATAGCTTGATAATTCGCCATCTATTTATCACGGAACCGTCGACAGGCCCGAATATGGATTAGCACTTATCCGATCGGTAGCTGTCGCTATTGAATAAGCCAAATTAAAAATCACGTATTACTGCCGTCATCAAAATAGATATTTGACATGGCCGGACATTATCGGTAAATTGGAACGATGGCGGCAGATATGCGATTTTGAGGTCACCCCGGCATGAAGTAAATGGATTAATTCTTCAACCAATAGCGATTTCCAAATACGGAGCATAAAAATGTTGCTATACACTTAATTTAATTAACAATATTGTTCTTAGCAAGTTAATTAACATGCCCTTTTTATCATCAATACACGGTGCTAACTCGCAGTAATTAACTTTGTAGTGCAATCAGTTAATCAGTTTAGCCCCCGTTACCCTAATTAATCGAATTTCAAGCTTATCTCCATTATCCTAGGCCATGCCGATTATACTTGTCACTGTAATTAAGTTATATATTTAGAGTCTCTGGAGCCTGAGGAATCCCTTAATTCTTTAACAGACCCCACTAGATTACCTGACCATCTGACAATATTCCTAAGTAAGCACTTCCAATTTTAACCGACAGTGAGTGTTTTTACTACTACACTAAAGTGTTCAGTCGTGTTGGATAGGACGTAAAAATAAATATGTTTTTATAATTGCATTAAAGAAAGAAGCTTAAGGGAGCAAGGGTCAATGTCGTTAAAATTAGTGCAAATATATTTACTAAAAACAAAGGACTGACAACTCTTTATAGGATAATTACATATTCTATAACCCTATCTGACAACTGGATTTTTGTACGAGCAGTATTAGTTTAGAAAATTATTATGTAATCTATAGATAAACCTGAGTGATGAATTTTTAACATAAATTTTACTAAGAGAATGCTGTTTGAAAATTAACTGTTTTTTAATTAAGGCAATTAATTTGACTTGAACTATATCAAATTTATCTATATATATTTATATATTTATTTAAGACAATATTTTTCACGGTGTAATTTTCCCAAAAGCGTTTTGTGAATTTTGGTATCAAATGCTTTATTTAAATCTATAGGTGTCAAGCATGTTATCTCTCTTAAATCCTAGCTCTAATTTTATTGATAATACCAATAGGACTTGTTACACTTATTTAATAGAAAAAATTACGACTTGATATTTATAATTTAAAAACATATTTAATTATACACGTCTAAGATCTTTAAAATTTTAATCTATAACTCCCGTAAAAATTGTCTAAATTTGCCTAAGGTTCCACTAAATTATTAGAAAAACCTCGTTTTATATTTTTTTTTATATTTCCAGTTGATATTTAAATTGTAAAATTTTTTACAGGCTGTCAAAGATGATGGGAAAAATTTTCCCATTTTTTTGGACCCTCAGTACAAAAAAATTCATAACATTCTTAAAAGTTGTCTAAATTTCCCCAAGGTTCCACTAAATTGTTCGGAAATTTTCATTTTATATTACCAGGTATATTTTGTATTAATAAACTAATTGAAAACAATTTTTAGGCTGTCAAAGTTTGATGGTACAAATTTTCCCATTTTTTTGAACCCTCAGTACGAAAAAATTCATAAAATTCTTAAAAGTTGTCCAAATTTCCCCAAGGTTCCACTAAATTGTTAAAAAATGTTCATTTTATATTACCAGGTATATTTTGTATTACTAAACTAATTGAAAACAATTTTTAGGCTGTCAAAGTTTGATGGTACAAATTTTCCCATTTTTTTAGACTTTCAGTACAAAAAAATTAATAACTGCCTTAAAAATAGTTCAAATTTACTCAGAGTTCTACCTAATTGTTAAAAAAACTGAGTTTTATAATTTTATAACATGTGTTTAGTAAACATTTTAATTTAAAAAATTTTTACAGGCTGTCAAAGATGATTGGTAAAAATTTTCCCATTATTTTGGACCCTCAGTACCAAAAAATTTATAGCACTTTTAAAAGTTGTCCAAATTTCCCCAAGGTTCCACTAAATTGTAAGAAAATATTCATTTTATATTACCAGGTATATTTTGTGTTACTAAACTGATTGAAAAAAATTTTTAGGCTGTCAAAGTTTGATGGTACAAATTTTCCTATTTTTTTAGACCCTCAGTAGAAAAAAAATCATAACTCCGGTCAAGGTTGTTCAAATTGCCCCAAAAGTCTACTAAATTGTTAGAAAAGCTCAACTATATGCTCATAAGAATATTTCAAGTTAATAATTTAATTAAAAAAAAAATTACAGGCTGTCAAACATGATTGGTAAAAATTTTCCTATTTTTTTAGACCCTCAGTCCAAAAAAATTTATAACAATCTTAAAAGTTGTCCAAATTTCCCCAAGGTTCCACTAAATTGTTAGAAAATATTCATTTTATATTACCAGATATATTTAGTATTAAAAAACTAATTGAAAAATTTTTTTAGGCTGTAAAAGTTGATGGTAAAAATGTTCCCATTTGTTAGACCCTCATTACAAAGAAAATCATAACTCCGGTATAGGTTGTCCAAATTGCCCTAAACGTCTACTAGATCTTTAGGATAGCTTAATTATATGCTCCTAAAAATATTTCAAGTTGATAATTTAATTAAAAAAAAATTACAGGCTATCAAATATGATTGGTAAAAAATTTTCCATTTTTTTGGACCCTCAGTATAAAAAAATTCATAACACTTTTAAAAGTTGTCCAAATTTTCCCAAGGTTCCACTAAATCATTAGGAAATTTTTATTTTATATTACCAGATAAATTTTGTATTAATAAACTAATTGAAAATATTTCCCAGGCTGTCAAAATTTGATGGTACAAATTTTCCCATTTTTTTAGACCCCCAGTACAAAAAAATTTATAACTTTGGTAAAGGTTGTCCAAATTGCCCCAAACGTCTACTAAATCTTTATGAAAGCTTAGTTATATGCTCGTAAAAATATTTGAAGTTGATAATTAAATTTCAAAAAAAACTACAGGCTGTCAAAAATTATTGGTAAAAATTTTGCCATTTTTTGGACCCTCAGTATAAAAAAATTCATAACACTCTTAAAAGTTGTCCAAATTTCCCCAAAGTTCCACTAAATCGTTATGAAATTTTTATTTTATATTACTAGGTATATTTTATATTACTAAATAAATTAAAAAATTTTGTTAGCCTGTCAAAGTTTGATGGTACAAATTTTCCCATTTTTTTAGACTCTCAGTACAAAAAAATTTATAACACTTTTAAAAGTGGTCCAAATTTTCCCAAGGTTCCACTAAATTATTAGAACATGTTCATTTTATATTACCAGGTATATCTTATATTATTAAACTAATTGAAAAAAAATTTTAGGCTGTCAAAGTTTGATGAAACCAATTTTCCCAATTTTTTAGACCCTCAGTACAAAAAAATTCATAACTCCGGTAAAGGTTGTCCAAATTGCCCCAAATGTCTACCAGATCTTTAGGAAAGCTTAAATATATGCTTATAAAAATAATTCAAGTTAATAGCTTCATTGAAAGAAAATTTACAGGCTGTCAAAGATGATTGGTAAAATTTTTCCCATTTTTTTGATGCTCAGTACAAAATAATTCATAACACTTTTAAAAGTTGTCCGAATTTCCCCAAGTTCCACTAAATTATTAGAAAATGTTCATTTTATATTACCAGGTATATTTTGTATTAATAAACTAATTGAAAAATTTTTTTAGGCTGTCAAAGTTTGATGGTCCAAATTTTCCTATTTTTTTAGACCCTCAGTACAATAAAATTCATAACTCCAGTAATGGTTGTCCAAATTACCCCAAACGTCTACTGGATCTTTAGAAAAGCTTAATTATATGCTCCTAAAAATATTTTAAGTTAATAATTGAATTTAAAAAAAAATTACAGGCTATCAAATATGATTGATAAAAATTTTTCCATTTTTTTGGACCCTCAGTACAAAAAAATTCATAACACTTTTAAAAGTTGTCCGAATTTCCCCAATGTTCCACTAAATTATTAGAAAATGTTCATTTTATATTACCAGGTATATTTTGTATTAATAAACTAATTGAAAAATTTTTTTAGGCTGTCAAAGTTTGATGGTCCAAATTTTCCTATTTTTTTAGACCCTCAGTACAAAAAAATTCATAACTCCAGTAATGGTTGTCCAAATTACCCCAAACGTCTACTGGATCTTTAGGAAAGCTTAACTATATGCTCCTAAAAATATTTTAAGTTAATAATTTAATTTAAAAAAAAATTACAGGCTATCAAATATGATTGGTAAAAATTTTTCCATTTTTTTGGACCCTCAGTACAAAAAAATTCATAACACTTTTAAAAGTTGTCCGAATTTCCCCAATGTTCCACTAAATTATTAGAAAATGTTCATTTTATATTATCAGGTATATTTTATATTACTAAACTAATTGAAAAATTTTTTTTAGGCTGTCAAAGTTGTTTGATGGTACAAATTTTCCCATTTTTTTAGACCCTCAGTACAAAAAAATTCATAACTCCAGTAATGGTTGTCCAAATTACCCCAAACGTCTACTGGATCTTTAGGAAAGCTTAACTATATGCTCCTAAAAATATTTTAAGTTAATAATTTAATTTAAAAAAAAATTACAGGCTATCAAATATGATTGGTAAAAATTTTTCCATTTTTTTGGACCCTCAGTACAAAAAAATTCATAACACTCTTAAAAGTTGTCCAAATTTTCCCAGGGTTCCCCTAAATTATTAGAAAATGTTCATTTTATATTACCAGGTATATTTTGTATTATTAAACTTATTAAAGAAGTTTTTTTAGACTGTCCAAGTTTGATGGTAAAAATTATCCCATTTTTTTAGACCCTCAGTACAAAAAAATTCATAACTCCGGTAAAGGTTGTCCAATTTGTTCCAAACGTCTACTAGATCTTTATGAAACCTTAATTTAATGCTTGTAAAAATATTTCAAGTTGAAAATTAAGTTTAAAAAAAAGTTACAGGCTGGCAAAAATCATTGGTAAAAATTTTCCAATTTTTTTGAACCCTCAGTACAAAAAAATTCATAACACATTTAATAGTTGTCCAAATATTCCCAAGGTTCCACTAAATCATTAGGAAAATTTTATTTTATATTACCAGGTATATTTTGTATTAATAAACTAATTGAAAAAATTTTTTAGGCTGTCAAAGTTTGATGGTACCAATTTTTCCATTTTTTTAGACTCTTAGTACAAAAAAATTTATATCTCCGGTAAAGGTTGTCCAAATTGCCCCAAATGTCTATTAGATCTTTAGAAAAGTTTAACTTTAAGTTGATAATTTAATTTTTAGAAATATTACAGGCTGTCAAAAATGATGGTAAAAATTATTCAATTTTTTTGAACCCTCAGTACAAAAAAATTCATGACACTTTTAAAAGTTGTCCAAATTTCCCCAATGTTCCACTAAATTGTTAGAAAATGTTTATTTTATATTACCAGGTATATTTTGTATTATTAAACTAATTGAAAAATTTTTTAGGGTGTCAAAGTTTGATGGTACAAATTTTCCCATTTTTTTAGACCCTCAGTCCAAAAAAATTTATAACACTCTTAAAAAATGTCCAAATTTCCTTAGGGTTCCACTAAATTATTAAAAAATATTAATTTTATATTACCAGGTATATTTTGTATTATTAAATTAATTGAAAAAAAATTACAGGCTGTCAAAGATGATTGGTAACATTTTTACCATTTTTTGGACCCTCAGTACAAAAAAAATCATAACACTCTTAAAAGTTGTCCAAATTTACCCAAGGTTCCACTAAATTGTTAAAGAATATTCATTTTATATTATTAGGTATATTTTGTATTATTAAATTAATTGAAAAATTTTTTTAGGCTGTCAAAGTTTGATGGTACAAATTTTCCCATTTTTTTAGACCCTCAGTACAAAAAAATTCATAACTCCAGTAAAGGTTGTCCAAATTGCCCCAAACGTCTACTAGATATTTAGGAAAGCTTAATTATATACTCCTAGAAACATTTAAGTTAATAATTTAATTTTTAGAAAAATTACAGGCTGTCAAATATGATTGGTAAAAATTTTCCAATTTTTTTGGACCCTCAGTATAAAAAAATTCATAACACTTTTAAAAGTTGTCCGAATTTCCCCAAGTTCCACTAAATTATTAGAAAATGTTCATTTTATATTACCAGGTATATTTTGTATTATTAAACTAATTGAAAAATTTTTTTAGGCTGTCAAAGTTTGATGGTCCAAATTTTCCTATTTTTTTAGACCCTCAGTACAAAAAAATTCATAACTCCAGTAATGGTTGTCCAAATTACCACAAACGTCTACTGGATCTTTAGAAAAGCTTAATTATATGCTCCTAAAAATATTTTAAGTTAATAATTGAATTTAAAAAAAAATTACAGGCTATCAAATATGATTGATAAAAATTTTTCCATTTTTTTGGACCCTCAGTACAAAAAAATTCATAACACTTTTAAAAGTTGTCCGAATTTCCCCAATGTTCCACTAAATTATTAGAAAATGTTCATTTTATATTACCAGGTATATTTTATATTTCTAAACTAATTGAAAAAGATTTTTAGGCTGTCAAAGTTTGATGGTACCAATTTTCCCATTTTTTTAGACCCTCAGTACAAAAAAATTTATAACACTCTTAAAAGTGGTACAAATTTTCCCACGGTTCCACTATATTGTTAGAAAATGTTCATTTCATATAACCAGGTATATTTTGTATTACAAAACTAATTGAAAAATTTTTTTGGGCTGTCAAAGATTGATGGTACAAATTTTCCTATTTTTTTAAACCCTTTGTACAAATCCACTTTTAAAAGTTGGCCAAATTTCTCCAGGTTCCACTAAATTGTTAGGAAATTTTTATTTTATATTACCAGGTATATTTTGCATTACTAAACTAATTGAAAAAATTTTTTAGGCTGTCAAAGTTTGATGGTACAAATTTTCCAATATCTTCAGACCCTTAGTATAAAAAAATTAATAACTTCCTTAAAAATAGTTCAAATTTGCTCAAAGTTCCACTTAATTGTTAAAAAAACCCGTTTAATAATTTTATACCATATTTTCAATTAATATTTTAATTAAAAAATTTTTACAGCCTGTCAAAGATGATCGTAAAAATTTGCCTATTTTTTGGACCTTTAGTATAATAAAATTCATACCTCCCTTAAAAATTATCCAAATTTCCTGAAGGTTCCACTAAACCGTTAGGAAAGCTTTATTTTATGTTCCTAGAGATATTTCAAGTTAATATTTTACTTTTACAAGCTGTCAAAAATTATGGCAAATAGTTCCTTAAAGTTGTGCAAATTTCCTTGAAGTTCCACTAAAAATAGCATAGCATTAAAATCTTAGCATGAGCTATTTATATCATATTTTCCTTGTTTTACAGTCATTTGGATATACCTTTTTATCTTTTAGTCATCAGGTTTCGTTGCTCTATATAACTTTAAAATGTAGTACAGTGTGTTTTCATTTTATGTTGCGTTAAGTCACGCAATATAGCATAAGAAATTTTTGATAAAAGAGCCTTAAACAATGAATATTTAAGCTAATAAAGTCGTCCAATTACAGAATTCCTTTTCCTCGTCAGGTTGCAAAATAACTAAGAATAATAAAACTAGGGTAATGTAAAAGTTCTTCTATCTTTTAAAGGTTTTGTTGCTCTATATAATTCTGAAATATATTACAGTGTGTTCTTATGTTACAATCCATGTATGCTATAGAATGAGAAATTTTTGATACAATGGCCTAAAGCAATGAATAATCCAACTTGAAGTCGTTCTTTTGCAGAATTCCTTTTCCCTATCTGTTTGTAAAACAACTAAGAATAAAAAAACTAGGGTAATATAAAAGTTCGTGTATCTATTAAAACTTGACACAAATAAAAGTCTCTATAATTAATTTTTTTAATAAGCCCTATAGTAAAAGTATACACTTTTTAACGTCCATCTGAGCTACATCGAGAAGTTTTAATCCATGCGGCTTTTATCTAAATAAATAATGTAACCGCTTAATTTATGTAGAGCCGCTACAAAGCTTTTAGATGCGGCTCAGGTGGCTTAAAACCCATATTGCCAATTTACGCCTGAGAACCCGAAAGTGTTTTCCCACCTTAAACTATGAATCAATGCCTGATAAATTTTGAATTCTCTTAGCCTAACAGACGATGTTGGTAAATACCACGTAATCTTTTAAACTTCTCTCTTGAAAACAGAGCATTTATTTATTAGAGAGAAGTTTAAAAATTCCATCTAATTAATACTGCTCTCTATCCCTAGCCCTTATTCCTCCTAAATAAATTCACCTTTACACTCTCTTGCGTATTCGAATTTATCAAATGTGGACACAATTTATCATTCGGCGTCTTTCTACCCTCCTGGATACAAGCGAGTATAATTCCATTATCTAAAGCCTAAAGAACTCAATGACCTTCGTCAAATTTGAAGTTTACCATTTTTATTAGAACGTCATGGAAAGAGATGATGGAAATTCAAATTGCTATCAGAAAAACAATAGTTGCGAAATGGGGTTACAGATTCTGTATATCAATCGAGCCCTTGCTCTTATAGTTCTCTAAGGTCTTTGACATTCGACAATATAATTTAAGTAAATTTTAAGGAATAGGCTTCGTTTTCATTAAATACCTTCAGTGTAGGAGTCAGGATTATAATGTGTGAAAAGTGAATTAATAATTACAATACCAGAGGGTATTAACTAATTTTCAGTTATTGATATAACAATCTATTTCTTCAGAAAAATACGTGGACTGTATATGTTTTACTAGTTAAAAAAAGAGATAGACTGGTTAAAGGACCTTGAATATCGGTTTTAGTAATACAATATAATCTCGCATGTACTTAACAAGATTTTTAATTAAATCATTTAAGATAACTCGGAATGGCCCAAAAATGACTTCAGAATTGAGAAAATTTACTGTAGGTCTTCTGGATAAAAATTGAATATTTTTCTCCTATAAACTCAATGAAAAATGAACATTTTTGAAGTTTTGAATCATAAAACCTCCTTTGATAAGACTTCAAAAAATTGTCATCAATTTTACGAAGTTTTTGAGAAATTATATGAAAGCAAGTACATTTTTCAAATTCCGGAAAAATTGCCATTAAAACGGTTTTTCTAATTGTCTGAACAATTGCCAAGGAAAACAATAAACTGTAAAAATTTTTGAACAAGTGCCAGAAAAAATAACAATTTTTAATTTAAATAATGGAGGTTTTCTGTCCCTTAAAGACTATAACAAAAGACTTTAGTTGCTTGGAAAATTGACTTGAAACGACCAACAATGACTATGAATGAAACTTATCAAGAAATTAGAGGTGCTTTTGGAAACTCCTATCTTATCTAGTTTTTCACTTTTTCTTCAAGAAACTCCGCTATCAATTTTTTTTATATAAAGTTTCCTGGAAAAGGAAAATTCATTGCATCGAATTCTTGTTCATTGCCTGGAATAAATGAAGAAATCTTTCCACGAAATTGAGTTCAACTTTCCTAATTTTTCTTCTCCCTCTGTCATATGGTCAAATGGACTCAAGTGCCTAGAATTAAAAAAAAATACAGAAAATTCTTCCAGGCAATTCAGTTGTACCCTCTTACTATTCCTCTCTCTCTCTCTCTCTCTCTCTCTCGTATGACTAAATGCACTCAACTGCCTGGAATAAATAAAAAAATTCTTCCTGGCAAATGAATTGAGTCAAACTCTCTCTCTCTCTCTTTCTCAGATGGTTAAATGCAATTAAATGCCTGGAATTAAAAAAAAAAATTCTTTCAGGCAATTGAGTTATACCCTCTTACTATTTCTCACTCTCTCTCTCTCGGATGATTAAATGCACTCAACTGCCTGGAATAAATAAAAATATTCTTCGCGGCAAATGAATTGAGTCAAACTCTCTTACTCTCTCTGTCTTTCTCAGATGGTTAAATGCATTCAAGTGCCTAAATAAAAAAAAAAATCTTCCAGGCAATTGAGTTGTACTCATTTTCTATTTTTTTCTCTCTCTCACTCTCTTGGATGACTAAATACATCTAACTGCCTAGAATAAAAAAAAGATTCTTCCCGGCAAATGAATTGAGTCAAATTGTCTTACTCTCTCTCTCTTTCTCAGATGGTTAAATGCACTCAAGTGCCCGGAATAGTAAAAAAAAAATTAGACAGTTGACTTGGAAATTAAAACTCTCTTTTCTCTTTCTCTTTCTCTCTCTCTCTCTGTGTCGTATGGTATAATGCACTTAAGTGCCTGGAATAAAAAAAATAATTCTTCCAGGCACTTGAGTTGTACTCATTTACTATTTTTCTCTCTCTCTCTCTCTCTCTCTTGGATGACTAAATACACCCAACTGCCTAGAATAAAAAAAAGATTCTTCCTGGCAAATGAATTGAGTCAAACTGTCTTACTCTCTCTCTCTTTCTCAGATAGTAAAAAAAATTATCAAACAGTTGAACGGGAAATTAAAATTCTCTTTTTTCTTTCTCTCTCTCTCTCTCTGTGTGTGTCGTATAATATAATGCACTTAAGTGCCTGGAATAAAAAAAATTATTCTTCCAGGCACTTGAGTTGTACTCATTTACTATTTTTCTCTCTCTCTCTCTCTCTCTCTTGGATGACTAAATACACCCAACTGCCTAGAATAAAAAAAAGATTCTTCCCGGCAAATAAATTGAGTCAAACTGTCTTACTCTCTCTCTCTTTCTCAGATAGTTAAATGCACTCAAGTGCCTGGAATAGTAAAAAAAATTATCAAACAGTTGAACGGGAACTTGAAATTCTCTTTTATCTTTCTCTCTCTCTCTCTCTGTGTGTGTCGTATAATATAATGCACTTAAGTGCCTGGAATAAAAAAAATAATTCTCCCAGGTACTTGAGTTATACTCATTTACTATTTTTCTCTCTTTCTCACTCTCTTGGATGACTAAATACACTCAACTGCCTGGAATAAATAAAAAGATTCTTCCCGGCAAATGAATTGAGTCAAACTGTCTTACTCTCCCTCTCTTTCTCAGATGGTTAAATGCACTCAAGTGCCTGGAATAGTAAAAAAAATTATCAAACAGTTGAACGGGAACTTGAAATTCTCTTTTATCTTTCTCTGTCTCTCTCTCTGTGTGTGTCGTATAATATAATGCACTTAAGTGCCTAGAATAAAAAAAAAATTCTTCCCGGCAAATGAATTGAGTCAAACTGTCTTACTCTCTCTCTCTTTCTCAGATGGTTAAATGCACTCAAGTACCCGGAGTAGTAAAAAAAAATATCAGACAGTTGACTTGGAAATTAAAACTTTTTTTTCTCTTTTTCTCTTTCTCTCTCTCTCTCTGTGTCGTATGGTATAATGCACTTAAGTGCCTGGAATAAAAAAAAAGATTCTTCCAGGCACTTGAGTTGTACTCATTTACTATTTCTCTCTCTCTCTCTCTCTCTCTCTCTCTCGGATGACTAAATACACTCAACTGCCTGGAATAAATAAAAAGATTCTTCCTGGAAAATGAATTGAGTCAAACTGTCTTACTCTCTCTCTCTTTCTCAGATGGTTAAATGCACTCAAGTGCCTAAAAAAAAAATCTTCCAGGCACTTGAGTTGTACTCATTTACTATTTTTCTCTCTCTCTCACTCTCTTGGATTACTAACTACACCCAACTGCCTAGAATAAAAAAAAGATTCTTCTCGGCAAATGAATTGAGTCAAACTGTCTTACTCTCTCTCTCTTTCTCAGATAGTTAAATGCACTCAAGTGCCTGGAATAGTAAAAAAAATTATCAAACAGTTGAACGGGAACTTCAAATTCTCTTTTATCTTTCTCTCTCTCTCTCTGTGTGTGTCGTATAATATAATGCACTTAAGTGCCTGGAATAAAAAAAATAATTCTTCCAGGCACTTGAGTTGTACTCATTTACTATTTTTCTCTCTCTCTCTCTCTCTCTTGGATGACTAAATACACCCAGCTGCCTAGAATAAAAAAAAAGATTCTTCCCGGCAAATGAATTGAGTCAAACTGTCTTACTCTCTCTCTCTTTCTCAGATAGTTAAATGCACTCAAGTGCCTCGAATAGTAAAAAAAATTAAAAAAAAATTATCAGACAGTTGAATTATGAATTAAAACTCTCCTTTCTCTCTCTCTCTGCTTCTGTGCCTAATGCACTTAGGTTAAATTTAAAAAAAAAATTCCAGACACTTGAGTTGTAGTCTCTTGCGCTCTCTTGCTCTCTCTCCCAGATGATTCAATGCACTTAATTGACTGAAATAAGTAAAGAAATATTCTCTCTCTCTCTCTGTCAAAAACACTTTATTATCCAGAATAAAAACAAAAGATTTTTCTAGATATATAAATTGAGTTAGTCCTTCTTACTCTCTCTCTCTTTCTTAGATGGTTAAATGCACTTAAGCACCTAGAATTTAAAAAAAAAAAGATTCTTCCAGGCAACTGATTTGTATATTTTTCCTATTTCTCTCTCTCTCTCTCTCTCTCTTTATCTTTTAGATGATTAAATGCAATCAAGTGCCTGGAAGAGTAAAAAAAAAATTCAGACAGTTGAATTCGAAATTAGGACTTTCTTTTCTCTCTCTCTCTTTCTCTCTCTCGTTCTCTCTGTATCGTATGGTCTAATGCACTTAAGTGCCTGAAATAAAAAAAAAAGGATTCTTCCAGGCAATTGAGTGGTGCTCTCTTACTATTTCTCTCTCTCGCTCTCTCGAGTGACTAAATGCACTCAACTGCCTGGAATAAATAAAAAGATTCTTCCCGGCAAATGAATTGAGTCAAATTGTCTTACTCTCTCTCTCTCTTTCTCAGATGGTTAAATGCACTCAAGTGCCTGGAATATTAAAAAAAATTATCAGACAGTTGAATTGGAAATTAAAACTCTCCTTTCTCTCTCTCTTTGCCTCTATGTCATATGGTCTAATGAACTTAGGTTAAATAAAAAAAAAACAATTCCAGACAGTTGAGTTGTACTCTCTTGCACTTTCTCCCAGATGATTCAATGCACTTAATTGCCTGAAATAAGTAAAGAAATATTCTCTCTCTCTCTCTGTCATGTGATCAAAAACACTTAATTATCCAGAATGAAAACAAAAGATTCTTCCAGATATATAAATTGAGAGAGAGTAAGAGGGACCTTACTCTTTCTCTCTCTTTCTCAGATGGTTAAATGCACTTAAGCACCTAGAATTTAAAAAAAAAAAAGATTCTTTCAGGCAACTGATTTGTATTTTTTTCCTATTTCTCTCTCTCTCTCTCTCTCTATCTTTTAGATGATTAAAAGTGCCTGGAACAGTAAAAAAAAAATTCAGACAGTTGATTTGTTTCTCTCTCTTTCTCTCTCTCGTTCTCTCTGTATCGTATGGTCTAATGCACTTAAGTGCCTGAAATAAAAAAAAAAAAAGGATTCTTCCAGGCAATTGAGTGGTGCTCTCTTACTATTTCTCTCTCTCGCTCTCTCGGGTGACTAAATGCACTCAACTGCCTGGAATAAATAAAAAGATTCTTCCCGGCAAATGAATTGAGTCAAACTCTCTTACTCTCTCTCTCTCTTTCTAAGTTGGTTAAATGCACTTAAGTGCCTAAAATTAAACAAAAAATAAAAGATTCTTTCAGGCAACTGTGTTTTACTCTTTTCCTATTTCTCTCTCTCTCTCTTTCTCGTTCAGATGATTAAATGCACTCAACTGCCTGGAATAAATTTTTGATTCTTCCATGAAATGGAATTGAACTCTCTTAATTTTTTGTCTCTCTCTCTGTCATGTGATCGCATGCAGTCAATTGCATAAAATTAAATTACCCGAAAACTGTCCTTTGATAACTGACAAGTATAGCGTAACCTATTAGGTATTTCCTAGTTGATTTTGATAATTGAGACTTTGTCTTGGTACAAATAATGTTTCAAAGGGTAGACATATTTGTGGCTAATAACTTTAAGGTACAAGTGATAGATTTCAATAAAATGCCTTCTTTTTATCAGATGATGGTCTAAAACTCTTAGATTACCTGAAATGTATAATAAAAAAGAAAAACAGCATTCCGTTAAATTTAAGTAAAAATTTCTCTGTCTGACATATAGGGTGTGTTTGAAAAGATATATTTTTAAACCAATAGAAAAATAATTAAAACATATTTACACACCCAATTCAATGAAAACTGACTCGCTGGAGAACCTCAGATAAAGCGACCCTCTTTCCACTGCTTATATTTCTATACTTAATTTGCTTATTAAATATTTATAAATTATTTCGTTTATTTCCTGCTTTAATACCCACAATCTTTCTTAGGAATATGAGAGCTATTTAGTCAAATCGGCGTGATTTTAAATTAAAAACTCGTTGCTCTCATCGCTCTAATTAATAATGCTCTAATTAATAATTCCTTAGTATTTCCTCCTGGAATTAAATTTTCTTTATTACATTCGAACCATACACTCAAACGAACGACATAAAACAGCTTATAAAAAACACAGCCGCATGTAAATTTTTATGATAATACCAAGCAGTAGAGTGGTCTCAAAGAGTCATTCATCTGCATACTAGACCTACCCATAAAAAAAAAAAAAGAAGCATAACATTGTGAAGAGCAAGGCAATCCGTGCTACGAGTGGGAGTGGCGTCGTCGAGTTCAGCAAGACGGCGCGTCCCGACGCAGTTCTGGCGTCTAACACCGACGACCACGACGACGACGACGTCGGTCGGTTCAGTTTTCGCGCGTCAATCGTCCATCCAGCATCGAATTTTCACGTTTGCACTAGTTTCGCTACTACTACTACTACTTTGGTGGTGGTAGTTCGCGTAGCAGCTGTTTTTCCTTTTTTTCGTCCCATTCGTTTCGCAATCGGTGACAGTGATGGAAGATCAAAGTGTTGTTGATTGTTGATGGCGTCTTGAGAGTGAGATAATAATTGTTGTGTTTGTGTGGATTTTTACTTCTGATGAGAAGTGACCAGATGGAAAACTTGTTTAGGCCGTGGATGTTTTTCATTTTTTGTTTTTTGTTTACTGGTAAGCAAGATTCTTTTTTTTTACATACGTTGACATTGCTAGTTTTAATTTTCTAAAAAGACTTTAAGTATTTAATTTATAAACCAAATTCAATTAAAACACACTCAAAGTTGAAATGCCTAACTTTTGTATTTTTTCTAAAATTGATTGTTAAACAAGAAGTGGGCTGATTTTACTCAATATTCCACTAGTGGCTAGGGCACACCTTATGCTCTAATAAAACATGTATAAAAAAAAGATACTTTCGTAGTAGGAAGTGAAACTGATCACCATCAGACTTAACAATCAGTTGTTTTGATTGTTTGCTAATTAGAAACAATTAAAAACATAAATATTCAATTAAAAAAAATCTGGCAAATTTTTTAAGCACCACTAGAGATAAGTATGAATAATTCGATTTTTAAAAAATTATGACCACTTTTAATAAATGTTCCATTTTACCCTATTTGCCACTCATTTTTAGAAAACACTTAAAACCATAATAAAAATAATACACAAACACTAATTCAATTAAAATTAATTGAGTAATTAATACTCTTGAGTAATTATTTCTCTCTCTCTCTCTCTCTCTCTCTCTCTCAGATGACTAAATGCAGTCAACTGCCTGGAATAAATTAAAAAAATCTTCCAGGCAATTGAGTTATACTCTCTTATTATTTTTCTCTCTCTCTCTCTCTCTCGGATGACTAAATGCACTCAACTGCCTGGAATAAATAAAAAGGTTCTTCCCGGCAAATGAATTGAGTCAAACTGTCTTACTCTCTCTCTCTTTCTCAGTTGGTTAAATGCACTCAAATGCCTGAAATAAAAAAAAAGATTCTTCCAGGCAATTGATTTGTACTCTCTTACTATTTCTCTCTCTCGCTCTCTCGGATGACTAAATACACTCAACTGCTTGGAATAAATAAAAACATTCTTCTTGGCAAATGAATCGAGTCAAACTGCCTTACTCTCTCTCTCTTTCTCAAAAGGTTAAATGTACTTAAGTGCCTGAAATAAAAAAAAAAATTCTTCCAGGCAATTGAGTTGTACTTTCTTAATATTTCTCTCTCTCTCTCTCTCTCTCGGATGTCTAAGTGCACTCAACTGCCCGGAATAAATAAAAAGGTTCTTCTTGGCAAATGAATTGAGTCAAACTGTCTTACTCTCTCTCTCTCTCTCTCTTTCTCAGATGGTTAAATGCACTCAAGTGCCTGGAATAATAAAAAAGATTCTTCCAGGCAATTGAGCTGTACCCTTTTAATATTTCTCTCTCTCTCTCTCTCTCTCGGATGACTAAATGCACTCAACTGCCTGGAATAAACAAAAAGGTTCTTCTTGGCAAATGAATTGAGTCAAACTGTCTTACTCTCTCTCTCTTTCTCAGATGGTTAAATGCACTCAAATGCCTGGAATAAAAAAAAGATTCTTTCAGGCAATTGAGTTGTACCCTCTTACTATTTATCTCTCTCTCTCTCTCTCTCTTGGATGACTAAATGCACTCAACTGCTTGGAATAAATAAAAACATTCTTCTTGGCAAATGAATTGAGTCAAACTGTCTTACTCTCTCTCTCTTTCTCAAAAGGTTAAATGCACTTAAGTGCCTGAAATAAAAAAAAAATTCTTCCAGGCAATTGAGTTGTACTTTCTTAATATTTCTCTCTCTCTCTCTCTCTCTCTCGGATGTCTAAGTGCACTCAACTGCCCGGAATAAATAAAAAGGTTCTTCTTGGCAAATGAATTGAGTCAAACTGTCTTACTCTCTCTCTCTCTCTCTCTTTCTCAGATGGTTAAATGCACTCAAGTGCCTGGAATAATAAAAAAGATTCTTCCAGGCAATTGAGCTGTATCCTTTTAATATTTCTCTCTCTCTCTCTCTCTCTCGGATGACTAAATGCACTCAACTGCCTGGAATAAACAAAAAGGTTCTTCTTGGCAAATGAATTGAGTCAAACTGTCTTACTCTCTCTCTCTTTCTCAGATGGTTAAATGCACTCAAATGCCTGGAATAAAAAAAAGATTCTTTCAGGCAATTGAGTTGTACCCTCTTACTATTTATCTCTCTCTCTCTCTCTCTCTTGGATGACTAAATGCACTCAACTGCTTGGAATAAATAAAAACATTCTTCTTGGCAAATGAATTGAGTCAAACTGTCTTACTCTCTCTCTCTTTCTCAAAAGGTTAAATGCACTTAAGTGCCTGAAATAAAAAAAAAATTCTTCCAGGCAATTGAGTTGTACTTTCTTAATATTTCTCTCTCTCTCTCTCTCTCTCGGATGTCTAAGTGCACTCAACTGCCCGGAATAAATAAAAAGGTTCTTCTTGGCAAATGAATTGAGTCAAACTGTCTTACTCTCTCTCTCTCTCTCTCTTTCTCAGATGGTTAAATGCACTCAAGTGCCTGGAATAATAAAAAAGATTCTTCCAGGCAATTGAGCTGTACCCTTTTAATATTTCTCTCTCTCTCTCTCTCTCTCTCGGATGACTAAATGCACTCAACTGCCTGGAATAAACAAAAAGGTTCTTCTTGGCAAATGAATTGAGCGTTTTTTTAAAACACTTCTATGACTCAGTTCCTAAATTATATAATGAAGCGTTTGTCAATTAAAATATTAGTCAAAATAAGTGATGCTTTTATGCAAAGTATTAAAAAACGTTATATGTAACATAATATTAATCTCTATATATTATGGTACCTAAATAAATAGAATTTAGTATTAAATATAAATAAATTTGTTAACTATCTTTTGAGACTGATTCTTAAGTAAATTATTTTATTATATGTTTTAGAGACTTTAATATATTAAGATCTAATTACTAGAAATGAGTAAGTAGAACTAAAAACTTAACTAAGTCCAATTAATCCACTCCAGTGTCAATGTTCTTTTAGCCTTAAAGATGAACTTTCGAACTTTGAGGTCGGGAAAATGAACTTTTAAGTTGAACTTTTAAAGTGTGTTTTTTTTTTGTTAAATTCCTTTTAAGACGATGATTTTTTTTACTCGACTTCTTAAATTCCTCCTTACCCTTAAAAACCCTTTTGGATTTAAATCATGCATTTAGAAAAACACTATTTTTCGTCTATATTATCCAATCTATAATGAATATATATAAGATTATATCAAATATAAATAAATAGTTTTATTATATTGAATATATGTTTTCTGCATAAACATTGTTTTTCATCAACACAACCCTTACCCCCCCACCCACCCCAAACATCTGCGCAGTGAAAAATTCTTTTGAAAAATCACCGTTTCTCGTCCATGCAATTCAATAGCACTGTTTTTGCATTAAATATTTATTAAGATAGATATATATAATTATATTAAATTTAAATAAGCAAACTGTATTATTCGATTAGATATTAACGAGAAA
The DNA here is from genome assembly GCF_022605725.1 of Anthonomus grandis grandis. Classification (NCBI taxonomy): domain Eukaryota; kingdom Metazoa; phylum Arthropoda; class Insecta; order Coleoptera; family Curculionidae; genus Anthonomus; species Anthonomus grandis. The sequence goes on from NC_065560.1 coordinate 3,099,585, forward strand.
ACCAGCTGTTATTTATGCGTAATATTTTGGAAAATAATGATTTTTAAATAAAAATTCTTACTGGTAAGTTGCGTGGGGTGGGTGGGGGGGTAAGGGTAGGGTTAATTAAAAACATTTTTTTTGCAGACATTAATTGCGTGTGAAAAAATTTTTTTTAGAAAATTATAGGTGATAAAAAAACTATTTATTCTTTTCTTACACAACCTTAAGGTTTTCGAGTAAATAAAGCGTAATTTCAGACAATTGAGAAGTATTAGATAATTTTTTGTCTCATCAATTGAATTTTACTTAAATTTTCTTCAATTTCATGCAGTTGAAAAGTTGATTTCTTTTTTAATTATTCAGGAATTTATTTGTCCATCTGATCACCTTTTATGCAATTTAAAAAATTTGTTGTGGCTTCCAGGCATTTTATATAATTGCTTACGTTTTATTATTGATAGACTTCACAGTGGTCTGTCCCAGGGAGGAATTACTAAATACTTTAAAAAATTTAAAAAAAATGACTTTATATATATATTATATATTACTTAAAAATTATACTGCCCCTATTTTTGAGCCCCTAGCATTAAAAAGTTACTTATTTTGCTTGTCAATCACTTTATTTCAAAATTTTATTAAAGGATCTGGGAACTGGATAACAGCATAAATTGATACAAATTAAATCAATTATATTAAGTAATAAATTATTATAATTATGGACACAAAAACACCCTTAAGAATTAAAATAATAGTTAATTAATTAGTAGATTACACTCAAATGTTGAGTGGGAAACTTGATAGGGCCCTAATTAGTGAAATGCTTCTCGGACTATATCCGTTCGAGTCTTTGGCCTATGATGATGATTTTTTTTACTCAACTTCTTAATTTCCTTATTACCCTTAAAAACCCTTTTGGATTAAAGTCATGCATTTAGAAAAATTAATAAATAAAAAAATATTCTCTGTCTTATTTTATTTTGAACTTTTGTTTAACAAGTCATTATCAAAAAAATAGCTTGATATGCAAAAAATCATTTATTTATAAATTAAATAGCTTTTTGGATTTAGCATACTCGTACTTTATACTGTAATTTTTTTTTAATTTTTTATTATATTTGAATTATATTTCGAAAATAAATGCACTTTTTATATTATAAAAATAAACCTTTAACTAACAATAAAATTATAATTTTTCTACAAAAATATGTATTTAGTGTATTTTTATGTATTTAGAAAAATTGAAAATTAGTCTTTGATTTTCACCTCATTTTTAGTCTTGTTTCCGCTAGCTTTAAAGTAAACTATAAAAAAAAATGAACAAGAACAATATATTAATTTATTCATTTAATTTAAGTTTTTTTTATAATAAATAAATATTTTTTATACAAATCGACGAGGCCCATGATTTCTCAAACACACTTCTTGGTTATAAAAATTCTAATTTAAAAGTATTATATATAAATATATTAAAACACTAACTATAGTATAAGCTACATGATTTTTCTATAAATAAAAGGCAAAATATATTGTAATAAAAAAAATTTTTGAATAATTAAAATATTTATATATTTTGCTACAGTTTTAAATTGACTGTATTTTTTCGAATCCATTTAAGAAAATCAATTTTTTTTTAAATGAATGTTTTTATATTTATGTTTTATATTTTAAAAAAATGACAATTAAATTATTAATGTGTATTATATTTATGAATTATTTATATATTTTAAAGGAAGTTAATTTATTTAAAATATCCTATTAATCTGAATTATCAAATAATTTTGCAAACACTTCAAGGTGACGAATTATGCTTATAACTTAAGCCTTAAACCTTTTTTTTATTTAGGATTAAAATAAATGCAAATATCTTCAAACCCTCTTTAACTCATTTGCATTATTCAAACCCTTTTTAATATCGAATTCTAATGCAAAAATGGCAAATTCCTCGGTCGTAAAGTCACCCTATTCTTAATGTAAAAATAGTGTGGAACGCAAAAGTTGAAACTTTGTGGTTTATATTATGGATTATAAAGTGATGCTATAAAATTTAAAAAATATTGTCATTATAGTAACTTACGGAGAAAACAAACTAATTTTCTTGTTATGCATAACTTAAATGGATACGATATGTTATATTTCTTAAGTAAGAACTAGGTAAAATTAGATGTATATAGGAGCATAATTTTATGATTAAATTAAACTTTAACTAAACTGTTGTTTGTTCCATAGAAAATTGAATAACGAAATTGTGAACTACTTTAAAAAACCAGAAAATGACTTTTTCGCCGCTAATTGGTTTTTAAATTAATTCTTAATCCAGACCGTAGGTGAATACAAAAGTGCAAAATAGAAATTCTGCTTTATTTTACCCCAAATATTATAAATATAAATCACAACCATTAAGCATTTTCAATATTACATTTTATTGATTCAGTAACTGAAAATTTAATTTATATTAGTGGAAATTGCATGCTAGCTACATAAATAATGGCATTACATGCAGATAAATTAAATTCGTGTGAATATAACGAAAAAAAGACAACTTGCCTTTATTAATAATAAACGAACTTGTAGCGCTAATGTTGTTTTCTTCATATATGACAAAAGTTTTATTTAGGTCGCTAAACGGTCAGCGATTCATCTTTCCCTTCTAGGGTGATAAATGAGTCGGTGGAGTTTTTGTTGACACCAGGAAATTGCAGTTTAACTTCCTGGGCAATATTAATAGTTCAGGAGTTCAGAAATATCAGCTCCCCAAATGAAAAATGGCAGATCGTCTAAGAAAATTAAACGAAACAAGTAGTGTGTATTCGTTAAGGGATGTTTAGACAATAGAAATTAATAAGCATTTATAAAGCATTATGTATGTATATATTTTAGGCAAGGCATTTTAATTGCTGAATATGTTTCTTTTTTACATATAGAGAAATATGTTTGTAATACGCTCCTATAAAAATAGTAATCCTAAGAACTTAGGTCAGGTGATCGGTGGGGATTTACAGAATTTTTCTAGCGAAGGCTCAATTTTTGAATTGTTCCTGTGAATGAATATAATTTTTTGTCTTAAACTTGTGCCAAGCTGCATTTAAATAAATTGGAACCGCGTTTGTAAAAGTTCAAAAATGTTCAATTTTTTACTGTTTTTTTGAGATTCATTAAAATACAAGGAAGTTTGACAAAATGCTGGTAATCTAGGAAGAAATGTTTGCCAATTTGACCCAATTGATGAACATTGGCGCCCAACAATGGGTCCCAAATATGTAAAAAAAATTGTCAGATGGACCATAAGTTTATTCAACAAACTCTAAGGATACAATTTGTCGAATGTTCTTAACAGAACTGGATAAATTGCAAAAAATCGTTATCAGAGTTTCAGTAATAGAAAACTCATGGATATTATCAAAAGCTTTACAAAAATCTTAATATATGTCACAATTATTAAGTATTTTTTCAATAAATTGAACAAATTTTTACACTGTCAAAGGATTTACTAAAATCTAAATACTGAAAGGGTTCCAATGACGATTTTTTTATTTTAAATTCACCTGAAAGTTAATATATGAGTTTCTTCAGCAAGAAAATTTAGAGTTATTGAGTAGTTTTTTAATATATTGATAAAATGTTGATTGTATCAAAGGATTTAGAAACACCTAAATATATATGAAAAGGATTTCTACGAAAGCCATTTTTTTTTACTTAAAATTATTTGATGTTTATTTTCGGTGCTTTCCATAAGTCCTTCATGAGAAAGAGAGAGAAAGAGAAAAATAAATTTTATTTATTAATATATTTTTACTTTTTAAATATTACGTTGAAATGAAACTATATAGAAATTATTATTATTATCATCATCAATGGATTTTATTTTATTGAAACCTAGTATAAAGCTTTATTGAAACTTAATTTTGTGTAGAACCTAGACCTTTTAAATTATGTATTTATTTATTATGTTTCTTGAGAAATTTATAAATAAGATTTTGATTTGAAGTGTCTATGTTGCTCAAATGTGTGAAAAAGGGAATTTTCTCAAAAATAAATGAAAAGCATGTCATTGTTAATTTTTTAACCGTGAAGATGATACGAGGAGATTCGAAATAGTGGCACTTAATTTGTAAACCGTCGACTCAAAACTCTGAGAATATTTTCGGAAATCCTCACTCTTGTACTCACTCGCCTGGAAGTTTTAGTTTTTAGTTTTACATAATGATGCCTCCTTTAGACAAGGAACACCATTTCATAATAATCGGCAATATTTAGTAGGAGTGAGTAGGAGAGTCAGACGTGGGTAAAAAATTATTTTTTCTTGAAAATTCTATCGCATTTCACGTCTCACTGACATTCTAAACCGAAAAAATTAATTTTGTAGTGAGCCTCCGTTTAAACCAGGAACACAATTTTATTGCGATCGTCAATGTTTCGTGGGAGTGAAAGGGAGAATAAAATCCAAAAGTGAGTAAAAAAATTTCGCTTTTACCTCATTTCAGTCCTCTTTCACCTCCTCAATCACCTTAAAAAGTGATTTTTATTAAGTAGTAATTTACAAAGGAGTGATAATACGTATACGTTAGAAAAATTCAATTCTTGACTATTTTATGAGATTCATTAAGATGCAGGGAACTTCGACAAAATGCTGCTAATTTAGCCAGAAATTTTGTTTTTTTTTTTTGAAAAATCTTATCAATTTGACCAATAATTGTTAACTTTTGAATTTTTTGTTGAGCGCCAAAAATTGTTGGGCGCTAAAAATTCTCAAATATTTCAAAGACAAAAAAGTCAAAATCCTAAATATAAATTCATTAATTTTGCAAAATTTTTAACATGCAAGAAAATCAAATTGACCAAATTTTCCTTATTTGACCAGGAATGCAGACTTGGAGCAAGACATAAATTAATATAGTTTAACAATCAGATTTACAGGTAAATATAATAGTTTTTAAAAATTTTAGGGAAATTATTCACTGGCTTCGATAGTTGTTCCCTATATGCAGCAATTCCACAATGCTTCAACTGCAACATCTTTTTTTTTAAATAAAAGAAGTGCATTTTGGAAGTGGGTGTATGATTAATAACGATAAATATAGGTTATAAGGAATACTTGCCAAATTTTTAATTTTCTGTACTACTGACAAAATTACTTTTTTGTTGGGCGCCAAAATTCAATTCTTGACTATTTTTGAAATTCATTAAAATGCAGGGATCTTCGAGAAAATGCTGCGAATCCAGCCAGAAATGTTGTTTTTTTTTTGACAAATTTGACCAATAATTGCCAAACTCTTGAATTTTTTGTTGGGCGCCAAAAATTCAAAAGTTTAGAAATTATTGGTCAAATTGATAAAATTTGTCAAAAAAAAATAAAATTTGTGGCTGAATTAGCAGCATTTTGTCAAAGTTCCCTGCATCTTAACGATTCTCATGAAATAGTCAAGAATTGATTTTTTTTAACGTATAACGTAGTGATCACTCGTTTGGTTATCACTACCTAATAAAAATCACTTTTTAAGGCGATTGAGGAGGTGAGTGAGAATTAAACCAAGGTAAAAGGGAAATTTCTTAATAAAAAAAGAAAAAAAGAAAAGGAAAAAAAAAAGAAAACTTCTTAGTAACGCCGCCATATCCGCAATTTTATATGCTTCGCCATTATGGAGCAGAGCTCTAAAGTATGAAAAGTATCGGAAAATGCTAGAAGGAGTAAATAGAAGATTAGCAATATGTGCCACGTCTGCATATTATAGAACCGTGTCCACGGAGGCGGTCCTTACAGCTGCTGGAATGCCGCCAATTGACCTACTGGCACAAGAAAGGACAGCAAACGGCCCAGAATTCAACTTATAAGCACTTGGCAATCTAGATGGTCTTCTTATGAAGGATGGGCGAAGAATTACATCAAGGATGTTCGTAAATGGTCCTCGAGGACATGGGGCACCTTATGCAGGCAATAACAGGCCATGGTATCTTCGGGACCTTCTTGAAGTGGATTCGTAAGCAGGAAACTGACAGATGCTGGTGTTGTGCGGAGCATACGCTTTTCCAGTGCAAAAACTTCGAACCTCAAAGAGAAGTTGCTAATCAAATCTGCAATGTTGTAGTTTCAAAACTAAATGTAGCGGAATTGTTGCTGCACAGCGAGAAAGATTGGAATAGCATTAGCAAAATGTGTAGAAATATACTAATTATCAAAATAAAAGAAGAGATGCGGAGAGGCAAGAAAGAGGGAAGAAGCACAATTAATGACGTAAAAAGGAGAAAACCCTGAAGTAATGCTCACGAGCGGTTCCAGGGTCACAGAGGAAAAAAAATTCAATTTTTGCCTATTAGACTCAAATGCCTGGAATTTTGACAAAATTTTATCAATAACTTTTTGTTTTGAGAAAAAGGCATACGACTGCAGTGATCAGCAAAAAAAATAAATATAAATATTTCATAGTCAAAATCCTAAACATAAATTCATTAATTTTGCAAAATGTTTAACATGCAAGAAAATCGAATTGACCAAATGTTCCTTATTTGACCAGGAATGCAGACTTGGAGCAAGACATAAATTAATATTGTTTTACAATCAGATTTACAGGTAAATATAATAGTTTTTAAAAATTTTAGGGAAATTATTCACTGGCTTCGATAGTTGTTCCCTATATGCAGCAATTCCACATTTTTTTAAATAAAAGAAGTGCATTTTGGAAATGGAGTGTATGATTAATAACGATAAATATAAGTTATAAGGAATACTTGCCAATTTTTTGAATTTTTTGTACTACTGACAAAATTACTTTTTTGTTGGGCGCCAAAATGCAATTCTTGACTATTTTTTGAAATTCATTAAGATGCAGGGAACTTCGAGAAAATGCTACTAATCCAGTCAGAAGCTTTGATTTTTCTTGACAAATTTTATCAATAATTGCCAAACTTTTAAATTTTTTGTTGGGCGCCAAAAATTCAACAACTGCTAAAATATCCAATTTTTGCTTATTGGAATTCGCTCAAATACCACGGATTTTGACAAAATTTTATCAATAATTGCCAATTTTTTAAATTTTTTGTTTTGAGAAAAAAGGCATACGACTGCAGTGATCAGCAAAAAAAATTAATATAAATATTTTAAGGACAAAAAATACAAAACATAAATTCAATAATTCTGCAAAATTTTTAACATGCAAGAAAATCAAATTGACCAAATGTTCCTTATTTGACCAGGGATGCAAACTTGGAGCAAGACATAAATTAATATTGTTCAACCGTCAGAGTTACAAGTAAATATAAAAGATTTAGGGAAATTAGTCACGGGCTTCGATAGTTATTACATATATATATATGCAGCAATTCCACAACGCTTCAAATGCGAATTTTTTTTAAAATAAAAGAAGTGCATTTTGGAAGTGGAGTGCATCATTTATGACGATAAATAAAGGTTATAAGAAATAATTGCCAAACTTTTTGTACTACTGGCGAAATTACTTTTTTGTTGGGCGCCAAAATTTAATTTTTGAATATTTATTGTAATTCTCTCAAATTCCAGGAATTTAAAAAAAAATTTAGGAAATTCGATCAATAATGGCCAAAATCACTTTTTTGTTGGGCGCCAAAATTTAAATTCCATGAAACATTAGGATCTTCTATCCCGAGAGAACCTTAACTGTATTCGAAATTCGGAGAACAGAAAAGTTCTGTAGAACCTTAAATAAAAGCAACATTACTATATAGCTATATAGCAGATTTATTCTAGCCAAGACATAACCTCGCATCTCTGTATCTTGAAAGACCGAAGAGTTATGACAGTTTCTGTACCACCACTTCCTATACCCTAAAGGCTTGAGTGGGGACATCAATATCAACAGCTATGTATTTTAATACTGCCAAATTAATTAAGGTTTCTACTGACGTAAATTAATTCATATATTGTTCTTTAATACATTTTTATGACCTTTCCCTCAGAAAATTATAAGGAACCTAATTAGCTAGTGGAAAGTAGTTGTGGTCGGAACTCTTTGTTGAGATTTATTGAATCGTTTTTTCATATTAATTTCCGATTTGTCTTCATAAAGTGCTTTATTTTCTCTTAAGATAGCTATAAAAATCAATTATTTTTTATTAAACTAACAATGGTTTATTTACACTTTATATGTAATCCTGTCAAAAAACTATATAAATATATCAAACAAAAAAATGTTGCCTGATGTGTAGAGAACCTTCAAGAAGTTTTATGGTTTCTGAAAACTATGTCCAGTTTTCCAGAAAACGATAAGAGTGAAACTCCTAAATAAAATTTACGACAATAAAAATACCGATATTATTTAACGTGTGACTGAAATCCCTTCTTCGATTTTAATAGTGTGCGAATTTCCCATTTATTCTTTAGGCGAATATACCCAAACCGAATCGAAATATTTCTAAATAAAATATCGGATAAAAGTGCATTCCTGAACTTTTCTCGGATTCAATATAAAGGATTTCTGTATTTATGGCTACTTATTTCGGAATTTTCTTGGTACCGAAAACACTCGTTTCTCGCGATCTTTTGAAATCCAACGGTATATTTTTGATAATATACGTTCATAGTGCTTTATTTAAAAAATCCTTATTGTTTTGACATTCTTTGAAATGTAATTTTTTTTTATAAACTATTGGTTAAAAAGTTAGAACTATTTAAAGATAAATAAGGCTTATAGAAAATAAATGAAGAAAAATAAAGTAAATCAGAAGCCAAGGAATTACAAAAAAAATTCTCAATATCCAAAAATCTCTTGTGAAAATCAAATGAAACCCTTTAAGATGACATTCAAAAATTTTCCTTAAAAATAAAAAAAATTAAAATTGTACTCATTTCCAGCAAATTTTTTGTACTCAATCTGTTTTTTTGCAGATGACCTTATCCAAAAAAACATTAATTGAGTTGAACTTGGCAACGCCTCAATCAATGTATTAAGCGTTTATTTTATGAGATATCTTGAATTTCATGTAAAATAGGCATAAAAAGCGTATTTTGGGTATTTTTATTAAAATTGCTTGGAAAAAAATTGCAACATTCTAAATGTGCTAAAAACTATCATCGTCAATCATTTTTTACGACTTAATCTATTTTGCTCTGTTTTGTAGTTAATTAATCTTTTATAGAAATGTATCATCAACTGCAAAGTTATTCGGTTTAAAACAGGCATCCAGGTGGTTAATTTTATTATATTTTATTCATTTTTAAGACGATTTTGTTAATTTTAATTTCATTGGATAGAAAATAAAATTCTCTAAGCACCAGTTTTTGTTTCCTTCCAATTAGGTTAAAAATGACAAAGTAACAAGTAATTTTATTTAATTAAATATCATATTTATTACAATTTTCTAGGGAATAAAAAAAACAACCATAATTTTCTTATTTGTTAATTTTTTTGAATTTACAGCATCCTACATCCTTGTACGATGCTGTTTATTTCATGACTGTAGCAACTAACTACAACTACAACAAATAATATTTTTTTACAAGAATTCTTGATTAAGTACTTGGACCTTTGGGACTTCTAACTCATTTTACTTAAAGTGCTTTTAATATTTTTTAAATTTTCTTATAACAATTTAAAGCCTATTAAATCGCCTATAAGAAAATGGTTATTTCATGGCTATAGTTCTATTACAGCTGCAGAATTTTTTTTTTTTTATTACTAGAATTCTTCCTAAACTTCCTAAAAAATTAATTTTGTAGTGAGTCTCCGTTTAAACCAAGAACACAATTTTATTGCGATCGTCAATGATTCGTAGGAGCGAAAAGGAGAATAAAATCCAAAAGTGAGTTAAAAAATTTCGCCTTACCTCTTTTCACTCCTCACTCACCTCCTCAATCGCCTTGAAAAGTGATTTTTATTAAGTAGAAATGAATAAACGAGTGATCACTACGTATACGTTAAAAATTCAATTATTTACTATTTTTTGAGAAATATTAAGACAAATTTGACCAGTAATTGCCAAACTTTTGAATTTTTTGTTGGGCGCCAAAAATGCAACAACTGCTAAAATATCCAATTTTTGCCCATTGGAATTCACTCAAATGTCTGGAATTTTGACAAAATTTAATCAATAATTTTTTGTTCTGAGAAAAAAGGCATGCGACTGCAGTGATCAGCAAAAAGAATAAATGTAAATATTTTAAAGGCAAAAACGCCAAAATCCTAGAGATAAATTCATTAAATTTGCAAAATTTTCAACATACAAGAAAATCAAATTGACCAAATTGTCCTTATTTGACCAGGGATGCAAACTTGTAGCAAGAAACAAATTAATATTGTTTAACGATCAGATTTACAGGTAAATATAATAGTTTTTAATAAATTTAAGGAAATTATTTACTCGAAGTTGTTCCCTATATGCAGCAATTCCACAATGCTTCAAATGCTACATTTTTTTTTTTAATAAAGGAAGTACATTTTGAAATTGGAGTTTCTGAATTGTAACGATAAATAAGGGTTATAAAGAATAATTGCCAAATTTTTGAATTTTTTTGTACTACTGACAAAATTACTTTTTTGTTGGGCGCCAAAGTTCAATTTTTGACTATTTATTGGAATTCTCTCAAATTCCAGGAATTCTAGGTTTCTTATAACAACTTGAAGCCTATTAAATGGCCTATAAGATAATGGTTATTTCATGGCTATAGTTCTACTAGAGATACAGAAAATAATATTTTTCTTACAAGAGTTCTTGATTAAGAAGTTAAACCTTCGGGACTCTTACATCATTTTACTTAAGGCCTTTTACATATTCTTTTAAACTTCTTTAATCATGTTAAAACGTGTTAAATTTCCTGTACAGAGCTATTTATTTCAATTCTGTAGCTATCACACGGCTACAAAAAAATAATTTTTTTTTTCGAAATTTATTGATTACGAAATTGGACCATTGAGACCCATTTGCTTAAAATTTATGAAAAAAATTTTTTTTATTACCCTAAATAAATAGCAAACATAAGCCAGAAAAGAATATGGATCTTGTGATAATGGTATGTATCTAGAAGTATTTAACTAGCGTTGTTTACTAAATATCAAAAAATTTTTAAGCAAAATTTCTTAATAATAAATTGTGTAACACACCCCAAAGAAATATACAACAAAACACTATGCACTAGTATATATATATATATATATATATATCGTTTCATTTTGAAGAAACGCTGAATTTCTCTCCTTAAATATTATTTTTCTGCTTTTAGAGCTTTACTGCAATTTTCCATTGTCAACAAAAGCTGGTGGACTCATTTATCAGCCTTGACTGTCTGAGGCACGGCTCATTTCGTTTCGTAAACATGCTGTAGTTCCAAATACGTTTATATATATTTATATATAAAGCATTAAGATTTGTGATCTATCATAACATTTTTAATAAGGAATCTGTGCTTGATAAATAAATAATTCAACTGACGTTTGCTTCAAAAATAATGGTATAGTATTTAATTGTATATATAAATGTGTCTTGTAATTGTATCTGTAAATGGAAATACACCTAGAGAATAAAAAAGTCTGAGAATATGACTGTCAGACCAAGAAATGTCTCCGTTATGGTTGTTTTGACCTGAGGTACCTGCAGATGCGGAAGCTACTATACTTGATGCAGATTTCTTGCTAAAAGTAGTAATAGTAAACAAACTTTCAAACTTAAGAAAGAGAGTACTTCAAATTTTTAATACCAATGTTTAAGAGCATACGGTAAAGGTATGGCACATTTCAAAGGCTTTAAACGAGTACAATAATTAAAATATTTATAACGCATGAAGTGTAAGACCTTAATATAAGGTCTTTGGTGTCGAATTTTAACGATTTACCAATTTTATTAATTAGTAAGGCTTCCGATCGTATGATGTTGTAGAATGTCAAAGGCTTTAGAGAAATCTAACATTATACGAGTAAAGACTCGATTGATATACATATAACCTCGTTTCTCAGGTACTCCATTCTTTTTCTGGTAATAATTTGATTCCATGACGTTCTAATAAAAAAAACTACAATTGATCAATTTGATGACACAGAAGAATGTAAAATTGAATTTATAAGGGATAAAGAGCAATATTATTCAGATGGAAGGAGGCGAGGAATTTTTAAATTTCAGTTCATAAGTTTAGGTTCCTTCTATTTGGAAATTGGATAATTACAGTCTGGTTGCAAAGTTGGTTTAATATTTATAATAAGCAGTAATAAATATTCTAATGTTGGTATATTATCTTTCTTCAGGCGAGTAGTTTAATAAATTATATTTCCTTAAGAACATTTGTGTTACCCTAGTTTTATTATTTGTAGAAATTTTACAAACAGATAGGGAAAGGGAATTCAGTAATCGAACGACTTCATTAATTGAAATATTAATTTTTGGAGGCCATTGTATCAAAATGTTATCATTCTTTATTGAGTGGATGAATGCACTATAAAATAAGAAAAAATTATATAACATTTTAGAATAGTAAAAGGAATAAGGAAATCTCATTGGAATTGCATTTGTCTCATTTAATTTCTCAAGTATCTACTAGGAAATACTAATGCAGCTAGGATACTTTTGAAATAAAAAAAAAAATTGGGTCAGAGAGTCATGGTGAAATTTTCCAGGAGTATAAAGACTTAAAACCTCATAAAAATTTAAAAAAATCATTTTTTTTCTCTAAAAAATATATGCGAGATGAGACACAGTATACACTTTTGTTTATAACATTTACTTAAAAACACAATTTTAAACAATAAACCCAAGACAAAGTACCATAAATAAAACGTGGTTTTTTCCCTACCAAAAATACACTGTCACATTTTACCCGTAACCCCAAAGAACTTTTTCCCGTGCATCTGTTTTCCATCAACTCCCTCCCCTCCTCTCGTGCCAAGCACAGCCAACCGCTTTGCCTCAAAAAATAATTTAAATCAGTCGGTATAAATCATAAGAGAAACCTTTCCCATACACGGTATCATAAAGCGGCTCCCATTTATGAGATGCCAACGAAACGACGTTCCCTACGAGATACTTTTCTAAACAAATCTTTGCTTTTGATAAGACGGTGGCAAATTTTCAACTTTTTTACTAAGATAATATATTACGGTTACAAAGTTGGCTAAAGGAGCCCCTTGTGAGTTTTTTTAGCGAGAGAACTTCGCGGAGTTCCGGGTCGCAAGCCATATTGTCTTTTTGGGAGTTTTATAGGGGCGTCGAGTTCTTGACGGGGCGTCATTTAACGGACATTTTATTTCAAGTTACTTGCATAAACTTAAAATTAGTATGAAATGATGATACGAAAGTTCTTTTTGGTCTCAAGGCATTAAAAGTCAGACGTAAACTAACCCACTAACTTGTGCAGATTTACTAATAATCTGATGATAAGTACAGCCTTTATGGACAACTGTACTAAGTGATTTAATGCTTGTTGCCCAAAAAAATATTTCACTATTTTTGCTTCACATTGATTGAGGCAAAGAGTACTTAAAAATACGAGAAGTTTAACCAGAATATTAACATTTAAAATGTATTATAGTATTCATTATTTTTTGTTAAGCTTTATGTGAATTTTATTTTATTTTTATATAGTTTTGAAAATTTAAGTAATTTGTAGTAGCTTCTACCATACGGGTCAGTTATGTCACAGGACAATAGGAATTTCCTTTTTATTTCAATGATCAAGTTAAAAATTGTTCGTCAAATAAAAGTACATTGGGTCCAAACGACCAGAATTACTCTACAGTACCCTCTTTCTTATGGTTCTGTAAGAAATTCTCTATTTTATCTATTTTGTGTCCTTTTTTGCTTTGAGCTCCATAATTCCTTCAAATTATTTTTGTCTCTCCTCCATTCATTTATCTTTTTCTCTTAGACAATATATTGAGATGGTACACACAGGTACAAGAAGTATCAGAGATACAATATGTGGTCTTAATATATTCTAATCATATTAATTTATTTATGTATAACTTTAACGTGAATGAGAACTAAATTTTAGCACTCAAGTGAATTTTTTTATTAAGAAGTCATTTCCCGACTTTCAATGGATATATGCACACGTTAGTAATCAACTTTTTGGCGCCCAACATATGTGAAAATTAATTTCTGCATTCAATTCAATTCAAGTTTTTATATTATTCAAAAGTAATTTTTTAGGCTTTTATGGCTATATAGCTACATGAGGGCATAACTTAATATTTATAATTCAAAAAAAATTATTGGAAGTAAGGATAGTTTTCCAAGTATTAAATTTAAAAGTTAAATGATTAAATTAATATTGCGTAGGGTTGTTGGGTGGGGTCAGAAATAAAACGGAAACCTGTTTACTGTCGACGTTTCGACTTATATTAAGTCATCCTCAGGACACTGAAACGGATTCGAGTAATCACAGAGATAAACCAAAGTAATTTTAGGCACATAAAAAACACTATTAAAATAAATGTTCTTTACGTGTACAAACATTAAAACAACAAAAAAAAACAAAAACCACGACACAATTAAAATTAATATAATCCGTTAAAAATTTTTTTTTAATAAAAATAAATATAAAATTTATTTTTTATACATTACACCTCTTACCTAAGTCTCTTTCCCAACCCAATCCAAAATTAAAGATATTTTACTAAAAGCCAATTTTTCTCACAAACTATTAAACAAAATCCTTAACAACAATCCTACACCTACTAAAGTCCATAAATTTGCAAACATTGCTTATGTCAAAGGTTTGTCTAAAAGGCTAACAGGAGTGGTTTCTGATGAAGTCAAAATAGCGTTCAAAAATGAAAATACCATCAACAAATACTTCTCAAAACTCAAAGATAAAACACCAAATGCGTTACAAAGTGGCGTGGTTTATAAAATACCCAGTTCTGATTGCCAAGACTGCTCTAGCAGAACACTCCTTCAATCAACACTACCAATTTAATTTAATAGCACTCAGATCATTGGCAAAGAATCAAATTATAAAAAAATAATTTTACTAGAAATGGTTATAATAAAAAAGTACAAAGAAAGTATTAACTAGAGCTCACAGTGAATTAAAAAATTAAGTTTCTGGTTTTGAACGTAAAAGAACATACATCTTCCTCATCTACTAATTCTTAACTTATCAACATAAAATTGAATTATAAAAATTAAATAAATAAACGCTCGGAAGAATAAAAACATTTGTTTCTTGGCTTATTGTTGATTCTAGTTTGCCCACAATAACACCTACAATTTACCTCCTATTATCAATATGTTTTAATTATAACTAAAGAAACCTAGACTTAGGTAAGAGGTGTAATGTATAAAAAATTAATTTTATATTTTTTTTATTAAAAATTTTTTTTTTCACGGATTGTACCTGAATTTAATTGTGTCGTGGTTTTTGTTTTTTTTATTGTTGTTTTAATGTTTGTACACGTAAAGAATATTTCCTAATAAATGAATAAATAAGCTCCGTTTAAAAGAAGACTATATAAGGATAGACCATTTATGCCGTGGATAACGAGTAATATTAAATATCTAATTAAATTAAGAGACAAAGCTCGCAAAAAATATACTCGATAAAAAACTCTCGTAAATTTGACATATTACAGGCAATTAAAGAATTATACTAAACACGCAATTAATCGCTAAAAAATTACTTTTTTCAAGCAAATGTCTATTATAGAAAAGGGTAAAGAATTTTGGAACAAAGCAAAAAAACTTAATTTTACTAAAAAAAAGATTGACCCTATTCCTAAAAATCTCAATTTACCCGAGGACTTAAATATTTTTTTTTCGAACACCGTGGGTCCTACTAATTCAACATCATTAGAAAAACTTAACTTTTATGATTCAAATACATTTAGTCACTTTGAGACGGAATTTAATATAAGTCTTATAACTGAAAATAAAACTGTCGATATTATAAATAAAATAGGGTCAAATGCAATAGATGGTGATGGAATTTCCATTAGAGATCTTAAACTATGTCTTCCTTTTTGTCTTAAGCCATTAGTAAATATTTTAAATTCCTGCATCTTAGAAAACCAATTCCCCGATGATTGGAAAAAAGCGATACTTATTCCCTTACCAAAAATACCTTGTCCAACAGATTATAAAGACATTAGGCCAATAAGTATTCTGCCTGTCATTTCAAAAATCTTAGAACGTCACGTATATAACGAAATAGCTGACTATGTTTATAATTTAAAAATTATTCCTGATTGCCAGTCAGGATTTCGTAAATCTTTTAGTACTATAACAAGTCTTATCAGTATTGTTAATTATATCAGGTTTAAAGAGGATTCAAAGGAAATAACTTGCCTAACTCTTTTAGATCTAAGTAGAGCATTTGATACCATAGATCACCAAATGCTTTTGGCAAAACTGCTCTATCATGTTTTTCGGCAAATGCCATAAATTTTTTAGCTCTTATCTTAAAGCTCGATTACATTGTGTCCGAATGATGGTGAATTTATATTTTCAAGCTTTTTGTCATTTAAAAAAGGGGTGCCTCAGGGTTCCATATTAGGCCCCTTACTTTTCTCTTTATATGTTGCCTACATGAATAAGTGCATCGAAAATTCTAAGCTGCACCAATTTGCTGACGACTCAAATTTATAATTCTTTTAAAATATCAGACGTTCAGGTGGCACAGAATAAAATTAACGCCGACTTAAATCAGATTGCTTTGTTTGCTGAAAACCATAACCTCAAATTAAATGCTTTAAAGTCATGTGCAATGTTTTTTTTACAAAATAAAAGTCATCTTCTAGATTGCATGGAAAATTTTAAAATTAATATTAATGGAACAGCTATACCAACCGTTGCGGAAAAACGTAATCTAGGGGTTATATTCGATTCAAATCTCAGCTTTGCCTCCCACATTAAGAACAAAATTAACTTGTACTGTCTTTGGTGGATTATGCATTGTGTATGACGACTCACTAACCATATCTCTGTCAAGGACGGTGCAAAAACTGCAAAATAGTTGTATGCGTTTTTCCTTTAATATATCGTATAGGGACCACATTACTCCTTATCTAAATTCACATTTTATATTAAATATGAGAAATAGAAGGAAGTGTCATATGTATAATTTAATTTACAAAATAATTAAATCAGGTCAGCCGCCATATTTAAGGGACTTATTTTTTTACCATGATTATATACACAATGTAAGAAATCCAAACTTGAATAAAATTCCATTTAATCGAACATCAGTGAACAAATCATTCCAGTATGTAGGCATTCATATGTGGAACAAGTTACCGGATTAAAAATAGTTCACCAAAGAAATTTATTGCATATGTTAAAGAAATTCTACTTAATTCTCAACTAACATAGGTATTTTAACAAATTCACACCACCAAATTTTTATTAAAAATATAATTTAATTATTTTTATTTAATTGCAACCATATTATTTTTGAGTTCTTACTTTTTAAATCAACACTGGCCTTGTTGATCTTGCAGGCATAAAAATAAAATTTTAAATGGTTCATTTTGGAATATCTATTCGTTTTTGCGTCGTGTTGCCCTGGTTTTCCAGCCTCGGCTCGTGTTTTTTGCCGCCCTTCCTCCTCTCTGTCTATTGCTCAAATGGTACCTATATTAATGTAATTTATATAGTAAATTATTACACTATATTTTTTTTTTTTTAGCTTTTATATGTTTTTAGGGTTTAATGACTTATTCTCTGAATAATTATACTTGGGAAAGTCTTTATTCTTCTTTTAGTTGTAATTAGGTTAGTATGTTTTAACGGTCTGAGCAGCACATGCGCGTTCGCTCGTGTATGTGTTATCGGTTGTTTTTATAATCGCAGTTCAGTCAGCATTGCTCTTAGCATTGTGTAAATTCTTGTAATAAAAAAAATTAATTTTCTATGTACAATGTGGTAATAAAAGTCTTTTGAATTTGAATTTAAATTTATTTTAATAGTGTTTTTCATGTACTTGAAATTACTTTGTTTTGTCTCTGTGATTACTTAAATCCATTTCAGTGTCCTGAGGATGACTTAATATAAGTCGAAACGATAAAAATAATTTTTTGTAAACATAATTATTAAGTTATTCTCTCATGTAGCTATATATACATAAAAGTCTAAAAAATCACCTTGAATTGAATTGAATGCACAAATTAATTTTCACATATGTTGGGCCTCAAAAAGTTAAATATTAAAGTATGCATATATCCATTGAAAGTGGGGAAATGACTCCTTAATAAAAAAAAATCACTTGAGTGTTAAATTTTTGTTAACGGATTGTACCTGAATGTTATTTTGACTGTGTCGTGATTGTTGTTTTAATTTTTGTACACGTAAAGAACATTTGTTTTAATAGTGTTTTTTATGCACTTGAAATTATTGTGTTTTATCTCTGTGATTACTTGAATTCATTTCAGTGTCCTGAGGATGACTTAATATAAGTCGAAACGTCGACATTTAAGTAAACAGGTTTCTCTTTTATTTCTGACCCCACCCAACAGCCCTTCGCAATATTGGGTCACAAACACGAAGATTAAATTAATCGTTAGTATCTTGGAAAATTATGGACTGAAGTGTTTCCTGCCTTTTTTTTTAAACTGAAGTTTATGTCTTTCTGTTTTATACATATTCCAAAAATGAATTTTTCCGATAATAATACAAGGTAATTGAAGGAACGGTTTTTTTACCTAATTGCTAACTTTTGTTCTAATCCCATAACAAGCATAGCTTTCCCAATTTCTAAGCAGGGTACCGAGGCATGTTTCACTAATTTTCCTCTACATCGATGAGGGCAAAGAATTCTTAAACAAATAATGATTTATTTAGTAATAAAAGGACTGCGTTGTCTGTCTTAATTTGTGAATAGTATTGATGCTGTTATAATCATTCGCAATTTCAAGATTTCAGTAATTTCTTTACAAGTAGTCAAAATTAATTGGATTTCTAAAAAAATTCTTAATGATGCGTTTGAAGACCGTCTTCTGGATATTGTTGATACACCATTAACCAATGATACCTTCCCATAATCCTGGAAATTGTTAACTCATGTGAATCTATATAATGATTTTCTCAAGGTAATTTTGTATTGCTGGTATTTTTGGACTTTGAAAGAGCCTTATATAAAGACATACTGCTCAGAAAATTACGATATAGTTTTTTATCTATTAAAAGATACTTGCTTATTTTTATTCAATACCTCTATAAAATTAAACTAAAAAAAATATCTAGACCTCCATATCAATAAAGTTCATACCTGTACGCTATAATAGTCGTATGCATTCAAAGCGTAACGATGGTACAATCTATTGTACACGAATAACAACTACCTTACGAGGAGAATATAGAGTAATAAATTCCAAGTTTCCCTACATTTCCGTACAGTCATATTCGATGCCATTGTTACGAATAATAATTCGCTTTAACATTAGCATATATGCAAAAAAAAATAAATTCGGTGCTAGAGATATACACGTTATGTATTTAAGTTATATTCTAAACATAAAACACGCCTTTAAACCATGTAATAAATTTTGTGACAAAACTAATGAATGCGTCCAAGGATATTTCCATTTTCTTATTATCCTTCTATGTAAAATCTAAATATCCAAAAGCGATTTTTCTGCTTAAGCCCTTAAGTATCTATAAAAACCGACATTTTTCCCCCATATAATCGAAGTTTTAGGTAGTGAAAATTTTATGCGGCACCCCTTAATAAAATAGTCCATTAAATAGACGAATTTTTATTTTACGACCGTTTCCAATAAAGTACACTATTAAAGCGAAAAGAAATCACCAGACGAGAGTTTATAATATTAGGGAAAACAAAATTCGGTCACCCTATTTTATGAGGTCTTTGAACCACTGTAAAATTCGACAGTTTATTGTGATCTTCAGATTAGCGAGAGTAAATGAGTAAAATTAAAGAGGGACATCCGCCCTTTATTTTTGATTTAATTGATCCTTTAATTACTTGCAAATTACAGACAACTCTTTTATGTCATATAGAGGTTTGTTTGTTAAAAAAAAATTAAGTAAAAAAAAACTAGTGTATGCTGCCCTCACCACTTAATCATTCTATATAGTGACATTGAAGCAGAATTTTTAAATAAATATCTACATTCTATAATTCGTACGACTTTCTCTAAATTTAATTGCTGGCTCACGCAATTTTCAAACAAAAAGAACCCCAATTAACAGTCTCTAAGTATTTAGAAACATGCTGACCCCAAATTCCTAATGCACACACCCTTATCAAAACAATATGATAATTCACGTCAGGAGTTTATTATAACAAGTTATAAACATCCAGTCAAACGGATCTAAAATACGAGAACGGCGAAATGATTTTCAGGGTCGTTGTTCGGCAGACTGGATTCCTAACGAGAATCATTCCAGTCACCCCATTTATATTCAGGGAAATTTAAGGCGGTCAGACCTGGACCGCAGAGTCCGCATTGATTAGAAGACGAACAGATTCCCGATTGGAAGGTCATGTTTAACCTCTGATTTTGTCGTTTTTTTTTTTGTTTGACTCTTTTACTGTCGGTCAAAGGAACTGATTTTACGGATTGCGAAAGCGGTTTTTGTTTGAAAAATGAATGTGCGCTCACTTTTGTTTACCGAGCTTTCTGGTTGCAAAGCAATACATCCGCACTCAAGGTCTGAGTTAATCCAAGCGGTATATAAAGAACGAATTACATCTAATTAGACTCTTTATAGACAAGAAACAATATTTCCTTACGATCGTTAAGATTCTTGGGTCCAGAAAAACTTCCTTTTTTAAAGTTTACTTCTTTATTACTCTTTATTGCCTTGACACGTTATTTTTCTTTATTTCATTGAATTTTGGGTACTTCCAGTCAAAACCACATCGGTTTTAGCTCAGGAAGGGCATTTCTTAGTTATAAATACAATAAATTTGCAAAAATGTGGTAATATTAAAAAAAAAAAGAGAAATTATTTCATCATTTTAAACGTTCTGGAAAACTCTTGAAAGCACCTAAATATGAGTCAATCTAAGAGTGTATCAAGTTTGGAGGCTTCTGCAGATGATTGTAATAATTTCTTTGTAAATAATACACCTAGAGTACATTCTCTAATGTCTGATAAAGATGAGGACATATTAAGTATCTACAGGCGTCAAAGGTTTGCGTGCCATTAAGAATATAACATTTCAACAGTTTCTTCTAGCATGGAAGTCCGCTTTTTCTCTTACAGCAGCCTGAGTGGATTGAATTGAACTGAGACAGGAATTCGTAGCTTCCGACCAGTTAAAGTCAAAGCAACTCACTTTGCAATGAAGTGGAGTTCATGTTGGTACGAAGATAAACCATGATGTTGCCCAGCTGCTACTAGATAAGTATTATCATCAAAACAAGGCACACTATTTTAAAGAATGTCCAATAAAATGCCAAAAATTGTATTTAAGTTACACGAGTAGTAAATTAACAATATAGGGAAATAGAACAATCTAACCAAGATGAGAATACCGACCATTAAAAAATTTGTTAAGATGTCCAAGCAAATTGATATGCGGTGTCTACAATCTACAACCCATCCATCTACTAATGCATCCAAGAAATTTTCCATCCACCCTCGTTAGAAACAACAACTTGGGCAAACCAATTAATTTAAATGCCTTTCATTAAAAATTAGAGAGGCGCCTGTCTGCGGAGACACAATCCGCTGTTGCCACATCGAATGGTTTATAAGTAGGCGGCAAATTTGAATATATAGAGTGCTATTATCGGTAAAAATGATTGATTTGATTTAGCATAATTATTTTTTATGTTGAATTAAATAATATTATGTTTCTGTTTCACGGTTTCAGGCAGATTTATAAAGGTACGAGAAGACTGCGTGTAAGTACATATCTGCTCTTATTGAAATACTTATTAAAAAATTAATTTACCTGTTTGCAAGAATTTATTATTTTTATGAATATTTGTAATACGAGTACCTAATTAGGTAGGTAGGTATAAGATGAATTAAAAGAAGAACTCGTTACATCTTCGGTGTAAGCAAGCATTATTTATTGGGTGTAAGGTTCGTTAAGGTTGTGTTTTTAATTTGTTAAAAATGGGGTAATAAAAATCTGAACACGATTTCAACACATACATTTTTTTATTTCTTATCATATAGGTAGGTATATATATCTACATTATACCATCTATGGTGGTCAATTTGGAAATGATTCGGGTTTGAGACATACAAAACTTATTGCTTCTATTGTTAGGTACCTAGGTACTTAAACTAATAATATATTAGGTACACGGTAAGGGTAAGAATAATATGATACCTATACCGGGTGTTGCATCGCCGGGCAGGCCATAGGAAATCCCATGCAATTTCTAAGAGGGTCAAATATTGGCTTCCGTAATTATTTTACAGAAAAAGTGTATTTATAAAAAATGTGTGCTTTATAAAAGAGCACTAGAATCTAAAGTCTAAATTTAAATCTTTATAAAGCTTTTTTGGCTATCTCTCTCGTAAACCGATTATGACAACATTTTGAAAATTTGTTTGTTGGTTTTAGATTCTAGAGCTCTTTCATAAAGCTAAATGCACTTTTTCTGTAAAATAATTAGGGAAGCCAATATTTGACCCTCTTAGAAATTGCATGGGATTTCCTATGACCCGCCCGCCGATGCAACACCCGGTATAATGTAATAATGGAACTAAGTATAGCCGTAAAAAAATATTATTGGCAATTTTTATTTTCGGTTAAAAATTTAGTTTGTATATTGGAGATCATGATAAAAAGAATAGGACAGTAAACCAAGTTTTTTTAGTGTTTGTTTTTCTTGCCAATTTGGTTTAGATATCCTAGCTTTAGTTTGTGTCTTCTTTTTAGTTGAAGTAAATGTAAGCTGCTTATCCAATTTTTTATTTGTTGGCTCTGAAGATAAAGATTTAAATTCCGTTTGTTCAAATTCGGTTTGGGGGTTCAAATTCGAGTCAGGTACTACACTATTATTTGTGCCTAGTGAATTTAAAACGTTTAAATTTGTTGTCATAAAATCCATTTTCTCAGAGGTGTAGGATAAACTATCAAGGTTTGCAACTAAATTTAAAGCAGCATTTTTTTATACCTTTTTTCGAGGAATTTTGTACAATAACATTAGGAGAATGTATCGAACTATTTATATTTTCAAACTAAAAAAATCACTTCTCCCGATTGTTCTTCTTTTGAAAGAAAATGTGAAGAAGTTAATTGAATATCCAACTCTTTCAATCTTACGTAGTGAATATGCTTGCAAATCATACTTTTAATAAGATAATCTAAGCAAGTACATTCAAAGGCATGCCAACAGATATTGCAGTAATAACATGTTAATCCACAACAAATATCTTGTACGTTTCTCCGACATACTAAGTATGGATAATCCTCATTATTTCCCCTGGAAAAAATGTAATAATTGTCATTTGTTGATACCTTTAAATTACTGCTCATAGCATTTCGATGCCTTTTTTTTAATTCCACTAAGCTGTTTAGATGTGTGACCTTTTGTTAATTTAATGAGCCTATTTACGGTCTTATCAGTCACACATTTTTGGAGAGCATGTAATGTCTTATCAAGCCTTTTTACTTTTTTGCCATCCATATATTCATATTTTAGTACTTTATGCATGTTCTCCAAAAACATGTTTGTGTTTATACCCCTTTTTTTCCGATAACAATAAGCCCATTTTTTCTGTTGTCATAATAGTAACTTTTAAGGTAATTGTACATTTCTTGTGTGGAAGCTTTTGTTTTTAACAAATTGAGAAATGAATGAAACTGATTTTGAAAATCCTCTTCATTCAGCAATCCCTGCACATGCTTTAAAGTTTTATAAACTTGACTTCTTTGATCAAGGTCTTTTATTTTCGTCAAATTTTGTTGCCAAGCCCGATCTATGTGCCAAGAACAAAAGAGATAGAACCTATATAGTAAAGAAATTGAACCCATTGTCGAAATCCAGCTGTTGTAATAAACATTCGTAATATCTGACATGAAAGTCTCAATATTAATTTCTTCCATGCCTACAGCAAATCTTACAGTCTTAAAAAATACGTCATAAATAAATTGGTTCTTTCTGTTGGAAAATAGAAATTCCACTGGGAACTTCTCTCGAAACTCATCTATTACTAATATCGTGGTCATTTCAAAATCGTAAGAGTTTAAACCGTGGAATCCATCCACACACAATATTTTCCACAAATTTTTTAAATAGTTCTTTCTGCACAGAATTCATAATGGTCAGGCACATATCATTTTGGTCAAAATTTTCAATATTTTCCCCTTGCCTCTTATAGAAGAGGACAAGGTTGTGATGAGCTTCCAATAGAGTACACTCACGAATATATAACTCGACACTAGTAAAGTCGTTTTTATGTCTTTGTCCATCTTTTAAGGAAATATTAAACGATGTTTTTATGTTATGTATATCTTTCATAGATAGTAGATCATCCCTTGTGAGTGAAGTTCCCGAAGTATTTCCAATTTGTTGTCTTACTGTAGATAAAATACTAAAAACAAAAAGTTCAATCAAAAATAAATAATTAATCCTAATATAATTTTTTAATATTAAGAATGCCTCGAAAAATGCAATGCATTTAGAAAAAATTATAAAAATAAAACACAAAAGACCAAAAGATTTTATCTGCCAGTATTAATTAATTAGTAATTATTATTAATTAATGGTAAAATATGTCGCTAGATATTATTTATATAAATGTATGTGTCATATATGTCTATATAAGTCACATTAAAGAATTTTTTTTTACTTACTGTTGAGGTGTAACTCCCTGTATTAGTATAGATGCTATATTTTTGCGACAATCCTGGGATAAATGAATATGTTTTATATCAAAGTCATGCCCATGATCTTTAAAATTTGACCCAATTCAGTTTTCGTCACAATGATCTGGCTTGTACAGGTGAAATTCAATTTTGCTGTTCCTTGAACTTTCATATCACGCTTTCGCATTTCTTCTGGAACTGTTCTTGATTTGCCTGTAAAAATTAAGTAAACTTTAATAATACAGACACAAACTAATCAAGTAAAGTAACACGATCTACTGCAACTAAAATAAAATAATTCAGAGTTGTCATTATTCCGTTTAACACCCAAAGCCTTGGAATATTTCATACAGTTCTCCTTTTCTAATTTTTCAAGCCATGCTTCAAACTCTAGAATTAAGACAGAAAGGAGGTAAAATATCAACACCTTGACCAACACCAAAGAATAGAATTCAATACATGCACCTAAACCAAGGATTAAGGATTCCTCGAGGGATTCCTAACTCCTATATACTCTCTGGCTAAACTACAGTACTTAGAATTTCCATCACATAATTTTATCATTTACCTCTCATTTTTGCAAAATTTACATTTTCTGATGTTATTGGAAAGTTGTGCTGAGAATGCAAGTGATTCCTAAGATCCTTATTAAACCTGATAAATGTTTCGCAGCCCTCTAAACATTTGAAAACATGTCTTTCTTGTGAGTGGGCTATGGTTAAATCCTGTATTATACCGTGCACTTCTTTTCTGTGTCGGATGTAGTTCGACTAAGTAGAAAATAGTTTTTCACATAAATCACAAAACACTGACATTATTAAACTACTTAAAACTTAATTATGAATTGCCAATAATTTAAACTCAGTTAACTCAGGCGTAAAATGTGATACCAGATTGACAGGAGGAGCAGCACGTTGATTATTACTAATGCAATGATAATAAATAGCTGAAAACAGAATACAATAATTAAAATACATAAATAAACAAGAATTCAGCTTCAACAAAAAAGTAAACAAAAATGTAGGGTTATATTTTGAAATATTTTCAGATAAAATGAAATTGGCAACGTCGGATTGTGTCTCTGCAGACAGGCGCCTCTAAAATTAGTCCTATTTTACTCTGGTTTCCACTATTAGCTAGAAAACACATTTAAGCATAACAAAAAAATAAATTACTATACTAATCATACTAGAAGTATTTTTTTGTGTCAATAAATAACTATTCACACTGATGAGGGCCATGCATTTTAAAACAAAAACTATCCTTACAAAAGTGTTCACTGCGCAGTATAAATTACTTTGGTTTTCACTAATGGCCAGAAAACACTTTAAAGTAAAATGAAAAAAATACTTGAACGTACTGACTCTGGTAGAAGTATTTTTTAAGTGACACTAAAGAAGACATTCATTTATTTAAACTCAATATATAAAGAGCGAATTACTTATAGATAAAGAGAAAGAGAGAGCTGGCTTTCATTTTTGACTAAGTAGTTTAGAAATTAAATAAATAATGTGATTAAAGGAGTATATAATAAAATTTTCCTTTATTATCAACTTTGACCAATTTAACTGTCTCTAGACGAGAGACAATATTGTATTGCGATCCTCAAAGGTCCTTGGTTTCAAGATGAGTATTTATGGATCAAAACTTCTATTTTCCAAGTTCACTCATTACGCTCATTTTGCTAGATTGCCTTGACCTCTTATTTCTAATAAATAATTTCTTCTAATTTAAACTTAAACATTTTTAAGCTTCTTTGTTTAATAGGGAGAAATATAGGAAGAATAGGCTGAATTTAGGGTGCTCACAAGTTTAGGCCAGCAAGCAACTTACTTTGCAATGAAGTGAACCTGATAAGGGTTCAGTGTCAATTAGTGCGATATTACTTTAACTTCTACTAATGACTGTGTTAATGTATATAGTCCGACCGTACTATAAATCAGTTATTAGAGAATATGACCGGACTATAAGGTATTAAAGATTTAACCCTGAACGAGTGTGTCACGACTGCTGTTGTCGTACTTACAGTTCTTAGAATGTGATTTTATTTTATTTTTAGTTATCTCAGTATTGACCCGGTGCCCGGTGCCTCTGTAATACGTTTTGCCGCTAATAAATGTTGTTATAAATACCAACCATTGGGCTTTTATTTAACATGGAAGTGACATAAGACTGGAAAAGTACAATTAAAATACACTTTACAGAAATGACTGGTAGAAATATTTTTTAAGCGTTACTAAAGAAGACATCTAAAAATTATTAAAAATTATCAAAATTGATGAGGAACGTAAATTTTCAAACAAAACCCATCGTCAAAAAAGTCTTCACTGCTTTGTATATATTAGTCCGATATTACTCTAATTTTCAATACTAGCTAGAAAATACTTAAGAGTATAATTAGAAAAATACTTTAATATACTGACTCTAGTAGAAGTATTTTATAAGTGAGACTGAAAAAGACGTAAATTATTTAATAAAAATTAACCAAATCGATGAGGATGAGGAATTTTCCAACAAGAGTCGTCTTCACAAAAATGTTCCCTGCTCTCCGGGTTGCACAAATGGCTAGAAAACACTTAGGCCTACAATTCAAAAATATATTAATGTACTAACTAAAGTAAAAGTATTTTTAGCTTTAAATAAACCCACTGAACAAAGGAATTTCTTTCCTAAAAACTCTAACATAGAAATAGGACAAGGCGAGGTAAATCCATCCAACGCCCCCTAATCATTGCGGTCGTTTCGGTCCGAATCTGACCGCCCTAAATTTCCTCAGTGTAAGCTGCGAAGGTAACTGAAACGAATTTTGTTCCTGCTTTATCCGATCTTTGGCATAATGGTCTGGAAAATAATTTGGTGATCGAGATAGTTTATATTGATTGGGTGTAAAATGGTCGTTAGACCGATTTTCTTAAGCGACTAGACCTTCTAGAGTGAAAATGCACTTCAGTTTTTAGATAGGTGCTTAAATGAAATACGTCCTATATTTCGCCTTGAATGCTCGAACAACATTGCAAAAGCTATTGAGAAAAAAAAAGAGGGAAACCAAGAATTTTACGTGCTCTTTAATCACACCGCTCGTTGCGGTTCTTCACTAATGACGCCGAATTTATTTAAAAGCAAATTGGGGTAGTAACGAATGACGCGCTTAATAAGTAATGATGTTGTAACGGGGAAGCTTCTGTAAATCGTTCTTTTGCAATTTTCTATTCAATATAAAAAAATTAATTAATTAACATAAAAGGAGGAAATTTAAATAGAGATACTTGTCACTACTAAAATCTTTGACAATACACCTTTCAAACTAACTTAAGCCAAAATTTAACAAAAGATCTATACGTTCCCCTCAACCTTTATAACATTGACAATACGAGTTAAATTTAACGTAGTCGCATAGAATAACCTTAGGCGTAGCCATATATGTAGTTTTGCTATTTTACGTTAAATTGTACCCTAACTAGTGTAGAACTAATCAGGAAATTGTACTTAAATTGCCTTTAGCTATATAAGCTTAAATCTATTGCGAAATCTCGATGACGATCCACGTTGAATACATCTATTATAATAAATGGAGTTTCCGAGTGTATGGGCCTTATATAAAATATATTATGAAGGGTTATTAATTTTGATGTGTGTTTCTTTGGGTATATGTTTAGTTTAAAATATCCAAGTTTTTAACTTTATAAGGAAGAATCCTGCTCTAATTATGGCAATTGTTGCATCAAAATTTAGAGAGGCAATTTAGAGATTTCTTAGTGATGCGAGGCTTTTTAGTACAATTTTATTATAAAACTGGGTTACAAATTGTACAACAGTTTAGACTATATATTTAACAATTTGTACTGAAAACATTTGCAAAAAAAGTATTGCATCCAAGTTGTTTTCTTTAATTAGTAGTTTTCTAAAAAACATTTTCCTATGAAAACCGTGCGGAAAATTGAATATAATTTTTTTTTGTACATTTTTCAAAAAAGGTTTATGAGTCTTTTTTAAAGAATTTTAAACAATTTATTGATTTATAAAAAAAAATCTTTTTTAAAATTTTTTTTTTCACCCAAAAATTTTCCAATTTTTCCAAAAATCCTTCATAACTTCTTTATTTGGAGATTTACGGATAAATGTTATTCCTAATGATTTGTTTCATTTTTAAATAAAAATTCTATGCCTAAAGAAACTTTTCAATATTCCTAATTGTTTTTGAGAAAATTGGGAAAATCGGTTTAGAAAAATCACTGTTTTTCGTCCATATTATCCAATCTAATAACACTGTTTTTCTACAAAATATTTATATAAATAACCAAAAACTGAACATAAATTTTCTGCAAAAACATTATTTTTCATAAACAAAACCCTTACTCCCCCACCCACCCCAAACATTTGCCCATTAAGAAATTCTGTTAAAAAGTCACCGTTTTTCGTCTATAATATCCAATCTAATTTTTGCAAATAAATATTTATAAATATATATATGTAGAATAAATTAGTTTTAGGTTCGTAGTTATTTAATTTATACGTATAATATTATTTTTCTTTCGAAATCCATTTCCATAAACAATGATCTCATTCAGGCTCCGTGAACGCTCCT
Source organism: Anthonomus grandis grandis (assembly GCF_022605725.1). Taxonomy (NCBI): domain Eukaryota; kingdom Metazoa; phylum Arthropoda; class Insecta; order Coleoptera; family Curculionidae; genus Anthonomus; species Anthonomus grandis. The sequence continues at coordinate 3,128,837 of NC_065560.1, forward strand.
TATCGATGTGTTATGATTAGGTGGCAGTTTTTACTTTAACGGTGACATCGGCGATGACGAAAGGGGACATCAGTGGACAGTCTTCTTGAAGGTTCCGAAATAGACGCGTTTCGGGAAAATCTTAAAAGACGTAGGGCGTGTCCCTAACATTAAGACGGAAAGACGTATAAAAGACGTAAAGACGGGTTAAGGTCAGGATCAGTAAGACGTGGCTGCATCCTTTTCCTTTTCTATTATAAGACGTGAGACGAGTTATTATAAGTGTTTTAAAGCCGCTCGACATAGGGATGTGAACGCGATTTACCATATCAGTTAACAGTTAAAGTCTACTCCAAACTCTTTTGTGCAATAGTTTTCTTAATTATTTTATTAAATACTTTGAAAATCCCGCACCGGACTTTTCATTACCATCAACAAACCCTAGACAACATAGAAAACCCTACATATATGTATAATAATACAAAATTTAAATAAACAAACTGTGTTATTAGATTAAATATAAACGACGAAACCAGCTGTTATTTATGTGTGTTATTTTGAAAAACACTGATTTGTGAAAGTAATTTTTTACTGGTAAGGTGTGTGGGGTGGGTGGGGGGGGTAATGGTAGGAATAATAAAAAAGGGTTTCTTTTGCATAAAATAATTGTTTGAGAAATAAATGTTTTTTAAGAAAATTATATCTAGAGTTTTTGTATTTATGAGAAACATAAGGAAAAACTGTTATTACATAAGAAAAGCGGTTAATTATTTTTAATTTTCTAGAAAACTGTTAGACTTAAAAGTTGTCTTTTTATTGCATATGATGTCCATTCAAATTCCAAGCAACTTTTGTTAAAACACATTTTTTCTATAATTAACAGTTTTTTCTATAACCATTTTTCCATAGGTACCTCTTTTTTTTTCAGAAAGATTTTTTGAGACAATTAAATAAAACTTTTATTCAGTACTTTTTACGAAAAAGCCTAATAAGACTTTTTTTAAGGCTTTTTGGGCAATTTATCCAAACAATTTTTTGAAAAAAAAATTATTTCAAATTTTTCACCTAGAAAATTGCAATTTTTAAAAAAATCCTCCACAACTTCTTTATGGTTAAATTTACGCCCGAATGTTATTCTTTAAGATTTGTCCTATTTTTAAATAAAAATTCTATGCTTAAAGAAAATTTTTAATATTCCTAATTGTTTTTGAGAAAATTGGGAAAATCGGTTTAGAGCTTCTTCTCAATTGTCTGAAAAAAATTCGTGTAAAAAATCACTGTTTTTCGTCCATATTATCCAATCTAAAAACACTGTTTTTCTACAAAATATTTATATAAATAACCAATGTTAAAAACTGAATATAAATTTTCTGCAAAAACATTATATTTCATAAACAAAACCCTTACCCCCCCCACCCACCCCTAACATTTGCCTATTAAGAAATTCTGTTGAAAAGTCACCGTTTTTCGTCTATAATATCCAATCTATTTTTGCAAATAAATATTTTTAAATATATATATGTTTAATTATACAAAATTTAAATAAACAAACATTGTTATAAGATTAAATATAAACGACGAAACAGCTGTTATTTATGCGCGTTATTTTGGAAAACACTGATTTGTGAAAGTAATTTTTTACTGGTAAGGTGTGTGGGGTGGGTGGGGGGGGGTAAGGGTAGGAATAATAAAAAAGGGTTTTTTTGCATAAAATATTTGTCTGAGAAATAAATGTTTTTTAAGAAAATTATAGGTGATAAAAAATCTAGAGTTTTTGCATCTGTACGATTTTCACATAACCATAAGGTTTTCGAATAAGACGTGTAAAAACTCTAATTTATTGAGATTGAGATCGATAATATAATTTTCAAGTAAATTTTTTCCTACTTACTCTTCGACTTTTATTTACGTCTTTTTTAAGGCCGTAATTAGGAAATAAAACAAGCCTAAATTTTTTTTTTAGCACGTACCTATAGACATAAATTGTTTTTTTTTACCTAATTTATAGGCAACAAAAATGGACAAAAATAATAAATAAATAAAATAGATTAATATTATTATTATTATTATTATTATTATTATTATTATTATTATTATTAAAATAGATAGAATAGCCTATAAATTAGGTATGAAGGAAATTTTTATTTTTTAAAATGTAAGAAAACAACAATTTATGTCTATAGATACGTGCTAAAAAAAAGAAATTTTATATTTGTTTTATTTTCTAATTACACCCTTGAAAAACACGTAAATATACATCAAACGTCGGCACTTTTTCAGGAAAGGAAGTTTTTAATTTCTTGGTCCTAAACCTTCGAACTCCATCTACACTCTTATTAATTTTTGAGGAATATGAGGAAAAACTGTTAAGCGGTTAATTATTGTTAATTTTCCAGAAAACTCTTATACTTAAAAGTTATTTTTCTATTGCATATGATGCCCATTCGAATTCCAAGTAAATTTTGCCTAAGCACATTTTTTGTAAAATCAATAGTTTTTTCGAAAAAAAATAAAAATGACCATTTTTCCATGGGTACCTCTTTGGGTTTTTTTCTTTTAGTTTTGGTTAGTGGTAAAACTGTCTCGTAATTCAATTTATACCTGCAATTTGATATCCATTTTATGGCAATTTTTAACAGTCATGTTCCCATTACTTGGACCTGTGGGCTGGGTACAAAAAATGAAGGATACTTGAATAATTTCGATCAATAAATTTTAAAATCCCTGGAATTAAATGACAAATTAGTGTAAACGCCTGGATTAAAAACTATAATTGTTTTAGGAACCTAGAACTTATACAAACTGAAAAATGCCTTTGACTGATTTCTTTTTGACTGATTTTGGCTTTAGAGGCCTGGAATAAATGCCTGGAAAGCCTATAAAATAAATTGAAAAATCCTGAAATTAAATGATAAATTATTGCAAATTCATGAAGTAAATACTAAAATTAGTCTAGAAACCTGGAACATATACGAAATAAAAAATTTTTGGAATTTATGTGGTTAAGATTTAAAAATGGCTTGGAAAATTTATAAAATTTATTTAAATATCCTGGAATTAAATGACAAGTTATTGCAAATGCCTGGAATAAAAACTAAAGTTAGTTCAGAAATCTGGAATGTATACGAAATGAAAAAAAAATCGCTTGGCTAAGAAAATTGTCAAGTAAGTATAAAAATTTTTATTATTTTAAAAATTTCCAAGAGAAATATTTATTCATTTTTTAGAAAAATTATAAATTTGTGGGTTATGGTACTTTTACGGTTAGAATTAAATGAAACTTGCAAATCATCGTTGAAAGAGTCAAATTTTAAAAACTGAACTTTTTCCATTTCACCTCTTTTATATGCAAAAATGTCATTTTTGAATTCCATTTATTTACAATTTTTCGTCATAGAAATTTGCATTTGCAAGATTTCTAATCAGTACGATTTTTTAATCATAAATAAGATTTTTATTTAATTTCGTATATTTTTTCAATTCTATTTCTAAATAAAAATTATAGATTTTCCAGGCATTTAAAGTCGTTATATTTTAATTCCTGACCTTTGAAGCCATTTTTAAATCTTCTAAAGGAATTTGGAATCATGATTTATCTCTTGCAAGAAGAACTACAACTACATCTACAGTTGAGTGCATTTGACCACATGATAGAGGAAGAAAGAAAAATTAGAGAATTCAACTCAATTTTATGGAAGAATCTTCTTATTTATTTCAAGCAGTTGAGTGCATTTAACTATCTGAGAGAAAGAGTAAGAGAGGTCAACATTTTTTTTTAATTCTAGGCAACTGAGTGTTTTTTACCATATGACAGAGAGAGAAAGACAAGATAGTCCAAGTCAATTTCATAAAACAATCATTTTATTTATTTCAGACAGTTAAGTGCATTAGACCACACGATAGAGAGAGGTATAGAGAGTACGATTCTTTATTCATAAATGCATTTTTTTTTCATTTTGTGTATATTCCAGATTTCTGAACCAAATTTAGTTTTTATTGCAGGCATTTGGGATGAGTTATCAGGAAGACTTTTTGAGAAAATTAAATATAATATTTATTCAGTACTTTTTACAAAAAAAGCCTAATAAGACTTTTTTAAAGCTTTTTGGGCAATCTATCCGTTTACAAAAAAAAACAATTTTCTCAAGAAAAAATTTTTTAACCTAAAAAATTGCAATTTTTTTCAAAAACCCTCCACAACTTCTTTATGGTTAAATTTACGGCTAAATATTATTCTATAAGATTTTTCCTATTTTTATTTAGCAATAAAATGCTAAAAAAAATATGTGTAGCGGTCACCTTAACAAAACCACATGACAGAGTTTCGCAGTTAAGTAAATGGTCCCGAACCCGACCGTTATCTAAAGTGCGGACCCCTAGAAATTATTTTCCAGGCCATTATTTCAAAGATCATGAGTTAACGCAATTCATTGCGGGTTACCTTCCTAATTTACCCTTCGGATAATTTAAGACGGTCAGCTCACGATCAATATCATTAGAACCCAATAGGTTAATGTCCTTTAATTACGTTATTTATATAAAGTGTTTAAGGAACCAGGATTTTGGTTATATACTATGAGAGAAATATATGTGTTATACAATCGGAGAAATTATTGAAAGGCTTCTCACTTAAAATAAGCAGTTTTCTCAATATGTATGGGAAATCGATCTCTTATTTGAGTATAAATGAAGCGTGCCTTGCATATTTTTCCCAAAGGTATTAACAAGGTAGAAATTATTGGTGTTTTTTGTTGTTTAAAAGTTCTCCAAATCAAAAATATTTTTTTTTGTTTTCAGCTCATAATGTATATTAAATTAAATTTCTCTAAGGCATTTTCTGGGAAATTGTCTCTTTGGAAAATGACGAAAAACCCTAATTGAGAAATAATATTCTCCCTTAAGCAGTTAAGATGATTTTCTATTGATTTTTTTAACTCGTACTAATAGAAGAAATATAAACACTCTCCCTGGTCAAGATGCAAAGGCATATTTAGCACTATAATATTGATTCAACTTGTTCAGTCTTTAGATTTCATATCAACCGAGATATTTGACATTAATATTGAAAAAAAATCAAAACTTAACAATCATGGGTGAAATTGGCGAAATTTTGTCAAAAGTCCTGAAATTTGAGTGAAATCTCATGAAAACATTTAATTTTTTGAGGTGGAATTTTGGCGCCCAACAAAAAAATAGTCATTTGTTTATTACTACTAGAAATTGAAGAATTTGGCAAATATGAGTCAAATTTCATTAAATAGTAAAAAATTAAATTTTTTACAGTTTTTTAATTTTTACATAACTAAAGTTCTACATACCTAAACCTAAAATTAAAGATTTCTTTTTAAATTCCTCACGTGAACCAACCGAGTATAAATTTCTTTAATTTCAGACAGTTAAAAAGTAATAAAATTTAAAAAATATTTATTTTTGAAGTCGTCAAATATACTTTTTTATTAGAAGCAGCAGAACAAATTGTAAAGACCAAGTACTAGACCATTTTGGCTTAATATAAAATTGATGAAATGAAAAATAAAAAAAATATCTTAAATACTTTAAAAATGAGTCAATGAAAATATTTTCTGAACCTCTTATTGTACTAACTAAACATATATATATATATATATATATAGATATATCTTAAAGTTCCCAACATGTTTCGGCCACCGCAGTGTCCATCCAAGAACCTTTTTTTCATAATAATTTCAGTATAACCCTGATGACGGACGACACTGCGGTGTTTGAAACATGTTGGGAATTATAAGTTGTATTTATTCCACTGCAAGTATGGAGTATTTCTTAACTATTTTTATCTTGTGTTAACGCGATAATTTTTGTTGCATTTTTATAGCAATCGTCATAGTCCAGGCATGTTATTTTTTATAATAAAAAATATTCGTAGCCGCCTGGAATATAAAAATCAGTACACACGACTTAGTCCAGATGCTTCAATGAAAAAATTTTCTGAATCTTATAAAATCAACTTAAATTTATTATAAGGGCCCGAGCTACATGTCTATGTCGTTCAGGTGACGAATATTTCTGTCTTACTTTAACGTGACAATGTTTGTTATTGTGTCCTTGTCTGTAGAGCGCGTTACAGTCTATCATGAGGGTTTTTTTTTTTTGAAAAATAAATCAACTATCAAAATTAATGTACGTCATAGTCCGGGCGCTTTATTGAAATTACTTTGGTACCTTAAATGGAAATTTTAACTCATAATTTATGTCACAAGTGCCTGGACTACATGTTTATGCCGTTCAGATGACTTGGTAACGCCGAATATTTCTGTGTTACTTTAACGTGAGGAAGTCGGTTGTTGTTCTTGTCTATAGGGGGTGTGTTAGTTCCGGCGTTTTAATGAAAAAAAGGTCTGAAAAAAGACCATTTTTCAATGATCTCAAACGCCTGGACAATTAGTATCCGCCTTAGTCCAGTATTAAAATTTATGACATTATGCCGTTCAAATGATTTGGCCATGCTCAATAGTTCCATCTTATTTTAATGTAAGCGGATCTCTGTTGTTGTTCTTGTCTATAGACAGCGTCCTAGTCCAGGCGTTTTGTTAAGAAAAAGTGTAAAAAAGATAAAAATACAAAAAGGAAAATTTGTATTTTTTTTTATAAATCAAATATAACCTTAGGAGCTTAGACTACAAGTCCAGTACCCTTTGGTAACGCGATAATTTTTGTTGATGTTCTTGTCTATAGCAATCGTCATAGTCCCGGCGTTTTGATTTTCTTTTGCATAATAAAAAATATTCTTAGGCGCCTGGCCTATACAAAAATCACTATACGCCTTAGTCGAGGTGCTTCAACAAGAAAATTTTCTTAACCTTTAATTTTCAATTTAAATTTATATCACACATTTCTGTCTTAATTAAAAGTGGTGTTTTGTGGGCAAATTAGTTAATCAATAAGGAAAAATATTTGTTTCTAGTCAACGTTTCGAATTTTATTAAAATCATCTTCGGGGAGTGATGGTTTTTTAATTGCTCCACACTTTAACTGTGATATCTACGGTTTTAACTCTGTGAGATGCACTATTTTAATTTAACGAGAGAGAACTAAGAGCCTCGAGGATGAATTAAATATAATTCGAAACGTTGGCTAGAAACCAATGGTTTTTTGTTTAGCAATTGACCAATTTACCCAAAAAAACATCACTTCTAGTTCATAATGTTTGATCACTAATTCATAAGAATTTCTATCTTTCTTTACCGTCAGGATATCTGTTGTTGGTCTTGTCTATAGAGAGTCCAGGCGTTTCTTTGAAGAATAAAAATAGTCTTAGACGCTTGGAAAAAAATTTTTTTTTTATCTTAAGTTATGACAGAAATATGGAGCGTCGCTTTATTTGGGACTCGGGTTATTTAATTAACCTTTAATCTTTTATTGTTTGCACCTAACCTCACTAAACTAAACTGTAAGTAAATTCTAAATTTTTTTACTTTAATTTTTTTTTATTCAAAGCACTTATTTTTAATTAATTAAAGTTAAAATTTAAGAAAATTACAGATATAAAACCTAAAATTAAAGAATTTTTTTAATTTATCAAGACGTTAATCAGCTACATAACATACATCCTTTAACTGCAGGCAGATTATTAGACTTTTATTAATTACAATCAGTTCGAATATGTTACGAAAAAACAAAGTGGTTATTTTTTTCTAATTACAAATACATATTTATTGTTTAATTTCAGACATTTGCAATTTGAGGAAATAAAATTCAGAAGATTAAATCTATAATTGTTATATTACTAAGCATTTAAAATATCCTTTTTTTTATATTCCAGGCACCTAATTTTTTTGTTTAAATTTCAGGCATTTAAATTATAAGAAAATTCTAAATTCTTAAATTTATTTAATCCTGGTAATTGAATATATATATTTTTTTATTTTAAAATTTTGGCGGACAACTTAAAAAAAAGTCATATGCTCATTAGTACAAAAAATTCATAAAATTGGTGAGTATGGATTAAGTTGGCAAAATCTTGTCAAAGTTAGGTATTGATTTTCTAAATTGTACTATTAGAAGAAATACGAACACTATCACTGGTCAAGGTGCAAAAATATATTTAGCAATATTGATTCAACTTGTTCAATATTTAAATCTTATACCAACCGAGATATTTGACATTGAAATTGAAAAAAATACAAAATTTAACAATCATGGGTCATATTGGCGAAATTTTGTCAAAAGTCCTGGAATTTGAGTGAACTCTCATGAAAACATTTAATTTTTCGAAGCGGAATTTTGGCGCCCAACAAAAAATTTGTCATTTGCTTATTAGTAGCTATTTGATAGTGAATTCCAATATACCCCACTGGTCAACTTCGTTGTTGAGTGCAACAGAAAATCTGGCCTATGGTTTTCTTATAGTAGCAAAGGAGACAATGACAGTCCTAATAAATTACCCAGTTAATTTTTTTAAATTAATGTTTCATTAGTTCTCTCCCTCTTAGCTTTCTTCACTTAATATTACTGATTGGGTCGAACTCATTCTTGAATTTAAATTTTTTATTACAAGTTAATACAAAAGTGACCACACCTAAGTTGCCCAGACCTGCTTTCCTTACAAACAAATTAGGCCCTTTATATTATGGACTAATAAAATAATTTTTAATATTATAAAGAAAAATTAAACTAATAAAAATACATGCTCTTTTTCCTCCTGTAACAGTTTATCGTCCTGTAAACTTCCAAATTATATTTCGTACTTTTATGTAAATGTGCATATTAATTTGACCGAATTCTGCATACAAACGAGTAAATTACATTGCGATAATGGCGCTTTGTTTGCGATGGACACGGCGAACCTAAAAAGGTGCGAAAGGGGTCGTCCAAAATATGTTTTATTCATGTTCTAATTAATCCCGCACATTCTGGACTAAAAAAAATCTTCTGACGGACCTGACTGTATGTTATAATTTAAAAAAAAAAACGCATCCATTGAAGAATTATCCCTTCGGGGCATACGCTAAGGTTATAGCCAAGATCCAAAGACTTTTGAGACCGCGTTAAAGGTTTTTCGAGTCGAGTAGACATCACATTCAGGATCCAGTTTTTTTTCGGCCCTATCCAAGATCAAAAAGAATATCCCAAGACCATCATATACTCTGCTGCTCGTGTAATGTTATTGGCATGTTGAAAATAATAATATCTGCAATAATCCACCAAGAAACTCGACTAATCTTAACGTAATTTACTCCCTACATCCGATAGGTGAACCCGCAAGGCCTGGAGTCTGGGAGGCGACGATAATAATATTACACTCAGCGGGGAGCGAACCTGAATTAAACTTCCTATTAAATTTTAACACTTGAATGCTTTTTACATTATTTTGCTTCTTCAGCATAGAAATTAAAATGTCGAGTAAATTTACCTTTATCTGAAAAATTTAAGAAGTCACTCTCACGATCAGTCTATATAATGTTTAATAAAAATTGTGGCATCTGTTGCCGTAGCTCCGCAGGATGGTGTAAATGACCTTAAATGAGAAACCAAAAGACTTTTCTTCCTAAACAAGTGGATTTTTTTTTACCGTACACCTTCAATAGTCCAGGCTTTATAATAATATGCACTCATCCAAAGGTTGAGAAAAACAATCAATTAATTACGATGTGCTCAGTTAATTAATTAAAAAAAACAAAAAGGATTTATATCTTAAGTATGCTCCGCATAACAATTGAAGAAGTTATAAAATGACTGGTCTGTATTATAGTTGTGCATTCAGAGAACTTAAAACGTCCCCTCGCCGAAAGTTTTATTGCAGCCGATTGGTTCAGAACTAATCCCGAAATTGTCGTAAAATTTCCTCGAGCTTAAAGTTAAATTTATTATGAAATCTTGATAAGGAAGTCAACCGGAGCGTGTAAACTATTTTACTTTTCGCGGAGCGTCGTTTATAGTAGGAACTTTATGTTTTATTATATGGGGCAAGTTTCGGGATTATTTTGATAAGCGTGGATGCGGCACGAGTAAACATTTTATGCCATTTCGGATCTTAGCCAACTTTCTTTCATAGATATACCAAAATACCAATGCATTAACATAGAACAGAAATTCATAATCAAACCGTTAAATTGAAGAGAATAGCATTAGGCTTAGTTTGGATCTGTGGATACAGGAGATATATTATCGGTCTCTTTTTAACTTGTGACATTGACAATACATTTATTTCCGCACCCAAGACCTTCATTGGCAAACTGCGTGCGACTTTAACCAATAACGTTTTTTCTTCATTGATTATGAATGTGGTTTTTCAAAATAGATCATACTAATAGCGAAGCTACAGAGGCTATTTATTTACTCAAAAATAACAAAAACCACACTGTCTAATGGCAATAATTCGCATTTACTGTGTATGGTTTTTATAATTTTAAACTAGCTTTTTCAGAGATTTTCCATAAATACGATACATGTTAAATTTTTCTGACTTTCCTTAGAAATGAACTGAAATACGGGGAATTTTGACCAAATTATCAAATTTCACCCATAAAAGCTAAATTTTCGAATTTTTTGTACTAAAATGAGGAAATGATTTTTTTGTTGGGCGCCAAAATTCTGCCCCAAAAAATTAAATTTCTTAACTATTTATTGGAATTCACTCAAATGCAGGGAAACTTTGACAAAATTTCGCCAATTTGGTTAAAAATTGCCAAAAATTTTAAGTAACTGATTTAAATTATTTTACGCACTACATTGTTACATAATATATACAACATACTTGGTTCTTAAATTATTAAGATCTGACTCTAAATATGGGTATTTTCCAGTGGATTTTGATGAATACTATTGTTCTCAAACCTTGTCAATAAATACAGTAAAACTAAAATAATCTAACCACTAAGGCTTTTAACTTACAGCACTTATTCTTCAGATTCAGACTCTTTTTTTGTTTTCCTTTTTCGACCAAATTTGAGCAATGTTTCAGTTTTTCTATACTCATCATCATTGGTGTTTTTCATACTTTGTCGCAAAGTATAGAATACAATGTTCGCTTTGCTTCATTTAAATACTTAAGGCATGTTTCTACTAAAACAATTCATAATTAAATATGTATATAATATATATTGAAATTCTAATATTTATTTTGGATATTTGCTTGGTCTCTCAAATATTATATAATATTAAGCAAGTATATAAACATTCAATGCTACTAAGGATACAGAAACTGCCAAAAATTTTTAATTTTTTGTCTAATGAAATAATTAGTTTTTTTTGTTGGGCGCCAAAATTTCAAAAAATGTAAAAAATTCAATTATTAACTACTCATTGAAATTTACTCAAGTACAGAGAATTTTGACCAAATTTCTCCAACTTGACCCATAATTACCATTTTTAAAATATTTATTTATTAATTACTAAATTACTTTTTTCAGGATAGCAAAATTCAAACACCCTATTTCTGTAATTAAAAAAAAATTCCAGGCAATTGGATTTGATACATTATCGGTCTCTTTTTAATTTGTGACATAGACTTGTTGTTGCAGGGTTATAATACGTTCATTTCCGCACCCAAGACCTTCATTGACCTGACCGGTATTGGCAAATTACTTGCGACTTTAACCAATAACGTCTTTCCTTCCTTGGTTAGTAATGTAGTTTTTCAAAATAGGCCATAACTATTACCGAAGCTACAGGGGCTATTTATTTACTCAAAAATAACAAAAACCTTACTGTATTTTTCAGAGATCTTTTTATAAATACGATACACATTTAATAGCAATTTAATATATTTTTTTTTCTGACTTTCCTTAGAAATGAACTGAAATACGGGGAATTTTGACCAAATTATCAAATTTCACCCATAAAAGCTAAATTTTCGAATTTTTTGTACTAAAATGAGGAAATGATTTTTTTGTTGGGCGCCAAAATTCTGCCCCAAAAAATTAAATTTCTTAACTATTTATTGGAATTCACTCAAATGCAGGGAAACTTTGACAAAATTTCGCCAATTTGGTTAAAAATTGCCAAAAACTTTAAGTAACTGATTTAAATTATTTTACGCACTACATTGTTACATAATATATACAACATACTTGGTTCTTAAATTATTAAGATCTGACTCTAAATATGGGTATTTTCCAGTGGATTTTGATGAATACTATTGTTCTCAAACCTTGTCAATAAATACAGTAAAACTAAAATAATCTCACCACTAAGGCTTTTAACTTACAGCACTTATTCTTCTTTATTTGATTTTACCGTAAATCATTAATTACTTCAGATTCAGACTCTTTTTTTGTTTTCCTTTTTCGACCAAATTTGAGCAATGTTTCAGTTTTTCTATACTCATCATCATTGGTGTTTTTCATACTTTGTCGCAAAGTATAGAATACAATGTTCGCTTTGCTTCATTTAAATACTTAAGGCATGTTTCTACTAAAACAATTCATAATTAAATATGTATATAATATATATTGAAATTCTAATATTTATTTTGAATATTTGCTTGGTCTCTCAAATATTAAGCAAGTATATAAATATTTAATGCTACTAAGGATACAGAAACTGCCAAAAATTGCTTTTTTTAGTTTTTTTTGTTGGGCGCCAAAATTTCAAAAAATGTAAAAAATTCAATTATTAACTACTCATTGGAATTTACTTAAATGCAAAGAATTTTAACCAAATTTCTCCAGCTTAACCCATAATTACCATTTTTAAAATTTTTATTTATTAATTACTAAATTACTTTTTTTTGGATAGCAAAATTCAAACACCTTATTTCTGTAATTAAAAAAAATTCCAGGCAATTGGATTTGATACATTATCGGTCTCTTTTTAATTTGTGACATAGACTTGTTGTTGCAGGGTTATAATACGTTCATTTCCGCACCCAAGACCTTCATTGACCTGACCGGTATTGGCAAATTACTTGCGACTTTAACCAATAACGTCTTTCCTTCCTTGGTTAGTAATGCAGTTTTTCAAAATAGGCCATAACTATTACCGAAGCTACAGGGGCTATTTATTTACTCAAAAATAACAAAAATCACACTGTCTAATGGCAATAATTCGCTTTTTCTGTGTATGCTTTTTATTATTTTAAACTAGCTTTTCAGAGATTTTTTTTATAAATACGATATACGTTTAATAGCAATTTATTATAATTTTTTTTCTGACTTTTCTTAGAAATATAGAAACTTTTTCCGTTTGACTTTTTTCTTTCAATTACGGTTTACTGAAATTCACTGAAATACAAGAAATTTTGACCAAATTATCAAATTTGACCCATAAAAGCTGAATTTTTTGTACTATAATAAGGAAATTACTTTGTTTTTGTTGGGCGCCAAAATTCTGCGTCAAAAAATTAAATTTTTAACTATTCATGGGAAAGTCAAAAATTCAAGTTTCAGTTTTTCTATACTCATCATCATTGGTATTTTTTACACTTTGTAGCAAAATATAAAATACAATGTTCTCTTTGCTTCATTTAAATTCTTAAGGCCTGTTTCTACTAAAACTATTAATAACTAAATATGTATATAATATATATTGAAACACTAATATTTATTTTGAATATTAGCATAATTAAATAGAATTCTTTAATGGACTGACTCTAGTAGAAATATTTTATAAGTGAGACTAAAAAAGACGTAAATTATTTATTAAAAATTAACCAAATCGATGAAAGTGACGAATTTTCCAACAAGAATCGTCTTTACAAAAATGCTCAGCAGAAATTGGTTCGATATCATTAAATATGTATGTAATATATATTGAAATTTGAACATTTGCTTAGTCTCTCAAATATTAAGCAAGTATTTAAATGTTGTATAAATATTAAATGCTACTAAGCAATCAGAAATTGTTAAATTTTTGAATTATTGGTCTAATGAGGATATTACTTCTTTCGGTTGGGCGCCAAAATTTCAAAAAATGTAAAAAATTCAATTCTTAACTACTCATTGGAATTTACTTCTGTAATTAAAAAAAAAACCAGACAACTGGATTTGGTATTTCAAAATATTCCAAATACCTGTAATTAAACTGCCTGGAATCACAATAATTTATTATTTAATTTCTTGTATTTTTAATTTTAGTACAATTCAACAGTCTGAAATTAAAAAAGTCAAATATATGTAACGACTTCCCGGATTAAAACAAAATTTAGGTGCCTAAAATTAAATACAAAAATATATTTTAAATGCCTAGAATCTGAATTTTTATCTTCTTAAATCTCGACTGTCTGGCATTAAAAAAAATTATGCTAAAATGCGTGAAATTAATAAATAAATACGTTTATCTGTTTGTAATTTAAAATACTTTAACTCATTTTAAATTGTTGTTTTTTGTGACCCAAAAAATCAGTTATTATGATGTAGGGTCAAATAAAACTCAGGTTTTAAATTTTAATATTGCCGACGTTTCAGGCTATATTAGGCCACCCTCAGTTTTTTACATTGAAGAAGAAGCAACTCAGGATTTTTGTATTTGGCAAGTGGATTGTTGGTTCTTGCATAGGTTTTAAAGTTTGATTCACGTAAAGAATATTTATTTTCTGGTTCTAGATATGTAAATATCTAGAATTTTAAATATGTAAAATTCAAAATACATGAAAAAAATTATTTAACCATTTATTGTATTTCATTCATTTGCTGGAAATTTTTCCAATTTGAGCCATAAATGCCAAATTTTTGTGCTAATGAGGAATTACCTTTTTATTACTCATTGAAATGCCGTGAATTTTAAAGATTTGACCGCAATTGTCAAATGTCAAAGACAATTACGGTCAAATTTGTGAATTTTTCTTTACAAATAATCAAATTATTTTTTTTGTTGGGCGCCAAAATTCCCTCGCGAAAAATTAAATTTTTGACAATTCCTCATAACTCAATGCTAAGACTTTTAACAGAAAGTTTTTACAATCTGACCAATAACCATCAAATTTCTGAATTTTTGGTATTAATTAGGAAATATGACGTTATTTTAGTTGGAAGTCTCTGACCCCAACGTCTTAAGGCAGAATTGCCCTCAACCCAAATTCAAAACGCCATATCTCAAACACAAAAAATCCTAACGAAGTTTTTTATATCTGCTTAGATTGGCAATGAGCAAGGCAACAATTTTCCATAATACATTAATTGAGCTAAAACAAATATTGAGAAAGTTATGAAAGATTTTTGGGGTTTGCTCTCTTAATGGAGCCTCCGAGTTTCAATGACAAATATCTCGCTTATTATAACGTTTAAAGATTTAATAAGTAGAATCAATATTGTAGTGCAGACAAATACCATTCCAATAAAGTTTATTTTAGAATCCTGGCATATTTGTATCACGAGATATTGACCAAACACTCGGAGCCCATCGTCTCAAGCCAGAGTTGACGTCAGCAAAAATTCAAACTGGCTTATCTCACAAAGTGAAAATCTCAATGGGATTTTTGATACCTGCATGGACTGCCAATAAGCTAGTTAATAATTTTTCATAACATATTAATTTAAGTAAAATCAATATTAAGAAAGTTATGGAAGATTTTTGAGTTTTTTCCTCTCATTATAGAGCCTCTGAGTTTCAATGACAAATATCTCTCTTTTAAAGATATATTAAATAAAATCAATATTGTAGTGTGGACAAATACCTTTCCAATAAAGTTTATTTTAGGATCCTGGCATATTTGTATCACGAGATATTGATTAAATACTCTGAGCTCATCGTCTCAAGCCAGAGTTGACGTCAGCGAAAATTCAAACTGCCTTATCTCACAAATTGAAGATCTCAATGGATTTTTTGATACTTGCATGGGTTGCCAATAAGCCATTCAATAATTTTTCATAACATATTAATCAAAGTAAAATCAATATTAGGAAAGTTATTGAAGATTTTTGAGTTTTTTCCTCTCATTATGGAGCCTCTGAAATTCAAAGACAAATATCTCTCTTATTATAACGTTTAAAGATTTAATAAATAAAATCAATATTGTAGTGCGGACAAATACCTTTCCAATAAAGTTTATTCTAGGATCCTGGTATATTTGTATCACGAGATATTGACCAAACACTCGGAGCTCATCGTCTCAAGCCAGAGTTGACGTCAGCAAAAATTCAAACTGCCTTATCTCACAAACTGAAAATCCAAATGGAATTTTTGATACTTGCATGGGTTGCCAATAAGCCATTTAATGATTTTTCATAACATATTAATTAAAGTAAAATCAATATTAAGAAAGTTATGGAAGATTTTTCAGTTTTTTCCTCTCATTATGGAGCCTCCGAGATTTAATGTCAAATATCTCGCTTGGTATGAGGTTTGGAAATTTAACAGAAAAATTCAATATTCTTGGGCAAACAATAGTCTTGCCAATAAAGTTTATTTGAAGATTGTGCTATATCTGGATCACGAGATATTGCTAATATTCAAACTGCCTTATCTCAAAATCAAATATTAAATATCGCGCTTGATAATAGGTTTTAAGATGTGACAAGTAAGAAATTCAATTAAATTCGAGGAATTTTAAAAAGTCGACCGATAATTGCCTTGAACTTTTGAATTTTTGGATCAATGAGTTTTTTCGTTGGGCGCCAAAATTGAAAAACTGCGAAAAATTCAATTTTTTTATTTTTTCAAATATCAAGTATAAAGTGCACTTGATCCAACCTATCCAACGTTTGGAAATGGAACAATTCAGTCAGTTTCATCTAATTGATCATTGGGAAATTTGTCAGCAGGAGTTCTACCCTTGGTTCAATTCTACTCCTTTAAAAAAATGCATTGCATACTTTTTTTTGATAAGGACTTATATCTCCTTAATTAAATCTAAGAAAAGTTTTAATATAAAACCCTTAATACCTTTAAAATATTGTGCTTCCTTTAGTGTTAATTGCATAATCTTTTATTAATAATCCGAATTTCTGGAAGAGAAATTAAACACTCAGCAAACTCCAGGTCCAGGAGACTTACCCTAGGCAAAGTTTTATTGCGCCCGATTGGTTCCAAAGTAATCCGGAAATTGTAGCGAAATCCCCTCAACTTTAACCTAAGTTAAATTTATTATTAAATCTCGATGTATTAAGGAGAGTTGAGCACTATACCGCCTCGACTATTTCAGACGCAGCAGCTTATATTTTACAAATGGGAAGTTAAATTATATTGGATCCGTTATGTTTAATACATTTTAAAGTAACTTAAGGCCTGGAAGTGATTTCTGACACGTTTGTATTGTTTTTTGTAACTGACGCTTCTAGATTTAAAAAAGTATTAATAATAACTATCGATCGATCGGTGTTCTGATAAATTTCAAAAATATCTCAAGGAAAATGTAATATGTAGATTATTCTGAAAACTCCGCTTTTCCCGGAAACTAAGGTTGGCTTTTAATCTGTTACGCTATATACGTTTTCCCAGTATAAACTTATGAAGTACAATATGCCGCACGCTTATCCGTCCTTTAGACGAAAATCAACATAGGAAATTTAATTTTAATACATATCATCGTGAACGTTATCACTTGAACGCAGACTTTGCTGTTGCATTTATCAAAAATATTGGGGAAGTATAATTGTATATACAGTTTTGAATGTAGTTGACTCTCTTTTCGTATCTGTATTATTACAAATCCTGCGGTGGGTATTAGAGAGCCGTCCTGAATCATGCTAAAGGTTACAATAATTAGTACAGTTTTTCCAGA
This sequence comes from Anthonomus grandis grandis, assembly GCF_022605725.1. NCBI lineage: Eukaryota > Metazoa > Arthropoda > Insecta > Coleoptera > Curculionidae > Anthonomus > Anthonomus grandis. The sequence continues at coordinate 3,146,451 of NC_065560.1, forward strand.
ACAAGTGTTTTTGTTCGAACACTCCTGATCACCATCAGTCTAGAAAATATATGAAAACAGTTTAAATTTTGTTCTGTAATGCTCATCCAGTAAGAAGTTTTAAAATTTTTACACTACAGCTGCATAGCTACATTATTCAGTTACAAGAAGCTGTTTGTCTCATGAATTTATCTGCTAAAGTTAAAAAGTTATTAAAGTTTTTCAAGAGTGAGTTACTTGTTTGACAACTCATGATCATCATCGGTTTGTATATAGTTTAAGAAAATGTTTAAGAAATCACGGTTAAATGTTATTGTAGGTGGAATAATCAATCGTTTATGCTGTTTTATACTTAAAAGAGTATTGTAATAAGGAAATTATTAAAGACATAATTTAAGTGGATGTGATGCCTTTTTTCTAGACAGTAGAGTCGCTTGCTCTAACTCAACTGCCTGGAAGAATATTTCAATTACTTCCAGGCAGTTGAGTTAAATTATTGATCTTGTAGAGAGTAATATAAAACTATAGATCTTTAAGGATCAAATAATTATAACACCTGGGATATGATCACAATAAATAATAAGGTAATGCGATTGCCAAGAGGCCATTATAATAGGAAACCAGTAATTAGGTTAAAAATGCTGTACTAAAGGAAACGTATAAGGAAAGCAGGTAAATATGGTACGTGTGTTCAAGTTTTAATAGAAAAATGAGTATGGGATCCAATTAAGTTATGCCAATACACTGGAAAATATGCTCCTTAAAAACGTTGATAATTTTAAGTGTCTTGGATCTTAGGAAGGAATAAATTCTGATTTATCTCTGATTTTTTACCTGACATTATTGTGAAATAATTACTCTCTTACAAGCAGTTGAGGCAATTTCCCATTGATTTGTTTAAATCATGCTATCAGCATAAATACGAAAACTTTCTCAGGTCTTATTAGATATTTAGCACTGTAATATTAATTTAACTTATTAAATCTGTAGGTCTCACACCAAATCTAAATTTAGTAACTAGGAGTCAAAAAAGATGAAAAATTGAATTTTTCGTGGCGGAATTTTGGCGCCCAACAAAAAAGAAAGTCGTTTGTTCGTTAGCGTAAGAAACCCAACATTTTGGCAAATAATGACCAAATAGTCAAAATTCCTTGTATTTAAGTAAATTCCAATAAATAACTAACCTGGACTTTATTATCAATATCACAAAATATTTTTGAAATGGTAAATTCAACAAAGTAAGACCTACAGCAGATGTACTTTGCTATAGGTAATAATCGATATAATTGTGATAATTATTATGATATCTATATAGCGACATTCATACACTCAATCAGAACAATGCCTGAAGGAACTGCTATTCCTAATTGTGAAACCTTGGGGTCTTTTGCAAAAGATTTATGGGCAACACTAACAAGCAGAATTACTTTTGCTTCAATGCTTATTATTTATTTTTTATCTTATTTTAATCGTTTGCTCTCCGGTAAAATTTGCTCGTGCTTTTATACTAATATAATACATAGTTCCCAATATATAAAATATTTTGATAAACATAATTTCCGATCTCCCTTTGTTGTCTATCGCTTTGGCAAAAATTCTTTTCAAATGAGGCGAAACGTCAAATAAGAGAAAATATCGAAATAACGAATAGGTTTTAAAAAAATAAAATATCGAGCTTTATATGTGCGACCCATAAGGTTATACTTCTTTGATGAAACCTTTGCGACGTATTTGTGTTTCGTTTGAGAGGATTTTGTTTATTTTACCTGTAGCAGGGGAAAAACTGGAACAAAAGATAAATGTTTTTTGGAAAATTTCCATTTTAATTGAATTAAAAAAAAATCCTGGTATGTTAAAGAATTGTCTTTTTTAATTTCACCCCACCTAATTAAAATCAGATTTAGACAGACAATAAAATAATATAAATATATTACAACCGTACTTTAAAAGAACGAAACAAATTTAAATTTAAATTAACAAACAAAAAAGTTTGCCTAATGTGTTTCAATATAAATCCTAAACTTAAAAAATCGAATACGATTTCAGGAAACCTGCTAATAATTTTCTTACTGCAAGGACTTTTTTTTTTAATTTAATCTTATCATGATATTGACAAAAGAAGGAATTTAATTTACCAAAATATAACAAAGGAAATTTTGATAGACTTCCTAAGACCTTTTAAAAATATTCCGAACAACGTACTTAAAACTTTTAATGAGTTTTCTCAAAAAGGAAGCAAGGTAAAGCCACCTACTCAATTTCACTTGAAGAAATCTCTCGTAATTTGTTAATGTGGTGTTTTTTAGCTTATTTTCCTTTTTAAAATTTATATGGGAATTCTCTATAGATTATGTGATTTATTTTTGAATCGTTTTTATAAGTGATTTGTTTGTCTTAGGAGCAAAATAGAGCAAAAAGAATATTGAAATTTATCAATCAAAAGAAGAATCTTCAAGTATGTTCAGCACGAAAATTAGGAACATAAAAGACGACTTGTTTCAAGCTGATAAAAAATTAAAGAGAAATTCTGTGATGCTGTGAAAAGTGATTCCTGGAAGTAGTAAATTATTTGCATCTTTTCCAGGCAATTGAGTCCAGGAAAACCTGAAATACTCCACCAACTGCCTGAAATTAGCAAATTATTTCTGTATCTATAATTCAGCAATAATACAGAAAACCTTGAAATCATGCACTGGCAAGTTGAGTTAACCAATACATCTCTGACTGGATCAAATTTTCCTATGACTGTTATTCAATTATTGCAGGTCTTAGCATGTGCTAATGATCAAGATGCAAATAATCAGGATATAAATCGTTTAAGAAATTCTGGTGAATTTTGATGTATCAACCTAAAATAGATGATGCAATTGCTAGAGCATAACTAAACATCTTTTAGAGATTACTTTTTTCATTAATTACCTTAACAGCTACCATCCAGATACTTGCTAATCAATTTAGGCTGAACGGTGAACAATTGTTTGAAAATTCACGATCCTTATCGATTTGATTATAATTTAGTGATTATTTAATGTCTTCTTTAGTGACATTTAAAAAATACTTCTGTTAATGTCAGTACGTTCAAGTATTTTTTTTATTATTCTCTAAAGAGTTTTTTAGCTATTAGTAAAAACTAGAATCAAATTGGATCAATTTATGCTAAACAGTGAAGACTCTTGTGAGGGTTGTTCTTTTATTGGAAAATTCGTGATTTTCATCAATTTCAATAATTTTTAATAATTATGTAGTCTTAGTAAATAAAAAGAAAAAATAAATTCCGATATTCATAGATAGAGTAAGAAATGTAAAAATGACATCTTGGTAAGAAAAAAAAAATTACACTAAAAAAATTATATCTAGGGAAAATTGAACATTACAATATGTTGCTATAGTGGATTTTAGGAACTGTTACATAACCTAATAAATATAAAATATAAAAAAATTATTAGGGGTTTTATTTTTATTTAAAAATATTAGAATACATGGAATATAAAAATTATATTTATTCTTTTTACGGTACAAACAAAATTATATATACTGTTGAATAAATAATAAACAAGAAATGTTGTATGATTAAATTGAAATAATTAAAAGACAGTCGATCCTGTATAGTATTTTAGCGTTTAATAAGTCTATAAAATTTTTTAAATTTATTTTCGTCATTAGTACGTGAAACTCAAAAGTTTGTCAATCACTTGTTATATTAGCAAAATAAGGTAAAAATCCACTACGTTTTTAATGAATTCTAATTAGTCAAAAGTAGAAATTTTTCTACATTTTGGCGCCCAACGGTGTATTTAAAATATTAGCCCACAAATTAACAAAATTCCAATAAATAGTCAAAAATTTAATTTTTTAGCAGTTTTTAAGTTTTGGTGCCCAACAAATACGTAATTTCCTTATACAGCAGTTTTTATATTGGCAAAATAAGGTAAAAATCCACTATGTTTTTTGTAAATTCTAATTAGTCAAAAGTCGAAATTTTTGACGATTTTGGCGCCCAACGGTGGATTCAAAATATTTAAATATTAGGCCAAAATTTCACAAAATTCCAATAGAGAGTCAAAAATTTAATTTTTTAGCAGTTTTTAAATTTTGGTGCCTAACAAATACGTAATTTCTTTATACAGCAGTTTTTATATTGGCAAAATAAGGTAAAAATCCACTATATTTTTTGTAAATTCTAATTAGTCAAAAGTCGAACTTTTTCACGATTTTGGCGCCCAACAGTGGATTCAAACTATTTCAATATTAGGGCAAAATTTAACAAAATTCCAATAAATAGTGAAAAATTTAATTTTTTAGCAGTTTTTAAATTTTGGTGCCCAACAAATACGTAATTTCTTTATACAGCAGTTTTTATATTGGCAAAATAAGGTAAAAATCCACTATATTTTTTGTAAATTCTAATTAGTCAAAAGTCGAAATTTTTGACGATTTTGGCGCCCAACGGTGGATTCAAAATATTTAAATATTAGGCCAAAATTTCACAAAATTCCAATAGAGTCAAAAATTTAATTTTTTAGCAGTTTTTAAATTTTGGTGCCCAACAATTACGTAATTTCCTCATTCAAATAAAAATACTAAAAAATTTGACAACCACATTGACAAATGTGGGTCAAGAACACGCTAAATTTTTGGTTAATTCTAAATTGTCAAAAACCGTTTTTTTTTTCACCATTTATTAAAAATTGAAATTCCCTTCCCAAATTCAAGTTCAATAAAGGCCTCTATTAAAAAGATATCTAATACTCACTTTTTGCTGGTGATAATTCTATATGCTGTCAAAGGGATACTGGAGGTTATGTATAAAAAAAACTTTAACTAGTCTCGAATGCTGATGCTATAGTTTTGCATGTCATGACATTTTTTATAAAGAAATCACTGAGAGTAAGCATATGTCATAAGTTGAGCATGTCAAAAAACTGAGCAAAAAAGATGCATTTGTAGAATAATAAAAACACATCAAATCTGTTTATGAAAAGGCCTTTAAAAACTGAAAATAATACAAATAAATACTGCTATTCCCCCTCATAATAATAAACCCAATCTCCAGTTTCTTTCCACAATAATGTCGTATAAGTTTAAGTGCTTTATCTTTCAATAGGAATGGCCGTTTCTACTTCGTCTAACCTTGTCGGTCGGTCAATCAATTTATCTGAAAAGATTCGCTATCGTCCCGACCGTAGATCCAGTCCCCAAACTTCGGTCTCCCTATAACAACTCTATTGGTTTTATACATCGGCCATTACTACTTACAAAACCCGATTGAGATTGATCATGATTAATAAATGAAATGGATTTCCTCGAGACTGTTAAGGATTGCCCCGCTCTTTTATCAATCTAGTTTTAAGATGCCCGGGCGAAGTTCACTTTTTGGCTGTGGCAGTTTGAATAATGGTTCGAATTGGGTGCGTATAATTTAATATAAGTTATACGAACTAGGGGCTCCTTAAGCGTTTCCATCGAGCGAAAGAGAAAAGTTTCCTTGGTGAATTAGGGCTTATATTGTATTTTGTTAAATTGAGTTTTCTGGAATTTTGGAGAGTAAAAGGTTAATAGAATTTTGCAAATAAATTTTCAAGTGGAATATGGTCTATTACAGAAAACACTTATGTTGGGCGCCAAAGTTTTTTTGTTAATTTTGGAATTTTTGCCAGAAAAGCAATAGACTCGTCACATATTTATTGTTCCAGGATTTTGAGTCGAAATTGAAGGTCAAAATATTGTTCTGGTCTATAGTAGGTTTGCCAATATATCATATATTATTATCATTAAATATCTATTTATTCAACGATTTTTTAGTAAATTTTTGGCTTTGGTATATTTATCAACGGTATATGGTTAAAGTATATTTATTAAATCGTACAATATGCGTAAATCATATATACAATTCTGTTTTAAAAAATTTACTGCAGAAAAATTGTTTTTCATCAAAACAATTCTTACCCCCCCCCACCCACCCCAAATATTTACCCAGTAAGAAATTCCTTTCAAAAATCACTGTTCATATTATCCAATCTTAGAGCACTGTTTTTGTATTAATTATTTATTAATATACATGCATATAATTATATCAAAGTTAAATAAACAAACTGTGATATTAGATTAGATAATCAGGACGAAACCAGCTGTTATTCATGCATATTATTTTGAAAAATAATGATTTTTGAAAACAATTTCTTAATGGTAAGTTGCTTGGGGTGGGTGGGGGGGCAAGGGTAGGATCAATGAAAAACCTATTTTTTTTTCCAAAAAATAATTGTTTGATAGAAAAATGCTTTTTAAGAAAATTATAAGTGAGAATATACGTATATAATATACGATTCTGTTCTAGTCTATAGCATTATTATGTAGTTTAAGTATATAAAAAACGACTTTTGAAAGAGCTAAGGATGTTAAATTGGAGTGGGGAGAAAGAGTTTATTGCCTATAGTTTTAATATTGAACAATTCAATATTTTTTCTTATACTATTTAGGCTATTAGTAGAATATGATTCACTGGTGATATCCACATGTTGGGCGCCAAAATTCCACCCACCTTTGTCATTGGAATTTTTGCCAGAAAAGGAATACAATTATCACATATTTATTATTCCAGGATTTTGACTGTAAATTGAAGACCAGAAATCTGTCCTAGTCTATAGTATGTCAAAAACGACTTTTGAAAGAAATAAGTGTGTTAAATTGGGGTGAGGAGAAAGAGTTTCTCGCCTATAGTTTTAATATTGAAAATGGAAAAAAATTTTCTTATACTGTTTGATATATTGGTAGAAAATGATCCATTGGAGACACCCGCATGTTGGGCGCCAAAATTCCACCCACTTTTGTCATTGGAATTTTTGCCAGAAAAGAAATGCACTCATCACAAATTTATTATTCCAGGACTTTGACTGTAAATTGAGGGCCAAGAATCTATCATGGTCTATAGTAGGTTTAACTATGTCAAAAACGACTTTTGAAGGAGATAAAGGTCTTAAATTGGGGTGAAGAGAAAAAGTTTATCGCTTATAGTTTTTATATTGAAAATGGAATATATTTTTTTATACTATTTGAGATATTGGTGGAATATGATCCATTGGAGACACCCACATGTTGGGCGCCGAAATTCCACCCACTTTTGTCATATTGGAATTTTTGCCAGAAAAAGAATACACTCATCACATATTTATTATTCCAGGATTTTGACTGTAAATTGAAGCAAAACAATGGTAAAAACACAAAGTCACGGTCTCATCAAATCCATATTATTTTTTAAATGCTACACGTGTTTCGCTCCTATCGGAGCATCATCAGGCCTAGATATACACAGATCACATTACAACTTGTAATGGGTGGGGAGAAAGAGTTAATCGCCTATAGTTTTAATATTGAAAATGGAATATTTTTTTATCATACTGTTTGGAATATTCATGGCATATGGTCCATTAGATAAACCCACATGTTGGGCGCCAAAGTTTCACCTTCTTTAGTCAAATTAATATTTGTGACAGGAAAGGAATATACTTATGACATATTCATTATTCCAGGATTAACCAGACAAAAATTGTAATCCCTTTTAAAGTATTCCAGGAATATTCCTGAAAGATTAAAAGAATAGTTCATATGTCTATTTTTGTTAACAAAAGTAGTTTTAATGGTGTGTGAGCATTCTTCAACTGCCTGGAAGGAATTTGATAATTTTTTTCAGGGCAGTTAAATACATATATCGTGAATTATTATTAATAATAATTCAAGGAGTGACTTGAAAATATAATAAGACATACTGAAAAATGGCACTTCTCATCCATTATGGGCTTAACAAGAGCAGGTATAAAATTAAATTTTAAAGCATCGTTTTAAATGCAGTAGACCTCGAAGAACTACACTTTTTACCGGTATTGATAACTTATATTGTTAATTTAGAAAGAGGAACAGGCATTTTTCGTGGAAAACTTATCTTTGTTTTGAATTAAACGCTTCTTTTAAAAAATAAAATTTTACCTTCCAAGGTCCAAGAGCAATTATACTTGAGGTTCTTGAAACGCTTATTGTAATATACAGATTTTTATACATCGGCGGATATTTTTGGCCATACCTTCTGAACCACTTCGAACTTTTTCACCCTTATACAGTAAGATTCTAGAGAATAATTTATTTTGGTTTTTATTTTAAAAAGTACTCTGGAGTATTATTCACCTTCTCTTGAAAAAATCTATCCATTAAAAGTATTTTTATTCAAATTTTCAAAAAACAGGTCTACGACAAAAGACTCTTTTAGGTACCAGAAATTGGATTTACAAAAATTTGAATTAATATGATTCTAATGCATGGATTTTCTTGATTTTTTCAACGAAAGTTGAAGAAAACCTTAAGGTACTTTTTACCATAAAAATCAAGACAATCTGAGCACCAGAAGTAAAGTTATGTCCCAATTGTGTCTTAAGTCTTGGACCTGATTTCCAAAAACATGAATAAAATTGGTCCTAATGTATAGGGGCAGTCCAAGGTAACTTTTGACATATAGACCAAGCTAATGTGAGCAGTAGAAGTGAAGTTATAACCCAAGTTACGTGGAACAGCCATAAAACAAATATTTTTTTTTTCTTATTTTATTATTGAATCTTTAAAATCACTAGCGAGATAATTTTGTTATCAGTTTTAAACAAACAAAATCACTGTTAAGATAAAGATGGAAGATTTATTTAGGTGAATTTTTTTTTGCTAATTTCTTCAAAATCCTCAAAATAATTGGAATATTTTTAAAACAGCATTTTTATCAAATATTGTCGTAGGCAAAGAACTCTTGTAGCTCAAAAACTTTTTGAGTTCCAAGGTTCAAGAGCAATTTGAGGTTCTCGAAGAGAATTTCCTCATATTAGCCCCTTTCACTTTATTTAATTTATATAAAATACTCAAGTCTAAATCTCTCTAAATGTTGACCGCACCATTATTTAAAAAGCATAATCCGCACCAGATCCTAATACAACTTTACGACCGGACCACGGACTTGATTTGATTTACTTTGATAATAGTTTATCAAATTACGACGTAAACTTTCGGCATGTTTAACGCTAAAAACTTTACTCCTCTATCTTACTAAAAGTGACGCAAACTGGCTTGCTAATTTGAAACGGAGAGTGTAATAAAGGCACACGTCTACAACTTTAATAATTTATTGTTCGTTTAGTGTTGCATCGTTTATTTGTTTTGTTATTAACGTAAGTGCTAATGTGGTTTTTATAGGTTTGAATTGTATGCAAAAAGAATATGTGTCTTAGATCCCAATAGTATTTTTGTACAAATGCACTTTTTTGCCTGTATTTCACAATATAAATAAATTAATCCTGTAAACTCAACTGCACTACTGTCACTTTAATTTAAACTTTATAATGAAAAATTCCGATGCATCATACAACGAGAAATGCTCAATAAAAAAGAAAATAGAAATTCTTACGTTTTACCTTTTGAGATTTTTGCTTACGCGAGAATTTCGACTTTTATGCCTGAAATACTTCGGCCAAAGTTTCCAGGTAAATTAATAAGATGCATACTGAAACTTTCGTCCATTGTTATCTCGAAAGTTTTCTGGAAATTTTGTTTAATCTATTTAATTTAAACAGGCTGAATTTTGTTATTTAATTGTTTTCTTTATTTTATTTTTTTCTTGTGTAAGATAAGTTTTATTTGTATATAGTCTACCTGATAAGTTGTTTTGACGCAATATAGTCAGAGTGTTTTATAAGTGATAAACTGATTATTTATACATAAAATGGCATCTGAAAGAATTATTGAAGAGTTTCCGACATATAGAACAAATAAAAAAATTTACACTTTTTTCATAAATTCCAATTTTTTATAATAAAATAAATGATAAAAATAATGAAATCCATGGTCTATAAAAATTGTCAACTTGTGGATCTAAGACGAGTTGTCTTCTCTTGTTACACCGATGGATGACAAGTAGAATTTTTTATCTATCGTCAATGATTTTTGGCATTTGTCAGTGTTTCTTATTTTACTTGATTTATGCCTTGAATATCTATATTAATTCAAGATGTATAATTAGACATAATTCAAGCTACATTTGACATATATCCACGCGATATTTAGCTACCTGGAAAAGAGAAAATCGATATAAATTGCCTGGAAAAAAATTATTTAATTTCTTCCAGGCAGTTGGAGAATGTTCACTATGCCTAAAACTACTTTTATTGATAAAAAAATTCATGTGAAATGTAATGTTATGGCTGTAAGAATATTCCCAGAACAATTTCTTCCCGGTTATTCTTGAAATAATAAATCTGTGATAAAAATTGCTCTTTTGCTGGTAAACATTCCAACTTGACAAAAGTGGGTGGAACTTTGGCGCCCAACGTGTAAGTATCTTTAACAGAACATATTTGTTTTGAACAAAATGACCCTCAAAAGGGTTGAATTTATGTGCATGTAAACCCGTATATGTACTGAGGTAATGTGAGCAATTTTCCTAAAAAGCAATTTTCTCTCAGTCATGTATTTCTTGCAAAAAAAAATGTTTTTCATTAATCCTACCCTTGCCCACCCACCCACCCCACACAACTTACCAGTTAAAAATTGATTGCAAAAATCATTGTTTTTTTAAAAATTGCTCATGAATAACTGCTTGTATAGTATTGTTAATATATAATATAATATATGTATAAATATTTAATATAAAAACGGTGCTATTGGGTTGTATATTATAAACGAAAAACAGTGATTTTTCAAAAGAATTTTTTACTGGGTAAATGTTTGGGTGGGTGGGGGGTCCAAGGGTTATGTTGATAAAAAACAATGTTTTTGCAGAAAATATTAATGCAAAGTTTAATTTAATAACACTGTATATTTAAATATAATACAATTTTATATATAAATATTCACTATAAAAACAGCGTTATTAGAATGGATAATATAGATCTAAATTAGAGGGTGATTTTTCAGAAGAATTTTATGACATATTTCAGTTATTTTAATAATACTTGATAAATATGATATATACGTATTTAATTACACACAATTCAAGGTATATTTGACATATATTTACGCGATAATTATCTACCTGAAAAAGAGAAAATCGACATAAACTGCCTGGAAAAAAATTATTTAATTTCTTCCAGGCAGTTGGGGAATGTTCACTATGCCTAAAACTACTTTTCGTGATAAAAGAATTCATGTGAAATGTAATGTTATGGCTGTAAGAATATTCCCAGAACAATTTCTTCCTGGTTATTCTTAAAATAATAAATCTGTGATATAAATTGCTCTTTTGCTGGTAAAAATTCAAACTTGACAAAAGTGGGTATAATTAACAGAACATATTTGATCTGAAAAAATTACCCTCAAAAGGGTTGAATTTATGTGCATGTAAACCCGTATATGTACTGAGGTAATGTGAGCAATTTTCCTAAAAAGCATTTTTTTATCAGTCATGTATTTCTTGCAAAAAAACGTTTTTTATTAATTCTACCCTACCCTTGATAAATATGATATATACGTATATAATTAGACACAATTCAAGCTACATTTGATATATATTTACGCATTATTTATCTACCTGTAATAAAGAAACTCGACATAAACTGCCTGGAAAAAAATTATTGAATTTCTTCCAGGCAGTTGCAGAATGTTCACTATGCCTAAAACTACTTTTATTGATAAAAGAATTCATGTGAAATGTAATGTTATGGCTGCAGGAATATTCCTAGAACAATTTCTTCCCGGTTATTGTTGAAATAATAAATCTGTGATAAAAATTGCTCTTTTGCTGGTAGAAATTTTAACTTGACAAAAGTGGGTGGAACTTTGGCGCCCAACGTGTAAATATCTTTTACTGAATATACTTGATCTGAAAAAAATTACCCTTAAAGGGGTTTAATTTATGTGCATGTAAACCTGTATATGTACTGAGGTAATGTGAGAAATTTTCCTAAAAAGCATTTTTCTCTCAGTCATGTATTTCTTGAAAAAAAAAACGTTTTTCTATAATCTTACCCTTGCCCACCCACTCACCCCACACAACTTACCAGTTAAAAATTGATTGCAAAAATCATTGTTTTTTTAAATAATGCCCATGAATAACAGCTGGAATAGTATCGTTAATATATAATATAATATATGTATAAATATTTAATATAAAAGCAGTGCTATTAGGATATATATTATGAACAAAAAACAGTGATTTTTCAAAAGAATTTCTTACCGGGTAAATGTTTGGGTGGGTGGGGGGCTAAGGGTTGTCTTGATAAAAAACAATGTTTTTGCAGAAAATACTAATGCAAAGTTTAATTTAATAATACTGTATATTTAAATTTGATATAATTTTATTTATGCATATTTCCTATAAAAAGAGCGTTAATAGATTGGATAATAAAGAAAAAGGTTAAAAAGATGATTTATAGTGCGAGACTTTGTTTTTTTTTAGGTAATACCTATTTTTTAAAATAAAAATGGTGCAGACAACGGCAGAAAGAGTCCAATACTAAAGACACATCCAGGTACCTTGTGACATAACTTTACTTCTGGTGCTCAGATTATGTGGATTTTTATGGTAAAAAGTACTTTGAGGTTTTTTTCAACTTTCATTAAAAAAATCAAGAAAATCCATCCATTAGAAGCATTTTAATTTTTGTAAATCCAATTCATGGTACCTGGAAGAGTCTTTTGTCGTAAACCTGTTTTCTGAAAATTTGAATAAAAATACTTTTAATAAATAGATTTTCACGATTTTTCAGTAGCAGGTGAAGAATACTCCAGGGTACTTTTTATTTAATCTGACCACTAGAAGTGAGGTTATGACCCAAGGTACCTAGAAGCATCATTTGTCTTAGACCCGTTTTCTGAAAACTTCAGTAAAAATACTTTAACTGAAACTACCCAAATTTTTAACATAAAATCACGATTACACCCTTAAATTATTCTCTAGAATCCTACTGTATAAGGGTGAAAAAATTCGAAATGGCCAAAAATATCCGCAAATGTATAAAAATCTGGATATTACAATAAGCATTACAAGAACCTCAAGTATAATTGCTCTTGGACCTTAAAAGGGATTAAAATTTTTGTCCGGTTAATCCTGGAATAATGAATATGTGATGAGTGTATTCTTTTTCTGGCAAAAATTCCAATAACAAAAGTGGGTGGAATTTTGGCGCCCAACATGTGGGTATCTTTAGCGGATCATATTCTACCAATATCTCAAATAGTATGAGGAAAAAATAGTCCATTATTAATATTAAAACTATAGGCGATAAACTCTTTCTCCCCACCCAAATTTAACAACCTTATGTCCTTCAAAAGTCATTTTTGACATAGTTAACAATGATTTTTGGTATTATTATTGATATGTATATTAATTCAAGATATACAATTAGACACAATTCAAGCTACATTTGACATATATCCACGCGATATTTAGCTACCTGGAAAAGAGAAAATCGATATAAATTGCCTGGAAAAAAATTATTTAATTTCTTCCAGGCAGTTGGAAAATGTTAACTATGCCTGAAACTACTTTTCTGGATAAAAAAAAAATCATGTAAAATATATTGTTATGGCTGTAGGAATATCCCTAGAACAATTTCTTCCCGGTTATCCTTGAAATAATAAATCTGTGATTAAAATTGCTCTTTTGCTGGTAAAAATTCAAACTTGACAAAAGTGGGTGGAACTTTGGCGCCCAACGTGTAAGTACTTTAACAGAACATATTTAATCTGAAAAAAATGACCCTTAAAAGCATTGAATTTATGTGCATGTAAACCCGTATATGTACTGAGGTAATGTGAGCAATTTTCCTAAAAAGCATTTTTCTCTCAGTCATGTATTTCTTGCAAAAAAACGTTTTTTATTAATTCTACCCTTGCCCCCCCACCCACCCCACAGAACTTACCAGTTAAAAATTGATTGCAAAAATCATTGTTTTTTTTAAAAAATGCTCATGAATAACAGCTGGAATAGTATCGTTAATATATAATAAATTATATGTATAAATATTTAATATAAAAACGGTGCTATTGGGTTGTACATTATGAACGAAAAACAGTGATTTTTCAAAAGATTTTCTTACTGGGTAAATTTTTGGGTGGGTGGTGGGTGTAAGGAATGTGTTAATAAAAAATTATGTTTTTGCAGAAAATATTAATGCAATATTCAATTAATAATTTTGTTTATTTAAATTTAATATAATTTTATTTATAAATATTTACTTTAAAAACAGCCTTATTAGAATGGATAATATAGATGAAAAAGAGTGATTTTTTAGAAGAATTTCATTAAATATTTGAGGTATTTTATTAATACTTTAAGATAAAACTATAATATTAATAAACTGCCTGGAAAAAAAATTATGAAATTTCTTCCAGGCAGTTGAAAAATCTTAACTATGCCTGAAACTACTTTTCTGGATAAAAAAAAATCATGTAAAATATAATGTTATGGCTGTAGGAATATCCCTAGAACAATTTCTTCCCGGTTATCCTTGAAATAATAAATCTGTGATAAAAATTGCTCTTTTGCTGGTAAAAATTCAAACTTGACAAAAGTGGGTGGAACTTTGGCGCCCAACGTGTAAGTACTTTAACAGAACCTATTTAATCTGAAAAAAATTACCCTTAAAAGCATTGAATTTATGTGCATGTAAACCCGTATATGTACTGAGGTAATGTAAGCAATTTTCCTAAAAAGAATTTTTCTCTCAGTCATGTAATTCTTGAAAAAAAAACGTTTTTCTATAATCTTACCCTTGACCACTCACCCACCGCACATAACTTACCAATTAAAAATTGATTGCAAAAATCATTGTTTTTTTAAAAAATGCTCATGAATAACAGCTTGTATAGTATTGTTAATATATAATATAATATATGTATAAATATTTAATATAAAAACGGTGCTATTAGGTTGTATATTATGAAAGAAAAACAGTGATTTTTCAAAAGAATTTTTTACTGGGTAAATGTTTGAATGGGTGGGGGGGCCAAGGGTTGTCTTGGTAAAAAACAATATTTTTGCAGAAAATATTAATGCAAAGTTTAATTTAATAATACTGTATATTTAAATTTGATATAATTTTATTTATAAATATTTCCTATAAAAAGAGCGTTAATAAATTGGATAATATAGAAAAAGGTTAAAAAGGTGATTTATAGTGCGAGACTTTGTTTTTTTTTTTAGGTAATACCTATTTTTAAAAATAAAAATGGTGCATACAACGGCAGAAAGAGTCCAATACTAAAGACACATCCAGGTACCTTGTTACATAACTTTACTTCTGGTGCTCAGATTATGTGGATTTTTATGGTAAAAAGTACTTTGAGGTTTTTTTCAACTTTCATTAAAAAAATCAAGAAAATCCATCCATTAAAAGCATTTTAATTCAAATTTTTGTAAATCCAATTCCTGGTAACTGGAAGAGTCTTTTGTCGTAAACCTGTTTTCTGAAAATTTGAATAAAAATACTTTTAATAAACAGATTTTCACGATTTTTTCAATAGAAGGTGAAGAATACTCCAGGGTATTTTTTAAAATAAAAACGAAGCCAATCTGACCACTAGAAGTGAGGTTATGACCCAAGGTACCTAGAAGCATCATTTGTCTTAGACCCGTTTTCTGAAAACTTCAGTAAAAATACTTCAACTGAAACTACCCAAATTTTTAACATAAAATCACGATTACACCCTTAAATTATTCTCTAGAATCCTACTGTATAAGGGTGAAAAAATTCGAAATGGCCAAAAATATCCGCAAATGTATAAAAATCTGGATATTACAATAAGCATTACAAGAACCTCAAGTATAATTGCTCTTGGACCTTAAAAGGGATTAAAATTTTTGTCCGGTTAATCCTGGAATAATGAATATGTGATGAGTGTATTCTTTTTCTGGCAAAAATTCCAATAACAAAAGTGGGTGGAATTTTGGCGCCCAACATGTGGGTATCTTTAATGGATCATATTCTACCAATATCTCAAATAGTATGAGGAAAAAATATTCCATTATTAATATTAAAACTATAGGCGATAAACTCTTTCTCCCCACCCAAATTTAACAACCTTATATCTTTCAAAAGTCATTTTTGACATAGTTAACAATGATTTTTGGCATTATTATTGATATGTATATTAATTCAAGATATATTATTAAACACAATTCAAGCTACATTTGACATATATCCACGCGATATTTAGCTACCTGGAAAAGAGAAAATCGATATAAATTGCCTGGAAAAAAATTATTTAATTTCTTTCAGGCAGTTGGAGAATGTTCACTATGCCTAAAACTACTTTTATTGATAAAAAAATTCATGTGAAATGTAATGTTATGGCTGTAAGAATATTCCCAGAACAATTTCTTCCCGGTTATTCTTGAAATAATAAATCTGTGATATAAATTGCTCTTTTGCTGGTAAAAATTCAAACTTGACAAAAGTGGGTGGAACTTTGGCGCCCAACGTGTAAGTATCTTTAACAGAACATATTTGTTTTGAACAAAATGACTCTCAAAAGGGTTGAATTTATGTGCATGTAAACCCGTATATGTACTGAGGTAATGTGAGCAATTTTGCTAAAAAGCATTTTTTTCTCAGTCATGTATTTCTTGAAAAAAAAAAACGTTTTTCTATAATCTTACCCTTGCCCACCCACCCACCCCATACAACTTACCAGTTAAAAATTGATTGCAAAAATCATTGTTTTTTAAAATAATGCCCATGAATAACAGCTTGTATAGTATTGTTAATATATAATATAATATATGTATAAATATTTAATATAAAAACAGTGCTATTAGGTTATATATTATGAACGAAACACAGTGATTTTTCAAAAGAATTTCTCTTACTGGGTCAATTTTTGGGTGGGTGGGGGGTGTAAGGAATGTTTTAATAAAAAATAATGTTTTTGCAGAAAATATGAATGCAAAGTTTAATTTAATAATACTGTATATTTAAATTTGATATAATTTTATATATAAATATTTATTATAAAAAGAGCGTTATTAGATTGGATAATATAGATGAAAAAAAGTGATTTTTCAGAAGAATTTTATGACATATTTCATTTTTTTTATTTATACTTGATAAATATGATATACGTATATTTTTTAGTTTAATACTTATACCTTTTTACTAAAAAATCGTTAAATAAATATTAACGATAATAATATATAGATGGGTTACCTTTTTATCTGATATAGATTCTGTTTAAGTCAATTATATTTAATTAAATAATTTTTTGCCTATATACCAAACCCTAAAAATCCATCTCCAGTATATTTTCTATATTAAAACAAACATTTCTATCCGTGTGCTATTTTTCATATATCCGTAAATATGATAAGAAACTCAATGGTAATCAGATTTTCTATTTACAGTGGATACATGCGAGTAATATCGAAAACAAAATGCACGTTGCCTTCAATAAGGCTCAAAATGAAGTCCTGATAGATCTTTCAACTGATATATAAGGAAAATAAGCTCTTTATGCTGTGCACATTGTCTATAATAAAATATGAAATAAGGGGTGCATTTCGTCTCTATGTGTTATCAAAACTTACATTCATTTTCTTTTAATTTCAGGCATCTATAGTTTAAAGGACATAGAAGTGTTTATTCCTTTGGCAGTACGTGTGAGAGATACAATAACCTTGTACTGTAAATTTGACTTAGAAGGAGAACCACTGTACACAGTCAAATGGTACAAAGGAAGAAACGAGTTCTTCAGTTTTATACCCAAAGAGCTTCCTAGCACCAGGGTGTTTGCCCTACCGGGCTTAGATGTAGACGTAAGTAGAGATTTTATTTAAAAATTAAATTAAACGGCTAAAGCTTAAATGACGATAAAAAAAACGTCCCGTTTTAAAACAAACGCAACGCATCAGCGCACTCGCCCCCCCGATTAGGGAAATAGAGAACGGCAATTAACAACAATAACAAACAATTCAAATTTCAGTTCAATTAGGCCGTATTTACAATTGCACAACCGACATAATTGAGAAACGGCACCGCGGATGAGAAAATAAACCTTTTTCAAATTAACAGGTGCGTGAATCCTGGACCGGATTACCAGTCATTTACATAAACTAGAACCTGTTGACTTAATCAAATTGACGGTTTAATGCATCTGTTTATTGTTTTTAGAGCACTGTTAAGCTGATGCATACTTAGAGCAAAAAATAAATTAGTAGTGTTTCAGTGGATGATTAAGGTGTCGAAATTTTAATTTTTTTTTGATATTATAAAAAGATTATTGGGCAAAATTCTTTTTTTTAGTGGAAAAAAAAATCAAAAATTAAGCAATTATTGATCAAAGTAATACTATTTTGTCTAAGTTCTTGGTACTTCAATGAATTCCAATAAATTGCCAAAAAATGTATGCTCAGTAAGTTTTGAATTTTTGGCGCCCAACAAAAAAGAGACAATTTCAAAATTCGAGACAATGGCAATAATTAAACAAATTGTCAAAATTCCTGGCATTTAAGTGAATTGCAATAAATAGTATAAAATGACATTTTTATAGGGTTTTTAAATTTTGGCAAAAGTAAAATTAATCTAGTACAAAAAATTCAAAAGCTTGGCAGCTATTGAGCAAATTGATAAAATTTATCGTGGTATTTAAGCGAGTTCCAAAAAACAGTCAAAAATAATTTTTTTATGCGTTTTTAAATATTTGGCGCCCAACAAAAAAGTAATTGTTCATTAATACAGAAAAATTTGGTAAAAAAATAATAATAATAAACAACATGGTGTAACAATACGTTTACAGGCGACTTTGGCGATGTTTCGTGACTTGCCTAATGCTTTTGACTGTGTCAATCCCAAAATACCTTCTGCATGGTTCACTAAAATAGTTTGAGAATTACTTGCTAACTTAAGACAGTTATTAAATGTCTTCTGGCAAATAACTTTTAGAGTGTGAATCTTAGGATCTGTTCTTAACTGAACTATGACCTGTATTAGCATATATGGACTTTTAAAAGGATTATGACTCTGTTACAACTCGATCAAATTGTCATCGCCTTAAAGACTCATGGAAATTGTGTTACGTGCAATGACTGAAATAATATTATTAGCACTCCTAAGCCTCTTACAGGTAATTGAGGTAATCTGAGTCGGCCTATATTTTTTAAAATTAGAAGTCTTAATCCAGTCATCTAAGTCACTTAAAATTTTTGTTTGTATAATATGCAACAAAAAGATCGATTTTTGAGTATGTACAACAATGAGGAAAATTATGAAATTTTCACTAAAAATTGGAAAAAAATTAAAAAAACTCAAAATGTATTGGTTTTTCAAAAAAAAAAACATTCAACTCAAGAAAAATTTACTAACGAATCACAAAAATTAAATGAAATATGAAAAAAATAAAGTACATTTTGATCACTAGAACCTAAATTTAGTTATTTTGCTAAACTTTTGATTTTTTTCTTGTATTAATGAGGAAATAACTTTTTTGTTGGGCGCCAAACTTTAAAAACTGCAAAACATTTAATTTTTGACTAAATTTATCGAAATTTACTCAAATGTCAAGCATTTTGACAATATTTTGCCAATTTGACAAATAATTAACAAACTTTTGAATTTTTGAAACAAATTACTTTTTGTTGGGCGCCAAAATTTAAAACCATCGAAAAATTTCAATGTATGTCTATGTCTTGGAATTTACTCAAATGCCAGAGATTTCAGTAAAATGTCGGTCTACATTACGTTTTAAATGAATGGTCTTATTCCAATCATCTGAGCCTAAAAATTCTGGATTAATCTTAAAAGTTTTCGGAATCATTTACAGGAAACTGAATCACTTTAAATGCCTGAAATAATCTTTTAAACCACTTCCAGGCAATTGAAGGTTATCTAAGTGACAGTAACAATTAAATGTAATTTATTCCAGGTCACTTAGGACTCCTTGATTTACCTTAAGGGTACTCTGAAAATTTGTGGCTAAACTGTCGAAATTACTGACGGTGAATCTATAATAGAAATTAATAATAAAATCAAGATCCTTAGCAAAGACAAGCAGGCAAGTAATTTTTAAACCCTTTTGGTAAAACAGGCTGAAAGTATTTTATGACTGACACTGTCAAAAGTCTTAGACAAGCTATAGAATATCGTAACAGTGCCAGGAATTTTGACAAAATTTTGAATTTTTTGTATTATTTTAATAAATTATTTTTTTGTTGGGCGCCAAAAATTCAAAAATTGCTAAAAAATTCAAATGTTGACTGTTTTTTTATGATTTGACCGATAATTGACAAAATTTTAATATTTTTTTGTATTATTAAACTAACTATACCAGCGTCTTCTTTAGACCACCTTCATTACGAAAATACCGGGTTATAACGAGATTCGAGCAGAACTAACTGAATGACAGCACTTTGAAAATTCGGAAAAAGTCATTTTTCGACCTCGTCGAAAAACGCCAAAATTTAAAATTTTTTTACTCTTCTTTGTAATCCACTCAAATACCAGGAATTTTAGCACCATTTAGTTTTGACCTTTATAATTTTAGTAGGCAATTTAAATTTATTTCTCCATCTCACTCGCATTAATTATAAACGATCGCAATAAAATGGTGAACCGTCTAAAGCCTTGGCCTATAAATTTTTCCATTCATGACGTGACTGAAAAATTAAATGTAGTTGAATCTCAAAGAATGAAATCCTTTTTCAACTTTTTTTTCATATATGTAATTCTGCATCTCACTCTCACTAATCATAGATGATCGCAATAAAATATTTATCCTCGTTTAAAGTGATCATCAGTACGTCAGCCTATAAATATTTCAAGCGGTTTTATACGTGATTGCAAAATAAAATGCAGTAGAATCTGGTAGAGTTCTTACTAGCATATCCTACCAAAATTAATTAGAGGTAAAAAGTACCTAAAAAAGCACAGGAGGGCAACGGTCTAGGTCAAGGAAAGTCAAATAAAGAAAAGAGAACTTCATAAGACACGTTTGAGTCTGAAGAAGACGACACTGAATGTATGTACTGCAGAAAAAAGTTATACCAAGGGTAAATGATGGATAAAATAAAATAAAATTTTTAGAACTCGTCCAGCAATCACGAATTACATCCTCTTAATATAGAGAACTTCTTAATTTAAAATCACATTTAACAGGCACTTCCTAAAGCCTGTTAATCCCAGTCGAGATAAGGCCCAATTCAATGTGCAGTAACCAATTTTAATTAATTATTTAACCTCGTGACCTATATCTTCAAACATAGAAAAATTTACTAAAACTGAATCAGCTTGATATGAAACGGTTAGGATTTATTATGATTTATCCAAGGCCTGTGATATTGTCCTTACGGGCTTTCTAGGTCATCAACTTAAATCTTTTGGCATATTTTGAATTTGCTTATATCATATCTATCTGATAGATGGCAATTCCAATTATGCCAGAAGATTATCAAAATTCCTGGCATTTGAGTGCATTTCAAAAAACAGTCAAAAATTTAATTTTGCTAAGTTTTTACATTTTTGGCGCCCAACAAAAAATACTTTATTTAATATTACAAAAAATTCAAAAGTTTGCCATGTACTGGTCAAATTGATAAAATTAGTCAAAATTTCTAGAATTTGAGTGAGTTCCAATAAATAGTCAAAAATTGAAATTTTTTTTGAGGCTTTTGAATTTCGATGCCCAAATAAACAAATAAAAATTGGCAAAATAATACTAATAATAATGAACAACATAGTGTAAGAATAAATTTACAGAAAAAATGTCACTGCAATGTTTTACTTGTTATCAAAGCTTTCCATAAGAAAGAAACGATTGTTACGATATTCCCTGACTTGCCTAAGGGTTTTGACAGTGCGAGTCATGAAATAACTTCTGTGTGTCTCACAAAAATAGTTTTTGTGAGAAACACACCTATATTGTCAAAACTAGAACATTTCGCATCAAATTTTAAGAATCTTAATTTTGGACTAATTTACCATTTGTAAGCTCGAGAGTTTAGCCACAAGATTTCAAAGTGCTCTTA
The DNA here is from genome assembly GCF_022605725.1 of Anthonomus grandis grandis. Taxonomy (NCBI): domain Eukaryota; kingdom Metazoa; phylum Arthropoda; class Insecta; order Coleoptera; family Curculionidae; genus Anthonomus; species Anthonomus grandis. The sequence goes on from NC_065560.1 coordinate 3,168,406, forward strand.
AGGTAGATCCATGTGTCTCAAGTAACCTGGAATATTTTTCATTAAATTGACATTGTCAGTTAGATAACCACAGATAGCCCTCAATTGCCTGGAAGAAGTTTAAGAGTACTTTTAAGATTATTTCAAGCATTAAAAGTGACTCAGTTTTCTGTAAAAGAATTCCGAAAACTTTTAAGATTATTCCAGAGTTTTCAAGTGACTGGAATAAGACCCTTCGTTTAAAACGTAATGTAGACCGACATTTTATTGAAATTTCTGGCATTTGAATAAATTCCAAGACATAGACAACCATTGACATTTTTACATGGTTTGAAATTTTGGCGCCCAACAAAAAAGTAATTTCTACAAAAAATTCAAAAGTTTGTCAGTTATGGGTCAAATTGGCAAAATATTGTCAAAATGCCTGGCATTTGAGTAAATTTCAATAAGTTTAGTTAAAAATTGAATTTTTCTCTGTTTTTAAATTTTGGAGCCCAACAAAAAATTTTTTTTCTTATTAATACAAAAAATATGAAAAATTTAGCAAAATAACTGAATTTAGGATTTCACTTTTTTTTAGTAATATTGGTATTGACTTTTTTAGTAAAATTTTTGGGTTCTACTGATCAAAATCCATTCATTTTATTTATTACTTTAATCATTTTTTGTGACAATTTAAAATATGCTAAAAAATTGTTAAAATTCATGGCATGTGAGTGGATTCCAATGAAGTGGATTCCAATGAAGTCAAAAATTTAATTTTTGAGCAGTTGTCGAATTTTTGGCGCCTATCAAAAAAATAATGTTTTTAATAATACAAAAAATTCAAAATTTTGTTAACTATTGGTCAAATTATAAAAAAAAACAGTTAAAATTTAATTTTTTTAAGAATTTTCGAATTTTTGGCTCCCAACAAAAAAATAATTTTTTCATCATTACAAAAAATTCAAAAGTTTAATAATTATGGGTCTAATTGGCAAAATATTGTCAAAATGCTGGCATTTGAGTAAATTTCAATAAATTTAGTTAAAAATTGAGTTTTTTCGCAGTTTCTAAATTTTGGCGCCCAACAAAAAAATTTTTTCCTTATTAATACAAAAAAAAAACAAAAATTTAGCAAAATAACTAAATTTACATTTAGGATTTCACTTTTTTTTAAATAATAATGATATTGTTTTTTTTAGTTAAATTTTTGGGTTCTAGTGATTAAAATTCACTAATTTTTTAAATAATTTTTTGCCTTAATCGTATTTATAAGGGCTTTCTAGGTCATCAACTTGAATCTTTTGGCATATTATAAGTTATGGCAATTCAAAATATGCGAAAAAAATTTCAAAATTCCTGGCATTTGAGCGGATTTCAATGAACAGTTAAAAATTAAATTTTTGAGCAGTTTTTGAATTTTTGGCGCCCATCAAAAAAATTGTATCTTCAATAATACAAAAAATTCAACATTTTGTCAATTATTGGTCAAATTAATACATTTTTCCAAAATTCCGGGCACTGCTACAATATTTCCTAACTTGCCTAAGGCTTTTGACAGTGTCAGTCATAAAATGCTTTCTGCCTCTTTTACTAAAATATATAGTCAAAACTAGAATTTTTAGTTCAAATTTTAAGGCTCTTGATTTAGTATTATTTTCTAATTTAGGAGTACTTTTAAGATTATTTCAGGCATTAAAAGTGACTCAGTTTCCTGTAAAAGAATTTCGAAAACTTTTAGGGTTATTCCAGAGTTTTCAAAGTGACTCAAATGACTGGAATAAGACCTTTCGTTTAAAACGTAATGTAGACCGACATTTTATTGAAATTTCTGGCATTTGAGTAAATTTCAAGACATAGACAAACATTGAAATTTTTTGATGGTTTTAAATTTTGGCGCCCAACAAAAAAGTAAATTCTACAAAAAATTCAAAAGTTTGTCAATTAGGGGTCAAATTGGCAAAATATTGTCAAAATGCCTGGCATTTGAGTAAATTTCAATAATAAGTTTAGTCAAAAATGAATTTTTCGTAGTTTTTAAATTTTGGCACCCAACAGCCAAATTATTTTGTCACTAATATAAAACAAATCAAAAATTTGGCAAAATAACTAAATTTAAATTTAGGGTTTCATTTTTATTTTAATAATATTGATATTGATTTTTTTAGTAAAATTTTTGGGTTCTAGTGATTAAAATCCACTTTTTTTTTATATATTTTTTTAATAATTTTTTGTGGCAAATCAAAATATGCTAAAAAATTGTTAAAATTCATGGGATTTCAGTGGAACAGTCAAAAATTTAATTTTTGAGGAGTTGTTGAATTTTTGGCGACCATCAAAAAAATTATTTTTTCAATAATACAAAAAATTCAAAATTTTTTTAATTATTGGACAAATTATAAAAAAAGAAACAGTCAACATTTTAATGTTTTTACAATTTTTGTATTTCTGGCTCCCAACAAACAAGTAATTTTCTCATTGGTACAAAAAATACCAAGTTTTATTAATTATGGGTCAAATTGGCAAAATATTGTTTAAATGCCTGGCATTTGACTAAATTTTAATAAGTTTAGTCAAAAATTGAATTTTTCGCAGTTTTTAAATTTTGGTGCCCAACAACAAAATTATTTCCTTATTAATACAAAAAAAAATTAAAAAAATTAGCAAAATAACTAAATTTCCAATTTACAATTTTTGGCGCCCAACAAAAAAACAATTTATTTAATATTACTAAAATTTCAATTCATATATACAGATGACAATTGTTTTATCAAAAGAACTAAAAGTTATACAACATTTCAAACATTTTAGATATGTGCGCCATTACTTTCAGCCATAGAAACTATTCGAATCCTCTTATCAGATCCTGCGCTAGTTATTTCAACTTTTCGGCTTTTGATTCCCCTTTTCTGAGCACTGCACTTAAACGATTAAATAAACGAGTCCTTTTTCTTGCAGTTAAGCAAGAGCACTTCAAACGAAGTAGTTTTGAGAAATGTTCAACCGGAAGTAACCGGCAAGTATAGATGCGAAGTTTCCTCGGACGCCCCAAGTTTCGACACAAAGTCGAACGGAGGAAGCCTCTACGTTATCGGTACGTATCTAATATATTAACTACATAGTTCGGTTCGATTATAATTAACTTGTTACTGTAATTGGCAGCTGTCTTGCAATATTAATTGGGCAATTTTTTTGATATATTCTAATCCCTAAGGCGCTTAAAGGGTCAGCCTTTAATAATTTCCTCAGCGACAAGTAAAGTAAACCTAATTAAAATATTTGATTAAAAATATTAGAGCTCAAAGCGGAATTTAAGCGTAGGGCTTTTAAAAGGATATTTTCTAGCGAAAAGTCGGAAGTAAATTGAGGGCCAAAGAGGGCAGGTTGCGTCAAAGGCGTAAGGGAGGGTTTGCGTTAGTTTTTTTTTTTGAAGCACTATGCACCTAAAGGCTGTTTAATCTTATAATATAAATTAATGTGGGATCTAATGGAAGTTGGAAAAAGACGCAGCTATCGATTTAATATTCCAAACTTGAAGTGTTTCATTAATTAGTATAATATGAAAGTTGTTTGAAAAAACCTTGATTGCATCTGGTTCAAGGATTAAATTTGTATTTAATGGATTCCTAGTTTTTTTACATTTTAAGATTTCTTTTTTGTAAAATCAAGTAAAATCATTTATTCCAGGTAGTTGAGTCTATTTTTGACTATTTTCCAAAGGAAGTCACTTAATTGTTGCCGGTATATTGCATATAGTTCCTGATATCCTACTCAATTATTCTTTTTTGTTGCTTTATTTCACTTTTTTGATTTTTTAAATATTTATATCTCCTATACTTATACTACTTTCTTTTTGTATTAGTTGTTCATAATTTATTTTAAGTAAGAAATATTATTTTATAATTTTTTTTCGTTAAATGGTTAGATAGGGTAGGTATGCCAAGTCTCGCTGTCTGTTAAAATAAGCCAGTCTATTAAATTTTGAACTGAAAATTTTTGGATTTGGTATATTTGTCAACTGGATATTTATTAAACGGTGTAATAAACGTTTTTTATATACGATTCTATTTACAAAAGAGAGAAAATTTCGGCATTTAAGAGATTACTACATCTCAAATATTTAATGACATTCTTCTGAAAAATCAGTGTTTTCGTTCATATTATCCAATCTAATAACGCTGTTTTTATACTAAATATTTATATACAAAATTATATTAAATTTAAGTAAAGAGTACTATTAAATTAAATATTGAATATATATTTTCTGCAAAAATATTGTTTTTCATAAAAAAACCCTTAACCCCCCACCCACCCCAAACATTTTCCCAGTAAAAAATTCTTTTGAAAAATCACCGTTTTTCATCCATAATATCCAATCTAATAGCACTATTTTTGTATTAATTATTTATTAATATATATGTAATTATATCAAATTTAAATAAACAAACTGTGTTATTAGATTGGATATTAATGACGAAACCACTTGTTATTCATGCGTATTATTTTGGAAAACAGTGATTTTTGAAAACAATTTCTTACTGGTAAGTTGTGTGGGGCGGGTGGGGGGGTAAGGGTAGGGTTAATTAAAAATAGTTTTTTTTTGCATAAAATAATTGCCTGAGAAAAAATGCTTTCTAAGAAAATTATAGGTGATAAAAAAATCTATAGAATTCGTATTCAGTTTTTTTGGTTCTAAACAACTTTTCATTACAAATTAGGTTCAAAAATTCAGTTTTTAAATTAAATCTATTAGTATATTTATCAACGGTTTATGATAAGGAACTTACATAGCCAGTCTTTACCCTTCAAATGTATGAGACAATGACTCCGGCATCACATATATGCCACTGCGTAAGATACAATAAACTTTTTCATATACGTTCTTCATCTTATAGTGGAATAATGGAACATTATACACAAAGGAACTTAGAAAAAAATACAAAATGCATTTACGTGTATGAAACAATGATTATACCAAATAAGATATACATTAAATAAAAAACACTCAAAAATACAAATTTGCTCAAAATTAAACAAGAGTTTAAAAAATAAAATTTATTTTCGAAAAATGCAGTGGGGTACTTTTTTTATTAAATAATATTAATGATAAATCTCAGATGGAGGTCATTAGAAAATTTTTTTTTTCTTTGTATGCCTGGAAGAAATTAGTAATTTATTCAAAAAAAAAAGCAGCTCTCTCAGTCTCCAAAGAACCGAATACCTGTATTAAACAATTACCTTATCCAGATAGTTTATTTTTCGTCATCTATTGCAATATTTTTTAAACATAGCTTTTGTTAATACACAGGCCTTAAAATTTACTTTTTATATATTCCAGCAGTGTAAGGCACTTTCTAGGCAACATGCATTATTTTTAATTATTCTAGGCAGTTGTAATAAAAAAATTTTTTGTCCAGGCAGTCCAATTTTCATTATTATTTATATCAATTTAACAAAAACAAATTTTTCGCAATTTTCAAGTATTTAATATATACCTTTCTACATATTTCAGCAGGAACACAATTCCTCACTTTTCAGGCAATATATATTTTAAGAAATTAGGTGCATTTTCTTTATAAAGAGCATTTTTTTTAAATTCAACTGCCTAGTAGAAATTAGTTATTTATTCCAGGCAATTGAATATATTTAACTCATAGAGAATATCAGCTTTTAATTCAACTATTTAGAAGACATTAATTATTTTTCTCAAGCAGGTCAATATATTCAGCTTATACAGAGCATGGGCCTTCAATTCAATTGCCTGGAAGAAGTTATATATACAATATTTCTTTCAAGCAATTAAGAGCATTCACTTTCTAGAGAGCATTTGTTCCTAATTCAACTGCCTAGTAGAAATTAGTTATTTATTCCAGGCAATTGAATATATAAAGCTTATAGAGAGCATTAGCTTTTAATTCAACTGCCTGAATAATATTTAAAGATTCCTTCAACTATTAGAAGAATGTTAGTCATAATGACAGGTACGTTTACGTCTGAAAGAATGACAAAAATTATAATACATAAGGGCTTGCAATTTTTTAATGAATTTCCTACTGCACTTAAATGCCTGGAATAAATACCTAATTTATTTTAAGCCTTAAATAAATAGACCGTTTTTTCCAGGCCACTGAACCCTGATGTTCTATATAAGCTGAATATACAGAGGTCGGCATAAGTCAGTTAACCAATTTGCATACCAAACAAAAAGAAAACGATACAGAAAAATGGCACAAATTTGATTTTTGAAGGCAAGCACCGTTGCCGCGTTCGCATTATTTTTAAAGTTAACTGACTTATGCCGACCCCTGTATTTTAACCTGAAACACATAAGAAATTACCTTGAATTATTAGAACAAACACCTAAAAAATAACTAATTAAAATTAAAATTAAAATGAAAAATAACTTTATTTTTTCCTAGAAAGAAAATCAAAAAATATCTTTAATTGCGAATTGGGAAAAATTAAAAATTACTTGGAATTGGCAAAAAAAATTGAAAAGTCTAAAAAACTTGAAATTATAAATAAAAAAAAGTCTGGAAATTTTGAAAATGGACAAAAGTTTAACATTTTACACTTTCAACTTGCTAAAGTAACTTAAAAAAATAAATTATTTTTTACTTAAAAATATTCAAGAAATAGCCTCAAATGCCTGAAATATTTAAAAAAAAACTAAGAGTTAACAGAAATTGTCTTCAATTGCGTGAAAAATAGTCAAAGAAAAGCCTGAAATAAATAAAAAAATTTTTAAATTAATAAATTATTAGAAAATGCGCATTTGTTCTTAATTCAACTGCCTAGAAGTAATTAGTTATTTATTCCAGGCAACTGAATATATTAAGCTTACAGAAATTATAAGCTTTCAATTCAACTGCCTGGAAGAAGGTATATATTTATTCCAGGCAGTTGACTATACAAAATGATTTAGAATATTAACAGAAGGAGGCATTAACTGCCTAGAAACTTGAGGAAAATGTCATTAATAATTTTAAAAAAATTTTCTCTATGAAAGTGTCAAAAAATATCTTTAACTGCCTTGAAATTAACAAGAAAAAAATCCGTTGCCTGAAAAGAGGTCGAAAATAGATTTAAGTATCTGAAATAATTCAAAAATAACTGAGAATTATTAAGAATAAAAATTCGACTGCCTAAAAATATTGAATGATTCTCTCAACTATTTAAAAAATATTAGTCATAATGACAGGTACGTTTAACGCTAAATATGAAATAATAATATGCATATAAATTTAAATAATATTATGCATAAGGGGTTGTAATTTATTAATGAATTTTCAACTCATTCAAAAAATCGTAGCAATATAAAATTAAATTCATTTCACTCGCAAAAAGGGACTAAAGTTAATAAAAATAAAGTTTTATTGGTAAAGTGTAGAAGGTATTTGAGTTAATACCAGCCTGAACTAACTGTCAATCACAATAAAGTCTTCGACAGGCACTGATAATATAACGCGGAAAATTTCAATATTTATACAAATTTGGTATATCAAAACTTAGATTACCCCAATGGATAATAAGAGTTTCGACAAACAAAAACTGCCCGATTTAATAACATTGTAACTGGAATTAGACAGGAAATTGTGTTTTCAGTTCGCAATGGGAACAGTATGCGAATGCATATCCAGTTGTTTGTTCGCCGGCATAATCTCGTGATCTGGTCCAATAAGCTTGAAATAAATCAAATACTTCGCGATGATAGTTTCGTTCCACTCTCGTTTCCAGTTTTCAGTTGTGGAAACTACAAAAAGTTAGATCGACGGACGGACGGTGCCATACCTACACTTCAATCTATGCGTAATTGGATTAGTTCTTTTCGGTCCGGTTGTTTGGAAATAGACGGGTATGATTTGTTCGTTTGTATGGTGGTTTGAGTAATTCTTAAGTATTTTTTAATTAAAATAATTTTTTCAAGTTTTTAACAATTTTTTTTTAATTAAATTTAGTACGTTTATTCCAGGCAGTTAAAGATATTTTTTTATTCCTTCTTAGAGAAAAATGAAAAAGAGTTTTTTGTGTATTTTTTTTAATCATTAATGAGCAACTTCCAGGCAACTGGAGTCTTCTTATGTATTTACTCCTAAGTTATTTTTCAACTATAAATAACGTCTTTTTTTATACTTTAATTTCTCTATAAGTTAAAAATACTTAACTGTCTGAAATATGTAATTACTGTATTTTAGACAGTTACATTGAAAGCTAAAGCTTTCTATAAGCTTAATATATTCAATTGCCTGGAATAAATAACTAATTTCTTCTATGTAGTTGAATTAAGAACAAATGCGCTCTATAGGTTAAATACACTTAATTGTAAAATATTAATAATTGTATACTTAAAGCGAGAGTGTATTTTTTGCAACCTGCTATAGCCGCATACCAAAACACTTTTCTATTATTTAATTAATTCATTTATTTTAATTTATTTCCGGCAGTTGAGGCTATTTCTTGAATATTTTGAAGTAAAAAATAAATTATTTTTTATTACATTTTCTTTTCAAGTTACTTTAGTAAGTTAAAAGTATAAAATGTTTCAAAATTTCCTGATTTTTCTTAATTTATAATTTTAAGTTTTTTAGACTTTTCAATTTTTTTTTTGTCAATTCCAAGTAATTTTTTATTTTAATTTTTATTATTTATTTTTTAGGTGTTTGTTCTATTAACTCAAGGTCTTTTAGGAAGTAAAATATATTCAGTTAATAGAAAATATCAAGGTTCAGTTGCTTGGAAAAAAGCGTCAATTCATTTAATACTTAAAAGAAATTAGTTATTTATTCCAGGCATTTAAGTGCAGTTGGAAATTCATTAATAAATTGCAAGCCCTTATGCATAATATTATTTCATTTTATATGTATATTATTATTTTATGTTCAGTGTTAAACGTACCTGTCATTATAACTAATATCTTTTAAATAATTGAAAGAATCATTTTTAGGCAGTCCAATTTTTTTTCTTTATTTATTCCCCGGTTATTTTTCAATTATTCCAGGCACTTGACTTCTACTACTTTTGACTACTTTTCAGGCAACTGATCTTTTTCTGTTAATTTCAGACAGTTAAACATATTTTTTAACACTTTCATAGAGAAAAACGAAGTCAAAATAAAAAAAGATTTTTTTTTAAACCATTAATAGCATTTTTCTAAGTTTCTAGGCAGCTAAAGCCACCTTCTGTTAAGTCTAAACCATTTTGTATATTCAACTGCCTGGAATAAATATATACCTTCTTCCAGGCAGTTAAATTGAAAGCTTATGATCTATGTAAGCTTAATATATTCAATTGCCTGAAATAAATAACTAATTTCTTCTAGGCAGTTGAATTAAAAACAAATGCGCTTTTTTTATTTCAATTTATTTTAATTCTTTCATATTAACTAATTTTTATTTATTTCAAGTAGTTTAGGCTATTTCTTGAATATTTCCAATTAAAAAATAAATTATTTTCTATTACATTCTCTAAGTTACTTATTTACTTACTTTTTAAAGTTGAAAGTATAAAATGGTAAATTTTTTTCAATTTTTAAAGTTTTTTAGACTATTAGTTTAAGGTAATTTTTTTATGTCTTTCAGGGAGTAAAATATATTCAGCTTATAGAGAACATCAGGGTTCAGTTGCCTGGAAAAAAGTGTCTATTTATTTAATGCTTAGAAGAAACTAGTTATTTATTCCAGGCATTTAAGTGCAGTTGGAAATTTATTAATAAATTGTAAAAATTCTTTGAAGAAAACAGTTGAAGGAATCTTTCAATATTATTCAGGCAGTCGATTTTTTTTTCTTAATTATTCTCAGTTATTTTTGGACGTTTCCAGGCACTTGAATCTATTTTCTACTACTTTTCAGGCAACAGATTTTTTCTGTTAATTTGAAGACAGTTCTACAGTCTAATTCATTAAATTCATTTATTTTAATTTATTTCGGGCAGTTGAGGCTATTTCTTGAATATTTTCAAGTAAAAAATAAATTATTTTTTATTACATTTTCTAAGTTACTTTAGCAAGTTAAAGTTCTAAAATGTTTACAAAATTTCCATTTTTTTTTTAAATTTATAATTTCAAGCTTTTAATATTTTTTTTTGTTAATTCCAAGACGTTTTTTATTTTTTCCAAACAATTAAAGATTTTTTTTAAATTTATTTATTGACCTCGTGCTGAGCACATTTAGTCACGAAAATCCTCTATATTTTTTTAGTATTTAAACTAAATCGGACGTCACAAACGACCATGCCAAGTCGGGGACTCGAACCTAGGGCCACACGACTGCTAGGCAGGTATATACCCACCGCGCTGCCGGGGCCGGCTACAATTAAAGATATTTTTGGATTTTTTTTTCAGGGAAAAATAAAGTTATTTTTAATTTTAATTAATTATTTTTTAAGTCTTTTTTCTATTAATTCAAGGTTGTTTTTTTATATTTTTTAGGCAGTAAGACAAATTTAGCTTATAGAGAACACCAGGGTTCAGTTGCCTGGAAAAAAGTGTCTATTATTTAAAGCTTAAAAGAAATTAGTTATTTATTCCAGGCATTTAAGTGCAGTTGGAAATTTATTAATAAATTGTAAACACTCTTTAAACAGTTAAAGAAATCTTTCAATATTATTAGGCAGTCGATTTTTTTTCTTAATTATTCCCAGTTATTTTTGAATTATTTCAGGCACTTGAATCTATTTTCGACTACTTTTCAGGCAACAGATTTTTTTCCTGTTAATTTTAAGGCAATTAAAGATATTTTTTGACACTTTCATAGAGAAAATTTTTGTTTACAATTTTATTAAATTATTAATGGCATTTTTCTAAGTTTCTAGGCAGTTAATGCCTCCTTCTGTTTATTCTAAATCATTTTGTATAGTCAACTGCCTGGAATAAATATATACCTTCTTCCAGGCAGTTGAATTCAAAGGTTATAATTTCTGTAAGCTTAGTATATTCAATTGCCTGGAATAAATAACTAATTTCTTTTAGGCAGTTGAATTAAGAACAAATGCGCCTTTTCTATTAATTCATTAATTTTAAGTAATTTTTATTTATTTCAGGTAGTTGAGGCTTTTCGTTGACTATTTTTCACGCAATTAAAGACATTTTCTGTTAACTCCTAGTTTTTTTTTAAAATATTTCAGGCAGTTGAGGCTATTTCTTGAATATTTTCAAGTGAAAAATAAATTATTTTTTATTACATTTTCTAAATTACTTTAGTAAGTTAAAAGTATAAAATGTTTCAAAATTTCCAGATTTTTTTTTTAAATTTATAATTTCAAGTCTTTTAGACTTTTAGCTTTTTTTTTTGTTAATTCCAAGTCATTTTTTCCAAGCAATTAAAGATGTTTTTTGATTTATTTTCTAGGGAAATATAAAGTTATTTTTCAGTTTAATTAGTTATTTTTTAGGTGTTTGTTCTATTAATTCAGGGTAATTTTTTTATGTCTTTTAAGGAGTAAAATATATCAGCTTATAGAGATCATATTATTATCTTATGTTCAGCGTTAAACGTACCTGTCATTGTAACTAATATCTTTTAAATAGTTAAAAGAATCATTTTTAGGCAGTCCAATTTCTTTTCTTAATTATTCCCCAGTTATTTCTCAATTATTCCAGGCACTTGACTTCTGCTACTACTTTTGACTACTTTTCAGGCAACTGATTTTTTTCTGTTAATTTCAGATAGTTAAACATATTTTTTAACACTTTCATAGAGAAAAATGAAGTCAAAATAGACAAAGAATTTTGTTAAATCATTAATGGCATTTTTCTAAGTTTCTAGGCAGTTAACGCCTCCTTCTGTTAATTCTAAATCATTTTGTATATTCAACTGCTCAGAATAAATATATACTTTCTTCCAGGCAGTTGAATTGAAACCTTATGATATCTGTAAGCTTAATATATTCAATTGCCTGGAATAAATAACTAATTTTTTCTAGGCAGTTGAATTAAGAACAAATGCGCTCTATAAGTTGAATACACTCAATTATAAAACATCAATAATTGTATACTTAAAGTGGGAGTGTATTTTTTGTAACCTACTGTAGGTATTTATTCCAGGCATTTAAGTGCAGTTGGAATTTCATTAAAAAATTGCAAGCCCTTATGCATATTATTATTTGTCATTCGTTCAGATGTAAACATACCAGTGATTATGACTAATATTCTTTTAACAGTTGAAGGAGTCCTTCAATATTATTCAGGCAGTCGATTTATTTTTCTTGATTATTCCCGGTTATTTTTGAATTATACCAGGCACTTGAATCTATTTTCTACTACTTTCTAACATTTATTTGTTTTAAATATTCAGCCATATTGTGACATATTCTAGGAAGGAGTTTTAATTCTAAGTATTTGGAAAAAAAATGATGTTATAGGATTATTTTTTTAAAGTTTTATTATCGCTTTACTTAGTATGTGTTAGCCCTCTAATTTTTTTTTGTTTAATTAATTATTTTGTTAATTCCATTTTATTAGTTTTTTTAACTTAATTGTAATATAAGCTTTCACTTTATTTTCTATAAAAAATAGCCTCAACTGCCTGGAATAAATAAAAAATTACTTAAATTTAAGAGAAAATGATTAAGTTGTTGTAAAAATATTGAAAAATTTCGTTAAAAAAAAGGCAATAAAATAGCTTATTATTTTTAAGTAAAAACTACATAATTTTTTCCAGTAAAATAATAATAATAAAAATAGTCTTTGTTAAGTAGAAATAGTTACATACAAAAAATCAATAAATTCCTTAAAAATTAAGAAAAATAAAAATACAGACAACCATATAGTCAAAAATAGCTTGAATTGCCTGGAAAAAATTTTAAAAAATTGTCAAATTTTGAAAATTAAAAAAAATCCGAAAATTCTAAAATAATTAAAGTCTGACCATGAAAAAAAAACGACTATTTAATAAATAGACTAAAAATAATTTAAAATTATAATAAAATATTACTGAATTGTTCCCTGGAAAATGATTAAAAAACATGCCTGGAATAAATAAAAAATTACTGAGAATTAACAGAAAAAGTTAATTATAAATTTAAATACGTGCAATTTTTTAAATTAAAAATCTGTAAAATTTTAAAAAGAAAAAAATATTAAACTTAACAAAAAAACCACAAACAATAAAAATTTTTTGATAGAGACTAAAGAGCGGAAAAACGATGAAGATGTAGAAAAAGACCCCAAAATTGTTCAAACATATAGTATAGACAAAATCAAAGAAAAGTCCTTAAAGCCTTATAAACAGATGAAGAAATCCTGGAACGAATAAAAAGAAAGAGATTGTTTAAGAATAAAAGAAGAGAATACATGAACATACAGAGGGAATGAAGCCCCTTGTATTTAAAAAAAAAAATACCTTCTGAAAAATCACCCAAAATCTCATCTAATAGCCACTTTTGTTGGTAATTTTTTAATTTTGAACATTCAGCCTTATCTTCTAAACCTAGTAAAACCATTTTCATTTTATTCTAAAATTACTTAATTCATCTAATTTTCTCAAAAAAACACTTTAATAAGGAGCATTTTCCATCATAGATCCACCTTTAGACGATCCCTGGCTAAGCATCGACAAAAATTACGTAGATATCGGAGACATCATTAGCGGCAATTGTACGTCACTACCGTCATATCCCGCCACGAATATCAGCTGGTATCTGAACGGCAAACGCGTAAGTCATTTAAGGATATTTGCCATAAATTACCAAAAAAGTATATTTCTATCTTATAGATCCAGGATAGCTTTACTAGGATATCACAGGTTATACCAGAGTTCAGTTCTGGCTACAAAAAGCATTACATTACAATCTCGGGCATCGAGTTGCACGTAATGGACAGCACGTTTCAGGTAAGTCATCATGTTCATATTAATAGTGATTAGTGGCAGTTTCTCCTAAATTAAAAAAAAATTAACAGAACTCTTTAAATTTACTATTATATACACGCATGGATAACTCGGGTCTTAAGTGCGACAGTTCTCTCTTTAACTTAAGCCTGTGCTTATGTAAGATTAATTATGTCCTTTTTTAAATTATAGAATGGAAAGGCAGTGTTAAGTTGTGTGGCTACTATTTTCAATATTTACCGAGGGGAGAGGAAGGAAATGCTTGAGGAAGCCAAACCTAGACCACGACCTTCTTCAGTGTTAGGAGTAATGTCTGGTAATTTTTTATTTATTTAATTAATTTTCAAGTAAATAAACTAAGGTCTGTAGATGTGTAGATCTAAGTAAATAATTTTTTATATATTTCAGGCATATAAGCATACAGTTTGCTCACTTATGGGGTTCAAAAGCATCTACTAATTTAAAGGGTCATATTTGAGTAATATTTAAACCACATAAATAATATTTCTTAAGAATGAGGCAAAATATATATTTTTAAAATAACACCCTGTACGCATAGAATAATATTGCATTTAATTTATTTATTTTAAATGACAGCATCGTTTTGTCGGGGATTTATAAATAAAATAAAAATCTACAATAAATTTAATTTTCGTTGCTAAAATTTAAATAATAATCTGTTTTTAGCATACTATATTTTTTATGAATAAATATTGAATAATGATTTTATATGAGAGCAATATATTTTATGAAGTACAAATAAATTGAATTTAATTTTATCAAAATAACCGACTGTTTTATGTATGAAATGGTAAACGACAACTGTTTTTAGTAATAATTGTTTGCACCATTGAATTTTTTGTTTTTTATTTTATTGCTTGACAAATTTTGTAGATATTTTCCATAGTTTCCTATTTTCCAAGCTTTTGGAGTAATTGTTTAAATTATTTCAAATATTGCACGTAATATTTTAATTACGTTCCTTATTGACGTGACTTTATATGGTCCAGGGTTAGAAATAACTTTTATCCAGCAAATTTGAGTGATTTCTTATGCCTTTCAGGCATTTTTTTATATTTTAAAAATTTTTTGTAATCAAAGTAATTTTTTATTCTATTCCTATGAATCGAAATAATTTTTTGTCTTTTCGAAAAGTTCTCAAAAACTGCTAGGATTAAGTGAAATTTTCTTTTAACATCGAAATCCCAATCAAAAATAGAACAAATGATAAAGAATAATATCTAGTCGTTAACTTTAAAATAAAGAAGTTATGGAGGATTTTTGAAAATTTAGAAAATTTTTAGGTGTAAAATTTGAAAAAAAAATCTTTAAAAAATTCAATTTTTCTTTAATAATTTTATTTATCGCTAAAAAAGCTTTAAAAAGTTCTATAGAAGATTTTTGAAAAAACCGACACCCAATTTTCTTAAAAAAGGTTCCGCAAAAAATCTAAAGGAGTACCCCTGGAAAAATGTTAATAATTTTGGTTTTTATTTTTTTTCTGGAAAACTATTGGTTGAATAAAAAAATAAATTGAATAAGAGTTGTGTGGAATATCAATGCGCATCACACTCAATAAAAAAATAATTTTTAAAATCAACAGTTTTTTAGAAAATCGGGAAAATTTTCTTATGGGTTTTTCTTCATTTTCTCGAAAACTATTGGGAATATAAAAAATTTTTCTTTAGCATTGGAATCACAGTCAAAATTAAAAAAAATCATAAAGAATAAGATTTTGCCGAAAATCAATAACTAAGAAAGTTATGGCAGATTTTTGAAAAATTAAATGGATTTTTGAGTAAAAAATTTGAAAAAAAAAATTTTTTTTAAATATTTTTTTTTATGGAAATTAATAGACTGCCCAAAAAGCTTGACGAAAAGCTTACAAAACTTTTATGAAAAGTGTGCCAGAAGAAAGTTATACCCAATTTTCCCAAAGTGGTCCCATGGGAAAATGTTCATAATTTCGGTTTTTATTTTTTTTCTGGAAAACTATTGGTTGAATAAAAAAATTATTTGAATAAGAGTTGTGTGGAATATCAATGCGCATCACACTCAATAAAAAAATAATTTTTAAAATCAACAGTTTTTTAGAAAATCGGGAAAATTTTCTTATGGGTTTTTCCTCATTTTCTCGAAAACTATTGGGAATATAAAAAAATTTTCTTTAGCATTGGAATCGCAATCAAAACCAGAAAAAATCATGTAAAATAATATTTAGTCGTAAATCAATAACTAAAGAAGTTATGGCAGATTTTTGAAAAATTAAATAGATTTTTGAGTAGAAAAATTGAAAAAAAAATTTAAATTTTTTTTTCTCTAAATTAATAGAATGCCCAAAAAGCTTTTAAAAAGTCTGACAAAACTTTCATGAAAAATGTACCAGAAGAAAGTTATACCCAATTTTCCCAAAGTGGTCCCATGGGAAAATGTTCATAATTTCGGTTTTTATTTTTTTTCTGGAAAACTATTGGTTGAATAAAAAATAAATTAAATAAGAGTTGTGTGGAATATCAATGCGCATCACACTCAATAAAAAAATAATTTTTAAAATCAACAGTTTTTTAGAAAATCGGGAAAATTTTGTTATGGGTTTTTCCTCATTTTCTCGAAAACTGTTGGGAATATAAAAATTTTTTCTTTAGCATTAGAATCGCAATCAAAACCAGAAAAAATCATACAAAATAATATTTAGTCGTAAATCAATAACTAAAGAAGTTATGGCAGATTTTTGAAAAATTAAATAGATTTTTGAGTAAAAAAAATGAAAAAAAAAATTAAAAAAAAAAAAAATTTTTTGGAAATAAATAGACTGCCCAAAAAGCTTTAAAAAAGTCTTACAAAACTTTTATGAAAAATGTACCAGAAGAAAATTATACCCAATTTTCCCTAAGTGGTCCCATGGGAAAATGTTCATAATTTCGTTTTTTATTTTTTTTCTGGAAAACTATTAGTTGTCCAAAAAAACTAATAAAACAAAAGTTGTTTGAAATACCAACACGCATCAGATGCACTAGAAAAATAAATTTTTAAGCCCAACAGTTTTCCAATAAATTGGAAAGAACCTTTTAGGAGTTTTTCCTCATTTTCTCGAATACTAATCGAAATATGGACATTTTTTCATCGACATTGTATTCCTAATAAAAAATGCCATAATAGTAATTTTTAGGTAAAATCCTAAATTGAGGTTCCAATTTCTTCTGGATCTAGAGATATTAGAGGTTATGTGCTATAAATATGTTCCTTTTAACTAATTTCGAGGTTATATTTAGGGTGAATGCACTCAGCAAATCAACTGAAAAACATTTTTTTTAATACCTATAAAAAAAAGCTATACGCTGTTACAAATCGCTGTTTTTTGTACGATATCACATTTCCAATTAAAAACGTTTATTCCGCTAAAAACATTGTTTTTTTTTCCTATTTGCAAAAAAATTCAATTTAAAGATACGGTACAAAAATACAAATAAAATTTTCTAAATATCGCTTTTATTTTTTAATAAAATACGATCGTGGGCACCTAAAAATGTATTTTTTTAGAAAATCAAATAAATATATATAAATTAAATAACAGGAGTGTATACGCTAAAAATAATAATGAAAAATTACCTGCTAATTGAAGTCACTTCTTACAGGAAGTCGAGACAATTTTCCAGAGAATCAAATGTTCATTATTCAACTGCCTGGAAGTAATTCCTTATTTCTTCCAGGCACTATAAGTCATTTCTTGCAAGCAACTCTTCGTATTTCCCTGGTACGTCCCCTTTTGGCGGCCATCTTGGCTTGCCACGTCACATTGTGGGCGGAGCTCGATTACGTCAGAAGCATCACGTGACTCTCTGCGCATTATTGCACAACTGACCACGTGACCGTTGTCAAGTGGATAAAGGTCGAAGCTTCGGTTTGAGCATTACCAGGGTTATGCAATAAATTCTTTTGAAGTTGAATTGTTGAAACCTAAATTGTTTGAAGTCAAATGCTTGCTGTTCAACAGCCTGAAAGTAATTTTTTAATTCTTCCAGGCAATTTAGTAATTGAAATACTCGGAAGAAGAGAAACATGCTTATATTGTCTAGAAGAGTAAGAAAATTAAAATACTTCAAATTTTTAATTTTTTTACTTGAAAAAAAAAAAAAATTTCCTCGAAAATAAATATTTTTTTTGCTATCCTCAAAATCCCGAAATTTGAAAACTTCTTTGCATAAAATCTATATAATATCATAAATCCTAGATTCTTTCAAATTTAATTTAATAATTTGAATGCAACAACCAAAAGTGAATTTTTTTTTACAAAAATCAGAATTTTGGGATTTTTTATATCTGAAAAATTGACATGCTTAAAAATCTTAAATTCTTTGAAATTTCAAGAGCCTAAATTGCAAATTATATATCACTTACCCAATAAACAATGCCTCCAAGTCAATCATCATCCAACAATTAATTTTGATAACATCTATCATACGCATGTAATTTCTCTGCAGCTACTCATAATTCATGCAGTTTATCTGATCCCACTTTCTCAAGGTAAAAATTAATTTCTCGATCGAAAATCGGCCCGATTTGCCGAAACAAAGTCTTTATCACACACACAATTAAAATCTGTTTAATTTCAGCTGATTACGTCATAAAACGAGAACAATAATTTTCAATAACCTTCAGTTGAAAGGTTTACGACCGTACTCCGTTCCCGTGGCAACAGTTTTTAGGTTTATATTATGTCTTTCGGTAAGCTCCGTTCCTATCCGCACGACCCTTTGTTTTAAAGTCGCAGTCTGTAATAAAAGGCACGTAAAACTCGGTAAAAGCGATCTCGGTTATGCATTTAGCGGAAAAACGAAAATACCCTTAAATCAGACCTTAATTTTCTTTTTCCATATAATAAATTGTCTTGTTTGTTAGTGAATTTCGTATGTATTAAGCGCAAATGAGGTAGAACCTGGCAAAGAAAGAGAACCCAAAGAATATCTAAGGCTGAAGAAGGACTGAAGAAGAAGTGGATACTTTAATTTGGAAAATAGATGCATTCGGTTTGTTGTAGCTCATATTACAGCTAGTTTGCTTATTTTTTAGCACTTTAATGCATTTTGAATACACCAGTTAAGGGTCATAAACTAAAGCAGGGTAATATATTTGGCCTTCATTCGCTTTTCCTATAGTTGGAGCCAAAAAGATGTTCTCTTGTCGCAATTTCGAAAATTCATTATCAACATCAATCTGAAAGGCACATACTTATGAAAAGATCAAAGGAAAATAAGCCGCTTTTTTATATTGAACTCTTTATACCTCAACATTTAAAGACTTAATTTAATTGACAATTTATTTGCATGATTTAAGTAAAAAATCACTAAATACCGCCCTATTAGGCGCTGTACCACATTGGTTAATTAACGTAATACCAACTTTAACGTAAGGTGTGGGACATCTGGACAGCCTACAGAAGACCTTGACAAATATCATCAATGTTTTCTTAAGCGAGTGTTGGGAATAACGACGAATAAACATTGGAAGAAATAAAGTCCATCAAAGTTTTCTAGTTTTGGTACGTGACATAAATTAACGGTATTCCAAAAATTGAAAATAGATTTAAGACGTTCCTTAGGGCTTAGTGTTGGTTCAATTGCAAAGTAAAGGAAACACGTTAAAAGGATTTATATAAATAATAAATAGAATTATAAAAACTCTGGAAACTAAAAGAAACGAATAATCATTCAATGTTCTATGGAAAATTAAAATGTTATTTGAAAGAAATAAAAATTAATGCCTGAAGGATACGAAAAAGGATTCCAGTTATCTGAAAAAGACGAAAAATTATATCCACTCATAGGAATAGAATGAAAAATTAATTTAAATAAGAAACATGCTTACAATATAAAAAAATACTATCAAATGCCTGGCAATTAAATAAAAAATGGTCCCAAAAACATGCAAATATGAGAAAATGCCTGATGGTAGAAGAATGACTTAAAAATGCTGGCTAATTACTTTAAACCCTGCAACACATAAAGAACAATTAAGTCAAGTGAATATTTAAAAAAAATACTGAAAGAAGCCTGAAAAATATGAGAGTATGGAAAACATTTTTAACTGCCTGGAAATTTTTCTTTAACTCCTTATTCCAGGCAATTGAAATTTGAAAAAAAAAATATATAAAAAACATTCTCAACTGCTTGTTTTGTTATATGTGTAGTAAAAGTTAACAATTAAAAATAGGCACCACATATTTTTTTTTTAATTATTTTGATCTCGTTACTACAAAATATTTCTTAGATACTTACCCCAGGCAATTGAAACTATGAGAAATTATTTCAAGTGCCTGGATTTTTCTTCCTGGATTTCTCATATCTGCAATGAAAATAGAGAAAAAGAAATAGGCACCATATAATTTTTTTTTATTACCTTGATCTCTAAGCTCCTCTAACATTTCATACATAGAAAGGAAGGCTCGGGTAAATGTACCAAATACAGGCAAACTAATTGGTGATTGACCTCAAGATTCTAAAAGATAATTTTAATTCCATTCCATTAATATATGTTGCACTTAAAAGTCTAGTTCTTTAACAGGCATCATCAGGACTATTCTTGATTTAAATTTATTCTTTAGCTCCTCATTGCAGGTAGTTAAAACTTGAAGAAAATATTTAATAAAAAAGACTCTCGACTACCTGGAATTTTTCTTTGCACTCTAAGACATATACGTGTATAAAAAGTATATCATATGCTACACAGTGGTACGTATGTAATATCGGAGTATTTTCGTCGAATATTTGAGATGTAGTAATTGAGTTTAAAAACTAGATTAGTAATTCCCGTGTCAATTTTTTAAAAATGCTGAAATTTCCTCGAGGGTTTGAAATGGCAGTTTGTTTATTTAAATTTGATATAATTATATATATGTATATTGATAAATATTTAATACAAAAACAGTGCTATTAGATTGGATATTATAGACAAAAAACAGTGATTTTTCAAAGGTATTTCTTACTGGGCAAAGGTTTGGGGTAGGTGGGGGGTGTAAGGGTTGTGTTGATGAAAAACAATATTTTTGTATTAAATATATATGCAATATTTAATTAAATAACATTGTTTATATAACTTTGATACAATTTTATATATAAATATTTAGTATAAAAACAGCGTTATTAGATTGGATATTATAGACGAAAAACAGTGATTTTTCAAAATAATTTCTTACTGGGTAAACGTTTGGGGTGGGTGGGGGGGCAAGGATTGTGTTGATGAAAAACAATGTTTTTGCATTAATTATATATGCAATATTTAATTTAATAACATTGTTTATTTAAATTTGATATAATTTTATATATCAATATTTAGTATAAAAACAGCGTTATTAGATTGGATATTATGGACGAAAAACAGTGATTTTTCAAAAGAATTTCTTACTGGGTAAACGTTTGGGGTGGGTGGGGGGGGCAAGGATTGTGTTGATGAAAAACAATGTTTTTGCATTAATTATATATGCAATATTTAATTTAATAATATTGTTTATTTAAATTTGATATAATTTTATATATCAATATTTAGTATAAAAACAGCGTTATTAGATTGGATATTATGGACGAAAAACAGTGATTTTTCAAAATAATTTCTTACTGGGTAAACGTTTGGGGTGGGTGGGGGGGGCAAGGATTGTGTTGATGAAAAACAATGATTTTTTAGAAGAATTTAGTCAAATATTTGAGGTATAGTAATTAAGCTTAAAAACTAGATATTTAAATACTGTGTCAATGTTTTTAAACGCCGAAACTTTCATCTCAAAACTTTCTCCCTTTTGTAACCAGAATCGTATATGATATACGTATATTCTACAGTTTAATAAATACACCTTTACCATATACGGTTAATAAGTATACCAATAGTTTTAATTTAAAAAATGTATTTTTAAACCTAGATAATAAAAAGTTGTTTAGAACCAAAAAAAAACTGAAGTTTCTTAAACATTTATTGACTTATCTTAAAAAATTAAATAATAATAATGTTTATTTATTTAGCATATTGCTACATACAAGTACAATAATATATATTATAATTTTTTTAAACATACTTACAATATCTTGATAAAACTAGTAAATATAAAAAGTAAAAATAAAAGTAAGCGAATAAAAAATAAAATACAGCGTTAAACTACACAAATATTAAAATTAGATATACCTTCCTAACAACCGTTTAAATTCTCTTATATAACTACATTCCTTAATAATATTTGGTAACTTATTAAATTCGATTAACTATTTATAAAGAATAGAATTCATCATTTCGCTAGAATAGCATCTATAATAATAATAATAATAATAATAATATGTTTATTTATCATATTTGCTACATACATGGTAACAAGGCAAGATTCGAGAAACTACAAACTCATAATTAACAATATAAAACCTAAAACTAGTGTGTTAAAAGTGTAAAAAAATAAAATTAATATAAAATTAAAAACTATACTAAAAAGTGTAAAAATAAAAATAAAACGACAAAGCAAGACAATTTAAACATAAAACATATGCACAGATATAATTTAAAATGATACTAAATTTCCACTTATTTACGATAAAAATCATAGCAATACGCCTTGTTTTCTATAAAATAAAATAAAATGGGGTTTTTTCACGTTTTACTCAAAAACCTTAAGGTAATGTGAGAAAAGTATAGATACAAGAAGCATAGATTTCTTTATCACCTATAATTTTCTTAAAAAGCATTCTCGCGTAGTAGTAATTAGCGTTAGTAACTACATATGTAAATTCCGTGTCAATTTTTTTTAATCTTTATTTTGTAAATAGAATAGTAGATGATATACGTATATTCTACAGTTTAATAAATATAACTTGACCATATATATATATGTGTGTGGCCTGTATGTGGAATAATATAGGATTGTGTTATGAGTAATATTATTTTGTTTTTTCTTTTTAAGTTTTGTAATTTACTTCACACAGGGGGTTAAACTTGTATCTTAAAAAAAAAAAAATTTACCTCCTTTTTGCCATTTTTGTAAATAGATACAATTAAAGATGTTAAATAATTCCATTAAATAGTATCATGTAAACAGTGGCAAATAAGCAACTTATTATTATTAATAAATATACAGGGTGTTACTTAAAGGTATGTCATAATTTAAAAAGGACATTCTTGGACCGATTTTAAGTCAAAAAGTTTATATAAACATTGGTCCTAAAATGCTTAGTTTTAAAGTTTTATTTTTTTTCGTTTTTAATAAATTTTTCAAATATGGTTTAAAATATTGAACTGAATTTTAGCACAGAATATTATGGCATAAAAACACATTTTTTAGATGTTCACCTACTTTTTTTAGCAACCAGTGGCGTAGCTATGATGAATTTTTAATACAATTTTACAAAAAAAATACTACGCCATTGACTTACAAAAAAAAATTATGATTTTGTCTTAATTATCAATTAATTATAAAAAAAATTCCTTTATGACTTTTGCTGTAAATCTTACCGTTTGGGTGTAATCGTTAATTAAAAAAACGTCTTTTATGCATAAAATGCATCTTTAAAAATTATGGAAATAAATCAAGTTAGCTACACCCTGTATCTTAAAAACTAAGCATTTTAGGACCCCTGTTTATATGAACTTTTCGACAAAATCGGTCCAGGAATGTCCCTTTTATATTATGAATATATAATGTATTGCTTGGGATGTTTTTTTGGGTGAATAACTGCAAGACTGTAATTAAATAAGGCGCATTCTTCCATAAATAAATTTTAATGTAGTAATAATGACGTAAAATTATACATTTAAATACGTGTATGTATAATTAGAAGGTCTGCTAAGATCAAATATAATCCCGAAAATAATTATTTTATTCAAAGGTGGAACAATAGGTAGTTTGCTCCCGTTAATTCCTACCGTCGCAGCTCCAATTTCCTACACAGAGGGCCTGGCTTCCTGTTTCGTCGCGTTAATTGCTGAATATTGTATGATTCTCCCACTTTTCCACCACCGGGCCATACCGCGAAATTAACTAGAATATAGATTTTAATTAAACAGGCTGTAAAGTTCACTAAAGGATTATAAGAACTCTTACGTAAGTAGTGACAAAATAAAAACACTCGGCCTCAAAATGTTTTTTTTTTAGCCCCGAAGGGTACATGTTTCACTTAAAATTAAGCATCATCAGACCTACAATGAACAGAAAAACACACGTAATTACAATAAAACCCTACATTAAAACAAAATAAATGTTTAAAAATAGTTGTAGGTCAGCTATTTTTAAACATTAATTAAACATTAATTAAATTAGTAGGTTTCAATGTAGGGTGTGTTTTTCTGTTTATTGTATCTCTGATGATGCCTTATTTTAAGCGAAACATGTAACCTTCGGGACTAAAAAAAAATATTTTTAAACCGAGACTTACTAAAGGAGTTACGCACTAAAAAATCGCACAATTACCGATTCAAGCTTACTCAAAATTTTTTGTTTTTTAATGTAGATAACATACTGAACCAAACAAACTGCAAAAGTCTTATTATACAGGATTTAAACTTTGATATGCAAACATAACTTCAGGCTGACATGTCGTTTAACCGGGGCCAAAAACAACTAACTCTGTAACAAAGAAGATAAACGGTTCGTTCATATGTGTAAGCGAGCTAGCGCTAGGGAGTGTCGTCGCAAATTAAGATTGTAAACGAAACCTAAAGCTTCTCTGTCTTTACGTTGTTCGAATGGGTCCGGCTACTTTGCCTGGATATCATAAAAGAGCCGGGAGGAGCGACATCCGACTCTGGATTAAAGCAACAGCCAGAATGCCGTTTTTGCTTTATTGCTGCCAGGGTGATTCTGGCAGATATTTGTGTGCTTGGATGCCATTGGGAGAGTTGCAATTTAAGCTATTTTTTCAGGTTCATATGAAGCAATTTTAGGATGACTGGAACTGGAAAATATTTGACAAACTGGATTGAATTATATCGAAAACTGAGTGCAGGAAAGGGGTAATAAATTAATTTCTATTTATTTAATAATTCAGATTAACCTCAATTAACTGAAAGAAGTTTATGAATATTTAGAAGCTTCTTACAGGCAATCAAAGTGTCTCGAATTCCTGGAATAAACTTTTAAATTACTTTCAATTAAATGGAAGAAGTTCATAACTACGTAGAACACTCCTCTTACAGGCAATTAAAGTGCCTTACATTCCTGGAATAAACCCTGAAATTACTCTTAATTAACTAGAAGTTCATAAGTGCCTTAAAGACTCTTAAGCCCGTACTATAGACGGGTGGAGGGTGAAGATTAGTGGGTAGAGACTAGAGAGTAATATACCTTGGACGCACTATTTTTTACACACACTATATTATTACAATGACCAATTTAATCAAGTTCAGTCGTAGATTGTAGCTCCCGTGAGTGAGTTTAAAATGATGCCCCTACATTTTTGAGTTTTTTCTTAATTCGTCTGCTGGGTCCAATATAGGTTTGCGTTTAAAAACAACCGCAATTAATTTTTCCTCTATTTTACTAACAAACACTACCTCGCGCTTTTTTTTTTTTTTTTTTTTTTTTTTTGTAAATGAACGTATAATATAAATAACGTAATTTTAACTTCACACACACAGACTGATTTTATTGTTCTTATATCTACTGTTTTATGTAGCTAGTAGCTATGTAGTGTTTTTCTTATTTATTCATACTTTTGACCACATACAATTATTGATTTGTATAAGTTTGTATATTTGTTTTATTAGTTTTATTTTATTTGTTTTCATGTTTTACTTTAGTTATCAGCTTTGCCTACAAATTGTAAAATTTTTTTGATAATAAAGCGATGATCATTTATTTATTCATTCAAATTACCTTTAATTAATTGGAAGAAGCTTATGAGTACTTAGAATACTCTTACAGGCAGTCAAAGTCCTTCAAATTCCTGAAATAAACTCTTAAATTTCCCTCAATTAACTGGAAGTTCATGAGTGCTTAGAAGACTCTTACAGGCAGTCAAAATGCTTTAAATTCTTGGAAAAAACTCTCAAATTACCCTTAATTAACCAGTGGCGAAGCGTGAACTTTTTTTTCAGGTAGACAAACAATAAAAATCGTTAATTAGAAAAAAATGTGTATTCAATATTATTCATTTTAATGAAATAGAGAATGAAAGCGCATGAAATATTCACTCATAGCGAAAAATTATGTAGTGACATTAAAAAAAAAATTATTACTGATAGCATAAAAAGATAGATAAATAAAAATAAATACTACTTACAAAAAAACATAACATAAGTATAACTATAACTTATAAATCCATAATATCCATTAATTCAAAATTAATTAAAGACAAATAAAAACGCAACTAAACTACAATTGCCAATATCGAACAGTCGTTCATAAATAACCACTAAAAAAACCTGTAAGATGTATTGCGACCGACCAGATCAAACGTGTCCATAAACAATAACCCTCAACAGCATAATAAAATAGCTGGTCGACTTCGATAGACAAAAGCTCGAATGTCTTTCCCGCGAGTAAATTTTGCATACTTAATAGGCTGAATGCTGATGCGGCCGGACCTCTGCCACCCTGCTTCATGCGTATATGGTTCGATTAATTGCTCTAAATTTCGGAAGACAAATATCAATGTGTCTTTCTGGGGCTCGTATACAATAATTGGGTGTCAGCCCTGCATTTTTATTTTAATTGGCGCGCCTTAGATATTATAGATAGATAGATATTATAGTCGTTTAGATGCTATATAATAATAGTAAGGAGCCACTAGGTTCTGTGTTATTTTTTTTTATTGTAATTCAACAATTACATGAAATAATTACGTAATAAATTGATGACAAATAACTTTGGGTAGACAGGGTCTACCTTGTCTACTCGTACGCTTCGCCACTGCAATTAACTTAAAGTTCATGAGTACTTGGAAGACTCTTACAGGAAGTCAAAGTGTCTCAAATTCCTGGAATAAACTCTTAAATTACCCTCAATTAACTGGAAGAAGCTTATGAGTACTTAGATAATAATTCACGATTAACAATTAATGTGTGAAGGCTCTGTATTTAATTACAACAACAACAACAACAGGTAAAGAGAAGTATAATTTTATAGCGATGATCTAAATTTCGCAATTGTCTATGAGAAGTTTTTTAGGTAAAAATATAATACAGGGTTTTCATCTATAACCTGACACTGCTTATGAGTCGAGATCGGAAAATGACAACAATGTGCGGATTTCACAGAACATCATCAATATTTTTAAAGTTTTTTTTGACAGCGTTGCCAAGTTTCAATATTTACCTAAAATAGGAGGAAAAAAATTGATGATTTTCAAAGGCCGAAGCTGAACGTTTGGTGTGCAGTATCGAAATCTAAAATTTATGGGCCATTTGTTTTTTCAAGAAGCAACAGTGAATGGAAACAATGGAAAACCGATATGTCGGAAACATTTTTTTATCCTCAACTTCAGCAGTATGGAATTTTAGACACGGTCTACTTCCAGCAAAACGATGCGCCACCACACCTCTCCAGGGTCGCAAGGGATTCCTTAACTGGATAACAGATGGATAGGGCGAGCAGGTCCAATCGAGTGGGCACCTTATTCTCCCGATATAACCATTCCAGATTTTTGTATATGGGGATATGTAAAAGACCGTTGCTACAATCCAACGCCAAGAATTTTGGATGAACTGCGCAACAACATCTAGTAAACGTTTTAAACCATATTACACCGCGAATGCTACACAACGCCTTCGGCAACTTATTTCTCCGTCTACATATGTGTTCCGAGCATATTCAGCAGCTAATTTATTAGTTATAACTTAAAATTAATTTCTTCAATTGTTTGTTGTTAAAATTGTTGTAATTTATTACATAGAATAAATACTTTTTATAGACATGGCAATAGGGCAAATTATTTAATTATGATCATGCTAAAGCGATACATAGGCAATTACCAGAAAATGTTCATCAATCACCGAATATGTATTCTAGGAAAATTTTCAAAAAGGTGTCGTTTACTAAAGTTGGTTCTGTAAAAAAAAATAATGAATTTAAGACAATTTATACATTTTCGGCAATGGGATTTAACAGGCTCTCATGTGAAATTAACCCTAGAACTGCACAGTGGGGTCTAAAAAACCCACTCGCTCAAGTTGTTCAATGTAACTCGCGCAGGCGTGCGTTTTTTGACCAACCGTTTCACGTAAATTTAGTAGAGAGCCGACCGCGTTAAGAGCCAGTCGCTACGCCGAATACGCTAATCCATTACTTTGCAATTACAATATTAGTGGATCATCTGTGGGTACGTCAGACCCCAGTGTGCAGTTAACGACTGTTAAAGTTTCGAGGTGATTTTTTTTGTCATTTCCTAATATGGATAGTTCTAAGAGAGAAAATCGTCGTAAGTTAACGGAAAAAGAGTTAGAGTGTGAAGCTGAAAATCTGTGAACAAATGAGGAACAACCCGAGATCATTGAAGATATTTTTGGAGACTTATCAGATGAAGAAGAAAACGATGTTCTTGAACAAGAGTCTGACACCGATAATGAACAAAGTGAAGATGAAGAGGAAGAACAAGGAGGCCCTAGTACGCGACAAAGAAATGTCACCAGTATACTTGGAAAAAATAGGCATCGTTGGACCACACAGCCGCCAGCACGCCAAGGACGTCCAAGACCAGACAACATTGTTTTACATTTGCCCGGCCCAAAGAAAGAGGCAAGAAATGTTCACAGCCCTGTCGAATCATGGAATTTACTGTTCACCGAGGAGATTTTGGACATAATTGTACTGCATACCAATTAGAATATTCGTAGGAAATGTCAGAGCGGCTTGCCTCAGAGTTACAAAAAAATAACTACTACGACAGAATTGAAAGCATTCATTGGTCTACTGTATCTTGCTGGTGCGTTACGTGTCTCAAATTGTAATTTAGATGAACTTTGGTCAATAAAGTACGGCAATGGACTATTTCGGGCAACCATGCCCCAGCAAAGATTTCAGTTTATAGCTCTTTGTCTAAGATTTGACGATAAAATGGACAGAAATGCTATAAAAGTGGTAGACAAGTTCACTCATATTCGACAAATATGGG
Organism: Anthonomus grandis grandis; assembly: GCF_022605725.1. Taxonomy (NCBI): domain Eukaryota; kingdom Metazoa; phylum Arthropoda; class Insecta; order Coleoptera; family Curculionidae; genus Anthonomus; species Anthonomus grandis. Next base: position 3,197,265 of record NC_065560.1, read on the forward strand.
ATATTTTTATAAATAACTGCAAATCATACTATACGCCCTATGAGAACTGCACCATTGATGAACAGCTTGTGTGTTCGAGGAAAATGTCCATTCCGCTATATGCGGAATGGCATGGCAAGCAAGTCAGATAAATACGGAATGAAAGTGACGATGCTTAACGATTCAAAAACATTTTATATGCTCAATGCTATCCCATACGTTGGAAAAGTTAATGTTGAGAATAATGAGCCAGTACCTACATATTATGTTAGAAAACTTTCTAAACCAATACGCGGTACTCACCGTGGCATTACGATTGATAATTGGTTCACGTCAATACCTCTAAGTGAACAAATGTTGGAACAGTATCACCTAACAATCCTTGGAACTTTGCGAAAAAATAAAAGAGAAATACCTCTGAAGTTTATACAGAAAAAAGTTGTAGGCACATCCTTATTTGCTTTTGACAGAAACAAAACCTTAGTTTCATACACACCAAAGGAAAATAAAACGGTACTGGTTTTATCAACTTTGCATCCTGATTCGTCACTTAATACTGTAACTGGAAAACCAAACCTTATACATTCCTATAATCAAACCAAAGGTGGTACAGACACCTTTGATCAGATGTGTCACTCTTACACCACTTATCGGAAAACCAGACGCTGGCCTCTTAGAATGTTTTTTAATATATTGAATGCTAGTGGAATAAATGCTATGCTACTATTTTCATTTGCAAATCCTCAATGGAAAGAAGAAAGAAAAAACAATAGAAAAACATTTCTAAAAGAACTTTCAATGGCACTAATCGAACCGCACCTAAAGGAACGCTTACAGTTACCAATTTGCAAACCTCGCTACGTCTAAAAATAAGCGAAATATTAGGAGTAGATGAACCTCAAAGGGAACGTTTCGATGTTAGTTTGCCTAAAAAGGTCACATGCTGCTTTTGTCCACGTGGTAAATATTGAAAAACAAATTTTGCCTGTGCAATGTGCCACAAACCATACTGTTTGGAGCATAGGGCTGAACTATGTTGTGAGTGTCAGAACAAAAATTGAAGTGCCTGGCTAAGAAAACAAAATACTTTTCTTGTTACAAAATTTAGGTTTTCCTTTAGTTTTAAGGTTTTTTGAGAGACTAGTTACATTTTGTTGATACTGTACTATACTGTGCTGTTCCAGAGTTAAAAAGTACAGGGTGTTACATTTAAAATTTTTGAGAAATCGGCCTTTGAAAATCATCAATTTTTTTCCACCTATTTTAGGTTAATTTTGAAACTTGGTAACACTGTCAAAAAAACTTTAAAAATATTGATGAAGTTCTGTGAAAACCGCAAATTGTTGTCATTTTCCGTTCTCGACTTATAAGCAGTTAAAATGTGTCAGGTTATAGATGAACACCCTGTATAGTCTCCATAAGTAAAATGGAAGTTAATAACTATTGCAAAAAGCAAAATTTGGTAATTTATTTTTAAAAAATTTGTTTTGAAATGCCAGGAATAAATAAAAATTATTTTCCGAAATTTCGGTTATTCATGCAAATTTTACGCTATATTTAACGTAACTGCTCTTAAATGAGGATTCAAAATAAACTATACAAATAAAAAATCCCAAAACATTTTTTTACATTATTTGCCTATATTTAAAAAAGTTTTACATATTTTCAATTAAAAATAAAAAACCCCTTGCATTCGATAAATAAAATAGGATTTATTCACGTTTTACGCGAAATCCTTAAGGTTATGTAAGAAAAGAATAGATACGAAAACTATAGATTTTTTTATCACCTATAATTTTCTTAAAAAGCATTTTTTGCTCAGACAAATATTTTATGCAAAAAAACTGTTTTTAATTTACCCTACCCTTACCCCCCACCCACCCCACACAACTTACCAGTAAGAAATTGTTTTCAAAAATCATTGTTTTCCAAAATAAAACACACGAATAACAGCTGGTTTCATTGTTAATATCTAATATAACACAGTCTGTTTATTTAAATTTAATATAATTAAATATATGTATATTAATAAATATTTAATACAAAAACAGTGCTATTAGATTGGATGTTATCGACGAAAAACGGTGATTTTTGAAAAGAATTTCTCACTGGGCAAATGTTTGGGGTGGGTGGGGGGGTAAGGTTTTTGTTGATAAAAAACAATACTTATGCAAAAAAATTTAATTCAGTATTTAATTTAATAACATTGCTTATTATAAATTTTATATAACTTTTTGTATAAATATTCAATATAAAAACATCGTTATTAGATTAGATATTATGGACGAAAAGATTAAGACGTAATTACAATATAACCCTACATTAAAACAAAATCAAAATTTAAAATTAGTTAAAATTAAACCACATTTTCAGTAAAAGGTTATTTCTTGCTTACTTCCTTAATAACCTTTTAATGAAAATTTGGTTTAATTTTAACAAAATTTAAACTTTGATTTTGTTTTAATGTAGGGTTTTATTATAATTACGTGTGTTTTCCTGTTAATTGTAGGTCTGATGATGCTTTATTTTAAGCGAAACCTGTAACCTTCGGGACTAAAAAAAATATTTTGAGGCCGACACTTTTGTCTTCACTAAAGGAGTTACACAATAAAAAATCTAATTGCTCTTAAATGAGGATTCAAAATACAAACAAAAAATTTTTGTATACAATTCGGTAGTGGGGATGATCGAAGCGCAACGTTTACCATATTCGGGCAAAACAGATATTGGACGAGGTAAGTTTTTTTGTAAAACTATGCAGCTTTTTTGTAAATGTTTGTTATTGCGTGTTTTGCAATGTAAAGTTAGGGCTTCCAAAAACTGTCTTTGAACATTTGTTGCGAAATATCTAAAGTTTTTTTGTCTATATTTGAGGTTATTTTTGTTTGTATCTGATAAGATACATTGCCCATTAGAGGCACCTGTCTTTTAAAAATATAAAAAAAAAATTACGTGGTGTTTTACTGCATTATTTCTTTATTTCAGTTTGTAAGCAGTATCAATAGCCATAGAAATAGAGGAGTGGACTATTTTACGCTATTATCACCCGAAGACTGCTACATTTCCGAAGAGGTGGACATAAATGTTTTGGATTTGAATAATCCTGAAATTCATCCACCACATGTACCAGTAGATCAATCTAATGATTTTGATAGTTCTGGTGACGATATACCATTATCCGTTATTACGGAGAATTTAAAAAAACAAAAACAAAAAAAAGATAAAAAGGCATAATTTCAAATGGGAAAAGGAAGATTTTGAGTATTATCAATTGCCCATTGAGATTGAACACGAGTCTCCAGATGATATACTTACTCCCTTTCAATATTTTCAAAAATTTTGGGACGATTCTGTTATTGAGTACATTGTAGAGCAAACCAATATCTACTCAACATTGATAATAGGTACGTTGATAAACACGTCTCTTAGTGAAATAAAAGCCTTTTTAGGCGTGGAACTTCTAATGCGAGTTGTAAGCATGCCGTCCTTTGAAGACTACTGGTCTCTAAATCTTCGATATATAACCTTATTGCTGATGCTATGCCGGTAAAAAGATTTAAAAAATTGAGACGACTTATTCATTTTCAAAACAATAATGCTGATGCCCATAGAGATCGTCTTTTCAAGATAAGACCTTTGTGAGAAAGAATTAGGACTAACTGTATAAAAATCAAGGGTGAGAACCTTTATTCGATTGACGAAATGATGATAGCATAGACAGCATAGACAATATATGCCAAAAAAACCTAAAAAATGGGGCTTCAAGATGTTTGTTAGAGCTGGAATAGTGTACGATTTTTTTTATATATACTGGATCTACTACTTTTGACAACATGATTTTTTCTGGAACCGAAGCTGAACTTGGATAAGGCGGAAAAGTAGTTGTACAGCTTTGTAAAACGATTCCAAACCCCACTGAGACTTATGTATATTTTGATAATTGGTTTACTTCTTTAGATCTGATTATTTTACTAAAAACCGATTATGGCATAAGCAGTTTAGGTACTGTGCGAAGTAACCGATTGCAAGGTTGTACATTAGAACAAGATAAATCTTTACTCAAGAAGGGTAGGGGGATTTTTGATTATAAAGTCGATATTAATGCAGGCATTGCAGTCGTAAAATGAGCTGACACAAAGTGCGTTACCCTAGCCAGCTCGTACGTATCACACACTCCTACTTGTCAAGTAAAGCGATAAAGCAAAGAGGAAAAAAAGAAGGTTCATGTGGTATATCCACAAATTATTAAGAAATGCTAACATGCTAATAGCTCTTTATAAGACACCCTATAAGTCACGGCGTTGGTATTTGGGGATATTCGGACAACTTATTGATATTTGTGTAAATAACGCTTGGTTGTTGCACAGACGAGACAGTGAAGTCCTTAGACGGAAATATGACCATTTGAAAGGATTCAGAGTAAGTTTGGCTTTATCGTTGCTTAAAAACGAGCCAAATTTCAAAAATCTGACTTTGCAAGGTTAGGATTCCAGTAATGGCAAGACCAACTGATGATATCAGATATGAGCAAATTGGACATTTTCTCACATTTACACAAAAAGGAAGATGTAGGCTGTGTACTAATGGACAAACCACGGTTTTTTGTCAAAAGTGTAATGTAAGATTATGTTTTGTGCAAGGACAGAATACGCGCAATTGTTTTTTAATATACCATAACGCCTGAGCGGTCAATGTATCCCATAGGATACGTAATTTTTCTTTGTATGTAAGCAAAAAAAAATTTTTTTTTCGTATTTTTTGTACTCTGTATAATGCAAATAAAAAAAATAATATTTTTTTTATTGAAATTAAAAATTTGCTTGATTAAGGGTTAAGGTTATGTGAGAAAAGTATAGATACAAAAATTATAGATTTTTTTATCACTTATAATTTTCTTAAAAAGCATTTTTTTTCAGACAAATATTTTATGCAAAAAAAAACCGTTTTTCATTATACTACCCTTACCCCCCCACCCACCCCACACAACTTACCAGTAAGAAATTGTTTTCAAAAATCATTGTTTTTCAAAATAATACGCATAAATAACTGCTGGTTTCGTCATTAATATCTAATCTAATAATACAGTTTGTTTAATTAAATTTATTATAATTATATATATGTATATTAAGAAATATTTAACACAAAAACAGTGCTATTAGATTGGATGTTATGGACGAAAAATAGTGATTTTTTAAAAGAATTTCTTACTGGGCACATTTAATTCAATATTTAATTTAATAACATTGCTTATTTAAATTTTATATAACTTTTTGTATAAATATTCAATATAAAAACATCGTTATTAGATTAGATATTATGGACAAAAAACAGTGATTTTTCAGAAGAATTACATGAAATACTTGAACGCTAGATACGTAAATCCTGTATAAATTTTTTTAAATGCTTGAATTCTTTCCTTTTTTTAAACAGAATAATATATTATATACGTATATTCTACAGTTTAATTAATATTCCTTGACCATATACGGTTAATAAATATACCACAACTATAAAATCGTTGAATAAATGTATATTTAATGATAATAATATATGATGTATTGCCTGGGCAGTAAAATAAAGTAGAAACAAAAAAATCGAATTTTTAACACCGACTTTAAGACACAAAAACCGATTTTAGCAGTAGAAGCTTAAAAAAACTGACTTTTGATTCAATATAACAAGCTTCACGCTCTTCTGTCTCCATATCTGTACGAAGTACGTTGCTTTTATAGAGTGTTTTTTTATTCAATAATATATTTTATATATAAATAAAAAAATTTGTGTGTAGACACTCGTACGTACATTAAAAAATCATCCGATAACTTTTTATGGAACGCTTTACTGTTGCGACATTTCTGCGATATCGCATAACTTTATCGGTTACGATGCACCACGTATCGATTTTTGTTTTTTTTGGTAATAATCTCCGTTACGGCGAATTCCTCCTCGGCCATTTTTCATTTCGCTTCTTCTTTTATTTTGCAGGTGGGCAGCAGACGAAAACCTCGACGGCGAAGTTTATCTTGACCCTTTTATTCATGAATGCGCTTCAATAAACGCGCCCGGATATTATGTACGTATTTAGAGAAAAATAAATATAATAAAGAGAAAAAAAAAAGAATAACAGGAACAACAGGGGTATTTTTGTATTGGCGATTTTTTGTGTTTCTAGTGACCTGTATTACATTGATTTACACTTGTAATTTGAAGCTATAATAGCGAGTTAATGGGATTAAAATAAGTCCAGTTACGGTAGTAAAACTGAAAATCTCGTAAGAATATTAAAGTACTCACTGAAATTGATTCGGTGGATACATGATTTTGTGGATGGAAAGTTGAAAAGTTATAAACTTTGCAAAGAAAATAAACTCAAAGTCTCTTTCATAGAAGAAAAGTAAAAAGCATTTTTCATGTTACAGTATTGACATGTACTAAGCAGTTTAAAGTATTTACAGCAAAGTTTAGAGAACAAACAATCATCGTATTTTATTCCCAGTAATCTCAAATATGTTCTACTACAACTTAAGGTTAGATAATTAATTGTGTTCAATTATTATTTAATTGGAATCCTATAGTATTTCTAGTTGAAATTGATATATATAGATATATCATTTTAAAGGTTTTATTACATGCATTAAGTTATAAAAATCACTCTGCTATTTACACCCGTTACACTTTTTTTTATAACCATTTGTTTAATAAAGAATTGATTTTTTTTAGGTTTTAATGTTCTAAGTAGATAGATACAAGGGGAAGCGGGAGGTATATTCTGACAAAAATTATGACAAAATAATATTTTTTTAAGGATTTTAAGTGCCTGGAAGAAATAAGTAAATATTTAATTCCCTGGACAAAATAAGAAATAAATCAAAGAGTACTGGTATGACTCAGAATTTCGAGTATCACTCAATAAAATGAAAAAGAAAAAGACAGGTAAAGTGGAAAATTAATAATAAATTTAAACAAGAAAATCGAGAAACCCAACAAATATTAAGGAAAAATTACAATAAAATCAAAAAAGAAGGCCTTAAAGGGACGAATTGTTTTTTTTTATTGCCATATTATTCCTGTAATTCAGCCAGGTATTTTAAGGAATCCTTCAACTGCCTTAAATAAATTAAAAATTATCATAACTGCAATATAATAAAAAAACATACAGAAAAATCGGATATAAGTAATACAGTGTAAAAATAATATCAAAAAGAAAAAACTATAAATTTTCCTTGCTCGAAAGTTAAAATACATTAAATAATATTTAGAACTCCTATATGTGCCTGTAAAAATAGTGATTTTAAGAAATTAAACAAACATTTTTCTTATATTCGTCCAGGCAGTTTAGAAAGTTTTTGTTTTTTGCCATTTACTCGGAAAAAAAGGAAAATCATTTGTTGCTTGAAAATTAAATATTAAAAATATTATGGAAATTAAAAAAAATACACACAATTCGAAAATTTTTAATTTTTTCCATATGCTGTATATACAGCAAATAGACTTCATAAAACTATAAAATTTCCTAACAAAATAATATACAATTTTGAAAATGTCATCTGAAATAACGTGCCATACAAATAATTATTATTTGATTAATTATTAAATTTCCATTATCCTGGAAAATCCTATAATACGCTTTCGATCTTGATTCAATCTATATAAAATAAATGGGATCTGGCTTTATGAAGTTGTAGTTAGTCACTAAATTTCAACGTCTTGTTAAACTGCAATATACTGACGCAATTTTAATTATAATTTTTCAAGGGGAAAAATGCAATTATTAAACGTTGAACGTGAACGTTTTTTGGAAACGGGGTTTTTAATATTATTATTTACCTTTGCGTGTCTATTTTACTTTGGTCAATATTTGTTGTAAGCTTTTCATTATGGGTTCTTTTATGTGTATTTTGTAGACCAGGTATAAAGTATTTGTGCGTAAAAATATACTAGAGAAGCTCTAATACTCATATTCTATTTATGATTAAACTGATTTATTGTCGAACTGTAGTAGTAAAAGCAAATTCTAATTATTTACATGCATCTTTTAAAGAAGAGGAATTTACTTTTATTGTAGGTTCTCAATGAAACATCAATATTTGAGAGTAGATTTTTATACAAATTTACTGTAAATATCATTTAAAATGTTCACATAATTAATTACATAGAAAAACATCTTCAAATGAAAGAATCTTAGTTAGGTGCAAAATATTTCAAATTGATTAATTTTTTTTAAATTGCTTATTTTCCAGGCAATAATTATTTTTTCCAAGTACATGGGAAAAAAAAAATTCACCCACAAAAACTGCCTAGACAACAATGGATTCACACTTGCAAGTCGTAGAAGAAAAGTAAAAAGCATTTTCCAATGCATTCCAAGTGTGATATATCATTTTAAAGGTTTTAAGGTGCTTAAGGTTCTAAGAATCTCATTTCGCTATTTACACCCTTTACAGTTTTTTTATAATTATTTATTTAATGAAGGATTGAAAGTTTTCTCTGTTAAAAGTTCCGATTGGCAAAGTTTTAATGTTCTATGTAGGTAGATACAAGGGGAAGGGGGAGGTATATTTTTTCTTACAAAAATCAGTGACCCTAATATTAATTATTATTATTATTATTATTATTTGGAAACCTGGAAACTTAATACATATTAAGAGAAAATAATATTTTTTCTTCCAGGCACTCCATAGAGTTCAAATGCCTGGAAGAAAAAAAGGAATATTTTCTTCCAGGCAATCCAAGAAATCTTAGCTTTAATTCCCTGGACAAGTATCAATAAATAAAATTAAAAAAAAGAGAGGTGAAGTGTAAAACTAATAATAAAATTAAACAAGAAAATCGAGAAATCCAACAATTATTAAGGAAAAATCGTAATAAAATTAAAAAAAGGCCATAAAGAGACGATTTTGATGTTTCTGGATTGTCGTATTATTCATGTTAATTAACAATTTCTAAAAAAATTCAATATGACTTTAATATTCTGTTTTTTGTCCAGGCACCCTAAGGAGTCCTTCAACTGCCTTGAATTAATTAAAAATTACCCTCATAATAGCTGATAAAATGCACATAACAATAAGGTGACAAGTAATAAAGTATAAAAATTATAAGAAAAAGAAACAACTATGAATTTTAAAATATATTTAAAAAAATATTAAGTCATTTTTTGTGTCAGAAGCGTGAAAATGTAAAAAAATATGCCTTTGTTTGGCTCGTAGGACCAAAATGCTTTGGAAAAATATCTTAATTTATTTAAAATAAAAAATTAAATTTGAAATATATTAAAAATTTAAAAAAATATTTATTTTGTATTTTTCTTTTAAATTTTTAGGCATTTTTTTATATTTGTCTATGAACTTAAGGACATTTTTTTGGTTTTAGTCATGTAGCTTTAATTCCCTTGACAAAATAAGAAAAAAATTGAAGACTACAGATATGATTCAGAATTTCAAGTATCAATGAATAGAATTTAAAAAAAAGACAGGTAAAGTGTAAAACTAATAATAAAATTAAACAAGAAAATAGAGAAACCCAACAAACATAAGGGCAACATCGCAATAAAATCAAAAAAAGGCCCTAAAGAGACGATTTTGATGTTTCTGCATTGTCGTATTATTCGTGTTAATTCACAAAGACTCAATTTCTAAAAAAAATTCAATATGAGTTTAATATTCTGTTTTTTGTCCAGGCACCCTAAGGAGTCCTTCAACTGCCTTGAATTAATTAAGAATTACCCTCATAATAGCTAAAAAAATACACACAAAAATAAGGTAACAAGTAATAAAGTATAAAAATTATAATAAAAAGAAACAACTATATATTTCAAAATGTATTAAAAAAATATATTAAAAGTCATTTTATAGCTCTAAAACGTAAAAAAATATGTCGTTTTTTGGCTCGAAGGACCAACATGCATTAAAAAAAATTTTAATTTATTAAAAAAAATTAAATTTGAAATATATTAAAAATTAAAAAAAAATTCTTTTAAATTTTTAGGCATTTTTTTAAATATTTGTCTATGCATTAACATTTTTTGATTTTAGTCATGTAGCTTTCATTCCCTGGACAAAATAAGAAAAAAATCGAAGACTACTGGTATGATTCAGAATTTCAAGTATCAATGAATAAAGTTAAAAAAAAAGATAAGGAAAGTGTAAAGCTGATAATAAAATTAAACAAGAAAATCGAGAAACCCAACAAACATTAAGGCAACATTGCAATAAAATCAAAAAAAGGCCCTAAAGAGACGATTTTGATGTTTCTGCATTGTCGTATTATTCATGTTAATTCACAAAGACTCAATTTCTAAAAAAAAATCAATAGGAGTTTAATATTCTGTTTTTTGTCCAGGCACCCTAAGGGGTCCTTCAACTGCCTTGAATTAATTAAGAGTTACCCTCATAATAGCTGGAAAAATGCACACCAAAATAGGGTAACAAGTAATAAAGTATAAAAATTATAATAAAAAGAAACAACTATGAATTTCAAAATGTAGTAAAAGTCATTTTATAGCTCTAAAACGTAAAAAAAATATGCCGTTTTTTGGCTCGAAGGACCAAAATGCATAAAAAAATCTTAATTTATTAAAAAAAAAATTAAATTTGAATTTTTATTATTTTTATAATTTGTATTTTTTAAGCATTTTTTTTTGATATTTGTCTATGCATTTAAGGACATTTTTTGGTTTTAATCATGTAAATTAGAAAAATTACAAAAATAAAATTATTTCATTAATTGAAAAAAAATTAAAATTTTTAAGCAATTTTTCTTTGATCCGTCCAGACAATTGAAATAATGTTACTTGTCCTACCAAGTAAAAAAAAAATCATTATTTGCCTAGAAAATTAGTAATTCAAAAAAAAACCCAAAATCTGAAATATTTAAAGACATTTATTTATTTATGCAATTTAGGAATTATTGGTGTCTTTTACCTTGTTGGTAAAAAAGAGAAAAATCAATATGTCCCTAGAAAAACTACAAAATTTTCCGGCTCGAAGGATCAAAATGGGTTAAAAGAAAATATATAAAAGCTAAATCTATATCTCTAATTTTCGTTAATTTGACAACATTTTTCATACCAAAAGCGTGAAAATATCTTGAAAATGTGGAGAAAACAATGAAAAATACAACTTTTTTGGCTCGAAGGACCAAAATGTATTGAAAAAACATTTAAAAAAAAATTTGTTGTCTGGAAAATTAGCAATAAATAATAATATTATCATACTTTATTCAGCATAAAAAAGCTACATATAAAATACAATACATTTTACAAAATTCCATAAATTCATAATACATTCATCCACCCAGTATATTATAACCTACTTTCGTCAGCAGAAGTAACATATACCCAATTAAAAAATAATTAAATAATTTGGAAACTTATAAAAAAACTTTTTTTGATCATTATTAATTAATAACACTTTGATATAAAAAAATTGCCGTTGATTTTTCTACAGTGCATATAAAATTTTATAAAAATATCTAGAAAGTTAATAAAATTATAATTTTACTAAGCCAAAATTATAATACGTGCCTCACGCACAATTAAATTATGCATCCAAATAATATTTTTCCCTCTCAATTTTTTTATAATTAATTAATTGCTTGGACACTTTAAATGATATTTACTTAAAATTTATTTTAGACTTTAGTTTGATATATTGGTGTTTCTGTGACACTATACGCTATAAATAAATCTCTTTTTTTTCCAAAGGATTTATATAGTTAGAAATTTGCTTTTATTACTACAGCTCGGCAATATGTCAATTTTATTATCTTTTTATGCATAAATATTTTATACCTGGTTTAAAAAAAATTATTTAACCTTTAAACGCTATAAAATACACATAAAAGAACTTATAATGAAAAGCTTACAACAAATATTGACCAAAGTAAAATAGACATGCAAAAGTCAATAATAATATTAAAAAACCCCGTTTGCCGTATTCCATGCAATGTTCACGTCGAACGTTTAATAATGGCATTTTTCCCCTCGAAAAATTATAATTAAAATCGCGTCAGTATATTGCAGTTTAATTACCGAACAAGACGTTGAAATAACACATTAAAAGCTTGAATTTAGTGTAGACTAGCTACAAGTTTATAAAGCCAGATCCCATTTATTTCATGAATTAAATCAAAATCTAATGCATATGGAACTTCAATATATAATTAAATATGAATTTTATAGTAATTATTTGTATAGTATATAATTTCAGATGGTATTTTCAATGTTTTATTTAATTTTATTGCTGGAGAAAATTATATAGTTTTGTGATGCCTAAAGGGCGTTAACTGTATACAGTATATGAGAAAAACAAACACTTCCTTAACTATCTTGACAAACGTAGAAAAAAATTTGCTCAAATATTTAAAACAATTTCCAAAATATTTAAAAGTTTATTCACTTATTTTTCAGGCACAATTAGCACTTTTAAATATTCTTTTAATATATTTTGGTGTTTTGAGCAGGGAAAATTTATAATTCTTGTATTTTATTACTGTCTTTATGCTTTATTAATATTTTTCCTTTTTTTGTAGCTTTTTTGAGCAACTAAGGTAATTTTAAATTTATTCAAGGCAGTTAAAGGACCTCTTGGAGTACCTAGACAAAACACAGAACAATAAACTCATATTGACATTTTTTTGGAAATTGATATTCTCTGATTTACAAAAACAATATGACAGTCCAAAAACATCAAAAGCGTCACTTTGGGCACTTTGTTTTTAGACTTTAGTACGATTTTAATTTAATATTTGTTACCTTTCTCGATTTTCTTATATAATTTTATTATTATCTTTACACTTTCTAATTTTATTTTATTTAGTTAAATTAAAGAAAATTGGAACCATAAAATAAATTCAGATATTTTTTCAATATATTTTGGTCCTTCGATTTACAAAATTTATAATTTTTGTACTTTATTACTGTCTAAATACTTTATTGGCCTTTTCCCATTTTTCTGGGTACTTTTCGAGCAGTTAAAGTAACTTTTGATATATTCAAGGCAGTTAAAGGAATTTAACAGGATATTAAATTCATATTGATTTTTTTTTTGGAAATTAAAATTCTCTGGTTTACAGGAATAACATGGCAATCCAAAAACATCAAAAGCGTCGCTTTAAGTATTTTCTTTATTGATTTTATTGCGATCTTTCTTTAATATTTTTTAGCTGTCTCGATTTTCTTATTAAATTTTATTACTATTTTTACACTTTATTTAATTTTATTTTATTTCGTCCAGGCAATTAAAGCTAGGAATTCTTCGCAGTTGAAGACCTTGAGTTCCTGAAAGAAATAAAACTTTCTCATAACTCTTATCTAATATGTTTGAAGGCTTGTGACATTAATAGTTTTTTAAATTAAATGAAATTGGAACCATAAAATAATTTCAAATATTTTTTCAATATATTTTGGTCTTTCGATTTAGAAAAATTTATAATTTTTGTATTTTATTACTGTCTTAATACTTTTTTGGCCTTTTCCTATTTTTCTGTGAGCTTTTCGTGCAGCTAAAGTAACTTTTGATATATTCAAGGCAGTTGAAGGACTTTACGGACAAAAACAGGATATTAAATTCATATTGAATTTTTTTTTGGAAATTAATATTCTCTGGTTTACAGGAACAATATGGCAATTCAAAAACATCAAAAGCGTCGCTTTAAGCAGTTTCTTTTTTGATTTTATTGCGACCTTTTTTTAATATTTGTTAGCTTTCTCGATTTTCTTATTAAATTTTATTCCTATTTTTACACTTTATCTAATTTTAATTTATTTTATTTAGTTTTTTTTTAAATTTTTTTTCAGGCATTTGAAGAAATTGGGTGCCTGGAAGAAAAAAAAAATTCTCTCATAAGTTTCCAGGCTTGTGACATTATTAGTTTTTTCAAATTAACGGAAATTGGAAATATAAAATAATTTCAGATAATTTTTCAATATATTTTGGTACTTCGATTTAGCAAAATTTATAATTTTTGTATTTTATTACTCTCTTAATACTTTATTGGCCTTTTTCTATTTTTCTGTGTGCTTTTCGAGCAGCTAAAGTAACTTTTGATATATTCAAGGCAGTTAAAGGACAAAAACAGGATATTAAATTCATATTGAATTTTTTTTTGGAAATTAAAATTCTCTGGTTTACAGGAACAATATGACAATCCAAAAACATCAAAAGCGTCGCTTTAAGCATTTTTTTTTTTGATTTTATTGCGATCTTTCTTTAATATTTTTTAGCTGTCTCGATTTTCTTATTAAATTTTATTACTATTTTTACACATTATCTAATTTTAAATTATTTTATTTAGGTTTTTTCTAATTTTACCAGGAATTTATGCTGGGAATTCTTGGATTGCCTGGACTAAAAAAATTTTTTTTCAGTCAGTTGAAGAAATTGGGTGCCTGGAAGAAAACAAATAATTTTTTCATAAGTTCCCAGGCTTGTGACATTAATAGTTTTTTCAAATTAAAGGAAATTGGAAACATAAAATAAATTCAGATATTTCTTCAATAAATTTTGGTTCTTCGATTTAGCAAAATTTATAATTTTTGTACTTTATTACTGTCTTAATATTTTATTGGCCTTTTCCTATTTTTCTGTATGCTTTTCGAGCAGCTGAAGTAACTTTTGATATATTCAAGGCAGTTGAAGTACTTTAAGGACAAAAACAGGATAATAAATTCATATTGAACTTTTTTTGGAAATTAATATTCTCTGGTTTACAGGAACAATATGGCAATCCAAAAACATCAAAAGCGTCGCTTTAAGCATTTTCTTTTTTGATTTTATTGCGATATTTGTTTAATATTTGTTAGCTTTCTCGATTTTCTTAATTAATTTTATTACTATTTTTACACTTTAATTTATTTTATTTAGTTTTTTTTTAAATTTTATTCCAGGCATTTAAAGCTAGGAATTCTTGGATTTCCTGGACTAAAAAAATTTCTTTCAGGCAGTTGAAGAAATTGGGTGCCTGGAAGAAAACAAATCATTTTCTCATAAGTTTCCAGGCTTGTGACATTAATAGTTTTTTCAAATTAAAGGAAATTGAAAATAGAAAATAATTTCAGATATTTTTTTAATATATTTTGGTCCTTCGGTTTAGCAAAATTTATAATTTGTGTACTTTATTACTGTCTTAATACTTTATTGGCCTTTTCCTATTTTTCTGTATGCTTTTCGAGCAGCTAAAGTAACTTTTGATATATTCAAGGCAGTTGAAGGACTTTAAGGGCAAAAACAGGATATTAAATTCATATTGAATTTTTTTTTGGAAATTTATATTCTCTGGCTTACAGGAACAATATGGCAATCCAAAAACATCAAAAGTGTCGCTTTAAGCATTTTCTTTTTTGATTTTATTGCGATCTTTCTTAAATATGTGTTAGCTTTCTCGATTTTCTTATTAAATTTTAATACTATTTTTACACTTTATCTAATTTTAATTTATTTAGGTTTTTTTTAAATTTTATCCAGGATTTTGAACTAGGAATTCTTGGATTTTCTGGACTAAAAAAATTTCTTTCAGGCAGTTGAAAAAATTGGGTGCCTGGAAGAAAACAAATAATTTTTTCATAAGTTTCCAGGCTTGTGACATTAATAGTTTTCTCAAATAAAAGGAAATTGGAAACATAAAATAAATTCAGATATTTCTTTAATAAATTTTGCTTTAGTAACTTTTGATATATTCAAGGCAGTTAAAGGACTTTAAGGACAAAAACAGGATATTAAATTCATATTGAATATTTTTTTTGAATTAAAATTCTCTGGTTTACAGGAACAATATGGCAATTGAAAAACATCAAAAGCGTCGCTTTAAGCATCTTTTTTTTTGATTTTACTGCAATCTTTCTTTAATATTTGTTAGCTTTCTCGATTTTCTTATTTAATTTTTATATTGTTTTTATACTTTATCCGATTTTATTTAACTTTTTTTTTTATAAATTACTTAAAAACAATTGAAAATATTGAGGCGTGCATTTAAATCAAAAACAATTTCGTGGTCTATTAATCTGCAAACAGATTCGTTAAGATTGATTTAGTAAATAAAGTGTAATTTCATGAGTTACTTAAAAAAACATTAATTAAAATGATATATCATTGAAATATATTTTAATTTAAAACCCATGGGTTTCTTTCAAATACAAAAAATCGTCAATGGTGTTTGTTTAAATAAATGAAAAATGAATCAATCAAATTTAAGTGTTATATATTATATTTGTAAATACGACTGTACATATGAATATTAGGCTAAGAAATAAATAAAACTTGAACCCACTTATATGTATCTATTATGAAATTTTTGACTTATTTTTAAAAGAGTAGTTGTATAAAAAAAATTAAATTTTATTTGAATATTTAATAAAATACATATCAATTATATTTGTTATTTAATAAAATTGCTAGTTGCTTGATAGGACAAGTAAAAGGAATTAATAATTTATTAAGTAGAATGACAATAAAATTTTTTAAGCCTATGCGCATGATTTCTTACAGAAAAAATAATAAAAAAAATACTCACTAAAGAATTTGACAAAGAAAGAACATCGTAAAAGCAAGATATTAAGTTTTTTCCTATATTACTTTATGTATACTGAGTCTAGTAGAGTATAATAATAAACAACCATTTTATTTACCATATAATCATGTAATAATTGTATGACCAACTACTCTTTTAAAAATACAATGGTCCCTCCCCAAAATTACAATAAAACAATACCGATTTAGAGTGTTGTAGCAAATCAACTATTATTATTATTATTAATCATTGTTTTGTAGGTATTGATTAAATCGTGACTATTTACTATGAAACGAATATTTATTATATAATAATGCCACACAACTATTTTTTTAAATATGAGTTTTTGATGATGAGTGTAATGCTGAAAAATATTTTTATCTATAATAATTAAACACTGGCCTAAAGTTTATACCGTTTTAAATTCATTATTAGTGGTTTTAATTAAATGATAAATAAGGCAGAATGTTGTATTTTAACAGGATTTGAATTACACACTTTTTTCTCTAATACTTATTATAGACAATCATTTATATGTTCTCTATTAATTGGAAAATTAAGACTTTTATTACTCATATAGCTGCAAATAAGTGTAAAAAATATATCAGCATTACAACGGTCCTAACCAATAAATCAAACGTGAGAATCTGAACAGTATTATTAATTGTTGTTAATTTTTTATCTAAAGTTTTATCCTAGACTTATATATGGATGTTAATAAAACTTTTCGTAAAAAAAATTTGTTTGTTTCATTATGTAGTTCGAGTTTCAGGTGTTACTAAGTGACTCAAGATGCATGGAAGTCAGGTAAGACTAAGAAAGACAGATTTAACCAATGGTAAGCAGTATAGGAGAAAGAGAATAAGGAGGAGTTAAAATAAATAATGACAATAATTTGTTTTGTCGAATATTACTTACAAATAACACGAATAGCACAATAATAAAAATTATTAATAATAGAGGTGTTATGAGGCAATTTTTATTGTTTTAATTAGAAATATTGGCTAATCTAACAAAAAATAAATTATTCTTATTTTTAGGATCAATTTGATTTATTAATTTAATAGTCCTATAGGATTTTTAGGGAATTGAATGAGTGAATTTTGTTAAATCAGACATCAGACCAAATTTGGTCAAAAATTAATAAGGATTTAAAAATTAATTATCAAAATAAAACTCAAAAGAAAAGGCATTAATTGCCTGAAATAAATAGGAAAATTATTAAAAAAATCTAAAATAAAATTGCAAATATTTCAAAATACCTGAAATACGTAAATTATTATTTAAAGTCGAAAGCCATGATTTTGATTGTACTAAAGAAGTGACTTTAAATAGCGGAGCATTGTGCCTGTGAATAAAATTGAAAAATAGGAAGATCATTTTAAAAATTTAAAATAAAATTGGAAACATTTTCAAGTGCCTGGAATAATTTAAAAAAATATTTCAAATGTCTGGAACATATTAAACATTATTTTAACTGCGTCGAAGTGGTGGCGTTAAGTAGCAGTGCATTAAATGCCTGGAATAAAATTGAAAATATTTTAAATGTCTAAAATAAATAGAAAAATGATTTCAAAAGTCTGAAATAAAATTTTGAATATTTCAAAATGCTTGAAATATATTATTTCAAGTGCCTGAAAGCCACGATATTGACTGCGTCGAAAAAGTAAGTTCATATAGCGGAGCTAAATTAAATGCCTAAAAAAATTTGAAAATTAGTTTAAATATGTGAAATAAATAGAAAAATGATTTCAAAAATCTAAAATAAAAATTAAAGCGTTTTAAAATACCTGAAATAAATTAAAAAAATATTTCAAGTGCCTGGAAGATACAAAACGTTATAGTCATCAACTGCGTCGAAGTAGTGGCTTCAAGTGCATCAAATACCTGCAATAAAATTAAAAATGCCCTAAAATTCCTAGAATAAGTAGGAAAATTATTTCAAAAATCTAAAATTTTGACTGAAACTGTTTCAAAATGCCGGGAATACATAAAAAAATATTTCAAATACCTTGATGAAATATAACATAATTTTGACTGAATTGAAAAGTAGCTTTAAGTAGCAGTACATTAAATATCTGAAATATAATTAAAAATTACCTTGAATGCCTAAAATAAATAAGAAAATATTTTTAAAATTCTAAACTAATATACGGAACATTTCCAACTACCTGGAATATTGAAAAAAAATATTTTAAATGCCTGGAAGAAATAAAACATTATTTTGACTGCGTCGAAGTGGTTGCGTTAAGTAGCAGTGCATTAAATGCCTAGAATCAATAGAAAAATCTGAAATAGAATTTCAAATATTTCAAGAAACTTGCAAAATATTATTTCAAGTGCCTCAAAGCCACGATTTTGACTGCGTTGGAAAAGTCAGTTCAAATAGCGGAGCTAAATTAAATGCCTAGAAAAAAATTGAAAATTAGTTTGAAGATGTAAAATAAAGAGGAAAATTATTTCAAAAATCTGAAATAGAATTGAAAGCGTTTTAAAATACCTGAAATAAATTTAAAAAATATTTCAAGTGCCTGGAAAAATATAAAACGTTGTATTCATCAGCTGCGTCGAAGTAGTCGCTTCAAGTAGCAGTGCATTAAATGTCTGCAATAAAATTTTAAATGCTTAAAATTCCTGGACTAAGATTATGCTTAAAATTCCTGGATTAAAACTGCTTCAAAATGCCGGGAATACATAAAAAAATATTTCAACCACCTAGATAAAAAATGTCATAATTTTGACTGAATTGAAAAGTAACATTAAGTAGCAGTGTATTGAATGCCTAGAATCAATAGAAAAATGTGAAAGAAAATTTCAAATATTTCAAAAAACTTATAATAAAAAAATATATCAAAAAACTTTAATATTATTTTAAGTGCCTCAAAGCTACGATTTTGACTGCATTCAAAAACTCAGTTCAAATAGCGGAGCTAAATTAAATGCCTATAAAAAAATTGGAAATTAGTTTGAAGATGTGAAATAAATAGAAAAATATTTCAAAATAAATTGCAAGCGATTTAAAATACCTGAAATAAATTAAAAAAAATTTCAAGTGCCTGGAAAGATATAAAACGCTATATTCATCAAATGCCTAAAATAGATGAAAAAATATTTCAAATACCTTGATGAAATATATCATAATTTTGACTGAATTGAAAAGTACCTTTAAGTAGCAGTACAATAAATATCTGGAATAAAATTAAAAATAACCTTGAAAGCCTAAAATAAATAAGAAATTGTTTTTAAAATTCTAAAATTAAATTGGAAACATTTCCAAATGCCTGGAATAATTAAAAAAATATTTCAAATGCCTGACAGAGATAAAACATTATTTTGACTGCATCGAAGTTGTGCATTAAATGCCTGAAATAAAATCGAAAATTAGTTTGAAAATTACCTGGAATAAAATTGAATATATGAAATAAATAGAAAAATTATTTCAAAAATCTTAAATAAATTGCAAACGTTTTAAAATACCTGAAATAAATTTAAGAAATATTTCAAGTACCTGGAAGATATAAAACGTTATATTCATCAACTGCGTCGAAGTAGTGGCTTCAAGTGCATTAAATCGCTGCAATAAAATCAAAAATACCTCAAAATATTGAGAATAAGCAGGAAAACCATTTAAAAAATCTAAGATTTTAATTAGAACTATTTCAAAATGCCGGGAATACATTAAAAAAAATTTTAAATACCTTGATGAAATATATCATAATTTTGACTGAATTGAAAAGTAACTTTAAGTAACAATACATTAAATATCTGGAATAAAATTAAAAATGACGAACGAAACTAGAATGCCTAAAATAAATAGAAAAATATTTTTGAAATTCTAAAATAAAATAGGAAACATTTCCAAATGCCTGGAATAATTAAAAAAAATATTTTAAATGCCTGGAAGATATAAAACATTATTTTGACCACGTGAAAGTGGTCGCGGTAAGTAGCAGTGCATTAAATGCCTCAAATAAGATTGAAATTGTCCTAAAATGCCTGAAATAAATAGAAAAATGATTTCAAAAATCTGAAATAAAATTTCGAATATTTCAAAATGGTTATATAAAATTAAATATTAATTTATATTTATTATCTTATATTTAGTTATTTAAATTATATTTCAAAATATTATTTTATGTGCTTGAAAACCATGATTTTGAATGTATTGAAAAAGTCAGTCCAAATAGCGGAGCTTAGTTAAATGCCTAAAAAAAAATTGAAAATTAATTTGAATATGTGAAATAATTAGGAAAATAATTTTAAAAATCTAAAATAACATTGAAAGCGTTTTAAAATACCTGAAATAAATTTAAAAAATATTTCAAGTGCCTAGAAGATATAAAACGTTATACTCATCAACTGCGTCGAAGTAGTGGCTTCAAGTGCCTTAAATGTCTGCAATAAAATCAAAAATGTCTCAAAATATTGGGAATAAGTAGGAAAACCATTTAAAAAATCTAAAATTTTAATTAAAACTCTTTCAAAATGCCGGGAATGCATAAAAAAATATTTCAAATGCCTGGAAGAAGTAAACCATTATTTATATTGTGTCGAAGAAGTCGGTTCAAGTAGCAATACATTAAATATCTGGAATAAAACTAAAAATGACCTAGAATATCTAAAATAAATAGAAAAATATTTTTAAAATTCTAAAATAAAATTGCAAACATTTCCAACTACCTGGAATAATGAAAAAAAATATTTTAAATGCCTGAAAGATATAAATCATTATTTTGACTGTGACAAAGTGGTGGCGTTAAGTAGCAATGCATTAAATGCCTGGAATAAAATTGAAAATATCCTAAAATGTCTGGAATAAATAGAAAAATGATTTCAAAAATCTAAAATAAAATTGAAACTGTTTCAAAATGCCTGGAATACATAAAAAAATATTTCAAATGCCTGGAAGAAGTAAACTATGATTTTAATTGTGTCGAAGCCGACTTCTTCAAGTAGTAGGGCATTAAATGACATGAAATAAAATTGAAACTGATTTTTAAATGCGTGGAATAAATAGAAAAATGATTTAAAAAATCTGAAATAAAATTTCGAATATTTCAAAATGCTTGAAAAATATTATTTCAAGTGCCTAAAAGCCACGATTTTGACTGCGTTAAAAAAGTCCGTTCAAATAGCGGAGCTAAATTAAATGCCTAGAAAAAAATTGAAAATTAGTTTGAATATGTGAAATAAATAGAAAAATTATTTCAAAAATCTGAAATAGAATTGAGAGTGTTTTAAAATACCTGAAATAAATTTAAAAATATTTCAAGAGCCGGGAAGATATAAAACATTATTTTACCAGCGTCGAAGTAGTGGCTTCAAAAAGCAATGCATTAAATGTCTGCAATAAAATTAAAAATGCCTTAAAACTCCTGGAATAAGTAGGAAAATTATTTCAAAAATCTAAAATAGGATTGAAACTGTTTCAAAATGCCGGGTATACATACAAAAATATTCCAAATATCTTGATGAAATATATCATAATTTTGACTGAATTGAAAAGTAATTTTAAGTAGCAGTACATTAAATGTCTGAAATAAAATTAAAAAGACCTAGAATAAATAGAAAAAAAATATTTCAAATGCCTAGAAGATATATAAAACATTATTTTGACTCTGTCAAAGTGGTGGCGTTAAGTAGCAGTGCATTAAATGCCTCGAATAAAATTGAAATTATCCTAAAATGCCTGAAATAAATAGAGAAATTATTTCAAAAATCTAAAATGGGATTGAAACTGTTTCAAAATGCCTGGAATACATAAATACATAAAAAAATATTTCAAATGCCTGGAAGAAGTAAACCATGATTTTAATTGTGTCGAAGAAGTCGATTCAAGTAGCAGAGCATTAAATGACTGGAATAAAATTGAAAATGCCTTAAAATTCCTGGTATAAGTAGGCAAATAATTTCAAAAATCTAAAATAGGATTGAAACTGTTTCAACATACCTGGAATACATAAAAAATATTTCAAATATCTGGAAGATATAAAACATTATTTTACGAATAAAATTAAAACTAATTTTTAAATGCCTGGAATGAATAGAAAAATGATTTCAAAAATCTGAAATAAAATTTCGATTATTTTAAAATTATTGAAAAATATTATTTTATTGAAAAATTGTTCAAATAGCAAATCTAAATTAAATGCCTAAAAAAAATTGGAAATTAGTTTGAATATGAGAAATAAATAGAAAAATCATTTCAAAAATCTAAAATAAGATTGAAAGCGTTTTAAAATACCTGAAATAAATTTAAAAAATATTTCAAGTGCCTGGAAGATATAAAACGTTATATTCATCAACTGCATCGAAGTAGTGGCTACAAGTGCATTAAATGTCTGCAATAAAATTAAAAATGCCTCAAAATATTGGGAATAAGTAGGAAAATTCATTTAAAAAATCTAAAATTTGGATTAAAACTGTTTCAAAATGCCGGGAATACAAAAAAAATATTTCAAATACCTTGATGAAATATATCATAATTTTGACTGAGTTGAAAAGTAATTTTAAGTAGCAATACATTAAATATCTGGAATAAAATTAAAAATGACCTAGAATGCCTAGAATAAATAGAAAAATATTTTTAAAATTCTAAAGTAAAATTGCAAACATTTCCAACTGCCTGGAATAATGAAAAAAAATATTTCAAATGCCTGGAGGATATAAAACATTATTTTGACTGTGACAAAGTGGTGGCGTTAAGTAGCAGTGCATTAAATGCCTGGAATAAGATTGAAAATATCCTAAAATGCCTGGAATTAAAAGAAAAATAATTTCAGAAATCTAAAATAGGATTAAAACTGTTTCAAAATGCCTGGAATACATAAAAAATTATTTCAAATACCTGGAAGAAGTAAACCATGATTTTAATTGTGTCGAAGAAGTCGCTTCAAGTAGCAGGGCATTAAATGACTGGAATAAAATTGAAACTGACTTTTAATGCCTGGAATAATAGAAAGTTAATTATTGGAAATAAATGAGACTGATATATGGAAAATCAAATACATTAAGACCATGAAAGAAATAAAATGCAATTTAAATATAGCACTAAATAGCTATAAAATATAAGTACAAGTGCCTGAAATAATATGGAAAATAATTCCTTTTATCCGATGAAAGGGAAGGCCTTAAAACAGAAAATAATGTCTAATACTAGGAACGAAATTACTTGAAATGATACAATATACAAAACAAATTATAAAAAAAATAGCCCTACGGTCAGACTTACGGAGCTTAGAATGCCCTTTGGTTTATAGCGAAATAATAATTATCTTACTGTCTTAATGTATAATAAATTGTTTTTAACAACTGTTTAGGCTGGAAGGTGCAGAAAGGATGTCATCAGGCATATCTAGCGACATCTCTGGACGCACGGATAGGGTTGGTAACCAATATCTCTTTCCGCTTGGGGGCCATTTGAATATTGGCGCGACTTTCAAATAGGTATTTAATAAACCATACGATTAGTAACCTGTAAACGAACAGTAAAAACGCGATTTATACCCGACTGTTTTGCTAATTATTGCGAGGATTCAAATTGTACCAAACTCGAAAGCCATAAATAAGGAACGTTGGTGCAGTTTTTCAAATAGACGCTTTAACTAAAGTTTCGCGGCTTAAAGTCGCGCCAAGTCAAACCCCCTCTGCACCCGAAAGACAGAAATCTAGTAATCCCCCAACCCCCGGGAAAAACATTAAACATTTAACATTCTGGAAGTTATATAACACAGAACGGGGAAGGAAGATTAAGTGATTAAGCCAACAGGTTTATTTTCTCGCTTGCGTGTCGGATAAAGTCACGGAATCTGAAGGAGCGTGTTTCCTTGAACAAAAGCGGCCGCTGCAAAAATATACAATTTGTCAATTATTAAGACTGATTGCCGCATTTCCCTGTCTTGACTCTTTTATAAAGTTGTTAAGTAGATTTTTTTTAAATTATGATAAATAATCGGATTTTTTTTTTCTGGAGAGCGGATTTTTTAAGTCATTTGTCTTGCTTAACACTATATTAATAAATGTTTATCTTAATTAGATTATATTGCAGAAATATCCTGGGAAAATTTCAAAGAAGTAAATTTTGACGTCTTTTAGGTACTTTGGTCATTTACCAAATTAGAAATATATTTTTTACAAAACGTCTGCTATTTCGGGTATCATCAGCCCTTCATTCTATATTCGGTAAAGTTCTATAAAGGATTCCTGCTAGAAGATACCCAAAAAGAACAAAAAAATTAATTAAAAAAAAAGGTGCTCTTATAAAACTACAGATTTTTATATTTTCTAGTCTTCCTATAGGAAATTTTAATAATCCTTTTATAACCAATGTGTAAAACACATTTCTTTTTGACAAACAAATTTTTCTCGATATACAAAAATAGTCAACTGATTTATTACACGCACTACGCACTATCAATTACGACATTTAGACACATATATTTACAGTTTATTAAATTCCTGTTCAAAAGTCGCGCCAATATTCGACTGGCCTCCTAGCGGCGAGACTACTGTATTGCCAACTTTCTCCGTGCGTCCATAGATGTCGCTAGGTAAGCCTACTAGCTCGCTTTATCCTTTTTGCACCTTCAAACGCTTGAAAACAATTATTATTGGTACTAATATGGATCCCAAACCAATCATTTATGCCTGTCGAGTTTACAATTTAAATCCGCACAATTAGCAAAGCAGTTAGGCATAAATAACGTGGGATAACTTAAAATAACGGTTTGAGGTATTTCTATGGTGCTAAGAAATTAATATTTTTGTATGTATCGTGTTGCTCAAGTCGTGTCTCATAAATCTGGGTATAACTCATAAACTTCCTGAGCTACAAAAACTCTTCATATATGAAATTGTTTATTGAGAATCCTCCAACTGTAAGCGAAAATCTTATTCAAAAGTCTGAAATATATTTTGAATTATCCAGGATAGAAACTGACCTGAATTAAAATTAAATGAATCTTAGATGTTGCGTTTTTTATCCAAGGTGACTGGACTAATTAATCGTTTCGCCATGTTTGTTTTCTCTTGCTCTTGCCTGTGGCGTTTATTAGCCTTCTTGCTTCGATCAGGTTTGACAGTTGGCCTTGTCGTCCTTTAGTCCGGGCGTGTCTGGATTTTTTTAATTACAAATATTTCATAAACAACAAATGTAAATAATATTACCAGAGTCCTTGAACCAAATATTTATTTTTTAAAATTTGGAAAAATTAAAAATGTGCTGTTGTTGATGTACGTGAGAATTTTCTTAAAAGCCTTTGACTGTGATAAAAACAATTTATCAATGAACAAAAATTTGATGTTGCAAATTTTGCTCAACATTGCTGTTTAATTTACCCTAATACAAAATAATTCTGCGTTATATAAATATGCTGTCTGTTAATCCAGGAATTGTGTTTATACACTAAACTGATTATTTTTTAATTTAAAACAACATCTTTTTCTTGAATATATCTATGATAAACCGGTATACGAAAGCAAATAAATACTTTTATTCAAAGATCCTAACAATAGAGTATTGTAACGATTTTACTGGTTGCCAAGGCCTAAATTAAAATACTCGATATACCAAAATAGTCAACTGATTTATTACACGTACTAAATACTATAAATTAGAACCACTAGACACATTTATTTACAGTTTATTAAATTTCTATTTAAAAGTCCCGCCAATATTAAGAGGCCTCCTAGCGGCGAGACTCTTATACTGCCAACTTTTTCTGTTTTTAACATCATATTTTTAGGAATTTTGCAACACAATAAGTTACGACTGTTATGAAATCGATAAGCTGATAGACCCGTTGATGATTTTGACGACTATCATTAATTTTGTATTCCTTTAACCCTCAAGAAATATGGACTCAAGGCAGGAGAGAGAATACCCAAGTGTCATTATGTGAAAAATTTAATTAGCAACAAGTATTTCGACCCTCTTATGTCGGAGGGGAAGTCACTCAAATGTGGCTGCTGACAACTCCGCTGATAAACGGTTAGTTTACCGCAGAAAGCGATTCCCTTGGCCTTTTGATTAATTTTAAGTTTACACGTTTTGTCAGTAAACCGGGCGGATAATTATTATTATTTCGCTATACAGCAAAGGGCGTTCTAGGGCCCGCATGTCTGACCACATAATATATAAAATATATTTAGGTCAAATTAAAATTGGGTCGGTACTGAAATTATTTTTTCGTAACTATAAAGGATTAAAGTTTATCCTTTCAAGCCGAATTTGTGTACAAATAATATGGAATTTAATGTTTCAAAAGGCTTTTGCGTGTTATTTCGACTATAACTGCTTTCAAAGCAATAGTGTGCAAGTAACGGCGAAACTTTTATACATATGTGAATTTATAAATTTTATTTTCTTATCTGAAAGTTGTAAAATAGGAACTTTCCTATGATAATTGTATTTATGAGATTGAATCCTTATAAGTATAAGTATAAGTATAAGTATATTTTTACCATCATCTTTAAGAGACTGTAAAAAATTATCCAAATAAACAATTAACTTCAAATATCTTAAAAAATATAAAATAAACTTTCCAAATAATTTGCTAATACTTTCGAGAAATTTGGAATACTATTAAGAGAGTTATGAATTTTTTGGTACTTAATTTGACTGTTTCTTGTTAATCAAATTTTATGGTGAGGTGCCGAGCTCAGTGACGGAATGTCAACCCTTGTCTACCTTTAACCTTTACTAATGCATCTCCTTCAATTAATTTAGATTTAATAATTCATGATGCCATTAAGTTATTATTAATTAATTAAATAGATTAGATACATATTAATTAAGAGTCCTAAAATACCTTACAGTATTAAAACTAACTTATATTCCATTATTAATATTATCTAAATTATATTAGAAAGATATTAGAAAGTTGAAAACTAGTTAATTAGCTCTATTCAAAGTCGAGTAGTATAAGAGGCTAAAATTAAATTGAATAGCTCTATATCCGCTCTTAAGGTTCGTAATTTATTTATGCCATAAAATATTTATCCGTGCGTGTTTCTTCTATGGTGCTTAAAGAATCAATAGCTGCATTAAAAAGATAAAAGCCCTGAAATACCGGCACCTCTATCTAATGTGTTTATACATTTTTTATAAGATTCTTTTTACGGACGTTTCCGTTGCCGGTATCCAGACTTCGGTTCGGTTTATTCGATTTGGTTTCTGATAGATTTATGCCCCTATAGGGCTTTAAGCAAGGTTTATCTTTTACACGCCCCACATAGGAGACGTGATTCGTATGTAAAATAGTGATTAGTTTGTTTTGTTAATATTGATCGGATTATTTAGGTATAGGTATCTGTAGAATAGTCCATTTTTATTCTATAGAATATTTATTGCTTAAAAAGTCAAAGTAATTTGGAAAAAGAAACCTCTATTGTTGATATTTGATTTGAAGAGCTGAAAATTTTACGCACAAACGATCTTTTATGGAAATATATACACCACCATTATACCGGTTGGACCAAAGAAGCTCTTGCGTGTAATCATTAAATACATTGATGTACTTACTTACAATATTTAAAAGGACAAACCTCATTGGCCAAATAAAAAAAAATTTTGCTACACGTTGTCAATAAATTTAAATTTCCATACAGTGGGAGAGAATCTCGGAAAACCTTTAATACAAAACAGGCAATTTTCTCGAAAAGTATGAAAATTTTAATTTTTTTTTAAATAGATGTCTTTTTTAAAGACAAAATAAAAAGTATTTTATATTTTGGCATTTTTTGATTTTTGACCAAAACTCGCTGGAAAATTTAAGAATTCTGAAAAGTTGACCAAATTTGAAAAAAAATCTGGTACACATTGGTCATGAAAATGCTATCAAAAAAGTATTACAATTAAATTTTCTATTTCCAATAGGAAAGCCATAAAAAAATAAAAAACTTTAACTTCTATAAGAACACTGCCGTGCTTAGCGAAAACGCGGCATCTGCAAAATTCTTGAAAAATGAGACTTTGGTATATTCGTTAATGTTATTTTAAATTCTATCATTATAACTTAGGTAAAACATCACCAAAATATAAATAACATCCTATTATTTTGCGGTATCTGATTCAAAGTTCCATTTGTACTTAGAAATAACGCGGCATAGAAAAAATGCGGTAACTCAGCTCCTTATGCGGCGTTTTTCCTAAGCACAAATCATTTAGCGCGTTTATGCTAGATTTAGACTGCTTTTTTTACGCGGCCTGCACGTTGTCGCTGTTTTTGTAATTATTTTTTGTTTTGTATTAGTTTGTGTTTGTATTTCAAGCATTAAGATTGAGTTTTTTCTCAAGTTTGGTGTTGTTTTATGGTGTTATTTTTAACATTTATTAGTGCAAAGGCTCGTGCAAAGGAGTAAAGATTTAGTAATAGCTAGGAATGTCTAAACGAACGAAACTTATTATGACCTTGGCAAGCAATCAAAGTGATTGCCCCATCGACTTCTGCTGCTGCAATGGAAATATCCAGTGATTTAAATAATTCACCAAATAATGATAATTATTATTGTGAAGAACAACAGCAGTTTTTAATGCCAATCACAAACTCTAATCTACACAACTGCGGTAATAGTTTGGATACTCCTGAAGTTCAATGTAATAACTCTTTTGATACTAATTGATTTTAGGGGGAAATGTACTTATTGATTGCAGCGAAATTGTTAATTATGATAAAAACCTATCATTATGCTCTAAAATGAATGATGGTCCTGAAATAGACGGAGCCGGAGGTGTGAATCAGATTTTGTTTACAGAAAAAATACCTCAGGTTGGCATTTCTAAATTTATATTATTATTTTGAAAGTTGTATTTTTTTATTTTTAGCATTTTAGTGGAAATTCTCTTTCAAGCCTTCGAATTAAAAAAATAAAATATCAATTTGAAAATTTGTATACATATTCTCTGGACGATTTGATTAAACACCTATTTCAGCGTTTTTCCAAATTTATACAAAAATTTGAAAAAAATTTTTTTTTTTGAAAATATTCATTTTTTTTTTCTATATATTAGACACAATGTTAATAACTCTAAAAATTGACCAATTATTAGATTGAAAATTTGTACACATATTCTTTAGACGATTTCATTGGACACCTATTTCAGCGTTTTTTCAAATTTGTACAAAATTTTGAAAAAAAAAATATTTTTTGAAAATATTAATTTTTTTTTTCAATATATTTGATACAATGTTCATAACTCCAAAAATTGACAAAATATCAATTTGAAAATTTGTACACATATTCCTTAGACGATTTTATTAGACACCTATTTCAGCGTTTTTTCAAATTTGTACAAAATTTTGAAAAAAAAAATATTTTTTGCAAATATTAATTTTTTTTTCAATATATTCGGTACAATGTTCATAACTCCAAAAATTGACAAAATATTAATTTAAAAATTTGTACACATATTCTTTGGACGATTTCATTGGACACCTATTTCAGCGTTTTTTCCGAACTTGCACAAAATTTTGAAAAAAAAAATATTTTTTGAAAATATTGATTATTTTTTTCTACATATTCGACACAATGTTCATAACTCTAAAAATTGACCAAATATTAGATTGAAAATTTGTACACATATTCTTTAGACGATTTCATTGAACACCTATTTCAGCGTTTTTCCAAATTTGTACAAAATTTTGAAAAAAAAAATATTTTTTGAAAATATTCATTTTTTTTTCAATATATTCGATACAATGTTCATAACTCCAAAAATTGACAAAATATCAATTTGAAAATTTGTACACATATTCTTTGGACGATTTCATTGGACACCTATTTCAGCGTTTTTTCCGAACTTGCACAAAATTTTGAAAAAAAAAATATTTTTTGAAAATATTGATTATTTTTTTCTATATATTCGACACAATGTTCATAACTCTAAAAATTGACCAAATATTAGATTGAAAATTTGTACACATATTCTTTAGACGATTTCATTGAACACCTATTTCAGCGTTTTTTCCGAACTTGCACAAAATTTTGAAAAAAAAAATATTTTTTGAAAATATTGATTATTTTTTTCTATATATTCGACACAATGTTCATAACTCTAAAAATTGACCAAATATTAGATTGAAAATTTGTACACATATTCTTTAGACGATTTCATTGGACACCTATTTCAGCGTTTTTTTTTATAATTTGGCGCAAAAAAATCATAACGAGAATTTGTAGATCATTTAATTCTCATTAAAAAAGGTTTTTATAAAATTTCTATGCCATTCAGTGTTACGGAGATATTTCAGGGAGACCGTTTGCACACAATTTTTCCCAATTTTTTTGGTTCCTTAGTACAAAAAAATTCATAATACCCTTAAAAGTAGTCCGAATTTCTTGAAAGTTTCACTTTATCATTGGGAAAGCTTCATTTTATGTTCCTAAAGATATTTCAAATTATTATTTTAATTGAATAATTTTTTACAGGCTCTCAAGGAAAATTTTAAATTTTTTTCAGTATTTAGTACAAAAAACCCTTGAAAATTGTCCAAGCTCTCCCAAAGTTTCACTTAATCATTAGAGAATCTCTATTTTATATTTTTGCAGATATTTGAAGAAAATATTTGAATTTTGCTTTTTTTTATCGTTTAAATAAAGATTTCACAATTTTTTTGGGTTTTTAGAGTAAAAAAATCCGTAGCTCCTTTAAAAGTAGTCTTAATTCACTAAAAATTTTAGTAAATCAATAGGAAAACATTTTTTTATGTTGTTAAAGATATTTCAAACTAATATTATAATTAGATAATTTTTACAGGCTTTTAAGAATGATGGTATAAATTGCGCAATTTTTTTGTACCCTCAGTATTAAAAAATTGATAACTCCCTTAAAAGTAGTCCAAATTTCTTAAAAGTATTAGCAAATTGTTTGGAAAGTTTATATTATATTCTTGAAGATATTTGAAGTTAATTGTTTATTTAGATAATTTTTTACAGTCTCTTAAAGATGATGGTAAAAATTTCCCAATTTTTTTGGTTCCTCAGTACAAAAAAAACCATAACACACTTAAAAATAGTCCGAATTTCCTAAAAGTTCCACTTTATCGTTAAAAAAGCTTCGTTTTATGTTCCCAAAGAAACTGCAAGTTATTATATTAACTGGATAATTTTTTACAGGCTCTCAAGTATAGTTTTCAATTTTTTTCGGTCTTTAGTACAAAAAAAATCCATAACTTTCTTGAAAATTATCCAAGCTAAACAATTAAAACAATTTAAAGATGATGGTAAATATTTCTTATTTCTTTTGGACCCTCAGTACAAATTACATATAATAAATAAAACAAAAATACTCAGAAATGCATAATTTATAAAAACTGTTCTAGAAGATATTATAAGGAAGGGTGAAAAAATTTAAATAGATCTCTTGCTGTAAATTGACCAAATAGGTGAAAATTTAGATAAAGGTAAAAAATATTTACGAGTCTTTGGCTTTTGACCACCATGACTCCCTATTAAGTATTTTAAATTTATATGGAGTTAAGGGTTTGGTGTTACACCTTTTTAAGAGTTATTTGAAGGATAGAAAACAAGTTTGAAAAATAAATAGTGAATTGGCTAAACCTATCCACGTCAGTACCTATTGGTGTTCCTCAGGAAAAAATCTTAAATTAGAAGATTATTCTACCTAGAACGAGAAGTAAAAAGAGAAGAGCAAGATGAAAATAATACAACTTTCAAAGAGAAGAAAACTAATGAAATTAAATGGTTGTAATAATCACTCAGAAAAAATAAATAAATAACTCAAATTTAAAATACTTTATTTGCGTTTAATAAGAAAAACAATTCTATCTAAAGACTAATTGCAAGAAAAATTACATAGTTTTCTTACTAGTGCGTAAAAAGTGACACTTTTTTAATAAACGAACCCACAACAGTCTAGTCGGTCCGAAAATTCAGACCGAACATTTTCAAATAGACTAACATGGATATTTCTATAAATATTCGTTATTGTCGGTCATAAGTCCACCAATGCTGAAGCAGGTTCAGTTTTGTACACCTTTTGCTTCAAATAGCCGTCGAGGACCTGTGGAATGGCCAGCTCGCTTGCCAGATTTGACACCTCTAGACTTTTTTTTATGGAG
This sequence comes from Anthonomus grandis grandis, assembly GCF_022605725.1. Classification (NCBI taxonomy): domain Eukaryota; kingdom Metazoa; phylum Arthropoda; class Insecta; order Coleoptera; family Curculionidae; genus Anthonomus; species Anthonomus grandis. The sequence goes on from NC_065560.1 coordinate 3,229,826, forward strand.
CTATTGGCAAAAGGTGTAGGAATCTAAACCTGTTTCGACATTAACTAATTATTTGAATTTAAATATAAATTCGACAATAACAAATATTTGTAGAAATATCGATGTTCAAGAAGTTAAAGGCTACCGGCATCTTCTCAGTTGAACTCAATGTATTTATTTGATATATCAAGCTAAATGTTAATGTATTTAGGTAATTATTAAATGTACCATTTTTTAGTAGATAAAGATATTGACATTATATTTTAAGGTTATAAAGCACTCGTCAGGAGCTTCAAAATAATGTGCCACAAGACCATCCTTTCTATTTAATTTTTTTTCTAAGATGGCACCTAGCAGCCATTTTTAAATTTTCATCTGTCAATTTTGCTTTAAAACATAGCATTCATTCATCAATTGCATTACCTCAAGTTTAAATATTCTGAATTGATTTGTTCAAAAAATAAAGAGGTGAGGGGGAGGGCATTAAAGAAAAGCACTGTATATACAGAGTGGATAATATTGTGGCCATAACTAACTTGAAAGGTCATTTTTTTCATACTGAAAGCTTATTACAACTACGTCTTTTCAGGTTGTCCTTTATGGCTAATCAATCTCCTCTTCGGTTGCACTATATAAGCCCTCAAATTTGCCAAATAACAGTTTAAATTATTGAATAAAATCTCACCCTGAAACAACCCCTCTTCCTCCTCGAATAACTCGAAAAACAAAATTAGTTAATAAAGAAACTACTTACGGCTTAAAAAGTTTTTCAATTTGAAGTCGACAGTCAGCGACACGACTCTCTTCGGGCTTTTTCAGAAAATACAAACATGAAAATGGGGAAAGAGAAAGACTGTGGCTGAAGGAGTCCTGGCCGCCACGAAGGACGGATTTGCATGTCATTCTGTTTTCGCTTCGCTTATTTTTAAGACTACGCCCCGCGGAATGTCAGGAATAAAATTTAATTTGCCCCCTCAGTGTTCCGCGCAGACGGCACCACACCAAAAAAATATAATTTTATCAGCCTAATGGGGTTAGCGGGTCCGTCTCTTTTTTTTTATCGGATAATAACGTTTGTGACGGGTTTAATAATAAAAAAAGAGGCTTAATTTTATTTAAATTGAGGCTCTTTTTATCATTCGCATTAAATCACAACAGGACGTAAAGGCTCAAGTCACAAATAAGCCTAGAGAATAAACATGAAAACGATTTGAGTGATTTGTTTAGGGGCGATAATGCTAAGCGAATTTTTGTTATCGATATTTTGACATTCCGCGTGTAACGTTTTCTATAGTCTTTGTTTAGTCCACACTTTAGGCTACAGTACCTGGGTTTTTTGGTGATTTTGGTTATACAAAGGAAAGGAACGTAATCATAATACACAATGTGCAAAACATGTTTGAAAATAATAAAAGACCCACGCGAAGACGAGTTTATTATTGAGTCAATTAAAGCAGGAGAAACATCACTCATTAGAAACTTTCCAGGCAGTTTTCAAGTAATTTCTTAAAATTTTTCCGGCGAATTCCACTTAATTTTTTTCCCAAGATGGCTCCCAGCAGCCATCTTGAAATTTTCATCTGCCAATTTTGCTTTAAAGCATAGTATGCATTTATCAATTGCATTACCTAGGGTTTCAATATTTTGAATTGATCCGTTCAAAAAATAAAGAGGGGGAGGGGCATTAAAGAAAAGCACTGTATATGTCTGTTTACTCTATTGTTAACATTGTTTTGTAATATCTATAGTAGCGCAGTTGAGTAAAGTCTATTTTTCTTATAAATTACTTTAAGAATATAATTTTGGACAACTTTTAACGGTTTAAAAGTAGACTTGTTGAAAGGACCATCCCATATTATTATGCAATAAGAAAGGAGAGACTCCAGAAAAGAAAACTGTATAAATCCAGTATTTCTCAAGGAACGTAAAATTTTTATATTAGGTTTTGGAATTTGCCACAAAGATAATAAATATGATCATTATTGCCTGTGAAACACATTTTTTTTTAAATTAAAATGTACCAAATGTGGAAAAATCTGTGCAATAATAAAAAAAACGCCCTTTTTTGTCGAAATTAGCGAGTCCGGTAGGGTGTCAAAATTCTATTAACGCGCCCCTAACAAAGGGAATAATAAAACAGGCCCGTCGCCTTTCGGAATTTCTTTTTCGTCGGGCGATATTTTAGAAGTTTTTATATTGCCCCGGATAAAGCCCTCTTTCTATTCATTATGTGAGAAAGTTGGGCGAAAACTTTTTATTGGAGAATGTGTCAGGATAATTTTTAAGGTTGCGAGAATGTTTGGGGTGCAAGTCGCTCGTTTTATGAGGAAAGTTCCAGGACGTAACATAACCGGGAATTTTTCTCCTGTTAGATCGTTTGGGCTTTATTTATTACTATTTAATGTAAATGCTTAAGTTAGTTATCACTAATTTAATGCTAAATTACACTAACTAAGATTATAAGAATTATTAACTGCAAGGTTGGCCTTATAAAATTAATGATCCAAGAGCAAAAGTATTTAAATTAAATTTAAATTCGAATTCGTCACACCAATACAGATTTTACTTAATATGTCATAGCTTAAAAGATCAAAAGCCTTTGAGTGATCTAGTAGAACGCCATCATCAAATTTACGTCCATCCTAGTGTTAGTGATGGCTTCAATTATTAAAATTGTACCAAAAGCGATATCTCCCGATCCTAAAGACAGACGGATAATAAATAGAAAATGGTATATTTCAAAGCGACATAGGAAACAATCCAAAATATGCCACATATTGCCAGGAATAATTTATCGTCAAGCGCTCGCTGGGCCTTTTCATTCGTTCCCGGTATTGTGCTAACAATAACTATTTATTTGCCTAGCTCCGCATACGTTTATATTTGAAATTTCTGGTGCAGGAGACATACACACGTTCGCTACTTATACATAGGCGACAGGGCCTTTTTCGGCACCGTTCCGGGTTGCTGACAGCCCCGAAAACCTTCATCTTGCTTTATGTGGCGAATGCCCATTTATCACTAGAAGCCATCCAAGCTATTTCTCGTATATCCAGACCGTGGGCCACTTTCAAGTTAGACTAGTTATATGTTACGAAGGCTGTTTTCTAGCAAAATAATTCAACTAAATATTTACTATCTCTGTGAATAAACAAGACGCTGATGTAATAATAAATGCACTGGAATAGGGGGGGATCTTTTATTTTTTGGCCCAGTTCCAGACAGAGACCGAAGGAATATTCAGTCCGCCACCGCAAGACGTTTCCTGTCGCCGAAATACATATCCGACTGTCAATTCGATGGAATCAGGTTCCGTTTCGGGATCCTTCTTATCATACTAAAGTTTAAAATGCTGGGGTATAAGCAAAGTTTACTATTATCTTTTTTATTTTGGTATTTTTTTATATTTGGTCTATACTATTTTAAGCAACAACAAAAGTGGAGAATAAGAAACATTTCTTTCACTAATTGCAATTTTAGTTTGATTAAGTGTCATTTTCCATGGATTTAATGTCTTATTAGTTGGACTAATTTTCATTAATGTCTTTCAGTAATTGTATATAATTTTTTGCTTTTTCCAGGCTTTGGTAATGGATTTCCAAGAACTGTACTATATAAATTAATTCTTAATCCAGGGTTTCAAAAGTTGATGATACAAAGAAAAGCGTGAAAAGTTGAATGGACGTAACTGACTTTCCGGGAACAATTGCCTGGATTAAATTCAATGTGATTCAAATTTTTTGCTTTTGCTCTTTTAAGGTAATAAAATAAAAAATTGGTTCTTTAATACAAATACACGATACTACGATATTCTATTACATGCTAGAGACAATTGCTAAATATACTAATAATATGCTTCGTATTTCATCTTGAAAAACTAGCATTTATCTGTACAATAGAATCATTATTATAGATAACAAAAATTAATAAACCTAGAATGGAATCTCTATTAAAAAAAATTAAATGATGTAAGAAACTTAGAGTGTATTATTTTTTTTCAAAAATTTTGTTGATCAGACGTGTACATACATGGTTATGCTGTATGGGTACAATAGAAGTTTACCTATAAGGAATGTCTGCATAATACAAGTATTAAGAATATGGTCAAATATTGAAGTAATTATAGGAAAAAATAGGGGAAATAGACAAAAGTTTAAAAAAAGTTCTTCTTTAGACAAAAGTTTAAAAAAATCTTCCGTTCATACTACTTCAAGCAACAACATAAGTAGAGAATAATAAACATTTTTTTCACTAATTGCAATTTTATAGCTTAATTAAGTGCTATTTTCCATGGATTTAATGTCTTATTAGTTAGACTAATTTTCACTATTGTTTTATGTATTTAAAATTATATTTATATTTTACACTAATTGAACATAATTTTTTGCTTTTTTCAGGATTTTTTCATTTCCTGGGACTATACCATATAAATTAATTTTTATTTCCGGATTTCAGAGACTGATGATACGGACAAGAACGTGAAAAGTTGAATGATTTTCCGGGAACAATTGTTTGAAATAGATTCAATATCGTTCAAGTCCAAGTTTTCAAATTTTTTGCCTTTTAATACTCGATACTACGATATTTAAATACATGCTGGAGATAATTGTTAAGTATATTAATAATGTCATTCATATTTAAGCTTGAAAAACTAGCATATAGCCGAGTAACATCAGTCTATAGCTGCATAATACTATTATTATTATAGATAGCAAAATCGGACATATTGGAGAGACCAAAAAACGAAACTTGCTAAGTATACGCTGCCTTAAGGGTGTCAAACGCCTTACTAAAATCCAGAAAAACCACTGCTGTAGTTTCACCGTTAACTTTACGCTTGATGATTTCGTTGCCAATTAGCCAATAGAAACTTGATTGCGTATTATTTTTTACAAAATCTGGAAGGTCTTAGATCAAACATGTACATGGTTCAAACGATTGTTAAATAAACGTTTATTTTTGATTTACACCAGATGTACAGTTTTGATTAAACTTTGACTATAAATTTCGGGTATCCGCATAATTACCTTGAGGAATTTAATATTATGTTGATTTAACCGTTTATCGATGATATATTATATACTATTTAAAGACTTGTTTAAAATGCGTTTAATGGAATGAGATATTTTTTTTATTTGCACATGTGTTTTATGCATTAAGAAGCATTTTTTGACGTACAAAGAAAAGGTTAATTTTTACCAATGGCGTCCATAAGGGATTTATCGTAAATATTATGTAATAAGAGAAAAGGACTCTATTTTTTAAATCCTCGTTTATTTTTAACAAATTTATATTCTTCAGTTTTTTTTTAATTTGTATATCTTATTTAGTATAATTATTCTTTCTTACACGTTAACGCATTGCTTACTTTTTTCAAGATTTCTTTGTGTATGATATTCCAATATTACATTGTAATATAAATACATATACATACGTATATGTATACACTATATACAGCGTCCTAAAAAAATTAGGTTAAAATTTTCTAACCTCTTAAAAAATTTTTGGGACTTGATAGCGCATATCTGGAAAATATTTTGAAGTATAGAGGGTGCTTCAAAAAAGTAGAGCGATATAAGCAGCATTTTTTTAAAATGAAATGCCATTCTTTTTATTTTATTTTTAAGACCCCCTTAGGCTACCTAGTATACGCGCTAAATATGGCTGCTTTGTCATGCGCAGTTTGACTGCAATAATTTTTTTATAAAAAAAATCTAAAAATCATTATGTTACAACAATGTTAATTCAATGTCAATATTGGACTTAATTGGGATTCTAGAAGAATGGAGAATTACTTTGACTCAAATTGTTTCCTTCTGTCATGTACAGGGTGTTCGTAGTTAGCAATCATATTTTACAAATTTCAAAGCTCTATTTCTCGCTTTTTTTAAAGGGAACACCCTGTATATTTTTTATCCATTTAATGAAGATTTAATACATGAACATTTTTTATTATGTAAACATATTAGCTAGCTTTAGTCGTTTTTAAAATATTCACGATAATTATCCGTAGATAATAAAATGTTTAAATAAGAACCAGGAAATCTGCATTCTTAACAAAATAGATAATATAATACCTCTTTTGTTGCCAAGCAAAATATTTCACTTGTTTCTCTAAATAAATTTTTGATATTTTGGTGAGAATATCATTTTTGTATGTGTATTATCAGCTTATGTATTCAGTTATTTGAATTGGACCTATTAATTGGCCAGCTAGATCACCTGACCTAACAAAATTAGATTTTTTTTTATGGAGTTTTGTAAAAGAAATTGTTTATAGTAGAAATCCACCTACAACGGCAGTAGATATGAAGCAGAGAATACGGGATGCGTTTGCTCAAGTAACTCCACAAATGCTACATGAAGTAGAAAGAAGTTTTCAGAAACGTATTAATTTATGTTTTGAACAAAATGGAGGACATATTGAACACTTAATGTAATAATAATAAAATGATAAATATTTTTAATATGCTTGTTTAATTATTATCGTGAATATTTTAAAAACCACTAAAGATAGCTAATATGTTTACATAATAAAAAATGGTCATGTATTAAATCTTCATTAAATGGATAAAAAATTTACAGGGTGTTCCATTTAAAAAAAGGGAGAAATGGAGCTTTGAAATTCGTAAAATATGATTGCTAACTACGAACACCCTGTACTGTCACTGTTGCAGGACCCTGTATATGTGTACGAAAAGTATATCGTATCCTACACAGTGGCATATATTTGGTATCGAAGTCATTTTATTACATATTTGTCGTATAGTAATCGAATGTAAATATGTAAATCTCTTGTCAATTATTTTAAATTTTGTCCCTTCTATAAACAGAATCGTATATGATATACGTATATTCTACAGTTTAATAAATATACCATAAATATACCAATAGTTTAAATTTAAAAACTGTATTTTTGAACCTAGATAATAAAAAGTTGTTTAGAATCAACATTTTTCATAGCGATATTTATAACAAAACGATAGCGGTTTTTTCACGTTTCACTCGAAAACCTTAAGGTTATGTGAGAAAAGTATAGATACAAAAACTATAGTTTTTTTATCACCTATAATTTTGCAAAAAAAACATTTTTCATTAACCTTACCCTTACCCCCCCACCCACCCCACGCAACTTACCAGTAAGAAATTATTTTCAAAAATCATTGTCTTCTGCAATAATACGCATGAATAACACTGGTTTTGTGTTGATGAAAAACAATGTTTTTGCAGAAAATATATATTCAATATTTAATTTAATAACACTGTTTATTTAAGTTTGATATAATTTTAAATACAGGATGCATGGAATACATGTACCAAATTTCATACAAATGTTTACAATATTGTTAGAGTTTTTATTAAAAAACTGATTTTTTTAACTTTAACACTCTGTATCTTAAAAGTTAAGAAGTTTAGGACATATGTTCATAGGAACTTTTTTTCTTAAAATGGGTTTAGGAATCACCCTCCTAAATATTAGCATATCTTTAAGGAACACCCTGTATAAATATTTAGTATAAATATATCGTTATTAGATTGGATAATATGGACGAAAAACAGTGATTTCTCAGAAGAATTTCATCAAATAGATTCGCATATGATATATTACACAGTTTACTAAATACACCTTGACTATATGGTATGATAAATATACCAAAACCAAAAATTTACTAAATAATCGTCGAATAAATATATATTTAATGATAATAGTATGTTATGTGTTGCTTGGAACCTATGCTGGTCTTTAGAATTTCTTAGTCTTTAAAACTAAATATAGATATTTTTTCACGAAAAAACTTAATAAAAAATTATAAATTACCTCAAATGTTTCCCTAAAGAGACAGAGATTAGGGACCTCTAATTTAACTCCTTGAAAGAATTTTTAATTTTTTTAAGTACTTGAGTGCATTTGACTATCTGAAGCTGAGAGGAGAAGGACGTCTTTATATATAAATTATCAACCAAACCTCTTCATGTAACATTTTTTCAAACTCGGTAATTTGTTCCTAAATAATTGACGAATCAATTCCTAGTGCCACACAAACAGCTAAAAAATGCGAAACCGATAAAAACCGACTTTTATTACGGAGTTATTAAAGGTTTTAAAAGAGGTCTGGCGGGACATAAAATTTATTTTACACTTACTGGTTTTAATATTGTGGTTATTAAGTACGCCCCGGAGCATCCCGAAAACAAACACATTAAAAGTTTAACTTCGGCTCTTTCTATCTCTATCTTTCTCCGGCACTCTCGTATAATTATGCGCATATTTTTACCGGGTCTTGGATGCTTTTACGATACGGGTTAATCAGTTACTAACATACACAGTAAACATTTGTTTAACCAGGGAATTTTGTTAACTTTATGTAAAATTCATTCTGCGATTACGAGGACTTTTGCGACTTATAACTATATTAATTTATGTTAAAAGTGATAGGGCAACCCTTTTATAAAATTCTTTTTTAAAAATACCTTTTATATCCGCACCCTTTATATCCTATAGTTATAATCCAATTTAAAGTGCGAAATTCACTCTATTCCACTTCATTATACAGTATAACGCTTTTTCGCTTTCCGAACTTTCGGAATAGAAATTACCGTTTCAGTTCACAAAGTAAAAGTCGGGTTTTGGCTTCCTCGGGGTTTTTGCATTCGTTCAAGTGTTTTTCAGGGGCCTCCAACGTATATAGGCGAGAAAAGAAAGATATCTAGAAAGATACATAGAACACTTTCAACTTATATATATAACGAAATTGGAATAGTTTCGGATAAAATTGGATGAAATTTCATTGAAGTCTCTATTATAAGTAGGTACATCAAAAAGATCAGAATTTATCCAATTTTAAAACATTAGGATAATATTTCTAAGCTGGATCATTTCACTGCTACAATTAAGGAATCTTTAAACAATGGACCTCGAATATTTTAGCAAAGATTGAAATCATTCAACTTAAAATGACGTTATACCATTAAATAGATTTTTTTAAGGAAACTGAAATATGTTATGGGTCACCATCCAAACAACGCTTATTTTTGGTTTACACCAGATGTACATTTTTGGTTGAACTTCAACTATAAATATCGACTAAAATCACTTTTTGTTGTTTTTTTTGTAAGTTGTAATAAATTATATTATTATAGGTCAATGTTTCTTCGAAGAGTAGTTGAATTGGAAACTATTACTCTTCTCTCTCTCTATGTCGCGTGGTAGAGTGCCTGGAATAAAAAAAAAGATTCTTTCGTGGAATTGAAGTGAACTTCCTTATTTTTTTTCTCCCTCTCTCTGTAATTCTAGGCAATCAAAAAAAATACTTCTAGGCAATTTAATTGTACTTTCTTACTCTTCTTCTCTCTCTCTCAGATGAATAAATACACTCAACTGCCTAGAATAAATTAAAAGATTTTTCTCTGCAATTGAGTTGAACTCTCTTAATTTTTTTATCTTTGTGTCATGTGGACAAATGCACTCAATTACTTATAATTCAATTACTCTCATCTATCTTTCTCTCTCTCTTTCGTGTAGTCTAATTTACTCAAATGCCTGGAATTAAAAATAAAGTTTCTTCCAGGAAATTCAGTTGTACTCGCTTTCTTTCTCTCACTTTCACTCATATGATTAAATGCACTCAATTACTTATAATTAAAAAAAAATTATGAGTAAGAGTTGTAATTCATTTGCCCTAAAAATTAATTTGATATGGAATTACCTTACTATCTCTCTCAGATGGTTAAATGCACTTAAGTGTCTAGAATAGTAACAACAAATTCTCGGGCACTTGAGTTGAAAATTATTACTCTCTTCGATCTCTCTCTCTTTCTCTCTCGTGTAGTTTAATGTACTCAAGTGTCTGGAATTAAAAATAAACTTTCTTCCAGGCAATTCGGTTGTACTCGCTTTCTTTCTCTCACTTTCACTCAAATGATTAAATGCACTTAAGTGCCTAAAATAGTAACAAAAAATGAGAACAAAAACAATCTGTACGCTTTTATATCTCAAGCTAAACTGCCGCTCATGCCCACATTCCTCCAAAATGCGTCACTTTCCCTTCCAACGAAAATAATGCCCTATAATACATAAAGCTAAGTATGATAGACAAAGAAAAATAAAGAGAGACAGAGAGCAATAGAGCAGATATTCAGAAGGGACCGTATACCTGGTCATGTACAATGTATTAAATGACACAGCGACAACGCTTTAGTGGAATATCCAAATGGAAATGTAAAATTTTAACGGTATATTCAAATATCATATAATATTATGAATACTCAATAAATATTTAAAATCTAATTTTTTCACATTTTTAAATTATTAATTTATTAATAATTAGCGATGTCTTTCGAATTTACTTCTGACAGTTTAGTAATAGTATGTTCAAATATTGTAAATTATGTTCTCAACTTGTCAGAAGTGAACCTGATGACAAAAAAATTAAAATACGAGATTTTATGAAGGTGGGAGTGGAGCGCCGACGCTTATATTATTAATATATCCGTTATTCTTCCACCTGAACTTCTGACGACTTGCAGGTAATTCAATTTGAATTATAAAATAAGTATGCAAAATGTCAGAAGTGTACCTAGTAACAAAATTGTTGCGAAAAATTACCGACTTCTGATGACCCTTCATGTTCCGCGTAGACTTCTGACAATTTTTTTCCTATTTTCTAATATAGTCTCCTATTTTAGTGCAAATTGTCAGCTTTGTACCTAATCAAAAAATATTCATAAAAAATTACATGTTCAACCCCCTACCCTCACTTATTCCGTCCAGGGCGAGTTCTGACGGTCTGCCCCTTGCCATGTCAGTAACAACCGAGCCTGTATATAACAAAATTTCACATTTACCGAGTGACCAGTCGACCTACGTAGCCAGCTCTTAGACTATTAATATGGTGCGTAGATACAATAAATGTATCGATCGTGGCGGCCGGCATTTTGAGCAATTAATATTTTAAGTTTATTTTTGTAATACCAATCTTTAATAAAATTTTTTTACGTTTCTAAAATTGTTAATTTGTTGGTTTTTTATTACACTTAAAATCATTTAAACATTTTATGCCTCAAAGTAATTAAAATGACAGTTAATTAATTTGAGTACCAATCTAATAAAGTGGCTACATTAACTTTTTTTAAACATTTATTTTTTATTTACGCCAGATTTTTTTTTTAATTGTTTATTAATAATAATTAGGAATTCATTTTTGTGTCTCATAACTTGCTTTTCGTAAATTTTCACAAAAACGGTGATATTTACCATTTACCGACTTTTACTAAGAGCACCTTTTTTATGTAAAAAGCATAGGAACATCATAATCTAATGCCCAAACAGGCAGAAATTAAAGTCTTAAAGAAATGGGCCTAAATTTACCAAATACCCCCCTGATTCTGAAGCCCCTGGTAAATATTTTTTTTATTTAGTAGGTTTAAAAGAATAAACGTACTAACAATAATTGACCTCCCAAAATTGGTTGCGGTAGTTAAAGTAGTAAAAAAAAAACTAGTTTTTAAAGGTTATTTTCAAAGAGCTCTAGCTCCCTGAGGAAGCTTTTCCGGACCCATGTTTATATTCAAATTCAAATTCAAATTCAAATTCAAATTCAAATTCAAATTCAAATTCAAATTCAAATTCAAATTCAAATTCAAATTCAAATTCAAATTCAAATTCAAATTCAAATTCAAATTCAAATTCAAATTCAAATTCAAATTCAAATTCAAATTCAAATTCAAATTCAAATTCAAATTCAAATTCAAATTCAAATTCAAATTCAAATTCAAATTCAAATTCAAATTCAAATTCAAATTCAAATTCAAATTCAAATTCAAATTCAAATTCAAATTCAAATTCAAATTCAAATTCAAATTCAAATTCAAATTCAAATTCAAATTCAAATTCAAATTCAAATTCAAATTCAAATTCAAATTCAAATTTAAATTCAAATTCAAATTCAAATTCAAATTCAAAATTGTTTATTTTGCCAAAAGTAAAAAAATACAAGTATCATTTAGTTACACATAATATATACAGTTGACAAAAAAGGACCAATTCACGATTACAAAACCGGTAACAGTGACCGCTGAGCGGACGCCTGCGAAAGGACCCTTAACCTAATAAATAGCTACTATAATAAATACAAAAAAAAAATAAAATAAAAAATAGTACATATAAAGTATGCAAAGAAAAATAAATAAAAAACTACTTAATAAAATAATTCCCAAAAAAAAAAAACAAAAGAAAACAAAAAACAAAAAGACAAATTAAAAATAAGAGTTCTGAAGAGAATGGGAGCGCGCAGAAGGAAAACGAGTCTTGATGACAGTTAGATTTTAGGGATAAGTCAGGGCGTGGCAGAATATTAGAAACAATACGAAATAAAAAAATAAAAAATCAAATAAAAAATCTCAACATCGAAATTATTATAATATTGATCTTATTTAAGTACTTTAATTTATTTATGTGACTTTTAAAACTTATAACCTAGTCTGTTCTTCCAATAGGATCTTATTTATTGAATTTTTAAAAAACAAAAATTTTGAATTCTTAAGGACTTGTGTTAAGCTATTCCACATTTTAACAGCAGTGTATGCAAAACTTTTTTCATAGCATGAAGTTCTATGGTGGGGTACAATATAGCTTTGGTCATTGGCGGTACGCTGTAGCCCTAAAGTAGTTCTTGGAAGCGGTTTAAATTTTTCTAAAAGGTAGGGGGATTTGCCAGTACTTATTACTCTGTGTATGAAACAGTAAAAATGTTGTTTTCGTCTGTTGGCCATATTTAAAATTTTAAATTCATTTAGATAGGGCGTTATATGCTCTCTATAAGATATATTATATGATAACCTCATACACCAGTTTTGCATCTTTTGAATGGACCTTTTAGTTACCAATGATAGCGAGTCACCATAGACAACATCACAATAGTCAAACAGGGACAGAACCAGAGAATTACATAAAAAATATTTTTGTTTTTGAGGTAGATACTTTTTAATATAATTAATATTTTTAAGTCTTAAATATGCAGTGGAAAGTTTACTATTTATGTGTTGCTGAAAAGATAGGTCTGTGTCAAAAATAACCCCCAAATTTTTTGCATTTTGAACGACTGGTATAGTATTATTATTTAAAGATACCTGAAATATTTGTTCAATTTGTTCACGAAGTTGTTTATCTTTGTTTAATATAAGAATTTTAGATTTATTTGCGTTTAATTTTAAATTATGGTTCTTTGAATATAAGAATAATTGGTCTAAGTCATTAGTAAGTTTTTCTTTAGCTTCTATCACATTACTCTTCACTACAGGTATAGTAAGTTGGGTGTCATCGGCAAATTGATTGATCTTACAAAATTTAACACTCCTGTACATATCTGCTACATAAATGGCAAATAACAGAGGAGAAAGGACGGATCCTTGAGGTACTCCCTTTTTGACAAGTTTGAGATCCGACTTTATTATTGTAGAGTCTTTTTTTATACTTACGTAACTATACCTAAAGGTTAAAATATTTTGTAACAAATTTAGTGCATCTGTAGAGAATCCATAATACTTTAATTTTGCTAATAACAGTTCAAGATGTACCGTATCGAAAGCTTTACTAAAATCTAAAAGTGTCATGCAAGTACTATTTGTTTGTTCTTGATTTTCTCTTATATCATTGAGGATATTAGTTAGTGCTGATGTTGTGCTAAAATTCTTTCTAAAACCAGATTGGCAGGTTGGGACTATATTTTGCTGTTCTATGAATGACTCAATTTGTGAGTAGATATGCTTTTTAAATATTTTTGACATAGCAGAAAGTGTACTAATTGGTCTTATATCTTTAAGGGTTTTTGGATCGTTAGTTTTAGGTAGTGGTAAAATTTTTGCAGTTTTCCAGATTGTTGGATAAGTTGAAGTTAATATGCAAGAATTAATAACACTTACAATAGCATCCGCACAAAAGGGTAGACACAATTTTATATCCCTTATTGATAAAAGGTCCTCGCCAACAGCATTAGATTTTATTTTAGAAATAATTTTAAACAAATTTTCATGGGTAATTAATTTGAATTTTAAATTAATATGAGTAATTAGTTTGTTGTTTTTATAAAAGTCAATTAGATGATTTGGTACTGTATTAGGCTCATTATCTGTTTCTAAAAAAAAATCATGTATATGAGTGGCGTTATTAAGAGTTTCCGGAATATCTATTTGATTATTTTTAGATGTAAGATGAAGTTTTTTTGCTGTACTCCAAAAAGCCCTTCCATTACTCTTCGCAAAAGTATTAAAAAATGTAATTTTTTCCCTAGCAATTGCATGTTTTGTGAAGTTTCGAAGCTGTCTGTAATACTGTAAATGTTGATCTAATTTTGTTCTTAAAAATTTTCTGTGGGCATTATCTCTTAATTTTATTAACTTTTTAACATTATCTGTTATCCAGGGTAAGTAACACTTTTCAACAATTTTTTTAGTTTTTAAGGAAGCATGTTCATTTATTATTTGTATTAAAGTGGAATTTAAAATGGAAACTTTTTCATTTACATCGTTAGCCCTATACAATCGATCCCAAGATATTAACTTCCCTTGGTTTATAAATGTGTCAGTGTTAATGCTATTGTAATTTCTAAAAGTAATAGTTTTAAACTTATTATGATTTTTTGGTATCTTGAGAAGAGAATATATTAAATTGTGATCCGTAATACTTTGACAAATAGCCAGGAATCCAGATTTTATATAATTAATATTTTGACCTGTGATTATAAAATCAATGAGGCTATGTGTCTGATGTGTAAAGTCAAATCTAGTAGGTTCCTGAATGTGCTGAGTATATTGAAATATTTGTAATAACTGCCTAAGTTTGTTTAGCTGATTATTATATGAACATATAATTATATTATTATATGAATAGCATTTTATATGAACTTTTGTTTTTCTTTTGTCGTTTTCTATCTGCCCTAGAAGTTTGTAACATGATCAACGGAACACCCTGCATACTCCTCTAATATTTTGTTTTGCTTTTATAATTTCTCTATAATACTGTCTGCTTTTAACAATAATTTATTTTTTATTTGTTTAATTTTTTTTTCATATGGCATATTAAGCTTTTTCAATAAAGACGAAATTAAAAAAAAAACTCAAAAATTAACATTAAAACAAACTTTACAAAACAAAAAGATGAAGTTACAAAAATTAATAAAATGGACGAATAGTTAATTCTGAATATATAAAAATAAAACTATGAGAATACTGCAGTTGGAGCTTCCAGTTTTGAAAGCTGCACATTTTTCTTAGGTAAAACATACGTACCTAAACCGAAAAAAAAATTTTCGAAAAATAAAGAACCGAATAGAAAATGCATAAATTTTAATTATCCAATTTCATAAATTCGCTGCGACGTTGCCTTAATTTCAAACCGGGGGCCGTTCCTCGGTAAGTCATTACACTTCGCCTTACTTAGGTTGTTCCCGACAATAACAAATTAAAATCTGTTATAATTGATGAAGGCTGCCGGCAAAGTTAAATTATTTGTACATTTTTAAGCGAGCAAGCTGCTTTCACGCAGTTTTCCTCGAAAAGATGTTTTTCGTTTAGTTAATATTCGTTAGTTTACAATTTAAATTTGTCGTTTAATTTACGTGTATTTAATGAATTTACTTGAAATTTAAAAGGCCCGATTAAGGGATAATATTATTGTCATAGGGTAAGGCAAATTCGTTTTTTAATAAATGAGTAAAATATATTTAATTAGCACAAATACATTTAATAAATACAAGACAATTAATTAATGGGTTTTTCCAGTTCATTTCAGTTATTTTTAGTCATTCATCACTTAGTTCAATAATAATAAGAATAATAATAATAGTGCAGCAAGTTTGTAAATTGAAGCATTAGCATAAAAATCAATTATCAGAGTTTTGTAACTGTCTGCATATTAAAAAAAAAAAAGTGCAGCATATGTATGCTCACGTGAAGCAACAAAAGGGTAATACCTCATGACTTATTGATGCGATAAAAATAATTATTTTAATAAAATTGTGTAAATAATCATGCAATCTTATACTTACATAATGGTATATTGACCTCCATAGAAGATATAAGCGATTGTTTATCAGCTAATGGTTTAGAGGATTAATAATAAAAATTCAGTCAAAAAAGTGGGTGAAAATTCAACTTTTTCCTTAGATACATTATCGATAAATATATATATATTCAGACTAAAAATTAAAATATTTTACACTGGAATATAGTATCCACCTGAAATACGTGTGATGGCTAAAAATATGAATTTTTCAGTGTTCTTTTATCGCAATTTCTCACGACCCAAGCTGCTTATTATTTTTCGTCCGGTTTATGTGACGCCGTTTTCCATTTTATTCCTACGGGACTCTGGAGTTTTATGCAAATATTTTAATCTGGGTGTTTACTATACCTGGCCGCAATAAAATACCTCACACGGTAATTGATTATTTATTAAAAAAATAATAATATCGTAGTAAGATAAAAAGTTTTCTAATTTTAATCAATGCTAACCTAAATTAAAAAATAAATTCGGTCATCTTGTATCAATCTCTACAAATTAATTTAATACATAAAACTTAATTTATACGAACAGCATAATGACTGCTTTGCCTAAAGTTAACCGAAAACTAACAATATTTAACCAACTAGGTTAAAGCCTTTTAGTTTTAGATTAGGCAGAGGAATTAACCGACTGTGTGTCGCTGCGTAATTTAGAACAAAATATAAGCCCGGTATTAAATAGACGCGGAAATTTAATTTAATCTGCATCGCATTCCTTGGTAATAAAATAACGCTATAAAATGACGATCCTCGTTTATTCGGATCATAATTTAGATACGAAAATTTATGTTCCTAAGTGATTGAGGATCTGAGTGAGGAGTAGTAGGATCTGAGTAAAACCTGTCTACAAAAGGCATATACCGCGCTGAAGTTACTTTATCCTCACAGGCATTCACTATCGCAATATTTAAAAATTAAGCTGACTGACCCTTTAGTTTTTATTTTAACTTTTGTGATGTGGTTTACTCACCTGGCCTAGATTTCACTGAAATTCAAAAGATTTAACGGATACAAAAATCTTGATTATGGTATGTACATCTATGGAATTAGAAAGTATGAGCCCGTCTCTCATAAACTAAAAGACTGTAAATGGTTAAATATGGCGAAGAGACGCTAATTACATTCTTTGGTATTATTTCAAAAAATTATACTTAATAATAATAATCCTCCTCACTTGCTAGAGAAGATTAAATACCGAACAGACATTCATTACTTAAATTTAAGATTTAAAGGGTTAATTATTCCAGCACGTCCAGACCAGTTTTTTTCAGCGAACTTTCTCTTATAACTTTTATCAGCTTTATATTGACCTTGCTACAGATCGAAAGGCTCTTTTAAAAAAAAAAAGGTAAAATTACTGCTTTAGTAGTATGATGCTCTGATTAAGGTTCATAATATGTATGTATGTATTTCTTTTTTATGTATGTATGTATTATTATTATTATAATGCGATAGAAGCTCAATAAGTTGACTTTTCATCAACTTTTTGAATTGATTCTCCCTCTGAGAGCCACGAATCGTTGACGATCGCTATAAGATGATAATCCTCGTTTGTTAAAATCATAATTAGGTAAGAAAAGCGATATTTCCAGGCGATTGAGGACGTGAGTGAGAAATGAAATGCGGTAGAAACCCCAAAAGTAGACTTTTTATCCACTTTTTCTTTTTTCTGGACTGAATCTCCCTTTGAGAGCCATGAATCGTAGACGATCATTATAAAATGATAATCCTCGTTTGCCAGGATCATAATTAAGTAAGAAAAGTGATATTTTCTTGAGATTGAGGACGTAAGTGTAAAGTGAAATGCGGTAGAATCCCCAAAAGTTGCCTTTTTATCCACTTTTTGGACTAAATCTCCCTCTGAGAGCCACGAATTGTTGACGATCATTATAAAATGATAATCCTCGTTTGCTAAGATCATAGTTAAGTAAGAAAAGTGATATTTCCTGGAGATAGAAGACGTATCTGTGACGTGAAATGCGGTAGAATCTCCAAAATTTGCCTTTTATCCACTTTTTGAAATAAATCTCTCTCTGAGAGCCACGAATCGTTGACGATCATTATAGAATGATGATTCTCATTTGTCAGGATCATAATTAGGTAAGAAAAATTATAATTCCAGGCGATTGAAAATGTTAGTGTAAAGCGAAATGCGGTAGAATCCCCAAAATTAGACTTTTTACCCACTTTTTGGACTGGATCTCCCTCTGAGAGCCACGAATCGTTGACGATCGTTATAAAATGATGATCCTCGTTTGTCAGGGTCATAATTAAGTATGAAAAGTGATATTTCCTGGAGATTATGGACGTAAGTATAAAATGAAATGCGGTAGAATCCCTAGAAGTAAACTTTTTACCCATTTTTTCGAATAAATTTCCCTCCGAGAGCCAAGAACCCTTGACGATCGCTATAAAATGATTATCCTCGTTTGTCAAGATCATAATTAATTAAGAAGAGTAATATTTCCTGGAGATTAAAGACGTAAGTGTGAAGTGAAATGCGGTAGAAACCCCAAAAGTGGCTTTTTACCCACTTTTTAGACTAAATCTCCCTCTGAGTACCAAGAATCGTTGACGATCGCTATAAAATAATAATCCTCGTTTGTCAGGATGATAATTAGGTAAGAAAAATTATAATTCCAGGCGATTGAGGATATGAGTGAAAAATGAAATACGGTAGAAACCCTAAAAGTTAAGTTTTTACCCACTTTTTGAACTGGATCTCCCTCTGAGAGCCACGAATCGTTGACGATCGCTATAAAATGATAATCCACATTTGTCAAGGTCATAATTAAGTAAAAAAAGTTATATTTCTTAGAGATTGGTGACGTAAGTGTAAAGTGAAATGCGGTAGAAACCCTAAAAGTTGACTTTTTATCCACTTTTTGGACTGGATCTCCCTGTGAGAGCCACGAATCGTTGACGATCGTTATAAAATGATGATCCTCGTTTGTCAGGGTCATAATTAAGTATGAAAAGTGATATTTCCTGGAGATTGAGGACGTAAGTATAAAATGAAATGCGGTAGAATCCCTAAAAGTAAACTTTTTACCCACTTTTTCGAATAAATTTCCCTCCGAGAGCCAAGAACCCTTGACGATCGCTATAAAATGATTATCCTCGTTTGTCAAGATCATAATTAATTAAGAAGAGTAATATTTCCTGGAGATTAAAGACGTAAGTGTGAAGTGAAATGCGGTAGAAACCCCAAAAGTAGACTTTTTATCCACTTTTTCTTTTTTCTGGACTGAATCTCCCTTTGAGAGCCATGAATCGTAGACGATCATTATAAAATGATAATTCTCGTTTACTAGGATCATAATTAAGTAAGAAAAGTGATATTTTCTTGAGATTGAGGACGTAAGTGTAAAGTGAAATGCGGTAGAATCCCCAAAAGTTGCCTTTTTATCCACTTTTTGGACTAAATCTCCCTCTGAGAGCCACGAATTGTTAACGATCATTATAAAATGATAATTCTCGATTGCTAAGATCATAGTTAAGTAAGAAAAGTGATATTTCCTGGAGATGGAAGACGTATCTGTGACGTGAAATGCGGTAGAATCTCCAAAATTTGCCTTTTATCCACTTTTTGAAATAAATCTCTCTCTGAGAGCCACGAATCGTTGACGATCAGTATAAAATGATGATCCTCGTTTGTCAGAATCATAACTAGGTAACAAAAGTGATATTTCCTGGTGATTGAGGAAATAAGTGTGAAGTGAAATGCGGTAGAATGCTCAGAAGTAGACTTTTCACCACTTTTTGGACTAAATCTTCCTCTGAGAGCCACGAATCGTTGACGATCGTTATAAAATGATGATCCTCGTTTGCTAGGATCATAATTAAGTAACAAAAGTAATATTTTCTAGAAATTGAGGACGTAAGTGTGAAGTGAAATGCGGTAGAATCCCCAAAAGTAGACTTTTTAGCCACTTTATGGAGTAAATCTCGTTTTGAGAGCTAAGAATCGTTGACGATCGTTATAAAATAATTGTCCTCGTTTATCAAGATTATAATTGAATAAGAAAAGTGATATTTCCTGAAGATTGAAGACGTAACTGTGAAGTGAAATGCGGTAGAATCTCCAAAATGTGCCTTTTTATCCACTTTTTGGACTAAATCTCTCTCTGAGAGCCACGAATCGTTGACGATCATTATAGAATGATGATTCTCATTTGTCAGGATCATAATTAGGTAAGAAAAGTTATAATTCCAGGTGATTGAAAATGTTAGTGTAAAGCGAAATGCGGTAGAATCCCCAAAATAGACTTTTTACCCACTTTTTGGACTGGATCTCCCTCTGAGAGCCATGAATCGTTGACGATCGTTATAAAATGATGATCCTCGTTTGTCGGGGTCATAATTAAGTATGAAAAGTGATATTTCCTGGAGATTGAGGACGTAAGTATAAAATGAAATGCGGTAGAATCCCTAAAAGTAAACTTTTTACCCACTTTTTCGAATAAATTTCCCTCCGAGAGCCAAGAACCCTTGACGATCGCTATAAAATGATTATCCTCGTTTGTCAAGATCATAATTAATTAAGAAGAGTAATATTTCCTGGAGATTAAAGACGTAAGTGTGAAGTGAAATGCGGTAGAAACCCCAAAAGTGGCTTTTTACCCACTTTTTAGACTAAATCTCCCTCTGAGTACCAAGAATCGTTGACGATCGCTATAAAATAATAATCCTCGTTTGTCAGGATGATAATTAGGTAAGAAAAATTATAATTCCAGGCGATTGAGGATATGAGTGAAAAATGAAATACGGTAGAAACCCTAAAAGTTAAGTTTTTACCCACTTTTTGAACTGGATCTCCCTCTGAGAGCCACGAATCGTTGACGATCGCTATAAAATGATAATCCACATTTGTCAAGGTCATAATTAAGTAAAAAAAGTTATATTTCTTAGAGATTGGTGACGTAAGTGTAAAGTGAAATGCGGTAGAAACCCTAAAAGTTGACTTTTTATCCACTTTTTGGACTAAATCTCTCTCTGAGAACCAAGAATCGTTGACGATCGTTATAAAATAATTATCCTCGTTTGTCAGGATCACAATTAAGTAAGAAAATTGATATTTTCTAGAGATTGAGGACGTGAGTGAGAAATGAAATGCGAGTAACATCCCTAGAACAGCCTTTATAGCTGACTATGCAATTGTACTATATAAATACAATCGCTCAATTTGTCGCGTGTCAAAGCTGAGTCGCCGTTCGTGATAATTGTTCACCATAGTAATTAGTAAAAAACCCTTTTGTAACGTAGTTAGTCTTATTAGTAAAATAAATCTTTTTTAAAAGAATTTGTTATTTAACTTGCGGTAGAAACCCCAAAAGTTGACTTTTTACCCATTTTTTGAACTGAATCTCCCTCTGAGAGCCACGAATCATTGACGATCGTTATAAAATGATAATCTTTGTTTACTAGGATCATAATTAAGTAAGAAAAGTGATATTTCCTGGAGATTGATGACGTAAATGTGAAATGAAATGCAGTAGAATCCCTAAAAGTTGACTATTTGCCACTTTTTGAAATTAATTTCTCTCTTAGATTCACGAAAGACTATTACACAAATATTTATTCACACTACATAATGCAATAAAAAAAAAACAATTTTCATGGATTTGTTTTATACAGAATCTATACGATTTCTAATCTTCTCTACCCAGGAATTATTTTAAGTGTACAAACAAACCTCTTATTGTGAAACTTTACCTGAAAACACCCTACGGCGTTCAGGTATAATACAAAAGCAAAATCCACTTTAAACTGGATTGTTACTATACAAGGCTTAAAACTCCGAAATAAACTGTAGAACTTTATAACATGCGATAGGTCGTACTTTTTTATTTATAAAATAGAAAAGTTTCAGTGATTGTTTATAGTTGCAAACACATAGGTGCCGATACGAGAGAAAGATAGCGAGATAATTTTACCAAAGTGTTTTCTCGTGTAGTTGAGGTTACGTTGCTTTTTATATGATACTTTTATCGATATTGAGCTTTAGGGCAATTATGCACCTTCTGAACCCAACTTGGTATAAAAAAACAATTTATTTATTAAGCACGCAATATGGTAGTAAAATTAGGATACAGTGCATTATTTTCACATAATTTTAGTTAATATTCAAACAGACAAAGATAAGGAATTCTCTATAAAAAAACTAGGGGAACGTAATGTATTAATGTAAAAAAAAAACTGAAAAACTGTGGTTAATATCCTTAATCTTCAACAAACTTTTTCCTTAATTTTTTTTGATCCAAAAATACCCGATTATTCACTTAAAAAAAAGTAAAAGGATAAATGCAAATCCTTTATAATTCAGCCGAGGCTTTTAAAGAAATGCAAATATCGAACCTAAAATGGTAATTTAATTTAAATTTCCGATTTGCCGAATTGGCGAACTTAAAGTTTTAGAACATTTTATTGTCTTTGGCAGCTAAGGGGGCCGAGGTGCATAATTCACTTTCGAAACTAACAAATAATTATAGTAAAGTGATGCGAAAAACTTTCGTTATTTATTGCGAGAAGATAGTCAACTTATTTGTTGCAATTAATTAGTTTAATTACAACTGTAATAAATATTAATTATTAGGGTATAATTAAGACTTGGAAATATGGTCTATCAGCGAAAATATGATTTTTCTATTTCTATTTATTAGTCCTGTTATACTGCAAATTAATTTTGTGTTTTTTTTAATTCCGTTTAATTAAACCTTCTTTAATACACTTCTAAATTATTTTGTCTTTGATTTTTTTAAATCTAATACAGTGAAAAGTGCTATAGAATTAATCTAAAAAAGTACGAAGCCTTGAGTGCATTCAACCACATAACAAAGAGAGAAAACAGAGTCCAACTCAACTGCCTGGAATTGTTTTTTAAATTTTTTCCAAGTCCTTGTGTCTATTTAGCCATGTAAGAAAAAGAGAGATACAGAGATATCAGGAAGTCAGGTGCATTCAACCATATGACAGAAAGAGAAATCCTAGGAGAAGGATCCAACTTAACTTATTTTTTTGACATTTTGTTTAACTTTTAAAATAGTGCCTAAACATTGAGTGTGTGACATATAACTAACAGTTGACACTTTTGACATCTGTTAACTGGCAGTTTTTGTTTGTTGCTTTTTGACATATGACATTTTCAAATAGTGAGCAAATGATTCACTTTACTGTGTTAATTAAAAAAAAACACTCAGGATTTATTTATTATTGTTGGTTCAAGAGTGACCCGTAGAGGGTGGGTGTGACTTAATTAAACTTTTAACGTATTTAAAATACTTTTTTTTTATCACTTTTATTTTATTATAATATCCAACAGGTTCGTATTCCCGGTCTGATATTCAAATAAAAATGACAAAAGAAAGGGCCAACTCTTAATAACAAGTATCTTTAATCAGTTGGGACCAGTAGAAATTTT
This sequence comes from Anthonomus grandis grandis, assembly GCF_022605725.1. Lineage (NCBI taxonomy): Eukaryota > Metazoa > Arthropoda > Insecta > Coleoptera > Curculionidae > Anthonomus > Anthonomus grandis. Next base: position 3,253,284 of record NC_065560.1, read on the forward strand.
CCTTAATTTTGATCAGTCAATTCAAGTCAAACTAACCATTGAAGATTGTTAAGCAGTTGCTCCAACAACGCTACTTACCGCGTTATATGTCTTACAAGCTTTGAGTCTACGGTTTTTGAGGTATCATGCTTCACAGAATCATGATGTGATAAGAGCTCCGCTCGAATCTAAGTATGTGTTAATATTTAAATAAACTCCAAATACACAATTTCAATCAAATGGGACCAATAGGAAAAAAGTGTTGGTAGGCACATGACCCTAAAACCCAATATTTTAAAAATTTGTAAAAAATTAATAATTATACCCTAAATCAAACTCAAATACCAAATTTCATTCAAATCGTGCAAATACCAAAAAAGTTTAAAAAAAAAATTACCACGTAAAATAATAATACCCATTAAATCCCGATTAGATATTTTTTTTATCATCTGGACCCACTGTGTTGTAATTTTTGTCTAGCAAAATGACTTGTATAGACCACTGTGTCGCATGAATATTATAATAATACACGGCAAATACTAAAACGTCAAACGTTGCCGAATTATCACGGCTAAAAGAACCCGATTTGGTAAAAGATATGCACATATTCGGATTCTCCAGAGTCTCTTGAATAATTCAATACCAATTTCAGGAAGTTCTGAGCTATTTTAAGCATTTTATCAATGAAATTAGGAAGCAAGTCCGAGCCGGTTCATCCACTTTGATGCCATGTTGTCAAAACCGCCGCCATTAAAATTGGGCATAGACGTCAAAATCGACCATTTTCAGACGATGATTTCGGGCATAAAAAAAGGTTTTTGCCTTATGATTTGTACATGGAAAAATAGTATAAAGCTTTAGGAACAATTTAACATCAATTCTGGACTGATTCCAGTCGGTTTTAATAGATAAATTTCGATTATAAAAAGGGTCTTCTTTCGGCGAAAATCGCCGTTTTCGTTGCCATGGAGACGCCGGCCATAACACTCTTGTAGGGGTAGATTTTTAGCGATTTTTCGTACTTGGGACTTTTTTGAAAAAAAAATTACTTTTAGGCTACTTGTAAAAATAGCGAAAAAATGAAATTTTAGTATGTCATAGTAAAATGAATGTCGCATCTGCTCGATTGGTTTTGCTTTTTCTATCACATAGTGGGTGCGCACAACTAATTTCCAAAGTAAAAAAATTTTAAAAAATTCATAACTCTCAGTTTTATTTTAACGGAGCCAGTCTCCCTGAGCCGTTGATTAACCCTTTCAAAAAGTGTGTGAGCTGGGATTCGCCTTTCGGGAAACCGCTCTTCATATAGTCGAGAAGCAGCTCTACCATTACATCGAACTTCCCCACAAATTAAAAGCATATCGGCGTATTCAGCAAAAGTGTAATCTTCCATTACTTAACCGTAATAAAAAGGGAATTAATATCATGTAAAAAATACTGACAGTGACAAATTTAAAAAATACTGACAGTGGCAATGAATTAGCATTATTATTATTATTAAAATAATTAATTCAGGTACTGTATCTTAATTTGGTTTTAGTCAATTTCCACAAAAACGGTGATATTTACCGACTTTTACTAAGAGCACCTTTTTTATGTAAAAAGCATAGGAACATCATAATCTAATGCCCAAACGGGCAGAAATTAAAGTCTTAAAGAAATGGGCCTAAATTTACCAAATACCCCCCTGATTCTGAAGCCCCTGGTAATTTTTTTTTAATTTAGTAGGTTTAAAAGAATAAACGTACTAACAATAATTTAGCTCCCAAAATTGGTTGCGGTAGCTAAAGTAGTTCCGGAGCTATTAAAAAAAAAATTTTAAAGGTTATTTTAAGTTAAACTAGTTTTTTATATAAGTCAAAAAAAAGATCTGCACCAGTTATGTCAGCTGTGTCTTTCCCCAATTTTGAATCCTCCTTTGTTCCTTTAGGCAAAGGTTTAAATCGAGCACTTTTTGATTTTACACTATAAAAAGTTCAATAATATATTATTTATCTTCTTTTCCAGATAAATTTGTATTCCATATTCTCTGGAAATGGCCTTTAAAGTTCCTGTGATGTGCTCCATTCAAGGCAGCACTTTTATTTTTGACTTGGTCTCTCTTCTTATGGATTCATAAATAATTATGGTCCATTCATGGACGCTCTGACAGTTTAATCCTATTTACTGTTTACTGAATATAAAAATAATGAGGTCCTTAAATGCCATTAATGTCCGGAATAATAGGAGACATTTTCTTATTCCTTTCCTTTCACTAATCTAAAAAATTAACAAGTAAAGATTTCATTAAAGTAGCACAAGAACTTCGACCTCATTTATCCTGAAATATTAGTTTTGTCTGCTGTGTCTTTTTCTAGTTTTTAATCCTCCTTGGTCCCTTCAAGTAGTGATGCAAATTGAGCACTTTTTGACTTTACATTATAATAAGATTTATCTACCTTTCCAGATAATTTTGTATTCCAAATTCTCTGGAAATGGCCCTTATAATTCCTTTGGTGTGCCGCATTAAAAGCAGCAGTTCAGTTTATGATTTCTAAATTGAACACCAAGGAAAGAGCCTTTAACAACAAAATATTTATTCGGGCTATTCAAATATAGTAGCAAAAATCCCTTTTACTACAGTAAATTTAATTTGGTAAATCTGGGTGCCTTAAATGATAAATAGAAGATGTCATTAGTGGGGAAACGGGATCCCTTGGGGGGATGAAAAGGTCCCTGCTTAAAAATGGAAAGCCCGTACGGCTGAATACAGAAGCAGAAGCAACGTGAAATATAAAATACGGTAAATATATCAGCTGGCGATATAAAACGTCTGGACTGGACACGGATAATTTGTCTTGATTTATTCTAACAAATGTTTTGCGGTTATATTATGTGCAAATAAGATGAAGGAGATAAAGCAAATGGGATTTGAACGTTTTGCTGAGGGAGCAGTATAAATTCGGTACTTACCGGGAAAATGTGGAATAAAGGGTTGCGTTATGGTCCATATTTAATCAAATAAACTAATTATTGTACAGCGGCTATTTATTGACACCATTAATTATGTATGGTACTTAAATCATCATGTTAAAGGCAGTTTTTTTTTATTTTAAATTGACCGGAAATAATTTATAAAAAAAGAACCGATTCCGAATAACGCTAGGCGTAGCATAATAAAATATTAAATACGTGTAGAAAATTAGTTTAGCGAATTACCCGTTATTGACGTTATGAAAGTGTCAAGCTGGCTCGACAATTTTAGTAATTTAATGTAGCGAAGTGGGGTGAAGAGGGAGCTTTAATTTTAAATTATTATGCCCAGTATTTATAGCGTTTTTCGGTTGTACGATATTAAGCCAATAATTGCTTTATTATTTAAATTAAATTAACTTGTTTTTATAAATATTTAGTAAAACAGCTTTGTTGCTTGTGAAGTTTTACTCAAAATACACATTTTTAGCTTAAGGTTTTTTGGCCTGACCTGTAAGGACATTTTCATTTAATGTGTTTAAAATAGGTACAAAATAAAAATACGATGTATAAGCACACAAGAACTAGATATATTTTTTATTTGTGCCTGTATTAACAGTTAACTATAAATAAATCCTTAAACAATTATTTTTAAATTAAATTGGGAAATGTACAATTGGCTTTGTTAAACCTTAAACATTAATGGATTGTGCCAAAAAGGGCAAAGGCACATCATTTATTAAATTACAATAACCCAAAATATATCAAAATTAATTAATTTATATACACACTGTTGGGCACCAAGAATGCGGAAGAAAGAATTTTTTCTTGTATCATTATTAGCTCACTTTGATGAGTAAAAATGACCCTGTTTATTACATAATTAATTAAAAGTATAATATTTAATCAGAATAAATAATAAAATAAGTTAATTTGATAAATAATATGTAAATTAAAAAAAAATTTACTCAGATCCACACTGTTGGGCGCCAAAAATGCTGAATTGCAAATATAAATAAATAGGCAATAATTTTTAAATTAAATTGAGAAATGTACAATTTGGCTTTGGTAAACATTAGCTTTTGATGGATTGTGCCAAAAAGGGCACATTAAACAATTATATAATTTATTAAATTACAATAACCTAGTTAATTAATTTAAATAAACACTGTTGGGCACCAAGAATTCGGAAGAAAGAAATTTTTCCTGTATCATTACTATCTCACTTTGATGAGTAAAAATGACGCTATTCATCACATAATTAATTAATAGTATATTATTTAATCATTTTAATAAAAACATGAGGTAATTTGATAAATAATATGTAAATTAAAAAAAAAAAGTTTATTCAGATCCACACTGTTGGGCGCCAAAAATGTTGAATTGCAAATATAAATAAATAGGCAATAATTTTTAAATTAAATTGAGAAATGTACAATCTGGCTTTGTTAAACATTAGCTTTTGATAAATTGTGCCAAAAAGGGCACATTAAACAATTATATAATTTATTAAATTACAATAACCTAGTTAATTAATTTAAATAAACACTGTTGGGCACCAAGAATTCGGAAGAAAGAAATTTTTCTTGTATCATTACTAGCTCACTTTAATGAATGAAAATGACGCTATATATCATATAATTAGTTAAAAATATAATATTTAATCATATTAAATAATAACATAAGTTAATTTGATAAATAATATGTAAATTAAAAAAAAAAGTTTACTCAGATCCACACTGTTGGGCGCCAAAAATGCTCTCGGTGCAATATTTGAATGAAAAGAAGAACAGAGAAACTTACCTGCAAAAACTGAGAAAACTAAAACAGGACAGACAAATAACGACAAGCGATATCTGCAAGAATCTGTAAGAAACTTTGGTATTTTCACTGATTTACTTTTGCTACATTGAAAAACGAATCTTCTTATGAAACTTAAATAAAAACGAAGATCCAGCTTTGGAAAGAGACGATGACCAAAGGTTATGGACAACTTAACTATATTTAAGTGTTTTTAATTCGCCCAGTAGTAGTAAAATGAAATAAAGGGTGTTGAACATTTAAACCGAGCCGTGCTAGGCGGCTCTTAGGCGACTCAATTCCATTTAAAAAGCGAGTTGTTAAACAGTTTAAAGGAATCTAATTTATTTGCGCAGATAAGCGGCGAGGCCCTCGCTCGCTTATCCGGTGCCAGACTGATTTATTTATCGAGTTTTAACAATAAGTCCCCGCTATTTTAAAGTACTTATTTACTACGCCCGCGCTACCTAAAAAGGATCATAAACTATCTTAGGGCACAGAGGCCCCCTGCCGCGCTGAAAGCTTTCCAGACTCCGTAAAGTAATCCGGGTCTCTTGGATTTTATGTTTGTCTAAAGTGTTATGGAAGACCAAGGGACGTTACTTATTATTCTCGAAATTTTTCTTATGTAACTTGCTTTGGCACCTATATAATTAATCTATAATTAATCAAGCATTCTTTAGATCTTATTAAGTTATTTTTATAAGCCATATAATTTCCTTGTAAACTAGGCATGATTTAAATTTTAAATGAAATATAAAATATTTTTTGCACAATCACTATTGAAAAAAAAATGATTTCTTAAAAATTACTGGACCAATTGACTTACATTTTTTTTAGTTTGATTCATCAGAGATTCGGTTATAACTCACGCGATTCTCATGTAAATTGAACTTGATTTTGAATTTTTAAAGTTTCTTGGTTAATAATTTATTTATAAATAATTGATCGTCGTGTCCAATTAAGTTATGCCTTAAGTGTAATTTCATGAGTATTCTTCATGAGTTCACATTAGATCTTTGATTGCTGTTGCAGACTTTTAGTATAACTGATTTCAATTTTACCACCTTTTATTTACTTGAAATGTACGCTATAGTTAAACCAAATGATATAGAAAAAAACAGAAAATAATCAACAAATCAGTTTATATGCACTCAAATTACAGTGGTTGAACAATATATAAATGACGGTCCACATTGATAAAAGGAGTGTTAAATTTAAGCTATATGAGAGGCAAAGAAACAAACATCAACTGCTTAAAATTGAATGGAAATTGTCTTAATATGCCAGAAAAATATGAAAATTATATTTGAAATAAAAAAAATATTTTACATGCCTGGAATACTTAAAAAAATACATTAAATAGTTACGTCTTGCAAATATTTTAAAAAACGTTAAAATGTTTGAAAAAAAGGTGAATAGTTACTTCGCATGTCAAAAAAACAAGCATTTAAGTGCCTGAAATCAAATAAAAAATGTCCTAAGATGCCTGAAAATCGTGAAAAATTACATTTCAAATCTCTGGAATTTCACATGTCTTAAAACCATTAAAAATACATTTAGAATGTCTGGATAATGTGGGAAATTATTTCAAATCACAAGCCTTGCGAGGTGTGACACGCGTATGGGTCATGCGGCCCGGAAAATAATTTCGGGTTTATTAATATTTAGGTTAAAAAAAATTGATGATGATTGTTTTGAAGGAAGAAACTGGGGCGTCACTTAAAATTGTCAAAATCCACAAAGAAAAATTAAATTCGCCCATAAAAGAATGAAAACTTTTCGAAAAAAACTGGAATTTCTACATACAAAAAAATGTGATTTTTTTAAATAAAAAAAATTAAAATATGACTTTTTCCAGGTAGTTGAGGCTATTTTTGTCTCTTTCTTACTGATTCCAACAGCCTAAAAGATTAAGAGAAATTATGACAATTTTTCTAGAAAGTTGACGACACTTTTGTCTCTTTCGTATTAATTCCAACTGTCTGCAAGAGTGAGAGAAATTATAATAATATTTCCAGGATGTCAAGGACATTTATGTCTCTTTCTAATTCAATTATCTATAAGAGTGAGATACACAATGGCAGTTTAAAGGCAATTAAAAAATAATATCAAATGCCTGGAAATATCTGGAAATATGAGATATTATTTAAAATTTAAATTTAAAAGCCATAAAAAAAATTTCCAGTACCTGAAAGACAGGGCAACAAACATACTAAAATGATGTCTATCTCACCAGGTCGTTTACTCTTTCATAAGATTGTTGTCGTGACGCAGGGATGGTACACACATTGAATTTTTCTTTTTTTGATTTTTTCTGATGATGATTATTTTTGAAAAATAAACTAAAAATTCTTAAAAATTTAATTTTTGTTTTATTATTATTTGAATGAATTAATTTCAATTTTTTTTTCCAAGATATACAAAGAAAAACCAAACTCGCCTATAAGAAAACGAAAACTTAAAAAAAAAGTTGAATTTCTCCATACAGAAAAATATGTTTTTTTTTTTTAAATTAAAATAATTAAATTTTAGAAAAAAATCATTTTTTTAGGCTGTTAAGGGCATTTTTGTCTCTTTTCAACTGCCTGGAAGAGCAAGAGAAATTATGCCAATTTTTCCAAGCAGTTGAGGACATTTACGTCTCTTTCTAACTAATTAAATCATCAAATAAATTTTACTAAAAAAAATAATTTTTCCAGGCTATTAAGGGCATTTTTGTCTCTTTTTAACTGCTTGGAAGAGCAAGAGAAATTATGCCAATTTTTCCAAGCAGTTGAGGACATTTACGTCTCTTTCTAACTAATCAAATCATCAAATAAATTTAAAAAAAAAATATTTTTTCCAGGCTATTAAGGGCATTTTTGTCTCTTTTTAACTGCCTGGAAGAGCGAGAGAACTTATGCCAATTTTTCCAGGCCATTAAGGGCATTTTTGTCTTTTTTTAACTGCCTGGAAGAGCGAGAGAAATTATGCCAATTTTTTCAAGCAGTTGAGGACATTTACGTCTCTTTCTAACTAATCAAATCATCAAATAAATTTTACTAAAAAAAATAATTTTTCCAGGCTATTAAGGGCATTTTTGTCTCTTTTTAACTGCTTGGAAGAGCAAGAGAAATTATGCCAATTTTTCCAAGCAGTTGAGGACATTTACGTCTCTTTCTAACTAATCAAATCATCAAATAAATTTTACTAAAAAAAAATAATTTTTCCAGGCTTTTAAGGGCATTTTTGTTTCTTTTTAATTGCCTGGAAGAGCGAGAGAAATTATGCCAATTTTTCCAAGCAGTTGAGGACATTTACGTCTCTTTCTAACTAATTCAATCATCTAAAGATAGTCAAAAATTCAGTATATGATTTATTATTTTGTAAGGATGAAAAATTGAAAACTTTTCAAAAATCCACGAAGAAAAATTAAACTCACCTATAAAACAATACAAACTTTTCGAAAAAAATGGCACTATAGTCACGCGAATTAGTTAGAAAGAGACAAGTATCATCAACTGCCTCAACAAATTGCCACAATTTCTCTCACTCTTCCAGGCAGTTGAAGTTAGTTAAAAAAAGAGAAAAATGCCCTCAAATGCCTGGTTTTTTTTTTTTTAATTAAGATTTTGCTCTATGAAAAAGTTCAATTTTTTTGCCAAGAGTAAGAGGTATTATGACAATTCTTTCAGGCAGTTGAGGATACTTTTGTCTCTTTCTAACTAATTCCAACTGCCTGAAATAGTAAGAGACATAATGAAAATTTAAAGACAATTATAAAATTACATCAAATATTTTTTTAAATATTTAAAATGTGTGGATAACATAAGGGATTATTATAAATCCCAAAAATACATTAAAAATACCTCAAATTACTGAAAAAAGATGAAAAATTACTTTGCATATCTAAGAAAATAATTTCCAGCAGTTGAAAGACAGAGAAACAAACATGAAATGTCTAAAATAAACTATACCTCAAAACATCTGAGAAACATACAATTTACCTAAAATGCCTGAAAAAAAAATTAATTAATAGAATAAATAAAAAAAGTTCTTTGCATATGTAAAAACAATAAAAAAAATTATTTGGGATACCTGAAAGGCCTTAAAAATTACATATTTAGGATATTGCCTTAAATATCTAGACTAGTTACTTTGCATGTCTAAAAGGTATAAAAAATATTTCCCTGATTTTAGTGCCTAAAATGACCCAAATTACCTGAAAAAAAAATTATACTTCAGATTACTGGAAGAAATTACCTGAAATTTCTGAAATAAATTAAAAAATTACTTACGATATCCTGAACGCATGAAGATCTCATCCACTATCATCAAAAATGACGTGAAATATCTGAAAGGCATAAATTGCATTTAATAAAAAATTGGGCATTACACCAGATAAGAATTGCTACGTTTTAATCTGGATTTTTCTTACTAATAAAATAACCACTTAAAGAAATTAAAAAAGACTCTCAAAGCAATCGATTCAATATGATCCCCTTTAAGGCTAATTCAGTGCTCTGGGTCTAAATCAGTCTGCAATGTAACGAATGGTTAAACTTGGGTGGGTAAAAGTAAAATAAAAATCCAATACGCGATCTATTTTATACTATAAATAAGACCGACCATAAAAGCACAGCACCCCCTCGAGTATATTTATCTTAGTTTAACTTACGGTGTTTCCTTGATAAATTTTTAGCTTAATGGCTGCTTTGAAAAATGTCTTTGTTTATTCATTTTTTCGTTTTGAGAATTAAAACATGTGCAATAAAACTTTAATCGTGGTACAATTAAAACAGTAATCGAAGCGCATTAAAAGCATTTCCTATAAAAAGTCTTACATTCAATATTACTTACGATGATAAAAGCTCCGCTCTCAATCTATCATACACTTCTTAAAAGTTTAATAGGTAGCATTCAGTTTAAAAAGCTCCTAAAGCAACCTCATTGTTGTACGTTAAAAATCGATCGAAAATTCGGTGCTCGAACGAAAAATAAAACTTTTAAAGGCACTTTAACTCTGCATAACCGCGATAAGAACAAGAGAGCGGGTCAATCAATCAATTTTTTCCATTAATCTTGTTTTGTTCCTTAAAACATCGCGCCAATCCATCAAAAATTCATACGGATAATATAATATTACAACTTATGGGGATCGTTTTTAAGATAAATCTCGGTGGAAGTAAGTGTAGGGTGGCTTATAGGTTTACGGGAACGTACTGCATGCAACTCATGTATAAAATTTCAGGGAGAATGAGTATGGGAAAAAAAAGATTTATTGATGATAAAATTAATGGTTAAAATAATAAGAATATATTGTTTTCGTGACCCAGGGATGGTACACAGCTTAAGAATCGCATTTTGAAGTGTGATACGTGTATGAACTAATTCTATAATGCCAATATTTTAAAAAATTGATAATTTTTCATGTTAAAAAGATTTTTGAAAAAGTATTATTGTCATTAATTTAATATAAAAATTGATTATTTTGCAAACTTCTCTCCTTGAATTTTCATGGTATTTTTAAAACTGGAGCACCACTAAGATGTTTCCAATTTAACTTGTAATTAATTACTTGAAATTTAAGAGAGAGAAGTTCTGAAAAAAAAATTAAATTTACTCTAATTTTTTTTTAAAAATTGATAGACAAATAAGAATAAAAGAAAAACAAAAACTTCAAAAAAAAAAATATAACGTACAAATAAGACGAGTTAATCGATAATCAATTAAATTTTGAAATGCATATTAAACAGATATATTTCTTTAAAACAACCATATAACATCCGCAATATTCTAACTTCTGATTTAAAAAACTGTGTTTGTCTCACTTTAAGTATACAGATGTCGCTTACTGGTCCTTGTTTTAGGCAATCTGAATGTTCTAGAATCCAAAAAGGTCCAAAATATGTGCTGTGGCCTAATATTTAAGCCTTGACAATATTTATTATAAAATAAACGACATTCGTTCGTACCACTTCTTGGTACTTTTTTCTTCGAACTGCCATTTATTTATTTATTAATGAAAATAGTTTTTCAGTAAGAAAATTAAAATTGCCAAGGGTTTTTACTATTTACCCTAAAAATTTCATTATTTCAGTTCTATTCAGTCAAAAGTTACTAAAACATCGAGTTGGTGTATAAATTAATGGAAATGATTGACATTTATTAATTTTTTAAATAAATAAATAATTTAGTTAGTGGAAGGAATTGCCAAAGATTTTTACTATCAATCCTCGAGATTCCACTCTTTTAACTTTCATTAGTCAAAAGTTATTTAGACTTAAATATCGAGTTGACGCATAAATTACTTGGACAGAATTTATTTATTTATATTTAAAAAAAAGTACTTTTGCTAATAAGCTGGAATTTTTCTACAGGGATTGCAAAAGGTTTTTACTATCTACCTTAAAAGTTTCACCCTTTTAGGTCTCCTCAGTCAAAGTTTTGTGCATAATTTAATTGAACATGATTGTCATTTTTTTTTTAAATTAACGAATTAAGTAATAAAGTTGAAGTTTTCTGCCAAAAATGCTTACTCTTAACTGCTTGGTAAATGGAATAACTATGCCCAACTTCCTATACAAACGAAATTGACTTCAAACTGCTTCAAAAGAGCTTCAACTGCCTGAACAAATAAAAACTGGATTCAACTGCCTGGAATGAATAAAAAATTACTTCCATTGCCTAAACAACTAAAGAGAACAGTCCCAGCTGTCTCCAAAAATAGAAAACTAGCTTCAACTGCCTGGAATAAATAAAACAACAAAATTACAATAGATTTTTGACTCATATCGAGTTACTAAAGGGCTTTTTACTAGGGGAAACTACTTTTAGAGCCTTGAAAATTATTACAAATATAATACATTAAACAATTTTATATTAAATACAGTTTATTTTATCTCTTGCTCTATTGATCTCAGGCTATTTTGATATTATCGTTATTTTTCAACGGTTGATCAGATTTTAAATATTTCTATTTTATTTGGTAGGAAATTAATCATATTCGGTAGAAATCAACAAAATTGATTAAAGATTTCAAATAAATAAATGGAAAACTACTGAAGATTGTAGAAACTCAACACTGCTAAGTCCGATGAGGTATACAGTTAGAGGGTTTCTTAATAATTGACTGTCAAAAAACTCATCGGTGAAATTTAAGAATACTGTCACACATGTTGGGCGCCAAAATTCTGTAATGTTTTTTAATTGCAATTTTAATTATATTTCACAAGGAAGATCACGATGCTCCACACCCAAGGATTTTTGCCAAATTAATTTTTTTTTCCAGGCCTATTCTACAACAAAAATCTATTTTCTTTGACTGCCTTGTAGAAGAATTTAACCTCAATAACCAAGTTCTACCCAATGATTTCTCAATTGGCACACATTATTTGAAATCTGGATGAACACTAATAAACACTGGATGAACCCTTGAAAATTACTACAGATATGACACATGAAACAATTTTATATTAAATACAGTTTACTCTACAGTTTCATTCATAGTTATCTCTTATAAATCCAAAAATATCGACTGATTCTTCCAGGCTTGCTCCATTGATCTCAGGCAAATTTGAAATTATTGTTACTTTTCAACGGTTGCTCAGATTTTAAATATTTCTATTTTATTTGGTAGGAAATTAATCAAATTCGGGAGAAATTATCAAAATTGATTAAAGATTTCAAATAAATAAATGAAAAACTACTGAAGATTGTAGAAACTCAACACTGCTAAATCCGATGAGGTATACAGTTAGAGGGTTTCTTAATAATTGACTGTCAAAAGACTCATCGGTGAAATTTAAGAATACTGTCATACATGTTGGGCGCCAAAATTGTGTAATTTTTTTTAATTACAATTTTAATTCTCCTTAAATCTTCCTTGATCACGATGTTCCACACCCAAGGTTTTTTGGCAAATTAATTTTTCTTCCAGGTCTATTCTTCAAGAAAAATCAATGTTCATTCATTGACTGCCTGTAAAGGCAAATTTAATTACACGTAATTTTAACGTCAATAACCTGGAAAAGCGCGATAAACTCTTAGAAGACTGTCAGTGTATCTGTAGAGAATCAATATGTTTCTTCAAGGCAGTCGATGCAATTTTTGAAGCAAAATTCAATCATTTGCTTTGACTGCCTGTAAGGGGAAATTAACTTCAGTCACTCGGAAATATTCCAGTAAGCAACAGATTTTCCAAATTGTTTATTCCAATGTTCTTAACCTGGAAAAACACGTTCATAACCCTCATAAATCATTGATTGTATACATCGCATAAAATGCTGTGTTAAATTTAAGGGGTCTATATATATCGGACCGGCAATTATTATACATATCACGAGTTCGATTCAGAAAGCCGCGCGAAAATCCCAGGGGACCATAAATCTATCAAAAAGCAAATCAAATAATCTAGAAGCGAAACTTTTTTACGCCGTATATGGCGAACATTTTGTAAACAGGGGTTTTCGATTATGTCGGGTTAATTTTACATATGTGTGTGTTCACTGTACCAACATTTAGGAGTTGATTTTTTTTTTATTTATGTAATTATCATAAAATGCAAAAATGTCGATTTTAATGCTCTATGATTTAAAATCATTGGCATTATACTACACGTGGATAAAATTCAATCATTTCAAAGCTGACTTTTTACCCACTCTTTGAACTCAATTTCTCTCTGATGGGTATAAAATAGTAGAAAATGTTAAAGAGACTTAAGTCAACGTTATACGGATCATTGAAATATGTATCATGATTTATTGGTCTGTCGACAGGATGAGTTTGATATTCCCTATAAAGGATAGTAACGCAAAATATATAGTTAAGTACCTTGATGTCATAAAAAAATCGATATTTTAATAGAATTTATTTCACTATACGATTTTTAATCCTCTATACTAAGACGTTGTTTGAAGTGCACAAACGAACATCTTATTGTGAAACTTTACCCGAAAATACCCCACGGCGTTCAGGTATGATACAAAAGGAAATCCACTTTAAACATCGGATTGTTACGACTTCGACTCTTCTTTACTATACAAGGCTTAAAACTCCGAAATAAACTGTAGAACTTTATAACATGCGATAGGTAGTTCTTTTTATCTATAAAATAGGAAAGTTTTAGTGGTTGTTTATAGTTGCAAACATATAGGTGCCGATACGAGAGAAGTGTTTTCTCGTGTACTTCTTTTTTCGTTCGTGGGACGAACATGTTTTGCATTTTTCTATAGGGTGAGGTTAAATTGCTTTTTAAATTGATATTTACATTAACTCAAGGGCAATCAAACACCGTCTAAATTAAGTTGAAAATGAACTAGAAAAATGATTTACATGTATTTTTTTGAGTTTTGTCAAAGTGGTATTCAGTGGGCTTTAGATAATTTTAATTATTATTCTAATGGATAAGGATAAGGAATTCCTGACTTAATGCAAAAAAAAACTATGGGAACGTAAGGTAATAATGTTTAATACTGTGGAAACCAAAAGAAAAATTAAAGAAAAAATTTATTTGTATTAAAAGTGGTATTTTGTTGGTTAATTGGTAAAGACAACGATTTGTTTCTCATCAACGTTTCGATTTTTTTTAACAAATATTTATGGAAAATAGAGAGAAATAATTGTTCAACACCAGCTCTTTCTATCTCTTTTAGAGCCGTGAAGATGATTTAAATATAATTCGAAGCATTGGCAAGAAATAAATAGTTCTCTTTAACAATTGACCAATACATCCACAAAATACCACTTCCAATACAAAATCTCTGGGCACAAATTCACAAGAGTTATTAATTTATGTGCCTGGAATTAAACAAGAAATTACTTTGAATGAGTACAAGAAATTAACAAAAAAAATTATTTCCAATAATAATAATAATAATAATACTTCTTTATTTGCTCAAATACATCCAACAGCTTAGCATCGTCAAAAGGTATAGACTGTCAAATGCCAATAATACAGTGCACAAAGGGAGACATTAATCTATCAGAGTTTTACCTACATAACATAGCAAATAAAAAAAAATTAAACAAAATACAATTTTGGTTCGCATCAGAAATGCTCACAAGTATGTATGAAACATTTGTTATACAGGTATAAAAGTATAGTATTCGATAAATTTTGATAGACTAGGTTAAAGACTATTGTAGAATTCGTCCAATGAGTATGGACAGATCTCCAAAATCAGGTTTTTCGTTACTTGCTTAAGTCTATTTAAATGTAGTTGTTTTGTGGTTTCGGGTATTGCATTAACAATATTCTTAAAAGACGTCAAAGAGTGTACTACCAAATCCTGTAAAGTGCAATAATTTTTGTTCAATTTCTGGAAAGCATAAAAGTCTAAATGTCAGGAAGATGTAGGATAATAAACTCGTAAAAAATGACAATTTTGGAAAATGATTCAAATTTTAAATGCAAAATATATTGTGACCACCTATTTGAGACGAGCTAAGCTACAACCCCCAAAGAAAGCACTGGTGTCACAACTGATGGAGGCGCCGCGTAATCCTGTCGTAAAGAGTAACTTTCCCGAAAACTGATCTACATCTACAGTTAAAGTACTAGTTCGCAATTTTCAAAAATTGATTAAAGATTTCAAATAAATAAATAAAAAACTACTGAAGATTTTAAAAACCCAACACTGCTAAATCCGATGAGGTATAGAGTTAGAGGGTTTTTTAATAATTGACTGTCAAAAAACTCATCGGTGAAATTTAAGAATACAGTCACACATGTTGGGCGCCAAAATTGTATAATTTTTTTTAATTACAATTTTAATTGTTTTATTTTAGAAGGAAAATAAGGATTTTCCATACTCAAGGTTTTTTGGCAAATTAATTTTTCTTCCAGGCCTATATTTCAAGAAAAATCTATTTTCTTTGACTGTAAAGGAATTTAACCTCAATAACCAAGTTCTACCCAAATTGTTTTCAATTGGCACACATTATTTGAAATCTGGATGAACACTTGAAAATTACAACAAATATGACACATGAAACAATTTCATATTAAATACAGTTTATAAATTTCAAGATTCCAAATAATGTGTGCCAATTGAAAACTCATTGGGTAGAACTTGGTTATTGACGTTAAATTCCTTTACAAGGCAGTCAAAGAAAATAGATTTTTCTTGAAATATAGGCCTGGAAGAAAAATTAATTTGCCAAAAAACCTTAGGTCTGGAAAATCCTTATCTTCCTTCTGAAATAAAACAATTAAAATTACAATTAAAAAAAAATTACACAATTTTGGCGCCCAACATGTGTGACAGTATTCTTAAATTTCACCGATGAGTTTTTTGACAGTCAATTATTAAGAAACCCTCTAACTGTATACCTCATCGGATTTAGCAGTGTTGAGTTTCTACAATCTTCAGTAGTTTTTCATTTATTTATTTGAAATCTTTAATCAATTTTGATAATTTCTCCCGAATTTGATTAATTTCCTACCAAATAAAATAGAAATATTTAAAATCTGAGCAACCGTTGAAAAGTAACAATAATTTCAAATTTGCCTGAGATCAATGGAGCAAGCCTGGAAGAATCAGCCGTAATTTTTGGATCTATAAGAGATAACTGTGAATGAAACTGTAGAGTAAACAGTATTTAATATGTCATTGTTTCACGTGTCATATTTGTAGTAATTTTCAAGTGTTCATCCAGGTTTTAAATAATGTGTGCCAATTGAAAAATCATTGGGTAGAACTTGGTTATTGAGGTTAAATTCTTCTACAAGGCAGTCAAAGAAAATAGATTTTTCTTGAAGGATAGGCTTGAAAAAAAAATTAATTTACCAAAAAACCTTGGGTGAAGAACATCGTAATCTTCCTTCTGAAATAAAACAATTAAAATTACAATTAAAAGAAAATGACACAATTTTGGTGCCCAACATGTATGACAGTATTCTTAAATTTCACCGATGAGTCTTTTGACAGTCAATTATTAAGAAACCCTCTAACTGTATACCTCATCGGATTTAGCAGTGTTGAGTTTCTACAATCTTCAGTAGTTTTCCATTTACTTATTTGAAATCTTTGATCAATTTTGATGATTTCTACCGAATTTGATTAATTTCCTACCAAATAAAATAGAAATATTTTAAATCCGATCAACCGTTGAAAAGTAACAATAATTTCAAATTTGTCTGAGATCAATGGAGCAAGCCTGGAAGAATCGCCCGATATTTTTGGATTTATAAGAGATAACTATGAATGAAGCTATAGAGTAAACAGTATTTAATATGAGATTGTGTCATGTGTCATATTCGTAGTAATTTTCAAGAGTTCATCCAGTGTTTTTTAGTGTTCATCCAGATTTTAAATAATGTGTGCCAATTGAAAAATCATTGGGTAGAACTTGGTTATTGAGGTTAAATTTTTCTACAAGGCAGTCAAAGAAAATAGATTTTTCTTGAAGGATAGGCTTGAAAAAAAAATTAATTTACCAAAAAACCTTGGGTGAAGAACATCGTAATCTTCCTTCTGAAATAAAACAATTAAAATTACAATTAAAAGAAAATGACACAATTTTGGTGCCCAACATGTATGACAGTATTCTTAAATTTCACCGATGAGTCTTTTGACAGTCAATTATTAAGAAACCCTCTAACTGTATACCTCATCGGATTTAGCAGTGTTGAGTTTCTTTAATCTTCAGTAGTTTTTCATTTACTTATTTGAAATCTTTAATCAATTTTGATGATTTCTACCGAATTTGATTAATTTCCTACCAAATAAAATAGAAATATTTAAAATCTGATCAACCGTTAAAAAGTAACAATAATTTCAAATTTGCCTGATATTAATGGAGCAAGCCTGGAAGAATCAGCCGTAATTTTTGGATCTATAAGAGATAACTGTGAATGAAACTGTAGAGAAAACTGTATTTAATATGAAATTGTTTCATGTGTCATATTTGTAGTAATTTTCAAGTGTTCATCCAGTGTTTTTTTGTGTTCCATCAGATTTCAAAAGGGTTAATTTCCCAAAGAAAGTACTGGTGTCACAACTGATGGAGGCGCCGCGTAATCCTATCGTACAGAGTAACTTTCGCGAAAACTGATCTACATCTACAGTTAAAGTACTAGTTCGCGTGGTTGATCACTCGTAACGTAACGTCGGTCGTAGAAAATGTAGGGTACTTGTTAATGGTTAGAAAGTGTAGTGCTAGTGTAGTGAATGTTCTTAAGAAGTCACGCTAGAGCCAATAGACGCCGCTCATTACTTCTACCAGTTAGAAGTAATCAAACAGTTAACATGCCTAATAACCAAGATAATGACGAAGTAGGAGAAAATCCCAGAGGCCAAGACCGAAACGCAAGGGAAGTTTATACTTCCATAAATACAAAAGTATTCGCAGGAAAAGAGGGTGAGAACGTGGCATCATTTATAAAAAATTTTAATAGAGCCGCAAGAGCAAACCGTTGGTCTGAGGAGACTAAACTTGTCAGTGCAGCTCTAGAATGCTTTGAAACGATAGAGGAAGATATAGAGACGTGCGACGAAGCAATAAAGTCTTTAAGAGCCAACTTTACGAAAACAAAAGACCAAGAGTAGGTGTATGTTCGGCTAATAACTAGAAAGCAGCAGGATCTCGATGAACTGTGGTTCTATTATCATGAGATGTTGAAATTGTGCCATGATGTAGATCCGGATATGGAAGAACGAGAGCAAGTTGGTTTCATCATAAGAGGTCTGCAACCGAAAATTCTACAGAAAGTAAATTTAATGGATAACCCGACATTAGAGGCTCTTTGAAGGAACTTGCAGAAAGTAGAAAAGTAGAAAGTAAAGGACCTTACCCTGAAGCAGTCCAGAATACAAACGCTGACGAGAGGTCAATGCTCATCAAACGTCGAGGTCGACGTTTTTCTTTTCAGAAGGGGGTGTGTGACGACAGGCCACCTATTTGAGAGACCACCCTGTACGAGCTAGACATCCGAAGCGCGCGTGGGCTGGGAAGCAACGACGCAGCATAGTGTATTATTGTAATTGCATTATTAGCTATATGTACTAATAAGTAGTTGTCACGTAGACACCAGAATTGTAACATCTAGGCAACTCAATATACCATCTGTTCATTAAAGCCCACAAAGAAAGTACTGGTGTCATAATATTATTATGAAATTGTAAATACGTTAATTGTTTTCTTAGTTTTTGTGCTATTTTATTCGTATTCTATAGTTAAAGTTGATTCGTAGGATTTATTTAGGGTTCTACGTTGTGATGGTATCATACACAAAAGGTAAAAATGAATGCATCAGATGCTATTTAGGTAATTAATATTTTTTCTAAATTCAAACGCGTCTTAGGGCCGTAGTGGCGTAGTGACGCATTTCCGGACATGGGTTCCTATACTCAAATGGATTCTACTGTTGCACTAAACAACCCCTAGAAGTTTGATCCCATAGTTCTGAAACACCCTCTATATTCCTTGTCAATATTTGTTAGAGACAAATATTTTAATTCAGTTTTATGTCCAACGTGAGTGGCAGTATAGTAAATACAACAGCCAGCACTCTCTTTGTGTTATTTAACTTTGATATTTGCTAGTTAAAAACCATTTATTTTTTAACTTCCTTGAACTTTAGATTCCCTAATACCTTTTCCATTCTACGTCTAGGTTTACATTGCGTGGACCCTTGCTGCTTAATATATTTAGATAGAGTTTCATATTCAACTTTGTTTTTCCAATTCATAAATTGCTCCTCGGTCTCAAAACATAATTTTTGAAGAGATATTAAAATATCATGAGATATTTCAAAATGTCTCAAAATTTTTTTCTTAGCACTTTTAAAAGAACACAAAGTACAGTATTGGGTCTTTTTAATAGAACTGGAACCAGAACCACCATGTAATTTGAGAAATATAAAATAATAATAGTAATAGTAGTAAATTGTAAATATGAGACACAATCAAAACAGAATTGACGGCCTAACCTAACTATTTAACTTCACAATGCGTCCATTGAAAATTCGGCAACTCAGCACACATTTCTTAACTGTTTTCGCTCTCCATTTAAGCTCAAGTTTGTTTGAGGTTACTTAGGTTATATTAATGTAAATCCTTGTATTTTAAAATTTCTAAAATTTGTATACTTTAACTGTCAGTATTCTCCTAAAATTATTGGTCTTTTTGAGCACAAACAACGAAGAAAATTCTAAATATTTGAACCTGTTCCATTGGGCTTTAAAAGAGACACTAGTCAGTAGACGTTTAGTCAGTGTTTACCTTCAAAACAGTAGTCAAGGCGAGTTAGGTTTTTGACAATAAAATTGTGTTCCTGAATCGTTACAATATTTATAAGGCGACGATACTACTAAAACAACATCAAGAAAACTAAAAACCCAGAAGAGTGGAAAGCCATATAATCTATTTGTCCCTTTCTAAAGAAAATAATAGTTTCACACAACTTAAGGTAAAGTAGTGTCACCGCGGCGAGGACTTAAATAAATTAGAGTCGCACTCTCGCAGGGAAACCTACGAGAGGGAGCATCAATTTCTCCCAGATAAATTGCCACATCTTATAGACAAAGGGACATTAAAAAAGTTTAGAACTTTTCGCAAGTTTACTGTAATGGCTTTTCTTTTTCCCACGGAAAACTTCTTAGAAGGAAACCGCTCTTATTTAGTAATATTGCTACTTTTAAAGCGATTTGCGACAACAGAAGATATTTTTACGCTCGCGGTTCCTATGGGAAAACTTAGTGTTCACATAGTAGATAATATTTCCCATATTTATTTTAGAGACAAACAAGTACTATAGATTTCCGATAAGTACAGCTCTTTAGTTTAAAATTCAGTTCCCTGATCAATCTGTACATAAAATAATAAATCTTAAATGTAATAAGAGCGTGCGTTCATCAGCTAATAAGCACCAAACGATAAAATCCAAATCCAAACGAGGCAAATAACTGAAATATAAAAAATCGTAAATCCGACGAAACACTTAAATACGCTTATCACCGCTAATCTATAATAAAGACAGCGGCCCCAGCGCTAATTCCTCCTCGCACCCTCTCAAAACACAAATTCACAATCTTTCTCCGTTAATTATATTAAAATATTCCGAACTGGGAAGCGCTTAATTTACACCCAGTTTTAATAGTCATCGGGCCGAGATAATTCTACCATTGTAGGGACCGTAACGACGTCTGAACCGGATTACCTGCCATTATCAGTGTTGCCTCTCTGTTCTTGGTATGAACCCCCGTTTTCGAATCTGCATATTAGAAAGTCTGCAAAATTACGAAGTAGAGTTACACCCTCCCGTCGACGTTGTGGCCAACGGCAATTCATTCGCAATGGGCAAGGAAATTTGAAATTAAGCACCTATGCACTTTGTTGCATAGTAGAAACAAAGTTGCTTATGCATTTTCCATGTAATTGTTGCCTATGAAAAGTTTTGCTTACGAGAAAACTTTTGAAGCTCTATTAATATTTAGATTAATGTGTTTTCTATGCACCGATTGTGATGAGGAATTGTTAAATAAACTGATTTTGCCAGGCAAATAATTTTAAATCTTGAGAGGAAAAGTGGCTGATCTAACTTATCAGGGGACTAGTAGTTAAACGAGTGGACGGCCGACCGCAAGCAACATCTGTGTCTCGCATTACAAATGGACCTCGGCTGAAAAAGGGGTCGGTTTCTCACAAAGAGTGGTTCGTCCCATGAATAATGGCGACCACTTTCAGGTCTATTTTCCGTTTAAAAGCAAAAAGTTGTTAATTTGATAAATGAGACGGAAATCAATTTGGGCGCACAGTAAAAACAGATTCGGATAAAAAGGAAACCGTTGGTATTATTTTCTGGCTCTTTGAAGCATTTATGTTTGAGAAGATTTTTTAATGTCGTCAGAAGCAGTGAAGGGTTTACCGGAGTCTTATTTCCTAATAAGAGAATGTTGCTTTTTATTTCCATTTATACACAGCTAGTTATTTTAAGCTTCATCTGCATAAGATGCCAAAAAAAACTAAGACACCCTAGCAGATGTGTGTGGAATCGAGAACGTATTTATGTATCTAAGGATTTTTTTGTCGATCCTCTCTGAGATTTGGGCAAACTGTTATCCCAGCTGTTATTTTGATCAAACACCTTGATTACATTTAAGATTTATTGTTTTATATGAGGCTATGAGTGCAAAAACGGACTAACCCCAATATTATTAAGTGCTAAAAAATAGGTTTAAAAAAATACGAAAATGAGAGTGCGCAAAACCCTTTTAAAAAGACATTTTTGTAGATCGGTTTAATTGAATGTTCTTGAGTGTTACTTATATTTGCGGAATTTATTTTAAATTTTTGGATATGGCTAATATTCGATTTTTTTATGTGGGTTAGTCCACTCTGCATTTAAAATTGATTGGGTTTTTTAATGGGTTACTATAACTTAAGCTATTATAAGTATTACGTCAAAACCTGTATTACTCGTATTGCCACGAGAATAAATAAAAAAATATAGAAACTTTATTTTTTTATTAAGTAGGTAGTTATTAAATACGTAAAGTTTGTTCTTCCTCAATTGAGCCAACTACTTCACCTCCAGTTGCTTGAGCGGATGACCTCAGATTTTTATAAAAATCTTGGTATATACAAGGGATGAATTCCATTAACTCAAGGAGATCTTTATTTTAGCTTCATTAATGGCATTACCATTTGGGTATAAAAGGGACAGATCCTTAATTTTACTGTGTTAAAATAAACCGCTTCATTATTCGAGTATCCATTTCTATTATGGTAAAAAGATTTTTTTTAGCATGTCTTATGACTGTATGCCAGTCTTGAGGTATAAAGATATGTGAATGGAATTTCTTTTCTTGTTCTATGATTCCGAAATCTTGGTCGCATGGTAAATAGGAATGACCACTTACAAGGAATTTATGATCTATTTCTTCCATAGTAAATAATGGAGATGCAGTAATATAGTTACATATCAATGACATTTTTATATTACGATTCTGACCACCACATTGGTCAGAATACATTATAAGTTTTTTCGATGTAATAAAGTTTTAATGTAGTATAAAATACAAAATCTCACCGCTTGCGGCCCCTTCGAAGCAATACTTTCATCCCATACAAACATGAACGAATTATTGCTTCCCATAGCATGTATATTAAAGCAGTAAGTCCATAACTGCCTTTTGTAGTAACAACTGCCTGTGGTAAGTACATGTGTAGGAAGAGTCTTCATTAGATCAAAACAGATGACCGCTGTGTTTCCACTTTTTGCCAGTTCAGTGTGTTTTCTTAGGGTGTCTCTAGCACATAAACTTCTTACTTTTAGCAGCACAGTGGACTAACTGAGGATAGTCCACTTTGCTTCTTTAAACTTTTATTAATAATAAAGTTCAATAACTAGTTTAGTGCTGCCATCTCGTAACGAAAGGGAATAGGTCGTTTGGTTTACTGTGCAATAAATAGATTTGAACTTGACGGATAATATTCTATAATACGGTTGATTTTGAATTTTTGTGGGTTAGTCCGATATTGCACTCATAGCCTCATATACAGATTGATCAGGAAAATGAATTTTAAAATAAAGAGACTAGGATATGGAATTATTTTCATGTCGGATGCACCTGAACTTTTTGGGTATCCATAAAAAGTAGCCTTAGCGTCAGTAAACGGATTAAATCAATTTGTTTTGGATCTGGCTTTTTTCATAGTTAAACCAGAATGTCTATACTATTACCCTAGAACAAGCAAGAATTCTGGACAAGCATCACCTGGCTTGACTAAAAATCGTGAACAATCAGGATAACGTCTGCAAATATTTTTTAAGCAATTTTCCTAAGTCCATTTGAAGTCATTAAAGAGTTAAGAGACATTTTTGACCAAAAAACACGTTCTCAATTTTCCAGGCCAGTGAGCAGTCCTTGGGGGCAAATAATAGACTAATAAAGCTTAGATGAATAATTTTCATTCATATTTGGATTCTGTCACCTGGTCCTCTTAAATGCTCAAATTATTGTGATTCAGAAACCGCGTCTTACATAAGCTGTAGCTAACACTTGTTTTCTTTAATTACATTCATGTATTTCAAAGGTAATTAGTCGATGATATAGGTGCCGAGTTCAATTACGGAACGCTTAAATCTGACGATCGAAAATTTAAGCATTCCCACTATTACCAGGTTGTTGTGGACTCTTTAATATGGTAATTAGTATTAGATATTAAAAAAAAAGTCTTGGAACTTGACGAATGTAGTGCCACATATGCTACGTTCTCGATTTTATTTGTTACGATACTTGAACTATAATGCACTAAGTATCTTTTTCTCTTACATTAATATATAATAGTTGCTTCATTTAGAAACACGGTCTAAAGGCTCCCTAATTAATCCCATTATACAACTTTTTATAATTAATAGTTCTTCGGTTGTAATTTAATAGAGAGAAAAAATGCGCCCTGTAAATTTATCTGTATTTAAAAAAATTAATTACAGTGTGCTGTCAATCCGTAGATTTAAGTATTTGTTAACACGTTGTCATTCAGTGAATATAATAAGCCGAGTGCGAACTTACCAGAATTAAGTTATGGGTCTGTTTTAACTTAGCACTTGTATTTTTTAACAGGGCAAGTGTACACTCGTGTGTCGGAAAGATACACTTAATCTCAGCACCTCTGGCTGAGTTCAATTACGATATGCTTAAATCCCTTTATAACATTTATTATTGTATATACAGATTGATCAGGGAAATGAATTTTTTTAACTACAGAGACTGGTTCGTTCTTAGTCAATAAAATACTTGTCTCAGCAGTGATCCTTAGGTTTAAAGTTGTGTTCTTGAAACCGCAAGTCACTATCAATATCCAAACCCTTGGCATGTGTTACACGAGGTATTTGCACATTGTCAATTTCATGATTAAGCCTTTCCCATGCAACTATTGAGTGACACTTTATTACTGAACAGAATAAACTTCACTGATATTAAAAGAATATTACAGCACTGTCCGGTTATACTCAATATCTTCCATTAAACTAGCGCATAATTTAAATAACTAATGGCAGTTTTAAACGAGGAACTTTCTTAATTAAGCCGTCTGTTTTTCCGTAATTAACTGACAAATATAATAAAGTGCCTCGGACTCGGGTAAAAAATGAAACTACTATTTTTTACCACCTCCAGTTTTTCTTCATAAATTCCAGTGAAACGGCAAAGAAAAGTAATAAATGCCATTTTCTAGCGGGGGAAATTTAATAAGCGCCGTAGAAGAAAAATCGCGGGTCGACCAGCTCTTTGAGACACTAAGGAGACATTACTCAAGCAAAAATCTTATAGTTAAAAATGCAGAGTAGAGGTTTTTTTTTAAGAGGCAAATTAAAAGTAAAAAAAATTTTGTTTTTTAGTATACGTACATACTAGGCGAGTTCGTAAACGCGTGGCTCCTGATGAAGACCAAAATATTTAGTGTTTTTGTGCACGGAAAATTGTAATTTTTGGTACAATTGAGTGTTGTGTACTATTCTATAGAACTTTGAAAAAATTAAATCACTAAATCTAATATAACTGATCTAAAACGACATAAATGTCCAAACAATAGCAGAAACAATAGATAAAATTCCGAAATTCCATACTATCGACGCCGGCAAGTGAGTTTTTTTTCTGTGTGTTTGTTTTTATTGTGAGGAATGTCACAGTGAAATAAATAAATACTCTGGTATGGCAGAAGCCGAGGATAACCTTATGGAGGAAAATTGCATAAAATGCAAACAGAAATGTTCAGAAGAATATTATAAATGTGATTCGTGTTTAAATCGAATCCATAAAAAATGCGTAAATATTACACCATCGGAAGTAAAATGCATGCCCCTCCAAAAAGGAGTTTTACTACTAATATGTGATGATTGTAGGGTATTTATTGCCAGAATGCCTTTTATGATTAAAACAATAGAGGAAATGAGAAAAGACATAGAAACAATAAAATCGCAAATAGAATCACCCAAAGCAGAATCATATGCAGCAATTTTACAACATAAGCCCATAGTTAAAAGCAGCAGTAGAGCAGGTTTACCTGCAATTGTTATGAAGCCCAAAAAAAACCAAAGTTCGGAACAAAGCCGGAAAGACATTCAAACTTTAATAGACCCTTCAAAGTTAAGGGTTGGTATAAGAAACATTAAAGAAGCCAAACACGGAAATATTGTGGTAAAATGCGACACAGAGAAAGACATTGAACGTTTGAAAAACGAGATGAAAGAAAAGCTCAAGGAACAATTTACTGTTGAGCTTCCAAAAAAAATTTCACCCAGGATAAAAATTGTGGGATACACTGGTGGACAAGGACTGGACCAAGTGGAAGCCAAAATTCGGAAGCAAAATAATAAGGATAGACGCAAACGACCATTTAAAAGTAACATACATCAGGCAGAACAACAATCAAGAAAAGGATAGTGTAATTTTTGCAAAATGCTCAGGGGGATTGTTGGACAAAATGATACATTATGGGAAAATATTCATGGATTGGCAGCGTCTGCCAGTATATGAAGATCTGACCGTTTCACGTTGCTACAGGTGCCAGGGCTTTCAGCATAAAAGCACCAAATGCACCACAAACGAAGTGTGTGGAAAATGTGCTGGAAACCATGGCACACGGGAATGTAACCAACAGTTAAAACTATGTATAAATTGTAAGGTTGCCAACCAGAAATACAAGCTTAAACTCAAAACGGATCACTCAGCTCTCGACCAGGAATGCCCAACTTTGAAATATCAAATAGGAATTTTGAGAAGTAAAATTGACTATTCATAAATAAATGGTACTTAACAACCAAGATGCTATTTTAGAGGAACTAAGTATGGAAAGTGACATTCAAGGGGAAATGGTGGACGAAAAGAGGTTAGAATGTCTTAAAAATAAAAAAATGTTTAATAAGTTTAATTCATTTTAATATTAGAAGCCTATATAAGAATATTGACAACCTAATTACTTTTTTAGAAACTTATAAATTGCAAAATATAGATGTCATTGTACTAACTGAAAACCTATCAAATCGCAACAGTAGACCATTGTAACATTCCGGGGTATAATGTTTTTTATAATGAAGCAAACTACAATAAAAATGATGGTGTGGTTATACTTGTCAAAGAACATTTAAATGTGGAGTTTTCTTTTACTCTATTGCCGAATTCTATGGCAACAGTAAGCCGAATAAATTTTGAAATCAATGGTTATTCTATTGGCCTAACAGCAACATATAAACCACCCCCTATTCCTAAGTCTAATTTTATAAGTGATTTACACTGTTTTCTGGAAACAATAAAATTTTCGAACATAGAGATTTTTGTGGGAGACATTAATATAAATTTATTAGAAAAAGATGATAACCAAGTAGCAAGTTATCATGCTATGATGAATGCTCTTGGTTTTCAGTCATACATTAATTCAGTAACAAGAAATATTTCAAAAAGTTGCCTTGATCATTTGTTTATAAATCAAAAATTAAAGTCCAATATATTATGTTTTGAATCTTATATTATAGAAGAGGACATCACAGATCATAGCCCAATAATGCTTCATATAAGCCAAAAAGAACCAAAGGAAAATTTAACATCAACACAGAAAAAAAGAAGTAAAATTGATATCTCTAAAATTTAAACAGCTTCTACAGAATTTTGATTGGTCAATTGTATTAAATGAAAATAACTCTGAAATTGCTACAAACATTTTTTTAGAAAAATACCAACAGTTGTTAGCAGATGCAACAAAAACTTACATTCTAAAAAATCCAAAATACAAAAAAATTATTGCATGGATTACTAATGGTATTATTACCTTAATCAGAACAAGGGATAAAATGAAGAAAAAATTATCAAAAAATTATTGTCCCATTCTGGAAAAAACATATAAAGACTACAGAAATAATTTAAACAAACTTATACATAAACAAAAAAATCAATATTACAAAAATCAAATAGAAATTAACAAAAATAACAGGAAAAAACATTACGAAATAATCAAAGATGCCACTTATGAAAATTGTAATAACAAAGACACTTTTCTAAATATAAAGAATAAAAATAATGCAAATTTCAGTAGCCCACTTGAGGCATCTAATTATTGTAATGAGTACTACATTAATATAGGGGTTGACATGGAAAAAGCAATTCCACCACCCCAATATGTTCAACAATTGGAGCCTCCAATAACAATTAGGTAACTCCGTTTACCTAATCCCAATAACAAAAAATAAACTAATAAAATACATCTCAGAACTAAAAACGAATAGCTCCCCTGGACATGATGGTATAAGGGCCGATCTTATAAAAAAGACCCATTTAGAAATTATAAACCCACTTTTACATATACTAAATTTAATTTTAGAAACAGGTGAAATACCTTCACAATTTAAAATTACAATTGTAACTCCCATTCACAAAAAAGGTACCAAAACCTTAATAAATAATTATCGACCTGTCAGCCTCATTAGTAAATTTTAAAAAATTTGTGAAAAATGCATAAAACATAGAATAATAAACTTTTTTAAACTAAACAATGTATTATCCACAAACCAATTTGGATTTGTTGAGGCATGTAGTACAGAAGATGCGATGCATAGGTTAATAACTGAGGTTGTAAATAATTTAAACTCAAATTAAAGGTGTTTAGCGGTATTTTTGGATCTTGCCAAGGCATTTGATACCGTCCCTCTTAAGGATCTTCTCAATGTACTTGAAAGATATGGAATAAGGGGAAGAACCCTTCAGCTCTTCTCTAGTTATCTGTCGGAGCGGTATCAGATGGTAAGGCTAAATAATGTGTTGAGTAAAAAACGAAAAATAAAAATTGGCATTCCTCAAGGAACGGTCTTAGGCCCGATATTATTTATAACATATTTAAACTCCCTTTTAAAATTACAGATTGATGGGTTAACAGTATCTTATGCTGATGACACGGCAATTGTTGTTTCGGGAGATTCTTGAGAAAGCATAAGGGACAAATCCATGAACATATTAGTAGAAATACAAAACTGGCTAGAAACTTCTAAACTAACTTTGAATTTAACAAAAACTAATTACATAGCTTTTTCTTTGACTAGTGTAAATAGACCTGAGTATACCTCGATTTTATTTAATGATGATTGCATTAAGGAGACCTCATCTACAAAATATCTCGGTATTATAATCGACAAAAATTTAAAGTGGAAAACACATATTGATCATGTCTCCAACAAAGTCCGAAAACTTGTTCATAAATTTTACTTGCTAAGAGAATTTTTGAATAAAAAAACACTCACTACCATTTATAAAGCATTTGTAGAGTCAATTTTAAAATACGGAATACTGGTGTGGGGAGGACTTTATAATAACAGCTTATATAAGTTAAATATAATACAGAAGTACATTTTAAAAATAATTCTTAAGAAAAACCGTTTATATCCTTCTCATTTGCTTTTTAATAAAGATATTCTAGATATTAGATCGTTATATATACTTACAACATGTTCCTATATACACACTCAACCTAACTTAAAGATTTTGATAGATCCATCCTATGAAACAAGAGCAAGATATCACGAGCACATAAAAATTCCGACAAGTTTAAATAATCTTAATCTGAGGTATATAAACTACTTTGGCCCAAAACTTTTTTTACCAAGAGAGGTAAAAATATGTTCTAGAATGAAAAGATTTAAATTACTAACGAAGAATGTAATCTTTGAAAATCACCATCAATTTGTAAGGATTTTTAACTAGTTTTTGTGATTTTATGTCTATTTGGGTAGATTTAGGAGATCTATGATGTTAACATTACTAATCTTTTGATTGTATATGCAAATTGTTATAGTAGAATTATTTTTGTTTTGGTTTTCACGGTGTAGAATAAAATTACAAATAAATGTAACAAATTATTAGAAAACTTTACTACGCACATACAGAGGTTTTTACCTCTAGGTGTTGAGTACTAAGACTTGTATTAGATATAGCTACAGTTTAATTTTTGAAATAATTAAATAATATCATTCTATTGTAATAACTGATATATTGTGAAAATAAATATATTTTCTAGAAGAAGTTTCTTCTAGGAAACAAATCTCAGTAACAGTAAATTTTTAGGGTAACCTGATGTATGTACATTAGCCCTGAGTTCCAATACTGCATAATTCGTGGTTTCAACATTATTACTCAATTTGTTAATATGGACATTCGAGAAGAGGTCTAACTAAAGTTAATTCTTTATTGCTGACACTCCCTATTCCTATCAAGAAGTTCTGTTTGTAAAAATCAGCTTGAACAACTCTATCATTTTTTTTAATGACAGTTTTACAAAAAACATTTTGGAGCAGTCAAGTGGTTTGGATTGCAACAACTGAAGAATTTGTTGGTGTATGAGACTTGCCTTGCACACTTAAAGGTTCATAAAAATTATGGTTTAGGCGATAAAAACTGAAAATATTATGAATTTTCTTGATCTGCTTTAATTCTATTTATTTAAGTTACGACAAATACAAACCGACACATTTCTTGCAGTCAGAACAAGTCAAATGTTGGCCTTAGATTTGTAACATAGACTACACGTATTGAGGTTTACTATACTCATACAAAGTGAAGGTTTATTTTCTTTAGGGTTTATTGGACCTGTTTGTTAAGTTAAATTGTCTGTTCTGGATTGATAGTGGTTTTCAGGCCAGTTGTTAGGTTTTACCATGTTGTCCTTTTTTTCCTCAGTTGCAATGTAAAATTGTAAGTTTTTATAGGCATTTAGAGCCGTTTTTTATGTATTTCAGATACTTGAAGCCATATTTTCTTTTAGGCATTAAAGGTCACTATTTATTTATACGAGGTAATTTAAGTAGTTTGAATGTAGGTCACAATTCAGTTTCATACAGGGACTGACTGAATTAATAGATCATCTTTAAAACCCTTATTAACCTGTTAAGATACATTCTGGAAATTCCAAAGTAAAAGCTATTTTATTTAGGAATTACTTATCATAATCAATGCGTGGAAAATATATTAACATGCTAATATTATTAATAGAGGTTTTAAAGTATTCTCGTAAACAATACTAAAGAGATATTACAAAAAACTACAAGACGTCCCACAAAATGCGCTTTTAATAACGAGTGACGAGGCTCATTTCCATTTGTATGGCTGTGTGAACAAGCAGAATTTTCGCCACTGGGCACCAGAAAATCCGCGGCAGCTCCATGAAAGGCCACTTCACAGCCAACGTGTTACCTTTTGGTGTGCTGTTGGTTCTTTTGGTGTTTGGGGTCCCTATTTTTTTTAAGAAGGAGGGGTAACGGTTACCGTATTTGCTGATCGATATATGTCGACATGCTACGTAATTTTTTGGAACCAAAACTTAGAGAACCTGAACATCCGGATGTGTGGATTTCAATAGAATGGGGCTACAGCTCATACCGCAAGAAGGACAATGGACCTGTTAAGGGAAATGTTTCCAGGACGCGTAATCTCGTTACGTGGAGACGTTGGGTGGCCTGCGCGTTCACCCGATCTTGCCCCATGCGACTTTTTCCTTTGGGGCTACCTGAAAGAGAAGGTTTTTCAACATCATCCCCGAACCATGGACGAAATTACAGGAATATCGCCTCAAATTACTGCTCGAGTAATGGAAACTTTCAGAAATCAGCTTCGAATGTGTGTCGAAAGAAATGGTATGATTTTATGACCAAAGGAGGGAAAAAAGTAAACTCAAAGTCCAAGTCTCATAAATTAGCGTCTATTAAAGGTTACGCGTTTCGCCACATTAGGGCATCATCAGACCAATCGAAATACAAAAACCACAGACTAACTCACACTAACATAAATCATTTTTCTTTTTTTTTTTTTTAGTTTATGTTAGTGTGAGTTGGTGTGTGGTTTTTGTATTTCGATAGGTCTGATGATGCCCTAATGCGGCGAAACGCGTAACCTTTAATAGACGCTGATTTATGAGACTTGGACTTTGAGTTTACTTTTTTCCCTCCTTTGGTCATATACTTTGAGAGTAATGGATGATTATTTTGAATTATGATTTTATTGCTTAATTAATTTTTTTTTATATTTATTTAAGTAACTAGTGTATGAAAAAATAAAATTAAATAATTAACAAAATAATAATAGTAATTCTTTTTTTAATAATTTTTTTGTCCCTCCCATGGTCCTTCGAACCAGACTTGATAAAAGTCTTGATATATTTTAAATCTCATACATATCAACCACTTGTTGACTTTTTCACACATTTGGGGCTGCTTTTTTATATCCCATATTTTCTCTGAAATTTAATTTTTTTTTTATTTTCATACACTTTTTTTTATCTCAGATAGTTTAGAAAAATATTGATTTCTTCCAGGCATTTCCAGTAATTTCTCCTTGTCTAGAAAAACTGGTTTAGGTAAATATTATTTTTGTCCAGGTATTTGAGGCAATTTCCTATCTGATTCTGGAATCCTGGGCATTTTAGGATAATTGTTCCTTGTCCTTTAATGACGTTTAAAATTTAATAGTAAGGCCTTTTTGGATTTTGATTTGATGGTTTTGTACACTTATTACTGTACAAACTATGTTGCTAGGTAAAGATATTCTTTCTTCGATTCAAACCTAAAAGTTTGATTATATTCTGTTGATTCTTGTCAAATAAAAGACATTTCTCGATTAGAATTCGAGGTTCTTATTTTAAGAGTTCTGCGCTATTTGAGGCCTACTTACCTAATTGAAAAACGCCAGAATTTAGAAACTGTATGAATTCTCTTGTAAAAAAAGGACTGAAGAAATCGGATAACTTTTCTAAATTTGTCATAAGATAATAATTTCCTGCCATAGATAATTCATGTAGAATGGAATTTATTCCAGGCATTTTAACTCGCTGTTTATTTATCCCATGTTATAAAGGTAACAATATTATTTTCTTCCAGGCGTTTAAGGCAACTTCTTAATTTCAAACCAATTTTCTTCTGACATAAATAAAACTGATTTAATCCAGGCATTTGGGGCAAATTTTCAATTAATTCCAGGTACTTTAACCCGACTTTTTATTTACCCCAAATAGCTCAAGAAAAATTTAATTTCTTCCAGGCATTTGGAATCATTGTTCCTTGTCTTCTCCAGGAATTTAATCCGTTTTCTTATTTTTTTTTTAATTTTGTAGAGTCACCCCCAACGTTTAAATGTGATGTCAGTTCGTAGATTTAAGTATTTGTTAACACATAAAACATAACGTTAATAACACAACATCACATTTAAATAATTCTTCGCTTATTCCAATTTTTCCAGGCCATTATATAATAGTTTTCTTATGAAGTATCTGGTAAATAATTTTCTCCATTCAAAGAAAAGGGGATTTTAATATTCCATGATTATAAGTGTAATATAATTTAAAAGTGTTTTATTATTATTTCCGTATTATAAACACGCTTTTCTCATCCTTAAACTTAAGTTAACATTTTTCAAACTTTTTAAAAAAAATACAATCGTATACAGTGTGCAGTAAAGACTTTTTTGAAATTAAAGAAAATGGTTATTATATAAATATACATCAAAATGAAACGTTATTAAATAATGTGCTTTTTTTGCCCCTTAAAAATGTGACTTGTACTGATCTGCCAAAGCAAAAAATCCCTTTTTAATAATGTACCCTAATAAAAAAACTGTTTTCGTCTTTTTATCAGCTTAAAACAATTTCAAATAACTTCGGTATTCAATTAAAAAACCGCTCAACATTATTAATATTAATGGACAAAAAAAAAAGAAAAAAAACGCGACAGCACATAATTTTTTCCCATTACGAATACACCCTCTCAAAAATGTAAACTTCCGAAAATAAAACCGTCGGTAAACGTAAGTGGGCGGACTTGATCTTTTTCTTCTCATTTTTTTTTCTTTAATATTTCAAAACAGATTTTCTTGGCATGCGATGGGCTCTTCACGTAGAATTAATTAAGAGGCTTTTGTCGAAAACTCTGCATCTTAGTTTTCCGAGTTTTGGAAAGGCCCCGGAATTTAATGTGAGAGTTAACTTGTTTTACAAGGTAAACTATCTTTAATGTTCTCTGTAAGATTAAAGTCTTCAGCCTTTACGTTTTGAGACCCTAGTTTTTTATTTTTATATAAATAAATTAATTCTTTAGGCAGATTAAATATATTATTTCTTCTTAGTGAGTTAATTTTAAATACCTTTTTATTGATCCTCTTATTGCCTTAGTTTCAGTGAATAATCTTGCTTCAATCATATCTGCTTAATTAATTTACGAATTCCATGCCATGATCACTGTGAAGCATAAATAATGCATTACCCTAATGTCTCTTGATACCCTAGTTTTTTTTAAATAAATTAATTAATTCTAGGCTGAATATAAAAAATAATCTTCTTCTTATGAATTCCTTCTCATGTTCACTGTAAACTTCCCAGCACCTTTCAGAATGATTTCTTTCGTTCAAGGTCTAAAAGGGCTAATTCCTTACGTTTTTTTTTTGGTATTTCCTCACGAGAAATAAAATAAATTACTTTAAGGAGTACGTTATAAAATCTGCGCACGACGTTTTATATAAAGCGAGTACGTGGGCAAAATAGGAGAACGTGAGCGTGGGACCTCAGCTCTGTGGGAACCGACACTATTTTATCATTAGCTCTGACCCCCGTTCGACATTTGTTACACGAAATCGTTAAAATTGTTTGGGATTTTATTACCTTCGGCTTCGGATAATATTGACATCCGTGCGGTTGTAAAACCGGCCCAGCTTATATGTGTATGTGTGTGGAGTAAGCAAAAATAAAACGAAATCTGAGAAGGGTGGGAAACTTGGTAAGGGATGGAAAACTTTTCTGTGATTTTTTTTTACTTACTAAATTTTACGTAAGCTACTTGGGGTAAATAAAGAGTGGGGTGATATGCTTGGAATAAATTGAGAAATGCCCGGAAAAATTTTAATATTACTTAAGTTGACGTTAGAAAATTAAAAAGTGGCTTGAAATGCCTGGAAGGATTTAGAAATTGCCTCAAATGCTTGGTAAAAAATTTATTTTTAACTGAACCATCTGAGACAAAGAAAAACTGGCTTGAGAATTCAGAAAGAAAAAAAGAACGACTCAGAATCATTAAAAAAATTTTAATTTTATTTAGGCTACATTTAAAAAATAAAAAGTGGCGTAAAATGCCTAAAAGGAACTACCTCAAATGCCTCAAAAAAAAATTAAATTTGGATGCAGAATTTTGTGGAATGAAGCTTTGCTGAGACTTTCATCAGGATCCATTTGTCTGCTCTGATATAGGCTTGAATTGTCAAGAAATAGCTCACTAAATATCTCGTTATATAACACTTTAGCAACAAATGTAAGAAAACTTATCTCAGCTTACTTATAAGCTGAATCCTACAAAAAATGCTTTCTACTCTACTCTGGAGTAGATAAAGTGCTTGCTTAATAGGGTACAATTCTACAGCATTTAATTTTTTAGTCACGTCATACATCGCCTTGACATCTTTATAGGATGACGTAGTGATAATCACTTTGGACGAGGATCAACATTTTTTTGCGATCGTTTATGATTAGTGCAAGTGAGATCGCGAGATATATAAAAATACCCTACTCGTATAAGTAAATTTCTTGAAATTCTACCGCATTTAATTTTTCAGTTACGTCATATATCGCTTTGACATTTTTATAGACTGACGCAGTGATGATCGCTTTAGACGAGGATCAACATTTTATGGCGATCGTTTATGATTAGTGCAAGTGAGATGGCGAAATATATAAAAATACCGTACTCGTATAAGAAATTTTGTTGAAATTCTACCGCATTTAATTTTTTAGTCACGTCATAAATCGCCTTGACATCTTTATAGGCTGACGTAGTGATGATTTTTTTAGACGAGGATCAACATTTTATTGCGATTGTCTATGATTAGTGCGAGTGAGATGGAGAAATATATAATATTACCCTACTCGTATAAGTCAATTTCCTAAAAATCTACCGCATTAAATTTTTCAGTTACGTCATATATCGCTTTGAAATGTTTATAGACTGACGTAGTGATGATCATCTTAAACAAGGATCAACATTTTATTGCGATTATTTATGATTAGTGCGAGTGAGATGGCGAAATATATAATATTACCCTACTCGTATAAGAATTTTTTTTTAAATTCACCGCATTTAATTTTTTATTCACGTCATAAATCGCTGTGAAATGTTTATAGACTGACGTAGTGATGATCATCTTAAACAAGGATCAACATTTTATTGCGATCGTCTATGATTAGTGCGAGTGAGACGGAGAAATATATAAAAATAATCTACTCGTATAAGAAATTTTTTTGAAATTCTACCGCATTTAATTTCTCAGTCACGTCATAAATCTCCTTGACATCTTTATAGGGTGACGTAGTGATAATCACTTTAGACGAGGATCATCATTTCATTGCCATCGTTTATGATTAGTGCGAGTGAGATGGAAAATATATAAAAATATCCTACTCGTATAAGTCAATTTCTTAAAAATCTACCGCATTTAATTTAACAGTTACGTCATTAATCGCCTTGACATTTCTATAGGCTGACGTAGTGATCTTTACTTTAGACGAGGATCAACATTTCATTGTGATCGTCTATGATTAGTGCGAGGGAGACGGACAAATATATAAAAAGAGCCTTCTCGTATAAGTCAAATTCTTAAAAATCTACCGCATTTAATTTTTCATTTACGTCATATATCGCTTTGAAATGTTTATAGACTGATGTAGTAATGATCATTTTAAACGAAGATCAACATTTTATTACGATCGTCTATGATTAGTGCGAGTGAGATGGCGAAATATATAAAAATACCGTACTCGTATAAGTAAATTTCTTGAAATTCTATCGCATTTAATTTTTTAGTCACGTAATAAATCGCTGTGAAATGTTTATAGGCTGACGTAGTGATAATCACTTTAGACGAGGATCATCATTTCGTTGCCATCGTTTATGATTAGTGCGAGTGAGATGGAAAATATATAAAAATACCATACTCGTATAAGTAAATTTCTTGAAATTCTATCGCATTTAATTTTTTAGTCACGTAATAAATCGCTTTGAAATGTTTATGGACTGACGTAGTGATGATCACTTAAGACGAGAATCAACATTTTATTACGATCGTCTATGATTAGTGCGAGTGAGATGGCGAGATATATAATAATACCCTACTTGTGTAAGTCACTTTCTTGAAATTCTACCGCATTTTATTTTTCAGTCACTTCATAAATTACTTTGATATCTTTACAGGCTCACCTAGTCATACTCACTTTAGACAAGGATCAACATTTTATTGCCATCGTTTAAGTGCAAGTAAGATGGAAAAATAAATAAAAATACTCTACACAAATTGATAATAATTTATATAGTTTTTAATTATATTTACATAAATAAGTATAATTATATAAAACAAATAAATATGCTATAAAATCATAGTTTTAGAGTTTTTAAGGACAATTTATTTTTATTTTTATAAACTATCGTATTTCAAAAAACAACTTATTAATTAGGAAATTATAAAATAAAATCTTTTTCTATATTTAATGCCAATTTTTTTAATTAAATTAAATTATAATTAAAGCCAGTGAATATACATTTATTAACTATTTTACTTACCCTCCATATTTTGAAACTGCATTGAAACACGATATATATAGTAAGCAAAATTAGGACAGCATTTAAAAACTCATACTCTCAATTATTTTACAACAGGCTTTTAAAAAATTATAAATTTATAGCAACTCTGTATAATTTAAATAAAATATCAAACAATTCTTCTTATACGGGGGAATACATTATACCTTTTCCTGAGCTTAATATGTTGTATTTCTCGAACTGTGAAATTGGACGTATTATTATGATAAGTGATAACTATTCCTTTTATGTGCCTGTAAGTGCACATGGCATCGCTTCTGATA
This sequence comes from Anthonomus grandis grandis, assembly GCF_022605725.1. NCBI lineage: Eukaryota > Metazoa > Arthropoda > Insecta > Coleoptera > Curculionidae > Anthonomus > Anthonomus grandis. Next base: position 3,290,870 of record NC_065560.1, read on the forward strand.
CGCGTTTTCCGCTTGAACATCATATTGAACCAATAAAATGGAGAAAATGGATCATATATTGTGCTTACTCGAGTTGTGAGGGCTGCTCTTGATGTACGGACCTCGCACTATTATTAAACTTAGTATTGATTTTTTTGTTTATAGCTCATTATGTGCTTACGGTTGATGGAATTTGTTGTTGCTCTATTTAGGTCAGTTTTATTGAAATAAATTTCTGCGGACAGTATCTCCTTATTAATAGTTATAGTAAGGCCTGAAATTATATTGATTTTATTTATTGCAATGTATCGGTATACACGAGAGCAAAAAAAGAAGGGAGAAAATAAGTGAAAAGTTAATATTTAAAAAATTTAGACAAGGAATAAGAGGCAAAGAAATTTGGTATTCAGATAGTGAAACATATTAAAAATAAAAATAAATAATATGCCAAAGGATACTTCTGATAATTGCAACTGATCCGGAAAAAATCAGTAACCCTGGAATTATAAATCTTCATTTTATGAACATCAGTTGTTCAACCACCCATTATGCTTTAAATTATGTGACTCATATTGATAATAAGATCAAGTGATTGACTCTGTCAAAGGCCTTTGTAAAATCCAATAAAACTACAATAGTTACCCACTCCAAGATATCCGATTAAACGTTTATGTTTTTCAAAGGCTTTGGACAAATATTACCAGACATCTGAGGACTGTTTTAAATATTGTCCAAGAACGTGAATTAATTTGTTGTTACCTTCCAGGACTTTGTAGCGATTTTTTCTTCTATTCCAGGCTTTTAGGATTTTATTTTCCAGGCATTTGAAATGTCGTTGTAAACTTCCAGGTACTTGAGAGTAATATTTTTTACAGGCATTTGGAGTAATTTTAGTTCAAGCATTTTTAAATGCCTGGAAAGTATAGAAATGATTACTTCAAATAACCAGACATTTTTTTTAATTTCAAATGCCTGAAATAAAATATCATAAAAAATTATTGAAAATTCCTGGAATATACAGGAGAAGGATCGAAGTATATAGGTGAGTAAACAATGCTCCTGGGAGCAATTTAGGAATATTTATATTTATAAAACTCTCTTTCTCATTCTATATATAGTGTACATAATTTTTTTCTTTAATTGATACAACTTTTTTCAACTTTTTGTACATTTTTCAAAAAACGCTGAGTGGTTTAAATGGACGTGTTCTGTATGGTATTTGTCTAAAAGAAAAATTAAAATTCAGAGACTTTTAATGAAAATATGCTGTAGCTGACTATATAGTCACATCATTCCAGTACCATTTACTTTTTATTTCACTAATTTATCTTAAAAAACTGAGAAGGTATGACGACTTTTACAGGAACACTTTTATTTGAAAATCCATGTCACTGTTCGCTTTGAATAATTCTTATCTTAAAAGAATTTGAATGAAAAATTAAAATTCCAAGACTTTTAAAGAAAATATGCTGTAGCTGACTATATAGTCACATTATTCCAGTACCATCTACTTTTTATTTCACTAATTTATCTTGAAAAGCTGAGAAGGTATCACATATTTTACAGGCACAATTTTGTTTAAAAATTCATGTCCCTGATCAGTTTGAAAAATAGTTCTCTTAAAAGGACATTAAAATTCTTGTACTTTTTAATGAAAATTTGTTGTAAGGTAGTTGACGTCTAACTTTCTTGATTTTTTGGTATTTCAAAGGCATATTATGATTTTTAGCAAAAAAAAACACATTTTTTGAAAAACGCTGAAACAGGAGTCGATTTTATTTAAAGGTAATCGGTTTAATTTAAAGAATATTCGTGCAAATTTTCAAGGCTCTCACTTTTTTGGTTTTTGAGTTACAGGCGTGTTGACATTTTTTGAAAATATTTTTTTCGAGTTTTTTATAAGCAAAGGTCTCCAGTTTCGACATACAACAAGTCATTGGAAAAACAAAGTTTTATCTTAATGTTGCTTTTTCCGGATCGTGAACTTTCCAATACTTGGTACCTTGGCGTACTAAAACGGCTCTGGAGTGTAAACGGTTTAAACTATTATAATTTAAACTACTGATATATTATCTACATAAATGTAGCTTTCTTTTTTATATTAGCTACTTTTTATAAAAAAATTACTATACGAGATATACGGGCCTAAACAAGACATTTTACTTTTCAAAAAAAAAATGGAAATTTTTATAGAAATCGTTATAATTCTGATACAAAACATTGCAGTACGATCGATTTGCTTAGACAATTTGACAGCTTGATTTTTAAGCTTGAAATTACGGTTTTAATCACTTAGGACGCTCAGTAGTATAAATGTTGCACCGCGACTAAAAGTAAGGACCTCATTTAAGCATTTCTTGAACAAATTTTTCAGTTTCTTCTTAATAACTCCTTATTGGCAGCACACAGAAGTTTCAAACTTTTAGCATCTTATTAAATTTATAAAACTTATTTTTTAACATAACTTACAATTTTCTACATAGAGTAGTTTTTGCTCCATACCTTTTTTAATTTTACGCTTAATACTGGCCTACCTATGCATTTTACGAAAACTACTTTTACACTCGCATACCCGAAATTTATCTAACTATAATTCACTATAAGTTGTTTTTATTTTCTATAAAACCCCAAAAACTAAAAACAAATTAATAAGAAAAAATAGTACAACAAAACTCTCTTTTTTGTAAGAATTTTTGCACGATTGTACTTGGAAATAAACCGATATTTTTAGCTTAAGTAATCACTAGTAATATACTTAATATATGCTAACTTAATTTTTTTCCAAAAAACCGTCTAAATAATTATATTCTTATTTTTTAAGGGTAACAACTTAAAAATTAAGTAATATTTTAGGTATATGAAGTTTTGCAACTTTGACCTATTAACAAACGAGCACCTAATCTATAATTTTTTCAGACAGATATATAGCTCATATCACATACAGTTCCTTAGAAAATGTATATTCTTTGTCTCATTAATGATCGATTACTCTCACAGCTCTAACATATAAAACCTCGTTGTCTGCCATATAAAATCAAAAACGTTATAATTAATGCTACAAAACTTTTTTAATATTAAAGTTAATTAAGAGAGTTTTTGTCGTAGGAAGTTCCGCAAACAGGACGAAAAGAAAGACGCGTTGATTTGATGAAGGCTCGCAGTTGACGCTTCACGATTTAAATTTTACCGGCTTTAGTCGTTTATTATGTTGGCGTTGGCGTGATTAAATTTTCCCGTGTAATGTGAAGCTTCGGTCGTGTAACTAAGGCAGCCAATTTGGGAAAGTCACGAATAGTTTACAAGAGAAAATGATACATACGAGAAGAAAAAACATTAATATATAAATATTTAAAATAATACACTTTAGTCAGTCCTAAAAACTACTACAAATCAGCTCACTCCTTTTTTAGCTTAAGCTAAATAACTGAATAAAAATTCCCTTTCACTTAAATGTAAGGCATTTCAAGCCACACTCCTTTATTTCAATATCAAAAGGTACGTTCCTTTGAGTTCTTCCTTTATTTTGAAACCCGCACGATTTAGAAGTTCTTATCCATTTATTTATCGTGAAAAATAGTCCTTTATTTCCATGGGAAATTTCATAGAGCCGTTATATGTCAAAGGAACAAATTACTATAGTGCTTAGGATACTTTGCTCGTTTGACCACCCATATTTCAATAATTGATTATTTTAAGCAACGGGTTTTATATCAAACATTTAATTAAGGGACCAGTAAGTCTTCAAATTGTGTGAATTCAATTTGGCACCCTTAAAGAAAAAAAGGACTTATATCCGGTATAAAGGGAGTCTTACAAATGTTGTCTGTCAGGGCGGAATGACGGAAATACCTTCTAACTTCCTTGTTTAAAATGGGTTGTTTTAAATAGGTGATTCTTGTTTTAATGTTTTCTGACATCTATAGGTTAAAGTTGTATTTTTTTTGTTGAAGTCTGAAGATGCCGTGTAAAACGGCGAAACACGTGTCACCTTGTTGTATGTATTTTACATGTGAAACTTGACTAAAAGTGACTTATTTCATTTTTCAGCTAAACAAATGAAATTTGATACATAGGTCAGTTGCATAAATGTTAATTTTTTGCTGAATTCACTTTTTTTCTATTTTTTCAATTATTGGGGAAAGTTGCTTAAATTTCCTAATTCTAAATGATAATTAAATAGCTATTTTTACATATTCTAATTAAAAGTTTTATTTTATTAATATTGACATCTAATGTGACATTATTTGATTAATTTAAAATTTTGAAATAGTGTGCTAAGAAAAAATTAAAAATTTTTACAAATTTTGATAGAGATGTGTTTTTATACAGTAATTTCCCATTAAACAAATTTTTTTTTGTTTAATGGGAAATTACGTCAAAAAATGAACTTTTATGCGGCTGATTTACGTTTCAAATTTCATTCATTTTGCTATATATATATTCCTCAATTAAAATCATTGTACAGCTATTTCAGCGTTTTTTGAAAAATGTACGAAAAATCTTGACATGTTTATAATTTAAAAATCACCAAAGTTAGCGCCTTGAGAATTTGCACAAATATTCTTTAATTCAAACCATTAGACACCTATTTCAGTATTTTTTAAAAATGTACAATATGTTAATAAAAAAAAAGAATCTATCGAAAACGTACTTTTTTTTTTTAAATATTGCCATATAATTAAAACATGCCTATAATTAAAAAAAAACGAAAAAGTGAGAGCCTTGAAAATTGGCAGAAATATTCCTTAATTCAAGATATTACACACCTATTTTGAAAAAGTGCTGAAAAAAAAAGTTTTCCTTAAAATAAAGTTGTTTTTTTCAAAAAATGTTACCATGCTTATAACATATAAACGAAGAAAATTAGAGGCTTAAAAATTGGCATAAATATTTTTCAGTTGACATTAAATACCGATGTTAGTATTTTTTTTTTAAGAATATTGTATAAGAAGTTCAAAAAAGTTCGTTATCGATATATATGGGTAAATATAAAGCGTTCATTGAATATTTGGGTAATAACACTCAAATATTCATTTTGAAAGAACTCGTCCATTATCTCAAAGAGACCTACGTAACTAGAGAAAAAATAAAAACTCTAAGTCTCAGTCTCAAAATATCGTTTTATATGTATTAATCAGGTAACATGTTTCGCTAATAAAGCATTATCAGACCTTATAGCTAGATGACCTGCTAAGTACTCCACTTTGAGACTGAGACCTAGAGTTTTTATTTTTTCTCTACTCAAATATTCAGTCAACGCTATACTTAATTAACTAAAGCCGAGTCAATTTTACTAAATTTTTATACACTCTATAAACTGATTGTAAAAGGGAGTTTTACAAATACCGTACATGTAATTAACCCTATTATGTACATAGATATCTATACACCTGTTGATTTCAACCCTCCTACTCCAGATTCCAGAGTTTTTTGATGATTTTTATATATGACGTATTATTTCAGGCATTTTGAATTGAAATAATTTTTTATGACTTCCAGACTTTTTATTTTATTCCAGGCGTTTAGCGTCACGTTCCAGGTATTTTCAATGTTTTTTTGTACATATTCATTTCCCACTTTTATTTATTTAAAATTCGATTCTTTTGTTGTAATATATGCAGTTACGTACGCAAATAACAATTTTTTTTAAATTCTTTGTTTTTCCATACTTTCCGGATATCCTAAATAAAGTTTCATGCCTTCCAGATATTGTAATTTCTTATGTATTTGAAATAAATCTTATCCTTTCCACGCTTATGAAGTCAACGCGTTTGTTTTCCAGAAATTTATTAATTACGAGTTATATATTTTCCAGGAAATTATTTTTCACGTGCTTCAACCATCTTAAATAATTTCTAATTTTTTCCAGGGATTTCAGTCATTCAGCTTCAAAGATAATCTCATATTTTCCAGGATTTCGGAGTCAATATATCCAGGTACAGAACATAAATTTTATTCTTAAAAGGTATCAGAAAATTACCTCAAAATCCTGACTCTAGAATTTTGGTGTTCCAGGTATAAGAAATAAAATTGATTTTTAGTTTTCCAAGAGACAAACCTGGAATAGGAACTTTTCATTCTCTCTTACTGTGTTACAATTCTTTCTTACTGTGTTAACATTTTCCAGAAATTTGAAATTTAAAAAAAAACTTGGAAATATATTAATTTCCAGTTTACAAGGCTCTTTGATGTTTTAATTAATAACTTTCCAGGAATAATGAAGTTGTTTCTTATGCAATTTTTTTCAATGCGTTCCAGGATTTTCGAGTCATTTCTCAAGATTTCCAAAAAAAAAAATTAAAAATTACAAATAAAAAAAGGCCTGGTAAGAAAAATTACCCTAAAAGCAGGAAAAGTAACTAAAATATTATCCAAAATAGAGTGAAAAAAATAACTAAAATTCCTAAAAAAACAAAAAAAAAATACATGAAATCCTTGAAGAAGACTCATTTTTCAATGTCCTTATTAGATAAACACTTAGAAAATGAAAAAAAAATATTTAATTTAAATTTAATGTTATTTCATTTTTTAATTACTTAACGTTAGAATTTTGTCAAACTGTTAATTTTTTTCTTTGTATTTGTTTTTATATATTGCATTCTTTAAAAAAAAATCATTTTACAATTTTGTTTTTCTGATGTAATATAATTAATTTTAAAGGAAAATCTATTCTCTATTAATCAATTATTAAAATATGGATATCTGTGATACCTGCGACTTAAATAACGATATTGGAATTTTAGGATATTTAGGATTTTGATTTTTATTTGAGCTAATTAGCAAAGATTATTATTATTATAGAAAGGAATTTTTAAGTAGTTTTTGAAAAATTATATTTTTTATTCATGATTCAATTGCCTGGAAAAAAATCGCAATTTTTGTCATTTTCACATTGTTTTTGTTAAAATTATATTTTTTTCTACGTAATTTTTGTCATTTTTCAGGTAGTTAATGAACTTGAAAAACAAACTTTGACTGCCTGGACAAAGATATAAATAAAAAAACAATTTTTAGATAGTTTTTTGAAAAATTATATATTTTATCCATAGTCCAATTGCCTGGAAAAAAATCGCAATTTTTGTCACTTTCACATAGCTTTTGTAAAATTTATATTTTTTATCCACGTCATTTTTGTCATTTTTCAGGCAGTTAAAGAACTTAAAAAACAAACGTCAACTGCCTGGACAAAGATATAAATAAAAAAACAATTTTTAGGTAGTTTTTAGGAAATTTATATTTTTTATCCATGACTCAATTGCCTGGAAAAAAATCAAAATTTCTGTCTTTTTTTGACATAGCTTTTGTAAAAATTATATTTTTTATCCATGATTTAATTGCCTGGAAAGAAAAATCGAAATTTTTGTCATTTTCACATAGTTTTTGTAAAAAATATATTTTTTGTTCACGAGTTTTTGTCATAGTTTTTAGGCAGTTAAAGAACTTAAAAAACAAACGTCAACTGCCTGGACAAAGATATAAATTAAGAAACAATTTTTAGGTAGTTTTTTGAAAAATTATATTTTTTATCCATGATTCAATTGCCTGGAAAAAAATCTAAATTTCTGTCTTTTTTTGACATAGCTTTTGTTAAAATTATATTTTTTATCCACGTCATTTTTGTCATTTTTCAGGCAGTTAAAAAACTTAAAAAACAAACGTCAACGGCCTGGACAAAGATATAAATAAAAAAAACAATTTTTAGGAAGTTTTTTGAAAAATTATATTTTTTATCCATGATTCAATTGCCTGGAAAAAAATCTAAATTTCTGTCTTTTTTTGACATAGCTTTTGTTAAAATTATATTTTTTATCCACGTCATTTTTGTCATTTTTCAGGCAGTTAAAAAACTTAAAAAACAAACGTCAACGGCCTGGACAAAGATATAAATAAAAAAACAATTTTTAGGTAGTTTTTTGAAAAATTATATTTTTTATCCATGATTCAATTGCCTGGAAAAAAATCGCAATTTTTATCATTTTCACATAGTCTTTGTAAAAATTATATTTTTTATCCACGATATTTTTGTCATATTTTTTAGGCAGTTAAAGAACTTGAAAAACAAACGTCAACTGCCTGGACAAAGATATAAATTAAGAAACCATTTTTAGGAAATTTATATTTTTTATCAATGAATTAATTGCCTGGAAAAAAATTTCAATTTCTGTCATTTTCACATAGTTTTAGTAAAAATTATATTTTTTATCCACGTCATTTTTGTCATTTTTCAGGCAGTTAAAGAACTTAAAAAACAAACGTCAACTGCCTGGACAAAGATATAAATAAAAAAACAATTTTTAGGTAGTTTTTTGAAAAATTATATTTTTTATCCATGATTCAATTGCCTGGAAAAAAATATAAATAAAAAAACAAATATTAGGCAGTTTTTAGAAAATGTATATTTTTTCATCCATGATTCAATTGCCTGGAAAAAAATCGGAATTTTTGTCATTTTCACATAGTTTTTGTAAAAAATATATTTTTTGTCCACGATATTTTTGTCATAGTTTTTAGGCAGCTAAGGAGCTTGAAAAACAAACTTCAACTGCCTGGACAAGGATATAAATTAAGAAACAATTTTTAGATAGTTTTTAGGAAATTTCTATTTTTTATCCATAATTCAATTGCTTGGAAAAAAATCACAATTTTTGTCATTTTCACATAGTTTTTGTTAAAATTGTATTTTTTATCCACGATATTTTTGTTACATTTTTTAGGCGGTTAAAGAACTTGAAAAACAAACTTTGACTGCCTGGACAAAGATATAAATAAAAAAATAATTTTTAGGTAGTTTTTTATAAATTTATATTTTTTATCCATGATTCAATTGCCTGGAAAAAAATTACAATTTTTGTCACTTTCACATAGTTTTTGTAAAAATTATATTTTTTATCCACGATATTTTTGTCATATTTTTCAGGCAGTTAAAGAACTTGAAAAACAAACTTCAACTGCCTGGACAAAGATATAAATAAAAAAACAATTTTTAGGTAGTTTTTTTAAAAAATATATTTTTTATCTACGATTCATTTGCCTGAAAAAAATCGTAATCTTAATAATATAAAAATATGTGATAATATCAAAATAAAAATAGTTAAAATATTAATCGCTATATAATAATTTGTTAATATTTGAATATTGTTTACTGTTTTGCGTAATATAAATGCGTAAATATTTGAATATTGTTTACTGTTTTGTAATGTTAGGCTTATGTTTTATTTTTTGTATTTAATTTTTGTGGTCCTATTTTCATCCGTTTTATAATCTACATTTAATCTTAAAGTTTTATTACTAAGTATCTTTTATTTATATTTACTTTTCATAAGAATCTGTTGCTTATAAATCAAACTCTTTTATTTATGTTGTAACCTATTGGAACAATAAAATAGTCTAATTTATATGTAGTATAATTTGCTATAAATAAATATTTATTATTACTAATTAGTATTCTCTGATAAAAATTGTTTTCAATTTACTAGTCAATTTTTTTGACATATATTTCCCTCGTTAAAAAATTGTGAACCATTATAATAACATCCTTAGCATACCATAAAAATAGAAAAACCCTCCGGTTTTACGAGTGGGAAATCTTGTTATAATAACGATCCTCTTTTATACAGACACGAGTGTGGATGGCATGGCACCTTAAAGTAGTTTCCCCGTTAGAAATAATTTTTCGAATGTAAAATGCAAAAGATGGATCGTATTATGATTCCATCAAATTAAAAAAAACTGCATACCAAAGATGTCTAAGTATTTAGTTAATTATACCATAATTATCTTCAAATTTTTAATAAAGAAAAGGAGACATATGTGCACACTGACCCAATTACTATTTAATTATTGTTTTAATTTGCTTGCAATTTAATCCTAATAATGTATACTATATTATATAATCCCCCGACCAAAACTTCCGATGCCATTTCAGTTAGGTACCGAGAGGGATTAAATAAAGTTAATTTCGAAACTCTATTTCGCCCCTCTACTGTAATCTGTTTACCTTTAGTCGGGAAATTAACTTTGTAATTATTACACTTTTATCGTCAACAAGGTAATGTTGATTTTCAGCATCTATTGAACCGTTTTAGCAACGACAAATATTTTGAATATTCCACACGCTATTATTGGCAATGTTTTATATTCGAAAAAGTAATTAAACCCTATTTGTTGAACATTGTATTTTAACATACTAATACGAGGCATTGATGCATAACTTAAATGGCTATGGTTGACAATTCTTTATGATTTAATGAAAAAGCTATAACGATTAATTTGCTTTTGTTTAATTCTTCCTTATGTTTTTAAATATGATAAGACTATCTCTTTTTTTTCAAGTAATTAAGATTAAACGAGTTTTAATTTAGTGTAGAAATATTATGAGATTAATAGGAAAAATTGTGGAGAAAAATTGGGCGGAACTTAGGAAAGTTTAAATCAGGTGTTCCTGGAAGTAATTTTCAAATATTTCCGGAAATGTTAAAAATACGCCAACGATGTTTATATCGTTAAAAAGAGAATTAACAATTTTTTCTAAGTAGTTAAGGGTGGTATTGCGAATTTTTCCTAGAATGTTGGAAATTGATCCTTAACTTCCTGTAAGAAGTTAAAAACTGTTCCAGGAGTTTGGAGCATATGGAGAACTAATTAGGTTTTAAAAAACTTAGGTTTAAAAAACTAGGGGTACCTGTAAATATTAATTAAATAAAGGATTTGTAACTTAAGAGCTTTTTACAGAAACTCTAGGGTTACATGCAGTTATTTATTCAAAAAGTTCTAACCTAAATGAACGCTTCACAATTAATTTTTTAATGTTTTAAATTCTTCTAGGTACTTGGAAAAAAATTAGGAGTGCCTGGAAAAGTGTTTTTATTGTAATTAAAAGAGCTTTTCAGGACGATTATCTAAAAATTTATTACAAAATGCGTTATTTGGTTTATTTCCTTAGTGACGAGGTGAAAAAATTAAGAATTTCTGGAAGAATAGTCGATTTTTAAATTTTGGAAATTGATACTCAACTTCCTGGAAGAAATAAAAAATTATTGCAGAAATTTGAAAAAATTGACTAAACCTCCTTAAATTAATTAGGCCATACCATAGGTAACATGCTATGGCAAACTACCTGGAAGAAATTACTAATTAGTTTTAATTACCAAAAATAACTTGAAAAATGAACACAACTGCCTGTAATAAATTTATAATTATTCAAGGAACTTGCAATATTAAAAATGCCTGGAAAATTACACCTCAACTTCCTGGAAGAAGCTAAAAATTTTTCCAGTAGTTTGAAATATATCGAAAACTCAGAAGCAAGAAATTTAAAAAAAAACTAGGGGTACCTGGAAAAATTAATGATTCGAAGGTTTCGTAACTTAACAGCTTTTTACAGAAACTCTAGGGTTACATGCAGTTATTTATTCAAAAAGTTCTAACCTAAATGAACGCTTCACAATTAATTTTTTAATATTTTAAATTCTTCCAGGCACTTGAAAAAAAATTAGGAGTGCCTCGAAAAGTGGTTTTATTATCATTTAAAGAGCTTTTCAGGGCGATGATCTAAAAATTTATTACAAAATGCGTTATTTGGTTTATTTCCTTAGTGACGAGGTGAAAAAATTAAGAATTCCTGGAAGAATAGTCGATTTTTAAATTTTGGAATTTGATACTCAACTTCCTGGAAGAAATAAAAAATTATTGCAGAAATTTGAAAAAATTGACTAAACCTCCTTAAATTAATTAGGCCATACCATAGGTAACATGCTATGGCAAACTACCTGGAAGAAATTACTAATTTACTTTTAATTACCAGAAATAACTTGAAAAATGACCACAACTGCCTGGAATAAATTTATAATTATTCAAGGAAGTTGCAATATTAAAAATGCCGGGAAAATTACACCTCAACTTCCTGGAAGAAGCTAAAAATTTTTCCAGTAGTTTGAAATATATCGAAAACTCAGAAGCAAGAAATTTAAAAAAAACTGGGGGTACCTGGAAAAATTAATGAATTGAAGGTTTCGTAACTTAACAGCTTTTTACAGAAACTCTAGGGTTACATGCAGTTATTTATTTAAAAAGTTCTAACTTAAATGAACGTTTCACAATTAATTTTTTAATATTTTAAATTCTTCCAGGCAGTTGGAAAAAAATTAGGAGTCCCTGGAAAAGTGTTTTTATTGTTATTAAAAGAGCTTTTCAGGGCGATTATCTAAAAATTTATTACAAAATGTATTATTTGGTTTATTTCCTTAGTGACGAGGTGAAAAAATTAAGAATTTCTGGAAGAATAGTCGATTTTTAAATTTTGGAATTTGATACTCAACTTCCTGGAAGAAATAAAAAATTATTGCCGAAATTTGAAAAAATTGACTAAACCTCCTTAAATTAATTAGGCGATACCATAGGTAACATGCTATGGCAAACTACCTGGAAGAAATTACTAATTTACTTTTAATTACCAGAAATAACTTGAAAAATAATCACAACTGCCTGGAAGAATGGACAAAGTTATTCCAGAAACTTGAAATTAAGGAAAAAAACCCAAGATATCTGGCGCAATGTAAACATTAAACCTCAACTTCCTGGAATAAATTAAAAATTTATTACAGGAACTTGAAACGCATGGAAACCTACTTAAGTTTTCTTTTCAGGAAGTTGTAGGTCGTATTCTAAATTTTTCCAGGAAGTTCGGAAATTGACCTTCAATTACCTAGAAGAAATAAAAAATTATTCCAGAAACATATAACAATTAAATAATTCATCTTGAGATTAAAGGGTTTTCAAATTAGAGTCACAGTTCACACGAGTGTATACCCCGTTTAGTATCCACGAGAATCGATGCTTTCTGGTATGTTGCATATACTACATATGGTGGGCAACATGCTATTAAGGTGCGTCAAAACACCTAAACTCTCTAACCTAAACTGCCTGGAATAAATTTTAAAAATTTCTACAACTGCCTGAAAGAAATAAATTTCAAACATTACTAAGGTCTTCACTATCTCCTACTTACATAAGTCATATTACCTTTTTCACATTTCGAATTTTTGCAAAAAAGACCATCCTCTTGGCAACAACAAAATAAATTGAGTAGAAATTTTGCTGCTAATTTAATATATTAAAACATGCATAACTTAAATGGGCACGTGAGCACTTACTAGTTTTACAAAATAGTCAACAATGTACTCAAGGGGTAAACATTTTGCTTTAAACGACATTGAAAGACAACAATGTCTACTAAACCTTGAAATTTCAAATATTTAGGTCCCTCGATAAAATAGAGCCAAATTGAAATAGTTCCGAATTTCCGTTCATTAATTCCTCATATTACTACGCAGCATCAAATATTAATTATATCGAGGCATAAATCAAACTGTAACCAATATGGATAGTTTTAATTATTTCCGAAACCAGCGGTTGCTTAATATATTAACTATTTAGTAGCGTTACAATAACTTTCCATGTAGAATTTAGATTAAATCAATTTTATAATTCACTTAATTAAATTGTCTAAGTAGATAAATTTATATGAATTATAATTTAAATTAAGTCGATTGTTTATATATTATAACCGAACTTTTTAAATTTTACAGTGCGAATGGGGTTAAAAGAAAAACGAGTTGATTTGATGAAGGTTGTTGTGGCAGTTGACGTGTCCCGATTTAAATTTTACTGGCAGCCATTTATTATGTTCGCTTTAGCTTGATCAAATTTTCCCTCGTAAACATTTTGTTGTGCAACAAAAATGGGGTAATTAGAAAAAGTCAGGCACACTTTCAAGAAAAAAAAATTATTTATTTATTTATATACGGAAACAAATGTGTTTAATTTTTTTTTGTAGTTTTAATTTGTAAATTTTTCAAGGTAGTTTGGGTAGTTTTCTATCCATCTTAAGTGCCAGGAATAATTTTTCTATTACTCCATATTTCATACATATTTCACACAAATAAGGAGCTGTTCCTTTTAAATAATAAACAATTGACAACCATATCCATTTAAGTTATGCTTAAATTCCTCGTATCACTATATTAAATTAACAGTAAAAATTTTACTCACTTGACACATTTATTTTATTAATATTAGAATATGGGTGCCTACAAAAATTAATAAAATATATGTTATATACGAGTAAAAGATAGTGAACATATTAGTCATGTTTCAAACGCCTGGAATAATTTTTTATTTATTCCAGGAAGCTGAGGTTTAATTTCCAAATTTTTAGCAACTGATTTTTTAAAACTGATTATAATTTATGATCATTTTTAAGTAATAATCCCTAATTTGATAACTATGATAAAAGGTAAATTATACCTTCAAGAACAGGATTTTAAATTACTCATAGCTTTTAATTTAACAAAATCATATTAACGGTCTATTTATGATTTATTTCCATAGATTTGTCAAATTATTTATGTCTAGTTGAAAAATTGCAAAAAACCAATAAAATAATGCTTAAAACGCTTTAATTCAGATAAGAATCTACATTAGTTTATTAAGAGGAAGAGAGACAAGTAGTAAGGTAATAATTTATTATTTATTAGAGTATTTTTTAATGTATAAAGTCTACTGAAGTTAGTAACCTAAAAGTCCAGTATTTTTTAACTATTTGCATTTTTCATGTTTTCACTTGAGGTTATGTCAAAAATGAAATATTGACTATTCCCTGGTGAATATGATAATTATGATACAGGAATTTTTTCAGATATTAAATGCCTGGAATATTTTCTCATTTCTTCCAAGGCAATTGTGCTAATTTTTAAGAAATACTCTTACAAGAACATCTATCAAAAACATCATTAAAAGAAATCATAAAGAATTGACAACCATACCCATTTAGGTTATGCGTAAATAATGACCATACATTTTCTTTTATTTTATGGCATACTTACGTAACACTATATTCCCATCTTCTTAAATTAATTTATATACGGGAGACATTTCGTTTTGTAAATGAAGACCCTTTTGCATGTCTTTACTCGTCACAAGTTGTAATTTTAACATCGAATAAATTTAAGACGAGTAATCGGCGAGAAAGGTGTTAAAGCACCTTAATGTTTTATTACTGCTCAGTTTCAATTTATTCTTGTAACTTAGCCTTAATTAGGTAAAATGAATACATTATCAGATATTCCCCCTTATCTTTTAAGCGACTTTCGAAAATACTTTACCTAACATTAGCCTTGTCATTGTCTGTTAGGAAAAAAGGTAATAGCATCTTTTTTTTGAAGTTTGCCAATCTATATTACCGGGAAAATCCATTAACTTTCTTGCTTTTGCTAATCTATTCAAGCCATTACCGGAACGTCACGGATGATTACAAAAAGCTCTAAATGTTATTCTGTACCTGTTTTAAAGCTATTTTTCAACCTAACTTTTAGTGCAACGTAGTGGTAAGTAGCTTTTCGCGAAAGAGGGCCTGTATTTAAGTGCATTTTTTGGTTAAGACAAACTTTCCATAAAGGATCCCGAAAGTACATTGTAACACAGTTTCTTTATTTTTTAAATATGGAAATAGGAGCTTTTCCCTTAAATTATAAGTTCTGACTTGAACGAACAATTAATTATTTAATTTTTTAAAATCTTCCAGGTACTTGATAAAAAACTAGGAGTGCCTGAAAAAAGTATTTTTATTGTCATTAAAAGAGCTTTTAAAGCCATTTTTCCAAAAATTTATTACCGAATTCTGAATTAACAATTTTGTTTATTTCCTTATGCTTACGGCTTAGAATAGTCGATTATTAAATTTTGGAAATTGATACTCAACTTCCTGGAAGAAATAAAAAATTATTCCAGGAATTTGAAAAAATTACCTGGAAAATATTAGTAATTGACCTTTATTTACCAGAAAAAGTTTTTAAAAAATGACCTCAAATGCCTGGAAGAAATAAAAAAATTATTCCAGAAATTAAAAATTAGGGAAAACTGCCCAAGATACTTGCAACAATGTAAACATTAAACCTCAACTTCCTGGAATAAATTAAAAAATTATTACAGGAACTTGAAACGCATGGAAACCTAGTTAAGTTTTCTTTCCAGGAAGTTGTAGGTCATTTTTAAATGATAATAATTTATGATCATCTTTAAATAATAATCCTTAATTTGATAACTATGATAAAAGATAAACCATACATTCAAGAACAGGATTTTAAATTACTCATAGTTTTTAATTTAACAAAATCATATTAACGGTCTATTTATGATTTATTTCCATAGATTTGTCAAATTATTTATGTCTAGTTGAAAAATTGCAAAAAACCAATAAAATAATGCTTAAAACGCTTTTATTCAAATAAAATTTTATATTAGTTTATTAAGAGGAAGAGAGGCAAGTAGTAAGGGAATCGAACATAATTTATTATTTATTAGAGTATTTTTACATAATAATGTATTAAGATCTATTAAAGTTAGTAACCTAAAAGTCCAGTATTTTTTAACTATTTGCATTTTTCATGTTTTCACTTGAGGTTATGTCAAAAATGAAATATTGACTATTCCCTGGTGAATATGATAATTATGATACAGGAATTTTTTCAGATATTAAATGCCTGGAATAATTTCTCATTTCTTCCAAGGCAATTGTGCTAATTTTTAAAAAATACTCTTACAAGAACATCTATCAAAAACATCATTAAAAGAAATCATAAAGAATTGACAACCATACCCATTTAGGTTATGCGTAAATAATGACCAAACATTTTCTTTTATTTTATGGCTTACTTATGTAACACTATATTCCCATCTTCTTAAATTAATTTATATAGGGGAAACATTTCGTTTTGTAAATGAAGACCCTTTTGCACGCCTTTACTCGTCACAAGTTGTAATTTTAACATCGAATAAATTTAAGACGAGTAATCGGCGAGAAAGGTGTTAAAGCACCTTAATGTTTTATTACTGCTCAGTTTCAATTTATTCTTGTAACTTAGCCTTAATTAGGTAAAATGAATACATTATCAGATATTCCCCCTTATCTTTTAAGCGACTTTCGAAAATACTTTACCTAACATTAGCCTTGTCATTGTCTGTTGGGAAAAAAGGTAATAGCATCTTTTTTTTGAAGTTTGCCAATCTATATTACCGGGAAAATCCATTAACTTTCTTGCTTTTGCTAATCTATTCAAGCCATTACCGGAACGTCACGGATGATTACAAAAAGCTCTAAATGTTATTCTGTACCTGTTTTAAAGCTATTTTTCAACCTAACTTTTAGTGCAACGTAGTAGTAAGTAGCTTTTCGCGAGAGAGGGCCTTTATTCGAGTGCATTTTTTGGTTTAGACAAACTTTCCATAAAGGATCCCGAAAGTACATTGTAACACAGTTTCATTATTTTTTAAATATGGAAATAGGAGCTTTTCCTTTAAATTATAAGTTCTGACTTGAACGAACGTTTCACAATTAATTATTTAATTTTTTAAAATCTTTCAGGTACTTGGTAAAAAACTAGGAGTGCCTGAAAGAAGTGTTTTTATTGTCATTAAAAGAGCTTTCAAAGCCATTTTTCCAAAAATTTATTACCGAATTCTGAATTAACAATTTTGTTTATTTCCTTATGCTTACGGCTTAGAATAGTCGATTATTAAATTTTGGAAATTGATACTCAACTTCCTAGAAGAAATAAAAAATTATTCCAGGAATTTGTAAAAACTACCTGGAAAATATTAGTAATTGACCTTTATTTACCAGAAATAATTTAAAAAAAAATGACCTCAAATGCCTGGAAGAAACAAAAAAAATTATTCCAGAAACTTGAAATTAGGGAAAACTGCCCAAGATACTTGCAACAATGTAAACATTAAACCCCAACCTCCTGGAATAAATTAAAAAATTATTACAGGAACTTGAAACGCATGGAAACTTAGTTAAATTTTCTTTCCAGGAAGTTGTAGGTCATTTTTAACTGAAAATAATTTATGATCATTTTTAAATAATAATCCTTAATTTGATAACTATGACAAAAGGTAAACCATACATTCAGGAACAGGATTTTAAATTACTCATAGCTTTTATTTTAACAAAATCATATTAACGGTCTATTTATGGTCTATTTCCATAGATTTGTCAAATTATTTATGTCTAGTTAAAAAATTGCAAAAAAACAATAAAATAATGCTTAAAACGCTTTCATTCAAATAAGAATTTATATTAGTTTATTAAGAGGAAGAGAGGCAAGTAGTAAGGGAATCAAACATAATTTATTATTTATTTGAGTATTTTTACATAACAATGTATAAAGATCTATTAAAGTTAGTAACCTAAAAGTCCAGTATTTTTTAACTATTTGCATTTTTCATGTTTTCACTTATGATTATGTCAAAAATGAAATATTGACTATTCCCTGGTGAATATGATAATTATGATACAGGAATTTTTTCAGATATTAAATGCCTGGAATATTTTCTCATTTCTTCCAAGGCAATTGTGCTAATTTTTAAAAAATACTCTTAGAAGAACATCTATCAAAAATATCATTAAAAGAAATCATAAAGAATTGACAACCATACCCATTTAGGTTATGCGTAAATAATGACCAAACATTTTCTTTTATATTATGGCTTACTTACGTAACACTATATTCCCATGTTCTTAAAATAATTTATATACGGGAGACATTTCGTTTTGTAAATGAAGACCCTTTTGCACGCCTTTACTCGTCACAAGTTGTAATTTTAACATCGAATTAATTTAAGACGAGTAATCGGCGAGAAAGGTGTTAAAGCACCTTAATGTTTTATTACTGCTCAGTTTCAATTTATTCTTGTAACTTAGCCTTAATTAGGTAAAATGAATACATTATCAGATATTCCTCCTTATCTTTTAAGCGACTTTCGAAAATACTTTACCTAACATTAGCCTTGTCATTGTCTGTTAGGAAAAAAGGTAATAGCGTCTTTTTTTTGAAGTTTACCAATCTATATTACCGGGAAAATCCATTAACTTTCTTGCTTTTGCTAATCTATTCAAGCCATTACCGGAACGTCACGGATGATTACAAAAAGCTCTAAATGTTATTCTGTACCTGTTTTAAAGCTATTTTTCAACCTAACTTTTAGTGCAACGTAGTAGTAAGTAGCTTTTCGCGAGGAGGGGCCTTTATTTAAGTGCATTTTTTGGTTTAGACAAACTTTCCATAAAGGATCCCGAAAGTACATTGTAACACAGTTTCTTTATTTTTTAAATATGAAAATAGGAGCTTTTTTATTAATTATAAGTAATTGAGAAACATATTCCTAGGTCTCAGATGTTAACGGTAGATAGTTAGTAAATACGGTTAGATATTGACGGCTTACAAATTTAAGCAGGGAGAATAACTACAATGGGTCTATGGTTTAATTCAAAAATCAGATATAATTACTTTAAACAATATAAGATTAAACGACTTACCTGTAAGGAAGTTCAATCTTTATTATGCGAGTAGCCACGTCCTTATATAGAGCAACCCACCCAAGTCTATTATCTATGTATCTGATAACTTTTTTCTAATTCCCACAACCCAGACTGATTTTTGAGCTTCACAGACACTTCAACGTAATGACGATCGTACCGAGGAGGATTTTTTCTCTGTCTCTTTATAGTGCGTAGTGTAACTCCAGAGGCGTTACTACAGAATGTTCTATATAAGAACGTGGCTACTCGCATAATAAAGATTGAACTTCCTTACAGGTAAGTCGTTTAATTTTATATTTTTCACCTTATTTCAGGCGTTAATTATTAGAAATTCCAGAAAATGTTGAATTATTATTTATGTCCTCCAGCGAGTTGCAATTTTTTATAATTCCCGGGCATATGAAGGTATTTTAGGTTTCTTTCTGCAGTTTTTCGCTCGATAGTAGATAGTTTTAAATATAAATCTCTTCCAGGCAATTTTTCACTATAATTCAGGAATTTTAAATAATTTTTTTTAAAGATTTTGGACTAATTTTGTAAATCATCGAACCATTTGAAATTATTTTGAGTTTCAAACAGTTTCTAATTACAAGTAAATTCAGGTTATCGTCTATTGTTTCGCATTCTACCGCATTTTATCTCTCTAGTATGCCTTAAATTACTATGAAATATTGCTTTTCGTATGTACTTGAACCGATCACAGATGTAAATGATCAATTTATTGCGATCGTCAATGATTCCTGGGTCTCAGAGAGGTTTTCATGTCAAAAAGGGGGTCAAAAGTCCATTATTTCGCATTCTACCGCATCTCACCTCTCTAGTATGCCTTAAATCACTCTGAAATGTTACTTTTTATATCTAATTAAACCGATCACAGACGTAAATGATTAATTCATTGCGATCGTCAATGATTCCTGGGTCTCAGAGAGGTTTTCATGTCAAAAAAGGGGTCAAAAGTCCATTATTTCGCATTCTACCGCATCTCACCTCTTTAGTATGCCTTAAATCACTCTGAAATGTTACTTTTTATATCTAATTGAACCGATCACAGACGTAAATGATTAATTCATTGCGATCGTCAATGATTCCTGGGTCTCAGGGAGGTTTTCATGTAAAAAAGGGGGTCAAAAGTCCATTATTTCGCATTCTACCGCATCTCACCTCTCTAGTATGCCTTAAATCACTCTGAAATGTTACTTTTTATATCTAATTAAACCGATCACAGACGTAAATGATTAATTCATTGCGATCGTCAATGATTCCTGGGTCTCAGAGAGGTTTTCATGTCAAAAAAGGGGTCAAAAGTCCATTATTTCGCATTCTACCGCATCTCACCTCTTTAGTATGCCTTAAATCACTCTAAAATGTTACTTTTTATATCTAATTAAACCGATCACAGATGTAAATGATTAATTCATTGCGATCGTCAATGATTCCTGGGTCTCAGGGAGGTTTTCATGTAAAAAAGGGGGTCAAAAGTCCATTATTTCGCATTCTACCGCATCTCACCTCTCTAGTATGCCTTAAATCACTCTGAAATGTTACTTTTTATATCTAATTGAACCGATCACAGACGTAAATGATTAATTCATTGCGATCGTCAATGATTCCTGGGTCTCAGAGAGGTTTTCATGTCAAAAAAGGGGTCAAAAGTCCATTATTTCGCATTCTACCGCATCTCAACTCTTTAGTATGCCTTAAATCACTCTGAAATGTTACTTTTTATATCTAATTAAACCGATCACAGATGTAAATGATTAACTCATTGCGATCGTCAATGATTCCTGGGTCTCAGGGAGGTTTTCATGTAAAAAAGGGGGTCAAAAGTCCATTATTTCGCATTCTACCGCATCTCACCTCTTTAGTATGCCTTAAATCACTCTGAAATGTTACTTTTTATATCTAATTAAACCGATCACAGACGTAAATGATTAATTCATTGCGATCGTCAATGATTCCTGGGTCTCAGGGAGGTTTTCATGTCAAAAAAGGGGTCAAAAGTCCATTATTTCGCATTCTACCGCATCTCACCTCTTTAGTATGCCTTAAATCACTCTGAAATGTTACTTTTTATATCTAATTAAACCGATCACAGACGTAAATGATTAATTCATTGCGATCGTCAATGATTCCTGGGTCTCAGGGAGGTTTTCATGTCAAAAAAGGGGTCAAAAGTCCATTATTTCGCATTCTACCGCATCTCACCTCTTTAGTATGCCTTAAATCACTCTGAAATGTTACTTTTTATATCTAATTAAACCGATCACAGACGTAAATGATTAATTCATTGCGATCGTCAATGATTCCTGGGTCTCAGGGAGGTTTTCATGTCAAAAAAGGGGTCAAAAGTCCATTATTTCGCATTCTACCGCATCTCACCTCTTTAGTATGCCTTAAATCACTCTGAAATGTTACTTTTTATATCTAATTAAACCGATCACAGACGTAAATGATTAATTCATTGCGATCGTCAATGATTCCTGGGTCTCAGGGAGGTTTTCATGTCAAAAAAGGGGTCAAAAGTCCATTATTTCGCATTCTACCGCATCTCACCTCTTTAGTATGCCTTAAATCACTCTGAAATGTTACTTTTTATATCTAATTAAACCGATCACAGACGTAAATGATTAATTCATTGCGATCGTCAATGATTCCTGGGTCTCAGGGAGGTTTTCATGTAAAAAAGGGGGTCAAAAGTCCATTATTTCGCATTCTACCGCATCTCACCTCTTTAGTATGCCTTAAATCACTCTGAAATGTTACTTTTTATATCTAATTAAACCGATCACAGACGTAAATGATTAATTCATTGCGATCGTCAATGATTCCTGGGTCTCAGGGAGGTTTTCATGTCAAAAAAGGGGTCAAAAGTCCATTATTTCGCATTCTACCGCATCTCACCTCTTTAGTATGCCTTAAATCACTCTGAAATGTTACTTTTTATATCTAATTAAACCGATCACAGATGTAAATGATTAACTCATTGCGATCGTCAATGATTCCTGGGTCTCAGGGAGGTTTTCATGTAAAAAAGGGGGTCAAAAGTCCATTATTTCGCATTCTACCGCATCTCACCTCTTTAGTATGCCTTAAATCACTCTGAAATGTTACTTTTTATATCTAATTAAACCGATCACAGATGTAAATGATTAACTCATTGCGATCGTCAATGATTCCTGGGTCTCAGGGAGGTTTTCATGTAAAAAAGGGGGTCAAAAGTCCATTATTTCGCATTCTACCGCATCTCACCTCTTTAGTATGCCTTAAATCACTCTGAAATGTTACTTTTTATATCTAATTAAACCGATCACAGACGTAAATGATTAATTCATTGCGATCGTCAATGATTCCTGGGTCTCAGGGAGGTTTTCATGTCAAAAAAGGGGTCAAAAGTCCATTATTTCGCATTCTACCGCATCTCACCTCTTTAGTATGCCTTAAATCACTCTGAAATGTTACTTTTTATATATAATTAAACCGATCACAGATGTAAATGATTAACTCATTGCGATCGTCAATGATTCCTGGGTCTCAGGGAGGTTTTCATGTAAAAAAGGGGGTCAAAAGTCCATTATTTCGCATTCTACCGCATCTCACCTCTTTAGTATGCCTTAAATCACTCTGAAATGTTACTTTTTATATCTAATTAAACCGATCACAGACGTAAATGATTAATTCATTGCGATCGTCAATGATTCCTGGGTCTCAGGGTGGTTTTCATGTAAAAAAGGGGGTCAAAAGTCCATTATTTCGCATTCTACCGCATCTCACCTCTCTAGTATGCCTTAAATCACTCTGAAATGTTACTTTTTATATCTAATTAAACCGATTACAGACGTAAATGATTAATTCATTGCGATCGTCAATGATTCCTGGGTCTCAGAGAGGTTTTCATGTCAAAAAAGGGGTCAAAAGTCCATTATTTCGCATTCTACCGCATCTCACCTCTTTAGTATGCCTTAAATCACTCTGAAATGTTACTTTTTATATCTAATTGAACCGATCACAGACATAAATGATCAATTTATTGCGTTCGTCAATGATTCCTGGGTCTCAGAGAGGTTTTCATGTCAAAAAAGGGGTCAAAAGTCCATTATTTCGCATTCTACTGCATCTTACCTCTCTTGTATGTCTTAAATCACTCTGAAATGTTAATTTTCACATGTAATTGAACCAATCATAGACGTAAATGATCAATTTATTGCGATCGTCAATGATTCCTGGGTCTCAGAGAGGTTTTCATGTCAAAAAGGGGGTCAAAAGTCCATTATTTCGCATTCTACCGCATCTCACCTCTCTAGTATGCCTTAAATCACTCTGAAATGTTACTTTTTATATCTAATTAAACCGATCACAGACGTAAATGATTAATTCATTGCGATCGTCAATGATTCCTGGGTCTCAGAGAGGTTTTCATGTCAAAAAAGGGGTCAAAAGTCCATTATTTCGCATTCTACCGCATCTCACCTCTTTAGTATGCCTTAAATCACTCTGAAATGTTACTTTTTATATCTAATTGAACCGATCACAGACGTAAATGATTAATTCATTGCGATCGTCAATGATTCCTGGGTCTCAGGGAGGTTTTCATGTAAAAAAGGGGGTCAAAAGTCCATTATTTCGCATTCTACCGCATCTCACCTCTTTAGTATGCCTTAAATCACTCTGAAATGTTACTTTTTATATCTAATTGAACCGATCACAGACGTAAATGATTAATTCATTGCGATCGTCAATGATTCCTGGGTCTCAGAGAGGTTTTCATGTCAAAAAAGGGGGTCAAAAGTCCATTATTTCGCATTCTACCGCATCTCACCTCTCTAGTATGCCTTAAATCACTCTAAAATGTTACTTTTTATATCTAATTGAACCGATCACAGACGTAAATGATTAATTCATTGCGATCGTCAATGATTCCTGGGTCTCAGGGAGGTTTTCATGTAAAAAAGGGGGTCAAAAGTCCATTATTTCGCATTCTACCGCATCTCACCTCTTTAGTATGCCTTAAATCACTCTGAAATGTTACTTTTTATATCTAATTGAACCGATCACAGACGTAAATGATTAATTCATTGCGATCGTCAATGATTCCTGGGTCTCAGAGAGGTTTTCATGTCAAAAAAGGGGTCAAAAGTCCATTATTTCGCATTCTACCGCATCTCACCTCTCTAGTATGCCTTAAATCACTCTAAAATGTTACTTTTTATATCTAATTGAACCGATCACAGATGTAAATGATCAATTCACTGCGATCGTCAATGATTCCTGGGTCTCAGAGAGGTTTTCATGTCAAAAAAGGGAACAAAAGTCCATTATTTCGGATTCTACCGCATCTCACCTCTCTAGTATGCCTTAAATCACTCTGAAATGTTACTTTTCGTATGTAATTGAACCGATCACAGACGTAAATGATCAATTCATTGCGATCGTCAATGATTCCTGGGTCTCAGAGAGGTTTTGATGTCAAAAAGTGGGTCAAAAGTCCGTTATTTCGCATTTTACCTCATTTCACGTCTCGAATATGCTTTGAATAATTTTGAAATATCACTTTTCGTATATTTCGATATTGAACCGATGATCTAAACGTAATAATTCCATACGGTATTTATATAAAATAAAGAAAACACACAAAATTAATTTAAAAGCCTCGCAAAAATGACAATGAAAGAACGAAATCTAAATAATATTTAAAATGTTAGAACATATTAAAAATTAAAGTAGCTTTCGTGAGAATGGCCTTATTTGAGTGCATTTTTTGGTTTATATATAAATAATACTTTTAGGGCATATGTTTTGAAAAAGAAATAAGTATCACAGAGAACATCGCCCTTAACAGTAAAATAATGTCTTCTCGATTCAATGCGAAATCCTGACGGATTCCTGAACCCTCCCGAAACCGTAAATTCATTTATATTAGGGAAGGGAAATTAATTTTCACCTTTCCGTACTTACCAGCCGAAATCAATCTGACTCCGGCGTGGCTTAAGATCGATAACCAATTTAAGGTAAATTACTTTCATGTTTCTCTAAAACTTTTTCGCGAAAGTGGAATTTTTCACTCGGCGGGGGGCGCGGACGAAAATTGCCGAAAACTCCGAAAATGTGCGGCAAACAAGTTTAACGAAGGACGTCCTCGTGATCCTTTTTTTAGCCGTAGGTGCGTCCTGATTTACGATTTTGTTATCTGTTATATCTGAACAATTTATCTTGGGTTAACATTTTTTAGGTTTGACTTAATTACCGTAATGGTAGTTAGAAAAAAAATTGTACCTAACAGTGGTAATAATTTATATAAACATTTATTTAAGAAAATTCAAAATTTACTATTATCGGCAACTTCAACAAAGCTACGTAACAACTTATTCCAGGCAAACCAAATCAGAAATAGAAATAGTGTACTTCTGAATTGTTATTGTATCTATAGTAGTAATAATAATTTGCTTATAGTCGGTTAATTTGCATATTTATCAAAAAATTTATATTCCCAATCAGACTTTAATACCGAGGGAGTTGTATCGTTGGCATGTAACCATTATTGATGCGTATAATTAATATCCGAAAGCTCCATTTACTAATTATTTGTTTCATGTTTCATCGCATCCTAAACCGATGAAACGTTTTGAATTTCGCGACATCAATTTATACTTCGAAATATAGCCGCAACCGAGTAACCCTTTGTCATGATTTATTGACGGTCGCTGTATGTTAACTCTCTGGCCGCAATTAATCATTTCTGATGGTTGGCGCAGTCGAACGTCACTTAGACCATTCAGTTTGTAGAAGAATGAGTTTCTATTTAAGAGTGGAAACTTATCAAGTAGTAGGTGAAATTAAAGTGGATTCAGTAGATCCATAAAGCCTAAGGAAAGAATGAAAAATTGCGATATTAAGTAGTTCCAGATGGTCAGTGGTTTTAGACCTAAACACTAAACCATCCTTTAGTTTCACATATTTTTCAGAGAAAATCATGTATTATACAACGGAATGTTTTGATCAACAAATCCAAGAAAAAGCATATAGATTTAATTAATGTTTCATTAAGAATGTGATATATGTGTATTGTGCAAGGTATACCAATAATAAGTAACTTATAAATTAAACAATTTTTTTTGCCACCTGGATATCATATAGTTAAAAATTTTAAAGAGTTTTAAATCAGTCTAAGATTCTTTTAGACTCTCAAAGTCAAGTTTAATAATTTTTTTGTCATTTTACGTATTTTTTTCGTCTTCAAAGTATTTCATATTTTTGCCTTTATTTTGAGGGACCTAAATTATTTTTAAATTTTATGACAGGAAATTGAATAAAGTCCAGGCATTTTTAATACCTTTAATGTCATTCTGACCGTTCACAATTTCCTGAAAGTATTTTCAGGCATATTTTACGTCATATTTCCAGGCTTTTAAATTAATTTTTTCAGGTATTTAAAATAAGTTTTATTCCAAACTTTTAGAGACCTACTTTGTCTTATTTGATGCATTTGAAATATTTTCTCCTTTTTTCCAGGCTTACAATTTTATTTAATAATTTAATCTTATTTAATGTAAATTATTTTAGACACGTAAAATGAATTTTATTTAATTTTTGATATTATACGTAATTTTGCTAATTTTCAATGTATTTAATATTTTCTCTTTATTTTTTAGGTCTTTGGAATAATTCCGTGTCTTTCAATCATTTGAAAAAATTATACTGTAGACATCTATTTGTTATATTCTATAATAAATGAATTTAAGCGAAGGATTCGTATTCGTATTTATTTAAGTTATGCATGGCTTTAATAAGATTATTTTTTATATTTTACCTCAAAGTTGATTTATTTTAAATAATGTTATAAGCAAACTGAATTATAAGCAAATTTTTGAATAAAAAGTAATTTCTGCAAGAAGAGAATTTTCATTAAAAATTCAGGAAAAAATCCAAAAAGTTATATAGGGTGACCACGGTAACTTTGGCAAAAATTTGCGGCAGGTGGGAAAGCAATAAGGCAATCCTGGCAACCTATCGTACACGAGCCACAAATTAAACGCTTTAGTTCAAAAACAAAAAGATGTAATAATTGCTATAAAGCTTTCCACAAAAAATACCGGAGATAACTTATAAAACTAAAATTATTAAAGTAAAAGTAGTCTTAAATTAACAGGATTAAAATAAAACAAAAACAAAGTGATGGACAGGGGCACTACAACAGATGCTCGAAGTGCTGCCCGTTCTCCTGGATGCATTTATCGATCCGTTGGTGCCATGAAGTTCGCATTCGAGCGAAAACACCCTGCTGCTCTCGAATGAACTCTGCGGCCATTACGCAGGACAACCATCGTGCTGCCACCACATGTTATTAATAATCTGTAGGGGCAAATCTTCAAAATATTCCTGTAACTGGCCTTGGAGAAATATCAAATAATTTTCTGCATTCAAGCGGGCTGGTAGAACGTATGGACCAAGCAAGTGGTCGCCGACAATGCCAGCCTAAACATTAACAAAAAACTACTTTTGATATCCTCGAACATGCATGGCATGCGGGTTCTCTTGCGACCAGAAGTGGTTGTTGTGGGCGTTGAACATACCTTCTCTAGAAAAGCCCTTTTCGTCGGTGGAACAAACATACCACAGGAAATCAGAATTTTCTCCAATGCGTTGGTTTAACCACTGGCAGTAGTGAAGGCGCCGAGGGGGATCGTCAGGAAAGAGATGTTGAACTTTCTTCAATTTAAATGGGTGTAAATTGTTGTCGTGAAAGATATTCCATATCGTCCCATGGCTGCAACCCACTTCGAAAGCGACCTGATAAATGTACTTTTGGAGATTGTCGGCAATACGTGCCATTACAGCATCTTCAAATCCATCACGTGCTAGACGCAGTCATCCTCGCTTCTGCTGTACCTAGTTAACAGTCCCGTATAAACGACTTATAATAAATTTATACTTTGGCCATAAAAAATACTTTTAAAGAACAAGACTTATTTTGTCAAAATTTCGAAAACTTTTAAGTAAAAATTACCAAACTTGAAAAACAATATTATTCAAAAAAACTTAATTATCGAAAAAAATATTTTTAATTCAATAACTTTTTAGGTACAAGAAAATATTAATAAAAAAATTAAAAGTGTTTCACGAAATTAAAAAAAAGAATTTCCATTAACAAAAATATATATATAATAGAAAAATAAATGATATTCTTTATTTACCATAAAAACACTATATACAAAATACAATATATTTAAAAAAAAATAATAAAAACATAAAACTTTCATACATCTAGTACATATTAACCTACTGACATCAGCAGAAGTTATCGTAAATCGATTTTACCCTAAAATTGAGACCTTTAATTTGTAAAGAATTATAACCAAATTTTTAAATAAAAAATAAATTCTGTAAGTAAATGCTCTTCAGATCCATTTAAGTTATGCATTATTTTTTTTTAATTTATGCTTATTTTATTTCTCATTTCTCTCAAAATCTGGTCTGCAGCAGATCGTTTTAAACCAAAAAAAAATTCCTCGTGTCCATTTAAGTTATGCACAGCTTTAATTAATTTAATTTTTGGGGTCTTACTGTAAAAAACCATAATTTAAAAAAAATATTTAAATTCTCAGTAAAATGGCAAAAATTTTTAGAATTGTTTACTTAAATTTGGACTTTTTATATCTTTGAGTCTTTTCAAGTAATTTGACCTAAAATACTTCTTAAATTTTAGGGAATAGGGGATTGAGTCCGCGTACTGAATATTTGGTACTCGCGGGGTAAACTAGGCTAATGAATCAAATAAGTATGCATTTAATAAGGAATTTTGGTAATTGGTTTATTTCGTTTTTTTAAAGCAATACGATGTTTTAAAAATCATAAAATTTAGATTTTTCAATTAATTATTTAATAACTACTTGTTTACTTTTGAAACCCCATAACTTTCATAAGTTTATGTTGTTTAACCAGTTAGCAGCCCATCAGAGCAAACTTTTTGCCTTCAATTTTCTCGAAAACCATCGTTCTGGGCGATGTGCAACAAGAGTACCTTTTTTGTAGGAAAAAATATGTAGTTTTTAAAAAATGAACCCACGTTGCGAAGAAAATAACCTAAAAAAAGTTATTCACGAATTAACCCCCTACCCTTGCAAAAACTACCCTTTCCGATTTTCCAAATTATTTTTCAGTATCACCATTTGATTTTGGGTCAAAATTTATGGCAGAGGATTTTTTTTCGAAATTTTAACTCGTTTTTTAAGCCTACAATTTCAAAAACCCGTTTTTTAAATTTACCCTTTTAGTACCCCTAACTCCCTTAATATGCATTTTCCGCCCTATAGTTATAGGAACTTTTTTTAAAATTTTTAGGAGTACTATCACCCCCCGAATTTTTTTACACCATTTCAATGACACCCTGTATATACAAAATACAATATATTTAAAAAAAACTATGAAAATATAAAACTTTCATACATCTAGTACATATTAACCTACTGACATCAGCAGGAGTTATCGTAAATCGATTTTACCCTAAAATTAAGACCTTTAATTTGATAAGAACTATAACCAAATTTTTAAATAAAAAATAAATTCTGTAAGTAAATGCTCTTCAGATCCATTTAAGTTATGCATTATTTTATTTTAATTTATGCTTATTTTATTTCTCATTTCTCTCAAAATCTGGTCTGCAGCAGATCGTTTTAAACCAAAAAAAAATCCTCATGTCCATTTAAGTTATGCACAGCTTTAACTAATTTAATTTTTGGGGTCTTACTGTAAAAAACCATAATTTAAAAAAAATATTTAAATTCTCAGTAAAATGGCAAAAATTTTTAGAATTGTTTACTTAAATTTGGACTTTTTGTATCTTTGAGTCTTTTCAAGTAATTTGACCTAAAATACTTCTTAAATTTTAATCCAGGAATTTTAAATACGCTTTTTATTCATTACTGTAATATTTTGAAGACTTTTAAACTAATTTAAAGCATCTTTCAGGCATCTAAGTTATTTTAAACTCCTTTCAGACCTTAAGAGACATATTTGATTTAATTTCACACACAGTGCATTACAAGGATAAGATTCGTAATCCCTGGAGGGTGCGTAGAGTGAGTACTAGTAAAAAAATAAACTTAACATACCAAGTCTCTTTAGGCATCATTCACATACCTTACTAATGAGAAAACTTATATTATTATAACGTATAATCGGAGCATTTGGAAATTTAAATTCGGCACACCGACGCTATCTAAGCAACATTAAAATTCAACAAAAAAGGCAAAAGAAAACTACCCTTATTCATTCCTTAAGTATACTTGTTGAGCCCCGAAAGTTGGCTGTAAATGAAGCTTAAGTGAAAATAATGCAAAAACTTTAAGATTTATTCGAGAATAAACGTAAAGTAGAACAAAAATGCGGTAGTAAATTTTGTTTTTTCTTAGTGGCGGTGTTATTTGTTTTATTTGCGAAAAGTGGCCGAATATAAAGTATCGTCAAGAAGAAAGAGAAGAGGTGGAAAAAATTGCTTTCGTATTGTAATTAAGAGAGAGAGAGAACAGATGGAATACTTGAAACAATTGTAGCGGAATATTGCGGATTACGGTTTTGTCTAGACTTGTATCTAAACTTGAAAATGCAAGCCTATGTTCGTGTCTTATTTATGGAACTGGTCGATATCGTAATTGATCTTCCGCTGCAACTCACTGGTGGTATAAGATAAATTAAGTAAAAACCACTTATTCTAGTGTCACCAAGGCAAACTTCTCATCTACACAAACGACTTAAACTTCAACCAATGTGTTTATTTCACTTCGGTTTATTGTTTTAAAGTTTCCAGGACCCATTAAGCGCTGTTATCCCCGTCCGTATGCCTGAGTTGTTGCTTTTCTAAGTCAGTATAAAGTTACTTGATTTGATGTGCATTTAGGAAAATTTGATAGTCAGTTGTTATGTGTTGCCTATTTACTTGTCTATCAGTGCCTCGCTGTTCGAATAATAGTTTAATTAATGACTTATTAAGGTATTTTATGATTAGGTAAAGAATCTCCCGTATATAAAAAGATATAAAGCAATAAAATCGATGTTATTGATATTTCACTAATATCTTACACTTTATCTATTATATATAGTTTGGAAACGATACTTGCATTTTCTATATACTAGCTACCTTGGATTATTTAAAAGATATGACTGAAACAGATCAGGCTAGACTCGTGAGAAACTGACCTCAGATAAATTGCATGGATATATTTAATTTTTGTACTATACTTTGTCCTCGTATAATTTTTCTGTTTATTTTATTGTACATGGATCTTTAGCAGGTATTTATATGCGTTCTATATTAATTAATATAATGAAGGTACTGGTTTCTGATATCGGGAATCACGCTTAAAATTAGTTCCAGTCCGTGAAATCTATAACAAGAATTAAGAAAACAAGGAAATTGTAAATAAATAACGTTAAAAGTCGTCAAAACAAAAACCTTTAAGGGAATAACGTTAAATAATAATTAAAATTTCTGTAAAAGTGTAGAGCCTGGAAGAAAAATCAGTTGACATAGAATAGAATAGTCCAAATGCCTGGAACACATTAAATGCTTTTTCAAAATACCTGGAAGATTTTGAAAAAATAAATACAAACCCCTGGAATAAACAATGAATTCGAATGCTTGGAATGAAATCAACATTTACTATGCCTAAAAGACAATTTGAAAATCTCCGGTAGATCTAAAAAAAAACCTTCGAACATCTGCAGTTAAATCAAAATGCCTGATAAATATGAAAAAAATTTCCAAAAACCCAGAAAAACATGGAAAAAACCTCGATCCAGATTTAAATTTGTTTTCACAATAAATCAAAGATAAGTACCTCGAGAACGTGGTCAAGGATAAACTGCATACATGATGAGTGTTCTGGCCTGAGAGAAGTGGCTGCAGACAAACAGCATGGTTGTTAATTAATTAGATCAAATAAACTATTATGTAATTAAGGAATGTTTTTCCTCTCAGGTTATTGTACATAGCCCTTTAGCAGGTATTTGTGTCTATTTGATTAATATTATTATTTTTCAAAAAATTGATGCTAAAACAAGCGCAAAAATTCGAATCGAGTTCTGTATCCGCAAGAAAGTGGTCACGGATAAACTGCATGGATGACGAGTATTCTGGCCTGAGAGAAGTGGCTGCAGACAAACAGCATGGTTGTTAATTAATTAGATCAAATAAACTATGATGTAATTAAGGAATGTTTTTCTTCTCAGGTTATTGTACATAGCCCTTTAGCAGGCATTTGTGTCTATTTAATTAATATTATTATTTTTCAAAAATTTGATGCTAAAACAAGCGCAAAAATTCGAATCGAGTTCTGTATCCGCAAGAAAGTGGTCTGGGATAAACTGCATGGATGACGAGTATTCTGGCCTGAGAGAAGTGGCTGCAGACAAACAGCATGGTTGTTAATTAATTAGATCAAATAAACTATTATGTAATTAAGGAATGTTTTTCCTCTCAGGTTATTGTACATAGCCCTTTAGCAGGTATTTGTGTCTATTTGATTAATATTATTATTTTTCAAAAAATTGATGCTAAAACAAGCGCAAAAATTCGAATCGAGTTCTGTATCCGCAAGAAAGTGGTCTGGGATAAACTGCATGGATGACGAGTATTCTGGCCTGGTTTAATAAATTAAATAGACTTTGATGGAAGCAGGTTTAATTAAGTATAGAGTTACGTAAATTAATATGAGCTAATTTAGGAATAAAATGGTAAATACTAATAATATTTTGTAGTACTAATATAATTTTTATAAATAATGCCTAATAAATAAGAAAAATTTTTCCAAAAATCCGGAAAAACATGGAAAAAACCTCGATCCAGATTTAAATTTGTTTTCACAATAAATCAAAGATAAAACCTCGAGAACGTGGTCAAGGATAAACTGCATAAATGACGAGTGTTCTGGTCTGAGAGAAGTGGCTGCAGACAAACAGCATGGTTGTTAATTAATTAGATCAAATAAACTATTATGTAATTAAGGAATATTTTTCTTCCCAGGTTATTGTACATGGCCCTTTAGCAGGCATTTGTGTCTATTTAATTAATATTATTATTTTTCAAAAATTTGATGCTAAAACAAGCGCAAAAATTCGAATCGAGTTCTGTATCCGCAAGAAAGTGGTCTGGGATAAACTGCATGGATGACGAGTATTCTGGCCTGGTTTATTAAATTAAATAGACTTTGATGGAATTAGGTTTAATTAACTATAGAGTTACGTAAATTAATATAAGCTAATTTAGGAATAAAATGGTAAATACTAATAATATTTTTTTAGTACTAATATAATTTTTATACCGATAATAGGAATGATCAATATTAAATATATATTCATTACGAATATTTTATAGAAGAGTAGTTGGTTTTTTATGCCTACATTAACATTTTGACTATTTGTTTTATGACTGCCATCCTCAAGATTCTATTTTTTTAGGCAGTAGTAAGATGCAGTTACAAAAGAACAATAATACATAAAATACATCAAATCAAAATCCACGTAATTTATTTTTATTTTTTTAATTAATTTTAAATTTTAATATATCGAAACGCTAATACCAAAGAGCATCTACTATCATAATATGATTTTCTACAGGAACAATTGCAATCTCATATACAGCTTCATATTTTATTCAATCAAATTAACATACTTTATTATTTGTACACACAAATTACAATAAAAATCTCAATAAATAAATATTCCTACTAACAGGTTTTTCTATTTTTTTTAACCTGAAACTAAAGTATTTTGAATTACCCTTTAATTAAAGCCTCAAAAAGAAACTGCTTTAATTAAAACCGTGTAGTGGCTCCACTTAGTGAAGTTTCGAAAAAAAGCTAAAGTAGCGTAGCTTGGGGCTTTAATAAAACCATTTGTTCAGCAGGAATTTGTTTACTTTAATAATGACCAGATAAATAAAAGGTGAAATTAATGCATAACTTAATTGGATACGACTTTTCCAAGGTCCTAAGCAATGAAACGTTCGACTAAAAGAGCGCACATTTAATCAATTTAGTGAAAAACGTAATAGATTGATCTCGTGGATGCATTTCGATATTGGCCTCAATCGAAATTGAATGGGACGGCTGAGTGGCGTCCATTTTGCTTTATGTTCAAGCGATAACCCAAAAACATCTGATTTATGGGTAGTTTTCATTTTTTTTTGTAATAAAATGAAAAGTAGACGAGTTTAGTGATTTTTATGTATTCGGTCAGCTCAGCATTGCATTAAAGCTGCTAAAGTTTATGTTGCATATTTCAAGTGCAATCACATTAGGGACACTAAAAAAGAAAGACTAAAAGACTCCTGATACATAAATCTGGAATTTCATACCTTCAAATATCCTGCTTGATATACCATTTCAATTTAACTTAATTAAATTTCTAGTTCCAACTAAATCGCAACGATGTAAAACTAGGATTATATACCCCATGCACTTAAAGGGTCAGCAATAATTAGTGCCTTGTATTGAATCTTGCTGCTCATATCTCGTTTAGCTGAGCCATCGGCAAATATCCATGCAAGTGTAAAATCTGAGGTTTTGAATGTTGGGATAAGCGAGTGGAGGGAATATACAGACGGTAAACTGATTAAACATACTACCTACGTGCAAGAGAGCAGAAGTGGAAGTCTGGGGGCGAGCTTTGATGTTTGTTTTAATTTATTATGCCTATTTGTTTAATTGTATTTTGTAAGTGTTTACAGTTTGTTTCAGGAAAGTTACTGTCTGTCAACTGTCTTATTCACAATGGTAAGAAGTTCATTGTATTTAATTGTTTTTAAGGAGAACTTACCAATGAACTTAAATTGCAAGAAAACTGTGAAATAAATTCTCGTTTCTACATTTTCATTTAAACAATTTGCTTTACTATCAAAAAAAACTTTAATAAAATAAAGAACGTGATATAAATACACATAAATACAATCTATAGGTATGTAGGCAATAAAATAAAAATTGTATGTGGTCTAATTTTTTCAAGTATAATACATAGTCAGTTCAAAAATTTAGAAATATTTAGTAATTTTTCTATTTAGCATAATTCAACTATTAATACATGTGTCACATTTTTTTTTTTAAATCTAATTATATGCATTTTATAATAACCTAAATTGTTTTGTTTTACCGAAATAACGGTTTACAAAAATCTATTAAAAAATTAGGTGTATAAAAATTATTGTTATATGTATTTTTATTTTTTTTGGGAAAATTTTTGGTTTTTGTATGTAGCTATTTTTGCTAAATAAAGATTTGTTATTATTATTATATTTCTTTTTCTTGGTGTCACTTTAACAATTCTTCACTATTTTTCTCAATAATAATCTAGTTATCAACTTGTTCTCAGGTACTTAGATTGTTACAACAATTAATTAATAGTTAAATCAGAACCTAATTTAAATGAAACTTTTAGCAATATTGATCTTTTTGTGCAGTCCCAAATCTCAGGACCTTCATTAGAATGTTGTATAAAAATAGACTTAAAGGTAAACTTTCAGAAGTTCTGCTTTTAAGGTCCTTCTAAAAATTTACTAATAATCCATCAAACACTCTTAAACTGCCTGTAAGTAAAACAATAGTTCTATCATCCACTCAAAGAAATTCAATTGATTCCTATGAGGTCTTTTCCATTCAGTTCTATAAAAAGAAATCAAATAATTTCTCCATAATAGTTTTGCCAATTTGTTTTCCAAAAATTTAAATTATTTTTTAGACCATTAGATTGGGTCAATATGAATTTTTTTGAAATTCCAGGCAGTTGGAATGGATTGAGTTAAGACACCTTAAAGTCTTAGTTGGATATAGAGGTTAATCTCGGAATTTTGCTTGATATCTCAGTTGCAAGTTATTTAAGCGATTTCCTTGCTCCTATTAAAGTTAAAGGCATTTAAATTTCCTGTAAGAAGTTAATATGGGGTTCTACAATTGAAAAATCTCTTCTAAGCTGTTGGATTGAATTGGGTAAAAATAACCAAGGAATTGATACTTGCCATTGAGTCTTAACAAGTTATAATGGAACCCATACTGCTTTTATGGTCTTTTAATTTTTTTGTGCAAGCAAGAGTGATCTTCAAGAAGCCCATTAAATATGTAGGAAATGTCAATTATTTTTAATAAAGGTCCAGAAAAAAAATCATCTTCACAGTTACGCGAAATAAATTGAAAAATTTATATAACTCCGAGAATAATCCAACGGCGGATATAACGCTGAAAAAATTGGATCATCCAGAGCTAAATCTTTTCCAGGTTTTATTGTCGCGTTATAAAGGGGACCGGAGGAGGAAAGAAAACGATCCAATAAAACGGGACTTCCAAAAATTCGTACGGATAAATCATCGGGCCATTTTGTATTATTATTTTTTTTTTGCATAAAACAGAAAATCTAACATTTCCTTTTACTGCCCGGGCGGGTTAGAAATAAATAAATTTAACCGTTCGCAGAGGGCTAATGTGCAAAAAAATGACAGTTTCGTTTATTTTGCTTTCGTTGCGATCTCGTCTTTTGCCTTGTTCACACTTTTTTTTTTATTACGATGTTTGTTGCGGATAAGCGATAAAAGGGAGATTTTGAGACGCCCTTGCGGTTTCTTTCTATAAATAGTGCAATAAATAACCATGATACTGCGAGATGTTCTTTTCTGCTTTGGATATCATAAAATATCCAGAAACTAACCGGTAAATATCGGATTATATAGGAACTTGACGTCAGGTCAAATAAAGCCTTTTCATCTTTATTAATCTATTTATTTTGCTTAAAGCTTTAACCTATTAAACTCTTTTCCTCTTTGTCTCCTTTCTCACTATTTCTATGAGAAATTCCTTCATTGCTTTCCATTCGTACAGCATCGACCAAGTTTTCTGGATTGATGCGCTATATAATCAGGCTCGTTAGGAGGGAGTAAATTTTTAGGACTTACCTGGAACATTATACCACTCAGTAAGACCAAATTGAAGTTCCACCCTTCTTAATCTATTCAAGGTAGGTTTCAAACAATCCAGAGTAGTGTTTGATTGAAATTCCTCACAACTTACACGCACTTTATTCCCATTAATTTTTTATAGGGAAATCCTGGAACGTGGTTTTGCTATATTATTGTTATGTGGAGGTTTTTAAAATTGTTTGGAATTTCAAAGACTTATTTAAAAAATAGTTGGTTAAAACAACTGTCATTCCAAGGAGTAGTATCCGAGAACGATGTTTGATCTTCAAGGTGACCTCATACTTCATATATTAAAGACTAGTGGGAATATTCTCATGAAATAAAAAGTATGATATTCAAGAGAATATCCTTTACAAATATTTTTATAGTGTAGCCCAGTCCAAGAAAGAGTTTTAGAATGAGTGGTGCTTTTAGGTGATAATTCCCAAGAATGATGTATGCTCTTCAAGGTGAACACTCACTTCAAAGTCCAATATCTCAAAAACTAGTAGGACTATTCTCATGAAACAGAAAAAAATAAATAAAGGAAGATGTTCTTGATAAATCATTCTTAAGGTGTAAATTAGACCAAGGATTAGTTTCAGAACTATTGGCACTTTTATGTGATAGTGCTTAAGAATGATGTTTAATCTTCACTTTAAAGCCCAATATCTTAAGAACTAGTGAGAATATTCTCATGAAACAAAAAGCATGATATTCAGAGGAATATTCCATACTAATTTTTTCATAGTGTAGCCTAGTCCAAGGAATAGTTTCAAAATTATTGGCACTTTTAGGTGATCGTTCCCAAGAATGATCTTGGCTCTTTAAGATCCAATATCTTAAAGACTAGTAGGAATATTCTCACGAAACAAAAAACATGATATTCAGGGGAATATTCCTTACTAATTTTTTTATAGTGAAGCCTAGTCCAAGGAATAGTTTTAAAATTATTGGCACTTTTAGGTGATAGTTCCTAAGAATGATGTTTACTTTTCAAGGTGAGCACTCACTTTAAGGTCCAATATTTTAAAATCTGGTAGGAATATTCTCAATACACAAAAAATATGATATAAATGAGAATGTTCTTGACAAATAATTTTTATGATATAAACTTGGCCAAGGACCAACCTTAGAACTATTGGCACTTTTTTGTTATAGTGTTTAAGAATGATGTTTGATCTTTAAGGTAACCTGTCACTTTAAAGTCCAATATATTCAGGACCAGTGGGAATATTCTTATGAAACAAAAGCATGATATTCCAAAGAATATTCTTTACTAATTTCTTTATAGTGTAGCCTAGTCCAAGGAATAGCTTTAAAATTATTGGCACTTTTAAGTGATAGTTCCCAAGAATGATCTTGGCTCTTTAAGATCCAATATCTTAAAGACTAGTAGGAATATTCTCATGAAACAAAAAACATAATATTCTAAAGAATGTTCCTTACAAGTATTTTAATAGTGTAGCCTAGTCCAAGAAATAATTTAAGAATTAAGGGCACTTAAAGGTAATAGTTCCCGTGAATGATGTTTGATCTTTAAAGTGACCACTCACTTTAAGATCCAATATTTCAAAAACTAATGGGAATATTTTCATGAAACAACCTATATAATATTAATAAGAACATTTTTAAAAAATGATTTTTATAGTGTAAACTAGACCAAGGATCAGTTTCAGAACTATTGGCACTTTTATGTGACAGTGTCTAAAAATAATGTTTGATCTTGAAACCTTTCATTTCAAAGTCCAATATCTTAAGGACTAGTGCGAATATTCTCATAAAACAAAAAGCATGATATTCGGGAGAATATTCTTTTACTAATTTTTTTATAGTGTAGCCTAGTCCAAGGAATAGCTTTAAAATTATTGGCACTTTTAAGTGATAGTTCCCAAGAATGTTCTTGGCTCTTTAAGATCCAATATCTTAAAGACTAGTAGGAATATTCTCATGAAACAAAAAACATAATATTCTAAAGAATGTTCCTTACAAGTGTTTTTATAGTGTAGCCTAGTCCAATAAATAGTTTCAGAATTAGGGGCACTTTTAGGTGATAGTTCCCATAAATAATGTTTGATTTTCAAGGTAAGCACTCACTTCAAGGTCCAATATCTCAAAAACTAATGGGAATATTTTCATGAAACAACCAATATAATATTAATAAGAACGTTTTTAAAAAATGGTTTTAATAGTGTAAACTAGACCAAGGATCAGTTTCAGAACTATTGGCACTTTTATGTGACAGTGTTTAAAAATAATGTTTGATCTTGAAGGTAACCTTTCATTTCAAAGTCCAATATCTTAAGGACTAGTGGGAATATTCTCATGAAACAAACAGCATGATATTCCAGAGAATATTCTTTAGTAATTTCTTTATAGTGTAGCCTATTCCAAGAAATAGCTTTAAAATTATTGGCACTTTAAGTGATAGTTCCCAAGAATTGGCTCTTTAAGATCCAATATCTTAAAGACTAGTAGGAATATTCTCACGAAACAAAAAACATGATATTCAAGGGAATATTCCTTACTAATTTTTTCATACTGTAGCCTAGTCCAAGGAATAGTTTTAAAATTATTGGCACTTTTAGGTGATAGTTCCTAAGAATGATGTTTACTTTTCAAGGTGAGCACTCACTTTAAGGTCCAATATTTTAAAATCTGGTAGGAATATGAGAATTAACAAAAAATGTGATATAAGTGAGAATGTTCTTGACAAATAATTTTTATGACTTAAACTTAGCCAAGGACCAACCTTAGAACTATTGGTAATTTTTTGTGATAGTGTTTAAGAATGATGTTTGATCTTTAAGGTAACCTGTCACTTTAAAGTCCAATATATTCAGGACCAGTGGGAATATTCTTATGAAACAAAAGCATGATATTCCAAAGAATATTCTTTACTAATTTCTTTATAGTGTAGCCTAGTCCAAGGAATAGCTTTAAAATTATTGGCACTTTTAAGTGATAGTTCCCAAGAATGATCTTGGCTCTTTAAGATCCAATATCTTAAAGACTAGTAGGAATATTCTCATGAAACAAAAAACATAATATTCTAAAGAATGTTCCTTACAAGTATTTTAATAGTGTAGCCTAGTCCAATAAATAGTTTCAGAATTAGGGGCACTTTTAGGTGATAGTTCCCATAAATAATGTTTGATTTTCAAGGTAAGCACTCACTTCAAGGTCCAATATCTCAAAAACTAATGGGAATATTTTCATGAAACAACCAATATAATATTAATAAGAACGTTTTTAAAAAATGGTTTTTATAGTGTAAACTAGACAGAGGATCAGTTTCAGAACTATTGGCACTTTTATGTGACAGTGTTTAAAAATAATGTTTGATCTTGAAGGTAACCTTTCATTTCAAAGTCCAATATCTTAAGGACTAGTGGGAATATTCTCATGAAACAAACAGCATGATATTCCAGAGAATATTCTTTAGTAATTTCTTTATAGTGTAGCCTATTCCAAGAAATAGCTTTAAAATTATTGGCACTTTAAGTGATAGTTCCCAAGAATTGGCTCTTTAAGATCCAATATCTTAAAGACTAGTAGGAATATTCTCACGAAACAAAAAACATGATATTCAAGGGAATATTCCTTACTAATTTTTTCATAGTGTAGCCTAGTCCAAGGAATAGTTTTAAAATTATTGGCACTTTTAGGTGATAGTTCCTAAGAATGATGTTTACTTTTCAAGGTGAGCACTCACTTTAAGGTCCAATATTTTAAAATCTGGTAGGAATATGAGAATTAACAAAAAATGTGATATAAGTGAGAATGTTCTTGACAAATAATTTTTATGACTTAAACTTAGCCAAGGACCAACCTTAGAACTATTGGTAATTTTTTGTGATAGTGTTTAAGAATGATGTTTGATCTTTAAGGTAACCTGTCACTTTAAAGTCCAATATATTCAGGACCAGTGGGAATATTCTTATGAAACAAAAGCATGATATTCCAAAGAATATTCTTTACTAATTTCTTTATAGTGTAGCCTAGTCCAAGGAATAGCTTTAAAATTATTGGCACTTTTAAGTGATAGTTCCCAAGAATGATCTTGGCTCTTTAAGATCCAATATCTTAAAGACTAGTAGGAATATTCTCATGAAACAAAAAACATAATATTCTAAAGAATGTTCCTTACAAGTATTTTAATAGTGTAGCCTAGTCCAAGAAATAATTTAAGAATTAAGGGCACTTAAAGGTAATAGTTCCCGTGAATGATGTTTGATCTTTAAAGTGACCACTCACTTTAAGATCCAATATTTCAAAAACTAATGGGAATATTTTCATGAAACAACCTATATAATATTAATAAGAACATTTTTAAAAAATGATTTTTATAGTGTAAACTAGACCAAGGATCAGTTTCAGAACTATTGGCACTTTTATGTGACAGTGTCTAAAAATAATGTTTGATCTTGAAACCTTTCATTTCAAAGTCCAATATCTTAAGGACTAGTGCGAATATTCTCATAAAACAAAAAGCATGATATTCGGGAGAATATTCTTTTACTAATTTTTTTATAGTGTAGCCTAGTCCAAGGAATAGCTTTAAAATTATTGGCACTTTTAAGTGATAGTTCCCAAGAATGTTCTTGGCTCTTTAAGATCCAATATCTTAAAGACTAGTAGGAATATTCTCATGAAACAAAAAACATAATATTCTAAAGAATGTTCCTTACAAGTGTTTTTATAGTGTAGCCTAGTCCAATAAATAGTTTCAGAATTAGGGGCACTTTTAGGTGATAGTTCCCATAAATAATGTTTGATTTTCAAGGTAAGCACTCACTTCAAGGTCCAATATCTCAAAAACTAATGGGAATATTTTCATGAAACAACCAATATAATATTAATAAGAACGTTTTTAAAAAATGGTTTTTATAGTGTAAACTAGACAGAGGATCAGTTTCAGAACTATTGGCACTTTTATGTGACAGTGTTTAAAAATAATGTTTGATCTTGAAGGTAACCTTTCATTTCAAAGTCCAATATCTTAAGGACTAGTGGGAATATTCTCATGAAACAAACAGCATGATATTCCAGAGAATATTCTTTAGTAATTTCTTTATAGTGTAGCCTATTCCAAGAAATAGCTTTAAAATTATTGGCACTTTAAGTGATAGTTCCCAAGAATTGGCTCTTTAAGATCCAATATCTTAAAGACTAGTAGGAATATTCTCACGAAACAAAAAACATGATATTCAAGGGAATATTCCTTACTAATTTTTTCATAGTGTAGCCTAGTCCAAGGAATAGTTTTAAAATTATTGGCACTTTTAGGTGATAGTTCCTAAGAATGATGTTTACTTTTCAAGGTGAGCACTCACTTTAAGGTCCAATATTTTAAAATCTGGTAGGAATATGAGAATTAACAAAAAATGTGATATAAGTGAGAATGTTCTTGACAAATAATTTTTATGACTTAAACTTAGCCAAGGACCAACCTTAGAACTATTGGTAATTTTTTGTGATAGTGTTTAAGAATGATGTTTGATCTTTAAGGTAACCTGTCACTTTAAAGTCCAATATATTCAGGACCAGTGGGAATATTCTTATGAAACAAAAGCATGATATTCCAAAGAATATTCTTTACTAATTTCTTTATAGTGTAGCCTAGTCCAAGGAATAGCTTTAAAATTATTGGCACTTTTAAGTGATAGTTCCCAAGAATGATCTTGGCTCTTTAAGATCCAATATCTTAAAGACTAGTAGGAATATTCTCATGAAACAAAAAACATAATATTCTAAAGAATGTTCCTTACAAGTATTTTAATAGTGTAGCCTAGTCCAAGAAATAATTTAAGAATTAAGGGCTCTTAAAGGTAATAGTTCCCATGAATGATGTTTGATCTTTAAAGTGACCACTCACTTTAAGATCCAATATTTCAAAAACTAATGGGAATATTTTCATGAAACAACCAATATAATATTAATAAGAACATTTTTAAAAAATGATTTTTATAGTGTAAACTAAACCAAGGATCAGTTTCAGAACTATTGGCACTTTTATGTGACAGTGTTTAAAAATAATGTTTGATCTTGAAACCTTTCATTTCAAACTCCAATATCTTAAGGACTAGTGGGAATATTCGCATAAAACAAAATGCATGATATTCGGGAGAATATTCTTTTACTAATTTTTTTATAGTGTAGCCTAGTCCAAGGAATAGTTTTAGAATTATTGGCACTTTCAGTTGATAGTTCCTAAGAATGAAGTTTACTATTCAAGGTGAGCACTCACTTCAAGGTCCAATATTTTAAAATCTGGTAGGAATATTCTCAATTAACAAAAAATGTGATGTAAATGAGAATGTTCTTGACAAATAATTTTTATGATATAAACTTGGCCAAGGACCAACCTTAGAACTATTGGCACTTTTTTGTAATAGTGTTTAAGAATG
Organism: Anthonomus grandis grandis; assembly: GCF_022605725.1. Classification (NCBI taxonomy): domain Eukaryota; kingdom Metazoa; phylum Arthropoda; class Insecta; order Coleoptera; family Curculionidae; genus Anthonomus; species Anthonomus grandis. The sequence goes on from NC_065560.1 coordinate 3,334,566, forward strand.
ATGTTTGATCTTTAAGGTAACCTGTCACTTCAAAGTCCAATTTATTAAGGACTAGTGGGAATATTCTTATGAAACAAAAAGCATGATATTCCAGAGAATATTCTTTACTAATTTCTTTATAGTGTAGCCTAGTCCAAAAAATATTTTCATAAATATTGGCATTTTTAATTAGTAGTTCTAAAGAATGACGTTTGCTCTTCAAGGTGACCACTGACTTTAAATTCGAATATCTCAGCAACCTATAGGAATATTTCTATGAAACAAAAAACATATTATTCAGGAAAATATTCTTTATAAACAAAAAATAAATTAAAATTACTTTACTTAATTTTAAATCCATGTTTGAAGAAATGATCCACCAAAAATCGCACAGGGGGTCGGTCGCTCGCCACAAACACGAACCCGAAAAGATAAGAATTTCAATTTTAGAAAGCCGGCATTAGGTTTGATCTGGAGACTAAATCATACGTTGTGACCCTAAATCCGTTCCCGGAGTCCAGGATTACAGACCCAGGCGGCTTAGGCCCGGGATAAGGGAGCAAGGCTTGTTGCCCCGCCATATCTGAAGGGAATTACGTAATTGTTTCCATTTTTCCAATAAACTTAAAGACTTTTCCAACTTACTACCAAGCCACATAACTGAAGTTAAATACATTTCTTAACTTTTTAATAAATTTCTCTGGATTATCCCAATTTGTGGATTATTCAAACTCCTCAATCATGTTATCATAGACAGTGTCAAAGGCAGCCTAAAACTCGCCTAAGTGTAGTAAGAAGCTGATAATTCCTGTTTAAATAAAATTATCGATCGATTTGCTTTGTGATAACCTTAATCTTATTAACTAATAACGTATAGCAACATCGTTTCAAGCGTCGACGTTTCACGAATATAAATGAAACCCGAAGACTAAACGGTTAAGCCTCGAAACTCCGAAATAATAAAGCGAATCCGGCTTATTTGATCAGCCCTTGATTAATAGCGGTAAAAAGTTCCGAAATTCGTTTTCTTATTGCTCGCCGGCCAATTCCACATGTTCCCCAATTAAAAGTTTTTTGGACGTGGTTTTTATCGGAATGACTCCTAATAAAAAGCTAAAATATGTCTCGGGGTCCTGTGCACCGGAAGAGGAAAATGTCGCGAAACGAGACGCTTCCTCGTTTTTCCTTTTTATTAATTTAGGAATTTAGGGACTTAAATTGTCTTAGATAATGATTAGAAAAAATATTCCAATGAATATTATGGTTTTTATTTCATAAAAATATTCCAAAGAGATCTTAGGATTTTTGACTTTGAAGTGAGCAGTCACCTTGAAGATCGTACTTGCTTTTTGGTTTTGATTGGACAAAAAAATCAATATTTCTAAAAGTCTTACTTGAATTGACTTGGATCTTCAAGATAGTTCTATACAATAGTCCAGTGAATATAATGCTTTTTGTTTTATAAAAATATTTCAAATAACTCTCGAGATTTTGAACTTTAAAACGACTGGTCACTTTGAAAACCACACTTGCAATTTGGTTACGACTGCACAAAAAAATCGATATTTCTGAAAGTTTCATTTGGATTACCATAGACTCTAATAGTACTAAAGAACAGTCCAGTGAATATAATGCTTTTTGTTTTATACAAATAATTCAAACAACTCCCGAGATTCTGAACTTTAAAGCAAGTGGTCACTTTGAAAACCACACTAGCATTTTGGTTACGACTGCACAAAAAAATCGATATTTCTGAAAGTTTTATTCCGATTGACATAGACTCTTAACAATAGTTCTAAAGAACAGTCCAGTGAATATAATGCTTTTTGTTCCATACAAATATTTCAAACAACTTTCGAGATTTTGGACTTTAAAGCGAGTGGTTACTTTGAAAACCACACTAGCATTTTGGTTACGACTGCACAAAAAAATTGATATTTCTAAAAGTTTCATTTGGATTGATAGAGACTTTTAACAATAATTCCATAGAATAGTCCAGTTAATATAATGCTTTTTGTTTTATATAAATATTTCAAATAACTCTCGAGATTTTGAACTTTAAAACGACTGGTCACTTTGAAAACCACACTTGCAATTTGGTTACGACTGCACAAAAAAATCGATATTTCTGAAAGTTTCATTTGGATTACCATAGACTCTAATAGTACTAAAGAACAGTCCAGTGAATATAATGCTTTTTGTTTTATACAAATAATTCAAACAACTCCCGAGATTCTGAACTTTAAAGCAAGTGGTCACTTTGAAAACCACACTAGCATTTTGGTTACGACTGCACAAAAAAATCGATATTTCTGAAAGTTTTATTCCGATTGACATAGACTCTTAACAATAGTTCTAAAGAACAGTCCAGTGAATATAATGCTTTTTGTTCTATAGAAATATTTCAAATAACTCCCGAGATTCTGAACTTTAAAGCGAGTGGTCACTTTGAAAACCACACTTGCATTTTGGTTACGACTGTACAAAAAAATCGATATTTCTGAAAGTTTTATTCCGATTGACATAGACTGTTAACAATAGTTCTAAAGAACAGTCCAGTGAATATAATGCTTTTTGTTCCATACAAATATTTCAAACAACTTTCGAGATTTTGGACTTTAAAGCGAGTGGTTACTTTGAAAACCACACTAGCATTTTGGTTACGACTGCACAAAAAAATTGATATTTCTAAAAGTTTCATTTGGATTGATAGAGACTTTTAACAATAATTCCATAGAATAGTCCAGTTAATATAATGCTTTTTGTTTTATATAAATATTTCAAATAACTCCCGAGATTCTGAACTTTAAAGCGAGTGGTCACTTTGAAAACCACACTTGCATTTTGGTTACGACTGCGCAAAAAATCGATATTTCTGAAAGTTTCATTTGGATTAACATATACTCTTAACAATAGGTCTAAAGAACAGTCCAGTAAATATAATGCTTTTTGTTCTATACAAATAATTCAAACAACTCCCGAGATTCTGAACCTTAAAGCGAGTGGTCACTTTGAAAACCACACTAGCATTTTGGTTACGACTGCACAAAAAAATCGATATTTCTGAAAGTTTTATTTGGATTAACATAGACTCTTAACAATAGTTCTAAGGAACAGTCCAGTGAACATAATGTTTTTTGTTCTATACAAATATTTCAAATAACTCGCGAGATCCTGGACTTTAAAGCGAGTGGTCACTTTGAAAACCACACTTGCATTTTGGTTACGACTGCACAAAAAAATCGATATTTCTAAAAGTTTTATTCCGATTGACATAAACTTTTAACAATAATTCTATAGAAAAGTCCAGTGAATATAATGATTTTTGTTCTACAGAAATATTTCAAATAACTCCCGAGATTCTGGACTTTAAAGTGAGTGGTCACTTTGAAAACCACACTTGCATTTTGGTTACGACTGCACAAAAAAATCGATATTTCTGAAAGTTTCATTTGGATTGATATAGACTCTTAACAATAATTCTATAGAATAGTCCAGTTAATATAATGCTTTTTGTTTCATAAAAATATTTCAAATAAATCCCGAGATTCTGAACTTTAAAGCGAGTGGTTACTTTGAAAACCACACTTGCATTTTGGTTACGACTGCACAAAAAAATCGATATTTCTAAAAGTTTCACTTGGATTAACATAGACTCTTAAAAATAGTTCTAAAGAATAGTCCAGTGAATATAATGCTCTTTGTTTTATACAAATATTTCAAATAACTCCCGAGATTCTGAACTTTAAAGCGAGTGGTCACTTGGAAAACCACACTTGCATTTTGGTTACGACTGCACAAAAAAATCGATATTTCTAAAAGTTTCACTTGGATTAACATAGACTCTTAAAAATAGTTCTAAAGAATAGTCCAGTGAATATAATGCTCTTTGTTTTATACAAATATTTCAAATAAATCCCGAGATTCTGAACTTTAAAGCGAGTGGTCACTTTGAAAACCACACTTGCATTTTGGTTACGACTGCACAAAAAAATCGATATTTCTGAAAGTTTTATTTGGATTAACATAGACTCTTAACAATAGTTCTAAGGAACAGTCCAGTGAACATAATGTTTTTTGTTCTATACAAATATTTCAAATAACTCGCGAGATCCTGGACTTTAAAGCGAGTGGTCACTTTGAAAAGCACACTAGCATTTTAGTTACGACTGCACAAAAAAATCGATATTTCAGAAAGTTTCACTTGGACTGACTTGGACCTTTGAAAATATCTCAAGGGAATATTTTTGATGATTTCAAAGGAAAATATATATTATAATAAAAGTTGCTTGCCGATAACATTTGAAAGAACGTATTTTCAGTTAGTTGAACTGATTATTCGCCGGTCTACATCTTTAAGGTTATAAAACATGTCCGCTAAAGCGGAACAGATATAATTGGGGAAAAGCTTTGATGTTTATGTCCGGATAAAAATGTATTTTTGCCGACAAGCAAGTTTGTTAAATACGATCAATTTTTTGTAAATTTATTTATTTAAAAAGGTTTTATTTGCGTGGGTTTTACTGTACCATAAATTATATTTTTATTTAATATTTAAATGATTAATCACGTAATTTTTATATCAGTTTAAATCATATAATTTGTCATTAATATCTTCACAGGGGGGTCAATGGGTATAAAGATGTTAAAGTTCTAATAAAAATAAATGCGTCGGTAACCACAAATTAACACTATTTGTTCCCCAGACCCTGAGGGGTAATAAATTTTTGTCGAAATAAATCCATTAATTACCATTAGGGTGCCAGTAAGCTATTGTTCTTGTGAAACGGTTTTTGTTCGTAATAAGCCTATTCTCGTTTGAAATTAAGACGCTAATTTGAAATTATGGGCTTTCTTGCCTCACCGATAACTTTTTGGGGAGTTTGCTTTCCGTGCAAGGTATCTTATCTTTATTTCAGTATTACTGTAGGGTGTTGAATCGAGCCATACAAACCTTGTTTTAATTTAATATTTTAAAAATCTTTTTTTGTAGGTTATGCATGATTTAAAGACACTATTTGATTACTCAAAAGTTTCATCTCTAGAAGTCGCTGTTTCAAAGGATTCCATAAAAAATAAAGCGCTTATTACTGATTTCGAAATTAGTTAATATTATATGAAACACAGAAAACCATTTATAATGAATTATTTTAATGTGTAAACTTTGCCGAAAATAAGATACAATTTGGTACAATTTAAAATTTAATAAAAATATTTGTTATCAATTATTTGCGAACCCGCCGGGCATATTTCAGACATTTCAAATCGACTTGGACCCCCGTTTGCGGAATTTGTTATATGGAATAGTGTAAGCAATGTTGCCGATAGACCTACATGTTTTAGTGTTTCAAGGATTTTTTATGATTTTGTCAGCGTGTTTTAATTACGTTATTTTAATTCACTGAAACATCCAAAAAGTGCCCAAACTTAAAACTCACCTTCTCGACCTAACATTATATTTTAAATCATATTTGTACCCAAATTAATTAAAACAATTACATAAATAATTGTTACTGCTTGAAAATAGTTTTTTTTGCCCTATAGGTCTGTTAAGTACACAAAGGGGAAAATTCGCCTTTAAATCGCGCGAAGGGTGCTTAGTCGTCGTCAAGTTCAAAATTAAAACATGTAATTACATCAAAGCGCAAGGGAAATTAAAATACATCTTATTTCTCGAGTTAAGGTAAATTGCTTCTCCCGTAATATAAAGTCTTAAGTAATTACGCAATTGTTAAAGTGGCGGGGCGATAATTGAAAAGTTTAAAGTCAAAAGTGTTTATGACCCGCTTAATGTTATTAACGGCTTTTAAATTGTTGGATGGACCTTTTTGCGACGACAGCTGTATTTATATTATTTTGCATCTTATTTCTAAAAACCTTCTAAATGATAAAACTTAAACCGAATTATTTCAAATAAGAGAGAAAAAATTGCGGTGTAAGGCATGCAAACAATCTGCTGAGCATAAATTGAATTCAGAATCCATTTTAAGGGTCCAAAGGGCCGTTACTACTGGAAAGCACGTCGTCATAGAGACATCGATTGATTTTGAAAATGTTCGTTTTTTTTTCTTTCCATTTTTACGTTCGACGAGTGTGAAAATAGCATATGAATAATTTCACAATTACATTTTTTTAATAAGCCACAGCTGGATATTTAAGATCAACCTTTTTTATTAATACAAGAGCACAACATAGATATCCTATATGCCCACTATAATGACTACGATCTTCCGGAAAAAATTGAGTCAATTTACGCGTATATGGTCAAGTTTTCGGTGAATATAATTTAAATAAAATATATATTTATTAAAATAGTATACACAACTTAAAATGGCGGACAAACGAAGAATAGGTTCTATATAAATGGTAGGAAATATAGCTGAAAATTGGATTATATGGAGGAAAAATTAAGATGTGCAATTGTCAGTAAGAAACGAATTATTTTACTTCTTCCAGGCACTTCTGTAAGAACAATATCAATATCTTGACTTGTAGTCTATGGATTTTAACAAGTTTCTTGAGGGGTCCTTAGAGTATCCTAAAACTAAATAATTACAATAATTAAGCTACTAGAAATCAAAATATTCACTTGTCAGTAAGAGACAATACATTTTACTCATTCCAGGTACTCCTGTAAGAAAAATGTCAATATCTTGATTTCTAGTGTATGAATTTCAGGGGTTGCTTGAACAGGCCTTAGAGTATTTCAAATATCAATAATAATGATATTTTAGCCACTAAACATTAAGATATTTAGTTGCCAATAGGAAATACATTATTTCATTTCTTCCAGACTTTCCAGTGAGAAAAATGTCAATATCTTAACTTCTAGTTAATTAATTTTAATAGTTTTTTCAAAGGTTACTTAAAGGGCCCTTGAAATATCATAGAAATTAATAACTGCATTATTCTGGTTACTTGAACTCAAGATATTCAGTTGCCAATAAGAGACAAATTATTTTATCTCGTCCAAGCACTTCAGTGAGATTCGTATATTATGTAAACAAATTAGTAGTTTGCTAATAATGTTTTAGTAAACAACTGCTTTTTTTGCCGACTTTGTATACAAGTGAATGTATATATATCTTATAGATTTTAAGGAAATGTGACCTCAAACAATTTATAAAATTGTTAAGTTTTTTGTATCTTTTGTTGTATTTTTTATTTTTATATATTTGTATTTTTTGTTTTGTCTTTGTGTATATTTTGTTTGTATGATTTATTTAAATAATAGCTTTGTCGACAAAATTTTAAATTTTATGATAATAAAGCATTGATTGAGAAAAATATCAATATCTTGATTTCTGAAGAATTAATTTCAATAGTTTTTTCAGTATTTGCTTCAGAAGCCCTTGAAGTATTCTTAAAATCAATAGCTATCACATTTTAGCTACTAGGAATTAAGATATTCAGTTGCCAATAAGAGACAATTTATTTCATCTCGTCCAGGCACTTTAGTGACAAAAATGCTAATATCGTAATTTCTGAAATATGGATTTCAATCATTTTTGCAGTATTTGCTTTAAATGCCTTAGAATATCCCAAAAATCAATAGCTACAACATTTTAGCCACTAAAAATAAAGATATTCAGTTGCCAATAAGAGGCAAATTATTTCATCTCGTCCAGGCATTTTAGTGAGAAAAATGTTAATATCTTGATTTTTGTAATATAAATTTTAATAGTTTTTTCAGTATTTGCTTGAAAAGATCTTAAGTTACCCTAAAAATCTATAGTTACAACATTCTAGCCACTTAAAATCAAGATACTCAGTTGCCAATAAGAGACAAATTATTTTATCTCGTATAGGCACTTCAGTGAGAAAAATGTTAATATCTTGATTTTTGTAATATGAATTTCAATAGTTTTTTCAGTATTTACTTGAAAAGACCTTAAACTACCCTAAAAATCTATAATTACAACATTTTAGCCACTAAAAATCAAGATATTCAGTTGCCAATAAGATACAAATTATTTTATTTCTTCCAGACACTCTTATAAGAAAATTATAGTTCAATTTTTGTTTCTTCTTTATGTTCTTCTTATTATTATGTTTTTCATTATATTAACTGTTTATACACTTACACATGTAAGTTTTCTAATGTAGCAGCTTACAAAATAATATTATTTATATATAACACTTGCATAAAAAAAGCCTTAGTGTTTTTTTTTAACTTATGTCTATACTTTTACTTACATTTCTCGGGTTTAAGACATTTGTTTAATTTTTTGTAAAAGTCATGCTTATGGAGATAAAATTTATGTATTTGTATAGTTATTTTTTTAAATTTTGTTTCTTTATCTTGACGTAACCAAGTAGCGAGCGATTTATTTCGCTTATACTTATTGCTTCTGTAAGATGTAGTTTTTTTTTTCTTTAAAAAATATTAAACTAGACTAAACACTTCGTCCCATTTCTTTTAACGCCGCAATAACTATTAAGATTAAGAAAGAATTTATACACAAGCCATACAAGAGTAATTCGATACTAGAGGTTCGATCTCATAAACATCCAGTCTAAGAGCCCTGAGATCCAAACTTCGCTTAAAAGATCTTTTTAGAACGTATTCGACTTTTGAAGTGAAAGTAGCGTGCGTGAATATTATTTGTTTTAAGTGCTTGTGCCTTATTTCGAATTATTTTTATACTGGTGAGTTTTCTCACGGAGCATATCCAATTTCCATTATTTTTTATTTCCTATTTTTATTGTTGTTGCTATTTACATTCCAACATTTTATTTTAAATATATGTGTTTTACAAGATAATAATAATATTTGACATAAAATATTTAATACCTGTTTAATCTACATAAAATATTTACAGATAATTCATTTAATAAAAGCAGAGTGCTAGAGCTGCATATCATCTTTTTCCTTTTACCTAAGATGGCCATATAACGTAGATTTATTTACCAACAAGTTGCTTATTGTGGAGTGATTGAGCCACAGAGCAATCTTTCTGTATTGTGGAGTGTTTGAGCCACTTACAGATTTGAATGTTGCAAACTACGTTTTCCTGTACTATTTATAGTATGAAACTCTACCTTTCCAAATATCCTATTTTACTGTTTAAGCAGTTAATAGCACATTTATATTGCGTCAGTGGGTGACAGACACAATGCGTAATAATATTCCAAATATAATAAATAGCTATTAAATAATAATTTAACTAGTTACAAATGTTTAAATCTTTTAATAATCAAAATATCTAAATACTAAATAAAATAACATAATTAGGAAATTGGTTGCTCAACACATTTATTTTTTTCCAGGTACGTACGTTATATCATCTCACACTTGACTACATGTATCAATATAATTATCAACAAGTAATTTAAGTATCGTGGTTTTTAAATATATAATGTAAATAATTATCACTAAGACTAGTATTTGATTTATTTGATTAATATTGTTTTTATAATAAAAATTGGTAAACGCCCCATATATTAAAATTAAAATACTTATTTACCGCCACCGGATTTGAATTTAACATTTTTGGCCTGACACTTTTTTAAAAAACTTTACAGTTTAAGGAACATGTACTTTTTCTAAGTCCTTTTCCCACTATCCCTATTTATTTTCCTTATTTTTTACCTATTGTTTCTATCATTAAAAATTCATTAAAAAAAATTTCATGTTTGCATATTAATACACGATCATTGAGTAATAACCCTTTTGTGAGAAATAAGGCACAATCAGCGATGTCAACGTCGACCACGTGCGTTATTTATGGGTTCGGTCTCGGGTTCGAGACACCATTAAGATTAGTTTTGTTTATATTAGGCACCAAATGTACATAGTACGAAAAAAGGAAAAAGACAGTTTAAGAAGAGAAGAACGGTTGAATAGCACCTTACGTTACGCATATATTTTCTAGTTTATCACGATAATTTTAAATGTTGTAATAAAAGTAAAGTTTTATTAAATAAGTCGCCTTAATTTGGTAATATTCTTACAAGTCAGAAGTAGGATCAACAGCCTTAAGGCCCTGGTCATTTTTTTTCTCTTGTCTGCGTTAAAATGGAAAAAACAAAAAAAGTGGCCAAAAGTCGAAGCGCGATCGACGTGACCGACGGTCTCGCGGAAAACGAACACGCGATCGGTCGATATCTACGAGTAGTTGTACGAGTACTGATAGTAAAAATGCTACTTTAAAAAAACAATTAAAAATGTTAAAAAAAGAGGTTGACGAACTTCGAAATAAGCCGTCTACGTCTGCCGCGATGTGTCAAAGTGATGAACAAGCCATCCCGGTGTTTGACTGTTCAAAAGACGATATTACGGTCGATAAGTGGGTGACAAAAGTGGACACTAATGAACAGGTACCAATGGAGCAATGAATACGTTATAAGGATAGCCAGTAGATTGAGAGGACATGCACGACAGTGGTATTATGAACAAACAAAAAATGATGTTTCCTGGGACGAAATGAAAAGCGGTATGCTGGATCATTTCCATAAGTCCGTTCCTTTTGCTAATTTGTTAAAAAAATGCCTCAAATTATGAAGCAAAACCCGGTCAAAACTTGGGGGATTATTGTTTCAGAACGTTAACCAAGCTACGTGCTTTAAAAATATCAATTCCTGATGAATTTTTAATCGACGCTGTAATTGGAGGTATCAATGACCAAAATATTGTAAGAACTATACGATCTGCACAACTACAAAATGCAGATAAGCTTTTTGCTTATTTAAATACGCTTGGTAACATGCCATTATTGCCATTATTATTCCACAAAGAAGAAAAAAATTATACAAAGTTTTCTAAATCCTTCTACACAAAGTAATTCGGCAAATTTATTAAAACGCAAAGTTCAGACAAATTCTTGTTATAATTGTGGCATAAATGGGCATATTGCAAGGGAATGCCGAAAGCCTCGTTTAGAATGTTCCATTTGTAAAAAATTAGGGCATTTGCATGATAAATGTCCTATGAAAATAACAAACATTAATTTAATACTAAATGAACCAAAAAAATTATTTAATCAAATTGGACTCCATATTATGTTTATAAAAACAGCTTACATAAATGGTCATAAATCTAGCTGCCTTATTGATACTGGTAGTGCCAAAACCCTCATAAAAACATCAGCTGTTAATAAATATGATTTGACGGCTAGGTCATGTCAAGAAAATACCCTTCGTGGCTTTACAGGCAGTACTATTTTATCGAACCAAAACACTCGGTTACACTTTACTTATTGACATTCTTACGAAAAAATCATCTGATCTTTACCAACACGAAAAGATCGACGGATCTTTACTTATTGACATTTTTACGAAAAGATCAACGGATCTTTACCAACACGAAAAGATCGACGGATCTTTACTTATTGACATTTTTACGAAAAAATCATCTGATCTTTACCAACACGAAAAGTTCAACGGATCTTTACGTATAGTGATACATTTATGAAAAGATCGAGGGATCTTTACTTAACGATTTATTTATGAAAACATCCATGGATATTATGAGATTTTTACGAAAATATTGTTTAAAGAGAACGTTGTTGTACGAAAAGATCAAAGTTTTACTCTTTTCAGCACTTCTTAAAGCCTGAGGACATGCTTATATGCAGGATGGCCGAATGTAAGAAATAAGGCACAATCAGCGATGTCAACGTCGACCACGTGCGTTATTTATGGGTTCGGTCTCGGATTCGAGACACCATTAAGATTAGTTTTGTTTATATTAGGCACCAAATGTACATAATACGAAAAAAGGAAAAGGACAGTTTAAGAAGAACGGTTGAATAGCACGTTACGTTACGCATATATTTTCTAGTTTATCACGATAATTTTAAATATTGTAATAAAAGTAAAGTTTTATTAAATAAGTCGCCTTATTTTGGTAATATTCTTACACTTTTAAAAATCATGTGTACGAACTTTCGACGTACCCGGAGTGTTTTAGAGTCTTGACTACATGCCGATATCTTTTACATAATAGAGCATTAAACAAATGTAGACAAAGCAAATCCCAGGATGATTGGAATATATGCAAAACCATTTAAACGTTACTTAAATTAAAAATTTAAATTTCAAATTGTTATTATAAAGAACTTAGGCGTGAATTAAAAAATATTCATATTATAGCTTAACCTTCTCCTCTTCTCTTCCTTCTTTCCATTCCTTTTTTAGGTTATTTTTTTTTGTATACGATTTTCAATTATTATTACAATATATTAAGGTATAAATTTATTTTTATGTACAGAATTATATTGCTAGTATTATTCATATTTTTCTTATTTGCATTGAATTAACATCGTGGTATTCACTGTCTGTGTGTACCTCTGTTTGTACTTTATTTGCTTTTTAAATGACTAATAAACGTTTTTTTCATTATTATTATTATTATTATTATCTAACGTTATAGTAAAATAATAAAGAATACACGAGAAAATTGTATTTTTAAAAGGCGCCGAAATGGACGTAGCGAAAAATGTCACAGTATGCCATAATGTTTATTTTTACTTAAACCAACCTAGACACTTTTATGGCGGTGCGGCTATAAAATACGTCAGCGTGTCGAAACATTGTATTTCTGAAATTTTATACGCAAACCGAAATGCATCTCGTGTTTACCTTAACGCAATGCTCCGAGGTATATTTTGGAAAATATTTAAAAGTGTACAAATAAAATTCATTTCCATATAGAACTTTTGGTTTAATTGTACTTCATTGTATACTATATTTATTACTCTATCATTAGATTTGCTCTGTTTTACATTAACACAAGTTTATCAGAGTGTTCTATATGAAGCGATGTTTCTTTAAAAACAGGTTTGCAATACATGCTGCTTTGCTTCAAGGTTAAACGATTTGTGTCACTACAATGAAAAAACATATTAAGAGTTTTTTAATCAAGGAAGACATCATCGGGTCCCGAATGCAGTCTAATCTAAAGCGATAAACGATGTTCGGCTCCAGAATGTAAAGCATGCAATAAGTCGAAATGGTGAGACCAGATAGGGGCAATATATCTCCGAGTCGCAGTATAGCGCTCGAAACTCTTTTCGCTACTTTTAAAGGAATGTTTTATGAACTTGATATTTACACGGGTTCGGTAAAAATCCCAACTTATACGGCTTACTTCAACGATATGGTTCGACTGTACGAGATTTGCAGACACGGACGGTAATGGAATAAAGTTTCGGTATATAAAAAACTGAAAAAAGTTTGTGTGATGGCAAATATGGGATATCAAAGCGGAATGTTGGTGGTTTTGGAAAATTACAATTTATAACTGAAAACCTATGTGTATGTTTCTTGAACGTTGGCATATCCTACTGACTGCGCTCGTTTTAGTACAAAAATTAACCGTTGAAAATATTGTCTTATAAGTCACTTTTGTTTAAACGGTGGTTGTATTCTACCGACTGCATCACTATTGAACGTCTCATTTTTAAATTGTGCTTTAATTTTAACTAAAATATTTTTTTTTTTAAATTTAATAAAGAAAATATTTTGAGATCCCAGGCAGTTGAGCCTACGTCACAGAATTACTTCAAGTGCCCGAAATAACCAAAATAATGCTACAGCTGCTTGGACTATTTTTTTTAATTTCATTCATTTGAGGTTAATATGTATGTATAAGGTTTTAACTGCCTGGATTAAATATTTTTGGAATCCCAGGCCTGGAATTTCAAAATATTTTGTTTATTCCAGGCAGTTGGGACAATGTCACATATTAAGCTCAAGTGCTTTAAATAAGAAAAATCGCTCAACCATCTGAAATTTTATTAAAATTTTCTTTCTATTCCAGGCAGTTGAAAAACCATTATTACTACTTCAGGCACTTGAAGTCATTTCATGACGTAGCCTCAGCTGCCTGGAATTTGAAGACATTTTGTTTAGTCCATGCAATCATGACAATGTCAGATATTAACCCCAATTGAAAAAAACAATCAGCTGTCAGAAATTTATTTTAAAAAAATTGTCCAGGCAGTGGAGATCCTATTTGTGTTATTTCAGGCATTTTAATTCCCTGCCATAGGATCAACTGCCTAGGATTTCAAAAATGTCTTGTTTATTCCAGGCAGTTGAGACAACATCATATATTAACCTCAGGGGCTTGAAATTAACAAAAAATTACTCAACTGGCTAAAGTTTCATTAAAAAAAAATTATTTCAGGCAATTCAGAGCATGTTTGTTGGGGGAACAATAGTCCACCTCACACAGTGCAACTGAGATAACAGACTCTACTAGAGTCTAGAGTAAACTTTGTTTCTCTAATCTTTGCATTTAACTAACCCAACATGGTCAACATAAAGGGGCATTGGTACCAATCGAATGACAGGTAGATCTACTCAGACAGTACTTAAGTTATAAAACAGTCAAATAAAATATTGAAATTGATTAAAAAAAAAATATGAATAAAGAAAACTCGGTCCGGTAGAGTTGACAGACCAAGACTTTTCCAACTAAAGATAACCTGCTTAAGATCCCCGTGACTCAGACAAGGATGAACAACCGGAAAAAAAATCACCACGATACCCTGAAACAAAGAAAACCCATTACGGAATCTCAAAGAAAGTTTCACAGTCACTTTGGCACCGTCGAGGTGTTTATTGTTTGTTTTTATGTTCCCGCGGGGCAGTTTAATTAAACGACCTCGGTTATTTCATTTGTTCTTGTTTTCCCAATATTTTATTTGTTGCCAAATTATAACCAAATCGAACATCGGGAAAGTTTCCGGAAACTTTATTACATCCGGCATTTGCACATCCGCCCATTAAATCGATTAAGGAATCAAGCTGGCCCTAATTAAATTATCTCGAATTGTGTCCTGTAACAAGTGTAGTATGTCCGTGCACCCCCACTATAATTTATGCAAGGCATTTAGGGCTGGTTATTGGTTTATGCCGCTATCTGTCCATATTTACTCCCCGCATGGACTGTGAACTGTTTCGGACCGATCGATTATTACTGAATACATTATAAAGTTTAATTCGAATGAGCTGGAACGAACTAAAGGAAAAATCATCAGGGGATAAATGTGCAATAAGAGCAAGCAAAAATGACTTTTTATGTACATTCTAGTAAAACCAAGCAAAACCAGGAAAAGAAGTCTTTTAAGGGCAGAAATAGATCAGTGAAACCAAGATTCGAACAGTGGTTGTATCCTACTGACTGCACCACTTCTGAACTACTCACTTTGAAATTGTGTCTTAATATGAACTGAAGGTAAAGACAACTTGGAAGTTTAAGTCTCAGGCATATTTGTAAATATTAAATGAAAATAAAACAACGAGATTAAAGGAAATAAGAGTCAATTAATGAAAGTTATTCTATAATACAAGTTTGTTGTCAGTTGAGATTTATTGGTTTTTCAACGGTGACCGTATCCTACTGACTGCACCACTTTCGGTGTTTTAAGAGCAACATTGACCCAGCAACTTATAATTTTCTATTTATTATTTCATCACACTTTGATACACTCATATTTATATAAGATCAACTACATATTTAAACCTTATTGTAATGCATAGTAAATTATTAAGAGAATTTCCATATGCACCTAGCATAAATAGATCGAATCATAATTATTAATTTTATATGTAGTTTGGATTGGGAGTAATTTGAGGTGATTCTGATTTTGTAAACTGATCCTTAATTAACTTACTGTTGTTCATTGTAGTTGATACATTATATTTGTTGCTAAAATGCTATAATTAATATTGTTTTAATTAGGGCACTTTATGTTTAGTTATATATAGAGAGACTTACCTAAGCCAGCAAATATTATAGCCTTGATTTCGGTTAAATTATATAAGTTTCAATTTTATTAAATTTACTAATTAACTAAAATTATCTATAGATTTCAAACAATTTCCTAAAATCAAGACTAATTACAATAATTATTGATTTATAATTATTAATTTTTTTTTTGATTAATACTGATTGTCTGTATAACTGTTGCAATTAAATACTGTCAGGCAGAGATATATATGCGGGAGAATTGTTGGTCCCAATTTATTTAACAGCAATCTTTTTAATTTAAATATTAATATGTTAATGGACATACCTGCAATAATGTAATTACTGGTAAAAATATAAGGCACATCCAATTGCGTACTTAAATATGGGATGCCCTGGTACCTAATAGTGTGTAAATTGTGTGTGTAAATTGTGTCTTTTTTATGTAAGTGCCAATTTAAATTTTTTTTGGGTGGTCCTTAGAGCACCTGAATCCTTGGATTTTCAAAGTTAGGTCAAAGGAAAAATGGTGGATGCGCCGTGATAATGATATTCGTCATTCTTACTGTGTATACCAGACTTTTAGAGTAATTTTTCAATGAAATTAACAATTTCATTCCAGGTATTTGATGTTATTCTTTTATCTCATTTAATTAGTTAAAGCTATGTTAGATTTAATCTTAGGCAACGAGTGCGATAAGGAAAGAAATAGATAAATAAGACGCTGTCATTTTTAATTAAAATTAAAGCACAATTTAAAAATGAGACGTTCGAAAGTGGTGCAATTGTTAGAATACAACCATCGTTCAAATGAAAGTGACCTATGAGACATTATTTTCAACGGTTAATTTTTGTACTAAAACGAGCGCAGTCAGTAGGATATGCCAACTTTCATCACAGAGTACATATATACACATAGGCTTTCAGTTATAAATTGTAACTCTACAAAACCTCCAACATTCCGCCTTGATATCTCATATTTGCCACCACACAAACTTTTTTTTTTAGTTTTTTATGTACCAAAACTTTATTCCATTACCATTCGTGTCTGCAAATCTCGTACAGTCGAACCATATTGTTAAAGTAAGTCGTATAAGATCGACACAAGGTTTCGGTCTCAAAAAATTTTATTAATTAAATACACGTAAAGTAGTGACACGTGTTTCGCTCCTAAGGGCATCATCAGACCTTTTTTAAGACCCAGACTATGATAATAAATTAATTGTCTGGAACAGATGACCTCTTAGACAGTAAAAAGATTTTGTTGGTTGAAGTTAATAAATGCTTTAATTGCCTGAAATTTCATTGAAGAAAACAATATTTTTTAACAAATCGTTGTTATTTTAGGCACTTGAAGTAATTCGGTGACATAGGCCTAAACACCTTGGATTTCAAAATTTTTTGTTTATTCCAGGCAGTTGAGGCAACGTTACATATTAACCTCAAGTGTTTCAGAATAAAAAAAAAACAATCAACTGTCATAAATTTATTGAAAAAAAATAGCACAGGCAGTTGAGATACCATTTTTGTTATTTCACGCATTTGAAATAATTCCTTGTCGTAGGCCCAACAGCTTGGGATTCCAAAAATGTTTAATCCAGGCAGTGAAAGATGTTATATATATTAACCTCAAATGAATGAAATTAAAAAAATTGTCCAGGCAGCTGTAGCATTATTTTGGTTATTTCAGGCACTTAAAGTAATTTCGTGACGTAGGCTCAACTGCCTGGGATTTCAAAATATTTTGTTTATTCTAGGCAGTTGAGACAATGTCACATATTAAGCTCAAGTGCTTTAAATAAGAAAAATCGCTCCACTCTCTGAAATTTTATCAAGATTTTCTTTCTATTCCAGGCAGTTGAAAAACCATGTTTGTTATTTCAGGCACTTGAACTAATTCCATGACGCAGCCTCAACTGCCTGGAATTTGAATATATTTTGTTTACTCCATGCAATTACGACAATGTCACATATTAATCCCAAGTGCTTTAAATAAGAAAAATCACTTATCTATATGAAATTTCATTAAGATTTTCTTTTTATTTCAGGTAGTTGAGAAACCATTTTAGTTATTTTAGGCACTTGAAATAATTCCGTGATGTAGGCCTAAATGTCTGGGATTCCAAATATATTTGTTTATTCCAGGTAATTGAGCCAACGTCACATATTAACCTCAAGTGTTTCAGATTAAAAAAAAACAATCAACTGTCAAAAATTTATTGAAAAAAAATAGCTCAGGCAGTTGAGATACCATTTTTGTTATTTCACGCATTTGAAGTAATTCTTTGTCATAGGCTCAATTGCCTGAGATTCCAAAAATGTTTAATGCAGGCAGTGAAGACGTTATATATATTAACCTCAAATAAATAAAATTAAAAAAATTGTCCAGGCAGCTGTAGCATTATTTTGGTTATTTCAGGCACTTAAAGTAATTCCATGACGTAGGCTCAACAGCCTGGGATTTCAAAATATTTTGTTTATTCCAGGCAGTTGAGACAATGTCACATATTAAGCTCAAGTGCTTTAAATAAGAAAAATCGCCTAAACATCGAAAATTTTAATAAAATTTTCTTTTTATTCCAGGCAGCTGAATTTAATAAAATGTTTTCAAATTCCAGGCAATTGAGGCTACGTCATGGAATTACTTCAAGTGCCTGAAATAACAAAAATGGTTTTTCAATTGCCTGGAATAGAAAGAAAATTTTAATAAAATTTCAGATGGTTGAGCGGTTTTTCTTATTTAAAGCACTTGAGCTTAATATGTGACATTGTCCCAACTGCCTGAAATAAACAAAAAAAATTGAATTTCCATGCGTTTGACGCACTTTTTACGTTTTTAATTTTTTTTTATTCCAGGCCTTTTAAGTTCTATTCCACACATTTAATGCCTTCCAGAAAACTGAAATATTTTTTCATAATTTCCAGGCTTTTGAGAGTGTTTTCTTAAATATTTTCCAGATGTCATACAGTACATACATTTTACAGTCCTAGAAGTCATTTTTTCTTCAGGCACATTTTTTATTTAATTCCAGATGTTTAATGTCTTTTAAAAAAATTGAATTTTTTTCGACACAATTTCCAGGCTTTTGAAGTAATTTTTTATGTTTTCGTAACAATTTTTTAACTATTTTTCTTTCAGAGGTTTTTTATTTTGTACTAGGCATTACATGCCTTTCAATTGCCAAAAAATATTTTCTCGTAATTTCTAAGCTTTTCAAAGCATGTTTTCTAGAGCCATAGGTCGTAGTATTAGATTCAAATCCGACTCAAAAATTGACTTTTTCATTTTTGTAATGTTCTTTAGTCCTTTCCAAGCATACTTTCTATTAAAAAATTATTTATTAATAAAATATCGTAATGGCTTCACTTTTATCTAAATTTGAAATTAATTATGGAACCCTAGTGAAAACCTCATTCAAATATCCCTTAATAATGTCATTTAGGGCACTTCCTTATAAATTAACTCGAATTTTACTTTTGCTTGCGAATTCCTGGTTTAGGAATAACATTGGATACAACCCATTACAATTGAGAGTAATTCTAAGCGTCGTAAGTTTAAATAATTTAAAATAATCTGTTTGATTTATTTAATGTTGGGTACTTCTATTGAAAACATTATGATTATGTGCGAGGAGTTTCTTACACTTTTTCTATGAGAAAAGCTCAATATTGGGGCCAAGTCGGGCAATCTGGGTGGCCATTATTTCAATAATGCACACCATAAATAGAAATCTATATTATGTTTAATCTGTGAATAGTCATAGATTAAAAAACTTAATTCACATGTGATTGCTTCATAATAAATTAATTATGCAATATCCGTTAATTGACTGTAACAACGCTAATATATGTATTTTTAGATCGAAGCTATCTATAATGGGCCAGGTAATCAAGCTAATCACTTATGTATATGTAGTGCGACCATGTTTGCGTCCTTATTATCGTAACATTTAGCCACAACAGAACAAGTATTACCCTCAGGGCATAGTTTGCTTTAAACAGTGTAATCGGATTTGGTGAATGTTGGATAAACAGAGTCCCCCTATAGCCAAACGTCGCGTCTGTATTGTCTTTACGTCTTGCTTTTCGAAAGACTCTTGAACCACATTTCGATGGATTACAATTAGTGAGATTCGGACCGATTGACGAGCCAATAAGGGCAAATTGCTCTTAGTAAGCCGATGGGTATTCTAGTTAATCCGGTTTTTTATGTTGGGTTTTTTTTCTCGTCACGGTTTAATAAAACAATAAATTTTGGTATAAAAGCCAATAAAAGGTTGACGAAAATTATGTAATAAGGACTATGTTGCCGCCTTAATGTTATTCAGGAACCGTAAAAAAACTAAAGTAAGAACAAACCTAGGCCATCCTTGAGTTATATACAGCCCAAGCTTTATTACAGTTTTTGAAGCTACTGAATAAATGAAAACCATTGTCCTGACAACAGTTGTATTAATCAGACACTTTAAACTCCACTGCCTTTGCATATTTCATTAATTATTCCAGGCAGGTGAGTCGACGCCACAGACTTAACTCAAGAGGCCGTTTAGGCATCATGTTTATTGATGGAACAATATATAGAGGGACTTCTCGACCATAAACAGGAAAAATCAAGAGTTACTAAACAATATAAATGACGTGTTTAGTTGCTCACGACATCCGAACTGAATGAAAGGAATTTTATAAAGATCAACACATATAATGATATATTCTTTCGGAATTCTCAAATGGAGCATAACAGAACTAGAGGAGATCCAAAGGATAACATGCACTAATGCTTACTGAGTCAAACAATCATCATCCAAGATCTTCAACTCTTAAAGAATGTGGACGAAGATTGATCGATATCAACAATCTGTCATCAAACCAGGCAACTAAACCGAGAAAATCCGTTATCCTAATGGCTGATAAAAGCCTTGGAGCCTGGTAAGTGATGCTGTGTATTTATCATATCTCTGATGAGAAGAACAAGAACAATGGTCATCTAATAGATGGTTGATATACGGAGATTTTTTTCTTAAAACTGAGGGAACTGCTCTCGACCCTATTGCTCTATGCAATTTTGCACACAATGTATATGAAATTAAAAAAACGGCGTTTTCTATAATCGTCCAATTAAATCAATGCTATAAGTAAAGGGAGTCGCTTATTCGAATTTTTCAGGAATCCACTTAAAGTTGCATCGCAGTATTATTGAAAAACTATAGATAGGAAGTAATGGCCACCCAGTTTGCCGGACTTGAAACTACTGGATTTTTCGACATGAGCCTTTCTCATTAGAAAAATGTATGCAATTCTTCGCATATAATTATAATAATAATAATAGTAGTAATTTTTTCAATAGACAGTATACCTGACAAGCTACAAAGAACATTTGATGAATTAAAAAGTTTATTTTTGAGTAGGATTTGAACCATACGTCCTTGAGTTACTCTGATTTATGATGGGGGTCATTTATCCAAATCGGTATCAAAAATCAATTTTAGGTGTTTCATGAATTAATTATTTGATAACTAATTTCAAAGGTAAATAACCGTGATGTAATTTATCGATATTTCATTAATAAATAATTTTTGTAATTTGAAAATTGAGCTGGAAAGGCACCCGAAACATTAAAAAAAGTTAATTTTTAAGCAGGATTTGGACCTACGGTTTATGACCCTCTGCACTTTTGCACAATTCCCAAGAAGGCGTATTAAATTAAATCAGCCTTCAATAAATGAATGCAATAAGTAAAGGCGGATTAGAACGTACTAATCGATCCATCCAATTACTAATCCAGGAATCCGTTAAAAAAAATTAAAATTCGAACTCATTTTAGAATAGCGAGTAAGTAAATGATATTTGAATAGGGGCGTTCACTAATGTTTCATGACTTAATTTATTCTTTGTACACGTGAAGCCATTTATCGATATTCGATTAGTAAATAACTGTTTTTAATAGAATGCATACCTGGAAAGGCCCAAGAAATAATAAAAAAATTTAAAATAGTTGGGTAGGATTTGAACGTTCTATATTTCCATGCACTTTTGCACACAATGTACAAAATTCAAAGATATCAGCTTTAATGAAATTAACGATATAATAAAAGAGTCACGTATTTTGATCTCTGACTTGAAGTTAATTAATTTTTGAATATGTCCTATAGCAGAATTATATGTAACTCCTCGCATTTCTTTATCACTAATTAAAGCATTTAATTTACTCGCGATTAATAATAATATTTGTGAATATTGTTTCAAACCACTCTAAAGTAAACCTTTTGCTTTATCGGACCTATCCATTTGTTCCCGAATAAATCCCTTTAATTATATATACACCTTATTTTACTACGCTTAGGCTATTTTTAGGGAATTTTGACACTATTCCAGGCATTTGAAATAATTTATGAACTTATTTCGGACTTCTGCAGAATGGTTTTTTATTTTACATGCAATTTTTGTTTAGGCATTTAAAATAATAATTGAAATTATTTCGGGGATTTCATGCGAAGTTTTGACTATATTCCAGGCTTTTACAGTCATTTTTTTAATATTCCAGGCATTTGACATATTTTTTTATTTTATTTCAAGATTCTGCACTTAGGCAGTTAAAATAATAATTTAAATTATTTCGGGGATTTCATGCGAAGTTTTGACTATATTCCATGCTTTTACAGTCATTTTTTTAATATTCCAGGCATTCGAAATATTTTTTTATTTTATTCCAAGGATCCGCACTTAAGCATTTAAAATAATAATTGAAATTATTTCGGGCATTTCATGCAAAGTTTTGACTATATTCCAGGCTTCTACAGTCATTTTTTTTAATATTCCAGGCATTTGAAATATTTTTTATTTTATTCCAAGATTATGCACTTAGGCATTTAAAATAATAATTGAAATTATTTCGGGCATTTCATGCAAAGTTTTGACTCTATTACAGGCTTCTACAGTAATTTTTTTAATATTCCAGGCATTCGAAATATTTTTTTATTTTATTTCAAGATTCTGCACTTAGGCATTTAAAATAATAATTTAAATTATTTCGGGGATTTCATGCAAAGTTTTGACTCTATTCCAGGCTTCTACAGTCATTTTTTTAAATATTCCAGGCATTCGAAATATTTTTTTATTTTATTCCAAGAATCTGCACTTAGGCATTTAAAAAAATAATTGAGATTATTTCGGGCACTTCATGCAAAGTTTTGACTATATTCCAGGCTTCTACAGTCATTTTTTTAATATTCCAGGCATTCGAAATATTTTTTTATTTTATTCCAAGATTATGCACTTAGGCATTTAAAATACTAATTGAAATTATTTCGGGCATTTCATGCAAATTATTTCTTTTTAAATTTACGTTTTTTTACCTAGAAAGTTAAAAAATAGCTTTTAATTAAGTTTTTCGTGAAGCATATATTCGGGGATAATATTACACACTGGTACACTCTTTTCTCTCTCTGTCAAGTGGCTAAGTGCACTAAATTGCTTAAAAGAAGAACAAAAAGCATTCAACGTTCTCCTACTTTTTTTCTCTTTTTCTGAGATGGTTAAATGCACTCAACTAATTAAAATTAAAATATTCGTCCAGGTAGTCGAGATCACTCACTTTTTGATCTTTGACATGTGGCCAAATGCATCTAATTCTCTAAAAGAAATATAGTTAAGTGCTATAAAAAAAAATATTTTTTTTTAATTTACGTTTTTTTTACCTAGAAAGTTAAAAAATGGCTTTTCATGAAGTTTTTCGTGACGATTATATGGTACAGATGGCCTATAATGCGAGGTACTAATGTGACTTTTTTTAAAAAATGACCACCTTTAGTGCATTTTACTTAATTGAAAATAATTCGTTTGCGTTAAAATAGATGTAACAATAAAAATTAACACGCGTCGAATAATGTTCAGAAATAAAAAAAATCTTTCATCTCTCGTTTTCTCTTTTCATCTTAGAGATGCACTCAATTGAATGGAAAAACTGGAATATTCGTCCAGGCAGTTGAGTGACAGCTATAATTTTTTTTCCTCTCTGTCATGTGGCTAAATGCACCTAATTTTCTGAAAGAAATAAAAAAAAATTTAATGTTTTCTCTCTCTGTCATGTCGCGAAATGCACCCGCTGCCACAAAAACACTTCTAAAAAGAAATGACCTTTCATGAAAATAAAATATTCCTTTCAGTTTCATTCATTTCTCAAATTTCTTATCCTTAATTCTTTAATTTTAATTCGACGCCTTACTTTAAATTACAGTCACTTTCTTTTACTTACATTCGATTAAATCTAATCCCTTACAATGACTTCCAATTTTACTATTTCAACATTACTATTATTACCAGTCTAATACCTGTACCAATCCACTTTAATTAATTGCAATAATTTTCAATTTCAACTTTCCAAGTTGGATATAATGGTTAATATAATACTGTTCCAATCACTTTTAATATTAAATTATTAGTTTAAAACAGTGTAAATCACTGGCTTTCAATCATCAGTTTCATATATTTCAATTATTTTTAACCATTTTTCAATTACTCCTTGAACTTCAGTTCTGCTCCTTATTTTTAATTATATTCACTTTCTCTTATTCGCTTTCAATTAATTTCATTCTGTTCCAATTAATGACGTCCCTTGATCTCTATTGACTTTCAGTTGCGACTTTTTAACCAGGACATAATCAATGTAATAAAATTCCAATAACTTTTAACATTAAATTATCAATTAAGATTAACATGAAAGTTCATGCAACTTTACGCCATAAAGTAAATATTTAGTTTAGCAGCCGTAAGTTTCTTAATTATAATTTAATAGTTTCTTTTTATAATTTAATAAAATAAAGTAGTACTTTATTTTATTAAATTATAGTTAGAATATTAAAATGTAAATATTGGTGAACTTTCTAGACGTTTAAAAACGACATTGAAATGATCAAAGCGTTGTTTGTTAAAAAATTTGTTGTGCCATTGATGCATAACTTAATAAGTCATGAGATACATTTCCCTCAAATTAAATATGCAGAGTGTTAATTGATTGGGTTGGGTTAGGACTAGTTAAGTTATGCATCAAAAACACAAAAAAAAAGCTTAAGTTAATATACTAGGCCATAGATTTAATAAGTCACTCAATATGTAAATGAAGTTACTTAGGTATTTTTGATAAAAATCCTATAATTCTGAACTTCCCTCTTGAAATTCTTGATATAAATCCCTTGGATCTAAATGATCTCTCCCTTTTGATATCTTCTTGGTTTTTCGGTTTTCTTGTGTCTCACTTATATTAATTTAAAAAAAATATCAACCAACTTTCCCCAGTTTTTTATTGCTTATCTTTGACTAAAAGGTACAATAGATCGCTATACTATTATTATTTGCTAACTTCATATTAAATATAACAAATAAAGGCACCAGGTCCATATCATTTAAAAAGACAAAGACACCTTTTAAAAATAATGATTTTAAGTTGAACGTTGTTTTAATTAATATTATACTAAAATTCTTTGTGGAATTTAAAAATCAATTAATTAATATCAGTCGTAGAGAACCTTAAATAGAGACATTCTATATATTTTCCAGCAATAAATTATTTTTTAAACTAAAGGGATGAGTTACAAGTAAATTGTCAATATATGACGCGATATACTTAAAAACCATTATTAAGCCCAAAAACTAATTTATAATCTTGTACAAACATGTAAATTAATTTAAAAAAATATATATTTAAATAAAGCATTTAAGACTTCACTTTACGTGGAAGAATGTTATGTTTCTAAGTCTATCCATCTCCATTTATTTGCGTACAGGTCATTTGATCCTTATAGCCTGGAATCTATAAAAAACTACTTCAGTATACAAAAATATCAAGAAAAAAAAACATTTGCTTCCCAAAAAATCTTACTGGAATAAGTGTGTTATCATCAGCAAAACTTTTGACTTTTACTATTTGCCTACTAAAGATCCTGCAACTAATTTAATCAAAGATAACAAGCTCCTAAGCTTTAAAAATTTCCATCTACCTCAGGAATGAAGACTGCGTTCCAAGTTCCATAAATCGACAAAAAAGATTTTTGTTTAAATTTTACCCACAAGAATTTCTTGTTCTTTTTGCAATCTAAAAGGAGTCAAAAAATTAATTTAAGCGAGCCAAATCGCGTGTAAATTGTTAATATAGAAAACCGGTCACATCCGAACCCTCCTCCTCCCATCGAACGAACGGCACGTTATTTGAGCGGCACTTAATTTTCTTGAGACATTAGGCACTGTAATCGGTTATCCCTTAGCCCTCGGCACTACACGGCACGGGCGGTAACAAAAAGCGACCCTCCTTCACCCTCTAAACCTAATTTCCGATTCATGTACACGACTCGATCCGAACCCATATTCGAAATCCTCGTATTTGGAACCAGACGACGCTTCGAATACTATTGACAAATTTAAGCTTTAGACCCGGAGTTACAGGTCACGTGGAATTAGATTGCTGCCCTGAAGATGATTTTAAATGGAAGAAATTTGTATGTCAAGTATATTTTAAAAATGGATCATTCTCTTGCATCATAGAATCATAACTATATTTAATCAGATTTGCTCATCAACAAATAATCATAGTTTACTAGGAGGAATTGACTACTGATGTTTTATACAACGTGTCCATTTAGTACTTCTTTCCTCCATTGCGGCTGTATTTTTGAAGCAGAGCAATTGATTTTCTTTTTGTATAGGGGGTGAAAAAAAGCTACATTTTAAAATTGATCTAACTCATACAGGGTGTTCACAAAAGGCGTGGTAGTAAGTTAATGTTTTTATAAATAGAAGACCTTATATATTATTTGATTTTTAGATTGTTCGTAAGATTTTAAGAAATTTAGGGTCATGCATGTCATACTTTATTCAAATAGTTTTTGAATTGGAGACATGACTACTTGTCCTAGGATAAAATAATTTTTACAATTCTATCTTCCCTTTTTAAGATGTGTTTAATAAAAGAAAAAATTGCTACTGTTTTTACTTAAAATGTCAAAAAATGTTCACGTAGATAAAAATTTATGTAGCGTTTTTTATGTTGTCTAGGGTTTGTTGATGGTAATGAAAAGTCCGGTGCGGGATTTTAAAAAGTATTTAATAAAATAAATTAAGAAAACTATTGCACAAAAGAGTTTGGAGTAGACCTTCACTGTTAACTGATATGGTAAATCGCGTTCACATCCCTATGTCGAGAGGCTTTAAAACACTTATCACTTGTCTCACGTCTTATAATAAAAAAGGAAAAAGGCCACGTCTTACTGATCCTGACCTTGACCCGTCTTTACGTCTTTTATATGTCTTTCCGTCTTAATGTTAGGGACACGCCCTACGTCTTTTAAGACTTTCCCGAAAACGCGTCTCTTTCCAGTATCTCATTTCGGAACCTTAATGAAGACTGTCGACTGATGTCCCCGTTAAAGTAAAAACTGCCACCTAATCATAACACATCGATTCACGGAATCTGAATGAGATCATTGTTTATTGAAATGGATTTCGAAAGAAAAATAATATTATACGTATAAATTAAATAACTACGAACCTAAAACTAATTTATCCTACATGTATGTCATGAGATTGATCTTAAAAAGATAAGATAGGAATGTGCAAATCATTTTGTCTTATGACGAATAATTATGGATCTATGGGCTCCTCAAATGACTAGTGAAAAAATTATTAAAATCCATAAACTAGAAGCTGAGATATTGACACTCACTGGAGTGCCTGGAAGAAATAAAATAATTTGTCTCTTATTGGCAACTGAATATCTTAATTTATAGTTAATAAAAAGTTGTAACTATTGATTTCTGAGATACACCAAAGGCTTTTTACGCAACTACGGAAAAAATCATTGAATTGCATACACTAGAAATCAAGATATTGACACTTTACTCACTGGAGTGCCTGGAAGAAATAAAATAATTTGCCTCTTATTGGCAACTGAAAATCTTGATTTCTAGGGGCTAAAATATTGGTTTGAAAGAAATAAAGTAATTTGTCTCTTTTTGGCAACCGAATATCTTGATTTCTAGTGCTTAACATGTTATTTTTATTGATTTCTATGATACTTTAAAGGCTTTTTAAGCAACTACGGAAAAAATAATTAAAATGCATTTACTAGAAATCAAGATATTGACACTTTTTCTATTGGAGTGTCGGGAAGAAATAAAATAATTTGTCTCTTATTGACAACTGAATATCTTGATTTCTAGTTGCTGAATTGTTATAAATATTAATTTTTAGGATACTTCAAGGGCTCTTTAAACAATTATAGAAAAAACCATTCAAATCCATAATCTAGAAATCAAGATATTTAAATTGTTTTTTACTAAAGTGTCAGGAAGAATAAAAAACATTGGTCTTTTACTGGCAACTGAATATCTTGATTTCTAGTTTTCTGAAATGTTGTAATTATTGATTTCTGGGGTACTGCAAAGGCTTTTCAAGTAACTACGGAAAAAGTCATTGAAATGCATACATTAGAAATCAAAATATTGACACTTTTCTTCTTGAAGTGCCTGGAAGAAATAAAATAATTTGTCACATATTGACAACTGAATATCTTGATTTCTAGTTGCTGAAATGTCGTAAAAATTGATTTCTAGAATACTACAAGGGCTTCTCAAACGATTAGTCAATAAATTATTAAAATCCATAAACTAGAAATCAAGATATTGACATTTTTCTCACTGGAGTGCCTGGAAGAAATAAAATAATTTGACTTTTATTAAAAACTGAATATCTTGATTTCTAGTAGCTAAAATGTTATTTTTATTGATTTCTACGATACTCTAAAGGCTTTTTAAGCAACTACGGAAAAAATAATTAAAATGCATTTACTAGAAATCAAGATATTGACACTTTTCCTATTGGAGTGTCAGGAAGAAATAAAATAATTTGTCTCTTATTGACAACTGAATATCTTGATTTCTAGTTGCTGAATTGTTATAAATATTAATTTTTAGGATACTTCAAGGGCTCTTTAAACAAATATAGAAAAAACCATTCAAATCCATAGTCTAGAAATCAAGATATTTAAATTGTTTTTTACTAAAGTGTCAGGAAGAATAAAAAACATTGGTCTTTTACTGGCAACTGAATATCTTGATTTTTGATTCCTGAAATGTTGTAAATATTTATTTCTAAGATACCCCAAAGGCTTTTCAGGTAACTACGAAAAAATCATTGAAATGCATACACTAGAAATCAAAATATTGACACTTTTCTTATTGGAGTGCCTGGAAGAAATAAAATAATTTGACACTTACTGACAACTAAATATCTTGATTTCTAGTTGTTAAAATGTTGTAAATATTGATTTCTAGAATACTCCAAGGGCTCCTCAAAGGACTAGTGAATAAATTATTAAAATCCATACACTAGAAATCAAGATATTCACCATTCACTCACTGGAGTGCCTGGAAGAAATAAAATAATTTACCTCTTATTGGCAACTGAATATCTTGATTTTTAGGGGCTAAAATATTGGTTTTAATAATTTCTAGGATATTCCCAAGGTTTTTCAAGCAACTACGGCAAAAATAATTAAAATGAATTCACTAAAAATCAAGATATTGACACTTTTCTTATTGGAGTGCTTGGAAGAAATACAATAATTTGTCACTTATTAATAACTAAATATCTTGATTTCTAGTTGCTAACATGTCGTAAAAATTAATTTCTAGAATACTCCAAGGGCTCCTCAAAGGACTAGTGAATAAATTATTAAAATCCATGCACTAGAAATCAAGATATTGACATTTTACTCACTGGAGTGCCTGAAAGAAATAAAGTAATTTGTCTCTTTTTGGCAACCGAATATCTTGATTTCTAGTCCTTAACATGTTATTTTTATTAATTTCTTCGATACTGTAAAGGCTTTTTAAGCAACTACGGAAAAAATAATTAAAATGCATCTACTAAAAATCAAGATATTGACACTTTTCCTATTGGAGTGTCGGGAAGAAATAAAATAATTTGTCTCTTTATGACAACTGAATATCTTGATTTCTAGTTGCTGAATTGTTGTAAATATTGATTTTTAGGATACTTCAAGATCTTTAAACAATTATAGAAAAAACCATTCAAATCCATAGAAATCAAGATATTTAAATTGTTTTTTACTTAAGTGTCAGGAAGAATAAAAAACATTGGTCTTTTACTGGCAACTGAATATCTTGATTTTTAGTTCCTGAAATGTTGTAAATATTTATTTCTAAGATACCCCAAAGGCTTTTCAGGCAACTACGAAAAAATCATTGAAATGCATACACTAGAAATCAAAATATTGACACTTTTCTTATTGGAGTGCCTGGAAGAAATAAAATAATTTGACACTTATTGACAACTAAATATCTTGATTTCTAGTTGTTAAAATGTTGTAAATATTGGTTTCTAGAATACTCCAAGGACTCCTCAAAGGACTAGTGAATAAATTATTAAAATCCTTACACTAGAAATCAAGATATTCACAATTCACTCACTGGAGTGCCTGGAAGAAATAAAATAATTTGTCTCTTATTGGCAACTAAATATCTTGATTTCTAGTGGCTAAAAAGTTGTTTTTATTGATTTCTAGGATACCCCAAAGGCGTTTCAAGCAACTAGGGACAAAATAATTAAACTGCATTCACTAAAAATCAAGATATTGACACTTTTCTTATTGGAGTGCCTGGAAGAAATAAAATAATTTGTCATTTATTGACAACTAAATATCTTGATTTCTAGTTGCTAAAATGTTGGAAATATTGATTTTTAGAATACTCCAAGGGCTCCTCAAAGGACTAGTGATTAAATTATTAAAATCCTTTCACTAGAAATCAAGATATTCACAATTCACTCACTGGAGTGCCTAGAAGAAATAAAATAATTTGTCTCTTTTTGGCAACTGAATATCTTGATTTCTAGTTGCTGAAATGTCGTAAATATTGATTTTTAGAATACTTCAAGGGCTCTTTAAATAATTATAAAAAAAAACATTCAAATCCATAGACTAGAAATCAAGATATTTACATGTTTCTTATTTAAGCACCTGGAAAAAATAAAATAATCTACCTCTTATTGACAACTGAATATATTGATTTTTAGTCCTTAAAATATAGTAACTATTAATTTCTAGGATATTCCAAGGGCTCCTCGAACGACTAGTAAATAGATTATTAAAATTCATACACTAGAAATCAAGATATTGACACTTTACCCACTGGAGTGCCTGGAATAAATAAAATAATTTGCCTCTTATTGGCAACTGAATATTTTGATTCCTAGTCCTTAAAATAAAGTAATTATTGATTTCTAGAATACTCTAAGGTCTCTTCAAATGACTAGTGAATAAATTATTAAAATCCATACAATGGAAACCAAGATATAGACATTTTTCTCACTGGAGTGCCTGGAAGAAATAAAATAATTTGTCTCTTATTGGCCACTAAATATCTTGATTTCTAGTGGCTCAAATATTGTTTTTATTGATTTCTAGGATATCCCAAAGGCTTTTCAAGCAACTAGGGAAAAATCATTAAAATCTATAAACTAGAAATGAAGATATTGACACTTTATTCACTGGAGTGCCTGGAAGAAATAAAATAATTTGTCTCTTATTAGCAACTAAATATTTTGATTACTAGTCCTTGAAATGTAGTAACTATTGATTTCTAGGATATTCCAAGGGCTCCTCAAACGACTAGTGAATAGATCATTAAAATCTATACACTAGAAATCAAGATATTGACAATTTACTCACTGGTGTGCCTGGAAGAAATAAAATAATTTGTCCCTCTCGTATCTGTCTTAATACTTAGAATTGGACCAAATAACCCTACCAAAAAATATGTCAAAATAAATAGTATGACCGTAGTGGCTGTTTCTGAGCAAAGTAACCTAGGAGTGAGAGTTACAATAGATTAAATATCAAAAAATTTCAAATAGAGCCTCTTCTTTTATTTACCCCATAAAACAAGCATTTAAACACCACTCAAAGGAAATGATAATGACGATTTATAAAAGTTATATAAAGCCACAAGTTAAATATGCAGTTACAGGGTGGAACCGCCGTATTATATCAAAGATATAGACAAATTAGAGAGGTTGCAAAGAAAAGGAACACAAATCTACCGAATTAAGAGACCTCGAGTCTTTTTTTTGGGAACTTAAAAAATTGATAACATTTTGTCATCCTGCTTTCAACTGTCTCTAATTCAAAAACTACTTGAATAAAGTATAAAATGTAATACATAAAATTGTTTAAACTTTGACGCAGAATCCGAAAATCCCGATGTTCCATATAAAGAAACATGAAATTCTTTTGCAAACACCCTGTGTATGTCAAAATAATTTTAAAATATAGTTTTTTTCACCCCCTGCCCTAAATGGACACGCTGTATATTTTTTATTTAAGGGAAAAATCTAAAGTAAAGTATAAATCATAACCAATGAAATTGCCATTCTTCGTATGATCCTTTTCCAAACATTTGTGTTATAATTTATTGATATAAATCCAGTTTGCAGTATCGAATTAAATTTGCGTTATATCATTGTTAATTTTATGGTTTTTTACGTGCACTTTTTAAGCCAAGAGTCGTCTGAAACTTAGGCAGTACTCTTTCTTTAGGTTGTTAAATTGTGATCATAATTTTAATTAATATATAAAATTTTGTATCTAAACTATTATATAGAAAAAGAACAACTCTGTGGTAAATATGTAATTTTAAAAAAATCCTACCAGTGTGTTGGTTATATGATAAAACTACTGACTTTGATAAACAGAACTACGTCGACATTACTTTTGCTTTGAATGTGTAAAATCCCAACATGATTTTCTCGAAATGGTCAAACCCAAATGGTTCAATTTTTACATAAAACGGACGATAGTAAATAAAAACGTAACGGAATATCGCAAGGACCATAAAGTGTACAACAGTATATCCATTTATATTGTCAATCTTAGCGTTTCGAGGGATTCATGTTAACATGATTCAGTACCGTGTATGTGACCTGATTCAATTTGGCGTTCGCTGACGTCGAATATATAAATTTATCGAACTGCGTTTGCATGTTATGTTCCGATGAATATATGCGATGACGGTATTTGTTGGCTTTTCTTGTACCAGAATTCCCGGACACCGTTTCGATGTTTTCTCACATCCTGGGAAATATGGATCTGTATGTCTATGTGTTTTTGATCGGTTTTTTTCTTGTATACTTTGTAAATTCAATAAAAATTAAAAAGCAATTGAAGAGCCGTTCTTTAAATTTTAATTATTTTTTAGGCAGAGTCTATTAATTATTTTTTGGTTCATTGCTTTTCAATTTCAGGCAGTTGAGCAATGATTTTTTTAAATTTTATAAAGCTAATTTATTATTTTTTAGGATTTTCTTTTACAAACAATTGCTTATTTATTTTATTATTCTTTAGGCAATTGAGTCGTTAATTTTTAATTTCAGGCAATAATTGACCTAGAGTTACATTATTATTTGATTAATTGCTTTTAAATTTCAGCCAGTTGAATAATGAATTTCCATTTTTGAAATTTTAGGTAACTCAGCCATAGATTCATTAATTTTCAGATTTTTGATTTACAGGCAATTGACTGTTTTATTATTTCTTAGGTATTTCAAAGATCGATTTTTAATTCCAGATAATTGAGCCTTGAAAATTCATGTTTAAGTTCAGGCAATTGAGCAATGCATTTTTTTATAACCTTAAAAAGTTAATTTATTATTTTTTAGGATTTTCTTTAACAGACAATTACCTATTTATTATTCTTTATGCATTTCAGTCATTGATTTTCAATTCGAGGTAATTGAGCTATAGTTATATTATTTTTTGATTAATCGCTTTTCAATTTCAGGCAGTTGAATAAAGAATTTCAATTTTTTGTAATTTTAGGTAACTCAGCCATAGATTCATTCATTTTCAGATTTTTGAATTACAGGCAATTGAGCAATGAATTTTCTTTATAACTTTATATAGTTGCTTCATTATTTTTTCAGGATTTTCTATTATATGCAATTTCCAGTTTTATTATTCTTTAGGCAATTCAGTCGTTGATTTTCAATTCCAGGCAATTGAGTAATAATTTCTTTTTATTATTTCATATAGTTGATGCATTAATTTTTAGGATTTTTTTTTAAAGGCAATGGGAAATGTCATTATTTTTTAGGCATTTCAATTAAATTAAATTCTTTTTTTATTAATCACTTTTCAATTTTAGGCAGTTGAATAATGAATTTCTATTTTTCGTAATTTTACGTAACCCATCCACAGATTTATTAATTTTAGGATTTTTGAATTATAGGCAATTGGCTCTTAGGCATTTAAATGATAGATGTTTAATTCCAGACAGTTGAGCTATAAATTTATGCATAAGTTCAAACCATTTAACTATAGATTAAATATTCTTTGATTTATTACGTTTCAATTTCAGGCAATTGAGCAATAAATTTTCTTTATAACTTTATATAGTTGCTTCATTATTTTGTCAGGATTTTCTATTACATACAATTGGCAGTTTCATTATTTTTTAGGCATTTGAGTCCTTGAATTTCAATTCAAGGGAATTGAGTTATATATAAACTATTTTTTGATGCATTGCTTTTCATTTGCAGGCATCTGAATAATGAATTTTTATTTCCAGACAGTTGAGCCGTAAGTTCATTTCTATTATGTAATTTCAGGCAATAGAGCCATTAATTTTTTGGTTCATTACTTCTTAATTTAAGGCAGTTAAACAATAAATTATCGTTTTCTGTAATGTTAGGTAATTGAGCCATAGATTAATTATTATTATTTAGTTCATTACTTTTAAATTTCAGGTAGTTAAGCAATTATTTTTTTTATAACCTTATATAATTGCTTCATTATTTTTTAGGCATTTGATTTTCAATTCGAGGCCATTGAGGTATAGATAATCTATTTTTGATGCATTGCTTTTCAATTTCAGGCAGTTGAGTAACGAATTTTCATTTTTTGGAATTTTAGGTAATTTAGCAATAAATTCATTAATTTTCAGGTTGTGGAATTATAGGCAATTAGTTGTTTTATTATTTTTTAGGCACCCAATTTATCGAGCTTCACTTCCAGAAATAGTTGAGCCGTAAATACAGATCTATTATGTAATTTCAAGCAATAGAGCCATTTATTTTTTAGTTCATTACTTGTCAATTTAAGGCAGGTAGGCAATGAATTATCGTTTTTTGTAATTTTAGGTAATTGAGCCATAGATAAATTATTGTTGTTTGGTTTATTACTTTAATTTCAGGCAGTTAAGCAATGAATTTTTTTATAACCTTATTTAGTTGCTTCATTATTTTATATGGTTTTCTATTACATGCAATTACCAGCTTCATTATTCTTTAGGCATTTGAGTCATTGATTTTTAATTCCAGGCAAATGAGCTATAGTTAAATTATTTGTTGATTAATCCCTTTTCAATTTCAGGCAGTTGAATAATGAATTTTTATTTCCAGGCAGTTGAGTCGTAAATTAAGTTCTATTATGTAATTTAAGGCAATAGAGCCATTTATTTTTTAGTTCATTACTTCTCAATTTAAAGCAGTTAAGTAATGAATTGTCGTGTTTTGTAATTTAAGGTAATTGAGCCATAGATTAATTATTATTATTTAGTTCATTAATTTTTAATTTCAGGCAGTTTAGCAATGAATTTTTTTATAACCTTACATTGTTTTTTCATTATTTTTTATGATTTTCAATTCAAAACAATTAAGTTATTAACAAACTATTTTTTGATGCATTGCTTTTCAATTTCAGGCAGTTGAATAATGAATTTTCATTTCTTGCAATTTTAGGTAATTTAGCAATAGATTCATTAAATTACACGTTGTGGAATTATAAGCAATTGGTTGTTTTATTATTTCTTAGGCAGTTAATTTATCGATTTTCAATTCCAGGCAGTTGAGCATTAAATTCATATCTATTATGTAATTTTAGGCAATAGAGCCATTTATTTTTTACTTCATTACTTGTCAATTTAAGGCAGGTAGGCAATGAATTATCGTTTTTTGTAATTTTAGGTAATTGAGCCATAGATAAATTATTGTTGTTTGGTTTATTACTTTAATTTCAGGCAGTTAAGCAATGAATTTTTTAATAACCTTATTTAGTTGCTTCATTATTTTATATGGTTTTCTGTTACATGCAATTACAAGCTTCATTATTCTTTAGGCATTTGAGTCGTTGATTTTTAATTCCAGGCAAATGAGCTATAGTTAAATTATTTTTTGATTAATCGCTTTTCAATTTCAGGCAATTGAATAATGAATTTTTATTTCCAGGCAGTTGAGTCGTAAATTAAGTTCTATTATGTAATTTAAGGCAATAGAGCCATTTATTTTTTAGTTCATTACTTCTCAATTTAAAGCAGTTAAGTAATGAATTGTCGTGTTTTGTAATTTAAGGTAATTGAGCCATAGATTAATTATTATTATTTAGTTCATTAATTTTTAATTTCAGGCAGTTTAGCAATGAATTTTTTTATAACCTTACATTGTTTTTTTCATTTTTTTTTATGATTTTCAATTCAAAACAATTAAGTTATTAACAAACTATTTTTTGATGCATTGCTTTTCAATTTCAGGCAGTTGAATAATGAATTTTCATTTCTTGCAATTTTAGATAATTTAGCAATAGATTCATTAAATTACAGGTTGTGGAATTATAAGCAATTGGTTGTTTTATTATTTCTTAGGCGGTTGATTTATCGATTTTCAATTCCAGGCAGTTGAGCATTAAATTCATATCTATTATGTAATTTTAGGCAATAGAGCCATTTATTTTTTAGTTCATTACTTCTCAATTTAAGGCAGTAAAGTGATGAATTATCGTTTTTTGTAATTTTAGGTAATTGAGCCATAGATAAATTATTGTTGTTTGATTCATTGCTTTTCAATTTCAGGCAGTTGAGCAATGAATTTTTTTATAACCTTATTTAGTTGCTTCATTATTTTATATGGTTTTCTGTTACATGCAATTACAAGCTTCATTATTCTTTAGGCATTTGAGTCATTGATTTTTAATTCCAGGCAAATGAGCTATAGTTAAATTATTTTTTGATTAATGGCTTTTCAATTTCAGGCAGTTGAATAACGAATTTTTATTTCCAGGCAGTTGAGTCGTAAATTAAGTTCTATTATGTAATTTCAGGCAATAAAGCCATTTATTTTTTAGTTCATTACTTCTCAATTTAAAGCAGTTAGGCAATGAATTATCGTTTTTTGTAATTTTAGGTAATTGAGCCATAGATAAATTATTGTTGTTTGGTTTATTACTTTAATTTCAGGCAGTTAAGCAATGAATTTTTTTATAACCTTATTTAGTTGCTTCATTATTTTATATGGTTTTCTATTACATGCAATTACCAGCTTCATTATTCTTTAGGCATTTGAGTCATTGATTTTTAATTCCAGGCAAATGAGCTATAGTTAAATTATTTGTTGATTAATCCCTTTTCAATTTCAGGCAGTTGAATAATGAATTTTTATTTCCAGGCAATTGAGTCGTAAATTAAATTCTATTATGTAATTTCAGGCAATAAAGCCATTTATTTTTTAGTTCATTACTTCTCAATTTAAAGTAGTTAAGTAATGAATTGTCGTGTTTTGTAATTTAAGGTAATTGAGCCATAGATTAATTATTATTATTTAGTTCATTAATTTTTAATTTCAGGCAGTATATTGTTCTTTCATTATTTTTTATGATTTTCAATTCAAAACAATTAAGTTATTAACAAACTATTTTTTGATGCATTGCTTTTCAATTTCAGGCAGTTGAATAATGAATTTTCATTTCTTGCAATTTTAGGTAATTTAGCAATAGATTCATTAAATTACAGGTTGTGGAATTATAAGCAATTGGTTGTTTTATTATTTCTTAGGCAGTTAATTTATCGATTTTCAATTCCAGGCAGTTGAGCATTAAATTCATATCTATTATGTAATTTTAGGCAATAGAGCCATTTATTTTTTACTTCATTACTTGTCAATTTAAGGCAGGTAGGCAATGAATTATCGTTTTTTGTAATTTTAGGTAATTGAGCCATAGATAAATTATTGTTGTTTGGTTTATTACTTTAATTTCAGGCAGTTAAGCAATGAATTTTTTAATAACCTTATTTAGTTGCTTCATTATTTTATATGGTTTTCTGTTACATGCAATTACAAGCTTCATTATTCTTTAGGCATTTGAGTCGTTGATTTTTAATTCCAGGCAAATGAGCTATAGTTAAATTATTTTTTGATTAATCGCTTTTCAATTTCAGGCAATTGAATAATGAATTTTTATTTCCAGGCAGTTGAGTCGTAAATTAAGTTCTATTATGTAATTTAAGGCAATAGAGCCATTTATTTTTTAGTTCATTACTTCTCAATTTAAAGCAGTTAAGTAATGAATTGTCGTGTTTTGTAATTTAAGGTAATTGAGCCATAGATTAATTATTATTATTTAGTTCATTAATTTTTAATTTCAGGCAGTTTAGCAATGAATTTTTTTATAACCTTACATTGTTTTTTTCATTTTTTTTTATGATTTTCAATTCAAAACAATTAAGTTATTAACAAACTATTTTTTGATGCATTGCTTTTCAATTTCAGGCAGTTGAATAATGAATTTTCATTTCTTGCAATTTTAGATAATTTAGCAATAGATTCATTAAATTACAGGTTGTGGAATTATAAGCAATTGGTTGTTTTATTATTTCTTAGGCGGTTGATTTATCGATTTTCAATTCCAGGCAGTTGAGCATTAAATTCATATCTATTATGTAATTTTAGGCAATAGAGCCATTTATTTTTTAGTTCATTACTTCTCAATTTAAGGCAGTAAAGTGATGAATTATCGTTTTTTGTAATTTTAGGTAATTGAGCCATAGATAAATTATTGTTGTTTGATTCATTGCTTTTCAATTTCAGGCAGTTGAGCAATGAATTTTTTTATAACCTTATTTAGTTGCTTCATTATTTTATATGGTTTTCTGTTACATGCAATTACAAGCTTCATTATTCTTTAGGCATTTGAGTCATTGATTTTTAATTCCAGGCAAATGAGCTATAGTTAAATTATTTTTTGATTAATGGCTTTTCAATTTCAGGCAGTTGAATAACGAATTTTTATTTCCAGGCAGTTGAGTCGTAAATTAAGTTCTATTATGTAATTTCAGGCAATAAAGCCATTTATTTTTTAGTTCATTACTTCTCAATTTAAAGCAGTTAGGCAATGAATTATCGTTTTTTGTAATTTTAGGTAATTGAGCCATAGATAAATTATTGTTGTTTGGTTTATTACTTTAATTTCAGGCAGTTAAGCAATGAATTTTTTTATAACCTTATTTAGTTGCTTCATTATTTTATATGGTTTTCTATTACATGCAATTACCAGCTTCATTATTCTTTAGGCATTTGAGTCATTGATTTTTAATTCCAGGCAAATGAGCTATAGTTAAATTATTTGTTGATTAATCCCTTTTCAATTTCAGGCAGTTGAATAATGAATTTTTATTTCCAGGCAATTGAGTCGTAAATTAAATTCTATTATGTAATTTCAGGCAATAAAGCCATTTATTTTTTAGTTCATTACTTCTCAATTTAAAGTAGTTAAGTAATGAATTGTCGTGTTTTGTAATTTAAGGTAATTGAGCCATAGATTAATTATTATTATTTAGTTCATTAATTTTTAATTTCAGGCAGTATATTGTTCTTTCATTATTTTTTATGATTTTCAATTCAAAACAATTAAGTTATTAACAAACTATTTTTTGATGCATTGCTTTTCAATTTCAGGCAGTTGAATAATGAATTTTCATTTCTTGCAATTTTAGGTAATTTAGCAATAGATTCATTAAATTACAGGTTGTGGAATTATAAGCAATTGGTTGTTTTATTATTTCTTAGGCAGTTAATTTATCGATTTTCAATTCCAGGCAGTTATGCATTAAATTCATATCTATTATGTAATTTTAGGCAATAGAGCCATTTATTTTTTAGTTCATTACTTCTCAATTTAAGGCAGTAAAGTGATGAATTATCGTTTTTTGTAATTTTAGGTAATTGAGCCATAGATAAATTATTGTTGTTTGGTTCATTACTTTTCAATTTCAGGCAGTTGAGCAATTAATTTTTTTATAACCTTATTTAGTTGTTTCATTATTTTTTATGATTTTCTTTTACATGTAATTGCTAGTTTCATTATTTTTACGCATTTGAGTCCTTGATTTTCAATTCGAGGCAATTGAGTTATAGATAAACTATTTTTTGATGCATTGCTTTTTCAATTGTAGGCGGTTGAATAATGAATTTTTAAT
Source organism: Anthonomus grandis grandis (assembly GCF_022605725.1). NCBI lineage: Eukaryota > Metazoa > Arthropoda > Insecta > Coleoptera > Curculionidae > Anthonomus > Anthonomus grandis. The sequence continues at coordinate 3,374,547 of NC_065560.1, forward strand.
TTTTTGCATTTTTAGGTAGTTGAGCCATAGATAAATTATTATTGTTTGGTTCATTGCTTTTTAATCTCAGGCAGTTTATCAATGATTTTCTCTTAACCTCTTTTAATAGAAAACTTAAAAATAATATTAGTTTGTAATGCAAAAAAAAATAAATAGATAAATTATATTTTGTTTCATTGCTTTTTAATTTCAGGCAGTTAAGCAAATTTTCTTTTTTTTATAATTTTAGGTGTTTGAGCCATACACTCATTATTTTTTAGGCATTTGAGTCGCCAATTTTCAATTCTAGGCAAAATTAAATTCCTTTATTAATAATTTAATAATTTCAGGCACAAGGTAAAGAAGTGCGTATAAAAGAATATCTGCGAGGACTTAAGGAGCATTAAAAAAATTTAATAAGTTTACTTTTGTACAGGATTTGAACCTACGACCTAAGGCTCTGTGCACACAATTTTCTATATGATAGATAAAATTTTAAAAAATCACTTTTTGTTAAGAGGCTCAATTAATCAACTTTTTCAAAGTGAGTCTATTATATGCTGCCTTCTGAATGTATTGAAGTCCTTAAAAATGGAACTCTTAATGGATATTTTTAATGTTTAGGGATATTTAATACTTATAAAATAAATATTGGAAGATTAGAGAACATTCTGGTACACTAGAGATCACTTATCCATATTATTCAATGTAACGTTTTGGTACGCATACATATTTTGTAGGAAAACCAAATAAATGTTGATGAATGGAATTGGAGAATTGACCTAAAAGCAATAAGTTGAAAGCTGAAATATAAAATAATTTGAATTTTTTTATATTTGTTTCTTTTGGGACCATATTTCACAATTAACATAAAAGTCTTATTTCCATAGATTGACTTTTTGAATGAATCCTACCGACTGCACCATTTCACAAAATTGTATTATTTCTTACAAATAAGACCGCAAAAAAGCAACATGCTGTCAGACTCTTTTTCTAAAGATAAAAGTAAAAAACCCCCTAAAACATCAGTCTGCTAACCGATCCGTAATCGAAAAAACATTATTTCCGACAGAAAACTTACATCGTGGCCTTATCGTTGATTTAATCGATACTTTGAAAAGCTAAAAGAAAGTAAACTTTGACCACCAATAAGCCGTTGAGACAAAATCGATTTACCAAGATATCGGAGGATTATATTATACATTTTTTTGACTGACCTAACTAATTTCTTGGTGCAGTCGGTAGGATTCATTAAAGAACTCGCTCTATATAAATAAGGCTTTTGGGTTTATTGTGAACTGTGAAGTGTGGTCCCAAATTGAGAGGGTGCTACAAAAATGGGACATTTCCTGTTAAGTAATCTCTTCTACAAGCATTTTCTAATCCAAAAAGTTAACTAAGTTTTTTTGTAAAATGCCCTCATTATCTACGAAGTATCTTTTTCAGAATAATACTCATCTTTTATATTCTTTTCGGATGGGTAATTTAAATCTTTCTCATTTTACATTTTAACACACAAAAGAAAGCGGATAGAATGTAATAAAAGTTTTTAATAAAACCTCAAAAATGATTCCGGCATTGTTGGCCCGGAGGCTTTTCCACTTCAGATGAAATTTATTTACGGGGGCTGCCCTTGTGAAAAAGTTGAGAAATTAAAATTTATTTTTAGGCCAATATATTTAAGTGGGCGATTTTTGCCGTTTTCTCGAAAAAAATGCCGAGTGACTGAAGTAAATATTTAATCTCTTTTATGGGGCACAATTTATTTGTATAAAAAAATAAAAATAAAAATAAAAATTTCAATCACTAGAACAAAATCAATGCTGATCATTTAATATCAACCTCCTTTTCAATACCGAGAGGGGCAAAAGGCGGTGGTTTTTGAAGATATGTGAAAGGAAGCCATACACTTTAGAATATTCGTAATATTAGTTATTTTAAAAGTATCAGAAATTCGATTTCTCACGAAATTTGAGTGGTCTGTCTCCTTTTCAAATAAAGCAAAATTCGGCAGTTTTGCTATGTTTATCACAGTTCGGCTATATTTGTAAGATACAAGTGCCTATAAAAATCGCTTTAAAATCGGTTGTTGCTAAGTAATTAGGTTTTTATCCATGTCTTACATTAAAACTGGCGCAGTCGGTAGGATTAGTCCGTGAAGACCCTTTTCAACTTATCGGATTTATTTTTAATGAATAAAAGTTTGTTTAATAAATTGTAATTAAAAGTCGTCGATGAAGCTAAATTGACTTTATTAAAATTGGAAAAAAATAACCACGATACAGTCAAGCTGCAGAGCAAGAAAGAATGAATTTATCATTCAAAATAAATTCAATAATTAATGAGAGAATAGGGACCAATAACTTATTAAAATCGAGTTGAGAAGAAATGGTGGAGGCTCCGGAAAAAAAGAGTTGTTAGAAATTGAGGTCTTTTTTTGTAATTCAACGTGATCCGTTCTTTTATCTCCTTCTAACATATTGCAAAGGTTTGCTTAATTCGAGTATGCACTAATTGCTTTAGTTGAAAGAAAGACTTTACTTTTCCGGCGCCTTCGCCATTATTTTCGATTTTAATTTTAATCAGTCTTTGTTCTCATCTCTCTCTTATACATTTGGTTTTACTAATCTCTCCTCATCTCGTTCACTTCGAATTAAAAAAAAAACAAGTTCTTTTCCTGGTGCGTCCGTCATCTCTTTTAAACTCGATTGTGATCAGTTTTTGTTCCTTTCTCTCTCCCTCTCTCTTGGTTTTATTGACTTGTTTCCTTCCTAATCCTATTCACTTAGAATTAAAAAAATATATTTTCCTGGAGTCTCCGCCATTTTTTTAAACTCAATTTTGGTCAGTCTTTCTTTCCCTCTCTCTTGCTCTACATCTCAGTTTTATTGATCTGTTTTTTTTTCCTTATCCCAATCAGTGCGAATTAAAAAAAAAAAAACTTCGTTCTTTGTTTAATCAGTTTTGCTTCCCCGTCTCTCTCTCTCTCTCTCGTAATTTTGGTTCCTTTTCTTACTCTATTCACTTTGAGTTTCAAAAAAAAAAATTAAATAAAAATTATTTTTTCGGTGGTTTTGCCATTTTGTTTCAATCCTATTTTAATGAATGTTTGTTTCTCTCTCTCTCATTTGTAATCTTGGTTTTTGTTTGTTTCCTCATTCTACTTACCTTGAATAATTTTTTTTTCCTTTTAAGCCCTATTTTGGTTAGTTTTTATTTTCCTCTCTCTCACTGATCCCAGTTATCTCAGTAACAGACCATCAGACTAGCTCACTTATCCCACTGACTTATCCCATTCATTTCGAATTAAAAAGTGAGTCTTCATTTCCTAGCGTCTTCGCCATTTCTTTTGTGCCCAATTTTGATTTTCTATTCTGTTTTCTGTCTTTCGTAAACTTAGTTTTACATATTTTACTCATTCTTTCCTTATTCAATTTATTACATAAAACGTAAAACAGCTTTTGTTCAAACAAGATAGATAACGAATTGCTTTGGATAAAAAAACAGACTATCTCACTTATCGCACTGACTAATACCCTTTACTTCGAACTAAAAACAGATATTTTATTTCCTAGCGCCTTCGCCATTTTTTTCAACTCAATTTTAATCTGTTTTTATGTGTCTGTGTCCCTCTCTCTATCGTAAATTTGGTTTTACTGATATATGTCTTTCCTTATCCCATTCACTTTAAATTCAAAAAATACGTTCATTTCCTAGTGCCTTCGCCATTTTTTTATCCAATTTTGAACACGTTTCTTTCCTTGAACTAATTTAATTTTTTTCTTATCATTTTCAATAAAAGGTAGAATGAGATAAAATAATAACATGAAATATCTAATACTCAAAGATATACTCTTAAAAAATTATTAAAATTCAGACGTTTAGGCGGAGAAAGTTGAAAAAGAAGAGAAAAGAATAACGCAATTTAATATTAATTAAAAACACAAAAAAAAAATCATGGTGAGGGTATAATTTCTCAATTTTCTACAATTAGGTTGCTACATATTGTAAGATACAAAGTCTTTACCTTTGATGCAGCTTCTGTTACGAACGACCAATGCTTCAACTTCTTCTATTTTCTTCTGGAAATTCAAGAGAGGAATAGAAGAATGACTCGGTGAATTGCCTGGAATTACTTAATAATTATATATTTCTTCCAGGCAGTTGAGAAAGAGAGACACTCATAGGGAAAAGTGTGTCTACACCAGTCGACCTTCAAACCTTTCATTGTTTTTCAGCGAAACTAGCTCAGCTAGAGTCTTCAAGTCTGGACAAGAGTATGCGCTCAAGTGTCCTCTACATAAAACACTAAAAATTTCCAAAAGATTTTTGATTAGTTTTTGAGATATTAATAGGTTTATCCAGAACGTTTTTATTACAACTAGTAGGGCAATAATTGGGGTAGCCTTGGAACGTCCTAGTTTTCCAACGAAACCAGTTGAGCTAGAGTCTTCAAACCTGGACAAGAGTGTGCGCTCAAGCGTGCTGAGCATGAAACACTAAAAATTTCCGAAAGATCTTTGATTAGTTTTTGAGATATTAAGAGGTTTATCCAGAACGCTGCCATTAAAATTAACAAAATAATTAATAGGTTGATCTTGAGCGTTTCTTAGTTTCCAAACAAAACTAACTAAACGAGAGTCTAGAAACCTAGACAGAGATGTACGTTTAAGTGTCCTGTGCATGGGACACTAAGAATTTTCGAAAGACTTTTAATTAGTTTTTCAGATATTAACAGGTTTATCCAAAGCGTTTCTGTTACAATTGATAAGGCAATTAGTAGAGTAGCCTTGAAATGTTTCCTAGTTTTCCAACGAAACTAGTTGAGCTAGAGTCTTCAAACCTGGACAAGAGTGTGCGCTCAAGCGTGCTAAGCATGAAACACTAAAAATTTCCAAAAGATCTTTGATTAGTTTTTGAGATATTAAGAGGTTTATCCAGAACGCTGTCATTAAAATTAACAAAATAATTAATAGGTTGACCTTGGAGCATTTCTTAGTTTCCAAACGCAACTTGCTGAACTAGAGTCTATACATCTAGTCAGAGATGTACGTTCAAGTGTCCTGTGCAATGGACACTAAGAATTTTTTTAAGATTTTACTTAGTTTTTGTGATATTAACAGATTTATCCAAAGCGTTTCTGTTGCAACTAATAAGGCAATTAGTAGGGTAGCCTTGGAACGTTTTCTAGTTTTCCAACGAAACTAGTTGAGCTAGAGTCTTCAAACCTGGACAAGGGTGTGCGCTCAAGTGTCCTGAGCACCAAACACTAAAAGTTTCTAAAAGATCTTTAATTAGTTTTTGAGATATTAACAGGTTTATCCAGAACGCTTCCATTAAAATTAACAAAATAATTAATAGGTTGACCTTAGAGCGTTTCTTAGCTTCCAAACAAAACTAACTAAACTAGAGTCTATATATCTAGACAGAGATGTAAGTTTAAGTGTCCTGGGCACCAAACACTAAAAATTTCCGAAAGATCTTTGATTAGTTTTTCAGATATCAACAGATTTATTCAAAGCGTCTCTGTTGCAACTAATAAGGCAATTAGTAGGGTAGCCTTGGAACGTTTCCTAGTTTTCCAACGAAACCAGTTGAGCTAGAGTCTTCAAACCTGGACAAGAGTGTGCGCTCAAGCGTGCTGAGCATGAAACACTAAAAATTTCCGAAAGATCTTTGATTAGTTTTTGAGATATTAAGAGGTTTATCCAGAACGCTGCCATTAAAATTAACAAAATAATTAATAGGTTGACCTTGGGGGATTTCTTAGTTTTTAAACGCAACTTGCTGAACTAGAGTCTATACATCTAGTCAGAGATGTACGTTCAAGTGTCCTGTGCAATGGACACTAAGAATTTTTTTAAGATTTTACTTAGTTTTTGTGATATTAACAGATTTATCCAAAGCGTTTCTGTTACAATTAATAAGGCAATTAGTAAGGTAGCCTTGGAACGTTTTCTAGTTTTCCAACGAAACTAGTTGAGCTAGAGTCTTCAAACCTGGACAAGGGTGTGCGCTCAAGTGTCCTGAGCACCAAACACTAAAAATTTCCGAAAGATCTTTAATTAGTTTTTGAGATATTAACAGGTTTATCCAGAACGCTTCCATTAAAATTAACAAAATAAATAATAGATTGATCTTGGAGCGTTTCTTAGTTTCCAAACAAAACTAACTAAACTAGAGTCTTCAAACCTAGACAAGAGTGTGCGCTCAAGTGTGCTGAGCATGAGACACTAAAAATTTCCGAAAGATTTTTGATTAGTTTTTGAGATATTAACAAGTTTATCCAAAGCGCTTCTGTTACAATTAATAAGGCATTTAGTAGGGTAGCCTTGGAATGTTTCCTAGTTTTCCAACGAAACTAGTTGAGCTAGAGTCTTCAAACCTGGACAAGGGTGTGCGCTCAAGTGTCCTGAGCACCAAACACTAAAAATTTCTAAAGGATCTTTGATTAGTTTTTGAGATATTAACAGGTTTATCCAGAACGCTTTCATTAAAATTAACAAAATAAATAATAGGTTGACCTTGGAGCGTTTCTTAGCTTCCAAACGAAACTAACTAAACTGGAGTCTATAAACCTAAACAGAGATGTTTGTTCAAGTGTCCTGTGCATGGGACACTAAGAATTTTTTTAAAATTTTACTTGATTTTTGAGATATTAACAGATTTATGCAAAGCGTTTCTGTTACAATTAATAAGGCAGTTAGTAGGGTAGCCTTGGAACGTTTCCTAGTTTTCCAACGAAACTATTTCAGCTAGAGTCTTTAAACCTGGACAAGGGTGTGCGCTCAAGTGTCCTGAGCACCAAACACTAAAAATTTCCGAAAGATCTTTAATTAGTTTTTGAGATATTAAGAGGTTTATCCAGAACGTTTCCATTAAAATTAACAAAATAATTAATAGGTTGATCTTGGAGCGTTTCTTAGTTTCCAAACAAAACTAACTAAACTAGAGTATTCAAACCTGGACAAGGGTGAACGCTCAAGTGTGCTGAGCATGAGACACTAAAAATTTCCGAAAGATTTTTGATTAGTTTTTGAGATATTAATAAGTTTATCCAAAGCGCTTCTGTTACAATTAATAAGGCAATTAGTAGGGTAGCCTTGGAACGTTTTCTAGTTTTCCAACAAAACTAGTTGAGCTAGAGTTTTCAAACCTGGACAGGGGTGTGCGCTCAAGTGTCCTGAGCACGAGACACTAAAAATTTCCAAAAGATTATTGATTAGTTTTTGAGATATGGAAAGTTTTGTCCAGACCGTTGCAATTAATAAAACGATCAGTAGGAACGTTTATATCATAAATTGGAATGTTTCCGGACAAAAAACTTCGATGGATGAATTCTCATTTACAGACCTATAACTTTACCGACAATTATTGAGACAAAGGTATAGTTTTTATCACCTTTTTGCATCGGAATCATCATATTAATAACGAGCCCAAAGTTAATTTGTTTTAATTGCCGCTCCGGATACATCCGGGTGGTTTTTGTTCGTATCGATTTTAAATTAAATCGATGTAACGCACTCATTAAAGCCCGCTCGCATATTAATTTATTGCAGTTTTACATGTTGATTTTAAGCAGAGATTATTTGCCAAGCAATGTTCATTACGCGTCATATTCAAATAGTATTGTAGTTTCAGCTGGTTATTAATTGTAATTATTGTTTTATTATTTTTACAATAATAGTGGTGGTAATGTTATAATATATTTCGTTACCAGACAAAGCTCCTTGGCCCAATTTAAACATATGGAACGGATTCCTTTCCCTGTAATTGATTAGCGTTGAGAATCCCGTCCTAACGTGATCGAAAACTAAAATAAATTGCAAAGCGAAATGAAACTCTTGCCAGCCACTTGGTTACGTATCTTGTAATTTTTCTTCGCGCTCCAAGATGGCCGTTGACTGTCTCCGATGAAATAAATAAATCGCTTGGAAAATTAACTTCAGTTACATTACAAGTTTAATGGTTTTTGTATATATAGAGCGATGGAGAAGTAACAACTATTGAAGATTCTTCTAAGGACTTTCTCTTTTGTCAGCGTTGCTATCCTTGATTTTTAGAATTCCTTCTTAAGGCACGCATAAGCTAAGTGAAGTTGTACTTAGAGAGAAGTTGTGTGTTAGTCAAAGTCGCTGTCCAAGTGAGGAGCTGCTCACAAATTATTTCTATACTTACTACCCCTAGAGAGTTTTAATAAATATGTTTACAGAATAAAATATATTGTATTGTATATACATATTTTATTTCGTAAATTTTGATTCTACATTCTATTAACTAAATGTGACAAGTGAAAGCTATATTCTGCTTCGATTATATAGCATTCAGCTTTCCAAGGAACTTTTGATGTTTCATTAATTTTTTTTTTGTTAATTAAAAACTACTTGAGCAAGAAAATTAAAATTTTCTGAAATGGTGGTCCTACAACCTGGCTATTTACTTTGAAATTTTCATACGTATAGGTCTTCTCAGTAAAAAGTTATTTAAACCTAAATATCAAATTAAAAAAAATTAATTAGTCATAGTGTTCAATTACTAATTTTTTTAATTAAGAACAACTACTTTAGTTAAAAAAATAATTTTTTTCTAAAATGATGTCATAAAGTACCGCCTATTTAATCTGAAAGTTTGGTACTTATAGGTCTTCTCAGGAAAAAGTTATTTAAACCTAAACATCAAATTAAAACAAAATTAATTAGTCATGATGTTCAATTACCAATATTTTTAATTAATTAAGAACTACTTTAACTAAAAAAATAATATTTTCTGAAACGATGCCACAAAGTGCCGCTCATTTACTCTGAAAGTTTGGTACTTCTAGGTCTCCTCAGTTAAAACTTATTTAAACCTAAACATTACATTGAAGCATAATTTAATTAGCCATGACGTGCTATTACTAATTTTTATAATTAAGTATCACTTTAGCTATAAAATTAAAATTCGTAAGAACGATAGCCTAATGCCTTGAATACTCACCCTGAAAGTTTCGTACTTGTAGGTCTCCTCAGTCAAAAGTTATTTAAACCTAAACATCAAATTAAAACAAAATTAATTACTCATAATGTTCAGTTACCAATTTTTTTAATTAATTAAGAACTACTTTAACTAAAAAAATAATATTTTCTGAAACGATGCCACAAAGTGCCGCTCATTTACTTGGAAAGTTTCGTACTTCTGGGTGTCCTCAGTCAAAACTTATTTAAACCTAAGCATTACATTGAAGCATAATTTAATTAGTCATGACGTTCTATTACTATTTTTTATAATTAAGTATAATTTTAGCTAGAAAATTAAAATTTTTAGGAACGGTAGCCTAATACCTTGAGTACTTGCCCTGAAAGTTTCGTACTTGTAGGTCTCCTCACTCAAAAGTTATTTAAACCTAAACATCAAATTAAAACAAAATTTAATTAGTCATAACGTGCAATTACCAATTTTTTCAATTAATTAAGAACTACTTTAACTAAAAAAAATAATTTTTCTAAAAAGATGCCATAAAGTACCGCGCATTTACTCTGAAGGTTTCGTACTTGTAGGTTTTCTCAGTCAAAACCTATTTAAACCTAAACATTATATTGAAGCATAATTTAATTAGTCATGACGTTCTATTACTAATTTTTATAATTATGTATTACTTTAGCTAGAAAATTAAAATTCGTAAGAACGATGGCCTAATGCCTTGAGTACTCACCCTGAAAGTTTCGTACTTGTAGTCTCCTCAGTCAAAAGTTATTCAAATCTAAACATCAAATTAAAACAAAAGTTAATTAGTCATAATGTTCAATTAACAATTTTTTTAATTAATTATGAACTACTTTAACTAAAAAAATAATATTATCTAAAACGATTCCATAAAGTACCGCCTATTTAATCTGAAAGTTTCATACTTCTAGGTCTCCTCAGTCAAAACTTATTTAAACCTAAACATTACATTGAAGCATAATTTAATTAAATATGACGCTCTATTACTAATTTTTATAATTAAGTATCACTTTAGCTAGAAAATTAAAATTTGTAAGAACGATGTTCTAATGCTTTGAGTACTTACCCTGAAAGTTTCGTACTTGTAGGTCTCCTCAGTCAAAAGTTATTCAAATCTAAACATCAAATTAAAACGAAAGTTAATTAGTCATAATGTTCAATTACCAATTTTTTTAATTAATTAAAAACTACTTTAACCAAAAAAATAATATTTTCTGAAACGATGCCACAAAGTGCCGCTCATTTACTCCGAAAGTTTCGTACTTCTAGGTCTCCTCAATCAAAACTTATTTAAACCTAAACATTACATTGAAGCATAATTTAATTAGTCATGACTTTCTATTACTAATTTTTATAATTAAGTATCACTTTAGCTAGAAAGTTAAAATTTGTAAGAACGATGGCCTAATGCCTTGAGTACTCACCCTGAAAGTTTCGTACTTGTAGGTCTCCTCAGTCAAAAGTTATTTAAACATAAACATCAAATTAAAACAAAATTTAATTAGTCATAATGTTCAATTATTAATTTTTTTAGTTAGGAAGTAATTTAACTAAAAAAATTAATTTTTCTAAAACGATTCCATAAAGTACCGCTCATTTACTCTGAAAGTTTCGTACTTCTAGGTCTCCTCAGTTAAAACTTATTTAAACCTAAACATTACATTGAAGCATAATTTAATTAGTCATGACGTTCTATTGCTATTTTTTATAATTAAGTATAATTTTAGCTAGAAAATTAAAATTTTTAAGAACGATAGCCTAATACCTTGAGTACTTACCCTGAAAGTTTTGAGCTTGTAGGTCTCCTCAGTCAAAAGTTATTTAAACCTAAACATGAAACTAAAACAAAATTTAATTAGTCATAATGTTCAATTACCAATTTTTTAAATTAATTAAAAACTACTTTAACTAAAAAAATTAAATTTTCTGAAACGATGCCATACAGTACCGCTCATTTACTCCAAAAGTTTGGTACTTCTAGGTCTCCTCAGTCAAAACTTATTTAAACCTAAACATTACATTGAAGCATAATTTAATTAGTCATGACGTTCTATTACTAATTTTTATAATTAAGTATCACTTTAGCTAGAAAATTAAAATTCGTAAGAACGATAGCCTAATACCTTGAGTACTTACCCTGAAAGTTTCGTACTTGTAGGTCTCCTCAGTCAAAAGTTATTCAAATCTATACATCAAATTAAAACAAAAGTTAATTAGTCATAATGTTCAATTATCTTTTTTTTGAATTAATTAAAAACTACTTTAACTAAAAAAATTATATTTTCTGAAACGATGCCATAAAGTGCCGCTCATTTACTCTAAAAGTTTCGTACTTGTAGGTCTCATCAGTCAAAAGCCTTTGATAGCGAGACCCTTCAACAAACTCCTTTTTAATCATACATAATACATTCGAATATTTTATTTATTTTTTAGATATTTATTAGATCCCTAAACCTTAACGGAATTTCGATATGCAAGAAATTATACGCCACATAGATGGATCCAATTATAATTATTACTCCTGTAGGTAGCTTCGATTGGGAGTAATTTGAGGTGATTCAGTTATATGCCAACTGATCCTTAATTAACTTACTGTTGTTCGTTGTAGTTGATGCGTTATATCCGTTGTTAAAGTGTTGTAATTAATATTGGTCTAATTAGGGCACTAACTAGAGACAGATAAACTAGCAAATGATTTCGCTCGAATTATATATAAGATTTTTTTTTAGTTTTAATTTAATTAAATTTACCAGTTGATTAAAATTGTCTGTACATTTCAAACAATTACCTATCGAGACCAATTACAATAATTATTGAAACCCAATTGTCTGTATAATTATTGCAATTTAGCACTGTCAAGCCGAGATACAGATGAGAGAATTGTTGGTCTCAATTTATTTAACGAGCAAATTTTTTAATCTTAGTTTAATTAAAGTAATTTTACTTATATTAATCAGAAATTAAATTTAAGGAGAAATGGTGGATGTGCCGGAATAAAATGTTTTTTAATTAAGGTGATTTTTACTGTATATAAGGTGGATTCTTAGAGTATATTTTTATTTTATTCCACGATTTTATTGTAATTTTCTCCAGACATCTTAAAACATATTTACAATTTAATTTAAATGTCAATTCAGGTAAGGATTCTTTATATGATGGGCATAAAGTATTTACCAAAGAAAACATAGAGAGAGACAGAGGGTCTTGAAAGGGAAGGAAAGGAAGTAAATAATGGTGAAGGCACCGGGATAAAGAAGTGAGTCGATTTTTCCTGGTATTTTGAGGCATTCCTGGGAGGCACATAAAATAATCGTTTATCTTTTACAGGTATTTTTTTTTTTGATAAATTTTAGGTTATTTTTTACATCATTCTGGGTATTTCATAATATTATAGGTACTCATTTAATCAGTTGAAGCCACCTTTTATTTAAGACAATTAATGGAATAAGAAAAGAAAGAAATGAGTAAAATCAAGTTTGCGAGAGGGGGAGGGGAACAAACACCCATTAAAATTGGATCAGGAAAAATGGCGAAAGCTCTGGGAAAATAAGGGTTTCTTTCTAAATGAATGTGATAAGGAAAGAAACAGATCAGTAAAATCAAGTTGACAAAAGAGAGAATAGGACGAATTAAAATTGAGTTCAAAACAATTGGCGAATGCTCCAGGAAATTAAGTCTCTCTTTTTAGTTCTAAGTGAGTGTGGTAAGCCAATGGGATAAGTGAGATAGTCTTTTTTTTTTAATTCAAAGTATTCGTTCATTAATCGTGTTTAATCGACTGATGTCAATTTTTTTTCTATTTCTTTTGAATTAGTTTTTTTAATAACTATTATAGGCATTTGATTAAGTTATCCTGCTAAATCTCTGAAAATTCCAGTGGGAATTAGAAAGAACAAAGGGTTCTATGATTTTAGACTCTTTCTCTCTGTGTGTATCTCTGTCTCTCTCTCTCTCTCAACTGCCTGGAAGAAATATATAATTACTAATTAATCCCGAACAGTTGATCTCTCTTTTTGTTCCAACTGCCTGGAAGAGATAGAAATATGGTAGTAATTCCAGGCAGTTGATTGAATCATTCTTCTAAACCCGTGCCTTTCTCTCTTTCTGTCTTTCTGGTTTGATTGCCTCGAAGGGCTAGATATATGTTATTAATTCCAAGCAGTTGATTGGTTGATTGAGTCATTCTTCTAATCCTGACTCTCTCTTTCTTTCTATTTCAATTGCCTCGAAGAGATAGAAATGTAGTAGTAATTCCAGGCAGCTAATTGAATCATTTTTTTAAACCTATGACTCGCTTTCTCTCTCTCTCTCTTTCTGGTTTATTTGCCTGAAAGTGATAGATATATATTTTGTAGATTGAGTCATTCTTCTAAACCTGTGATTCTCTATCTCTCTCTCTCTCTCTTTCTGGTTTAATTGCCTGAAAGTGATAGATGTATGTTGTAAATTGAGTCATTCTTCTAAACCTGTAATTCACTCTCTCTCTCTCTCTCTCTCTCTCTCTCTCTCTCTCTCTCTTTTTCTATTTCAATTGCATCGTAGAAATCGAAATATGGTAGTAATTTTAGGCTGTTAATTGAATCATTCTTCTAAACCTGTGACTCTTTCTCTCTCTCTCTTTCTGGTTTGATTGCCGGAAAGAGATATATATACGTTAATAATTCCAGGCAGTTGATTGAGTCCTTCTACTAATTCTGTGACTCTCTCTCTCTCTTTTGCTGTTTCAATAGCCTGAAAGAGATAGAAAAATGTTATTAATTCTAGGCAGTTGACCAAGTCATTCTTCTTAACCTGTGACTCTCTCTCTCCTTTTCTGTTTTAATTACCTGAAAGTGATAGATATATGTTGTAAATTGAGTAATTCTTCTAAACCTGTGATTCTCTCTCTCTCTCTTTCTCTTTTTGTTTTAATTGCCTCAAAGAGATGGAAATATGGTAGTAATTCCAAGCAGTTGATTGAGTCATTCTTCAAATACTGTGACTCTCTCTTTCTTTCTATTTCATTTGCCTGGAAGAGATGGAAATATCTTGGTAATTCCAGGCAATTAATTGAATTATTTTTCTAAATCTGTGACTCTCTCTCTCTCTCTCTTTTGCTGTTTCAATAGCCTGGAAGAGATAGAAAAATGTTATTAATTCTAGGCAGTTGACCAAGTCATTCTTCTTAACCTGTGACTCTCTCTCTCTCTTTCTGTTTTAATTGCCTGAAAGTGATAGATATAAGTTGTAAATTGAGTAATTCTTCTAAACCTGTCATTCTCTCTCTCTCTCTCTCTTTTTGTTTTAATTGCCTCAAAGAGATGGAAATATGGTAGTAATTCCAAGCAGTTGATTGAGTCATTCTTCAAATACTGTGACTCTCTCTTTCTTTCTATTTCATTTGCCTGGAAGAGATGGAAATATCTTGGTAATTCCAGGCAATTAATTGAATTATTTTTCTAAATCTGTGACTCTCTCTCTCTCTCTCTCTTTTGCTGTTTCAATAGCCTGAAAGAGATAGAAAAATGTTATTAATTCCAGGTAGTTGACCAAGTCATTCTCCTAAATCTGTGACTCTTTCTCCCTTTCTGGTTTATTTGCCTGCAAGTGATAGATATATGTTGTAAATTGAGTCATTCTTCTAAACCTGTGATTCTCTCTCTCTCTCTTTCTTTTTGTTTCAATTGCCTCAAAGAGATGGAAATATGGTAGTAATTCCAGGCAGTTGATTGAGTCATTCTTCAAATACTGTGACTCTCTCTCTCTTTCTGTTTTAATTGCCTGCAAGTGATAGATATATGTTGTAAATTGGGTCATTCTTCTAAACCTGTGATTCTCTCTCTCTCTCTTTCTTTTTGTTTCAATTGCCTCAAAGAGATGGAAATATGGTAGTAATTCTCGGCAGTTAATTGAATTATTCTTCTAAACCTGTGACTCTTTCTCTCTCTCTTTTTCTGGTTTAATTGCCGGAAAGAGATAGATATACGTTAATAATTCCAGGCAGTTGATTGAGTCATTCTTTCAATCCTGTGACTCTCTCTCTCTCTCTTTTTCTGGTTTAATTGCCTGAAAGAGATAGACATATATAATTAATTCCAGGCAGTTGACCGAGTCATTCTTCTTAACCTGTGATTCCCTCTGTCTTTCTCTCTTTCTGTTTCAATGGCCTCAAAGAGATGGTAATATGGTAGAAATTCCAGGCAGTTAATTAAATCATCCTGCTAAACCTGTGACTCTCTCTCTCTCTCTTTTTCTGGTTTAATTGCCGGAAAGAGATAGAAATATATAATTAATTCCAGGCAGTTGACCGAGTCATTCTTCTAAACCTGTGATTCTCTCTCTTTCCCTCTTTCCGTTTCAACTGCCTGAAAGAGATAGAAATATATTATTAATTCCAGGCAGTTGACCGAGTCATTCTTCTAAATCTGTGACTCTCTCTCTCCCTCTCTCTCTGTCTTTGGTTTAATTGCTCGAGGAGCTAGATATATGTTAATAATTCCAGGCAGTTGATTAAGTCATTTTTCTAAACCTGTGACTCTCTCTTTCTTTCTACTTCAATTGCCTGGAAGAGATGAAAATATGGTAGTAATTCCAGGAAGGTAATTGAATTATTTGTCTAAGCCTGTGACTCGATCTCTCTCTCTCTCTATCCTTCTGGTTTAATTACCTAAAAGAGATAAATATAGTTTAATAATTAGTAGGAAGTAGAAAGAGCAAAGAGTTCTGGGCTTTTAGATACAGTTCCCTCTATCCTTCTCTATCTCTCAACTGCCAGTAGGAAATATATAATTAACAAAGTAAAATCAAATATCACTATAACCAGACCTATGGACACAGTCACACACTATAAGCATAAAAATCCTTCCATTAAAGTGTTTCATCATCTAGTTTGCCGACTGCCTTTAATGCCTTGCATGAGATTTATTCTACAATACACGTCTGGCAATTTAGTACCTTAAGGGCAATCTCCTGTGATGCCTGAACAACGATCTCGCTTTTTTCTTTATTTCACCTTATTGAAGTTAACAACAATCCAATCCTTGAAGGAATTCAATATTCAACCTCACTTTTGCAGAAAGCTGAGTTTTCTTATCAAGACTTTTACTTCAGGAAAATCATTCTTTTCAAACCAACTGTAATACCCTTGGTCAGTAGTACAATTAGAAGGTTTTCATTAGGACGGTTCTCTTATATAGTTAGAGAAAACCATTACTAGACCTAGAGATGGTGACAGAACTGGAAAAACAGCTCTAAATGGCTCAACTAGTGTCTTGAGTGCCCCTGTACTGCTCAAACAATGATCCCACCAACTTGAAGGTAATAAAATAGAAGTTTTTTCCTATTATACAGTTATAACAAACACCAATTTTCCCTCTTTATGATTACATAGGGACCCTTACTTGCCTCCTCGAATAATTTAAACTTTCGCACGGGATAAAACTTTAGGCGCCCAACAATAAGTGTTTACCCGAATAAGGCACGAGATAAATTCCATTTTTATGAGTCGAAGTTAATGTTCTTTAAGTTACTTAGGAAATTATGGTGGCGTTACAAGGGTTCTGCATAATTTATGAGTTATTATTAGCTATGGCCCGGCAAGCAAAATTTAAGAGGGTGATTATGGATATAAGGACTTACCTTTATATTTAGCAACGTTAATGGCTTTTAATAAATTAACGCGTTACTTTAAGTCCCTAAGGCTGACTATCCAATAATTAATGATTAAGCACACTTATATGCTAGGTGTGAACTACTGATTATTTATTAGTTATAATGAGTATTAGGGTGGTAATAAAACCGACCGGATGTGACACTAGCAAAAGGGCTGCGAAATGGGTTTTTTTTTCTTTTTCTTACTAAAGGAAAAGCGGAGGGAGATCTTAGGATGGAACTCGGCGCGAGCACTTTACGAAATTGAAAATGGTAATGATAGGGAATCGACATTCATAAATTCTCGACGGAAGTGAACCAAAAATGAATAAATGATCGCGGTGCGGGGGTTTCCTGGGGTTTCCAGACCAAAGGGACAAAATCATTTTCGGGATGAGTCTTAGTAGAAGAAACGGGTCTCGTTTTTTCCGAAGGAAATCAGGTTAATTTTTTTTTTGTTATTGCAAATATCGGATACGAACGGTTTCGGTTATATCCGTAATATTACGGATCGGAATGGGCGATATTTCAATATCTTCTCCTGCTGAATTTTTTACGAGGAATTATTTTATTTATTGGAATATTTTTTTATGTAAAAAGGGCAATTTCCATGATGTGATAAAATAGAACTCTTGCACGGTATTTACCGTAAAACATAGAAGTCAAAGTGTGAGCATAGTAATTCCAGGCAGCGAACTGAATTATTTTTCTAAACCTGTGACTCTCTCTCTCTTTCTGGTTTATTTGTCTGAAAGTGATAGATATATGTTGTAAATTAGGTCATTCTTTAAATACTGTGACTCTCTCTTTATTTATATTTCAATTGCCTGGAAGAGATAATTTAGTAATTCCAAGCAATTACTTGAATTATTTCTCTAAATCTGTGACTCTCTCTCTTTCTTTTGCTGTTTCAATAAATAGCCTGGAAGAGATAGAAAAATGTTATTAATTCCAGGCAGTTGACCAAGTCAGAATGTACGGTATTAAAAGTCTTTTAGAAATTTACAAATATTATTTTTAATCTACTCAGGGCAATAATTCTTATTTTTTATAAAGGGATAATTGCAACTGTATTTTCTAATATTTTGCCTGTATAAAAAATCTCGAAAAAATATATAAAATGACCATAGAAGAAAGATTCATAAGAAGAGTTTTTTTGCTTTACTTTTAAAGAATAAGAAAAAAAATAGGCTGTTTTACCTTAAAGCGGAAAACACACATAGGCGATCGCAAAATGCAATGCAAATCGTGATCGCTGGTGTAAGTGAACAGACATATTGCGATTGCGATCCAGTTTATCCCAAAAGTGAAAAATGGGTAGTTTAGAGGAAGAAGCACTCATTCTTGCTATATTATTAGAGGAAGAATATTGTACTAATGAAACAAGAAAGTAAGTACATAACCTTATCTTTTATTTGTTTTTCTTTTGAAGTAGTGCATATTTTATAACCGTTTAAAATAGACGTCACAAGCTAAATAATATAACGACGGCTTAGACTGCAACCCGGCTAACTCCGAAAAACTAAATTTTACAGGAGGATCATAAAACAAATTTTAAGAGTCTAGAATAAAAATAAATAAACGAGGATTATTATAAGTCTAAGTTACAATTCAAAAGTTTTTTTTTGACAACATACAAGGTTTTTTGTTTTTTATTTTTTGCTTTATGAGCAAAATTTGGAGTTAGCAGGTTTGTGCTACCCAGGAACATTATTTTCCGAAAATCGATAAGAAATAATAACATTTTTGACAACATATTTGAAAGAAAAAGTCAATATTTCCTCCAACTTGATTGATGCCTGGCAACCGAAAATAACAGTAAGGAAATATTCATTTCTGTACTGTAAGGAAATGTTATTTCCATACAGTAAACTTTAGAACATAAATGCGAACAGGCTTTTTCCTAAACAATTTTATTTTTAAAACTTTCAGCACAAACAAGGTTAACATTATATTTTAAAATTATTACTTATTATTTGTTATATTTACTGTTATTTGACAATTAGTACAAGTATTGAAAACTGGAAGAACTTGGGAACTAATGGTTTTTATTATTCCTTATTCTCCTCCTGTTAATTCTTTTTATATTTTATTACAATTGCCTTTCGGAATAAAACTGAAAAATTTTAAAAATCGACGTAAATACATACACTCTTATGGGACCTAATATTTCTCTTTATATTGTGGCACTCGTATAAATCATGGAAAATTTTGGCATAAAGCTTTTTTACTAGTTTTTGAATGATCTTTAAGCAGAAAAAAGAAATTTTGAATTCGGAGCATGTTTTGAAAAAATTGTCATTTTGACCCCAGATTTTGTTCGAAAATCGAAAAATGCAAAGAAATAGGTTTTCCGTTCATTTTAGAGTCAAATTGGTAATAATCTTTTTTAAAGATACTCTGAAGTAGTACAGGATAGAAAAATAAAAAATTGAAATTTTTTCATAGGGCTCTTGATAATTCGATATTTATGTTTAATAGTTTTTTCCAATTTTCTCCGATTGTATAATAGCTAGAACCGATTCGTTTTAACGCACGGATACCTCGTAATATTCCCGAAAACTTTTGTTTAAGACAAAAAGTTGTCAGAGTTATATTTTATTTATAAAAAAATAAAAACCATTTTTTTGAAATTTTTCGTGGGTATACCCCTTTCGATTTTCGTCCAAAAAAAAAAATTTTTTTCTTGAGTTTTTTTAATGAAAATTGTCAGTTTAGGGCTAAAACTAAAATTTGTCATAATTTATTTTAAGAAAAAAAATGATACCGCGGGAAAAAACAGTTTTCTTTTGTTTTTCCCACATTTTTACTAATATCTCGGCTTCTATAGCTTCGATTCAATTCGTTGATGGTTTTTTTTATTTCTTATTATCCTCCTGTCAATTCTTTTAATATTTTATTACTATTACATTTCAAAATAAAAAGAAAAATTAAAACAAATCGACGGAAATTCCCGTTTGTTCTATTTCAATAAATAGACCCTTATGGAAACTTCTCTCTGAATTTGGTATTTATGGTTTATTTAGGATACAACTAATAAATTATGACAGATAACTGACATTTAAGTGTCAGCCTAGGTCACATGACTACCGTAACTTTTTTGCTATTGGTCCGATTCTGTTCGAATTTGGTATTCAGGCTTTATTTAGAATACAATTAATATACTTCGACAGATATTTGAAATATAAGACAGTATATTGACACACAACGCGACTATATAACAAATTAAGGTTCTTTGAAGCATGATACCCCAACCACTGGTCATCTCTTTCCTTGGCATATAAACGTTGGTACACCTCATAATTTTTGTTTTTTTTTAAGAATTTTTTTATAGCCATTCACAGACAAGACCTAAAGGTTCCAAACTGGTCCCCACGGACCAAAAGTATAGGAGCGAAGCGACTATACTTGTTAAATGTACACACGGATAGGGCTTTTACATTATGTTCAATACACCATTTTACATAAGCATCATAGACCGATTTTTTAGATGACCAGTCAGTCCAAAGATATTTTTTTTCTGTTGACTTCCTACAATAGTGTGACTCCATTGTCGGTAAAGAGTTTAGGAATTCACACATAGCTTCATTTTCCTTTTTAAATGATTTATTTTCAGATAATGCAGAAGTAGTTGCTATACTGTTTATATTTTCTTTTTGGTTTTGAATCCCTGTTGTCTTAATTTTTGCTGACTCTTTCCAATCTAGAACACACCATTTCCCTATGCATAATGTGTTTAGAAATAGGGTTTTACATACCCTGACCAATTCTTCCTCCTTTCTCAAGTTGTAAATTACAGAAGAATTTCTTCTTGAGATTTATTCATGTTTTCTATCTCTAGGCCTTTTGGTGGGTATAATCTGTATCAAGCTGTCAACAAAAATTTTCTTTTTTTGCCCCAATTCATTTCCCAAAATTTCTTAAATATATTTCGTCCGTCCTATTCTATTATAAGAAAGCATCTTAATATTTTTCCTGTTTGTGACTTGCACGTGTACCTCTCCTTAAGGATTCTGGGAGGTTTTGGAACCCTATTATCCCAAGTATCATTGTGCTGCTTTCTACCAAAATATTTTAAACATTTTTCTCTATTTTTTCGGTTCTTCTTATAAACCCATGTTTTCTTGTCTACCTGACACCTCTTTCTTCGTTTTCTTTTGAAAACCTCAATCTCAATTGGAGAAACTGAATTGAGGCTGCTTTTCTACGTCATTATCTTTACGCTCTATAGGTTGACCCTCTGGGGTATGTTTACTAAAATTAATGTTAGGAAAATCAACAGGTTGAAAATTGTCCATCTCAGCCATTGAAAATGTAGAAGATTGATCATCGATAATTATTGTAGAATTATTTTCAAGTTTGTCTAAGACATAGTATGTTTGCCCTAAAGTTAACCCCGATCTTTCTCCAATAGATGACTCTTCTGATTCGAACTCAAAAGAAGAGAATATTATATCATTTTGGGTCATATTTTGGTCATCAATGAATTCAATTGGTAGCGAGTTTATAAAATCTGGCTCATTTTCCAAACGGTCAATCAACGTCACCTGCCTATTTTGAGTGTCTTGTTTAGCTAGGGGTATGATTTTCTTTGTGCGGGAGCTCATTTTTAGAATAAAAAATCTAAAAAAACATTTAAAGTACAGTAGCCGTCACCGATAATTTATTTCGGTTACCTGCCAAAATACCAGCTTTCCATCTGTCAAATAATGTCATCCATTTGCTATTTATATTGTTTGACAGATGAAAAGTTATTTCTTTTGACAGGTAACCAAAATAGAATATTATCGATGACGGCTACTATAATAACGTGTTTTGATCAGCAAGAAAAAGGTTGGCCTTCCGCTGAAGGTCGTTTTTTGTAATTTTATATTAAACTGTATTTATTTGACGTTAAAATATTTAAAAATATTAAGGATAATAATGAGCGTTAATAAAAAGAGCTTAAAAATAGCAATTTTTGAAAATATTATTTTATGAATTAATTTTAAGACCCAATTGACACGCTTTGTATAAAATAATATTGACAATTGTAAAATCGAAATTTTAAAAAAGTAGTAACTAGAAAAAGGGCTATATCCAATGTAAATTACTTGGAGCAAAGGTTTTATATTATACAAAACAGCTAACTCCATGTAATCTAAAAAAACCTTCAATAGAAGCTAGGATCGGAGAGAAAATTTACTAAAATGATAACAAAACACTTACCCGGCAAACACAAAGTAATTAAATTACTTTTAATTTATAATAACTTGCAATTTTTAACATACATACGAGCTAAAATGAGACCGATCAAGCCACGTGCATAGTCCTAGTAAAATAACATGGAATATGACCGTTATGCCAGAAGTTAGACGCTTTGCAATGTTGATATTTGCTATAATGGAGATAGCTGGTATACGTGCGGCGCGATTTACAAAAAAGTAATAATTTTTGGGAGTTAGCTGCTTTAATATATGAGGTAGTAAGATGTCCTACAGGTTGGCGCCAAAATCTCAAAATCCTTAAAAGTGGAGTTAGCCGGCTTACAGTTTAAGCCATCGATAATTTAAATTATAAAAGAAAGAGAAGGGATATTTGGGTACATGATATGAATAAAAAGCGGAACGAAGAAGGAGAATTCCATAACCTATATCCTGAACTCCGTAAGGATGATAATAGGTTCTATACGTATTTCGGAATGAATTTTAATAGTTTTGATGAAATACTAGATTTTATTAGAAAAGATATTACTAAAGATCAAACTACATTTAGGGAACCTATTGGAGCATATATAAAATATATGCTTAAATATTTCACCCTGTATATTTTTGACAAAAAAGTCCTTAAAAGCTTTCTTGTAAAGAATCCAAAAAAAATTATTTTTCCTGATTATAACTTTTTCGTATCAGTAATACTTAATGAGTTATTCGAAAAAGAAAAATTACACGACATAACCTCAATTTATTTTTTTCCTTAATAACTCCTTTAAAATTGATCCTAGTAAAATTTTATAAGAGACAAAATATGCGTATTTTTTAATTTTCTATCAGAAAGGTTATATAAGCTTTTTCGATAAAATATATACAGGGTGATCTATGTCAAAAATAAACTTTATTTGTTTAATACCTAACCCTGTAAATCTTTGACAAGAAAATTATTAGCGGATTTCTTGAAAATAATCTAATAAAACCTTTTAGTGATAATTTTATTGCATTGACTCTATTAATTGATTTTAATGAATCGCTGCTGACATTTTTTATTGAATGCATTGAAAGAAAACGAAAAATAATTATTAATAATAATAACCACATTACGTAAAATGACAAATACGGTCCGAATTAATAACTTTTAAGTTTTACATGAAATAATCATTAAATATTTTACTACAAATACATACTATGATATTATTAATAAAAAATTTGTAAATTCCATTCCCCGAAATCAAAAGTTTATTTACAAATAGTAATTCATTACGAAAATAATCGTTATAACGATTTTTCAAAGAACGCAAATTACTTGCGTAATAATTTTTAGTTCATTTTGATAAATTAATTAAATTTTAAAAGGCTACCAGAGTTTGTACAGTTAAATATAATTCTTATACTAATTTAAAAATATCATAAACAAGTCCTAAAAACGTAAAGATTGCTGGAAAGTTAAAAGTACCTACTACACACATATGTCGCCAAGTATGGGTTGTTCTTTAATTCTGTCACTCACCAGTTCTATGGTGATTGGCCTATATTAAAAGAGAAGTAATATTTATTTTACTTAATAACAACCAGGACAGGTTTGAGCCAATAAATAAATAAATAAATAAGAAAGGAAAACAAATCAAGAAAGAATAACAAATGTGTGACCCAATGTCCAAAAAGACAACAAACAACAGAGAAACTCCCATTACTTTCGTCCTAATAATTTCATTATCGACGTCAAACATTTAAAGTTGTCGAGAGGATCTACAGAGCAATCGGTTACAATTAGGGGGGCCGAGCTTTTCGCAGTGATTGATTAGCCAATATTTGCGCCCTCGTGAGCGGACACATAAATCTTGGATGCGAAATTGAACTCCACTCCCGCGTCGCTCTAAAGTACGAAGTAATTTTTCTTTAATTACAAAAGTGGCCATCGGCACCCGGACACACTTGGATTTATCTTAAAACGGACGATAATTTAAATTAAATTTATTATCGGTTTTATTACAAATACAGTTTCAAGTATAGTGCCTAAAGTTACCGTGTTACTTAATAATTGTTAATAAAAGTGCCTTTAGTAACACTCCGCACTTTCTGTGATGTATGTTTGGGATAAGGATTCCTGATACCATGGCGAAGGCGCGATGTGTCATAGAGCACGAAACTCGTCGAACTATTTGACGAGTTGACCGAACATCTTGACAATATGGTGAATGCGCGGAAATCTTTAATGATATTTTTAATTTTTGCAAGAGAAATTTAATTTTTCCAACTTTTGAATGAAATAGAGGATTAATAAAAATTGACTTGCATTATTCTTAGTCAAGTTTGCAATAATAGAGCAAAACTCAGCAGCTTTTAACAAAGGTTGTGCAACTATTTAACGACGAATAAATTTATCAATTGTTGTAAAGATTTTTTAGTTTAGTGAAAAACTACTCAATAGCACCGAAACTCTAAATTCTACAAAAAAAGAAGTAGGGGTCCTTTTGATGAGGAAACTCAACAGCTTTCATTGAAAACTAAAATCAGTAAAATCAGTGCATAGGTTGTCCACATATTTTGATTTTTGTGAAGCTTGTGACAGTGTCAAGGTTTTTTTTAGTGCCTAGAAAAATTACTCAGTAACTGCGAAACTATTGAATTTACAAAGAAACTTGTAAGAATCTTTTTATTAAGGAGACTCATATATGTTCTAGTAAAACTAAAATTTAAAAAATCGGTGTATAGGTTATCAGGATATTTAAATTTTTGTATTTGTAAATGATGTAATTTTATTTTATAATAATTTTTTTATATTTTCCAAGCATTCGGATTTTGGTCCTGGGATTTAAGGCATTTTTTCATAGCGTTCATGTATTTTCAATTTTTTCCCATTTCTTTTAATCCTTAGCACTTCTTTTTTATCTTATCCAGGAATTTTGTTCCATTTATCAGACTGATTATCCTAGATGGATAATCAATCTAATAAAGGGTACAGCGAATTTCATTAAAAGAATGCCGATAATTTGCACTTCTGTCGGACTAACTATTAACAAAGAACATAACACATAAGAACAACGAGTTAGAGAGCCTTCTAGAAAACCAACATTCTCATATATTATTTCAAATGACAAATACATCAATCACTTCATTGGTTCTCTAAATTTTAAATCACAATTCGCCCCCCAACAATCAACTAATTGATAAATTGGCCGAACATCTTGACATTTTGGTGAAGGTATGACATTTTCAATGACATTTTACAAGCTTCTAGAGTTGGACATTATGGTGAAGGCGCGGAATCTTAGATGATATTCTTCTATTAAAAAACACCAGTTTGGAAGAGAATCGTGTCATTGGGTGTTAACTTTTCAATAAAATAGAGGATAAATAAATTGGCATTTAGCAGCAGTTTGCAAGTTATTTGTAGTTAATAAAATAAATGTGCCTTTGAAGGATCTAATTTTTTTAATGTTATAATTTTGTTTTGTAATTTTTTTTAATATTTTCCAAGAATTTGAATTTTGTTCCAGGAATTCAAGGTATTTTTTCATTGCTATCATAGATTTTAAATCAATTTTTCATATCTTTCAGGCATATAGAGTAACTTCTAATTTCATTCCAGGCGAAACTGTTTCTCATATTATGTCAGAAATCGATGTAAAGAGCTTCAAGATATTTGGATTTTTGTGAAACCTGGGACATTTTCAAGGTTCTTTAAAGCATTGAAAAACTGATTTATTTATAAGGAAACTTATATTAACCTTTTTGATGAGGAAACTCACCGGCTTTTATATGAAACCTAAATCAATAAAGTCAGTACACAGATTTTTAAAATATTTGGATTTTTGTAAAGCCTTTGACAGTATCAAGGTTTTTTTACAGTGCATTGAAAAAGTCCTCTAATAGACTGTTAAATTTACAAAAAAACTCGTAAGGACTTTTTTGGAGAGGAAACTCAATGGCTTTCATACGAAATGAAAATCAATTAAATCTCTGCATGGGTTTTTTAAATATTTAGATTTATGTAAGGCCTTTAACAGTATCAAGGTCTTCTACAGTGGATTGAAAAACTACTCAATAACTCTGAAACTGTTAACTTTACAAGAAAAATTGTAAGAGCTTTTTTGGTGAGGAAATTCAACAGCTTAAACAATTAAAATCAGTGCACGAGTTTTTAAAATATTTAGATTTTTGCAAAGCCTTTGACAGTATCAAGATTTTTTTCATCCACTGAAAAGCTACTTATTATTATACTGGGACTACCGCAAATTAAATAATTACTATTGGCACTAAAATACGATCAAAAAACCTTTCCTTTATATGAACATTCTCCTTATCAAAGTCACCTTGGCATAGAACAAATAAATCCAGATATTAAAAACGCGATCACGATCTACGACAGAAAAATCGAAGATCTCCTAATACAAGAGCTGCTGTAGAAATACACCATATATTTATTTTAAGTGACAAATACATCAATCACTTCACAATTCTCCCCTCAACAATCAACTAATTGACAAATTGGCCGAACATCTTGACATTATGGTGAAGTCGCGGAATGTTAAATGATATTCTTTATTAGGTCTATTAAAAAACATCAGTTTGGAAGAGAAAATCGTGTCATTGGGTGCTAACTTTTCAATAAAATAGATGATAAATAAATTGGCATTGACATGCATTATTAATAGTCAAGTTAATGCAATATTTAGCAGTTTATAAGAAAGGTTGTGCAATTATTTAACCTCGAATAAATGTGTCAATTTTTGTGAGGATTTTCGGGGTTTTTGTAGTCTAGTAAAAAACTACCCAATGGCGCGAAAATAAAAAAAAAAGTAACAAAATAAATGAAATTCTAAATCTATAAATCTCATCCATTATTCTCTAATAGACTAACATATAAAATTGACGAAAAACAAAGAAAAACACAAAGTCACGGTCTCACAACATGTAATAAAACGGGCTACACGTCTTTCGCTCTAGTTAGAGCATCATGAAGTGTCATGTACTGTGAAGAGTGTGGATGGCTTCTAAAGGCCTGATGATGCTCTAACTAGAGCGAAACACGTGTAGCCGAAGCCACCGTAATATATCTATATAACGGTGGCTTCGGTGTAGCCCGTTTTATTACATGTTGTGAGACCGTAACTTTGTGTTTTTAAGTTTGTTACTATGGAGTAATTTCTAATATCATTCCGGGCATTTAAGGTTCTTTTGTGTCATTAAAGGAATTAATTTTGTATACATTTATTGGAATTTCTTTATATCTTTATTTATTCCAATACAAGAATTATCCCATTTTTCATGAACACTGATTGGTCGAAGTCAAATTTAACTTTAAATGTCTTAAATGAGCAAGAATTGACCTCAACTTCCTGGACGTAAACAAGAGTTATTGCGGAATCAAATTTTATTATTTTCCAAATGAATATCACATAAAATCATGGTCACATGATTTGTGAAGAGTGATATAAGTAGTGCGATAACCTGTAAAAAGAAAAGTAATCAGACAGTAAAATGATAGAGATGACATGTTTTTTGACCGAAGAAATTTCTCTTGAATAACAAGAATTTCTTATAGTAAAGTATCAATATTTTACTTTATTATTAAAATTCTTATAAAGGCTTGTACCTTTTGTCTATATATTACCTATAAATCAGAAATTTATTAAGCCATCATATCGTAAAGCTCGTAGCAAAATCTATGATGCATAGAAACCAGTGAGCTCAAACAAGCAGAATGCTTCAAACTATTTTTTACATGAATATTCCTAATACCCTTTGCATAAATGTTTCTTATGATTATTACTAAATAGCACTTTCATTCCCTTATTACACTAGGGTGATAAGCATTCCTTCACATGTTAAATACGATCAAAAAACCTTTTCTATTAATTAACATTCTTCTTATCAAAGTCACCTTGGCATAGAACAAATAAATCCAGAAATTAAAAACGGGAACACGACGAATCTATGACAGAAAAATCGAAGATCTCCTTATGTAAGCGCTGCTGTAGAAATACACCATACAAATTTATTTTAAGTGACAAATACATCAATCACTTCACAATTCGCCCCTCGAGAACCAACTAAATAACGGATTGGCCAAAAATCTTGACATTTTGGTGAAGGTGCGAAATCTTCAATAACGTTTAACGTGTTCGAGAAGCTTCTAGAGTTAGCCAAATCTTGACATTTTGGTGCAGGCACCGAATGCGCAACACACGAATCACACTTTAATATTTGTTCTGAATTTAATATTTGTCATGAATGTAAAGTTTTACTTTATAATACGAATATATTAACCACAATACGGCCCTCAACAAGTAGTTTCGCTTGCCTGGATACAGGCCTTCGCCAGTTTTAGTCGGTAAATAAGATACCCGCCCGTAGGTGACAAAACATAAATTGGTTTTGTGTGGAATAAATCCCTTAAGGGGTTACGAAAATTGTTTTCCGAACAAACTTGCTCATCTCGTCTTCTGTAATTGTTGGTGTAGCGGTTGTAAAACAAACTTTGCATATCCCCGGCCTTGCGGACGATTATTCCATTTAATTTTATATTTAGATATTGATGTCGTTTTGCTCTCTGTAAATTTACTTTTAATTAAATTTTAATTTTTACGTTAACGTGCTGTATTAGGGCCTAGTAAAACATTTGAATAATAACAAAAAAAATGGTTGTAAATTTAGTTGGGATGAACTTTGACGACAGTTGCAATTAACTTAAAAGAACAACGTGACAGGAGATTAATCTGGTGGAAATAAAAATGCATTGCCAAGGTCTGAAAGGATTCTCATGTCTGCACATTTTTTAAAAGGTTAATTTATAAGCCTAAAAGAAATTAAGATAATAGCATAAAATGAATTAGATAAAGATCAGTATAAAGTTCTTCAAGATTTAAAACAAAGCAAATTAACACAGGTATTCTCCTTTATAATTAAAAGCGACCAGCCTCAATAAAGGATTCCTAATTTTGTTAAAAAAAAAAAAACCCGAAAGCCAATCATCAAATTCGTCTCACGGGACGAATTTTTTGTTATATAAGTTGACAATGGGCTCCGAAATTTAATTTTCTCCCCCGGAGAGAACAAAGAATAAGAGAAACCTCGAAGTTGTAAGATCAATTTAAAAGCGCTCTTTTTTTTCGCAACGTCACGATCTTTTGTTTCGTCTTCGGATTTTCTTTTTGCAGATAGTAAATCCTTCGGTATACTGTTACTGTAAGTAAGGGTGAGTAATATAGCCAATAAGTATTTTTAATTCCTTTCATTTATTCTTGTTTTTATAGCAATTCTAACTGGAAAAAAATATTGCGCTTCTGCTTGGATGTTTAGATATTAAATAGATAGGAACGTTAGTAGACGTGCTATATTTACAGAAATTACCATACAAAGCGACGTTTCCTTAAGGAGAAATATGCAACTCTGATGATTATATCTGTATCTCCAGCATACTGGCTCTCGTTTTCTTTCTGGAAAACAGGACCAGCAGAGAGAAAAGATCTCGCTAGTATTTTTAACACAGGAAGACTGTAATATTTGACAATCCAATAGAAATATACAAAAATTTTAGAAGTTACAGGTCCATCAGTCTCCAATTAACTAATAGAGAAATATGTGCACAGACCCAGCAGCCACCAGAGAAAACTAAGGATTTGTCGTTCACGCTAAAGAATTGCCTAGAATTTCAGGAAATTGCATTCAAATTCCTGCAAGGAAAACAGAAATTTTAGGGCACTTAAACAGTTTTGTTTAATTGCCTGGAAATTAAGAAAAACGACCCGAAATGCTTCAAAAAAATAAGAAATCACTTTTGAAAGAACTGGCTTCAACTGCCTGGAATAAATTTGAAATTACTTCCAGGCAGTTGGAAAATAAGTTTTCTTTGTTGAAAGCGAGACATGATTTCCTGGAAGAATTAATGGAAGATCTCAAGTGCCTGGAAGTTAAACGAAACGAGGTGTAATGCCTGGAAGAAACGAAAAACTACCTGGAAGAGGCTAGACAAAGAGTTTCAATACAGGTATTAAGAGGTGCGACAATAAATCACTACAGATAGGGGTAGCATAGGACTTTCGTTTACTAAGACAACTCAATCTCTTTAATTTAAATGAATTGACTTTAACTGCCTGTAATGAATGTTTGATTACTTCCAGGCGGTTTTGTTTAGTTGCCTGGAAGTTATGAAGATCGACCAGATATGTTCAAAAATCGAGAAATTTCAGGCAACTTAGGAATTATTTTTTGATTGCCTAAAAGCTGCAAACTCACCTAGTTCCCTTAAAGATGATATATGTTTTTAGGGTTTAGTGGCTTATTTTCTTAATAATTATAATTGGGAAAGTCTTTATTCTTCTTTTAGTTGTGATTAGGTTAGTATGTTTTAACGGTCTGAGCAGCACATGCTCGCTAGCTCGTGTATGTGTTATCGGTTGTTTTTATAATCGCAGTTCAGTCCGCATTACACTTAGCATTGTGTAAATTCTTGTAATAAAAAAATGTAATTTTCTATGTACAATGTTTAAGTGGTAATAAAAGTCTTTTGAATTTGAATTTGAAAAAAGAACGAGTTGTTTTTCGTCATGATGTCCACAATGTCAATGTGCGATTTTCAGATAGATTGTCTATGCCACATCATCAAAGTGTAATTTTTCAACGCTCTTTTACTTATAATTTTGTAAAATGTTATAACGCACTTCCAGTGCCTCTCAAGACAATAAATTTAAAAAATGTTCTGTTGTGTAAACTAAAGTTAAAAACCTACCTTTTTGATTTGCAAGATAGTGGTTGTATATTCCCGCCTAGATAGTCATTAATATATATATTTTTTTAAAACTTTATAATATATCAAATCTTAGACTTTTTAAATTCAAATTGTTAATTGGATCTCCATTCTTTGTACTTTGAATAATGTTGTTTTCTATTTTTTTTATTTTTTTATTGAACTCTTCTCTGTAATTTTAATTAAGACACTTCTTTTATTTTTATCACGCTAGTTGTCTTTAACTCATTTACTGTGTGCGTATGTGGTTCAGTAGAGTAGCTAATATAGCTAGACTGCGCCACTTATGCATACTTAGTTAATAAATTGATTTGTAAATAATGTTTGTAACTTTTGGTAATATAAGACATTATTATTATTATTGTTATTATTATTATTATTATTATTATTATTATTATTATTATTATTATTATTATTATTATTATTATTATTATTAAAAACTGGCTTCAACTGCCTGGAAGAAATATTTGATTACTTAGAAGAATTGTTTGATTACTTCCAGGCAGTTGAAGAGATTAGGTTGGTGAGAAACTGCCTTAGAGTTGAAGAAAATGACCCAAGAAATGCCTGGGAGGAACAGAAAAGTTCCAAGCAGCTTAAGAATAATTTTTTAACCGCCTGAAAGTTGAGAAAATTGACTTCAACTTACTGAAACAAAAAACAGAAATTTTAGACAATTTAAACGGTTTTGTTTAGCTGCCTGAAAATTATGAAGATCGACCAAATATGTTCAAAAATCGAGAAATTTCAGGCAACTTAGGAACTACTTTTTGACTGCCTAAAAGATGGAAAAACTGGCTTCAACTGCCTGGAAGAAATGTTTGATTACTTAGAAGTGTTTGATTACTTCCAGGCAGTTGAAGGGATTAGGTTGGTGAGAAACTGCCTAAGAGTTGAAGAAGATGACTCAAGAAATGCCTGGGAGGAACAAAAAAGTTCCAAGCAGTTTACGAATAATTTTTTAACCGCCTGAAAGTTGACAAAATTGACTTTAACTTACTGAAAGAAAAAACAGAAATTTTAGACAATTTAAACGGTTTTGTTTAGTTGCCTGGAAGTTATGAAGATCGACCGCATATGTTCAAAAATCGAAAAATTTCAGGCAACTTAGGAATTATTTTTTGACTTCCTAAAAGCTGGAAAAACTGGCTTCAACTGCCTGGAAGAAATGTTTGATTACTTTCAGGCAGTTGAAGGGATTAGGTTGGTGAGAAACTGCTTAGGGGTTTAAGAAATGACCCAAAAAATGCCTGGGGGGAACAAAAGAGATCGGAGGAGTTTAGGAACAATATTTTAACCGCCTGAAAGTTAAGAAAATTGATTTTAACTTTTTGAAAGAAAAACAGAAAGCTTAGGCAATTTAAACGGTTTTGTTTAGTTGCCTGGAAGTTATAAAGATCGACCAGATATGTCTCAAAAATCGAGAAATTACAGGCAATTTAGGAACTACTTTTTGACTGCCTAAAAGCTGGAAAAACTGGCTTTAACTGCCTGGAAGAAATGTTTAATTACTTTCAGGCAGTTGAAGGGATTAGGTTTTTGAGGAACTGCCTAAGACTTGAAGAAAATGACCCAAGAGATGCCTGGGAGAAACAAAAGAGATCGAAGCAGTTTAAGAATAATTTTTTAACCGCCTGAAAGTTGAAAAAATTGATTTAACTTACTGAAATAAAAAACAGAAATTTTAGACAATTTAAACGGTTTTGTTTAGTTGCCTGGAAGTTATGAAGATCGACCAGATATGTCTCAAAAATCGAGAAATTACAGGCAATTTAGGGATTATTTTTTGACTGCCTAAAAGCTGGAAAAACTGACTTCAACTTCCTGGAAGAAATGTTTGATTACTTCCAGGTAATTCAAAAATTAAACTTTCCCTCCCGAGTGGGAGAAACGATTTTAATTTGCTGCAAGAATTGATGGAAAATCTCAACTGTCTGGAAGTTAAACGAAAAAACGGAAAATTGACTTATGGAATTACCTAGACAAAAAAATTTAATTTTCTTTATTAAAATTAAGGTAATTTTCTTTACCTGTCTCCTTTTAACTGCCTAGAATTCACTATAGCTACTTTGAAGTGTTTAAAAAGTGTATTAATTGTGCATAGAATGGAATTTGTTTTAGACAGTTGAAAGGAGAAGAAACTGGTTTACTTTCAATTGCCTTGAAATTACTATAATTGCCGTAGCTTAGATGATACAACAGTCCTGTGATTCAGTTCGTTCAGTCCAATATATTCTGAATAATTCTAGAATAGCCTAAAGTCAGCTGTTCGTCAAATTTGACGTAATAACCTAATGACACATACGACCTTAAAAAGTTAAAATTTATACAATATTTATTACCACTAATGTTCAATTTAATGTTCTCAATTACTTGCGGATCGATCAGCCTAATTTCTTATCGCATTCTTTGCTTTAAATCATCAACCTTATATGGTCTATTCATATGAAATTTGGACTTCAAATAGCCTCATAAGAAAAAAAATCTAATGGAGGTTAGATCCAGTGACCTTGGTGGCCACTCAATAGTTTCTACTTGAGACACCCTATAATCAAAATTCTGATCCCAAAGGACACATTGAATCAAATGGAAAATTAATTAAGCATTAGTTGCAATTACTTTCAGATGTTTCGTTACGTCTTATTACGTGACATAAAATTGTCAAAATTGATAGGGTGTTCTATTTAAAACAATTATTGTTTACGCTGTATAGAAATTTTAAACAAATTTGTTCCTTTTATCGTGAATAAAAAAAAAATAAATAAATATTTTTAAAATCTGTTTAATTTTTCTTTAGGAAACGGAAACCAATACACATTAACCAAAGATCCTCGAAGTCCTCCTCTACTGACTCTATGTGTTGGTCAAATAGGAATAATATTAACCTAGTGGTAATGTCTTTAGATGTATAAGAGGATCTTCACAACTCTGTTTGGGTTAGGATAGTTCAGTGCTGACAAAATACTTTTAGGCCTGGTATAATAAATTATTGTATATTATGTGTATAATTTTTAGTAACTATTGCTCAGGAAAATTAAATAATAAATGTATTAATAAAAAACATTGTTTTATTTTTATTTTGAAATTGGTGATTTGTAGAGAATTATTTTATCCTTAAGGCCCTACTTTCTATTAGTAATTTTGTTGATTAGGCGCTTGCTTTAGATATTGCGATTAAATAATAAAATTATGAGATTTCGTATTAAATGGAATTTGATTTCCCCGCCCTAATTTGGTTACGCCTTTCAATAATTTTGATTCCTATAAGGCACGTCAAACAAGATTTCCAGACATTTACTGTAATTCTGTAGGTTTTCCATAAAACTGGACTATTTCTACAAATTTCTACGCCTTCCAGAGATTTCAATAATTTTTTTATATTTCGCGAGATTTTTGCGTAATTTCTTGTCTTCCAGGTATTTGACCTAATGTAATTTTTTTCCATTTTATTAAATTACGCTAAATGTCTAGTAGTCATAAAAAAATCAGTCCAAGCGTCTGGAAAATAGAAAAACGGATTCTAAAAGCCTGGAATAAAACAAAACTTTATTGTAAAATGCTTGGAATAATTATTCCAATAACCTCAAAAACTTTATGAAAATTCAAAAACAAAAAAAAAATTAAAAACACAATACCCTACCCTAAAAACCTAAAATTAGGTACCGTTTCTAACGTTGCCAATCTAGCAGTTTGCCAGAAGAATTCGGCAAGTTCTCTATACTTTTGTGTTTTGTGCTTTGTATATTAGTTGTAAACAAATAACTGTAATATTTCAAAAAGATCGTTTAACCTAATATATGTACATATTCCGAAATAATAATAAACAAGCAATAATTTAACATAACTGCATAACGGATAACTTCGCCATACGCGTTCAAACTGACGTTTAATGCATTCGACCCCGAAATATTAATTGCTTTATATTATATGAACCGGCAAGTACGGGCAAACAAAATAAACGCAAGTGGCTCGACCGGGGGCGGCGAATGCATTAGCAATTCAAAATTCGAGGGCACAGCCGTGCACAAACTGCATCTGATGCCGATTGCGGTCGCTTTTTGTGCTCGTGTCATTCGAGCAACGACGACAAATCCTTCCAGCAACCTCCTCCCCTCGCCTATTTCTCCGGCATAGTTTCGGATTAATTAGCCGCCAGATGTTTTAAATGGTGTGCACCGCTTGCTTGTAAAAGAGTTTGTCGGTAAAACACAAAGGTTTTTTTTTAACTTTTAGCGAGCGCCATCTCACGACGTGGACGCGCAACATCTTTTGTCAGCTGCGTTGTCTATTCTGCTTACGGGACTTGTAACATTTCTATAAACAGAACACAAATATAGACAAATGTGTGTTGCTTAATAATCAGATAGAAGTTCCATTGAGGTTTATGGCAAGGACGGCAGCGACCATATTGGGTGGCGGGAAATTTAAACCTGATCTATTCCACGATATTTGAAAGTATTCGCAGAATTACAGACGTTGATCCGATAACTTAATTTAAGTAGAATTTTATTTTATTTTACAATATACTTAATGAGTTTAAAAATACTCACATTCTATTAAAGTTGTTAATTGTCAACGAAAAATAAATGTTAATTTTGCATATCTGAGACATCCCTTATCACGTTCTTCTTATTTAGAACATTTAAATCCGGACTTTGAAGATATTTGGATATAGATACTTACCAATAAATATATATAACCGAATTACCTGAATTCTTTTAAACTCCTTTAATTATTGCTATTCCAAGATTTGAAAAACCAAACTTTCAAAAAGATGACTGCTCACTTTAACACTTAGCTCTTTGGTGGTTCTAGTAGTATTGAATCCAAAGTGTTTGTGGGCATTTTTTTACTTTGAGTAGAATGTGTTCAAAAAAATGACAAAATTTATCTTGAAATGCCTAAAAAGAATGATTGTCCGTGACTGAATTTAAAGAAAAAAATTTAAATCATCAGGAAATAATAATTCCCTTGCATTTTTATTATTGCATTGATAGCACCCAAGAATTGGTCCAAGATTGGAGCTCTATGAACCACCAGAAGTACCTTAAAAAACATAAGACTTCGAACCTTTAATTTCGACTTTTTGGAACCTAGAACTAAGATATGACTGAATTTGGCAATTACACAAATAGACAAATCCTCACTCTATCAAATGCATATCTGTATAGATAACATCAACCTGGAATTTTCTATTGATAGCTTCAAAAGGTTATTCCATTACAAATATTTAATTCAAAGAACAAACAAGGTGCGCTTCGTGTAGTGCGCATTCGACGCCTTCACCAAAATGTCAAGATTTTTCGGAAAACTCGTCATTTGCGTGATTTTTGAGGAACACATTGTGATTAAATTTAACCCGTCGAAATAAGTTATAAAACTGCTTTTTCGAAGTAACCTCTTTTGATATATTTCCGGATTGTCTAGATCATAGAATCATGCCAAGACGAACTGTAGAAAAAAAATTTGAACTTCTAAGGAATTCTTTATCAAGGCACTAATTACTAGTGCATTTTGAGTAAATAATGAGGACGCCAATTCAAATTCAAGGTTGACACTTTGTTTATATTTCATCATTTTTCTCTTCATCTCAAAAATTACTCCCTTAAACTCTTCTGCTGGTGTACTTTTTGAAACTGTTTACCATTTAAAATGTAATTGAAAATTATTGGATTACCATTTAGGGTAAATGACATACTTATAATAATAAACGAGAAAATTAATCTTGAAATGCCTGAAAAGAATGATTGTCCGTGACTGAATTTAAAGAAAAAATTTGGAAACATTAGGAAATGATAATCCCTTTGCATTTTTAATATTGCATTGATAACACCTAAAAATTGGTGCAAGATTGAGGCTCTATGAAACACCTTTAAAAACATAAGACTTCGAACCTTTAATATCGACTTACTGGAACCTAGGTCTAAGATATGACTGAATTTGGAAATTAATGTGATGATATATCTAAGTAAACAAAGCCTCACTCAATCAAATGCATATCTGTATAGATAACACCAACCTGGGATTTTCCAATGATGGCTTCATGAATAATTTCAAAAGATTATTCCATTACAAACATTTAATTCAAGGAACAGAGTGCGTTTCGTGTAGTGCGCATTCGACGCCTTCACCAAAATGTCAAGATTTTCGGCCAATCTTAGAAGCTTCTCGAATACGTTAAATGTTATTGAAGATATCGCGCCTTCACCAAAACGTCAAGATTATTCGGAAAACTTGTCATTTGGTTATTTGGTTGCAACAAATGTAATGATGTATTTTTCCTTCAAAATAAGTTATAAAACTGCTTTTTCGAAGTAACCTCTTTTGATATATTTCCGAATTGTCTAGATCTCCTTATCTGAATCATGCCAAGACGAACTGTTGAATTTTGTGTAAGTAGTGAATTTTGAGTAAGTAATGAGGACGCCAATTCAAATTCTAGGTTGACACTCTATTTATACTTTATCATCTTTAATTGGTGGTATTAGAAAGTTGAGTTGAAGTAAATGGTTTCCATAATTCATAAGCGATTTTCTTTTCAATAACAATGAGGAAATAAAGAACTCGAGGACCGCGAGAGACGTGCTCGGACATTTTTAATAAAACCACCCTTGGCACGTAGACTAGATTTATGGTGTCGACAAACTGTGCGCTTGCAATACAGAAAAATAGAAGGCATTTGATAAATTTTCTCCGGTGTGTTATATACAAAAAATCGTTGTTCATATAATGTAGCAAACTTTTGCACAGATCTTGCAGCTGTTAATAGTATAGACAATAAGGGTGTTAGCCCATAGGGGGGGTCTAAATAATTTTAAGTTTTTATGGTAAATAAACTTCTTTATTGTACAAAAAAAAAACATACGCTCCAGTTCGCTAGATAAAACCGGCGTCGGTCGACTTGAAATTTCTTGTTTAGCGCAATCCGGTGATTTATTTTTGCTCATTTCTGTCGCTCGTTCAAACAACGACAAATAAAATCCGGAGTCCTAAATGTCTTTCAGAAGGCAACGAAAATCCTACGGAGTGAGGATATGATGTCGGTAATAAAGAGTGGTGCTCCACCGCTGAAAGCAGCCAGGGAAATTGCATCCCAGGGCATTTATCTTGTCGGGGGGTTAGATAGGAATTTATATCTATTCTTTTCTTTTCTTTTTTTGAATACTAGAGTGAAGTAGGACAACATTAATCCGCAAATATAATTGGCGAATTCAGAGGGGCTGAAATAACATTATTAGCCACCTTTAAGCACTAAGAAAGAGCAATTGCCTTACTCGAACGTTACACAAAAAGTTTTCAGACACGCACCACTTATGACCCAGTTATCTTTGAAAAACTCGATCCAGTTGATTACTCCCTTTTTGAGAAATCGTGAGCCACTCACTTTTTTTGACAATTTTTCTTTTTTCCATCCTATACGTTTAAAACCCGCTAATGTCATGTCTCTTAAATTTAGGTAAGAGACATTATCGAGGATATAAATAATATGTCCAAAGAACAGGTTTGTATCACCGGCTTGGCAAGTTTTTTTATTCGGTGCTAAAATATATGCTACAAAACATTATTGTTACAAAAACGACATAATTATCTGATTCATTGCGTCCGCACTCAAGACGTTCGTTGGCCAGACCTGTATATTAATGACGAATAAAATATGGGGAAGTTATTTGTACATTTGCTGCACTGTTTGCTCGCATTACATTTGAAGCTCGTTTGAATGAACATTTGTGGCAATAATTTCCTGGATGGAGAGTCGATTTCTTCAAATGAGGACACTAAACAATTATTTTCTAGAGAGATAACGGAGGTTATGAATATATTCGAACAACAGGTTTATAATACGACTTGACAAATTTCTTACGAGGTCTGGCCGAAAACCATGTGTGACGAAAAACAAGAGCAACGCATCAATCTTAAATTTCTCGTTAAATTGAAAAAAACTCCGACTGAGTGCTATAAATTGTTGCAAGAGGCCTATGGGGAAAATTCTCTCTCTCGTGCGGGTGATTTTGAGTGGTGTAAGCGCTTTAGTGAGGGCCGAGAGAGCACTGAAGATGACCAGCGCTCAGGTCGCCCTGTCACTGTTTCAACTCCGGAAACAGTGACCAAAATCAACCAAATTGTGCGTGCAGATCGTCGAATGAGAACCCGGATGATTGCCGAGGCTGTAAACGCCGATAAAGAAACGGTTAGAAAAATTTTACACGGGGAATTACACATGACAAAAGTCTGTGCGAAGTTGGTGCCAAAAAACCTGACTCCTGACCAAAAGCTCTTGCGTCAACAGGTCTGCTCAGATTTCCTTGAAAGGTTAGAAGAAGATCCCGGACTGATGAAAAACATCATCACTTGTGATGAAACGTGGATTCTTCAATACGATGCTGAAACCAAGCGGCCATCGATGCATTGGAAGACGCCCAGAATAAAAAAGGCAAGGAGGTTCAAATCAAAATTGAAGGCAATGTTGATAGTTTTTTTCGACATTAACGGTATCGTGTTAACTGAATGGGTTCCAGAGGGTCAGACTGTCAACCAGACTTACTATTTGTCGGTTTTGGCAACACTGCGAGAACGAGTTCGTAAGAAACGGCCCGAGTTGTGAAAAAACAACTCGTGGATTTTGCACCAGGACAACGCACTCCAGTGCTCGAACACGCGCCGTATTCGCCAGATTTGGACCCGTGCGACTATTTTTTGTTTCCGAAGGTAAAATCTGCTTTGAAAGGGACCCGATTTGAGTCGATGGAAGCGATAAAGCAAAAAGGGCAGAGCTCCTAAAGGCCCTCACCAAAGAAGACTTCCAGCACTGCTCCGATCAATGGAAAAAACGTATGGAAAGATGTGTGGCGAGGGGAGGAGAGTATATTGAAGGTATATTGAGCATTCGAATGTATTATAATTTCTATAATAAAACCCTTTTTCGTAACCAGTCTCGTTATTTAATAGCCAGATCTCGTATTACAAACCTGAATTGTGCTGATTTAAAGTAGGTGGCGCATTCACCAAAATGTCAAGATATTCGACGAATTCCAAGCAAATATTTCTTTAAAAAATAACTTCTACAAAAAAAATAATCGTGACTTGGGCCTCGAGCTTATGGGGTAAATTTTCAAGGCCAACCAATGGGCTCAAAGCAGTAATGTCGTTGACACAATTAAAATCGATCTTAGCAGTTTTCTTTCCTATCTTATTATTGAAAATCAAACAACGTTCTTGGACCCTATTATCTAAAAGTGCCGTTAATTATTAAGCTGTTTCTTGACATACTTGACATTAAGAGAATTATTTGTAAAGAACATTCCTTTAAATATCATGTTTTTATTTTTTGAGAATTTTCCCTCATCATTTTTTCCTCATCTTCTCTAACATAACTTCTCTTCATGAATTTTTTTGCTTTATAGATACTGATGCTAGTAAATCCAGATACTGATACTCTCTCGTTCTCTTCTTTGATTAAATTTAGAAGAAAATTAAAAATAAATCATGCTGACGTACTGACAAATCCTATAATCTCAAAGAATAGTGGACCCGCAATGGATCCTTATCTTTCAAAACTAAAAATAGCCTAACGACCTCTTTCTCTTTACAATAAGACCTGACTAGTGCAGCAGCTATTCTCCTGAAACCATAATGCTAGTTAAAAATTAATTCATGATTGAGGGTATTAAAGGCCTTTGGAAAGTCCAGTATAATCCAATAATGTTTATATTAATTTTAATATTACAGCACCTTGAAATAAGTTAATTGTGACAAAAATTTACAGAATTGCCTCGACTAGTATTTCCATTTGGAAATTAATCGTTTAAACTGTATTTAAGCGAATAGATACACGCGAATGCCCTTTTTCATAAATCAGTCACGGCATTTTGCCAGAATAAAACAATAATATGATTATAAAAGCGAATTTGTTGTTTTTAAATGGCCAACATGGGAAAAGGGTTCGTTTACATCAGGGATTTTTATGAATTAATCACTGCTTCAAAATTAATAATAATAAATTAAAACGACAGCGATCGATAGTGTAAAGCATCTTTTGACAACTTCGACACTCTATGCTTCCTCGTCTATTAAAACTATAAGTTATCGAGATTATTTGGTAATTACATCTTTATAACTGGATCTACAGTATCAAAGGCTTTACTGAAATCTGAGACATATTTAAGTTTTAGTTTTAATAGTTAGTAAAAAAATTTCTGTTAATAATAAGTTTGTTTCAAACCTGGATACCATAAAGTCACTTCTCAATTGAGACACAAATATGCCTGCACGCAGCAAATATTGTTTAGAAAGTATACACACGTCGGGCCAACTTAGGTGTTGCATGCGTAAATCAGTTTCAATAACCAATCAAAGTCGCAAGTTAAAAAGAGAACGATAGTGTAACTAAATTCAATCCAAATTAAAAGTCGAGAAGGCTTAGGCTAATGTAAGAGGGAAATCAGAGATTCGGTTGTCGTACTTTTTTTGGTTAATTTTTGGTGTATGGGGTAGTAGAGGTGGTTAGTTGTCATGGGGGACCTTAACCCATTCGCGGACAAAACAAAATTTTTTCGGGTCATCGGCATGTCTTAAGCTCATAAATTATATGTCAGTTAGAACTTTTTTGTTTGTGGTTTTTTTTTCGTAAAGAAACAGCCAGACTGCTATTGCAGACCTGTCCCTTTCGATAACAACTTGCGTTATATAGGGACAAGACTGCTTATGCAGACAATATATTTATTGAAAGGTTGCATAGGTACTACGAAATAATATATCATGTATAAAAATAAAAGTTTTTATTCACAAAAGTAAGAAACTACAAAAATATTAATTCATATGCTTATAACATGGGTATTACAAAAACCGAAATTCATTTATTGAAATGAAAAATTTCAAAGCATTGCCCAACACACAATGGGGGATGCGTTTCGCAAACCTTACATCTCCATGATGTCTGCCCGCGTTTGTCATGCTTAGAACACTCCCGGCATCGCAGGAAATGACTTTTGCGTCTAGAGTTGGGCGGGACTGGTATTTTTTCTAAGACATGTAGAACTTCAGGTACAATTGTCTCCTCAGCTGTAACGTGTGCCGCAGGGACTGAAACTTTTGCAGCTTTTGCTGCACCTTGGTTCACCAGTTTTCTTCCGTCTCTCAAATTGTTTGGAATCCCAAGTAATCCCCTAATGATACTCTCCCGAAATTGAAGTAAATTTGTTTTTGATTTTGTGATATCTTGATACAGCAAGAAACTATTTATAACTGTAACATCTAACAGATGAAATATCACCTTTTTGTACCATCTGATTGATTTTCTGGGGCAGCTATAATAGGAAGTAAACTGATCACATCTGTCTACCCCTGACATATTCATGTTATATTCGTGAATTTCTTTTGGCTTTTGTAGTTTTTTTCCATAAGAATTCGAAACCTCTATCATCGTTGGGTAAAATTTGGTAGTAATGCACAAAACATCGTCCTTTCATTTGCTGACATACACTTTACCATTTCTTTCCCAACTATGGTGGCCTCTTTTGAGTTTTTTTGTCGTAACTACTTTTGGGTTTTGTTTTCGATTTGATCTCAAAGTACCTGTCGTGTGAGTTTTTCTACGAAGGAGAATTTTGGACAACCCCACGCTATTATAATAATTGTCCATTATCAAGTGATGACCTTTATCTAAAAATGGCTGCATAAGTCTAAATACCAATGCCTGTAGCTTGGAAACTTCTCCATCGTCCTGTTTTCCTTTATATATTTCAATGTTATGATTGTACCCATTTGGAGAGCATAATTCAAAGAATTTAATTCCATATTTGGCACGTTTATTTTTTATATATTGCCTAAAGCTCAATCTGCCTTGGTGCAATAAAAGCGATTCATCCAGTGCTAATGCCTCTTCCGGGGAAAAGGCTTTTTGATAATTGCGTATCAAAATTTGTAGCAGAGAAGTAACTTTATTCAGACGATCGACATTTCCTTTTTCCTTGGTGCAATTGAACGCCCGTAGTAATTGCTCATACCTCCTTCCAGTCATTATGTTGAAAAATATGGGATGATAGTAAAGGGGATCCAAGGAGAATATTTTTCGCAGAGTTGGAAAACGTACTTGGGCTTGAAGAATTGACAATCCAAAAAACTTACGCATTTCTTCAAAATTGGTGTTCGGAAATGATGCCATTTGCGCATACCTTGCATGGGGTCTGTTGGTAGTTTCCATTTTTTCCCATACTCATTAGTGCATGATGTCAAAAGATCCATCACTTTATCATCCCACAAAGTTTTGAAAACTTCCAGCGGTGATGGTACATGATCAAATCTTAATTTGATCCCAGCATTTGCGTTGTTCAAGTTGAAATCCGGAATGTCTTCAACGTCCTTCGCTGTCTTGGCGATGGTAACGAAGGTTCTGCGTCATTCGATGCTGAACTGATATCCTCGTTCTCAGAAGCGGTACTTTCTTGAGTTTCATCAGAGCTATTATTTGATGGAACATAGTCTTCATCCCCACTTTCAGAGTTATGATAAAGATCCTCATCACTTGGTTGACTAGCCTTATCCGAACTAGACGATGCTGATTCAGCAGTTTCGACTTCATCATAAAACTTCAACAGCCTAGCTTCTTCTTTTTCGTTAATTTTTCTGCAAAAAAATAGAATTTTACTTTTACTGCCGAGACAAGTAGCTAATATAATACAGAATGTCCATTCACAGTATGTACTTGCCTAGATTTTCTGGCGAGGAGGGGCTCATGCAATGAGATGTTTTGGTTACCAAAATCTATACACATAAAAAAATTTTGAACCTAACCTAACTACCACACAACGAATTTTCGGGCTACACAGCTGCAGCTACATGCAGCAAAAACGTGTAAAAACAAAATATTATACTGTGCCCTAGTTATTTATTGTGTGCACTACTTTTCAATGTTAGTTCTCTATTATCACCACCAACTCCAGATTAAAACTGGCCAAAACCATATGTGAATACAATTTCCAAAAAAAAAATGAGCCCCTACTACTTATTTTTCACCTCTAAAATTTACCGAACACAGGTGCACTTTATTGAGACACAAACCACGTCTGAATGTCTAACCTTATGTAGATTTTGTCTGCAGTTGCAGTCTTGGTGTCAAAAGATCAGTTGACTGTCAATACATGCGCAGGTTACATATATGCATACTATACGCTTCTCAGTATTATTGTAGTATTTAGTGGGACACAACAGATCTTTCTCAACCTTAGTACACGCTAATAACGACTGCAATTGAAGACTTGTCCTCTGGGGACGATCAAATTGCGTCTTCATATGCAAGACGTGTCCGTGAATGGGTTAAAATGCCCTCAAAAACCCTCTTTTTTTATTATCATTGATTTCCTTTAATTTAAGCCATATTTCATGAAAATCTCTTTTAAAGTGACCAAATTATGGGAGTTTTTGATACAGTACGCTACTAAAAATTAATATGTAAATTTCGGTAACTTTACTTTGGTCATAAAACAATTTTATGAAATACAACCCAAGCAACACACGATAGTTAAATAAACGTTTGTTTTTGGTTTATACCAGATGTAC
Organism: Anthonomus grandis grandis; assembly: GCF_022605725.1. Lineage (NCBI taxonomy): Eukaryota > Metazoa > Arthropoda > Insecta > Coleoptera > Curculionidae > Anthonomus > Anthonomus grandis. Next base: position 3,418,635 of record NC_065560.1, read on the forward strand.
ATTTTTGGTTGAACTACAACTATAAATGTCGGGTAAAGTGCCCGTGTGATATACGTTAAGGAATTTAATATTATGTTTATTACGTTTAATTTTATTACATGTTAATAATGTAAAATTATTATTTCATAGAAGTTTAAGTTTGGTATATTGTATACTATTTTAAGACTCTTTATGAAATCTGTGTAATGAAATGAAATTTTTTTAAATAACTTTACTATCAATGTAGAGATATTTTTTTAAATTTACATATGTGTTTTATGCATCAGGGGGCATAATTTTTACCAATGGCGTTAATAAGGGATTTAGGATTTATCGTAAATATTATTTAATAAAAAAATGTACACCACTGCATTTTTCTAAAATACATTTTATTTTTTTAAATCCTTGTTTAGTTCTGAGCAAATTTGTATTCTTGAGTTTTTTTTATTTGTATATCTTATTTGGTATAATTATTGTTTCATACACGTTAATGATTTTCCTATTTTTTCTAGATTTCTTAGATTATTAGATCATAAGATATATACGTGTATGAAAAGTATATCCTATTCTACACAGTGACATATAAGTTATGCAAATCCCTTCTCAATTTTTTAATTGCCGAAGCTGTCTCCATTGTGTAAACAGAATCGTATATGATATACGTATATTCCAGTTAATAGTATAGTTTTTTACAGTTACAGCAGTACGCCTTGCTTTCGAGAAATTAAATAGGGTTTTTTCACATTTTACTTTAAAACTTTTGCATTATGTGATAAAAGTATAGATACGAAAACTATAGATTTTTTTATCACCTATAATTTTCTTAAAAAGTATTTTTTTTCTTAGGTAGTTATTTTCTGCAAAAAAAAAACCTTTTTCCTTAACCCTACCCATACACCCCCCACCCACCCTACACAACTCACCAGTAAGAAATTGTTTTCAAAAATCATTGTTTTCCAAAAAAATACGCATGAATAACAGGTGAGTTTCGTCATTAAAATTTAATCTAATAACATAGATTGGTTATTTAATTTGATGTAATTATATATAGGCATATTAATAGATATTTAATACACAAACAGTGCTATTAGATTGGATATTATGGACGAAAAATGGTGATTTTTCAAAAGAATTTCTTACTGGACAAATGTTTGGGGTGGGTGGGGGGGTAGGGGTTGTGCTGATGAAAAACAAAGTTTTTGCATAAAATATATACTCAATATTTAATTTGATAACACTGTTTATTTAAATTTAACGTAATTTTATATATAACTCTTTAGTATAAAAACAGCGTAATTAGATTGGATAATATGGACGAAAAACGATGATTTTTCAGAAGAATTTCATCAAATTAATATTTAAGGTGTAGTAATCGAGCTTAAAAACTAGATATCTAAATCCTGTGTCAATTTTTTCAAATGCCGAAATTTTCGCCCTTTTGTAAATAGAATCGTACATGATATACGTATATTCTACAGTTTATTAAATATACCTTGACCATCATAAAATATAGCGCACATTCAATTGTTAAAAATTCAGTGGAGACCAGTACTTTAAATGTGGATGGACCAATACTCCTCTCTGGAGGAAATTGAAATTTTAAGTTTAAAACTCCTTTTTACTTTAGACATTTTGTGTGTTATGTATGAGTTTTATTATTAATAAACCGATATGCCTATGAAGTTCTTTTGTATGTTAATGGATGAAGTTGGCCAGTGGCGTCAGAGTTGTCATCAGTTAACTTTTCCATAGCTTTGAGTCTTCCAAGGGTTCCTTGAACTGTGTTGATTACCATATATAGTCTGTCTAAAAAGGCCAACTTAGTGTGAACCCAGATGTAAAGGGAATAACTGTTAATTGATTATCAATTAATTAAATCTTCATGATGGAAAAATGTGTTTTAATTATTAATAAAACCACAATACACTCTACGTGTTTTTAATCTCAAAAGGATCTGTCCATTTTTATTAATCAAATAACACTCGTCTCGATCTTAAGTAATTTAGCTAACTTCCCTCGTCAAGGACCGACTCAACTTTCGGAACGAGCTTAGTCAAACAAAATTCCTGAAGAAAGAACGTGACCACTTCCGACATAAACTAGATTTGATTACGGCGGGGACTATTATTTCTTGTTTATATTCTATTAGTCGCTTTGTTTGTTCCCAAACTACTTTAAAAGTTCGATTTGGGCTTTTTGTTTAGCGGTTTTCCAGTTCGCTCGATTAATAATTTTCGTAAACGAACTGAGAGAGGATTTTAAGGTAATAAACTCAATTAAAAAGTTACTCTACAAAAGATGATCATGCCGGAATAAGCGAACATAGAAAAATTCTTCGTGCACGTGCCTCAGTTGATGTAACTTTATTTCTTCTGTGTGTGACATCTAGTGGCTAAAAAGGCTCTGCTGATGAAGGTTTAATTAAATCTAAGATGCTGTAAGTGGATAAGTAAGAATTCTAGAAGTATCTGTTCAATCGAAAACATATGCTAAAATAATATAAAAGGGTCGCATCTCTTAGGTCGCAGCCCTTCTCGGGCCCCTTCGGTCTTTAATGAGCGAAGGCTAATAGTAGATTAAGGTCCCGAAATCCGTATAAATTTTAAATAATGCCCCTAGGTGTCACGGCACAGCTGGCCTGACAAGATGAAATTTCGGTCGGGAGATATTGCGCCTGGAAGTATTAAATTAGCTGCCGGAGTTCCTCGGTTAAAGAAGAATTTCATTTTATAGAAAAAGAAATTGAAAGTAAATTAGGAAACGCCGAACCTGGCCGTTTTTCATTTTTTTTCCTTTTCTGGTTTTTTTAATTAGATTAGTTTGAACTGAATTTCATTAATAAGGGAAGAATTGACGAAGACACCAGGGTTAGTTCCTTATGTTAGAGAGAATTTTATATGCTTTATATGGTTGTAACATTGTCAATATACAGGAAGATGATGAACTATATGAAAGTATCATACGTACACTGCTATTTAAATTTATTTCAAATTGTGAAAATATAATGGCTTACTTCAGTGAGTTTCATATCAGACATTATTATATGAAGTGGAATAATTTGATTGCTTCGAGTGTATGATTTTTCTGGTATTTTTGTTTGAAAATACGTTTTATCATGATGTAGTTTAAGCTGGTAATTGGACTAGTTGGGAGGGTTCTAATACATACCCTCTAAGGCATAGATTTCGTATTGGACTTATTGCATTTATATATATTAACTATACTTTCATAGTCTACTTTTGGTCTAATAATGGTAGTGCATATTTTTAAGGAAATCCTAACCTCTTTTTCGACGTTTTAAGTCTTAAAGTATGGTCTATCTACTGCGGAGTGCGCAAGCGGAGTACGCGTTGCAGCAGTCTAACAGCTTTGTTCAAGGTCCAATAAGTGGATATGAAAAATTCGCTTTAACTCTTAGGTAAGTAAACAATAATTTGCGTCATTATAGCATTTATTTAAAAAAATATGGTCATGTCTTAAAGATTAAGTAGAACACTTCATCAATTCTCTTCTTCTTCTTCATTCAACACGTCTCATCAGAAATAGCATCTAAACTGCTAGACTGAGCCTCAGAAATATCGTCTCTTGGTATACTATTTTGCTGATAGCAATAGGGCTTGCAGGAATGGTTTGCCTGCTTATTATGAGAAATTGAACGGTATTCCAAGTCGGTAACAATTTGGCAAACTTTAGCTTTTGCCTCAACTGCTAGGTGGGGAAGAAAAGTCATTACAGTTTGAGCCATACTCTGAAAAAATGTCATTATCGGATTTGTTTCATGCGTAGTGATGGGTTCAGATGAAGCTGACAATAAATCACGAATTAATTCATTTCTCTCTTTGCCTCTGTTCTCTAAAGCTGCAAGAATGCGATCTGTATTTTACTTTTTGTTTGCACTTTTCTTGGGTATTTCAGACTCTTCAAAATATCTTTTTTTAGTGTTATTGTCTTCTTTCTCTTCGTGCTCTTCTTGTTCAGTTTCATCTATAACAGTTTCTTCATTTTCTTTGTCTTGGTCATTTTCATAAAGTCCATCAGAGGTTGGAGACCCAGTTCCGGAAACATTAGTAAAGGACCTATGTAAAAAAATTATATAAAATAGCATTCTATAAACGTCACCTTTTTAAAAAACCTCACGCCTTTTCATGTGGCACTTTTCTTAGGAATAACATGCGACTCAAATACTCCCAGGTTGATCTCTTGCTGCTTGCAGCAGTACTAGTTAGTTTCTTCGTTATTAGTTTTTGTTTCCTATTATATAAATCTCTTAATGTTCTCCATCTTGTTTTGCAGTCTTGAGCTAAAATGTATTTTTTTTCAGATATCTGGCAATCGTTCGTTAGCATTTGCTTATAGAATTTCGCATAACCACATAAGTTTAATTGTTAAGGAAGTGCTAGCAGCAATATGCAAGAAGTTAGTACCTATTTATTTACCAGTACCCACAAAACAAAGTATGAGAGCTGTTGCTAAAACTTTAATGAAATATGGAACTTTCCTAATTGTTGCGGAACAATAGATGGAAAACATTCCCGTATAATATGTCCAAGTAATACCGGTATTTTTCCATTGTATTGCTAGCTTTGGTTGATGCTAAATATAAATTTATATGCATAGATGTGGGTTCGTATGGAAAAGAAGGTGACAGTGGCATATTTAAAAAGTCAAAGCTTTATGAAATTTTGTCAAATGAAGATTATTGCATTCTAGAGGAAACACCCTTGCCAAATATTAATACAGTTTTGCCACATGTTATTATAGGAGATGAAGCTTTTTCCCTTTCAAAATACCTGTTACGTCCTTATCCAAAAGATCAAGTTTCTGATAATAATCAGAAACGTATCTTTAATTATAGGTTATGTAGGGCAGGAAGAACTGTAGAAAATGCCTTTGGCATTTTGTGCCAAACTTTCAGAATATTCTTCACACTTATTGCTATTAAACCAGATACAGCAGAGCTGTTAATTACAGCGTGTTGTTGTTTGCATAATTTGCTAAGAAACTCGCCCTGTGTTAGAACTGCAAGTGAAGAAGAACCTGCCACAACTCTTCCAACTAAAAATATGGTACCATTAAATAAAACTGGGGGAAATGCGACATTACAGGCATTTAGAACACGGGAGGAATTTACGAACTACTTTTGTAGTAGACAAGGACAAGTCCATTGGCAGCAAAAATTAATAAATCGAACAGATAAAAAATAATGTAAATATAAGTGTTTTTCTTAAATATATAAACTAATTTTACCGCTTCTTTTAATAATTCCAGCAATTTCCCTCCATATAGAGCTAAAACACACGGAGCTGTTTGGGAGCGTTTTGTGCCGACTGCTTCTATCTCTTCGACAATGTGATGCGATATTCTCTGGCATCACATTGTCTTTATACGATTTTTAAGAGGCATCATATAGCGCAGGATGTTGAGACACGCTGTCAATTAGGATATCGTCCTGCTCTTTGGAGAATTTGCAAAAGTTTTTTGGATTTGTCATAATAAAGTTGCTTTTTATTTAATTTTAATTTAAAAGCACGTGATTCTCTCACCGTAGTTTGTTTACAACTGCTGCGGACCAGTCGTCGAAATCGCCTCACGTTCAATAGCGACGGCCGTGCGCAACGGACGATTGCGTAGCGTGTGCGGAGTGCGCGATACATAGAACAACCTCATTTATTTACACACGAATCAATCCATGCGGATTCCGCATTGCGTACTCCGCTTGCGCACTCCGCAGTAGATAGACCATACCTTTAGTCGAAACCCTCAGAGAAATCTGTAAAACATACTATTTACTCTCAAAAGCACTTATAAGATTACTAATCAAGAAAATTGATGCATCGTACAAGAGTTAACAAGTTTTAATAAATACGCCAAGGTGGTCACAGACAAATTGCATGGATGTCAAGTATTTTGACTAGGGAAACGCGTCTACGCACAAACTGCATCCATCTTTATGTAAATTGAATTGTACGTGCGATGATCCAAAACGACTTAATGAACACATAAATGCAATGGATCTAAACAAGTGAATAGCATACTAATAAGTTGAAACTTAAGACAGATGTAGTTGCAATAATTATGATGATTCCTGAGCTGAACATGAGATGGCGTGCTAAAGTATAGGATGCTTTGGCACCTCGAAAATGTGTGCTGTGAATATTTTTTTTTTTATTTTGTAAATAAGAAAAAGTAGAGAAATCTTAACTAATCATTGATTGAAGTCACTAAAGTAGTGTTTGCAGATCTTCTAAATATTCTGTTTTAACAACGGTGTTATCAGCAAATCGCATGTCATAAGAAACATTGACCTCTTCTCTATCTAATTTGTTAATGATTTTAATAAATGCAATGAATCTAAACGAGTGAATGGCATATGAATAAATCGAGACTTAAGGCGGACGTAGACGGAATAATTATAATGATTCCTGAACTTAATATGAGATGGCGTGCTTAAGTATGGGATGCTCTGGTACCTCATAGTAACAAAAATATGCGCGGTGAATAAAATTCTTTTATTTTGTAAATTAGAAAAAGTAGAGAAATCTAAATAAATCATTGATTAAAGTCACTAAAGTAGTGTTTGCAGATCTTCTAAATATTCTGTTTTAACAATGGTGTCATCAGCGAATCGCATGTCACAAGAAACATTGATTTTTTTACTAGTCTAATTCATTATTAATTTTAATATGACTGCATCTAAAATAAATTAAAAACAGTTTATGCGTGGGTCCGATCTCGATTCAAATTAGCTGAGTCTGCTTAATATTAAGCGTTCCCGACCAATCGCCCCGACCGGCATAAACTTTGGCAATTAATATTATATACAGATAACCGTTTTCCCAACTAGAATAGTTTGCTGACATAAATTTTCAAATGCAAGCAAAATAACCAGATTGCTTAGCCGCGATAAACGTAACCCACGCGATATATATACGAGATTTTAGCTGTTGTTGAAATTTAACGTGATAGGGTTATCGGTCTTGTTTCGGGAGATTCTGGATACTGCGCAAAACCTTCTAATTATCAGAATTTCCATAATCCTATGCTTTATCAATAAATTCAACTGTCAGCAAGTAATCAAGAAAAATCACTTTAAGTCCTGTTATTTGCCTCAAATTAAAAGTGAAAAAACCCAGATGTGCGATGCACGTAAGCCAAAGTTAAAGAACAGAGAGTAAACCGAGACTTAATGGATTATGTGAGAATAAATCTACTCCCTAAAAATTGATTGGATGATCTGTAATCGGGGATCGCTCAAATAAAGTGAAGTGCGTCGAAAAATAAACCGAACCGTTCCGAAGTAATTTAATTAAACTTTTAAAAACATCGGCGAGTTTGCAAAACGATTTAACTTTCTGAAATCGATAGGGCTCTTAAAAGTTCTCAAACCGCCTGTCTATGAATGGAAACTAATCAAAAACTCCAAGAAAAAAAAACACGTATTGGTTGGAGAGAATTGGAGCATCCTGATCGACTTTATAATCCACTATAAGTCATTGGAGTTTGCATCAGTTTACTACTTTTTATACAAGTTTTCAAGAAGAGTAGATATACTTGTCTTTGGGTCCCAGTTAGAGATGTTGATTTTCTGTATTGTTTTCACTAATATTCAAGTATAAACTGATGTCGTTTTCCGAGCACTTCATTTTACCTTCCAGGCATTTAAACTATTTATTATATTTTTCCAGGCAGTTGAAACTTATGCCAGAAGTTTGTAAAAAACAACTTGAAATGCCTGAAATAATATGAAAATGGCTATGTAAAACTATAATTTATCATCAAAATCTCGTTTTTTAACCTTTTGCCTAGGCTGCTTAATTCACTTTTTTTACATTCTAGGCATTTAAACTAATTGCCATATTCATCCAGGGAGTTTAGACTTATCCCTAGAGCCATAGTAGAGTTATTTAAATGATGACAAAAATTAAAATTTATTTTAAATACCTGAAAAACATAAATTACCGTTAGAAAGTCAGAAGACGTACGTATTTTTCACTTATTTCCAGGCATTTGAACTAATTGTTATATTTTTTCAGGCAGTAGAAATGTATGTCTAGAAATCATAAGAAATTACTTAAAATGCCTGAAATAATATAAAAATTAGTCTTAAGATGCCCGAAAAACTGTCATCAAAATCTCACAAATCATAGGCGTTTTTTAAACTTTTTCCTAGGCTGTTGTATGCACTTTTTTGACCTTCTAGGCATCTAAACTAATTGTCATAGTCGTCCAGGCAGTTGAAACTTGTCCCTGGAGCCATAATAGAGTTATTTAAATTATGAAAATAATTAAAATTTACTTTAAATACCTGAAAAACATAAATTATTGTTAAATAAGCAGAAGGCGTACGTATTTTTTCAACGCATTTGAACTAATTGTTAAATTATTCCAGGCAGTTAAAATTTATGTCTGAAAACCATAAAAAACTACTTGAAATGCCTGAAATAATATAAAAATTACTCTTAGTATGCCCGAAAAACTGTCATTAAAATCTCAGAAATCATAGGCGTTCTTTAATCTTTTTCCCAGGCTTTTGAATGCACTTTTTTCACCTTCCAGGCATTTAAACTAATTGCTATATTCGTCCAGGCAGTTAAAACTTATCCTTGGAGCCATAGTAGAGTTATTTAAGTGATGAGAAAAATTAAAATTATTTTAAATACCTGAAAAACATAAATTAAATGCTCAGAAGCCATAGGCATTTTTCACTTTTGCGAGGTATTTAAGCTATTTCTTATATTTTTGAAATTTATGTCTGAAAACCATAAAAAACTACTTGAAATGCCTGAAATAATATAAAAATTACTCTTAATGTGCCCGAAAAACTGTCATTAAAATCTCAGAAAGCATAGGGGTTTTTTAACCTTTTTCCTAGGCTGTTGTATGCACTTTTTTCACCTTCTAAACATCTAAACTAATTGCTATATTCGTCCAGGCAGTTAAAACTTATCCTTGGAGCCATAGTAGAGTTATTTAAGTGATGACAAAAATTAAAATTATTTTAAATACCTGAAAAACATAAATTAACGTTAAATGCTCAGAAGCCATAGGCATTTTTCACTTGTTGCGAGGTATTTAAGCTATTTCTTATATTTTTCCAGGCAGTTGAAATCTATATACAAGAAACTACTTAAAATGTCTGAAATAATATAAAAATGGCCCTTATTGTGCCCAAAAAACTATAATTTATCATCAAAATCTCAGAAAGCATAGGCGTTTTTTAACCTTTTTCCCAGGCTGTTGAGTGCACTTTTTTCATCTTCTAGGCATCTAAACTAATTGCGATATTCGTCCAGGTAGTTGAAACTTGTCCCTGGAGCCATAATAGAGTTATTTTAATTATGAAAAAAATTAAAATTTACTTTAAATACCTGAAAAACCTAAATTATCGTTAAATAGTCAGAAGGTCTAAGCATTTTCCACTTATTTCGAAGCATTTAAACTAACTGTTATATTTTTTTCAGGCAGTTGAAATGTATGCCAAGAAATCATAAAAAACTACTTGAAATTATATAAAAATGACTCTTAATGTGCCCGAAAAGGTATTTTTAACGTTTTCCCAGTTGTACAGTTAAATTATTTGAGGAATATACAAATACAAATACAATACAAATACACATCGTTTATTTGTCTAAAGAAAAAACAAGAATACACTTTATGAAAAAAGAAGGTAGCATGACAAAAAGGACAATTCATCAGGAGTTATGGATAAATTGTAAATAAAAAATCGCGTCTTTCAAAATTTTTTTTTTCAAAATTCTCCTAATTTTTTACAAAACGCTAAAATAGGTGTCTGGTCAAATTATACTAGGAAAATATGCAGAAATTTCCAGGACTTTATTTCTACTTGTTTTTGAGATTTGGACCTTAATAAAACTTTGAAAAACACTTTTCTCTATAAATCCAACAGATTTTGAGATATTTTGAAAAACCCAAAAAGGGTCAGATCAAGTGCCTTTAAAAAAAATCAATTTTCAACTTTGAAGCTCCATATCTCGTGAATAGTTGATCTGACATGAAAATCAATGCAAATAATTTGATGCCGAATTTCCTTGACTACAATTATTATAAAGGCACTTTTTTCTATAAATTCAACAGATTTTGAGATATTTTGAAAAACTCAAAAATGGGTCAAATCAAGTTCTTTTAAAAAAAATCAATTTTTTAGTTTTGAAGTTTCATATTCCGTGAACAGTTGATCTGATATGAAAATCAATGCAAATAATTTAATGCCGAATTTCCTTGGCTACAATTATTATAAGAGCATTTTTTTCTATAAATCCAACAGATTTTGAGATATTTCGAAAAACCCAAAAATAGGTCAAATCATATGCCTTTAAAAAAAGTCTATTTTTTAACTTTAAAGTTTCATATCCCGTGGACAGTTGATCTGACATGAAAATAAATAAAAATAATTTCATGCAAAATTTCCTTGACTATAATTATCATAGAGGCACTTTTTTCCATAAATCCAATAGATTTTAAGATATTTTGAAAAACCCAAAAAGGGGTCAAATCAAGTGCCTTTGAGAAAAATCAATTTTTTAACTTTAAAGTTTCATATGCCCTGAACAGTTGCTCTGACATGAAATTCATTAAAAATAATTTCATGCAGAATTTTCTTGGCTAAAATTATGATAATGGCATTTTTTTCTATAAATCCAACAGATTTTGAGATATTTCGAAAAACCCAAAAAGAGGTCTAATCAAGTGCCTTTAAAAAAAATGAATTTTTAACTTTAAAGCTCAATATCTCGTGAACAGTTACTCTGACATATAAATCATAAAAAATAATTTCATGCAGAATTTTCTTGGCTACAATTATCATAAATACACTTTTTTTAATAAATCTAACAGATTTTGAGATATTTCGAAAAACTCAAAAAGAGGTCAAATCAAGTGCCTTTAAAAAAAATCAATTTTCAACTTTGAAGCTCCATATCCCGTGGACAGTTGATCTGATATGAAAATCAATGCAAATAATTTAATGCAGAATTTCCTTGGCTACAATTATTATAAAGGCATTTTTTTTATAAATCCAACAGATTTTGAGATATTTCGAAAAACTCAAAAAGGGTGAAATCAAGTGCCTTTAAAAAAATAATTTTTTAACTTTGAAGCCCTGTATCTCGTAAACAGTTGCTCTGATATAAAAATTAATAAAAATAATTTGATGCAGAATTTCCTTGGCTACAATTATGATAATATCGCTTTTTTCGTAGATCCAACAGATTTTGTGATATCTAGAAAAACACACACTCCCACAGGTTCTTCTAATAAATTAATGAGACTCGTAGTTTTGCCCTTTTCCTTTTAAAATTAAATCTGTGGAATTGAGAAAAAAATATATATTTTCAAGGACAAAATGCCAATATCTCTAAAAGTAGAGGAATTAGAAATGTGAAAATTAGAATACAGATTGAAATATAAAAATTATTAAATACCTATTTTAGCATTGGAAATTGACAAAAAAATTACAAAAAAAATAAACTGCTAGTATAGAACGAGCAGGATATTTAATTTATTTTTTGTTTAAACATTATTTTGGCTATTGCTCAATACCCACTGCACTTTCCTAGTCCTAGCCTACCCTGTACGAAAAATTAACTAAACATATAATTCCCTGAATAATTTATAAATAATAAATCAGAAAAAGCGATCCCGATCTCTCGTTACTGTTCCGTCACATTATTTTTTAATATGCCTTCACTTGCTCCAGCACTTTTCTCTTATCACATAGAAAACTTTAAGAGTTATAACAATATGGAACTTTTTAAAAAAGGTTAAATTTTACGACCCTTAAAAGCCGTATGCCGTGCTCCTTAATGCTCGAAACCTTATCTATTTACTTTCTACGAATGTTCTTTAAAAGCATCCCCATAGTTTGAACTCTCGTAAAAACGCTTAATAACGTTAAAATATTTAATATGGCCCTTGAAAACTTTAATCACTGTATAAAAGCTTCAGGCAATCATAATATTCTCTTGAGACTGAGACCGTTTTCATCTGATATTTAAATGCGAAATTTTTCTCATTTAGTTCGAAAAACTCAGCAGCATAAGATCGTTTTTATATTCCGATAACACATAAATTATATACAGTGTAACTTACAGGAATTCAGGAGTATTTTACAAGTTGATTTAAATGCAGATACTTTAAATTTATTTTTGAGCTTGACGCTACACCTTCTGAATAATTTATTTCGGTTGCTTTACGAGGATTTCATTTCACGGAAAACGGAGCGGAGAACTTTTCAGAAGACGCATTACCATATGATCTATGTCAGAAAGTGCCCATCTACCGTTGAAATTCCTATTTAAATGTTTTTTTTCTAGAAAAATTACAATTTTCACTCATAAAATAGTAGAGGAAGTCGAGGTTTTCATAATATAAAAATTGCCAGACTTGGTGACTCATAGTACTTAATCTTTAAAAATTCGCGGTCCACGTTAGTCTGAATATAGGATATCAGGCGATATGCCGATCAGAATATGAAGTAAGAAATTACTTTTTGAGACAAGTACAGCAACTGTCTATGGCTAAAAGTGTGTGACACTGCTTCAAGATATATAGGGGCAATTTGCAATATAACAAAAATCTATAGTAATTTACTGAAAACTAACTTCTCTGGAGAGAAACTCGGGAGGTTTCTCCCTGCTTCGTGTCATAGTTAAATAAAGTGCAATTAATGGTCTATGAAGATGTGGATTGTAGGTAGATCCAGCAGCAGTTCCATCATTGGTGATTGGGGTAGGGATTGTCCTCATGGTTGACTCCCTGTAGTTGCTCAATTAATGTTGCTTAGGTAATCTTCGGTCCTTAGGCAATTGAACCAAATGACAATGATAATTGTTCATTAATTCGTTTATAGTTTAGGAAAAGTTTACGTAACGATTGCAAAAATTTCCTTTTTTCTCAGCTTATCCGCCTCTATACCTACATGATCAGCTTACTGACTTTTACATAATTTTTTTAAAAATACTCCAAAATCACTCAAAAATACTTTAATTTGTTTGGAAGTTCCCGATTTTTTAACACCCATTACAAAAACTCTTATAATTTCTTCAAAAATGGCCCATAATTATACAAAGGTACCTCAATTTATTTAAAAGACGTAAGTTTCTCTACTAAACGGCATTCCAAGTCTAAATTTTTAATAGGGAATTTTTTACGGGCTCTCAAATATCATGGTCAAAAATTTCTCGATTTCTCATCACCCAGTACAAAATCTTCATAATTTCCTCAAAAATGGTCCAGATTTATTTAAATTTATTTCAGTTTGCTTGAAAAACTTCATATTCAATTTTCAAAGATATTACAAGTTAATATTTTAAATAGGGAATTTTTTACAGATAGTCTAAATTAATGGTGAAAAATTTCCCAATTCTCTAGATTCTCGCACGTAAGCCTACATAATCCCCTTAAAAATGATCCAAGTTTATATAAACTTACCGAGATTCGTTTGAAAAACTACAGTTTCCATTTAACGATGAGTTTTTACTGCAATCTGTGTTTCGTTTTTCACATTTCTAACTCGTTTATTTTTAGAAATATTGGCATTTTGGAAATATCAAATTTTTCCTTAATAATATTGTTAACGTTAATTATTATGTGCGTCAATCGTTAATTGTTTCCTTAGGGATCCCTTTATTTTACCTTTTTCCTTATTCTTTGAAATTCTTAAAAGTTAATAAATTAATTAGCTTACTTAATTTAATTAACTCTTACTGGTTACTATACGCTAATTTTGAATACGTAAGCGCATAATTACAAATAAAACAATTTATTTTTTAAAACTTGGCATAATATTTTTTTCCTGACATTTCAATGTATATTATACGTATAATAATAATAATAATAATTATAGAATAAAAAAAAAACTAATACAGTATATTGACAAATTATTAATGCATTTCTAAAGAACAACAATTGATGTTATATAGAATTATACATTATCACTTAGCAAAACATAATCCAATATTTCTACGTAAATATTTATTTCATGTATGTGCGATAAAAAGTCTATAACAGTTCATGCTTTTGTTCAAATAATTATTTCTTTTAATTGAACATTTTCCAATGAACAATTTTTTATTTGTTGTTGTACTTGTTAGTATATTTTATATTTAAATAAGATTTCCACCTTTATATTTAATTTATTCTGACGTTAGTGCTGATCGAATGAAGAAAGCAGAATTAGGGCTTGTCGTTTAGAAATATTTAAGACTGTTGAGTCTGTTGTACATTAAAAATTACGCAAAATTTATATTTATATTGGAATAAAATTTAACCTGACTATGGTATATTCAAAATGCCTGGAATATAGGAAGACAATTTTGGAATAAAATTCTTCAATTACATTCTAAATGCTTTAAATACAACATGAAAAGACCAAAAAGAAGTTTTAAAATATCTGAAATCATTAAAAGGGATATGAAAATAATTGGAATATATTCCAAATACCTGGATTAAATATGAGGAGAAATCTAAAAATATTTAGAATTTTTGGAATAAATCTTAAAATGACCGATGGGATATACATAAGAGGATTTCAAAAGGACCAGGACAAGGCTTAAAATTCAATAAAAATCTTGAAGTAATTTTGAACCTAATAGTAAATTCCAAGTGCCTGGAATACAGGAAAATATTTACAGTTAGTTTGAGTTCCTGGAATAAAATTGTATATAACTAGAACTGATTCCAATTCCAAATTCTTAAAATTGCCTAAAATTCTTAGACTGAAATTGGAAATAAAATATAGAAGTAAATTTCAAATATTTAAAATAAATATAGGAAGAAATTTTAAGGTATTTAGAATTTCTGGAACAAATCTGTAAGTGACCATGTAAGGGGAATTTAAAAGGATCAGGATAAAATTTAAAATTGATTAAAGTAACACCTGAAAAGAGTATATTTCAAATGCCTGGAATATAGGAAGAAATTGCCAAAATAAAATTTAAAATGATCCAAATACATTCTAAATGCCTGAAATATATGTTAAAGAATCTGCAAGATATTAAAATATATTTTGAATTATTGGAATAAACAATGACTAGACTGTATAGATGAAATCTAAAATTATTAAGAATATTTAGAATGAAATTGTAAATAATTGAAATATATTCCAATTTCGTGAAAAATATATGACACTCAAATGAACCAAAAAAAAAATTAAAATTATTTGAAATTTCTGAGATAAAATGTAAAAATTACTCAACTATATTTTAAATTCCTGGTTTAAAAGTCAGTTTTTTTTTATATTTAGAATCTTAATTAAAAAAAGTAAAACTCACTGTAATATATTCCAAATTTCCGATATAAGAAGAAGAGTCTTAAAAAAATATTTAAATTTTCTAGAATAAAAGTAAAAATTTTTGGAATGTATTCCAAATTCCTAAAATTAATAAGAAACTTTGCAAATAATATTTCGAATCTTTGGAATTATTATAAACACTTTTTTAAATTAGGAATTTTTGAATAGGAATCACTTGAATACATTCCAAATTCCTGGAATAATTATTAAAATTGGAAAAGTATATTTGCAATTCTAGGCATACAAGTGAAAAATACCTGGAATATATTTAAAATGTTTAGTATATTTTTGACAATAAATTTAAAAATTATTGGGATAAACGTTAATATGATTAGAATATATTCTAAATTCCTGCAACAATTGTGAGAAAAAATTTTAAAATATTTAAAAGATCTTAAATAAAACTCTAAATAGCAGGACTTGAAAAGAACCAGAACAGAATGTTTTAATAAAGTCGAAATATTTTAATAAAATAGAACCTGACAATTCCAAATGCCTGGAATATAGAAAAAAAATGTCAGAATAAAATTATTCAATTAGATACATTCTAAATGTCTAAAATACATCATGAAAAGACAGAAAAGAAAAGAAAGTTTTAAAGAAATTTAAAAATAAAAATTATTGAAATAGCCGTAAAAATGATTGGAATATATTCCAAATACTTGTATTAAACATGAGGAAAAATCTAAAAATATTTAGAATTTTTGGAATAAATCTTAAAATGACCGATGGGATATACATAAAAGGATTTCAAAAGACAAAACTTAAAACTCAATAAAAATTTTGAAGTAATGTTGAACCAAATAGTAAATTCCAAATGCCTGAAATACAGGAAAGAATTTACAATTAGTTTGAGATCCTGGAATAAAATTGTATATAACTGGAACTTATTCCAAATGCCTGGAATAAACCTATACAAAGTGACATTAAAAAGATCATGAAAATTCTTAAAATTACTTAAAATTCTTAGACTAAAATTGGAAATAAAATATAAAAGCAGATTTCAAATATTTAAAATAAATATAGATAAAACTTAAAATTGGTATTAAATTAAACCTGAAAAGAGTATATTTCAAGTGCCTAGAATATAAGAAGAAATTGCCAAAATGGAATTTAAAATGATTCTAATGCCTGAAATATATGTCAAAGAACCTGCAAGAAATTAAAATATATTTGGAATTATTGGCATAAACAATGACTAGACTGTATAGATGAAATCTAAAATTATTTAGAGTATTTAGAATAAAATTGTAAATTATTGCAATATATTCGAAACTCGTCAAAAATAATGACACTTAAATGAACCAGAAAAAAAATTAAAATTATTTGAAATTTCTGACATTTAAAATACCTGTATTAAACATGAGGATAAATCTAAAAATATTTAGAATTTTTGAAAAAAATCTTAAAATGACCGATGGGATATACATAAGAGAATTTCAAAAGGACCAGGACAAAACATAAAATTTAATAAAAATCTTGAAGTAATTTTGAACCTAATAGTAAATTCTAAATTCCTGGAATACAGGAAAGAATTAACAATTTGTTTGAGTTCCTAGAATAAAATTAGATATAACTGGAACTAATTCCAAATGTCTGAAATAAACCTATACAAAGTGACTCTAAAAAGACCAGGAAAATTCTTTATATTGCCTAAAATTCTTAGACTAAAATTCAAAATACAAAATTTAAAATAGATGTAAATTTCAAACATTTAAAATGAATATAGGAAGAAATTTTGAGGTATTTAGAATTTCTGGAACAAATCCGTAAGTGACCATGCAAGGGGAATTTAAAAGGGCCACGATAAAACATAAAACTGGTATTATATTAAACCTTTGAAGAATATATTTTAAATTCCTGGAATATAAGAAGAAATTGCCAGCATAAAATTTAAAATGGTCCAAATATCGGAAATGTATGTTATTGAATTTGCAAGAAATTGAAATATATTTAGAATGAAATTGTAAATTATTGAAATATATTCTAAACTGGTGGAATATATATGACACTTAAATGAACCAGAAAAAAAATTTAAATTATTTAAAATTTTTGACATAAAAAGTTAAAATTACTGAACTAAATTTCAAATTCCTAAAAAAAGGCCAGTTACAATCCTAAAATTATTTCAACTTTTTGGAATAAAATTAAAAAGGGCAGTAGCACATTTAAAATGCCTGGAATAAATCTGAAAAGAAATTTCAAAATATTTGGAATAAATATTAAAAATTGCGCAAAATTTATATTTGATTATAATTTAAAAAATTAACAAAAATGCTCTTTGAGAGATTTATGGTTGAATAAGTAGTTTAAAAAAAATACCATGATATGAGGTGTGCGTGAAATAGATCAATTATTAGCTCAATAACATCATCGATATTAAATCTAAGGAAATTGCAAAAAAGCTTTAAAGCTCTATAAAAAATAGATTTTAAAACCCATTCAGTAAATCCATACAACTAAAAATCCTGCGTGACACATTTCCCTGCATAACGATGACATCAAAAAAATATCTTGCCACATATTCCAGGAAGGCGAAAAAAGCTTTTACCGCAAAATTAAGAAAATGTTTACGGAACAAAACGATGCGACAGGCGGGCTTGATTTCGCTCGAGTGTGACTTCTCAATAATTCATGGACCTTTGGCAATCTAAAGTGCCGTGCAAATCGGTACGTATATACACACACGAGTCGATCAACAATACATCAAGTGTTATTCTGCCGGAGATATTGATGAAACGTAAATCATAGCTTTATAAGAGCTATTATAGACAGCAAATTGATTAGGAGGGTTTATCCAGTTTGTTTTTCCTCGAATATATTTGTCTCCAGAACGTCATCAGTTTAGTCACAACATGCAGAACTTCCGACAGTTTTAATCCCACTTGTACCAATACGTTAATAATTTCGGTTTATTTCACGTTATGTCAGTGTTTCATGTTTAATTGTGCACGACGCGAATCCCCTTTAGGCATAGATCATTAAGTTTAAACGAGTTTAGAGGGCCTGCTTAGCCTATTATATTTCGATTGGCGTCGAGAAATATGGCCGATCAATGGAAATGTTTTGACGTTTAATTATTTCCCAAGTGGAGTTATGCTTGTCGGTAAAAGCCGATGACAAATTTATCCGAATACGAGGGATCAATAACGCATTGGTTTATTAGGCTTATATTATGATAAGTAAATATGAATGTTTAATCAATTGTTGCGCCTCACAAAGCAGCTTAAAGGCTTTGAAAGAAACTAAATACAAGAAAGTTAATTAGTTTTTCCATCTCTACGATTCAGATCTACAATAAGGCTTAACAAAAAAGCTAAAAATTTCCACGATAAGGCGATACTTTTAACAAACGAATGATCTGAAATCATTAAAAAAATTACAATATGCATAAGTAATTTAGATGTTTCTGAAACATTCCTATATTAATTCATTTACTGGTATTAAGCTAATAAAAGCAAATATTATGTAACTAGTGATTTTTGAAATTATTTACTAAAGCTCCATTTTTTTAAATAAGTCATTTTATATTTTATGAATATTGCAGAATTTTAGTTATATTCCATTAAATTTTAGTTTTATTCCAATAATCTAAAATAACTTTACCTTCTCTCTTCGCTCTTTTAAAGCCTCCTGATTCCAAGTAATATTCCAGGAATTTGGAATAATATATTTCAGTTTCATTCCTGGAATTCTAAATATTTTTAAATTTCTTTTCACATTTATTCCAGGCATTACAAATGTACTCCTGCCATTTTTAATTTTATTTCAAGAAGTTGAAATAATTTTAGGATTCTTTCTGGCCATTCTTTCCAATTTGGAATATTGTTCAGTCATTTTCACTTTTCATGTTAGAAATTCAAAATAATTTTAATTTCTTTTCTGGTTCATTTGAGGGTCATATATATTCCACGAGTTTAGAATATATTCCAATCATTTACAGTCTAGTCATTTACCCGTTTATTCCAATAATTCCAAATATATTTCAATTTCTCGCAGGTTCTATAACATACATTTCTGGAATTTGGAATGTATTTGGATCATTTTAAATTTTATGCTGGCAATTTCTTCTTATATTCCAGGCATTTGAAATATATTCTTTTCAGGTTTTATTTAATATCAATTTTAAGTTTTATCCTGATCCTTTTAAATTTCCCTTACATGGTCACTTACGGATTTGTTCCAGAAATTCTAAATACCTCAAAATTTCGTCCTATATTCATTTTAAATGTTTGAAATTTACATCTATTTTAAATTTTGTATTTTGAATTTTAGTCTAAGAATTTTAGGCAATATTAAGAATTTTCCTGGTCTTTTTAGAGTCACTTTGTATAGGTTTATTCCAGACATTTGGAATTAGTTCCAGTTATATAAAATTTTATTCTAGGAACTCAAACAAATTGTTAATTCTTTCCTGTATTCCAGGAATTTAGAATTTACTATTAGGTTCAAAATTACTTCAAGATTTTTATTAAATTTTATGTTTTGTCCTGATCATTTTGAAATTCTCTTATGAATATCCCATCGGTCATTTTAAGATTTTTTCCAAAATTTCTAAATATTTTTAGATTTGTCCTCATGTTTAATACAGGTATTTTAAATGTCAGAAATTTCAAATAATTTTAATTTTTTTTCTGGTTCATTTGAGTGTCATTATTTTTGACGAGTTTCGAATATATTGCAATAACTTAAAATTTTATTCTAAATACTCTAAATAATTTTAGATTTCATCTATACAGTCTAGTCATTGTTTATGCCAATAATTCCAAATATATTTTAATTTCTTGCAGGTTCCTTGACATATATTTCAGGCATTTGAATCATTTTAAATTTCATTTTGGCAATTTCTTCTTATATTCTAGGCACTTGAAATATACTCTTTTCAGGTTTAATTTAATACCAATTTTAAGTTTTATCTATATTTATTTTAAATATTTGAAATTTGCTTTTATATTTTATTTTCAATTTTAGTCTAAGAATTTTAGGTAATTTTAAGAATTTTCATGGTCTTTTTAAAGTCACTTTGTATAGGTTTATTCCAGGCATTTGGAATTTACTATTAGGTTCAATATTACTTCAAGATTTTTATTGAGTTTTAAGTTTTGTCTTTTGAAATCCATTTATGTATATCCCATCGGTTATTTTAAGATTTATTCCAAAAATTCTAAATATTTTAAGATTTCTCCTCATATTTAATCTAGGCATTCGGAATATATTCCAGTCACTTTTATGTCTATTTCAATAATTTTAAATATTTTTAAATACCTTTTTGGTCTTCTCATGTTGCATTTTAGGCATTTAGAATGTAATTAAATCACAAATACCTTTATTCCAAAATTTTCTTCTTATTATAGGCCTTTGGAATATACCATTGTCGGGTTCAATTTTATTCCAATAATTCGATTTAATTTAAAATTAATGTTCTGTTTATTTTAAAATCCTGTCCTTTACAGATTTATTCAAAAATTTAAATTTCTTCTCATAATTATTGCAGGTATTTGGAATATATTCTAGTCATATTAACGTTTATTTCTATAATTTTAATAATTAATTGTCAGATATTTACTACACGTTTTAAAAATATTCCATTTATTTTTCACTTGTATGCTTAGAATTCCAAATATTTTTTTTTAAATTTTGATGATTATTCCAGGAATTTGGAATCTGTTTAAGTGATTCTTACTTCTATTTCAAAATTTCTTAATTAAAAAAAAAATCTTATATTATTCCAATAATTCAAAATATTTTTTATAAAGTCTCTCAGTAATGCCAGGAATTTGGAAAATATTTCAAAAATTTAACTCTTTTTTATTTCGGAAATTTGGAATATATTACAGTGAGTTTTACTTTTTTTAATAAAGATTCTAAATACTTTTAAAAATTTCTCATATTTCTTCCTGTAATTTAAAATATATTCCAACGATCTCAGTTTCATTCCAGAAATTCTAGATATTTAAAAAAAATTTCCCATTTATATTCCAAGAATTGGGATTAAATTCTAGATACATTCACGTTTATCCCAGGAATTCCAAATCTTTTTTCAATTTCTTCTTGGTCTTCTCATATGTATTTCTTTTATTATTTATTTCAGATATTTAGAGTATTTTCACTTTTATTACAATAATTTTTATTAATTTTAAATTTTTTCGTGATATTCATCATTTGAAAAGTATTTAGGTCATTTGCAGTTTTATTTGAAAAATATGAAATAGTCAATATTCTTTTTGATTTTTTTTTTAAATCTGCTATAAATTTCAGATATTTGGAATATACACCCGTCATGTACAGGAATTCTAAATAATTTTAAATGTCTGTTTATATAGAAGCGCTTTCATATATTCTAGTAATGTTCACGTTTATTCCAATAATACTAAATACTTCTAAATTTCTTCTCATATTTATTCCAAATAAATGAAATATATAACTTTTATTTTTATTCCAGAAACTATAAATATTGTTACAAAATTCCTTTCATTTATTCCAATAATTACCCATGTAGAAATATTTTTTTTTATTTCTTTAGGGGTGAATAAAGAATTAAATCAATGTTTCTGTATGACTCATTTTAATTAAATTATGACCCAGTTAAATTGATGCAGTGATACAAGAGCATTGTTCATGTCCGAAAAACACAATTTATCCTCTAATATATATAAAACTCAAAGTAAAAAAATATATTCTGCAGTGATTTTCACTTTAATTCCGGTAATTTCTAATACTTTTAAAATATTTCTCATATTTATTCCAAAAGTGCGGAATATCTATTAAATTTGGTTATTTTAATTACACGCCAAGGCATAACTTAAATGGCTACGATTTCCATTTCAATATTTAAGCCTCTAGAGGGCACTTTATATATGTAGTACAGTTCTACCGATAAGTCATATAGTGTTTATCTTTCTCTGACTCACGAACTTTCCCTTAAAAAAAAGAATAAATGCGATTTTATTTTTTTTTCTTGGTAAATCCGTCATGTCATAACGAATGTATAGGAAGACAGACACATAAAAAGAAATAACTTGTGATAAGCGGCAGAGTTCGACCCTTTAACATAAATAATTCATGCAGCCTTTTTCTTGCTCAAAAGTAACCCCATGGGATTTTATTAATACCAAATAAAAAAGCAATGACTTTTACAGGTGTAGTGACCACTTTTATGGATAATGAGTTTTTTCTTAAGATACAGGGTAAGAAATATGCCATGCCTGATATACAGGCTGTACCTCGACCACAAACATAAACGAGAAATTGAAACAACAACAAAAAAAAAATAACAGGGTTGACCCTTGATAATGGTCGTAATATAAAGAATACGCCCGATGCATATTTTATAAATTGTAGACCCTTCTCAGTTCGTTTTTAAGAGGGTTTTTGATTTTATGAACTTACAGAGAACGAGGGTCGAAAAAGGTACCTAACGGAATATAAAGTAATCACATTAACGTCCCTTATGTACTAAAATGTGAGGGCCGTTTTTTAAATATCTTTAAAATGTGCTTATGCGAGTAAAACATTAAATTTTATTATATGCTTTAACTCGATCCCTTTGTATGTTATCAAACCAAATAATGAAAAACAAGTTTTAGTTCACAGAAAGCGAGTCGATGTATGTGTGTACCTCTTCCGGTCAACCGTTTGGCCCTTCGTAGCGAACTTTGGTAATTAATTTAGCATATAGCTGACCCTTTTCAAGTAAGGTAGTTTGCTGACATATATTTTAGCCACAAGTAAAATAACATCGCTTCGGCCAACGCAAACTTTATAGACGGTCCGATAGAAAAGGCTTTAAGGGCTAATGGACTTAAAAGTATTTTATTTGTGAATTTATATGGGGTAGATCGCTTTGAACTTTATTGATTTGCTTGAATATTAAATCGTTGTAAAGTACCATATAATTTTTATTAAAAATCACTGTAATACATTCCAAATGCCTAAAATATATGCAAGGAAAGTTATTTATTGTTATTAGGACTCAGTTATATATGTGACAAATAGAATAAAGAATAAGAGGCTTGTTAAGTAGGTTAAATATGTTTTCTTTAAGCTAGTTTAAGAAGAAGGCTATTAAATATGAAAATTGGAGTCGTACCCATTTAAGTTATGCCTTAGCATAGAAATAAATTTACAGAATAACAAGGTTAATATAATAATATCAATGAAATAAAATGATAAATGGGAAAGGAGGTTCTGAAGAATGAATTTAGGAGGGTCTATTTTGATGGAAATTATGTTATATTTTGATCTATGGTTGAGGTATTAAGCGTCAAAGTTACTTGTTTGCTTATAACTCTTGATCCAAAGGTATTGCTAATAATTTGTACAGAATAAATTTCTCGTTTCTCAAGCACTTTTTAAGTAAGAATATTTTTTTCCAAAGTTCCTGATGTAATAAATTTGAAGTTTTTAGAGCCATATTGGAAATTCAAGAATTTTCTTTATTACTCGACATTTTTGGTCATAACTTGGAAACCACTAAAGGGATTTTAATATTTTTTTATATCCTTGTAGCAAGGTTTATGGGGATAAATTTGACGATAAAAATGTTATTCTGGGTTAAGAATTGAAGTAGTTAGGACTGCTTTTGATGTAGTAGTTTTTTTTTGCTAATTTTCTTAATAAATTCTTAGTTTTCCTGAAAATATCTTAAGAAATAGTAAAAGTATTTTAAAGGGGCTTTAAAATAAGAAAGAGCATTTTTTAATGAATAATTTCATATGAGAACGATTCTGTTACCTCAAATACTTTTTGAGTTAGAGGCAATTTTCTCCATCAAGGTCCCAGACCCATTTATGGTTTTACCTTGGAAACTACTGAAGATACTCCCGCAATTTCTTAAATATTTATATTGTATACGTTACTCTGGGTTCAAAACTGAGGGCTGTCTTGGTTGGAAATATTAAAAAATATATAAATTAAATAAATATTTCAAATTCCTGTAATATGAGATTTTTTTTTAATATTCCTGAAATAAAAATTGAAATCACTAGCATATATTCTAAATGCCTGGAATAATTTTAAGATTAAAAATAATAAGAAGTGCTTGTTATAAAAAAGAAATTACAGAAATATTTAAAAATAATTTTAAATGCCTTAAAAATTTGTATATTTCAATTACAACGCCTGGAAGATACACAAACGTAAAATGCCTGGAATAAAGTAAAAAGAATATTTAAAATTGCCCGAAAGAGACTAAAAATAATGACGAGTGCCTGAAATAATTAAAAGTTAAAAGTTACTATAAATAATTGAAAAATTTGCACATCTCAAATTCCTGAAGGGTATGAAAAATTATTTGCTTGGATGATATACAATACACGTTTGTAAGCCTGGAATAAAATTAAAAATTGCCTGAAAAACATGGAAAAATATTCAAATTGCCTAAAAATCAAAAAACACAAATTTAATTAATTTTATCTGACATAAAAATAATTTTAAATGCCTAAACGACGTAAGAAATTAATTTTTTATATCAGGCAGTTGGCATTATTTGCAATCTTTTCCAAAAATCATTCTAATTATTTTTTTAAATTTATTCCAGGCATTAAAATATTTTTGCATATATTTTAGAGATTTCTCGTAATTTTTTTTATATTGTTTAGTCACTTAAAATTATTTTACTGCAGAAATTTAACGACTTTTTATTTTTTTTTAAGAACGTAAAGGATTTTTTTTATTTTATTACAGAAATTTCAGTTTTTTTCCAGGCATTCTAAATAATAATTATTTTTTTATAATAGGCATCTTTTATGTTTTCCAGGCCTGGAAAACTTACAGGCATTTACTTGATAAAATTTTCCTGGATGAAATGGTCGTTCTAACTTAAAAAAACAAATAAAATTTCTAAATAAGCTCATAAATTATCACAAAATATCGTTAACGTACGTACGTCATGTGCATGATCAATAATTTTAAAATTAATCTTTTTCGCTATAAAATACTTTCATCGTTAAATTTCGAACAAAAACCAAATAACCTACCTCCATTTTTAGATACTCTAGTCATCAAAAATAATATTTAGGTTGAATTTTATATTTATATAAAAGAAACAAATACTCTTAGATATATCCCAAAAAAATATAAATAAATAATAATAATAAACAAAATTTATTACTTTTCATAAACAAGTACAAAATACAATATAAAAATTTAGAAATACACAATGTCTATGAAAAATAAAAGGCCGTGTTACGTCATTATTCTGGTACGCAGACCAGATACTGTTTAGGCGTATCTAATTTTTATCTGACACCTTATTACATTTATTACTACTCACACTTCCACTTCTAAGGGTTCTAAAGTTCTAAGGGTTCTAAAGTTCTGGAATAAATTACAAATTTCTAGAACAAATTCCTTGAAGTCAGATAAAAATACAGAAAAAAAATTAAAAAAAAAAGAATACACGAAAAGTTACTTAAAATGCCTAAAAATGCAAACATATTTGTATGAGTGCCTAAAATAATATTAAAAGTTACTTCGGATAATTGAAAAATGTGCACATCTCAAATTTCTAAAGGGTAGGAAAAATTAATTGAATTACTTGGATGATATACAATTCAGGTTTGTATGCCAGGAATAAAATTAGAAATTACCCGAAAAACATGGCAAAATATAAAAGACAAAAAACAAAAGTTTAATTATTTGTATTTTAAATAAAAATAATTTGAAAGGTTTAAATACCTAAATGACGTAATAAATTAAGTATTTATTTCAGGCAGTTGACATTATTTGCTATCATTTTCAAAAATTATTCTAATTATTATTTTTTTTAAATTTATTCCAGGTATTCAAATATTTTTACATATATTTTAGACATTTGTGACACAATTCTACTGTAGAAATTTGACAAGTCCTTATTTTTTTTTCAAGAACGTAAAGGAATTTTTTGATTTTATTACAGAAATTTCAATTTTTTTCCAGGCATTCTAAATAATAATTATTTTTTTATTATAGGCATCTTTTATGTTTTCCAGGCCTAAAACTGACATTTACATAATAAAATTTACCTGGATCAAATGTTTTTTTAAAATTTATTCCAGGCATTCAAATATTTTTAGATATATTATACACATTTGTGGGAATTTTTTTTATTGTTTAGTTATTTAAAATAATTCTACTACAGAAATGTAACGAGTTTTTATTTATTTTTTAAAGTAAGTAAAGGATTCTTTTAATTTTATAACAGAAACTTAAATTTTCTTTTAGGCATTCTAATTAAATATTATGTTTTTAATATAGGCATTTTTCATGTTTTCCAGGTCTGGAAAATAATTTTTTAGGATATATTTTTTTTGAAAACAAGCATATATTTCTGAAAATAAAGTTTACAATTAAATTTTACAACTCTAAACAGTGCATATAGCTCTGGCCTCGAGAACAGTAGAATATTCAACAAAAATTAGTGTTATTCCCAAGATAATAATGTACATTATATTACCATTACTACCACTATCACTAGTACTATTATTATACGATATTAATCCTATTTCTAATAAACTATATAAAACTATAATATACTATGTAGAAAGGAAATATTTTAATTTATTTACAAATAATTTATTTATTTTTATTTTTTTTTAATTATTAGACAATTCATTATATGTCTTAGATGCGCGGTCAATTGGGCTGTTCATTCCTATATTAGTTCTACTATATACTACTTTTTTTACTATATACTACTTTTTACTAAGTTTGATTCAGATATGGTGTTGTAGTTGTGAATTTCGTTGGAGAATGTTATACTGGAATTACATTTTAATTGTTTATTTAAGATTTTATACATTGATTTACATTGTTCAAGAATCAACAGTTTTTTCAAATTAAAAATGCCTAGTTCGCATTATTTTATGTACCTTATTTTGTGTTATTTGAACATCACTAAATTTTGTTTTACAACTTGTACCCCATATAGGTAAAAGATATATTATATATGAGAAGAAAAAGGCATTATATACATTCATTTTGGTCTTATGTGTTAAATAGCTCCTACTTTTATATATGCATGGTATGAGTGAGAGAATTTTTTGTGTAATTTTATTTAAATGCATTTGCTAGTTAAGAGATTCATCTATTTGTAAACCGAGATATTTTACACAGGATGTCTTTTCTAAATTAAAATTATTTATTTTAATGTTTATATTATCTATATGTTTATTTTTTTGCTTGAACAGCATAAATTGTGTCTTATCGATGTTTATTTTTAACCTATTAGAAATTAACCATTTATAATACAAACTTAAATCGTTATTAATTATTTCTACAAGTTCTTGCTCATTCTCCCCTATGTATAATTGTGTAAAATATCGTGTAAAATATGTGTGTAAAATATCGTGCATTTAGTTTTGCAGATTTTAGGTTTAAAACATATAATACTTACAATAGCGGCCCGAGTACCGACCGCTGTGGTACACCATAGTTGTTTGTTAATAATTCGCTGCTAATACCGCTCAAATCAACATACTGCCTTCTATCCACCAAATAAGTATTCATAAGATTTAAGAAAAGTGCCCCCAGACCCAAATCCTGCAGTTTTCTCATCAACAAATCGTGACTAACCACGTCAAAAGCCTTTTTCAAATTAATAAATATTACCACCACAATTTTTCCCTGATCTAATGCCTTTGAAATGGTACTAATAAAATCAACAGTAGCAGCAAGGGTGCTACTATTTTTAACAATACTGATCAAGCAGTGAATTTTTTATTAACAAAATTCATTGACCTTTTCTTAATAACTTTTTCCAGGACTTTAGATCAAGTGTTATTAACAGTAATAGGTCGGTAGTTGTTCATTTGTTCCTTTTTACCAGATTTAAAAATTGGAATAATTTTGTTTTTTCTTAATTCTTGAGGAAACGCGCCAGTAGTAAACACTTTATTTATTAAATTTGAAATAATACCTATAACATGATCCTTTAAATTAATTAAGTCTAAGACCGTCACTCCATCTTCACCCGGAGAAGAGTTACGTTTTAAGTCCAACAAAATCTCACAGACCTCATTTGGATTGGTTGGTTCAATATTAATAAGAGTGTCACTGCTACTTACTTCTTCAAAACCTATGTTATCATTATTTAAAATTTGAATTTCATTGTTTAACTCCTTGACAATATTCTCACCAACCTGCGAAAAATATAAGTTTAAGTTATCAGCAATATCCTTTTGCTCTTTGATTATTTTGCCGTTTATATTTAAAAAGTTTATTTGAGTATTGTTAGGTTTATTTTGACAAATTTCCACTGCCTTTTTTGATCAGTACCTGCACGATCCCACTCCATACGAAAAAACTGATTTTTCAGTGTTTTAATTTTATTATTACCTTTATTTTTAATTTTTCGAAATTCACCATTATACAATAGATTACCCGGATTTTGAATTTTTTTTTTATAAGCATCATCCCTTTGCCTCATCATTTCAAGAATTTCGCTATTAATCCATCTATTATTTTTTTTTATTTTTACTGTTTTTATATTTTGTGACTCTCTTTTAACTACCTGGATCAGTTCAGTCAAGTCCCGAAATGTTGATACAATAACAGACCTACTAATTTGACTAAATTTATATACAAATTTTTTGTAGTTTATCCAATTGATTTGATGGTTTACTTTTGGTTTATATATTTTACTATTATAATTTATTTTAAACAAGAGGCGATTATGATCAGTAAGAGAGGTGTAGTGAATGTCAACACCTTCAGTTAATATCTCTGAACCCAGGTCCGACAAAACATGATTAATTATGCTCTTACTATTTACTGTTACTCTTGTTGCATTTTCATTATTAATTGTGTTACGTATTTTAAAGTTATTTATAGTTATTAGGTTTTTTATAGTTAGTAACTAGTGTACAGTTTTCCAATAAATTAATATTAATGTCACCTACAATAATATGTTTTCTAGGATATTTCGTAAGGATAGTTTCCAAGTCTCTTAGAAACTCGATGTTACTATATGAGGGTGGTTTATATAACACACTTAATTTTAAGTCAGACTCACCGATATTTACACAGATCCAGTTTGTAGTCTTTTCTGTACTAAACCTATCTACTTGGCACTTTATAGTTTTTTTTATATACAGTGATGTTCCGCCACCTCTGCCGTCTCTGCATGAGTGTATAGCCGTGTAAGTGTCTATGTCATACAAGAACACCTCGTCCTTATTTAACCATGTCTCAGATGGTGCTAGAATATCACATGAATTTGCTAGTAAAAAATGCTTTACATCATCAACTTTGTTACGAATACTCTGAATATTCATATAAGAAACACTCAATTGTTTAAGAGGCCTAATTAGTTCTCCAGCGCAATTTCCGAATCGACTGGTATCACTTTTGATCTATCATCTTTCCTTAGAAAAATAGTTCCATCACTCATCCACAGGTACTTATAATCATGATCTTTTTTAAATGCTCTAGCCATTGTAAATAGTTTAACATTTTGTTTTGTTAGGTCATGATTTAAATAAATCTTATTGTTTTCAGTATAGCCTAGGTCCTTTGTATTTAATTCGTATCTTTTTTTTATTTCAACATTTGCTCTTTTACTCCTTTATTTTCAAAACACACTTTGATTGGGCTGTTTTTTGATGGCTCTTTGCCTAAACGATATACTGTGAGACCATTATTTCCTATTGGTACATCTAATTTTTCTCCTATTTTCTTAATTATATGTCGCATATTCTCATTCTCCTTAAAGGGAACTCCCTGTATAATAATGTTGTTGTCTAACTCGTTTTGTTCCTTTTTGTTTAGCTGTTTCTTAATACTTGTTAATTCAGTTTGCATTAACAAATTATTATATTTTTGATCCATCTCATCAAGTTTTGCCATTACGTCCGCTAGTGTGTAGTTTTAATTCGTATCTTTTTTATATTTCAACATTTGCTCTTTTACTCCTTTATTTTCAAAACACACTTTGATTGGGCTGTTTTTTGATGGCTCTTTGCCTAAACGATATACTGTGAGACCATTATTTCCTATTGGTACATCTAATTTTTCTCCTATTTTCTTAATTATATGTCGCATATTCTCATTCTCCTTAAAGGGAACTCCCTGTATAATAATGTTGTTGTCTAACTCGTTTTGTTCCTTTTTGTTTAGCTGTTTCTTAATACTTGTTAATTCAGTTTGCATTAACAAATTATTATATTTTTGATCCATCTCATCAAGTTTTGCCATTACGTCCGCTAGTGTGTAGTTTTTTTGTTGATTTTGTTGTGATATAAGTTTTTCCTGTTTATTTTTTTCTGCCTCCTTACATGACTCACAGAACCAAGGATCATGGATAAATTAATGCATTTGTTGATACATTTCATTTTCTCTAAACAGTAACAGATTTAATTAAAAAAAAACGATGGCGACTATTGATAAACTATTTAAAAGACATAACTTTAAATTTAATGTTAAAAACTTCAACATTGATCCTTTATGATCCTGTCTTGACAAAAGGCTTTTTAAAAACTTAGATTTAAGAATGATCTATCACAAGAAACTGTTATGTAATTTACCTCTAAACAGAATATTAAAATTAAAATCGTAGCCACTTAAGTTATGCCTTGGCATGTAAATAAATTTACAGAATAACGAAGTTGAATCAAATTGAAACGATGGAGAAGGGTATACTATAGAATCGCTTTAGGGCACTTACTTTGAGGAAAATCACGTAGTTAATAAATTATCTTAAATAAAATCGTTTTCTAAATTTACAATTTATTAAATAGTGACGTACAACAATGTATTTTACAACTTTATTTAATTTATTTATGTAAAATAAACGAAAGTGCAACGATCGCAATTGAGATAAAGCCGAGATGTGATAAGAGTCGTTTAATCATTAAAAATAAATCGAAAAGCAATGATGCGAGGATGTTTCCCGCGTGGACTATGTTTTATTATTTAAAAGAGTAGCGTGCGAATTTATACCCAGTGTGAACCTCAAACACTTACTTGGTATATAAATTGGACTGTCGAATGACCCGCGAGATTACCTGATTTGATGAATAAAATTCAATTTCTCGGCAAGCCGTAGGTCAAATTTAAAAACCGGAGCGTCATTTTAATTAGGAAATTTGATGCGGTTTTATAAGATATATCATATAAAAAAAAATAAGGATAAACTCGAATTAGTTTTTGATGAGCCACCCTGTATATAGTATTAGAAGTGATATTTTAATTAAAGCAAAAAAAAAACAATAGCATAGGTAAACAAAAGAAAAACCACACGTAAATCACACAAACTACTAGAGGCGGTCCATGCCATCGGTTCATGATCGAGTAATTTTTTTTTATCTTGTCAAGTGGGTTATTAAAACGTCCTTTTTCATCGGTTCTTCCATCAGTTCTTCCATAGCTATTTATATAAAGTACACCTCTAATAAAGTAGTAAGTTAAGTGGAATAGTAAAAAATGAAATTAGAATTTCCATCCGGGTTTCTCCCGGTGTCTCATGTTATTTTTGATTTAGATGGAACACTCTTGGGTATGTACATACATACATAATTTAATGATTATTTATTATTGTAAGAAATTACACTGTGCTTCTTTTAAGTAATTACAATTTATGAAATATATTTCTAATTTACCCAAATTTTGACGTTAATTAAACGAACTATTTACCTAAGATAGGCTTATATTTATATTTTTTTTGTTGACCCACAATAAGCAAATAGATATTATTAAACGATAAGAGAATAACATGCCTGGTCCTGATGGCATTAATTGGTCAAATAAGAAAACATTGTTTTGTTTATTGGAAGAAATTAATTGTTAAATTTCGATAGTGAATTAAGTGATCAGGGATGATGTTTTAAGCTGAAATGAAGTACCATAAAGTTTCCCATGTTATTTTCGACTTAGATGGGACCTTACTAGGTGGGTATGTAAAATAATAAAATTAAAATAACTTTTTATTTAGCTGCACATTTTTGGCGCCCAACATAATAGTTTCTTGTCACCTTTAAGTGCGTCACTTTTTTGAATAAATCAACATGCTCTCCACAACATTCCAGATTCAACTTATTACTTAAAAATAACTCATAATTTATATGAATCTCACCCATGTTACCTTTTTAGATTAGGTACATATATCGAAGTCATCATTTTAATTCGAATGTTGTTGTCATCTCTGTTTTATGACCTTGAATATGGGTTAGCCTTGACTTCCCTCTATATATTTCGTAATAAAGAAACTCAACAAACTTGAGTAATTTAATTCTATCTGCAGTAATGTTTCCTTCTTTGTTTTTTATCTTTTAAATGTTCATATTTCCTCTCAGAACCTTTGTACATTTATTTTTCTCTATCACTCTTTTTACCTCGTTTATGTTAGATCGGTGGATGTCTTTATTTCATTTCTTTAGTGTTGTGTAATTGGACGGTCTATCTCCCTCCCTCTCAATCCTATAATTCATCACTATTAAATTGTGTTCTTCGTCTAAAGGGGTCATCATCACTACGTAATAAAAATCACTTTTCAAGGCGATTGAGGATGTGACTAAGAAGTGAAACGAGATTTAGAAACTCCAGGTTTTATCCACTTTTTTTGACTTCATTCTTCCTCTTACTCCTACGAGTCATTGACCAGGACAATAAAATTGGGTTCTTCGTCTAAACTGAATCTCACTACGTAATAAAATTAATTTTTTTCAGGAAGAATCTGCAAGATTTTTTTACCCACGTACCGGCCTGACTCTGCCTCTTACTCGTATGACCGTCACTATAAAATAGTTTTCCTTGTCTAAAGGATCATTATATAATAAAAAAAACTTTTCCAGGCGAGTGAGGATTTCCGAAAATGTTGAACAAAATAACAAAAAAATAAAAATACTCTCAACATTTTTAGACTGTCTCATTTTTTCAGCAATGTACAGAGACCGTAAATGGATGTTTTATTTTCTTTAAAGTAAAAATATCTCTAGAAACCACTTTTTAACTTCGTGGTCTCACTTCGGTATTATAAAGTCTAATAACTGTGTCGAATTGAATACCAGAGATTTGAATGCTCTTTTGGCTATAGAATCGTATTCCCAAGTCCTTGATCTCACTAACTCGATTCAGAGTAGTACCATCAATGTTGGCAATTTTTTACATTAATGAGCGTATCTTATGTCTAATAAGCAACACTCAATAAAATGAGCTAGACACTCAAGGAGGAAATTTATAAACAATTTAAATAAAAGGAGACCCAAGTTGCCAAGTTTCCTGTGGTACACCTGAAGTATCAAAGGCCTTTTCACTGTCTGTATATATGTATAACATTCAATTGTAATATGCTATTGTATATGTTCAGAAAATACACAAATATTTGAAATTAATTTCGGAAGAAATTTTTACAATGGTATTTGTTAAACCTATAGATCTGTTGTTATTAACATCATAACATGACAAGAGTTGTCTTTAGTGCCTCAGGGTACTTGGTTTTTGATAAGGATAAATTAAATATATAATTCACTAGAAATTTAGCATAAGGCCTTGTACCTGTAGGGTTTTTTAATACTATTAAAAACATCAATTTATTCATCCATATATAGAAATAATAACGTTATTTTATGGCCAAAATGACACTCTATTATTAACATAATATTTATTTTTTAACTGGTGAAAACAACTGAATAAATAATTGTTTTAATTTTGTTATTGTATAAGAGCGAGTTTATTTTTTTTAATGCAAAACCTACTGCTAGAGAGATTTAATTAGGATAAAGTTATTTTCCAGTTGATTTTGAGGAACAAAAATTATTATCTAGAGAACATCGTGGTTTCTACGTTAAATAACTGTAATATAACATTCGAGTTATTTTATGCCGTCAGCAAAGAGGTATTAATTTTTATAAACGATTTCTTATGTAAGTAGATTTATGTAATTTAGTGTCAGTTTAGGCCAGTAAAGATGGAAAATAAGTCAGTATTCGTTTTTAGCAGAAAATGCATCTTTGGACACCTATTTTAGCGTTTTTCTATATTTTTTTTTAAATAAAGAAATTAGCCCTGGAAGTTGAAAAAATGTAAAAAAAATACTGAAATTCCCTTAGGAGAAAATGCTTATATCTTTGGAACTAAGTAAGTTAGAGACGTGAAAATGTGTACATAGATTCTCCAAATAAAATCATTGGACACCTATTTCAGCGTTTTTTCATAATTCTTTTAAAAATAAAGATATTAGCCTTGGAAGTTGAAAAAAAAATACTGAAATTCCCTCAGGAGAAAATGCTCATATCTCTGAAACTAAATGAGCTAGACCCTTGAAAATTTGTACATAGATTCTTCTAATAAAATCATTGGATACCTGTTTCAGCGTTTTTTTATATTTTTATTTTGAATTAGAGAAATTAGCCCTGGAAATTGAAAAAAATAAAAAAAAATACTGAAATACCCTCAAGAGATAATGCTTATATCTCTAGAATTAGGTAAGTTAGAGATTTAAAAATTTGCTCATAGGTTCTGTAAATAAAATTATTGGACACCTATTTCAGCGTTTTTTCATAATTCTTTTAAAAATAAAGATATGAGTCTTGGAAATTAAAAAAAATAAAAAAAAATACTGAAATTCCCTCAGCAGAAAATGCCCATATCTCTAAAACTAAGTGAGTTAGAGACCTGAAAATGTGTACGTAGATTCTTCTAATAAAATCATTGGATACCTATTTTAGCGTTTTTCTATATATTTTTTTTGAAATAGAGAAATTAGTCCTGGAAGTTGAAGAAAAATTAAAAAAAATACTGAAAGTCCCTCAGGATAAAATGCTCATATCTCTGGAACTAAGTAAGTTAAAGACTTGAAAATTTGTACATAGGTTCTCCAAATAAAATCATTTAATACCTATTTCAGCGTTTTTTTATTATTTTTTTAAAAATATTGATATCAGCCTTAGAAGTTGAAAAAAATAAAAAAAAAATACTGAAATTCCCTTAGGAGAAAATGCTCATATCTCTGGAACTAAGTAAGTTAGAGACTTAAAAATTTACACATAAGTTCTCTAAATAAAACTATTGGACACCCATTTCAGCGTTTTTCCATAATTCTTTGAAAAATAAAGATATGAGCATTGGATGTTGAAAAAAAAATACTGAAATTCCCTTAGAAGAAAATGCTCATATCTCTTAAACTTAGTGAGTTAGAGACTTGAAAATTTGCACATAGATTCTTCTAATAAAATCATTGGACACGTATTTCAGCGTTTTTCTCTATTTTTTTTAAATAGAGAAATAAACCCTGGAAGTTGAAAAAAATGTAAAAAAAATACTGAAATTCTCTCGGGAGAAAATGCCCTTATCTCTGAAACTAAGTAAGTTAGAGACTTGAAAATTTGCACATAGGTTCTCCAAATAAAATCACTGGACACCTATTTTAGCATTTTTCCATAATTCTTTTAAAAATAAAGATATCAGCCTTGGAAGTTAAAAAAAATTTAAAAAAATACTGAAATTCCCTCAAGAGAAAATGCTCATATCTCTGGAACTAAATAAGTTAGAAACTTGAAAATTTGCACATAAATTCTTCAAATAAAACCATTGGACAGCCATTTCAGTGTTTTTGCCTAATTCTTTAAAAAATAAAGATATGAGCCTTGGAAGTTGAATAAAATTATGAAATTCCCTTAGCAGAAAATGCCCATATCTCTAAGACTAAGTGAGCTGGAGGCTTGAAAATTTAAACATAGATTTTTCTAATAAAATCAATAGACACCTAAAAATAATAATAATAATAATAATAATAATAATAATAATGTATTTATTTAGCTAGTACCTATTTCAGCGATTTTCGATAAGTTTTTAAAAAATAATGATATCAGCCTTGGAAGTTAAAAAAAAATTAAAAAAATACTGAAATTCCCTTAGCAGCAAATGCCCATATCTCTAAAACTAAGTGAGTTAGAGACCTGAAAATTTGCACATAAGTTCTCCAAATAAAACTATTGGACACCGGTTTCAGCGTTTTTCCATAATTTTTTGAAAAATAAAGATATGAGCCTTGGAAATTGAAAAAAATAAAAAAAAAATACTGAAATTACCTCAGCAGAAAATGCCCATATCTCTAATACTAAGTCAGTTATAGACTTAAAAATTTGCACATAAATTCTTCTAATAAAATCATTGAACATCTATTTCAGCGTTTTTCCATATTTTTTTTTTGAAATAGAGAAATTAGCTCTGGAAGTTGAAGAAAAATTTAAAAAAAAATACTGACATTCCCTCAGGAGAAAATGCTCATAGCTCTGGAACTAAGTGAGTTAGAGACTTGAAAATTTGCACATAGGTTCTCCAAATAAAATCATTGGATACCTATTTTAGCATTTTTCCATAATTCTTCAAAAAATAAAGATATGAGCCTTAGAATTTGAAAAAAAAAACTAAAATTCCCTTAGCAGAAAATGCCCATATCTCTGAAGCTAAGTGAGTTAGAGACTTGAAAATTCAAACATAGATTTCACCTATTTCAGCGATTAGTTAGATGTTCTGAACTCGTAGATTTTTTTTCTAACTTTTAATAACTCATAACAGCCCTCCCTGTATACGGATCTTCTTTAAAAACTATATAGCTCTTAAGCCTCCATTGAACCTTTAGTCCTTAAAATATAAAGTTGTTTAAAGCTTTTAAATTTGAGTAATTGCGTTCCAAAGAATTTGACATTATGCCCATTTTTTCAACAATGTAGGTACAGATCTTGTCTTACAGAGACTCCTGAAGCATCAAGAACTCATAGTATAAGTTAGGTTTAAAGTCTTAAATCCTGGACAGTCATGAGGGGACTTAAAATAGATCGTGGAATGCACAAGACTTACTGATAACAAAATTTCCTGGACTCCTAGAATTAATTTTCAAATTTTTCTGGCTCATAATAGTCTTCCCTGTATCTTCTTTAGAAGCCATACAGCTTTTAGGCCCTCATTCAGTCTTAAGCCTTTAAAATTTGAAGTCGTTTCAAGGTTTTGAATTTGAGTTATTGCATTCCAAAGAATTTGACATTAATCAAAATAATACCATATTTGACTACCGAATGATGGGGTAAATAAAAAACACAAAATCTCACTTTCGGGGATCCTAGACACATATCCTATTCTTCTATAGACTTATCAAATTTCTTTCTTTAATATGGAATCTGTAAAAACAGTAATTACGAGAAGGCGTTTATTTCAAACTAGAGATATATCTGGTAAAGTTTTACAACTCGTAATCATAATCAATCTAAAGCACCTACAATAAATTCATTATTTATATGATACATAGATACAGAGAAGCTGTACCGTGAAGCGTTATATTACGTGTCAAGCCTATATGACAAGGATTGCACCAACGAAATCGTCCTTAAGATAGCTGGAACCCCCCAACCGATCACAGCGAAAATTGCCATAGAAGAATTGGAGTTGCCCATAACCAACGACACCTTTTTGGGCCTATACAACGGTTATATCCACGAAAAGTTGGGAGATTGCGACCTTATGCCAGGTAACCTCTCAATTTAGCTCTGCACACATAATTGTTTACTTATTCCTTTAAGGTGCCAAGCAAATCATCAAACACTTTCACGAGAGCAACGTTCCAATGGCAGTAGCGACGTCATCGAACAAAAAATCCGTCCAAATAAAAACGAGAAAGCACAAAGCGATATTTCAGCACATGGAGCACTTCGTGTGCGGCGATTCGGATCCGGAAGTGAAAAATGGAAAACCCGCTCCGGATATTTTCTTGGTGTGTGCCTCCAGGTTTTCCTCCAAACCACGTCCGAGCGAGTGTCTAGTGTTCGAAGATTCACTTAATGGTGTTAAGGCTGGAATAGCAGCTGGCATGCAAGTGGTAATGGTTCCAGAGCCACATGTACCAATTGAGTATGGGAATTATGCTACGTTAAGGATAGAGTCGTTCGAGCAGTTGGATCTGCAGTATTTTGGTTTGCCTTCTGTTAGTTTTGATATTATTAATGAACATTTTTAAGGAGTTAGTGGGGGATTAGGTATTTAAGAAATGTATGCTTTTGACCACCTAGGGGTTAATATGATGTTTATATTAATTAGTTTAAAAATAAGGAAAAGTGATCTTATTATAGCATGTTATTTAAAATATATGTGGCTTATTTGCAGTTAGATAAAAATACATAAATGAGCAGAATTGCTTATAAATAAATGGTTTATAACTGATTTATCGGAGTTTGCTGCTTCATTCTTTAGAAAATAATAAATGAAGATCAGGTGTCCACTTAAGTTATCCATATGTAGTCTCTAGAATTCTAATATTAAACAAGAAAAAAGTGTGTTACCCAACAGTCTTAACAAAATTAAAAAAAGGACAACTAATAATATATTTGTATGACTCAATTTCTCCTTGGTATTCCACTCTCTAGTAGGTGATGACCGACTCTACTAACTTTTTGATGCGTGTTTCTACTTATGGGATTCGTCAGATCAAGGCAACCAGAAAATCTCTTTTCTTTGTTTCACCAACTTCAAAAGTTGGACCCAACGAGTAAGTTTGTGATTGCTCCCTATGAAAATTTGTTATAACTTTTTTGCTAATATAGCTAGAAACGTAATTTAAAAAGCATTCGCTAACCAAAAGACTGCGGCTTATTTTTTGTTTCATTAAATTTTCGAAAGAACTATTACTTTTTGAGATATCTTTATAAGTTGAACTCATCGGATCAGTTTCCGATTTATGTCTAACAAAATTTGTTGTTACTATGTTGCTAATGTAGCTACAAAGGTGAGTTAAATACCGTTTGCTAACTAAGAGCCAATTGCTCATTTTCTGTTTTAATCAATTTTTGGAGAAACTATCACTTTCTGAGATAACTTTAAAAGTTGGACCCGACGACTGAGTTTGTGATTACTCCTTAATAATATTTGTTACAACTTTTTTGCTAATGTAGCTAGGATAGTGAATTAAAAAGCATTCGCTAACCAAAAGTCAGGGGCTCATTTTCTGTATTAATAAATTTTTAGAGAAACTATTACTTTCTGAGATATTTTTAAAAGTTTTGTCCGACGAATGAATTTCCAATCGATGTCTAACAAAATTTATGGCTACTGTTTTTCTAATGCAGCTAGAAAGGTAAATTAAATACCATTCGCTAACCAAGAATCAAGAGCTCATTTTCTGCTTTAACGAATTTTTTGAGAAACCATTACTTTTTGAGATAACATCAAAAGTTGGACTCAACGAGTGAGTTTGTGATTGCTCCCTAATAAAATTTGCTATAACTTTTTTGCTAATATAGCTAGAAATGTAATTTAAAAAGCATTCGCTAATCAAAAGGCTGCGGCTTATTTTTTGTTTCATTAAATTTTTGAGATATCTTTAAAAGTTGAACTCATTGGATTCTCTTGGTGTTGTATTGAATATGGATGTTAATACTTGGTGGGGTTTGTCAATGTTGATCAGACAGATGGAAAGGCGTCAGATTTACTACATGGAATTTTTTAGTTAAAATTTCAAGGTGATAGAGGCATTTTGCTATTGAGTTCGGCACCCAAGCAGATATTCGAGAAATCCAATGATTTAGAAGAGTCCAATTATATATTTGAAAAGCATTATTTCTTCTCTATCCTATTTTGACGATCGAAAGTCAATTTTAATAAAAAGACTCTAATTATAATTGAAATCTATTCAATGGACGTTTTTAGTTGCAAACGCTAAAATCGATTTTTAATTCTATGGTGATAGAGGCATTCTGTCATTGAATTCGGCACCACAGCAAATATTCATGAATGATTAAATTCATATTATTTTTTCTCTATTCCATTTTCAAAAGGAATCTAAACTCCCTCTTAGTCAATTTTTGCTAAAACCAAGTACCCTTTGTTAATTTTCTACTCACCAAAGGACCCTATTTTTTTTCCATTTAAACGAATCAAAAATTTCCTTAATCTAAAAATCTTATTTAGGGAAACGTCAACGGGCACACGGTGCGGCAGCAACTTCGAAACGAAATAAAACGGGCAGAGCTTGTGCTGCTGAAACTTAAAAAAGTTCTGACACTTTTTATTACATAACTGACATCTAATATTTCTCTGAAGAAGCGAGTAACAAAGGTTTACGAGCTCACTATAAAAGTTTCGAAAACTCGGATTAAAAATTCATGCGGCTTTAGCGAAAAGTTGCCGACAAACAATGTTAAGTTTGACCGATCAGTTTGTTGGGCGCCAAAAGGGTGCTCATATATTAAATTATTACGTCAGAAATTATTTAAGAAAAAATATTTTAAGTTATACCTATTTTAGCGTTTTTCTATATTTTTTTTGAAATAGAGAAATTAGCCCTGCAAGTTGAAAAAAATGTAAAAAAAATACTGAAATTCCCTCAAGAGAAAATGCTCATATCTCTGGAACTAAGTGAGTTAGAGTCTTGAAAATATGCACATAGGTTCTCCTCATAAAATCATTGGACACCTATTTCAGCATTTTTCTACATTTTTTTTTGAAATAGAGAAATTAGTCCTGGAATTTTAAAAAAATTAAAAAAATATACTGAAATTCCCTCAAGAGAAAATGCTCATATCTCTAGAATTAAGTAAGTTAGAGACTTGAAAATTTGTACATAGATTTTTCTAATAAAATTATTGGACACCTATTTTAGCGTTTTTTTATTTTTATTTTTTTTTTAAATAGAGAAATTAGCCCTGGAAGATAAAAAAAATGTAAAAAAAAAATTAAATTCCCTCAGGAGAAAATGCTCATATCTCTGGAAATAAGTGAGTTAGAGACTTCAAAATTTGCACATAGGTTCTCCAAATAAAACCATTGAACACCTATTTTAGCGTTTTTTCATATTTTTTTTAAAAATAAAGATATCAGCCTTAGAAGTTGAAAAAAAATTTTAAAAAATTCTGAAATTTCCTCAGGAGAAAATCCTCATATCTCTGGAACTAAGATAGTTAGAAACTTGGAAATTTGCACATAGGTTCTCCAAATAAAATCATTGTATATCTATTTCAGCATTTTTCCATAAATTTCTTAAAAATAAAGATATCCGCCGAAGAAGAAGTGAGTAACAAAGGTTTACGAGCTCACTATAAAAGTTTCGAAAACTCAGATTAAAAATTTATACCACTTTAGCGAAAAGTTGCTAACAAACAATGTTACGATCAGTTTGTTGGGCGCCAAAAAGGTGCTCATGTATTAAATTATTACCTCCGAAATTACCTAAGAAAAATTATTTTAAAGTATATACTCACAATTATATAACTCACAATTTATTCAATATAATTAGTGTCATTCGATCTCTCTTTATGCTTCTCTGTTTATATCCACGAAAACCAATGAAACTATTTGATATCACTGGATAAAAAGTCGACTATCTTCAAAATTATAACTAAAACTGGTGTGAGCTTAAGGCAATAATTGTTGAAAATACTTTTCTAATTCCTATGCTTTTTATTTCATGTGAATGATTCCAGGAGTTTTTAAAATATTGGACTTTGAAGTAAGTGGTCACCTCAAAAACTGAACTTACTTTTTTGGCATCACTGGATAAAAATGTAAATATTCTTAAAATTATAACTTGGCTTAGTGTAAACCTAAAGAAAAAATTGTTGCAATTACTTTTCTTATTCCTATACTGTTTATTTAATGTAAATTCTTTGAGTAGTTTTTGAGATATTGGACTTTAAAATAAGTGCTTACTTTGAATGTCAAATCTAATTTTGAAACACCATCGGACATAAAGCCTAATATCTCCAACACGATAACTTAGACTAGTTTGCACTCAAAAAGGCATTTTTTAAGCATCTTCTCTGGATCTTATGCTTTTTATTTCAAGTAAATGCTTCCACTAGTCTTCGAGAATTTGGACTTTGAAATAGGTGGTCACCTCGAAAACCGAACGTACTTTTCGAGAAACTTGTAGATTTTGAGGTATATTCGACGAATCAGTTTGCGATTAATGTCTAACAAAATGTGTTGGTACTTTTTTGCTAATGTAGCTAGAAAAATGAATTAAAAAGCATTCGCTAACCAAGAGTCAAGGGCTTATTTTGTGTATTAATGAATTTTTGGAGAAACTATTACTTTTTGAGATAACTTCAAAAGTTGGACCCCGAAGAGTGAGTTTGTGATTGCCCCTTAACAAAATTTGTTATAACTTTTTTGCTTATATAGCTAGAATGATGAATTAAAAAGCATTCGCTAACCAAAAGTCAAGAGCTTATTTTTTGTTTTTATGAATTTTTGGAAAAACTATTACTTTCTGAGATAACTTTAAAAGTTGGACCCGACGAGTGAGTTTGTGATTGCCCCTTAACAAATTTTGTTGTAACTTTTTTGCTAATATAGCCAAAATGGTGAATTAAAAAGCATTCGCTAACCAAATATCAAAGACTTATTTTTTATTTTAATAAATTTTTAGAGAAACCATTACTTTCTGAGATATTTTTAAAAGTTGTGTCCGACGAGTGAATTTGCAATCGATATCTAACAAAATTTATGGCTACTGTTTTGCTAATATTGCTAGAAAGGTAAATGAAATGGCATTCGCTTACCAAGAGTCAAGGGCTCATTTTCTGTTTTAATGAATTTCTTGAGAAACTATTACTTTCTGAGATAACTTTAAAAGTTGGACCCAACGAGTGAGTTTGTGATTGCTTCCTAGCAAAATTTCTTATAACTTTTTTGCTAATGTAGCTAGAAAGATGAATTAAAAAGCATTCGCTAACCAAGAGTCAAGAGCTTATTTTTTATTTTAATGAATTTTTAGAAAAACTGTTACTTTCTGAGATATCTTCAAAAGTTGAGCCCAACGAACGAGTTTGTGACTGCTGCCTAAAAAAATTTATTCTAATTTTTGGCAATTTTTTCAAGTTAATCAACGGCCATTGTAAATACGAACACAATGGCCAAAAACCGTCTTGTAAACAATATGAAATCCGCAAGGGAGATAACAAGAGGGAGAACCGTGTGCCGGAGCCGCTCTATTTAAATTTAAATCGGATTGTAATGGGAAAATTAATTTTCGAAATTCCAAAGGCGTGCAAGAGAAATGCACGCGAGTGTAGATTTGAAAACTTCTCGTTACCGCGAAATTGTCGACAAACTCGAATTATCTGAACTGGAGAATTACGTGAGACCGGTGCAATAGAAACAGAAAGAATGGATGAGGCAAATTAGGTTTGATGAGTAGGAATCAACTCAATTCATTTATTCTTAAATGTATCTTGTACTATAGATGTACACACTAAAATATCACAAGAATTTCCTCTGAACCCTCTCAGTTTCCTTATTTTGAAACATGATTGACCCTATCAAAGGCTCTTGTAAAGTCAAATAGAACTAGATATCTTGAGATGAATCTATCTCCCAAAAACCCTAAAACCATTATTAGATCTTAAAATCAATGTCAATTGATTAAATAAAAATATGACAAAATATAATTAAAGTTTATTCCGGAACATACGCTGCGACCTACTTTCCAAGAAATCGTTATCCGACGTTCACTTTAATGTATATTTTCAATTTAATATCAAAAGCAGTAAGCAAAGGATTCTACGGAGGCTCATTTATTTCACGTCATAGTTTAACGGCAATATTGTTTTTTAATTTGAAAGCATTTATTGTGAATCGATAGAGAAATAACGGCTCATCTAAACAGTAGTAACAAGTTGAAAAAAAAAAAATTAGGAAAAGAGGAACAAACACTTGTACAAGTGGAGGATGCAAGAAAAAGCTGCAGTCACGTGTTTTTACGGATGGTTGCCTTTCAGAGGCAATTTTTTAAAAGAAGAAAAAGAAAGAGAAGAACAAGAAGAAGAAAGAAAGGTGAAGAAGAAGAAGAAGATGAAGAAAATTTGGAAAGTCATCAATGATAATAAGCGTTATTTCTTGACATATAAATGAACATAAGTCCGATTTAGTAGTCGAACAGTTAAGCCCATTCAACTCTATGATAGAGAAAGAGAAAACAGAGTTTAAGAGTCCAACTCAAATTCTTGAGATTTTTTTTACTAATCTAAGTACTTGAGTGCATATAACCATCTGAGGAAAAGAGAAATCTAAGAGAGAGATAGAAAGAAAAAAAAGATGAATTGCCTGAGAGAATTTTTATATTAAGGACTTAAGTGCGTTCAACCATATAACAGAGAAAGGAGACAAAATAAAAGAACCCATTTTATTTTAAAAAAATATTACAGGTATTTAGGTGTGTTTAATCATTTGAGAGAGAGAGAGAGAGAGAGTGAGAGAGAGAAAGAAAGAGAAATGGAAATTCAACTCAAATTATTTGCCTCAAGGAATATTTGTATTTATTCCAGGCACTTGAGTGCATTTAACCAACTGGAAGAGAGAGAGAGTAGGAGAATTCAACTGAAATCATTTGCCTGGAAGAATCTTTTGTTTTTCTAATCTTACGCAATTGAGTGCATTTTACCACATGATAGAGAGAAAAAATAAATTAAGAGAGTTCAACTGAATTTCATAGAAGAATATTTTTATTTATTCCAGGCAGTTGAGTGCATTTAATCATCTGAGAGAGAGAGAGAGATATAGAGAGAGTCTAAGAAAATAAAACTGAATTGCCAGAAAGATTTTTTTTATTTCAGACACTTGAATGCATTTAACCATCTGAAAGAAAGAGAGAATGAGAGAGTTCAGCTGATATCATTTGCCTGGAAGAATCTTTTTTTTCTAATTTTACTCAGTTGAGTGCATTTTACCATATAATAGAGAGAGAAAATAAATTAAGAGAGTTCAACTGAATT
This sequence comes from Anthonomus grandis grandis, assembly GCF_022605725.1. Lineage (NCBI taxonomy): Eukaryota > Metazoa > Arthropoda > Insecta > Coleoptera > Curculionidae > Anthonomus > Anthonomus grandis. Next base: position 3,463,596 of record NC_065560.1, read on the forward strand.
TCATAGAAGAATATTTTTATTTATTCCAGGCAGTTGAGTACATTTTTTCATCTGAGAGAAAGAGAGATAGAGAGAGTCTAAGAAAGTAAAACTGAATTGCCAGAAAGTATTTTTTTATTCCAGGCACTTGAGTGCATTTAACCATCTGAAAAAAGAGAGAGTTGGAGAGTTCAACTGATATCATTTGCCTGGAAGAATCTTTAATTTTTTTTTAATCTTACGCAATTGAGTGCATTTATCCATTTCAGAGAAAGTCCAACTTAATTCATTTGTTTGAAAGATTTTTTTTTTTAATTTTAAGCATCTGAGTGCGTTTGACCACATGACAGAGAAAGAAAAACAATTAAGAGAGTTCAACTCAATTTTATGAAAGAATTATTTTATTTATTCCAGGCAGTTGAGTGCATTTAAACATCTAAGAGTGAAAGAGAGATAGCAAGAGAGCACACCTCAATTGCCTGAAAAAAATTTTCATTTAATTCCGGGTATTTCAGTGCATTAGACCACAGGACAGAGAAAGAGAGAGAGAAATAGCGAGAAGAGAATAATAATTTCCAACTCAACTGCCTGCGATTTTTTTTAACTATTCCAGGTACTTAAGTGCATTTAACTATCTGAAAGAGAGAGAGAGAGAGTGGGAGAGGTCAACTAAAATCATTTGCCTGGAAAAATCTTTTGTTTTTCTAATCTTACGCAATTGAGTGCATTTTACCACATGATAGAGAGAGAAAAAAAATGAAGGGATTTCAACCTAATTTCATCCAAGAATCTTTTTATTTTTTCCCAGCAGTTGAGTGCATTTAAACATATGAGAAAGAAAGAGAGATAGCAACAGAGAACAACTCAATTGCCTGGAAGAAATTTCTATTTAATTCCAAGCACTTCAGTGCATTAGATCCCACGACAGAGAGAGAGAGAGAGAGAGAGAGAGAGAGAAAAGAATAATAATTTCCAACTCAACTGCCTGCGATTTTTTTTAACTATTCCAGGCACTTAAGTGCATTTAACCATGTGAAAAAGAAAGAAAGAGTAGAAGAGTTCAACTGAAATCATTTGCCTGGAAGAATCTTTTGTTTTACTAATTTTAAGCAAATTAGTGCATTTTATACATAATAGAGAGAGAGAAAAAAATGAAGGGATTTCAACCTAATTTCATCCAAGAATCTTTTTATTTTTTCCCAGTAGTTGAGTGCATTTAAATATATGAGAGCGGAAGAGAGATAGCAACAGAGTACAACTCAATTTCCTGGAAGAAATTTCTATTTAATTCCAAGCACTTCAGTGCATTAGATCCCACGACAGAGAGAGAGAGAGAGAGAGAGAGAAAAGAATAATAATTTCCAACTCAACTGCCTGCGATTTTTTTTAACTATTCCAGGCACTTAAGTGCATTTAACCATATGAAAGAGAGAGATAAAGAGAGTAGGAGAGTTCAACTGAAATCATTTGCCTGGAAGAATCTTTTTTTTTAACTTTACGCAATTGAGTGCATTTTACCACATGATAGAGAGAGAGAGAAAAAACATAAAGAGAGTTTTCATTACGAGAGTAATTTATTTCTCTCAAAGATTTTTTTTTGAATTCTAAGCAACCGAGTGCGTTTGACCACATGATAGAGAGAGAAAAACAAGTTCAAGTCAATTTCATAAAAGAATAATTTTAGTTATTCCAGGCAGTTGAGTGCACTTAAACATCTGAGAGCGAAAGAGAGATAATAAGACAGTACAACTCAATTGCCTGGAAGAAATTTATATTTAATTCCAGGCACTTCAGTGCATTAGACCCCAGGACAGAGAGAAAGAGAGAGAGAGAAAAGAATAATAATTTCCAACTCTACTGCCTGCGATTTTTTGTTTAACTATTCCAGGCACTTGAGTGCAGTTAACCACCTTAAAGAGAGACAGAGGGAGTAAACCAATCTTCCAGGAATTTCAGTGCATTAGACCCCAGGACTCAACTACCTGCGATTTTTTCCAACTATTCCAGGCTCTTGAGTGCATTTAACCCTCTAAAAGAGGAAGATAGAGAGAGTAAGAAATTCCAACGTAACTGCCTGTAAGAATGTTTCCTTTTTTTTTTAAGCACATTAGTGCATTTAACCATCTAGAGAGAGTATCCGAATTAATAGGCACAGTACATCTTGCTTGGTGCAAAAATTTTTAAAAATAGCCATTTATGTAACATTGATCTATGAAGGTATTTTTTTTACGCCAAATACGTGGTATATTTTATTTTGTCTCTCTCGATAGTCAATTACAGTGAACAAATGACGAAGTCTATTGGCATTATTTTGTCTTAACGCAGAAAATTTGTCAAGGCACTCAAGATAGAAATTTGTCAGACGTGTATATATTTTATACCTATACAAGTCTAAGTTTTTTATTGATTGTTTTCTTTTTTATAAAACATACTTCGACTACTAAGTCCAACTTAGTTAATATATTTTGACTATATATTTATTTATATGCAATGCATTAGGTTGGATTTTAAATCGAATAAATACGCTAGAAGTGACCCTTTTTCCACATTTTAGGATCGTAAAGTTCCCTTTATAAAATCGCATTACTTTTCTTTAGGCGGTTAACGAACGGTGCCAGAATCGGCAAATTAGATTAAACTTTAAAACTTTTCGAAGAGATAATGAATATTTTACGCATACATGTTGAAACTAAAGTAATTTTATTTAAAACTTTAATGGAGTTTTTAAAATGATAAAGTACTTATATTTAAAAGTGTATTACGTAACTGTCTGAATAAAATAAAACCTAAAACGCTTTAGGTAAGAAATATATACAGGTCTGACAAATTTCCATTTTGCGTGCTTGGACAAAATTTTAAGCTTTAAAGGAGGAAAGTAGCGTTATCATCATATATAAAAAATTAACGTGTCTCATGGAATTAAAGCTTTAAGACATATAGTTAAAGGAACGCCCTGTATATACTTATATATACAATTTTTGTTGAATTTAACAAAATAAATTAAAGATTATTTGTAAATATTATTAAAGGGTTAGATTCTACGTAAGATTTTTCAAAATGTTACATGATATACCTACTTTGATGCAACAGTGAGATATGACTAGTTGAAGGAGGTTGCATAAGAAATAATTACTGTCTGCCTCTCTATCCCTCTCTTTGTCGTCTGGTTTAATGCACTTAACTGCCTGAAATAAATAAAATAATTCTTTCATAAAATTGACTTGAATTCTCTTAGTTAATATTTCTCTTTCTGTCATATGGATAAATACACTCATGCAAATGAGGAATCTTTCTCTCAGATAGTTAAATGCACTCAACTGCTTGGAATAAATAAAAAGGTTCTTGGATGAAATTAAGTTAAATTCTCTTCATTTTTTTTCTCTCTCTCTCTTCATGTGGTAAGATGCACTCATTTGAGTAAAATTAGAAAAAAAAAGATTCTTTCAGGCAAATGATTTCAGCTAAACTCATCTACTCTCTCTCTCTTTCAGGTGTGGTTAACTGCACTCAAGTGCCTGAAATCGTAAAAAAAAATCGCAGGCAGTTGGGTCGGAAATTATTATTCTCTTCTCTCTTTCTCTCTCTCTGTTCTGTGGTATAATGCACTAAGGTGCCTAGAATTAAATAAAAATTTCTTCCAGGCAATTGAGTTGTACTCTCTTACTATCTCTCTTTCGCTCTCAGATGTTTAAATGCACTCAACTGCCTGGAATAAATAAAATTATTCTGTTATGAAATTGACTTGAACTTGTTTTTCTCTCTCTGTCATGTGGTCAAACGCACTAAGTTGCTTAGAATTTAAAAAAAAATCATTCAGACAAATAAATTACTCTCGTAATGAAAACTCTTTTTATGTTTTTTCTCTCTCTCTCTATCATGTGGTAAAATGCACACAATTGCGTAAAATTAAAAAAAAGGACTCTTCCAGGCAAATGATTTCAGTTGAACTTTCCTACTCTCCCTCTCTCTCTCTTTCAGATGGTTAAATGCACTTAAGTGCCTGAAATAGTTTTAAAAAAATCGCAGGCAGTTGAGTTGGAAATTATAGTTCTTTTCTCTCTCTCTCTCTCTGTTGTGGGGTCTAATGGATTAAAGTGCCTGGAATTAAATAGAAATTTTTTCCGGGTAATGAGTTGTACTCTCTTACTATCTCTCTTTCGCTCTCAGATGTTTAAATGCACTCAACAGCCTGGAATAAATAAAATTATTCTTTTATGAAATTGACTTGAACTTGTTTTTCTCTCTGTCATGTGGTCAAATGCACTAAGTTGCTTAGAATTCAAAAAAAATCATTAAGGCAAATAAATTACTCTCGTAAGGAAAACTCTTTTTATGTTTTTACTCTCTCTCTCTTTCAGATGGTTAAATGCACTTAAGTGCCTGAAATAGTTAAAAAAAAATCGCAGGCAGTTGAGTTGGAAATTATAGTTCTTTTCTCTCTCTCTCTCTCTCTCTCTCTATTGTGGGGTCTAATAGATTGAAGTGCCTGGAATTAAATAGAAATTTATTCCAGGCAATTGAGTTGTACTCTCTTACTATCTCTCTTTCGCTCTCAGATGTTTAAATGCACTCAACTGCCTGGAATAAATAAAATTATTCTGTTATAAAATTGACTTGAACTTGTTTTTCTCTCTCTGTCATGTGGTCAAACGCACTAAGTTGCTTAGAATTCAAAAAAAAATCATTCAGACAAATAAATTACTCTCGTAATGAAAACTCTTTTTATGTTTTTCTCTCTCTCTCTATCATGTGGTAAAATGCACACAATTGCGTAAAATTAAAAAAAAGGACTCTTCCAGGCAAATGATTTCAGTTGAACTTTCCTACTCTCTCTCTCTCTCTCTTTCAGATGGTTAAATGCACTCAAGTGCCTGAAATAGTAAAAAAAAATCGCAGGCAGTTGGGTCGGAAATTATTATTCTCTTCTCTCTTTCTCTCTCTCTGTCCTGGGATATAATGCAGTGAAGTGCCTAGAATTAAATAAAAATTTCTTCCAGGTAATTGAGTTGTACTCTCTTACTGTCTCTCTTTCGCTCTCAGAGGTTTAAATGGGCTCAACTGCCTGGAATAAATAAAATAATTTTTTCATGAACTCTCTTAATTGTTTTTCTCTGTCTGTCATGATTGTGTTCAAACGCACTCAATTGCTTAGAATTCAAAAAAAAATCTTTCAGACAAATGAATGTTAAACTTTCTCTGAAAATTAAGTTGAACTCTCTTCATTTTTTTCTTTTTCTAGCATGTGGTAAAATGCACTCAATTGCGTAAATTAAAAAAAAAAGATTCTTCCAGGCAAATGATTTCAGTTCTCTTCTACTCTCTCTCTCTCTTTCAGATGCTTAAATGCACTCAAGTGCCTGGAATAAGAAAAATCTTCCTGGCAATTGAGTTTTAGTCTCTTAGACTCTCTCTATTTCTCTCTTTCAGATGATTAAAAGTACTCAACTGCCTTGAATAATTAAAAAAAAATTGACCTCTCTTACTCTTTCTCTCAGATGGTTAAATGCACTCAACTGCTTAAAAGAAATAAGAAGATTCTTCCAGGAAATTGAGTTGAACTCTCTATATTTTTTTTCTCCTTTTATCATGTGGTCAAATGCACTTAACTGTAGATGAAGATGTAGTTCTTCTTGCAAAAAATAAATTACGATTCCAAATTCAAAATAAAAAAATTTGAATTTTTATTAAATTTATGTGGTTAATTTGTTCTTTCATTCTTAGCAGATTTAAAAATGGCTTCATTAAAGGTCAGGAATTAAATTATAATGGCTTTAAATGCCTGGAAAAAGCATAAAATTCATTTAAACATCCTGAAATTGAATGGCAACTTATCCCAAATGCCTAGAATAAACTAAATTTGGTTCAAAAACCTGGAATATACACAAAATGAAAAAAAAGTCACATTTATGATTAAAAAATCGTACTCTCTATCCCTCTCTTTGTCGTGTGGTCTAATGCACTTTACTGCCTGGAATAAATAAAATGATTCTATCATGAACTCTCTTAATTGTTTTTCTCTCTCTGTCACGTGGTCAAATGCACTCAGTTGCCTAGAATTTAAAAAAAAATTGTTGACCTCTCTTACTCTTTCTTTCAGATAGTTAAATGCACTCAGCTGCTTGGAATAAATAAGAAGATTCTTCCAGGAAATTGAGTTGAACTCTCTAGTTTTTTTCTCTCTCTATCATATGGTCAAATGCACTTAACTGTGGATGTAGATGTAGTTCTTGCAAGAAATAAATTACGATTCCAAATTTCTGGAACGTATATTACGAAATAAAAACATTTGTAATTTTATTGAATTTGTGTGGTTAATTTGTTCTGTCATTCTTAGCAGATTGAAAAATGGCTTCAATAAAGGTCAGGAATTAAATTATAATGGCTTTAAATGCCTGGAAAATGTATAACATTTATTTAAACATCCTGGAACTAAATGACAACTTATGCCTGGAATAAAAACTAATTTTAGTTCAGAAATCCGGAATATACACAAAATGAAAAAAAAGTCACATTTATGATTAAAAAATCGTACTCTCTATCCCTCTCTTTGTCGTGTGGTCTAATGCACTTAACTGCCTGAAACAAATAAAATTATTCTATCATAAAATTGACTCTCTTAAATGTTTTTCTCTCTCTTTCACGTGGTCAAATGCACTCAGCTGCCTAGAATTAAAAAAAAATGTTGACCTCTCTTACTCTTTCTCTCAGATAGTTAAATGCACTCAACTGCTTGACATAAATAAGAAGATTCTTCCAGGAAATTGAGTTGAACTCTCAACATTTTTTTCTCCCTCTATCATGTGGTCAAATGCACTTAACTGTAGATGTAGATGTTCTTCTTGCAAGGGAAGGAAAATTTATAAAATTTATTTTGAAATCCTGGAATTAAATATTGCAAATGCCTGGAATATATACTAAAATTATTTAATAAATCAGGAATATATACGGAATGAAAAAAAAAATCGTACTGATTAGAAATCTTGAAAAAGCCAATTTCTATGACGGAAAATTCCAATTAAATGGAACTCAAAAATGTCATTTATGCATATAAAAGAGGTGAAATGGAAAAAACTTTCGGTTTTTAAAATTTGACTCTTTCAACGATGATTTGCAAATTCCATTTAATTCTAAGCGTAAAAGTACCACAGCCCACAAATTTATAATTTTTCCAAAAAAAAATAAATAAACATTTCTCTTAGAGATTTTAAACATTAATTAGCTCTTTTAAAATTGTTATTAAATTTTTACCCTTATTTGACGATTTTCTTAGCTAAGAGATATTTTTTCATTTCGTATACATTCCAGATTTATGAACTAACTTTAGTTTTAATTCCAGGCATTTGCAATAACTTGTCATTTAATTCCAGGATATTTAAATATATTTTATACGTTTTCCAGGTATTTAAAGCCATTATAAAATGCGAATTTTTTTTCCCAAAGATGCTGGTCATATACTTTTATAAAAGGTAAAAACACAAAATCTACAACATTTTTGTGATGCTGTAGATTTTGTGTATATTCCGGATTTCTCAACCAAATTTAGTTTTTATTCCAGGCATTTGGGATAAGTTGTTATTTAATTCCAGGATGTTTAAATAAATTTTATACATTTTCCAGGCATTTTAAGCCATTTTAATTTAATTCCTGACCCTTTAAGCCATTTTTAAATCTTAACCACATAACTTCCAAAAAAAGTGGCATTTTTTATTTCGTATACGTTCCAGGTTCCTAGACTAATTTTAGTATTTATTTCATGAATTTGCAATAATTTGTCATTTAATTCCAGGATTTTTCAATTTATTTTATAGGCTTTCCAGGCCTCTAAAGCCACTTTTTATTCTTCTAGACATTGAAAAAGAATCAGTCAAAGACATTTTTCAGTTCTAGGTTCCTAAACCAATTTTAGTTTTTAATCCAAGCGTTTGCAATAATTTGTCATTTAATTGCAGGGAATTAAAAATGTATTGATCGTAAGTATCTATAATTTTTTAGTCCACAGGTCCAAAGGATGGAAACAGGACTGTTCCAAATTGCCATGAAATAGGTACCATCAAATTGCAGGTATAAATTGGTCATAACTCGTAAGATATAAAGGCAGAACTATGTCTTAAAATATCTATATGCCTGACAACATCAGAGTATCTGAAATTACTATTATTACACTATTCTTAATTCAAAAGAAATGCAAGTCCTATTAAGTTATGCATCAAATACACAGCAAATTAAATCAGTTTTTTTTACTTTTCCCTCTATCTTTTTGCTACTGTATTTTCTTTCACTGACAGGACATTTTTAAATAAAGAACTACGACGTATTATTAAAAGAGCGAGTTCAATATTCGATAAAACATGCAAATAAGTTACAATTTGAAAAAGTTCGTGTCTGTAAGCCACGAAATCTCGACTTTAATTTCATTTTGGCCCGCTGCTGCTGCTGCTGCTGCTGCTGTCGATTCCAACACAGCCAAGTAAAAAAGAACGCTACGTGACTTCATTATTATCCAAACGGGAGTGATATTCACGCCACATGTTGTACTCTAAATTTGCATTTTCCATTGGTAATAGTTTCTTGAAATGTTCGCCTCGATGTTATATACGATAAGTTTCACTTTAAACAGAGAATATATAGGCCAAATTATTTTTTTTTCAAATTCTTCTCTTAATACAAGTAAAGTTGTTTTTCTTTAATTAATCATAATCATAAAATGTAAAACTTAAGTACATACATTCAGTTCAATGAATTGTAGTCAAAAGTCAAAGTACAATTTAATAGTTTAATGTAAGTCAAACAATTTTCTATATAGAAGCCATAATTAGTAATGAATATATTAAAATAAAATTGGTAATTAGACGAAATTTTTCAACAAACAAATAATAAATGACAAACAATTTAAAATGAAAATGAAAATGGAAGTTAATATAATATATTTGTATAAGAAAAATTAGCTCAAATTTACTAGATCCAGTCCAAAAGATAAAGGTTGAAAATTTCCAAAATATCTTATCTCTATGCTTAAATGGTTTTTGAGAATTCATAAAAAGTATAATAGATAGAGTTTAGTTCTTGTATATATGTGTTCCAATTTAAGTTTTAAATAATGCCCATTTACGGCTAAATTTTATTTTTTATTATTTTTTCTATTTTTGATTAGGAATACATTACTAAAAAAAATTGCCAAATTTGCCATACTTCCAATAATTTTCGAGAAATTAAAAAAAAACTTATAATAGGTTTTTTCCGATTTTCTGGAAAACTGTTGAACTTAAAAATTATTTTTCTTTTGCATCTGATGCGCATTGATATTTCGAACAACTTTTATTTTAACAATTTTTCCCTTTAACCAATAATTAAAAAAAAAAAATAAAAACCAAGTACCCCTTACAATTTTTTACGAAAAACTTTTTTTTTGGCAAAATTGAGTATAACTTTTTATTAGTACATTTTTCAAAAAAGGTTTATAAGACTTTTTTTGAGCAACTTATTTAAATAATTTTTTGAATTATTAACTTATTTGAATAATTTTCTGGAAAATTATTAGACTTAAAAATATTTTTTTTATTGTTTCAGATGGGCATTAATATTTTGAATAACTTTTGTTTTAATAATTTTTCTCTCCTACCAATAGTTTTTCAGAAACAAAATAAAAACCAAAATTATGAACATTTTCCCATGGGTATATCCTTAACGATTTTTGCGCGAGTTTTTATTGATAAAATTGTGTATAAATTTTAACGGGTACGTTTTTCAAAAATGTTTTATAAGACTTTTTTAAATCTTTTTAGAAAATGTATTAATATCTAAATTAATTATATATAAAATTTATTTTTTTTTCAAAATGTTCACTCAAAATATTATTGAATTTTTCAAAAACCTTCCATAACTCTTTTATTTTTCGATTTTTGGCTAAATATTATTCTTGATGATTTGTTTTATTTTTAACTAAAATTTTAATGCTAAAACAAAATTTTCCATATTTTTGATAGTTTTTGAGAAAATGAGGAAAAGCTCTTAAGAAGTTTTTTCCAATTTTCTGAAAAACTTTTGTATTTAAAAATTATTTTTCTATTGTGTGTGTTGCCCATTGAGATTTCAAACAACTTTTGTTTTAATAATTTTTTTCTCCAAGTAATAGTTTTCTAGAAAAAAAAAAGAAAAACCAAAATTATCAACCTTTTTTCAAGGAAATTTTTTTTTTTGGAAATTACCTTTCGCAGACTTTTTATTGGTAAAATTGGGTATAACTTTTTACTGGTACATTTTCCAAAAAAAAATTATTTTACTTTTTAAAGATTTTTGAGCAACTTATTCACTAAAAAAAAAAAATTGTCCAATTTTTCACTCAAAAATTTATTTCATTTTTCAAAAATCTTCCATAACTCTTTTATTTTTCGATTTGCAATAAAAGGTTGTTCGTTATGATTTATTTTGTTTTTAATTAGAAATACATTGCTAAAGGAAAATTCTCCAGATTCCGAATGGTTTTTGAGAAAATGAGGAAAAACTCCTCAGAGGTTTTTTCCAATATTCTGGAAAACTGTTAAACCCAAAAATTATATTTTTATTGTTTCTGATGCGCATTGATATTCCGAACAACTTTTATATTAAAATTTTGTTTTTAATTAGAAATACATTGCTAAAGGAAAATTCTCCAGATTCCGAATGGTTTTTGAGAAAATGAGGAAAAACTCCTCAGAGGTTTTTTCCAATTTCCTGGAAAACTATTAAACCCAAAAATTATATTTTTATTGTTTCTGATGCGCATTGATATTCCGAACAACTTTTATATTTACATTTTTTTTCTCCAATCACTAGTTTTCCAGTAAAAAAAATAAAAACCAAAATTATGAACATTTTCCCATTAGTACCCTTTACGATTTTTTGAGGTAGATTTTTTTGGAAAAATTGATTTTCTTTTCTTTAGTAAATTAAAAAAAAAGTTTTATTAGACTTGTTTTAAAGCTTTTTGGGCGATTTATCAATTTATAAAAACAAATTCAATTTTCTCAAAAAAAGGATTTTTTTCACCAAAAAAATTTTCCAGTTTTTTAAAAATCCTTCATAACTTCTTAAATTGAGGTTCACGACTAAATGTTATTTCATACGATTTGCTCTATTTTTAATAAGGATTCCAATGCTAAAAGAGAATTTTCCATATTCCTAGTAGCTTTAGAGAAAATAAGGAAAAACTGTTCATAAGTTTCCCGCAAAATTGCATTTTTCCCTCTTTGACTAGTAATTTTTAAAATTCTATCTCTAGCATTTATATCTAAAAAATTGGAAACCCTAGAATTTTTATGGAAATTTTCTCCCAGAAATCGAGTGGGTCTACACACTCATCTTGACTATCACCTCTCAACATTAAAACCCTCAAACCACTTGCAATTTTCAGCATTTAGGTCTCTATATACCTTCTGAAGAAGATCCGTATACAAAACAACCGGTCCTTTGTATCAAATACACTACCTTCGTCTTTCCCATTAAGCATTGGCCCTGTAACTAACCGGATCTAGCTACTCTTGATCTTCTACATAACATTAATATAATAAGTAGAACACCACCGCTGTGTATTATGAAGTTCTTATATTAAAAATATAATGCCAAGCAGTGCAATAATTGAATGTTAGTTACTATAACAGATATTATATTTACTGTAAAATGTGTTAAATTTATGAGTGTGGACCAAAAAACATGGAGATCTACAATTTTATATTAAGTTTATCGTTTTTTTGGGAAGACACTTTGGCAAAAGTGCAAGTATTTTGCAAAAAAAAATTTTTGGTCAAATTGAGTGGATTTTACTAAACTGATTTTTAAGGCTTAAATTCACATTTAGCAAGTTTTTACAAATATCACACTAGTTGTACACTTAAAAATTTGCTGCTTGTAAACAATCTTCCTTTTTAAAATAAAGTATTAAATACGCCTAATTATTAAGAAATTTAATCCTGAACTTTTAAAATATTAATAGACTGAGCTTTTTAAATATTAATAGCTCGCTTATTTCCGATTTTAGAGCAATAAAGTATTTAATAACATCTCTATGGAATTCCAATATCTCTCGATTGAAGATATGTTCCTTAAAAACGACTCGATATATACTTGATCAGGTCGACATTCTTTATCACTTAACTGACAAGTGGTCCGTGACAATATTAAAGCGGAAACTCTCGCACATAGTTCGCAAACTGTCCGGCATATTTGGCAAACTTTTGCGAGCCGAACAAAGTTACACCCGAAGAACGGACAGATCTGAAACTATAAACTAGCGAAGTTTCGTATCGAAATTTATTATTGTTCGGGTTACTCATTACCAGGTGCTTTTTATTGCTGCAATATTTAGAGTTCGTTCGTGTTACTCGACTGTCAATGGCGGTGCAAGTTTTGAAGTCGTTAAAGTATATGGTATATGGGTATTAGCTACAAAGAGTGAACCCGTATTTTCTCCTTATGAGCAGTCGAATTAACTAACTTTTCTGTCTTTGTCATGTGGCTAAATGCACTCAATACTCTGAAAGAAATAAAGAGCTTCTTCCAGGCTCCCCTATTCTCTTTTCTCTCTTGGACATGGTTAAATAATATAGTAATAGTAAATGACTTTAATAGTGCCAAATAAGCCTACATAGACGAAGTCTAGCTAAAATATAGATATTTGAAAACTTCCTTATGATATAAAAAAATTAAGAACAAAAAGAAAACATTCAAATGCCAACCAGTTAATGACATAGTCATAAAATCAATTAAAAAATTTGAAAGAAACACTGTCAGTTTACCTGTACATTTAATTGAGTGTTAAAATAAAATTCTCTAAATTTTTTTATGAAATCCACTTTCTATCAAAAGCTTTATACTTGCAGGAATCTTGTTAAATAATGACAGACAGCGTTGTACGAAAAACTACACATGCAATATGTTAAAAAATATCAAAGTCCCAATATGTTAAACAAATAGAGGGGTGAAGTTAAACCAATGAGGTTACAGTGAAATAAATTTAAATGCGAAATGATTAATTTAATTTTTTTAGGAATTTGCGTGTTTTTTTTTTACCTAAAATATTTTCAAATTACTTTAAAAAAGCTTCAGATTTTCGTGATATAAGTGATATTTATTTAGGATTTCGTGATATACATACGGACTATTGCGCTAATTTGAGTTTCCATCATACCTTTTTTTAAATTACCTTCTTTAGTGTATTTTACTTTATTAAACATAATTCGTTTCAATAGTTTAATGATCACGCTTGATATAATGTTCAGAAATAAAGGATTTCTTCCATGTTTTCTTTTTACTTTTTAAGATAGTTAAATGCGCTTAAATGCGTGGAAAAATTACGATTTTCGTCCAGGCAGTCGATAGCTTTAATTTTTTGATCTTTATCATGTGGCCAAATGCACTCAATTCTCTGAAAGAAATAAAGAATTTCGTCCAGTTTCTCCTTTTTTCTTTGATATATTTAAATGCTATAAGAAATATAATTTTTTTTCCTAATTTAATCAATCATCAATCAATCAATCAATCATATGCTTTATTGTCAAAAAATTACAAAATTTTGTAGACAAAGCTAATAAAAAAAAATAAAAATAAAACACACAAAATAAGAATAAAAATAAATATACAAACAAAATAAATACACGCAAAACTATACAAAAACAATGTACCTGGTCAATATACATCATGATGTATAAAATGTCAATAAAAATAAACACAATAGTCAATAACAGTAAACTAATTAAATACAGAATGAAAGTGCAATTTATTTATACTAAAAAAAAACCAAAAAAAAAACAAAAAAAAACTAAAAAAAAACTAAAAAAAAAACTACTATTCATGATTTGTTTTTTACCTAGAAAGTTAAAAAATAGCTTTTAATCAAGTTTTTCGTGAAGCATATGTTCAGGGGTAATATTACACACTGGTACACTCTTTTCTCTCTCTGTCAAGTGGCTAAATGCTCCCAATTACTTGAAAGAAAAACAAAAACATTTCACGTTCTCTTACTTTTTTCTCGCTCTCTCTGAGATAGTTAAAAGCACTCAACTACCTGGAAAAATTAAAATATTCGTCCAGGCAGTCAATATCTGTAATTTTTTGATCTTTATCATGAGGCCAAATAGCATTTAAGTATGTCAAAGAGAATAGGAGAACCTGGACAAAATTCTAAATTTCTTTCAGAGAATTGAGTGCATATGATAAAGATCAAAAAATTAGAGATATCGACTGCCTGAACGAATATTTTAATTTTTCCAGGTAGTTGAGTGCAATTAACCATCTCAGAGAGAAAGAAAAAGTAAGAGAACGTCGAATGTTTTTTGTTTTTCTTTCGAGCATTTGAGTGCTTTAACCATTTCAATGAGTGAAAAGAGAAAAGGAGAGCCTGGAAGAAATTCTTTATTTCAGAAAACTATATTAAGTGTGTTTATTTTATTGATAAAAATAATTATTGACTGGTACATATATTTTAATTATAGAATGAATTATTTTTAAATATATAGAATGAATTATTTTTAAATAAGTAAAATGCTTTAATTGTGGTAATTAAAATTAAAATATTTGTCCAGGCAGCCGATATCTCTAATTTTTATTAATTTATAGATTAAAAGCTATGTTTTATTTATTAAAACATAGCTTTTAATCAGGTTTTTCGAGAAGCATATATGGTAAATACACCCTATTATCCCAATCCCAGTCAATAATAATTTTTTCCATTAAAATTAACAGGCTTAATATAATTTCAAGAAATAAATGATTTCTTCCATGCTCTCCTTTTACTCTTTGAGATGGTTAAATGCACTCAAATGCTTGAAAGAGACACAAAAAACATTCCACGTTCTTGTCATGTGGCCTAATGCACTCAATTCTCTCAAAGAAATAAAGAATTTTTTTAAGGTCTCCTATTCTCTTTGAGATAATTAATTGCTATAAAAAATGGAAAATTATTTTTTGTTTGATTTGCGTTCTTTTTTTACCTAGAAAGTTAACAATTTTTTTTTTTAATTACCACATCTAAAGCATTTTACTTATTTTAAAATAATTCATTCTAATTAAAATATATGTACCAGTCAATATTTATTTTTCCCAGTAAAATAAACACACTTAATATAGTTTTCTGAAATAAAGAATTCCTTCCAGGCTCTCCTTTTCTCTTCTCACTCATTGAGATGGTTAAATGCACTCAAATGCTCGAAAGAAATACAAAAAACATTCCACGTTCTCCTACTTTTTTCTCTCTCTCTCTCTGAGATGGTTAAGTGCGCTTAACTACCTGCAAAAATTAAAATATTCGATCAGGCAGTCAACATCGCTAATTTTTTGATCTTGATCATGTGGCCAAATGCACTCTATTCTCTGAAAGAAATAAAGAATTTCGTCCAGGTTCTCCTATTCTTTTTAATATACTTAAATGCTATAAGAAACAGAACATAATTTTTTTTTTAATTCACATTTTTTTAAAAATTCAATTCCAGTCTATAATTATTTTTTTTAATAAAATTAACACGTTAATATAATTTTCTGAAATAAAAAATTTCTTCCATGCTCTCGTTTTCTCTTTTCACTCTTTGAGATGGTTAAATGCACTTAATTAAATGGAAACATTAGAATAGTCATCCAGGCACTTGAGTGACAGCTATCACTCTTTTCTTTCTTTGTCAAGTGTCCAAATGCACTCAATTGCTTGAAAGAAAAACAAAAAACATTCCATGTTTTCCTACTTTTTTTCTCTTTCTAAGATGGTTAAATGCACTCAAATGCGTGGCAAAACTAAAATCTTTGTCCAGATAGTAGAATGGCACTCATAACTCTGTTTTCTCTCTCTGTCATGTGGCAAAATGCACTTAATTTCCTCAAAAAAAAAATTTTAAAAAATCTGCCACAATAAAGTTTTAAAAAGAAATGACCGAAAGTTCATGCAACTTTCCGCCACAAAGTAAGAATTTAATTTAGCAGCCGTAAGTTCCTTCAGTTTAGGAGAAAATTCCGTAAGCTTGCCTTAAAGTGAGTCATATATAACAAAGTTCTTGAAATAATAATTTAAGCACCTTATAAAAGTCTTAAATCTAAGGGCTGACTAATAGTTTTATGCTTTTGAATCTTTCTTTTTTTTTCTTAAAGTAGTCGTTTATTTTATTAAATTTTACATGATTTGTTTAAAAATTCTGAATGTGCCTCTATATGAGCATTATTGGCTCCTATTTAACGTTATAACATTAATAATTATCTTTAATATTACCAGTTAATAACAAAAAGTGTTTTCACTCCAATAATAATAATACACCTACGTATTGTAATAATAATGTTGGCTTTGGCATATTATTTCTATTATAAATAAATATCGGATGTCTCTGGGAAAATAATCATTTTCCACGCAATTTTAATATGCGTACAATGTATATAACGCTATAATTCACGAATAAATAATAGAATAATTATAACAATAAAAGCTGGACAGTTCGAACATTTTCGGGTAATTATTTTATTTAAAAAATGCATATAAAAGTCCAGGTAATAAGTGAAATATTCTGGTCAGTAACTGAATGAATATTCGGGTATTAAGTCAATATTGGTTTTGCAAAAGAAACATTTGATATAATTATGTATTTTTTTTAGTATGTATTTATTATAATATATTAAAATATTTGAATTGTGTCTAGGGAAACTATTAGGCAAGACGGTAATATGGGCTTAAAAAATTAAGTTTTAGTGAGAAATTCATTAAAAATTAACTAATAGACTAGAGACTATAGAACTCTTAATAAAGCAGTCCAAATTCTAGATGGCTAATTGTGAACATAAAGGTTATGATCTGCCAATTTTTCGTTTTTTAGTCTAGGTCAAGTTTAATTAATTAATTGCAATTGCAATGCTGCAAAGCCTAGGCGTAATATTCAGGTAAGATTTGCATTATGCGATTTTTATAAAAATAAACTTGCAAATTCCAGCCGCTGTGTTCTATCGGTTATTCACATCATACGAATACGAGGTCACACGAGTTGATGAGAATATTCGCTTCGTACAGTGGGTCAACAATACCTAGTGATAGGCTACGAATTCTGGTAGCATAATGAAATATTAAGAAATCATTTTTTAGTGACGTTTTAACAAAAATAAATCAGTTTGAACATCAAGCATTTTTTTCAAGGTTACATCCTTTAGAATTGCTTTGGATATTTCTTTGATAATTTCTCTTAACTGTGTGATGTTTCATGAGTGTTTTTCTTCTTCTTTTCTTCATCAGGCTCCTAGTACCACTGCACAGTTTGTCTCTGTTCTCATTTCTAGTCAATATTTTCATTTCTTTTCCTTTTTCTTATTACTGCTGTTACTTATCTATTTGTCTCCTCGATGTCTATGTCTATCACCTAAGCAGTGAATGGAAGTACTGAAGAAAAATATATATGAAGGCATTATATATTTGCCAATTGCAACCACTTTTTTTATTAATAATAATACAATAATAATAACTTTAGTTTTCCAAGTTTTGAAGAATAAAACATAATCTAGCTTTATAGAACCTACTTCACTGAACCCTGTTTATTCAGATAAATAAACAAAGAATTACTTCGAAATATACCATATTTTTTTTAAAATTTGAGACAGTTGAAATTCTTTTTTTCTTCCAGGCATTTAAAATTTATTCATTCATTCCATGCAGTTCCATTTATTTATTCAGGGAGTTAAATATGTATTTGCTGATTACAGGCACTTTTTTACATTCAGGCAACAAATAAGTAATTAATTTATCTTAGGTACTTAAGAACTTTTTTTTTATATTTTAGACAGTTGAAAATTTATTTGTTTATTCCAGGTACTTTTTTTGACATTCAGGCAACTGAAAATTTATATTTTATTTATTTATTTTGAGCATTTGAGAACTTTTGTTTTTAATTTCAAAAAGTTGAAAATTTATTCATGGCAGGTAAAAGTGTATAAAAGTAAATACAGGTTCTTGATTTTTTTTTAATTTGAGACAGTTGAAATTCTTTTTTTGTTCCAGGCATTTAAAATTTATTCATTTATTCCATGCAGTTCCATTCGTTTATTCCAGCCACTTGAAAATGTATTGAGTATGCAACTGAGAATTTATTTATTTAATCATCACACTTTTCTTACATTCAGGCAACTAATAATTAATTAATTAATTTATTTAAGGTACTTAAGAACTTTTTTTTTATATTTTAGACAGTTGAAAAATTATTTGTTTATTTCAAGTACTTTTTTTGACATTCAGGCAATTGAAAATTTATATTTTATTTATTTATTTTGAGCATTTGAGAACTTTTGTTTTTAATTTCAAAAAGTTGAAAATTTATTCATGGTAGGTAAAAGTGTATAAAAGTAAATACAGGTTCTTGAATTTTTTTTAATTTGAGACAGTTGAAATTCTTTTTTTGTTCCAGGCATTTAAAATTTATTCATTTATTCCATGCAGTTCCATTCGTTTATTCCAGCCACTTGAAAATGTATTGAGTATGCAACTGAGAATTTATTTATTTAATCATCACACTTTTCTTACATTCAGGCAACTAATAATTAATTAATTAATTTATTTAAGGTACTTAAGAACTTTTTTTTTATATTTTAGACAGTTGAAAAATTATTTGTTTATTTCAAGTACTTTTTTTGACATTCAGGCAATTGAAAATTTATATTTTATTTATTTATTTTGAGCATTTGAGAACTTTTGTTTTTAATTTCAAAAAGTTGAAAATTTATTCATGGTAGGTAAAAGTGTATAAAAGTAAATACAGGTTCTTGAATTTTTTTTAATTTGAGACAGTTGAAATTCTTTTTTTGTTCCAGGCATTTAAAATTTATTCATTTATTCCATGCAGTTCCATTCGTTTATTCCAGCCACTTGAAAATGTATTGAGTATGCAACTAAGAATTTATTTATTTAATCATCACACTTTTCTTACATTCAGACAACTAATAATTAATTTATTTATTTATTTAAGGTACTTAAGAACTTTATTTTAATTTTAGACAGTTGAAAATTTATTTGTTTATTCCAGGTACTTTTTTTGACATTCAGGTAACTGAAAATGTATATTTTATTTATTTATTTCGAGCATTTGACAATTTTTGTTTTTAATCTCAAATACTTGTTCATGAATTTCAGGTAGGTAAAAGTGTATAAAAGTGAATACACATTCTTCAGTTTTTTTTCAAATTTCAGACCGTTGAAAATTTATTTATTTCAGGCAGTAAAAACTGCATTTATTGATTATAGGCACTTGAGTTTTTTGTTTTAATTTCAGGCAACTTACGATTAATTATTTTTTTTTATGTAGCGAAGATTTCTTACTTATTCCAGGCAGTTGAAAATTATATTTTTCATTCCAGGCATTATCAAATTTATTTATTAATTTCGGGCAGTTTACAATGTATTTGTTGACTACAGGCACAGGAGTCTTTTTTTTCTATTTCAGACAATTGAAAAAGTATTTTGTAAGAAAGAATTTTTGTATTTATTACAGGCAAATGAAAATTATAATTTTAATTCCAGGCTGTTGAAATTTAATTAATTTATTATAGGTTGTTAAAAACGTTTTTGTTCATAAGAGGCACTTAAGTTTTTTTTTAATTTCAGACAATATGTATTCATAAATTTTATGCAATTAAGCATTATTTACTCATTCTAGGCAGTTGAAAATATATTTGTTGAATACAGGCACTTTTTTAATTTTTTAGCAGATTTTCTTTATTTGATTTACCCATAAAATATCTGATAAAAGTATTATATATTTACAACATTATCGATTGTAATATAGTAAAAAATTCCTTAATACTTCGTGTAAAAATAATAGCTTGTCCATAAAGTAACTTAATTTGGGAGTAATTCTTGACAGTTCTCTTTCTTTTTAATCACATGTAAAAGATTTATGAAACGTAGTATAGAATTTTGAATTTTATAATACGCAACAATTTTGCAAGTTTATTTCATGCAGTTAAGAATTATTTATTTATTTTAGGAAATTGATAATTGTCTTTTTAATTTAAGGCGTTCTAGATTTTTAAGTAGTTGAAAAATGATTCTTTTATTTGAAGCAGTTAAAAATTCCATTTATTCTATTTTATGTTTGGTACTCGCTAAGGTCTGCCGTGTCAAGCTTCAAGTGTAATATATCTTGAAATATACAGGGTGCTCGAAATATAAATGGAGATATTTCAATGGGTGATTCCTTGTAAAAAATATCAGTATCGAATTTTTTGACCAAAAATTGATTTTTTTCGAAATCAAACTAAGTATACCAGCTTCTTATTCTGATCATCTAGATTACGAAAACACCGGGTTATAAAAGGATCCGAGCAGAACTAAGGGAATGAGAGCACTTTGAAAATCCTGAAAAGGTCGTTTTTGACGTCCGTTTTTGAGGCAAAAAATGGGCATCAAAAATGCCATATCTCGGCTATCGTAAAAGCTACGAACTTGCGGATAGTCTCGTTGGATTCAGAATGACGAAACTAAGACAAAACCGTTAGAATTTTCCCGATAGCTCCCATAGAAGCCGAGATATCGACCTTCAAAGTTTGGAATTTTTCATTTTTCGGGTATACCCCCCCGTATCGAATTTTTTCACCAAAAATTGATTTTTTTCGAAATCAAACTAAGTATACCAGCGTCTTTTTCTGATCATCTAGATTACGAAAACACCGGGTTATAACAGGATCCGAGCAGAACTAAGGGAATGAGAGCACTTTGAAAATCCTGAAAAAGTCGTTTTCGACGTCCGTTTTTGAGACAAAAAATGGGCATCAAAAATGCCATATCTCGGCTATCGTAAAAGCTACGACCTTGCGGATGGTCTCGTTGGATTCAGAATGACGAAACTAAGACAAAACCGTTAGAATTTTCCCGAAAAGTTTTTATAAACAGGGGTCTGGAAATGCACAGTTTTCAAGATACTGGGTGATAATTTTTTTTTTTAATATAATTTTTTTTCTAGGAGAACCGACACTTATCAATGTCAAACCTCCATGCAAAAATGATTTTTTGTTTTTCAAGCCACCTTAAATTTATAAACCAATTTTGTCCAGTGGCATGTAATAAAGCTGTATTTATTTATTTTTTTGTCAAAAACGAAGTGAGATACGAAAAAAATACAAGAGGGTAAAAGTTGTATTTTTAAATGCTTAATTAAACAACAAATATTAAAGTTGAAAAAAGGCAGTGTAGTACATTTTTTTGCCAATAATATTTGCTAAGATGTCCCCCGGGACGCCACTGAACCTTATAATTTTAATTTAATTAGCCTCTTCAACAATCGAGTAAATATTTTTTTTTATATTATTAAAAAAAAAATGTATCACCCTGTATCTTGAAAACTATGCATTTCCGGACCCATGTTTATAGAAACTTTTTCTCATATTTTTTTTACAAGGAATCACCCATTGAATTATCTCCGTCTATTTTTCGAACACCCTGTATAATCAGAGGCTTTTGAGACATTGTCAAAGCCTTCTGCTCCAGAACCAGAGGTGGAGAATAATATTGAAGAAATTAGAGTTTGATGATTATTTTCCCCAACTCAAACCACTGTACATACCCAATCCTACCGGTATTTCGTTAAAGTCGCAGTGCTACTTTTGATGTTGCCTTGTGGTTTAATCGTTTATGCATTTTGGCGCTTATCTAAACCAATCTATTTAGGGAAAACTACTAATATTCTAACCAATTTAGTAACTCATATAAAGGATATTGTGTTTAACGTACCAGCACTGTCAAAAGTATCAACGTATTTTCACAAAAATGGATGACTGTGACTGTGATTGTGGTGATTGCGATTGTGGTGATTGCGACTGTGGTGATTGCGATTGTGATTGTGGCGACTGTAGTTGTTGCGACTGTGACGACGGATGCTGCGATTGTGATTTGGATTGCTGGACTATTTGCTGCAGACCATGTAAGTGTAACTAAAAAAGTTGGGATTTGAGGATAAAAACATCAATATTCACCGTCTCTTTTTTTTTTTGGGTAGTTGGCATTCTCATGGAAACGTTTTATTGGTGGAACGTTGATTCTCCCACGAACGATTCGTGTTGTGGAAATTGCTGCTCTAGAAGAAAAAAGAAGCAAACGCCAATCGACGAGGATATTGAGGAGGTGATAACCAGCCAACCATTAACCAAAACTCCAGAAAGTGTAAATGTATAAAGTTTGATCAGGTAATTAGGATCATTTGGAATAACTGTATGTTCTGTACAGTCAGTTAAAATATATCAGCAATTTTAAAAGATATTAGGGATCCAAGAGTGTATTTTTCCCCAGAGAATGCTCAACATCACTTTTAACATTCTTTCTTAACTTTGTTAGTTCGGTTTTGGGATATCAGCAATGCCTTTGACTACGTCAATCTTAGGAGCATGATGTCTTTGTTTAATCTTACGATATTTTTTTTCCTTGATATTTTTTTATACTGAAGTAGTTTTTTATAGATTCTAGGCTACAAGGATCGAAGGACCTAAATAAATGGAGATGGATAGACTTGAATATAATATTTTTTCACATAAAGTAAAGTCTAAAATGCTTTATATAGATATATATTTTTTTAAACAATTTACATGTCTGTACAAGATTATAAATTAGTTTTTGCGCTTAATAATCGCTTTTAAGTATATCGTATCATATATTGACAATTTATTTGTAAGTTGGCCCTTTAGTTTAAAAAATAATTTATTGCTGACAAATATACCCATAGAATGTCTCTATTTAAGGTTCTTATTATTTAATTAATTGATTTTTATAACTCTTATAGTAACTCCATATAGAATTTTAGTATAACATTAATTAAAACAAAGGTCAACTTTAAATCATTATTTTTTAAAAGGTGTCTTTGCCTTTTTAAATTATATGGACGTGGTGCCTTTATTTATTATATTTAATATAAAATTAACGAATTTTATGATTTATTTTACCCTTTAGTCAGAAATATGCAATAAAGAACTAAGGGAAGTTGATTTACATTTTTTTAATTAATATAAGTGAGCGATCGAAAAACTAAGAAGACCTTCAAGAAGAAATTAAAAGGGAGAGATATTTTAGATCTAAGCTATTGAGGAACTAAACGAAGGGACTTATATCAAGAATTTCAAGAGGGAAGTTCAGAATTATAGGGTTTTTAATAAAAATACTTGAGTAACTTATTAAGTCACTTTTAATACTAAATCTATGGCCAAGTATATTAACTAAAGCTTTTAATGCATAACTTAATTGGTCCTAACCCAACCCAATCAATCAACACTCTGCATATTTAATTTAAGGGAAATGTATCTCGTGACCTATTAAGTTATGCATCAATAGCACAAGTTTTTTTTTTAACGAACATAACGCTTTGATCATTTTAATGTCGTCTTCAAACGTCTACAAATATTTACATTTTAATATTCTAACTATAATAAATGTCTTTTTTCATCGGATATAGTGAGAATAAAATCGCTAAATGCTTTTCTTCACAATATGGTGAACATTTTATAAACCAAAAAGCTTACTTTTTAAACGCATAGAGGGCGCTAACTAACACGCCTGAAGTTAGCAGCATGTTCGTAACCTATAGACACGAGATTATATTGACATAAGTGAACATATTTTGGTATAACTTAGGAACCGCTTGGAATATTTTCATAAAAAATGCCTAGACTAATTAAATAATTTCTAGGATAAAATGAAAATTAATACCCAAGATATATTACGCATGGAAAGCCACGAAAAATGCCTTTAAACACGGGGAACAAACTTCCAGTGGTTTCAAATGCCTCTAAGATTAAAACAACACTTCGAGTGCCTCAAATAAACTGGAAAGTCAGTGCAAAAGCCTGGAATTTGTAAGAAGTTACCTCAGAACCCCCGGAGTATAAAAATGTATATATTTAACTCGAGGAAACACATTGCAAATGCGAGTAAAACACTTCAAATACCTGAAATATTTGAAAAATTATCACTATAAGCCTTTAGTCACAAAATGGTGAACATTCTTTAAACCATAAGCGTTGATTGAATATTTGGGAAGATACGCAACCTTATGGGCTAAAGCGTGACCGCAAATATGCGTGAAAAATAGATGGCGATTCTCTCCAGTATGCGCGAAAATAATTTCGTCCGTCGCTTCTCATTAGTAATCGGCCTATCATCCGAGTCGTGTGGGAGAGTTTTTGCACAGGTTCGTGTTTGCCGTATTGCAATTTGGTAGTTGTTAACAATTTTTCTTGGATATCATAATCACAAATAGATAGATATATGTAAATGTGTTTAGTTTGTGAGACGATGGCTCCTTTAGGCAAAATTAATCAGTGTGCGTATATTAATTAAGACTTTGATTTATAACAACCTAATATGGGAATCTCAAAATCTTATTAGAAAATCTTTAAAAAAATCTAATTATAAACCTCACAGAAAATTATCTATTTTATCTACAAAAATCAATCCGAACTCTTAAAAATACTGTCTCTTCATGTCTATGAGAGCCATTTTCTCTTTTTCTTTTTTTTACTTTAAGAAAATTTTAAATCAATATATTATGTTTATGGTCTTTAGTGTTTTAAGTATTTTCAATAATTGTTTTCATGATGAAATTCATTCATGAAAAAGATAAAAATAAAGCCTAAAAAGCCTTTAAAGTTATTGAGAAACTGGTTATAGTACGAATGGTAGCTTTCCTAATTAAAAAAAATAACATATTAAATGAATGTCGAGTAATGTTTTCATTCCTGGAGAGATTATATTTGAGCTTGAAGAAGGTCACTTTGCTGCAGCGGTATTCTGCGACTTCTCTAAAGACTTTGACTGTGTCAACCATGGAAATTGCTCGATAAGCTTTCTAGATATGGGGTTAGGGGAGTTGCTCTAGAATGGTTAGGTTTGTTTGGCCAAATGGCAGTTTGTCTGAACTTTGTGTAGTAAGCAGGGTTCGTTTCTCGGTCCTATTTTATTTCTATTGTATATAAATGACCTGGCGTTTCTCCAGATAAGAGGATTCTTCACTATTTTTGCAGATGACACCACTATCTTATGGGCAGACAATAATAAAAGCACATTAACAAAAACAATTTCTAAAGATTTATTAATGATTAAACAGTGATTTGATGCTAATTTGTTGTCTTTAAACATAGATAAAACTAAATTGTTAAGTTTTTATGTTCAGAGCAGTTCATGATTCACAAGAAAGAATTGGAAGTGAATAATTTTAACAGATTTCTTCGAATTGTTATCGATCATAAACGTAAGTTTTATGGAGATATGTCAGGAGGCAAAAACCGGCTAGACGATGTTATGCTGTTAGAGTGGTTTTAAATGAACTGAGATTGATATCTGCAAAAACGGTCTATTTTTTTTTGTCGAAAGTTGGAACTTACTTTCATACAAAAATACCTACAGTATAGAATAACATTTTGGAGTTGCATTAGTAAACGGCTTTTTGACTCGATGTTTGTTTTTAAAAAACGAGCCATTAAATATATGTGTCATAAATCTCCACAGGACATGCAGACCCCTATTTAAAGATACTTTCCTTGTGTTGCTTGTTTATTGTTGAGTCTGCTTGCCTAATATATAAAAAATATAAATTGTATCTTCAAAATAATGGCTCCTTAAAACGTTATAATATCAGAAAAGAATACAATATTCCAATGCCCATCCCGAAAAGTGAACTAAGAATTCTCTTATTTACTTGAGCATAAAAATTTTTAATCATTTTCCAAATGTCATAAAAGTCTCTAGAAGTTCTCCTCGCTTTAAAAAGTTCTTAACGAAACTTCTTAAAAGCAAGTATTTTTATAGCATTAGAATTTTTTTAAGATAGTTAGGAACAGGCCAATCGTATATAATTAGTTTTTATTAAAGATGTAAAGGTTAGAATTTGTGATGTTACTCTAAAAAATTTTTAAGTCGTCTTGCTTTGAAATTGAAAATACATTTTGTGTTTATACTAGTATGTTGAACCCACTATTGTGTATTGTTTTTAAATTATGTGTTAGTAATATGTCGATTAATGTGCCTATTTTATATCATAGAAGTACCATGTCAACAAGTAGGTATCATGTATTTATGAATAAAGTATGTTTTGAATTTTTTGAAATTCGAAATTGTATTTAAAAGAGAGAGAGGTATATAATATTTAATAGGGATGATTCCAACTACTCACTAGAAATTACCTCTCTGAAAAAGTAATTCTTGTTGTAAAAGGGTTATTCAAAACTGCAAGTGGCCAACATGGAGTCGACAAGAAGAAAAAAAGTTGATTATGACTCTCTAAAGAAGGATTTAAGAGTTATTAAACGTCGTATTTAAAAGTTAAAGATGTTAACTTGTAAATGAGAGAAAGCGTTTACAACAATGTATAAATGATTTTATTTTATATTTTCAAATAACGCCAGAAAAAAATAAAAAAACCATTTTGCCAAATTTCACCTTTTTCCTGAATATTAGGAAGTATTTGGCATTTTTCCAATTTTTAGATTGCATTTATTCAATCATTGCATTTATATTGCGCAACTTTCGCCTAATTAAACCATTTATTGCTCATCCTTATTTTGGACATCCTGTATAACCGCGATGAGACCCTTCATACTGTTAAACAAAATATTTGTTTTTTTTTCTTATTAACTTTTTCTAGTTTTAAGAATTAGTAATTAAGTGTTTCCCTGTATTGCAAATTAAAGTGTGGCCTATTTTCGATATTTTATAGTGTTGTTACACCCTTATTCTAAACATTTCAACCCTTATTCAAACATTCATACATTACTTAACCACCACATTTATCTATAACTATCTTTATAGTTATTTATGCGAGATCACAGCGCATTTAAATATCGGCAATAACAAAATAAATAAAAGCGCTGTTATCATCATCGCCCTTGTCTTAAAAAAATAACAAAACGGCCGGGCGGCCAAAGATTCCCGCGTCGTTAAACTGCAAATGGTCAATATAGCGCCGACAAAGAAAAACAAAGTTGATGATGGCTCTTTAAAGACAGAACGTCGTATTTTAAATTTTAAAGGTGTCATCGTATAGGCGAGAAAAAGTGGTCACAATAATTTATTCATTTAATAAATACTTTTGTCATATATTTTGAAATAACGCCAGAAAAAAAATAAAATGATTTTGCCAAATTTCAGTTTTTTGCAAAATTTAGGAAGTATTTAGATTTTATTATAAAAGGACACTATATTGCTCAACTTTCCTCTAATTATTCCACCTCTATTGACGTCCTGTATAACCGTGATGCGGGGTCTTTAAACAAAATGTTTTTTTTTTTGTTACTAGGTATCTTTTTATAGTTTTAAGTATAGTTGTAACAACTGGTAATTGAGAATTTTCCTGTGTCGCTTAAAACTTAAAATGTGGCCTATTTTCAATTTCTATTAACATCCTCACTCACAACCCCTTACTTTACAGATGTCACTACGCTGCACATTTTTCAGATATGGAATCACATGACAAAATGGGTTTAAATTATTGATCAAGAAGTTATATTATGATCGGTATTAAGTCTTATGAATTATTTCAATTATTCTTTATAATATTTACGTGAAACCTACTTATATCTTAAAATTTGTTCCACATATTTTTTGTATATTAGTTTTTAGTTAATTAAGTGGAACGGGCTTTTTATTTAAAAACTTGACCCTCTTGAACACAAAATGAAGGAAACAATGTTTGTTGGAATTATAACTTGTATTAAACTTTGTTGGTAATTTTGTAAAAATAGCTTTTTATATATATTTTTGTATTAATTTTTGTCTCAAAAACATATTTTGGTAAGTAATTATTTGTTTATAAAATTTAACTTTTAAGAAATTTCAATATGCCTCCACCCTTAAGTATATCACTTATCACTTGACCACCACATAAATGACACCGTGTTGTATGTTCAAAAAAAATAATAAAAACATAATTGGCAGCATCATCCCATATCTTAAAAAAATATCCAACACGGCCGCGTAACCGGAGATTCCAGCGTCGTTGAAAACCTGACTCAAAGAAGCCAAAAGCCAAGTCCACACAGCTAAAATAAATCGTTCCTAGATATGACGCTTCGCGGCAGCACCACACGGTGCACGAAACTGAACGGCAATCCGATAGTCGACCGGGTACACTTTTTAACACAGGATTGCGTATCTTCCCAAATATTCAATCAACGCCATAAGTACCATTTCTCCAATGAGCATTAAAAATACAGTTTTCTATGTGAAATTACGAAATAGCCTAAGAGCTTATCTTTTAAACGCATAGATGGCGCTGACTAACACGTCTGAAGTTAGTTATACCATGCGCCCATGGCTTTTAAACCCTATAGGCACGAAATTATATTGGCATTAGTGAACATATTTCGGTATAACTTTGGAACCGCTTGGAACATTTTCATAATTTTTTTACAGTAATAAAAATAAAAATAAAGTTATTGAGAATAGATCTGAGATTGAAAATTTTGTTTTAGATTTAAAAAATTTAAAGTTAGAGTAGTTTTAGTTTTTTTGTTAGTTTTCATGTTTGTAACGTTACTATTAAGCATATTTTCATAAATAATTGGAAATGGCTTAACAGGGTTTTTGATCAAGCAAAAGCATCTATTTTCCAATTTCTCCAAAAGAGAGAAAAGGATGAAGGTTAAGAAATGAGAGTTTGGTAAAAAAATCAGATATAACATCGACAAATTGGACTTGCCTACTGTTGTTTCCTAGAGGTTATATTTAAGCATGACTTACTCGGGCAAGCATAGCAATGGAAATGTGTCTGCTGGGTGTATCTTTTAATTCCCACTTTGGTAAATAGAAAAAGATCCTGGAAATATGGAAACTGGACATGAACAAGGTGGAATACATAGAAATATGATAGCAACTTTCATTTTACTCCGTACTTTAAAATGCCTGGAAAAGATAAAAAACTACTTGAAATTTCCAGAAAAATGAATATTGAATGCCTGGGATATAACATGTCTAAAAAAGTCCCAGTGGTTACAAATAGCTGGAAGATACTTCAAGATCCTTGAATAAGCAGGAAATGAGATCCTGGAAATGTGGAAGCCGGACACGATCAACAAATATTATAGCAACTTCCAAGAAGTACCTTCAATTGCCTGGAAAAGCTAAAATATTACTTGGAATTTTATAAAAATAAATACCGAATGTCTGGGTTATAATACGCCTGGAAAACCATGAAGAATACGTTAAATAATTAAATAATTTCTGGATTAAAATAGGAAATAATTCTCATAATACCTGGGATATATTAAGCTTGAAAAACAGTAAAAAATATCAAATGTAATTCGCTTTTTCCATCTGACACAGTAAAAATAAAACCACTATACACTTTTCTTCACAAAATGGTGAATTTTCTTTAAACCAAGAGTACCATTCCTCCAATGAGCATTTATATTAGAGTGTTCTATGTTCAATTCTGAAATCCATTAAGAGCTTTATTTTTAAATGCATAGATGGCGCTGACTAACACGCTTGAAGTTCGCAACCAGAAGATTATATTGGCATCAATGAATATATTTTGGTATAACTTTGGAACCGCTTGCCATAAGTTCATAATTTTTTTACACTAATAAAGTGGAGTTTTTGAGGATGGATCTGAATGGTATTGTCAATTAAACGCTTCATATAAAACAACACAAAGCATCTTTCCCAAACCAATTCGAACAAAAGAAATCAATTAAAACTCGAAGCGAAACTTTTAACAACGCAGCCAGATTTCCCGCAGTTTCGAAATGCATCAAATTATCTTCCTTATTTAAACCTAATTTAAATACAAATTAGTTTCTTCGAGTCGCCCCTCCCGTCCGGATTTTACACCATTTTCTATGATAATATTCCGCTAATTGTGCTAATGGAATCAAGGTTCGTAATAAAGGGCATTAGCTAAATAACTAATTTATTTTCGGCACGATGTGAAATTGAATCCGAGAGATGCAGCATGAAATTTCACTTTAGAAGTTGAGTCGTTACGATGTTTGCGTGTTCATTTATTTTTTATGTAAAAAAAAGGCATAAAGGCATAAAGAGTTTTTAGGCGAAATTTGTTGAGGCATCCAAAAAAGAAATTTGTTAGGGGTGTAAATATTTTTTGCGATTTTCCCTTGTACAGTAATGGAATTAGTAATATTTAAATTAATTTATATTAGTAGATTAATTTTATATTAGTAAGTGGGAGTGTGAACAAGTACCACAAAAAGGAAGGACTTCATGTATGGGGGCAATCAATGTATTTAGAAGGAAGGAATCAGCAACCTATGGCACGATAATTTTTCTCCTCAAACCTCACATATATTCATTAATTCTTTATAATTATTGCTCTCGTCCTCACAGCCTATTTTGCCTATCGTTTTTTTAAAATAACGCTTGCCATTACATTTTTACGAGTAAAATCTCACTGGATTTCTCGCATATTTGCTTTGGTGCCGAATTCAATGACAGAATGCCTCTTTCACCTTAGAATTAAAAATTGTTATCAGCTTTTGCAATTAAAAACGTCCATTGTCCATTGATAAAGGGAGAGAGAGAAAACGAAAACAGAGTAAAAGGGTCGAAGTCCAGGCAGTTGACCTGGACTTTTTTAAATGTATTTAATTTATTTATTATGAGGCAGGAATTTTACATATTCATACCTTTAGGATATATCATAGAAACAGGATTTTAAATAAATGTATAGAGTTGACAAAAAGGCAGACTGCATTGGGCACTTTTAAATCACTATAAGCTTTTCCTCACAAAAATAGTACCATTCCTCCAAAAATTTTAAATTCATTTAAAATACAGTTTTCTATGTGCAATTGCGAAATGCCTTAAGAGCTTACCTCTTAAACGGATAGATGGCGCTGACTTACACGCGTGAAGTTAGCAACGAGCTCGTAGCCATGGCTTTTAAGCCTTATAGACACAAGATTATATTGGCATCAGTGAATATATTTTGAAATAACTTAGGAACCGCTTAGAATATTTTGCCATTAGAGTAAAAGGGTCGAAATCAACTGCCTGGACATTTTTAAATTTATTTTATTTATTTATTATGCGGCAGGAATTTTACCTTCTAGGAATCTACGGGAAGCATATTTATACCTTTAGAATATATATCATGGAAACAGGATTTTTAATAAATGTATAGGGTTGAGAAATAGGCAGACTGCATTTGGCACCTCTATGTAACAGAACGGAACATTGGTAGACATTTAACATTCAGTGTTCCAGACAGATAATGCTCCGACTGCCTGGGACTTAGGCTGCCTTTATTTCTATTCTATTCATGGAAATATCCATAAAATTCCAATCTTTAAAATTCTCTTTTTCCATCCGATACAGTGAAAATAAAATCACTATAAGGTTTGCCTCACAAAAACGGTACCATTCCTCCAAAAATTTAAAATTCATTTAAAATACAGTTTTCTATGTGCAATTGCGAAATGCCTTAAGAGCATACCTCTTAAACGGATAGATGGCGCTGACTAACACGCGTGAAGTTAGCAACGTGCTCGTAGCCAAGCCCTATAGACACAAGATTATATTGGCATCAGTGAATATATTTTGGTATATCTTGGGAACTCCTTAGAATATTTTGCCATTACAATGGTCAAATATGATCATTCAATTTTTAGCATATTTAGAGTTAGAGTTAAAAGAGTAAGAGTTTAAGTTAGAGTTAAAAATTGTTTTCAGCTTTTGCAACTAAGAACGTCCGTTATTCCATATAGCAAATCTGACGAAATCTGGAAGAACTGTTTTCTGATACCACTATGATAAAGGGAGAGTTAAGTACCCTTAATAATCTGAGAGAGAGAGAGAGAGTACAACTCAATTGCCTGGAAAATTTTTTTATTTCAGACACTTGAGTGCATTAGATCACACGACAGAGAGAGAAAAATAGAAGAGAGTAATTATTTCCAACTGAATTGCCTAGAAGATGTTGTTTTACTATTCCAGGCATTTGAGTGCATTTAACCATCTGAGAGAAAGTAAGAAAATTCAATTCAATGTATTTGCCTAAAAGGTTAATTTATAATTATAATAACGAAATAAGAGCTTATCTCTTAAACGGATAGATGGCGCTGGCTAACACGCGTGAAGTTAGCAACGTGTTCGTAGCCATGGGTTTTAAGCTCTATAGACACAAGATTAGATTGGTCATCAGTGAATATATTTTGGTATAACTTGGAAACCGCTTAAAATATTTTGCCATTACAATGGTCAAATATGATCATTCAATTTTTAGCATATTTAGAGTTAGAGTTAAAAGAGTAAGAGTTTAAGTTAGAGTTAAAAATTGTTTTCAGCTTTTGCAACTAAGAACGTCCATTATTCCATATAGTAAATCTGACGAAATCTGGAAGAACTGTTTTCTGATACCACTATGATAAAGAGAGAGTTAAGTACCCTTAATAATCTGAGAGAGAGAGAGAGAGAGAGAGTACAACTCAATTGCCTGGAAGATTTTTTTATTTCAGACACTTGAGTGCATTAGATCACACGACAGAGAGAGAAAAATAGAAGAGAGTAATTATTTCCAACTCAATTGCCTAGAAGATTTTTTTTACTATTCCAGGCATTTGAGTGCATTTAACCATCTGAGAGAAAGTAAGAAAATTCAATTCAATGTATTTGCCTAAAAGGTTAATTTATAATTATAATAACGAATTAAGAGCAATTATAATAACGAAATAAGAGCTTACCTCTTAAACGGATAGATGGCGCTGACTAACACGCGTGAAGTTAGCAACGTGTTCGTAGCCATGGGTTTTAAGCTCTATAGACACAAGATTAGATTGGCATCAGTGAATATATTTTGGTATAACTTGGAAACCGCTTAGAATATTTTGCCATAAATTTTTTACGAGTAAAATCGGTCAAAATATGATC
Organism: Anthonomus grandis grandis; assembly: GCF_022605725.1. Classification (NCBI taxonomy): domain Eukaryota; kingdom Metazoa; phylum Arthropoda; class Insecta; order Coleoptera; family Curculionidae; genus Anthonomus; species Anthonomus grandis. The sequence continues at coordinate 3,496,417 of NC_065560.1, forward strand.
ATTTAATTTCTCGCATATGACCGAATGTTAGTGTTGAAATTTAGAGTTAAAAATTATTCCATATAATAAATCAACAACTCAATTGCCTGGACATTTTTTTTTACTATTCCAGGCATTTGAGTGCATTTAATTTATTTGTCTAAAAGATTAATATATAATTATAAGAACGAATTCCCTGTAAAATAGCACACGTATACAGCATTACTTACCGTTAAAGTATGTCGAACACTAAAGAGATTCCTTTGTGCCTAGGCCCTTTTGCCTTTCATTTCATACTACATAATTAGGAAAATTACTAAATAATTATGTAGCGTACTATTTTAAATAGCTTAAAATGTATGTATGAGACAGGAATTTTACCTTCTAAGAATCTATAGAGAACATATTTGTACCTCCAGGATATATGATGAAAACAGGATTTTAAATCAATGAGCTCCATTTAGCACTTCTATGCAATATTAAGGGTATATTATTAAAGAAAACCACCAAGGGATAAACCGGTATATAAGTACTGGAATAATAAAGGATTTAAAGATTTTCAGAACAGGTAAAGTGTTCACGGCATTTTCTAGTTCATTCAAAATATTGATCAGAGCTGTTCCTAATGGGTCTGCAGCAGTCGCCATGACGTGCAGGAGTAAAAGGCAACAGGCAATTTGTAAGAGTCTTGTTGTGATAGAGGACGTCATAATTTACACTAAAAAAAAAGTAAAAAATTAAGATATTATGTCTTAAGTATATAATTATAAATAAACGTGGTCTTCATCAATAGTAATTTTCTGGATACTACTTCTTCTCAAATGAGTATTCCAGGTTTTTTTTAATAACTCTATACTAGCCTAAGAATTTTAATCATAATAATGCATTGATTGAGTGATTTTGTCCACTGGCCTGCAAGTTTTCCGGACCTGACCCATGCTGACAAAAATTATTTTTTCCTTTTTAAAGCCCGTCAAAATTATAGTAAAGGCGAATCCCTTTAAGTGTTGAAATACAAAAAAAAATATTATAAAATTATAATACTTACATTTTTTATTAGAACACTTTAACGGAAGTATCAGTAGTTATCAAATGTTAAAAAAAAATATATAAAGTTACCTATTTATATAAATAACGACTATACTCATTACACTAAAATATAACTAGTTCCTTACTTATCTTTTTAAAAGCCGTTACGTTTTTTTTTTAATTAGTAAGTGGGTTTTATCACTAACGAAAAATTACCATGTATTATTTACTGTATAATGACTAATCCGTATCAGCTTCTTACCTTGTTTACAGCATTTGCCTTGTTTCAAGACATTTAAAGATAGCAACAAATGTTGCAAAGAGCTTTTTATGCAACATACAGTAGATCCGCGAGTTATTTTCGTCCCTAGGAAAGAAGGAAAATAAAAACTCCTGTGCAAACTTTCTTCCAAGTTTTTCTTCCCTGCACCCAGATCTAAACTAATTAAGAAAGTCGAGTTTCAATAAATCTTATGTAATCTTGAGGTTGACATGCTGAGTTTACTGGCGGTATAGTTTCTTCGCTGCAGTGTTTTGTGACCTATCAAAGGCATTTGATTGCGGTATACATTTTGCAATTCTTTTGTAATTTCTTATTTTTTCCAGGCAGTTGAAGGCATTTTTGATTTTTAGCCATATAAAAAAATTGTTTTTAATTGTTAGAATGACACTGAAGATATTAAAGAACTGACACAAGGATATGTCCGTAAAACCGTCTTAAGTCGAGATTTTGGCCCTTCTAAGTCCTATATTCTGGACCCAGTTTAAATATAAGCAAATAATTAATATACAATGAGTATTCATACGTAATTGGATAAATTGCAATAGAAAAACACAATTTTAGAATGATTCCGAGGATATTAAAGAACTGAGACGGATATGTCCGAAAAACCATCTAAAGTCGAGGTTTTGGCCCTCTTAAGACCTATATTCTAAACACAGTTTCATATTAAGCAAAAAATTTCTATAAAATGAGTGTATTCATACGTAATTGGATAAACCCCAATAGAAAAACACAATTTTAGAATGATTCCGAGGATATTAAAGAACTGAGACGGATATGTCCGAAAAACCGTCTAAAGTCGGGATTTTGACCCTCTTAATCAAATCAAATCAAATCAAAAATGGTTTATTTGTCAAAATGTACAGTTTTATAGGTCAATAAAAATTACAAAGAAAAAAAAATTACATTGACAAATAGGACTATTCTCTCGATTATAAAACCGTTTTCCCTTGTTAGCACAAGCAAAGAAGGGATGAAAAAGCCCTTTACAATTTACAGAAACAATTTTACAAAAATAAAAATAACGTTTTTATATAGGAATGCAAAGTAAGATATAGAATTAATTAACCTAAGATTTTAAGACAGGCAGCGGCAGTGCGACAACGGATGAGCGCAAGGAGAGAGGACAGACGAGGCGAAAAAAGACCCCAAAAAATAACCCCAAGATGCGTGCATCGGCCTAGGCTATTAAAAAATATACGTATGTATGTTGCGGAAAAAGAAAGAATAAAACTAAAAACGGGATTTTAAAATATAATCTCCGAACATTCCACTGAAAATTAGCATATTATATACACATGTATATCTTCTGTTACATGTTACTATTTCTTGTATTACATTTTATTATACGCATTATCACATTTTATATATCACCCTACTTGAATTAATTGCCAATTATTTGTTCCATAAGTAGTTTAGATTTTATTTGACCAGAGAAAGCTCCCAAGGGCATTTGCTTTATGTCATTGTTTAAGCCATTCCACATTTGAACAGCTACATACTTAAAAGAACGTTGAAATGCTGCGCTACTATGCAATGGTACGATAAAAACGTTATTTCGTGTGGCATGCGCATGTTCGAATTCTTGAAACTGACTTCTTAAATTAAATGGTTGATTATTATTTACTATGCGATATACAAAATTATACATATGTAGCTTTCTTCTATTGTTCATATTTAATATTTTATTATTATTGAGATAAGGCGATATATGGTTTCTATAGGGGATACTATAAGAGAATCTCATACAGGAATTTTGGACTTTTTGTATAATTTTTTTATTTTGTGAAGATAAAGAATTTCCATAGACTACGTCACCATAATCAAACAATGACAAAATAAGACTATCGCACAATAAGTACTTTTGTTTTGCCGATAAATTTCGTTTAAACTTAAAAAGTTTTTTTAAACGTAAATAAGCAGTTTTCGTTTTATTTTTTATGTGTAATTCAAAAGAGAGAGAGCTGTCAAATATAACGCCTAAATTTTTTGCCTCGGAAACAACAGGAATTGAAGTATTATCAATAGATATAGGATTTAAGGATAAGTTGTGTTCGAGCCTTTGCCTTATATTAAAGTTGGAGCACATAATAAGAATTTTAGATTTTGTGGCATTAAGCTTAAGATTATGATTTTCTGCGTATTTATGTAGACTAATTAAATCACTATTAAAATTTTGATAGAATAGATTTATATTATTAAGGTGAATTGGAATATAAACTTGGGAATCATCGGCATATTGTTGCAAAGTGGCGTGTTTTATTACTTTGTACATATCAGCCACGTAAATAGAGAAAAGTAACGGCGATACTATAGAGCCTTGAGGTACTCCCTGGTTAAAAGGTGTAAATTCTGAGTAATGCTTTTCAGACTGCCGAACCACCATAACACAACTGTCTCTATTACGCAAATAATCCTTGAAAAAATTTACACCGCTCTCTGAAATACCAATATATTTTAATTTTGCCAATAACATATCATGGTTAATCGTGTCAAAAGCCCTACTAAAGTCCAATAAGGCCATACATGTTGGCTGACCATTCTCCTCATTTACCCTAATATCATTTAAAATACCCACCAAACTTGTAGACGTGCTAAAGTTTTTTCTGAAACCGGATTGACAATCGGGGATAATTTTATGTTTATCAACAAAATTTGAAATTTGATTAAAAATATGTTTTTCCAGAATTTTAGATGATGCTGGTAGAATACTAATTGGTCTGAGATCTTTATGCTCTTTTGGATTTGAATTTTTTGGAATCGGTTTAATAATTGCCCTTTTCCACACATTTGGAGACTTTTGTTGAAGAATACATTCGTTAATAATATGCAATAAAGGACTTAAGCAAAAAGGCAAACACAATTTTATATCTTTTATAGAAATACCATCGATTCCCGTTGCATTTGATTTAATAGTCGAGATTATTTTAATCATATTGTCTTGGTCCAAAAGCTGGAAATTAAGTTTTATATTATTTATGGTATTATTTTGATAAAATTCAATACATTCTTTACTTGTAGTATCAGGTAGGGTAGAAACAGTATTAAAAAAATTGCCAATATCTGTTGGATTTGATATGTTAGTAGGTAGCTCGTTTTGATATCTTTTTCCTTTAGTTAAGAATAGTTTATCTGCTATTCTCCAAAATTCTTGTCCTTTTTTGTTTGATAATTGATTAAAAAATGTTATTTTTTCTCGTATTATAGCATGTTTTGTGTAGTTTCTTAGCTGTTTATAATATTCAAAATGAGGCTGAGATTTACTTTTCAGATATTTTTTATGAGCACGATCACGTAATTTGATAAGAGTTTTTATATTTTCGGTTATCCATGGACAGTATATTTTCTCTTTAATAATTTTATTTTTAGTCGGAGCATGTGTATTTAAAAGCTGTAAAATATGTTCATTAAAAAACTGCACTTTGTCATTAATATCTATAAGGCGGTACATCTGATCCCAATTTATAAGCAAACCATCGTTTATAAAATTTTCCATATTTATGTTGTTATAAACTCTGAAAGTCATGGATTTTTTTTTAACCTTTATGTTATCATATTGAAATATTGAATAAATCAGATTATGATCCGTGATTGTTTCTGCTATGGCAAGCGACTCTGAGTTTAATGACACCAAATCATTACTGCAAATTATATAATCAATAAGGGTACCATCACCAGTGTTCATGTTAATTCTTGTTGGTTCTGTAATACGCTGTGAAACATTGAAATATTCTAAAATAAATTTTAATCTATTTGAATATGTATTTTGTTTTAAAAAATCAATATTGAAGTCGCCTGTTATAATTACGTAATCGAAACTTAAAGTTAACCTAAAAAGATCCTCCAAGTTATCTAAAAAAGCTGGTATGCTATTGGCAGGTGCACGATATATCGTAATAAGGGCGAAAGATCGTTTTTTAATTGAGAATGATATGCCCAATACTTCCAAATTATTAAAAGCCAAATTTAAGTTGTTAAATGTTACAGAATTTTTTATATATAGTGCAATTCCTCCACCACGGCCCTCTCTGTCTTGTCTTATTAACTTATATCCTGGCAAATTGAAACATTGGGTTTCACAGTTTTTATCTAGCCAGGTTTCGGTAAGGGCAAAAAAATCAAAAGGATACTGTGACATATACCAAGAAAATTCGTCAAATCCTGTATTCATTGACCTGATATTTAAGTGACCCACCGATAGGTTTCCCATAAAATTACCTACCAAATCCTGCATGATATTTTGATTATCCGATACACGCACACTACTGAGATCATTAGCCATAATCTATACAATTAATTTTAGTTTTAGCCCCCCGTACCCCTCCCCAAGCTCCCCCGACCACAACTGCAGCACCAATCCTGCCATAACCAATTAATATAAAACCCTGCATCTTCAAAACAATAACACAGCAAAGCACCGGTACGCATATATACAACCACTCCAGATATATAAATTCATACCCCTTGAAATGGCAATACCTTTTAACAACAGTTTAAAAGAAAGAAAATTATCCTAGTAAACCAACCCAAATATTAAAAACGAAATTATAACAACACCAAACAACCCCACAGAATATTTTAAATATGTATTTAACATATTGAAAAACAGCAGAAAAAATCTAACTTTTCCTACCCTTACCTAATCCTAATTACAAAAATTATGTTCTTGTTTATTCATTCATTTCTTTTTTTCTTCAGAAATATAGTGTGCAAATGACAATAAAAGAAAACATATCAAAAAGTACTTACAATTCGGTGTTAAACACAATCGCTTTATTCACTATTTTTTAATCCGGATAATTCTATTTCGTTGCTAATTCTGTGCACAGAACCACCACACTTCACATATATGTTCCCATTAAGGGTCCATACATTTGTTTTCCCGAATTGATTTACTGCATTATTTAACAAGGCTAAACGGAGCCTTGTAAGGTCTTCCTTAATTTGGATACCACTTTTATGTAAATATTTACGCGATTTGAAAATGGACACACGCGCAGCGTCATTTGTGAACTGAACTAAGATCGCCGGTGGTCTATCGTTAAGGTTTTTAGATGGTACGCGATAGCATTTTTTGATGTCGGAATTCTGAATATTACATTTTAATTTTTTAGTAAAGAGGTCTTGAACTGTAGCACGTACATCTTCGCTTTCTTGAGCCTTAACACCAAAAATACGTATGTTGAGACTGCGCAGAGACTGTTCTTGGGAATCCATGTTGTCTTTTACTTGTTGATATTCCCCTTCTAGATTTTTAAGTTTTGCTTCCAGGGATGTTATTCTGTCATTCTGCTCCTTAAATCTTTCTTCGAATTTGTTCTCAACGATCCTAGCCACCTTGTCAGCTATCTCTTGGAGAAATTTGTCATTGAAGGTGGCCATAATCGTCGATTTAATCTCCCGAAGATCGGCCGATGACAGACCCATATTTGTAGTTTTGACAAGCTTAAATTCAGCACCAAATTAGCAACTTTTACTGAAAACTTCACAACCACTGGATAAAGTAAACTTTAAAGTTTACTTTGCGATGCAGAGGAATAATTTTAAAAACTTGGGGACAATATATTTTAGAATTATTTGAGGAGCGGTCCTGAACGCAACCGATTAACTATACAGCGCCATATCCACATCTTAAGACATATATCCTGGATACACTTTAATAAAAAGCAAAAAATTATTATAAAATAAGTGTTTTTATATGTAATTGGATAAACTTTAATAGAAAAACACAATTTTAGAATGATTCCGAGGATATTAAGAAACTGAGACAGAGATATGTCTGACGCTACTTATCATACACTAATATTCGATTCATACACTAATATTGGCTTCAGTATAAAAAATGTTCTCTCACTTCTTCGCAGTTGAATTCCAGACAATTTTATACCCTGAATATAATTTTGTCAAATATTCTTCTGAATATCATGTTTTTTATTTTACAAGAATATTTTCATTATTAAATTAAATATTGGACCTCGAAGATTAAAGCTTGTCCTCGGACTCCATTACTAAAAATGGCCAATATTTTTGAAACGTTTACTGAAATAATTTTTAACTCTAATATTCATTTTTCGAGAATATTATGCTTTTTGTTTCACAAAAATATTCCCATTAATTAATCAGATAATGAACTTCAAAGAAGAGTGTTCACCTTGAAGAGCCAACATTACCCTTGGACATTGAGACTGTGAAAAAATGACTAATATCTCTGAAATTATCACTCGGACAATTTTGAACCTTGAATATCATTTTTCGAGAATATTTCTCTGAATATCATGCTCTTTGTTTCACACGAATATTCCCATTGAGTAATTAGATAATTAATTTCAAAGGGAGCGGTCACTTTGAAGAACAAATGTTGTCCTTGGACACTCCTGTAAAAGATGACCAATATCTCTGAAACTTTTACTCGGACAATTTTGAACCCTAAATATCATAGAATATTCTTCTGAATATTATGATTTTTATTGGGCCATTAACAAGTTTCAATACAATTTCCTATATGATTTGCATGCTCGGAATAATGGCAGTATGGATGTTTTGTAGCAATGTTTTATGACTTGTCAAAGGCATTTGACTGCGTTAAAAACTTTGCTATTTTGCCGATGATACCACAATTTAGACAAAGTTTAATGCTTTAATTTGAAAGAGATGTTCGTTATTAAGAAAGTTGCAATATCTATTACAATCATCTTCTGGCTGATTGAATTAGGATGCTTTTACCCAATTATAAAAAGATTTATGTGATTGTAATACATATTTGCTTTTATCTATATAATGTCCTAAGAGACGTTAATTACATCGTAAATTTAACCATATTAAATCAGACCTATAGAGTCAAAACCTTTATGTATCTTGACAGGCTCAATCATGAGTTGATTGTAAGTTTTATTCGCTTAGACTATGAATAAATATGAATATGAATTTTTCAAAATTCCTTACACTGATCAAAATATGATGAATATTCTCTATGAAACTTTTGATCGTCTGCAAACAATAAACCATAATTACCGATTAGATATGAACAAGATAGAACAATGAACTGTCTATGAAACTCTTATAAGACTAAACTCAAGATTATAATAATTTTTAATTTAATAATAATTAATTAGTTTTGCTAAAAAGTGCAGTCCTGCCAAACTGAGTAACAATAAATCAGATTAATTAACCCCCAAACTTGGTCAAAATATTGTGAGCAATTGTATCGAACGCTTAGGAGAAATCCGCATAGATGATTACCCTCAGATACCCTAAAGCCTCCCAAAGCTATTTGCTAATATCGCGTTAAGACTGTTACGGTTTTTTTATCTTAAACACGAAATAATAATTTCACGATAATTTACAATTTACAATTTACCGTCGCGTGGTGGCGCCACTAGAGACTAATAAGGCCGAAATTACGTTATTTTCTCTACTAAAATCGACAGGTTTAAATTACCAAAATAAAACGTAACTGTATATGTTTTATGTTAGGTTAGTAAGGTGGCCTATAAAGCGGTTTACCGCGGTGCAATTTATAAAGCTGCCATTTACTCGCTTTATTTACACGTAAAATATTTATACAACGGACACAAAATAAAAATTAAGTGCCAGTTTCTAGGGCGGATCTACACTAAACGTTCCGTAGCGTGAAATTGAAATAATCCTCTTAAATTCTTAAGCATTGCCATTTGGGTGGAATGAAATCACGTAAAGGAGTTACATTTCACTGATTTAAGGAATTTCTGTTATTCGCTTTAATGGCTTGGGGGGAAGGAGGCAAGGGCTTTATTTTGTTTTCGTTTTCCCGTTCAAGGAACCCCCCCACTTGCTATTTTAGTCGTTCGTTATTTGGGTCTTTCTATGATTATAGTGAACTAGCGTTATTTATTTAAAAATATAATCATTCTTTATTAACCAACTCAAATTTGGTTAACGAAGATCGAAACCGTGTTAATTTTTATTTTAAAATTGATCGGGTGTTAATGGTTTTTCAGGATCAAGGTAACTCTATTTTCTTTCATCTAAAGTCGCAATAATCCGTGTGCATATGACCATTTATTATGAACATTTTAATGCCAATATTTTCTGAAACAGAGTCGTACGTATCTGTAAAATAATTTCTTCTTATAAAATGCGTACATAAGCTCCGGACTAAATAATAGACACACTAAGATATTTCGTATTAATCATCGTTATACATCTCTTTTCAGTGGACTAATAAGACAGAGATGAAGAGTCTACGTGTCTCAGGTGACGTGACACATAGACCACTAGGTCGCAATGTTACGATTTTATCGAGATTTATAATAAAAAATTAAATATTTTCTTATATAAAATAAGATATTCCTTCCTACTATACCATAAAATATTTTTAATTACGATATTGATGTGCATTGACGCTCATAAATATAAAATTGTCTTCGATCTATGCATAAAAACGAGACTTGCCAAATATTTGCCACATAAAAATTCTGAAACTTCCGGACTATGCCGTAAAGATCAAATAAAAACGATGATCCTAGACAGCAACAGTAGGGAGCAACTCAATTTTGAATTTTCTTTTTAAACTCTGTCGTCGGTAATAATTTATGCATGCCTCATTCTCGTTTTTGGGAAGTTTGATTTTTTTCTGCTTATTCTAATCTCCATGTGTCATATGTAAGAGATAGCGCTTAATCTCTTCACAGGTTATTGTATAAACTCACTGCAAATATCTGTAGTAAAGAAAAACCGAAATCAAAAATGTGAAATCTGAACCTGTACAGCTGAACACCTGCAAATAAGCGTTGCAAGTCTGAATATTAGTCCGGTAAGGATTTTTAAAAGTGAAGCATTATATTCATTGAATTATTATTGTAAACATAAGAGAAATTAAATTATTTAAACTTAATTCTATAGAAACTTTGAATTTTTTAAATTCTGCTTTTCGTTCGAAATATAAAGTTAAACAAAAAATTCCCAATTAAATTTTTTTCAATAAGATATACTGTAGATATAGATAGAATAGATACTCTTTCATCTACCTCACTTAAAAAGACCTTTTGTCTTTTACTGTTGCAATTATACAGACATGAAAATACTCTAGAAGACAAAATTACCAAAGACGTCAAAGATTAAACATCCATTAGTCAAATATCGAGCATTTACCACACAATATTAAAATTGAAATAAATAGAAGGTGGTATACGAATTTTTAATTTAACTTCTCCATAATATAATATTAATATTTTTGTATTATAGCATTAAAATATTAAATACTATTACTGTTGCACTTACTTGTGACAAAACCCTAAAAATCATACAATTATATTAGAATATTAGTCCGGTAAGGATTTTTTTTTTGAGTGGATTGAATTAAATTAATATAAAAAGTCTAATATTGGTGTTTGTTAAGTATCTAGTGTATAAAAATAAGATAGAGATGAAAAGTCTACCTGTGACAGGTGACATGGTGATAAAATTTGATATTCCTTATCTCACTCACACCAGTTTACATCTCATAAATTTGTATGCAAGTTGAGGGTTGTAATCTTACGATTTTTTTCTGGATTTATAATTGAAAATGAAATATGTTTACTGTTGTGTCTATATGTAACAAAATCCTAAATATCAAACAATTTTCAGCCCGAAATAATGATATGCATTAAATGAATCTGGACGCAGACCTATACAGCTGAACACCTGCAAGTAAATTCTAAATATTGGTACATGTTAAGTTTATATTAGGGCATAAAAATTCTTAAAAGTCCTGACTATGCCGCTCAGATCAAAGAAAAATGGTTATCCTTAACAGCAACAATAGTGAGCAACTTGATTTTAAATTTTCTTTTAAAACTCTATTTAAAGAGTGCGCTAAAAATGTTAAAATTCATTCCTTCTATACCATAGAATATTTTGACTACGATTTTGTATATTTTCAGATAAAGAACAGTATTGGTTCAAATCTATTTAAACTATTATTCAGTATTTCCTTGAAATTGTTAAATCCTATATTATGTATAAATAAGTACACTATAAAAATTGAAAATATTAAATCCGAACAGATGGAACTGAACACCTGCAAATAAGCGTCAAAACTCTAAATATTAGTCCGGTAAGGCTTTTTAAAAGTGGATAAGTTTGCATTCATTGAATTATTATTGTAAACAGAAAGGAAATTAAATTATTTAAACTTGATTTTATAGACACCTTAGATTGTAGTTCATAAAAAATATTGGCATGCATAAATATTAGTACAAGTTAAGGGTATAGAACATAAAAATGTAGATCAGACCAGAGAACATGAATTCTGATTGACTATAACTACAACACTTAATTGGCTTTTTGTGTTTTGTTTTAAATCCTGCTTTTTGTTCGAAATATAAAGTTAAACCGAAAGTTCACAATTAAATTTTAGTTAATTAAGATGGAAATGAAAGAGATTACCAAAGACGTCAAAGATTACACATCCTTAGTCAAATAACGAGCATTTATCACACTATATTAAAATTGAAATAAATAGAAGGTCGTATACGAATTTTTAATTTAATTATTTTTAAATTATTTTAAATATTTTTTTATTATGGTATTAAAATATTAAATACTTTTACTGTTGCACGTATTTATGACAAAATCCGAAAAATTATACAATTTTCAGAGCGAAATAAACACATAAATTTATAAGATCCGGAACTGTAGCATCGAAAATGTGAATATTAGTCCAGTAAGAAGAGAGTTTTTTTTGAGTGGATTGAATTAAATTAATATAAAAAGTCTGATAATAAGTGTTTGTAGATATTGGTACCTGTTAAGTATCTAGTGTATAAAAATTCTTAAACATCTGGACTATGCCGCACAGATCAAAGAAAATATTATCCTCGAAAGCAACTTAGTTTCGAAATTTGAAATTCTGTCGTTTATAATAATTTAACTTGTGTTCATGTATATGGACGCTCATAAGAATTTTAAGCTATCTGTGACTTTTTTCCAGACATTTGGAGTATTTTATTATTTAATTGGCATTTTTAATTATTGATGATATTTTTGAAAAATTTTTCACGATTTTTTGTGACTTTGAGGTGCATAAAATTTGTTTGTTTGTTACACTTTTATAGGTCTTTAGAGACTTTTGCAAGATTTTTAAGAAGAAATTAAAATTTTTTCCAAACATTTAAACTAAAACGATGGAATTTGAAGGCTTGAAGTGCATAGAAGAATTAATTTGTTGCAGGTAAATAAAATATTTTTTTTAGGCTTGAAAGTCCATGGATAATAATTTTTCATTATTTCCAGGCAATTGACGCTAATTTTCAATTTTTCCAGATATCTAAAATATTTTTTTTCAGGGTACTTACGTAGTTTTTTGCCCTGCAAGTAGTTTTTTCCCAAAGTATTAAATGTTGTTCAATTTGTAGACAGAAAAGAGTGTCAAGGAGTGGCGCAGAGGTACAGCATCCCTCGGGAATCCGAATCACCCCCTGTATATGATCCTTTTTTTAATGAAAAATGCCTTTAAATTTATTGGACTTTTTTCCCTCTTGTTTTTTAAAGCAATTTATTTTTACTAAATATTTAAATAAAAAATCAGGAATTATTTACCTATTATGATTATAGAAAATTAGCTAAAAAGGTGAAAATACTAAAAAATCACAACAAAATCATAACTCCTAAACAAAACAAAAAAGATACGGTGTGATTCGGATTCCCCGAGGAGTGCCCTACCTCTGCGCCACCCCTTGACTATGTATTATTGATAATTATTTTATTAGACAATTAGTAAAGAAACAACTTTAAAATAAAATTATTTATGAAAAATGCTCGGACTAATAAAACATCGCCAACTTAGACTCTTAGTTTGCAATGGGTGCAAGTGAGACAAAAATATCAATATCCTGGTGCCATCTTTCTTATTTTATAGTCCAGGCGTTTATATAATAACGAAATTCCTGCTTGCAAAAAAACTCATCTGAACCAAATTTTGATTTCACATTGAATAATACGTGCATCATTCTCGTTTTTGGCAAATTTGATAGTTTTCAAACATCTAAATAATATTTTTCCTTTTTTTTTGTAATTTATTAAATGCCTACGTCCAACCTTCGCTTGAAATAAGTGCGAGTAAGACGGAAGTATTAATGCACTAGCGTCATCTTAATGGGGAGTTTAATGTAAATGTTTTTTTTATCTTTTCGTCTCAATATATATCCTGCATTTTCACTCTGTTTTCTTGTAATTTTTTTAAAATATTTATTATTGGTAATTATTTTATTAGACAATTATTAGTAAAGAATCAACTTTAAAATAAAATTATTTACGAAAAATGCTCGGACTAATATAACATCGCGAACTTCGACTCTTAGTTTGCAATAGGTGCAAGTGAGACAAAAATATCAATATCCTGGTGCCATCTTTTTTATTTTATAGTCCAGGCGTTTAATGTAACCTTTTTTCATTTAATTATTTTCATTTGCTTGTTATTCTTTTTCTTGTAATTTTTTGAAAAATTAAAAAAAAAGCCAAATTTGCTTCTGATCAGGTTTTTTTTATGAAAAACACCTGGAGTAAAACAACAAACTGAACGTCCAATTTAGCTTGAAATAAGTGCAAATAAGACCGAAATATCGATGCCCTAGCATCATCATTATTTAGTCCAAGCATTTTACATACGTATATATTTTGTTTTTTTTTCTGCTTTCTGACTCTTTTTGTATTAAAATGTTTAAATTATGATCTTCGTGTAATTTTTTTTTAATTAATAAAAAAATGGTTGCAACGAGTGCGAGCAACGTAATAACAAATCCAGACCTGTACAGCTGAATACCTGCAAATAAGCGTCGACCGTCATGAATATTAGTCCGGCAAGGACTTGCAATGAGACATTATATTTATTGAATTCATATTGCATTAAAGATCAAAATTATTTAAACTCGATTTTATAGATACCTTTGATTGTATTTGATAGGGATTATTGATATTTATAAATTTAAGTACAAATTAAGTGTATAGGGAATAAAAATTCGTAGACTGCCGGACTATGCCGTCAGATCAAAGAAAATAGTACAGTCGTCGACTGTATTTTATTGGTTTTTCGTGTTTTCTCTTAAGTCCAGCTGTTTTGTTTGGAATATACAGTTACACAGAAAATTTACAATAAATTCTTATGCAATAAAATGTAGATGAAAGAGAAGTACTTGACTTGAAAACATCTTTTGTACTTTACTGTTGCGGAGGATAAAAATTGCAAGTATTACATGAAATATAAAAATTTGATGTAATTTCAATTTTCCAGTGACCGTAAACTGTGATTTATAGAATTAGAATGGCTATCAAATTTTTAACCGTCAGATCTGTCCTGCTCGCACGACTCCCTATCGATTTCGCGCATTGCACATTTTTCCCTGGATATTTTCGTCCATTATTCTTTTTTGATGGCCATTTCATTGAACCCCTGATCATAAATTTACTTTATTTATTTTTGTTCAGATTTCTAACCACTATTAATCATATTAGATTGTATCGGCCGGCTATATTCAAGTATTAAACTGCTCCTTGAATAAATCCATTAAACTTTTCTTTTTCCCATTTAAATTTGCCTTCGTTCGGTATAAATTGACGATTAAATGAATCTCCAGTTTGTTTTTTTTTCTGGAGGAAACTGTCGTCATTATTTATGGATTTCTTTGTTTGGCACTAATTAATGAATGCAAATCCTGAGACTTGTTTAATTCAAGTATAATAAATTTAGCGAATTTAATTGATACAAGGCCCTCGTTATTGTATTTAACTATATTAGTATGATTAAATATTAAAAAAAAATATGTTTTACGTCATGTTCCTAATTCTAGGGAGATCATTGGGATGTTCGGAGATATTCCGAAAGAAAAATAAAAAATCCGTGGTTTAAAATAAATAACGCTTCACCCTGAATGAAGGTTTTTTCAAATGGATGATAAGACGTTTCGTCTTTTACCGATCATCATCAACTTTTTTCTATGACGTTTATTTTCTTTTACGTCAACCAAATAACGTAAAAAAAAATAAGTTAGATTTTTTGCTGGGATATTTGAGGAAATATTCACGCTTATTAAATTGAGAATTAAATTAGGCAACTTTGCCGTTATTTAACCGATTTATTCCAATTTTCGAGATCTTAACCATTGAACTTGGGACCACCTGTATTAACCTAAAAATATGTTTTAAATCCTATATTTATTAAGATTATTGAAGTATTAATTATGTTCCCTATACATTAAAGCATTTGTTTAAATATATTGTGTGATTTATTAAATATTCATTCAATAATGATCATTTAAGTCAAATTTAACGGTATTTTTGTTCCAAATTTTTGAGTAAATTTTCCCGGTCTTTCGAGTAACTTTTCTTTTATATATTCCATTAAATATTATTCCATAATACCTTTTAGGAATTAACAGTAGTTTTTAAATTAATTCCAGGCATTTAAAAGGTTCCTTAGAAATTATCAGTCATTTCTGGTGAAGGTATTTAGACTTGTAATTAAAAGTTTAAGATGTCTTATTTTTTTAGAAAGTTGACGCTCTTCTGAGTAGGAAAATCCAGTTTTCGCAACTTCCAGGGTTTTGAGAGTATTGTTTTCTTTAATTACAGGTGTTCAATTTTTTTAGGATTTGGAAATAATTTTTTTAATTTTTCTTAGCATATAAATGAATTTTGATTTTATTCTAGGCATTTGACGCCTTCCCAAGTATAGAAATATTTTTTTTGCTACTTCCAGGCTCTTGAACGTAATTTCTTTCTTTTGTTCCAGGTGTTCGATTATTTTAGGAAATAGAAATAAATTTTTTTATTTCGATTTTATTCCAAGTATGTGACGCATTTTTTCATGTTTATTCCATGCTTTTGACGCCTTTTTAAGTATTGGAATATTTTTTTTGCTACTTCCAGGCTCTTGAATGTCATTACTTCTCTTATTCCAGGTGTTCGATTATTTCAGGAAATAAAAATATTTTTTTAGATTTTTTTTATTTCGATTTTATTCCAGGTATGTAACGCATTTTTTTCATGCTTTTTCCATGCTTTTGACGCCTTCTGAAGTATTGGAATAATTTTTTTGCTACTACCAGACTCTTGGGCGTCATGTGTTCGATTATTTCAGGAAATATACATACATTTTTTGTTTTTTTTTCATGATTTTTCCATGCTTTTCAGGAAATAGATATTAATTTTTTATTTTTTTTTATTTCGATTTTATTCTAAGTATGTGACGCATTTTTTGCATGATTTTTCCATGCTTTTGACGCCTTCCCAAGTATTAAAATAATTTTTTTGCTTCTTCCAGACTCTTGGGCGTCATTATTTATTTTATTCTAGATGTTCGATCATTTCAAGAAATAAAAATTAATTTTTTATTTCAGTTTTATTCCAAGTAAGTGACGCATTTTTTTCATGATTTTTCTATGCTTTTGACGCTTTCTCAAGTATTGGAATAATTTTTTTGCTACTTCCAGGCTCTTGAACGTCATTTTTTCTTTTGTTCCAGGTTTTCGATTATTTCAAGAAATAGAAATAATTTTTTTTATTTTTTTTATTTCGATTTTATTCCAAGTATATGACGCATTTTTTTCATGCTTTTTCTATGCTTTTGACGCCTTCCCAAGTGTTGGAATAATTTTTTTGCTACTTCCAGGCTCTTGAATGTCACTACTTCTCTTATTCCAGGTGTTCGATTATTTCAGAAAATAGAAATACATTTTTTGATTTTTTTTATTTCTACTTTATTCCAGGTATGTAACGCATTTTTTTCATGCTTTTTCCATGCTTTTGACGCCTTTCCAAGTATTGGAATAATTTTTTAGCTACTTCCAGGCTCTTGAACGTCATTTTTTCTTTTATTCCAGGTATTCGACTATTTCAAAACATAGAAATAAATTTTAATTTTTTTTGTAAATTTAATTTAATTCCAGGCATTTGACGCTGTTTCTTTACATAATTGCTTACCTTTTCCAGGTTTTTAGAAGTAAATAATTATTTCATCCAAATATCTTTTAATTTGACGCAATTTTGCCAAGCAATTTAGACATAAAAAAAATAAATTAAAAAAAAGACAAACAAAATTAATGTAAACAAAAATAATGACATTTTTCAGCTTCTTTGCAATACCCTTGGCGACGCACAAGTACATTCAATAAATCCCAACAAAATGAAAATAATATTTAAAGTTCATGACTTTGATCATCCAATGAAACGTAACATTTTATGTTAAATCGGGCGAAATGCCTTTGAAAAAACAAATAAAACATATTGCCGCCCTTATTACATATAACTAACTCAGCTATTTGAGCTGGGGGTAATAATTTATTCCTTGGTGTGATTGCTTGTAAACGAACGATATATCCGTGATAGTTTTATGTTTATGCGCCAGCAACAAATCACACGTATATATACCATCTGGTTTAATTAAAAGTAAAATTAACGTCTCGCCATTTGAAACAATAAAACGGTATTAATGAGATCGCCAGTTTTGTTTCGCTGGGCTATTGTAAAATAGCGGCAATGATTAACGAGACTCGTAATTAAAATTTCCGGAATATTATCCGAGATCCTCCCGAAAAGTTTCAGATTTTAATTGTCGCTACCGGAAAATATGTTGATGATTAAAAACTGTATGTGATGATTTTTCTGGATTAGTGTATATAGATTTTACATAAAATTATTGCAACAGAGATTTTTTTGTATAAAATACGATGAAACTACCTGGAAATTAAGAGAAATGCGTAATTCAAATGCCTAGGAGAAGTGTGTTTTTTTTTCTCAAAAAAAACTGCTACAATTAAATTCTTTCGGAAATATGAATGTTTTTTAAGATTTTAATTTCAAGAACAAATTTTACGTTGGGCGCCAAACTATATACCTAAAAATTATTAAAAAACAATAAATGTTTATGAATAAATATATGAGTGTCTATTACTTCGAGGTACTAAATCCAGTGGAACCACATTCTTAAAAATCCATCTCACGTTAAAAAAATTGTGTGAATAATTATTTTTTTTATTAAGACCCACTAACATAATTAATTAAACATCAGATGAATATTTTCATAATAATTATAATGAGATCAAGAACATGTACAAAAGACCGTTTAGTATAATTAATAAAAGCACAAAGGATTCATACAGTCTGTGTACAATTTAACAATATTATTTTTTATTTATTTTATTTTATTCTACAAGAAATACTAGTCTTGGAATTTTATTAAAAAAACTGGAATTTCTGGGAAAAAGTGCTAATATCTTTGAATTTAAGCGCGTTAGAGATGTAAAAACTGGAACACGGCCTCTTCTCATAAATTCATTGGACACCTATTTCAGGATTTTCCCCAACTATTTTTAAAAGTAGAGGTTTTAGTCTTGGAGGATGAAAAAAATTTTTACTTTTAATATTTTATGTTGGGCGCCAAATATCTTAAATTATGCGAAAATGCATGAAACCGATTTATTTTTTAATATAAATATTAAATCCATGAAGGGATTAAAATAAAAAAGCGAAAATCTTCAGTCCATGTTATAAAATTTCAACATTAAAATTTACGTTGGGCGCCAAAATATCTCTGAGAGTGTCTAAATTTTCAACTTAAAACAATATATATTTTTCTTTCGATTCATACATTAAAGTCTATAATTTATTGTATATGAACTACATGCTCATTAAAAATAATTAATTTTTATGAACGATTATATGAAGTTAGAAGAACTTAATCCAGAGAGACCAAATTCATAAAAACCCATTTTATTTTAAAAAGAATATTTTGAATATTAAGTTTTTTATTAAGACTAACTTACATAACCTAATAAACATCAGATAAATGGTGACTAAAAAGACATTTTGATTTTTTAATTTCACCAAAAGACCCAAGAAAAAACTGACACAAGCCTTTTATAGTCCTACCAAGGAAAACGAACTTATTTTCCTAAAAAGAAGCCATAAGTTGAGTAAAATTTAAAAAAAAACATGTAAATTTTAATATTATTGCAATAAAAAAAATAATTTCATCTATAATTTTAAAATAAATTGTTATGGACAGACCCTCTCAGACAGCACACATACCCCAATGGATGTTCTGTATTGGTCCTCACTTGATGGATTTACGAAATTCTTGATTGAAATAACGCTGATAGCATTACAGTTCCATTTAGAGCACTTATATTTTAATTATTATCGATGCCGTATATGAATTTAAATAAATAAAAAATCAATTTTAATTAATAAAATTGAAATTATTTTCATATATGTTTGACATAAATTCGTAAAGTTTCTTTTATAAATAAAAATGCTTTTAGCAATTTTATATGTTCAATAAATTATGGATTTTTGGTTATATTTATTGCAAACATCTCGAAAACTAAAAAATTTATAGAAGCGCAATTTGATACAGACGTTATACATTTAGGGGGATCTACAACCATCAAATTTTAGTTATAGAGTGAGTCACCCTTGAGTTTCAAAATTTTAAATCGCACCACCCCTTTTATAATATCTTAAATTAAAGGTTTTTTGGAGTAGTATTTATTTGCACAAGAATTTTTCCTAAATTTTATACAGGGTCAATAAAAGGTCAATAAGCCATTCTTTTAAATTTAATTAGATGCTCAAAATGCATTCTCACATTTGAAAATATCTATTAATATTTCCCACATTTTGAAACACTTCTCTCGGAATAGATGCACTTTATATAATAATCCGTTGCAGAAGATCATAGAGTGATCTCAACTGGTTGCCTTTTAAACAAAACAGTTTTTAAATGACCCCAGAGTAAGAAAATCGAGGGGTGTTAGATCTGGTGACCACGCCGGCCATTCCTCTCGACCCAATCCACTGACCTGGAAACGCATCATGTAAGAATGTCCGTGCAGGAAGAACTTAATGGGGTGGCGCTCTATCTTCGTTTAGGTTCCTACCCCATGAATATCCAACTGATTTTCTACTAATTTAACATTTTTATGTTTAATGGTGATTTCTAACTTTTCTAAGTAAGTTTCGTTAATAAATAGAGGCGAGGCAATAATGATATTACCCAGTATTTCCGTACACATATTGATTTTTTCTCGATACTGTAAGTCCTATCCTGAAAACATGCGGATTTTTTAATCATTTCAGAACCTACAGTTGTGTTTATTTACAGAACCATTTAAAAAAAGAACATGCGTTCGTCACTAAAACATGTATTTTTGCTTGCATTTTGTATCGATGGAAATGATGTCTCAATACCTCTGGTTCTCCAAATTTCTCACGCAGGTATGACTTAAATTTTTTTCAGGATTTCTTTCGTTAATTAATGCAGCAGTCCTCAAAGCTTGAGAACCATAAATATAAATTATTTCAGTTCTTTCAACCATACTGTTGTAGTTATTGTGTGAAGCATTTGGATGAGTTCAAATGAGTTTTCAAAACTAGATTTACACATCTATTTTCTGGTTACAACTTAGTAAACAAACTTTTTTATCGGATTAAAAAAATAATAAATTATTACTTTTGATTTTTGTGACTGTGAAGTTCAATCTGACACACTTGACTTAAATTGGATATTAATCAGTAGCAAACAAGTAAAAACAGTTCAGCATAGAGTACTTCATTATCTTTGACAACAAAGAGTTTATCTATTCCACACAAAGGTTTAGAGCATCTAATTAAATAAAATAGCACTTTATAATACCAAGTTTATTTTATCTAATTAACTAGTTCCCTCTACCTGTATAATATTTGTACCAAATTGCAAACTTTTTTTAGTTTCAGAAATATTTGAATTGAAAGTTTTCTAATTTTGTATGCTTGAAGCAAAATATCTTTACTTTATAAGTGCTTGGAAACATAATGTTATTTACTTCCTATTTTTTTCTGGAAATTTTCAGTAAAATTAAATATGAATTATTTGTACTTTATGCAACTAAACTAAATTTTACTATTAATTGTAATAAGTGAGTACTCAAATTTTGCAATTTTTTTCCTATTAAGTAAAAGTCTAATTTAAATGTAATTACACTGAAAAGATTGAATTTAAACAAAAAAGGTTCACGTGGGGCGCCAAATAAGCTAACAAAAAAAAATCCTGGACAAACATTTGTACTTTATGCAACTAAACTAAATTTTACTATTAATTTCAATAAGTGAGTACTCAAATTTGGCAACATTTTTCCTATTAAATAAAAGTCTTATTTTCCAAGAATCCCCTTGGAGGATCCGAAGAACATTCGACTCTCCTTTTGACCGAAGCCATATTTTAAAACCAAAATACCGCTCCTATAATTAGACGTTTTCCCAGGAGTGTCTATCAAAATGTTTTTCCGAAAAACAGATTTCAAACGAGCAGATTCGACCTCAAACTGAGCAATTCCCCTTTGGGGAGGCCTCAAAGGCGCGCGCGAAGAACTCCCCAGACGCGTACGTCTGGCAACTCTTGCTAATTCGCCGTTTTCCCGCCTCTGATTAAGACTTAGTTGGAGCGGTTGACACCCTCCCGGAAACTTGATAATTAATGGTAACACTTTCGTACTGACACACTGACGCTTATACTCGGCTCTGTTTCAACTACGATTTCGGCTGCAGCCATTTGTCATCCGAAATGACTTATGTTAAGTGCTGCTGCAAGATATCATTTGCCAACGTTTCGCATCGATTTCGTTTTTAATGTATTTTTATTATTTATTACTCCGGGTGTTCGTAATTTTCGAGATGCAGAAGACGACCATTTGGGGCAACTCGTTAAAACAAACACAATTTGTAAGGAATTTGCAAAAAACTGTAAAATATTATTAACCCCAATATTCCAATTACAATATTAAAGCTCATGAACGGTGCCTCCACCAATTTATTACAGAAAAAAACATTAAGTACTCACCACCCTATTTAAATCCATTTATTATATATGCGTATAATTTGTACTTTAATTTTCTGGAAGTTTATATGAAATTGTTATTAGGTTAATGCAATAGTTTTTGATGCATTCTAGGACGTATTTTAGGCAGTTGAAAAAATTTTTGGATTTTGATAAAATTGGAAATTTTATTTCCAAAAAAAAACTAATTATTACAAGGTTCTGAAAAACAGTGATTTTGCAGAAGAATTTTTTACTGATAAGCTGTATGGGGTGGGTGGGGGGGTGAGGGTAATTTTAATGAAAAACCCTATTTTTGCTTATTGGCAATGAAAAAACTGGTAACTTTCGTATCTATACTTTTCTCACGTAACCTCAAAAATTTCGAATAAAATGCGCAAAATCCTATTTTTCGTTTAAAAGGTTTAGGCTAAAGGTTTTATAATGGTTTTCAAAAATTAAATATTCAACGTTTTGTTGATAGTGAGTATATTTATTTAGTAAAAGCATTTTTTAATGTCTTTAAATAATAAACCTAACATAAACTTTTTATGACATAATAATTGTATATTACTAGCATGTTATAAACTTCTTTGTTAAACGTGAATTAGATAAACATAATATTAAGCAATATATATTATTAATAACTATATATATATATAATTAGTTATTAATATAAAATTCTGGAATAATTTATCTGGATACCTATTATAAAGTTTAAAAAAAAATATATAGAGTAATGAGAAAAATATTTTTGTTGAGAAAAGCAATTTGTATTTCTTCCAGGCATTTGAGATAGAAAGGGAGAGAACGGTATCTAAGAGCAAAAAACCCTGTTGTAGAATTTGTAAAATATTTCTATCTCTTTCAGGCAATTGAAACAGAAAGAGAGAAAGAGTCACAGAATTAGAATAGTTACTCGATCAACTGCCTAGAATTAGTCAAGAATTATGTATCTCTCCAGGCATTTGAGAGAGAAGGAGAACTGTATCTAAAAGCAGAAAATCCTATTGTTTTAATCTCTTTATACTGCCTAGAATTTGTAAAATATTTCTATCCCTTTCAGGCAATTGAAACAGAAAGAGAGAAAGGGTCACAGAATTAGAATAATTACTCGATTAACTGCCTAGAATTAGTCAGGAATTATGTATTTCTTCCAGGCATTTGAGAAGAGAGAGAACTGTATCTAAAAGTAGAAAAGCCTGTTGTCTAAATCCCTCTAAACTGCCTAGAATTTGTAAAATATTTCTATCTCTTTTAGGCAATTGAAACAAAAGGAGAGAAAAGGTCACAGGTCTAGAATAATTACTCAATCAAGTAATTTTTTTCTAAAAATTTTACAAAATACCCATAATTAAAAAACTAGACAACATGAAATTTTCAAAATTAGTACGCGTATTCCTGGAATAATTTGACTTGTTTCCTATTGCGACGTCTTAAAAAAAATGCATAGATTAAAGAGAAAATTAATTTTTTTTTTTAAAAAGTTTTTCCTAAAAATGTCAGAATTTTACTTCTTTACCGGAAAATAATAATTGGAGCCGATTTCAGTTTATTGAAAATTTAGCAGATGAATTGGTTTCTTTACTTTTACAACGAACATTTGAAATGCTAACGCTACAAAGCAAATTAATATGAAGCATTCTTGATCTACCTTTTCCGCAGAAACAGTTGTTGAACATGAAGAAAAACTCGAAATACGAAAATATGCCTGAAATGTTCATTAAAATTAAGGAGAAACTTCACATTTATGTACTTATAATGAGAAACCAGTTTGCTTCCAATGTTCCCGGAAATCGTGTATAAATTTTACTAAGAATTCCTGTAGAATTTACATCCTGATGTTTTTTTATACTTTTTACATAACATTTACTCCGTTTAAAGTTCACAAAATATTAATTTGTTATAGATTTTATGTTAAATTAAAAAAAAACTGTTACTTTTTGTATATCCATATTTCAACCTTTATAACTCATTTTTTTTGTCTGTCGGATATTTTTTTAGTCTGAGGGACTTATTACGGTCATCATTAGTGTAATTAAAAATAGGGTGACCACTAAAGGTTTAAGAATTCTTACCAGCTTTCAAAGAAATCAAACTAGGTGCTCTTATCTCTATTGTTTCTTATATATCCAATAAATAACAATTTTAATCAGACCCTCTTGACAAAATAATAGCTTCTGAAACCCAAACGGTGAATGTTCATCCAGATTCCGGATTGTTTACTTTTAAAGGCGACGAGGCCTTTCTTCTTCTTCTTCTTCTTCTTGTTGGAGAGCTTTTATTTAGGCGAAATGGATAGGGCGTTTCAGATAAGATTTCTTTGAAGAAGAAAATAAATGAGCGCCCACAGCATCGTAACCCATTAATGATTATAAAGTACGACACTTAGGATTTGCCCGGGGGTTTATTCCTCCGGTATTTCGCCTTTATAATATCGAGCCGCGTTCCGGGATTTTATCGCAGATTAAGATGAGTCGGAGCAGCTCGTTTTATATTATTACCCCGGACTTTTTTGTGTCCGTGGCAGAGATGAACGATGTTTAGACCCTTTTTTCGGACAACAACTTTTATTGGATTCCGATTTGTTATATGAACCCGAACGTTTATTATTTATATAAGGACTGTTAGAATTACAAAAATCGAGTTATTCATAATGGAAAGGGTTGCTGCTGAGTTTGGGTTCACTATGTATGCATAGTCTCTTTGGGGGAGCATATTTTAGTCTTCTAATATTAGTCGGTTTTGGACACTCTTATCGGAATCAACTCTTTCATGTCCGGAAATGTTCCACATGAGGCACTGTAGGGAGTTCATTAATTAACCTAAGTTCTTGTATGATCTTGACGGTCATTACTCCATTTATGTCTCCATTTATTTTTATTATGATATACCTATTTACATAAAAAAAGGGTACAGCTTAATACTTTATGTTTTTAGAACCCAAATGTTTCAGGTAAGTAACACCTTCATGTATATACTTCTTTTGTGCGCCTGTTTATAAATGTATAGATGCAAGTTTGTATATCTTAATTTATTCAGTTGTTGAAAAACATTTTATTTATTATTTTTTTAAAGTTCATTAGATAATGGATATTGTACCTGAGATCGGATGCATGAAGGTCCATTTGAGGTTATTTTTAAATTCGTCCAGGCATTTAAAATTATATTTTTTATTTTATAACAGACTTTTACAGTCATTCATTCACTTTTCAGATATTTCAAGTACTTTTTATCTCGTCCGGGAATTAAACATAAATTTTCATATTTTCCAATAGTTTGGACATGAGTTTTATGTTTTCCAGACATTTTAAATTATTGTGTATTTTATTCCAGCATCTTAGGGTAATTTTTTATACTATTCAGGCATTTGAAGTAATTTTTAATTTCATTTCAGAAGTTTTATTATTTTTCTTCTTTTACTTTAAGTCCTATTTCTTATTTTTATATAGAGTGTTTATGTTATTCCGGACTTTATATAGTTATTTTTATAGTTATTTTTTATGGCTCCAGATATTTGAAATAACCATTTATTTATTTCACCAACATTCCAAAAATAACTTTTCATATATTCTAGACGTTTGGAGTTATGTTTTATGTCTTTCAGGGATTTCAATTTTTTTTGTTTTATTTCAAGCATTTCACTAATTTTTCATATTTGTTAGCATTTAAGGCAATTTTTAATAAGTATTGTAACAATTTTTCTTCCAGGTAATTCAAATTATTTTTAATTTAATTCCAGGCTTTAATGGAAATTTTGTATGATCTTTTTGGAGGAATTTGAAATAATTTTATTCCAAGCATTTCACGCAATTTTTAAAATTTTTCAGGTATTCGAGTTTTTAGTTTAATTCCACCACTCTTAGTATTTTTTTTCTAGGCATTAAAATTACTTTTTACCCTATTCTAGACTTTAACAGTTATTTTTTATGGTTCAGTGAATTTAAAATATCCATTCATTTTTATTACAAGCATTGCAAGTAATTTCATATATTTTCCAAAGATTAAAAATATTTTTTTATATTTTCCAGAAACTGCAATAATCTTTCCAAGCATTTTACGTATTATTTTTATATTTTTCGAGAATTTGAAGTAATTTTAAATTTTATTCCGGGAATTCCAATATTTTGTCCTTTTAGGCGTTTAAAATTTATTTTTATTTTTATAATTTTACAAAAATTTGAAATGATTCTATTTCAAGCATTTTATATTTTTCGGCCAATTGGGGCAATTTTTATTTTATTTCAAAAATTTTAATGTATAAAGGAAATACAGGCATTGAAGTTTTTGAAATTTTATTCCAGGTTTTCACAGTAGTTATATATATTATCCAAGGATTTCAAAAAATTTTATTCATAATGTCATTGATTTTTATTATATGCATTCCAGGTAATTTTTAATTTTATTCAAGAAATTTTAATATCCCTCCTTCCAGAATTTTTATGTTAATTCGTTAAAATTTGAGGTACTTTTTAATTTTATGTCAAAAACTCTCATATTTTTCCTTTTAGGCTTTAACAGTTATTTTATATATTTTAAATAATTTTATTCTAGGCATTTCACGTAATTTCTTACATTTTTAGGACATTTCAGTAAATTTTTAAATTTTGTTCCAGGAATTTTTATATTGGTCCCTCCGGGCCCTTATATAGTTGAGCGATAAAAAGTACAGAAGTAGAAATTTGTCATTATCAACTCTTTTAAATAAGACTTTTATGCCTAGAAAATAAATATAATTTATTTCAGGCAGTTAGATACCTTAGAAGCTCTAGTGCCTGCAAAAATATTCTCTCTGTAATAAAATAGATAGTAGACCAATAAAAAAATCAAACTTCCTGTAAGAGACAATTACTTATTTTACCAACACCTAAATTATCATTATTTAATTTATTCTGGGTTGAGTTTGCTAATTCAGTTCAATTGCATGAAAAAATGTTGAAAATACCTACTTCTACCAGTACAAAACTTCAGTACTAAATAACCAATAGACAATCATGCATTTAATGAAATATTGTCACTACTATTTGCGTTAAAAATGTAAAAATTTTCCAGTTTTTACTAATTTATTAATTCATCCTGGTGGTTCTTCTTTTAAATAACCCACAATCTTCAATGTGGTAAGGAAATTGCTGGTAGAAATACTTCTCTAATAGGTTGCACACTGGTTTTAACATTTTCATTTTCTACTCTAGCAGATTTTGGAATTAAGTGTGGTATTTAACGAATCAAAAACACTATGACTATAGTTTGGTTTTAGTCAAGCGATAATGTCGCTAAAACGATTTGTATCCTCAATATTCTAAGCTTCAGTCAGTTAGTCAACATAATGCCATAGAATTATCCTGTAGTCAGAAACAAGAGTGGGGACAGAATTAAAATCAAGAAAGTCTCTCACTAAAGATATAGTGATAATGGGATTTTACCCCTGTGAGTTTGCTCTTATATTGTGCCTTAAAGGTCGCATAGACTAAGATAAAAAAAAAACTGTATTTCATTTTTGCATATATCATTTATTAAGTGATGCTTTAGTTTTGCTGAAGTATTTAAATTAAAGAAAAATATTATATAAAGAATAGAAAACGCGGCACACAATGGTAGAATGTCATTGGTTAACCGCACCTTATTCCATTCCAGAGTAGATAAATAAATCCTCCGAACCCGGTTACTTTTCGGTTTATTTTCCGTGTTTGCTTCGGAAGGAAGGCGGGCGGGCGAGCATATAAATTTACGTTCTTCGTTACTTTATTGAGGTTATGGATATTATATTATTTTGTTTTTGTAAGAAAGGGAAAATAACAATAATGGACATTGTCCATATCATTAAACCAATAAAGAGTACTATATATATTTTTTTTTAATAACTTTTAAGCCAGATTTGCTCCTCAAAAAAAAAATCTCTCAAGTGCAAGCACTATTTCAGAAAAATCTAAAACGCCCTTCCTCGAAAAACGCTTACCGGCAGCAATATGCAAGCTCGTAATTTTCATTTCAATTAAAAGTTTTTAAACAAACTTTGCAGCTCAGCATAAAATCCTTAGCAGGTAGTTAAACATTTTCCAGGACAAAGTTTATTCCGTTTCCTATTAACGGGGACGGCGCCCTGTTTGGATCTATGCCCTGCGTAAACATGACGAAATCCGGTGATTTTAAAGCTTTAATTAAGCTAGTTTACTGAATATAAAGCTGCTTATAAGGACTTCTCAACTTATTGAGGCTTTTAAACGGAGAAGTAAATATGAGAAGAAAGCCCATATGTATTGTGGGCTAACTGCAGTGAATGACCAAATTCCCCTTTGATCTTAGGGAAGATGGCCTTCAAGAAATTCTTCTCCTTTGTTCATCTGCGATCTTTAAAATGAATAATTCAGGTTCTGTAAGAGGCATTTAAGTGCTCATTTATGATTAACTCTAAATGGTCAATAATAAAACACAATCCTTGTTCTCTGGTATACCCTTCGCGGTTCTGGGTAAAGTATTAATTTGAAAACATTAAAAACGAGTTTTTCCACAATTTTCCAGTTAATTCCAGCTTTTTCTCGTCATTCAAAGTAAATTCTCATTTTATTCCAAATATCTTTTATTACGTATTTTTAAACAATTTGGGTAATTGAATGTTCTTTTATTAATTCCAGAGGCTATATGACTAACTGGTATGTTAAAATAAGTTTTTATTTAATTTCAGGCTCTTAAAATATATATTTTTTAATTTTCAGGGTTAGAACGTAAGTTAATTCCGAGCATTTCAATCAATTTTTTAAAATTTTCAAGCATTTTAGTTAATTTTTAATTTTATTCCAGGCATTTAAAAATTTTTGACTTGAATGTAGGAAGAAAAAATATTATATAAAATTTCAAGTAATTTTGTATTTCCTCCTCGAGTAAATTATTTTTTTAAATATATCTCCCAAGGATTTCAAATTATTTTTTATTTTATTTTATGGTTGTATAGATTTTTTTTCAAAACCTAATGACTTATCTTAAAAAAAAACTGAATTTTCACTTATTTGCGATAAAAAATGGCACAATTACTGCAATTTTCATAGCGACATGCCTTGCTTTCGAGAAATAAAATAGGGTTCTTGTTATTTAAATGTAAATATTTCGGAAACAGTTGAGTTTTGAGATAAGGTGTGTTATACGAAATTTGCTTGGAATTTCGCCTATATTTCATAAATGCAATAAAAAATATAGCATTCCATTTAAAAAATGACCGATGACGTCATATCTTTTTTTTTGTTCCACCCTGTATACAAAAATTTATGTGAAATAATGCGCAACTTAAAATAAAAATCGACGGGTCCGAGGGTTTTCTCAAAAAATCATTTCTCTAATTTTTATCGAATTTATGCGGAACTTAAGGCGGTCACTATATATATTTATTCATAAATATTTAATACAAAAACAGTGAAATTAGATTGGATATTATGGACAAAAAACGGTGATTTTTTTAAAGAATTTCTTACTGGGCAAATGTTTGGGGTGGGTGGGGGGGTAAGGGTTGTGTTAATGAAAAACAATATTCTTGCAGAAAATTATATTTAATATTTAATTTACTAACACTGTTTATTTTAATTTCATAAAATTATATATATGTTTATTAATAAATGTTTAATACAAAAACAGTGAAATTAGATTGGATATTATGGACAAAAAACGGTGATTTTTTTAAAGAATTTCTTACTGGGCAAATGTTTGGGGTGGGTGGGGGGGTAAGGGTTGTGTTAATGAAAACTAATATTCTTGCAGAAAATTATATTTAATATTTAATTTACTAACACTGTTTATTTTAATTTCATAAAATTATATATATGTTTATTAATAAATGTTTAATACAAAAACAGTGAAATTAGATTGGATATTATGGACAAAAAACGGTGATTTTTTAAAAGAATTTCTTACTGGGCATATGTTTGGGGTGGGTGGGGGGGGTAAGGGTTGTGTTGATGAAAAACAATGTTTTTGCAAAAAATATATATTCAATATTTAATTTAATAACACTATTTATCTAAATTTAATATATAAACATTTAGTATAAAAACAGCGTTACTAGATTGGGTAATATGGACGAAATAGATAGAACATAAATTTATTCCGAGCATTTCAAATTTCATGAATAAACGGCGAATGTAAGAAAAAAATCATCAATGCCTGGTTGTAGCACCACATTCCAAGCAACTCGAACTTCGTGTATTAGCTGTGCCAGAGTGTGTGGCGGATGATGCAAATTAGTTACTCTACTCCCCATCATATCCCACACATGTTCGATGGGATTTAGGCCTACCGCACACTGGCAACTTTAGATAGGCAACTTATTAATTATAAAAATAGAACACAATAATATTTATGATCTGCCGCACACAGGTGATTATTTAGTTGCGGCAACTAAAAAATTCCAACCTGTTGGTTTCTTTGAGAGACGAAACAGTTGCTGATAAAATAGAACAAGCTTGTTTTAAACGGGATCGCGCTTACTGGTGATTTGCTTTGAAAAAAGTTGCTTTGTAGTTAATATTTGTCGATAAGCCGGCAAATTACAATAAAAATGGCTGCTATAGATGTTGAATTGTTTATTACTGAAGTCGAAAAACGACCAGCATTGTACAATACGAAACAAAAAGAATATTCAGATAGAAATCTAAAGAAAAAATTATGGACTGAATTATGTGAAAAATTCATTGAGAATTGGAACGAACTTTGGGATAAGGAAAAGAATGAAAAAGGTAAGTTTTACCAAATTATTTTATGTTTATCAAGTCACAGATTCAACATACCTACAGAATTATTCAAACATATACAGGGTGTTTTTAAATTTGGGGTTTACATTTTAACACTATATAGAATGTAAGAAAATAAAAACTTTTATAAGAATAAAATTTTGTCCAAAAAGGTCTTGATTCTGAGATACAGGATGTAAAAATTTTTCATTTTGCTTGGAGACTAAGCAATTTAGGTCATCTGTTTATAGGAACTTTTGTTCTTATTTTGACCTACAAAATGTCGTTTTTAAAGCACAAATTATAAAAGTTTTTTTTTAACAATCGATTTCTCGGTTATGAATGAAAAAACATGTTAAATAAAAATGGCCTAAAAAATTACAAATTTTTGTTCTGCCAAATAATAAAAATATTCATTGCATTTAAATAAAAAATAAAGTTTTTTATAATCACATTTTTTATCATCGAAATTGCTTTCCTCCAAAATACAGTGTGTTTTTAAGTTAGCAAAATGTAAAACGTGAAGACCCTGTATCTCAGAAACAAGACAATTTAAAACAAAATTTTATTCTTATAAAAGTTCTTATTTTCTTGCGTTCTATATACTTAGTGTTAAAAGAAAAACCTCAACTTAAAAAACATCCTGTATATTCACAAAAGACCAGAACATAAATTTTTAAATCTTATCATATTGCCAAGGAACAGACCCTTGAGGAGAAATAAAGTAATTTGCAATATAATCTCTAACTGTATACCCTTCATTGTTGCTCCTTAGTCCAAGAGCAGGAATATCTTCCAATGGACATTCATAAAAGGTGTCTTCAAAATTTAGTCCATCAAGTTTTCTCACATAATTGTGTAAAATACAGCATGCTTTTGTAATGGAGTCGCTAAATTCAACTTGGGTATCTAGAGGCCTGTGGAGTATACGCCACTTGTTGGCTAAAATTCCAAATGTACATTCTATCATTCTACGTGCCCTCGAAAGTCTATAATTAAAGATTCATTGTTTTACGGTTAAATTTCTGCTTGGATATGGCCTCAAAACGAATTTTGAGAGAGCAAAAGCTTCATCTCCCACGAGCACAAACGGCATAGCTTTTCCATTTTCATCATTAGGAAGATTTTTTTCATTCGGAATATTTAATTCCTTCTTGTCAAGCAAATGCGAAAATGCCGATTGTTTAAATATGTTGGAATCACTTGTCGATCCATAAGATCCTACTTCAACATATATAAAATTATAATTGGAATCTGCAATGCCTAGAAGAACAGTAGAAAAGAAAGATTTATAGTTAAAAAATTCGGACCCAGATTTATCAGGTCTTTTTATTCTAATATGTTTCCCGTCTACTGCTCCGATGCAATTGGGAAATTGTGTTTTCTCATTAAACTCATTGGAAACTCTTATCCACTCATCATGATCCGGTTTTGGTATATAGAGTGGCACCAAACATTCCCAAGTTTCTCACATGTGTCTTTTACAATTTTTCGTATCGTTGTAATTTCAAGTAAATATTCATAATGTAGTGATGCAAAGCTATTTCCCGTTGCTAAATACCTAAAAAAAAATTGTCTAATATACATCATGTTTTATACATCATATCATATACATAATGTTTTTTTAGGTAACGAGTTACAAAAAAGATGGAAAAATCTTAGGACATGTTTTAAAAGAGAGTACGATGCTCAAAAGAATATTGCCTCTGGTTCTGGGGCTAAAAAGAGAAGGAAATATCTTTACTTTGAGCAGCTTTTATTTCTGCGGGATTCTATAGAAAGCAGAATTAGTTACAACAGTCTCGAACAAGGTACTGATGATGTGGAAGATAACACAGAAACCAGAGAGGAAGAATCAGAAGCTAGTGAAGCTACGCAACTTCGTACTGGTGCCAAGACTGACCATTCTAGAAAGAAAATTTACCAAAAGAAAACTTATCAGAAAACATATGAGGAATCTCTGCTTCAGATTTTGAGGGAAAAAGGATACAGAGAATGAAATTGACGAAGATAAATATTTTTTTTTGTCTCTACTCCCTTCATTAAAAAAATTTAATGAAGACCAAAAATTTATTGCACGAACGGAAATCCTGAATGTGATAAGACGCGTTCGTATGTCGGGAAGCGGCCAAAATCAAATTCCCCATGAAGCAAATGCTTTGCACCACCAAAATACTGCCAAAAGTCTTGCTGTAAATATTCCTTCAACTAGTGCAGAAGGATCACATTATGGAGATGATAGAAATAGTTCTTTGCACTCGCCAACATATTCCTACCACCAAGAAGGTTATAACAATGTTAAACAAAGCAGCAATCGCAATCCAAGCTATACTGCAGCACAATATATTTTAGACTTTTCCGCAGGACAGGTACAGGTTTATGCAAATACGTCCCAACAGCAAATTGATGATGAGTCAGAAATGTCGTCTCTGCTTGAATTACATTAAATGCTTATATTACTAATATATTTCTTCGAAATAAATATTTTTCGATAAAATGAGTTTTTTTCTTACCTTAGAGTTACGGCCAATCTTTCCTGTGGCGGCACAGCCATTCGTAATTGTGTATTCTGGTATGAAATATGAGGACCTATCAACACCAGAAGCTCATCAAAGCTTCGTATACTCATACGGAAATAATTAAAAAATTTATTTGGATGTTCCCTCAAAGTGCTGAACAATTTATAAAATTGCCCATCTAGAAGTCTTTTACTTATCAGAGGATGGACCCAAAATTTTCGCTTTCCTTTTTGACGACGTTTTTTTAAAATCAAAGCACAAACGCACGCTGTTTCTAGGAAATCCATTTCGACTGAGGTTGCGGAGCAACTATTCAGTCATCATTGGGCGTTGTAAATAGATTTGCAATAATTTTTAGTGACTAAACTATTTAACCGCCGAGATTAAAAAGTTGCCAGTGTGCGGTAGGCCTTAGATCCGGTGAACCCAGGCCACAATATGGGGACATGCGTTATCTTAAAAGGAGATGTGGACGGCTCTCAGATAAAGTAATTGGTATCATCAACATAACTACATTCTTCTCCAAACCAATAGTCAGCGAATCTGACGCTTAGTTTTTTTGACGCTCTGTTGTTGACCAGTTGGTTGCTTCTTCGTGTTCCTCTACGATCTTCTATTCATATCCGACACGGCTAATTAACACGGCGGGCAATTTCGCGATAAGACAAATCCACATCTCGGCTATTTAAAATAAAAATTCAATAAAAGAAACTAATACGAAACGTCCGCATTTATATTCGATTGAATTCTCTCCGATCTATAAAGCGGGTAAACACTCGAGAGCAGAAGAATACTTTGCCCATTCGGTATCAATAAATATCCCCCTTTTTCAATGGCCATCGGAAGCTCCCTCTCATTATTGTTTCTGTTTGTATTTTAGATTGCCGAAGGCTTGTTCGAAACATACTTAACTTCGATGTAGCACGTTTCGTCAAGCCGAGGCGGTCATCAACTCAAAAACACGGAAAATTCGCATACAATGTATAAGGATTTAGTGTGGAAAGGAATGAGAAAATATCAACTTTAATTACATTTTTTTTTTCGTATTTTCTGGATGCTTTTTTTAAATATTTTAATAAGGTTTATTAATTACAATATAAATAGTCATAAAATGTAAGCACAATCAAACTTAATAATAATAATCCTATAAAATTGCTTGTACGCGAACAACGGAGCAAGCTTTGTTTGACTTGTTTATTGCTAGTGACACAATCACAATCGTAATAAAGGTAAACCTAATATAACTTAGCTATTAGTTGGTCTCTAGATAATGCTACTTAAAATACTTATACAAGATAAACAAATAATATTTTTAAATCTGGACTTAAAAAATATTGGTTAAGTAAATCATAAAATTAAGTTAATTACGCGAAATTGATTATCGATCCATCTTTTCTAAAATAATTTTTAACTTAACAGTATTAGTATTCCTTTCAACAGAAATTTGTAGTACGTTTAAAAACAATTTCATGCCTTCATTTACATCATGCATTCGTAAATCTTCTCTTTAGGTTCATGTAATTTATGAATTTAAAATTAGGAGATTTAAAGGGAAATGCTGGTATGTTATGTCTTAAAAACAAGAGATTTTATATTTCGTACCTTTGTCTATAGGTAAGTATAAAGATTGTTATTAAAAAAATTATTTACCAATTTGTGTATTTAATCATGTACACGACTACTTCATCATTTATTGGTTCTTACAATAACTTACAATAAACATAAGTCAGTCGCCCCCATTTAAATTATGCATTACATAAACAAGTCAATATCAAACTAATTAGAATTTCCATGTTTCAGTGGCAAACAAGGCAAAAATTTTATGCAGGGGCATTAGGGCGTTTTCACACTAAAACCAAAACGTAGGTATATATATAAAAGTTCTGTTCGCCTCGCATTAAGTTAAGGATTAATAAAGAAAAACGCCCCCGTTCTACCCGTTATAAATCTTTATTTAGTCAGTTTCTTAACATTGTTTAGAGGAAACGGGCGAAGTCGTGTGCGTCTAAGGGAAACTGCCCTTGATAGTAATTTAATGCCGCTTACAGGAGGATTTGGCTAAAAGCTTTACTGGGGAAACTTTCGTGATAGTTTCTTTCAGTTCGGCCATTCGCCAGCGATTCGATTAGATATTTATGGAAAAGCTCTACTGGAAGGCAAGTTTGTTGTATTTTTTATGTGTTTCGCGATATTTATTATTAACTGTCTAGCAATATATGTTTTTATATACTTGGATCATGTATAAACCCGTCAATGTACGGGTTTTTACTTACTTACTAGTTTTGATTAACTTGATTATCGTAGGGTAACGAATACAACGTAAAATTAGCATTAAACCTAAGATTTCATTGCAATAAAAATTAATTTTTCATGGAAATTATCTTTATATAAATAAATATTGATTATACCTTATAGAAGTATTTATTTCAGACAGTTGAGTGCATTCAGGCTATAGAGAGCATAAGGCAAAAATTCCAACCACCTAAAATTTACTTTATTTTTTTTTTCATTTTTTATTTTTCTTTTATTTCGACGATTTAACTGCCTGAAAAAATTTCCTTATTTTCGAAGCAGTAGCTTATAAGAATATTTATTCCTAGCAGTTGATTTATTCATTATATGAAAGTTGATGAGCTTCATTAGCAAAATTATTATCGTTACGAGTTTCCCTGTAACATTAATAATTTTCGAGTTATTGAGTAGCTTCTCAAACCATGACACCGTCAAACATTGAAATATTTTAAAAACATAGGCTTAAGACTACTAGAAACATTTATTTACACTGTATCTATTTATTTCGATTCAAAAGTCCCGCCATTCTTGAACTGGCCTCCTAGCGGCGGGGGCTCCTTATTATATTAAGAAGACCACTGTTCGGGAACATTCGCTAAGTTTCCACATACGCCCAAAGATGTTGCAAGAAGTGCTTGTCACTCCTTCGGGTCTAGCCGACATACGAGATTATAATTCTT
Organism: Anthonomus grandis grandis; assembly: GCF_022605725.1. NCBI lineage: Eukaryota > Metazoa > Arthropoda > Insecta > Coleoptera > Curculionidae > Anthonomus > Anthonomus grandis. The sequence goes on from NC_065560.1 coordinate 3,532,719, forward strand.
AATACATTTTATTAAGACAAACTAGTCGTATTTTGAGAAAAAGTCTAAAAGGATCTGTTTAGGTTTTTAGAATTAAAAAGAAAAATAGTGCTGAATTGAATGACGGAATGGCAAAAATCCAAGTCAGCACGTTGAGGTTCTCCATCATTATAGTGAGTAAAAGAAGTCTCGAAGAAATAGACTGGATTTCAGTAAATATACTCATAGAAAATTTTTTTTATTGCACTAGAGGTTGGCAGGTATTCTTGGACTAGTCTAAAGCCTTTGATTGTATCAATCATATTTTTTTTAAAGTTGAAGTGGTATTCAATGGGCCTGACAATGGTTTCTTTTAATAAAACAACCCATGAGATATATGTGATCCAGTTATATTTTTAGATATTTGGGGCAACATATGGACCAGAATCAAATTTATCAATTTTCCAGAAAGTTTAATTGTTGAAAGGTTGGATTAAACATATCTTTATAGAACATGGAATTTGCTCTAAAAAAGTTTTTTATAACTATTTTGTAACTAATATAGCTTTTCAGTTATAGTTCTCAAAAGTGTGATTGACGTCACTCAGGTTTTGGAGGGACAAACTCAACATTTAAATTCATAACTCTTAAACCAATTTAGTTGCGAGGTTGATTTAAAGACAACTTTAAAGAACATAGAATTGGCTTTAAAAAAGTCCTATAAAACTATTTTGTAGCTCATAGAGCTTTTGAGTTATAGTCCTCAAAACTTTAATTAACGTCACTTAGGTCTTGGAAAGACAGTTTCGACTTTCTAATGCATAACTCATAAAGCAAATTGGTTGCAGGGTTAATTTAAAAATAGCTTTAAAGAACATAAAATTGGCTTTAAAAAAGTGTTATATAACTATTTTGTAACTAATACAGCTTTTGAGTTAAAGTCCTTAAAAGTTTGATTGACGTCACTCAGGTTTTGGAAGAACAACCTCGATATTTAATTGCCTAACTTTTAAACCAATTTAGTTGGGAGGCTGATTTAACAATATTTTTAAAGAACATAAAATTGGCTTTAAAAAAGTTTTATATAACTATTTTATAGCTAATACAGCTTTTGAGTTATAGTCCTCAAAAGTTTGATTGACGTCGCTCAGGTTTTGGAGAGACAGTCTCGACTATTCAATGCATAACTCTTAAACCAATTTAGTTGCGAGGTTGATTTAAAGATATTTTTAAAAAACCTAAAATATGCTTTAAAAAAGTGTTATATAACTGTTTTGTAACTAATACAGCTTTCGAGTTATAGTCCTTAAAAGTTTGATTGACGTCGCTCAGGTTTTGAAGAGACAGTCTCGACTATTCAATGCATAACTCTTAGAGCAATTTAGTTGCGAGGTTGATTTAAAGACAGCTTTAAAGAACATGGAATTGGCTTTAAAAAAGTCCTATATAACTATTTTGTAACTCATAAAGCTTTTGAGGTATAGTCCTCAAAAGTTTGATTGACGTCACTCAGCTTTTGGAAGAACAACCTCGACATTTAATTCTCTAACTTTTAAACCAATTTAGTTGGGAGGTTGATTTAACAAAATTTTCAAAGAACATAAAATTGGCTTTAAAAAAGTGTCATATAACTATTTTGTAACTAATACAGCTTCTGAGTTATAGTCCTCAAAAGTTTGATTGACGTCACTCAGGTTTTGGAGAGGCAACCTTGACATTTAAATTCATAACTCTTAAACCAATTTAGTTGCGAGGTTGATTAAAAAATATTGTTAAAAAACATAAAATTTTCTTTAAAAAAGTGTTATATAACTATTTTATAGCTAATACAGCTTTTGAGTTATAGTCCTCAAAAGTTTGATTAACGCCACTCAGGTTTTGGAGGGACAAACTTGACATTTAAATACATAACTCTTAAACCAATTTAGTTGCGAGGTTGATTTAGAGACAACTTTAAAGAACATAGAATTGGCTTTAAAAAAGTCCTATATAACTATTTTGTAACTCATAAAGCTTTTGAGTTATAGTCCTCAAAAGTTTGATTAATGTCACTCAGGTTTTGGAAGAACAACCTCGACATTTAATTGCCTAACTCTTAAACCAATCTGGTTGGGAGGTTGATTTAACAATATTTCTAAAGAACATAAAACTGACTTTAAAAAAGTTTCATATATCTATTTTGTAACTAATACAGCTTTTGAGTTATAGTCCTCAAAAGTTTAATTAATGTTACTGAGATTTTGGAGGGGCAACCTCGACATTTAAATTCATAACTCTTAAACCAATTTAGTTGCGAGGTTAATTTAAAGATAACTTTAAAGAACATAGAATTGGCTTTAAAAAAGTCCTATATAACTATTTTGTAACTCATAAAGCTTTTGAGGTATAGTCCTCAAAAGTTTGATTGACGTCACTCAGCTTTTGGAAGAACAACCTCGACATTTAATTCCCTAACTTTTAAACCAATTTAGTTGGGAGGTTCATTTAACAAAATTTTCAAAGAACATAAAATTGGCTTTAAAAAAGTGTCATATAACTATTTTGTAACTAATACAGCTTCTGAGTTATAGTCCTCAAAAGTTTGATTGACGTCACTCAGGTTTTGGAGAGGCAACCTTGACATTTAAATTCATAACTCTTAAACCAATTTAGTTGCGAGGTTGATTAAAAAATATTGTTAAAAAACATAAAATTTTCTTTAAAAAAGTGTTATATAACTATTTTATAGCTAATACAGCTTTTGAGTTATAGTCCTCAAAAGTTTGATTAACGCCACTCAGGTTTTGGAGGGACAAACTTGACATTTAAATACATAACTCTTAAACCAATTTAGTTGCGAGGTTGATTTAAAGACAACTTTAAAGAACATAGAATTGGCTTTAAAAAAGTCCTATATAACTATTTTGTAACTCATAAAGCTTTTGAGTTATAGTCCTCAAAAGTTTGATTAATGTCACTCAGGTTTTGGAAGAACAACCTCGACATTTAATTGCCTAACTCTTAAACCAATTTAGTTGGAAGGTTGATTTAACAATGTTTTTAAAGAACATAAAATTGGCTTTAAAAAAGTGTTATATAACTATTTTGTAACTAATACAGCTTCTGAGTTATAGTCCTCAAAAGTTTGATTGACGTCACTCAGGTTTTGAAGGAACAACCTCGACATTTAAATTCATAACTCTTAAACCAATTTAATTGCGAGGTGGCCCTAAATATATCTTCATAGAACATGGAATTTGCTCTAAAAAAGTGTTATATAACTATTTTGTAACTAATACAGCTTTTGAGCTATAGTCCTCAAAAGTTTGATTGACGTCACTCAGGTTTTGGAGGGACAACCTCGACATTTAAATGCATATATCTTAAACCAATTTACTTACGAGGTTGATTTGAAGATATTTTTAAAGAACCTAAAATATGCTTTAAAAAAGTGTTATATAACAATTTTGTAACTAATACAGCTTTTGAGTTATAGTCCTCAAAAGTTTGATTGGCGCCACTCGACAACCTCGACATTTTAACGAATAACTATTGTTGATATTTTTTGTTTATATCTAATGATTAATTTCTTCCAGACAGTTGATGTTGATGTTGATTTTTCCCAGAGGGTTGAACCACCTAATTTCTTATTTATTTCTTCTATTTCTAACTGCCTGGAAGAGATAAATCAGTAGTTTTTAATCAAATTTTTCATATTTCCAGTAAGAGAAACTCATAGTTTATTTTTACCAGGCATTTGATATTGATCCTGATTTTTTCCAGAAAGTTAAACCATCTAATTTATTATCTTATTATAGAAACTTAATATTAAGTCAACTCCTTAGAAAGCATTTACAGTAGATATTTGGGGTCTAAAGATTTTTTAATTTAGATTTCCAATATCTAGTGAATTTCACCACTTATTCATTAAGTTGACACTGCTAACTTACAGGTTGTAAATTTTCAACATAAGATTTGGGATAATTTTTTTACTACTTTAGAGGCAAATTCAAATTTCTAAATAAATAACACTGCTAAATGTCTTATATTCCGGAACATTCACCAATTTTCTACGTATGTCCCGAGGTGTTTCATTATCTTATTTACAGACTTCTCCACAAGCAGTGTCTTTTGGTATGGCAAGTTCTAATGGCCGAATGTATGACCAAGAAGATTCTCTTAAATGAATTCTGGACCTGGAACTCTTTGAGTTTTATTGGTAATTCTCCATAATGCTTGAATTTATCAGCTCTTTAAATGAACCCTAAAGGTTTTTCTTTTTCCTCCCTTTATGCGATAGTAAACAGGTGCTTCAGTGGCACGTGGATTTTTCTTTCTATTTAATTAAGTTCCCAGTCGGAATCCGCCCCGGTTTTTTCCTTTTGTGCTATCGGAACGAGTGAAACTTACCTTAAAGGAGTTTATTTTCCCCCGGGCCGTTACCATCACCTATTATACCCCGCTAAGAAATTTATATTGTTCCCATTACCCTTGCTCCCAGGATATTTAAACGGCAGGTCGCTTTGTTCTTTGCCGTTGCCTGCTTTTGAGTTAACCGTAATTATTTTAAGTAGATACTTAAGAAAGTAGACGTTTTTCTTGTGAATATTTGACGTGTATATACAAAACAGGGTAAAAGACTTTGAGAAGTCCACTAGCTCTAGCTATGTGTGATCATAGATATTCCCTTGTTCAGGAGCCGATATATGAATGGTCAAATAGTACGTTAAATATGAAAATAGATCGATTCGAGAGATCTGCGAAACGTCAAGGAAATTTCAATTTATCTTTGTTCCGACCTCGTAGCCGCACAACATGCCCCAAAAGACATTTTAAGCTTACCTCGAAACTCGCCGATGCCGGGGATTACTTGGGCCGGTTCTAATTTGCAGTAAAATGTGTTCACTTTAACATTGCGGAATTTCCGGGCTAACCATTAGTTTTCAACTATACACCGTAATTCCTCTCCCGTTACGTTCGCCCTCTATTACTTGTGATAAAATTAGAATTAATTATGTATGAAACTCATTGAGAGACGACTGATTCACTAGGGAATATATTAAATTAGCTTATGTCAGTTTTTAAATGGAAGGGTGAGCTAACTAAGAGAACATTTTCTTTGATAGGGATTACTTTGCAAATATTAACTCGAATTTCCCTAAAACAACTTTGTGATTTTTTCAGAATATTTCAACGAAAAAGGTGAAATCTTGCTTGAAGCGGCGTTGGATTGGCAATTGAATACCCAACAACTTTTCATACATGTATACCCAATTTGGGCCACACTGTATATATAGTTTTTTTTTAATTTGAGAGAAATAAAAGACATTTCCAATTTGACAACTAAATCTATAGATTCAAAACAAAATTAATTACATCAACAGAAAACCATTGAATTTTTTGATATTTAGTTATATACTTATGGGTTTTCAGTATTTATAAAAAAATAAATGGCAGTCATATCTAATTAAGTTATGCGTTGCAAGTTTCACACCAACACCCGATACTCAATAATGGGCAGAATTTCAATTAAATGTAACTAAAAATAAACGTCAATCGTATCGATTTAAGTTATGCACAACTTAACCCAATATTAAGGAATTGATTATTATCAAGTAAAAGGACGTTTTTATCTTATTATAGGTTATGCGTTATAAGTTAAACAGCTGTAACAATCGTGTAAATATATTTTTTTTCACAGAGTCTTACTCAAACTTAAGGTTAGGATTTGAGTATAAATGGTCTGGTGTTAATAAAACTCAAGGTTTCTCAAGGTTCCTTCCATCCAGAGAATATTTCAGGAGAAAGCAAAAAAATACCCAGAAAATAACTGAACATTATTAAATAATACAGAGAGAGAAAATATTATAAAGGGAATATATACAGGGTGTTTCACTAAGCCCGGATCGCGGCTATACATCGGGAACTGTCAATTCGACATTCCATTTTACCAATATCATATTCTGAATTATTATTGATAATAATTCAAAATTTTAATGACATTAGGCACGTCAGTATTAACTGTCTGGAAAAGAGCAAATCGACTTGTCTGGAAAAAAATTAAAGTGGCTTCAAATACATGGATATCATTTTACGAATTTTTTTCAGACACCAACAATTGGCTATTACTGCCTATAAGCTACTTTTCTTGAAAAAAATCCCATGTGAACTGTATTTTTATTCCTGCAGAAATATTCCTGGAATCCCTATTTTTCTGGTTAATCCTGAAATAATAAATATATTCCTTTCTTGTAAAAAATTCCAATTTAAAAAAGGTAGGTTGAACCATATACCATGCTATGAATTAAGTCAAAGAAGTATTAAACTTGTTACATTACTTTATTATAAAGTAGGGCTACTTTGTGACATTGCCACTTTTTACTAAAATTAATTTTCAAGCAGAGTTGAAAATTAGGCAAACAGGTGTTTTTCGATTTGTGTGTAAACTTTCTATTGAGCGCAAAAAATCGTGAAAGATTTTTTAACTAAGGTAAGTTTATATTAAAGTATAATATGTTTGCTTGCTTTACTGTAAAAATTGTATACTTTCGAGTTTTTTTTAATTTGTTTTTTCTATTTTTACGAAAAAAGTACAAAACGAGGAGCGACTTTGTGACAAAAAAAATGTCACAAAGTAGTCCCTTACCTGTTAAACAAAAAACTTGTTTTCTTTTAGATACAATGCCAAGGGCGTACAAAAAAAAAATTGGCTGCCGCAGCTACAAAAACTATACAGAAGAAACGTTAGCTGAAGCTCTTAATGATATAAAAAAATAAACGAATATCATTACGCGGTGCTGCGGAAAAATATGGTATACATCGAAATACTTTATGGCTGAAAATTGAAGAACGGCACAAAAACAGGCCTGGACAACAAAAAGTATTTGCCGACCAAGAAGAAGATGCCTTTGCCGCCCATATTATCACTGTGTCAACTTTTGGTTTTCCCGTAAGCACATTTGATCTAAGATATATAGTTAAATCGTATATAGAACGTCAAGGCAAAAAATTTAAGCCTTTTAAAAAAAATATGCCAGGAGCTGATTGGGTCAAGTCCTTTTTGAAGCGACAACCGCAGCTTTCACAGAGAATCGCGCAGAATATTACACATGCTAGGGCTGCCACTGATGAAGAAACTGTAAAAAATTTCTTTGATAATTTGGAGGCTGAGTTAGAAAGAATTTCTGCAGAAAATATATGTAATTATTACAAAACAAACCTTGTTGACGACCCAGGCCAGACAAAAATAATAACCAAAAGGGGAACAAAGTACCCTGAGCGAATCAGAAACTCTTCCAAAGCCTGTACTTCTTTAATGGTATGCGGAAATTCCGAGGGTCAATTAGCTCCACTTCATATTAATTATAAATTTCAAAAATTATAGAATACATGGTTTGAAAATGGACCCGCAAACCCGCGATATAATAGAACAGCTTCGGGATGGTTTGACTACCAATTTTTTGAGGATTGGTTTTTAATTCTGATGCTGCTAATTAAAACGGCAAGAAGGGCGAAAGGCCCTTATAGGAGATAATCTTAGCTCGCATTTAAATCAGCAGGTCATTCAAGCATGTGAAGCTAATAATATTCGCTTTATACCTTTACCTCCTAATACAACCACTTGACGTGGCCTTTTTCCGCCCAATGAAGGAAAAATGGCGCAAAATTTTAAACGAGTGGCAGGCAAGCAACTACGGCAGCAGAGTCTCTTCCATACCAAAGGATGAATTTCCAAGCCTTTTAAAAAAGTCAGTTAGAAGAAAGAGGACCTGATAGCCTAAGATCTGATTTTAGACAGGCATTTATCCTTTAGATCGAAACGAGGTCATGGACCGTTTATGCACTCGTATTGTAACAGCAGATACCGAAATCGCTGAGGTTGTGGGTAATAGTTTTATTCAACACCTTACCAATGTAAGGACTGACGCAACCAAAGGGAGGCAGATCAAAGGAAGAAAGCGCCTAAACGTTCCACCAGGTAAAAGCATAAGTAGTAGTGATTTGAACGTCCCATCTGCTCCCATTTCTGATGAGAATTCGCAAAACAACGATGACCCTCAGGCATCCAAAAAAAGAAACGCCTAAAAAGCGGTCGAGATAATGGATCAACATCAGATAGTTCCGGTGAAATTCAGGACCAAATTAAATACATGAAAAAAATGAAAAGTCCATGGGATGAACATTTTTCCAGTGATGAAGATGAACGGGTACTTGAAGAAAGAACTGTAGCCCAAAAAGCAGGAAAGTCAGAGGGAAAGTACGTCGTTGTTAAATTTGAAGGAAAGTATTTTCCAGGTCAAGTTACGACCGTATACAGCATAGGAGCGACAGTAAATGTGATAGAACGTGTTGGAAAGCAGTGGAAGTGGACTTAAAAGAAAGACGAGATATTTTATAGAAATGAGGAAATTATTATGGGCATAAATGCCCCAATTCAACGTGGAAGAAGAGCGTTATTTGACATTCCAGAGTTAAGTGATTTTGTTGTGTAATCACAGGTGTATCATATATTATTTACCACCAGTTTTATTACTTAGTTTTCTTTTGTTTAAAGTTACCTACACATTAATAAACATATTGTTAATATTTTGCATAAGAGCATTTAGACATGTAAAATAAAAGTTATTTTGTAATTATTTATGTGTTTTTATCTATCAAATATCCTTATATAATATTATATATTTTTTGTATATAAAAAGAGCATGGGTGTTACTTTGTGCCAAAATTGTATTTCACGTGAAATATCAAACAAAATGATCCCTGTCACATAGTAACCCCGACCCATGGGTTGACTTTGTGACACTTGTTTTTTTCTCAAATTCTACTTCACATGTCGAACTATCGATTTAAATCACGAAAGAACAAATATGAAACGATAAGTTGGTATATCTAAAATAATATTATTTGCAAGTTTACATGATTATTATCATCAAAAAACCTAAAAAATTGTGACAAAGTAGCCCCACTTTACGGTACATAAGATTTTATAACATACCGTAACAATCATTTAAATTCTGTAAAAAAAGATTGGTCCTACCTTTTTTTCCCTCTAAACCGAGCAAAGGGTTTAAAGTTATTCAAAATTAATTTTTTCTAATATTGCAATTTTCTGTTAATAAATTAAAATAATTGCAAGTACCTGCTCTATTTGTACGTCGATTTTGGACAAGGGTCTTAAGTAATATTAAATGTTCTTACAACCCATAACTGAAATACACTTGGTCACAGTTTTATTATTCTATTATTATTGTATTTGGTAAAATTAAAGTAGAAAAATACAAAATAAATTATATAGGATGTAGGGTAAACCACCCAGTTATTGGCACCTTAAGGACTTCTCAGGTTTCACATATCCACTAGTTTTCAGAAAATTGATATTATAGTCAGCTTGTGACTAGTTTATGTTCTTTGATGATTCTACTTTGTTCTCAAATGAAAAAAAAAGATTTTTTTTTTTAAATTATAATAGCAAAATAATAAAAAGTAAAAAAAAGTTTAGAGCCTAATTGTTGGCACGCTTCCCGAAATTATACCAGTTATTGGCACCCCCCAGTAGTTGTCTCACCAGTTATTGGCACATTGTCCACTACACACCTCAAATATTAATGACTAAAAATTTTATGATATTATTAATATAATATCGGTTTGTTAATAAAACAACAATTGATCTTGATTATAACATGTAATAGCACTAAGAGTAATATCAAAATTATATTGTTTATAAATAAAACGAGCTAATATTCAAAGATTTCAAAACGAATATTTAAACTTAAAAGTAGGATTAATATAATATAATATACAAAAAGCAGCCTAAGACTTAGACAAACAAGAGGCACAAAGAAATTCTTTGTTATATAGACCTTTCTTTTCCAAACATTCTACATGATATGTTCTCGTACAATTTCTACACCTAAGTCCTGGTTTCGACCTGTTTATAGTTTTCACGCAAACATAGCAAACATGATTTTGTAACAAATTCTCCATTGATGAAGTGGATGCGGTCAAAGGTGTGCAGAGAGAAAGACGCTTTTTTGGCGGAGAACTGAAAATTTTTCTAACATGGCTTTGATGATCATCCTTCCTTGCAGTTAGAGTCTTGCCTTTGTTTTTCTTTTCTAGCTTTTTTGCAGCCTACCGCTTGAGTCTCTCTTCTTTTCTTTGATTCTTCTGCTCTTCCTCTTCCCTCTGAAGCTGTTCTTTTTTCTCAACAATATTTTTGAAACCGGACGACGAAATAACATTAGGCATTTTGGTTACTGCTCTTTTGCCTTTCCTCTCGGGTGTTTGTGTTTTAGGTAAAAATAATTCTATGGACGACAAATTATTAGCTGGTTTTAGAATTTCGCTATCAGTATTCATCTTTTCATTGGCGTTATTCTTCTGCTTTTCTTCTATATTTGTGTCGACTACCTCAATAACTGTGGGTTCAATGGTGAACTGTTCTTTATTTAGGTCTGAAAGTCTTAGGATATTATAATTTTCCCCTTCTAAAACAATAGACATATTTGCTATTTCCTCTTCTGTATAATTTGTTTCAAAATCGCCTTCTGCCATTTGTCTAAAGGATGTTGAAAAAAGATCTTTTTCACTTATTTCATTAAGGTAGTTAAATAATCTTTTAAAGGCTGCAATTCTCGTGGTCCGATGTCATTTCCGCCTGTCCCAGTTCAATAAATTATTTATCACCTATTAGCTTTTTGAACAAAGTCAAACTTATTTGTTTTTCTGATTGGCCTTCACTAATATTTGCTTCTGGTTCTTCTACACTATCAATAATATGGGTATTTTTTCCTAGGCACTTGGTATAGTCTATTGCATTGAAGTCCCAAGGAAATAATCCACATGCTTTAAAGCCGTTTAATATAGTTGTTGCATCAAGTTTTTCCACTGCCGTGTACAAAATAGCAGCAAAATCTTCCTTTCGTAGTTTCATGAATGGATGATTTCTTCTCCAGTACAAAACCCCATAACGCCAAAGATTTTTTAAGGGTCTGAAACTGGCAACATCGGCGGGTTGAAGAATTCGAGTGGAGTTAGGATATAGGGCTATTAGGACTATCTCCAGCCTAGAGCATAAAGTACTTACTGGGTATGTGACATGTGTTTTGTGTCCATCAACAAATACTATTACTGGAAACACAACTCCAGATTTGATAAGGCTGGGATGCAAGACAAATTCAAGGTACAATAAAAAAGTTTCGGATTTCATCCAACCATTATCAGTTAACGCATATGTCCATCCTTCTGGAACACTGTCCTTCACCGATTGTGGAAGTCTCTTGTTTGGGAAGATGATCATCGGCGGTGTTATTGTACCCGATGCTGAGAAGGTGAACATCACAGTGAGATTCTGTTTCACACCTCCCATATCTACTTCGTAAACGTTCTTGGAGCCTTTTAGAGCAACGACTTGTCCAAGTTTTGGCCCATAATAAAAGTTTGTTTCATCGCCATTAAAAATTCTGCTAGGATCCTTCATGATGTCAAATAGGTCCTTCTTTTTTAAATAAAATTCGATATCTGTGAACCACTTTTTAATATCCCTTTCCGCTACATTTTCAACAACTCTGCAGTTCGAATTGCTAATTCAGGATGCCGCTTTAAAAAATGGTTGAACCATTTATCGCCTGGTAAATTATTTTTGAATGGTGTTCTTCTAAATGTTTGAACAGATGTTTGAATGTCAATTTTACGCCTTGGGAAACCTTTGCACTGACTATCAATGATCCATTCTTTTAAATGAATCTCCTTTACCTCTGTCAAGTATGTAGACGGACCTTTTTTCATTTTTTTGAATTTTTTACTAAGTCTGAACTGTAGGGTTGCCCTTGGAGTCCCATACTTTCGAGATGTTGCCTTTTTTGATTCTCCTGATCGAATTTCTTCAAGAGCTCTTTGAACAATTTCCTCGCTATATCTGGTGGAGCCATTGGGGCGATTCTGTTTTCGTTTTGGAGTGTTTGATTTTGAGAATAAAAGTTAATAGGAACATTTATCGTAAGCCTTAAATTTAAAAAATAATGTTTAAAAAATTTTAAAAATTATACCTGGTGAATTTAACAAAAAAATTTTAAAGTGTTAAGACAAAACTCATTGCTTGAGATGAGCAAATAAAAAAATAGAATTGGGTGCCAATGATTGGGAGAATATTATAAGCAGCAATAATCCAATAATTTGCATAGGTACCAACCACTGGCAATATAACATTTTTCTCTGCCTATCATTGGCACCCTACAAATTTTAATTGATATTGAAAAATATGTATTTTTTTAAACGAAAAATCAATTTAAAGATAGTTAACAATATCACCAACAAGAAAAATAAATATTTGATTAAGAAATCATAAAGTTTTTGCTTTAGTTATGAGTACCAAACCCTTAACAAAATCATAAATTCCTACCTTGTTTCAGTTTCACGCACGACACGTCAAATTCGATTCGCAATTTTACTTAAACTTAAGGAATAATACGCGTTGGCGGTTCACTAGTCTCGGCGATATTGCCAAAATTACCTTAATTAATAAATTGACGATAATATTGTCAGATTCATTTTAATTTCTGCAAAAAATTAAACGGGGTGCCAACAATAGGCTAAGTGCCAACGATTGGGTGTTTTACCATAGATATTAATAAACAACAATACGTTTTTAGTCCATATTAAACGTTTTACAGGCATAAATGTTAAGTAACAAATGCGAATTCTAGGCACAATACGTGCCGGAAACATCACTCTTTTCTATAATATTGAGATCTCCTATTGATTTCATAACCTAGAATAATTCTTTCTATATAGCAAAAGAGTGCTGAATTGAATGACGGAATGGCACAAACCCAAGTCAGCACACTACAATAAAAGGATCAATAACAAGAAGAACTCTTGCTATGAATTAAGTTATTATTAGACTTTTTATAGGCATCCATGTTTAGGTATAAAAATGTGTCGCAAACATCACTCTTGTTCCTAGAACAATGAAGTCTGCTATCGATTTCAACACCACGAAAAACTCTTTATATATAGCAAAAAAGTGTTGAATTGGATGACGGAATGGCAGGTAGTGCACAAACTTAAGTCAGTACGTTCGGGTCCTACTAAGTGTAATTTAATCATCAAACTTCTTAGACTGAGACGGAGCTATAAACCTGAAAATGGGAGGCAAAATAATAAACGAGTTAAACAAGATACATTTTTATTTGTATAAGTTACATGTGTGTATAATAAAGCAGATTAAAAAATTAAGGCACAATATGTAACGAATATAAGATACCAAACTAAAAATAATTTTTAATAAATTCATTTGATTTTATTCTATAAAACGGCTTATCAATAGATTTTAAAATTGCAAAAATTTCATCACGTGTTTTAACCTTGGATCTTTCGAAATACTCCATTGCAAGCAACGTGTTTAATTCGTTAGGTTCTATTCTAAGTAACTCTAGGGCTACGTTAGAAAGAGTGATCTTTGAGTGTCTTTCAACGGCGTTATTTGCATAAAAGAAGGATGAAAAAATGTCCTTTAAAGAACCAACGAAATACACTCCGTACTGATCAATAATTTGTTGTAAGTGCACGTTAAGTGCTTTGGTAAATTGACGTAAAGTGGGGTGTTTTTTGAAAATTATCAGCATGTCAATTCGTATGTGCTCCTTGGGAGTTTCCTCGCTGCTAAATTGTTTGCTCCAGTGAGCTTTAAACATATTTAAAAATTCCCAGTCTTTGTCCAAGAACTTTTGAAACATAATGGAAAAAAACACGAAAATTAGGTGCAGTTTTGTTTTTTCATTAGAGTTCCAGTAGAGATCTTTCCACTGTTTGATACAGTTAAAAACGGCATCGAAGTACTTTTCTTCATTATGGACCCAGAGGTATTTCGCAACGAATTCTGTCAGCGAATCGCTGTAAGGCAAGTCATGCAAGAAATAATTTTCAAGTATATTCGTGCAGAAATTCTCGCTGAGGTTCAGGTAGAAGTCGTTTTCTTGCGATTTTATGTTATTAAACAAAGTGATGACGTACGGGTTTATGAGATGCCCTTCTTTTTTACGCATATCATCGAGGAAGTAAAACAATTTTTCAGAAAACATCGGTCGGAATTTCGGGATGACTTCTTGTGACGCTTTTGCTAAAAATTCCAATAGTTCTTTGTCGTTTTTATTAACGAAGGACAAGCTGTTTAGGACCATATTTAATAAATTTTCCTCTGGATTTTTAATAAAATACTTCACAAGTCTTTCCATCAAGTGCTTTTTGGCAGAATCGTTCTTCTCCTCTTTAGACATGGTTCTGAATATGTCCAAAGCTGTGTTTTGTGCTAATGTTTCAAATGCCAAGCTCAGGGCGTGTTTTCTAGTAGATACGGCCCTACCCATAAGAACTTTAATAAATTCCTCTGCGCCAAGCTCACTGATTCGATAGAGGGTTTTATAAACGATTCGCAGGGTGCTCTGCAAATAATCGCCTTGACAAAAGTTATACAACACCGGAACCAGTTGGGGATAGTTCTCGGACAGATATTTATTCATCAAGAAGAACTCTTGCTATGAATTAAGTTATTATTAGACTTTTTATAGGCATCCATGTTTATGTATACGAATTCTAGGTACAAAATGTGCCGCGAACAACACCGCGAATTACTCTTTATATATACAAAAAAGTGTTGAATTGGATGACGGAATGGCAGGTAGTGCACAAATTTAAGTCAGTACGTTGAGGTCCTACTAAGTGTAATTTAATTATTAAACTTCTTAGACTGAGGCGGAGCTATAGGCCTGAAAATGGGATGCAAAATATTAAACGAGTTAAACAAGATACATTTTTATTTGTATAAGTTACACGTGTATATAATAAAGCAGATTAAAAAATGAAGGCACAATATGTAAAGAATATAAGATAACAAACTAAAAATAATTCTTAATAAATTCATTTGATTTTATTCTATAAAACGGTTTATCAATAGATTTTAAAATTGCAAAAATTTCATCACGTGTTTTAACCTTGGATCTTTCGAAATATTCCATTGCAAGCAACGTGTTTAATTCGTTAGGTTCTATTCGAAGTAACTCTAGGGCTACGTTAGAAAGAGTGATCTTTGAGTGTCTTTCAACGGCGTTATTTGCATAAAAGAAGGATGAAAAAATGTCCTTTAAAGAACCAACGAAATACACTCCGTACTGATCAATAATTTGTTGTAAGTGCACGTTAAGTGCTTTGGTAAATTGACGCAAAGTGGGATGTTTTTTGAAAATTATTAGCATGTCAATTCGTATGTGCTCCTTGGGAGTTTCCTCGCTGCTAAATTGTTTGCTCCAGTGAGCTTTAAACATATTTAAAAATTCCCAGTCTTTGTCCAAGAAGCTTTGAAACATAATGGAAAAAAACACGAAAATAAGGTGCAGTTTCGTTTTTTCATTAGAGTTCCAGTAGAGATCTTTCCACTGTTTGATACAGTTAAAAACGGCATCGAAGTACTTTTCTTCATTATGGACCCAGAGGTATTTCGCAACGAATTCTGTCAGCGAATCGCTGTAAGGTAAGTCATGCAAGAAATAATTTTCAAGTATATTCGTGCAGAAATCCTCGCTGAGGTTCAGGTAGAAGTCGTTTTCTTGCGATTTTATTTTATTAAACAAAGTGATGACGTACGGGTTTATGAGATGCCCTTGTTTTTTACGCATATCATCGAGGAAGTAAAACAATTTTTCAGAAAACATCGGTCGGAATTTCGGGATGACTTCTTGTGACGCTTGCGCTAAAAATTCCAATAGTTCTTTGTCGTTTTTATTAACGAAGGACAAGCTGTTTAGGACCATATTTAATAAATTTTCTTCTGGATTTTTGATAAAATACTTCACAAGTCTTTCCATCAAGTGCTTTTTAGCAGAATCGTTCTTCTCCTCTTTAGACATGGTTCTGAATATGTCCAAAGCTGTGTTCTGCCCTAATGTTTCAAATGCCAAGCTCAGGGCGTGTTTTCTAGTAGATACGGCCCTACCCATAAGAACTTTAATAAATTCCTCTGCGCCAAGCTCACTGATTCGATAGACGGTTTTATAAACGATTCGCAGGGTGCTCTGCAAATAATCACCTTGACAAAAGTTATACAACACCGGAACCAATTGGGGATAGTTATCGGACAGATTGACCAAATATTTATTCACTATTTCAACTTGAATCTCATAAATGTTTTTTTGTTGCTGATCCTGAAGATCTAGCTTCGGTTTATCAGGTATATACGGAGCAATCAATTCGATATATTCATAAGTTTTCATCAATTTAGATAAATGTTTAAGGTTACTCGTCTTCTGATTATATTTTAATAAGGAACAATATGTTTCTAGTCCATATTAGAAGTTTTATAGGCATAAATGTTAAGTAACAAATGGGAATTCTAGGCACAATACATGCCGGAAACATTACTCTTTTCTATAATATTGAAATCTCCTATTGATTTCATAACCTAGAATAATTCTTTCTATATAGCAAAAAAGTTCTGAATTGGATGACGGAATGGCAGGTACTGCACAAACTTAAGTCAGTACGTTGAGGTCCTACTAAGTGTAATTTAATCATCAAACTTCTTAGACTGGGACGGAGCTATAGGCCTAAAAAATGGGAGGCAAAATATTAAACGAGTTAAACAAGATACATTTTTATTTGCATAAGTTACATGTGTGTATAATAAAGCAGATTAAAAAATTAAGGCACAATATGTAAAGAACATAAGATAACAAACTAAAAATAATTTTTAATAAATTCATTTGATTTTATTCTATAAAACGGCTTATCAATAGATTTTAAAATTGCAAAAATTTCATCACGTGTTTTAACCTTGGATCTTTCGAAATACTCCATTGCAAGCAATGTGTTTAATTCGTTAGGTTCTATTCTAAGTAACTCTAGGGCTACGTTAGAAAGAGTGATCTTTGAGTGTCTCTCAACTGCGTTATTTGCATAAAAGAAGGATGAAAAAATGTCCTTTAAAGAACCAACGAAATACACTCCGTACTGATCAATAATTTGTTGTAAGTGCACGTTAAGTGCTTTGGTAAATTGACGTAAAGTGGGATGTTTTTTGAAAATTATCAGCATATCAATTCGTATGTGCTCCTTGGGAGTTTCCTCGCTGCTAAATTGTTTGCTCCAGTGAGCTTTAAACATATTTAAAAATTCCCAGTCTTTGTCCAAGAACTTTTGAAACATAATGGAAAAAAACACGAAAATAAGGTGCAGTTTTGTTTTTTCATTAGAGTTCCAGTAGAGATCTTTCCACTGTTTGATACAGTTAAAAACGGCATCGAAGTACTTTTCTTCATTATGGACCCAGAGGTATTTCGCAACGAATTCTGTCAGCGAATCGCTGTAAGGCAAGTCATGCAAGAAATAATTTTCAAGTATATTCGTGCAGAAATCCTCGCTGAGGTTCAGGTAGAAGTCGTTTTCTTGCGATTTTATGTTATTAAACAAAGTGATGACGTACGGGTTTATGAGATGCCCTTGTTTTTTACGCATATCATCGAGGAAGTAAAACAATTTTTCCGAAAACATCGGTCGGAATTTCGGGATGACTTCTTGTGACGCTTTTGCTAAAAATTCCAATAGTTCTTTGTCGTTTTTATTAACGAAGGACAAGCTGTTTAGGACCATATTTAATAAATTTTCCTCTGGATTTTTAATAAAATACTTCACAAGTCTTTCCATTAAGTGCTTTTTAGCAGAATCGTTCTTCTCCTCTTTAGACATGGTTCTGAATATGTCCAAAGCTGTATTCTGTGCTATTGTTTCAAATGCCAAGCTCAGGGCGTGTTTTCTAGTAGATTTGGCCCTACCCATAAGAACTTTAATAAATTCCTCTGCGCCAAGCTCACTGATTCCATAGAGGGTTTTATAAACGATTCGCAGGGTGCTCTGCAAATAATCGCCTTGGCAAAAGTTATACAACACCGGAACCAGTTGGGGATAGTTCTCGGACAGATATTTATTCATCAAGAAGAACTCTTGCTATGAATTAAGTTATTATTAGACTTTTTATAGGCATCCATGTTTATGTATACGAATTCTAGGTACAAAATGTGCCGCGAACAACACCGCGAATTACTCTTTATATATACAAAAAAGTGTTGAATTGGATGACGGAATGGCAGGTAGTGCACAAATTTAAGTCAGTACGTTGAGGTCCTACTAAGTGTAATTTAATTATTAAACTTCTTAGACTGAGGCGGAGCTATAGGCCTGAAAATGGGATGCAAAATATTAAACGAGTTAAACAAGATACATTTTTATTTGTATAAGTTACACGTGTATATAATAAAGCAGATTAAAAAATGAAGGCACAATATGTAAAGAATATAAGATAACAAACTAAAAATAATTCTTAATAAATTCATTTGATTTTATTCTATAAAACGGCTTATCAATAGATTTTAAAATTGCAAAAATTTCATCACGTGTTTTAACCTTGGATCTTTCGAAATATTCCATTGCAAGCAATGTGTTTAATTCGTTAGGTTCTATTCGAAGTAACTCTAGGGCTACGTTAGAAAGAGTGATCTTTGAGTGTCTTTCAACGGCGTTATTTGCATAAAAGAAGGATGAAAAAATGTCCTTTAAAGAACCAACGAAATACACTCCGTACTGATCAATAATTTGTTGTAAGTGCACGTTAAGTGCTTTGGTAAATTGACGTAAAGTGGGATGTTTTTTGAAAATTATCAGCATATCAATTCGTATGTGCTCCTTGGGAGTTTCCTCGCTGCTAAATTGTTTGCTCCAGTGAGCTTTAAACATATTTAAAAATTCCCAGTCTTTGTCCAAGAAGCTTTGAAACATAATGGAAAAAAACACGAAAATGAGGTGCAGTTTTGTTTTTTCATTAGAGTTCCAGTAGAGATCTTTCCAACGTTTGATACAGTTAAAAACGGCATCGAAGTACTTTTCTTCATTATGGACCCAGAGGTATTTCGCAACGAATTCTGTCAGCGAATCGCTGTAAGGCAAGTCATGCAAGAAATAATTTTCAAGTATATTCGTGCAGAAATCCTCGCTGAGGTTCAGGTAGAAGTCGTTTTCTTGCGATTTTATGTTATTAAACAAAGTGATGACGTACGGGTTTATGAGATGCCCTTCTTTTTTACGCATATCATCGAGGAAGTAAAACAATTTTTCAGAAAACATCGGTCGGAATTTCGGGATGACTTCTTGTGACGCTTGCGCTAAAAATTCCAATAGTTCTTTGTCATTTTTATTAACGAAGGACAAGCTGTTTAGGACCATATTTAATAAATTTTCTTCTGGATTTTTGATAAAATACTTCACAAGTCTTTCCATCAAGTGCTTTTTAGCAGAATCGTTCTTCTCCTCTTTAGACATGGTTCTAAATATGTCCAAAGCTGTGTTCTGCGCTAATGTTTCAAATGCCAAGCTCAGGGCGTGTTTTCTAGTAGATACGGCCCTACCCATAAGAACTTTAATAAATTCCTCTGCGCCAGGCTCACTGATTCGATAGAGGGTTTTATAAACGATTCGCAGGGTGCTCTGCAAATAATCGCCTTGACAAAAGTTATACAACACCGGAACCAATTGGGGATAGTTATCGGACAGATTGACCAAATATTTATTCACTATTTCAACTTGAATCTCATAAATGTTTTTTTGTTGCCGATCCTGAAGGTCTAGCTTCGGTTTATCAGGTATATACGGAGCAATCAATTCGATATATTCATAAGTTTTCATCAATTTGGATAAATGTTTAAGGATACTCGTCTTCTGATTATCATCTATCGCAAGGGCTTGCGAGCATTTCACCAGTTCCTTTACGACTGCTCTATCCCAGTTTAAGTGATTGTACGATTTAAATCCGGAATAATCCAAAACTACGGTGTTTTCAGGCTGGAGATCTAAAATATTTCGGAAATATTTCTGAATCACTTCCGGCTCCTTGTTCAAGAAATATTTGACGACTTCACTCTGGTTCCAGAATTTGCCGGGGGGTTTGAAGGCTCTATTAAAGTAAAAATCGAGCAGTTCGTTTTGCAGTTGAGTGGTACGAGGTGCTTTCATAAGATTACAGGTGAGTTTACCTAATTTGTACCAGAATTTATCGTTGTCCAGCCAGGAGAGGTAGGTTTTGGTGATATCTGACTCCGGAACCCAGTCGGCCTAAAAAAGAAACATCATAAATATTGTTATCGTTAAATATATATTTTTTCAACGATTTTTTAGTAAATTTTTGGTTTTGGTAGTCAAGGTATATTTATTAAACTGTAGAATATACGTATATCATATACAATTCTATTGAAAAATCAGCGTTTTTCCTCTATTTTATCAAATCTAATAACACTGACTGTTTTTGCATTAAATATTTATTAATATACATATATATAATTATATCAAATTTAAATAAATAAACTGTGTTATTAGATTAAATATTAACCACGAATTAAACCAGCTGTTATGCATGCATATTATTTTGGAAAACAATGATTTTTGCAAACAATTGCTTACTGGTAAGTTGTGTGGGGTGGGTGGGGGGATAAGGGTAGTGTTACTGAAAAACTTTTTTTGCAGAAAATTATTGCCTGAGAAAAATATGCTTTTTAAGAAAATTATAGTTGATAAAAAATTTATAGTTTTTGTATCTATACTTTTCTCACATAACCTTAAGGTTTTCGAGTAAAACGTGAAAAAACCCTATTTTATTTCTTGCTATGAAAATTGCAGTATTTGTGCCATTTTTTACACAAGTAAGTAATAATTTAATCAGTAAATATTTCAGCGTTTTATAAAAAAACTTACAGGGAATTGAGAAAAAAAATTATGAAAAAATGATTGTAAAGAATAATTTCAAGAACGATTTTTAAATGCAACCGATACACACTTATTAAAATTATGTTAAATATTTTAAATATGTTATCTGTTCAACAAAGGATTGCTTTTAATGTTAATTTTTTTATATTTAAATTAAAACAAGGTCTTTTGCCAAAATATTTAACTGATAAATTATCAATTTTTTGAGACGCCCATAATTATAACACAAGAAATTGTATTGATTTTATTTTAGTTAATACAGGGTGTCCTAAAATTAGTGCACGAAACGCGTGGTCAAAAATAACCTCACTTTTTCCTATAAACATATATTGGCAAACGCCCCCCAAGGGAGCTACGCCCCTTTTAGAGAGGGCACCTGAAGATGGTTTTTTCCACTTATTTTCTAAACGGGTAAATATAAAAATTTAAAATTTTTGGTATTCTCCCAATTTTGATATGCTGAATTTAGTTGTCATTTGATGATTTTCATTATTTAGTCAGGTGCGTATCATTTAGGGGGTGAGCCTAAAAAAATACTTTAAAAAAAATTGTTTGCAAAGTTTTTGTTTTTTTTCTTTAAATTTTAAAAATTTAAAGCTTTTTACGTAAAAAAGTACCTCTTGGTCAATAACGCTAGGAATTACCATTTTCGAGAAAAACGCATTTAAAAATAACGCTGCATAGTATTATTAATAACAATTTTTATTAAAACTCAATAGCACGCTTCAAAAATAAATTGACAAATAAAATTGCAAACAGATAAAAATACTAATTTATTTGAGGCAAATGTTCAAACAAGTTGCCGTTTTCCTGAATGCATAACCTGGATCTTTTTTGAATGTTTTGGGTCGACCTAAGAATTTCAAATCGGTTTTCTCTTATTTGACCTGCAGCTGCGAGAATTCGCCTCTGAAGCTCTTCTGGAGTATTAATTTCGGTGGCATAAATAATATTGCACATATTACCCCAAAGATAATAATCCAGAGGATTAAGGTCGGGGGATCGTGCAGGCCAGTTTATTGGACCACCTCGGCCTATCCATCTGCCTGTAAAATTATTGTCCAGCCAGTTTTTTACCTGTCGGCTGTAGTGAGCTGGTGCCCCATCATGCTGAAAAATCATTTCCAGCCGAGTTTCTATGGGAACATCGTCCAGTAAATCTCTCAGATTGTTTTGAAGAAAATTTAAATAATGACGACCAGTTAACCTGTGTGGCAAAATAATTGGCACTATCAATTTATCTCCTATCAAACCCGCCCATACGTTAAAGGAAAATCTATGCTGAAAGTTAGTTAGAACTACTCTCGGATTGTCGATGCTCCAAAAATGAGTATTACGGCTGTTAAACCCCTTACTCCCAGAAAAAGTTGCCTCATCTGACCACAAAATTTTTTGACGAAGATTTGGGTGATTTAAAATCCAATGACAAAAGTCTACTCGAGCTGGAAAATCTTCTTCTTCTAACTCCTGAACCCTTTTATAATGAAAAGGATGGTATCCTAACATCTTAGTCATTCTTCCAATCTAAAATTATTTTTAAATATTTTAAATTGCATAGGAAATAAGCCTAAAACTTAGTAAGCCACTAAACATTCCAGTTAGTCGTCAAAAGGATTTGTTTTGGGGTGTTTGATGTTTGTGATAAGACTTATCCAAGTAAATAAAGTAAATAATAATAATAATAGTAATTAGAGTATTTTGAAATGAATTTAATGCGATCCGACGATAATAATTAATAACAACACTATTTATACCAATCTCAATTTTCAGTTATAAGTACTTTAAATTTAAGTTTTTGGATAACAAATTAGGTACTTAATTATTTATTTATCATATTTAATTTTACTTACATTTGACTTTGGGATATTGGTAATCTCTTCTAAGGTTCTCAATGATATTTGAGGGTTTTCTTCAATTAAATTCAGTACTTCCCCATAACCATCATTTGCAATTGGTCTTCCTTGCCCTCGAGCACGTTCGAAGGATCCATATTCAAGTAAATTTCTATGAATTCTAACAAAAACTTTCCAATGTGGAAGCCTTCTTGCAGGAACCCTCCGCCGATACACTCGTGCAGCGGCATGTGCGTTTCCATTGCAAAACCCATACATAAAATAAATATCTGCTTTTTCACGGGTCGAAAAGTCTTCCATAGTTAAAAAGATATTAACAATTTGAATGCAAAATGACAACTAATCAATTACAACAAATGTTAATGTCATTATGCAGTGCGTTAATTTTTTCCAAAGCCTGCTACTAAGTTTTCATAAAAATTGGTAGTGAAAATAATACTATGCAGCGTTATTTTTAAATGCGTTTTTCTCGAAAATGGTAACTCGTAGAGTTATTGACCAAGAGGTACTTTTTTACGTAAAAAGCTTTAAATTTTTAAAATTTAAAGAAAAAAAAAACAAAAACCTTGTAAACATTTTTTTTTAAGTATTTTTTTAGACTCACCCCCTAAATGATAAGCACCTGACTAATTAATGAAAATTATCAAATGACAACTAAATTGAGCATATCAAAATTGGGAGAATACCAAAATTAAAATTTTTTATATTTACCCGATTCGAAAATAAGTAAAAAAAACCATCTTCAGGTGCCCCCTTTAAAAGGGGCGTAGCTCCCTTGGGCGGCGTTTGCCGATATATGTTTATAGAAAAAAGTGAGGTTATTTTTGACCAAAGAATACAGGGTTCGCGTTTCGTCCACTAATTTTGGGACACCCTGTATATGTAATACCAACCAATTGCTAAATTCTATTCTTTACAAAGGCTTTAGTGAGTTTAATAAATTACCAAATGATATAAAAGTTTGTAATAGTGTTAACCTCTTCAAAAGGCTACTAAAGGAATACGTCTTAACAAAATATTAATGTTAGTATAATCACAAAAATGTAATTTTTCCCGATTATGAGAGATTTTTATTTTATTCTTTATTTATTTTTTATTTTCTGTAAATAGGTAATATGCAAGTGATTGTTTTATATTCTTAATTATACTGTAAAATTGTCTTTAATTTTAAATATTTAGTTTGTATGCATCCCTATCTAGGTCATGGTCTGACGCACTAGGGTGGTGTGTTTCTATGTTGCCGGGATGTCGTCATTGTCCTGGTAACCCGGATAAAACGTGCAGCCATGGAAACAGCGTGAGACCGCACTATTTTGGCTGAGTCAACAAGGCCGCAACCCGACCCGAGCGCAACCAAATCAAAACATCAAACATCGATTGTGGAATTACGTGTGTGTGTGTATGGATGTAAATTAAACTAAACAAGCTTTGTATTTTTTACATTTAATTTTGATGTGTCATGTAGCATTTTTTTGCTAAATAAAGATTATTATTATTATTATTATTTAAAAACCAAGAATGCTATACTTATGGAAATTTGCACACAGATTCTCCTAATAAAATCATTGGACACATATTTCAGCGTTTCTTAAAAAACTTACAGGGAATTGAGAAAAAAAAATATGAAAAAATTATTATTTTTTAAGAATAATTTCAAAAAAATGCACATAAGTCAAAACCCAAGAAAGCTATACTTATGAAAATTTGCACACAAATTCTCCTAATAAAATCATTACACACCTATTTCAGCGTTTTTTAAAAAACTTACAGGGAATTGAGAAAAAAAAATAATGAAAAAATTATTATTTATAAAGAATAATGAAAAAAAATAATTCCATAAGTCAAAAACTAAAAAAGCTATACCTATGAAAATTTGCACACAAGTTCTCCTAATAAAATTATTAGACACCTGTTTGAGCATTTTTTGAAATATTTTCAAGAAATTGAGAAAAAATTATTTATGAAAAAATGAGGCTATTTCAAAGAAAATGTCCATAATTCAAAAACCAAGAAAGCTATACTTATGAAAATTTGCACACATATTGTCCTATTTAAATCATTATAATAAAGAAAACAACCACTTTTTAATTTTTTCCGGAAAACCTATTAGTTTAAGGCTGATATAATTAACAAACTAGATGTTTGAAATTTTAAGGACTGTAATGAGAAAAAAGAATCTCAATTGTATTTCCCATACGGTGGAAGAAAATCACCAAAAGTGTGTATTTAAAAAATGCAATTTTGCAGATCTATGAGAAATTTCAAGTTTTCTATTTTTGCGATAAGATGCTTCCTTTAAAAACTAAATAAAAACTTTTTTACGTAGTTTTTCGAAAAAAAAAACAAAAGAAAAAAAATTAAGCATGAAAAACAATTAAAAAAAGTATAGTAACACAAAAAAAAATTTTGTATATAGTTTATTTGGTTGGACAATAATGTAGCAATGGATTTTAAAAGAAATAGCTTAAAGTGTGCAAACACAATAATACTATAAGACCAATTAAAAAAAATCCCTGCAACTGAATGTATTAAAACAATGGAAATGAACGACAGGGTGGTCTAAAACATGTTATTATAGATCAAAAAGGGCTTAAAAGTACACTGAGATTAACACTTTTTAAACGTTAAATACACTCAGTGACTTTTAACTGTCTGGCGAAATATGTCAAATAAAAATCATTCATTTAACAGTGTGCAACTCTTCAATGAACTAACACAGGTCTCAAATACGTTGAAATATAAGGCAAAGTAAGTAATACGAGTTTCGCCTGTTTAACATCAGATCTACTGTAAGAAACAGGAATAATAAGCTCATCAAGTGAGACTGAAAATCAAAAATGTCATTCACACAGTCAAGAACTAATTTGTTCTTAATTTTTCTAGAAGGTCCAACTTCTAATTTAAATTAAATGTATTAATAATAAATAACTTACCCCTATAGGGTGCAAACCCTTATTCAAATAGTTTCTCCCGATAAACGTCACGCCAATTTCGACATCTTCATCGGTCATATTGTTCGATGTAAACGTCTTTTGCGCCTGTTCTTTGATGAGTAAACATTGGTCTAGATCGACACTCCAATATTTATTTTTGGGGTCATCGTTAAATTTAATGATTTTATCCAATAAGTTGCTAATAAGGGATTTGTCCTCTACAAGATTTCTCTGCATCGATTTTCCTAATTTAAAACAGTTTTCTGCGAGATATTTTAACACTAAACTGTGCAATTCTGGATCCGTTTGAAAGTACGATACATGTTGCAAGCGAGTCCAGCTTCCGGCGGAATCTTCCCACACGTCTTCCCAAAATTGAGCAATCAGCGCATCTACAGGACGCTCTTTTCTAAAATTGTATATAATAAACTTGGCTAATATCTCGAACGGCAACGAGACATCTTTTTTAGCCCTGCTTACTTCCACCATTTCATTTATATGCTTCCAAAACTCGTCGTCTGTTAAGTTTATATCCAAGTTACTATTAATTGTGCTCATAAGCTGATGCCTTATGCTGCCTTCCTCGTTGCGGCTCCTATAGCACAAGAAGTTCAAACTTCTTTTATAAAACAAATAGTCTTTACCAAAATGGCAGCTTTTGATTAGGTTATGCAGCAACTTGGATCGATCGTATTTATCGCTTGTAAAGTTCATTCGGTCTTTTACCGTCTGGAATGCCAATTCTGGATTTAAGTGCTCGATGTAGCTTATATCGTTGGTGTTCTTAAAGTTAATTTCACTCCACTTTTGCACTAAATCAATTTTATCTGAGAAATACAGCATCAACTGCTTATTGAGCTTATCTAAACAATCAGAGAGTTGCACCTGATACTTTTGAGCGAAGCAGTGTAGAAACAGCTCAAAGCGTTTCTTTTTTGGAATTTTTTTTAAGTGATTCTTGATCTGATCTGAGAAATATTTTAGTTCTTTTATATTTTTTGGAAATATGTCAAGCAGTATTTGTACGTCGCTGCCTTTTATATTTCTGATAACTGCTCCCAGGTGAAACTTTTGCACCAACTCTACTTCCTTTAAGACGTCTGTTTGGTTCAGTCTTAAAACGGACTTAGTGGTACGTCTGCCAACTTTAATGTCTGTCTGAAGTATTTTGGACAGTTCAAAATACAACTCTGGATGTTTCCAAACGATGTAACGAATGAATTCAGTGTCGTCAAAATGTCTGCCAGTATTTTTTTTGAATTCGTGGAAGTAAACCTTAATTAGTTCAGGGTCTTTTTGCAAGAATCGTTTGAGTTGCTCCTCTGATAGAGTGAGGCTGTTTTTTTGTAAGGTTTCGATGATTTTCTCAGAAGAGCAGCTGAACAGGAATTGTTGGGCGATAGATATGCCATACCTAAAACAGGAAATACCGGCATGAGAAATATTACAACTAGGGATAAAATGAAAAAAGATCTAAATCGAAATTTGCTAACCAAAACTTTAAAAATTATAGAAATAACCTGAAAAAAATAAAATGAAGCAGGTTATGACCTAAAAAACGTTTATAAATTAGTCTCAGAAGTTACCCACAATGACTCAAATGCATTTAAAAATATGAAAAATCATTGTAATGAGTTTTTTAATAATATATGATGATGATAATGTTGAAGAAAATCCCGAAGCCTGATAATGAGCTTATAAAAAGCAGTAATCAATTAAATGCACTATACCTACGGCCAGTAAATAAAAGTGAAATATTATAGAAAAGATTGATTCTTTGAAAACCAATGGTAGTCCTGGTATTGATACAAATTAACGTGAAAGTAATAAAAAATAATTACATGACCCTTTGAAACACTGAGGGGTTCCATTCCAAAACTTGCCTTCTCCATATTGGGTAAAATGTCACAATTGGCAAAAAACGTTTTAAAAGTTTTTCAAATACATATTTATACGAATTTAATATGTATGGATTTACTATAATCATTTGTGTGCTAATTTTAGCATTCATTTAAATCCTGTTTATTTAATTTTCATAAAATTTATTAAAACAATATGGACAAGACAAGTTTTGGCATGACTTCATGGATAAGACAAGTTTTGGCACGAAAAAGTACAGCAATTGACAGATCTTTTTTTTTTTTATTAAAAAAAGATAACATTATTTAAAAAATCGTAATTTCCTAAAGAAATATTTTCTTCCACTCCTCCTTCGCAAAATTCATTATTTTCAGTTTCTTCGTCCATTCTCCCAATGTTTTTCTTCTGTTCCTCGAAGAAATTTTGATAAAATTCTAAATCATTTCTCTCCATCCAATCTTCCCCATAATGAGCAACTAGTAACTTTTTGACATCTTGAACTTTTTTATTAACCGCCACTCCTTTATCAATGTTACTCACTTCTATTTGATTCAATCGTTTTCCACGTTTAAAAATTGTCTTGAATTCTCCAACATCACTGTTGTAGTGTTCTTCGTCTCTAACTGTTATTTTATTACCATTTTTCTCAATAACTTCAGAAAATTTAAAGTGCCAAGACTGCACACTTTTCAGATACTCCTTTGCAACTTCCTTCCAAGATTTGACACCAGAATCTGTTAAATTAATGACGGTTCCTCTTTCCTTAAAGATATCGATATACGTGTTGGGGTTTGTGATTTCACTAAGTTTTCTTAATTTTTTTTCGATGATTCCAAATACACGGTCCGATGGTACCTCTAATGGGAAAAACCAGCTCGATTTGACCAATATGGGGCGGTGCGATATTCCCCAGGAAGCAAATGCACATTGCAACCATTGTGGAGTTTCTGTTTTGCCCTCCGCAGCCATCTGCATCTTATTTTGCTGTAACCCGACAAATTTATGAGATCTGATAGGCAATGGAAAACAGCTGAGGCAATTTCGTTAGAGCCCTTATGGAACTCGTGTTCCATCCAGGTGTATAAGAACACGTTATTATTTTGTGATTTAGTTTTTGAGGAACCCTTAACAATGGTAAAGTTATAAGTGTAGAGCTATAATAGGCGATCTGATCTTGGACTTTTGAGTTTACCAAGTTTTCTTGACAGTCAAAAGATAAGACGAGCATGTTTTCCTTTGTTTCCCTCAACTTGGAAAAAAGGCTTTGCCTTTTAAGATATGAACTCTTTTTTCAATTTGAAGCTGACTACGTTTGTCATTATCCTTTTCTTGTTTAATTTTTTCTGTTAAAGAACTGCAACGAGAGCCAAATGTCGGATGCTGGTGATCCAAAACCAATATTATATTCAAGGCAGAATATATTCCTAAAAAAAGTTTTTTTGACAATTTACTTTCAGGCACAATATACATATTTAACAATTTGTTTAAAGTTAAATCAGAAGCCAAATACTGTCTGTTGCTTTGTTCTCTACAATCATGTACATCAGAACATTGAAGTTTCTCAATAAATATTTTAACAGCCTTTTTTTTTGGGCATACATAGGTTTTTGTTTTGAGCCACCACGATTTTCTTTAGGTGGTAAGCCAGTTTGTAGAAAAACTCGTTAAATTCTTTGAATGCGATCCTTAGAAACTTGCAGAACACCTTTAAATGTATTTTGACATACCTGTACTTTGAAATTCTTTGTTTCTCGTATTTTAATAAAATACTTGATCGCCACCGACTTCCTAGATGAATCAGGTTTTCTCGCTCTTGATCTGGATGGGATCTCAACAGACATATATTTTAAAATAAAATTGTCTTGTTCAATCTTTGTTTTTAAAGAATAAAATAGGGCATGAAACTCTTTAATATCTTGCATTGTAAGAGTTGAACAGCGGTAGGTTTTACCCGATAAACGGTGACATTTTGGAAAGACTGGTAGTTGCTACGGAGCACGCCTACAAAAAAATATCTAAATAATATTATTTAAACGTTATAAAGGAAAACAATGTAGGTACCTTTTTAATTTTGCAACACTTTTTTTCCATTTTGTCGGATCACTGGGACGTCGCCTGCCTTTTCCTTGTGCCACGGGTAAACAAAATTAATCATTTCTACAATCCATTATTGTTTTAATTATTAAAATTTTTGTTAAACAGCTGTTTAAAAACGTAGACCAAACGCTTAGGATTTACTCATTAAAATGAGGCAAAAATAATAAATCACGCGACCACCAGCATGAAAACAAAATTCTGCGCTCTGATTGGTCGCTTGGATAAGACGACTTTTGGAATGATACAGGCGATGGATAAGACAAGTTTTGAAATGATACTAAATTTTCCTATACTAGGTAAGGGTGAGTTTTGGCATGGTTAAGTTTGTCTAATGTATAGAGGGACATTAACAGATGCTATAGACACCATGAACTTATTTTTCGCAAAAAATGGATAAGGCGAGTTTTGGAATGGAATCCCTCACATAATCAATTTAATTTTTAAAAATGGTTTTTCCCTTTAAGGCAATTATTTTCTGCAAAAAAAAACAGTTTTTCAATAATTTTACCCTTGAACTATTAACTTCATTGCATGAACTGACTACTTCTTCAAATTGAGTTTAATTCTCTGTAACCTAAAAAAGTGCATTATTTATTAAATTTAATTTTTTTCTCTAAGGCAATTATTTTCTGCGAAAAAAAAACAGTTTTTCAATAATATTACCCTTGCCCCCCCCACCCACCCCACATTTTTATTCAGTAATAAATTCTTCGCAAAATATCCCTGTTTTTGTACTAAATATTTATATGTAACATATATCGAATTTGAGAAATATATCGTCGTTGTCACTGCAATATCTGCTATGTGAATTTTTGGCCAATTTGACCTATTTACCACATAGAAATAAATAAAAAATGTGTTCTCGTGGAAAATTAATGGTAAAAACGGCTTTAAAAGATAATTACCGCAATTCTGGTAAGTTGGATGTTTAGTTATTTTGTTGCTTTTAAATAATTTGGTTTTTGGGTCTTCTCTTTAAAGCATCAACTAAGTAAGGCTTTTCGAACTGCTTATGACGATTTATCGGATTCAGAAGATAATAATGAACCTCTAAGCAAATTATTAAGAATGAAGGGCCCTAACAATGAGAGTAGTTGCAAGTCTCAAGCAGCTGCTCATGAAAATTTATCGGATGACAATGAACCATTACGCAAACTATTATCAAAGAACCTTAATAAATCTAACCCTGAAGTACATTGTCATTATGTTTTTATGTTATAGATGTACATGAAACAACTTCTGAGGTAGTCAATGCAGATGCTCAACCGACTGTATTATTTGAGGTCCCAGTTAATGAAAATTTTATGTTGTCTCCTGATGTACTACATGAAATGAAAAGTCAGAACCTAATAATCCAAATTAATGACAAAGAAGTATTAGACTGCTCAGGACATGACGAAAATATTTCATGACGTTGAGGGCGAAGTAGAAAGAGAAATGTTAGAAGAAGAAAATCATGATAATTTGCTAAATGAGAGGGAAATTCTTGCAGAAGCTAGTAGCACCATAATCAAGCTGCAAAAATCCCGAGAAGTAACTAAGTTAAAAAGACTGAGAGGTGAGAGCTACATAGGGTACACTCGGTCAAAAAAAGGAATTATAAGGCATGACAAAGTAAGGAAGGAGAGATGTATGAAATGTAGATGCTGTCATAGTGAAACATCTAGAAAAAAGACAAGCAAGAGTTTTCTGTGTCATCAAATAACGGAAGAACTAAGAAAGAAAGCATTCGATTATTTTTGGAGTTTTCCAAGCTGGGTTTCAAGAAAATCTTACCTTAGAGAAGGAGAAAAGAAAATAGCAATAAAACAGACAATCGCAAAAAACAGTCTCATTCTTGTTATCTCCCACTGGAAACTGGTAACATCTTGTTTATTTTAGTAAAATGACCATTTCTTATTTGTTCTGTTGTTTCAGGTGAAAAAGTGTTAGTATGCAGAACAATGCTACTTCATACTTTCAATTTGGGACGAAATATGTTTGAACGATGGACCAGCAATTTTCATCAAACCAAAGACTCAAGCAATAACCGAGAAGATATAGACAGTGAAGAAACCTCGGATGAAAATTAAGTTGCAAATCAGGCTAAATCAAATGTAACAAAATGTATGAAAATGCAAGCCCGTCAGTGGTTGAAAGACTTACCGAAGGTCCCGAGCCATTATTATCGGAGCTCTTCTACAAAAATGTACCTTGAATCTGTATTTAGATCAACCCTTCATATTTATAAAGGGTACGTTAATTTTTGCACAGAAAAGAACACAAAACCAGTATCACGTACACTATTTACAAATATCTTAAAATCTGAGAAAATTGCTATTCACAAACCTAGGAGGGATCAATGTGATCTATGTTGCTCGTGGAATACAGGTAATGTCCCAGAAGATGTATACAATGACCACTTAAGGAAGAAAAACGAGACTGAGCAAGCTAAAAAAGCGCAAAAGAATCTGCCTCGAATGAAAAGCTAATTGTAACAATGGACTTGCAGTGTCCTTTTGGCGCCAAAGTTGGAAGCGTCTGCAGTATATTACAAACAGAAATTGCAAATCCATAATTTTACAGTTTACGCACTTAACGACAAAAGTGTGGATCTTTATGTTTGGCACGAAAGCAATGGCGGTGTAACTTCAAACGAATTTACAACGTGCATTGTTCATTACATCGAAAATGCTATTCAAGAGAAAACTTACAAGCATGTTGTTCTGATATCCGATAGTTGCGGGTATCAGAACCGCAATACGATTCTTTCTAGTGCCCTTAATAATTTAGCAAAAAATTTAAATATTACCATAGAGCAGCTCATCTTAGAACGTGGGCATACAATGATGGAGGCTGACTCAGTTCATTCCTCGCTTGAGGCATACTTTAAGCCCCCGATTTATGCGCCATGTGACTATATCAGTCGAATGAGGCAGGCAAGAGACCATCATCCATACAGAGTACATAACTTAAACTTTAATTTTTTTTAAAAATACGATAATGTTAAAGGCAGTTTTGGTTCAATAAAACCTGGAAGAGACGCAAAAGTAACAGATATACGTGGACTATTGTATTTGCCATCCGGCATCATGAAGTACAAATTGAATCACAGCGATGATTGGATTGAATTCGAAAAACCTCGTCAAAGTCGCAATAAACTACAATCTACAGAGCTTCCGTCTGAACCGCAGCAACTACATTTAGCTCCAATACAAATAACAAAGCAAAAATTCGAACATGATTATCATGC
The DNA here is from genome assembly GCF_022605725.1 of Anthonomus grandis grandis. Lineage (NCBI taxonomy): Eukaryota > Metazoa > Arthropoda > Insecta > Coleoptera > Curculionidae > Anthonomus > Anthonomus grandis. The sequence continues at coordinate 3,565,430 of NC_065560.1, forward strand.
CTTTTATGATTATCTGCCGCATCTTTAAATACTATCTATGTATGTATTACATCATACCTCTATAATTACAATGTAATTTTGAAATAATAAACTGGTTTCTAAACTCTTTTTATTGCTTTCTTTTAATTTTTATTGAGAAATGCTATGTGCATCCAGCTATGTGCATCTTGGTAAAAACGCAAAATATGACATGTTTAAAAAGTCAACTGCCAATATCTGCTATGTATATAGTAATGACAATCAATACCTGCTAAGTGTAAGCAACGTTCAATTTTTACAAACTATCAAAAAACCCTACTATATTTTCTGTTTTTTACTATCACAATATATTCTGAAATGGTTCTGCCAAAATTCCATTACCTTAATAAAATTTTAGGATCAAAGGGTATAGTATAGGGTCAAAGGTATTTATCAAAGGGTAATATTATTGAAAAACGTTTTTTTCTTTGCAGAAAATAATTGCCTTAAAGAAAAAAATTAAATTTAATAATTAATGCACTTTTTTAGGTTACAAAAAATTTACCTTAATTTGAAGAAGTAGTCCATTCTTGCAATGGAGTTAATAAGTCAATGGGTAACTAAAGATACTATATAGAAATAAGGAGGATGACCGTAGTATCTTTAGATACCTATTAACCTTAATTTGTTTTTTTTTTTAATAATATTCTATAGAGCAGCTTATTCTTTATTTCTATACACTTAACACCTCATAGAAAGTTTAAGTTAGTAAATTAATTAATTATATAATTAAAGGCAATTATTTTATGCAATAAAAACAGTTTTTTATTAATATTACCCTTGGCCCCCCACCCACCCCACATTATTAATTTTATTCAGTAATAAATTCTTTGGAAAAATCCCTGTTTTTGTACTAAATATTTATATGTAACATATGTAATTATATCAAATTGGAATAATATTATATTAGGTCTTTGTTCTTCTATATGGACAACTGTTTATCTAATTTTAAAATTTTCAAACTTTTAACATTAACCCCATATTCTTTATATTTACCTTCTTTATAATAAAAATAAAATAGCCCCATAAAATTCTGGTTGTTGTATTATGGATGTTACAGAAAATGAACAATTTTAAATTTCCACAATAATTATAGTGGAGAATTTTTAAAAAACATTTAATATAGAAAATATAGAAACACTTATAGAAAAGGATACTTTAAGGAGCTAATTCCTTGGTATTGGTTGGCTTAAAAGGCTAGTTCATAAAATATTGGAAAAAATATCAAAAAGAACAGGTACTTAAAATCGCTTATTATTTTACTTTTTGGTAGGACCACTTTTTTTGCCAATTTTTCAGTTTCTCAATTTTATTGCAGATATTCCTATGAAATAGGTGAAATATTTTAAAAAGAATTACACATTAAAGCTTCCAACTATTTTCCAACAATTTCATACACAAATGTTTCTTGTACCTCAACAACTTTTCGAGTCAGAGGCAATTTTATATAATTCACGTTGAGATTAAAAACTATTTTTAATTGTAGGCACTTTTAATTAAAATCATGTAACAACTGTCTGAAACATTTAATTAATTAATAGTTACCGTTAAAGTTAAATTTATTTTACAATTCCAGGCAGTCGAGCAGTAGAGTTTTCACAATTTCACTTAAGTATGACTTATCTTCCTGGAATAATTCGTCACTTTATTAATCAACGAAAACGTGGCTGACCAAAGCTGCTTGCCTTTTCAATCTCTGAAGATGGTCAAATATGAATACGAAACAATAGGGAAATATTAATCTGTTACAGTCTGGAATAATTATAGTTATTTTTAATTTATTTTTATTCAGTTGGTAGATCAGTTTCATTGAAATTTCAGGCTCTTCCACATCCTGGGAATAATAAATGAATTTATTAATGATGGTTAAATTTAAATTATTTTTCAATTCCAGGCAGTCGAGCTGTAAGTTCTCTTACCATTCCAGGCACTTCAATTAAGATTATGCCTCAAATGCCTGGACTAATTAATTAATTAAAATATAGTTAACGTTAAAATTATTTTACATATGCATTATTCAGAAACCTCCTTATGATACAGTGACATTATAACAGTCAACTCAATTTAAATGCATACAATCTGTGAGGATTAAACATACAAATGGTTCCTAATATAACAAAATATAAATAAAAAAATATAGTGATCAGTATTTAGTATTTATACCTAAAAAACTTTCCCTATTAAACTTATAATATATGGTTTTTTTTTAATGTATCAATATTCTTACCTTTCTAAGATAAGATCGAATAGTTTATCCATACGTTGGTCGCTGAAAGTTAGAGCCATCTTCTTCAAAACTTTCATCCTTAAGGAATAAGAGAGAGATGGTAGAAAATTGTAAACAATCTGCTGTTCGGGTGTATCCTTGAAGGCTTCTTCAAAGAACCACCTTTGCTTAAGAATTCGACTTGTAAACTGTGGATTTCCTAAAAATATGAATTGTTCATGTTACTATTACAGATTCAGTCAACTACATATATGTCCTACTAGAAAAATTGATCCACAGGTGAGAATCTTGCATTAAAAACATAAATTCCCTTTCTTAATACAGTATAATTTTTGAAACAGAGTTCACATATTTGAGAAATAGACCAAAGATTGATGTCTATGTTACTATTACAATAATCAAAAATAATGATTTACCATCTTGTAATATCTGGATGAGTGGTTCAACCCTTTTCGCCTTAACCAGAACATCTATGTAAAACAAGTACTCCAGGTCATTTCTTGGTTTAATTTCGACCTTGTCCAGGATAGCTTGGTTGGCGGATTGTAGCAGCTTATTAAAATTTTTTTTCCTTTCATTGAAGTGAATCCCTTGAATATTGTAGAACTGAGTGGCAAAGTCGTCTCCCGACATGGTGATTTTTTTTGCTAAAAAAGATATTGCATTGCAGTTTTTTTTAAAAACTAGTTATTGAGGTAAAAGCTAGGCCATAAAGATGCTGTTATTTAAAAATTGGTATAGTTACCTATTATATTAGGGCCAAGTAGGTCCTATCAGAAGTCTTACCTATGAATGGTGTAAAATTTTGGTAGGTACTTGAAATTAGAGACGTCACACAAATACCTACTCAATATTGTAAAAATTGAGATAATAATTGATAATACATGATCAATAATTAATAATAAACTGAAGGTCAAATACAAAAAAGGAAACAATAAATGTAAACACCTAAAAGCTGAAGCCGGCTGGAGGTAGATACTATAGATATGCCTTAACTACAGTAATATTAGGCTCCTGACAAGCATTTAATTTAAAATGGTAACTAATTTATCCTCTATTCTTATTATGCGTTTATTTATTTTATTATATTATATTGTGCAATAATATTACTCACCCTGTATATTTCTAAATGTCTGCTGACGTCGCGACGATTTGAGGTTAACGTCAAATGTCACTTTTTGGAACTGTCAAACTCCAAAGCCATTTTAACCTTGTTCTGGTTATTCCAGTACGTCACTCTCGCACTGTAACCAGAACAAGTGGAATGTATTTTATAACTCCTAAAACTTTTTGATATTTACTTTGTCGTATAACGATTACTGCTCAGGTGCAATAAACTTTAATCAGAGTCGTTCCAATCTGTTTAGACATCAACCAGCCCAAATCTGGTATTAACCGGTTGTACGCTTAAAATTGGCTCATGAAATATGACAAGTGAAGTGACAGTTAACTGACAGCTTTATTTCTAGTAAAGTCTATTTAGCACGAGGACTAAGAATTTCCATTTCCATTTAAGAATTTATCAAAAAAAAGTAAAAGAACTCCCTTAAAAATGGTAGGTACTAAAGCACCCTTTTCCTAAAAATAATATTTTCTAATAATATCTAAGTAATAGTATAATTCATACCCGGCGTTTGAAGGTTAAGTTTACAAGCCTAGCCCTCCTTTGCCTCACCTGCTCTTTTAAATCACCTTATTTCTTTCTAGCAACCTCAAATACTACTTTTGAAGGAAGGAACGGATAGTTCTCAGGGAAAACCTCAATTAATATCAAACATTAATGCCTGCCAAACGATTGTTGATGCCGTTCGGACTACATTAGGACCCAGGGGCATGGATAAACTAATTGTTGTAAGGAACGGTAAAGCGACTATTTCTAACGACGGTGCTACCATTATGAAACTCTTGGATGTAGTGCATCCGGCAGCCAAGACTTTGGTTGATATTGCTAAGTCACAGGATGCTGAAGTAGGAGATGGTACTACTAGTGTAGTCTTACTTGCCGGTGAGTTTTTGAAGCAAATCAAACCCTATGTAGATGAAGGGGTACATCCGAGGATAATCATTAAATCTGTTAGAAGTTGTTTGCAATTATGCCTGGATAAAATCAAGGAAATTGCTGTGAAAATTGATAAGGCCAATCCGACAGAATACAGATCCTTGCTGGAAAAGTGTGCAGCGACTGCATTAAGTTCAAAACTTGTTAGCCAACAAAGAGTATTTTTCTCAAAGATGGTTGTAGATGCAGTGCTTATGTTAGATGATCTTTTACCATTAAACATGATAGGCATAAAAAAAGTCCAAGGGGGAGGGCTAGAAGACTCACTATTAGTAGCTGGAGTGGCATTTAAAAAAACCTTCTCATACGCTGGCTTCGAGATGCAACCTAAAGTATACAAAAACTGCAAAATTGCCTTGTTGAACATTGAACTTGAATTGAAAGCAGAAAGGGATAATGCAGAGGTACGTGTCGATAATGTTAAGGAATACCAAAAAATCGTTGATGCAGAATGGAATATTTTGTACAATAAACTGAAGAAAATCCACGAATCGGGGGCTAATGTTGTATTGTCTAAGTTGCCAATTGGGGATGTGGCTACTCAGTTCTTCGCTGACCGGTAAGTTTCACTTGATTTACCCTCTTAGAAGTTACATATTCTCGACTTTAGATTTTTATTTCACCCCTTTCTTTTCATAATTTTTTAGAAATAGTTAGTGTTCTTGTATCTAAGGTTTTTATGTGTTATTTTATCATGGGACTAACATGTAGACTTTATTGCTACAAAATTAAACAAATTTATTTATATGTGCGATTTGTGTCAAAATATGTAAATAGGCAAACCAAAAAAATGTAGGGACTTTATTTATTAAAAGAGAGCATTTAGAACAATGTTAAAGCTTAATTTTAGGGAGTCCTGTCAGGGAAAATTTAAAGAATTGAAAATACTTGCCATTTATGCCTTATATATACAAGAATGCTTTAAATAAGGTTTTTTTTTTAAATTATTCTACCAGAACATACAACTATACATATCGCAAACACAGACTTAATATGTATAAAAGGGGCTGCATTACAGCTGTGTCAAATTTTACAATAATCTACCAGTAAGCATTAAACCATACATTGTTCATGAATATGTACAAAGAGTAAATAGATTGTAGAGTTTTCCTTTATTATTTATTTACGGAATCCATTTACAAAAGTGTTACATAGCATACCCATACAAACATATATATTCAGATACAAAACCATCTATAAATCAATGAAAGGTGTAGATGAGTTAATTAATCAAAGCCCCTATGAAATAATATTCTTTAACTGCCCCTTAAAAGATGTAATCCTAGGGTCAAAAAAGCCTATCTGTCCTGACAGACCATTAGCACTTCGAGCTATTCGTGTAATTGACTCATTAGTACCACAATTGGTATGGTGGAATGGGACTGAAAATATTTCTGATTGTCTATTCAATCTGGAAGGCACCCTAAGTTTAAAAAGAGACAATAACTCGGGACAATCTATAGTAGCATTTAAAACCTTATGCATAAAGCATAAGTCGAGTAATGTTCTTCGTGACTCTAATGTGGGTAAGTTCAGGTTATCCCTGACCCACTGATAGTAATACTCCTGTCTCCTGTAACCACATCTAAAAGCAGCCACTCTTAAAAATTTATTTTGAGTTTTTTATGTTTATGATGTACTTTTTGTATGACACTATTTCACATATCCACCTAGCTCTGGAATTAAGATTGTTCATATATCTTTCAGTGACATGTTTTGTGCTGGTCGTGTACCAGAAGAAGACCTAAAGAGAACCCTGAAGGCGTGCGGTGGTGCCGTTATCACCACCGTTCACGATATGAACGAGTCCGTATTGGGCAAATGTGATTTATTCGAGGAACGTCAGATCGGAGGCGAACGTTTCAACTTCTTCAGGGGGTGTCCAAATGCTAAAACTTGCACCATCATTTTAAGAGGTGGTGCCGAACAGTTTTTGGAAGAAACCGAGAGATCTTTGCACGATGCCATTATGATCGTAAGGAGAACTATGAAGAACGATTCGGTCGTTGCTGGTAAGTTAAATAAAAAAAAAAACATGCTTTATTGTTATTAACAAAGAAAAATTGTTCTAAACAAAGCTACCTTAAATTACTACCACTAAACTTAACCACTACACCCCATACACACTCCAGTTCCAAAACAAACATCAAAAAACAATACATAAGAACAGCAGAAAAAAAATACATAAAAAGTAAATTAAATTCCATAATTATCCCCTCAAGTATAAGACAGCAAAGAATTCTAACCACACAAATAAATCAAATAAAATTCAAATACTGTAAACTTACACTTAGGGAAAATTAGAATGTGTCGACATAGTATTCATTCAGTGAATAGTAACATTTTTCAGTCAAAAGTATTTTCAATTTACGTTTAAAAGTGTCAATACATGTTGCCTCTCTGATTCCACCTGGTAAACGATTGTAGAAAATAGATTTTTTAGTTAATGTGGAGGAGGGGATTGGAAGATTTAGATCGTTCACTTGACGCGTTAAGTATCTTGGATATGACGGATAAGTATCAAGGTGTAGTTTTATGTATTTTTCAATATAAGTGTAATAATCCTTATTACATTAATTGTGATAAGTTCTGCACTGCCTATAGACCAGAGCGCTTAAAGTGGAATGTAAATCAATGTGGGACTGAAGGGTAAATTTTCTACTAATGTAAATTGCAAAGCACCCTATTTTATGCTCTTCAATTCAGTATATTAGGGTAAATTAATTTACAAAATAAATATAGTATAAAAAATATTTAATAAAATAATATTTTATTTTATATAGCAATAAAGCACTAGTAAAGTATTAGTACTATTATTAAATATCTAGCAAAACCTAACTTAATAACCTAACTAAAGCTAATAATCTCCATAGGCAAATTGTTCAGATTGTCTGTGGTCTCAGGACAATTAAAGGCCATGAAGTTCTTTTTCCGGTTTTGTCTGTCATTGTATTCACGGAATAGTTCATTAATGCTGTTAGTATTATCACTAGAGGGGGAAGAGCTAGACCTAGAGTTTGTAGAAGATTGTTTGAACATGGTGAGTTCTTTTTCAAGGTGAGAAATTGACTTTGTTAAAAGACTTTTGTTCTGCTTTAGAAGTTCATTTTTTTCTTCCACTTCATTAAGCAGTTTTTTTAGATATTTAATTTCTACCAGGGAATTCCCCAATTCCGCAATTGTCCCAAGGATATCCAAATAATTGGTGCTTGTCCTCTTTAGCAATACATTTGGCTTTAGATATAAAGCAGATCATTGGCTCTACTTACTCTCATTCTACATTCTACTACAACTCATTATCCTGTCTTTAAAAAAAAATGTCTTCCTAGTACGAGTCACCAAATACGAACATTACCCAAATTGGAACACTCTGTACAATAGTTTGTGAATATACGGACGTTATATGCATTTGTTTCACAATGAATATTGACTTCTTTATAGAGTATCTTATAATTTTGTTTGGAGTTATGTAGTTATGTCCAAACCTCTGTGGTTTTGTTAATAGGTTGAAGGTAAAAAAAGGTCATAATTCTCCAAAAAATTCCAAATTTTTATTATTTTTTTGACGACCGGTTTCGCGATTACAAAACTTGTCGCATTATCAGGTCAAGGACTAAAAATCAAAAATATTTGTCAGGGTAAATGGATTAGATCTTAATAAGCACACTCACTTATTATTATAAAAGAACTAAGGTACTTACGGTAGTTAAAACGAAAATTGTCAAATATACTAGTGCTAAAAGATGACAAACATATAAACAATACAAATACACTTTCTTTAAAAAACATACACCCGACAACACAGTTAAAAAGGAACAAGTGGAGGTATCTAGTAAAAACTTATAAAACTATATAAAAATTAACAGTTAAATTCCATAGTTGGTTCATATTTTATTAAAGAGCAACAGTGATATTTAATTACAGATACCGAAATTACCTATAACTAATAAATTGAAAATAATCAGAAGCACAAAGTAAACAATACAAAATCCTACATAGCTCTTAGAAAATTATCTAAATACCTACTAACACAGGAACTAATGTTATCAACTATTTAAATCCTGCATCTCAGACGCATACAACCTATCACTTATAATTTTAGTAAAACTTCCTAGGCTTATCAAATCTATGTCCAAGTCACTAGCATGAATATTAAAAGAATTGCACATTTTATATATTGGTGAGCTTTTAAATTTTTTCGTGTCTATTTTCCAGGGAGATCCTATTAAATTTCTGCAATAACAATTAATGGTTATAGATATATTTTGAAAAACATGTATTTCAGAAATTTACGTTGTATACGTTCTATAGTTTTAGTCCACACCTCATATTGTGGTGACCATTCTCCAATACTGGCAATTTTAGACAACACTCAACACTAAAACCCTTGGTAGACCTGACGATAAATCCCAATTGTTCTATGTGCTTTATTTACAAACTCAACAATGTTGTCAGTAAAAGTCAAATTACAGTCCACAATAATATCCAAGTCTTTCTCATGCTTACGGTCTTGTACTGGTGTACCATTAATATTATACTCATATTTAAACACATTTTTATTAAGAGTTAGAGACAACACTTTTTTTCATTAAAACTAAAATCATTTAAGTTACACCAGTCTACAACACTTTGTAAATTTCGTTGCAAAACATGACAATCCTCTAGTGTACTAATTTCAATATACATTTTAAAGTCATCAGCAAAACATGAGGCCCTTGAATTACCTATAGCATACAATATGGCATTTATAGCAATTAAAAACAAAAGGAATCCCTACATGTTTTTATGTCTGTCAAAATAAGTGACAAACGGCCCATAGAAGTTCCACTGCGATGCTATATCAAGCCTTTCAATGTTCAAGGTCAAAATATACTTCATTTGCTAAGTTTACAAACTAGCAGGATACAGAATCGATTTTGATTGTACATAGAAGCATATTTTATATAATCAAAGAAAAAACCAAAAAAGAAGAAAAGAGGCAAGAACCAACATAAAACAAGAATAATAAAAAAAAAATCTGATCATCAGATATATAATTAATTTTAAATATTAAAATGAGTCGTTAAAATACTCTTCAATGCTGTAATAAGCTTTTGGTAATTATAATTTTTAAGGTCTGTAACAGTCCTAATTGAAAAAGGAACATGATTAAATATTTTACGACTAATAAATATAGGAGAGTTTCTGGTAAGTGAGGAGGTGGGAATTGGAAGAGATAAGGAATCCTGTTTTGAGATTATGAAGCAATTTATTGTCAACCTATAAAGGTTTTTCTGCCTAGAAATAGAGTTTTATCTCGGTGTTTAACTCTTTAAGTATTGATGGTCGAAAATTTAAACCACCCTGACTAATGTTGTTTAAATATTTATGTTTGCATATTTTGATGTTGCTTTGCAATGCGCTGCCAAAGCACAAAATTTAAACCACCTATTGGAGCTCGCTTCGTGGACATTTTAACGTTTTTTTTTTTTTTTTTTACTTTGGCGGTTAGATTTCTTCTTCGGTGGATAGCAACATTGACGAAACACCTGTTACGAATTAAATTTGAGGTTAAAATAAACAAAAGTTAGTTATCTGTGTCTAAATTGATAAATACTATTAGATCCTGCAAAAAGTGATAGCTTACCTCATTCCAGTAAGTATAGATATTAAATTTACATATATTTATTAGTATGTTGTAAAAAAAACTTAGAATATTGAGTTTCACTAATTATAAAATACCTATACGATATTTTCTTGCAGGTATGGAGCCATTGCCATTTGAGACGGTAGGAGGTTTGACTTATGATGAAGTCAACACACAAATCGACACATTTTATGTCGATACACTGCCTTCGCGGTCTGAGTCAGAAATTGATATAGACTCCTCCGATATAGAGGACGAAACTTTAGTTCCTACAGTTATTACAGGTATGGTTTCTGAGGAGGAAGATCCAAGTGATAATATTTCCCTTTCCGAACTACAACAACAGTGGTCAAAAGGTAAAATTCCTGTTTGGTCTAATGTTCATAGACCTGATCCTCTTCCTCAATTTACCGAACCTTCTGGAATTCTTTAGTTTATCAAAGACCGTAGGTATATGATTTTTGAACTGTTTATTACTAAGGAAACTATTGATACTTTAGTGTTTCAAACAAATCTTTATGCCGAGCAGGAAAAACTTTCAACTGGAAAAAGCTATGTCCCTACAAATCAGTGTGAAATTAATGCCTTTCTGGGCATAAATTTGTTAATGGGTAGCAAACGTAGTCCCAGCTATAAGGATTATTGGTCAACTGCTCCTGAATTGCATGATGCTTTTATCAGCTCAGTAATGACCAAAAAAAGATTTGGATTGCTCTTAAGTCATCTCCATCTGAATAATAATTCTCTGATGCCTTCAAAATCTTCCCCAGACTATGATAAGCTCTATAAAATTCGCCCTATGCTAGAACTGTTGACTCATAACTTTGAAAAATGCCTAATGCCTAATCAAGTAGTTGTAGTTGATGAGTCAATGATTAAATTTAAGGGTCGTAGTAGCCTTAAGCAGTACATGCCAAAAAAACCAATCAAAAGGGGATTATAAGATGTGGATGTTAGCTGATAAATCTGGTTATTGCCTAAAATTTGATTCGTACACTGGAAAATCACCTACTGGTAAGATAGAAAAGTGCCTTGGTTCAAGAGTCGTTAGAAATTTGATAAAACACTTAGAAAATAAAGACCATGTGTTATATGTTGATATTTTTTTTACTGTCGTCGTCATGTGCCAGACAAGAAATTGAAACGCGGTGATGTGCAATGGTTTACAAGCAGTACCGGATTGTTAGCTGCAAAATGGAAAGACCATCGATGTGTTCACATGTTATCAAATTTTCATCAGCCAGAAGATGTAGGAACAGTAAAAAGAAAAGATGGAAGTCGACAAATTACTGAAATTCCATGTCCTCAATCTATAATCGATTACAATTCTAATATGAATGGAGTCGACATATTTGACCAAAGACGTTCTAACTACAAGATTGACCGTCGCAGTAAAAAGTGGTGGCATCGAATATTTTTTTACTTATTAGATGCATCAATTGTAAATTCCAATGTTATTTATAATAGGTTGGAGTTACCAAAAATGTCTGCTAAAGATTTTAGACGAAGTGTCGTAAACGGTTTAATCTCAGAAACGCTTGTAAATCGAAAGAGAAATTTGGTTGCACCATCAGATGTTGAAATAGAAAAATAGAAACCTTACGTACCCTTAGAGATAAGCAGCAGTCATCTGCTCGTCAATCTACAAGGAGTACCAGAAGAAGATGCGCGCTTTGTAGCACTAAGGCTGGATTGGGTATGTTCCATATGTAAAGTCCCTTTGTGCTTGGGAAAACGTAAAGAGTGTTTCCAAAGTTATCATGCAACGTAATTTTTAGTACCCAAGTTTGTATGAGTTTTGAAATAAATTTGTTATCTTACTCTTAGTTTTTTTATTTTGTGTCGCGGTGGTCCACAATATGATCCACCGAATTATTCAAATTTAACAAAAAACTGATTGGCAGATTTTCATTTTTTTACTATTACTAATGTATTAAATTACTACAATTTTACAAAAAATATAAAAATTCATTAAAAAAAATATTTTGGCTCCACTTGATATTTTTTTTACCAACTAAATTAGTCGCCGCTACGAATTAAACGACAAACTTTCCTTGACCTAAACTAGCCTTCCAAGATATAAACCGACCGTTCTTTCCTTTAATAGGGGGCGGTGCTATCGAAATGGAACTCTCGAAAATGCTCAGAGATCATTCGAGAACGATCGCCGGCAAGGAGCAACTGCTGATCAGCGCCATCGCGAAAGCTTTGGAGATCATACCGAGACAGTTGTGCGATAACGCGGGTTTCGACGCCACCAACATCCTGAACAAGTTGCGTCAGAAACACGCGCAGGGCCACTGCTGGTACGGCGTGGACATCACCAAGGAGGACGTCAGCGATAATTTCGAGTCGTGCATTTGGGAGCCGTCGATTATTAAAATTAACGCGTTATCCGCCGCTACCGAGGCGGCGTGTTTGATCCTGTCGGTGGATGAGACTATTAAGAACGAAAAGTCCGGCGGAGATGGGCAGATGCCCCAGATGGGTAGGGGCATGGGCAGGCCCATGTGAGAAGTATAGCTTAGTATTTTTTTTTATTTTGTAGCTTTAATCATTAATTAGACTTTTTTTATGGCTTCGTATTAACGGTTATTCTAGTACCTTCGCGATCGCTTTCATAATCATTTTTTTTTGTAAGAGGATGTTTGTGGGTAAGAGCAAATTGAAGTCTGGAGTGCTACTTTCAACTCATTTAGGATAGTCAAGGTTTTCGTTATGCACTAACTTAAAATAGATCCGAAGAGATTTAACCATTCTTTTTTAAATCATGTGATCTAATAAAACATATTTTGAAAGGCAAATTATTTTTTTTTTTTTGGAGGTAAGTATGGCAAAACAATATCTTGAAAGGATTTTATACAACCTTTGGTTAATTAGTGACTTATTTATTAATACAGGCTTTTTTTCCTAATATTTTCGAAACGCCTGGTCGTTATTTCTCGAATTTTGTATCGTTTTTTATCAGTTTCAAGAGTTTTTACGTTTTCCCCCCGTATCGAATTTTTCACCAAAAATTGATTTTTTTCTAAATCAAACTAAGTATACCAGCGTCTTATTTGGGTCACCTAGATTACGAAAACACCGGGTTATAACAGGATCCGAGCAGAACTAAGGGAATAAGAGCACTTTGAAAATCCTGAAAAAAGTCGTTTTCGACGTCCGTTTTTGAGGCCAAAAATGGGCATCAAAAATGCCATATCTCGGCTATCGTAAAAGCTACGACCTTGCGGATGGTCTCGTTGTATTCATAACGGCGAAACTAAGACAAAACCGTTAGAATTTTCCCGATAGCTCCCATAGAAGCCGAGATATAGGCCTTCAAAGTTTGGGTTTTTTCATTTTTCGGGTATACCCCCCCGTATCGAATTTTTTCACCAAAAATTGATTTTTTTCGAAATCAAACTAAGTATACCAGCGTCTTATTTGGGTCACCTAGATTACGAAAACACCGGGTTATAACAGGATCCGAGCAGAACTAAAGGAATAAGAGCACTTTGAAAATCCTGAAAAAAGTCATTTTCGACGTCTGTTTTTGAGGCCAAAAATAAGCATCAAAAATGCCATATCTCGGCTATCGTAAAAGCTACGACCTTGCGGATGGTCTCGTTGGATTGAGAATGACGAAACTAAGACAAAACCGTTGGAATTTTCCCGATAGTTCCCATAGAAGCCGAGATATCGACCTTCAAAGTTTGGGTTTTTTCATTTTTCGGGTATACCCCCCCGTATCGAATTTTTTCACCAAAAATTGATTTTTTTCGAAATCAAACTAAGTATACCAGCGTCTTATTTGGGTCACCTAGATTACGAAAACACCGGGTTATAACAGGATCCGAGCAGAACTAAGGGAATAAGAGTACTTTGAAAATCCTGAAAAAAGTCATTTTCGACGTCTGTTTTTGAGGCCAAAAATAAGCATCAAAAATGCCATATCTCGGCTATCGTAAAAGCTACGACCTTGCGGATGGTCTCGTTGGATTGAGAATGACGAAACTAAGACAAAACCGTTGGAATTTTCCCGATAGTTCCCATAGAAGCCGAGATATCGACCTTCAAAGTTTGGGTTTTTTCATTTTTCGGGTATACCCCCCCGTATCGAATTTTTTCACCAAAAATTGATTTTTTTCGAAATCAAACTAAGTATACCAGCGTCTTATTTGGGTCACCTAGATTACGAAAACACCGGGTTATAACAGGATCCGAGCAGAACTAAAGGAATAAGAGCACTTTGAAAATCCTGAAAAAAGTCATTTTCGACGTCCGTTTTTGAGGCCAAAAATGGGCATCAAAAATGCCATATCTCGGCTATCGTAAAAGCTACGACCTTGCGGATGGTCTCGTTGGATTGAGAATGACGAAACTAAGACAAAACCGTTGGAATTTTCCCGATAGTTTCCATAGAAGCCGAGATATCGACCTTCAAAGTTTGGGTTTTTTCATTTTTCGGGTATACCCCCCCGTATCGAATTTTTTCACCAAAAATTGAGTTTTTTCGAAATCAAACTAAGTATACCAGCGTCTTATTTGGGTCACCTAGATTACGAAAACACCGGGTTATAACAGGATCCGAGCAGAACTAAAGGAATAAGAGCACTTTGAAAATCCTGAAAAAAGTCATTTTCGACGTCCGTTTTTGAGGCCAAAAATGGGCATCAAAAATGCCATATCTCGGCTATCGTAAAAGCTACGACCTTGCGGATGGTCTCGTTGGATTGAGAATGACGAAACTAAGACAAAACCGTTGGAATTTTCCCGATAGTTCCCATAGAAGCCGAGATATCGACCTTCAAAGTTTGGGTTTTTTCATTTTTCGGGTATACCCCCCCGTATCGAATTTTTTCACCAAAAATTGATTTTTTTCGAAATCAAACTAAGTATACCAGCGTCTTATTTGGGTCACCTAGATTACGAAAACACCGGGTTATAACAGGATCCGAGCAGAACTAAAGGAATAAGAGCACTTTGAAAATCCTGAAAAAAGTCATTTTCGACGTCCGTTTTTGAGGCCAAAAATGGGCATCAAAAATGCCATATCTCGGCTATCGTAAAAGCTACGACCTTGCGGATGGTCTCGTTGGATTGAGAATGACGAAACTAAGACAAAACCGTTGGAATTTTCCCGATAGTTCCCATAGAAGCCGAGATATCGACCTTCAAAGTTTGGGTTTTTTCATTTTTCGGGTATACCCCCCCGTATCGAATTTTTTCGCCAAAAATTGATTTTTTTCGAAATCAAACTAAGTATACCAGCGTCTTATTTGGGTCACCTAGATTACGAAAACACCGGGTTATAACAGGATCCGAGCAGAACAAAAGGAATAAGAGCACTTTGAAAATCCTGAAAAAAGTCATTTTCGACGTCCGTTTTTGAGGCCAAAAATGGGCATCAAAAATGCCATATCTCGGCTATCGTAAAAGCTACGACCTTGCGGATGGTCTCGTTGGATTGAGAATGACGAAACTAAGACAAAACCGTTGGAATTTTCCCGATAGTTCCCATAGAAGCCGAGATATCGACCTTCAAAGTTTGGGTTTTTTCATTTTTCGGGTATACCCCCCCGTATCGAATTTTTTCACCAAAAATTGATTTTTTTCGAAATCAAACTAAGTATACCAGCGTCTTATTTGGGTCACCTAGATTACGAAAACACCGGGTTATAACAGGATCCGAGCAGAACTAAGGGAATAAGAGCACTTTGAAAATCCTGAAAAAAGTCGTTTTCGACGTCCGTTTTTGAGGCCAAAAATGGGCATCAAAAATGCCATATCTCGGCTATCGTAAAAGCTACGACCTTGCGGATGGTCTCGTTGTATTCATAACGGCGAAACTAAGACAAAACCGTTAGAATTTTCCCGATAGCTCCCATAGAAGCCGAGATATAGGCCTTCAAAGTTTGGGTTTTTTCATTTTTCGGGTATACCCCCCCGTATCGAATTTTTTCACCAAAAATTGATTTTTTTCGAAATCAAACTAAGTATACCAGCGTCTTATTTGGGTCACCTAGATTACGAAAACACCGGGTTATAACAGGATCCGAGCAGAACTAAAGGAATAAGAGCACTTTGAAAATCCTGAAAAAAGTCATTTTCGACGTCTGTTTTTGAGGCCAAAAATAAGCATCAAAAATGCCATATCTCGGCTATCGTAAAAGCTACGACCTTGCGGATGGTCTCGTTGGATTGAGAATGACGAAACTAAGACAAAACCGTTGGAATTTTCCCGATAGTTTCCATAGAAGCCGAGATATAGGCCTTCAAAGTTTGGGTTTTTTCATTTTTCGGGTATACCCCCCCGTATCGAATTTTTTCACCAAAAATTGAGTTTTTTCGAAATCAAACTAAGTATACCAGCGTCTTATTTGGGTCACCTAGATTACGAAAACACCGGGTTATAACAGGATCCGAGCAGAACTAAAGGAATAAGAGCACTTTGAAAATCCTGAAAAAAGTCATTTTCGACGTCTGTTTTTGAGGCCAAAAATAAGCATCAAAAATGCCATATCTCGGCTATCGTAAAAGCTACGACCTTGCGGATGGTCTCGTTGGATTGAGAATGACGAAACTAAGACAAAACCGTTGGAATTTTCCCGATAGTTCCCATAGAAGCCGAGATATCGACCTTCAAAGTTTGGGTTTTTTCATTTTTCGGGTATACCCCCCCGTATCGAATTTTTTCGCCAAAAATTGATTTTTTTCGAAATCAAACTAAGTATACCAGCGTCTTATTTGGGTCACCTAGATTACGAAAACACCGGGTTATAACAGGATCCGAGCAGAACTAAAGGAATAAGAGCACTTTGAAAATCCTGAAAAAAGTCATTTTCGACGTCCGTTTTTGAGGCCAAAAATGGGCATCAAAAATGCCATATCTCGGCTATCGTAAAAGCTACGACCTTGCGGATGGTCTCGTTGGATTGAGAATGACGAAACTAAGACAAAACCGTTGGAATTTTCCCGATAGTTTCCATAGAAGCCGAGATATCGACCTTCAAAGTTTGGGTTTTTTCATTTTTCGGGTATACCCCCCCGTATCGAATTTTTTCACCAAAAATTGAGTTTTTTCGAAATCAAACTAAGTATACCAGCGTCTTATTTGGGTCACCTAGATTACGAAAACACCGGGTTATAACAGGATCCGAGCAGAACTAAAGGAATAAGAGCACTTTGAAAATCCTGAAAAAAGTCATTTTCGACGTCCGTTTTTGAGGCCAAAAATGGGCATCAAAAATGCCATATCTCGGCTATCGTAAAAGCTACGACCTTGCGGATGGTCTCGTTGGATTGAGAATGACGAAACTAAGACAAAACCGTTGGAATTTTCCCGATAGTTCCCATAGAAGCCGAGATATCGACCTTCAAAGTTTGGGTTTTTTCATTTTTCGGGTATACCCCCCCGTATCGAATTTTTTCACCAAAAATTGATTTTTTTCGAAATCAAACTAAGTATACCAGCGTCTTATTTGGGTCACCTAGATTACGAAAACACCGGGTTATAACAGGATCCGAGCAGAACTAAGGGAATAAGAGCACTTTGAAAATCCTGAAAAAAGTCGTTTTCGACGTCCGTTTTTGAGGCCAAAAATGGGCATCAAAAATGCCATATCTCGGCTATCGTAAAAGCTACGACCTTGCGGATGGTCTCGTTGTATTCATAACGGCGAAACTAAGACAAAACCGTTAGAATTTTCCCGATAGCTCCCATAGAAGCCGAGATATAGGCCTTCAAAGTTTGGGTTTTTTCATTTTTCGGGTATACCCCCCCGTATCGAATTTTTTCACCAAAAATTGATTTTTTTCGAAATCAAACTAAGTATACCAGCGTCTTATTTGGGTCACCTAGATTACGAAAACACCGGGTTATAACAGGATCCGAGCAGAACTAAAGGAATAAGAGCACTTTGAAAATCCTGAAAAAAGTCATTTTCGACGTCTGTTTTTGAGGCCAAAAATAAGCATCAAAAATGCCATATCTCGGCTATCGTAAAAGCTACGACCTTGCGGATGGTCTCGTTGGATTGAGAATGACGAAACTAAGACAAAACCGTTGGAATTTTCCCGATAGTTTCCATAGAAGCCGAGATATAGGCCTTCAAAGTTTGGGTTTTTTCATTTTTCGGGTATACCCCCCCGTATCGAATTTTTTCACCAAAAATTGAGTTTTTTCGAAATCAAACTAAGTATACCAGCGTCTTATTTGGGTCACCTAGATTACGAAAACACCGGGTTATAACAGGATCCGAGCAGAACTAAAGGAATAAGAGCACTTTGAAAATCCTGAAAAAAGTCATTTTCGACGTCTGTTTTTGAGGCCAAAAATAAGCATCAAAAATGCCATATCTCGGCTATCGTAAAAGCTACGACCTTGCGGATGGTCTCGTTGGATTGAGAATGACGAAACTAAGACAAAACCGTTGGAATTTTCCCGATAGTTCCCATAGAAGCCGAGATATCGACCTTCAAAGTTTGGGTTTTTTCATTTTTCGGGTATACCCCCCCGTATCGAATTTTTTCGCCAAAAATTGATTTTTTTCGAAATCAAACTAAGTATACCAGCGTCTTATTTGGGTCACCTAGATTACGAAAACACCGGGTTATAACAGGATCCGAGCAGAACTAAAGGAATAAGAGCACTTTGAAAATCCTGAAAAAAGTCATTTTCGACGTCCGTTTTTGAGGCCAAAAATGGGCATCAAAAATGCCATATCTCGGCTATCGTAAAAGCTACGACCTTGCGGATGGTCTCGTTGGATTGAGAATGACGAAACTAAGACAAAACCGTTGGAATTTTCCCGATAGTTTCCATAGAAGCCGAGATATCGACCTTCAAAGTTTGGGTTTTTTCATTTTTCGGGTATACCCCCCCGTATCGAATTTTTTCACCAAAAATTGAGTTTTTTCGAAATCAAACTAAGTATACCAGCGTCTTATTTGGGTCACCTAGATTACGAAAACACCGGGTTATAACAGGATCCGAGCAGAACTAAAGGAATAAGAGCACTTTGAAAATCCTGAAAAAAGTCATTTTCGACGTCCGTTTTTGAGGCCAAAAATGGGCATCAAAAATGCCATATCTCGGCTATCGTAAAAGCTACGACCTTGCGGATGGTCTCGTTGGATTGAGAATGACGAAACTAAGACAAAACCGTTGGAATTTTCCCGATAGTTCCCATAGAAGCCGAGATATCGACCTTCAAAGTTTGGGTTTTTTCATTTTTCGGGTATACCCCCCCGTATCGAATTTTTTCACCAAAAATTGATTTTTTTCGAAATCAAACTAAGTATACCAGCGTCTTATTTGGGTCACCTAGATTACGAAAACACCGGGTTATAACAGGATCCGAGCAGAACTAAGGGAATAAGAGCACTTTGAAAATCCTGAAAAAAGTCGTTTTCGACGTCCGTTTTTGAGGCCAAAAATGGGCATCAAAAATGCCATATCTCGGCTATCGTAAAAGCTACGACCTTGCGGATGGTCTCGTTGTATTCATAACGGCGAAACTAAGACAAAACCGTTAGAATTTTCCCGATAGCTCCCATAGAAGCCGAGATATAGGCCTTCAAAGTTTGGGTTTTTTCATTTTTCGGGTATACCCCCCCGTATCGAATTTTTTCACCAAAAATTGATTTTTTTCGAAATCAAACTAAGTATACCAGCGTCTTATTTGGGTCACCTAGATTACGAAAACACCGGGTTATAACAGGATCCGAGCAGAACTAAAGGAATAAGAGCACTTTGAAAATCCTGAAAAAAGTCATTTTCGACGTCTGTTTTTGAGGCCAAAAATAAGCATCAAAAATGCCATATCTCGGCTATCGTAAAAGCTACGACCTTGCGGATGGTCTCGTTGGATTGAGAATGACGAAACTAAGACAAAACCGTTGGAATTTTCCCGATAGTTTCCATAGAAGCCGAGATATAGGCCTTCAAAGTTTGGGTTTTTTCATTTTTCGGGTATACCCCCCCGTATCGAATTTTTTCACCAAAAATTGAGTTTTTTCGAAATCAAACTAAGTATACCAGCGTCTTATTTGGGTCACCTAGATTACGAAAACACCGGGTTATAACAGGATCCGAGCAGAACTAAAGGAATAAGAGCACTTTGAAAATCCTGAAAAAAGTCATTTTCGACGTCTGTTTTTGAGGCCAAAAATAAGCATCAAAAATGCCATATCTCGGCTATCGTAAAAGCTACGACCTTGCGGATGGTCTCGTTGGATTGAGAATGACGAAACTAAGACAAAACCGTTGGAATTTTCCCGATAGTTCCCATAGAAGCCGAGATATCGACCTTCAAAGTTTGGGTTTTTTCATTTTTCGGGTATACCCCCCCGTATCGAATTTTTTCGCCAAAAATTGATTTTTTTCGAAATCAAACTAAGTATACCAGCGTCTTATTTGGGTCACCTAGATTACGAAAACACCGGGTTATAACAGGATCCGAGCAGAACTAAAGGAATAAGAGCACTTTGAAAATCCTGAAAAAAGTCATTTTCGACGTCCGTTTTTGAGGCCAAAAATGGGCATCAAAAATGCCATATCTCGGCTATCGTAAAAGCTACGACCTTGCGGATGGTCTCGTTGGATTGAGAATGACGAAACTAAGACAAAACCGTTGGAATTTTCCCGATAGTTTCCATAGAAGCCGAGATATCGACCTTCAAAGTTTGGGTTTTTTCATTTTTCGGGTATACCCCCCCGTATCGAATTTTTTCACCAAAAATTGAGTTTTTTCGAAATCAAACTAAGTATACCAGCGTCTTATTTGGGTCACCTAGATTACGAAAACACCGGGTTATAACAGGATCCGAGCAGAACTAAAGGAATAAGAGCACTTTGAAAATCCTGAAAAAAGTCATTTTCGACGTCCGTTTTTGAGGCCAAAAATGGGCATCAAAAATGCCATATCTCGGCTATCGTAAAAGCTACGACCTTGCGGATGGTCTCGTTGGATTGAGAATGACGAAACTAAGACAAAACCGTTGGAATTTTCCCGATAGTTCCCATAGAAGCCGAGATATCGACCTTCAAAGTTTGGGTTTTTTCATTTTTCGGGTATACCCCCCCGTATCGAATTTTTTCACCAAAAATTGATTTTTTTCGAAATCAAACTAAGTATACCAGCGTCTTATTTGGGTCACCTAGATTACGAAAACACCGGGTTATAACAGGATCCGAGCAGAACTAAGGGAATAAGAGTACTTTGAAAATCCTGAAAAAAGTCATTTTCGACGTCTGTTTTTGAGGCCAAAAATAAGCATCAAAAATGCCATATCTCGGCTATCGTAAAAGCTACGACCTTGCGGATGGTCTCGTTGGATTGAGAATGACGAAACTAAGACAAAACCGTTGGAATTTTCCCGATAGTTCCCATAGAAGCCGAGATATCGACCTTCAAAGTTTGGGTTTTTTCATTTTTCGGGTATACCCCCCCGTATCGAATTTTTTCACCAAAAATTGATTTTTTTCGAAATCAAACTAAGTATACCAGCGTCTTATTTGGGTCACCTAGATTACGAAAACACCAGGTTATAACAGGATCCGAGCAGAACTAAAGGAATAAGAGCACTTTGAAAATCCTGAAAAAAGTCATTTTCGACGTCCGTTTTTGAGGCCAAAAATGGGCATCAAAAATGCCATATCTCGGCTATCGTAAAAGCTACGACCTTGCGGATGGTCTCGTTGGATTGAGAATGACGAAACTAAGACAAAACCGTTGGAATTTTCCCGATAGTTCCCATAGAAGCCGAGATATCGACCTTCAAAGTTTGGGTTTTTTCATTTTTCGGGTATACCCCCCCGTATCGAATTTTTTCACCAAAAATTGATTTTTTTCGAAATCAAACTAAGTATACCAGCGTCTTATTTGGGTCACCTAGATTACGAAAACACCAGGTTATAACAGGATCCGAGCAGAACTAAAGGAATAAGAGCACTTTGAAAATCCTGAAAAAAGTCATTTTCGACGTCCGTTTTTGAGGCCAAAAATGGGCATCAAAAATGCCATATCTCGGCTATCGTAAAAGCTACGACCTTGCGGATGGTCTCGTTGGATTGAGAATGACGAAACTAAGACAAAACCGTTGGAATTTTCCCGATAGTTCCCATAGAAGCCGAGATATCGACCTTCAAAGTTTGGGTTTTTTCATTTTTCGGGTATACCCCCCCGTATCGAATTTTTTCACCAAAAATAGATTTTTTTCGAAATCAAACTAAGTATACCAGCGTCTTATTTGGGTCACCTAGATTACGAAAACACCGGGTTATAACAGGATCCGAGCAGAACTAAAGGAATAAGAGCACTTTGAAAATCCTGAAAAAAGTCATTTTCGACGTCCGTTTTTGAGGCCAAAAATGGGCATCAAAAATGCCATATCTCGGCTATCGTAAAAGCTACGACCTTGCGGATGGTCTCGTTGGATTGAGAATGACGAAACTAAGACAAAACCGTTGGAATTTTCCCGATAGTTCCCATAGAAGCCGAGATATCGACCTTCAAAGTTTGGGTTTTTTCATTTTTCGGGTATACCCCCCCGTATCGAATTTTTTCACCAAAAATTGATTTTTTTCGAAATCAAACTAAGTATACCAGCGTCTTATTTGGGTCACCTAGATTACGAAAACACCGGGTTATAACAGGATCCGAGCAGAACTAAAGGAATAAGAGCACTTTGAAAATCCTGAAAAAAGTCGTTTTCGACGTCCGTTTTTGAGGCCAAAAATGGGCATCAAAAATGCCATATCTCGGCTATCGTAAAAGCTACGACCTTGCGGATGGTCTCGTTGGATTGAGAATGACGAAACTAAGACAAAACCGTTGGAATTTTCCCGATAGTTCCCATAGAAGCCGAGATATCGACCTTCAAAGTTTGGGTTTTTTCATTTTTCGGGTATACCCCCCCGTATCGAATTTTTTCACCAAAAATTGATTTTTTTCGAAATCAAACTAAGTATACCAGCGTCTTATTTGGGTCACCTAGATTACGAAAACACCGGGTTATAACAGGATCCGAGCAGAACTAAAGGAATAAGAGCACTTTGAAAATCCTGAAAAAAGTCATTTTCGACGTCCGTTTTTGAGGCCAAAAATGGGCATCAAAAATGCCATATCTCGGCTATCGTAAAAGCTACGACCTTGCGGATGGTCTCGTTGGATTGAGAATGACGAAACTAAGACAAAACCGTTGGAATTTTCCCGATAGTTCCCATAGAAGCCGAGATATCGACCTTCAAAGTTTGGGTTTTTTCATTTTTCGGGTATACCCCCCCGTATCGAATTTTTTCACCAAAAATTGATTTTTTTCGAAATCAAACTAAGTATACCAGCGACTTATTTGAGTCACCTAGATTACGAAAACACCGGGTTATAACAGGATCCGAGCAGAACTAAGGGAATAAGAGTACTTTGAAAATCTTGAAAAAAGTCGTTTTCGACGTCCGTTTTTGAGGCCAAAAATGGGCATCAAAAATGCCATATCTCGGCTATCGTAAAAGCTACGACCTTGCGGATGGTCTCTTTGGATTCCGAATGACGAAACTAAGACAAAACCGTTGGAATTTTCCCGATAGTTCCCATAGAAGCCGAGATATCGACCTTCAAAGTTTGGGTTTTTTCATTTTTCGGGTATACCCCCCCGTATCGAATTTTTTCACCAAAAATTGATTTTTTTCGAAATCAAACTAAGTATACCAGCGACTTATTTGAGTCACCTAGATTACGAAAACACCGGGTTATAACAGGATCCGAGCAGAACTAAGGGAATAAGAGTACTTTGAAAATTTTGAAAAAAGTCGTTTTCGACGTCCGTTTTTGAGGCCAAAAATGGGCATCAAAAATGCCATATCTCGGCTATCGTAAAAGCTACGACCTTGCGGATGGTCTCGTTGGATTCCGAATGACGAAACTAAGACAAAACCGTTGGAATTTTCCCGATAGTTCCCATAGAAGCCGAGATATCGACCTTCAAAGTTTGGGTTTTTTCATTTTTCGGGTATACCCCCCCGTATCGAATTTTTTCACCAAAAATTGATTTTTTTCGAAATCAAACTAAGTATACCAGCGTCTTATTTGGGTCACCTAGATTACGAAAACACCGGGTTATAACAGGATCCGAGCAGAACTAAGGGAATAAGAGTACTTTGAAAATCTTGAAAAAAGTCGTTTTCGACGTCCGTTTTTGAGGCCAAAAATGGGCATCAAAAATGCCATATCTCGGCTATCGTAAAAGCTACGACCTTGCGGATGGTCTCGTTGGATTCCGAATGACGAAACTAAGACAAAACCGTTGGAATTTTCCCGATAGTTCCCATAGAAGCCGAGATATCGACCTTCAAAGTTTGGGTTTTTTCATTTTTCGGGTATACCCCCCCGTATCGAATTTTTTCACCAAAAATTGATTTTTTTCGAAATCAAACTAAGTATACCAGCGACTTATTTGAGTCACCTAGATTACGAAAACACCGGGTTATAACAGGATCCGAGCAGAACTAAGGGAATAAGAGTACTTTGAAAATCTTGAAAAAAGTCGTTTTCGACGTCCGTTTTTGAGGCCAAAAATGGGCATCAAAAATGCCATATCTCGGCTATCGTAAAAGCTACGACCTTGCGGATGGTCTCGTTGGATTGAGAATGACGAAACTAAGACAAAACCGTTGGAATTTTCCCGATAGTTCCCATAGAAGCCGAGATATCGACCTTCAAAGTTTGGGTTTTTTCATTTTTCGGGTATACCCCCCCCGTATCGAATTTTTTCACCAAAAATTGATTTTTTTCGAAATCAAACTAAGTATACCAGCGTCTTATTTGGGTCACCTAGATTACGAAAACACCGGGTTATAACAGGATCCGAGCAGAACTAAGGGAATAAGAGCACTTTGAAAATCCTGAAAAAGTCATTTTCGACGTCCGTTTTTGAGGCCAAAAATGGGCATCAAAAATGCCATATCTCGGCTATCGTAAAAACCCTTTATTTATTAGTATTGTTTTCAATTTAATTTTTTTTGTTTTTGGTATGTAATCAAAACCTGGGGCGTCTGCATGTTACCAATTTTAAAGCTTTATTACCCCTTGATGATGGACACCAGTGTGTCCAAAACATATCGGGAATTTTAAAAAAACTGATCATTTAATAAATAAGTGGAGGGAGACTGAAGGATTTTCATTTTACCTTAACCTACGACTCCACTGCAAGTATGGACTATTTCTTCACTATTTAATTTAAAGCTTCACTGTATCATTGGGGTGCTTAATTTGGTTGTAATTTTATGAAAGAAAAGGCGCTAAATTAGAAACTTTACTACTCTTAAACTTTTACACATTATTATTAGGTATCCACAACAATTCATACAAATATGTCTACTTTAAGGTATTTTTTTGTTAATAACTTGTCAACACTTTTTATTGAAATTGAAAAATAATAGTTGGATTGACAGATTTAATATATAACTCTCTTGGGTAAACTTATCACAGAATATAATCGAACATTTGTAAGGACTTCGTAATGACTTCATCTTTTAGGCAGGACTCCATAAATTCTTCGATTGTTATCACTCCGTCTTGGTTCAGGTCCAACTTTTTGAACACTCGGTCGACTTGTTCTCTTGCTTTACGATCTTCTTCCACCTTAAAATGAAATAGGGTTATTTCATACCCATTCTGAATAACCATCTAAACCCCATTAAGATGGGCATTTTATTGAATTAAAGAAAAGACACTTCCAAATGGACTCGAATTAAAAATATATTATATAGGGCGTAACTTACCTGATGTGCCCTCCTACCCATAAGTTCGTGCACTGCTACAATTATTTCTGTTAGTTCACCACGACTAATACACCCGTCCCCGTTTATATCGTATAATTTAAAGGTCCATCTGAGTCTTTCGTATACGCTTCCTCTTAGTAAGGTCGACAATGTTATAAGGAGATCCTGAAAATTTGATCGTTTATATAAGATTAATGTGATTTCATTTTTTTTTTAATTTACTCTAAAACTGATGGCTCCGTTGCAGTTTACATCGAAGGCCCGGAAAACGTAATGCGCATATAAACTGGCATCTGGAAATTGAGAAATTTGAATGTTAGTTGAAAATAAATAATTATAACCTATGCCTAGGTGTTACTAACTTAACTAAAATGTTTGTTTATTTGAAACATTAGGGGAGAGTGGGGCAAGTGAATCATAGGGGTCAAGTACGTTTCTAGAAATATGTCGAGCAACCGGCATCATAGCACGACAATGATCAGTGCAGTGTACATGTCTGCACAGATATAACTAGCTAACGCAAGTAATTATTTGACGTATATTAAAATATTAAAAAAAGTTAATTTTTTTAAAGGCTTCTTTGCAATCCCCTTGTCGATCAATCCTTTAAATTCAAATATCACTGACTGACAATTTAAATCGTTCCCAATAGTTAAGACGATACCCTAGTTTTTTTTTCAATAAAAACCCATACTTACTGCCATTAGTAAAAAACTTGGCGTATATATCTTTAAAACTCTCTTCATGGACAACACCCTCTGGACACTCCTGGAAAGACAAAAAAGGATATATAAACAGTTTTATTCTAGTGCGGGAATATTTATTATCGCACTCGTTTCAGAATGATGGATCAGAAGTCATTTAAAGAACTCGATATATAATTTTAAATGTCGTGAATTGTTTATCGTGACCTCTGCTTATAAGTTGGCTTAATTTTTATTTTTGTTGGATATAGGTCAGAAAAAACTACTTCAGACGATCAATTGTATATTTTGTCGATGTTTCAATTTCTATGAGATCCATTAAAATAATTGTTTTTAAAAAAACAATCCATACCCCCCCCCACCCCAAACATTTGCCCAGTAGGAAATTCTTTTGAAAAATCATTGTTTTTTGTCCATTATATCCAATCTAGTAGCACTGTTTTTATATTTAATGTTTATTAAAATACATATATATAATTATATAAAATTTAAATAAACAAACTGTGATATTTGATTAGATATTAACGACGAAACCCGCCTTTTATTTATGCGTATTATTTTGGAAAACAATGATTTTTAAAAACAATTTCTTACTGGTAAGATGTGTGGGGTGGGTGGGGGGGTAAGGGTAGGGTTTATGAAAAACGGTTTTGTTGCAGAAAATAATAGCCTGAGAAAAAATGCCTTTTAAGAAAATTATAGATGATAAAAAAATCCACTGTTTTTGTATCTATACATTTTTCACATCACCTTAAGGTTTTCGAGTAAAACGTGAAAGAATGAATCGAGTAAAACGTGTAAACAAAGCAATCGGTATAAAAATTGCAGTAGTTGTGCCAATTCAACCAATTTTATAAAATGAGTTACTTATTTTATTGGGTATTACGTCTTTTATAGCAAAAATCAATTTAGATAATACTATCTCACATGTTAAAACAAAAATCTTCTTCTTTTCAATTTTTTCAGCTTGTGAGATAGTATTTTCTAAATTGATTTTTGCTATAAGTGACGTAATACCCAATAAAATAAATAACTCATTATGAATTCGTCACATCAACAATACAGATTTTATACAATTAAAACCACATTAACTAAAATTTAAAAAAAAACTCTTCAAAGTGCTCAGCAACTAGGCATATAATAATAGAACATAGGCTACATAGACATTATAAGGATAAAAAGTTACTTACAGTTTTAAAACCCCTGTACATGATCCGAATTTCTTGTCTGGTAAACTTGGTGAGCCGACACAAGTCTTCTAGGGCCACCGGAATGGGTTTGGGTATTCTGGACGGTTCTAGGTCGAACACAACCTCCTCTATTGGACTGTCAGACGGAGTGGCCATATTTTAAAATGCTTCAGCCGTTATTTATGAAACTTTTTGTTCATATTAGTTCTTCGTAGCTCAGTAGCGTTTGTCGATTTCATTTTAACAGGCATCGAGGTGCGTTCACTATATTATAGGTAAAATTTGCCTAATGGGGTTCGCAGCATATCGATCTGTCCGTGTAGGTTGAAGAAGTTTGTTGTTCTGAAATTCAGTAAGGAAAATAGTGAAGGTTTCTCTAAAACATTCACTTCTTAACCGCTATGATGTAAACGTAGTCTAAGTTATAAACAATTTGTGATTTTTTGTTATAGTTAGGGCACTAGCAGAAGTTGCAACTAATACAGAAAATCGAGTTGTCTACTTTTATGTTTGTGTAGTAGTTTTTCTAGAAAATTTTTCATACATGGTGCCATAGCTATTTATAAAAATAATAGTTTTAAAGTAAAAATTATAGTTTAATCAAAAGGCTAAAACTAATTTTATTTATTATCTCTAGAACACCCAATAATAATTTTAACGAGTTCCTTATTTGTTTTCAGAACCTTCTCGATAGTTTCCTAATACCTAAATTTACTGTGAGAATAGGTGGTTATTTCAATGTTCGCAGTCTTAATTTATCAATGCCTGAGAATTTTTAACTTAAATTAAAATACCACTAAATTTGAATTCTTCCATTGACAATTCCAGGTAAAAATTACAGAGAATTTATCTGTTTCTTATATCAGAATTTTCTCAAATGAAAATTTTTGGCAAATAAAATGTGAGTCACCACATGTATCTGTATACATATTTTATTACTATTTATATAATAAAACTTATTTTCCACTGATAAAGAAGTTAAATCATAGTTAAACAGATGTTAAAGCCCAAGAAAAGGTTTTTTGTCTGTTTTTAATTAAATTTGAAGATATAGCCCTAGTTATAAACAAATTATTATTAATGTGTCTTCCAAGCATTAAAGACACTATTTATAGTGTCTGGATATTTATTTCTGATGTAGATTTTCTGGATCTGCTGCATATCTCCCCGTCTAGATGATAACCAAACCAGATAGTTCATAAAGACCTTCAAATAACCTTGAATATATATGTAACTCTTAAAGACCCATACACCAATGTTTTTTGGAGTTTCTTACTCGATTTGATCTCGATCACCTTGGATCCGTTGCAACCTTAAGTTTGAAATAAATGTCGGTTTTCTTTCTTTTATTATTTATTTTCAAGGCATTTGACGTAATTTTTCCTTTTTTTTCACAATTTATTCCGTTTTTCTTTTAAGGCGCTCTTCTCGTCCGGGTATTAAAAATAGTTTTTTCGTATTTTTAAAATGATTTTCTTTCTCTTCCATATTTTCCATATGGGGCATTTCGCGTAATTTCCTTAGGTATGTCTTTTAGAGATTTTAGTATGATTATTCCAGGCTCTTGAATTAATGTTTTTCTTTTTCGTTTTTTTTTAATTTTTTAATATTTAACGCAATTTTAGCCATCCAGGAATTTATGATTTTTTTGATAGTTCCTGGTGTCTAATGGTCAGTTTTTATCTAATTTTCCAATTTATCCTAGTTTTTTGGAATAATTTGTTTATTCCATCCAGAAAGTGGAAGCAGTTGTTTATGCCTTGATTACTTTTTAAGTTTTGTTTGGTGTTTTCGAGCCATTAATAATTTTTCATGTTTCATGGGTTTATTTGAATCCTTTTTCTATTTTCCAGGCATTGACGTAATTTCCTTATGCCTTTCAGGGATTTCTAATATCGTTTATTTTAGTCCAGGGTTTGGGATAACTTCCATGCATTTCATGTAATTTTTTCTCATATTCCAGGCATTTGATGTCATGTTTAGCCCTTCAGGAATTTACGATTTTTTTAATATTTCCTGGTGTTTGATGGTCAGTTTTTATCCAATTTTCCAATTTATCCTAGTTTTTTTGGAATAATTTGTTTATTCCATGCAGAAAGTGGAAGCAGTTGTTTATGCCTTGATTACTTTTTAAGTTTTGTTTGGTGTTTTCGAGCCTTTTTTTATGCATTTTGAATCATAAATAATTTTTCATGTTTCATGGGTTTATTTGAATCCTTTTTCTATTTTCCAGGCATTTGACGTAATTTCCTTATGCCTTTTAGGGATTTCTAATATCGTTTATTTTAGTCCAGGGTTTTGGATAACTTCCATGCATTTCATGTAATTTTTTCTCGTATTCCAGGAATTTATGATTTTTTGATGCTTCCTGGTGGTTGATGGTCAGTTTTTATCCAATTTTCCAATTTATTCTAATTTTTTTGAAATAATTTGTTTATTCCATCCAGAAAGTGGAAGCAGTCGTTTATGCCTTGATTACTTTTTAAGTTTTTTTGGTTTTTTCGAGCCTTTTTTTATGCATTTTAAATGTTAAATAATTTTTCATGTTTTATGGGTTTATTTGAATCTTTTTTCTATTTTCTAGGGATTTAACGTAGTTTCCTTATGTATTTCAAGGATTTTTAACATATTGTTATTTTATTCCAGGGCTTTGGATGTTTTCCGTGCATTTTCTGTAAATTTTCCAGGCATTTGATGGTATGTTTACCTATTTTCTTAGTTATTATACATTACTATAAAAGACAAATGAAGAAAAAGAAAAAAATCAATAAAAATACAAAGGAAGAGAATAAAGAAAAAAGATAAGAGAAGCAATAAGAAAAATAGCAACAACAAAATAATAAAGGGTATACCCATTAGAAGCTACCTATCTAGAACCTAAAAAAAATCGAAATTTCTTCAGTCTGTTTTATTTAATTAAAAAGTGCAGTCATTTTTTATGTTGTCCATGTTTTCCAGGCACTTGCTGTCATTTTTGGTCTTCTAGAGATCTTTTTATATATGTATATAAATTCTACGATGTTTAGAGACAATTTTTTTTATATAGAATGTTATTTCTGTGAATGTTTAAATAATTTATTTCAGGATTTTCGATTTATTTTTTATGTTTTCCAAGGATTTCAAATATTTTTTTTAATTGTATTTCTTGCCCTTTGCAGTTTCTCATATTTTCCGAGTTATTAGGGTAATTTTTCAAGGGTTTTCCAGGCTTTTGAAATAACTTGTATATCTTCCAGGCATTTCATGCAGATTTTCCCGATATTCCAACCATAGGCCTTAAAATAAAACGGCCACAATGTGCTCCATTTTTTGACAAAAAAAAGCGTCTGTATTTCGTTTCTGAACTACTGAATCACTACTCGAGCAAGGGCAAAAAACTTTGAATTATAGGGTATATAGCGGGGATATAAACGTATTCTTAAAAACGTTATCATATTCCCTATACAGCTGGTCACGTTGTTAAAAATAATTGAAATTTCAGATACGAAAGTGCAATCAGTGTAATAAATGAATCGAACGTGCGTTGCAGCATAATTGAAATGACGGAAATGAGAAACGCCGTGTCAACTGAAAGCTAATAATCAGTTTTCGTCTCTATTAGTTTTAAGGGTATTTTGGGTAAGGTCTGTTTTCATAGATTTTCTTAGAATTTTTATGAAAATTAAAAATTAAGGGTAAAAGCAAACTTAAAAATTAAGATACAGGGTGTTAAAAAATTTCTAGTGTATACTGATTTTTGCCAAATTTTGCATACATGTTACTAGTATTCACCCTATTAATTTGACGCTAGTCCTCAATGACAAAAGACTTAATTTCCTTAAGAAAATGACTTAGAACATTTTTGTTTTAATCTGTTTATAAATGTCAAATTACTAAGGAGCATTAAAACATCTTTTAAAAAGGTGCTCTTGTTGCATCATCGGACAATTAACGAGAAAAACGACTTTAAACATTAACCGTACCCTTAATAATTAAAAATTCGTATTTTCACAATTAACACAGCGAGCCTTGAAAACATACATTGTTAAAGGGTAATTTGTTTGTAATAACGATAACACACCCAATTTAATTTTAAAGTAGTAAGTACCTAAAGAGTATGCCTTCCTTCTCTTTAATTATTTCACAAATGCCAATAATCCATTGCCTCAGCTCTTCGCGGTTATTTACAGGAACCTTGTAAACGAGAGATTTTAGGTAAGCCCCAAAAGGAAAAATCCATACCGTATAGATCTGGCGATCTGGGAGGCCATCGCACACACCCACCGCGTCCAAACCATCTTTTACGAAAATTGAAAAACTTGTTGCCTTGTCGCGTAATTTCCGGACACCCTGTACTTTCTGTCTTGTTTATTCTCTATTTCAGTGAAGAAACTTTTGACGCAAATAATATAAATTTCCAATTCCTACCCTGGTAACATACTAAGCAATGGAAATTAGGGTTTTTACATTAACATACTGCGGCCAAACCCCCATTTCTATTTATTTTTACCGCAGGACGTGACTATACTTGTGTCACGCAAAATAGGTGCATTCAATGTATATGGATTGAAATAAATGTCACCGTTATTAGACAGAGAGAAGTTGTTGGATTTTTTATTAAGTGAAAGCACTATACTCTTCTCATAAGAGAATATCAGAATGTGTTTATGGGGTTTCCTTGTTTTTTCCATAGTTTCTATTAAAACCTAAAATCTATTTAATTTGAGTCTAGAACTTTAAGGAATTGTGTCATTTCTCTGATAACTGATACTCAATAGGAACTAAAGGATTACATTTCAAGAAATTCAAAAATTTTTTGTTTTGGTCCTTTGATCTGGCGTTATAACATAATTCATTATCATGCTGTTTAATTCAATTATTGATTTTTATTGTATTTTCATGTTTGGAGTCAGAATTAACAAATAAATTGATACCACCGTTTAATCTTAATTCATTAACGCGCTATTTATAATTAAATTATTAACTATTTTTTTTTTTTAATTTTCAAATTTGGTCCTTCGAGTCGGAATTAAAGCTGCATTTGTGCAAGGTGAAATAGTTGTCAATCGTACTTACTAACATAGATATGGTAAAAGAGTGATATCATAAAATGAAGAAACGTCAGAACTGATAGATGACATTATCAAAAACTACGTGCAAAATAATCTTATAAATCCTAATAACATTTAAATTTTTGCTTGTGTTTACTTAACATTAAATAAATTTAAATGTAGAGGATTTTCTGAAGGTTTGTAATTAGCAAGGATTTATATAGTAAAAATAAACAACTCTATATATTATTCTATGATAAACAATACAGACAATTCACAATAATTCGGTGAACCAAATACGTTTAAATAAGGATGCTGATACATTATCCACGTATTAAATAAGGAAGAAGCTATATCGCCATGTATATATGGTTTACAAACAATGTCAATGAAAAAAATTAATTTAGTTCGTGACAGGTCACACGTCAAACGTCAACGTCATTGCCGTTATTCAATATTTTTTTTGTTGGCAACACTGAAAATGTCCAGAGTGACCAACATCAAAAGGACACAACCACTATAAAAATGCGGTCATTTTTGGGTATGTTTATCATATGCATTAGCAGTCCAGATGTATTTATTAAGTTTGTGAATCAATGAAAAGTAAATGAACACCACTAGATGGCCTCCATTTGGTGTAATCGTGTATATCCGATGTTGGTCACTCTGACAAATTTCAGTTGTGCCAACTGTAGGGAAACAAAACAATTCAAAAAAGTTTTCGGGACGTTATGACTGATATTTTATTTGTTTTATTATTCTCATAAACTGGAATCTTAATACCATGAAAATCATGATCGTCATTTAATTTCTTGCTTGTGTTTACTTAAGAAATTTAGTTATTATTAAAGGTCATTGAAACCCCATTATTTGGTTTTTATTATACCCATTTCAACAATTCTAATTTGTGACACATATGTTTTAATTTAGAATAATGGTTCGAAAATAGTCACACTGGCTGTTAGTTGTCAGTCAAACTAAGTGAAAATTTGATTTCTTTGAAGCAGTTGAATATGTGCATTCTTTAATACTAAAAAGTCGGTTTTTTGGTGATTTTTAGCTCTTTAACTGCCTAGGTTGTTAATATCAAATCGCTATTATTCTCTCATTCCTTAATATAGTTGAAAATAATATTCATTATTTCCAGGCAGTCAAAAGTCCATTTTTAGTTCATAAGTAAACACCTTTTTGTCCAACCAGTTTTACTTAACGTCAAATTTTCTTCAAACAATTTAAATAAATTCTTTATTATTTTATGCAGTTGAAGGACAATTTTCATCTTTTTCAGGCATTTTTTCTATTATTCCAGGCAGCACAAGATTAATAGAAAATTTTTTAATTTACGGAATTCTTTATCAGAAAAAAATCACTTTTGCTGTATGGAAAAAAAGTCTACGCACCACTTTCAGTCAATTGAAGTTTATGATTCTTCGGCTCGAAATTATAACTTAATTTATGTTTTATGTCCTAAATATCTAATTCTTGCAAACAAAAACCATTTTTGGTCCTTCGAGCTAAGCGGTTCTGACAACCGTCAACTTTTTGAAATAAAAATGCAATTTTTGGTTCTTGGACTCACAATTGAACCTCTATAAATATAAATTTTTTGAAACCGTAAATTTACGGTTTTTTTTTTTTTAATGTTGGCTCTTCAATTTCTTTCATAAATACTTACTACTGTTGCCTTCAAACATTTGTGTACGTCAAAGGAACATTTAGAAAATGAACAATTGGCTTTAATGACTGCAATAAAGCGAATATTCTTGGAACATTATAGTCTTGTTTCTGTATAAGTAAGTAACTAGGAGCTTATCGAGTATCAATGAAGTTTACAGCATTGGCTTGCAGCAAACGGTGTTATAATTACTATCATATTAAATCATGTCAGGTAAAGAACATATGCCTTCTAAATTTGTAAATACTGATTACTCAATTTTCCAAATTCGAAAATTAGTTTATTTGGAAAATCAGTGCAGTATTTACCTTTTTTTTCAGTTGAGATATTTTTTATTTTTTTTAGACAGTTGCAATATTTCTTTTGTTCCTTAATATATTTTTTTAATTTTATATTTAAATTGCCTTGAAAAATATTTAATTTTTTTTTCTTCAAACATTTTTACTTACTATTAATTTATTATTTCCCTAATTATTACTCATTATTTTCTGAGAAACTTAAATAAATTTTCACTTCTTTTAGGCATTTTTTAACTTTAAATAAGCTCTATATAACTGCCTGGAAGAGTTTAAGAAGAATATTACCAAGCAGGTTCAAGTAGTTTTTAGAAGTTTTTCTAGAATTTTTTTTTGTATTCCAGGCAAGTCAATTTCTTAGTTTTAAAAAAAAGTCACCTTAACTGCATGGAAAAAAGCTTTTGCCATATTTCCTATTAAGCCAATTAACGAATTTTTCAATTTTTTTACAGTAAATAATTTCTTCCAGGCAGTTGAAGTCTTACTTGAAGTTAAGAAAATTATTCTAAATGCCTGAAAAAAAAATAGAGGCCTTTAGATAGTTGACTCCTCAAGGCAGGGTTTTTTTTAAGACAGGGAACTTCAAAATTAATTGTTTTGAGGGACCTAGTGGCTTTTCAACATTCTTTTAACATTTCATTAACATATAGGGAGAAGCCTTATAACCTTTTTTGATTAAGCATTACGATGCTTTAGTAAATGTGGCGATACAAGCAACGGGAAGTGAGAGATTAAAGCAAATAGAATTGGTGCTTGAAGATAAGCTCCCAAAGGAAAATTTAACTCTGATTAAATAAAACTAACCTTTATCCAGTCTCCAAGGCTCGCCCTTTATCTGAACAATCAACCCCTTTCAACCGGTTTTATCACATTAAAAATAGGTCAAAAGCAGCAATATATTAATTAAATCAAAATCCCACGTACCTTATCTTAAGATCCAGTAATTAAGGCAACCTAAAAATGTGGCACAATATTTATTATTATATTTTTTTGTTTAAAATCTATATAGAAGACTGATTAACTGGTAAGAGGGAATAAACGGTAATGGAAGCGCGGAAATCAGATCAATCTTTGAGGATCGTCCTTGCTCGCACAGCACAGCGGTGCAAAACTGTTTCGTGTTAGGGGGATGCGCATTCAGGGCCGCACGGGGGTGCGGTTTACTTTAAGGGATGGTCAAAAGTTGAGGAAACAGTTGTGTGTGCTACGTACTGATTTTTTAGCAAGCATTTAGCAGAGAAGCAGAGAAATAATGCCTTAAAGACTATTAATTAATCTAGTCCTTTTTTAAAGTCCTGAAGTCCATACATTGAAGAATCGAAAACGTGGGTCAATAAAAATCTGCTCAAAGATGTCATTGCAGGATCCCGATCACAAGAAATTATTGCATATACTAAAATTGCCTTGGAACTTAAAAGTTTCTTATGTTCTTAAAGTGCTCTGTATGTAAGTACCAGAGATGTTGATCTTTTTCTTCTACTTTATCTTTTTCTTCTTCTTCTTCGTTATAGACGACAATTGTTGGGAAGAAATTATTGAACTTTCTTTTACATGCAGCTTAGTATGTTGATTCGGATATACAGGATTGCTATGAAATTTGCTTACACCACACAGTTTTTTGTAATTTACGTTCAAAATTAAGGGACGAACGTCAACGATTGACAAGGTCTTTTCCAAGATAAATTCCAACGTTAAACTGGACTTTGGTACTTTTAATGATAAATTTAAACGTTAAATAAATGTCGGATTTTCTTCTTACAATTTATAGGAGTAATGAAAAAACTTTAATAACTACTAGCGAACTAAAATCAAAATTAAAAAAAAAATTAATTTCTCTTTTACAGGCAGCTGGGTTACCCCAGCCCACAGTTTTTCTTCTTCTTCGTTTTCTTCCTCTTCTTCTTTAAGAACGTCAACTGCCTGGAAGTAATTTTTGTATTTTTCTTTTACTTCTTTTCTTTAAATTAAAACATTAAATGAACGTCAAGGATCAATCAACGTTGGCGAAAACAATGAATTTTTAACGTTAAACGGACGACTGCTTTGAGATCAAAAAGAGTAATTTACTGAAAAACGTCGATGACCTAAAACGTTGGGAAATAAACGTAATTCCTATTATAAATTTATACACGTTAACAAAACGTCGGATTTTTTTTTACAATTAATAGAAACGAACTAAGATCAAAATTAAAAAAAAAATATTTCTCTTTTACAGGCAGCTGAGTTACCACAGTCCACAGTTTTTCTTCTTCTTCTTCTTCTTCTTCTTCTTTTTCTCCTTCGTCTTCTTCCTCTTCTTCTTTGAGAACGTTGACTGCCTGGAAGTAATTTTGGAATTTTTCTTTCACAAACAAATAAGTTATACCAGCTCATCGTTCTTTTTTTTAATTTTCAAATTCAAACGTTAAATGAACGTCAAGGACCAATCAACGTTGGCGAAAACAACGAAATTTTAACGTTAAACGGACGACTGCTTTAAGATCTGAATAAACGTAATTTACTGAAAAACGTCGATGACCAAGAACGCTGGTGAAAAAACGTAATTTTCATGATGAATTTAAACGTTAAAAGAAGGTCGGAATCTTGTTTAAAAATTAATTTTAAAAAACCTTAATAACCAACATATTACGAAATTTTAACGTTAAACGTACGCTGGTTTGTTCTCTTTGTCATTTTTACGTAAATTTTACTGACGAATTTACAAATAATATTAGTGAGAACGACTACGTAATTAACGTTTACGAAAACAACAAAATTTCAACGTTAAATGGACGTCAACGCCATTGTCGAGCGCCAAGGACCATCAACGTTGACGGAATCGTCGTAATCTCAACGTTAAAATACTTTCTTCACTTTTTTTAAAATTTCGATGCAAGAATGAGGGATAAACATCAAAAACTCACAACGTCATTTCCAAGATAAATTCCAACGTTAAACAGGACGTTGGTTTCACTTTTATATAGGTCAAAACGACAATGTTTCAACGTTAAACGGACACTTGCTTTGACGTCTAAAAGAGTAATTTACTGAAAAACGTCGATGACCAAGAACGCTGGTAAAAAAACGTAATTTTCATGATAAATTTAAACGTTAAATGAACGTCGGAATCTTGTTTTTTAATTAATAAACAAAATTTAATAAAAAACCTTAATGACCAACGTATTACGAAATTTTAACGTTAAACGTACGCTGGTTTGTTCTCTTTGTCATTTTTACGTAAAGTTTACTGACGAATTTTGACGACCTACGAATAATATTAGTGAGAACGATTACGCAATTAACGTTTGCGAAAACAACAAAATTTCAACGTTAAATGCACGTCAACGCCATTATAGACCGCCTAGAACCATCAACGTTGGCGAAATCGTCGTAATTTTTCTGAACAGAATTCATGGACTTAAAAACGCCAGGTCTGGGTCAGGAGGATCGCTGGTGGCATTCGTTTTCGTGCTGTTTTGGATCTCCAGCAATTGTTGCTTTTTTTCAAAGTACTGGTAAACTGAGGCTGCTGACTTCTTTTTTTTCTAAAATCATCTTCTTTCTGTAGTAGTGTTTTAGGTGCTCTATTGCTATCGGTTGATCATCGATAAACGTACTGGAAGATGATACAGGTGACCGAGAGGAACGACCGGATCGAATGTTATAAGGTGAGAGTACATCAGCATTGGAGTTGTCTTTAGACTCATTAGATTGTGACCCCGTTTCTGCTGCGTGGTGGCTCGATGATGCGTCGGCAGACTCTTGATCCACGTTGCTTTTACAAGACTTCAAGAAAGGATCCAAAAAGGAGAGATATGGGGCCAAATAATATTTTTTGACTCGTTTTGTTCCTTGTCCTGATTTTATTTTTAATTTAGCTTTATATTTTGAGTAGCTTCCTCGTATGTTTTCCCAGCGGTCTTTACGCTCGGTTACTGAAACAAAAGTATAATTCCTAATGTAAATACAAGTTTAAACATCTTTTGTTAATAAACACGTACATACTTACCATTTTCACTGAATTTATTTGATATTTTTTCCCATGCTTGATCTTGTGCAGTTCTATTGCAGTAATCCGACCTTTTATGGTCGTATAGAACTGCATACTGTTGCACGTCTTCACAGAATTCGTATTAAATAAATAATCATCCCGCATTTTACCAAATCAGACAAAAAGAAGCAATATAAACGGCTGTTTGGTATATGACATTTCCCACTAGTGTAGGCCACTCGTGGCGTCGAAGTGACGTGGCGGTGGCGTGACTTATCACGCCTGTACCACGCCATTTCTATCTGTATTGGCCCATAAGCGAACATGCAAGTGGCACATGCGTCTACCACGCCAGCCCTTGCCACCCCCATACGCCCATTCTGTGTGAATTGTGCCTTAGTGAGAACGACTACGCAATTAACGTTTACGAAAACAACAAAATTTCAACGTTAAATGGACGTCAACGCCATTATAGACCGCCTAGAACCATCAACGTTGACGAAATCGACGTAATCCCAACGTTAAAATACCTTCTTCACTTTTTTTTATAATTTCCATGAGGGATTAACATCAAAAAACTCACGTCATTTCCAAGATAAATTCCAACGTTAAACAGGACGTTGGTTTCACTTTTGTGGTTAATAATCCCATAGCCTGTTAGGCCAAAGCGACGATGTTTCAACGTTAAACGAACAATTGCTTTAAGGTCTAGAAGACTAATTTACTGATAAACGTTGATGACCTAAAACGTTGGGAAATAAACGTAATTTTGATGATAAATTCAAACGTTAAATAAATGTCGGAATTTTTTCTTACATTTTATAGGAGTAATGAAAAAACTTTAATAACTTGCCAGCACACAGTTACAACAACGAAATTTTAACGTTAAACGAACAACTGCTTTTCTCTATATGATTTTTACGTAAAATTCGAATAAGTACGCGATCAACGTTTGCGAAAATAACAAAATTGAAACGTTAAGTGGCCGTCAACTTCACTTGGACAAACACCGTTGGCGGAAGCGACGTACTTTGAACGTTAAAATAAGTTTTTCACTTTTTTATCATTCACGTGCAAGATTAAGTAAAGATCAACGACTGACAACGTCATTTTTAAGATAACATATAACGCTAAACGGACGTCAAGAAACATTCAACGTTGGCGAAAACAACGAATTTTTAACGTTAAACAGACGACTGCTTTGAGATCTAAAAAAGTAATTTACTGAAAAACGTCGATAACCTAAAACGTTAAAAATTTACACGTTAAATAATTGTCGGATTTTTTTTACAATTCATAGAAATGAACTAAAATCAAAATTAAAAAAAATATATTTCTCTTTTACAGGCAGCTGAGTTACCCCAGCCCACAGTTTTTCTTCTTCTTCTTTTTCTTCTTTGTCTTCTTCTTTAAGAGCGTCGTCAACTGCCTAGAAGTAATTTTTGTATTTTTCTTTTACTTCTTTTCTTCAAATTAAAACATTAAATGAACGTCAAGGACCAATCAACGTTGGCGAAAACAACGAATTTTTAACGTTAAACGGACGACTGCTTTAAGATCTAAATAAGCGTAATTTACTGAAAAACGTCGATGACCAAGAACGCTGGTGAAAAAACGTAATTTTCATGATAAATTTAAACGTTAAAAGAAGGTCGGAATCTTGTTTTATAATTAATTTTAAAAAACCTTAATGACCAACGTATTACGAAATTTTAACGTTAAACGTACGCTGGTTTGTTCTCTTTGTCATTTTTACGTAAATTTTACTGACGAATTTACAAATATTATTAGTGAGAACGACTACGCAATTAACGTTTACGAAAACAACAAAATTTCAACGTTAAATGGACGTCAACGCCATTGTAGAGCGCCAAGGACCATCAACGTTGACGGAATCGTCGTAATCTCAACGTTAAAATAGTTTCTTTACTTTTTTTAAAATTTCGGTGCAAGAATGAGGGATAAACATCAAAAAACTCACAACGTCATTTCCAAGATAAATTCCAACGTTAAACAGAACGTTGGTTTCACTTTTATATAGGTCAAAACGACAATGTTTCAACGTTAAACGGACAATTGCTTTGACGTCTAAAAGAGTAATTTACTGAAAAACGTCGGTGACCTAAAACGTTGCGAAATAAACGTAATTTGCATGATAAATTTAAACGTTAAATAAATGTCGAATTTTTTTCTTATATTTTATAGGAGTAATGAAAAAAGCTTAATAATTACTAGCGTACTAAAATGAAAATTGAAAAAAAAATTTAATTGTCATTTACAGGCAGCTGAGTTACCACAGCACACAGTTTTTCTTCTTCTTTTTCTTCTTCTTCTTCTTCTTCTTCTTTTTCTTTTTCTTTTTCTTCTTCTTCTTCTTCTTCTTCTGCTTCTTCTTCTTTAAGAACGTCAACTGCCTGAAAGTAATTTTTGAATTTTTTTTTCAAATAAGTTATCCCAGCCCACCAATCTTTTTCTTCTTCTTCTTTTCTTCAAATTAAAACGTTAAATGAACGTCAAGGAACAATCCACGTTGGCGAAAGCAGCGAAATTTTAACGTTAAATGGACGACTGCTTTGAGATCTAATTAAGCGTGATTTTCTGAAAAACGTCGATGACCAAGAACGCTAGGGCAAAAACGTAATTTCCTCGCTGAGTTACCCCAGCATACAGTTTTTCTTGTTGTTGTTCTTCTTCTTTTTCTTCGTCTTCTTCCTCATCTTCCTCTTCTTTTTTAAGAACGTTAAGTGCCTGGAAGTAATTTTTGATTTTTTCTTTTACAAACAAATAAGTTGAAAACTATTGGTTGGAGAGAAAAATTGTTTAAACAAAAGTTGTTTGGAATTTTAATGCGCATCAGATGCAATAGAAAAATAATTTTTAGGTCCAACAGTTTTCCGGAAAATTGAGAAAAACCTTTTAACAGTTTTCCGCCATTTTCTCGAAAACTATTGGGAATATTGAAAATTTTCTTTCAGCATTGGATTCCTCAAAAATAGAACAAATTATAAACAATGACATTTTGTCGTAAATCTCAAAATAAGGAAGTTATGGGGGATTTTTGAAAAATTGGAAATTTTTTGGGTCAAAATTTTGAAAAAAAAATTTTTCGAAATTTTTGAATTGTTTTTTTGGAAATCGATTAATCGCTTAAAAAACAACAAAAAAGTCTCATAAAACTTTTTTGAAAAATGCACATGAAAAAAGTTATACACTAGAGTCTTCCTGGAAAAATCCAAAGGGGTGTACCCATGGAAAAATGTTAAAAATTCCGATTTTTATTTTTTTTCTGGAAAACTATTGGCTGGAGGAAAAAATTGTTTAAACAAAAGTTGTTTGGAATTTCAATGCGCATCAGATGCAATAGAAAAATAATTTTTAGGTCCAGCAGTTTTCCGGAAAATTGAGAAAAACCTCTTAACAGTTTTCCGCCATTTTCTCGAAAACTATTGGGAATTTTGAAAATTTTCTTTTATCACAATATTCCTTATTAAAAATAGAACAAATCATAAAGAATGACATTTTGTCGTAAATCTCAAAATAAGGAAACTATGAAGGATTTTTGAAAAATTGGAAAATTTTTGGGTGAAAAATTTGAAAAAAAAAATTTTGGAAAAAATTGCATTTTTTTTTTGGAAATCGATAAATCGCTTAAAACACAACAAAAAAAGTCTCATAAAACTTTTTTGAAAAATGTACCTGAAAAAAGTTATATCCAAAAGAGTCTTCCTGGAAAAATCCAAAGGGGTACCCATGGAAAAATGTTCATAATATCCCAGCTCACTATTCTTTTTCTTCTTCTTCTTTTCTTCAAATTAAAACGTTAGATGAACGTCAAGGAACAATCAACGTTGGCGAAAACAACAACGAAATTTTAACGTTAAACGGACAACTGCTTTTCTCTATGTGATTTTTACGTACAATTCGAATAATTCCGTAACCACGAAAATCTCGAATAATTACGTAATCAACGTTTGCGAAAATATCAAAATTCAAACGAAAAGTTAGCGAAAGCGACGTACCTTTAACGTTAAAATAAGTTTCTCACTTTTTTATCATTTACGTGCAAGACTGAGTGAAGAACAACGACTAACAACGTCATTTTTAAGATAAAATCTAACGAGCGTCAAGGAACATTCAACATTGGCGAAAATAATGAGATTTCAACGTTGACAGCAACAACTACTTTTCTTTCTAAAATCCAAAACCTGTAAGTATACAACTAGCGTGTAAAATCTCATTGGCGTACTCTGGATTTCAGGTCAGTTGCTTAAACTGCTCTATGAATTCAATAGAGCATTATTTTTCCTCCTCGAGAATAACAAGTACCTAAATGTAAGGAAAAGCTGGAATATTTTTTTATTCTATTTTTGGATAAAAATGGACTAACAAATTTCACTGGCATAGTCTAGATCCTTTATATAATCAGCTTTATCATGGGGTAGCAGGAGTGTCCCATGATCTCTCTCAAGCTTTTGATTTTGTCGATCATAGAATACTGCCCTGGATGGAACATTTATCCTCCAGTCAGACTGTGCAAATGCCAGTCAGAATGTTAATAATTAAAAGTTCCTAAAATATTCATCGCTTTAGCACGAACTTATTAGGGGGGGAGCCCACTTAACGGAGTGTACGCATGAAATCTGGAGATTTACGTAAAGATTAAATTGCATCGATAACGTAAAGGTCTCTTTTACCCTATTCGCGTTCGATTTTTGAAATACAGCGGGACAAATTTGGTTATTTGCTTGGGTCAATTTTTGTGTTCAATGTACATAGCCTTAATCTACTCTAAATATCACAGTTAACATTTTTTTTAAAGATTTCCCTAAGGCTTTTTATAGAGATTTAATGTGAAGAAAAACGCATCAACTAATAAAAAGTAAAATTTATATTAAAATTCCTTACAATACATAAAACTTTATACATTTTTACAACTTACATAGCACGGTTATCTTTAGGTATAAAAAGTAAAAAAAAAACCTAAAACATTAATGTTTGACACAATTACAAGACGAATCTCTATAAACTCTCTATAAGATGAAGGGTCAATATGTCTTCAGCTCGACCACCCTAATAGTCAAAGACTATTCTCATTCTACCTTTATTAACAAACATCCTCGGTTTCACTCTTCAACTTAATTGATCCTACTGGAAAATCCTAAAAATCGGTATCCCCTCTGGCATAGGCAGACCGACCGCTATAATGGCTATTAGCAGCATTGTAATAGTTGTTCTTGTGGTTATTCCATTGCTGTCCGTCCCATTGCTGCGATCCCCAGCTACCGTATAGGTTTGCCGTGCTGTTATCGTAAAGGGACCCACCGTTATGTCTCTGAAACGGGTTTGAGTTGTGTTATACTGCTAACAAATATTAATCAATAAATAATTTGCTTGTTAGGTTATAATGTCAATGTTACTGTGCCTTGGAGACATCGGAAGTAGGTATCTTTTTGATGTCACAAAATAGTGGTGTCACAAACTGACTATCAGCCATACTCAATATACTAGGCATACAAGTCACTATTATAGAGATGAAACAGGAGCGCACCCAAAGCATATCTCTCTAAGTTTTTCAACAAAATACACATTCGTTGTTATAAAAATGTAAGTAGGAAAAAGTTAAAT
Organism: Anthonomus grandis grandis; assembly: GCF_022605725.1. Lineage (NCBI taxonomy): Eukaryota > Metazoa > Arthropoda > Insecta > Coleoptera > Curculionidae > Anthonomus > Anthonomus grandis. Next base: position 3,609,613 of record NC_065560.1, read on the forward strand.
AAAGTGGGTGAACAATAATAAGACTAAACAAGAAAACCGAGAAAGCTAAAACCTAGTTTTGAAGACATGAGAAAACTGGAAACAAGGAGGCGTAGAGTAACTATTTTCATGATCTAGTTTATGTCTAATCTCATAAATAGTTTTATACTTCCAGGCACTCCAGGGTTCAACTGCCTGGAAGAAATCCAAAATTTCATTAACCCATAATTCAAAAATGATTAAAAAAGAACACACATTTAAACTAAGTGGGATTTAATGGAACCCAAAAATTATAGGAATCAAGTTTTTCTTCCAGGCACTCCTGGCTTTAGGTGCCCGGAAGCACTCAAGAATTACCTCAACTACTGAAAAAGGAATTTCATGTATTATCCAAAAAATGGTTGCAATAAAAAAATTAATAGGAAAAAGATAAATAAAGTATGAGAACATTAAGAAAGGTAAACAAGAAAACCGAGAAAGCTAAAAAATACTATTTAAAACAGTGATAAAACTGGGAAAAAAGAGACGTAAAGTAACTATTTTCATGATTTAGTATATGGTTAACCTCAAAAATTCCTTTATTCTTCCAGGTACTCCAGGGTTTCAATGCCTGGCAGAAATCAAACATTTCCTTTAATCCATAATTCAAATATGATTAAAAAAAGGAAACCCATTTTTCCAAAGCCACAAGTGAGATTTAGTGACGAAAATAACCTCAAAAGTTCATAGAAATCAAGTTTTTCTTCCAGGCACTCCTGGCTTCAGATGCCTGGAAGAATTCAAGAATTACCTTAACTGCTAAAAAAGGATTTTAATTTATAATAAAAATAATAAATAATGTGTAAAAACAATAACACAATTAAAGAAGAAAACCGAGAAATCTGAAAAAAAATTGTAAACAGTGATAAAGTTAGATTGACTATTTTTATGATACAGTATATCTAATCTCAAAAATACTTTTATTTTTCCAGGCACTCCAGGGTTCAACTGCCTGGAAGAAATCCAAAATTCCATCAACTCATAATTCAAAAAAGACAAAATACATAGAAGCAGATTTTATTCAAGGAAAAATACCCCAAAAATTCATAGGAATCAAATTTTTCTTAAGGACCCTCCAAGTACTTCTGGCTTCAACTGCCTGGAAGAACCCAAGTATTAAATACCAGCTGCTTTAAAAGTATTTTCACGTATTATTCAAAAAATGTTGTAATAAAAATTTTATTAAGAAAAAGATAGATAAAGTTTAAAAATAATGAAACTGAAGAAGAAAAACGAGAAACCTAAAAATTATTCTTGAAAACAGTGACAAAACTGTAAAAAAGGAGACGTAGAGTGATTATTATCGTGATCTAATTTATATGTAGGCTTAAAAATTATTTTATTTTTCCAGGCACTCCAGGGTTTCGATGCCTGAAAGAAATCAGGTTTTTCTTCCAGACACTTCTGACTTTAGGTGCCTGGAAGCACCCAAGAATTACCTCAACTACTAAAAAAGGAATTTCATGTATTATCCAAAAATCGTAATAAAAAAATTATTAAATAAAGTGCGAAAACATTAAAAAAGTTAACCAAGAAAACCGAGAAAGCTAAAAAATACTATTTAAAACAGTAATAAAACTGGAAAAAGGGGGGCGTAAAGTAACTATTTTTATGATTTAGTATATGGTTAACCTCAAAAATTCCTTTATTCTATCAGGTACTCCAGGGTTTCAATGCCTGAAAGAAATCAAATATTCCATTAACCCATAATTTAAATATGACTAAAAAGGAAACCCATTTAAATTAAGTGGGATTTAGTGAAGAAAATAACCTCAAAAGTTCATAGAAAACAAGTTTTTCTTCCAGGCACTCCTGGCTTCAGATGCCTGGAAGAATTCAAGAATTACCTTAACTGCTGAAAAAGGATTTTAATTTATAAGAAAAATAATAAATAATGTGTAAAAACAATAACACAATTAAAGAAGAAAACCGAGAAATCTGAAAAAAAATTGTAAACAGTGATAAAGTTAGATTGACTATTTTTATGATACAGTATATCTAATCTCAAAAATACTTTTATTTTCCCAGGCACTCCAGGGCTCAACTGCCTGGAAGAAATCCAAAATTTCATCAACTCATAATTCTAAAAAGACAAAATAAATAGAAGCGGAATTTATTGAATTGAAGGAAAAATACCCCAAGAATTCATAGGAATCAATTTTTCTTAAAGGCCCTTCAAGTACTTCTGGCTTCAACTGCCTGGAAGAACCCAAGTATTAAATACCAGCTGCCTTAAAAGTATTTTCATGTATTATCCAAAAAAGGTTGTAATAAAAAAATTATAGGAAAAAGATAAATAAAGTGTGAAAACAATAAAAAAAAATTAAACAAGAAAACCGAGAAAGGTAACAAATACTGTTTAAAACAGTGGTAAAACTGGACAAAAAGAGACGTAAAGTTACTATTTTCATGATTTAATATTTGGTTAACCTCAAAAATTCCTTTATTCTTCCAGGGTTCCAATGCCTGAAAGAAATCATAATTTCATTAACCCATAATTCTAATATGACTAAAAAAGAAGCCAATTAAAATTCTGTGGGATTTAGTGAAGAAAATAACCCAAAAAAATTCATAGAAATAAAATTTTTTTAAAGGCCCTCCAAGTACTTCTGGCTTCAACTGCCTGGAAGAACCCAAGTATTAAATACCAGCTGCTTTAAAAGTATTATTCAAAAAATTATGTAATAAAAATTTTAATAAGAAAAAGATAGACACAGTTTATTAACAATAATGAAACTGAAGAAGAAAAACGAGAAACCTAAAAATTATTCTTGAAAAGAGCGACAAAACTGTAAAAAAGGAGACGTAGAGTGACTATTATTAAAATCTAATGTATATCTAGTCTTAAAAATTCATTTATTCTTCCAGGCACTCCAGGGTTCCAATTCCTGGAAGAAATTGGGTTTTTCTTCCAGGCATTTCTGGCTTTAGGTGCCTGGAAGCACCCAAGAATTACCTCAACTACTGAAAAAGGAATTTCATGTATTATCCAAAAATGGTTGTAATAAAAAATTATAGGAAAAAAAATTTAAATAAAGTGCGAAACATTTAAAAAGTTAAACAAGAAAACCGAGAAAGATCAAAAATACTGTTTAAAACAGTGATAAAACTGGGAAAAAAGAGACGTAAAGTAACTATTTTCATGATTTAGTATATGGTTAACCTCAAAAATTCCTTTATTCTTCGAGGTACTCCAGGGTTTCAATGCCTGGCAGAAATCACATTTCCTTTAATCCATTATTCAAATATGATTAAAAAAGGGAAACCCATTTTTCTAAAGCTACAAGTGGGATTTAGTGACGAAAATAACCTCAAAAGTTCATAGAAATCAAGTTTTTCTTCCAAGCATTCCTGGCTTCAGATGCCTAGAAGAATTCAAGAATTACCTTAACTGCTGAAAAAGGATTTTAATTTATAAGAAAAATAATAAATAATGTGTAAAAACAATAACACAATTAAAGAAGAAAACCGAGAAATCTGAAAAAAAATTGTAAACAGTGATAAAGTTAGATTGACTATTTTTATGATACAGTATATCTAATCTCAAAAATACTTTTATTTTCCCAGGCACTCCAGGGTTCAACTGCCTGGAAGAAGTCCAAAATTCCATCAACTCATTATTCAAAAAAGACAAAATAAATAGAAGCGGAATTTATTGAATTGAAGGAAAAATACCCCAAGAATTCATAGGAATCAATTTTTCTTAAAGGCCCTTGAAGTACTTCTGGCTTCAACTGCCTGGAAGAACCCAAGTATTAAATACCAGCTGCCTTAAAAGTATTTTCATGTATTATCCAAAAATGGTTGAATAAAAAAATTAATAGGAAAAAGATAAGTAAAGTGTGAAAACAATAAAAAAATTAAACAAGAAAACCGAGAAAGGTAACAAATACTGTTTAAAACAATGATAAAACTGGAAAAAAAGAGACGTAAAGTAACTACTTTCATGATTTAATATTTGGTTAACCTCAAAAATTCCTTTATTCTTCCGGGGTTCCAATGCCTGAAAGAAGTCATAATTTCATTAACCCATAATTCTAATATGACTAAAAAAGAAGCCAATTAAAATTCTGTGGGATTTAGTGAAGAAAATAACCCAAAAAAATTCATAGAAATCAAATTTTTTTAAAGGCCCTCCAAGTACTTCTGGCTTCAACTGCCTGGAAGAACCCAAGTATTAAATACCAGCTGCTTTAAAAGTATTATTCAAAAAATTATGTAATAAAAATTTTAATAAGAAAAAGATAGACACAGTTTATTAACAATAATGAAACTGAAGAAGAAAAACGAGAAACCTAAAAATTATTCTTGAAAAGAGCGACAAAACTGTAAAAAAGGAGACGTAGAGTGACTATTATTAAAATCTAATGTATATCTGGTCTTAAAAATTCATTTATTCTTCCAGAAACTCCAGGGTTCCAATGCCTGGAAGAAATTGGGTTTTTCTTCCAGGCACTTCTGGCTTCAGGTGCCTGGAAGCACCCAAGAATTACCTCAACTACTGAAAAAGGAATTTCAAGAATTATCCAAAAATGGTTGTAATAAAAAATTATAGGAAAAAAAATTTAAATAAAGTGCGAAACATTTAAAAAGTTAAACAAGAAAACCGAGAAAGATAAAAAATACTGTTTAAAACAGTGATAAAACTGGAAAAAAAGAGACGTAAAGTAACTATTTTCACGATTTAATATTTGGTTAACCTGAAAAATTTCATTATTCTTCCAGGGTTCCAATGCCTGAAAGAAATCATCATTTCATTAACCCATAGTTCTAATATGACCAAAAAAGAAGCCAATTTAAATTAAGTGAGATTTAGTGAAGAAAATAACCTCAAAAGTTCATAGAAATCAAGTTTTCTCCTGGCTTCAGATGCCTGGAAGAATTCAAGAATTATCTCAACTGCTGAAAAAGGATTTTCATACAGTATCCAAAAATTGTTGTAAAAAAAGTAGGAAAAAGGCAAATAAAGTTTAAGAGCTATAACAAAATTTAAAAAAGGCATAAGGCAACTATTTCCACGATTTAGTATCGACTTTTAAGCAAGTCATTTAACAGCTCTTCTACTAAAATCCAGAGAGGTTAATTAAACCTATCAAAGGCTTTAATAAAGTCGGTATATATAGGAACTCATTTTTAGGTAATTTTTTTCAAGCAATTCAATGGTAACATTGAAATTTTCGAAAGCCAGATAACATTCTTTAAAAAAAAAACTCCAAAATTAAAATTGGTTGCATATATTAACCGAGAATGATCCTGATAAAGCTATTGTTTACTTTTTCATAGGATTAAAGATATTATTGGGACAGTTTAACTATATATTATAAAACTCTGGAAACTAAGTCTTTTTAATAAAAAATGATGCAAACTGGAAGAGACAACTTGTAAAAAATCAAAAAAGTTTTATTAATTCTTTAATGATCTTATTACAAATAATATAAAAATCGCTAATAATTTAAACAGATTTTTTGGCTCAATTGGAGGCAAGTTAGAAGAAGATCGCTTAACAGCAGCAATAATTTCCATAAATTTGTAATAAAAAGTATTTAATTCCTATAATTAACCTTATTTTTTTCATTGGATTCATACCTAAAAATCTTTGAGAATTCTGTACTAATACCAGCGTTTAAAGGGGGATATATAATAATTATAAGCCAGTAAGAAATTGTTGAGTTTCTTACTAAAAATAATGTCGCAATTTACACTTAAGATTGGTTCTAGCATTGAGAATGCACGAGGTTCTAAACTTTCTAATAGAAAGTATTTATAAGAACCTTAAAATACTTACTGTTTTTCTAGATTTATCTAAGGGCCTTCGATACTGATAGATTTAAAAGAATTGACTTTAGAGGTAAAGTTATAAATCTTTTTAATCGTATAAGAACCAAAGTTAAAGGTCTTTAACAGTTTATCACAGGTAGGTGATTTCTTCGCTTTGTCAATTAACATGGTTTTTTTTCCAGGTAATTTTGCTCAAGTAATTCAATGGTAAACTGGATGTTACCAATAAATTTCAAAGATTTCTCAAAAATCATAATAATACGCTAATTTTTACAAATATTTTCAATGGTAAAGTCTGTTTTTTGCATCCACTTAGAATAACTCTTTAAATAATTAAAGCTTGCTTGAATTCAGCTACTATATAACAATCGTTCATCCTTCTTTACCAAGTAAAGAAAGAGATACAAATACACTTAACGTATACGGTCCATTTAAATGGAAATCGGCATCAGATACGCACTCCTTATCGATTTTACAGCGGTTTGAATCGCGTTTAATGCTGCCTCAAATGCAGGTCAAACTCTTTCCCGGATATCTTACGGGAACAGTTGCAATCAATAATAATTACCTTTTTGTAAGGTTTCTCTTCGAAATGCGGCGGGTCACTCCAGACATCGTCCATATTATAAAAGTCGTCACTGTTGTAGTTATCGTATCCACCCATATGGCTTTTGTTCAAGTCATTTAACATATCTTCAGTCAACGGAGTGGGATTTTTCTTGGAGTTTCTATGTCTGTTTATAAGCTAAAAAAAAATGGATAACATATAATACACTGGATCCAAACGAATTAATAACTTACCACGGTGACACCAAAAATAATAACAAACAGCAAAGATGCCAACCCTATCACTATAACGGCGATGGCCCATTGTGGTAGCAAAACGTCTTCGTTATTTACACCGTCGACTGGATAGTAACCGGACTTGGGTCTGACTGCAAAGCAAGAGAATTGTAAAAAAAAACATCATAAAACTAACGCGATTTACTCACCTATAAACTCCGTATATTTAGGATCCAACTGGAACTGTCCCAAAGTGAACTTTTCAGCCTTGGTTTCGTTCAAAGACTTCCCTTCCCTGTTTTGCACCGAAATATTACCCAAGGTTTCGTGGAAGTACCTCTTAATCTCTTGGGTGTTTATTTTTCGTGGCAGTTGGTCAAATTCGACCACGTAGTCTACCAAGATACTTCCCTCACTACAAAAACAGTAACAATATAATTTAATAAATTGAGCATCTGCATACATTTCAAATGGGTCAAGAAATGAATAGTAAATCCTATTCCTTCTATCTGCCAGAGCCAATCTCTTCCAATGCATCGACGACGTTTCTTTGCATAAGATTGTTTAATATTGCCTTTTGATTGTTGTTTTTTTTTTAATAAACAACAAAAAAACACTACGAAAATACTTAGCCAATTCACACAAATTAAAAAAAAAGACAAGTGGCAAAATCAAATTGAATTGAAGTATTTCCCATTCGTGCTTAGGAGTAAATAAAAATGATTGCGACCTTACCTAAATGCATCAATCCGTATTTTCTTGTACCACTGCTTAAGTATAGGTGAGCTGCTATAAATATTCTCGAGCTAAAAAATCATCAATTTTCAGTAAACTAACTGGACTTTCATACGATCTTTACCTCTGTGCGTACGCTATTCTCAAGTAACTGGTACTCTTTGGTATTACGGTCCAGCAGCTCCGGTACCCATTGGGCTTTACTACCGACCAGTTTGATCGTTCCTTCTAAGTCACAGTCCGCATCGCATATACCGGGAGTTGTAGGTCTAGGAGTGGTGGTAGTTGTCGTAGTGGTAGTAGTTGTCGAAGTTGTCTCGATATGCTCTGCTTCAGTAGAAGTGCTTCTTGCGGCAGCCCTGGCGGCCTCGAGTAACTTCTCGATTGAGATCGGTGTTGTAGAAGGGGTTGGCCAGCCAGTGAACTCGGTAGTGGCCCTAATAAAAAAATCATTGTAAAGAACATTCCAGGTTGGTAAAAGACGTACTACCTCGAGGGCCATCCTTTATGTATGGTAGGTACAGTGGGTTTATTCATCATGTCTTCGTTTGCTCGAGCAGTAGTCAAACGTGAAGACTTTCTGGCACCACCGCCAGGTCTGCTTGGGAATATGAGTTTCACTGCTTTGGAGGTTGTTGATGATGATGGTTCACTAGAATTAGTAGATGTTAGTAAGGAATTATGAGGCAATGAGCATTTGATTGGAAATAATTAAAGGAGAGCTCTGAGCATATTATCCAATGTTTTAATGCTTCTAATTCGGAACTGTTCTTGGAAAGTTTGCTATTGATATTGGGTCAAAAAAAATTATCTAAGATATCAGTTTGATATAAGTTAAAGAATGTTTTTATTGATTACTTCCAGGCAGTTGAGTGAATTAGTAATGTTGCATCTTTTGTTAAGGAACTTAATTTGAACCATCAAACACAAAAAAAAGGATTGTAGCTATTTCTAGTTCGGCTGCCTGGAAGAATAGTTTAATTTCCTAATCCTGGATCCTTACCTAAGCTCAGGACTAGCTGTAGTCGAAACTGGACTAACAGTATCATCGGCATTTTTATTGCTTTCTCTCGGCTTGTATCCAGGAGGCAACAATCCTGCCGGTATACTTTGGCTGACAGTCTCTAGACGTACCGACGATTGGGTTGTAACTTAAAACAGTTCATTGTTCATAACATTCAACCAAGTTTATATGTAAACTTACCCTTTGGTTTGCTAAATCCTTTGTATCCAGGAGGCAATAGAGCACTAATATCTTCGACGGGTTTCGCTTTTGATAATAGACCTCCAACAGACTTTCCAGTGGTAATTTCGGAGCTATTATCACTTTCACTTTTTCCTTTTGATGCGGATGAATCTGTTTGAGGCAGCTTATATCCAGGGGGAAGTAAAGAACTTATATCTGTAATAGGCTTGATTTTGGGCACAATATCTTTTTCTTCTTTGACGAGTGGCTTGTATCCAGGTGGTAATAGTGCGCTAATATCATCCAGTTTAGTCTTGCCTTCGGCGTTTTCTTCTTTGAGTGGTTTGTATCCGGGCGGTAGAAGAGCGCTTATGTCATCAATGGGTTTTGCTTTCGAGAAAATCGAATTTGATGTTTTTTCCAGTGTAGGTTCTGAAAGAATTTTAATTATTAAAGTTCTCCTTAAGTGTCTCAATGATTTTATTCACACCTGAAGTGCTTGGAGGTGGTTTATATCCAGGTGGTAGAAAAGCACTTATGTCCACCGGTTTCGATTTTTCCAAAATGTTATTTAAGTTGCCTGAAAAGGTCATTAATTAACCAAAGGATCCTGAATGATCTGCAATAAACATACTCTTTAAGGTGGGTCTAGAAGTTGTGGATGTAACTCCCTTTTTCTTGGCCCCACTGGTTTTATTCTTCTCCCTATTTGACAATCTGTTAGAGGCATCGAAAGATTTAATTTTAACTTGCGGATATTTTTTCGTGGATACGACCGTCTGTGGCGTGGTGGTTTCCATTATTGTTGAAGGGCTTTCCTTGATTACGGCTATATTATCATTATTATATCCACCTGAACATTGAGAGGAATTAGACAAAAAAAATTAGCACCATCTTAACTTACCTGAGAGTAATCCACTAGACAAATCAGACTGGACCCTGTCCAACTTATCAATGAGGCTCTCCGTTGATGTCTTCACTTTTTGCACTGGACTCATTGGCGTAGTCAGTCTGTTATTATTATCGTCATATTCTAAAGGTTTTTCAGTATTGACTTCATTCAGCAACTTTTTCTCTACACTTTGATTCACTTCTGAGGACGGAATGAAATGCGCTCCAGAAATACTTCTACTGGTCTGAACCTATTAACGCAAAAAATTGAAATGGCACTCCACACTTCAACTGAAACTTACTGATGCTATAACGATCCAAGAGTCTGTAGAGTTTTCATGTGTAGACTCCGTGGTAGAAGCAACGGTTCTTTCGGGAGAGATAATGGTGTTATTGACGATAGTTTTACTGGTTACCACCGATACAACTAGCTGTGGAAAATGTTGTTCATCTTCTGATTGTTTCTGAGGTGGTGCTACTGGAGGGGAGCCCAGTCTGTTCGATGTTGACGGTTCTTGTGTGGTGGTATCCAGCGAATCCACGTCAACGAACTCATCGAAATTGTCGTCTTTACTCGTTTTCGTCGTTCGCATTGTAAGAACTTCATAGGTCTCGTTGTTGTTCTCTTCCTCATCTTCTTCCTCGTAATCCTAAGAAATGATAACAATTTATTCAGTATCAACTATCGTCATAGCCGCTTAACTTACCTCTTCGGGATTATCTTCGTACTCATCATATTCTTCTTCTAAATCTTCGTCTACGTCATTGTCCTCACTTTGAGTGGACTCTCCTAGTTTGCTATCGTCATTTTTTTCTTCAAAGTCTTGGTCCCTTCCTCTTCTTTGGTTATCAACATTCTCGGCACTCTCTCTCTTAGTAAAATGTGTATCCACTTGATTAGTGTGGCCATCTTTTGCCCAAGTACTCTTATGATGATTTGAAAGCACTATGCTCGAATCTAATTTATTACTTTGGGCATTGTTATTGGCTTTAATAGGCTTCGGATAATAATCCTGCTGCTGGTGTACCAAAGGTGCGTAATGAGGTTTATACGTAGACGGTTTCACGTACTCGTCAGATAATTTAAAAGGACCAGGGACACTCGGTCGGAACCGTCCTTCTTGTAGAAAAGACTGTTGTTGGTACTGGGGTAAAGTTTGTTGCAAATGCGACGGTAAATCTGACGTTTCTAAGTCTTTCGTCGAAAAGTAGCCTCCGGGGAAAAATGAATTGCCTTGTTGAAACGAGAGGGACTGAGGATTTAGGGTTTTCTGTTGATCGGCATAGAAGTTATCGGGGTCTGATGGAAAGTACTTCTGTCCTAGAAGAAAATTAATATATTAATTCTAAATAATGAGGAACTATGACTTGTAGCAAATATCATTTGCTTCTCTCCCCTTTTAATGGATCTTCTATATTCTAAGTATTTGCATCAGGACCTCAAGTGAATAGCAAAGGACAATACTGTTTATATTAGAAATTATGACTCTTGCTTGAATTTTGAAGATCTCCGGTTTATTGTCTCTTTACTTTGGAGCATATTACTTCTAATTCAATCCTTGAATTTATTTTGTGATGTTAAGTCTTCCTTCAGGTATCAAAAGTAATAAAGATATTATGGTGATAACAGGGATTCAGGAAACACTTGAGTATATTCGAAAACATCATCAGAACTTTTGAATCTACTAAAAATGGCAATAGCGGTGTTCATTGACTTGATTAAGGCCTTTGACATGGTCGGTCTTCAGGTAATATAGGAAAACTATGATTCCCTCAAGTTCGTATCAAAATTTTGAAAAATACGTACCATATTAAACCAACCTCTTTGCCTAATTCATTAATTCTTACAAAACTTTTACTTCCAATTCAACATTGATCAATCCTTGAATTTATTTTGTGATGGTAAGTTTTCCTTCGGGTATCAAAAGTAATAAAAATATTATGGTGATATTATGGTGAACTTTTGAATCTGTTAAAAATGGCAATAGCGGTGTTCATTGATTTGATTAAGGCCTTTGACATGGTCGGTCTTCAGGTAATATAGCAAAATCATGATTTCTTGAAGCTCGTATTGAAATTTTGAAAAGTACGTACAATATTAACAACCTCCATGCCTAATTCATTAATTGTTGCTTATTAAGTGAAAGTTTATACTTTGAATATTTGACGACAAGGAAAACCATGTTTTATTTTTCATCCGCTCACTCGAGTTTCTGAGTTTCCTAATTCAGGATGCGTCGTTAGAAACTTCAAAAGAAACGACATTCATATAAAATGGTCTTGTAACGCAAAAAAAATCGTTTTTGGGTAAATACAGTTCAACTGCCTAACATACAAGTTTGTCTTATAAAAATATGTTTCAATGCCAAACACCGAGATCCGGTTTGCTTTAGTTGGGTTGGGTCGGCTTTATACTGGTCTCAACTTAATGTCGTATAAATCCATAATTATACCGAAATAAGAAGCGAATTTAATACCGTAGAACGAAGAACATTAATTGCTTTTCTTAGCGATGATTCATTTATTTTAATGAGACGAGCAAATATTAATTGAATGTAGAGTATCGATTAAAAATAAATCCACTTTACTCATCAAATATCTCAATATCCAATTCCATTCATTAAGAATATCTCTATTAGTTTCTCTAAAGACCTTAAGCTTCTGCTGAAGAAGAAAACTTGCCTGGTATCATAGATCAAAGGTCCACCGGTATCTGAAGGATTTGACATTCACTCCAACGACACCAGGTGCATTTGAAAACGAAATACTTAAATTTTGTGTTTTTTCCAGGCATTACAAAGAGCTCTGGTTTCAACTGCCTAGAATAGACGCAAAATTTCATTCTTCTGGTTAAAAATTCTTATTGATTAATTAATTAATGCAGGTACGTATTAACATGTGTAAAAAACCCATTAATTCTGTAAGTAGTGTTCTGTAGGTAACTTCCATGAAAATCGGTGAAAGAATAGGGAAGATATTAAAGATTTTCTACTCAGACGCACTCACTATTTGGATGCATTTAAAATATTGCCTTTTTACTCTGAAATTTTCTAGTTTTTCAAAAATTTCATATCTACATTTTTTGTTCCAAATTAAAAGTTCTTTTATCAGAGGTAACTTGCATGAAAATCGGTGAAAGATTAGAGAAGATATTAAAGATTTTCCACTCAGACGCACTCACTATATGGATGCATTTACATTATCATTTGTTACCTGTTCAAGGCATTTAAATTGTTTTTCAATTTTATTCCAGGCATTTAAAGTTATTTTAGGATTTTTCCTATTATTTGCAGACTTTTTAAAATTTTCTTGTAGATATTTGAAGGTATTTTATAATTCCTTCATGTCTTTATCTTGATTTCTTATATGCTCCATGCTTTCGAAGTTATTTTTGAACTTATTTCTAGCATTTAGGCGATTTTTTTCTAGGATTTACAACAATTTCTGATAAAGGTATTTTAAAGATTTGGACTGAATTTCAATTTTGTTTCGGATAATTAAAATAACCTATAGATTTTTTGCAACCTATTTAAAGACAATTTGGAATACAAATGCAAGTCTTTTTAAGCAATTTTGCTATTTGATTCTAGATATTGGAAGTCATTTTTAATTTTTTTCCCCAATTTTCAGGCATTAGGGGTTACTTCTCCAGTTAGTTTTATAAAAATATAAAAATGAATTTCTAATGCCCAGCAGATATAAAAAATGCCAATAATCTTAGCTCTAAAAAATTACGCTAAAGCTCGGAAATAAGTAAAGAATAATAAAAGTAACTGTGACTGAAAAACTGATAGAAGGCATTAAAACTTATTTCCATATGCTTAGCAGATATAGAAAATGGCATTAATTGCCTGAAATTAAAAAGATTTGATGAAATTAAAAGGGTTAATTAGGTGGTATACGCATTAAAATTGTAAAATTCACTAATCCAATTTCTGTTGTATTTTCTTAATTATCTTAAGTCTTTTTATGTTTCTGGATACTGTACCACGGACCACACGTGGCTCTTCTTAAACAGATCCTCACTGTATCCAAGCACAGCATAGTTAAATGCTATGGAGTCCTCAAAAATCTCCCTCTATCTTCAAAAAGATATTTAGCATATCTTTCTTGGTTTACAGAGTATTTTCCGAAGCATGTGTCTCAATAAATAGTCTTTCTAGAATGCTTAAGTGGTACATAACTATTAAATATTATTAAAGAAATAACTAATTGTGTTTTGAATGAATTGAATTTTTCAATGAAATCATCCGAGCAAAATATAAACATGTAGTCCAGGCGTGTATGACATCAACTTTAAGTCAAAAGTTTGGAGAATATTTTTAATAAAGCACTTGGACTAATTTCGATAGTCCCGGTGTATAAGATAAGATTGTCCCCTTTTCCTTATTAAGTCAAAATGCTTTCTTTTCTAGATTCTTTTTTTTTTAAATAAAACGCCTGGACTATGACGTTCTCTGTAAAATTTGGAAAATTGTAAACTATATTCCAACACATAAAATATTATATTAAAAATAAATAGCAATAGAAACAAGACAAGAAATTATATATTTAGAGGGTGTTTTAGAATAAAAAGCTAAACTTTAAGGAAGTATCTCCTAAAGGGATGTTTTTTTATTACTAACTTTAATGACCCATAGAAATTTTGTGATAGAATGTGTACTACTATATATAATATTAATCAAATATACTAAATTAAAAGAAATAAAGTTTTTTTATCCTTAAATGGCAAATTTCCAGTTCTATAAAAAGTTTAATAAAATATAAATACAAATAATTAACTTTCTAGGAACTGATCCAGAGCGCCTAAGATTATACTGATAAGGCACTTGAATTTTATTAAAATTTCCAAATCTCGTAGGAATTCTTTAACTTATCTATTTTTTATAATAATAATAATAATAATAATAATAATAAAGACTTTATTTTCACAATTTAGGTTAGATTTCCAAATAATTATATCCGAAACATAATTGTACTATTGTGATAAGAGGCGAAATCCAGATGTAGGAAACCTTTACAAACAGGTTTATCTACCCTGCTCTACTTAACCTTAGTTATCCATAGAACCTTAATTCAAGAGAAAAATATTATAAAACTTAACTAAATATATACTATCAATTATCAATAGGGCATACATTTTAAAACAGCAAATAGTTTTATTAAATTAATTAATTATGATATTAATTATATTCGTCTTATATATAAGTTAAATACCATGGTAAGTATGGGTCGCCTCACCCATGGTACATCGACATTCTATGATTTTAATTTCGGGAAATAAAAAATGACTCTTATATTACGAATGTGTACTTGACGTGTTAATATACCGGAGATGCTGCAACAATTTATAAATTTGACATTGATTTAGCGCAAAGATTCAGAGCGAGGGTATTTGGTTGAGCAACATCAAATCTTCGTCATCCGTGGTCGAATTAATAAAATAAAATGGGCAGTTTATGTGATTTAATAAGACCCAACCCTTGCTGTTTTCTCCTATAACAATTGACATTGAGATTTTATGGATTATAGTATAAAGGGAAGAAGCTAGCACCAAAGTGATCAAAAGTTGCATTTTTCGTATTAAGTAAGATAATGTTTGAAGTTGTGCACGCAAGAGCTTCGTTAGTCCGACCGGTATACAACAAAGATTCTAGAAATAAACCCTCAGGAACATTACTGGCATAATTTTCTAGGGCCTATTAAGTCATTGAATATTGGAGAACCAGATACTTAAAGTTAATTCTTTTGGGCACTAAATTATTTTAACAGAAAAACATTAATTCAAAGAACAGCGGGTTACTAGGTCCTAGAAACTGAATTTATCTTCCAGGAGCTATCAAGTCATTAAACAGTAGAGAACCAGTTACAGTCACATCCAGATTGTTTTTTATTTTTCCCTTTGAGGCGGTACAAAAGCGTCTAGTTTCAACTGCCTGGAATAGACAGAAAATTACTTTAATTGTAAAATATTAACTTCCAGGATAGTAAAGGTACAAGTTCCTGCAAACTGGATCTAATTTCCAAGATCTATTAAGTCACTGAAAATTGAAGAACTAAATACTGAAAGTGATTGTTTCATTATTTTGGGAAGTTCAAGATTCCAACTTCCTGGAAGACACACTGAATTATTTTGACTAAAAACTTTCACTGCTAAATTACTTTGACTGGACAATATTAACTTTATGAATACAAGTCTCTAGAAACTGGATGTATTTTCTAGGAGATTAATTATTAAATTCTAATAAAATGCTTTTTTTTATTTTTATACCTTGGGCATGTAAGTATTATGAGGAATAATGCTGCATTAAAATTGTAATGTTCTAAATAGCAATTAACCAATTTCTGTTGAATTTCTCAGTTTTCTTGAATTAATTAATCATGATTTAATGAATATTGTTTTTAAAAAGGAACTGATTACCACAAGCATTAACGCCACTTTCCGGTTTACACTTATGTATAAACCCACCTATTGTCTGTATTATTTTTTTGTGGTATTATTATAATAATTATGATATGCTTGATATAACTTATGTTATATCTTGTATACAAGTTAAATACGCTCAATAGAATTGCCTTACAAGTTTCATTTTTGTCCAATAAATCACCAACACATGTCACCACCTTTTTGGAATGACTCTAATGCAATAATTTATAAAGTCCAGTTCAGAGATCAATTAGAATCTTTGATGTGCCGCGAATATAGCCCGTGTGCCGGTGTTGCTTGTATTGTCATGTTTAAATCTAAATTTTATGTGGAAAGGGTCATAAAGTAATATTCTAAGCGATATTTAATCATTCCATTAAATAGATAAATGTTTCGAATTTTTTTTTTAATTTCTATATTTAATTCGTAAAATTTGACTACAGACGCCCACGTACTAGCGTGAACACCCAAGCGTGAAAAGTTGCACAGGTCCGGCTTTAAAATGTTATTATTTGTGATTTTTGGGTTTAGTTTTATATAGTTAGAAATTCAGGATAGTTGATTGCAAGAGAATATTTAATTTAATAATAAGATTTAGGTACAGGGCTGTTTATAATAAGTGATGAAAGAATAGGTGGTTCAAATTACATATGTGTATTTTTTTGGGTATTGAGATTTATTTTTATTTGGTGGTTTTTATATGATCTGAATTGAATTGACGAAACAGTGGACTGCCAAGGCAGTTGTGCATATAGGTCTCCTGATGGACCCGTCATGCCTCACCGGGGGTTACCAGAGCTCAACGGCCTTAGAGAAACTGATAAGGCTCTTTGGTCTGAAGGACTTAAAGTCACTCGGTACACTGAAAGTGTTACCCAAGTATTTGAACCTGGCGCGCGTGAGTGCTGGGCACTCCCCGACTACATGGTCAACGGTTTCATCCTCCTCACAGCACCATCGGCATTCCGGGTTGTCCGCAATACCGAGATAGTATGGAGATGGCTTCTTAAGTGCCAGTGACCGGTTAAAAGACCTGTCACTAAATTTCGCGCCTTTTTAGGCGTAGTAGATTTTTGGTGAGACAGGCAGAGGGCCCACCTATAGGGGACTCAGTCCATCTTCGGTGGGTCCACTTGTCCAGCAGACCCTTTATTGACGCGACCGCAACGCTTTTGGCGGTACCAACTATGGGTTCCGGCCCCATTGGCACATTCGCGGATCCCAGTTTGGCAAGAGAGTCCGCTTCCTCATTACCTGCATGGCCTGCGTGGCCAGGTATCCAGAAGAGCTGGACCCTGCAGCGAACCTGCACCAGTTTTTTCAGGACTTTTATGCACTCTAGTACAAGCTTGGAGCTTACCTTTGCGGCCGTGATAGCCTTAATGGCAGCTCTGCTGTCCGAGCATATTGATACGACTGTATTGCGGTGTCCGCAGCTTAGGATTTTCTGTCTGCATTTTAATACAGCGAATACTTCGGCCTGGAAGACAGTGGCATGCTTCCCCAGCGAGTATGCCTGTATCTACTGCTATGTGGGATTGCACCACAAAGCCCTGATCCAGCATGGTGGTTATTATTAACAAGGATTTTGGCTGCCACATTCAATGTCCTTTATTATTGTTTTTTTTTTAATTTATATATATATATATATATATATTATTATAATAACTTACGAAAACCCTATTTACATATTTAGTACTAACAATTTTGATAAAAAGTAATTATGAAAAAGTGGACGTATATTTTTTTAAATAAACTTTTACATTGAAAACCATCTAGCTGTCTATATCTTATGCGTGTAAAAGACACAAGTTTTACTTATCAAAAAAGCACACTGAACGTAATATGTATTAATTTGTTTGCCTCATATTTAGTTATTGTGCATAATAGGAGTGATTAGATGAGAATTAACAAAACTAAAAATCGTATACAAAACAGTAAATTTTAAGTATACTGGATCCTAAAATTACAGTGAGGCTAATACAATTTTGAAGAAAAATTTTCAATTTTTCGATTTGACATTTTGACTTTACGAAAGAATTCAGAGCGAATTCAGGTATTTGATTAAGCAATATCAAACGTTCATCATACATGGTCGAGTAACAAAAGAAAATAGGAATTTTGTGATTTAACGAGACCCAAACCTTTTTTAGTGAGTTTTGAAATGTCATCCCTGTTACCTCCCATAATTGACGTAATACTGTTAACTCTGCATTTGATTTTATGAGTAAATCGTTGCGAAAAATGCATAGTATTGGAGCAAAGCTTGTTCTCTTTCTCCCTTTTTTTTAATATGCCCTTGTATCGTTGACCCATACAACAACATCCCTTATATTTTTTCTGATACAATTCCTATATACTGGTCCGGAAACAGTAAAAAAAATGATACAGAGAGGTGCGTGTGAGTTTTACAACATTCACTCCTAATATGTTATATGACTCAGCTCGTTTTTTTCTATTTTAAAAATATCCTATTGTTACATAAAGACTGAAGTGTATACACACCTTCACCAAAGCTGCAGAAGGTAACGAGAAAGGTCAAAGTATGCAAATAAACGGCCATTTTCGCGCATTTCGGATCCGAATGTTTAAAAAACGCGACGGATATCGCACGCACCCTGTACACTGGCACACATTGTGGTTTTATGACAACCCAAATTAAAAAAAAAAAAAAAAACTTTATAACGTTATATGTTACGTGAAACCAATAATATTAAGCCGAATTAATTTTTACTTTCACTCCGAAAAATGCACAACGTACAAGGTTGAATGGAACGCGTAACGGTACCAGTAAGTACTGTCTTGCTCGAGTCGCGATCGTACTGAAGCAAAAGGTTATAGTCGCTCAAGAAGTGCGAAAGAACCCGAGGACTGCCTAATAAATTCAGTGGGGAGAGACGTATTATACACGTTATAAGATTAAAATAGAACAAAGTCGAATAACATGGATGAATGGTTTTTGAAAATTGGCTGTTTAATTTAGAAAAAAAAAATAGGTTTCTCTTTTGTCATTGCTACTGATGAAGTTTCTTCGTTGCAGTTGAATTAAGGTGAATATTCTTCCACTTTCCTCAATACAACAAAGTCTTGCTAATTTGCGCACTCATGACCTTGTTGGGCCAGACCGGTATACAAAAGTAAGCTCGTAAATTCAGAAAACAGCCTCTAAATCTCTTATATTCAGTGGACTATTGTCTTAATAAATGCCAAATTATAAAGAAGTTTAAACTTGTAAGATTAAGCAAATAAATGCATTAACATAAATTCATAGTCAAAAGACATAGGCCGTGAACATCTTTTTTATATCGTCCAGGAATTCGAAATAAGTTTTCATATTTTCGGTAAAGTTTTATTTTAAGCACTATTGTTGCAGTTGTTGTTGATTTTAAAATACACAAAAAATTTCAACTTAAGAGGGATTCGTATTAGCACACGGAAGGACTTTTAAAGGTTTTTTACCAGCACACTTTTTTTGACCCGACAGATCCGGGAAAACGCATCCGGTTTTTAGGCACTGCTATACTTGGAATTAATATTTTCGCAGTTAAAGTAATTCCAGGCAGTTTAAACCAGAAGTTTCTTGTACTGCCTGGAAGGGAAAAATAATGAATTTATCTGGACTACATGTGACATGAAACAGCCAAAATCTTCAGTGGATTCTTTTGCCCGTTTGACTATTGTCTTAATAAATAAAATAAAAACTCCTCAGAACGAATTTCAAATTTCCCAAATAATTCAGTCTTCAAATTCTTCCTCCAGTAAATCAAAACACATAGCTATTTTAAAAAATAATTCATCACCAGGTTTAGACCAAATTTCCACTAATATAATCAAATTAACAAATAAATTCATTTTAACTCCTTTAAGCCATATTATAAATTTAGTGGCCAAATATCAGCTTACTTTAAAGAATCTGTGATAACTCCAATACATAAAAAAAGGTTTAACTAATTAGATTGAGAATTACCGCCTAATAAGCCTTATAAAAAATTACAGAGGGCCTGAATACATTACATGCAGTATATAAATTAACTTCAAAAATAACAAAAAATTTAAATACTGGTAAAAAAAGTATTGCAGTTTTCATTGATCTGGCAAAGGCCTTTGATACGATATAAATCTATAGAAGGTATAGCACTAAAACTATTTAAAAGTTATTTGGAAAAGAGAGAGCAGGTCCTTTAAATAGATAATACCTATATTGTTTAGGATATGCCTAAATTCCCTTCTAAAAATATGGTTGTCAGGTTAAATAGTATCATTTGCTGATGATAGTGCTTTAATCTTTAATGGCAAAATATGGCAGAGGCTTTGTGTGATGGATTTAAGCATGTAAAAAACTGGTTGTATACTTAAAAATTAACTTTGAATATGGACAAAATTAATTCAATAGGCTTTTCTTTGACCAATTCAAATAGAAGAAAACTAAATATTTAAGAGTCATAATTGATCAACACCTCAAATGGGCAGAACATACTCTAATAACATACTGCATTACAGTATAGAGCGGTACCTACAAAAGTACATTGCAATGTTGAATTTTAAATGTAATACAAAATTATGTCTTAAGAGTCATTTATAAAAAAAATAAAATGCATCACACTAAACAGTGTCTGTATATTCAGCATGTGTGTTCATTTGTTCATAGCTCTGATATATCTAGAAAAATTGCCAGTCATTCAAAATTCGCCAGAAGTAATGCTCTTAATTGCTTGTGCCTTCCATTAAACATGAGAAGCATAAACTTAATGCTTATAGACTGCTTGGGACCCAAATTCTACAACTTGTTGCCAAGAGAAACTAAAATAATAAAAAACAAACAAAAAATAATGAATAATAAGGGCAAAAATATATCTTTATAAATAAAAAAAGTTCCAATCATGCATATTAAATTAATTTAGGAAAATGGTTTTATGGTAAATATTTTCATTTTATAACCAATATCTATTTATTTACTTATTATTATTTTTTATAATATGGATGTTGTCTAGATTTAGGATTGAAAAATTGTTTTTTTTTTGTATATATGAAGGTGTTTTTTTATCACTTGTGAGTGTATAAAATGGAATATTTATACATATTTTTTTTGCTGTATCTTAGCTAAGTATTCGAATGAAAATGTATTTTTAAATATAAAAGCACACCTAGGTATTAGGTTACCTAGGTGCTTAGGGTTAAACAAGAAATGTTACGTTGAATACTTTATGTAATAATAAGCTATAAAGAAGTTTAAAAAAAAAACTTAAGCCTTGTAAAATTATTAATACAAATCTAATAAACATGCTCTTCTAAGCAAATAAATGCATAGTCAAAAGACCATCTTTTTTATATCGTCCAGAAATTGGAAATACATTTTCATATTTTCTGAGAACACAATCTCTTATTTCAGGCACTTTTGTTGATTTAACAGCCTAATCGATTTAAAAAAAAAATCACTCGTCTCGTAAATATTAAAATTATACCTTAAGAGGGATTTTTAAAGGATTCCTATTAGCGCAAGGAGGGACTTTTAAAGGTTTTTGACCTGACAGATCCTGAAAAACACATCCAGTTTTTAGGTACTTATACAGGGTGTCCCGAAACTACATCGCAATATTTTACCAGCCGCATCTTTGTCTAAAAATAAGACAAAAACTTCATATACAAGAATCTTGAAAAGTGAATCGTTTTTTTAACAATAACAGTAGTACACGATAAAAATTTTGAAAAATAACGACCAGGCGTTTCGAAAATATTAACAAAAAAACCATCTTCAATAGGAATTATAAAACACTCTGTAACATCAAAACGATTCACTTTTCAAGATTCCTGTATATGAAGTTTTTGTCTTATTTTTAGACAAAGATGCGGCTGGTAAAATATTGCGATGTAATTTTGGGACACCCTCTATAACCTGCTATACTTGGAATTAATGTTTTCCCATATAAAGTAATTTTGTATCTATTCCAGGCAGTTGAAACCAGAAGTTCTTGTACTGCCTGGAAGAGGTAAAGAATGAATATATCTGGACTACATGTGACTTTATTTGGTTCGGTAATGTTCAATGACTTCTGGAAAAATTAATCCAGTTTCCAGGCACTTGTTACTTGCCGTTCTTAGAGTAAATGTTTTTCAGTCAAAATAAATAATAAATTACTGTTTCTTCCAGGCAGTTGAAATTTTGAACTTCCTAGAAGAATTGAACAATCACTTTAAGTATCTAGTTCTCCAATATTCAATGACCTAATAGATCCTGTAAAATGCATCTAGTTCCCAACTACATTATTGTGCTTATGCTATCCTGGAAGCTATAATGTTTTCCAGTTTAAGTAATTTTATGTTTATTCCAGGCAGTTGAAACCAGAAGTTTCTTGTACTGCCTGGAAGGGAAACATAATGAATATATCTGTGACTTTATTTGGTTCGGTAATTTTCAATGACTTCTGGAAAATACATACAGTTTCCAGGCACTTGTAACTTGCCGTTCTTTGAGTGAATGTTTTCCAGTCGAAATAAATTAGTGTTTCTTCCAGGCAGTTGAAATTTTGAACTTCCTAGAAGAATTGAACAATCACTTTAAGTATCTAGTTCTCCAATATTCAATGACCTAATAGATCCTGTAAAATACATTTAGTTTCCAAGTACATTATTGTACTTAGAATATCCTGGAAGCTATAATGGTTTCCAGTTAAATTAATTTTATGTTTATTCCAGGCAGTTGAAACCAGAAGTTTCTTGTACTGCCTGGAAGGGAAAAATTATGAATATATCTGTGACTTTATTTGGTTCGGTAATTTTCAATGACTTCTGGAAAATACATCCAGTTTCCAGGCACTTGTAACTTGCCGTTCTTTGAGCGAATGTTTTTCAGTCGAAATAAATTAGTGTTTCTTCCAGGCAGTTGAAATTTTGAACTTCCTAAAAGAATAATTGAACAATCACTTTAAGTATTTAGTTCTCCAATATTCAATGAGCTAATAGATCCTGTAAAATACATTTAGTTTCCAAGTACATTATTGTACTTAGACTATCCTGGAAGCTATAATGGTTTCCAGTTAAATTAATTTTATGTTTATTCCAGGCAGTTGAAACCAGAAGTTTCTCGTACTGCCTGCAAAGGAAAAATAATGAATATATCTGTGACTTTATTTGGTTCGGTAATTTTCAATGACTTCTGGAAAATACATCCAGTTTCCAGGCACTTGTAACTTGCCGTTCTTTGAGCGAATGTTTTTCAGTCGAAATAAATTAGTGTTTCTTCCAGGCAGTTGAAATTTTGAACTTCCCAGAAGAATTGAACAAGCACTTTAAGTATCTAGTTCTCCAATATTCAATGACCTAATAGATCCTGTAAATTCCAAGTACAATATTGTACTTAGACTATCCTGGAAGCTATAATGTTTTCCAGTTAAAATAATTTTATGTTTATTCCAGGCAGTTGAAACCAGCATTTCTTGTACTGCCTGGAAGGGAAAAAACATTCATCTTGTAAGTATTATTATTTATTCATTTACTCATGTGACTATTGTTTTAATATATTTCAAAGTGTAAAGAAACTAAAAAACTATCCATGCATTAACGTCAATCCAACCAGTTAATTACACTAGTATTAGTGCACTTAAGATCTCCCTTTGCCAGACCGGTATGCAAAAGTAAATTCTATACTTTTTGAGCTGGTCACATATGAAAACATGCTAAGAGAGCTGAAATCTCTTAATACATCTTAAAGAAATTCATTTATTTATTAATTTTTCATCACCTGATTTCAGCTCTAGTCTGGGCAAATTTCTTCGGCAAGAATAAAAACCTTCAACAGCATTAATTGATTTATTAGACAGTTATACAGAAACTTTAATTGACTATTAAAGAACCTTCAGCTATTAAATATTTTCGTGGAAGAAACTACCGGTTGTTTACAAGTGTACATTTGCTGGATCGCAAAGAAATACGTCACCACACTAAACGTAAGAGACATAATCATTTTCCTGTTGACCACCAGAAATCTGGCCGCAGTAAAATGTCTCTGCATCAAACGAAGCTTAAATGAGATATCCTTGAGCATCTGAGAGATCTCTAATTGCTCCTGGAAGTGATTGGAAAGCCTCAGCATGTTTACACTTAGCTGTTCTGCTGCTTTGCACGTGACATCACACGCATAGATGCATAAAGACAAGGGGATCTGAAAGCAGCGAGAATTCTGCCTAATTAAGTCAATATCGCGAGCAAACTTACCATATAAAACAGATATCTCGCATAATCTTCGGGTGCCTTAAAATTATAGACGATCAACAGATATTCTAATCCAACAAAAAATACTGAAACTGTTATTAAGAAAAAATGCATTGAAAATAAACTTTCTAATGTTGCAACGATACTGTTGAGCTTATAGGCACATATTGCAATTTGATTGATCACACCGACCAGATTTGGGTGGTACTCTTCGAATTGAAGGCTATTGACCATTGATAGAACCCCATCATATTCCTTTTTAGTTGTGTATAAAATGAAACATAATATTATTCTAAGCAAGAGGTGAGTTATCGTTAGCATAATATCTCCAAAGATGAAAAAATAATTTAATTGTCGCCTGCTAGACTTATTGTAACTCACAATGATACTATAAATGACAAAAAGTAACACCGGAAAACTCACAAAAAAGTTAATGTATTTATGATAATTGAAACATCTCTTATCAGGTCTCATTGGTAATTCGTCGTGTAACAGAGAAACTTCAATATAAAACTTCTTCCAATGATCTCTATAAAAATATCCCTTGGCAAGCACGTCAATGTACATCAATACTCCCATAGTTATATTAAACTTACTAAGAATATATATATTGTATTGGTCCTTCCATAGATCTCTTATACCCCACAGTATGGGATATATCACAAAAGTCATGATGAAAAACTTTATAGATGCCTGCATCGTAAATCTGTGGTGATGCACCAAGCGCTTCCGATTAAAGTCGAAATATGGGGACATACTGATTATCTGAGACAGTTGTGCTAATTTTTTGTAAACTATTAGGGATGAATGAGGGTCAGCCATAGAGTTGGTCGAATTACGTTAGGTTATTGACTAAGCAATTAGCAGACAAATGATCATTCATTATTCACTTATTATATCCTAATAGACATAAACATAATAAATTAAGCTAATTAAATGGTTTAGTAATCAACGGAATTTAATATCGAAGGTCCAAAACACCATATTGAAATTTCTACATATGTTTCAAGCATCTTCAGGAGAAGAATGAAAGAGCAAGAATATTTGGAAACTCACTTTTGAAAGAGAAAACTACTTACACTTTGACCTAGTGGAGAAGTTGAAGTATAATACTTTGGCCATTATTTTCTTATATTGTTTGCTAATTATAAAATGTCACATCGATATCTGCAGCGGTATTTACTCTCCTACTCAAAAGTTAATTACAACAAGTTACACTCAACATAACCAATATTTTTGTGTTTTGTGCATAATCTAAATCATATACAGCAAATGCGATCCTGGAAATAGAAATCCGGTAAATTGTCTCAATTGAGAGATACTTTGGAATTACTTCTTCAATATCCTTTAAAAAATGGTGTAATGGATGTATAATGAAATGGCCCTATTGCATTAGAGATTTTTCGACCGTTTGGAAGACTTGAAGAGATTGTGGAGGTAAGACTCTGTTTCAATGCTTAATATGCACTTCCCAAGTAACCATTTGCAGTCACCTAAGTTGAGATTACTCTTATTTTCACTAGTTGCAACGTTGTTTTTAGTGCAAAATTTAGTTGGTTTTGCAACGACCCTAATATTCGACCACACTGCAATCGCAACTGTTGTAAAACTCTTGCTATTTTTACAACGTATTTTTTTACTATAGATGGTAGCAGTAGTAATTTATATTTGAAACAACGACGTGCAACAACTTTTCGAATCAAAAATCCAGTAAGAACCACGTTACCTCATCGTTAGCGAATGGGCAATTTGCGAACATTGCCTGATCGTCTGTGTTAAGCATTTTTCGCTATAGAGAGAGCTTTTTGACATATTAAGAATTTTAAGAAGAAGATGAAAAACAAAGGTAGAAAGAATAAGAGGAAGAACAAATATTCAATTCAACATAACCTACTTAATCTATATTTTTATAATTAATTTTTTGTTTGGAATTATTGGGATTTATTATAAGAGCGTAGCTCTTTATAGAGGGCCGCTTCTTTTTGGGAGTTTTCGCACGACCTCGGGACTCGTCGGATAAAAGTGCCTATTACTTTTTTTTTAATTAGGGTAGAGAAGTGATTTTTAACTTTTTATAATCTAGATATATGAGGCTACAACTTTATCCACTACAATTTTTCATTTGTTTTTTTTATTTAGGAGGGGGAAGCCTTAGATCTCAAAAAAATTTTTTTGTTCCATTTTTTCCGCGTGCTTCGATACAGGTCGCAAAGGTTCTTTGAATTTTATAAAATTTAACGGGTCGATTAGACATCTTTTCTAGATGGACTGTATACTTTTTGGTTATTCTCAGCATACGGGAAGTATTTTTTTTTAACGCTCAAAGTTTCAGACATGTGTGATATTCTAGCCTTTCTGACGGTTTAACGGTATCGTTCCGGAAATAGTGACTCACAGAAGATATGTGCGCCTCATCGAGAACTACAATTTTTATTCAGGACCTTTTTTTAAAAAATGTTTTTTTTTGGAGAAAAATAAAAAAAAACTAAAAAAATGATTTTTTTTAGTTTTTCTGTGTAAAATTTTTATAGTGCAAAATTTAAAAAAATTTCATTTGGATTAATTAAACCTGCATTTTTTCTGAATAAACGGCTTATGGGCGGTTTGTAGCGTGTAATAAGAAGAATGTTTTGCAATTTTAACCGTACTTCTAGATAAAACCGTTTTTGAGTTCTGAATTTTTTAACATTTTTTGACTTTGGAAATTAATTGTGCGCACCCGGTATGTGATAGAAAAACCAAAACCAATCGAGCAGATGCGCCATTCATTTTTTTTTTCAAAAAAATCCCAAGCACGAAAAATCGCTAAAAATCTTTTTTTACACAAGAGACTAACCAGTTTGAAAACAATGGTAAATTTTTTAGGATTTATATAGCAGCAGCAATGAGAACTTAGAATGTAATGTTAACATTACATTCTGAGTTTATATTTTTCGAAGAGCTAAAAAAATAACGTAAAAAGACGTGCTATTAAAATTTTAGGTTTGGTCCATTCCTCTTGCTTTAGGCCAACCAGGAACAACGACAGCGGGTTTCTTATGTAACCAATAAAAAAATTAATTGCTAATTGGGTTACTGGTTACTGGTTTAAAATAACACCAAATTTTCCACTAAAACTATATATCTCAATACAAACTGTCCATCATTTAATCAATATTGAGCGTTCTTAATTAAAATTACTCATCATATTTGTATCCTAATAACCTCCTTTAGTTGACAATGGTTTATTAATTACCTCTGGCTACCTAGAAATGGCCATTAAAATTATTAACTCAATATGGTTTAAAATGTATCCAAACAATGAGAGTGTTTTAAAGGTAACTCAATTTTTTGGAATAGTTCCATCCTATTGCAGTAAAAAGACGCTTCTGAAGAGAAGGTCCTTATTAGATCTCATGAAAATGTGTCTTAAATCCTTTATCATAACTATCCTATATTATTTGTATATTAAAGGATTTAATGGTTATTCAATGGACTATGCTGTACTTACCCATATAAATATATTTCTTGAATATCTACTGGTCATGGAAGTAGTTGTTGGGACTTTTATACGAGGGAAAGTATGGAATGATTATTATCAGTCTAGACAAATAAATAAACCTAAAAGCACAACTTATTATACCAAGGTTTCTTATGTAGCCCTAATCTGTTTGATACTATGTATATTGGGGACATGCCTGAATTTTACATTAAACAACCAGATAAAATCATCATCAACATTTCCAATTAAATTGCTTTGGAGCATTGGTTGGGTTTTCACCGAGTTGATTGGACAGATCTATAATATTGCACTAAAATCTTTAATGAACTTCTTTCTCTACGATCTTAAGATGAATTTATCAGACTTGAATGTTACAGTAATAAATTTAAAACAGGAAAGGTGCTTGGCAAACGTTATGGATGCTATCGGAAAAATAGAAACACAAGCATTAGAACTTAATATGGTCGGATGGTTATTGAGACGTATGTTCTCTACACATTTATTAGTAACGGTGGCGATAGGATTTTTCGGTGGGATGGAGTATGTTTTGATGATTTATAATGTTCAGGTTATGTTCGACTGTTTTGCTTATTTATTGTTTTTGGTAAGTGCACATGCTTTATTGAACTTTTTCTTCCATAAATTTCACTTAAAGCCAACAACAGTAACATCATCAGGCAACAGTTCTCAAGCTATGACTAAACTCGTCCATTAAAAAGTAAAATTCACAAAATTACAATTTGTACTCTGGATTACGTCAAGTCCAACTGGTCATCCAGTTTCCACAATTCCCAATCCAGTCAGGGATCGGTTAACTATGTTGTTGTCATTTTTTCTTTCTTCCAGGCAGTTGTTGAGAAAGAGATAGAATCTTACCTGAACTGCCTGATATAGAGTGAGCAGGGAACAAAAATGACAAGTAGTTAAATCTATGAAAAGTACTTGAATGACTTAAGAAATGACGTCAAAGATATTTAAACGAGGGAATAAACTGGATTAAAATACTCCTCAATTGCCTTTAATAAATTACGTTGTTTTCATCTTTTCTTTCTTCCAGGCAGTTGAGAAAGAGATAGAATCTTACCTGAACTGCCTGGAACAAACTGAGAAGGGAATAAAAATGACAAGTAGTTAAATCTATGGAAAGTGCTTGAATGACTTAAGAAATGACGTCAAAGATTTTTAAACGAGGAAATAAACTGGATCAAAAGACTCCTCCATTGTCTAGAATAAATGAATACATTACGTTGTTGTCGTCTTTTCTTTCTTCCAGGCAGTTGAGAAAGAGATAGAATCTTACCTGAAATGCCTGGAATAAACTGAGAAGGGAACAAAAATGACAAGTAGTTAAATCTATGGAAAGTGCTTAAATGACGTCAAAGATCTTTAAACGAGGAAATAAACTGGATCGAAACACTCCTCAATTGCCTGGAATAAATTAATAAATTACGTTGTTGTCGTCTTTTCTTTCTTCCAGGCAGTTGAGAAAGAGATAGAATCTTACCTGAAATGCCTGGAATAAAGTGAGAAGGGAACAAAAATGACAAGTAGTTAAATTTCTGGAAAGTGCTTGAATGACTTAAGAAATGACGTCAAAGATCTTTAAACGAGGGAATAAACTGGATCAAAAGACTCCTCAATTGCCTGGAATAAATTAATAAATTACGTTGTTGCCATCTTTTCTTTCTTTCAGGTAATTGAAAAAGAGATAGAATCTTACCTAAATTGCCTGGGATAGAGTGAGAAGGGAACAAAAATGACAAGTAGTTAAATCGCTGGAAAATGCTTGAAAGATTTAGTCATCACTCATTTTAATTAAAACCAAGCATGAAAAACAAAAAATATATTTGTAACCTTATTAAGACATAATTTGATAAAAGGGACAAAAGAACATAAAAGCCTAAAGAATGTTTTATTATTATTAATACTTACATAATAAAAAGCAATTAGATAATCAAAATAAGTATGGCCAATTTTCCCTCAACCTCCTTAGTTTAGTCCTAAAGTTTAATCAACTAAGTGCATTTAAATATTATTTTAGGGTTTTATAATTGATTACTTATCGGTGCTTATATATACATGAGAATCACCGTTTTATTATATTATATTAATTTTCAATAGTTTAACAATGGTCGGGTCTCAAGGGAACCCTGGTTCGAATTTTATAATAAATCTGAAAATCTTGACTAAAATAGCAACCATTTTTGGTATTTCTCCTCCGTTCAATTTTACCACAAAACGTGTCTTAACTAATTTTTATCTTCTTAATACGGTGATAAAATCGGTACTGCTAGTAACTCTTTATACAGTGTTCTTGTTAATACATCATAAGACCAAATCATCAATTTTAGACCTCATAGGCTTCGCAAATACCATTCTTGAATGTCTCATGCTATTAGAAGCAGTGGTTGGAGCTTACTTACGAAGAAACATATGGAGCAGGTTATATAAAGAATATCTCAGTTTTAATGAATCAAATTTACATTTACCGCAAAATATCAAATTTTACATACTATTCTGGTTAATTTTCATAGTGAGTGTAGCAATAGGAGTATTTAATTCCTTCGTCTGCTATATTCAAAGAAAAGATCTTTTGGGATATGTAGATTTGTCCGGTTGGGCATTAATAACATTGGCGACTAACGCAAATTTTTACAATTCAGTTCAAAAGGGTCTAATATGTCTGTTCATGTACAACACTAAATCCCTTTATGTAGCTCTTAACGTTAAACTGGAAGAAATAAAATCTAAAACCAGTAAAAAGGAGATTCTTAATAAAGTGTACAATATTGAAGTTCAATGTTTGCAGCTAAGTAAAATGTGTTTGTTGTTACAACGTGTCTTTTCCTATCATTTACTGATAATGATTAGTTTTGGCTTATTTGGAGGAATCCACTATGTACTGTTTGCCTATAATTTCAGCAATCATATAACGGAGTTGTTCAGCTACTTTTTTTTTTTAGTAAGTATATATTACATAATTTGATTATCTTAATGAAAATGGTCTAATTAGAGCTAACAGGAATTTCTTTTAATGTAATATGGATTATTATTAATTGATTTCCATAAAACTCTTTGTGATTATCGAATACTTGTGTGGTAAAAAAACAACAATACATAACATAAGAATAATGTTTTGCAATAAAGGGATAATAAATAAACAGGAACTTAAATATAGGATTTTGGTATAAAATATGTATACTATAACAACAAAGTCTAGTTAATTAACTCTAAGTGCTCTCGAATATTCTTTTTGTGCCTAACTAATTACTTTTAGTTATTGTTATATGTCATTTTTCTATTACTAAAAGATATTATATAGGGGTGCTTATTTAATAGTTTAGCCATGTCTGGGTCTGAAAGCGGGTCTAGGTCGAATTTCCTAAGCAATTTAAAAATACTCACTGAAATATCAGACTTTCTTGGTGTCGCTCCGTCTTACAACTTTAACACACGATCATCTCAGTTTTATCTTCTTAAAACGTTGATAAAATCAACAATAATAGTTAGCGTGTACACTATTTATTTACTATCATATAGAGAGATCAGATACTCAATTTTAATAGTTTTCGGCTATATAATTACTTTTCTTGAAGTTGTTATGCTGTTAGAAGCAGTGATCGGGGCTTACTTCCGAAGAAGAATGTGGAGTGCTATATACAAAGAATTGAACAATTTTAATGCAGTAAACCTGCAAGATAATAGATTCTATATAGTGTTTTGGTTAATTATTATTACAGGTATAGCAACGGGAATATCGAGTTCCATTTACGGATACGAAAAAACCGTTCATATTTTAAGAAATCCAGTTTGGGCCATAATACCGATGGTGATTATTACGAATTTTTATAATATTATTCAAAAGGGTGTAATATTTCTGTTCTTGTTTAACTCTAAGTCCCTTTATAGAGCTCTCACCCTTAAAGTGACAGAGCTAACATCTGAGACGAGTAAGGAGAATATCATTAATAAATTGCAAAAGATTGAACTTGAAATTTTGCAACTCAGTAAAATGTCCGTACTGCTACAAAGGCTATTTGCCTACCACTATTTGATAATGATCAGTTTTGGCTTTTTTGGAGGAATTCACTATATATTAATCGCTTATAATTTCAGTAACAGTATATCTAATTTGTCTAGCTACTTCTTGCTTTTAGTAAGTATATATATTAGTTAAATATTTTAAGCTGAAGTACCTTTAAATTTATTCATTACTAGTAGTGCCTAATATTATCAATAGAGTATAAAGCAGGAACCATATTTTTTCTATGATGTGGGATACTTCAAGGCATCAGGGATTTTCTCCATAGAGGTAGCAATTCAGGGAAACATATTCAACATCCTCTTAACACAGGAAGAATATGAAGGATCTAAGAGCGTTGTGTTTAGTTCTCATTTTAATAAAAAGCACTATCTTTATCCTTGTAAGGTGACATACATCTCTAAACAAATTTTCTTGTAATTACAACAAAAAGTGCTCTTGAATATTCTTGTTACAGAATTAATTACGCTTTACACGGGATCTGGAGAATCCTAACTTTTATTCATTTGGTTAAAATATTTAAAAATGACTTTGTTCTAAATTTTTCTTTCAAAACTTTATAAGTACGAGACTGCTGACTGAGACAACTGACCATACAGAAAACCCACGAAGCCGGCCTGATAGGTTCTTTTCTTTTCATCATTTAAATTTAACGGGGTTTTTGGAACCTATCAGATCTAGGGAGTTGTTCTTGTTATTTAGAACTTTTAAATCAAGATTGTCGAACAAACTCAACTCCCTAGAAATAGTCCCTGAAAACCGGTTAGTCTTGCCGGACTATTATTTATATCATAACATTCTTTTTGTGCCTAACTCATTACTTTTAGTTATTGTTATATGTCATTTTTCTGTTACTAAAAGATATTATATAGAGCTACTTATTTAATAGTTTAGCCATATCTGGGTCTGAAAGCGGGTCTGGGTCGAATTTCCTAAGCAATTTAAAAATACTCACTGAAATATCAGACTTTCTTGGTGTCGCTCCGTCTTACAACTTTACCACCACACAATCATCTCAGCTTTATCTTCTTAAAACGTTGATAAAATCAACAATAATAGTTAGCGTGTACACAATTTATTTACTATCATATAGAGAGATTAGATACTCAATTTTAATAGTTTTCGGCTATATAATTACTTTTCTTGAAGTTGTTATGCTGTTAGAAGCAGTGATCGGGGCTTACTTCCGAAGAAGAATGTGGAGTGCTATATACAAAGAATTGAACAATTTTAATGCAGTAAACCTGCAAGATAATAGATTCTATATAGTGTTTTGGTTAATTATTATTACAGGTATAGCAACGGGAATATCGAGTTCCATTTACGGATACGAAAAAACCGTTCATATTTTAAGAAATCCAGTTTGGGCCATAATACCGATGGTGATTATTACGAATTTTTATAATATTATTCAAAAGGGTGTAATATTTCTGTTCTTGTTTAACTCTAAGTCCCTTTATAGAGCTCTCACCCTTAAAGTGACAGAGCTAACATCTGAGACGAGTAAGGAGAATATCATTAATAAATTGCAAAAGATTGAACTTGAAATTTTGCAACTCAGTAAAGTGTCTGTACTGCTACAAAGGCTATTTGCCTACCACTACTTGATAATGATCAGTTTTGGCTTTTTTGGAGGAATTCACTATATATTAATCGCTTATAATTTCAGTAACAGTATATCTGATTTGTCTAGCTACTTCTTGCTTTTAGTAAGTATATATATTAGTTAAATATTTTAAGCTGAAGTACCTTTAAATTTATTCAGTACTAGTAGTGCCTAATATCATCAATAGAAAATTCATACACCATATTTTTCTGTAATGTGGGACACTTCAAGGCATCAGGAATTTTCTCCTTAGAGGTAGCAATTCAGGGAAACATATTCAACATCCTCTTAACACAGGAAAATTATGAAGGATCTAAGAGAATTGTGTTTAATTCTCATTTTAATAAAAAGCTTTATCTTTATTCTTGTAAGGTGACATGCATCTCTAAACCAAGTTTTTTTGTAATTACAACCCCTGCTCATTGTTGGAATGCAGTGAGTTGACTCACTCTTTTAATATTAAATTTGTGAAACTAACAGGAAATTCTTAACGATCCAAAGTTTGTTAAATGTCACGTTTGCTTTTGTAAAGTAAGGATCTTCGGATTTCTTGTATTATTTTAGTAACAGCAAATAAGGATCTTTGTGACTCCCATAATCTAATAAACAAGAAAACTAAACACTTAATTTCATCCTAAGAATTCTGCAATTGTTATTTGCATTTACCAGCCAAATCCAACTATATTTACACGGGTGACGAATTCAATGGCAGAATGTCAAGAGTTGGTTAGGCAATGAATTTTTAACATCCAGCTTATTAATGAATCTAAGACATTTGATCCTAAGACATAAGTTCAAATAGCAACTTGTCTCCATGGTGTGCCCTTTATCTATTGAGAATTCCAACTTAATTTCTTACTCACCAGTAGAAATACATGACTGCGTGTAATTCGTTCTATAATTGGCTGTAGAGGTATGAGCTGAAGGCAAAAATATTAAATACTTTTTGAAAAAGAGAAAATGTCGTTAATAGACTGTGGATAAAAAAAGAAAAAAAAACCTTTTTTGGTTTACCAATTACACCAGATCCAAAAACATTTACGGGGATGCCGAATTAAATGGCAGAATGTCATGAACCAAGTATGTCTTAATTCTTTACCATCATATAATAGTCAATAAATTCTTGTTCAATATTTAGACATCCTTTCATTAAAGAGTAATTTCTAGCATTAGGTAATGTATTAAGCTCACTTTGACTGATGTCTCTATGGAAGCTATCGAATTTACTTTACAACATGACAATGCGTTCTATTAATTCACTAAATTGCCTTTAATTTGTAAACGCTTTAAATTTAATAAGCGCCTCGATGACTAAATATATGTCAACCAAGTGCTCTATATAGTTTTGCTGTAGTAACCGAATTTTGGGGAACATCGCCGTCATACAACTTGACTCAAAAATGCTCAAGCAACTCTAAACCATATGCCATTAAAACAATAGTGCGACTATTCATTATCATTATAATAAGTTGCAATTATATATCGTGCCCATATGACAATGATTGAATTTACTTTTTTTAAAAAATGTCTGGTGCAAGGAATTTATTCACTTGCAAGAAATATATTGCAAGGGGTATTTTAAACGTTTTATCCATTTTTTGGGATCATCATTTTTGGAACAGTTAGTGGTTATTTGACCAATGACCAGATAGCACACTTTATTACGTTTGTGGTTTTATACTGTGGGCAGTCCTCACCCACTGTTACAAGATAATTATTATACTTATCCTTTAAATAATATCGTTCTCTCCTTACATTAAAAGCAAACAGTAGGAAAAGGATTATGGAAACAACCAAGTATATATTAACGCGTTTACTGGAGTATAGCTTGCTAATTTATAAGAGTTAAGTATGGTCGTTAAATTTGCCTATACATATATGATCGATTCGTGTACTTGATTTACTTGGTGAGTCATTGCTAAATAAGTCTAGCATTAAATATTGGCACTAGTTATAGGAATCCAGTAAATCTTTCCATATAAGTTGATGACCAGTTAAAACACAAACTGTCTTAGAGTAAAGGTATTTCAGGCATAAATCGTAGATTACAATTTATTGTAGCTATTTAAATTTGACATTCCAATCATCGATTAATATAAGTTGCTTTAGAAGTTCACAATCTACATTATGGGATGAGGAAAACGCTAATTTCCTTTTTTTTTGTAGCTTCCGATCTTCGTCTGTATCTACGCATGCGATGTTACAAGTAAAGCTGCTGAAAACCTCACGGCGAATCTACTGGTCATATCTATAACCTTCGAGCATGAACCGGAAATTTACGAGAAGCTAAAAGATCTTTCATTCAAGCTTCGTTTGATGCAAAGGAAGTTTACCGCAGCAAGATTTTTGACGATCGACAGGAAAATGGTCGTGTCGTTATTATCAGCGATAGGCATGCAGTTCTTCGTTATTCAGCAGATGTATATACCGCATCAAAGAACTTCGAATTAAGAAAATATTGTATAATTGTTTAGTTTTATTAAAAGTTTTTTTATGTAGAAGACCCTTGGGTGCTAAGAATTTCGTTTCAATATTGCCTACAATAGCATACGTTTGATACTTTCACAGTATCAAGATTTATTCAATCTCTTGAAAAACTAATCGATAACTTCAAAACGGTTGCATTTACAAGGAAACTTGTAAGGAATTTCTTGTTAAAGAAATTCATCAGCTTCCAAATGAGACTAAAATCAATAAAATTGTTCCAGGGGTTTTGAAAATATTTTGATTTTTCTAAGGCCTTTGACAGTATGGAGAATTTTTGAATCAGTCTAAAAACTATTAAATAAATCCAACACGGTTGTATTTACAAGGAAACTTGTGAAGAGCTTTTTGGTGAAGAAACTCGACAGCTTTCAAATGAAACTAAAATCAATAAAATTGTTCCATGGTTTTTCAAACTATTGTAACGGAATACAACACTAAAAAACTCTAACCTGACTCGCTCAAACAATTAAAACTGAATAAAATATCACGAAGTGCATCCCTTTTACAGACCCATGGAACAATTTAAAAATGTTTTGTTTTTTTTTTCATTGTTTTGCACATAAACAAATTCCAGAAAATTTTAAATAAAATAATATTTGAAGACACATGTGCATAAAGGATTTATGTAACAAAAACAACTTTTTGCGCAAACTGAATTTAAAGTTTTTTAATCAGAAGTTTTTAATTAATCAAATCAAATCAAATCAAAAATGGTTTATTTGTGAAAATGTACAGTTTTATAGGTCAATAAAAATTACAAAGAGAAAAAAAAATTACATTGACAAATAGGACTATTCTCTCGATTATAAAACCGTTTTCCCTAGTTAGCACAAGCAAAGAAGGGATGAAAAAGCCCTTTACAATTTACAGAAACAATTTTACAAAAATAAAAATAACGTTTTTATATAGGAATGCAAAGTAAGATATAGAATTAATCAACCTAAGATTTTAAGACAGGCAGCGGCAGTGCGACTATTAATATAAATTAATATTAATTGACTATTAATTAACTCAATTAATGAATTTATAAATATAAAATTTTTAAAGTTTTAGACCCTAAGGCTACAATGTGTACTAGTCTTAACAAATAATGCATATTATTACATTATCAAAGGAAACTATGAAGTTCTAAAAGTATATGAATCCTTCATTCCCTAAGTAAGTTAAAAAAAAATATACAAAATGCATAAAGGGTACAAGGTATAACAAAACTTAGACAAATAAATTCAAATCAAATATTTTATTTGTATCATATACAAGAGTATGCTTATAAATGCTAAGAAATCCTAATTAGTTCTACTTTTCTTAATTTTTCTTGTCTGCTCGACTTCTGCGCTTTCATTATTGTCGTCATTATCTTCATTTTCCCAAAAACGAGAATAGAAATGTTGATAAGTTTCTTCTATAAAGCAAAGTTATTGTTTTAGGTTCTTTATTTTTTCTTCCGATAATGTATTTTTTTGTTTGATATTATTTCCAATTTATATTCATTTACTGAATCTGTCCTGGCATTTTTAATTATATCGACTTTTAGGAAAGGTGCGTTTGGGTCCAATGAGGTTTTGTAATAATATTCGCCATTTTCACGCCTATCCATTTAATATCATCTCTAAAATTTATTTTGTCTCCACAACAATTTTTTCTGTTAAACAAGTTCAATTTATTTTCTATCTCAGGAATATTTTTAAAATGATCGGTCATGTTAATAACAGAGTTTTTCTTACTTGCTTCTTTTATAACACCTCTCTATTGGTCTGCAGAGAATATTCTCTCAATTTTTCGTAATTTTTTTTTTTAATAATTCCAAAATCTCTATCCGAATCCAAGAAAGAATACAATTGTTGTTCTGCCCAGCACAAGAATGGGACCAGATGAGAAGATGTTTTATGTCCTTGTTTCTATTTGTTAAAAGTTGAACAAATGTGTGCAAGCTACTGCCAACTTCAAGGCTGCCCTTTGTTGCTTTATCTTCGGTACAATTAAAAAAATAGGCCTTATCACCGTCAGATGTTATTGTGTGGATTCCAAAGTTATAAAAACAAAACTGCCTTAAATAAAATAAGTAAGTCGTGGTAAAGGCATAGTTTGCTGTAAATCCATAGTCAAATAGCAGAGTTCATTATTCTCAAGGGCCCTCTTTCTATCGAATCTTTGCTGCTCAAAAGCAAATTTAAAATTTTCTTTATGGATTTCATTTCCTAAATAGGCATCGCAGGTACTGCATGTATCACTCCTGGGTTGTCCAAAGGAAAAATTAAATTCCGTTGAAAAAACGTGTGTATAAAAACTTTTTGAAACCAAAAACCGTTTATGCATATTAGTTTCTTGAACGTAATTTTTGATACAGCTTATGCATTTTCGTATACATCTTATTGGCATTTTTGTTTCGTGAATAGTGAAATTGTTCTGCAGAAAAAGAGAGAATGTGTTTTTTTACAGCATCAACCACATCTTCTTCTATTTTATTTGGTCTAAAAAGATGACGACCGCTTTTATCTGGTGATGGTGCTGTAGTCCCTGATTTCAACTGATTTTGAATAAGTTGTGCTTTTTTATATGAAATCCGATAAAGGGAGACAAAGGCAGTTTTACAAACGGTTTTGGTATGCTTGTTGCAGGTTATTGTGTACCTAAATGTATATGATTTTCCTTTTGTAATGTTTTTTCTATGTCGATTAACAGGCGCAATCGAAACAGATTTAAAAAGTAGCGAGTTTTTCGCATATTGATCTAATGAGTAAAATTTTTTAAATATTTTTACCCGATCATCCTTGTCAAATTGATTTTCACAATTTTTTTTACAATTTTGCTTTTTGCATAAAGATCCTAATTCGGGACTTTTGCTTGGCATTTCTTTTTTACTTTTTAATGAAATGTAAGTCTCGCCTCTCTGTTTTGTCGAAGCAGTCCTATTTTTTTCCATGTTTTTCCATTTTTCTGGCAAATCAAATACCTTCTTTTTGGCTTTGTTTACCCTAGACTACAAAATACTGTCTTGCCTTTCTTGATAGTTGTCAGAATCTTCTGCTATAACATGTAGTAAGGTTTTAGGGTGACTTTCATTTTCATCTTCATCTTCAAAACTTTCACTTGATTTGGTACTGTCGGGATTATAGTCGTCCGAAGTATCTTCTGCAGAAAATGCTTCCTCTCCGGAGAGAGAATCTAAATTTTTTTAGCTATTCAGAATTTATGCTATGACCTAAATTGCATTTTAAATTAGATATTTACCGTTAAATAATATATCTTGTACTTCTGGTGGAGATATAATCTGTGTACGTTTCTCATATTCGATGTTCCTGATACTAGGTGGAGTTTTATCTTGTGTTGGTAAAACTTCTTCGACCTCTACAAACATAAAGCTTTTTAAGTTTATTATCACTTCAGATAAAGTATCATATAAAATAACACTCATACCTAGGCTCTGATGTTTTAGTTTTGTTTTTTTTTATTTTAACGTAATAAATGAACGTTTTTATTTTTAATGGGGTAACTTTTTTTTCCTCATGGACCTACAGTTTTACGTGGGTTCCGAACCACAATGGACTCGCTTCTAATAAGCCGACCGCCCAAGTTAGGTATTTTTGTGTTAAGGTAAGTTTAAAAAAAAACATACCATCTGCAATAATCATCTCATGTTCTTTATTTTCTTGTTTGGAACATTTTCAGTTTCCCTCGTTTCGCTCCTACTTAATAAGCCTTGTGTATTCTTATCGGATTGTTCTAAAATAATTTTAAAAATTAATACTTTTCCTTTAGGCATTTTTAAGGCCACCGGTAAGATTGTAACCTCAAATTGTGAATAAAACACATATTTTTCCAACAAAGATAAATTATATGGATTTAACATACCTTCAAACTGTTTTTGACCTAAGTTAACTAGACGTCTACTTCTTGCCGACAATGTTCACAACTTATTTCACTATATTCACAACAGCAATACGCACAGCAGGAAGAAAAATATGTGATATGGAAAAGGATGGTATAAACAAAAACATAACCTGACTTCAGGGATCTATGTTACATGAAATGTCAACACAAAACATTTTGCATCAGGCATAAAAGATCTATGTGCCACATTGATCAAATAGATCCTTTATGCATTTTTGTAATAGAATATTATTTGGTACATAAATCCTTTATGCCCTAGTATATTTGTTGCTAAAACATTTTTAGGTCAAATTATCCTTTAATTTAAATTTTGAGGTTAAATCAACCGTATTTAACGTAAAAACTCTATTTAAAAAAAAAATTTTACATAGATCCTTTATGCACTTGTGTCTTCATTTATAATAATATAACCTAGTTTGAGGCCCTCAATAAAAATGAACTACTTAAAAAGTAGACATTAGAGATGAAAATATTAAACTAAACGTAAATAAAACCCTTTACTTTAACTACAAAATACGAATAAAATAGTGCAAAAACTAGGAGAATAATTAACGTTTTTATATTTTCATAATATTTTGATTTTTCTAGAGAGAAAAAATATGCAATAACTTCAAAACGATTGCATTTACCAGAAAACGTGTAAGGAGCTTTTTCGTTAAGAAACTCATCAGCTTTCAAATGCAAGTAAAACCAATGAAATTGTTCCATGGATTTTTCAAATATTGAATAATTGAATATTGGTTTTTTATATATCCAAAAAAGCTCAGTTTTGTTCATACTTAATACAAAAATGTACAAATATCAGCAATCATACAGTTTTCCTATATATCTTATTTCTTTAGTATAGTGAAATGCTTATGACCGCTGCGGAAACATTCATCATTTAATGCGACTGTAAAGTTGTAAATTCCATTGCTTGTTAGTCTCACATTTTCATGAAAACCAAATTGAGATTCACTAAGATTGTTATTTATTTTTAGAAAGTTGATCATTGTGCATTGTACTAGTTTCAGTGTACTAGTTCAATTAATTAAGGCAAGACAGTAATGACAGTAATGAAATAACACAAATTTTTGCCCTAATTATTATTTATTGACACTACATAGTTACAACTTAATTATGTACATACAATAAGAAAGAACCTTTTAAACTAGAGGCGCCTCGCCCAAAATAAATCAAACGTATAAAGTACCGAGTGATTTGTAATATTGCAAAACTGTCGTCACCCCGGTGACTAAACATAAATTTACAACTTAAAAACGACATATTTTTACAAATAACGGTGCGATAGACTTAACGAATAATTTTAATAAGGTATCCTTTACAGTAAAAACGTGTAAAAATACGATATTGTCTTCTTGACTGTACTAGTTTTTCGAAAGCATTATATTAACTATTAGTGGCGAAACCCCAATTTAGTTCATCCATTTTCGGCAATTGGGTGCTCCGCACATACAGGATATTTTATTTTGATCATCTTCTATGTCAAACTTGTAATCGTACGCCAACTGCAAAAAAATGAATAAAATTAGATGAATTAGATCAATAAAAATGCAGCACAAGTAATTTTAATAAGAATTTCACAGTTGAATAGCAAAAGATAGGTACTACATTTCTCAGAAATTTCAAGAATTTGTTGAAAATGTTTTTTTTTAATAAATTTAACCATTCAAATAAGATTATATCGTTTGTAATATTATTAGATTTAGGGATCAATAGCTACGTTTACAACCCTCGGATCTATTAGCCTTAATAAACTTGTGTTCTAAAAGTCTCGGGTTTTTTTATATCATTGATTTTGTGTTATTTTCAGAATTTTCAGAAAATTATGCATTTTGACATCTTTAAATTTTTTCAGCATATTTTTCACGTTTTTTTTTATATTTATATTTAGTCTGTAATGTATCCTGAATCTAAAAAAATCAATATCAAGTACAAATAATACCGAAATAATTCGTTTTGAGCTCAAAAAGTTAATACAAGTAGCAAAAAAAGTTATGAAAGGTAACTTTAACTTGACGCAAAGAAAAAAACTAAAATCTATCAAGATGTTCAGGTAGTTTTAAAAACATCTCCAGTTAATACTCTATTCAATGATATACGATGTGTAACACAAAGCCGACTAACTTGCCACAATTCATGACTTTAAAGGACAATAAAGTAAAAAAAATATTTTTTTAATTTTATGTATTTATTTCAAAATTACAAATTTTATTAAAACTGCTCTCCCCTGGCTCTAATACATGCCCTACGTCGCCGTCGCATTTCCACTGTCGTAAGACGAAGCCGCATCTCTTTTCTGATAGTTTGAAAAGCGGCATCGATTCTTTGAATGTTCAAATGAGGACATCGTGAAACATGCTATGGGATTGTTGTTGTGATGATATAATAATAATATATGTGCTACATATTGTTGTTAAGGGAAACAGGCATCTAAATTTTCAAGAACCGATGATCATTCGGAGGCAGTATGATGTTGCTGTAGATGAAAACGTAATTCGCGCATTTGCTGAGGATCCCACCACTAGTACAAGGAAAGTAGCTACAGATCTGAACATTTCTACATGGAAAGCATGGTCAGTTGTCAAGGCAGAAGGAAGGCATCCTTTCCATTACACCCCAGTGCAAGGTAATTTCATACTACATCAACAACTGAATTTCGCAATTTTTACTGGCATCGTGATACTCTAGGTCTTCTACAAGCCTACTATGAGCGACGGGTACAATTTTGCCGCTTTTTGCTTCACGCAGACGTTGAAAATGGACACTTTTTAAAAAGCATCTTATGGACAGATGAATCAACATTTACACGTGCGAGGATATTTAACCAACATAATTTACATTATTGGGAAAACAAAAACGTAAATCCGCATTTGACCAGAGCCAAGTCTTTCCAAAGAAGATTCAGTGTTAATGTTTGGACAGGTGTGATTGGGAGACACCTCATCGGTACACACTACTTGCCGAGAAACCTCAACGGGGACAATTACTTACTTTTTTTACAAAATGATCTCCCGCATTTATTGGCTGATATACCCATATTTAATGAAGACGTCTTCCAGAATGACGGGTGACCTGCACACTATCGGGTCGCCGTTAGAGCAGGATCGGAAGAGCAGGTCCCATCGCATGGCCTCCACGGTCCCCTGATTTAATCCCTCTCAATTTTTACGTATGGGGACGTGCGAAAGAACTCGTGTACGAGGTGGAAATTAACAACCTATTTATTCACCACTTAATTCAAAGAATCAATGCCGCTTTTCTAACCGTCAGAGAAGAGATGCGACTTCGCCTTAGGACAGTAGAAATACGACGGCGATGTAAGGCATGTATAAGAGCCAGGGGAGCGCAGTTTCAACAAAATTTGTAATTTTGAAATAAATACATAAAATTAAAAAAATATATTTTTTTTTACTTTATTTTCCTTTAAAGTCATGAATTGTGGCAAGTTAGTCGGCTTTGTGTTACACATCGTATATCATTGAATAGAGTATTAACTGGAGATGTTTTTAAAACTACCTGAACATCTTGATAGATTTTAGTTTTTTTTTGCGTCAAGTTAAAGTTACCTTTCATAACTTTTTTTGCTACTCGTATTAACTTTTTGAGCTCAAAACGAATTATTTCGGTATTATTTGTACTTGATATTAATTTTTTAAGATTCAGGATACATAACAAACTAAATACAAATGTAAAAAAAACGTGAAAAACATGCTGACAAAATGTAAAGATGTCAAAAGGCATAATTTTTTGAAAATCCTGAAAATAACACAAAATCAATAATATAAAAAAACCCGAGACTTTTAGAACACAAGTTTATTAAGAAAATCTCTTCTATCTGAGCCTATCTATATGCCCACCAAGTTTGGCTAACCCTCCGCCAAACACCCTGTATATTACTGTGTAATTACTAAAGGTTCTATAAATGGCATATTTGTTGCTTCCCATACAGCAATGCAATAATTTAATATAGTTTCTACGTGAAACAAATAAACTAACGTTAGTAAATTATTCCGAGATATTTTATTTCTGTTGTGTTTTTTATTTTTTAGTGACATTCACACTGAAAATGATCTGAACAGTTATGATCGTGAATAGTAAGGCTATCTGGAAATGCAAATCGATATTTAGTTACTGAGAAACAAATAAGGTTAAATAATTCAAATCAAACCAGGTTTTAATTAAACAGGTAGAAACTGTCTACACTTTTAAGTTATTTAAAGTAGCTCAACGTTATTGATCTGATTAAAATAACACTTGAAATTGTTCGATTGCAAACAGTTTAAATCAGATCAGTATTTTTGTTTCTTTTTTGGTACCTTCAGGTAGTGATTCAAATTGAGCACTTTTTAACCCTGTACAGTAATAAGCTTAATGATGTATTATTTATCTACCTTTCCAGATAATTTTGTATTCCAAATTCTCTGGAAATGGCTTTTAATATTGAGCTAATGTGCTGCATTCAATGCAGGATATTGATTCTTGATTTGGCCTCTCTTCTCAACTAAATTTCTCGATGAAATCTTCATTCGCCAGTCTACGTTTAGGATTGAAATAGAATGATTTTTTTTTTCCTGTTGCCTTAATTAT
Source organism: Anthonomus grandis grandis (assembly GCF_022605725.1). NCBI lineage: Eukaryota > Metazoa > Arthropoda > Insecta > Coleoptera > Curculionidae > Anthonomus > Anthonomus grandis. Next base: position 3,653,736 of record NC_065560.1, read on the forward strand.
TATTATTATATTTCAGCGTCCTGAAGATGCAAATATATTTTGCGAAACGTCGGAAAGTTTAAATAGGATTGCATCCAATAATATTACAAACGATATACGGACAATATATCCTTAAACCAAAACGTCTCTTCTTACCTCTTCTCCTCTCTGTATCCGTCTTTTCGCGAAAATGATAATCTTCAAATCCCTATCGATTTCTACGGTTTCAGCGACACAATTCGGGTTGCAGGAGTGGTTTATGTATCTCGCCAAACCGCCTGATAAAGTGGCGTCGACAACTCGGTCGTCATCGAGGCGGAACATGTAAATTCCTCGATTCTGTCATAGAATAAGTATAAATTATAAACAAGTACAATTAAAAATTAGTTTTTTTTTACCTTTGCTTCATATTGCTTTTCTCGGCATTCCGATAGTTCCGTTCGAATTACTTCGCCGATATATTCAATAACCATTGTGTGTTTCTCCAGATCTCTTGCCGCATACAATCCCAGTCCCTGGATTTTGGATCTAAAAAATATAAAATAATTAATAAGCAATAGTTGACTCAATATGATGGTTTGAATGAAGGAGTGACGCAGGACGAACATTTTTAACCCTAATGCAGGGTAAGATCTGCCAATTTTTCCTTTATGCAATACTTCCTTTCTCTATCCATATGTCTTTGATACTCACTGTAAAACATTGAGGATTTATTACAAAACTTAGACAATGATGCCTAAAGTTTTTGAATGTTATCTATTGAAACAGGATTTTTCTAAAATAAGGACTAAGTTTGAAGCAGTTCAAATTGTTGAAAACAAAGTACTTAATCTTGTATATAGAATCCATACTAAATAAAATGCTAAACGTTTAACGTCCAAACCTTGCCGAGCATCCTTAGCACAGAGCTGCCAAAATTAGTGTATAAGATTATTAATAATATATTCGCATAATTTAAAAAATTGTAGTGACATTAAGTTAGAACTAACATTGCGGTGGATAATCCCATAAGTAAGGGATCTCTAAATCATTAAAAATTACACTATACATTATGCTCCACATGTTTTATTTAGTAAAGTAGTTTTTCTGGCAAAGATTCCCTGCCATTACTAGAGGTATTGTTTCGAAACATGAGCTGTAACTCAAGCCAAAGCAAGCGATTTATTACTATGTAATTTATTGTAATTATAAAATGTTGAATAAAGGATTTTTGTAAAAAAAAGATACTCTAGGTCAAGGCCTTATTAGTTATAAAAAAATGCGCACTTAAATTGTGGCAATCATTCTTGTTTTAATAGTCATTAATTTGCCATTTTAACGCCGCATACAATAGTCGTTTTATTATAAATTTTGACTTGGATGGACATTGTTTATGAGAACGATCTAGACAAAAAATTACTTCTTTTTCAGTGGCGGCTCCTTCTTAGGGTCAATTGGTCAATGACCCCCCTAAAATAATCTCATAAAAATACCAATTTTATTAAAAATATCTTTTATCTAAAACTTCACTGTGAATTATAAAATTCTCAAAATCAAATCTCAAATCTCGCAAAACAAATAATTATATTACTAACGTCGCGCCTCGCGCTCATCACACAAGCCCGTGGCCGGGCCGTATTTTAAATTGTCCCTATACAGTTCTTATGGCTTATGGAGAAATGCACGTAAAATAGAACAAATAGGGCAGATTCGCATTTCGTGAGCGGGAGTGAGAGTCACCTTTCAGTCCTATATCGCTAACGTAGTCGACGGCCCGACTGGATGAATGTTTTGTTTTAGTTAGTTACTGTATATTTTAAACAAACTAATCGTCCGTGTAAAATTTTGCGGAGTTTTCGAAATTGCATTGACATGACAAAAGTAACAGCTCCGATAATCCTGGAATTTTTCTGGGCCTTATCGATTTTGTTTCTAAACTGGATTTAATGTTTAAAGAACATATTGAAAAAAGTGCAGTATTTAAAGGAACATTAAAAACAATTCAGAATGATATTTCAGAATCAATGTTAGCCATTGTACATACTCATATAATTAAGGAGATTGGCCAGACAAATTTTGGGGCAATTCAAGTAGATGATACCACAGACAACTCCAATAAAACGCAGATGATTGTCATATTGCGATATGTATTAATTGTTATTGTACATGAAAGATTTTGAAAATTTGTTAACCCTCCAGGTACCACAGCACTTAACACAACATTTAACTAATGTAATATTGGAAGAACTTCAATTACTAAGAATTAATGAAGCACCTGAAAAATTGATTGCCCAAAGTTACGATGGTGCATCAGTCATGAGCGGTAAACTGGGAGGAGTACAAACAAAAATTAAAGAAATATACCTAAATGCACACTTTATTCACTGTTATGCCCATCAACTTAATCTTATCCTGCAAAAAGCGGCGAGTCAACATAAACCGATAAAAATATTTTTTGCAAATTTGAACGCACTTTCGTCCTTTTTCGGTCAATCTCTAAAACGTACGATGGTTCTGGATAGAGTGGTTAAAGTAAGACTACCTAAAGCTGCACCCACTCGATAGGCTTTCAATACAAAATGTGTTGAAATTGTATACACTTATAAAGATGATTTAAAATCTTGCTCAGAGGAAATTATTGATGAGGAGCAAGATGGTAACAATATAAATCAAGCAACTGGTTTAAAAAGACATTTGGAAGATGAGCTTTTTTTATTTTGGATAAATTTTTTCCATAAAATAATGCCCCATGTTGATATATTGTTTAAACAATTGCAAATGCGAGATATTGATGACATATCTGTCAAAAATTATATACTGTTAACAACAATATCCAAATAATTAGAAATACTATATTGGAATCAGAAGAACCAAGCACATGCGACGAACTGATATAAGATAATTTTAATTTAATATTATGAAATTTACTTAATTTTTTGCTTTATTTTGAATTATTTTTTTTATTTCCTGTCCAATATTTAGTTAATTTATGTTTAAAACATTATTGCACTGGAAATCTGTGATATTATTATATCTGAAATAAATCACAATCGTTTGGTTTCAATGATCATCTCATGATTTCACAGTTATTCTACACAGAGAAATTTGAAGCATACACTACCAATTTTCCGCAAAATATTTTAAATATGGTGAAGGCTCATTATCCCACAGTAAATATTTCCAAACTAAAATCGGAACTTGAAGTCATATATTGTCGTCAGGATTTTCGCAATAGTGCCGGTGCAGTAGCCATACTTCAGCTTTTTATTAACATGAATTTGTCTGAAACATTTTCTGAAGCAGTGAAATTATTATATATTTTGTGCACATTCCCTATGACAACCGTGAAAAGTGAGAGATGTTTTTCTACTTTAAAAAGAGTAAAAACATTCCTGCGTAATACGATGGGACCATCTAGACTTAGTGCCTTGTCTATGTTGAGCATCGAGAAAACGCTTGTCAAAAGCATTCCAAATTTCAGTGAGAAGGTCATAGACTATTTTGCAGAACTAAAGGATAGGAGAATTGACTTAAAATATAAAAATATTTAAAGTAAGTTTCATTTTTTTAATATTCCTTTATATCAGTCGATAACCTGTTTATGCCCTTTTTCCTATATTTTTATTTAAAATATTTACTCTAATAAAAAGGCAAAGTTAATTTTCGGAAAACGATTTAAGCATTTAAAGTTATTTTTACCCGCTTAATAGGATAAAAATCTCGGTAAATATTATTGAGTTTTATCCAAGTCTGTATTTTTATCTAAAATATAGATGCGTAATTTTACAGTTTCTGTACTGAGATCCGAAAAAAAGGTCTATCTCAATTTTATTTCTGGACAAAAAAACATGGTGAGCACTAAGATCCGTTAAATTAGTCAAATGATAACAAATTATCTTCTAATTTAACGGATCCAAATTTAATAAACCAGCATTTTTCTCAATTTTTTAACAACAGATCCAATGACTGTGATGAAACTATAGAATTTTACGAAAACAACAAATTCAGCGCATCGAAAATATTGAAACTTTCCACGTGTTCTATAGAAGATGTTCATAAACTTATTCGAAACATGAAAACTAATACTTGTGGCACAGATAAAATCACGTCATCTATGTTAAAATATTGCAGTCCATTTATTGATCCTTACAAACAGTTGCATAGAACAAAATTATTTTCCTCAAAGTTGGAAAACTGCAATAGGAATACCTTTACCAAAATCAAAAAAAAACCAGAGACCTTTAATGACTTACGCATTATAGCAATTTTACCTGCCATTTCGAAATAAATGGAGAACATTTTATACAACTAGATGTACTCGTATTTAAATGATAATGGTATGATATTGCAAAACGGTGTTTTACAGGTATTATAAAAAAACATATATAGATTGAAGAAAAATACTACCACCTAAAACCTATACATAAAACCACCATATCCTTACCACCATACATAAAATAAGTACCACCCGGTATCTCAAAAGTTAGAACTTTTAGGACATAGGAAAGTTTTTTTTCTTAAAATTTGCCCAAGAATCAGCCCCCGAACTTTCTCCCATCTATTTATTTACACCCTGTAAACAGAAACGTTGGCACAAAAAAAATTATAAACTCTATAAAAATTTGAAATAATCCCGACCTGTTGACGGGCAATTTTAAAACCTACCTGGCCAAATATACGTTATTCCTCCATTCCTGCTTCATTTTCTTATACTGGGAACTCTTGGAATGTACAAACTGTTTGCTGTAAGGGCAAACGCTCTCCCCCAAAGTGGTCGGAGTAGTGGGACCCGAGGAGGGTCCGAAAACGGGTCGGGAAGAGCCGGTGGTACGTTGGGTGTGCGGCCGTTTCCAATGGGTTTGATGACGTAGACGCGGCTCCGATCTGGCCGCCCCACTCGGATTTATCGCCAATGGGAGTTCGAGTAACGGATTTCTTCCGTATCTGATTCAAACATTAAAAATAAACGTTAGATTGTTTCTCGTCAGGAGATAAAGCAACACATGATAAAAAACAAAAAACGGAGGCGAAACACGAGTACCGTTATAAATGGTTGAGACCGTTTGTAATTATAAATCATTTAGCAATAAATACTTTTATTTGAAATTTCAAACAACAGTAACATATTATAATACAGAATGATTTTCAAATAGTAGATGAAGATCAATAATGAGTAATAATGAAAAAAAAATGTAGTAAAATATTTTTGGTTTCCGAAATAAAGTTAAACCAATGTCAACAGAACGTGTATCAGACGAACTTATTTTGTTTATTAATAACTGATAGTAAACAAGTCATAATGTTTGGAATTTGTTGCTTGGACTCTTTGGCAGTACTTAGTTTGTTGGTGGCTGTGATCGTTTTCGAATAAAGGTTTAATCGTTCCGTACTAGTACTACTAGAATAGATCCCTACTTACTTGAACTTATAATCGGACAACGTTTCCATACCCGGTAGACTTTCCAACACCCGAACAATAGCCGGTTCGGTCAAACCGAAGAGATCCTCTCCCGAAATGTATTTGGGGAACATTTTCAGACAATCGTTTTCCTTTCTAGCTGCGGCCGCTCTCTCCAATATGGCGGTCCAGGCACCCTTCGGGGTACTGTCCTTAAATTCGACGTCTTCCTCGTTGTACTCCTGGACGAGGACACGGAACTCCGGACGTCCGCATGCGTCGTGAATGGAGCAAACGTAGCGACATCTTTTGTTCGGGTACCGCATGCTCCAGTAGAAACGGATTATTTTGTAACCTGTTAATAGAGTAAGAAAAGTGTGAATTATTTTTATTGGGACGTTACGCAAACCAAGATGGATGTAAACTCATTTCATTGTTAGTATTACATTTTTAGCGACTGATGTATTTAGCAACTTTTCATAAGGTTTTAAGTTTTCAGAATTAAAGGTAATTAATTATATTATAGAGAAAATACTCTTTTTAATAAATTTTAAAATATTTCTTCGAAGATTCCCACTTACTATCTATAAAAGTGATAATTTCTAGATATAACAACTTTAATAATTAAAGGATATTAGTTTTAAAAAAAAGGCTTACTTTAAGTTTTAAGAAAAGAAAAAATTTAGTATTGATGTATTAACCAGGTTTTTAAAAAACAATTATAAAAGACCTAGGTAATATACATGTTGAAAGTAATGTTTTATTTTTATGTATTTTATTAATTAGTATGCTTTTTTTTGAAACTTTGAAACTTGAAACAAGCCTCTGCCTTGCTTTAAATACGCCATTTTTTGTTACGAAAATTTTTGATATTAACACTAGTTTTGTCAAAATATATATTATAACAACAAAACTTTTATGACAACTATTTGAGGCCGTTATTTGCAAAAGTCTCTAATTGACAAAATAATCAAAATTCACTTTTTTCGCCAAGTTCAACAGGTTTTAAATAAGGAACGTATTACTATCGTTAAAATCTTTCATAACTGCCTCTTTCTCATATCAAAGTTAGTACAAGTTCGCAGGTTATTTGCAAAACTCTTTCTTTGCTTTCACAGTTCATTTGCAAAATTGCTTATTTGCTCGTCAATCACTAAGCACGCTATTCTTGTGACTAATGCCACGCTTTGTTTACATGAGTGAATCGAATATATTTTTAGTTCTAATAGCAATTTCGCTGTGTATTGACGTGTAATATCAATTGATTTTTGGTGCGATTTGCTGCTATGGATGAGTTATAATAATTATAAGATTTTACCTTCTCCAAGAGGAAAAGCACGCAAGAAAGAGCGACAACCGGAAAACTACGCTAGGGCTGTTAAAAAAAGTGATAGGTATGGCTTAAAAAAGACCCTCAATCGGTTTAATAGTAACTAATTAGCTGAAATTATATTATTTTCAGACATACACCACACGTGCTTCCAAACTTTCCAACTTGTGGTCACGATGGTAAACCCGGACAACCGTATTTTTGCAGAACTTTAACAATGAATGAAATTAAACAATTCCATGGATACATGTATGAATCTAGATCTAAAATAGACCAGGATAATCTCATACTGAACTGTTGCAAAGGGCATAAACTGAAGAGAGGAAAATCCAATCACGCTCAAGTCTCGATTCAATACAATGTTCGTTTGAAAGATGGAAAATTGATAAGAGTGGAAAAATGCGTTTCTAGGCATTACGAATTTTAGTGGAAACTTCGTAATTTTGTCAAAAATGGAGAGCTCCCGAAAGAACAAAGAGGAGGGGACAGAGTAGGTCGCAAGAACGATGAAAAACGTAAACATATAAAAGACTTTATAGAATCTTTAACATGTGCAGAATCTCACTATTGTAGGAGCAAGACTAGCGTGCGTGTCTATTTACCATGAGATTTAAATTTTAAAAAGCTTTATACTTACTATCAACAACGCGTTCCTGAGAATTTGCACGTTAGAATCAGTTATTTTAGAAAATTTGTGAATGCAAATTACAATATTGCGTTTGAAACTCCACTTACAGATTGCTGTTCAACGTGCCTACGGTTCAAAGAGCAACTAAAATTGACAACGTCAGCTGAAAAAAGATATAAGTTAACAACAGAGAATCGCGTTCATTTATTGAAGGCAAAGGCGTTCTTCCGTCTCTTGAAACATCCAAAACCAAACACAGTGTCTTTTTCCTTTGATTGCCAGAAAAACTTGGCTCTGCCTCGATTACCAGACCAAGCCGCATATTTCAGCCAGCAAATAAATTACAACAATTTTACTATAGTGTCTGGAACGTCTAACACCAAGTTAACACCTGCAAACGTGAACGCGTATTTATGGACGGAAATTGATACTCAAAAAAAGGCGAACAAGACAAGAACACAACTATGATGACAATGTTAGCCTACTGGCTTCTTAAAGAATCTCCAGAAAATATTAAAAATATTGAGCTCACAATTCCAATTGTAGGGCACTCTTTTATGCTAGAGTGTTCGGATTAATAGAAAAGGAAGTAAAAAAAATACCCGTTATTGTAGAATCCAGTCATTACGACGCTATAATAAGTAAACATGCTACAGTTAGAAAAAGAGGTGTTGACTGGACCGTACAAGACTGGAAAACTGAAGCAAAAAAAATCGTAAAACTTCCTGGAGCGTGGCATTTCAAATTTAGCAACGCAAAACGATTTATTTTTTATAAAAGGCACACACAGTTTTAATTCAAGGTGAGATTAATTACTTGAATAACACAGGAAGGCCTAAAAGTGTTTGTAAAAAAAATTGTTCGTTTTCATCCCTAGAGCCAGGTGAAGTACCTCTAAGCAACAGACTTAAAGGCGATAAAGCTTCTATTATTAGTTTATTGGTTAAGCATTATGGTGAAGACTGGAGAAAACTACCAGAGTTAGGCTTCTACAAAAATATCCTAAAGCAAACTGCTGCAAGTACGATAACAAGTGATGGTGGCCAAGATTTGTGTGAAAACGAAACCGACACTAAAATTATTTAATTTTTTTCCTATTATTTCTTGGTTTTTTGAATAAGAAGATACTTGAAACTTAATGTTGTTATTTGAAAAACTTTTTTTAATATTTGTAACAAGTTATTTCTTGTTTAATTAAAAAACTTTTCATTTAAAAAAACTCTAATGGGTTTCTGTCATTATTTTATTTGCAAAACTCTCTCTTTGCGAAAAAAAATATTTTTTTCAAAAACTGTAAGAGATTCAAATTTACGATCATTATTACTTATTATTAATGAATAATTTGTATTGGTTAAAAAATATAACAATCCGAAAATATAATTTACATGAAAGCTGAAATATTTTTTGTTGCTCCTGAAAAGTAAATCAAATAGCAAAGAGGGAGTTTTGCAAATAACGGCCTCATTTATTTAATCTTTCTCCTGTCTTAGAAGTAGTAGAAAAGATATTTGTTTTTAAGTCTAACTCAATAAGATGTGATAGGGAATCTAAATATGTTTCTTTTACTAGGTCATATTATCTTTCTAACTAATAATTTTCTTAATACAGGTACACTTCCTCACTGAAAACGTCTTTTTATGGTTTCAATACCAAAAAAAATGGTTAATTAGTATTCTACAAGTACTCTTTGTAAGATTTGAAAGATTTTCGTGAAAGCATAGGAATCGAATTTAAAAGAATTCTTAGTTAAACGATGGCTAGCTCTTTTAGCATCTATAAAAAATGTCAAAATATACGAACCATTAAAATCATATTTTTTAGCACTTAGCACAACAAGATAAATGTCTAAGAATATTGCAGCTCTTTTTTAAAAATGACACATCACAAGCTTGGCTTCAGTGCTTCCTTCACAATGCTGTGAAAATTATTGAAGGGTGCAAAATTTGCATTAAGGATGTGTCAGATGAAATTAATAATTTAAAAAGCAAATTAGGAGAAAGAATTGATAACAATTAAATTCCTTTAATTAACATCTGGATGACACCATTGACACCTAACTAACCCGCCTGTGTAAGGAACGATTTGAATTTCCTTTTTTCCAATATATGTGACCCATTACAGACTTCTTTATCATTTTTCAGCAAAAAGGGAATTTTTAGTCTAAATATTAATTAAAAAACGCACTGAGAGCACTCAAAACATCCTTTTAATACTAATACTGTACGAAAGGCTAAATATTTTTATCGCGAGAATATTTCTGAGCAAAATCTACGTAATCTGTATGTGTGGAAATTTGGTGATTGAAAGAACCCCAATTAAAAATATTAATTATTATTAGTGTTTAGTGTGAATATAGCACAAAATAGTTTTGGTTCATAAACGAGTTTCACTCTTTCTTTTCCTTTAAAATAAAGAATGCAACTCAGTTTCTGCTAATTATAGTAATTTATTTTCTTCTATTAAAATTGAGTAATCACTGGCAACATGGAATACTAAGCTTGTTTATCAACGAAATATCCCCTCTGCCCCCTGTGTAGATGTCGCGCTCAATCCAAAGCAGCCAACGTTTATTCCAGTGTATTCAATGTTCTAAGGTAAAAATCAAAGTAATCCTATGGTTATGAAATTCGGTATTCGGACATAATTTTGCAGTCTAAACAGCTTCTTATAATATACTTTAATCTTGCCTAGAAATACTACTAAAATTTAATTTTTTAATCAAGCAGGGTCAAATTTCAATCCCAAAATTGTTTGTCATTCTTACGTATAAATTCGCTCACGGTAGATTAAAATTTGATATTCAATGTATCCCGTTTACTGGTTACTTGTCCCACTTACCGATCGGATATATATAATTCGCCGTATGGAAATTCTGCAACTGATGAGGCAACAGCTGTCCAACATTCAAAAAAATCAAACTTCCCACCCGCAGTAGATTGTTGGTGTCCGAATGGTGCATCACCGCGGCCACCTGTCGGTTCTCGTCCCGGTTCACGTAAACCCGCCTGCCCACCGACAAAGTGGTCAACTCGTTGTCCTTCTCGTTCTTTAACGCGTGCGACGAACAGTACACCGTTTTGTTTTTGTAAAAGACGCAATTGTCCCTTACGGCACAAGACAAATGGTAAACGTTCGAGCAGCGATTCTTAAAGCAACGAATGGTGGCCCCGTATTTGTTGCAATGGATGCACGCGGTCGTCAGGCCTTGTTGCATCGCGTTCTCCAAGTTCATTAAGGCGCCGTTTACGGTTTCGTAGACTCCGTCGGACCAGAGGGCGCAATTCAGGTGGACCCATTTGTCCACGTCGAAGTTGAGGAGACGTGCGGGGCCGTCCGCTACACCATCGCCAATCACTAGAACGAAAAAAAATTAATTATGACTTAAATCATATTTGGAAAATCGTATCGAAAAAGTGCGATGTAATAATAAAGGGTGTCCCAATAAGAGCGCACGTTTTAATTGGTAAATAAAAGTCATAATTTATTTTAAACTGAGTGTTATTTATATTTTAATGTAAAGCTAATACACTGCAATTAAACGTGAAAAATAATATCTGGCAAATGACCGCCTCGCCTTTCGTGACAGACTCTTCTTCGTTTTGAGAAATTTTCAATTACATTTTCACATAATAATTGCGGCCCAATTTCGCTAATAATACGTCTAATTTCGTTTTTCAACTGTACAGGGTGAGTTTTTCAAAGCGCGGAGTAGTATTATGCATTGATGATATTATTTATCGATGACGTGCTCCTGGACTATTATTTGGTTAAGCATTTTTCACATTTTAAAAATATTTTGGACTATACAGAGTGCTCCGAAAAAGCAGGGCACTACAAAAGTTAATTTTTTTAAATGGAACACCCTGTATTGCAAAACATTTTGAATTCTTTGCGTAATTACCAATCTTTTTTGATAATGGTTTAATATGTCAAAAACTAATAGTTTAGGAGATAAATCAAATTTTGTTAAAAATTTAGAATTTGCACGCATCTCTTTAATATTAAAATTTAGCACCTAAATTTTGAATACAGACTTAATTTTTATCATTAGAAGTAAAATAAAGTTACTTTGATATGCGTGCTATGTAAAATTATTCATTTTGTTATACAGGGTGTTTTTTTTGAAAGGCCAAACTTGCCCAACTTTAAATATAAAAATCTCTCTTATTTTAAATGAAACACCCTGTATATTTTCATGTCATCTAATAGCTTACTTAAGAGCCTATACATTTTATTAATAATGTCCTATCTCTATATCTAACAGTTTTTGAGATATCATGGATTTTTCTGTTTTTCTCCTGTAAAAACTGACAATGCCGACTTAAAGTTTTGAAGCACCTCGTATTTTTTATGTATCCATCAAGGCGCCGTGGAAACAAATGAAAAAAATCTCAATAACAAAAAGACAGTTACATTAGTTAATTAGAGATTAATAGTTAGATTTGTTTTAAGGTGTTTTTTAGATATTTGTTTTCAATATTCAAAAATGAATTATTCAAGAAATGAATTTATTGATATGATTTTTGTTTTGGGTGAAGCAAATAAAAATTGTCTGCTAGCTCAAAGGCTATATAGAGAAAAATATCCTCAACGGCGCACACCCGATTCCTGCAGTTTTCGCGTTGTTATGGACCGATTTATGACGACTGGTAGCGTGGATCTGCCAAAACGTAATGTTGTTAATAGGGTGGCAAATGAAGGGAAAGAACTTGAAATTCTTTTGCAAATTGAGGAGGATCCCCACATTGGTAGCCGTAGGTTAGCCTTACTTTCTGATGTTTCGCAGACAACGGTAAACCGGACAACACGGAAATATAAATACCACCCATATCACATTAAGTTGCATCAAGAACTTCACAATCAAGATTTTCAGCTACGTGTAACTTTTTGTGAATGGTTACTTCGCAAAATTGAAATTAATCCAAATTTTGTTAACTATATTATGTTTTCCGACGAGGCGACATTTAAAAGCAATGGTGCTGTCAATAGGCATAATATGCACTATTATGCAACAGAGAACCCTCATTGGGTACGTGAGGTTCAGCACCAGAATCATTGGTCCCTTAATGTATGGTGCGGTATCCATAATAACCGTATAATTGGACCATATTTTTTTAATGAACCTTTGAATGGGCATTCATATCGAGTATTCTTACAGCAGCAATTGCCTGAATTATCAGAAGAAGTCAATCTCCAGGAACGGCAAAGTATGTGGTTTCAACAAGATGGTGCGCCTCCCCATTTTCATCGTGCAGTAAGGGAATATTTGGATCAAGAATATCCTCAAAGATGGATTGGTCGCGGAGGATTTGTTGCATGGCCGCCAAGGTCTTGCGATCTTACGCCGCTAGATTTCTTTCTGTGGGGTTATCTCAAAGAGTCAAAGATAAAGTCTATGCAACAAAACCAACTACAAGGGAGGATATGATTATTAGAATTAGGGATGCCTGTCAAACCGTAACACCAGGAATGTTATACCATGTTCGACAAAATATAATTGAAAGAATTAATATTTGTATCGAACAAGGAGGACATATCTTTGAACATTTGTTGAACAGAAATTAACTTTTATTATATAAAAATAAGTAAATTTAATAAAAAGAAACGTCCATAAATTTGTTTCATTTTATAAGAAAAAAATAACACGAAATGAAGAAATATAAGTATATTTCAAAAACTATTAGAGATAGGGATAGAATATTATTAATAAAATTTATAGGCTCTTAAGTAAGCTAGACATGAAAATATACAGGGTGTTTCATTTAAAATAAGAGAGATTTTTATATTTAAAGTTGGGCAAGTTTGGCCTTTCAAAAAAAACACCCTGTATAACAAAATGAATAATTTTACATTGTACGCATATCAAAGTAGCTTTATTTTACTTCTGATGATAAAAATTAAGTCTGTATTCAAAATTTAGGTGCTAAATTTTAATATTAAAGAGATGCGTGCAAATTCTAAATTTTTAACAAAATTTGATTTATCTCCTAAACTATTAGTTTTTGGCATATTAAACCATTATCAAAAAAGATTGGTAATTACGCAAAGAATTCAAAAATGTTTTGCAATACAGGGTGTTCCATTTAAAAAAATTAACTTTTGTAGTGCCCTGCTTTTTCGGAGCACTCTGTATAGTCCAAAATATTTTTAAAATGTGAAGAATGCTTAACCAAATAATAGTCCAGGAGCACGTCATCGATAAATAATATCATCAATGCATAATACTACTCCGCGCTTTGAAAAACTCACCCTGTAGAATCGTTGTTGGGTTATTAGCGTATACGAGGGATTTTAAAAAACCCCAAAGAAAAAAGTCACAAGGCGTTAAATCGCATGATCTTGCGGGCCAGTTCTGGTCTCCATTCCGTGAAATGACACGACCGGGAAACTTTCTTTGCAACATTTAAATTGCTTTACGTGTAGTGTGACATGTCGCACCATCCTGTTGGTTCAACATATCGCCCGCATCCATACCATCCAATTGAGGCCATAAAAACTCAGTGAGCATATTACGATTGCGTTTGCTGTTCACGGTAACTGCATTTTCAGCCTCGTCCTCTAAGAAGTACGGTCCAATTACTCCACCTGTCCAAAGTCCGCACCAAACAGCGGCTCTTAATGGATGCATTTTCTTCTCATGAATGACTCTAGGATTTTCTTCGCCCCAAATTCGGCAATTTTCTTTATTAACAAAGCCATTAAGGTGAAAGTGTGCCTCATCGGTAAACAAATCGACATCCATTTGTTGTTTTTGCAATACCCAAGAAGAAAATGTACGGCGCGTCGCATGGTCCACTGGCTTTAATTCTTGGGTCAATTGAATCTTATAGGCATGTAAATAAAGGTCTTTTGATAGAATTCTGTGGGTAGTGCTCTTCGAAATGTGCAATTGCTATGCACGATGACGGATAGATGTTCCCGGATTCTCGCCAACACTTTCGAGCACTGCGGCAATATTTTCAACAGAACGGCTAGTACGGTGACGCACTGGTGTTTTTGTATCCACGACAGAACCATTTTGTTCAAATTTATCAATTAGTCTTTGGACGATTGTGTGATTTGGTGCATCGTGTCGACCAAAAATGGCCCGCAATTTACGAACTGTTTCCGCAAAACATTCTCCATATTTGTAGTGTGTTTTAACAATAATAATTCGTTGTTCGACCGTATATCGTTCCATGGCTACTAATCGCAAACTGTTTACATTATTCTTTTCAGTTTTTTTTTTGACATACTGCGATAAAAAAAGAATGCTGCGCCATTCAAAACGTGCGTTCCTATTGGGACACCCTTTACATTAAGTAGCGGGACGGTCGTTAGTACTGGAGTACCTCAAGGCACAGTCCTGGGACCAGTTTTATTTTTAGTTTATATTAATGAATTGGGACAATTGCTGAAGAATGATTCGATTATTTGATTTTCCAATGACACTGCAGTGACATTAACAGACAACAATTGGGAAAATGTATTTTTGAAAGCTGACCAAGACCTTAGCGTTTTACAAAAATGGATAAGTAGCAATAAAATAATACTAAATGATGTAAAACCTAAATTTATAGCATTTTCCTTAACGGCTGCCGATCAACCCGAACAATCTGTTATTAAAATTCATGCCACAACCTGTAATTTATTAAATACTACTTATACCTGTCCAAGTAGACAGAAACGAATAAAATTAAATATTTAGGGTTATATATTAATCAACATCTTCGCTGAAATGAACACGCTATAGAAACATTACAAATTACAAATTTTACCAGCTTCGAAACATCCTAAATGGAAAAACAATATAAATAGGTTATAATTCCCTTGTAGTAAAAATAATTCTATATAAAAATAGCCAGTATCCTACAAATAATCTTTAGTCTGAATTTAATGTTTTAAATCTAAGAGGATTATTTGTAAATACTAATCTTTATTTCTACAAAAAAATAAAACATATTTTCACTGAGCTTGATCATCATTATAGCACTCGTTCTAAAAGAAATAATAAAATACAATCATATTTTTTTAAACAAATCTCGTTTCCAAAGAAATGTGAATGAATACTCTCACTGCCTCACATCTGAGATGTAATTAACTCCTCACCTTGACAAAACATACACTTCCTCGAATCGTCCGGAATCTTGGGCGGAGTAACGGTGATACCCATCTGATAAAGCATCTCCATCAGTTCCTTATCGGTGTGTTTCTTATGTTTGACGTTGGGTTGAAGGCATCCCGGGGTCCAAAATTTATAAGCGGTACTTCGGTGGCTCCTAATCGGTTCCGTTTTCGGGAGGTCGAACTTGTTCGGTCCTTGCTTCAAAGGCAAACCGAAGTAAGGGCTGAAATTCGGGTGTCTAGGGTCTTCTAGCAACTGCGTCTGATTGTAGGCTTCGATGTTGATTTGTTTGGACGGTTCGATGTTTTCTCGGTCTTTTTGTGACAGGTGGTCAATGATAGCGGCCGCCTGCGAGAGTATTCGGGTATTAGTGTTATGCGATAAAAAATCGTTAATTGTCAATAAGGGTGGATAGTATAAATATGTAATAAAATGCACGGAAAAAAAAACTTCTCCATCTATGATTAACTCTCATCTAAAAAAAAAGATTGGCCTAAGTGTAATATTTATAGCTCAATAATAGTTTATACTTCGCGAAAAAATTACCTATTCTTAAATTTTATTCTCGTTCTACTTGCTATAATAATTTCACAATTTGGTTAAAATAGAATAAACAAGTTATATACAGATTAAAATGGTCTAAGAAACACTTAGAAAAATAGTTTTTTTCGCCTTATAAATTTTTATATATTTATATTTTCATACGGACTAGATACTACCTTTAATATTAAGATACCAACAAAGTAAAATAAATATTTGGGTACAAAAAAACATGCCAGAACAGCGTTTTTTGCTACTCGCACATTTTGTCGAAATAACGCAGATTATAATTTTTAAATTCTAACGCAATATCGCATTTTCTGTGGTTCCAATCGAACAATTGTGATTTAGTTTTTACTCAATAAAAATGGAAAGACGACATTTAACTCGAGAGGAAATTGGATACATTTGATACATCTCCCAGTGTAATTAACCGTTTGTGGACAAGATATAGAGAGACAAATGATGTTAGAGAACGGCATCAAGGCGCGTCGCGAGTTACCACACCTGCCCAAGACCGTTTTATAACTTTGCAAGATCGAAGAAATTGGTAACAGCCTCTGTTTTGGTTCAGCAGCTCTCACGAATGCATAACGTCGAGGTTTCAGGTTAAACTATTAGAAACCGTTTGCATGAGAGAGAGGACTTCATGCCAGAAGACCCCTAAGGGTTCCTCGGTTAACTTTAGGAAATCGAGGTGCAAGATTAACGTGGTGCCAAGAACATGTTAATTGGAATCAAGAAAGATGGACCACAGTTCTTTTTACGGATGAGTCTCGATTTTCATTTTATCCTGATTCTGGTAGAATTCGTGTCTGGAGAAAGGAAGGAAATGAAAGTCGTTTGCGTCATGCCCGGGAAGTAGTAAGGCAACGTGGTGGATCACTAATGTTTTGGGGTGGCATTAGACTTGACGGAAAAACGAATTTCATTTTTGTGGAAAATACAATGACTGGAATAAGTTATAGGGATAATATACTACTGCCTGTAATTGTTGTATATTTACGCGAAATGGGCCCAAATTCGTTGTTGCAACAAGATAAGGCCCCACCACATCGAGCACGGCTTGTACGAATCGCTAATGCGGAAAATCAAATCAATCTTCTACCCTGGCCCTCTACCTCACCGGACCTTAATCCAATTGAGCATGTTTGGGATTGGTTAAAACGGCAACTTCTTCAACGATTTGACTTTTTTTAAAGCGCTCTGGAGCTTCGTCTTGCTGTGACACATGTTTGGGAGGAGTTGCCCCAAGGATTAATTAATAATTTAATTTTAAGTATGCCTAGGCGATGCCAAAGTGTTATTAAAAATAGAGGTGGACCATCTGGCTACTAGTTTAATTTGTATTTGGTAAATTTTTATTTTTATAATTTTTTTAATAAACGGTAATAAATGGGATTTTGTTCTTTATTTTTATTTGGGCCCTAAATTATGAGTAAATTATAATCTACAAAAAAAAGTTCATAATCATATTGTTATTTTATTCGAATAATATAAAAAAATTGCAATAATTAACTTTTTTCCAATCTTCTCAAAAATATTAACAAATTTGTATGTGTTCCCTAGAGCATTTTGATGTGTGTATATAAGAAAAAAACTAAAATTGATTCAATTTTATTTCTTCTTAAAAATGCAAGTCTTAGTCTTAAAGTAACAATTATATGAAAAAATGTCATTCGAGTAAGAGTCATCGTATACGAGAGTTAATGCAATATTCTTATACTAATTTTAAGAATAAGTCGTTTTAAACTAACATTATTAATACTTGTACACAGTATTAAACAGTCCTACGCAATTATATCATTGTTCATTTTGTTCGCGTAAGGGCTACCGGTGTCGACATTGTTTAGGCGCTATTCTGGTGCGCATTTTTGTGACTTGAGAATTATTTATTATGGAGCAATTGGGATTTGGCATTTCTTGTAACAACATTTATGGGTAAGTAAAAGATGTTAATACCGTATTAAAATAATCGTGAATAAATCCATGCGCCAATGTCCTGATGCACGCGTCGCCATTATTTTAAGGAATAGAAGTAAGTCGTCAAAAAAAAAGTTTTTCCTGATTTATCAATGGCAAGCCCAAATCTACAAATAATGAATTTTGATACTTCTTTTGCATTGAATGTAAATAAATTATTTATTGCCTATTTTCAGAATACAACATGAAAAACTTAACTGATGATATGATAAAAGAATTAATTCCCTGTATAGACACTAGGCCTCTGTAAACAACAAAATAAGCCTGAATGTCAAATCTGATTCGTATAAATTAAACATATTTTGCTGGAAAAAAATAATTTTAAAAGGTTTTATTTAATCTGCGTATTAATGAACACTGGTTCTATTAATTTACATTATCAAGCATACAATCTGGATTTTGATAACTTGTATATATTATTAGATGTTAACATTTTTTTTTATGGATTTTCATGAATTTTTATAGATTGCTAATAAAATATGAAAATATACTATTGTGCCGTGTTAATGTGTTTAATTGGGGAAAGAAGTATACTTTCAGAAAAATCTGATCTATTTACCTTTAAAAAGCTTATTTATTTAAGGAAATTAATGTTAAGAAAAAGTTTGTTTTGTTTTATATGTTATGTTGGCACTTGCGACCTTTTTTTATAATAAATAGAAAAAAAGTATTCGTTGCATTTTCATTTTATGATCCTAAAAGGAAGAAGTGTATTTAAAGATCTATCTAAAATATAACCGATATGAATTCATCAAAGGAACTATAGCATCTAAATGAACAGAAAATTTAAAATTGATTTTATGGGTAAGTATAACAAAATATGCTTTTCATTAACACGTAAGTATCCTTTCTCACTCATAGTTTTCTGACTAACAACGCACATTAGGAAACTCAAACGTACAATTGAGTATTTGTTAAATAAATGCTACGTTTTAGGACAATACTGCCAAATATTTTTTTAAATGGGCCAACTTTACATAGGTTTTTCTTTTACTTAACGTAAAATACCAGAGTTTTTAAATTTATTTCAAACTAAAACGTAGCACATCTGAAACCCATTAAAATTTTCAATTTTCTAACTAAATCCGTTCAAAAACAAATAAGAGGAAAGGAGACAAATCAAAGAAAAGCACTGTAATACTTGAAATATAATTTATACTTTCCCTAAGAAAAACATATTACATTATTGTAACGTGTAAGAATATCAATACGTTTGTAAAGTGGAAGATCAATATGAATCATCTTGATATAAGCTCTATTAAAATATAGTTTTTCTTCCACAAAGAATATTCATTCCTTACGATCAATAGTTGTTCTTAATTCAAGAAATGATAACTCTTATGCCAATATTAATTAATATAGTATCAAGAATAAAGCTATACTTAATATAGATAGATGCGAATCTTAAATAAAATAGAATTTTTCTTTTAGGAAGTATATTCGGCTCTTAAAACCTAAGAGGTATGCTTGATTTAAGAAAAGAACACTTCTCATGTAAATAATAATTAATCCATATTATTAAAAAGAAAGCTAAACTTAATTATAAGTAATTATTAATTAAATGAGACTGTGGAACAAGCTATGCGTGTTTCAGCACCCAAGGAAACATTAGTAAGCGTCAAAGTCTGTGTTGGAAAGATATGTTTGAATCTAATCGATCTCAATTACAGTACTAAGTTTTATTTAAATGAGTAAAGCACAAAGCTACTTTTTTACCATGGCCTAAGCTATTTCTTACCTTATCCTCGGATATCGAAGGTGATCTATTGGTCAAAGCGAACTGCATGTAACACGCCGAGCTGCAGAAGAATAATTCCTCGCCCTCGCCTAACAGCTCGAAATCCTTGGCTAAAAATGGCAAATCGGACAGTTTCTTCTTTATAGACTTGTTGAGAATCACGACGTCGCAATGCTTGCAAAATTTGGCGGCTCCGTTTAAGATACTCTGAATATCGATCGGTGCTGAAATGATAAAACAGTGAAGCGGTATTTGTTTTGTTTCAAAAGTCGTGTATATCGTTGAATCAATGAAATCGTTTCGCAAGTGAACAATTTCTGCCAATGGAGACTGTACAAAACTTGTCCACTCATAATTTTAACCTTAAGTTAGTCCTAAATAGTGTTTTTTGTATTAAAAGCACATTCTGAGGAAAATTGTATAAATTTTGTCAACATTGTGTTGACAATGTTTTTACAGAAAATATACATTCTGTAAAAACATTGTGATTTTTATGAGACATTCAGTGATTTTTCAGAAGAATTTTATCAAATACCACCAATCACTTCTTCCCATTTAAAAAATAAGGGTGAATGTCGCGACCGTTAATAAGTTGAAGTTGTGGGGTTAAAAATTTAAATAAAAAATCATTTTTCTAAAATTAAAAATCGACGGGTGTGAGCTTTTTTGTTTTGTAAATGAAGAACCTCCAAAAACTAGCGCTAAAAATATTAAACAATGGTATTGTCTCAAAATCTTTGACATACTGTTATACTGCGAAAACTGAAGTTAGCAATTTCAAACTTGGCAGTTCGAACAAAAATAAAAGGACCTTTAAAATCACTCTTATTCCGATTATAGCAATTTTAATTTTTTTTTAAAGTGCCCCAAACCCTGCTGTATTCGACGGGCCACCCTGTATATCGATGAATAGCTTTTTATGCTCTTTTTAAAAATATAATATAAAATACAGGGTACTCTATTTAAAAAACTGAAATATTTCGAATTGAAAATTTAAAAATATATCCTGAGGGATCTTGCAGTATAAATTTAAAATACCCGGACACCGTCGATCAATAGGAGGTAGTCTTCTTAAATCGTGGTCAGAATTTTATTAAAAAGTCTTAATTACCAGTATTACAAAAACTGAGAATATAAATGTGCTAAAAAAAATACAAAACCCTAATTTCTGTCCAAACTACACAAAATTCAGACAGGTAGTTCTTATAAAAGTAACCTTTATTTCTCCTTTAAGGAACCTAAATATAAACGGACTGTCCCAATTAACATTCTGGTGTTAAAGTCGGTGCAGCACTTCTTCAACACCCTGTATTGATCAAATTCAAATAATTAAAAAAAAAACGTTTGAAACTAATAGGCCCCCTAATAAAATGGCCATCCTGTACATACAGTTAAACCGTGTCAACTGGCTTCAGAAATTTCCCTCAAATCACCCTTTCAAGACGAACTGTTTGTAATATAATTAAAACTAAATCCACATTGGACACACCGCTTTTGTTCTCAGTTCTTGTTTACAAAATAAATATCGTGATGCTGTAATTTTAAAGTTTTTGTAAATCCATGTTCGGTCCCAGTCTCATATATCTTAATACGTTTTAACCTTGCCTGAGGCACTAGATCAATAAGATGTATTGACGCGACCCCTTAATTTGTTATTTTATTTTATTTTATTTTAATTACACCACTCCACAGAAAAAAATTCCAATTATTGAGTGGGGGAAAAAAATACAATATTATACAAATTACTATCCAAAACTAGAGAAAAAAAAAAGAATACATTATTAATAGCAATAGTTTCCTACAATATTATACAATACTTGAATAAAAAATAATTTTGTTTATGTCTACTATCTAGGAAAAGCGTACTCTTTTAATTTCGGACAAACTGCAGTTGAATATGTCACATTGATCCTGAACAGAATTAAAAGTGTCACATGCTCTACGCATTGGAGAATATTTACAAATATTCGTTCTAGGTCTAGATAGGTAAAATGTGTCAGAATTTCTAGATGATATGCGGGGCACATGAAGATTTACATGTCGTAATAAGTCTGGCGAATCAATTTTATTATTAAGAAGTTTAAATAAAAATTTCAGATCAGCAGATTTTCGCCTCTCCTCAAGACTACTAAAGAGTACCTTTCTAGTAGGCGTTGATGTCAAAAACCAATTTCTGGGTACACTCCGTCACATTTATATGAAAGGAACTTTCATATAAATTAGCGTAAAATTAAGAATTTACGCTGAACATTTTCTAGTTCATGTATATGATTCATATAAAATGGTGACCACACAGAAGAAGCATATTCCAGTATCGATCTCACATAAGAAAAATACAAAATTTTAAGACTAAAGATATTATTAAAGCTATGTGCGTTCCTAATGACAAAACCCAGCATTTTGTAGCTCCGATTAACAATGTCCTGAATGTGTGGCTGAAAGGAAAGAGTGCTGTCGAATGTCACCCCCAAATCCTTGAACTCCGTTGATCTCGGGACAGTCTCACTGTCCATAGTATAGTCATACATAATCAGGTTTTTCTTCAAAGAGTAAGAAACAACTTTACACTTGGCAGCATTAAGAGGAAGATTGTTATTTTTGCACCATGCATTGAGGAGATTAATATTATTTTGCAATTCCATACAATCTAAGATAATATTGATGCCATAATAAAATTTTGTATCATCCGCATATAACAAACTATTTACAGTGAGCTGTTCCGATATACTATTAATAAATGTGTTGAAGAAGAGCGGCCCCAATATGGAGCCCTGTGGAACTCCAGACGTTGCAACTATCTGAGCCGAACTACGGCCATAACATTCCACGTGCTGAAGACGACCCGTAAGATAAGAGCTAAAGAAGTGTATTAGGTGAGAAGAAAAACCGTAGTTTTGGTCAAGATTATTTAGAAGAATACCATGATCCAGACGGTCAAAAGCCTTCGAGTGTATAAATAACGTCAACGTGTGACCTGGCATTTATTGACTCATATATATGTTCTGTAAGACAAACTAAGTTTGTGGTGGTAGATCTACCTTTCATAAATCCATGCTGACGATGATTTATAAGACCCCTCATTGAAGGAAATAAGGCCGAATGAAGAACACGTTAAAAAAAACATTTAGAAAAGTTGTTGATTATTGTAATTGGCCGATAGTTCTCGATGAGATTTTTATCATTTTTTTTGTGTACTGGAATTATCTTTGATGACTTCCAGAGGTTCGGGAAACATTCTTGTTTTAGAGCCAGATTAAAGAGAACTGTTAACGGTTTAGCAAAAATACAAGCACAATCATATAAGAGAAAGGCTGGTATTTTATCAGGGCCAACTATTGATTTTGGCTTGATAGTCTTTAAGGCCAGTAAAACATCATTTTCAGTGAAATCAGACAAAATTATGGACTGTACATAAGGCTTTTGAGTTATATCAACATTATTTTGCGGCGATTCACCAGTAGTGTAAGAACTCTGGAAGTAATCGGCAAATGCATTGGCAATACCCTGAGGGCTACTTAACAGCTCTCTTCTCTGATCAAACATAGATTGTGGTAACGAGCTATTTTCTTATGAGTTCTGAATTAACTTCCAAAAATTATGAGGTTTTAATTTTAACTCATCTTCAAGCCTTTCCACAATATTGCTTATAAAACAGATCAATATCTCTTTTAATCTTAGAACGTAATTCTTTAAATCTGGCTAAATCTTGAAGATGACCAAAACGTTTAAATTTTTCCCACTTGTTATGTTTTTCTTTTAGGGATTTCATTATCTCTGCGGTAAACCATGGCGGATAGGTTCGTGTTCGTTTTGATAAAAGAGCTCCAGGGCATTATTGACATCCCCAGCGACTCCCAAATCACTCCAATCAATTCCGAGGAAGCTATCATATAAAACTCTAAGATCAGCTCTCTTAAAATTATAGAAAATATTTTCTACTTTACAAGTATTACATTTCTTGCTCTTGACGTCATTAATTCTTATGAGTAAAGATGGATGAACTGCTTCCTCCTCCACCAAAGAATCAGAGCAACCCTCCACTGTGCAAAGCTCAGAATCAGACGAGATGACAAGATCCAATATCCTACCTTGAGAATTCCTAATAGAATTAATTTGATGCCAGTCGAAAAATTCCAAGAGGTGAATAAACTGACTTAGTCTACTGGATGAGGCAGAATTAACTGAATAAGAAGTAAACTCGGGGATATTAAAGTCACCCAAAACAAGTACTATTTGATTATATAAATAGGTTAAAGTAGATAAATATTCAAAAATATCTTCATATACCTGGGAGTTGAGTCCGAGCGGTATATATAATAAAATAATAAACAAGACAGAAAACACAAGAATCAACTTAGTTCCCACAATCTCGACCATATTAATAAGATTTTGAGGTAGCTTTAAATTTAAGTTAATGACCGAAAATGTTTGCTTCACGGCTAAAATAACACCGCCACCCCTCTTCTTTCTCATCTCTGCATAGTTTTTCCGTTCATCCCTGACGATGGACATGTTATATGTCCGAAACATGTCGCATTAATATTTTTGAAATAAATTTAGTGGAGGATGACAGAAGTATCTTTAGTTACCCATTGAAGCAAGAATAAACTACTTCTTCAACTTTAAATACACATTGCAAAAAATAAATGTGCACTTACCGCCTTCTTTTCCGTCCTTTCCCTTGGTCCGATACAGTCCCAACTTCGACGAACAACCCCGATCGATCACCTCGTAAGTGGGCGGCGGAATTTGTAAAATATTCGCCAAGTCCCTGAGCACCCCGACGATATCTTCCGCGGCACTGGACGTCAACGTCAAAGTGACTTTAACGTTATCATCTGCGGACATCGGATCCGCGACGGGCGGTTCCGGTTTCAATTTCTCTTGTTGCATCTCCTTAACCACATCATTTGCGATTTGATGATATTCTTTGCTCTCCT
This sequence comes from Anthonomus grandis grandis, assembly GCF_022605725.1. Classification (NCBI taxonomy): domain Eukaryota; kingdom Metazoa; phylum Arthropoda; class Insecta; order Coleoptera; family Curculionidae; genus Anthonomus; species Anthonomus grandis. The sequence continues at coordinate 3,678,355 of NC_065560.1, forward strand.
TATTCTCCTTATTATCCCCCGAGGTTTCCTTCAAGAATAATCCGGCCGGTTTAAGACGGATCGCGATCGGTTTTACTATGGCCAGTTTAGGGGACACCCGGCCCTTAACGCGGTCCTCTTCGTCGTCACTTATGAACCGCAAACCGAGATAATCGTCGGATTTATTGAGGGGAGCACATTCGGGAGACGAACAGCTCACGATAGAATCGGGAGTGTCCTCTCTGGAGAACAAATCGAACTTTTTCTTATCGGGATTGTCGAATTTGATAAGGGGGAATTCTTCGTCGTAGAAGCCCCTTTGGGTGGAGGCGGGAGGTTTTTCGGGAATCGGCTCGTCGTCGCCATAGGGTTCGGTACTGTAAAAGTCCGAGCAACCGGGAAGTGAGGCGTTACCGTAACTCCCCGTCAAATCACCGAACCTGTAGTCGTAAGCTTTGGTTCCGATCTTGGACATGTCACCGGAGCCGAACACCGGCAGGACCCCATAGTTCCTTAGAAGTAACGGTTCCGAAACGATCATCGGAGGCAAGTGCCTTATCTGATTCAAAACGCTATCGATATAAGTGTCGTAATCCTCTTCGGCTTTCGAGTTCTTACGAGGCCTCTTGTTTGGTTTGTTATTCGCCTCTTTATTGAGCAGCATGTTTTGGCGCCTCTTTTGATTGTACATGCGTCTCTTTTGTTTTTTGAGCTCCTCCTTGTCTATGATGGCTTTGTCGGGGTTTAGGTCACCAGGTTCCGGCTCCTCCTTGATTTGCACCGCATCCGACTTGCCTTGGTCGGACACCTCCGAGTGCTGAGACGTCTCGTCTATGAGCTCCTTTTTTATTTCAGCACTCAGCATTTCTTTTTTAATCACTAATGGAGGGGTTTGTAGACTCGAGTCTTGGCTGCAAGATGATCTGGGGGTAGGCGGAGAGAGCAGTTCGTCCCTGCTAGAAGATCTGCTTGGAGGAGCGCATTTTTTAGACGTATCTATGTGTAATTGTTGTTGATTAGACTCTGATGTAGCCGGGTTAGTTGGTATCACTGGACTGGAAACGAACGAAGTTTCTCGTATTGGACCTCTGGATGGTTGCATGTTGGTTGGTCTGCTGGTGAGCGAAGAGGTCACCACCACTTGTTGCGGGTTGGTTTTTTCTACTGGAGGTAAAAGCGAGGATAAGGTGGGCGTGGCGGGTTTCTGTTCCGACAAGGAGGCCGCGGTGGTTATGATGGCACTATTAGAAACTGGAGGTGGCGATTGGGTACTCGCACAGGCGGTATTCTGCAAAAGCTTCTTTAAAAGCACATTCGAATCCTCGGTTTTCACGTGCTGCGATGAGGAAGTGACCATGGGGTACTTACAACCGGCCGCAAGCTCTTGCTTAATACTCGAAATCAAATCAGATTCGCTATTGGACGAATCCGGTTTGGGATCTTCCGTTTTAATATCAGCCACGTCATCGACAGATGGCGTTCTCGACTTAGTGAGTTGCGTGTGCAGTAAATTGGTCGTTCTGAACTGAGGTGCTACCGCTGGTTGGTTCGCGTTCCCCGTACTGCTTATGGCGGATATTATGGCGTTCGGTTGAGCCTGTGCTAAAGCTGGTGAGAAACTGGTTCGGGACAAGCTAACCGGAGTGGCCAATAAACTAGCCGCTGTAATACTCTCCACTGATATTTTTGTGGTGGGTGTGGCGGCCGCAGGTTGGTTCTGTAACATCGCCGTTAAAGTAAGGGAAGCTTTTCTGGAAATATCGCTTCCAGAAGAAGCGGTGTCTGTTTGTTTGGAATTTTGTTCGGTGGCTTTTTCAGTTCTACTGGTCGCTGATTCAGTGGCGGGTGCCGAAATGCCGCCGCAAGCAGTTCTAAACGGGCCCTTAGGTGAGGCTTTCGTTTGTTTTACTATAACAGTGCTCGCGGGTGCTTGCTGAATGACCCTTGAGGCAACAACTGAGGTAGCCGCAGTTGAAACCGCCTTCTGATGCGAGGTTTTGACAACGGAATCTGCACAAGAGCTATGGGCGATCGTGGTAGTCTGAATATTTGACAAAAGGCTTCTGAGTTGCTGTGAAGCGTTCGCCATATTCGTGGTTAACTCGGTCGGCTGGGATAGCGGGGAAAGTTGCGGGATGTTGGGCTTACTTGCCGCTGACACGTTTATATTCACTTCCACCTGTGCAGAATCTTTTGATTTGTTTTCAAAGCTTCTCACAGGCTTTGGTGCTTGTTGCTTATGGTCTCCGTTGTTTACCTCCGGACTATCGGAATGTTGCATCTTCTCAATCATGTCTAGAACGTCGTCGATCGATTCGAACTCTCTGCGTCGGTTATCTTCTAGTGCTTGTAGAGCTATATTATCAAGCATCTGTTCCTGTGACGGAGTTGGTGACGGTATGGAAATGACTACAGATTTATCCTCGTTTGAACCATCAAACGAATTCACCGTTTCCGTAGCAGTTATGTGCATATGCGTGGGCTCTTGAATAACTTGCGCGGTCATTTTTAGCTCGGGAGTAGAGTGGTGAATTATTACCGGGGCACCACCACTAGTAGTTGATTTCGTTAAAACGACTTTCTCTTTATTGCTAACAGTTTCTACTTTTCTATGCTTTCCCAATCTCTGATTGTCCGATGATTTATGTGCCGTGCTCAATATAGCCTTAGTGAAAACAGGCATTTTTAAGTCTTTCTTCAGTTTCTCCTCGAATACATTCTTCTTGTCCTCACCATCAGGCGACGTAGAGTCCTCCTCGAAAATATTCTTCGGCAATACACTATCGTGCGTGGACAACGATATAGACGAGGACGGTTTATCAATCACTTTCACATTAGGCAACTGTCTGACCGCGCTGGCGCTTATGACCGGCACAGTAAACTTGTTCGAGGGTAAAATAGACGCGATTTGTGTGGTCCCGGTTGCCCCTACAATGGTAATAGGCGAGGAGGTGACCAACTTGGGTGCCACCCTTAGTATGTTGCTCTGGACCGCACTATGAGTTAATATGATACTGGTGACCTTTGATCCGGCACTGGAAGTCCTCGCAGCCAAGTTTTGTAGAATAGCCGGGGCAGCGGTGATTAGGGAGATTTTTTGTCCAGGCGAGGCGCGTGCCACGGTGACGGTTTCTTTCGGCGGGAAACCGTACACGCTCGCCGTGGTGAACTTTTGAAAGTCCGCGCTAGTGGTTTTCGGTTCGGGTTTCACTTTTTCCTTCCTGGACCCCTCGTCTATTAGTTGCTCGAAGTCTTCTTTGGTGGAGATTTGCTCTTCGGGGGATTTGGTGGGTTGCTCGATCACCACCACTTCGGATTCCTCGAACGTTTGACTGGCCTCGTCATCATCCGGTTCCGTGACGTCTTGTTCCGGTGACATGTTTAAAAGATTATATTTCTTGGATCGCCCTTGCATTATGAACTCGTCGTCGCTGGTGGTGGGGCTGCGAATGACGATATTCGCGTACTCATCTTCGGTTTCCTCTTTGTCACTATAGTGCACGCCTCCGGCAATATCAACCATGTTCTCGTTAAAAAGTAGATACTCGTCGGAGATCTTATCGGGTTCCAAGGGGCTTGACAAGCCTTCTCCTATATCATTCTGAGATAGGGTTTCGGTAATTTCGATTTCATCGTCGTTTTGTTGCACTGCCGAGCTGAGAGATATTTCGGATGATAATATTGTGCTATTATCGTCTTCATAGTCCACCATTTCGGGCAGGTGCAACGGTTTTTCCCCCGAAATGTCTTGCTTCAATAATTGCCTTCGAGCAGGCGGTGTAGCCGGGGAGGGCGACGAAGAGCCATCATACTCGTCAAAATCTGAGGCAATTTTGTTCCCGGAAAACCCTTTAGGGCTTCCTTTAGGCACCACAGTTTTCTTCTTTAAAATAGACACTTTATTGATATGCGACTCTTTTTTCGGCTTATCATTACTAAACCGCTCCGAATCAGCACTACTATTTGAACTGGTAGGGGGAGTCGGGACTCGCTTCTCTCCTCGACCGAACCCGCTCCACATCGGAGCCCCGCCCCTCAATCCCAGTTTGTAATAAACAAATCCCTCTGGAGGTAACGGGATCGGATTATTAGGATTTCCACCGCCGGTTTGCATGTTATCATTGAAATGATCCATGCTATAAGGCGTCCTGGGGGTCGAAGGGTTTTCCACACTCGTAGGTCTCTCGGGCATTGGGCTGCTGCTCGCGCTAGGCGGTCTTCGCACGGTATGGGGCGAATGAATAATCGGAGAATTTGGTGTTTGATAGTGCTGATGCATCATGGGACTGCTACCCCCGCCTCCCTGCTGATAATTGGTTCTGGTTACGGGCGAACCGGGTGTATTAAAACCCATCATGGGGCTTTTAGGGGGCATAGGGGACAACGGCATCGAATGCGGAGACATGGTCGCTTGACTGTGCATCGAAGGACTTTTTGGAGGCATCGGAGATTGAGGCGTCGCGGGCTGCTGGGGTTGCTGTTGCTGACTAAGCCGCGCCTGTAGCTGTTGCATCGTTATTTGCTGCTGTTGTTTCGCTAGCAACTGTTGCTGCTGTTGCATGGTCATCGTCTGGGGCTGCTGGAGTCCTTGGGCCTGACTGACTTGCCGATTTAAGGTCCGTTGCTGAATTAATTGCGCCACCCGCGCGGAGTGTAACACGTTCGGATCCTGTTGGTCCGAGTTTTGTTGCTGGAGCTGTAGACTTTGCTGGTGCAACTGTTTCTGTAATATTTGCTGTTGGGTCAGCGACAAAGCGTTTAGCGGAGGACTGTTAAGAGGCGAGGGAGTGCCGACTTTTTGCGGGAAGTTTTGCAAAGGGCTTTGGCTTCGGATGCGTTGTTGTAAGGAGTGATCCATGGCCGGTCGCATGAAACGGACCTGCGTAACTCCGCTTCTGATGTCGCCCGTGTAACCGACGGGGCTGGTTACGACTCGACGGTGTTGCGGCGAAGTCATCCGGGGTGCCGGAGGTGGAAGACACACTTGAGAGGGTGACTGCACTGGTCCTGGACTTCCTTCTAAAAAAAAGAAGAAGGAAAAAAACGGCATTTTTTAAATACAATTTGATTTGGACACCCCCCAGACAGCACTCATCCTTAGAACATTTAAAGGCTAGAATTAGCATTGCCATAGAACTATGGGCAGTTTTTTTGCTTGATGCCAAAAACAGCTTTTATATTATTATAAAAATTTGTCACTTATTTTGACAGGCGCAAAAGAATACTATTCCTCTTTAATAAAATATCAACCATTTTTTTCTCATAAAATATGATAAGATACTCTATAAAGAAGTACTCGTATATTACCAAAATTAAATTGTTACATACATGTTTATATTATATAAATATTTTTATGTTTATAATTATATTAAGTACCAAGAAAGCCTGATTTCTGTATGTACCATAATAACTATAATACTAAGAGTTTAACAATAAAAACTAACTGGATAAATACTAAAATAAGATATAGTTGTGCACCGTTTGCTCAAACTCATAATAAAACTTAATTAGCTTGATAATCGATTAAATAAAAAGAAGTTTTATCACTTTGAATCAAGAAAAAACGTTGAAATCTTTTCGAAATTATGAGCTATAAAAGTGATACATTTCCTATTAAAAGCTTTTCTGTTCCCTGTCATCCTTACTGTTAGCGGCAAAATATATTTTTACACTAAGGTAGTGAAATGATCTAAGGTTTAGGTTGGCAGTACTATTGGGAATCTGTAAGTTTCCTTCAACATTAAACCTGGTAGAGTAAGTATGACTAACATGTACACCTATTTCAGGGTTTTCATATCTAAAAAAGACAAATACTTAAAATATATAAAGATTGAGTTACCAGTATTCTTTCACTGTAAAGTAGGTATGTTGGATACAGTTTATCCTTTCTAAAAATGATTTTACGAATGTAATTTTTGATTGTTTTTAAAGGTTTTAATGCATTTTCGTAAGAACTTCCCCATACTATTATAGCATATCTCAGTAAAGACTCTACAAGAGCTTTGTAAACACATATCAAAAGTTATTCGTTTAGAATTTTCAACTTTCAAAGTTAAATTAATGTAGGCAACATCGCAACGTTGCTCGATCGCATTATTGATTCCACCGACAAAGTAATCTTTACCAGTGACGTCGTCAAAACATATTTACATTATAAATATTTATTATTAATAGATTACCTTTAAAATTAAGAGTACTCTGAAAATTAAAATGGAAATAGAAGTTATGAAGAAAATAATAAATATAAATAAAAATGTCAATCTGAATTGTATGAATGATAAATCCTATGATTAAGTTTTCCAATCAAATATTTAGATATGAGGAAGTTAGCACAAATTTTAGTACATTTGCTTACCATACTTTTTGATCTATTTATTTGCTTCGTTTTATTTAAATTTATGCGGGAAAATACTCTTTTTACATTAGCGCTTGAAATAGGTAAAGTAAGTAGATTAAAAACAAACTATATTAGATGGAAAAATCAAGGGTTTTCATTATCCAAAGACTTAATCAAGCCTATATTCCTCCAAAATATATTGAAATTCAAATTGAATTCAATACTCTTGATATTACCGTTTATGCGTTTTTTAACGTATTTCATTGGAGTAAAGGTACTTATCTAATAAAAAGCATTTTTATAGAAATTAAATATTTTATAACGATTATAGATTTCTTAATAAGTTTTCATTATTCTACGTTTATGACGGTGGTTGTCCCTTGATATCATGTTATGACAATATCGATATTTACTTGGCTTAAATCGACTTTTTCCCATCGTGCAGCACAAACGGCACAAATTTTTACTATCAAAACAGTTCACAAAAACACTGAAATGACTCAACATTTTTCCTTTTTCAATCAAAAATTAAAGAAAAAACACAGAACTTCACGAATGCCAAATATAAACACAAATCCGTTTAAATATATATTTTTTGCTTTGAAGATGTTATTTTTGCGCTTGAGTTAACATCTATCTATTTCTACTTTTTATTTTTAATCCAAAATCTAACATCAATAAGTTAAATTAACATTATTATATGAGTTGATATATCACTGAAAATTAACTGATTGACAACAGAGAATCGATGACTATGTTTGTAAACAAAATGCTGTTGCACTTGTGCACACGTTGAACTCAAACAAATTTGTTGTTTACTAATTCCAGCCTTTCAATGTTCTAAGCACTCATCCTTTAACAGATGTCCAGTATTCGTCTAAACTAGTGTAGGTAGTATCCAATGAAAATATTTAATAAAATATTAATTTTTTTGCCATAAACAATTCGAATTTATTGTTTATTAAGCCATAAACTCATATTATAGAAGAATTTTCAACTGTTCATTAATGTCCGTTATCCCTCCTTAAGAACCCCGAATGGGTTAAAATTTTTAAGATGATTTGTCCAAGCATTGTATCACGAAATAGGTATAAGCTGTCGTATACAAATTTGGATGCAGAGTTTAATCGAGCATTTATGCACACACTCAAAATAAAGAAGTAAGTGTCGTGAATATGTCAAAAGATGCTCTATCGATACACTAAATTTCATTTGTTAATCTTGAAAATTAAAAAAGTTATTAAGTGTTCTAGTAGATAATTTTATTCAATGATCCTATGACTTTTCTGACATCTGTATCATCCCACGGATATCCATTAGATTCTCTTAAGGAAATTAACAGAAGTCCATTAAACCTCTATGAAACACATTAGTGCTGTCTGTGCCTGTATCGTTACTTCCAATAATTACCTTGAGATAAGGGAGTGCCAATCCTGGACGCCGTATGTATAGGCGAGACACTGCCACTAGGACTTTGTAGCAGAGCAGCAACCGAACCGTGTCCGGGCGAATGCACGATCATAGATCCCGGACTATTCATCGGCGAATTGTGTTGGGCTAGAGGCGATTGCTGCGGTGACAACATGGGCGAGTGACTCGCCGTAGGATGGTGGATCGGCGAGGATCCGGGCGGGGCCAAAGGAGACGCCATTTGGCCAGTCGGCGCTCCCATCATCGGTTTTTGCGGTTGTTGTTTGTTTCGATATTCCTTCATATAGACCAGTAGGAGTAATAACAGATTATATATATTGAGTTTTCTCGGTTATAGACATTGCTACTTGTGCAGGTGTTTTAGGGTGATCGTGTTCGTTTTACGGATATCGGTATTTCAAACTACATAAAAAAAACAGGAATTCAGACTGTTACTTTTAAGTTAAAGAAATGAATTGTTGTATTAAGCCGTGTTCTTGTATTAATTTGTGTAACTTATTTTCTAAGAATATATCCCTAAAACGCGTAGATTTCTTTAAAATGACCTTTTTGTATACCTAAAAGAAATATTAAACTTTTGCTATAAGAATTTATATTTATTGGATGAGAGTAGATATCACCTTTATTAGCAAATTTGAATATCAAAATTTGCAGCTTGGTCGACTAAAATATTTGTCAATTTTCAATATAAACGTATATTTATTCGGATTAAAAGATCCAACAATTAATACCCAAAACAAACTAAATAAACTTACTGATAAAATTTCTTCATCTCTTATACCAAATCAGATTAAAACCCTGAAATGCATGAATGGTATATTTCCCAAAATGTACTTATTGCCTAAAATACATATAGTAAATATCCGGTTAATATGTGTCCTACAATAAACCTCCCTCAGACCTACAGCGCGTAATATTGACTACAGTTATATGTCAAATCTTTAGGAAAGTTCCAAGTCCTAAGTGTCCTCTTGACATTTTCCGTTCCAAAAATGGTGTAAACCCAATTTTAGGAAAGGATTCGAAGAACGCTTATCCTTTTGATGGCCCATATCTTATGTTTCCAATACGAAATTTGAAAATGAAGAACACTATCTAATTGAGTAAAATCTATATTCTCATTGTGATGAATTCATAATGAGTTACTTATTTTATTGAATATTACGTCACCTATAGCAAAAATCAATTAAGAAATTACTATCTTACTTATATACAGTGCATCCCAAAAGTTATGTCTAAATTCATTTAAAATTCAGGGGTGTGTTCAAAAAAAACGCTCGGACCCGTCGATTTTTATTTCAAGTTGCGCATTTTTGTACGTGAAGTTTGTATATACAGGGTTGCTCAAAAATAAATTACGACCATCAACTTCATTTTTTCAAATGAAAGCACCTTTTTTGTTATTTCATCTTTGAATTTCGCGTGGAATTCTACGTATGTTTCATGCATCATGTCCTATACCTAAAGTCAACAGTTATCGAAAAAAAGACGATTCATGTAACAAATAAAAAAAGAACAAAAATTAAGTTAAATGTTCAAAATGGTTGCCATTCACGGCTTGACAATATCCAAGGCGATGAATAAAGTCTCGTTGCACATTTTCAATCTTTTCCGGAGTTATGGCGCGCACTTCTCTGCGAATTCTTTCTTTCAAGTCGTCTAGATTATTTGGCCTATTAACAAATACCTTCGACTTGAAGTATCCCCACTAAAAAAAGTCCATTGGTATTAGGTCAGGCGACCTAGCAGGCCATTCGATGGGTCCTCTCCTTCCTATCCACCGATTGGGAAAGGTTCCATCCAAAAATGTACGCACAGTGGCAGCATATTACGGAGGAGCGCCATCTTGGTGGAAAATTAGTTCTTCGTCAGGATAGTCTGGGTCTGGCTAGTAATGCTGGAACTTATTCAAATTGGAGAAAATCGAGATACACATGTCCCGTTAAAGTCAGTTCAAAGAAAAAGGGACCTATTACTCTTCCGCGCACTATTCCACACCACACATTTAGTTTTTAAGGGTACTGGGTGTTTACCTCCATCATCCAATGCGGATTTTCTGTTGCCCAATATCGACAATTTTGTCTGTTCACACTACCACTCAAACAGAACGTGGCTTCATTGGAAAAAATAATATTTGTTACTAAATTATTATTTACAATGCACATGTTTTGTAATCGTTCACAAAACTCATTTCGCCTATCGAAATCGTCATCAAATAACTCTTGCCCAGGAATAACTTTGTAGTGATGATATTTGTGCTTTTTAACTATTCGGTGAACTATAGATTTCGCCATGTGTAAAATTGCCCCAATCTGCGACAGAGGAGGGCATGGATTTTCGTCCAAAGAAAGCAAAACGTCAAGTTGTTCACTTTCATCTCGAGCAGGACGACCAGATTTCGGCAGATCTCTAACATCACCGATTTCTCTAAATTTAGCCTCTATTCTACTCACCACCTTTTAACATATCGAAGGACGATCAGGATGAATTTCATTGAATAATTGAGCAGCAAACCAAACCCAACCATGCACAGAATTTCAATTTTTTCTCGTTCCGCTAACTTTACCATTGTGAAAACCGCAACTCTGCTCGTACACTTCACGCTTGACAATATCTGTTTGGCGTACAACTGTCATACAGTTTTTATAAAAATACACGGTCACCAGGCAACAATAAAAAAACACGAATTAATGGAATTTTGCTCTGTATAAAAATTCTCAGTGATAAGGTGACTCGTAAGGTGAACTTCAATAATAATATTGCGGAGGATTGTTGGGTTGGATATGTCCATGAGTCACCTTATCTCTGAGAATTTTTATACAGAGCAAAATGGATATGTCCGCAATATTGAAGATATTGGGTCACAAACACGAAACTTCAATAATAATGTTTGGTCGTCTCTTCTTCGATAACTGTTGACTTTAGGTATAGGACATGATGCATAAAACATACGTAGAATTCCACGCGAAATTCAAAGATGAAATAAAAAAGGTGCTTTCATTTGAAAAAAGTTAATGGTCGTAATTTATTTTTGAGCAACCCTGTATATACAAACTCATCACGTACAAAAATACGCAACTTGAAATAAAAATCGACGGGTCCGAGCGTTTTTTTTTCGAACACACCCCTGCATTTTAAATGAATTTTGACATAACTTTTGGGATGCACTGTATTATTATACTCTATCTTACTAGTTTTAGTTTAATTTTAATCTTTTTCCGAAAATGCTAACATCGTCAGCGAAACACGTGTCTCTCTGTAAACTCGTAATTTGACGCATTTAACCGTTGAAATAACGATATCATATAACCAACACAAATCCACCGGATTTCCAACATTTCACAAACAATTAAGGGTAATGACTATCACACAGTTTCCCATGTTTACTACGAGTGCTTTCCTACACAAACCGCAGTGCCTATAAATGTCACTAATATGACAGATACCTGTATGAGCATCGCGTGTTGTCGACTTTGCTTCCTGCTCGCCTCCAAGTTCTTCTGTAAGATCGCCTGTTCGGCCGAGATCCGTTGCAACTCGTTCGAGTCGACCTCGTTTAATTGACCGCCGGTTTTTCTCAGTTGTCTCTGTTTGCTGTTTAACGACTGAAAAAATTACATTGATTTATTAATAGAGTTACTAACTATCAGCCACAGTGATATTGCTTATACTTTTCTGCTCTTGCGTAACTTTTGCACCTCGGTCTCGTAATACCTCAGCTGCTGAGTTAAGACGTTGTTCTGATGGTTGAGCCATTGCTCGTATACGAGTTGGGTATGTTTGTCGTGTTCCGTTACGATGTTTTCGGGGGGCAAAGGGGGCGCAGGCGTTAAGTTCGCGTTGAACATCTGAATTCTGGTGGTGATTTCTGTGGTCGATTGGGTGCTGGGACTCGAGGGCACTTGTCGATTGGGCTGCCAGTGTTGTTGTTGCTGTTGTTGTTGTTGTTGATGCTGCTGCTGCTGCATACCCACTGGAGGACCTAATATTTATTAGGCAAACAATTAGTATTCAAAATAATCATCTGTTACTCTCAAAGAGACTTAAGTATATGACCAAAGGAGGCAAAAAAAATCAAACTTTAAAATCTGGGGTGTATTCTTTGAATTGTGGTGAGTGTTCCGCTGTGTATGTTGGTCAGTCTGGTAGAAGAATATCCACCAGGGGGGAAAGAACATATAAGTCTTTTCAACAATTGTAAAAACCCCGATATTAAAGAACCAAAGTCAGCCTTTGCAAATCATCTTTTATCGACTGGTCATAACTTTTCGGTGTCGGATGATGTAACTATATTACATGGGTGTGGAAAAGGTAAAAAACTAGATCTCCTCGAAAAGCTGGAGATAACAAGAGCTAAGAGCTAAGCCCAATATTAAATTGTGTCAATGATATCTTTAATTTCGAACCTAATCTCATTTTCAATAATCTCCAATAAAATTTTAATCTTGTCTCATATAATGTATGTAATTATTAGCATACTACATCATTACCCCGGTTTGGCGACAAGGTATATGCTTCGGACTTCGAATCCAATGGTCTCTGGTTCGATCCCTAGTAAATTAAAACATTTTTTGAAAAAATAGGGAATAAAAGATGCTGTCAAAACAAGTTATACAAGATGTAGGTCCGTATTAAAAAAAAAGGAAGTTGATTACCGTTGCCAAAAAATTATAAAACTTTGTAATTAACAGTAACTTTCTAAAGCCGGTTTTGGAAATAATAATTAAAATAAAATTTGGCGGTTTAACCCCGTAATTCACAAACTAATAAACATTTTGCAAGTGCGTGAAAGAATTTAGAATAAGCATTAAAATTGGCAACTTTTTACTTCAACTTAACCGGCCTCGTATCTCCTACAGTTTCGGAGATATAATCACACATAGTAAATAGGACACTTAATATTTTGCAATGCAGGTAAATATTTATATTTCTAATCCGCAATATGATGATAATTATGGGTCATTTTATGACCCTACAGATAATTAGGGTTTTATGGCGGTCAAAAGATCAACATTCAATATTTGAGTGCACTATGCGTATTGAACGTTAACAATAACTTCGCACCTATGCAATTTCGTACCTTGAGTTGTTGGATCACCAACTGGTCCACTATTAAACACGTCAGCTTTAAGTCGTTCAAAGTCCTGGTCGCTGAGCAACGATTCCGATTCGTTGCCCCTCGTGAGACCGGTCTGAGGATTTTGCACTACTTGTTTTTGCTGCTCCCTCTTTTCCTGCTCGAGCAGGTCCTCCAGAAGCAACGGCTGTTCCTGGACCAATAAAAGATAAAATAATAAATATAAATATTGTGGCATAATTAATTAAATTAAGTTTAAATGGTATTATACATATGTGTGTGCGTGTATGTGCATTTATCCTATTTTATCAATATCAAGTACAAATATATAAGCTTGGGAAGAAAAGATTAATAATGAAATATCTATAAGGAGCTCTTTATTTCACTATTGTTAACTTATCAATTATTTTAAGCAGTGAAAAATCTTCATATTCCAACTGTTCGTCAATTTACTGAAGTATTTCCGAGAACAAACAAGTTAACTATATTGTAACGACTTTAAATTTCATCCCCAAAGCGACCATGCAGTATTGTGCATAAATATAGCAACAAGCGATGTTTTCAAAAATATTATTTGCTCCTTTATTTATTCCATATTATTTCTTTACTTTTAAGTACACGCCTCTGTATTATTTATAAATATACCGAGATATCATAAGAATGCCAATGCAGAGTAAGGAACTTCATGTTTGTTTATTTAGACAATGTGCATAAATATAGCAACATTCTTGTTTCGCATTTCTTTTATCAGTTAAATACCGATTTACCTGCTGTAAAGTTGTTATTTTTGAATCTCAGAATTAACTTAAAATGGGTCGCTCAAAAACCGTCTCTGGTGATGTAAGAAAAATTATTGTGGAGCATTACGAAAATGGTGTTAGGCAGGGTGACATTGCAAAAAGCTTACGGCTTCACAGGTCAATCGTATCCAGAGTTTGCAAAAAATTTCGCCTTACTGGAACAGCTGCGCCGGCGCCCATTCCTGGTAGACCCAGAAAAACGAATTTGAGGATGGATAGACAGCTGCTACGAATTTCCAAAGAAAATCCTTTTTTGTCTTCTTTCCAAATTTTGGCAAAATTAAAAGAGGGTGGAGAAGTAAACCTCAGTTCCAGTACCGTAAGGAGAAGATTACTTGATGCCAACTTACCTGCTCGTCGCCCCGCCAAAAAACCGTTACTCTCAAAGAAGAACGTCAAGGCTCGTTTTCACTTTGCCCAATCTCATGTCCACTGGTCTGTAGCTGATTGGAAGAAAGTCGTATTTAGTGATGAATCTAAATATAATTTATTCAGGACTGATGGAGTGATGTACGTCAGACGCCCCAGTGAACAAAGATTAAACAAAAATACATTTGCCCCACAGTTAAACATGGAGGGGGAAATATTCTTGTATGGGGATGTTTCTCGGCTCGTGGCATAGGACCCATAGTAAGAATAGTGGGCAAAATGAATCGTTTCATGTACAAAGATATTCTGCAAACACATTTAGTGCCATATATGGATGAAGTTATGCCAGGTAACAGCCATATTTCAGCATGACAACGATCCAAAACATGCTTCTCAATGTGCTAAGAGGTGGCTATCCGATGAAAAAATAAATGTTATGGTCTGGCCATCTCAATCGCCAGACCTAAACCCTATAGAGAATTTATGGCATTACATTGACACCAAAATCAGGCACTTAACATGCTCTAATACAAATATTCTCTTTGAAATAGTGGAAGAGGCTTGGAAAGAAGTGAACAATGACTATATTATGAAATTAATTGAGTCCATGCCAAGACGATGTGCAGATGTTATAAAGGAGAAGGTGTACTACACGAAATATTGAATTGATTTTAATTTAGTTGGGTTATATTTTTTTTAGAATCAAAACTATTTTTTGTTACTATACATTTGAATAATAAATTTGCATAAAACAATTTGGTGTTTTATTTATTATGATACAAAAAATATGATAATATGAAAATATAAACAGGCTCTAACTCTTCTTGTAAATAATATATAAACCTTACTTATAAAATAGATACTAAAAGATATATAACAGGAAAGTTCAATGTTGCTGTCTTTTTGCACAATACTGTATATTTAGTTAGCCCCACTTATAAGACCTAATAAAATAATATTATTAATTCCAACTAGCGGTTAAACGAAAACAAAAAAAGAGGTCTAATAATTAAGCCGAAGCGGAAACTACTAAGAACGCTCACCTCGAGTAAAAGCGGTCTCCTGTCAAAGTGCGGGTGCACCGGGGGCCATCCGATCTGCGCCATGGGGTGCACGAGCCCCAACTGACGAGGAAAACCGGGCCCCAATCTCAATCCCATCTACCATACACATGCAATTAACGATTAACCAAACCAGCCACGATAGTAGTTAGTTACAACAACAACAACAAAAAATAAACAATAACAACAACAACAACGACACTTAAGAGGTATTAAAGCGTCAAAAGAAATATCGTTATGTTACAAGTAAGTAAGTTTTTAATTTTAAAGGAGTGTAATTTTTTTAAGTAAAAAAGTTTATATAAACGTATGTGTCCTTTCATTTTCGAGATACAGGATGTTTATTTTGTTTTTAATCGACTTTATATTATTATTTGAAACAAACGCAGAAATTGCGATACTATTGCAATTGTTATTTAAGATTCGCCAAAAGTAGCTCTCGATCTTATTAATTAGATTAGTGGAAGTTTTTAAATAATAAACATACTGATAATTTTGAAGCATTTTAATTTGTTTATGGAGGTCAGAGACATGCTGAGATACAAATGAAATCAGATGAAAACGAAGAACAAGATACGCAAAAAAATTATGGGACAAAAAGTGTCAGTTTAAGTTGTTTTATTAAAAAAAATAAAAACACACTTAAAAAAGAAAATTTGGGCTAATACCTTATAAAAATTATTTACTATAAAAATTTCAATAAATTCGGTAAACGCGTTTTTTTAAAAATTAATAAAAAATCAATTAAAAAAAAGTTTGACATCCTGTATCTGGAAAACAAAGCGTCTTCGGATATACGAACTTTTTTACTTAGAAAATAATCTTTTGAAGTCATCACTTATGTTACACCTTGTATAGGATGTTGTATAAGTTAGTGGCTCTTTAACTGTACATTAGCAATTTATGTCGCTTTTCAGATATCTAGCTGAAATGTAGTCTATTCTACTTTTGTTGGTACTGTTGCTGAATATTTGAGCAGCTGTTATATAATTCAAATGAACTTTTGTGAGAGATTTTGCGAGCGAACCAAATACTAAAAAAGAGACATTTTTCAGGACTATATTTAGTACGTGTCTAACCTTAATAGCCGTTTTACGAATCAAGCGGGAGTAGTCGGATACAGTGTGGATTAAGGTAAAATTACTCAGAAGGGTACGAAATTTAATTCGGCATTTTTTGACCTACTTGTTTTCTTTCTTCTCTTCTTTATTTGTGTACATTCGATTTGCTTCACATGTTTTTTTTTTCATTTTTTATTCGATCAACTCTTTCAATTATGTAATAATATTTCCACATTTAAAATATTTTTTTTTACCACTTAAAAACTTTTAAAATCCAAAGATATATCAATGAGCTGTCATAGAATCATTATACATAAAGGTTCTTTGTAAGCTTTTTTCTATTTTTCTATACTTTAAACGACGTATATATAAATCAAGCACAAGAGTAAATAAAAGAGTCTTTACTCTTTAGGAGTCCTTGTCTTGTCTCTTTCTTTTTTCAACCTAATTTTGATCTACTAACGTTTTCATTCATCTCTTTCTCTCTCACAATTTTAATTTCACTCGCCTACTTCTTGCCTTATCGCTTCACTAATTACGTGTGTAATAAATAAAATGTGAAATGACTTATGAATTCGAATACAAAATCGGTGTATACGAGCCTATTTCCCGGCACCTTCATTTAACCTAATTGTCGTCCACAGTTTTTCTAATGCGTTTCTGCTTTAAATAAAATGAAAAGTTAAACGAGAGTATTTAAATGACTCAACTTAGAATGAAAAAAGTACATTATTTTCCCGGCGCCATTTATTTTGAACACAATTTTAATTACCTTCCTTACCCTATTCATTGCCCAAAATAAGATGTAAAATGAGTTCAAGTGATTAAATGGGATTCATTCATGTGAACTTTACATGGGGATCAATGATGACTGGCTGTGGGTATTTCTTAGGCTTATTCATGGCTTTTTCAAAACAGCAAGTAACTTTATGCACTTTTATCTTCTAAATTAAAAGAACCCCAGAGGGAATGTTCACCATAAAGCCACAGAATTATTGTGACTTAACATGGGCATCAGACATGTGAATCTGAACTTGATTGGCTTCAATATCCGCTCTGATTTTCGTCATATTCTAAAAAATCTTGGATATGTTTCATAATTTCCAGCATCTAATGATTTGCGCAATCTAATGTTAATGTTTCATTGCAAAACGATTCGAAACTGCGGCTTAATTAACTTTCCATCTGTACTACACTTCTATCTTATCAACACTTGATATCTGCACCTATTTCTTATCACAGAAAAAACTGAATTAAAGCTCCACATAAATCCGTGAATATTATTTTTTTTTATTATTATTTTCAAATACTTCATAGAGGTGGTAACAAAAAAGTCAAGGTCGGGTTTTGAATAAAACGCCTCAGTAGAAGACTTGGACTTAATTTATTATAGACACTAGACACTATTTATTATTGACTTAAATATTGATCCCCAGTAGGTATGAATAATAATTTCTTGCAAAAAAAATATTTGTATGTATAGTGCAAACAAACCAATAATCCAGCCAAGTATAAAAGAGAATTTCTCGTAGATTGCCAAATAAATTTGAATGAAGATAGAATGCATATAAACAATGACTGCCTCGACGAAATTAATATACTTGTTCTAATATGTGTGTATAAAGAGCTAAATGAATCCCTATTTACAAAAAAAAATAACACGACGATAACTCTCCCGATATCAAAGTTTATTTAAAAAGCGACTGTATGACCCAACTAGTATATCGAATTAGCAATTTTTAACGCAGAGGATTTATTTTGATCTCTTAAAAGCGACCATAAGTTGGGAAATAAAAGAGGTCATTTAATAAGATTATATTTAAATAGTGGACACTAAACAGTCTGCGCAACCAATAATAGAAAGAGCTCTTAAACTGCGGCATTTACATTCAAAATCTATGTATTTTAACAATAAAACCGTTAATAATTGTAATTTTTTGTTTGTTTTGTTTTACTTCTTTTAGTTCTATTCATTATTGCTTCCTAGAGCAACATCCCCCAGTTCGAATCTAACCTGTTATTTAATTATTTTCTTCTCAAATATAATCCTCTAATTAATATTTCATTTAATAGAATCTAATTAGTCGACTGTCGCTGTTCCTCTGCAAGAACCTTTTTACCTTAGTATGTATAAAATTAGCCAGTTTTAATATGAATTAGTAGATGTCACCTGTTGCGCAATTTTAATATTAATGTTTTTGATGTGTCGGTAAGTTTCTTAAAATCTATTTGTAGTACTCTACTCCTTCAATTGAAAACCCGATAGATTAAAAAAAAATCATTTTTTATGTTTCAGGTATTTTCCAAAATTGTTAATAAATTTAATTCAAAATTAAAATGTCGAAATTTCGTCATTTTTAGGTTTTGGGTATTTTTCAAAATTGTCAATAACTTTCTTATTATTAAAGATAGAGACATGAATCAAATACTCCTATATACAGCCTCATACAGAGTTTTTTTTTTATTTATTTATTTACGGAATCCATTTACAAAAGTGTTACATAGCATAGCCATACAAACATATATATTCAGACACAAAACTATCTATAAATCAACGAAAGGTGTAGATGAGTTAATTAATTAATTAAAGCCCCTATAAAATAATATTCTTTAACTGCCCCTTAAAAGATGTAATCCTAGAGTCAAAAAAGCTTATCTGTCCTGACAGACCATTAGCGTGTAATTGGCTCATTAATACCATAATTGGTACGGTGGAATGGGACTGAAAATATTTCTGATTGTCTATTCAATCTGGAAGGCACCCTAAGTTTAAAAAGAGACAATAACTCGGGACAATCTATAGTAGCATTTAAAACCTTATGCATAAAACATAAGTCGAGTAATGTTCTTCGTGACTCTAATGTGGGTAAGTTCAGGTTATCCCTGACCCACTGATAGTGATACTCCTGTCTCCTGTAACCACATCTAAAAGCAGCTACCCTTAAAAAATTTATTTTGAGTTTTTTCAATCTGCTCAATGTAGCAGTTATATGACGGGAACTACACAATTGAGCCATACTCCAAGATGGGCCTAACAAGAGAGCAATAAAGTAATCTAAAAGTAAACAAAGACAAATCAGTCGTAGACCGTTGAATAAAACCCAGCATTTTCATTGCCCTACCAGTCACCTGATTGATGTGACTTTTAAAAGACAACCTGGAGTCAATAAATATTCCTAAGTCAGAAACCTCTGTTTTGACACCAATTGCTACATTATTTATTTTATAAAGAAAAGCAATAGGGTTTCTTTGCTTAGAAAAAGTAATCTTATGGCACTTATTGATATTAAGGGACATTCTATTCAAGTGGCACCAATCAAAGAACAAATTAAGGTCTTTTTGCAGGAGCACAGCATCGGAAAGGGATCTGATAGGCCTAAATAGCTTCACATCATGAGCAAACATTAGCACACGACAATTTTCAAGTTTCCAAACTAAATCAATCAAAAAGAGGCAAAACAAAACAGAGCCTGAGTGAGAGCCCTGTGGCACCCCAGATAGCACCAAAATTTGAGGACAGGAACATGTACCTCCAAGATTAACAATCTGGGTTCTACCTCTGATGAATCCCGAGCTCCACTGAAGAAGAGGCCCCACAACACCTAAAGCCTAAGCTTCTGCAAGAGTACCCCATGGTTAACCCTATCAAAAGCCTTGGAAAAATCTGTATAAATTGAGTCAACCTGAAGTCCCTTCTCCAAGCACCGGTAGAGGTAGTTGACATACAGCACCAAATTAGCATCAGTAGATCTGCCTTTTATAAATCCAAATTGCTCAGGATTAAATAAAGATTTAAAACTCCAGGCAATCCTATGACTGACCAGGCAGTCAAGCAGCTTTGGCAACTCAGATTGGTTACACGCAGCCCGATAATTGAAAATTTCATTTCTACTATCAGATTTAAAAATGGGTTTTAGAAAACTTCTCTTCCAGAGAGTGGGATAAGAACCAGTACCTAGAGACTTGTTAAAAATGAACAGTATTGGGGCACAAGAAGGGGTCAAAAAAAAAGTCTTAATTATCCAGAAAATTCCTATTTATTGGCTACCAGTTTCGTGACTTTCACATGTCACATCATCAGGCCAATGTCACATCATGTTGTTCCACATGTCACATCATGTTGATGTTGACAAATCTCGTTTTATAATTTCCTTGGCCTGATGATGTGACATGTGGAAGTCACGAAACTGGTAGCCAATAAATAGGAATTTTCTGGATAATTAAGACTTTTTTTGACCCCTTCTTGTGCCCTAAAGAACTTCCAGAATATGGACAGGATTCTCCTTAATGAACAGTATTGGTTTCGTAAGAACACAAACACATTTCTTTAGGAAGAATGCCGGAATCCCATCTGGTCCAGCGCAGAGCTTATTCTTAGAGTAAGTAATAACCTCATAAACATCCTGCGTTGACAGAGTTAAATTGCTCAGACAAATTTATTTATCAAAATCAAAAGATGGTATGTCATTGACTTGCTCATCCGAATAGACGGATGAAAAGTATTCTGCAACCATATCCGCAGTATCCGAGATATTAATACTAATCCTGTTATTGGATGTCATTCTTTTATTTTGAATATATGACCAGAAGTACCTCGGATTGCTAGCGAGATTCATTGCCACCTTATTAATATATTGTTGATAGCACCACTCACTTAAGTACTCACATTGATGTCTCAAAAATACAAATTCATCATATTCCTGCTGTTGAAAACTAATTTTAAACTTTTTGTGAATTTGT
Organism: Anthonomus grandis grandis; assembly: GCF_022605725.1. Classification (NCBI taxonomy): domain Eukaryota; kingdom Metazoa; phylum Arthropoda; class Insecta; order Coleoptera; family Curculionidae; genus Anthonomus; species Anthonomus grandis. The sequence continues at coordinate 3,699,210 of NC_065560.1, forward strand.
TTCTTTTTTATGATCAAACTGCGAAGCTCTGAAGAAAACTTTTGTACCTCTTTAGAGGAATAAACCTTTCCATTGAGGAGTAGATCATATTATAGAAAATTGAAACTGACATCAATAGATGTCTCTCCCAAAAACAATTGATTCCAGTCTATCCCAGCAAGACAATCGTTAATTGCTATGTAATCTCCCTTACCAAAATCATAAGAATATTCCTCACATATCATATCATCAGAATTTTCTGCACAACAAAGGTCAAAACTAATTGCTGTATGGTGAAAGCTATTCTCAAAAATCTTGTCTATTGCACGTTCGACACTAATTAGATCTGAGCTACTAAATACAAGATCCAAGGCAACCCTATTGGTATTTAAAACCCCATTTACCTGAAAAAAGTTATAGAAGCTAAAGCAGTTGGCCAGAGAAAGCACAGACTCTCTGTCATTCTCCAGACAACCACCAAACCAAGATCATCATTCTCCCATCTAGCATGTGGTAAATTGTAATCACCTGCCAAGACAAACAAACTACTTGAATATCTACTATATACATGTTCAACGGATTCACGATGGCTTAAATAGGCTTGAAGTGGAGATGGAGATGATAAATAAATGCAACCAACAACAAAGCTTCGATTGTCAATTGTAAAAGTCAAATAGAACTGATAAATATCCACATCAACGAGCGGGATACCAATTTTATGTGTACATAAACTCTTTTTAGCCGCAATCAATACACCACCTCCACGAGCCTTGGTAGTATTTGTACCCATTTGACGATCATATCTATATAAACATTTTCGATTAAAATAAAAAATTTTGAGACAGCCACAGATTTTGAGAAAAATTTAAAGTTCAGGATTTTGTAATTTTTAGGTTTCAGGTAGTTGCCAAAATTGTTAATAACTTTTTTATTACTAGAGATAGAGGCATAAATCAAACACTAGTAAATAAACTTAATATAGGGTTTAATGGACTTTTCAAAACCTGTACTACTTTGAATATAAATATATTTGAGAGTCCGATGTTGATGCATGAAAAACTAACTTTTGTCATATTCAAAATTGCCTATAATCTGTTTGTTAATTACTTATACCGATTCGCCGCAACAACCACTTTAATAACCAATCAAAACCACACCCAAATACAACAAAGTGTGTGTAATAAAGCCACTTAATTAATAATAAACCACCAATAATAATCAAGCAGACAAACATGCTGATTAATTAAACTACAACAGAAGATGGCAAAAGGAAAACCGCCACGCAGTATTTAGGTGCACTTACCTGTTGCTGGGCGTGTTGTTGAGCAGCCACGTTACCCGGGTAAGGGGGCGGCGGTCCGGGATAAGGCGGGGGCGGCGGAGGCGGCTGCTGCGTGGACATCGGCATCCGGGGTCTCGGTATTTGACCGGGGGCGGCGGTAGCGACCGGTTGGTTCAAGTTGGACGGGCCCGGACGTGTTTGAGGTCGTCCCACGCGCATTTGTAGCTTCTGGTTTTGCACTGAAAGTGTGACCGAGATTGGGCAAAGTGTTCTTAACTTTGACGTTTCGAAGTGATAGCGGCATAAATTAAATCGTAATTGAAAAATTAAACTACAAGTCGCGGGTGTCAAATACGGTGGAATATAAGGTCAAATCATCATCAGATCTACTGTAAGAAATATACAGGTATAATTAGCTTTACGAAGACCTTGACCCTAAAATTACAAATTAATAACCTCGTACCTTCTCACGGAAAAATTTTTTTATTCATTAACTTCATTTTTTCAAGTCAAGGGACTTATTTATTTCACCTGTAATTCTACATATATTTTATGCATCATGGCCTATACCCTAAAGTCAACCATTCAAAAAAAAAAAAAACACTGCCGAACATTATTATTGCAGGTGTCACCTTATCTCTCAGAATTTTTATAAACAGAGCAAAATTCCATTAATTCGTGTTTTTTTAATATTGGCTGGTGACCGTGTATGTTCATGAAAATTGCAACGTCTCTTTGAGTAGAGAAGTTGCTCAATTATTCAATGAAATACATCATCTGATATGTCAAAACGTGGTGAGTAGAATAGAGATTCAATTTAGAGAATCAAAGTACTAAAACAGGGACATGTCCCGAAAACCGGACAACAAGTCAAGATTTTGATTATATAAGCGAAGAATCATTATAAAATTTCTGAGCTAAAATGAAATATATGAATAGGGAGTCCTGGAACAATCAAGATATCTCTAACATGTTTGCGGAGCTTTTTGAGAGTGTTTTTGTTAGACCCAGCTCTTTGGCATACGATAATAGCCATGATTTAAATACTAATAACAATTTTTTACATTCTATTTATCTTTCTGAATCTGAAACTCTCGAAGCATTAAAAACACTTGATCCCAAAAATGGCGCAGGCCCAGATAATTTTCCATCCTTCTTTGTTAAGAGTTGTGCAATGGGTCTCGCCCCTCCCCTGACCTTAATTTTTAATCAATCACTATCGTGCGGTGTTTTTCCGGATAAATGGAAACGTTCATATGTCATTCCAATATTTAAAAACAATGAAAAAAACGTAATTAACAATTACCGACCAATAAGTAAGCTTTGTATTTGTGCCAAGGTTTTTGAAAAAATAATTTATAAATATATTTTTAATGTTGTCAAACGTTTGCTAATTTCTGAGCAACATGGATTTCTACCAAATAAATCCATTGAATCTAACCTTCTTGAATATACGGAATACATTAGAGAAAACATGGATAGCGGAGTTCAGGTGGATGCTATCTACACCGATTTTAGTAAAGCTTTTGACAAAATTGATCATACCATAATGAAATATTAATTAAAAAGAGTCGGTGTGGATGGCATTTTTCTGGACTGGTGCGAATCCTATTTAAGAGGTCGTACTTTTTCTGTATTGGTAAATGAGGTTGAATCTATGAATATAAAAGTTACCTCTGGGTACCGCAAGGATCCCATCTAGGACCTCTGCTCTTTCTTATTTATCTTGATAATGTCAAACTTTGATTTTCAAACTCTATGGTTCTTAAAAATTTACAAACAAATTAAAACTCCGCACGATTGTGAATTGCTGCAAAAGGACTTAGATCAATTTCATAAATACTGTCTTAAAAATAACTTGTGTTTATAAATTCAAATAAATGTAATGTTATTAGTTTCACTAGAAATAAAAATTCAATTCAATACAATTACAGAATTGGTAACAGTGCCTTAAATAGAGAAAACGTGGTTAGAGATCTGGGCTTGACACTTGACAATAAACTTACATTTGAAAAACATATAGATTTAACAATTTCAAAGAGTTTTAAAATGCTGGGCTTCATAAATAGACAATCTAACTTATTTTCAAATCCAAATACATACTTAACACTCTATTATGCTTATGTACACAGCAAGCTTAATTTTGCTTCAATAATCTGTAGTCCTTATTATCAAATTTATAAAGACGCAATCGAAAGGGTACAAAAAAGGTTTTTGAAGTCATTTTTATTCAAATATGGTAACCAGCTTCAGCTAACTAGTATAGCATCTGTGAGAAATCATTATAATATTTTAACTCTTAAGGATCGAAGGATTTTATCTGATATTATGTTTCTTTATAAAATATTAACAGGTAAAGTAGAGTCTCCTCATTCGATAAGCAAAATCTTATTTAATATAGCGCCGAGAGCATTTAGGGTAAACCATTTGTTCAAGGTCCCATTTAGACACACTTTGCATGCTCAAAATTCTCCTATAATAAGGATGATGCGTGAGGCTAATTTTTTTATATTCTGATTTAGATTTGGATTTTTTCAACCTGTCTAAAATAAAACTGAAGCAAATAATTAAAAGCGCCCTTCTGTCGGAGATTTAGATATTTAAGTTTGAGAAAACATTTCTTTTTTATATGTTTATATAAGTTCCAAAGTAGGCAAAATTTTTTTGATGAATTTTTTTGGTTTTTTAGTTAGTATTTCTTAGTTTTTAGTATACATTTTGATGTGGATACTGTTGTAGGTTTACCTGTTTGTATCCTTAAAAGATTATAAATAAATAAATAAATAAAATGACTGTTTTCATACGTAATTGGATAAATTGCAACAGAAAACCCCAGTTTTAGAATGATACCGAGGATATTAAAGAACTGAGACAGGGATATCTCCGAAAAACCAGTTAAAATCCTGTCTTTTCTTTTGAGAGAAAACATATTTTCGGACAACCATGTCTCTTTAAGAAAGAAAAGGAGAGAGCAAATTTCAAGGGAAAGCATACCCGTGTTGCCAAATATGGTTAGTTTTATGTGCTGTCGGTTTTTTTTGCTGTTTAGTGTTTTCGTTTAAGGCTGTTTATTTAGTTTGGTGTTTTTCTACTATTTTTATTCAACTTTTTTTCTTTTTTTAAGACTGTGATTGTCTGATTAATGATAATGATGAAAAGGGGTCACTTTGTGGAAGAGTATTGTTCGGAATTCTCCAATATTCATTAGCATCTTCTTGGTTTTGCTCAACACTATATCACATCAAGATTGCGTTTAAGTTCATCTTGGTAGCAAATTAGAAAAGCAGAAATACGATAAAAAAACTACTTTAAATAACCGCAATCAACAAAAATTCATTCATAATTACCACCACTCCATAAAATAAGAAAAATAAAACAAAATTTACCAAAATGACACATGACATACAAAGTGAAATTAGTGCGCTTGCGTTACATGCGATACCTAAATCGTTCCCCACAAAAAAAACCAGTAGCAGAAATTTTGATCTTCAGGGAGTAACCTTTCTATCGATTTTTAGTGAAGCGAAGTTCAAGAATACGAGTTTTGTGTTTTTATTAGAGCCACGCCCTCTTTCTATTAGCCGTTCTACTCCCCGGTTTTCGAGAATTGGGGCCCAGATCTACTGTAAGGAAGACACAGGAATAATAAGACATAGGAATAATCTTCTCTGCTTAAACATCTCAAAAACTAAAGTCTTATCTTATAAAGGTACTATCCATCCCTTTGTACTTAGCAACACCAGCTTGGACGTTGTTGAATCTGTGAAATTTTTGGGACTTATTGTTGATAGCTCTTTGAAGTGGGAATTTATCGATGTTTTATCTAAAAAATTAAGTGAACGATGTATTATGCCCTTTTTGAGTCCCATCTTCGTTACGCCCTTCCATTCTGGGGCACATGCCGTGCGACTCAGTTTGAGCGCATTTTTAAACTACAAAAGGTTCGCTATTTACTAGGACTTGATAGTCGCGGTCACTGCCAAGAAATGTTTAAAAGTCGACTTCCATCTTTATTCATTCTTGACTATATTTGCTTGGTTCGCAAGCATATTTCCTAATAGACCATCTCGCAATTATCCACTTCGAAACCAGAGCATGTTCTTTATGTGCCAATCCCAAGGTCAGAATTAATAAAAAGCTCTCTATTCTTTACGGAGCTAAAAAAATACACAATCATCTGCCTTTGGAAATTAAATCATTGACATCTTTTCCTCGATTTCGCAATGCTTTGAAATCATATTTACTGGAGAGAGCTTTATATGCAGTAGATGATTTTTTTTTAAATATTAATTTTTGAGTATCATGCACGCACTGGCTAATTATTAAATTTTTTACGATGTACAATAGCAATATTTTGTATTGCTAAATTTTTTATGACTTTTTAAACATTGTATTAATGTTTCTGACTATTTTTGTTATTTTTTTTATTTTACTTTCTTGTTACTATTTTTATTTACTTTCCTTTTTTCTTACTTTTTACATTTAGTATAAGAAATTTGACCAGGTACATTTATGTCTTTTGTACCCAGTTTTGTATATATTTATTTAGTACTTGTATTTTGGTTATTATATTTGTGTATTTTGCTTTTTATATATAGCTTTGTCTACAAATTTTTTTGACAATAAAGCATATTTGATTGATGAAGCTTTACGAATACTTATTAGGTAAACCTATTTACTAATTAAAAGAAATACATGGTACAAGTCAAGGATAGAAATTTAAAGATGACAAGACTAGTGGGCACATATGAAAAAACAAAAGGAAAGTTAAGCCGCCTTTCCCTTACCGAAATATCAACCATTTCAGAGAAATTTCACGGCAACATCATACGCCTAATTTTCCTAAACTATCTTAAAGTACATCGAAGTGTCTTGTCAAAAAGGCAGTTTTTGTGAAGGAAGAGAGTCTGGAAATTAGGTGGACCCGAACTGGACTTTGAACAATCTATTATACAAATTAGGTGAATTGAGTTGAGTTTTACTCAAAGGATTTTGAGTAAATTCTTATGCATATTACTGGTACCTTTGCTCTAGAAAAGCCATTGACGGAAGTCATTTTGCTGATTCAGCATGAATATGTTAATATCTATGGGTGAAACAAATGGTTGAGTAAGGGTGAGTTATTCGCTGAATCCGAGGGAGCCATTCAAGACCGAGCAGTTCCAATAAAAATCAATAACAAAGATAAATGTCAAAGATGTGGAAAAATTGGTGAAACAATAGAACATGTTCTGAATGATTTGAATGACAGAATGACTAAAAGCTGGTACATAAACATTGCCTTTTATAAGGAAAGTTACCATATTACAAACACAAGCCTGAATCAGTATCGGAATCTGAAACATATACAATATTATGAATAATTCTAAAAATTCTTCTGGTCTTCTGTATCAGATCATTATTTCTAAGTAGTAACAAAGGCCAATGAGCCTCGAACAAGTCGCAACAGAGCTCAATTCCTTGGAAATAATTCAGAAATAAATGATCAACAGGCCTTGAACGAAGTAACAGACAATTTGCAGGACAATTACGACCACAAGCGAAAGAAAACAGATCAGGCACCGTTATCAGAAGTGATGATAAATCAAGAAACCCAAAATGAAGAGCAGAACATAATAAGGAAGTCCATGCTATACTTAGAACAGAGTTAGGAAGGGTAATGGTGGAGTATGAAGACACAAAACTGTTTTGCCACAATTGTCAGAATGTTTATTGGAAAAGCCGGTAACATTAACTAATTGCAAAAAATATATGAAATATGAAAAAAAGATTCATCGAATGTAGAAATCGAACCGTGTACCTCTGAATTACAAGTAGTATCGTCAACCCTTACGTTTAATTGGCTCGGTGTGCTCCACGCACCAGTAAATTTTATATTTCTCTTAAATAATATTACAAGTAGCGAAGTCTATTGATATTCAAATTTAGTATAATAAATGAGTGTAACAAAGAAACAACTTTGACTATATTTACTAGTTTTAATAACTACAACTTCTTGCTTATACTTACGTTGTAAAAGTAGCCTTTGATGAAAGTTGGGGGGGATCTGAAGCTGAACGTTATTATTCGGCAATACGACCCCGACAATACCGTCGGGAGTTTGAAGCTTCGATCCGGGAGGCATCGGTTTGCCTGCGGCAGCGGCTTGCTGGACCTTTGGGTATTTAAAATTCGGATTAACATGTCCAAAATCAAAACGGAAAATTTAAACTTATACTAAATATAAACTTCTTATTTTTAAAGTGCAATAAATGAAGGAGATGCATTACGTTTTTTTTTAGTAACGGGCACAATGGGAGGGTGAAAAAAAATTAGGTACAATGAGTTAAATTATTGCTTGAATAAAAATCGGACAGTAGGTTGTGTAAATTAGTACAAAAACCGATATTATTATACACTGTTTCAGGATCTGTTTAATTAGTTTAAAATGATGCATAAGATGAAATATCTCTGTTGCAAATTATTTACCTTTTTTCTTCTTCTAAGTTATAAAAATAATTAACTGCCAGTTGTATGAACTCCTTTAGGCAGTAATCGCATAACTGTTTAAAGTAAAATCTTTGTCAATTTTTTTATACACTCTTAAAGGAACTTTGCAGTTTACTGCAAGAATAGAAGTATCTTAGTAAATCGTGAGAACGGATTAATTTGATACAACGAAGATAAATCTGGAGAGCGTCTAGGAGGTCTAGAAACGGTGTATTTTTAGTATATCAGAACCTTTTGCAGAGTCCTACTGGTCGTTAGAATAAATGACTCGACTTTGAAAACACCAATAATTCCGACCAATAGGTAATACTATAATAGGATAACACTTAATTAATTACTTTATGATTAAATTTGTATTTTGATTAAAAGTTCTAAGTCTCTTGAATTTAATTAAGCAAGTTTTGCAATTCGCTATGATGGAAGTGTGCTGCATTTAATCAATTTTATATAGTCGTAGGTTTGGAAGTGTACCGACGATATTTCAAATAGCACACATCCTCCTATAGATGTCCAGTATTGGTTCAAAGTAAGTCAAAATGTCCATGGATTAATTATTAATAGATATACTATGGATAATATAGTTGCGCAACTTTGTTTAGTGGAATTATTTCCATTACATGCTTTAAAAAGTATAGTTAGTTTACTTGAGTCCAATGGATAGGTTTTCTTGACGAGTCATTGAACTCTTATTTTTATTGTAACATAAGATCTCTGGGCCATTTTTAGACTTTGATTTACAGAATTCTTAATCTTTGGGTTTAAAAAAAATTGAAGCCATTGAAAAGGCAATTAGCCAGGATTATCCAACCATTCAATTTAGAAATAGGGAACGACCCTTTATCGATTTAAAACGCATGTCTTGTTGCCTTTTCAAGTCGTTTTTTCGGTATTACAAACTACCCGAAATTCATTAGACCATAGACAAATCTTACAACGAGGACACATAGAAATGAAAGTGTTAAATAGAAAAAACGTGGAAAAATCCAATTTGCATTGTTATCTCGGTCTAATATGTGGCAATGAATAGAGATCAAACTGCTTTTTTTTAAATAAAATGAAAAAATAGTAAACAAATGCGTAAATGACAACGCATTGAATTTCCTAACTCTAACAGACTAATTTTAAACGAGTACTGCACCATTTGGATTTCACAATTAAAGATAATCATGAAACACTTAAAAATGTTTGCGTGCTAAAAAAACTGTTCCTCAAGTTATGTTTGATGAGAAAATTATTCATTTATTAGTGGATAATTAAAGTCCGAAATGATAAGAAACAACTCTTTAATTTATTCCAGGCAGTTGAAGATTTCTCAAAATATATTCCATGCAGTCAAAGAAGGAATAAAAATGGCGTCAAATGCCTGAAAGAATAAAATAAAATAATTCTATTGACACATACCTATTGATTACATACCTATTTATTATTATTAAGAGCTGTTGAATTTTATTGCTTTGTTCCCCTATATGTATATTTAAATTAATATTTATAGGTGCTGTAAAGTACACTACAGCTCAAAAGTATTTGCCCACCAGGTATTCTTTTTAATATTTTAAATTAGATACAAAAATCTTATTTTTATACCTATATTTAGGTTGTATCTCTTTTGTAAATTGCATATATGCTTAAACAGCATACCTATCAACTATGGTTCGTTGGAAAACACTGAGTATTTAAAAAAAAATAGTCTTGCAAATAACAAACAATGTAGTGAAAATATGCACTTCTTTTAAAAAACGAATCTATTTACAGCTCGTTTCCGATGAAATTTGAAACATTTAAAGGTGTTTAGTCTTCAAGAATTGATTTTGTGTAACATTGGTAAATAATTTCGCTTGCTTATTGACGATTTTCATCGTTTCTTTGCTGGTTTTTCAACATTCTTTAAAATGGCTAAAACAAAAGAGTTATCGGTAGAAACAAAAGGTATTATCATTGGACTTCATAAGGCTGGAAACTAATTAACCGTCAAATTTCGACGGATTTGGGAATTCCAAGGCGGACTGTCGATTATAATGTTAGGAAATTCACCAGAGAAGGGACTATTAGCAACAAACCTCGATCGGGAAGGCCAAAGGCAACAAGTTCAAAGGAGGATTTAAATATAATTACAAGCAAACGCAATAGACGCCTTACCGCCCCTGAAATCACAGCAAGAATCAACAAGGAGCGTAAAAAAGCGGTTAGTGTTTGGACAGTAAAACGGCGACCTTTATAATGCTGGTCTTAAAGGACGTTTAGCTGTATCAAAACCGCTACTGAAGGATGTTAATAAGAAGAAAAGACTTGAGTGTGCCCAATCACACAAAGAATGGACCATTGATGACTGGACGAAAGTTCTCTGGAGTGACGAGTCGAAATTCGAGGTTTTTGGAACGAAGAGTTCGTTCGCCGTTATGCCAATGAAAGGGTCGCTGATAACTGTACGGTGGCCTCAGTTAAACACGGTGGTGGTTCGGTGATGGTGTGGGGTTGTTTCGGGCGATCTGCAGTGGGCGATCTAATGAGAATAGAGGGGATTCTTCGAAAAGAGGGTTACAAAACAATTTTAAGTGACAATGTACCTCCTTCTGGTACTCGAATAATTGGGGAAAACTTCATCTTTCAACATGACAATGAGCCCAAGCACACGTCGAAATTGTGCAAGCAATATTTAGGTCAATTACAAAGGCAACATCTTCTGAAAGTTATGGTATGGCCTCCACAATCACCGGACCTCAATTCTATCGAATTACTGTGGGATGAACTGGATAAACAAGTGCGAAAATCATGCCCCACATCAAAAGAAGACTTGTGGATGATCATCCAAGAAGAGTGGCACAAGATACCTTAGGAAACTTTGGACAAATTAATTAGAAAACTACCGAAACTCTGTGAAGCTGTTATTAAAAATCGAGGCAGACATGTAGATGAATCCAAAATTTGATTTTCTTAAATTTAATTAATTGAAACATGTATTGTTTATATTCATTTTGTTATAAAAAAACCGTTTCATAAAAATAACTGATGGGTTTATTATTTTTAGTTATAACTTTAAAACAGTCACATGTGGGCAAATACGTTTGAGCGGTAGCGTAAATACTGAAAAAATTGACATGTTAATAATGTACTTTAGTAACCCTTTCAGGCATAGTGGTTTCACTATGAAACCACCATATCAAAAGTCTTTATTTTGTCTCACAGTGGTTTTTAAGTGAAACCAACGACAGTATTAGCGACATCTTTTATCGGCTCGTTGAAATAAATGTTTTCAAGGCATTTTATCGATTCAATTTGAGGTTACCGTTCTTCAAATATTTCCGTCAGGTGGTTTTTTGTAGAAGTATCCAATTTCGCGGATGTTTTTTTATTATTGTAAATTGGCATAAAATTAAGCGGCAAGTACAATATGATTAGTAGGTGTGTAGCATTACGGTTATGTTTAGAGCGATATATGTCAAATGTCTGCAAAAGTAAGATTATTAAAAACGTTTCTTGTTATGGTTTCGCGGTGAAACCAGTATGAGTTATCTAGTATGAACATAGAATTTGATAATATATTTTGTAATTAGTGTTATTTACTTTTGATTTGATTTACAGTTTTAAGTTTTATAAATTTTATAAATCCTACCTAAATAATGACCTAAAATCTTACTACAGTATTGACAGAAAATCAAGAAAATGGTGGCATAGACTGTTTTGGCACTTCATTGATGTTTCTGTGGTAAACTCGTATATTTTATATCGAAGCTCACCGAATGCGGAAAAACTAACTATAAAGTTATTTCGCCTTAGAATAATTTCTGGTCTTATTGGCGCGACTAAAAAAGCCACTCCTGGCAAAAAAAGCGTCATAAAAGAAAATAGGTACAAGCCGTACGTACCGCCTGAGGTAAGAAAAAGTAATGCTCTTCATATGCCCGTTCATGGAAGATCTAGACGTTGTGCTTCTATGTAGCACTGCAGTAATGCCACATCGAACTAAATGGGCCTGCAATACTTGTAATGTTTGCTTATGTCTCAATTTGGATAAAAACTGCTTTATTACGTACCATACCACATAAATTTAAGACTTTGTTTTCGGAACGAGTTTATGTTGTGTCTCACAGTAATTACCAGATAAAACCATGTCCTGCAGGATACTTGTAAATAAATTAAGGAAAAAAAATTTAAGTTAAGTTATAAGTTAGAGTATAAAGTTTTTATTTATTAATAATTTTTTTTTGATTAAAGACTTTTTCTTTTATGTGCCTGAAAGGGTTAACATACTTAGGTTAAGTTAGGTTTGGTAGAAGGACAGATTATTTGTTCTTCTGTCAGCAAATGACTTGAACCTCGCCCAATTGATTTTTTTTTATATTTCCTTATATTTATAATCAATAACAGACGTTTATTATATTATTATTAAGAATCTTTGATTTATTCCAGGCAGTTGATAAAAGAATGAAAATGACCTCAAGTGTCTGGAAGAATGAAATAAAATGATGTTATTGTAATTTAAGGAAAATTTAATAACTGGGAATAATCTTTAATTTATTCCAGGCAGTTGAAGATTTCTTAAAATATCTTTCATGCAGTCAAAAAAAGGAATAAAAATTACGTCAAGTGCCTGGAAAAATAAGATATAATGATTCTATTGGAATTTTTAAGAAATGCTGTTAACCGAGAATATATTTTGGAGATTCAATAAAGATGATATGTGTGGTAATCGAGATACAACACTAGTGCTGGTGTTGTAAAAATCCAGATTAATTCAATATCCGGACAGTATTGATTCGGATGAATTGAAAATTCGGTTTTTTTATCGGGATTAATTCATCCGCTCGATGTCTCGCCCGTTGAGCAAATTATGCCATGTTTCGGCCTTCGGGCTCGATGCTCGACCGTCCGATAAACGTTTTTTATAGCTGTTTTTTGAATATAAGGTATGCATTATGCAACCCATTAGACATTTCCTTTTTACGGATTTCTACATTATGTTAAAACTAAAAAAGCTAATTATGTATGTAATAAATCAAGGGTATTTTAAACAATGCAAAATATCAATACAAAAATGCTTTGTTTACAAAAAAACTTCTGAAGGTCAGGCGACCCTTAAACAATTTGAGCGTTCTCGTATTCTCTCTTGTTTCTAAATGAGTACAATAAGGATAGATAAAGCAATATTTAAGCAATGGAAAAGAAATAGAAAATACTGCTGCATATTGTACTTCGATCGTGTCACTTTCGTGAGGCTCGTCCAAGCTCATACAATTATTTTATTGTCGGTCGATCGGACGACGGGCGGCGTGTATCCGGACGATTTAGATATCCGGATTGATTCGGAATAATTTGATATTCGAGATTTGATATTCGATATTCTAGACAGCACTGGTATTATTCTGTTTTTTTCTTATTTGTAATAAAAACTAATTAAAAAGACTATTTTTCTAAAATCACAACATTTTAGAAATTATTTGTACTGCTCCAAAACAGTTTGGTGTTTTTTAAGAATTACGATGGCTCAATGCTCTTGATATGCTTTCAACAGAAAAAAAAAACGTGAAAAGAGTATTTTAGATTTTAACAATAAAGTCATTGAAGTATTTGCTGCCTCAAAACATAGAAAAATAGGTTTTACATGTAAACATTCTGACATGATTTTGCAGTTTTTGTTCCTACATTTTTTTTTTACATTTTTATTAAGGTTTAATATTGGGAGGGTTTAAACAGATGAATTCTACTCGGTGCAAAGTCAGGGTTTTTAAGAGAACCCGAATGCTCAAAATTTCTTCCTATCAAGAATTTTGAGGTTCTTGTTTTGTCTCTTTTTTCATATTACAGCAGTGATATAATAATCCACGAACCGCCACCACTGTCAGTAATAACAAAAAAAAAAACGTTGATACTTCTTTGAAGAGACTTTTGAAAACTCACCCGACACAACTGCCAACTTAAAATAACCGACTGATCTCATCATCATACTCCCATAACTTCAATAATAAGAACCTTAACCAATAAGCAACATAAAAATGAAGTGAAAATGAGTGCGACTTACATATTTTGACATTTTGCATCCTACCTGATGCAACAGCTGTTGGTGGATTTGTTGAGCGGTCGCGGCAAGGTTAGAGGTATGGGATGGGATGGGAGCAGGTTGTTGTTGTTGTTGCTGTTGTGTTTGTTGGGAAATCTGTTGCTGTTGTGGCTGCTGTTGTACTTGTTGAGATTGTTGCTGAAGTTGCTGTTGGAGCTGTTGCTGATGGTGCTGCTGTTGCTGTTGTTGAAGTTGTTGCTGCAAATGTTGATGCTGCGACGGCTCTAACACCTGATTCGTTACAGCCGGAGCCGACTGTGACTGAGTTACAGTTTGGTTCTGCGACAAGTGCCGTTGCTGCTGCTCGGAATTGAGTTCCAAGGAGGGGTTCGGCGATTGCAAATTGTCCCTGTGCATTTGGTGCGGCAGGGGCGAAGGGTTAACGGGGCTCTGCGACGATAACATGGAGGTGTCCGGTTTAGGAACCTCCTCTGTATTGACCTGACTATTGGCTGGCTGTTGCATGACAGGCTCTTTTGTCTCTTCTTTTACTTCTGTAGAAGGTGTTTCGGGCTGTACGGGCGCGGTTGAAGGTTCTTGAGCGGGCTTTTGCTGTAAGCATTGATTTAGATAGTTTATATAAATAAATAATGTCTTTATTAAGAATAATAACACTATTACATTATTAAATCTTAAAGGATGAATTCAAGCTTGTTTAGTCACTAAGCCGCTACTCTTAAATGAAGCGTACAGGGAAAAAACCACATATGTCACTTTTTTTTGAAAATCTCGGCAGAGGCGCCATTGAATTCTTCGAATAAAGACGCTTATTTTAGATTACTAAAACCGGGAAACAACCACCATAGTCTTGCGTAAATTAGTATCTAAAATATAACGTACCGTAAATAAAAACCAGCTTAGTCCAAAAGTCCAGGGAAAAAACCAGCGAAGTCATGTAAACAAACCAGCTGATGCAATATTCATTTTTAAAAAACGTGCCAGTATTATTGTAACCGCAAAAGTGTGACTTCTTTTTTGTCTGTGTGATTAATAATAAACCATTATGGCTAATAGTGATTTGGAGGGATCCGTTGAGAACAAAATTATGCCTTCAAAAAAAAGAAAGAGAACCGGTCGGATGTCAGAGGTCTCTAAAATGTTGAAGTTGTCCACTCATGAAGCTGGACAGCATTGTAATTGCTCAAGATTAAAGTACTTTGAGTTACTTAATGAGACGCAAAGAGCAGAAATATTGAGACATTTTAATGCTCTGAGCTCTCACGATGAGCAAAATTATTATTTAGCTGGTTTAATTACAGTCTTACCTGTCCAGCATAGAAGACCTCGTCATAACGAGAATACTGCCAGTTTCCATGATGCAAGTTATGCGTATCGAGTTCGAGTTCGCCAAAGCTTTTTGTTCCATTCATGGGATTACAAAAAATAAAATAAATTATATAAAGGAAAGCCTCAAACGAAGTGGTGCAGCTCTTAAGGACAGACGTGGAAAGCATAGTGCAACTCATAGGAAGCTGGACGACTTAACAAAAGGTTTGGTTTGTGACCACATCAAAAGTTTTAAGGGTCGTCAGAGCCACTATAGTCTAAAAGATACAAAAAAGACCTATTTACCAGAAGAACTTACAATCAAAAAGATGTTTCACCGCTTTAAGGAAAAGCATCTAAATGCTAAAGTCTCGTATGAAACGTACAGAACAATCTTTAATAAAGAATTCAATATTGCTTTTGGATACCCTAGAAGTGACACATGCGCAACGTGTGATAAATTTTAAATTAAGCTTAAAAGTTTGACTGATACTGATGAAATTAGAGAATTAACCGTTATGAACGAGTTGCATAAAAGAAAGGCTGAGGCGTTTTATTTAAGGAAAAGGCAAGCCAAAAAAGCTGCAAAAAAAGCAACAAAAAGGAAGCCAACTGCATTGATTTTGCAAAAAAAAAATTCAATTCCTAAAATTGCCACTAACGACGTGTATTATAGACGCCAATTGTCTATGTACGCCTTTAATGTACATGTCCTCTCTTCGGGTCAATCTATTTTTTTTATACCTATCATGAAGGAGAGGCTAAAAAAGGATCAAACAAAGTTGCATATTTTCTTCTCCATTTTATCAATAATCATTTAGAGGACGATGTTGAAGAACTGCAAATCCTCTGTGACTCTGCCGGAGGACAAAATAAAAACTTTACCATTTTTTGATTTATTCATTTTGTAGTAAACAACAAAATTCATAATCTGAATGAAATAAAAATTACATTCCCTATAAGAGGACACTCCTATTTGGAATGTGACAAAAATGTAGGATTGTGGGATTTGAAGAGCCCCTTTGAGGTCCTGGAAGAGTTCATTAGGCATTCCCGCTCCAAACCATCGCCGTTTGTTGTAGTGAGTGTGTCACAAAATATAATACTGGATTGGAAATCATTTTTAGACACAATATATTGCCAACAAAAATGCCCATTTAAAATCCAGATTTTGAAGGAAATAGTGACATCATCTGATCATAGCCGCCTTATCTATTACCGTTCAACATACAATGGACCAGTTTTGTCTGGATTAATACGAAAACGCTTTGACCGAAATTCAGCTTTAAGATGCGGAGAATTTTTGCTGCCCGTTCCGGTATACGATGGTAAGTTATAAGAAAGTTTTAAGTAAAAATGAGATGTATTAATTTTTGTAATTTTTTTACAGGTTCATTACCAATTCCAAAGGCTAAGTTTAACGACCTAATGGGCCTCATGAGGTTTTGCAGTCCAACAGCCGTGACATTTTTTCAAACCCTGGCTCATCTAATCTATTCATTAATTAATAATATCATCTAATCATTAATTTATAATAATATGTTGATAAATAAACATTAAAAATTCCAAAAAATTAAATCTTCTTTTTTATTTAAAAAATAAAAGCAGCTGGTTTTTGTCGGTTTCAGGTGACATTGCTGCTTATATACTTAGTTTTTCTAAACCAAAAAACCATAGTCATAATACTTTATAATAATATTGGCTTCTGTTTTATGTAAACTACATGTTTATATATTCGTTTTGGAAATAAAAATAATTGGTTTTAAACATTAAAATTCTCTCTAATGTGAAAAGAAAGGACATATCTGGTTTTTTCCCTGTACCCTTCAAATAATATATGCATTTATTAAATAAGAAAAAATAAATAAATACTAATACGTCCTCCTATACATATAATTATTACTACACTTCTTAAACTAATAAACCTTAAAATAACGTTAACGACACTTAACAGGGAGTCGTAGGGCACATTGTCAAAAGTCTAATTTTTTTTTACTAACTTGTTTGTTCAATTCAAGAACAAAGTCGAGCTGTTTTTTGGGATAATATATTTCATTTGCTTGTAAAAAATTAATTAATCGGCCCTTTAAACACTTCTCAACCACCTTGGAAAAATTATCAATAACACTGATGGGACGATAGCACCGTCTATAGATTACAAGTCAGACCACTTCCTATACCGCCCGTGTTAAAGCAAAATTGACCTTGAATCCCGCTGTTTGCTGCGTACGAGCGTTTACCAGGGTTTATCGTAAATATCGATGAAAGCAAATTCTGAGGCGCGCTGATTATTTTTATACGAGGAGTATTCATAAGAAATATTTTAAGTCATAAAATAGAACTTTTTTTATAGGACTGGAATGGAATGTGTTTATATGACAGTGTTTCTTAATTATTAACGTTTTTACACATTTTTTATATTAGCTTCACTTCTTTGCCTTTAAGTAGCAATGTTTGTATGTATGTATATAACAAATCTAAGAATTCTATTTAAACTATAACTTCTACTTGTCAGATTGTTTTCAAATTTTGTAGGTGCTTGGCTTTCGATAACAAGGACAGTTTTTAAAATGTTTTTGAGTTTCCCTTTTCTAAAATTGGTGTATCTAGAAGTTTTGATCAGTTCAATGAATTTGAACTTTATTTTTGATTTTTTTTTATTGGAAGCGTTTAATATGGCGGATTCAAAATGGCTGCCTTTTAAGTCAAATATAATATATAAGTGAATTTGAAAAAAACCTTACTTGTTGAATTGTTTAAATTTGCTACATTTTTAGGAGTGTTATCAAAAAATACAAGTTTTTACTTAATATTTGCACTTTTATGCTTACTTAAGCACTATTATGCTGATGATACTCAAATATATCTCTCATTTGAACCAGGTGAAAGTTCCCAAGCAGTGGCTGCCATTAATTATGACCTTGCCAGCATTTACGAGTTTTCTAAAAACCATTGCTTACAATTAAATTCTATGAAATCAGCATTTATGCTGTTTGGGGGCAAGGGTAGCCGTAAGAGTTTTGTTCAGTATTATAGGGACCTAATTCATATTAATAACGAGCCTATAAAACACGTCGAGCACTGCAAGAGCTTGGGTTTGATTCTGGAGTGACCTGCGATTCACGCAGCACGTAAATTCATGTATTTAAAGAGGATTTTTAAACCTTAAAAATATTTATACACATCGTTACGTTTTAAATAGAAAAACAAAAATTCTACTGTGTGATTCGCTGGTCCTATCACAGCTTAATCATTGCGATGCAGTATATGGTCCATGCTTGAGAACTGCTGAAGAGAGCAGAATTCAGAAACTCCAAAATGCGTGCCTTAGATTATTATATGGCATAAGAAAGCGCAACCCCATAAAACACAAGCTTAAGGAAACCAGGTGGTTGACTATGCACAACAGAAGGATTTTTCACGCATCTTCAATGTTTTTTAAAATAATTAATTTAAGATCTCCACCTTACTTATATAATAAAATAAAATTTCGCACAGATGTTTACAATATTAATACCCGGTATAAAGGAAGGCTAACACCTCCGCTTCACTCAACTGAAACTTACAAAAGATCATTTTCTTATCAAATTTCAAAAATTATAAATAGCTGCCAAACTAATACCGAAAACATTTTTAGCTTATATTCTGTAAAAAATACATTTTTAAGAAATTACTGCAGGAACAATAAAGGTTAACTTAGTGGTTTTTTCATTTCTTTTTTTTTATTTTGTACTTTCTTTTCTCTATTCCGATGATGATAACAAAAACAATTAATGCAATAGACTATACATTATGATATACATACATATAACAGACTGTATTTTTTGCTTTGTGATGTGTTTTGTTTGTGGGGTTGAATTTGTTTCTTTTTCCTTGTGTAGGCATATATGCTGTCTTTTTTTGCTGGTTGATGTACTCTTTATAATTTATATCGTTTATATTATTCCTATTTTGAAACTTAGTATAGTATAGATAATTAGGTTAGATGGAAGAACAGGCATTTAGATATCTGAATCTTTGTGCGCTGAATCTCGCCTTTAAACTATTATTAACCTTGTAATTATTGTATTTTTTTTTCTTAAATAAAAAGACCTTTATTATTATTATTATTATTATTATTTGTTGAAATTTTAGAGATGAATTAAAAAGTTAATTTTAATTTAAATTTTAAAGTTAAAATAAATAAACAATTAAAAAACACATTTAAACGCACTAAAAAATATAAAATAATTTTAATACGGTATGGGTTATTTTAATTTTTGAATTAGGTCGTTTTAAAAATACAAAAGCGCAAAAAAATAACAAACAATTATCATAATAAGCGCTAAATAAGTAGTTTTGTAAATTATATACTTTGTATTCATTTGTGGATATAGTAAATATATATAAAATATGTTATAATATCAAAATTTACCGGGTCTTAAACGCCTACATTGGTGGCCGACAAAAAAAAGTGGGGTGTGTTGGTTTGGGATAATAGGTTGTAAAATCGGATAAAACTATTCCAATAACATTAGAGGGAGAAAATAAATAATAAACTATTTTTTAAGATTGTAATGCTTTTATGTAAAACACAAAATACAGAACAAAATATTTAACATATAGGGATGAAATACATACTACTTTATTATTGGGTAATTATATTTATACAAGTAGTATGTAACCAAATTATTGTCTAAAACGCTACAAGCAAAAACTCGCTCGGGAAACGAATGCACACAAGTTAACGTGCTTGCGAAAACTAAACCCGGGTTCTACCCAGCCGATGCATGGCGAGGTGAGGAACGGGGGGTGGGGCAATCGATTTCAGGGCCGCTCGAGTGGTCTGACTTGTTGTAATCTATAGACGGTGACGATAGTAACTAATGTCAGTCTTATCACCAAATTTGGAAAGGTTTTGAAATTGCTATAAACTGTAACTAAATTTACTATATGAACCAATGAACCAATGATATAGGCAATTTTTTTTATATACAGTGAATTTGTTTCATCAATTCCAAGGGTAGAGTTACTTTTTAGAGAAAATATAGGTTGAACTATTTAATTTTGAATCATTGAAGATATGATATGTTGAGAATATTTAAATTTATAACTACGTTTTTTTATATTCTCAAGCATATTAATTCCTACGTTTATAAAATGATTATTGCAAAAATCCTTATTACTATTGGCTTTTATGCTGATTCTTCACTTTAATTACTTCTTGAGCCCCATTACTAGTAATTTGGTCTGTAGCTTCATTAATTATTTTATACATATAGGGTGTCCCTAAACAATCTGTACGAAATCCTAGGATATATTCCTAAGGTCAAAATAAGCCGTTTTAAAGCAACTTACCTTCACGTCCAAAGTTGCTTCGTTTCTTAGTTTAAAAAATAAAAATCGATTTTATTGTATTTTTTTAACATTTTGCGAAATACGACTTTGCAAATTGGTATTTAGGGTTTTTTTGGTATGAGAATCTCAAAAATGAGCTTGTTTTTATTGCATATATTTTTTAACGTTAAATTTGGGATTCTTCTCCCATCCCTATCAATACTAAGTAAAATAGGAAAGTAGTCCGTAACATCGGTATCTAAAATGAGAGATGATAATGATTATCTCATTACCACCTTATTTAAAATTCGAAAATTCTAGAGCAGTTTTAACTCGTTAAGGTAATATTAGTCGTTAAACAGAAATAATAAATGAGAAGAAATAAACAAAAAAAGTCACCTGCGGACGTGCAGCCGCTCTTTTCTTCTCCTGTTTTAAATGGTCCTCCTCCAGGTCCAAGTCCAGGATGTTGGTTTTCTCGCCCGCGAGGGCTTCCAGTTCGGGATCGGCGTACTCCAGGATATTAAAATCGGCTCCCATTTCGGCGAGTAGTTCGTCGTCATCGTCGCCCAGGCCTCCCAGTATTTCGCTGACCCCTTGAAGTTCGGCCATGGTACCTAAGAGACATTTTATCTTGATATATTATATTGAGAACTATTATTCAAATTTAAAGTTTTATTTATAAGTAGGTGGTACATTAAATAAACCAATTATTTGAGAGAAACCAGATAAATCCCATAAACATATGTAGTTCGGAGAAAACAAAAATAAAAAACTATTTTCAGTTATAGGTTGGGATGATAAAAATTTAATGATAATAATAAACGACTTTTTATTAAACTCGGCGAAGGGCAGTCAAAGCTGTTTGCTTAACCGAGCATACAGGAATCAGCAATACATAATATTATAAATTACATGGTATAAACAGTCCTAATTAGTAACAATAATTATGATAATGAGAAATTCACCAAATTCAATCCAAATATATTTAAAACTTCACAACCCTGGTATAGAACTATATTCGCTCAGCATAAACCCTTTTAAATAAATTGCTTTGGTATATTTAAAAGGGTATTTTGACGTGCGATACGATCATAAGTGGCGAATCTAAAAGTTAAATGATCTCTAAGATACTCAGGCGCTCCACTAGAGAAGCATAGAATCTTCATCTTTAAAAGAAGCTAAAATACAAAACGAAACATACGAACTTTGAAGTGGTATCATTGTTTATATATTTTGTTATCATTGTTTATCATTGTTATATGTGTTTAATGTGTTTTATATATAATATACTATATACCGTACTCCCTCATGTACTTGTACTTATTTACTAGTTAATAAATCAGTCCCATCTTACCGAGTTCCCTATTACCCACTAAGGACTCTAGTGTCCTTAGGATGATTGGTTTCTATTTTTTTTTTATTTCTGACCCTATCCAACAACTATCTCCAGTAATAGTGGATATTGCTTTCATACCTCTATCGCTACCATAATAAAATAATTTCAATAAGATACTACATAGATATCTATAAAAATCAAATTTGGCAACTATTTATAAATTACCTATTTTTATATTCTTAAAAATCTTCATTACACGGTATACCGCTAAATATATATTAAAAAAAAATCATTAATTTACTAATCTATAACAGCTACAAATATTTCTGTATTGAGCGTCTTTTATATGCATATCGCATTTCTTTTTCCATCTAAAACATAAATACCTAACAAAACAAAGTCCTATGTTAGCAAATATATAGGTCAGAGATGACAAGTCTCGCTGTGCAACTACATGCATTAAAAAATTCGGATTTATATTGTTTTCTTGTAGCATTAGGCTAAATTAATGCATTATTATTATTATAAAAAAATAAAGAAAACTTACCGGTTTCTTGTTCCAGTTTTTCTATTTCTGCTGTAACATTGTCTGGTATTTCTTGGTCGTTTGTCGCCTGGTTTGCCGTTTGTGAAACTTGGACCGCCTGAGGGTTAAAAGTTATTTAATATAAATAATATGAGAATAATAATGATAAGATAAGTTTGTGCCAAACAACAATGGTAAGTAACAACTCTAAAACCAAAATCCGACGGTACCAATAGTAACATTTGATTTAAATTTACGATTCAGGGAGCACGTCTACGGGTTATTACGAAGATCATATTCTACTATCAACATTTTATAATGGCCTTAGTTTTAATTTAAGAAAATCTCTGGGTAAGCCTCTGGTATTTTTTGATATTTAATTAGGCGTGTATTAATTATGGCCCTTGTCGGGATGTTGCTTTACGATGGTTCCCCTTTTCAAAGCTATGGTCAAAGTATAACTTCTAGTGTTTACTTAAGACAAAAGATTTCTTTTTATTCTGACGTTCATACGATACCTGTTTGACGGAATAATTCACTTATGCTTCCCAAATTTAAAAGTTGTTTTTTCAGAACCAGTTTTTTTAATAACAATAATACCAACCAATACAAATTAAGTTTCCGTCGATTATTCATATTTGGCCGATTAGTTGAATCTATATCTGAGCTAATAGGTAGAATTTTGCACTTTTTATACTCTATATTGACCAAAACTATTAAGCGTTGAAATAGCTTAGTACTAAAGATTCACAGAAAATATTGCGAGTACAGATTCGAACAGGCCAATCGAATGTGATAAAGTTTTGACAAATCAGAATTTATATAATTTACAACTAAAAGAGAAATATAACTGCGTACCGTCGACCGTAAAAGTAAGATTAACAATTTTTAATACATGAAGAAAAGTTAACAGTATAAACAGTATAAGGCAAAAGGTTATACTATGAAGCTACCTTGCGAGACACCATTAGTAGTGCCGAACTATTTTTAATTTAAAACAGAAAGATAGCATGTGTCTGTTTCCACAGAACTAAAAAATAGAAGTTTAATATACATTCATTTAAAATATGTATAATAAAAGGAAGTATCAATGGACAGCAAAGCTAGATCATATTATGTATATTAACGGAGTCAACAAATCGTTTTTAATTAAAATATCAAAAAAAAAAAAAAATCTAAACTTTAAGACTCGACTTTAAGAAAAAAAAAGTTATACCCAGCTAACCCCATCGATGTCAGATCTAAACCAGGTATCTTTCACCCCAATGACATCACAATTACTATACTAAGTCCTATAAAGGTAATAAAACTTACGCTCACTTTGCCGTGCGTTTACATAACAACTTACTTGTTGACTGGGCCTCTGAATAACACTTTGGACTCCACCGACTGCCAAGCGAGCGTTGGGAACGTTGGAATTTTGCTCCAGTGCGGTATTCTTGGCTTGTAGTTGCGCCTGTCGTTGCAGGAGCAATTCGTGGTGTTCGATGGTGCCCGGGCGTGGGTCTGCGAAACGTAACGCCGCGCCCACCTGCAGTTGCTGCTGCTGCTGCTGCCCGTGACCCGCCATTCTCTGGATAATATAAAAAAATCAATTTTCACATCATGAAATGACGGAGAAACTTACGGGCTGATGTTGCAAAATAAGTCTTAACCGTGGATCGAGATTGGCAAGTCGACTCTCCATTTGCTGAATGCGAATGTTGGTGCCGGGGCGCACTCCAAGCGACAACGGTATTCTTGGCCTGGTTGATCCGGGGGGTAAAGGTTGCCTACATTAAAACATTATGAATTCTGGAAAAAGCGGCGTCATCATTATTATACCTAAAGGTCATATCTTCGCCAGTTGCTGTGCCAACGACCTCGGCCGCATTGGGATCGGCGGGATTCCAAATCCTTTGCGGTTGTTTACCTTGCAGCTGTTGCTGGTGCTGTCGCTGCAGTAAGTCGCGCAATTGTTGAGATATCTCCGGCTGATTTGGTCGGGCTTGCTAAACGTCAAAAATAACTTATACATATTTCTTTGTTGGGTGTTCATGCGTTGTCAGGCAACAGAAATTTATTAAATTTAAAGAGAGAAAAAGCAAAACGCGTGTTATTCCTCTTAGTTAGAGGAATAACACGCGTTTCACTCTTTAGTGAGTTATTGCAAGTCAATACGCTGACATTCGCATGTAAGAGCTAAGCTCTGATTTTCAAGGAAGATAATTACCTGTAAGACAGGACGAGGTCCAATAAACGGTGGTTGTGCGACCTGTTGTCCAAACGAGTCGTTGCCTACCGAAACGTCCATTTTAGGCAAACCCGCACTGCTTGCATTATTATGATCGCTAAGACTATCGGATTCAAATTGTTGTTGTTGTTGCTGCTGAGTAGGTTGATTGGGAGTTTGGAATTCGTGGATCGGGGACTGTGAAGAGGTTGGGGTACGGATATTAGTTGATGGGGATAAGGGATGGGCGAATGGTGGCGATTTTATACCGATAAATTGTCGGGCAGATGGTGAGGCGGCCGGACTGGTCTCTTGCGCGCCCGTAGACACTTGCAAAGGACTGGTTTGGTTTCCTTGCAGGAACTGCGACGACGGATCGGAGATTGACCGTTGAACTCTTGTTATTGCTGAAAAATGAGTGTAGAGTTAGATAAAAATTATATTCAAAGCCTATTAGAGAGATGGGATGAGGAATAATTCCAAATAATAAAGTTTTTGACCTCCTTTTTGGCATGAGAACTGATCTGAGACCCTGGAATCACTGACGATCGCAATGAATTGATGGTTCACGTCTGTGATCGGTTCAACTACATACGAAAAGTAACATTTCAAAATGATTCAAGGCATATTAGAGAGGTGAGATGCGGTAGAATGCGAAAAAATGCACTTTTGACCCCCTTTTTGCCATGAAAACTTATCTGAGACCCTGGAATCATTGACGATCGCAATGAATTGATGGTTCACGTCTGTGATCTGTCCAATTACATACGAAAAGTACCATTTTAAGATGATTCAAGGCATATTAGAGAGATGAGATGCGGTAAATTGGGAAATAATGCACTTTTGACCCTCATTTTGCCATGAAAACTTATCTGAGACCCTGGAATCACTGACGATCACAATGAATTGATGGTTCACGTCTGTAATCGGTTCAATTACATGCGAAAAGTAATATTTCAAGATGATTCAAGGCTTATCAGAGGTGAGATGCGGTAGAATGCGAAAAAATGCACTTTTGACCCTCTTTTTGCCATGAAAACTTATCTGAGACCCTGGAATCACTGACGATCGCAATGAATTGATGGTTCACGTCTGTGATCTGTCCAATTACATACGAAAAGTACCATTTTAAGATGATTCAAGGCATATTAGAGAGATGAGATGCGGTAAATTGGGAAATAATGCACTTTTGACCCTCATTTTGCCATGAAAACTTATCTGAGACCCTGGAATCACTGACGATCACAATAAATTGATGGTTCACGTCTGTGATCGGTTCAATTACATGCGAAAGGTAACATTTCAAAATGATTCAAGGCATATTAGAGAGGTGAGATGCGGTAGAATGCGAAAAAATGCACTTTTGACCCTCTTTTTGGCATGAAAACCTATCTGAGACCCTGAAATGACTGACAATCACAATGAATTGATGGTTCACGTCTGTGATCGAATCAATTACATGCAAAAAGTAACATTTCAAAATGATTCAAGGCATATTAGAGAAATAAGATGCGGTTGAATGCGAAAAAATGCACTTTTGACCCTCTTTTTGGCATGAAAACCTCTCTGCGACCCTGAAATCACTGACGATCACAATGAATTGATGGTTCACGTCTGTAAACGGTTTAATTACATGCGAAAAGTAACATTTCAAGATGATTCAAGGTATATTAGAGAGATGAGATGCGGTAGAACGCGAAATAATGCACTTTTGACCCTCTTTTTGGCATGAAAACCTATCTGAGACCCTGAAATCATTGACGATCGCAATGAATTGATGGTACACGTCTGTGATCGGTTTAATTACATGCGAAAAGTAACATTTCAAGATGGTTCAAGGCATATTAGAGAGATGAGATGCGGTAGAACGCGAAATAATGCACTTTTGACCCTCTTTTTGGCATGAAAACCTATCTGAGACCCTGAAATCATTGACGATCGCAATGAATTGATGGTACACGTCTGTGATCGGTTTAATTACATGCGAAAAGTAACATTTCAAGATGGTTCAAGGCATATTAGAGAGATGAGATGCGGTAGAATGCGAAAAAATGCACTTTCGACCCCCTTTTTGGCATGAAAACTTATCTGAGACCCTGGAATCACTGACGATCTGTTTTATAGTCTTGCTAATATTTTTTTTATTTTAGCCATGTAATTAGGTACAGATTTAATGTTAATTATACATTTATAATTATTCTATTTTAAAGTAAAGAAAAGAAATCGTTATTCTCATTAATTTAGGAAGTAATTTATATAATTTTTTTTGTATTATACAGGTGACTTGGACTGGACCCCTTGCCCTCCGGATTTGATGATTTTTGTCTTTTTTCTGTAGGGCTATTTGAAGAGTAAGGTGTACGCTAGCAAGCCGAAGGATATTAAGGAACTAAAAGTTAAAGTAAGAACAGAAATTGCTGCTATTACGCTTAAAATGTTGTCATGCAAAATGCTTGAAAATGAGCCGATTTTTGTTTGTCGAATGAAGCACTGCGTCGAACGAATGATATTTTAAATAAACCACGTTTATCTGTCCAAATCGGCCAGTTATGCAACTTGGCCACAATTTAATCGACACTGTATCTTTTAGCGATTTCTAAGTTTTTATAATCCTAAAGCTGCCTAGTTCTCAAGCCCCGATTATGCTCACATTTGATAAGGTGACGTTCACCGTTAAATTGAACTTACCTTGTACCCGTTGCTCTTGTATGACGTGCTGCTGTTGCTGAGCCTGTTGCTGTCTAAGCGCCTGCAACTGTTTCCACTGTCTCTCCTGTTCAGCCTCCCGGGCCGATTTTTGCTGTTGCGAAATTTTCTCCTGTTCCTGTAGAATAATTATTAAATTTTATGCAACCGTACGGGATAACACAACGGATGTTTTTAGTGAAGGTCGTTACTTATTATAAATGCAATGCTCGTTTACAAGATGATCCACTTTTGGGCGTTTTACTGGTTTTAATATCTACCCGTGTACAAATACGGATCAACTTTTAGGTTAAGAGTCAACGTTTATATAGAGTGTTTTAATATTAAACCATAACAGATGGTCTCTAATGATGATATCACTAAATGATGATATTTACGTCTGAAAGTACCTACTTGGAATAATTAAATTAAAAATTACTAATATTATTAATATTATAACACCCGATATCATTTTTGCACTTGTATAGTTTGCTCCTGAGTAGTGTGGGACTATTAAAGCGAATAATTCATCGGGATATATAATAAAAAATAAATGTTAAGACATTTTCTAGGTTCAACTGTATAATGAAACATTTAGTGAAAAATCCCTGAATAAAAAAATTATTCGCTTCAACAGTAAACTGATTGCCATTAAACCCTCTACATTAGAATTATACTGCTTCAAGTAAATAGATTAAAAGCCAAACACAAACATGAGAATACACCATAACACCAATAAAATATAACAAAGGCATGCAGTACAGTTATATTATTAAATAAAAAATAATAATTATTGCCCAAAACAACGGAGAAACAAAGTACAAAACTACGAATATATTAAACAAAGCTTAAAAATTGGTCGGAGGGAGGGTGGTAGAGGAAGGCAGGAATGCGCAAATGAGATGGCTACAAAAAGAAATAACGGCCTCTTCAATCAAAAAATAAATTGATACAAAATTTGCAATACACAACAAGCTTTTTCTTCTTTGACTTAATGTTGAGAGTATTGGTGAGACACTACGGTGTTTAAAATTCGTATAAAAGTTGTCATCATTATATTATTAGTTTCGCTTTATAATGTTCAAGTAACTTGGAAAATTGCTACAGTTGAGTGAGTTCACTTAAGGATATCTTGAATTATCTGCACCTTTAAGATCACTCAAATTTACTCATTTTTCATTAAAAGCACTTTATGATAGTTTAGAATAGATATATGAGGTTAATTTTCAACTTTCCGTTCTACATTAAATGTCTACATCGTTTAGTATCTCAAAAACAAGGATAAGTTAAACGAATATTGAATCTCATAAGAGCCATGTTTTTACTCAGACGAATAGAAAACTTATAAATCCAGCATAACATCTTTCTACTACATGCGGAAATTTTTTTTAAATATATACTGTATTCTAAGTATTAAGCAGTTTAGTTTCCTTTTCTAGTGGTTTGTCAATACACTGCTTACACTCATTTGGTCGTGTTCGATCTTAAAATCTCAACATTTATGTGAACTTTCTTATTTAAAATCGGTCCAGGATATCCCCTTTTAATTTTTGAATATGTTCACAGGGGTTCACTTGGAAGACCTTTCAGTCAAATAATTTATTAGCTAATATCAAACGGATTCCACAAGACCTCGATTTTCTCAGAATTACTTAACCTGCACTGGTGCTGACAAAAATTCATCATTTGGAAGGTCATGGAAATTTTGGGAATGCTCCATTTTTTCCATTGAACTTTTTATAATTTTTATGGCGACCTTGATAAGATCATTTTCTGAAAAAGCTTGACATTATCTTCTTTGGTACGAATGTTCGAGCTTATCATCGACTGGAGATGCAATCAAGAGTACATCATCTGAGTATCTTAGAGTATTCAGGGAACTACCATTTTACCGTACCGGACGTTAATTTTCCTAATTAAAGGCTTGCTTCTCTTTTGATTGGTTCGTGTTTAGATGGTCATCAAGTTGTATTGTCATCATTTTTGTACTCTATATGACTCTATTCTGCTATCAAACAGAGCTTCTTCGACACTTTACTTTTACTTTTTACACACGTACTTTTACATTGCCTAATGCCTTCTAGTAGATTATTTTCATTTGTTTTTTCTATTAATATTTAAAGTGTGCACAAGCGATCGCAGGTCCCATATCTCTTTCTTAATCCTGCGTATTCCACAGGTGGTTGTGTAATTTTTTATCACCTTTTATTTCTTTCATTTCATTTCTTATAGTTTTATTTAATTGTATTCCTTTAATTTTTTTTAAAGCATTTCGCGGGACTTTGTACTAATTTTAAGCTGTTTTTGCTGTTGATTCATTAATTGATTAATTCATTTAATTGGCGCTCTTCTAAATACAAGTCACTAGCTTGTTTCAGTTAATGTGTACATTGCTCTGTAGTTTTTTCTCTCTTGCTTTAGATCATTGGTTTCTCTGTAAGCCCAATTGATTATTTTCTAATTTTTTTTTCAATATTTATAATCAATAAAAGACCTTTATTATTATTATTATTAATATTGTTTGTCGGTATTTTTACACTTAGTAGTCTACGGACGCTGTCAATCAATCAATATGGTGTTTACTTTATACTGTGACGACTTGGACAATTTTCTTCTTTTTTTTTTCAAATCCCTGATGCCTAACGTGTATGTGCATTTGTTCGTTAATGTTTCAAAAAAATGCCTCTGTCTCTTCATCGTCGTATATTGATGTTGGAGCATAGACCTGTATAATTTAAACTGGAAATCCTTAACGCCATTGCTCAAGTTAATAATTACAACTGCTACTCTTTCTGTGCAAGTGTTATACGTAGCTGAAAAGCTACAAGTAGGTAGGCACATTGTTGGACTGCAATTTTGAATCAAATGAAGTAAATGCTTTATTTGGTGTTCCCCAAGAATCCCACTTGGAGCCGTTACTTTTTAATATTTTCATCAATGATATTGGGAGTTGTTTCGTGAATACTTGCTATCTGAAATTTGCAGATAATCTCATATTTGGATGATTGCCTCAAACTTGATGAACCGCTAATAATATGATCTTATATACCAATAAATGTCATTCCACACGTTTCACTAGTGGTACAGGTCAGCTTAATCATATGTATACTATTAATAGCAATCATCTGGAAGTGTTATCTAGTGTAACACATCTTTATATAACTTTAGACTCCCATTTACATTTCTCTCTTCCGATCAAGGCTATGCAAATGCTGAGTTTTATTAAGAGGTGCCCAGGACATTGCTTCGATATTAACTGGTTCGTCCTCACCTAGAGTAGAGTTCATGTACTTGGTCACTTCATTATAACAATCACATCAAGATGATTGAACGAGGTTAGCAAAAAAAATCTAAGATACTTTGCTTTTAAAATAGTTCCACTGCCACTTCCCATTATCTATCACGAGTTCGAATTTAATATCCATACTCTCCAAATTCGTCGTAAACATCGTTCATTTTCTATGACATCTGGATCGAAATTGGTTCGCCCGTTCCTTACAGACAGACATCCTCATTGTGTGCATGTCTTTTTTTATTAATATTTTTCTTATTGGTTTTTCTTGATTTTTTTTATGTTTTTACATTCCTATTCAAATATCGGTTCTTTTAATTTTGTTTCATAAATATTTAAAATGTATTGCAACTGGAATGTAAATTATATTTACTGATAGTGCACGCAACCGGTTGTTTTAATCGAGAGACACTCCTATTTGTCATAATAAAATAACTGAACACAAAAATGTAACTCGATTGTAAAACTGACAAATAAAATCTTTTTCGATTCTCTGCCCAAGCATTTAGGTTTAATAAGTCTAAATTCAGTTTTTCTTGCACTGTATTTAAATTTTCGCAGCTCACAGGTATGTATATTTGGGAGTCATCAGCATATTGTTGTAATCTCGAGTACTTCATTGTTTCCTGCATATCTGACACATATATTGAAAAAAGCAGGGGTGAGAGTATCGACCCCTGGGGTACTCCTCGATTACAGGGCATAAATGTGGAGACTTTGTTTTCAGAAACCTGATTAACGACCACACAACTCTGTCGATTATGTAGATAATCCTTTAAAAAATTGATACCCTCAAGTGACACACCAAAAAATTGTAATTTTGCTAATAATAATTCGTGATTTATGGTATCGAAGGCTTTACTGAAGTTAGGTAATGCCATACAAGTAAAACGATTTTGTTCCTCGTTAATTCTTATGTCGTTTAATAAGTTTACTAAAGCCGTCGAAGTGCTAAAATTTTCCCTAAATCCAGATTGGCAAACCGGAATTATATTAAAAGATTCGGCAAAACTAAATATCTGATTATAAATATGTTCCTCAATGACCTTAGACATAGCTGGCAGTATACTTATTGGTCTTAAATCTGAAATTTCCTTTGGCTCTACTATCTTAGCTATAGGCTTTATGATTGCCTTTTTCCTTGGACTTATGATTGGATATTTTTGTTGTAAAATGCATTCGTTAATAATATTGACCAATGGATTTAAGCAAAACAACTATACTATCGTAACGCGAAAATATTAATGTTTTTATCTAATATCGTTATGATTTTTATTCAATGTGTAGTGTAGGTTAGGTTTTTCTGCTCTTGTTTCTTGCTTTGTAAATTAAACAACTCGATCCAAAAGCTAGCCATTCTTGCCAAAATATTGTTCTTCCGGCAAGACTTTCCAGGTCTCCCTTACAAGGAACTGTAGAGACCTACAGTTTTAAGCGACCACGAAATAGCATTCAGTAAACCGTAGTGTCTCCAAATAAATTAAGACAATACTTAAAAAAATAATAATTAAAAAAAAAAATAAGGTAAGAAAAGAAAATTCATTCCACACCAATCTTAGGTTAATTCTCACCGGTTGTTGGGTGTCATAGCTCTCCTGACAGAGAGAGGGAAGAGTACGCATTATTTCGGAGGGCGTTAGTACCCGGATCTGTTGATCCGCGGAGGACGGTGAGGAGGACGAGGAGGGCGAACCCTGCTGGACGACAGAGTGGGCGGTACGGGACAGTAGGACCGCGTGGTCGCTAACGCAAGGACCCGGTTGGTAGTTGGGGTTAACGGTCACATTGGGGGCGGGGCCTACGCGATCCCCCGGACCGGCAAAATGGCCGTGCACCGTGAATTGCTGATGGGTGGGCGGCGAGGAGCGGACGGGAGGACGATGGGTGGGCGGCGATGGTGACGAGGAGGTGGACAAGGAGACATTATTATTATTATTATTATTATTATTGGTTGGTACGACAGACACCGAGCAAGAAGTGGAAGCGTGGGTTAGTGGTTGTTGTTGAACAGAAGACGGTCTCTGTGTAGTAGTGCACACCTCGGTAGCTATGGGGTTGTTGTACTGCGTCGAAGAACCCGGTCCGACGCCGGGGGCGGGTAAATTGCTCATCGGAGGGGGCGGTTGTTGCGCCACGGGGGCGGGCAGCTTCGCGCTACTCGGTGCGGCGGTTACGGGGGCGGTAGCGGGTGTTTCTTTGCTGTTCTGTGACTATATTGGAAGGAAGGCGATAGCACATAAATATATACAATGGAGTTAGCATAATATACTTCAAAAATCATTTGTTTTTGGTTGGTGTGCTGCTTAAAAAGAGACTTGATTTACATTCGGCGCATATGCATAAATCGTCGAGTCGCTAGACTGTGTGTGTGCCTAATCTTATTGCGTTATTATAAATTTCGAATAACCTCGAAGCCAAGGAGACTGGATATAAGGAGACTGATCTAGGCGCTTACCAAATGAGGTCACGTGTATGCAAAATTGAACGATAACTGGCCGTTGGTCAGAAGTATAGGTCGCTCTGATTGGTCAATGCACGGTGTTCAAAAAAGAGAGTTTCTTTATTGAATTCTTGATTGAACGTTAAGGTCTAAGTACAACAGGTATTTATTAAATATGCAGTAGATTTTTAGGACTTTTTTAGCGACTTTATATATATTGTTTTATATTTGTATATATTGTATATATATTGTTATGTTTTGTTAAAACTGTTTTATCCTCAGTGTTATCTCTTAAAAGCATTCTATTGGACTTTGTTAATAGTTATACTCTATTTCAGAAGTGTGTAGAGCAATAAAACCTCATTAGGTATGAAAAAGTGGTACCTGGTGATCCACCAATATTTTATGCCACTACCTTAGTTGGGTATTAGTTTCAATGTAAAATTCTTTCTTTTCGTTGATTGCAGGTAGTGCCACCCGGTTTTGGGTCAATTTATGAGTTTTGCCCATTGTTACCCACTGATAAACATTGAAAACGGTTCGCCAAAGGCGTGCAACTGGGACTTGTTTTTTACCTTATAATTAATGTACTTAAATGCTATTTTATTTTAGAAAGTTACTTTTGTTTAAATGGAATAATATATTTTTTTCACAAATTTATTGAACATAATATGTAGAGTAAAACAGTTGAAAATGTCACTTTTGGATCTGGCACTTTTTGAACAGTGTATAACAATTTTAAATTATAATAGATTGTAGTCTTCTTCGTCATCTGACGAACTGTCATCACCTCTTGACATTATAATTAAAGGATCGACTGTCTGATCGATGAGGTTGTCAAGATCCCACATTTTGTCCTCTTGCTTAATTACATGCTGGACTGCTTTTCGCCAATTCTCTGGTGTCGCTTCCGTAATGGCTTGATCAAACAGTAGCTTAACATCTTTCATTTTAAAAGTCGTGTTTTGTCTTGCTACAAATCCTTTTACCTGCGCCCATATCAGTTCTATAGGATTTAGTTCGCAATGATATGGCGGTAAGCGCAGTACAGTTATATTATATTTTTCGGCTATATCTTCCACGGCGTATTTCATGAAACGAGTTTTGTGTAAGTTTGCTATTGCCAGCAGTTCTTTTTTTATCAAATTTGCTTCAAACGCAATACCTTTTGCAGTCAGCCAATCGATAATTTCTTGCTTTCTCCAACTTGAAGTTGGCGTCTTCTCTATTCGCCGTGAATGATAGCTTGCGTTATCCATAACCACCACCGAATTAGCCGGAAGAAATTTTATCATTTCACCAAAATAGTCCTCGAAAACGTCTGAGTTCATGTCTTCATGGTAATCTCCTGTGCGAGTCGACTCAAAGGTTAGCAGACCTTCTTTTAAAAATCCCTCTTCGCTTCCAATATGTGTGATTATAAGTCTTTTTCCTTTTCCCGAAGGTACTTTAATACCCGTAGACAGGCCTTCTATGAAAGCTTGGCGAGCACTGGTTATATTTTTGTCTTGCCACATTTTTTGGACTATATAACCTTCGTTAATCCACGTCTTATCAAGATAAAAAACTTTCTTTTGCTCCCTGCGGTACTGCTTGATACTTCTCAAGTATTGTCGTCTCCAACAAACAATTTCGTCGCTCTCCAGTAAAAGTGCTTTGCGGTTATGCTTTTCCCAGGCAAAATCCATATTTTTTAAAGTTTTCCATAAAAGTTTTCTACTTATCAACGGAATACTGTCATCTCGGCCAAGCTCCATTAAAATTTTGTCTAGGGTGGGTATTTCCTTTTTAAAATAAAAAGAGTGAACTTTTCTTCGAATTATACTTTTAGCATTTTCATCAAGGACTTTTGTAGGTCGTCCTGGCTTTTGCTTGGGAGATTCCACTTGACCTGCTAATTTTCTTTCCCGCAACAATTTGAAAATGGTGGACTTTCCAATTTCACTCATTCGAGAACATTTTTCAACAATTTCTTGCACAGTAAAACTAGGGTAATCGTGTTTTATGCAATCATGTACATTTAAAATAATAACTTTTTCACTCAGCGATAGTGGAGAATTTTTAGTACATCTTTTCGTTGGACTGAATACCTCCATTTTTTAAATATTGGGATAATAATATTGTGATTACACTACAGCGTAGCAGTGACTACTAACGTTTAAAATATGATTTAAAAGTATTTATAGTCTGTATATATTACCTGACCCCATTTTTGCATGTTACAAAGCGTTAAAAGATAGGTACCTATACAAAAGGATTAAAAGTATTTATTTTGTATTTAATCTCTTTCAAAATAAAGGCATTTAATCCGTGAAAATTAAATTCATAAATATTATAAGTACCTGCGCCTATGAACTACCACGAAATGTAGCCAAACAGAACGGAATTCCCCAGTTTATTGCTCTATACACTTCTGAAATAGAGTATAAAGATGACGACCTTAATATCCGGCGAATTGGTTAAGTGTGCTGGCCAGTTTTTGCATTGGACGTACAAAGAAATACTTGAATAAAGTTATTTATTTAAATTTGTCAGTTAAAAATGGACGCACACTAGTCTTGAAATTTAAAAGTCAACTAACTGTTTATTTTCTTAGTCAAAATTACTGCCGCTTACTGTAAGGGGTCTACTATGTTTATTCGGCTTTTGGCTTCATAAGTAACCGATCTCCTAAACATACACTTTAATATTTTTTGGCATGTACTTTATGCCCAAATAAACGTATTATTTCACTTGTTAGGTGAATGCTTTGTAGTACAGGGTTTTGCAGAAAAACAATCAGGGAATTTCTGAACGAGTAATTAAATATTGCAAGTATTATGTGTTTGGGAATGACTGGTGCGTGCTGTATGACTTGTTAATGGCAAAAATTAGAACCGAATACAGTCGGACAACTCGACGCTTTACGAATAAGTGAACCTCCAATAATTCATAGGCATTAAATGATCAATTGTCTTAATTTAAGCAACACTTACAATAAAACCGGCAGGTTTACGACAGGTTACGTGAGACAACCATGCCCGTCACACAAAACGTCAATAAAATCGGGTTGCAAGGATCTTTTGGGTTAGTAACAAGAGTGACGGGGACTATGCATCTCTTTAAGCTCGACAATGCATGCTTTTGTTATTCGCGTTTTAACATATTTTTAATAAACCAATAATGATGAAATTCTGTGAATAAAAAAATTAAATTATTGCATTCTAATTGTCAAAAGACAAGACATTTCGTTTGATTTAAAACTCGTGATTTTATATGCTTGGGCTTTTAGTAAAAAAGCATTAAGTCGATAAGCACATAATATATAGATTTCAAAAAGAAAAAGATAATGACCACGATCATTAATGAAATCGAACTGTAAATACCCAAAGGTTAGTGAAAAAACGGATTACCTGCTGTTGCTTTTTCATACGTAACTGACTTCGATTATCTCGTGCTTGTTGCAGGTACGGAGCCTTTTGTTCTTGACTAAGGGTCCGCCATTTTTTAATTATCTGCTTATACCTGGTAAAAAACAAACTCGGTTTACACGAATCTATTCGAAAATATAACTTTTTATTTCAAATTGCCACTTTACCTATCCGACCAGACGGGAAACTCGGTTTTCCACTCCGGTTGGTTCATATTGGCATAAAGGACCGCTGATATTGTAGCCCCGCTGCCCAGACCCTCGTCCGCCTTCATTTTTTCCGAAGATCGTTGGTTATAGGTGGACGTCACGTTTACGGTAGCGTTGTCCATGTCCAAACCTTCATTTACGTTCACCCACGGGCTGGGAGGTTCGGAGAATGCGGGACTAAACTGAGGACTACTGGAAAACGATAAATTACCAAGTTAGAAATGGGAAATCACATAAGACTTTAAGTATATAATAAATTTCGTATA
The DNA here is from genome assembly GCF_022605725.1 of Anthonomus grandis grandis. Taxonomy (NCBI): domain Eukaryota; kingdom Metazoa; phylum Arthropoda; class Insecta; order Coleoptera; family Curculionidae; genus Anthonomus; species Anthonomus grandis. The sequence continues at coordinate 3,735,976 of NC_065560.1, forward strand.
ATTGGAAAAAATACATTCCAATACTTTCCACGTGCCTAGTTAAAATATATTAATGGTGTATTAAAAGCAAATGTAATAGTGATAATTTTGATTAAGTCAATAACTCTTCTCCATCAATTAAATTTACCTTTGACCAAGCAACAAATAACCAACTTCCATTGTTAGATACTCTTAGAATTTAATAATTATAGAAAAGATACAAATACTTTAATGTACATAACTAGAAACTCTAACTATTTTTTTAACATAAAGTGGCTAGCGTGTATTTCTTGTTAAAATTTTTGACGCGTAATAAAATCCAAATTTGTCGTTTCAATGATCTCGCTGGGTCTTTAATCTACACTGCCTGAAATCATAATTGGGTTTAACTTTTACTTAAACTTAGCCACTTGATGTTCTAATAGTCCGTTTTTATTCCATTTTTGACTTTAATTTTTTATTAATTCCACATAGTTAATTTTCTTTTGCCAAATAACAGAATATTGTTTAAATCCTTTTTCAAGGCATTTAAACCAGTTTATAAGTCCATCCGGGCAACTGAAGTATTTTTTAACATCTTCCAGGCTAATTAAAATCATTTTTCTAACCAATTGAAGTCCTTTTAACCTCTTCCAAGAGGTTGACGTATCTATTTAAGACTACTGGAATTTATTCTAACTTCCAGGCAAGCAATTCCGCCTTTTTCGAATCTCTTCAGGCATATAAAGTTATATAATTAACTTCTTCCAGGCAATTGTCCTTTTTTACAAACAGTTCAAGTAATTGTTAACCTATTCTAGGAAGTTGAAGTGCTTTTTCCAGTGCTTTTTCCTTTTTTAACTTTTTTCAGACAATTGACTTCTTTGACGCGTAAATTTGATCAAATAAAACTGAAATATTCTTAAAGGTTGCCCTGTGCTTCAGTTTACTAGCATTTTTTATTATATCAATGCTATAGGTTTCAAATAATTTATTTTTAATGAGATCGGAATTATATTTGGCCACTCTATTAAAGTGAATGTGCGTGGTTTCGACATCGGGACAAATTAAATTAATAATATCAATAATGTTGTTCCTTGTTGATTCTTACCCCTTTCCAAAAGGTTCAAGATTGTTCATTTCCCTTAAAGAGAATAATATTATTTTTGCGTTTCTGGCGTTCATTAAGCCAGGATATTAGTTCTTCAAAAGTAGAAGAAAAGTCCAATGGATTTTCCATGTTATTCATATGTTGCCTCTAGCTTTGAAATATTTATAACTTCACCATCTCTTTAATGGCAAAATGGTGATACAAATGACGATGGGAATATCAACTATTTTGTTAAAAATATTGGATACTAAGTTGTAATTAACCACAACAGTTCTTTGCTTAACACATTCCTAAATAAACAATTAAATAACTTCACTTTAATTATTGTGATGTGGTTTATGGTCCCTGTTTAGCGAGTTCAGAGGGCCTGGTTGAGGTTTGTATCTGGTATAAGAAAATTCGACCTAGTTATTCGCAAATTAAAACCTTCAAATTGGCTTTACATGGAAAACCGTCGTAAACTTCACATAGTGGCTTTGTTTTATGCTTAAATTTTCAACAAAAGCCCTCAATATCTTAACCAAAAAATTAAATTTAGATCCGAAGTTCATACCTTAAAGCAGCCTAAATAAAACCAGCATCATTCAAATACCGTTAAAAATATTGAAATGAAAATATTCTTCTAAACCAAAAATTGTATAAGTATGCAAATTATATCATTAAGGTGCTATAACGTCAGATTATTGCTTTGTATTTTATAGATATACATTATAGCCCTAGGGAGTACATTTATTATCAGTTGAAAACTGCCATACACTCCTTTTTGTGGTAATAACTACACTTACGTATTCCTTTGTAGCTAATTAAAAATAATTTGTGTGTTATCTATTATCCCTGTCAAACAAACCAATTTATTATTATCATTATTATAATTTACCAGTTAGAGATCCAAGAGCACAAGCACATTGCTAATTATCAATATATATTATAGTCAATTGTATAGTTTAATTAATGTTTAAGCTAGGTTCAGTCATGCTTCCCTGTACATTAGTAAGCTTCCCATTAGTTACATATTTAGTAGAAAAAGCTACTTGTGAATAGTTTTAGTTCAGATTTAAATTTCTCCCAAGGATGTTAACAAAATCAACCCTATAATTAAAATTAGCTTATTAAAAAGGTTTTTTTTTGCTTTTATTTTCTAAATTCTGACTAATTATCACAATATACAAAAAAGTAAAGTTTCTAAACTTATAGCCGTATCACCAGGCACATAGCCAAAACTGTATTAAAGATTCGTTAATTTTGGCCATTGCAATAACGGATTTGTGAGCTGGTGCATTGTCTTGATGAAACAACACTTTCTGCTTAACCAAATGCAGCCGTTTTTGCTTGATTGCTTTGCTCAAACGTTGCAATAAGTTCGCATAATACTCGCCGTTGATAGTTATACCTTTTTCAAGATAGTCAATGAAAATTATCCCTCGCGCATCCCAAAAAACCGACGCCATGGCCTTGCCTGCAGATGAAACGGTTTTCGCCTTCTTTGGAGCCGGTTCTCTCTTTTGAGTCCATTGTTTTGATTGTTCCTTTGTCTCAGGTGTGAAGTGATGTGAGGACCCATGTTTCATCCATGGTTATGAAACGACGCAAAAATTCTGCTTTGTTGCTATTAAATTTCGCAAAAACACTCAATTGAAACATCTTCACGACACTGTTTTTGCTCGAGTGTGAGCAAACGCGGCACCCATCTTGCACACGGCTTTCTCGTGTCAAAATTTTCAGTTAATATGCGATGTACCGCACTTTTTGAAATGCGTACTATGCCAGCTAGCTCGCGCACTTTCAGTCGACGATCATCCAGTATCACTCTGTGAATTTTCTTTAAAATTTCTGGAGTCGTCAGCTCATTTGGTCGACCACTGCAATGCTCGTCTTGGCAGCTCGTACAGCCTCGTTTATACTCTGCTACTCAATATTTTACTGTTGTTAACGAAGGAGCAGACTCACCCAAAGTAGAACCGAGTTCAGCTTTTATATTGGTTGGGCTGAGGCCTTTCAAATAAAAGTATTGTATCACATAACGATGACCAATTTTCTCCATTTTCACAAATTCACTGAAAACGTTCACTATTGATGGCTGCCAAACAAATACTAAACAACGTGGCGTCTTCAAACTTGAAACATATGCTTTATAGATTGTACACTTTCTAATACACTGATATTTTTCAAACTACTACCGACATCTCTAGGTCAGGCCGGGTACTTCTGGGACCACCCTCGTAAAAGTTAAAATGCAGACAAAATCTTAACTTCAACTTATTTAACTTTCTTCTTTCAATTCTGGCAATAGATGTAAGATTTTGGCTCCCTTATGTAACTGAACTATTTCTTTTGTCCGGTATGATAATAATCAGAGGCGTAGTAGTAACTTATGATTTATTAGAGGTTTAGGCAAAAATTTAAAAAAATATATATAAAAGTAAACTTACTTGCTGTATTCCGAATGGTACGGGGATGGCGGAAAACTGACGTGTTGCACCCCCGGTAACGCGGTAGGTCTGACGGGTGGAGCGGGGGCGGCGGTGGGCGGCATGTGCATCTGAGGGGCGGCATGTGAGGACTGCATCGGCGGAGGGGCGGCCGCCCCCACGAACATCGAACCTTGCTGCGACGTGGGCAGAATCGGCGGTTGGGTCTGCGTTTGGGCGCTCGAGAACATGCCGGCGTCTTGGGATAGTTGCGACTCTTGAGACTCGTCGGTAAGGACGCCCTGTCCAAAAAATACTGGTTTACTAAAGTACTATGTGATGTGGACACTTTAATACACTGATATGTATGGGTGTTATTTGCATTTTCAAATAGTGTAACCTATAGTGGACACAATAAACTTTTATATGGATAGCAGCCTTGGCCCTGGTACAGAAAATTTACTTTCCTTTCAACCCTTAGACTATACTGAAACAACTTGAAAGAGTGTCTATGTTTTGCCTCTTCCTAAAGGAACAGTTCCCACTGATTTTGAACATTTTCCAAGTATAAATATTTTACCGAAACTGTCAAAAATATTGGAAATAATTCTTGATTCTCAAATGCGGGATTTCTTCGACCTATTTCTGTGAGGATATTTTATTGATTTTCTTGATCACAGTTAAAGGAATCCTAGTTATCAAGGATCACATCTTTTTGAAGCCTTGGAGTTAAGTTATTTATTAATTTACAAAAAGAAAAGTAATTTTGTATAGTCCAGGCTCTACTGTAAGAAAAATCTAAATAGGTTATCTTATTCTGTCAGGATTTGAACTATATAGTCCAGGCTCTACTGTAAGAAAAATCTAAATAAGTTATCTTATTCTGTCAGGATTTTAATGATGTCGTTAATCACAGTGAAAGAAGACTTTAAGAAATCCCAGTTATCAAGAATCATATCATTGAAATGAAATTATACACTAATTTCGAAAAAGAAAAGTGAATGCTGTATAGTCCAGGTTCTCCTGTAAGAAAAATCCAAATAAGTTATCTGATTATGTCAGGATTTGAACTATATAGTCCAGGTTCTCCTGTAAGAAAAATCCAAATAAGTTATCTGATTCTGTCAGGATTTGAACTATATAGTCCAGGCTCTACTGTAAGAAAAATCTAAATAAGTTATCTTCTTCTATCAGGATTTTAATGATTTCCTTAATTACAGTAAAAGAAGACTTTAAGATATCCCAGTTATCAAGAATCATATTATTGAAATGAAATTATACACTAATATCGAAAAAGAAAAGTGAATGCTGTATAGTCCAGGTTCTCCTGTAAGAAAAATCCAAATAAGTTATCTGATTCTGTCAGGATTTGAACTATATAGTCCAGGCTCTCCTGTAAGAAAAATCTAAATAAGTCATCTGATTCTGTCGGGATTTGAACTATATAGTCCAGGCTCTACTGTAAGAAAAATCTGAATAAGTTATCTTTTTGTGTCAGGAGTTTAATGATTTCCTTAATCACAGTAAAAGAAGGCTCTAAGGAATCCCAGTTATCAAGAATCATATCATTGAAATGAAATTATACATTAATTTCGAAAAAGAAAAGTGAATGCTGTATAGTCCAGGTTCTCCTGTAAGAAAAGTTATCTGATTCTGTCAGAATTTGAACGATTTCCTTAATCACAGTTAAAGATGACTTTAAGGAATCCCGGCTATCAAAAATCACATCTTCTCTTAGCTTCGAAATGAAGTTATATCCGAATTTACACAAAGAAAAGTGAATATTTCATAGTCCAGGCTCTCCTGTAAGTAAGAAAAACTTAAATAACATTTTTTTTGTCAGGATTTTAATGATTTACTTGAATATAGCTGCAGAATGCTTTAGGAAATCCCAATTATCAAAAATCACAACCTTCTGAAACTATTTTACAACCAATAGAAAGTGGATTTCAAAAGGGTTATAGCTGGGTCCCTGCTATTTCAGATTTTATTGACGGCATTATTAAAGATCGTGAACTTTAATCAGTCTTACATTATATCGGTTTTTCTCACAATGCTCTTGAACTAATACACCTTTTCTAAACAATCAGTTACAACAAGTGAATATAGAAAATAATATTTCCGAAGCTTTAGAAGTAAAGAAGCATATTGGATCCACTGCTTCTTAACAACTTATCGCTTGTACACAGATGACACCCAGTTATATTTACCTTTTAATCTAAATAATTATTATAAAATAGCTGAAATCTTAATTAACGAGTGACTATATCTGCCTGTGAGTGTCTAGACCTTAATACTTCCAAGTCAACTGTCATGTTTATCGAAAATAGCACTGAAATTTTAACTTTAGAAAATTTGAAATTTGAAATTTTAATCATATTGGGGGTGTAAAGATTGCACTTGTCCAAAATTGTAAACGCTTGGGCCTTATAATAGATATGGAACTTTGTTTTAAATAATACATTGCTTTCATCCTAAAAAAGGCGCATTTAAATTAATGGATTTACACAGCCATTGTCTAAAATTTATAGTCAATAATTTACTAATAAAAAATATAGAAAGAGAAACACTGGTGCTATCGAAGTGTAACTGTATATGCAGTGTAGAGATTTCGGTGAAAAAACTAAACTACAAAAACTTCAAAATGCTTGCATTCGTCTTATTTTTGATATTTGTCGACGAAATCGCGTTTCTTTCAAACTTGAAAAATTGACAAACAGCTTTTTTTCAAACCATTAATAAACCGTAAAATTATATAAAAAAAGTATTTAAAATATTGTCGATTTAGAAAGGAGTTTTGAAGGTATTGCAAGATAAGCATATTTTCTTTATGTTTTTAATTTAATTTAACTTTACTTTAATTACCTTGATAACGGTTGTAGATATAACTACCGAAACGTTCAAATTAGGTATTTTTTTAAAAAGTAGGTCTTCTCGTTGTTTTTATCCTTTTTTAATTTTAATATTCATAGATTTGAGTTCATATTTCTTTTAAGTACGCGAATAAGTCTATTTTCTTATTCTTTTCAATTTTTGAGCGTGTGAGATAGTAATTTCTAAATTAATTTTTGCTATAAGTAACTCATTATGAATTCGTCACAACAATACAGATTTTACCTAGCTTATGTGCAATATAACCACTGCGCCTATCCTTAGTTTGAAGAAAACATTTCCTTGACTTAAGATAACCGCAAAATCAAAACAATAAATTCAAAAAAACCTGAGTGTGTGAGTTCCTGGACAAAATTACTTTTTAAACCAAAAAAAAGAAAAAAACTCAATCAAAAGCTTCCTTTGAAGCAGATGAATTCCTGCATAAAAACTGTTTCATGTTTTAGCGTTAAAACTTCAAAGGCCAAATTAAAATACCTTAAAAATATCTTCAACATCTTTGCTGTTTATATTGGGCATAGATTCTAACGAGAAGTGAGAGCCGAGAATATCGCTGAGCTCGTCCTTGGCATCTTTCGAGTTCTCGGAACTCCCTAGGGTTGGCGGGAGTTCGCCGTCATCGTCTGAAATTGAACCAATTAAAAAAAGAACATTTTAGAACCGTCTTAAGATATTTACCAGCCAAAGCGTCCAACTCCGGATTCTTGCTTAGCTCATCGTCTTCGTTAATAATACTGTTCACCAGTTCGGTGTCCAACAGATCACCAGGTAAAGCTAACACGTCTTTCAAATCTTCGCTGGTATCGTCGTCCTCCTCTTTAATCAAACATATCTTTTCATCTTTGATATTGCTTAGCAAACTTTTGTTTTGGTAAGCTACGGAGTCCTTGTCTTGCTTAGCGGTTTGGACGGCTAAAAGCTCCTCCTAACGATAAAAGTGCAACATGAAGGTTTTAATTAATAAGACAAAAGTTTAAACTGGTTATTTTTTTTAGAAGTGATATATTAAGGATGTGTTTGTTAATTGTTAAAGAAAACTATTTATTTCTAGAAAGATATTGGGTTCATATTTTTTTCTTTTTTAAATATTTCAAATCAAATTTTCTTTATTTGCCCAATATACAGTGAAAGCTCTCCTTGCGGACAGCTCCTATAAGCGGACATCTCTTTTAACCGGACAAAGTTCCTGGAACCGAATTTCAGCATATCATTTTCAATGTTGAATGCATTCCGATAAGTGGACGCTCTTGTAAACGGACGCGGACACTAGATTTTTCTGTATGTGATCAAAAAATCTCCCATAAGCGGACGCGACACTCTAATACCCGGACGATTTTTAGTTCCGCTTATTGCAATGCACATATCTACCTACATAAAATTCGGTAATTCCCCGATTTATATTAGGTGATTCCCCATTTACGCATTTCGTTGGCTAGCCAGTATGTAATCTTGTGGTTTATCTTCAGTTCAGGCAAATTCGTAGTTGATTGAGATATTTTATTATTGTAACTGTAAAATGGCACCAAAAAAAGGATACTCTCGTTAAAGCAAAAGATGGAAGTTGTTAACGTATTAGACAGAGAAAGTGTTTCAGTTCGTTATTTGGCAAAGAGGTTTAATATTGGGAAAACGCAAGCAGCTGAAATTGCCAAAAATAAGGGCCGTTAGTGAAAATGAAAGCTAAAGAAATCGCCATTACTTGGGGCTATAATAATTTCAGTGCGTCCGACGGGTAGCTGCAAAAGTGGCGCAAGAGACATAGTGTGAGTTTCAAATGCATATCTGGAAAAGCTTCTGCAGTAAATCAAGTTGATGTGGCACAATTTTTGGAAAAACTTCCGTCCATGTTGCTGGGCTATAAACCAGAAGACGTGTACAACGCAGATGAAAGTGGTCTTTTTTTTCGCGCATTGCCCGACAAAACTCTGTCCCTTAAAGGAGAAACATGTGTGGGTGGAAAGTTGTCTAAAGATAGACTAACCATTTTATTCTGTACAAATATGGCCGGTGAAAAATGCGATTTGATTGTGATCGGGAAAGCGGCTCGTCCCCGTGCTTTAAAAAACATTGCTATTAAGGATCTACCAGCGACTTGGAAATCCAACAAAAAGACATGGATGACCTAAGAAATCATGTCTGAGTGGTTACTGGAATTCGACCGGAAAATGGGAATCCAAAAAAGGCAAGTTCTTTTATTTTTAGACAATGCATGCTCTCATACTCGTGATCTGAAAATGAAAAATGTGAAAATTATATTTTTACCGCCAAACACAACTTCAGTTTGTCAGCCCATGGATCAAGGCATTATACAGAACTTTTATTATCGGAATTTGATTTTAAAACATATTTTAACAAAAATTGACGATGTCCAAAGCTTATCTGAGCTTACAAATTCTATTAATGTGTTAGAAGCTTTGTATTTTATAAAAACAGCATGGGATAAAGTAAATTCCTCTACAATTAAGAACTGTTTTGGCAAACTTGGATTCAGAAAAAGTGGATGTAGCTCAGAATTTGCTGAGCAAAATTATTGCGATGCTGAAGACGATCTGCCCTTAGCGACACTTGCTCAGTTACTGCGACATGCCAAATATTTAGGAGTAGCAGACCCCCAGAAAGTAGATGATTTCCTGGCCTTAATACCAGACAATAACATAACAACAGAAGAAAATGCCATTGACAACTTTTCGAATTTGGATGTAGAAAGCCCAGGCCAACTTGAATATGGTAGTCCAAACGACTCAGAAGAAGAAATGGAACTGGTGGACTAAGAGGTTCAAAAACTATAAATTCATATGGGGAAGCAACATTTAAAAAATTTAGAAAGTTATTACGAAAATTGTCTCCTTCAGCAAAAGATGGTGAAATTTCGTCAGACAAACATTTTAAACTTTTTTCAAAAAGCTAAAGAATAATGTTTTTTTTTTTTTAATTCTCGTACCATGTATTGAAGCATTTATGTTTTTGTATGCGTATACATACATATAGATATATAGCATAAATACATACTTTAAAAATGTGGCGAGTTTCTGTTTCATTTTCCTCATGATTATATACCCCGTTATTTATACTCTATACTTACATACTCTCTTTTAAACAGACACCTCCCATAAGCGGACAAAAGTTACGGAACCGTGAGTGTCCGCTTATGGGAGCTTTCACTGTATACAAATTATACCCAATCAATTTTACAACTATATAGTATATAACCCGAGGAAAAAAAGGACTACAGCGCGACCATAGTGGCCGATAACACGAAAAACGCAAATCATGTGTATGTAACAGTAAATGTATTCATTTTACAGGTTATCCGATCTTATTTTAGCGGGAAAATCTGTAAACGTATGTGTCGGTTGACCTTTTAATTAGTTTAGAAGCATTGGTAAAATTAGTAATGATGTTAGTTAAGAGTAAAGTTATTAGTAAAGAGGCTATGCAGCGCATTATTGAATAAAACCCTTTAAATTTTCTATACTTATTTTTATTTTAGTAAGCTCTGATTTTGTCAATTTAATTTTGGCCACTTGAAAATTGTTTAGTTTTTTAATAAAATTGGGTATTACGAATAAATAGTTTAAATATAATTAAACATAACAAATAGGCTCCGTTGTTTTTTAATTAGGTACTGTCCCACCTAATTTATCATTTTCTAAACCGTGATATAAACAAATTTGAAAAATAAGTAGTTGTCAATCTACTTTTGGCCACCAGTGTATATATCACAATAATCCTAAAACAATATCTGGTAAATAAAGGAGTATTGGTAGGCAACTAAGTGCCAATTCTTCCCCAATATCCTATTAAACTAGAAAAAAAAATCGAGACAAAATAGAATAACTATTATAAGTAGCACATCCAAATAATACGTATATATAGGTTTAAACCGTTGTTACTTAAAGACAAAAACAAAATAAATGTATATAGCTCGAGAACAAAACAAAACAAAGATAAAAACAGAAATAATTAAAATAGTTTCATTCGCGACCATTTTTCAAAATGAAATAAAATCAAACATATTAAATATAAACAAAAAAAAATAATAATAATAAAAATTGTACTTAATAATGAAGATCATACTCGCTGAGTCTGACTTGAAAACAATATATTCCACATGCTTTTCCTATACAAAGGAAAACGAATAGTCGACAACATTATCCATAGCCACAGCCACATTGTAAGTAAAAGACCTTTTAAATAATTCTTTCCTATGTCTTGGTATAGTTATGGTGTTTCTATGTCGGTCGTTTTAATGTCGATTCGAAATGTTAGTCTATCAAAAAGATACTCTGGAATTTTCTCCTTTAGGATTTTATAGAAGAAGCATTTTTTTTTTTGTAGAATAAACCTGTTCTGCATATTTAGCCACCCAATTTCTGTAAGCTTATGTGAAATCGGGTTTGGACGAGAAATTTTAAAGATTAACCTAAGGAAGCTATTCTGAACCTTTTGTACTCTGTTTCGATCAGCATAATCTAAACATGGGCTAAAGATAGGGAAGGTACTAAGACTCACAAAGCATGATTTTTATTCTTTTACTTATGCATTGTCTTTGTCCATAAATAATTTTTAATGATCCATAGGCTTTCTTTAATAATAATGAAATATGATCTTTGAATATCAGCTTTTTATCTAATAAAATACATAAACTTTTGCAACTTGTCTTATGCCGGGTTTCCACCAAGCGGACAGTACAAAAACAAAACACAGACTCAGTCCGTTTGTGACAGTTCGCCAACTGTTTGCGAACTGTTCTGGAACATTTTTGATGTTTTCAGAACTTTTTAGCCTGCGAATAGAGTTTTTACGAACACAAACAGTGTCCCGGCGAGTGTCGGTAACTTCAAAGGGTCCGCGTGTTCTAGAAATGTTTGTCTGCTTGGTGTAGACGTCTTGAGACAGTTTGTTTTTAATTTCGTTGTTGTGATTGAGTGGTTTAGTCTAATTTTAATGCGTAAAGAGAAAACGTCGCAATGTCTATTGTAAGTATTTTAATTTATTTATATCAAAATATTGACACGTACAAACCGGTATATGCACTTTTAGATACTTCTAAAAAAGTGTGGACAGTGGAGGAAACCGCCAATTTAATTGAGGGCTACAAAAATTTTAGAAGCTTATGGGATGCTAAACACGCAGACTATAAAAACAGAATAAAAAAAAAGATGCCTTGATGGAACTAGGAAAAATGTGTAACGTGTCCACAGCCGAAGTTGAGCGAAAGTTGGCCAACATTAATTCGCAGTATCGTAGAGAGGCGTAATTATAAAAAATATAAAAAGTCTGGAGCGGCTTCTTCTTTTCGTTCTAAATGGTTTGGTTATAATTTGATGGCTTTCCTCCGAGACAAAAATAAACCAAGAACTACAGAAGAAGTTGCTAGAAACCTCAATGTAATGGCAAAACGATCCACTGCTGGGATAGACTCTCTGCAGTTGGTGTTGCTCTTGCTAATGATAGGGCCAATTAAACAAAATAAATTTTCAAAATCTGTGCTTGACATTCTTAAAAAGTTCTTAAAACTTGATCGCAGTTCACCTCCTATATTTATATCACCTTCTCTTAGATCTTGCAATAGTTTAGAAGTCACATTTTCTCCTTTTTGCCTTAAAGATGGTCTAACTCAAAATCGACGTTTATTTTTGTTCTTTTTATTCATAATAAAATATGCAGCTCCTAGCAAAAATAAATCCTCGTCATCTTGTTTTATTGCTGCGCGCCACATTTTCACAAATGCCGTGTCCGGTGTCTCGATAGTTTACATCGAATAAAACTTAAACAGGATATAAACTCAGTTTTTAAGTTTTTCAGTTCGTTGCTGGTGTAAACAGAAAGTCCGTTAGGGACACAACAGTTTTGAAACAATTTCAAAACAAAACTGTTCGAATTTTCTGTTCAAACGAACAGTTCGTGTTTTGTTTTTGTCCTGTCCGCTTGGTGGAAATCCGGCATTAGAAGGAATCGTATTGCCACCAATAGATATACTCCTATGGTTACTATATGGAAGATACTCCTCACCAAAGATCAAAAAAGCTGACTTCATAGGATTAGTTTTTAGAGCATGCTCCTTAGATTTTAAATAAATATTTTGTAAATCTGAATTAAGATTTTTAACTGCATTAGCATACTCAGATTTTTTAAAAGAAATATAGAGCTGCGTATAAGCGATAATCACAAAAATTTAGACAAGAGTAAAAGCTTGCAGTATATAAAAGGGGTCCTAAAATACTACCCCGAGGAACGCCTTGCTCAACCGGAAGTGATAAAGAAAGGCTATTATTAAGTTTGACTTGCTGTGTTCTACCTGAAAGATACGACAAAATTAGATTACATGAATTGTCGGAAAAACCAAAAAAATGAAGAATAGATTGATAAGATCAAATGCCTTCGTATAGTCCAGCAGTACAAAAATGGAAGCTTTGCTTTGATCTAAGGATTTTAGTTTATTAATATAAGAAATTTTGTCTTAAGTTAATAAGACAAAAGTTAAAAGTGGTTAATTTTTTTTACAATTGGTATATTAAGGATGTATTTGTTAATTGTTAGAGAAAATTATTTATTTCTAGAAAGATATGGGGTTCATTACATATACAAATTATACCTAATCAATTTTATAACTATATACTATATACCTCGAGGACAAAAAGGACTAAAGCGCGACCATAGTAGCCGATAACACGAAATACGCAAATCATGTGTATGTAACAGTAAATGTATTCATTTTACAGGTTATCCGATCTTATTTTAGCGGGAAAATCTGTAGACGTACGTGTCGGTTGACCTTTTAATTAGTTTAGAAGCATTGGTAAAATTAGTAATGATGTTGATAATGGAATTTCGTTCTTTGGAATCCCGATATTTTAGACAAAATATATTCTACATCAATAATCAGAGCTAGAAATTTTGGGTTGTAAGCTAAATTAAATTTATAAGCCAGACCTAAGAAAATGTGTACATTATTTGGTATATTTACAATTATTGTCAAATTTACAAACCATTCTTCATGTTTGAAGAGAACCGTTTATTTTTTAGAAACAATATTTTTTCATTTGCTTAATTTATATATTTGTTTGAAAACCAAATGTTGTGTTTCATTAAACTTATCAAAAATGTGAATAATTGGGACATGGTTTTTTATGTTGTCCATTGACTTGTTAAGTATTCCAAGGTGTTTCCGTATTTTCTAATGTGAAAATTCAATGTCAATATTTAGCAGTTTCCTTTGAAAATCACCGAGAGCTCTACGACATACATTTACAAACGGGCTTTCGTTGACAAAAAAATTGCAAGTACATTTTGTGTAGTGAACAATAAGTTTCTGTCTACATTGTAATAGGAACCTTTTCTGATTGAGTTTGCTTTAAATGTAGCTAAAAATCCAGATGTGTCCATTCTATATTTATTTTCTTACCTCGCTTAGTTTTATGGGTTGATGCCTCTCGCAGACACTTCTGTCGTCGTCGCTTCCGCTACCGCTCTCCATCTCCTTCTTCAAATCTGTGACGTCCATCAGGTCTTTGCCGAAAAAGGCCTCTTGGAGGTACGGGGGAAACGTTTCGCTCAGTTTCGACTTCGGTTTGCGTCTGATCGGTTTCTTTTTCGGTTTATCACCGTCCGGTAGGGGCGTGGTGAGTGTCAGAGAACCTTCGTTGGCTGAAAAGTTTATAAATTGACTCGTTTTTAGTATGCATAAATCTAAGGAAGTCACTAATATTCATTACTAATTAAGATCAAGCTTCGACAAAATGATAGCGGGCATAGACTTGTCGCTGGTAATGGAATTAATAAAATAAATGTGGTGCTACTATATTTTATATTGAAAAAAAATCTGCACAGATGAAATATAAAGTTTATTTATATAAAAATAAAATTATATGACAGAGCGTAACGTACAAACCTACTTACACCAGTACAGATTTTACCACATAAATATATAATACAGTATTGTAATTTACATAATAATATTTTCAGTAAAAATAATATGTATTAGAGGTGCGATTTTCGCTCTTGCTAACTTTTTGTTTTTATACTTTGAAATTGGGATTGTATAAATTCTATAAAAGAAGAATTTAAAGTGGTTTCAGTTCAATTAGGTTAAACATGTAATAATAAGGAGGCAATATCAATACTGTACGACCCATTTCTGTCATCAATCAATATTGTTTTTTATCGAAAATGATTTCAATTTTTCGTATCATTTTTTCAAAATAAGTATAATTCTGGATGGTACTTTTCTTGTCATTAGTACATGGACTTTTAATAAGAGTTCGACTGCGTTAACTAGCGTTATTCATTACTGTGGCACTATTTGGTAATATGGGGTAATAATTCATTTATAAACCAATTTTCAAATAATTTAGATGTATTTCTTGATCTTACATGCTTTCTATTAAAGATAATCGACCAGCTACAGGAATTGGTTACTGAGAGATCTTGCATTAGTAGCATAGTATTAAAGCCTTGGCTTAACCAGTCAAAGTTCATATGTTGAATTAAGTTTAATGGATCGGCAGCAAAAAATTGATATTTGAAGAAGTCGTCACATGATTGACATGAATCCACTGAAAGGAAAGAAAGGACATTTGGCCATTTTGTCATTACGGACCAGGTTGTTGAGAAAAATAACTCTCAAATAAGAAGATTTTTACCCTCACTACCCAGTACTCATAAAATTAAGGAAAAAGTTGCAAAAACTTGACAAAAGATGACCAAAAGGAAGACGCGTTTCCTTTAGACATAATTAGAATAGGAAGAAGCAAAAAACAAAAATAAAAAGAAAAACAAATAAGTTAATCACTAAGCACTCCTCACTCAACAGTCATATTTGAATTTTTTAACATTATTTAAATCACTTTTGCCAAGTGAATTTCTCAAGCATAAAATTTTAGGATATCACAACGTTTCGTACGTCAAATACATCTTGAGACAGTGCTTTTGATTGGACTAAAAGGTTTTTTGAAATATCTTTGGTAGTTTGGGAGACATAGTACGAAATTTATGTGAAATGGTAAAATTTTTGTGTTTTTGCTGGTTTATAAAAATGGCTCTACTTTCAAAAGATTTTAAGGTAAAAAAAATCATTAATACCTTAAAAAGACCACATATTTGATTTGAGTGAAACTCAAAAGTGAAATAATTTTGAAAATATCTCAAAAAATGTGAGAGTTTGCAAAAACAACAGACATAAGCAAAACCATTTTAGCTAAATGAATTTTTTAGGCATCAAATCTTGGAATATTAACGTTTTGTACGCCAAGTACGTCTTCAGACATCGCGTTTGAGTGAACTGGAATATTTTTTAAAGTATCTTTGGTGGTTTGGGAGATATCATACGAAATGTGTGTGAAATTGTGTTTTTCCTCAAAAGTTCAAATTTGCTGGTACACAAAAATGCCTCTAGTATTAAAAGTTTTTGAGGTACAAAAATGCTTAATACCTTAAAACATTCACCTTGAGATGTGACAAATTTAAGTAAAATTCTTATTTAAAAGTCTCAAATAATTTCGAAAATTGATATATTTTGTGTATATTTGTGTATTATTTGATATAAAATGTGAAATTTCGCAAAAAAAAACACTTTATTGTGATTGGCAAAATCACTTTGGTAATATATCACCTAAGCGAATTTTTTAAGCATAGAATATTGGGATGTTACAACATTTCATATATCAAATACATCTTCAACGTTTCGTATTTCAAATAAATATATGCAAAAATGTAAAATTTTAATATTTTTCCTCAAAAATGCAAATTTGTTGGTACACAAAAATGCCTCTACTATCAACAGTATTTGAGGCACAAAAATGCTAAATACCTTAAAAGATTCACCTTGAAAGGTGACATATTTAAGTGAAACTCTCATTTAAAAGTCTGAAATAAATTTGAAAATGTTTAAAAAAATGTGAAATTTTGCAAAAAAACGGTATTTTCCAGGCAAACATATCACAACGTTTCATATGTCAAACGTATCTTCAGTCATTGCGTTTGATTAAAAACGAAACTTACCCGCGCTCTGTCCCGGTAAAGTGTCGATATCGTCGTTTTCCTGGCCACTCTTAAATCCCCTCATGCGCACCAAAAATCCCCCGATGCCCAATTTCTGTAAATTTCTTTGTCGTTTTCTTCTTAACACGCAAATACCGCTTTCTAATGTGAAGACGGTAAAGCCCTCGGGCGGTGAACCGTCCTCCTTGGTCCAGATCATGCCCTCCTTGTAAAGTTCTTGCGGTTCTTCTTTCATATCCGACATATCCATTTTGGTGTCGTCAAAACTGTTTTCTCCTGTAAAACATCGAAGTAAATCATTCATTATTTAACAGAAACATTATTAAAACAGTCCCATCTATTCTATCTTGCAGGTCTTAATACTCTATCTAATAAACTTCCTTCTAATAAACCAAATTCTCATTTTGTTAACATAAATAAAATTATTATGGCGGAGTACCTACTTCTTAAACATAAGTTACCCACTACATTTAATCAGTTTCATTTAATAAACTACAATGCTTTAAAGAAAATCTTATTTCATATGGTCAATAAGACAACCGCATTGTGTCAACCAATCAACTGATATTCAATTATGCTTCAGAGTGGAAACAAAATAGTATCAAAAACCCAGTTAGTGGTACTCTACTATCTTTTTAGATCTCAGAGACGCTTTTGACCCTGTGATTTCAAAATGTTTAATGGTGAAATTAGGGAATGTGATTTAGGGGTTAATATTGCCAAAACTGAGTACATGATTATAGCAAGTGAATAATTTCAATTATCTCTATTAATAGAAAACATAAAGGTGGAAGAAAATACTATAGAATGAGCATCCAAAGTCAAGTATTTAAACAAAAAAAAAATCCATTTTAAATATACTATTTGTCTACGAGATGTTCACTTTACTTGAGTTCTCTGACCCAAAAAACTTTATATAACGCTCTAATATTACCACAATGTAATTATTGTTCAAGTATTTTATTTCTTTTAAAACAAAATGAACTATTTAAGCTATAAAAATTGCGAGTAATCCTAGGAAAACCAATATTAAGGGATATAAAAGAAACGCTACAAAATTTAAAACGGTTGGATCTATTACTTAATACGCCCACTTTGAATCACAGAATCAAGCACAACAAGGTCTTACAATTGTAATACACGTAACAGAACGTTACTCAGGTAATCTAATTGTAGATCAATATCAAGAGTAGTCAAGCCCATCAAAACTTTCTGGCCCAATGCTACTATTGGAATCGAAATCGTGAACACTGTAGGCCCGGTCTCTTCGTCATCGGACTCATCAGTCTCTGGATTCTCAGATTCTAATGTTAATAATAAATCGTGGACCTGATCACCCAGACGCGACGATAATTTTCTATATTAAATATAACGTATCGCCTTAAGGACAGACAAACTTGGAAAAGATCAAACATGCAGGTGCAAGACACCCGTGTTTGAACAGCGATTATTTTTTAAAACGCATTTTATGACATCATCAACGTACAACAAGATACCTGTATTGATATTGGTTTTCACATCATCATCCCGAATATTAGGTTTATATGTACCAGCTATAGTTTTTCCTGATAAGCTTGTATGACTAATTGGATGAGGTAAGATGAATAAAGTCCAACATTTTAAAAATAATAGTATGAGAATGAATGGTAGACCCTAGTCTACAGATGATTCCAGAATCAACAATAGAGCTAATGCAGGTTTCTGTGAAAATTTTTCAGATTTTCGAAAAAAAAGAGTGAAACCCAAAAAAAGATTGAGCGAAATCAAGGATATCAGCGAGAAATTCTTGATCGGTTCTTGCACGTGTGAACAGTCTTAATTTTTCTTTTATTGTCAATGTCGTTTAAGGAACCAATTACCACACATTCGTATATATACGAACTAATTAACTGGTCAATGTAGTCGACCACCTGGTCCGAACGCACCAGATGAATTGAGGTCGACAAGTTTAAAAGACAACAGTTTAGTACTTTAAGGAAATATTACCATATACAGGCCTCAGATTTAATCTTTGGTACGTGTACAGGGTGTTTCTAGCACGTGCTTACCTCAAAAATATTATTGAGTGAACAAGTATTATAGAGTAAGAAAAGGTTAATGTTGAAAAAGAAAAGGCTAAAATGTCTAACCAGAATTTTTGCAGTTTTATTACTGAGACACCTTTATATTAGGCAAACTAGAAACTGCTTCCAATAGCAGATATTATTCCTTTAAAGGTTAATATTAACTTCTGTGACATGAGCAAGGCCTTTGATTGTGTCTCACATGACCGTTTGATTCAGAAACTTAAATGGTATCAGCTTACCTCGAGTAAAATGATGCAATAATTGTACTTGTGTGGCCGCACACTGCTTTAAGTCTGTTAATTTATGTTTGAATTCTAGGCAAAAAAGAAATATACAAAAATAACATCAACTTCAACTGCCTGGAATACCAAAATAATTATGAATTTATGACTGGACTGCCTGGAATTTAAAAATAAATTCTTAAATTATCAGTCTGGAAAAAAAATTAAATTGTGCCTCAACTTCCTGGAATAAGACAATTCAACCAAACATTTGTAATTATTTTATTATTTTAAGCAATAAATTAATTAATTAATAGAAGGAGTTAATTAGTCACAGGATTAAAACGATCACTCTATCAACTGCCTAGAATTAGTCAATAATTATGTATTTTTTCAAGGCAGTTGAAAGAAAGAGCGAGAACTGTGTCTAAAGGAACACAATTTTTTTTTCTTATTTAGCTCTGGAACTATTAGAGATGTTTAGGATAATGACTCAATCAACTGCCCGGAACTACTCAATAGTTACATATATATTTCTTTCAAGCAGTTATGAGAACGAGAGAGAAACAGAGATAACTGTGTCTAAAAGCATAAAACCCTTTTGTTGTTTTATTTCCCGCTGGAAATTCCAAAGAGGATTAGAATGAGGAAAGGAATCAATCGCATGCACGCCAAAGACCACATTCATTTTCTCTTCGCAGTAAAATAGTCGATATTGCAGGTCGCTACGGGAAGGATCCAAGGAGTGAGGTTGGTTTACCTCCATTGACCTTGATTCACCTTGTCTTTGGGACTCTTTGGCCATCAGATTAAGGTTACAGGCAATATCGGTTAGCATTCCCGCTCTCTTCACCGTCAAACGATTTCGACGTTTAGTATGGACTAACGAATACCTACTAAATGTTCGCTCAGTCGCGGCTGACGAAGGCGGAAGCGTCAAAATGCTTACTGCTAACCTGCCACCACGTTACAGGATCTATTTTGCCAACAATGCCCCATAAATAGGGCTTCGCGAATGTTTCGGTATGTGCTATGTACTGAGCTATTCACCGGCGATTGCACTTTCTTGAAGACGAAAATTTTCGAAGGTATAGGCAGGTACTTACTTTTCACAATTTCACTGCCTTTCAGCAAATGAACCCTTACATTATCTGGAGATTTTAGACACTTTTTCAAATAATTTGTCATTCGTGTCGCGTGACTGCGCGTATTCGCCATCACAAAACTTGCATGCATAAACATGTTTACCATCTCGTTTTTTATGCGAAAAGAAATCAAATGATTCGCATTTTCTTCTAGGCATAATGAAATAACTTTTCCGGGGGGGAACAATAATTTAATAGGGTAGACACGAGACACAAACATTCACTGAACCTTTCCCAACAAATCCAAGGTGTTGACTAAATTAAATATCAAAAATAAAACATCTTAAGTTTTGTTAAACGCAAAATGAACAAACACAAAATGAACAAAAAATGCATAAATAACATGCAAAAACTACAGTCGGCATTGCTACAAAAGAGATCTTTGTCTTTGTGATTGATGCTGTTGCCGACGCGGACAGTAGTTTTTGTAAATAAAGCGCGCCGAATACAGAATCGTGCTGAAAATTCTCTGGCGCACGAGAGAACGATCTATCTTGCGCGCACGAACGATTTATCGGGCGCGAACGTGCGCGAATATTCGCCATAGCACGAAGGGAACGTTCCTTCATTTACATCACTAATAGAACGGACTTTTATGTCCCACAAGTTACCCAAGAACGTGGTCAAAATTCTTTGTTTTTTTTTTCAATGGGTTAAGCAAATACAATATACTATTAATGTAAATTAAAGAAGAAATTCAAAATATTAATTCTTTTAAGGTGGCTCTAAAAAACCATTTGTTGATTGTTCTGGTATTCCAGTACATTGGTTTTGTTCTTCCTTTTGGTATGTAATATTAGATATTATATTACAGGGATAACATTAGTTATTATATTTGTAGTTGTAAGTGTGGGATGCGCGTTTCACACGGATTCTCTCTTACTAAGAATACTTTTTTTACAAGAAAATATTAAATAATTAGAATTTTTTACTACATTTTTATTATACAGGGGTTCAAAATTTGTAGTATTCTTAACACATGCAACATACAGCAGGTGGCGCCCTCTGAAAGGTATAGCGAATCCCTAATCGGATTTGAATTTCTCGTCCCAAAAAACCTCCTCACACCAAATTTTAATTTAATATCTTATGAAACACTCGACTTACTTTAAAAAAACCGATTTTATATATTTTTTTCATTTTGACGCCCTGTATATTGAATACCGAGCGCCCAATTTAAAAAATGGCATAACGAAAGTCGCATTATTTTGGTCCACCCCTGTATATATATGTATATATATATGTCGGCTATACGTATTTTTCTAAGAATATTAAGATAAGGATTTGTTTTGATTAGTAATAGGCTTGGTATTAAGTTACTGTCAACGATCGGCGGTACGGCCGTCCATTCATTATTTTTACGATTTTTAGTGAAGTTTATTTAGAAATAAAATAAAGGACATGACTTAATATCTTTTAAGAGATATCGAGAGAGTGGAACGAAGCGGGGAATGAATGCTTGAAGAAGCATAAAGGAACAGAAAAGGCAGTCTTTTGAGAGAACTGATGATAGATAGACCGGCTTCGGATCACTAGTTCTTTTATTTTATTCGCGACGGTACTTTATACTGACAGTACGTTAGCTTACTCGTTTATTTAGTATTATTGTGTGTAATTCGTGTTTATTTGTCAATATAGTAATTAAGTGTAAGTTTTCACGAATTACGAGAATTACATGTCCGCCGAAAATAATAATACTGACTCTCCTACATATATAATATTAAAATATTACCTGCACTTCCTCCCGCTACAACGGACTCTATAGTGGCCAAAATGCCGGCCTCTTTGTCCACAACGGTGGGGATCTTCTTCCTTTTCTTCCGGGTACCGTGGTACTCTAAAGAAAGCGACTTGATCAAACTGTGCCCGGAATCGCTCAGAAACACGCCGTCCACGCAAATGTTCGCCTGCATGCTGCGAACTTCGGGACTTTTAGTCGGCGTCAGCGGTTTGGGAGCGACCGGGGGCGGAATTAAATGCGGGGGCGGTACATCTCGGGGACGGCACAACACGCACGTATAACCTTCTTCGGCACATTTATCTGCATCCTAAATTAGTTGTTTTTTTAAATTTTAATAAATATATAATATATTAATCATTTTTTAAAATACTTTACCATTTCGGTCTTGATTAAATCGCACATGCCGTGCAGCCAGCGTTCGCATTGGGCGCATTGTATAATCAAATCGCCTTCGGTGTAAGATTCGTTACAACTGGGGCAGTGTACCATTGAGGCGCAGGGGCCGCACTCGGTGCACCCGTTCATCCAGGTGCTGTTGAATCCGGGATCGGAAGAGCCGCAGGTACGACAACAAGCGCACCACTAAAAACATGTCGGAGATACTTTGTCAAATTAATTACATACAGAGAGTGTCGGTTGTTTAAAATCACGGGACAGACTTTTTTGCCGGGAGAAGATGTAATTTAAGATATTAAATATATTATCTTTATTTTGTTTCTAGGAATGTATTGACTGTTTATGGCAAATAAATTACTTTTGATTTGATTTGATTAATGTAAATTTTTTCAAGTGTATTTCGCTTTTCTGTGAAACAAACTTTCAACCCTATAATTTCATGACGAGTTATAATTGGATATAGTCTTTTGTTATTCTGCGGTCTATAAGTGTTTCAGATCTATTATTCACTCTATTTGCCTTCAATACAATTTGTTTAAATCCTGCAGCTTGAACAGTATTTTTCAAATTTTTTGAATTTGTATCCCATTTTAAGTAATCGATATTCCGATATATAAAATATGTTCTATTGTGACAGAAATAAAATATTTCATAAAAAAAGCCAAATTTTAACAAATCTACTAGGCTACTTTTAAATTGTCGAATATATATAAAATTAAAGTATTAAAAAAAGTAAAATAAAGAAGAGCCTACTATAATTAAACATTTTACATAAAAAATTGTATTGACTTAATATTGGACAAATAAAAATATAAAAAGTTTGCTAACACAAACAACAAACTATAAGTACTTAAAAAATAGTAATTGAATCTCATCTATTTTCGATATCATCGTGTCATTGTCTAAATAGAGTTTGGATCATCTGAAATTAGTATTTTTCTCTCGTAATGTGTCTTATTATATCCGAAAAATATCATTTTATTCCCATCCTCTTCTAACTTTCATATTGAGATAAAGATATATAAATGAAAGGTCGACTTTTCGACCTATTTTCTATATCATCATTTCATTTTTTAAATAGTGTTTGGATCTTCTGGAATTAGTGTTTTTCTCTTGTAATGTGTCTTATTATACCCGAAAAACATCACTTTATTCCCATCCTCTTCTAACTTTCACATTGAGATGAAGATATATAAATGAAAGGTCGACTTTTTCACCTATTTTCTATATCATCGTTTCATTTTCTAAATAGTGTTTGGATCTTCTGGAATTAGTGTTTTTCTCTTGTAATGTGTCTTATTATACTCGAAAAACATCACTTTATTCCCATCCTCTTCTAACTTTCACATTGAGATGAAGATATATAAATGAAAGGTCGACTTTTTCACCTATTTTCTATATCATCGTTTCATTTTCTAAATAGTGTTTGGATCTTCTGGAATTAGTGTTTTTCTCTTGTAATGTGTCTTATTATACCCGAAAAACATCACTTTATTTCCATCCTCTTCTAATTTTTAGATTGAGATAAAGATATATAAATGAGAGGTCGACTTTTTCACCTATTTTATATATCATCGTTTCATTTTCTAAATAGTGTTTGGATCTTCTGGAATTAGTGTTTTTCTCTTGTAATGTGTCTTATTATACCCGAAAAACATCACTTTATTCCCATCCTCTTCTAATTTTCAGATTGAGATAAAGATATATAAATGAGAGTTCGACTTTTTCACCTATTTTCTATATCATCATTTCATTTTCTAAATAGTGTTTGGATCTTCTGGAATTAGTGTTTTTCTCTTGTAATGTGTCTTATTATACCCGAAAAACATCACTTTATTCCCATCCTCTTCTAACTTTCACATTGAGATGAAGATATATAAATGAAAGGTCGACTTTTTCACCTATTTTCTATATCATCGTTTCATTTTCTAAATAGTGTTTGGATCTTCTGGAATTAGTGTTTTTCTCTTGTAATGTGTCTTATTATACCCGAAAAACATCACTTTATTTCCATCCTCTTCTAATTTTTAGATTGAGATAAAGATATATAAATAAGAGGTCGACTTTTTCACCTATTTTCTATATCATCGTTTCATTTTCTAAATAGTGTTTGGATTTCCGGGAATTAGTGTTTTTCTCTTGTAATGTGTCTTATTATACCCGAAAAACATCACTTTATTCCATCCTCTTCTAATTTTCAGATTGAGGTAAAGATATATAAATGAGAGTTCGACTTTTCGACCTATTTTCTATATCATCATTTAATTTTTTAAATAGTGTTTGGATCTTCTGGAATTAGTATTTTTCTCTTGTAATGTGTCTTATTATACCCGAAAAACATCACTTTATTCCCATCCTCTTCTAATTTTCAGATTGAGACAAAGATATATAAATGAGAGGTCGACTTTTTCACCTATTTTCTATATCATCATTTAATTTTTTAAATAGTGTTTGGATCTTCTGGAATTAGTGTTTTTCTCTCGTAAGTTATCTTATTATACCCGAAAAACATCACTTTATTCCCATCCTCTTCTAATTTTCAGATTGAGACAAAGATATATAAATGAGAGGTCAACTTTTTCACCTATTTTCTATATCATCATTTAATTTTTTAAATAGTGTTTGGATCTTCTGGAATTAGTGTTTTTCTCTTGTAATGTGTCTTATTATACCCGAAAAACATCACTTTATTCCCATCCTCTTCTAACTTTCACATTGAGATGAAGATATATAAAGGAAAGGTCGACTTTTTCACCTATTTTCTATATCATCATTTAATTTTCTAAATAGTGTTTGGATCTTCTGGAATTAGTGTTTTTCTCTCGTAATGTGTCTTGTTATATCCGAAAAACATCACTTTATTCTCATCCTCTTCTAATGTTCAGATTGAGATAAAGATATATAAATGAGAGTCTTAATAGAATCTCAGTCTAATATCCAATAGTCACTAGTGAGTGATATGTGATTTCTATACGGTATTGAAAACTGAAACCTCATGCACGAGTTTTATAGCTTTTGTATTTTTTTTACAGCATACAATACCGAAATAACAAAAGATTCACAGGACAAATATTAAGTATTAGTTAATGGCAAATCATTAGCATAATCTTCTTAGTATTTCCTTTCTGTCTAATAAACATAATGTTTAAACTAGTCATGTTCAGTACTCCTTATTCTATTGTTTCAAAGGTCCAAAGACACAAGGGCACAAAAGTTACATTATTCAATTTCAGATCAAACCAAGCATATTTCTGACCGCTATTTTTAAGTAAATCATGACAACTACGTACCTTGCATTTCCAGTTTCCATGAGGCACATAGTCCAGAGGGGGGTCCATGCAGTAAGTGTGGTAAGACACATCACAATCATCACAAAGAATTAAACGACCTTCGTCGTTCCTTTGGCCGCAACCTTCACACACTGTACAATCCAAACATCTATAAATATAAAATTGATTATTGGTTGACGAAAAACAATGAAAACTACAAAGTCACGGTCTCACAACATTTACTTAAAGCTACACGTGTTTCGCTCTATTCAGAGCATCATCAGGCCTAAAACAATAATAATTAGTATAGAAAGAAAAAAAGAGGACATTAAAGAGACTAAAACCTTAAAAAGCCACTAACGTTGGCAAAACAGTAAATAAACATACATTTAAGGTTAGGATGACTATACAGTTATTTAGAACCAAAAAATAAAAAATTGCAAAATAATATCATACCTATTGGGAATCGAACCCGCGACAACAAGCTTACAAGCCAGAGACTATAACCTATGGGCTACCGGAACACTGAGGAGAAGTTCAAAACATTTGTTGTTAAGCCAAGGCATTTTAACACAATATTAAACTTATTTCAGTTGGAAGAGATTATGTACATATAAAATTGACTAAATAAGATTATTAAAAATAAGGTTGGGTTCAAAATTATATACGTCGTTAACACAGACAAGAACAGGACTCTTCTTGGCTTTAGTAATTTCCATCCTCTCCAGAAGGTCAAGCTTTTTCCCTTTAGGGCATTCATGAAGTATTTCAGCTCCGACCTCTGGAGAAAAGTGATGTGTGGAAGCTAACAGGTGATTCGCAAACGCTGACTTTGTATCACGGACGTCTGTATTTTTAAATTTCTCAAACAACGCTACATGTTCTTTAACGCGTGTAGAAATTTTTCTTCCCGATTGGCCAATATATACAGCGTCACGATCCCCACATTTCAAAGAGTAAACCCCTGATTTCGAAAAGACATTTGCCTTGTCTATCACGCTCACTAACTGTTTTTTTAAAATTATTCGCGGTTGTGAAAGCGATTTTGATATTAGAGGTCTTAAAAAATTTAGCTAAATTTAATGAAATTGAGCCGAAAAAGGACAAAGATCTAAAGGACTTTTTGTCGTCTTTCTCATGAAAAAGATTGTAAGTCAACCTATATTTATTTAAGAACTTAAGGTATAATTTGTTAATTAAGTAAAGTGGGAATCCATTATTAAAAGCAATATGTTTTATAATATTAGCTCTTTAGCAAACGCTTCCTTTGACAGGGCGATGTTAAAGAGTCTGTAAAAGAAAGAATTGAAGGAGGCAAATTTGTATGGATAGGGAGAAATAGACGCGTATTGAATGACATTATCAGTAGTTGTGGGTTTACGATATATTTCAAATTTTAGTTTATTATTGAGTCTTTCTATAAGAAGGTCTAGGAATGGCAGTTTACCATTTTGTTCTTCCTCAATGGTAAAAGAAATCTTTGGGTGCAAAGAATTCACAAAACGAAGAAAATTTGTCAAATCTTTCTGGCCATTCCAGACAATGAAAATATCGTCAACGTACCTCTTATATTCAATGAGAAACTCCCCAAACCTACCCTTAACAATCCTTTCTTCTAGGTTGCTCATAAAAATTTCACTTAACAGTGGGGAAAGGCATGAACCCATAGCCAATCCTGAGACTTGTTTGAAAATTTTATTATTGAATTGAAAGAAATTTTGATTCACAACAAGGCTGAGCAAGTCCAAGAGGTTATCAACTATAACTCGACTAAGGGAAGATTTTAATAATAGAGGTCTTACCAGCTCTATACATTCTGTAGGGGGAATGCTAGGAAAAAGATTTTTTACATCCAAAGAAATAAGTATAGATCCGTCAGGTATGTAAAGATTTTTCAGACTATTTGACAAATCCACTGAATTTTTAGTTGAATAAACATTCCTAAACTTAGTCACCTCCCTCAAAAATGTGTTTAACCAAGCTGATAAATGGTAGCAGGGGGAATTGATAAAAGAAACCACTGGTCTTATGGGAACATTGTTTTTGTGAATTTTTGGAAGACCGTAGAGAATTGGAGTTCTGGAATTCATAGGATACAGCTTTTCTTTCTTAGTGTTAAAGAACTCAAGAGTTAAACTGCACTTGTCTAGCATTTACTTAATTGAAAGCGATTTTGATATAAATATAATATATATAATATATAATATATAGTAAAATACGAGTTGGTGGGGTCTCTATTGACTGTAACAAAGTCCTCTGAATCCAAGAAATCCAACACTTTCTGAATGTAATCATTCCTCTTTAGAATAACCAAACAATTACCCTTGTCTGCTTTTGATAATATTAAATCGTTACTTTTGATTTTATTTTTTTAAAGAAGTTAAATGTTTTTTGTTAAAATTAGTATCATTAAGATTATCTGAGCCAAAACTAGAATTTAAGAAATTTATTATTTTAGCACGTAAAATGTTCTTATTTTTTATATCAGTCGTATGCAAAACACTCTCCGCCTCCACAGCCAAAGTTTCCCGTGTATGTAAATCCACCTTCTTAGATTGATGACTTCTTATTGAACTTATGATTTCTCTTCCTCTGAACTAAAAATAACATCTGATAAATTAAGAAATCTTTTATGAAATTGAAAATGACATTGGCTCAACTTTATTCGGTATTCTGTAGAATTAAAAGACTTTAACTTATTATGGGCGGCTTTAAGATGACTTAGCTTATTGCTTAACCTGCTAAAAGAGTCTCTAGCATAAACTACTACCCTATCTCTGAACGAGCTATCTAAAATTTTCTTATTTGATTATTGGTTGTTGAAGTCAAAACAACCCTTAGCGAAGCACGTGTAATCTTTAGTACTTACCTCCAGCCCTTTTGTAAAATAACCTTGGTTACTTTAACGTTGACGCAATACGGATGATAACATTGACCGCATTGCGCACAGGCAATAAGACATCCCTCCTGATCGGTACCTAAGGCGCCACACATTACGCAAATGTCTTGGGTCAAAACAAATTTATCCTAAAACATGAAAAAAACACCATGTGAGTTATAGCTATCGGAATTTAAGCAATTTTCAGCGTGGAATGTTAATATTTTGATTATTAGTTGGTATTTATCGATGCGATTCTGGTTTGTAACCAAAGTAAGAGAAAACGTGACATCACCAATCAGCTGATTGGCGTTTGATATTTACCGATTAATATAATCGGCTTGGATCTTGTGGTAGGCCTCAAGGTTATATTTAGATTGTAAAACACTATCGAAAATACCAATTAACTTTAAATTATCAAAGGGCAGATGTAGTAGTTGAGGACCTGAATCGGCAAGCAATTTGCTTACTGGTACCAATGTTAGAAATTTTATATTTTGTCATATTTGTTACACATACATTATATTATATTCTTTTTTGTAATTATTGCATAGCAAAGTATTAATAAAGGTACGCTTTTTACTAAAGGAATGAGAATTTAATTTCGGCAATAAATGGTTTATGCAAATTTACATGTATCCCTTATTATTTATAGTTTATTCGGGAGAAAGGAGTGCCTCAAGTTCTGGAGGAACTGTACAAGGTGTCCTGATAAATAAGAGTAAACAATTTAAAAACAGATTTCTTTAAAGAAAATGAGGTTAACCTAATCCAAAAGACAAAGACAACCAAGATAAAGAGTGATAAACTCAATGTATTTTTTTTAAAGTTTGGCTCTAAATTGAGCATATATTATTTGTTTTTAACAAAATTTGGAATATGTTTTTTTTATATGGCAAATCTTAAAATTAACCTTTTTTTAAATTATGCGATAGAGCGCGCCACTACACCGACATTTTGATTTTTTTTGTTTTTTAAATCCGTAACTTCTTTAGACTTGGCATAACCTATTTTTTTAATTTAAAATATGTATTGTCTAAACAGTTCATTCATAAATTAATGAAATTACTTTATTACACTTCGATAATGAATGATAAAATAAAAAATATAAATTATGAATATTTGCCAGTAAATGTTCGACATGACTTCCATTTGTCATAAAACATTTGAAGATTTTTTGATTGAAAGATCCCGAATCTTAAAAAAACAATTACTCTTTTGAACATTTTACTCAGCATCAGTTAATATTTTTATCATTCACAAGTGCTTTATTGTATTTTCGTCAACAATTGGTTTCACGTGTATCCATATGCAAAACTCTAGTGGGTTAAAGTCTGAACTTCGTGCGGGCCAAGGTTTTCGACTTCCACGTTAAAATTAGCATTGTGCACCCTGCATCTTGGTTTATTGGGAAAACTTAACTTAACCTGATTTTTCCTTAGAAGGAATTTGCTGTTAAATTATTTACTATTCTTTATAGGACATCACCAGTATAATCACAAATAAACTGCTGCTATACAAGAAATTATTTGGAATAAATAAGAAATTTGGCCTGATTTTTTAATCAAATGAAACAATACAGCATGATGACCAATTTTCTGGGGAATGTTGCATATAAATTGAAAAAAGAATCTAATTAATAATGTAGAATTAGATTAGTGGCACTATTGTTGACAACTTTGATTTTCATAATCGATAAGCAGTGATGTTACTAATAGGAGAGCAACATTTTAAATTGGTATGCATAATTTAATTTTACTCGATAAACAATTTCCCTTAAGCTATGCAAGACGAGGCAATTTTCGTCCAAGTCCAAAAAATCCAAATAATAATGAATATAATTAGATTAATGAAAATATTAGGTACAATTTATTTGGATTTTTATTTTCATAGTTGGTAAACGGTGCTATCCGTAGTGGGAGAGGTACATACATTCTAAATGGTCATAATTTTTTTTTATAACTTGTTTGTTAAAGTTACTTGTCTATAGTGTATATTTAAATTGATGCCTATTTCTTCACAAGATTTAAAGGCATTTCTTACTTCCTTTTGATTTTTGGATCGTTCCATGAGTTACTGAAACTTCAACAAAAAAAAAACAAAAACTACAATGGCCCGTAAAATTAACCGGACAGCCAAAAATTTGGTTCAAGTTCAATCAATTTTGATACCTGTCAAAATCGTTAACCGAATAGTAACCGCGTCTTTTACCAATGAATAAATCATTCCGCGCTGAAAATCGGCTTTTCGATGAACAGTTTTACCTTTGCCGAACACAGTACCAATCGATTCTCCACTCCCGGTTCCTCGTCGTTTTTTCCGTCCGCCACGGGACGTGACAGTCCGACACCGGGAACCCCGAAAATGCCGCGGATCTTCGCTTTCGCCCCCCGTTTCCGCACGAAATCGACGGTCCGTTGACGTTTCATGAATCCCTGTTTGCCCGTCCCGCCTCCTTTGCCGAAACTGCCTTTCGGTCTTCCCGGTTTGCCCATCGAATAGCTCAGTTTCTTCTTGGCGATCTTGCTGGCAAAGGGTTTTCCCTTTCCGAGGCCCGTGCCCTTGTAAAAGTCATCGTAAGGCAAATCGAACTCGGACATGTCGTCGTATAGGGACTCTTGCGAGGCCGAGAAGTCTCCCGAGTCGTCTATACCTTAAAATATGAAAAAAAAACTGTGCATAATTCTCAATATAGCGAGTTTATTTTGAGATACTAATATTAATGTAAGATCGCTAGTTAGATGCTTTAATAGTTTTCGCGATCATGCACAGTAGTGGCCAAAAGTAGATAGACAAAGTATTATTTTTATATAATTGTTTAAAGATTTAACCACAGGTCCCCTAGATTTTAAATTATTGTTATTTCTAAGGCGGTCTATAAAAAGATACCAATAAATTTCAGTTAAACATTTTGCTTGCTACCAGATAAAGCAATAATATCAATATAGCTGGTCAAAAGTAGATAGACAAAAACAATTTTGGACTTATTTTTTTGTCTAGATGTTTATAAAATAAAATTAATATAGTATTGCTTCTCTTTAACTCAAGGGGCAACGTGCCACGCGGAATGAGATTCTCTCTTGATTTAAGACAACGCATTATTAAATCAAATTGATATTGCTCGTAGATTTGGTGTTAAAAGAAAAGCTGTTATTGGGCAATCATCAAAAGATATGAAAGGACAGGATCATTAGAGCCAAAAAATAAATCTGGTCGACCAAAAAAAAATGGACATTCGAGCTGTACGCAAATTAAAACAAATTAGCCAGAATAACCCTTTCATGACTTCTCGTTAAATTCAGATAGAATTACAGGCTCTAGGGATTTGTAATGTGTCCTCAAGGACTGTAAGACGAAGGTTGGTAGAAGAGAATCTATTTGCACGTAGGCCAGCAAAAAAACCATTGCTTTCAAAAAAGAATCGCTTAGCCCGATTGGAATTTGCCCGTCAGCATATACACTGGACAAAGCATGAATGGTAACGTGTTTGCTGGAGCGAAGAATCGAAGTTTAATTCCGATGGAATTCAATATGTTAGACGTCCTTCTGGCCAGCGTTTGAATCCCAAGTACACAAAACCCACAGTTAAGCATGGAGGTGGATCAGTGATAGTTTGGGGTTGCTTCTCAGGTTATGGAATGGGCCCGTTACATCGCATAGAGGGCATAATGGACAGGTTTATGTACAGGGATATTCTCAGAGATGTTATGTTGCCCTATGTCGAAGACAATTTACCATTGAGATTCCAATTCCAGCAAGATAATGACCCAAAGCATTCCTTCAAAATTATGAAGCAATTTTTCGAAAAAGAAAAAATACCAGTTTTAAAATGGCCATCACAGTCACCCGATCTTAATCCCATCGAAAATTTATGGGAAATTGTAGATCGTGATATTAGGGATACAAACTATTCAAATAAAGGTGAATTATTAGAACGGTTGCAACAGATATGGAAAAATATTGGTTTTAAACTCATAGACAATCTTATTGAATCAATGCCACGTAGGTGTCAGGCTGTAATAGACAATAATGGGTATTTTACAAAATATCGACTAATATTGTAGATGGTTTAGTTTGTAATTAAAAAAAAAATACTTAGAAAAAAAAAGAGTATTGGTTATTTTTTATATTTGTCTATCTACTTTTGTCCAGCGTATATTTAGTTATTTCTTATTATTTACCAAATTAGGTGATTGTTTCTAAAGAATGTTTTATTATTTGTATACATATACTTAAATATCTTTATTAAAGAATTTTTATTTCCTTTGATTTTTTAAAAAACCATTTGTCTATCTACTTTTGGCCATTACTGTACGTATTTATCATATGGGTACAGTTGAATGTGATGTGCCGCAGGGTACAGTCCTGGGGCCACTCTTATTTTTGATATAATATGATTTGAGATGATTATATTTAAACAACCTTACAAGAACTTTACCTGAAATAAATTATTCTATTATTTGTTACGCTGATGATACAGTAATTCTAGTAAAAGCAAAATCATGGTCAGAAGTGCAAAAGCTGGCTGGAAAATATATCACATTAATTAAACTTTGGACGGATCAGCATCTTCTAACTCTAAATAGTAATAGAATATACATTCAGCAGATAATATATTAATACATTATAACATTACAAAATAAGAACTGCTTAACCGCTAAAAATACTGTGTGTGCATTTCCTGTCTATCCAAATTAATTAATTAAAATAAAAATAATTTTTAAGAAAATAATATATAAACAAAAGTGATTCAAAAAATATAAAAAAATAGGGGAAAAAAAGGGAAAAAAACAGGAAGCAAAATAAACAGTACTATGTGTATCATACTAACCAAGTGACTGTTATCATCTAATATCCAGTTGTGATTTCTACTTTTAATTTTGTTATAGGGTTTATTTCTGAGTTCTACGGGAAGTTGATTATAGATTTTTGCTAAGGTATATGTTAAAGTTTTTTGACATTTAGTTTTTGTGGTCTTTGGTATAGTTACATTCATATTTAAAGTTTGTCTAATAAAATAAATATAAAATAGTAATAATAATAATAAAACCCACTTTATAAATTGCCCGATTTATAACAGTAATCAACAAGAACCTGTGGTACCAACAATGCATATTTATCCTTGTTTTTGCAAATCACATGGAAAATTGTACTTGAGATTCTAAGATTTCTTCAGTTTCGTACACGAAATTCCTCGTCGTTTATATCGATAAAAACTTAAGATACAATATGCACATTAATCACATAAGTAAAAGGAAAACAATTTATAAGTTTTATCAACCACGCGAATTTATCCCTTGAGTTGTTGGAAGTAGTCTTTCAGGCTCTGCTTGAATCCATTCTAAATTATGGCATAAGAATTTGGGGTAGTGCGTGTAGCACAATGTTAACAAACCTGGTTATCACTCAAAAATATATACTAAAAATTATAAATAAAACAACAAAAAGATACCCAACAGTTAATTTTGTTTAATTGTAATAATTTGTTTTTGGAAAGTGGTGCTCTTGCTGTAAAAGAAATTTACCTGATGAGCACCCTTAACTTTATGAAGAATAAAAACATTTATAAGATTCTACTCCAACGCCTTAATATTACTAGATAGATTTAACATTTATTACACGAGAGAACATGTTTTTTTGACTAAGGTAGATTTTACTTTTATTTAGGTTGTGACTTGTGTTTTCTCTAGGTGATAGATATTTTACTGTATTTATAGATTGTACTGCGATTGTTGATGTTTTTATTATTATTATTATTATTATTATTATTATTATTATTATTACATTTTTACTTACTAGTTCTTTTATTCATTAAGGAGCGAGCGGTGAATTGCAAGTGCTGCTGTTGAGTGGATTTACAATTCGGGCAGTAATAGTCGTATTCCGGGTTCGCGTCTTTTTTCTGCTGATAGGTGGCCAGTTCGGCCTCCGGATCGCATTTTCCATGAACGAATCTGATGATAAGGCAACGTTTTATTAAAATCATACTGGGGCCAGTTTTTATTACAATTTCCGCTACTAATAAA
The DNA here is from genome assembly GCF_022605725.1 of Anthonomus grandis grandis. Classification (NCBI taxonomy): domain Eukaryota; kingdom Metazoa; phylum Arthropoda; class Insecta; order Coleoptera; family Curculionidae; genus Anthonomus; species Anthonomus grandis. The sequence continues at coordinate 3,770,089 of NC_065560.1, forward strand.
ACTGGTTATTGACTTTTTTTCATTTTTCCCAAAAATAAATACTATATAAACATTTATCAAAGCTGTGGCGAGGTCTCGCCTAGGGCTCTCCTATCTGACCATGCTAATTAAAAGCTAATTCAATTCTATAAGAATGAGTTTTTACGTTTACAAAAACATTAAAAATAACAGAGATACGAGGGGGGTCCCCAAATGGAAAATTTTCAAAAATGTCCTGTATCTTAAAAAATAAAAGCATGACAGCATGACAGATGTAGACATGCGTAGCACCCTGGTTGATTTTATCGGGATAAATAATTTTGTTTTTGCTCATTTGAACGTAAGGTCCTTAAACACAGTCCTTGATGAATTTAAAAATTATGTATTTTCTTATGCGTTTGATATTCTAGGCCTTTCGGTAACTTGGTTGTCTTCAAATTGTGATAGTAATTTTTATAATATACCGGGCTATAATTTCGTGAGAGAGGATAGAGTTGGCATTGGAGGGAGAGTTGAATTTTATATAAAAAAATCTTTACGATTTTCTCAAATAATATTCGACAATGCCAATTCTCCAGATTTTCAACATATGGGTGTTGGGTTTGAAGTGAGTGGTACGCGGGTTTTGGCCCTTACTATATATAGACCACCTTCTGGAAATACCTTCACTTTTTTTGATACGTTAGAAAATGTGCAAGCAATGACGCTTTGCGATTATATTTTGTTACTTGGTGATATAAATATTAATTTACTAAATGAAAATGCGAATACAAAAAATGTTTTAAATATCTTCAACTTAAAACAATTAATAACTGAACCTACACACCATAATTTATTGACAAATAGGTCAAGTCTTATTGATGTGATTATTTTAAGTCAAGAATTTGAAGTGATAAAAACTTGAAGTGTCTAAGAAGAAGCCTAACCGACCATAATTTAGTATACGCCATATTAAATTTTCCAAAAATACAAAACAAAGTAAAACATTTAAAATACCGTAATTATAAAAACCTTAGTCCTGAGGATTTTCGCAGAGATGCTGAGCAAATAGAGTGGAACGGAATTTATTTCACAAACGATATTAATACAAAATTAGATATTTTTAATACAAATATATTAAATTTAATAAATAAACACGCTCCACTTCAACAAAAATTAGTTAAAGAGAAAAATTGTATGCCTTGGAGAACTGATACATAAAACTTTTAATGCGTTTAAGGGATAAGGCACACAAGAAATATTTAAAAAACAAAACTTTGGGTAACTTAGAGTATTACAGAAGAAACTATACAAAACATGTTATTACACGGGAGAAAACTACTTATTTTAACCAATTTTCTTCAAAAAAAAGGAAAAGATTTATGGGACAATGCTAAAAAATTAAATATATCATCCAATAAGACAGTTGAAATTTCCAATAAATAATGTGATCCAGAACAGATTTCCAACTTTTTTTCATCTACTTTTCAAGCTCCTAACTCTGCGTCAGATGACAAAATCTTTTTTTATCGTTCAAACGTCCATCCCAATGTTAATATCAAATTAAATTTTACGCCTACAGACGAGAATTCCCTGTTAAAGATTCTAAATAGTATAATCACTGGGGCAATTGACGATGATGGTATATCAGTAAGGGATATTAAACTTTGCTTGCCATACTGCATTCCACCCTTATTAAATTCTTGTATTTTAGAAAGTTATTTTCCATTTTCATGGGAAAAAAAGCAATCGTGAAACCGCTAGCTAAAAATACGAATCCTAAAAGACTAAAGGATCTAAGACCGATCAGTATTCTTTCGGTAGTTTCTAAACTCCTTGAAAAACATAATTATTAATAAACAAATGTACGACTTTTATCCCGTCGTGTCAATCAGGATTTCGATCTGGTTACAGCACCTCTACTTGTTTAGTTTGTGCTTTATGACTATGGACTTATGCTGATAATTCTGTAAAATTTTTCGAACAATATTTAATAGATAGATCCGTTTGTGTGGAAATTGTGAGAGATTTTCAAAGCGTTCGATCTGTGTGTGCCTCAAGGCTCAATTTTGGGCCCTCTGTTGTTTTCCTTATATGTCGCAGATAATGATAATGAGCAATTCTATTGAGAACTCGAAAATTCAACAATATGCTGATGATTCTCAAATATACACTTCATTTTCTTTAGATTGTGTAAATGAAAATATTGACAAATTTAATACGGACTTGAAGTATAATTTAAAAAAACCTAACTCCTCTAAATCCTGTACGCTACTTTTTAATGCTAAATATCAGAATGAAAGAATTAGGCAATTATTTGTTCCACAAGTAGATAATATGCCTTTGGCCTCAAATTCAGAGGTGAAAAATTTGGGTATACTTTTTGATGATTCGCTAACATTTCAAGCACATATTCATAATAAATTAAAAATTCCTTATATAAGATTGAAAAAACTTAATTATTTTAAAAAATGGCTACCATCCAAAATAAAGTATCAATTATGTGACAGTTTAATATTATCGCTATTCGACTACGGTCTTGTGGTTTATGGTTCATTTTTGACGATGCAATTAGCACACCAAATACATAAAAGCTGTATGCGTTTTTCTTACAATATTCAATTTCCATTAAATCCATATTTTACATTTAATACATAAGGCAATTACTCCTCCTAATTTATTGGGGATTCTTCGTAGAATTGCGTAAGCAAATAAAAATACCATTCAGGCTGAATGTGAACTGTAGTCACTAAAGGGTTTACTGGCACAAAATTATCAGGGTCTCCAAGAAAATAAGGTGCTTGTAGAGTTAAAACAGTTAAAGCTGATATTATAATTAAAAATCCAACTAAATCTTTAAATGTAAAATATGGGTGAAAAGAAACTTTTTCTATATTTCTATTTCTTCTAAGTGGATTATTTGATCCAGATTGATGAAAGGTAAAAGAAAATGAAATGCAAAGAAACGGGTGAGAGTTGCGTTATCAACTGTAAATCCTTCTCAAAGTCACTGTACGATTATTCTTCCTATATAAGGAACAGCAGATACAAGATTAGTAATAACTGTTGCCCTCAAAATGATATTTGGCATCAAGGTAGAACATACCCAAGGAATGCAGTTGCTATTACTATGATTAAATTGTGGAATGATTTACCAGATAAAGTAAAAGAATAAATTACGCTAAGCAATTTCTTATTAATGAGCAAAAATAACCTACATTTCTACCAAACCATGCGTGCTGTGCTGTTGTCAGATTTTCCTGCTAAAACAAAATAAGATAGGATATCCATTAAAATTAATATATTTACTGTTAGCTTCCCTTGTTTTGTCTCGCGCACGCCTTTCGCCCTTTTTTTTCTGCCATTTGCTGTTCCATTAAAAAATCTTATTGACTTATTTACGTATAGTTTAGATGATGTAGGGTTACCGCGCACAAATGTGTCCTCGGGTTATATAGTATATAGTTGTAAAATTGATTGTGTATAATTTGTTTATGTATATATTGGGCAAATAAAGAAATTTGATTGATTGATTGAGGTATCTCTAAAAATAACGGCGATATCCCGCAAAAGTACCCAAATTGGGACACCCTGTACCTTATTAGAATGTACAAAGAAAGCTACTATTTATTTAAAAATGACCTTAGGGTCGACCATCCGTTCTTCCAGTTAACGCCGTTCAATGAAGCCACAAAAACAAATCAAGAAACACAATTTTTTACATATTTATGACCTTGCCAAGATCCCAAAAAATACCGTTATTAAGTAACACGCCCCGTAAAATTTTCTTTCACTTACTTGCGACATAAAGTACATTGCACCATTTCCCTATGGGCGTGCGACCTATACGCCTTCTGGCATATCGGACAGCAACAGCCTTTATTTCTTTGTTGATAACAGGAGTCGCATACCGAGTAATGCATGTGCCATCGGGACGATAAGCCGGCACCGGGCGTTCTTGACCCGCAATCGCCGCAAACTCGACAGCACTAAAATATTTATTTATCGTTAATACTTTTTTTTAAACACTTGAAAGATTTAAATTATTAAAAGAAACACCAATTTACCCTGCACTTCCACCCGTATTTCGGTATAGAGGTGACGATCGGTCTTTGACAGCTCGCGTGGTAAACTTTGTCGCATTGCTCGCAGCTCATGAGCTTCGTCTCGTCACCCGCTATACGGCAAACTTGACACGAGCGGCACCGTCTGCACTGCCAGCCGGCTCGCACACCTGAAATGACACCGTTTGATAATAAGAATATTCTTTTATTTCTTTCAAGAAAAAGATAGAATTCCAGTATCCGCAAGGTAAAACATAAAAAAAAAGAGGGGGTTCGTTTCAAGAATTTATGGTTACTTACATTTGTCTACCAAATCTTTTATTATTAAACAAAAATATACTACAGAAAGGCAGGCGCAGTACAAGAAATATAGAGACGTATTACAAAAACTAAATATAATTACTACAAAGATAAAACTAACGTAGCAGGCAAGAGCTATAAAAAAAATGGAAAGTTATTAATCAATCTAAAAACACAACCAATGATAAAAATGAAATAATAATAAAATACGAAACTGTTGCGATTAGCAAAAATTAAGGGGAAATAATGGCTAACGAAAACAAAAGTAACTATGTTGTAAACAAATCATTTTTTCTAAAACCAGTCAACGAAAAAGAACTTTTATCACATTTAACTCTTTAAAAACGGACTTTTTCTCCGGGTGAAGACGGTATAAGCGCCAAATTAATAAAATCAAGTCATACCTGTATTTTAAAGCCTTAAGTACATGTAGTTAATTTAACTTTTAGTAATCTAAAGGGATTGGATGTAAAAAATCTTTTTCCTAGCATTCCCAGATCTATACATTCACAGAATGTATAGATCTGGTAAGAACTCTATTATTAAAATCTTCCCTTAGTCGAGTTATAGTTGATAACCTCTTGGACTTGCTCAGCCTTGTAAGGAATCAAAATTTCTTTCAATTCAATAATAAAATTTTCAAACAAGTCTCTGTATTGGCTATGTGTTCATGCCTTTCCCCACTGTTAAGTGAGATTTTTATGAGCAACCTAGAAAAAAGGATTGTTAAGGGTAGGTTTGGGGAGTTTCTCATTGAATATAAGAGGTACGTTGATGATATTTTCATTGTCTGGAATGGCCAGAAAGAAGATTTGATAAATTTTCTTCGTTTTGTGAATTCTTTGCACCCAAAGATTTCTTTTACCATTGAGGAAGAACAAAATGGTAAACTGCCATTCCTAGACCTCCTTATAGAAAGACTCAATAATAAACTAATATTTGAAATATATCGTAAACCTACAACTACTGATAATGTCATTCAATATGCGTCTATTTCTCCCTATCCATACAAATTTGCCTCCTTCAATTCTTTCTTTTACAGACTCTTTAACATGGCCCTGTCAAAGGAAGCGTTTGCTAAAGAGCTTAATATTATAAAACATATTGCTTTTAATAATGGATTCCCACTTTACTTAATTAACAAATTATACCTTAAGTTCTTAAATAAATATAGGTTGACTTACAACCTTCTTCATGTGAAAGACGACAAAAAGTCCTTTAAATCTTTGTCATTTTTCGGCTCAATTTCATTAAATTTTGAACCCAACCTTATTTTTAATAATCTTATTTAATCAATTTTATATTTACATAACCTTTTCCAACTGAAATAAGTTTAATATTGTGTTAGAATGCCTTGGCTTAACAACAAATGTTTTGAACTTCTCCTCAGTGTTCCGGTAGCCCATAGGTTATAGTCTCTGGCTTGTAAGCTTGTTGTCGCGGGTTCGATTTCCAATAGGTGTGATATTATTTTACAATTTTTTATTTTTTTGGTTCTAAATAACTGTATAATCATCCTAACCTTAAATGTATGTTTATTTACTGTTTTGCCAACGTTAGTGGCTTTTTAAGATTTTAGTCTTTTTAATGTCCTCTTTTTTTCTTTCAATACTAATTATTATTGTTTTAGGCCTGATGATGCTCTGAATAGAGCGAAACACGTGTAGCTTTAAGTAAATGTTGTGAGACCGTGACTTTGTGTTTTTCATTGTTTTTCGTCAATCTAAAGGGAACTACACAAAGTCTCTATGGTACTGTTTAAAGGAATTAAAAAAAAAGTACGAATTTATTCCGTATAAGTACCAATCAGTTCAAACGGTTTTGGCAGGAAATTTTCCAGAGAAAAGCCTCGTTTTTGGCCATTGGTATATTAACTTCTGTTGTCATAATTATAGATAACTTTCGACCGTAAAACTCACCTGAGACCCATGAATTGTTGATGATCACTATGAAACGCTATTTTGCCTATGCAATGAGTGCCTAAACTACGTAAAAAAGTGACATTTTAAGGTGATTCGAGTCTTGCCTGAATGCACAGAGTGATGAGGAACGTGTATTTTCAAATAAAGCGTTTTTTTAACAGCGTAAAAAATTGCCTTGAAAAAGGGAGAAATCTACAAACATTTTTGACAGTTTATCGCTTTTTTTTTTCCAAAAATTGAACATAAGAAAAATTTTAATGGCGTAATATGTATTTTGTTGGTGTCCTACTTAAAAAATGAAAATTAGTTTGGCATGAATAAGAAATCACCTTAAAAACTTAAATGAATATTTTGCCGAAATTGGATACTTCATAATTATGTAGGAACAGGTTTGATCTATTTCGAACTTGTTAATAGCCTAACAGATTGCCCTTGTCTACTACCCAAAATATGCATTCATGCACCCTCTTAAGACCCTCATTTCCGTCCCTGTGTTTAATCCTTTCACGACAATCGATAGATCCTTGAAAGCAGTAAATAATTTAAGATATTGCCAAATGTGAATGCTCAATTTCTGGATTTAAAATGTTTTATTACAGACATGACGTGACGTGTTAACTCACCAGGTAACTGGGCTAAACCGACACAACTGCCGTGGTAATGCAGTCCGCAAGTGGAGCAGTACATCAGGTTCGCTATATCCCCCACATTTTTACACGTGTAACAAATTGCCGCTAAAAAAAATTAGCATGATATACACTTTATAAATTAAATTAAAAAATAATCCGGTTTTACCTTCGAGTGTAGCGGCTTCTCCCAGATGTGTCCCACAATAAACGTTAAGGGTGGTCAAGTCCTGGAACGCCCCGGAGGCGGTGGCGCACGGAAAGTGGTAGATTTTGGTACAACCCGACGATTTACACAGCAAACTGGCACCAAAATGGTTGCAGAATGAGCATTTCTGCGATGAGCTCTTTAGTACGACAGGACCAACGTTTTCTAACGCTTGGTTTTCTAAAAGCGTAAACTTTTAAACTAAAAGAGGAGTGTCAAGGGATGTTACATAAAAACTGATATAATCTGCCCTGTTATTACCCTTTTAGAAATCTTATTCTTTTTTCGCATCTAAGCTCACATTAACATCAGTAAAATATTAATATGTTTGTTTCTCTCTTTCTAATAAAAGTTAATTGGGTTAAAAGCCTGTCCGCTACCTCGTCCTTTCCCCATTATTGGAAGCATATTTTTACAATTTTTGCTTTAAAAAGATGGACACAAATAGGCGCTGTTTAATATCGTATCGAGGAGTCGAATGTCCATTAAATGCTAAAAATGCATCCCTGGGTGAGTTTAGGAGTTACAGGTACTTGTCCGCAAAATTTATCAAATTTATTGCAATTAGACATCCAGAGCGTCTTTAAAAAAATTAAGTTATTAGAAGCTTTTGGTCCTTAATACTGAACTTGCTGTATTCCACATGAATAATTATCAAATTATATCTAGTTACTGTTATAGTAAAAATTTGACACACAACGGCGCACAGTGCTTCGGCCAATGGACAAAAATCGAAAAAGTGACTTGTTTTTCTGAAGTATTTAAATACCTTATCTTAAAGACCACAAACTAATAGCCACTATTCCACAAAAATGTTATTGCAAATAGCATTTTTTGTTTGTAAATATTTGCGCCAAAAATAATAAAATCTCGTGTGTTGACCAGTACCTTTTTGTTATTAAAACTTGAGTATACTTTGTTGGTGTTTCAAGACAAGCGGTTAAAAGTTGAAATCTTTTTTAAACATGGACAGTGTACAACAAGGTATGTACTTTAATATCATGTATTAAAAAATTTAAAAGTCGTTTATCATTTAACCATAATAAATGTAAAAGTAGTTTGCAATTATTTTATATTTCTCTTTAAATTTAAAACTTTGAAAAGGCATATAAAAAAAGCCTCTTAAAACCATTTGTAGTTTTTACATTTTATTGTTAATACATTTATATATTATCATTTCGTATTTAGTTTATCTGCGTCAGTCTGCGACGAAGCCTTAAATATTTTTTTTTCAGAGGATGTCAAATCAATAAAGAAAGCGGATCTTTTTGAGACATGGCCATCGGAATTAAAATCCAAAACTATTTATTTATGAAAAAATCCATTCCCTTTTAAATTTGAGCAATCCCTTGCCTCAAGTTGAAACTCACTTCACCAAGCAAAGCAGAAATAAAATTAATGACCTTAATAATTTTATTTTAAAAATTCAAAACGGAACTACTTGTATAGTATCATTTAAAATATTGTTCACTATGATCGATGGTAGTGTAGCAAATATTCTCTCTGACACAAACGCAATATCCAGATGCATCATCTGTGGATCAAGTCCGAAAGAAATGAGTTTGCCAAATACCAACCGTCCTTCAAAAGTAGAAAACTATAGCTTTGGTTTGTCCACATTACACTGCTGGATAAGATTTTTTGCGTGTTTACTTCACATTAGTTATCGATTGCAAATAAGATCTTGGCAAGTTAAAGGAGCAGAAAATAAGCAAATAGTGGAAAACAACAAAAAGAAAATACAGTCAGATTTTAAATAAAAAATGGGCCTGATTGTGGACAAACCAAAGCAAGGATACGGGTCAAGCAACGATGGCAATACAGCTCCCTTTTTTTATAATCCAGACTTAAGCTCTGAAATAACAGGAATAGACAAGCGTCTTATAATAAATTTTTCGACTATTCTTGGAACTCTTTCTAGTGGCTGTCACATTCAGGTACTAGAGTTTAAGAAACTTTTAGATGAGACTAAACAATTATATTTAGATTTATATAATTGGTATTACATGCCAAGTAGCTTGCATAAGGTTGTGGTACACGGATCTGAAATGCTTGATTCATTTCCTTTACTTATAGGACAACTTTCCGAGGATGCTTTAGAAGCGAGGCATAAAGAGGCAAGAAAATATCGATTATTTCACACCCGCAAGTATTCTAGAACAAAATGTAATATGGATTTATTAAAAATACTACTTTTAACATCAGAGCCCATTATCTCATCGCAAAGGACAGTCACTTCAAAGAAAAATGAGAATCGAAACCGGGAAGTCAAAAAATATATTATACGAGAGGAAAGGACAATAATTGATGATATACATAGACATAAATTAAGAAGATTCTGTCAGCAGTGATTTTAGCAATAATTCTGATTCAGAATAATTTTCCTTAAACCTATATATAATATATGTACATATTTTCCATATCTTTTTTAAGTTAAGATTTTTTTGTTATAGTTTTCAGTTTTAGTTAAAATACAAACAAAATTTTAGTTGTGATTAGATTAATTTTCACATAAAACCTTAAGGCATTTTCATGCTTAGTATTAGTACTGTTTATTTTTTGCTAAATTTAGGAGTTATTTTTTCCCACTTTTTACATTTATTATTTGTATCTATAATATTTTTTGCCGTATTTCCTTTAAAAAAAAATTTGTAGTTATGTGTATATACCTTTTTATTAATGTTTCAAATACATTATATGTATAGTGATAGTTTTTTTGGACTAAATTTCTCTCGTAAGAAAAACCAGCATACTAAAGGTTACGAAAAAGAAATGAACTTTTACACTTATGGAAGTTATAGATATCGTGTACTTTAAATTTGTTATGTAATTGTATTGTTGTTATTAAAAGTTAAGTAAATAATTTAATTTTCATAGGGTAAATCGGCAAGTTACTGTTATTTTTTTATAGGAAAACTAAAAAGCAACATATTTATTTGTCCAGCTCTTAATGTATTGGTTGCATATTTCCCTGTAACATTAGATATTAAATTCTCTAAATTCTTTCAATGAAAGGGCCTTTTATTTGTGCAAAGTTGCATAAGTTTCGGAGCATTACGCTTAGCCCAATAGAAGTAACTGATTTTTGTCCCAAGGTCCTATATACTCGAAGCACTGTGCGGCGTCGCAATTTTAGTAAGATATGTGACTCATTTTCTGAGAAATAGTGTTCAAGAACTATTGCATTATGTGATTGCCTAGTGATAATATTCTTAAGTAAATTAGGTTTAATTATATCACTTTAACCATTTTGACACCGAGATTTAAGCATTAGCTGTTCAAATATAGATACTTTTGTTTATTTGATACTTTTCAGTTCTTGGTCGAATTTTTTCATGGTATTTTAAGTCTAATCGAGAGAGCATTGATAAAATTATAAAAAATACACCTAGATTTTCACAAGTTGTAATAAATGTTTTTTAATTTCATTATAAAAAAGAACTTCTGAAACTAATACTAATATTCTGTTTTATCGGATTTTTGATGCAACTTTACCTATGAATCAAACAACATTAGGTAAAGGCAACATAGAAAGCCCAATTCAGTTTTCTACTGAAGTTTTAGCAAACTTGGACAAGTTAAAATCTTTGAATTTGTTAAGAAAGCAAAAGACTTCTAATTAATCGAATGAGGGATTGGAAAAAGGATAACATTCCTGTGAACCTTAATTTTGGAAAATCAAAAAAACTAGTTTTACTAAAAATATATCTATTGGACAATTGTGTACTTTGACAAGGTACATTGAATGCCAAAGTACTAACGGTCCATGCCTATTAGGTAAGTCGTTATTGATATTTGAAAGTACAAAAATCTTTCCTTCTCTTCCTTTTTCCACTCAAAATTAAAAACGCGAGTGAAAAAAAAATAAAAAAAGGGCATTTATGAAGAACTAATTTTTATTTAAGAAACAAACATGACACAAACTTGAAACAAGTGACATTCATATGCCTTTGAGTCTTCTGGGTCACTGTGGTCTCTATTTGTTGTGGGATTTGTTTGTATATCATCAGCCCTGTATTCATCTGGTATATAATGTATTATTTTAGAAACATCTTCTAGCTTCTTGGAGTTGATAGGAATTTTGCCATTGTATGCTTTCGAATTGGGAAGGTTTATATTGTCTTGTTTTTTCATATTAAAAAGACCATAGGTAACACCATCAATGAATTCAGAAGCCTTGATATAGCCTTTCATTGTTTGGGTATATATTAAATGCCTGTATTTACTTATGGTGAAGGACTGTTTTATTTCAACAGTCTTTTTAAAATATTGCGGCCACCAGCCTTTAAAATCCAGTATATCGGCATTTGTTAGCCGTTTTACTTGGAACTTATTATTGTTCTTTTTCTTGGAAGACGCAATGATTTTGTTGTATTGATCAGGAGAATAAATCCTATCGAATTTTTTTAAAGAGCGCTTAATAACTGAAAAGTTTCTGTCACAATGCAGACAACTGTGGCCCCGGATTGGAAAATACTGATGAATTTCTTGAAATCCATTATTCATGCTCAGTGCAGTAAACAACCTGGTTAAAGTATGATTGCGGTTTTGACCTGCACATGCATCGCTAAAGACATGCAAGATTTTTACTTCTTCAGGAATATGATTGGCAATAAAGTCCAAAACCGACGTACTGACTTCATTGGGGCCTCTCTGAGCATCACCCTCTGTATGTGTATAGAACATGGATATATCGTTGCCAAGGCTATGGACATTAAAAACGTAATACCAAAGTTTACGTAAATAAAACATTTCCTGAACTGGCATTAAAGGAAGGGGAAGGTTTTGCATATAATCAAAGACTATTGCTCCAACGTGACTTCTCTACTTACAGGTCTCTTTGATTTTTTGGAGTTTCTTATAAAATTTAGATGCTCGGCTTCTATGAATCATAAGTTCTGCAACTGCGCATCTTTTTGCTGTTTCATTAAGAGCTGTTGACTTTATTTTTACATTCAAATCTTCACAGGTTGAGCAAACGTCGACCTGGGGTCTACCAAACCGATATCCGTAGTTTTCTCGCAAATGTCGCAGATAATATTCATACTTTATGATATTTTTTAAATCCGGATTTTCATTGATGAAGAGCTCATACATCTTAGTTACACTCAAGCTCGCATCTAAGTAGATAGTTAACTTAGAAGAATAATGAGACTTTTTTTCGGAAATGATTGTATATTGTATGTGATCTTCAATTTTGGCGACAATCGTGACACAAGTTTATTTGCACGATTTGCTCGTCTTCCTCTCATATCAACTGGTAAAATTTTGGTTTCAACTATTTTAGTTAAGCGTTGTACGGCTTTGCTGGAGAGAGCATGTAAACTTATATAAGCATTGCCGCAAATTTCAACTCTGCACGCACCTTTCATAGCAAAATAATTGAAAGAAGAAGAAAACTGTCTAGCTCCTGCTGACACAGGATGATGTCTAACGACATCATGTCTTTCTATCAATCCGATTAGGTATGTATCTTTTTCATTTTTTGGTCTTCCACTATAAACGATTTCGATGATTGAACGTTTTTCTTCAAATGTAAAAACCGCCATACATTTCTTACGACAGGTGCAATCTGGCCCGGTTACTTTAGCATTAACTAGTTTACTTTTATGTGTAACAAACTCTGCTCCTTTCTGTCTTGCCAATTTTTCCCTTTCTTTTGTGTGTAATTTTTTATTAAGCTTTCGCTTTTTGCCCAAGTTTGCGGGTTCTTCCTCCGAATAGTCCGAATCCGACATTTCTATAAACAAAGATCAAATTTTAATATTTCTATTCAACAATAATTATAATATTCTACATACGGACTTACCCACTAAATACCAAACTATTAAATTCTAAATAACTTTAATATTCACGACAGGTCAAATAATATTCACTTTTTAAACAACTCTTAAAACACTTTTCAACAACATCTAAACAACACTGTTTACTTGATGAAATCGCAAAACAAACTAAAATCCCGCTGTTGCCGACTCCGAAGGTGTGCGTGGATAAACGATAATATTCCAGTAATATTATCCTTTTTCCACTCAACGGCAATGTTTTTATATGAAGGCGGCCGGCGATCTTATCGTTTTTGCGCTCAGCGGATAGAAAATACAAATATTCAAAAAATTGCTATCTCACTTCAATTCGCCATATTTTTGGAATGTTATCCTTTTTCCAATCACCCATTCAATTATTATAAATATAAAAAGTTAAAGAAAGTTATTAGTAAAATAAACATAATGAAAAACAACTAGGAATAAAAGCAAAAGCTTTGGAACATTACAAATGAAGTTGAGTAGACAGACAAAAAGTAACAAAAACTTCATTATTGCCATCACAGATAATAATAAAAATACTGCAAGTTCATATATTATGAAACAAGTTGTTAAAAGATACATTTCCTCCCTCAAACTGCTTTTAAGAATATTCCAGTTAGTTCTAGTCACAAGAGTAGTGAAGATTTGCCAAAGAAAAATACTAGCAAAAATAATGGTCCAACCAAAACTGCCCTAATTATCCAAATCTTTAACCTAGCACCATGTTTTTACCCTTAAATCCATCCTCAGGAAATCTACTATATAAAAAAAGCAATTTGAAAGATTCTCAAGTTATGTCCAAAAATAATCTGGACTAATGAATAATCTTGATGTTGCAATATTAGTTTCAAAAACTTCAAATTTGGGGGCTCCCAGACCTTATTTGACAAAATATTCCCAAAATCAGAAAGTTTTCGAGGTATAACAAATTTTCATATATGAAACTATTAAGTAAGAAATGTGCTTTCTTTCCTCAAACTCCTTTTAAGAATATTCCAATTAGTTCTAGTTTCAAGAGTAGTGAAGTTATGTCCAAAAATCTAATAAATAATCTTGATGTTGCAATATTAGTTTCAAAAACTTCAAATTTGGGGACTTTCAGATCTTATTTAACAAATATCCCCCAAATCAGAAAGTTTTCAACATACAAGAAGTGTTCATATATGAAACTATTGTGTAAGAAATGCGCTTTCTTTCCTCAAGCTTTTAAAAATATTCCAATTAGTTCTTAATATTCTGAAGACTAGTGAAGATTTGCCAAGAATAGTAGCAAAATAATGGTCCCACCAAAATTGCCCTAATTATCTAAGTCCTTATGCTAGCACCGTGTTTTTACCCTTAAATCCATCCTCAGGAACCCGACTACACAAGAATACAACAAAAACATAAAATATTTCGAGTTTATGAAAAAAAAAATGATGACACTCACACCTTGCTTGACTTTGACGAAACGATATTACCCCAATTAACTAGTGCAAATATTCTCAAAAAATAAAAGACATTTGAGCCGTTCAGCGGAAAAGTGGTCTAACTCCCTTAAAGTAGAAAATTGATATTTTGCATCTGGATGTATTAAAAAATCACAGTAACATATTCTTTACTTTTTTGTACATATTTATAATAACCCTGTACTAAAATTTCATATGGTAAACATTTTTACTGATTGCGCCCATTGATTACATTTTTTCCGCCCAATGTCATTCTTCCAGTAAGTTTTTTTCAAAAACATAGCTTGGAGAGTTATATCACTTTTCCTCGTAAAAGTTAACCAAATTTCACAAAACTGATGAACCAAAGAAAACTAATAGCTGTAGTATGTTTACTATTATATCTATTACTGATAAAAGTGTTCAAAAAATATAGAGCTTGAAGAGCAAAACATTACTACTACTTATCTTACATACTAAACTTACAGTAAGGAGAGTAAGAACAAGTTATTAAACAAATTAATCTTCATCAGAATCAGATAATAGACCACTGTCAACAGCATGTTCTTTTGTCAGTAAGTCCAGGAAGAACTGATGCTGAATCGGGGGAATCCACTGAAGAAGTTCTATCATATCTTTTTACTTAGCTACAGTAACTGATCTACACACTACGTACCATAACACTAAAAAAACCTGACTAAACAAGAAAAAGCGAGTTTAATAGGACCGTGCGCGACATCGGAACAGCGTGGTGCCTTGACTTATACCACTATTCCAGCGAACGAATCCATTATGTTGAGAGGAATCACGGTAGGAAGCTCTTATCTTAGCTAAGTTAAAATTTTGACTTATACCAGTTTTCGACTGAATATATTAGACTAGTAGAAACATAATTAATGGTATAACTCAAAAATTAAAAAATACTGACATATACCACTTTTCCTCTGGGCGGCTCATTTATTTAATTAAAAAGTCACTCGTACCTAAATAACGTCTGTACTGTTTGTTAGTACCTTTGTAGTTTACTATAGCTTCCGAGTTTGTATATGTATAATATTTTTACCGTTTTAAATAAGTTAGTTAAGATTATCAGTTACCGGCTCTAGTGACGCCATTTGACCATAAGGCACAATTTCTATGAATGTAGAACTGTCCATTGGGTTCGTACAGTATATTAACGCTCGGCTCCTCCGTATATCCGATGATCGTCAGCTCGTCGATGTGCTCGTTATTTGAAAAGAAACTACGGCTTCTGTTGAAATTTTTATTCCGTCTAAAAGTTAAGATTTTTAAATATGTAGCGAAATAGAAACAACTTGTTGAAGGTTAGTAAGTACTTACCGACAAGTAACAGGACCCCGGGGACTCTTATCACCCGCATCTCTTTCATGCTGTTGATTAGACGAACTGCCAAATTCGCTCGGTGCTCTCTGGGGAGTAAAACCTTCCGGACAGTTCAAGCGGAGCATTTCGCCCTGTCCTAACTGACTACGTTCACCGAGATTGCATAAAGCGCACACCTACAAGTAAGAACCGTATAGAAACTTTGATTTGTTTATTACGGTTTCTTACATATCTTAAGCCAAAGAAAATTCTGGTTCTGCGGAAGATTTTAACGTGCATTTTGAGCTAAATGATATTAATTCACAAGATTTGAAAAATATTCTTTTTTTTTAAGGGATAATGAGGCCTTCACCTGAATCTCAACTGGATAATATCACGCATATCTCTGACCATGATAGGCAGATGATTTCAACTGAAGATAAGGAAGATATTTCATTGAAAGTGTTAAATCAAAAAAATATGTTTTAATCAACCAAATACTAGCTGTTTAATGTGCAAGGACTATATGTGAGTGTCAAATATGACACTTTTTATGATGTTTTCCAATATTACTTTCAACAATTAAAAAAACAGATTTTGATATGTATCTATCGTACACCATGAATAAACTAAGATTTTTTAGCACTAAATTATTATTATTGGTAATTTTAATATAAATTTCTTACAAAATACACCTCAAAAAGTCCATTTTACAAATATAGTCGGAAATTTTAATTTAACACAAGTTACAACAGATCCAACTTGAATAAAGATCCAGGCGAATTCTCAAACCCCAATTGGCCTAATATTTACGAATTTGGATAATTTAGTAACGTCTAAATCATCTGTAGCGATTTCAGAAAGTATATCTGAGCGTAACCTAGTTTTTGCAAATGTCAATATCCCTAATGAACACGATTTAAAAAAAATTAATATTGTACAGAGATTATAAAAATATAAACCTAATAGAACTGATAGGAAACTAGAATACATAGAACTTAAGGTTTTAAAAACTCATTTGCCTACCAGGGAGTATTTTTGTTAAATTTGATGTATACATCTTAATAAGATCATGCTCACTTTTCACTTTCAAGAAGAAATACAAGGTTTTTCTGTTAGATTCACATATACCTTTATTGTAAAGTTTAGTAATTTTAAGTAACGATTTTAGTATAAAGTAGTATTGTATTAAAACTGCCCACTACTACTGTATTTTTATGTGAATGTTACCTTTTATGTAATATTTTGTTGTTCCATAATAAAAGTTTATTTATTTATTTATTTACTTATGTAATGGAAATGAGTTAGTTTACCTTCCCAGGCCATGCTTCAGGAGCATAAGGCAATTCGTCGAGTGGTGGAAAAGCCCGATCTCGGTCTGGAAAAAAAAATCCCTCAAGATCAGCTAGTGCTAAGTCATCCATTGAGCTGGGCCTGTAAAAGGTTAGAAAATACAATACTAATAAGAGGATGTGAAATCTTATCAAATATATACATAGTAATAACTCAAACTGTATAGTACACAGTACCTAATATTTATTAGTTCTTAGAATTATGTCCAACTTAGTACTAAAGATTAGAAATTCCAGTTTTCGTGATCGGGATCCCGGGACCGATCCTAATTATATTTTGATAAAACATTTAACAGTAATAACAGTATCCCGAACAAATAAAAATGCAGTTAACTGAAAACAAATTATTTAAAAATTCAAAACTAAAAACATTTTCGGTACATTTGTACATTACGTATTACATATTACATACCTAGGTACCTACTATCTAACAACCTAACTAAAAAGTCTAAGAACAAACTTGAGACAGAAATATATCCTTAAAACAAAAATAAATACAAAAGATCTTTGAAATTAAACAGTTAGTTTTGTTTATAAAAAATTAAATATGCTCTTGAAAACACTAAGGTATCTAAAGATAAATCACTTAAACGAGATCTAAGTTTAGTCGCAAAGGTGACCGCCGAAGAAAAGGCTCTCTCAGCTTCGACACTTGTTGGCGGTACTGTTAGTAAATATTCATAACTATATGTTACGAAAAATCGGGATTTTCGGATACATACAGCAATCCCGGGATTTTCGGGATTAAAAAATATGTAAATTAATTAAATTAATAAACTGTCACGGAATCCCGGTCTGGAAACCCTACCAAAGATCTTTATGTATAGTAAAATATACATATATTTGTAGGAAATTACTTTAAATTTCTGGGAGAAAATCTTAACAGCCGTTTAGGAAGATTTGTCGAATAATTCATTGTCGGACTATATTTGCCATTCCGGCACGGAATTCGGCACCAATAGGTTTCTTGAGTAGAAAAGAGGAGGTGCTGAATTTTGCTGACACAGATCTTTCATATAGAGCATACAAATTTAAAAAAAAAAACGAAAATGAATATTACCTATTATTGAAATTACTACTTGTTGCATGAAATTACTTCAAAAGTCATGAAAGTATAGGAAATAACTTTAAATGCCTGGAATAAATAAGGAATTATTTCAACTGCTTTGAAGTTTCTTAAAACTGAAAACTTGAGAACTTTCTTGAATTGGATGGTGGAATGTCAAGTGGTACTCATCACATAGCATAGAAATTTCATATAGAGAAAATCATAATTGAATACTATCTATTGATTGTACATTATATGTATGAAAATGTAATCTTCACTTAAATGTAATCACCAAGTAGCTTTCTAAATAGCTTGGTTGTACATTGTTATCGATTTTGTAAAGTTAAAAGCAATTAAGCCTCCTTAACATTTCATCAATATGCATATATAAACACTACAATTTAAAATATGTATTTCTGAAAAAGGTTGCATTTTTATCCAATAGAAGAGAAATTAGGTTAGAAAGGTCAAAAGTTACTAATTGTACTCTTTATTTTGTGTTGATGTTTGGATTATTTTATGTATTTATTCAGCTGCTTTTATATAATATTATTATAAATGTTGGTTAAAATTGATTCCACCAAACTTTGGTTGAATACTACTAAAATATACTATACAAGAAAGTTTAATTTTTGTATTAAATGTGCAATATGCAAATCCAATTTTAAATTCCTATCGATTATAATTCCCAAATACTTTGCATTTAAAATATCATGAATAGGAATTGGTAGATTTCCAATTTTTAAGTTAGAAAAATGTATGTGGCCAATTAGATATAGTCCTTGAATTTATGTGAGTCAAGCCATTCTTTAATTATCTTGATTGTGTCTTTCTCATGAGTCAAATATAACAACTGTGTCATCAGCATATAAAAGATCTTTCCATTAACTTCCAAATTTGTAATTGAATTTATATATAAATTAAAGAACAAAGAGCCAAGATCCCAATTTATACAATATATAAAAAAAAAATTGGTGTGTATTCAAGATTATTTTAGTAAATGGTTGTTGTGATTTTATAACTGTCTTTTTATTTGTTTATTGTTTGTGTTAATGTGATGCTGGTGCAAGCAAATTTAAATGTCTTGTATTGTATTAAATAAAATTTTGTTGGTAATTTTATTGACATATTTTATATCTACCAAATTTTAAACACACAACTTATTTTAATTTAAATGTCACCTTTTTTTTATATATCTCATCGTAAATTTTATTTAGTGTTTAATAGCTTTAAGTCATCCAATATTTATAATAAGGCCTTTATACCAAAGTATTTTTTGATTTGATTTACTAATGATTAAAGCAAGTCAATATGAAGGTCTTTTATTAATTTCACTGATATGCCAATATAATTGTAATCATTGAATATTGATCAAAAAAAGAGATAAGAAAACGGGAACAAACATACATGAAATAATGACAAACTCCTTCACTATTAAACTGAATACTTTAGAATTAATTAAGAAACGTCGTCTTACCCGAGATAAGGAAAATCATAGTCCATCCTATCTGGTTGTCTAACACTCCTTGACCCTCTGGCTCTAGAAAACCCTGAGGGTCGAGACCTTCTCACTCTAGGCATGCCCGTTCCCCCTCTTCTAGATGGTTTCCCTAAGATTTGTTTAAAAATTCAATGAAGATAAATTATTCTGTTGTTTCTTCTTACCTCCTTCCCTTCTAGGGCGACCTCTGCCCCTTTTAATGGTAAGGGGTTTCCCTGTGAAATTATATGGCGTCGGAAAGTCATCGTTAGGCGAGGAAGTGGCGGATGTAGCATTGGAAGCTGGACCTAAACGATTAAAAATTAACTTATATTTTTATATTTATACTAGACAAAAATGGTTAATCTATTTTAAAGGAAAATGAAGCGTTACCGGAGGAAAATTGCTGAAAAGGCGACGCCGCTGGATCATCAGGTATATCATCATCTTCTTCTTCGATTTCATAAGTTTCTGGTTCCTCTAGATCCATAAGTTCGTCTGGATCTAGACCAGGCGGTATGTCATCCATCTTAAATAAAACCTAGATTGTATTTAGAATGTTATGGCAAAGAAACTATTAATTCCTCTGAGTTGAGTCATTTGGCCACATTTACTGGGGAATTAAACAAATCGGTTGACAAGACTAGTTGGTCGTCATGGGTCAACACCCACTCAAAGACAAGGCCTTAGTGCTTGGCGCATGACGTCATCGATGTGGGCCACCAATTTTTAAAAACCAAGGGATTTCATATGCTAATATCTCAATATTTGGCTTATTTTAAAAAATGCTAGGAATAGAATAGAGTTCAGGAAACATTCAAAGGTATGTTTTAGTTCTGGTTGAATGTCAGGTTAAATATTAAGGTGTAAGGTATAAGGTGTGGGGTTTGTAGAGGTGTTATTGCATGGGTCCACTAATATCACACTCAATATCGCTCATTTCTTAAAATTTTTGATTCTGTTGATATGATTTTATTTTGTTTCTAAGATGGGAAAAATCTACTAAAAACCTTGAACTCATTAATGCCTTTATTAAAATTACGTACATAAGAGCATATATGGTTCTAGAAAATTGGCTCTTGTTGTTTCTTTTCAAGAGACACTATGGTTTTCTTAAACACTATTATGCTCGAGCTATCACTAGTATTCACTCGGCATAAATGATATGAAACATTTTCCAGATCCCTAGTTACATTATACTAAGTAAATGAAGGGTTTTCTTTTTTAAACTTACTTACAAGTTTAAAAAATATATTAAATTCAGTGTTCAGTAATACTTCAACAATGTAATAAAATTAGGTATGAAATTTTACTTAGTCTATAGAGATTTTGATGGAGGAATGGGATAGCAAATAAAAACTAACTTAGAAACCAGTCTTTACATGTGTATTATGTACCCGTAATAAAATAGGGATAATATTTAGGTAAACAGTAATAGATTGATACCAGAAAGTAAGTAAAAAAAAATCCAAGCTTACCATTGATTAACTTGGGCTGAAATTCATCAATAGGAAAACTGAAAAACTACCCGCAAAACGATAGAAGCCAGGTTTAAAAGGCATCATAGAACTTATGAACTATTCTCGTAGCATAATGATAAAAAACATATCTACACTAATAAAATATAATATAAATTTTATATAAATAAAAATAACCCAAAATCCCAAACCCAGCAACCCAAATTATCCGAATGACAACGTTGACAAGTGTGACAGTTGTTTGACACACGTTGGAGTAATGCGGGTTGTCTGCTTTGACACCTCCATCCTGAATGCTGTGGCGGGAGATTTGAATTCGTTAGGCTGTGCGTAAAATATAAAAGTAAAAAATTTATTGATATTCTTTGGTTGATTGAACAGTCCCTTACTGGACTTTTAATGCCACTCACTGTCAAACAAAGCATCAATTATGAAAGGTTTTCAACCTTTAGTTGTAATTTACTACTGTACTTACTGTAACTACTAGTAAGTTAGCAAATTAAGAATGCTACAGACGATGTAATATTTTTGCGCCAGAGGATGTTAAGTTTTACATATACACACCAGAAAAGCCTCTCAAGGGTATTAAGTTAACAATCAAGCAAGTTAAATATATCCATACGCTATCAAGTTTCGAGAAAGTATGTTTTAGCAATTCAAAACAATATTGGACATCTGGGAATCAGTATTAATTCGGGTCATGTAGATTTCTTCCAAATAGAGGGATCCATCAACCTGGATGTACGTTTGAGATATTTGGATGCTGCTCACATCGAAGGGCGTATGAGTATTACGCGGAAAGTTTGACTATCAATCAGTTTTTAAGCTGGCGTTGTCCAAAATATTTAATATTTCTTTTCGGATTATGTACAAAGACCTCTGTTCTTCGTATACCCCGATACTTCCGATAGAACAAGGAGAGCATGGAGCTTATTATCTTGATACAAATGAGAAGTCACCATTTGGGGGAGGATAAATTGGGAATTATGAATTTGTGTAATAAATAACAGTTTACAATCAGGAACTTTCTCTCACATAGTAAAGTTAAAAGAAATATCGTGTAATTTAGACATTATTCAGTATTCTTTAACTTAATATTTCAAATAAAAAATATTTTTTTTCGTGATCTTGCAATAACTAAGAATTTCGCTGAATTAAACGGGCGCCTGTCTCGAGGAGTTGTGTATTGTGACGTCATCGAGCGAAATGGAGTCTTAAATAACTAAGCTGCGTGTGTCGCAGGCTTAAGATTCATTACGCCGTCCGTCAATGTGTTATGCCTGTCAACATTTGACAAGTGACATCTGACGGTCGTTGACGCAAGCGCATGTCAACAAATTGTTTGTCAGTTGGGAGCACAGAAATGAAAACATTTTGCTAAATAATTTTTTAATTAAGCTATCGTCTTATTTATATTTTTGTGCGTAAAAAAGTCAGATACGAGGTCCCAATAGTTCCCTTTAGTTAGTGAAACTCTAATTCGTTAATTACGACCCACCTATGGTTAAATTGCCACAAACCTTATGCAACAGTAGGTAGGTGAGTAGAGAAGTTAAAATTATTGATAAGATGAAGGTTACAGTGTTCCATTAAAAATCTTTTTCACTGTTTTCTATTGTGTTTATCCCGTTAATATTGGTTAGGAAACTTTACATTTTGAGTCCTGCAATCTGGTTGTTTGGAATATAATAATACAGTTTACAGAGGAAATGCTTATGCTCTATAGTGCAGCCAGCTTCCTTTCTCTCCATTTTTTCTGTGTTATGAACTGATCTAATTTTCATTTCTGTAAATATGCATGTAAAAGTAAGTCATTGGTTAAAAAGTGTTTTAACAGGACTGTGCACACACACACAGGTAGTTTCCATATTTTTTATAACAATACAATATCTATTTTAAATATTTATGTATGACTTTTTATTGACAGAGTATAAATAAATACTTGCAATTTTCCAACTTCTTATAGAGTGTAGGCAGAATGCTAGAAGATTTTTGTAAATTTTTGTTAATTTAGGAAATGAAAGGCTGTTTCTTTTTCAAGCAAAAGAACTAAATCAGCCTTTAATTTCCAAACCTATGAGCATTGCTGCCTTTATATCCTTCCCACTTTTATTTATTTATGACAGATCCAGGATCCAGATTGTTTCTTTTCAATTATAAATATCAAATAATGCATACATTCTCTAAAATATT
Source organism: Anthonomus grandis grandis (assembly GCF_022605725.1). Classification (NCBI taxonomy): domain Eukaryota; kingdom Metazoa; phylum Arthropoda; class Insecta; order Coleoptera; family Curculionidae; genus Anthonomus; species Anthonomus grandis. The sequence goes on from NC_065560.1 coordinate 3,793,272, forward strand.
CATCAGTACATGAAATGACTGCTGAAATAAATCAATAAATATACAAGTACACACACAATTACTCTTCAAAGAAAGTATTGGGCATTTTTTTGTTGTTCTTTAGGTTTATTTTCTTATTTATTCAAATTTTAAGATGCTTCACATTGACTAAAGGTTTTGATATAATCAAGGGGTACTTGTGGTAATTAAATGTCCAGAGTGACAAATAAAACTATTTTGACTGAATGGACATGAGTTTCTAAATCAAACTAATTTTTCTTGTACAGGGCCAATCAATTATCAAGATATTATTCAGAAAACACATTATCAAAGAACTCAACATTTCTTAACACTGTATGAAATATCCTCATAGTAAGGTGCTGTAAGTTTATTTTCATGTTTCATTAAGACCTACAAGAGACATTATCAGTTGTCACCATACTAATCATGGCTTGAATTAATTTATCTCTAGAACCACCAGACTGGGTAATCAACATTCTGAAATTCCTCAGGCATGTACATGACATATTGGTATTGTTATTAAGTTTGATAATTGAAGTGTTGTACTGTTTTATTTTTTCAGATACTTGATTTTTAAGTTTACATAATTTATACTTGGCACTGGTCCTTAATGATTAAAATATAGGAATTCATCTGTTTTTTTGATGTTGGAGGCTAAAATGGAGGCTTTAATTCACACATTCACCTCTTGGTATTTAATTTCCAGTCTGATGCTTAGTCTTTAGTGCAGTTTCATTAACTCAAAATATTATTATATTTGATCAGTAACTTATAGATTAATGAACTTACTTATTTTATCAACCTTCAACTTTTACCTTGAATGTTTATGCCTGATGTAAAATGGGACAAGCACTGTATCAACTAAAAAAATTACCATGATACTGCCATATTCCATGAGGTCGCGATAAAATTTGTATACTATTTTGACAACTATATGTATAAGTCTTCTTTCATAATAATATTTAAAAACAAATCAAGATGTATAAAAAAACCCATCCAATGTCAAAAATGGGCATCAAAAATGCCATATCTCGGCTATCGTAAAAGCTACGATCATGCGGATGGTCTGGTTGGGTTCAGAACGACGAAACTAAGTCAAGACCGTTGGAATTTTCCCGATAGCTCCCATAGAAGCCGAGATATCGGCCTTCAAAGTTTGGGTTTTTTCATTTTTCGGGTATACCTCCCCGTTTGGATTTTTTTCAGAAAATTTTTTTTTTTTCGAATTCGAACTAACTATACCAGCGGATTGTTCTCATCAAGTAGATCACGAAAATACCGGGTTATAAGGGAATCCGAGCAGAACTAAGAAATCGAGTATTTTTTCGACCTCGTTTTTGAGGCCAAAAATGGGCATCAAAAATGCCATATCTCGGCTATCGTAAAAGCGACGATCGTGCGGATGGTCTCGTTGGATTCTGAAAGACGAAACTAAGACAAAACCGTTGACATTTTCGCGATAGCTCCCATACAAGCCGAGATATGGTCCTTCAAAGTTTGGGTTTTTTCATTTTTCGGGTATACCCCCCCGTTTGGATTTTTTTCAGAAAATTTTTTTTTTTTCGAATTCGAACTAACTATACCAGCGGATTGTTCTCATCAAGTAGATCACGAAAATACCGGGTTATAAGGGAATCCAAGCAGAACTAAGAAATCGAGTATTTTTTCGACCTCGTTTTTGAGGCCAAAAATGGGCATCAAAAATGTCATATCTCAGCTATCGTAAAAGCTACGATCGTGCGGATGGTTTCGTTGGATTCAGAACGACGAAACTAACCCCCCGTTTGGATTTTTTTCAGAAAATTTTTTTTTTTTCGAATTCGAACTAACTATACCAGCGGATTGTTCTCATCAAGTAGATCACGAAAATACCGGGTTATAAGGGAATCCGAGCAGAACTAAGAAATCGAGTATTTTTTCGACCTCCTTTTGAGGCCAAAAATGGGCATCAAAAATGCCATATCTCGGCTATCGTAAAAGCGACGATCGTGCGGATGGTCTCGTTGGATTCTGAAAGACAAAACTAAGACAAAACCGTTGGAATTTTCCTGATAGCTCCCATAGAAGACGAGATATGGGCCTTCAAAGTTTGGGATTTTTCATTTTTCGGGTATACCCCCCCGTTTGGATTTTTTTCAGAAAAATTTTTTTTTTTCGAATTCGAACTAACTATACCAGCGGATTGTTCTCATCAAGTAGATCACGAAAATACCGGGTTATAACAGGATTCGATCAGAAATAAGGGAATGAGAGCACTTTAAAAATTCGGAAATTGTCACTTTTTGACCTCGTTTTTGAGGCCAAAAATGGGCATCAAAAATGTCATATCTCGGCTATCGTAAAAGCGACGATCGTGCGGATGGTCTCGTTGGATTCAGAAAGACGAAACTAAGACAAAACCGTTGGAATTTTCCCGATAGCTCCCATAGAATCCGAGATATGGGCCTTCAAAGTTTGGGATTTTTCATTTTTCGGGTATACCCCCCCGTTTGGATTTTTTTCAGAAAAAATTTTTTTTTTCGAATTCGAACTAACTATACCAGCGGATTATTCTCATCAAGTAGATCACGAAAATACCGGGTTATAAGGGAATCCGAGCAGAACTAAGAAATCGAGTATTTTTTCGACCTCGTTTTTGAGGCCAAAAATGGGCATCAAAAATGCCATATCTCGGCTATCGTAAAAGCGACGATCGTGCGGATGGTCTCGTTGGATTCTGAAAGACGAAACTAAGACAAAACCGTTGGAATTTTTCCGATAGCTCCCATAGAAGCCGAGATATCGGCCTTCAAAGTTTGGGTTTTTTAATTTTTCGGGTATACCCCCCCGTTTGGATTTTTTTCAGAAAAAAATTTTTTTTTTCGAATTCGAACTAACTATACCAGCGGATTGTTCTCATCAAGTAGATCACGAAAATACCGGGTTATAAGGGAATCCGAGCAGAACTAAGAAATCGAGTATTTTTTCGACCTCGTTTTTGAGGCCAAAAATGGGCATCAAAAATGCCATATCTCGGCTATCGTAAAAGCGACGATCGTGCGGATGGTCTCGTTGGATTCTGAAAGACAAAACTAAGACAAAACCGTTGGAATTTTCCTGATAGCTCCCATAGAAGACGAGATATGGGCCTTCAAAGTTTGGGATTTTTCATTTTTCGGGTATACCCCCCCGTTTGGATTTTTTTCAGAAAAATTTTTTTTTTTCGAATTCGAACTAACTATACCAGCGGATTGTTCTCATCAAGTAGATCACGAAAATACCGGGTTATAACAGGATTCGATCAGAAATAAGGGAATGAGAGCACTTTGAAAATTCGGAAATTGTCACTTTTTGACGTTTTTGAGGCCAAAAATGGGCATCAAAAATGTCATATCTCGGCTATCGTAAAAGCGACGATCGTGCGGATGGTCTCGTTGGATTCAGAAAGACGAAACTAAGACAAAACCGTTGGAATTTTCCCGATAGCTCCCATAGAATCCGAGATATGGGCCTTCAAAGTTTGGGATTTTTCATTTTTCGGGTATACCCCCCCGTTTGGATTTTTTTCAGAAAATTTTTTTTTTTCGAATTCGAACTAACTATACCAGCGGATTGTTCTCATCAAGTAGATCACGAAAATACCGGGTTATAAGGGAATCCGAGCAGAACTAAGAAATCGAGTATTTTTTCGACCTCGTTTTTGAGGCCAAAAATGGGCATCAAAAATGCCATATCTCGGCTATCGTAAAAGCGACGATCGTGCGGATGGTCTCGTTGGATTCTGAAAGACAAAACTAAGACAAAACCGTTGGAATTTTCCTGATAGCTCCCATACAAGCCCAGATATGGTCCTTCAAAGTTTGGGTTTTTTCATTTTTCGGGTATACCCCCCCGTTTGGATTTTTTTCAGAAAATTTTTTTTTTTCGAATTCGAACTAACTATACCAGCGGATTGTTCTCATCAAGTAGATCACGAAAATACCGGGTTATAAGGGAATCCGAGCAGAACTAAGAAATCGAGTATTTTTTCGACCTCGTTTTTGAGGCCAAAAATGGGCATCAAAAATGCCATATCTCGGCTATCGTAAAAGCTACGATCGTGCGGATGGTCTCGTTGGATTCAGAAAGACGAAACTAAGACAAAACCGTTGGAATTTTCCCGATAGCTCCCATAGAAGACGAGATATGGGCCTTCAAAGTTTGGGATTTTTCATTTTTCGGGTATACCCCCCCGTTTGGATTTTTTTCAGAAAAATTTTTTTTTTTCGAATTCGAACTAACTATACCAGCGGATTGTTCTCATCAAGTAGATCACGAAAATACCGGGTTATAACAGGATTCGATCAGAAATAAGGGAATGAGAGCACTTTGAAAATTCGGAAATTGTCACTTTTTGACCTCGTTTTTGAGGCCAAAAATGGGCATCAAAAATGTCATATCTCGGCTATCGTAAAAGCGACGATCGTGCGGATGGTCTCGTTGGATTCAGAAAGACGAAACTAAGACAAAACCGTTGGAATTTTCCCGATAGCTCCCATAGAATCCGAGATATGGGCCTTCAAAGTTTGGGATTTTTCATTTTTCGGGTATACCCCCCCGTTTGGATTTTTTTCAGAAAAAATTTTTTTTTTCGAATTCGAACTAACTATACCAGCGGATTGTTCTCATCAAGTAGATCACGAAAATACCGGGTTATAAGGGAATCCGAGCAGAACTAAGAAATCGAGTATTTTTTCGACCTCGTTTTTGAGGCCAAAAATGGGCATCAAAAATGCCATATCTCGGCTATCGTAAAAGCGACGATCGTGCGGATGGTCTCGTTGGATTCTGAAAGACAAAACTAAGACAAAACCGTTGGAATTTTCCTGATAGCTCCCATACAAGCCCAGATATGGTCCTTCAAAGTTTGGGTTTTTTCATTTTTCGGGTATACCCCCCCGTTTGGATTTTTTTCAGAAAATTTTTTTTTTTCGAATTCGAACTAACTATACCAGCGGATTGTTCTCATCAAGTAGATCACGAAAATACCGGGTTATAAGGGAATCCGAGCAGAACTAAGAAATCGAGTATTTTTTCGACCTCGTTTTTGAGGCCAAAAATGGGCATCAAAAATGCCATATCTCGGCTATCGTAAAAGCGACGATCGTGCGGATGGTCTCGTTGGATTCTGAAAGACGAAACTAAGACAAAACCGTTGGAATTTTCCCGATAGCTCCCATAGAAGCCGAGATATCGGCCTTCAAAGTTTGGGTTTTTTAATTTTTCGGGTATACCCCCCCGTTTGGATTTTTTTCAGAAAAAAATTTTTTTTTTCGAATTCGAACTAACTATACCAGCGGATTGTTCTCATCAAGTAGATCACGAAAATACCGGGTTATAAGGGAATCCGAGCAGAACTAAGAAATCGAGTATTTTTTCGACCTCGTTTTTGAGGCCAAAAATGGGCATCAAAAATGCCATATCTCGGCTATCGTAAAAGCGACGATCGTGCGGATGGTCTCGTTGGATTCTGAAAGACAAAACTAAGACAAAACCGTTGGAATTTTCCTGATAGCTCCCATACAAGCCCAGATATGGTCCTTCAAAGTTTGGGTTTTTTCATTTTTCGGGTATACCCCCCCGTTTGGATTTTTTTCAGAAAATTTTTTTTTTCGAATTCGAACTAACTATACCAGCGGATTGTTCTCATCAAGTAGATCACGAAAATACCGGGTTATAAGGGAATCCGAGCAGAACTAAGAAATCGAGTATTTTTTCGACCTCCTTTTGAGGCCAAAAATGGGCATCAAAAATGCCATATCTCGGCTATCGTAAAAGCGACGATCGTGCGGATGGTCTCGTTGGATTCTGAAAGACAAAACTAAGACAAAACCGTTGACATTTTCGCGATAGCTCCCATACAAGCCGAGATATGGTCCTTCAAAGTTTGGGTTTTTTCATTTTTCGGGTATACCCCCCCGTTTGGATTTTTTTCAGAAAATTTTTTTTTTTTCGAATTCGAACTAACTATACCAGCGGATTGTTCTCATCAAGTAGATCACGAAAATACCGGGTTATAACAGGATTCGATCAGAAATAAGGGAATGAGAGCACTTTAAAAATTCGGAAATTGTCACTTTTTGACCTCGTTTTTGAGGCCAAAAATGGGCATCAAAAATGTCATATCTCGGCTATCGTAAAAGCGACGATCGTGCGGATGGTCTCGTTGGATTCAGAAAGACGAAACTAAGACAAAACCGTTGGAATTTTCCCGATAGCTCCCATAGAATCCGAGATATGGGCCTTCAAAGTTTGGGATTTTTCATTTTTCGGGTATACCCCCCCGTTTGGATTTTTTTCAGAAAAAATTTTTTTTTTCGAATTCGAACTAACTATACCAGCGGATTATTCTCATCAAGTAGATCACGAAAATACCGGGTTATAAGGGAATCCGAGCAGAACTAAGAAATCGAGTATTTTTTCGACCTCGTTTTTGAGGCCAAAAATGGGCATCAAAAATGCCATATCTCGGCTATCGTAAAAGCGACGATCGTGCGGATGGTCTCGTTGGATTCTGAAAGACGAAACTAAGACAAAACCGTTGGAATTTTTCCGATAGCTCCCATAGAAGCCGAGATATCGGCCTTCAAAGTTTGGGTTTTTTAATTTTTCGGGTATACCCCCCCGTTTGGATTTTTTTCAGAAAAAAATTTTTTTTTTCGAATTCGAACTAACTATACCAGCGGATTGTTCTCATCAAGTAGATCACGAAAATACCGGGTTATAAGGGAATCCGAGCAGAACTAAGAAATCGAGTATTTTTTCGACCTCGTTTTTGAGGCCAAATATGGGCATCAAAAATGCCATATCTCGGCTATCGTAAAAGCGACGATCGTGCGGATGGTCTCGTTGGATTCTGAAAGACAAAACTAAGACAAAACCGTTGGAATTTTCCTGATAGCTCCCATAGAAGACGAGATATGGGCCTTCAAAGTTTGGGATTTTTCATTTTTCGGGTATACCCCCCCGTTTGGATTTTTTTCAGAAAAATTTTTTTTTTTCGAATTCGAACTAACTATACCAGCGGATTGTTCTCATCAAGTAGATCACGAAAATACCGGGTTATAACAGGATTCGATCAGAAATAAGGGAATGAGAGCACTTTGAAAATTCGGAAATTGTCACTTTTTGACGTTTTTGAGGCCAAAAATGGGCATCAAAAATGTCATATCTCGGCTATCGTAAAAGCGACGATCGTGCGGATGGTCTCGTTGGATTCAGAAAGACGAAACTAAGACAAAACCGTTGGAATTTTCCCGATAGCTCCCATAGAATCCGAGATATGGGCCTTCAAAGTTTGGGATTTTTCATTTTTCGGGTATACCCCCCCGTTTGGATTTTTTTCAGAAAAAATTTTTTTTTTCGAATTCGAACTAACTATACCAGCGGATTGTTCTCATCAAGTAGATCACGAAAATACCGGGTTATAAGGGAATCCGAGCAGAACTAAGAAATCGAGTATTTTTTCGACCTCGTTTTTGAGGCCAAAAATGGGCATCAAAAATGCCATATCTCGGCTATCGTAAAAGCGACGATCGTGCGGATGGTCTCGTTGGATTCTGAAAGACAAAACTAAGACAAAACCGTTGGAATTTTCCTGATAGCTCCCATACAAGCCCAGATATGGTCCTTCAAAGTTTGGGTTTTTTCATTTTTCGGGTATACCCCCCCGTTTGGATTTTTTTCAGAAAATTTTTTTTTTTCGAATTCGAACTAACTATACCAGCGGATTGTTCTCATCAAGTAGATCACGAAAATACCGGGTTATAAGGGAATCCGAGCAGAACTAAGAAATCGAGTATTTTTTCGACCTCGTTTTTGAGGCCAAAAATGGGCATCAAAAATGCCATATTTCGGCTATCGTAAAAGCGACGATCGTGCGGATGGTCTCGTTGGATTCTGAAAGACGAAACTAAGACAAAACCGTTGGAATTTTCCCGATAGCTCCCATAGAAGCCGAGATATCGGCCTTCAAAGTTTGGGTTTTTTAATTTTTCGGGTATACCCCCCCGTTTGGATTTTTTTCAGAAAAAAATTTTTTTTTTCGAATTCGAACTAACTATACCAGCGGATTGTTCTCATCAAGTAGATCACGAAAATACCGGGTTATAAGGGAATCCGAGCAGAACTAAGAAATCGAGTATTTTTTCGACCTCGTTTTTGAGGCCAAAAATGGGCATCAAAAATGCCATATCTCGGCTATCGTAAAAGCGACGATCGTGCGGATGGTCTCGTTGGATTCTGAAAGACAAAACTAAGACAAAACCGTTGGAATTTTCCTGATAGCTCCCATAGAAGACGAGATATGGGCCTTCAAAGTTTGGGATTTTTCATTTTTCGGGTATACCCCCCCGTTTGGATTTTTTTCAGAAAAATTTTTTTTTTTCGAATTCGAACTAACTATACCAGCGGATTGTTCTCATCAAGTAGATCACGAAAATACCGGGTTATAACAGGATTCGATCAGAAATAAGGAAATGAGAGCACTTTGAAAATTCGGAAATTGTCACTTTTTGACCTCGTTTTTGAGGCCAAAAATGGGCATCAAAAATGTCATATCTCGGCTATCGTAAAAGCGACGATCGTGCGGATGGTCTCGTTGGATTCAGAAAGACGAAACTAAGACAAAACCGTTGGAATTTTCCCGATAGCTCCCATAGAATCCGAGATATGGGCCTTCAAAGTTTGGGATTTTTCATTTTTCGGGTATACCCCCCCGTTTGGATTTTTTTCAGAAAATTTTTTTTTTTCGAATTCGAACTAACTATACCAGCGGATTGTTCTCATCAAGTAGATCACGAAAATACCGGGTTATAAGGGAATCCGAGCAGAACTAAGAAATCGAGTATTTTTTCGACCTCGTTTTTGAGGCCAAAAATGGGCATCAAAAATGCCATATCTCGGCTATCGTAAAAGCGACGATCGTGCGGATGGTCTCGTTGGATTCTGAAAGACAAAACTAAGACAAAACCGTTGGAATTTTCCTGATAGCTCCCATACAAGCCCAGATATGGTCCTTCAAAGTTTGGGTTTTTTCATTTTTCGGGTATACCCCCCCGTTTGGATTTTTTTCAGAAAATTTTTTTTTTTCGAATTCGAACTAACTATACCAGCGGATTGTTCTCATCAAGTAGATCACGAAAATACCGGGTTATAAGGGAATCCGAGCAGAACTAAGAAATCGAGTATTTTTTCGACCTCGTTTTTGAGGCCAAAAATGGGCATCAAAAATGCCATATCTCGGCTATCGTAAAAGCGACGATCGTGCGGATGGTCTCGTTGGATTCTGAAAGACAAAACTAAGACAAAACCGTTGGAATTTTCCCGATAGCTCCCATAGAAGCCGAGATATCGGCCTTCAAAGTTTGGGTTTTTTCATTTTTCGGGTATACCCCCCCGTTTGGATTTTTTTCAGAAAATTTTTTTTTTTCGAATTCGAACTAACTATACCAGCGGATTGTTCTCATTAAGTAGATCACGAAAATACCGGGTTATAACAGGATTCGATCAGAAATAAGGGAATGAGAGCACTTTGAAAATTCGGAAATTGTCTCTTTTTGACCTCGTTTTTGAGGCCAAAAATGGGCATCAAAAATGTCATATCTCGGCTATCGTAAAAGCTACGATCGTGTGGATGGTCTCGTTGGATTCAGAAAGACGAAACTAAGACAAAACCGTTGGAATTTTCCCGATAGCTCCCATAGAAGCCGAGATATGGTCCTTCAAAGTTTGGGTTTTTTCATTTTTCGGGTATACCCCCCCGTTTGGATTTTTTTCAGAATTTTTTTTTTTCGAATTAGAACTAACTATACCAGCGGATTGTTCTCATCAAGTAGATCAAGAAAATACCGGGTTATAAGGGAATCCGAGCAGAACTAAGAAATCGTGTATTTTTTCGACCTCGTTTTTGAAGCCAAAAATGGGCATCAAAAATGTCATATCTCGGCTGTCGTAAAAGCTACGGTCATGCGATTTTCTCGTTGGATTCAGAACGACGAAACTAAGACAAAACCGTTGGAATTTTCCCGATAGCTCCCATAGAAGCCGAGATACGGTCCTTCAAAGTTAGGGTTTTTTCATTTTTCGGGTATACCCCCCCGTTTGGATTTTTTTCCAAATTTTTTTTTTTTTTTTTTTCGAATTCGAACTAACTATACCAGCGGATTGTTCTCATCAAGTAGATCACGAAAATACCGGGTTATAACAGGATTCGATTAGAAATAAGGGAATGAGAGCACTTTGAAAATTCGGAAATTGTCACTTTTTGACCTCGTTTTTGAGGCCAAAAATGGACATCAAAAATGTCATATCTTGGCTATCGTAAAAGCTACGATCGTGTGGGTGGTCTCGTTGGATTCAGAAGGACGAAACTAAGACAATACCGTTGGAATTTTCCCGATAGCTCCCATAGAAGCCGAGATATGGTCCTTCAAAGTTTGGGTTTTTTCATTTTTCGGGTATACCCCCCCGTTTGGATTTTTTTCAGAAAAATTTTTTTTTTCGAATTCGAACTTACTATACCAGCGGATTGTTCTCATCAAGTAGATCACGAAAATACCGGGTTATAACAGGATTCGATCAGAAATAAGGGAATGAGAGCACTTTGAAAATTCGGAAATTGTCGCTTTTTGACCTCGTTTTTGAGGCCAAAAATGGGTATCAAAAATGCCATATCTCCTAAAAACCCTTTTTGCACAAAAAATCGGTCTATTCTCAAATGTCACTGAAAACAAATCTCTACATGTACTGCCGAATTGCCTCCATAAAACCATTTAATTAGTTGAACTCTTTCGGAAGGGGTATAAACAGCCATAGAGAAAAAAACACGAAAATAACGCTCAAAAATTATTAATGCAACGTACAGTAACACAGCAAAGTGAGGTCTGCTGACTCCCGGTTCAAAAAATAAACACGAAAAATTCCGGCGCCTGCAAGCCGCAACCAAGCGGTGTTGCCATTATTTTGGGTAATACGTAGCTCACGATAACACGATCTGTATAGTGGTTATCTAATGTAAGCAGTATCTGTGTGTTTCTGGTTATACTTTCTGGGCTGTCTTTGAAACTACAAATAAACAAAAACAAACCTCATTAAATAAAATATGAAATATTTACATGTTGATTGTGCTATATAAACTAAAATTGTTGTTTTGAAATATAAGTTTATTGAAGTTTTTCAGCTGGTGACCTCCTTCGAACCTGGGATTTGGTGCCAGGACTGTTAAGGTAAAAAAAAACGTGAGTGTCTTACTTTTTTAATCATCTCTGATGGAGTGGAAGCAGAAGTTATGCGCAAATGACCAATTGACTTTCATCCTTTTGTCACAAAATTATTAAACCAGTGTTGTTTTTTTATTATTTCTTATGTTTGGTTGGGAACAAATAAAAGAGGAAAACAATCAGGTAGTATTCAGGCTATTCAGTTTATAGTCTCAACAACTCCCTTCCTTTATTCATACATGACAGGGGCTATATAAATAAGACTGAAACATATATTTATTGTTGGCTCAAAGAATGCATCTAACCAATACAAATACCCCCAAATATTTAACGATATTTCTTTTCAGGGCCTCATCGTTCTAAATCAGTTAAAAGAATTGTTGGCCCATTTCTGTGACGCCGGGCAACCTGCCCGGACTTCCATCATCCTGCATCCGACAAGTACTATGGCGGTGAGTCGAGTCCCGAGTCCGCCGCCACAAGAAGTCAATACTCCTGTAGCTGAAAATTGGTGCTATACACAAGTTAGTATACATATACAATTATTTTTTTTTCATTTATTTGGAAGGAACAGTACTCCTGGTAACCTTCCCCTTTTATTATCTTTATACTTAGACATTTATATAGTTTTAAAAAAGTAGACAAAAGTCCTAAATACTGATGAATTTACAATATTATAGCAGATTTGCTAGGTTGATACAAAGATAATAATGAACAGAATATTGCAACCTACACCTAGTTAGCCTAATATCTGTATGTGCAAAGGTCACAACACATATACTGATAAGTCCCAAAAACCATTAGTTGCAATCTAACAATTTGTCAAGTTATAATTATAAATAATACAGTAAAAAAAAAAAAAAGTACAAAATACATTGCCAAAAAAGCATCCCAATCAACAATAGTCAAACTAAGGCATGTATTTCAATATACACTTGGTACTTGTTGTTACCCTTCAAAATGCTTAAAAATAGAATTTTTATTAGAGAGGCCCAATAAGTGAGAGATTTGGAAGTAATTTTATTATTACAGATATTTTATAATTTGTTTGCTCAGTATTTTTGTCCTGCACCGGATCTCTTGGTTCCAGGATTTATCAAAGGTTGCAGTGATTTCTTGGTAGAGCCCCTTTTGCACATTTTTAACCTTGGTTTACAAATTACAAAGGCTTGGCTTACAAGTAAGGTCATTTCAGGAAAGGAGGCAGTTAAAGTGATTAACTATCAACCTGTTACTATTTTGAACTATGTGTTTAAAGTTTTTGAAAATATCTTATGACAAGTATAGTATATCCGAATATCTATATAGTTTTTTAGTTTGACTTAATAACATTTTGCCATTATGTACACATAGCTTTTAAAAAAAGTAACAAGATAATCACATATTCAACAAAACTAAATTAAATTAACTGCAATATACCTACTAACTATAACTTAAACACATGGGTCTTAATCCCAAGAGTAATGATCCACCAAGATATCGACAATCACATGAACCGGAGAGAAATTTATATCGCACATGTTACAGATCCGATTAAATATAGCGCATATTGTATATAGTGGCGATTTCAACAGGATGTTAGTATGAGGCCTTGGCAGAAAGAATGTTAGGGGATGTCTAGCATTAAGCCTAGGCACCATGAAACGTACACCAGAAAGAAGTACACAGGACTATCAATGAATCCATTCAGTAACCCATGCAGGAATTTTACAGAGAAGAGCATTCTTCTGAGATGTAATGGATGTAGATTGAAGCGTTCCAATAGTTCCCGATGATCAAACCCTCTTACCGGATATATGCCATCCTGCACAAAGGCCAAAAACTTAGCAAATCTACGCTGAACAGATTCAAGGAGACCAACATGATTCTGATAGAGCGGGTTCCATATAGTGCAGCCAAACTCCAGTTTTGATCTCACAAAGCAACAGAAAAGCAGTCTTAATGTAGATTCCAAAGTAAAACTCTGAGAACTTCTAATTATGAACCCAAGCCTTCCCGGGGCTGACTTGACTATGTTATTGAAGTGTGGAACGAATGTAAATTCAGAGTCAAAGGTGATACCAAGATCAGTAATTTGCTCTAATCTACTCAAAATAGTATCATTAATAAAGTAATTAAAATTTAAGGGTGTTTTTGATCTAGAGTAACTGGCCACACTACATTTAGCCGCATTCAAGCCTAACTGGTTAACAGCGCTTTTGATGAAGTAAGGCTTAGTCAGATAGTAAATTCTCTCTATAGAGCTAATGTGACAAATATTTAATTAAATTACTAATTTCGATATTAAATTATAAAAATATTTCAATATAGTAATTAATGTTATACAGTCTCCTGAGTTGATGTGTAGTAATAGATCCGCAGAGCGGTTTTTAGCAATTATCAATAAAGACTTAGCCAGTAGGCAATAACAAATAAAATATCCACTTTCAAATATACTGACAAATTTTAAAATACATGACATTATTTAAAAGCTTTGAGCAAGCATAAAATTACTACAGACTGACTCATCACAGCTTACCTACCACTCCAGATCAAAGTCTTTTAGTTTCTTTTTAAAACAGGGACAGCTTAATGTTTTAAGGTTCTCAGGTATTTTGTTATATAAACTAGCTGCTTGATATATGAAAAACAACTTGAAAAACTCTGTATTATGCCTGATAATATTCAAACAATTTTTCCCCTGATTACTTCATGGCATTCGTCATGAAGCTTAAAAAATTTTGCTAAATAATTTGGTTTAACTGAGATAGTGATTTTATGCACTATGGAACCCATATGCACTAATTGCTGTTGGTTTTGAAAAGCTCCAGAACATGCTGACTGATATGCTCCCTAAGCAAAAAATTCAAAACTGCTGTGACATATCTGGCACAGCAGTTTTCAATTATATTCTGTGAGATATGGTCCATAGACAGTGTTTGGTAATAGGTCTGTTTAAAATCAGCCTTTAAAATAGGTCTGTTTAAAATCAGCCTACATACCAATTGATCTTGATGCTTTATCGGACCATACAGGAATTGTGTCTACGTTTAAGTAATTGGGGCAGGTTAGGGGGGGAGGGGGTGGCGTTAGGGTGAATTACAGGCCAATCACTGACAAAGGATTGTTCAATTTTTACAATGCTGTCGAATCAATTAACTTTAACTCCATTCTCAATACCAACCAAGATATCAACAGCAGATGTGAAACCTTCACCAGTTTAATAGGTAATGCTATGGAGGAAAGTTTTTCTATTAAATCTAAAATCTTTAAATCGGGCCCTAAAGAAAACAAACCTTCATGGTTTAGTGAACATCTTAGGAAAATGAGGGAAAGGTTACGAGCACTACATAGTATTCATTTGCAGCACCCTACTATGGTTTCTAAGCAAGAGTTAACTCAGTATAAAAAGTCATATCGGGGAGAGCTGTGCAAAGCCAAAAAAGCTGCACATGACAACTTTATTAAGAGCTCGGAAAATAAGCAGGCAGCACTATGGATTTTATCAGTTCAAAAAATGCTACATCTATTTCTTCAAAAAATCAAACTGCTCAAACTTTTAAAACCTGTTTTGTTAACATTGCAGAAAGTATAGTCTCAGAATTACCTACACCGACAAACAATTGTTCCACATTTTTAACTCCTGGTAGATTCACCACTGACTCTTTTAAATTTCATGAGGTGACTTTCAATGTGGTTAGAGATAAAATAAACTCTCTTAAAAATAAAAAGAGCAAAGACTGTTTTGAACTTAACGTTAAACTCATTAAAACAATTAAAAATATTATCATTTATCCATTGACAAATATCTTAAATGTCTGCATAAAAGAAAACATTTTTCCTACATCCTATAAGGTGGCTAAAGTGATACCAATATATAAAAACAAAAGTTCAGTTGATGATGTGTCAAACTATCGCCCAATATCACTGTTGTCAATTTTCTCAAAGATTCTGGAATCACTCATGAAGGATCAAATGTACCAACATTTTGAAAATAACAATCTCCTTATGCAGGGTCCGTTTGGTTTCAGGAGTAACAGATATTGAGAGTTTGGTGGATTTTTCATCAAGGGGTCTGGAAATGGGTTTCGACACCTATGCTTCATTCTTTGACCTGACAAGGGCCTTTGACTGTGTATCTTATGAAATTTTATTCAGAGCGCATTGCCTTTGTCACGTCATACCTGTATAGCCGACAGCAATATGTGTCATACAATGCTAGTGTATCTGATTAACAGCCATTACATCATGGAGTACCACGAGGATCCGTTCTAGGCCCACTCTTATTCCTTATTTATGTAAATGACTTGCCTTATTTTACAGACTGGGCACATGAGCATAAGTTGATCCTGTTTGCTGATGACACTTACTCCAGCATCATCACCCAGCAAAACAGAAAATCTCCAGTACAGAGGAAATAGAGAGTAAAATGAGGGAATGGTTTGTAGCAAACAAACTAAACCTTAATGCTTCAAAAACATAGCATCTAAATTTTTCACTTCGAAACTCTCAAATAGATCTGCCACAGGATGAATCTGTAAAGTTCTTGGGTGTACTTCTTGACTCTGGTCTCACTTGGGAAAAACCACATTATTCAGCTGGCATCTAAGTTATCAAAAATAACCTTTCTAATAAGAAATCTATTTAGCTCTGTATCAAGGGAAGTTTTGTTGTTGGCTTATCATGGTTACTTTAGCTCCATTATGTCATATGCTGTGCTGAACTGGGGTCACTTTACTCAATGGTCATGGGGAGAAGATAGTTTACAGCGCAGGTGCATAAGGGCTATGACTGGTTTGGGGCACCGTGACTGTTGTCGATTCTGTTATTTTGAACTTGGCATCCTCACTTTTCCATGTGTATTCATCTTGCAATGTTTGACTTTTATAATAAATAATCTACCATCATATTTAACACACAGTAATATACATCAGTATTCAACTCGAAACAATCTGAATATTGTGCCAGAATTTCGCAGGCTTGGGAGAACCCGCAGAGGAACTGTTTATCATGGGATTTGTTTCTATAATGTGTTACCATTGCAGGTTAGGGAACTCAATGAACAAGCTTTTATTAAAAAAATTAAAAATTGTGTGTCTATTATAAGTATTTTTAAATTGAGTGTCTGTAGATTTTAATTATATATAAATTTTAGAATCTTACTGTATATGTGCGTATATAATTTTTATTTATTAATTTTAGTTAATACTTAAGTTTTAAATTATGAAATTGCATTTCATATATTACCGTTTATATATTGACTTGTAAAAACACTATGTGTAATATTACGAATCATAAAATTAAATTAAATTAATATGAAAATTAAATGTCAATGGTTGGTCCATGTATAACTCAAATATTTTTTACTTTTTCCTGCCAGTCAACCACACTCCCATTAACATGTATAATAAGACTATCAGTTTCTATATTGATTTTAGAAAATAAAAATGCTTGTGTTTTTTTGAGGGTCATTCAACACTTTTAAACAAACAAAACAAATTTAAAAGGTTCACTAGCCAAGTTATTTTTGTGAAAATTTATTAGTAAGTTTTGATCTATGGTGGTTTTAGGGATACTCGTTAAGATCGCCTTATTAATTAGGTCTGGATTAATTAAATTTATAAGCAAGTTAGATACTAACTGAGATACTAAAATTGTTCAGTTTTGTCATGGAATTTACTTGGGTTAGGCACTTTTTTTTATGTTGATTACACAGAAATACTAACCTTGTATTCATATATATGTATCTTCTTGGAATCAATAAAGCTATTTTGAAAACGTTGAACGTACTCCAGAAGATCGTTGTCAATTGTGACATTTTCGACCAAAACACAAAAATGTCCGGTTTTAACTTAAACATTTTTCTGCTCAATGTCGTGGTGCCTTGCATTCCTTGTCATAAAGTAACGACAATGAACCAGTTTATTTTAATATAAGGTTTCATCCGTTTCCTTTTTTTCTTTCAGGTCAAAGTGGTTAAATTTAGCTATATGTGGACGATTAATAATTTTAGTTTCTGCAGGGAGGAAATGGGGGAAGTCCTGAAGTCTTCCACATTTTCCGCCGGTGCAAACGATAAACTAAAATGGTAAGTGCGACCATAAATATAGAAATTCGATAATAATAATAATAAAATGACGGGTACACATTTCTGTTGCAACACATTCTTCATTATTTCAGTAAAAAATTGATGGTGAGTAAATTCTGTCCTTATACTGCACCACTAAAACAAAGAAGAAAAAATCACTTTTTTCCTTTTTTTTTTTAAGGTGTCTTAGAGTGAACCCTAAGGGTTTGGACGAAGAAAGTAAAGACTATCTGTCACTGTACCTTCTCTTAGTATCTTGCAACAAGAGCGAGGTGAGAGCCAAGTTCAAATTTAGCATATTGAATGCGAAACGGGAGGAAACGAAAGCGATGGAGAGTCAGCGGGCGTATCGATTCGTGCAGGGCAAAGACTGGGGGTTCAAGAAGTTTATTAGACGCGATTTCCTATTGGACGAAGCGAACGGACTCTTACCGGACGATAAGCTTACCATATTTTGTGAGGTAAGTTATACTTTTGTACAGAGTGGTTTTTTAATGCCGTAGGATATGATAATATCTTAGTCAATCAATATGAGCTTTATGGTCATAAGAAATCTTGTTGACAAAGCTGTAAAAAAATAGTAAGAATACAACAAGATTTAACATATTATACAATATTCAAATTCAAACGCAAATTTACATATTCATCGATAAAATATTAAAACTTTACCGCAGTAGAACATATTAAAAAAGGACACAGTACATCAATCTTTTTACACTTTTTCGAAAGAGCTTTTTACTATGAATCTCTTTGATATCTGCAAGAAGATGATTATGCAGCTTTTTACTATCGAAAATAAAAGATTTTTTATTGATGTACTGTTAGGCATTGGAGTGCCTGGAAGAAAAACTTTTTTTATTTTTCTATTAATTTTGATATTTGCAGTTGCACTATAGCTCGCTTAATCTTTATGTGTTTCTTTTTTTAATCATTTTTGAACAATCAGTTAATGAGGTTTTTGATTTCTTCCAGGAAATTGAATCCTGGAAGAATAAAAGATTTTTCCAGGTTGGACGTTTAGTAGTAAATCATGGAAATAGTCTGGGTTTAATTTCTCAGTTTTTTTTGTTTGTTTGCCTTTATCCTAGCTTTAATTTTTATTGCAATTAAATTAAATTATTGATTTCTTCTAGGCAGTTGACCCTGGAGTTTCCAGAAGAATAAAAGAATTTTTGAGATTATACATATACTAACTCGATTATGAAAATAGTCCCTTTTCCAACTTTGTTACCGTTTTCAAAAGTACTTTTTAGGTTTCCAGTTTTCTTGTTTAATTTTATTATTGTTTTCACACTTTATTTGCCTTTATCCTACTTTTATTATAATATCTTTTGCAGCACTTGATGTCAGGAGTATTTCGTGTTCCTGGAAGAAAAACATGATTTCTATGAATTGTTGAGTTTTTCTTCACTAAATCCCCTTTAGCTTAAATATGTTTCCTTCCTTAATCATTTTTGCATTATAAATTAATGAAATTTTTAATTTCTTCCAGGCAGTTGAATCCTTCTATTCTATTTCTCCATGATGCCTTGGTAATAATAGTAAATGTGGCATTACTGTGTTTTATTCATTAGTTTTACGTACCAAAAAATATATCTATATTTCACAGGTTGTCATTGTATAAAAAATCCGTGGAATACAGTCTGTTTTTCCTATTAATGACTTTAGGGATGTAATTTTGTAGCTGTCTTACGGTGTGTTTGATCAACTTATTTAAGTCAAAAGAGACTCTTTTGAAATTTGTGTTTATTCTACAGTTCTTGGTGAAACACACTCTATGTCAGGGATTGATCTTGAAATAACCTTGAACATTAACTCAAAATCAAACTCGGGTGTAATTGACTAAGAAAAACATTTTTAGGTGAGCGTTGTGGCCGACAGTGTGAACATCTCAGGACAATCGAATACGGTACAGTTTAAAGTACCCGAGTGTCGGTTATCCGACGATTTGGGGCTACTCTTTGAGAATCAAAAGTTCAGCGATGTGACCCTTTCGGTGGCGGGCAGGGAGTTTCAAGCGCATAAAGCCATTTTAGCAGGTAATATAACCCGACTTTAATATTTTCCTTTTTGTATGTAAAACTCCGTAACGGTTGTAGCTCGAAGTCCCGTTTTTCAAGCGATGTTCGAGCACGAAATGGAAGAACGGAAACATAACAGAGTGGACATAACGGACGTGGACCACGAGGTGCTTCGCGAAATGTTAAGATTTATTTATACGGGCAAAGCGTCGAATTTAGAAAAAATGGCGGATGATCTCTTAGCGGCCGCCGATAAGGTCAGTGTCAAGGAGAATGAGCGCATACTGTGCGAGTCTGTGACTTGGAATAAATTCGATAATAAATAAACGGGGGCGTGTTCGGAAAAAAACGCTCGGACACGTCAATTGAGATTGAAAGTTGCGCATACGTTTATTAGTTACCAGAATAATAGGGCGCGTTTTTAAATTTAGCAGTCGATCTACCGCTACACGTTCGCTGCCAGTGACGCATATGTTGCGTCATGGTCTTCTCCCACCAAGAGCCGATGACGAGACATTTGCGTCCAGTGCAATTATAATTTTAAATAGACAGTAGTATAATTCAATATCCGGACAGTGTTGATTCGGATGAATTGAAAATTCGGTTTTTTCATCCGCTCAATGTCTCGCCCGTTCGGCAAATTATGCCATGTTTCGGGCTCGATGCTCGACCGTCCGATAAACGTTTTTTATAGCTGTTTTTCGAATATAAGGTATGCATTATGCAACCCATTAGACATTTCGTTTTTACGGATTTCTACATGATGTCAAAACTAAATTAGCTAATTATGTATGTAATAAATCAAGTGTATTTTAAATGATGCAAAATATCAATACGAAAATGCTTTGTTGCCGATTGCCGGGTTATTTGTCCGGACGATTTAATTCGGATTCTCTTAGCCGGTGGAACGTGGAACTTCGTGAGCCTCGTGCAAGCTCATACAATTATTTCATCGTCGGGCTAACGGACGACGGGCGGCGTGTATCCGGACCATTTATACTCGATTTCAGAAGTGTGTAGAGCAATAAAACCTCATTAGGTATGCAAAAGTGGTACCTGGTGATCCACCAATATTTTATGCCACTACCTTAGTTGGGTATTAGTTTCAATGTAAAATTCTTTCTTTTCGTTGATTGCAGGTAGTGCCACCCGGTTTTGGGTCAATTTATGAGTTTTGCCCATTGTTACCCACTGATAAACATTGAAAACGGTTCGCCAAAGGCGTGCAACTGGGACTTGTTTTTTACCTTATAATTAATGTACTTAAATGCTATTTTATTTTAGAAAGTTACTTTTGTTTAAATGGAATAATATATTTCTTTCACAAATTTATTGAACATAATATGTAGAGTAAAACAGTTGAAAATGTCACTTTTGGATCTGGCACTTTTTGAACAGTGTATAACAATTTTAAATTATAATAGATTGTAGTCTTCTTCGTCATCTAACGAACTGTCATCACCTCTTGACATTATAATTAAAGGATCGACTGTCTGATCGATGAGGTTGTCAAGATCCCACATTTTGTCCTCTTGCTTAATTACATGCTGGACTGCTTTTCGCCAATTCTCTGGTGTCGCTTCCGTAATGGCTTGATCAAACAGTAGCGTAACATCTTTCATTTTAATTAAAAGTCGTGTTTTGTCTTGCTACAAATCCTTTTACCTGCGCCCATATCAGTTCTATAGGATTTAGTTCGCAATGATATGGCGGTAAGCGCAGTACAGTTATATTATATTTTTCGGCTATATCTTCCACGGCGTATTTCATGAAACGAGTTTTGTGTAAGTTTGCTATTGCCAGCAGTTCTTTTTTTATCAAATTTGCTTCAAACGCAATACCTTTTGCAGTCAGCCAATCGATAATTTCTTGCTTTCTCCAACTTGAAGTTGGCGTCTTCTCT
This sequence comes from Anthonomus grandis grandis, assembly GCF_022605725.1. Lineage (NCBI taxonomy): Eukaryota > Metazoa > Arthropoda > Insecta > Coleoptera > Curculionidae > Anthonomus > Anthonomus grandis. Next base: position 3,814,500 of record NC_065560.1, read on the forward strand.
ATTCGCCGTGAATGATAGCTTGCGTTATCCATAACCACCACCGAATTAGCCGGAAGAAATTTTATCATTTCACCAAAATAGTCCTCGAAAACGTCTGAGTTCATGTCTTCATGGTAATCTCCTGTGCGAGTCGACTCAAAGGTTAGCAGACCTTCTTTTAAAAATCCCTCTTCGCTTCCAATATGTGTGATTATAAGTCTTTTTCCTTTTCCCGAAGGTACTTTAATACCCGTAGACAGGCCTTCTATGAAAGCTTGGCGAGCACTGGTTATATTTTTGTCTTGCCACATTTTTTGGACTATATAACCTTCGTTAATCCACGTCTCATCAAGATAAAAAACTTTCTTTGGCTCCCTGCGGTACTGCTTGATACTTCTCAAGTATTGTCGTCTCCAACAAACAATTTCGTCGCTCTCCAGTAAAAGTGCTTTACGGTTATGCTTTTCCCAGGCAAAATCCATATTTTTTAAAGTTTTCCATAAAAGTTTTCTACTTATCAACGGAATACTGTCATCTCGGCCAAGCTCCATTAAAATTTTGTCTAGGGTGGGTATTTCCTTTTTAAAATAAAAAGAGTGAACTTTTCTTCGAATTATACATTTAGCATTTTCATCAAGGACTTTTGTAGGTCGTCCTGGCTTTTGCTTGGGAGATTCCACTTGACCTGCTAATTTTCTTTCCCGCAACAATTTGAAAATGGTGGACTTTCCAATTCCACTCATTCGAGAAAATTTTTCAACAATTTCTTGCACAGTAAAACTAGGGTAATCGTGTTTTATGCAATCATGTACATTTAAAATAATAACTTTTTCACTCAGCGATAGTGGAGAATTTTTAGTACATCTTTTCGTTGGACTGAATACCTCCATTTTTTAAATATTGGGATAATAATATTGTGATTACACTACAGCGTAGCAGTGACTACTAACGTTTAAAATATGATTTAAAAGTATTTATAGTCTGTATATATTACCTGACCCCATTTTTGCATGTTACAAAGCGTTAAAAGATAGGTACCTATACAAAAGGATTAAAAGTATTTATTTAGTATCTAATCTCTTTCAAAATAAAGGCATTTAATCCGTGAAAATTAAATTCATAACTATTATAAGTACCTGCGCCTATGAACTACCACGAAATGTAGCCAAACAGAACGGAATTCCCCAGTTTATTGCTCTATACACTTCTGAAATAGAGTATAGATATCCGGATTGATTCGGAATAATTTGATATTCGGATTGAACGGACGATTAATCCGGACTCTTCGCATCACTAATAGACAGTAATATTGCGACTTTTGAGGCAATAGACTGTTGCACTCACGTCGGCAATTTTGGCGCCGTTAAGCACGTGTTTTTGCATTGTCGGTTTTGGGAATTTTTGTCAAGTTAGAGTGTTATGGATAACGAAATTCCGGGGCCTTCAGGCCCGAAAAAATTACGTAGTGATTGGGAAAGAAGGAGACCTCTAAGGTATGATGAACTGCTGCGGTACGCTGACGATTCAGAAAGTGAGGAAGAACCATTCATGGATAGTGGCAGTGAATATATGAGCTTTCCAGTAGTGACGAACGTTCAGGGCCGGACGAGGAAAATTTTTAACTGCCTGCAGTGGCGGCTTGCTAATAGGCGCGCAAGGGCGCGTGCCCCCTTAGTAATTTCATTAAAAATTACTTATGTTAAATTTCAAACTCGTGTGCAGTAATTATTAATTATATTAGATAATCTAATATAATTATAATTAATAATTATTGCACACGAGTTTGAAATTTAAAATAAGTAATTTTTAATGAAATTGCTGGGGGGCGGACGCGCGCCTATTAGCAAGCCGTCACTGACTGCCAGCCTCTCCTGCTCCAGTACAAAGCGATGATAATTTGCCGACTATTGGTTGGACTGACACACTTTGCTTGAAAAAAAATCCATTCTCAGGTAATTCTGGCCTACAAGTAGATGTATTAGACGACTCTGTTTATGGATTTTTTAATTTATTATTTACGAACGAACTTTTGCTACATATCGTAGACGAAACGAATCGATATGCGGAAGAACTTTTTCTAAGTGAGAAAACTAGTGAAAAATCCCGAATTACGACTTGGAAACCACTTACGGTTTGCGAACTCAACATTTTCTTTGCTTGCTGCTTCATATGGGTCACATCCAAATAAAGAGAACCCAGGGCTATTGCAAGACAGATCAGCTTTACAACTTGCCTTTTTTTACACACTATATGAGCCGAAATAGATTTTTGATCATAATGCGGTGTTTGCATTTTTCAAAAAATCCCAATAGAGGAGAAGCTGAACTTGGGGATCGTTTGCATACAATAAGATATATTCAAGATTTTCTAAATAACTTAATGGATGAAATTTATTATCCTGGTAAAAATGTATCTCTGGACGAGTCAATGGTGTCATGGCGAGGACGATTGAGGTTTCGCCAGTATATTAAAAACAAGAGACACAAGTATGGAATGAAATTATATATCCTGAGCGAACAAATGTTGTATTGGCATTGATGCAAAACTATTTAGACAAGGGGCATAGTGTGTTTCTTGACAATTTTTACAATAGTTATACCCTTGCAAATGCAAGACTTTTATCACTGGAACATTAAGAAAAGATAGGAAAGAAAATCCCAAAGATGTAGTTGAGGCAAAGCTCAAGAAGGGAGAAGTACTAACAAAATGTTCTGAAAATATAGTGATTGGAAAGTGGCTAGATAAAAGAGAAGTTTTGTTTATTTCAACGGCGTTTGGCGGTAATTTCGAATATGTCGAAAATAGAAGAGGTGAAAGAAAACTAAAACCTAAGGCAATAATAGAATATAATAAAAATATGACGGGAATAGACCAAACACTGTCTTATTATTGTTCCGAAAGAAAAACTCTAAGATGGTATAAGAAGTTGTTTGTCCAATCTTTGTCAATTGCCACATTGAATAGTTTTCTATTGTATAATAGACATTCTTCTAAAGGAAAACTCGATTATTATGATTTCCGACACACTCTTGTAAAACAACTTCTTTCTGAAGCAAACGAAACCAATAAACAAGTAACTATACCTAAAAGCAATGTTGCCAGTGAACATCTTCCTTTGAAATTCCAGAAAGATGGAAACGGAAAGCAAATTAGAAAAAGATGCAGAATGTGTTACGTTCACAAAATTAGAAAAGATAATTCTTCGGTTTTTTAGAGTGTTTGGCAGCGAACGTGTTAAGCAAAATTTTCTATTTGCTTTTCCAAATTATCTGCTTCCCATCACATCACGTTTCTCAGTTAATATAATGGGTCCATCAATGATTGGCTGAACGCAATCACCGGTCCATCGTATTTTCGTTTTGGTGGAATGGTGTGATCGAAATGTTGACTTTGACATTTTATAATTTTTTTTTTAATACTTTTTGATTTGATCAAGACAAACAGGATAATTAACTTTTAACTGCATTCATTCAATTTACCCATTCATCAATTAATCATTTCATAAAAAAAAAATTAAAGAAACTTAAATCTGATTATCCGACAGTAAAGGCACGTCTTGTGGCAATGTCGAAATTATAAAAATGCCACATTTTTATAAGACATTCGTAAAATACATTACGAAAAAAAAACTATTTACTGAAACGCATATTTTTTGAATTTAAAACATTTTTAAAATAAAAAAATCAAAACTTCAAAACAGGTAAATAAAGGTATGGCATGTGAATCATCAAAATATTTGGAATTTTGTGCAGAATCCAAATCGAATTTATTCCAAATTACAGACTCGCACTGCATAATCGATAAATATAGAGTGTAAGTTAATTACAAGTATTTTTTTTTCTAGTATGCACTAGAAAGGTTAAAAGTAATGTGCGAGGAGGCGTTGTGTTCGAACCTTTCGATCGAGAACGCGGCGGAAATATTAATTTTAGCCGATTTGCACAGCGCGGACCAGTTAAAGGCGCAGGCGATTGATTTTATTAATACGTAAGTATTTTTCCTTTTCTTTTTTTTTAATTTCAATTTGGAATAATATAGGAATAACCATTATCGCTTATCGTTATCTCTACTTAATGAAGGAAAAGTGACTTTATTGTTATATTTAAAAGTGTTTTTATTTTCTCCGTCAATATAAAAGTGGTGGCTTAAATTAGGGCAGTCCTAAAACTTAAAACGCGATTCGGAAAACATCATCAATATTATTTTTAAATGCAAGTACAAATATACAACGTTTATTTCCAAATTTAAAATACTTTTCCAACCATTTTACTATTAAATAGAAAATGTTGAATAAACTGAAAAACCCACCGAAGTTCATAGACCAGTTTTGGGGTGTTTGCTGTATATTATAGATTGTTGTCCACAGAACCAAGTACAAAAATAAGTTTTAGTTGGGTTAAAAGTTATCGTTTTAACAGGGTCTATTATCCCAATCTTTGTACTAAATTCTTAAATGTTTTATGTATCGTTGTTGTCATTTGTTCCCTATATCCTCATTTTGTTTTTGTATTTTTGGTCTATTCTCTGTTGTAAATACTTTTCAAAAAAAAATTTGATATAACCTCTAAAGGTTTAATATGTTTGTAGTAAGTTCCACCTTAGCTTGTGATCCAACCAAGACGTAATATACTCATCTTAGTTGCATGACATCAAGTATATCTTCAATTTTTTAAACACAAATAAAATATATCGAAGTTTTTCACTATTTATATGGCAATTCCATTTACGGTATCCATTTATTTCAACACTGTTTTATTGTAGATAGTTGAGTGGTTTTTCTATTCCAGGAAATTAAGCAATGATTCTTGTTTTCAGGCACTTAGTGATTTTTATTATAGGTATTTAATTGAAATCTGTATTGTTGTGACGAATTCATAATGAGTTATTTATTTTATTGGGTATTAAATAATTAATTTTAAAGAAGTAACCTTTGAATTTTTTGTTATCTTTCAAAACAGGAAAGAATTTTGAAGGTATTATATAGTGGACGATTTGCAAAATGAGTATATTTTGTTTATATTTTTAATTTTACTTTAATTACCTTGATAACGGTAGTAGATATAACTACCGAAATGCTGGTTCAAATTAGGTATTTTTTTTAAAAGTACGCCTTCTCGTTGTTTTTATCGTTTTTTAATTTTAATATTCATAACAAAGTTAGGTATGATATTGAAAAGAAGAAACGAGCTCAGAAATTAATAGATTTAACCTCAGCTCCTATTTATTATACCTCAAGTAAATTATTGTATTTAAAACTTATTGGAATTAAATGAAATTAAGTATATCGAACTGTATCATTATTATAGATTTGAGTTCATGTTTCTTTTAAATACGTGAATATGTCTATTTTCTTGTTTTTTTAATTTTTGAGCGTGTGAGATAGTAATTTCTAAATTGATTTTTGCTATAAGTGACGTAATACCCAATAAAATAAGTAACTCATTATAGGTATTTAATCTAATTTCTTTCTTTCATCGGAATTTAATGTTCTATCTTATTTCAGGCATTTGAAGACATTTTAAATGAATCGTGAATTTCGAAAATGGCTTATCTCGCAAAAACGTAATTTTCCAGGAAAAGCTAAAAAATGAATTGCTTCTGACAGATTTGAACTACGAAAATATGAATTTTCCTAATATTCACAACCTTTGTTTGACATCTTAACCTTGCCAAATTTTTTTCTTTTCAAATAAGTATACATGGAGAAAATGGACTTTAGAATTTTCCGAGATGAGCCGTTTTCGAAATTTAAGCACCACTTGAGAGGTTATATAATCACAAGAACATTAATAAAGAAACTTCAACTTTATTTTTTAAAGAAAGATACAAAAAACTAAAAAAAATCCTTAAAGATCAAAATTTGTTTTTGTTAATTTATTTGGAAAATAATAACAAACAAAAAGTAACTCTGCTAAAAGTCTTGTTCGATGGCAGCTCCTGCTTCTCTGTCAGTAGTCGGCCAGCTCAAAATACTATCGTAAAAGTCTTCATATTCTGCAGGTATATACTGCCTCAACTTTTTCAAGTCAGTCATTTTTAAGTTATTTATTGGCAGTTTTGAGGAGTAGCATGGAAAGTCTTCAACAGTAGGAAGATTAGCACAAATACCTTTAGTTTTTGAAAGGCTACAAGTTTCAGTATTAATTTTGCTGTGAATGAAGGGGCGGCATAAAACTTCTCCAGGCTTTTCTGGATTAAAGTCAAATTTATAAAAACTTGAAACTTGAAAAGATACTTTGTTTTCTTTAGCAACTTTTTTTCCATAGCATCTTTCTGATAACGGTTTTGCTTTAAAGTGTACTTTGCAATATGCCTTGAAATCAATGATATCGGTATAAGTTATCGTTTTTACACAAAATTTGTCTGTTTTAGTGCTACTGAGTATTAAATACTGCTCGTGAGTAAATAAACGATCTTCTCTTTTAATCTTACGCTTTATGGTTGCAATATCTCTATCAAAGTCATTAAAGGAATGACCTCTTTGGGGAAAATAAAGAAAAACTTTGAAATTTCGAGTAAGTGACAAAGCGATAAAATATTTTTATTTTGCCCAGGACATCCGTCGCAGAATAAATGTAATTCTGTAATATTTTCAGGAATATTTTTACATATAAAGTCATTTAAAAACGAAGCTACTTCGTTTGGTCCCTTCAACGCTTGACCCTCGTGATAGGAATACAAAGTTGCCTTCCCCGTTTTCATATTATGTACGTAGAATTCGTATACCCAAAGTTGGCGGTAATAAAACACTTCTTGGACTGGAAGTACTGGCAGTGGTAGATTCTGCATATAATCGAAAGACAATCCGAAAATGGTACTGCCATTCTCGTTACATTTTTCTGTAATAGCTTTGGCTTTATTAAAAAACTTCGATGCCCGACGCTTATGTAGGATTAGCTCCGCACTGGCGACCCTCTTGGCATTATCGTTTAAATGGGGATTCTTCAGCTTAACGCTAATTTCTTCACATTTTGAGCACATATCAATTTGTGGCCTGCCAAATGCCAAGTCAAAATTTACATTGAAATAATTTCTAAAAAACTGATAATTTACTTTGCTTTCTGGATATTTTGCCGAAAATCTCTCATGCAATATTGTCACATTCAAAACAGATGATAAGTATTTTTTTACAATGTTGTTTGAATAGTGAATTTCTTTAACAGGAATTGACTCGCTAAAGTTGTGAATTAAAGCACATATTTCTGCGGGCATTACATTGCTTCTAGACCCGGCAGATTTTCCTCGCATATCGTGGGGGCTTTTATTTGCAATTTTTAGTAGTCGAATTCTCTTTATTCTCTTGTCGGTAACACCATGCAAGTTTAGAAAGGCTACTTTACATACTTCTTTTCTATTTCCATCTGCTTCGATAAAATACTTATAAGAGTAACTCTTTGGCTTACTAATTTTATCTTCTTGACGTTTAGAAGTATCCTTCGCAGGGAACGCCTCCATCAATCCTTTAATATATATGTCCTGTTCATCTTTGGTATTAAAACCATTTATGCGATTCAATATTGCTTTTTTGGCATCATCGGAAAGATCGAAACATTTTCGAATGCACCTACAAAGATAAAACTATTTTTTCACAGAACCATTTTTGTATATATTATAATTATATTGAATATAATATCTACCTACTAAATAAATAACATTATTTATCTACCTCTATCCACATCTCCTATTATTTTTTAATTATGTAATAGAACATAGGTATACACTTAGCTACAACTAGGCCCAGATTTCCTACAAGGAATATTTTTACCCACGTGGTTTGTGTGTGCAAGTACATTTTTATACATTTCACTATTTCTTACTCCTCGCTTCTTTTTCTCTACTCCTGTATCTGCCTCGTCCGAACTACTAGACTCACTCATTGTTTAGAAAAAACTAGTAACGTTGAACAAAACAGTACCCAAAATATGTGATTGTTTACTAATTCAAATGACAAACTTGACTTACACCAACCAACTGTCGTAAAGCGACTGAAACAAGCAAACTTTACGATGCCTATACTCCAATAAAATTCACGTCTTATAAAAATAAGAAATCCTCTTTTTGGTTCGCTTCATTTACTAAACGCGCCGCAATGCATTACGAAAAGGACCCATCTCAGCGAGATGAGTCCTTTTCGAAATTTTCTTTAAAAACCACGAGTTCGTATTTGTAAGAACAAAATCAGATATGAGCCCTTTTCCTTTATAAAATGTTGGCCTACTACTGAACCTGACAAATTTGCGGAAAAGTCAAATTTGATCAAAATCCGAGTTAAGTCCTTTTCGAAATTCACGATTCAAATATTTTCGAGGCATTTTTCAATTCAGTCTAACCTAATATTTTCCAGACATTTCGAATAATTTACTATGGTTTTATAGCACTTTTTGACACTGACAAAAACAACTAAAAAGCCAAAATAACAACATTTAATTTAGATAGGTATTTCTTTAATCTTACATTTTATCGCCATTTTTCGTTCAAAATTGCCTATGTAACCACTAGTCATTAACCTTTGTAAAAAAATGCGTTCTTTCTGATTCTGCACTAAAAAATGGTGGTTTCCATTTAAAAAACAATATTGATGACGTTATATCTTTTTTGAGTCACCCTATATATTTAATTTCCACGTAGAAAAACCCTAAAGCAAATATTAAAATCGATGAGTTCGGGCATTTTTTTGAGAAACGGTCCATTTAATTTTTAATGAATTTATCCGCTAATTTAAGGATGCATTGCATAATGGTTTGGGAATAATTCTACGTTATGTTTCAATGTTTGATTAAGCTGTATTATTTATTACGTTCCTTATAGTTGTCACTTATTATAAATAATTTAAACATTTAAGGAAAAAGTCAATATAATATTGGGGAAATCTTTTCCCCACAAATAAAATGTTAATCCTATAATTTCAGGAGTGATGCATTTGCCGAAATGCATCACTCCTTATTAACACACATTTATTTGTTTATTTATTTACACCCCATAACACTACAGTCCGATGGTTCTCTCTCACTCGCTCCCAGTACTCAGTAGAAATCTGCTAATCTCATATTGTTCAATTTTGTTATAATTTTAACTGTTCACTAGATGTCGTGCAATGTACCATTTAAGTATTGTTTGTTATTGTTTACAATTTGTGTATGTGTTAAGTAACTCAGTATTTTACAATTTCATAATTTTACCTGTATTTTTTATGTCACCTGTCAAGAAAAAAATGTTCGTATATGTTTTTGAACTGTTTGTAATATATTTTAGAGCCTGATGATGGCAAGAACACTTGCCGAAACGCATCACTCCTGAAATTAGAGGATTATCATTTTATTTGTGGAGAAAAGACTTCCCCCATAAACTTTTCAATATTTAAACATTTTCTGAATTACAGGCACGCCACGGATGTGATGGACACCCCGGGCTGGAAATCGATGATCCAGACGCACCCGCACCTGATCGCGGAAGCTTTTCGCGCATTAGCGACGCAACAGATCCCGCCGATAGGACCGCCCCGGAAACGCGTGAAACAAAGCTGAAGAACCCCCGCGGTAGAAACGCGACCCACGAACTGACTGTTCAATTATTGTGTTCAGAGCTGAGCCTGTCAATATTTATTAGATACTAAAAAATTAAAAATAAAATCCAGCGATAAACGACATATTGACGGGCCTCAAGCTTAGGATTTAATTCGACGCGTCCACCGTGAGGCGTGACTTAATATCGTATCGTAAACAAACAAAAAAAAATTAAACCAGAAGCTTTTGTGTATTCTTAGGTTGTTATGAACTGAAGTGATTAATAATTATGTTTTCCGTTCGTTTCCTAAAGTATGGTGAAGTAAAGAGTCGTTAATCATCCAAAATGAAATATGGGAAGTAATAGTTGCGCTATTCAACCAAACTACCTCATTGTACTTTCTGGAGTCATTTCGTTTTTTATGTGTAAGCAAAAATTTGCATCGCGAAATTGTTACGTATGTATTTGCTATATTAGTATGATACCTTCCCATAAAATATTGCGCTTTCCCGTGAGAGCTGATAAGAAATGGTCTATTGTGTATATAATTTTTAGGCTTGTGACGAAGAAATCGGCAAACAAGTGATTTTCTTTTGTCGTTGAAGTTTCGATAATGTCCTTTTTGTAGAAAAAAATACGGTTTTACGGAATGTCTCTGTAATACACACACACACCCACATACAAGCCCCGAGGTTAAAATTAGCCAATTAAGTTCGTTCGAGGATGAACCCGAGGAGTTTCTTCTTTTTGATATAAGGCAAAAAACACTTAATTTATAAACTTGAAGATTTTGGGTTATAAATTAATCGGTTATTTCAGAAACCACATGCATCGGAAATTATATTTATTTATTCCATTTATTCGTAAACCACATACAACAATTTATTTTTACAGGCCAAGGTATATGTAATAAAATGATTACAATCAAAAATTATAAAACTGCAATTACAACCACATATGAGTGCAGACATTACAAAACAAAGTAAAAACTTGATTAAAAGTACTCCTTAAATAATTAGAAGGCATTCCTTTAAAGGTTATTTGATACTTGCCCTTTGAAATGTAATAGATCAAGAGCCTTAATACCTGTTGGAATACAATTATAAAACTTTGTGACTAAATACCTGGTTCCATTTCTGGACCTTTCCAAGGCGGTTAAAATCTGGCACAAGATCTCTACAGTTTCTAGTTACATAGTTGTGGAAGTGTTCATGAGAGAGATTTAAGTTTTGACGGACATGCAGCAAGTACTGTAGAAAAATGTAAACAGAAGGTAAGATTTGAAGCCTCTTAAATGATTGCCTGCAAAATTCACGATATCCCAGTTAGGATACGAGTGAAAGAAAATTACTGGTATGCAGAGATGTAAAGTTTGCCACAGTTTTAAATAAAAATATCTGACTGGACAGTTTTTTTGAAAGCTTAACCAATACCATAGGCACCAAGAAATTTAGCCTCTTTTGCACACTTTGAGAGAATAGGACACTCAACTGTATTATGTCTCAAGGTGAAGTAAGTTTGTAAAATTTGCCAAAACCACTGAAACATTGTTTTCGGAAATCTGAAAGTCCATGTCATGAATATGTGAAGACTAATAAGGTGTTTACTGATTTCCCTCGTAAAAAGGCCAAGTCATTGATAAAAAAAAAAGAAATAATACAGGTCCTTGTGACACTCCATCCTTGAATGGTTTAATATCAGATTTATTCCAACATATTGAACTGTGTTTGACAGGTACGACTCAATCAACTTAACTGCTTCAGAATGAAAATCATGAGTATGAAGTTTTTCGAGAAGAATACTACGTGTACACAATCGAAACTTTTTGTGTCGTGTACAATTTACCATGAGACTTGGCTATATCATTATTGGCGCAAAGTGAGAACGCATTGGGAGAAAAGAAGATGCATATTCAGCGTTTGTACCCCTAAAATATATCGCGACAAGAACCTCTGATTTAAATTATTAAATCGCTTAAAAAGTTTTAAATTAAATAAAAAACGCGGATATGGGTAAAAATTTACTAGAAGGTATTATTGCAATACCTTCCCTAACTTTACCATAACATTTACAACTTGTCTTCAGACGTAGAACCAGGTGGGCTCATTGATATTTCCACGTTCTTTGACTTCTGATGGGGTCCTATCAATAGTTCGAGCCGCTGGAATCATAAAATAGTGCCGAATTTAATGGCAGAATGGCAAACGGCACTTAAAAACCATGAAAACAACCAACAAAGTGTCAGAAATACATCAATTGTAATTTACCTATAACAGTGCAAATTTGTTGACATTCTCCAATCGATTTCAGCACACTCGTGGTTTATCCAATCATTACCTTATATTCCGTAAGAAAACTCGTGATTCAATTCAGACAAGACCTAGAGTTAGTCCAGGACGTTTCAATTTTGCTGTATATTTTATAGTAATTCAAGAGTCACTTACTTAAAGTTAAAACCGGACAACTTTAAGTGTGTTGTCCTTAATGAAACTTTATTGGTTAATTTTAACAATGCGATTCAAACAAAAATTATTTATTTGTTTTCGGTTATATTGTTTGTTTTTTCCTTATAAACACTAAGAAATATACGCCTGTAAGTCAGTGAACCATTACAATCCTGAACTAAAATACAACAGAATCAATCATGCGTGATTTGCACTTCAATTCAATATCGTAGAATATGAGAATAATTCTTTTTTGCTAAGGAGGGTAAATTCGGTAAAGGGTGAATCTCTTACAAACACAAAGTGTTTAGAATCGCAGCGAATGTCTGTCTACTTTTTGCAAAAATTCAGGAACCAGTTCAAAACTCTTTATATCAATTCTTAAGGTGAAAAAAGGGAAAACATATTAAAGTGAGTAGAAGATAAATTAAATTTCATAAGCCCAGGCAACTGCACCATCAATTCAAATTTCTATCTCAGAAATATAGATTTTAAATTAATTGAGATACAAATTCATTAAAGAGATTAAAATGAATTTATAGTTCCTGAATAGCTTATTGACATGGATACACCACCCTAAACGTTATGATCTATCCGGATCTTAACCAAAAACACAATTTTATTAAAATATAGACTGCAGTGTCACTTGAGAGAAGTTGATAATTTAATAATAAAATTTCTATTAGCGGCTTTCCTAATGGTTAATCTACGTATACAATTTCCAAAAGACTATTCTGTATAGTGCACTGCTGACAGTACACTTCTAGTGGAAGTTAGTTGGAACTAAATATTCCTTCAGTGTCCCAATAAACTTAGATAACACCGAGGTCCTTAAAGAGGTAAAGGAAAAGAATGATCCAGGATTCTTTTGGTTTTTTTTCTGGAATACCCTGTGTATGTGTCAAGAATTTGTACGGTATTAATCTAGGATCTAATTAAGGAGTTTAAATAATTTAGGTAGGAGCGCAGTTCAGACAGTCGACACACATTAATTTCCACCCTGTTTTTGGTTCACTGACTCGGCTAAATCGAACGCAAAAGGGAACATTTGAAAAAACTAATTTATTTTAGACGTAAGCCTCGACTTATAATAATAAAGTCGAATTGGATATTGTGATCCTGCATAAATAAGTGATCGTACTATACGTTTAACTCAAAAGTGGTACAAAGTCTGGTAGGATCTCGATTAGTGTTCTGGTATATGTTATTGTATAATAAATATTTTTCGTTCGAATTATGGATCTAATAAATTTTAATATGACTTCGGTTCTTTTAGATTACGATTTGTTAATTTTTCAGGAACTCCTTTCGTGAATTTTTCTGTGAATATGTAAATAATAATGAAACAATATAATAATTGTCTTTAGCTAAAACTGGTTCGAGTTTTCTTATACGTGGTACAGTCACGCAGTGCTGTTTTTATCATCATTCATATAGTACAACAGTAAAAGTGTATTTTATACCATTTAATTGCATTAATTTTTTTTATACATTTTTTGCTTTGACTTTTTTGTGTTTTCTTCTTTATGTGATAATATGAAATTACTGAGTTCTTATTAAATATATCATCTACCGTCTTGGACTAAAAAACTAAAACCTAAAATAATTATCTACTTATACCAATTTTGATTTTTCTTCAAATTTGCCTTCAAGGGGGTATGAGGCCAAAACAAGGACTTTCTTGACATTCTCAGAATAAATTTGAACTTTTTTTTAATAGAACTCATTCAACTTTTCATTAAATTGCCACAGAACCTAATATATAAACCTACAATGTTTGCCTCAAAATATCTATCAAAAATCAAGTCAATTTACAATGGACATGCAACGTCTCCGTTGGCACTTTTTAGGTCCATAAACAACAAAATAGAATACAATGAATATGACGTTTTTTTTTTCTTATACACGTTTGGCGAGTTGAATCTTACGGATCGAGTTTTAATGTATTAGACCTAATAGATAGAGAACGACTGCATCAGTAACCTGCCACCGATAGCGACGCCGATTCTCCGTACCGCTCGCAATGTGAATTTAATTTCGGCTTGCTCGCAGTGATGTTTAGCAAGCGCTTGGAGATAAGTAAGTTACCCTCGAATCAAGTATTGGAATTTTACGCGCACACGAAAGATAATATAATAATCGCAAGTCAAAAAAACAACTTTAATATGCTCAAATCTTAAAAACCTTTGGTGAAAACTAAATACAACATTCTAAAATAAAATGAAAAATAACTCTTAAACAAAATAATAATTCTAATTAAATGGATTATTTAATAAGGTGTTCAAATACACCTTCTTGTTGGGCTTCACAGTATCCCAACCTGTCGTAAAATTCTCTACGTACATTGGCTAACATTTCAGGTGTGATGGACCTAGAAATATTAATAATTCTAAGTCGCGATTCGTCCAAATTAACGGCTCTTTCGTGTCGGTGTTGCTAAAGAATTTCCGTCAAATAGCCCCATAAGAAGTAGTCGCAAGGCGTCAGATCTGGAGATCGCGGAGGCCATGGTATGGTACCTCTTGTGAAAATAAGCCGTTCAGGAAAAGTGTTTGTTAAAAATAGTCCTGCACTTGTCTAGCGTTGTGAGCGGGATATCCGTCTTGTTGAAACCAAGTTTTAATTTTTACCAAAATTAACATCCAAGTTTCGTACAGCAGGTATAATATTTTGTTGCAATAAAAGTAAATATCTCTCAGAGTTTAAGGTACCATCAATAAAAAAAGGCCCTGCAATGTGATTGGCTAAAATACCAGCCCAAACATTTACCTTTTGCGGGTATTGAGTTCGTAATGGTACACTCAAATGTAGATTTTTCCGAGACCAATATCTCACGACTGAAGAATTATGTCGACCTAGAAGAGAAAAAGATGACTCGTCTGTAAATAAAATATTACTTGTGAAATCGTAATTTTGATCAATTTTTTCTCTTAAGGTTTCACAAAACTCCAAGCGTTTTATTTGATCTTCTGGAAAAATTTCTTGAGTGTTTTTAATTTTATAGGCTTTGTACTTATTTCTTTTCAAAATATCACGTACTGTACGACTTGGAATATCAAGTTCTTCAGCAATTTGGGAGCTAGAACAAGGTTCACTTACTTCCACAAAAGCACACACCTTGACCTCCTTTTCAATCTTAGCGTCAGGTGTTCGACGAGGTTCCTGATCGCCATTAGAACGCTTTGCACATCGATTTACACATCCCGACTGCTCAAACTTATGCCAGATATTATAAATTGTTTTACCAGTAGGGACTTTCTGCTGATCAGGATATGCAAATATAAAACGGCCGACAACTTCTTCTGCACTATCCGCATGACAATACTATTTAATGATATTAATCTTTTGATCAACAGTGAAAACCATTTTTATTTTATTACTGTATCCGTCTTCGTACCAAAGGTTGAAATAAATTATAAACATGATCGGCTAACACGTACAATTCCTCGCATACCTATGTATGTACACACATAGGTATGCGAGGAATTGCAACCGGACTGATAAGCGCAACGACGACGCGATAGCCGCCCAGGGTGGAGCCAAGTTTGTTCTCGCTCTACTCCGTCTCCTTCTTACACATTACGCAAAAATCATATTCGAAATTTTTCAACCGCCGAACGTCTATAATAAAAACTAATTGATGGTGTGCAAGTTATGTTTTATAAACAAATTTCATGCAGTTCAAAACGTCTTTTTAAAAAGTAAAATTTTCCAACGAATAATACACGTTAGAATTTATGAAAAATTATCCAAATAATGAAAAACCTATAGGATATACAGTGCCGGCCATAAGTGGATTTTTTCTTCTTATTAAATACAAATAATAATCGTCAATCTTACAATAAAAAAATGTTTTACTTTAAGGAAAAAAATAGAGAAACCTTTGTAAACCTCAGCACATCGTCTTGGCATGGATTTAAAAAGACTGTGAATAACATCTTTAATAAGCGATTTATTAGGAACTCTTCTTTGTAGGTGCTCTCACAAGTTCTCAATAGAATTTAGGTCCGAACTTTAAGCTGGCCACTTCACAACTCGGATTTGTTGAGAGGTAAAGATTTTTTTACAATTTTAGTTGTGTGCCTCGGATCGTTGTCTTGTTAAAATGTCCAAATTAACGGTAAATTATCTTTAGCATATTGTTTCTTAAGATGTTTAAATAATATTGGCCAGTTATGATGCCTTCTATCTTCACTAGTGGGCCAACACCTTTGCCAGAAAAACATCACCATACCATGACATTACCACCTCGATGTTTTATTGTGCGCTTACTGTACTTAAAGTAATTATATTTGATTTATTGGACGTCTAACCCATGTCATACCATCCGATCCGAATAAATTAAATTTACTCTGTTTGTTCTTTTGCGAAACTAAAACGCGCTTGTCTATTTTTCATTGAAATCTAAGGTTTTTTCTTCTGGCTCTTAAGTTTCTATTGGATAAACGTCGAAAAGAGAGAGCTAGGGTTGGATAAGCTTTTTTTTTGTATCTTCAACAGTAAATGGATTTGTTATAGAACATCTTCTAATCAGCTTATCAGTTTTAGATGTAGTTTTTTTAGGTCTACCTGGCTTCCGAATAGTAGTAGTAGTGCCTCTAGTTTGCTACAATGTAATTTAGTTACGAATAACACTTTTATGTAGGTTTAATTCCGGCGTTGTGCTTCCCAATTATAGCTTCTTTTATTTTCACTGATAAATTTACACATCATAACACTGCATATCATTAATATGATCAGAGATCTATATCAACAGTTCTCTCTCTATTGACAAAACATCCTATTGGCATCAACATTTCTTATCCTGAGAACAGGATGGACATTTAAAAAATAAATCATCATATTTATATGCATATGGATTATTTTAATCTAATTTAATTGGCAAAGACCTAAAAATTAGTCTATCCACTGGGATTTCCTAGGAAGTCATTTATAAATTAAACGTAGAGCAACACGAAGACATTTCAGGAATATACACTTAGGATAGTTAGAATATGTCATTGTATACGACGTTGTATCAGGAAGTCCTGGTCTTTAGTCCCTTTTCTCCGATGCATAATCACAGCTTAGTTAATATTTCGCGAACTGTTCCAAGACCTTTGATTATGTGGCCTAAAAAATGTCACAATAATCTTTCAGTTTAATTAACACACTGGAATATATCAAAACAGGTTAAGAAGAAAAAGTGCAAAATATCGCACCAAGGGTAATCGAATAAAACACGAAACTACTGAATATATTTTTTTTATTATTTGTCCTTTGAACGAAAAAAAAAATTGAATTACAAAAAATTTAAATCACTTTATGTACATTTAGGCGCGATACATTTCCTAAACTAACATACTAATTTGGTATTGAGAAATCGTTAAGAATATAGACGTGCAAAGGCCTCGCATACAGTACACGCACGTTTTCCTGTGACGAATTATATATAATAAAATAAATGCGTTTTTTTCGCGATCACAAATTTTATAACAAAACTATGATATATACAGGGGAATTGATTTGTAGGGAGCATTAAATGTTTATGTAAAACTTTAATGCTGCTTACTTGTAAATCACCCTATATACTTTTTTGCCATCGGATAACAACAAAATCATGCGGGAAGGAACTTATTATACACGATAGCAAAAAAATTGATTTAAAAAATTCGCGCTAATAAAAAGTATCTGAAGAAGACTTAACACGGAAAACTACGTTACAAAAATATTATTGTCTATATAAGCAATGTGTGCTTCGAACTAATGTTTGAAGAAACAGGAACAATTTAAAAGAAAAAACGAACAAACTTAAGTTTAACTTACTGCCTAAAGTTCACCTTCATGGCTAACGTTAAACCAAAACGGGGTCATGCAGGAAATGATTAGTAGCATACAGATTTATTTAATAAAATCCACATCTTTCTCCAAATCAAAAAAAAAACTAGGAGGTCCCAGAATGATGTACGTAAGATAAAGGTTGGGAGCGGACAAAATGGATGATTCACGCAGAATTTTCTACTCTGTGGCAGTAAATTAAAGCCAGTTAATTTGTTTTTCAATAGATCGATGTTTACTGCGTGAAAATTTAATTTGAGACCTTACAGACAACTCTTCATATGAACAACTCATTTATTTCATTAAAGCACGTTAAGTTTATTTGTAAATGCATGCAAAGGATTCATCACAAATCGGTTAACGGGTCTCCATCAAACTGATTCTGAGAAGTTTTCTGTATTACTTGAAAAGTAAAGCATTGACTTCGTACAGTCCTCATTTGGATCCTAAGAAATGTTATTTAATTTGAAACTGAAAACAGTAACCGGTGCCGTTTATTTGTAGAGACGTGTACTTCCAAAACTCCTTTTATAGTAATGTGTATGCTTCAAATCACCTGCATAATTTTAAAAAAGCCCCGCCTCATAAACTAAAATCTATAATATGTTCTACAAAACAATCACTGAGCAATACACAGAATTAACAATTAAAAAAAATCATCCTAAAACCTCGAGACCTGTTGTCGGCTTTATCACAAACGAACCTATAAAATCTTGTTGACTAGAGTCTGTTAAATTTTTTTTTCCATCTATAACATCCTTGGATGTCGGATTTTTTATTATTTTTTTATAATATAATCCCTAACTAAAGGCCAGTCTTTACGTTCTCTTAAGTTATCTATCGGATAACTTTAAGCCAAAAAAGAAACTGTGGTGTGCTGTTTTATTCTGACGGAAAAGTTATCCGCAAAAGAAAGGCTCGGTAACAGAAGAGTGGATCTTCGAGATGGATTCAGCATTTAATACTCCCTTCTTGGCATTTCTTATTCGATTTTTAACATTTTGCTAAACTCCTCTTGCTGTCGCTCCTTCCATTCTTTTTTAGGCTTGGAACGTTTCAGTTGACCATCCCTGAAAAACGAGAAGGATAATAATGCACTGGTTTTTCTTTCCGCTAGAAATCGTTAAAACCATGTTCTGTAAAAAGCCTTATAACTTTTTATGATAAATTAATAGGACAAACTGTAAGTAGTAAACGATTGATGGGGCTATATAGTTTTATAGGTAGCTACAACAGGATTGCATTAAAAGTGCCAAAATATCGCTCTTTTCTGTGGGAATCACTTGAAACAAAAGTGAGCCTGGAAAAAGCTTCATAACTTTTTTCAAGAAATATATACAAAAGTTATGTAAATTACATAAAATTCTTGTAAACCTGTTGTAAACTTATTCATATTGAAATAAAGTGACTTACCAAACGAGATCCACTAGTCCGCCCTGCGTCGCTATCGCACTCTTAACCCGATTAGCGAAATCGATCGAGCTCTCGTTCTCTTTCTGGTGCATCGGCGGCAAATACCACACGTCGCACACGATCGCCCAACTGGTCATCATCATGTACAAATACTGTAACATCGAGTACTTGTTCGAGTTCCAGAAGGCGTCACCAAACCTATAAAGCCAATTAATGCACTTACTTCTAATTAGTTACTAGTTAGTTCCAAAACAGGAATAAACGCAAGGTATGTAAGACAATTGAATTTTTCATTTGATAGGTCAATAAAATGTAAGCCAAAAATTTAATTTCACATTTCTGAAATAAAGCAAGTTTGAGGTATGAAATTTAGAACACAGCTTCGTCTAATAAAATCATGGAACATGCATTTCAGCGATTTTCCAAAAAAAAATATATTTAATGGAAATTCCTCAGTAACAAAACATAAAATCAATATATTTTAACAACTACAACTTTTAACTTGCACCTTTTTTCTCTTTCAGTTTTCTTTATTGAATTCGCGTTTTCTCCCTCTTCCTTTTTCGCATGGTTTCTCACAGTAGTTAAAAAAACTTTTTTTAAGACTAACAATTAAAAATTTTTAACGGCTTAGAACTGCAACATAATGTTTACACTATACTGCCGCCCTAACATGAAAGGTCCTATCTGCAAAATGTAGTTTTTTGGGAAATAAGTTTTTTGTTTGTTTTCATTATATAAGAAGACGTATTTTAGCAAACTCTTCATGGTTTATTTTATATATCAAGTCGGAAAACAGGATCTAATTGGTAAAAATGATTTTGAGATACCTCTTACCAATTAGTAGATTTTTGATTATATTGTCACTTAGGACAATATAGCCTAGTATATGAAATAGATATTGTTAATATTTTACTTACGAAAACTGTCCTAAATGAAACTAATATGTTAATTTATTAAACGGTTTTATTTATTATCCAATTTTTATAACTTATTACTTATAATAGGTATATAACGAAATGAACATACTAAAAAAACCGTCAAAATCGTCTTCGCTAACCGGCAGATCTTCCCAAAATTTCATACGATTTTGAGGAATGTGCGCTTTTAATTTGGATGTAAGATTATTTTTTCGAGCTAAAGCCTCACCGCGACTTACATTACGAGATTGCGGTTGCGTTAGCGTGCCCTTAACATACTTCATTATGAAAATGTCTTTCAAGTCAGTAAAATCGTTCTCAAATTCTGTTTTGTAAGAAAAAAAGTAATTTCCTCTTTTAAAAAGAAGACAAACCATCTCTTTTAAGTAAACGCGAGAAATAAGCTTTTGTAACTTATATTTGGAGGTATAGTCGGTAAAGTTAAAAAATTGTGCAAGTTGCATTTTTATTACATTAACTTTTGACGAATTAGCTTGTTTTACCACTTCACAAAAATCTTCAAAATCGTATACTTTTTTTTTCCTTTTGAGGGCAAGCTCAACTTGGTGATGGAACGAATCGGCTGCCATAAAAGTATGGCCTGGCTCAAAAAACTTAATAGTTATGTTTTCTACAGCAACTTCTAAACTGTTAACCAAATACATAAAGAAACTAAAAAGGGACCAATTTTTATTTTGGCTCGAACAATTATCAAGCCAAATTGTTATATGTTTAATGTCCCTATTTGCCTGAAAAAACGCATAGAAAGTAGAAATGATATCATCTTTGGATCTGCCAGCGATTCCCTCATGCCACAACACAGCCAAAGGGTACGTACTGGATTTCTTACCAAGCGAAACGAAGCTCTCATTGTATGCTACTATACGTGGCGTGAAAATAATTTCTTTCAATGTTTCCAATCGGGGAAGCATGATCACCTGAAAATTAACAAAACTGTGTTTAAGTAATTATATGCAAATTCTTAAATAAACATTTTACCTTTTGCAAATCAGCAGCTACATAAATTTCATCATCTTGTTTTATTTTCTCTGCATCTTCCTGATAATTTTTTCTCGCGTTAGTGGCCTTTACTTTATGAATTTTCCATTTTTTGCACACATCACAGTTGGCAACGTTTTCCGCATCAGCTTCATGAGATGTGGCTTTTTTGTGTATATTAAATTCTTCGCAGTCCCAGTATTCTTCATTTCCTAAGTTCGCGAAGGAAAATTCGGTATTTGAATATTTCTGTCGAAAATCCTCTGATTCCTCTTATATTAAATTATATTTATAGGAATAAACTCTTGGTGAAGTTTGCTTTTTAGTTGTACTTTGTTTTTTTTTACTTGGTTCTACGCAGCTCAAAACAAACTGCTTTTGTTGTTCTTTTGACAAAACCCAGTATTGTTTATTAATGTCTTTTTGCCTACTATACGAGATTTTTCTGGAGCAATTGAGTTTGCATTTACATGATCTTTTAACTTCATGAGCTCTTATGTAACTCTCTATTTTTTGTTTCTTCCTTTCAACGAGTAATTCTTCAAATCTGTTTCTTTTTCTTATTTCTCCAGTTTTTGTACAACGTTTACACTCAGCTTTATCAATGGCTTTATTTATAATATCTTGTGAAATATTGTCCCGAATGAAATCCTGAACAGAGTTAAGTTCGTTCTCTTCTGGTTCTATATTTGATAGATTCTCTTTACGTTCTTCTACTTCGATATTTGAATAACTTGAAGTACTTAAGGTTACCTGATTGGAACATCCGGGGGATAGCAAAACATTGGACAATATGCGTATTTTTTTACTTGGGGGCTGTATTCGCGACTAGAATCCGACTTATTTTTACTTAAATTTTGGTCGTAATCATTGGACAGTCCTGGCACATAATCCGGATCTTTATCATCTTTTTTGGCTTTATTCTGTTTAGATTTTCTGACAACATTTAATTTTTCTTTGAGTTGGTTATTTAAAGCAAGAAATAGCATACGTTTACATCTACTATTGCTGTTCTGGATACCAGATGCACTACTGCTACTACAAACCAGAATTACAATCAATTATTGCTTAAATATAAGGTGACATTGTTAAACTTACCCTGCATCCATTTCTCGCAATATTAGTTTGCCTTAAAATGCAAAAAAACTCACAAAGTCTGACAAATAACTGTATAACAACACACCTTTTATTATCAATAAATTAAGATTATCTTACACCAGGTGCTTCTGTCATGCTACGCTTAATTGTCCTTACTGATATCGTTTAACACAAAATGTACTACCTAATGTAACTTAAATAGTCCTAACTGCATTTTAAAAAACGTAAAGTAAAAACGGACATATTTTCTTAGTATATGTGAGATCGGACAATTTATCTTAGCAAAGCTTGGAATTTATTCAGTTAGGACAAAACATTTAGGCATTAAATAAAGCACTTAAAACGCATATAGGCCAATTTGACTTTGTACACGTATAAATAACTCGTTTACAAATACTATGAGCCAAAAAAGTGAATTTTCCAAATTTTGCAGATAGGACCTTTCTTGTTAGCAGGGCAGTATACAATTACAATTACAGGAACATAACTGAAAATAAAAATAACACACGATTTGTTTGGACGTTACAGCTGTTTCATGCGCTTTTATCGGTTAATTGCAAATACTGAGTTTTGCATTTAAAAGAAAATATCTTTTTTTGTACATCAATAGCCGCTTTTGCAGCATGTCGTTTAGATCACAGTCTGTCGAAATGTGAAATAGCGAGTTTTACATTTAGTGTACTCAATTACTAATTAATCGATAACTTACTTGGGATCATACTTAATCGCCACCGGATAAATGACGCTGCCAACCTCGAAACTGCCCTTTTTAAACTGCATCACCGAAGTGTTATTGATGCAAGTCCCTTCGGGGAAAATAAGGATCGGGGGGTTCTTTGGGTGCGAGGTGTGCTCTTTCAGTCGTTGCAAAACGAACTTTTTATCTCGAGCCTCGGATCGTTCGAACCAGATGTGCGGAGAAGCCCTGGCCAACGCCCGCTGGAAGATCCCTAGGAACCCGCCGTGTCTTTGCCCGATCTAAGACAAAGAGAAAAAAAACGGGGATGTTACGTTAGCACCCAGTGATATATTCGTCATATTTACCAAAGAGTAACAGTTATCGCACATCAGAATCAACACGTCGATGGGAGACGTGTGATTCGCCACACAAATTCCGCCCTCTTTCGGTCTGTTCTCTTCGTTGTGATAAGTGATCACGGAGGAGATGGCGCGCGATAGTATGCCGAAGCACATTATCGAGACGTATTTGTTTACTTGCCTCCTAAGGTCGTCTTGTCGTATATAACCGACTAAGGCGGTGCATATCGTTAACCATAACACCTAAAAAAACGTAGTAAAGAGTCCAATTTAAGTCTGATATTTATAGTGAAGAGAATTAGTCCATACTCGCAGTGGAGTCGTAGATTAAGGTAAAATGAAAATCCTGCAAGTCTCCCTGCACTTGTTAATTTTTTTTAATTCCCGACATGTTTCGGACACCACTGTGTAAAAATACACAAAGTTGGTCACAGTTTTCGTTATACTGTGACGGTTTTTGATCTATTCGGCCCTTGTCAACAACAGAATGTAAACAAATAAAATTAAAAATAATAAAAAACAATAAGCATACATAGAGGGTTTTTTGAAATGGAACCAAACTCTGAGGCGTATATCTGATACCAATTTCAAACCTTTTATCCCCTGATGATGAACACCACTGTGTCCAAAATATATTGAGAATTTATTAAAAAATTAATGTTTAATAAATAAGTGGAGGGAGACTGCTTGCAAGATTTAGATTTTACCTCTGATATATATATTATATCCATTCTTAACTGTATCTCTTCTTAATATTCTTGCAATGTTCATTTTACTTCCCATTAAAATTAAGATTTCAGTTTGTTATTCACTACAATTTTAAAACTCTAATTTTACTTAGATCTATGTATATATATGGTAAAGCAGTAGTAGTTTCTTTGAATAATATTCTGCCCTCCTTAGTTAAAACGTCCTAACTACAAAAATCTCTTTTTATTGACCTATCAAATGGTATCTGCCTCCTTGGCTAAATTAGAAAGTCCTAACTACATTTTTTATTCCTTAAAAATGCCACCTAAATATATTGTTCTATGTGCAGAAAAGACGATAATCCCAAATTAAAATGTCCTAAGTAGCTTTCCGTTTGTAGAATATTCATTGATGAGACGAGAGAGACACACCTTGTGCATTCAGAAGTATAATATAAGGTTTAGCCTGTCAATGGCTACTCTTACCCTAGATTCTTGACTCTTAAGTCTTTTTTTATATTTAGGGGTTTCAGGTGTCTCTGGAAGACAAGAATCTAAAAGTTGTTCAAAACAGGAGGCATAATGTCAAATTCTATGGAACGCAATAACTCAAATTCGAAACCTTCAAACCGCTTGAAATTTCCAGAACTAAAAGTTCAATGGAGACTTGAGAACTGTATGGTTTTTTGGAAAAAATCGGTATACAGGGAGGGTTGTTTAGAGCCAACAAAAGTCAGGAGAAAAATTCTACGAGTCTAATTCTACTATTCTAAAAAAAGAGCCTAAATGAAAATATGGCTGAATTTATAGTCCAGGTTTCAAACTCTATGAAATGCTTTCGAATATGCCAGGGTCGAAATAAGGAAAATTTAATTTCACCTTTTTTTTAATTTTTTTTATATATAACAGAAGAGAGACTTATATAACGATCTGGCTTGACAACTGTGCAGCTCAATTGAAGGCATTTCAAATTTTTATTTCAGGCATTTAATGACGTCAATCTTCTGATCATTTTAATGTTATTAAAAATTTAATTGTACTGCCTGGAAGAGTTTAATTTTTATTCCAGGCAATTGATGACGTAATTTTTGTTTCTAATTTTCCAGGCAATTTGAGTGGAATAAAGAGTCATTTTTTATTTCTTCCAGGCAATTGGAGGCATTTCAAATTTTTATTTCAGGCATTTAATGACGTCAATCTTCTGATCATTTTAATGTTATTAAAATTTTAATTGTACTGCCTGGAAGAGTTTAATTTTTATTCCAGGCAATTGATGACGTAATTTTTGTTTCTAATTTTCCAGGCAATTTGAGTGGAATAAAGAGTCATTTTTTATTTCTTCCAGGCAATTGGAGGCATTTCGAATTTTTATTCCAGGCCTTTAATGACGTCAATCTTCTGATCATTTTAATGTAATTAAAAATTTAATTGTACTGCCTGGAAGAGTTTAATTTTTATTCCAGGCAATTGGTGACGTAATTTTTGTTTCTAATTTTCCAGGCAATTTG
This sequence comes from Anthonomus grandis grandis, assembly GCF_022605725.1. Taxonomy (NCBI): domain Eukaryota; kingdom Metazoa; phylum Arthropoda; class Insecta; order Coleoptera; family Curculionidae; genus Anthonomus; species Anthonomus grandis. The sequence continues at coordinate 3,839,909 of NC_065560.1, forward strand.
AGTGGAATAAAGAGTCATTTTTTATTTCTTCCAGGCAATTGGAGGCATTTAGAATTTTTATTCCAGGCATTTAATGACGTCAATCTTCTGATCATTTTAATGTAATTAAAAATTTAATTGTACTGCCTGGAAGAGTTTAATTTTTATTCCAGGCAATTGGTGACGTAATTTTTGTTTCAAATTTTCCAGGGAATTTGAGCGGAATAAAGAGTCATTGTTCGTTTCTTCCAGATAATTGGAGACATTTCGTATCTTTATTCCAAGCATTTAATGACGTCAATCTTCTGATCATTTGATTTGTTTATTATTATAGATATTTAATTACTACTTACCCCGCAAAAGCAGATAATCACCCTCAAAGGGAACAGAAAGAAATATCGTACGAAAAAGCCGCACATCCAAACGAACGTTAACTTCCACGAAATAAACTCGTATCCCCTGTTAGTCCTGATTAAGAGATTCCAATTTTTCAACTCTTCAGCTTCGAACCTCGATGTCACTTGGTCCTCGATAATCGCTTCCACCCCCGCTTTGGCATAGTCCAGAATAGTGCTCAGCTCGAAATTCATTATCTTCTCCTAAGGAAAAAATTTACTATAAATTAAGATGCACTCCTTCCATTTAGCTTTATGTGCCACCTTTCGCTCTTTGTACTCGTCATCGCTTAACTTTTCATCCCCTTGCACTACAGGCACAAGAACAGGATCTGGCAATAAAATATGACGGTCTTCACGACTAAAATAAAAACCGAAGCGTCGTCTCTTACGACTCGCTATATTTCTCTTATTAGTACCGTTTACCTGATAAGGTTATTTCCTCCATTAACGATGTGGCCGTTAGTAAACCCGTTGGGCGGTTTCGGTTCCTCTTCTTTTTTCGAGATTTCTTGTGAAAACGTTTTCTCAAAAGTAGGGGCGAGTTCCTCGCTGTACCCTTCATCTTCGGAGTCTTGTTCGGATTTTTGTTTGCGCTTTTCGTTTTGCGCGTATTCGATGTCCTTTCTGCCATACTGTAATCGAAATAAACCCACATCACTTTTAAAGGCGTATAGAATAAATAGAATAAACCCTCAACATGGGCATCCCGGAATCTATAAAAGATACGAAGATGCTTAAATTAGGGCAAAGTTGAGTATTTTTGAGCTTACCAATACGCTGTTTATTTATAAACGGGCAAAACCCAATTACAATTCTGTTAAACTTTTAAATTTACAACAGTAATACATCATATAGGTAATATACAGAAATACAGAAAACCATAAAGTAATAATAATTAATAATATCTAACCTAAGCTTACTAAAACTTGAGGCAGGAATTTTTTTTGCTAATCTCATTGTTCTATTGAGAAAGTTATTAAGGCCATAGTTAATAGGCCAAAGTTATTAGGCCGTAGTACAGTGGATTGGGTAATGAAAGCTATCAGTGGCTCCAGTTGTTCTTAGTGGAGCATGAATATTGATTTTTTGAAGTAGCTCTGAAGCTCCATGTAGGATATTGTAAAAAGTAATAAGATCCCTCCACTTATGTGATGGGAGCCATATGTAGCCAATCAAGTATATCGGCATTATTGTAATTATCCAAGATATTCAACTATATGTTCAACTAGTTGAAGAGCATTAATATGTACTCCATAAAAAAGGAGAACACACACAGGAGGCATACTCACATTAGAGATTGATAGCACTATCTAAGTGGTTGATAGTAAACTGACAGTTAATAGTTGAATCCTTATAGTTTTAGAAAAAAAATTACCAATTTTACCAATCAGTCTACGGTCAGATAAATAGCTCTTGAACCAGGATAATAAAGGTTCATCAATATCAATCATTTTTAGTTTATGCAACAAAATATTGTGTCGAATGCCTTGGAGAAATCTCTGTATATTGTATCCACTTGATATCCCTTCTCCAAGGCATCCAACAAAAAGTCCACCTGAGTAAGAAGGTTCAAGAAGGGGGTCACATACTAAGCTTTTAAAAACAAAACTATTTTCATAAATCTTGAAACAAAAATAAAAGATGAAACTAACGTTATTTTAAGCGTCAGTTTAACACAACTCGTTAATGTAACTTCAAATTTTAAAAATTAGATTTTTTTAATATGTAGGAATTATGAACCGAAAAAATAAAATGATAAAGAAAAAGACATTCAATAAAAACCAAAAATTTCAGGTTTCCATGTATCTACCTCTGCCCAATGTATTAATTTAGTCATAAGTTTATCTCTGTCAAATCCGTTAAAGTAAAGTCAAATTTCAAAAATTACTATGTTTTTACTATATAGGAATTATGAAAAGAAAAAACTGTCAATAAATGTTACATTACACGTTATACATACAAGATAGAGAGAAATATAAGCAATGGAATGCCGCCGTACTGCACACACATTACCTCAGAGTTACACCCTTTTTAGTTGATTACATTTATTTATTTTACATGAATATACAGGGAATTTTGCCGAAATTTTAAAAACGCAAAAGTGCAAATTGTTTTAAAATCAGATAAGAAATAAGCTCAGAAAAAAAGGCGGCTTTTTAAAAGCATATTGTTAAGCTCAAAAATTCTCAACTTTGCCCCAATTTAACCATAGAATCCGAGATCCCCATGTTGAGGGTCGAATTTGAAACGCCCTGTATATACTGAATATAAACAAAATTAGCAAAACCGAATATTTAATCGTCCTGATTAGTAACGTATTCAAGTGTATTATTGGCACACATTAAATTGATTTCACTTTATAGCCCAGGTCATGAATGTTGACGCAACATGTATATTTCAAGTCGGAATTTTAAAGATTATGATTGCTAGCAAATAGTTTATCTAAATAAATAAAAAATCTGTAGTATTTAATTTTAAAATGTGAATTTCGCGCCTTTAGATATAACGTCATATGTGTTCACAGTTATTACGTTTTGTTAGGTTGGCATAAGTGATTGAAAAAGAGATTATGACGTGACTCGATTATGGCTAGGGTTGGCTGATCCAACAAATTTTGCGGATCAGTTCCTAATCGATCGAGCAAAAACAAATACCTGTTCTATGGATCAGTTCCAAGTTTGAGTCCGAACTGAATCTGAATATGCATATACCTACTACGGGATTATACACTAATGGCTACGATTATAAACTAATGGATATACTGATATACTATTCATAAATCCAATATGCGTTCAAGAGTTATTTAGCAATCGTACTAAAATGATCGATATACTTATTAGTCTTATAAAAATACACAAATAAGTACGTGGGAAAAAACACAAAATATTAAGCCTCATATAATGATTTTTTGTTAAATATCCTATAGATGTTGTTTTCAAAATATCGAAAAACACAGTTAATAATTACGCACTTTTATTTTTGATATTCATAGAATACTTCTTTCCGTTTTTCCTGCCTTTTTATTAAAATTAATTTTATTAGAATGAATACTAATTCTTTAAAATATTTAGTTTGTGTTTCATATAATTATAATTAAAAACAACATTACAATGAAATAAAAGAAAGATCAAAGTTTCTAGTCACATTTAAGATCTAAAATAAGGCAAAAAAAAAACCGGACTAGGAAAACAGAAAAAAAAAACGATTCCAGTCCATCCGTCTATCATTTTGATAGTTCTCTCACGCATATAACATGCATCACCCGGACTCGGAATACAATAATAACCTAAACACCACGGACGCCACGTTCCATCGATCAGTTTCTTTCGCTAGACCGTATTAATAATAATTCTCAAACCAGTCCGGACTCGAACTTGGACTCATATGTTTTCTAGTGGATTGGTTGCTCCATGGTTTCAACTGTAAAGATCAGTTCCAGTATTGGGTAGCCATCCCTAATTATGGCGAGACGCATTAATTCATCTATTTTAAAATTATGGATTTATTAGTTGAGTTTTAATTTGTGTATTTGTTTAACCGAATAAAAGGCCATTCTACAAATCTTTATTGTTTGCAACCACCAAAATAAATAATAAAAGAACATTACAGTACAATTTTCTTAAAAATAAATATTTAAACAAAAATGATTCAGAGTCAACAACCATACAAGAATCAAAGTTACACCCGTATTAAAATATCAGCAGTGTCCACAATTTTTTTTTAATTGAGATTCTAAAGAGGCCTTGCCTAAATCTTTAATTTCTGCAGATAGGCCATTGTAAATACAGGCAAAAGTATATATGAAAGAACTTTTTTCGGAAATTCAGTCTTATGCATTGCCAGTGCGCTTTTATAGCGAATATTTACATTATGCGTATCTCCCCTTTGAATAAGGAATTCTAACAGATATTCTGGTTCGTAATTTCTGTACAGTGCAGCTTTATACCCAAAAATCTTCTTTGGGCCATATTAAGACTATAGACCTGCTTTACATGCTCACGCACATGAACCCTCCGAGGCAAATTTTATAGTAAATCTAACACAGGAATTTTGAATTTTCTGGATTTTATATTTATTTTGTTCAGTTAAAAAAGAAACGGCTATTCTAAGCACTAAACTCTCTGTATAAGGATATTTTTTTTGTACTAGCAGGCAAAATATCCTTAAATTCATATAATGACTTTAATTTATAACATGACTGTTGACAAATCTTATTTACATGCGTATTAAATCACTTTTGATTATAAATACAAAGGTTCAGGTTTTTTACTTGATCTACCCATTCCAATTCAACACCATTAATATTTAATTTACTTGATGCTCCATTATTCGAGGTACTTTAATTTTTTGAGAACAGGATTGCCCATGTTTTACCAGAATTAATAAAAAGTTAGTTTTTGTCAACCTAATCAGAGATCCTCTGTAAGTCAGCATTAATTAAATCCAAGGCTGTAATTAATAATTATATATATGTTAGGAAGCATTTCAGGGCCAGCTCCTCCTAGTTATTTTTTTAATATTACCAACATCATAAATACATATACAATAGAAAAGAAGGCTAAGTATATCAAAAATTGACTGGTGTTTAGACTTTAAAAAAACAATTCCAATTCCAAGTGAGTATACCTATTCTTGCACTTAAAAGGTCTAATTCTTAACTGCTTGAAAGGAACAAAAGATGACGAGTAGGAGATAAGAAGTCTGGTCTAAATAATTGATCGAATATTTACAGAGTCAAATCAATACTAAACAATACATATGAGGCGCCCAATTCCAAAACTCTTTAGACCCGTGCTAACCAATTTTACAGGAAAAGAGAAAAACTTCGGATTTCTTGTAAGAACAAATTTTTGTGGTTTAAAATGAAAATACACATTTATGACAACTGTTTATTTAAATAAGTAGTTATGGACAAAAATAATAGGGATATAACAAGTTTTGCTACCGCACCATGGAACTATAAAGTTTTGTTATAGTATCTGTAGGATTTAGGGAGTCTTAAATAAGTAAAAGTTAAAAACAATTTTTTTTTTAAATGAAACTTAAAAATTAAATTCTTAGTCCATCGTCTTCTTCCATGGGTTCCATTCCTTCTTCTTCTTCTTCAACTTCTGTATCATGAAGTGATTCAATGGCGTTGTCAATTACTTTTTTATAAAATGTTAAATCGACCTCTTCAATGTTTCTCCACTCTAAACCAAAATGTTTTTTTAATAAAGCATCCACATCCTTAAGCTTGGCTGGTTTTACTGAACATTCCTTAGGAAGAGGCTCCAAATTTAAGGTAGCCAAGGTTTTTCCTTTTTTCAAAACGGACTTGTATATCCCGAAATCGCTTTTGTAATTTACTTCCCCCTTTACGAACACTGCTTGAGTTCCTTTTGAGTTCCATTTCTTTAAAATTGAAATTCTTTTACGTGGAGCAAACTTAAAATGCCACTGCCCAGGTGGCTTTATAACCGATTCTATAGCCTTTTTCCAGTTAAAAATTTGACAATCTTTTTCGATATCAAGCACTCGGAAAAAAATTTCCTATATTTATCAGGATGTCAACTATAACTTCCTTTTTTTTAACTCTTTTTTCAATTCGTCCGAAAACACGATCCGCCGGTAAAAAAGAGTGACCAACCACAGGAAATGTCAACCACAATAATTTCATTCACTGTATAGTTAGAGTGATACATCAGCATACCCATCATTGTTACGTTCTTGTTCTGGCCAGGACACCCATCGCAAAAAAGTTTGATTGAGGTAACATCAGTCAAGTCTACCATAGAAAGTTTATGATTAACTAGTGAAGATATTTCATTTGAGCCCTTAGCGCACACATTCTCGGTCCAAGTGTATGAAGTGATACTTTCCTTAGTCTGTTTGTCATTGAAATTTTTTTCACATACTATGAAATTGTATAGATAGAGCTGATTGAGTAAGCTGATTAATCCGGGACTAGGGGCAACACCATATTTTTTTGACAGTCGAAGGATAATTTTAAAGTATTTTCCTTAGGTTTTTTTCAATTGCTTCATAAAATGCCTTTGCTTTTAGATTATGAACACGTAGCATGCATAATATTAGCTTTGCCTTATTATCCCTGTTGGTTTCGGCAGTTATTAAGCTTTTAAGTCTTATACATTCCGAGAAGCATCGGTGGCAGGACTCTTGAAGCTAATATTAAAATCCCTTGTAAATACTTCCCGGAAATAGTCATATTTTACAGCCAATCTGCTGTTTTCATCACAGTATATTTTCCACAACTGCCTTATGGATAGATCACTGTAGTGAGACTGAACACATTTTAACTTTAAAATAAATGCTTTTACATTTTCTCTTCTTTCGGCATATTTTGTACTTATACTATCCCCTCCTCTATTTTCTTTGGGTGGTATAGTGTCAATCAAATAATTTTTAGCTATATTTTGCACCCGAAACCTTGAAATGTCCAAGATAGATAAAAAGGCTTTACTGCAAATCTGGAAAGTGCCATCTTTAGTTTTAATAAAATATTTTAACGAAACGGAATTATTTCGAGTTCCTTTTATTGGACGGCGCCTTTTTGGAACATTTGGTTTTGTATGTTTAAGAGTAAAGTTATCTTGCGCAATTTTCGTAGTATTTTCATAGAATTTTTCATGAAATCTTCGAATATCTTGCATAGACAAGTTTTCACAGGCAAAAGTACTTTTTTTTATGATGACATTTGGGGTGTCTAGGTAGAGTTTTAGGCTTATACCTGCAATAAAAAAAATATTTTAAGTACCTACCTACCTACCTAACTATTAAAAATTTATTTAAAATATTACCTTACCTTATCTTTTGCTTTCTTCCAGTTTGATGGATTTCGCAATTTATTCTACTTATCTCTTAACTCTACCTAAATAGTTTCTGCGCGTTAATAAGGCGTCTACGAGAAGAGCTTTCCCTAAATTGTCTGAAGCAAATTTACTATGCATCGGTCCAATCTCTAATCACTTATAGTGTGATGTTTTGGGGATCTTCAACTGACGCCGTGTCAGTCTTTATAGCACAAAAACGGATCATAAGATGCATGCTCAGAATCACACCACAAACGTCTTGTAGGACTTATTTTACTAAGCTTGGTCTACTCACTGTTCCAGCTCTGTACATTCTTATGTTAGCTATTTTTGCAAAGAAACACCTGCATCTTTTTCAAACTAATGAAGATCATTATGCTGAGGGTATGTCTATTGTGACAAGGGGGAGAGCTGAACTGAGTGTCCCAACTCATCACTCTGCCTTTTTTCAAAGATCTCCTGCCTTTGCTGCTATTAAAACATATAATAGATTACCTCTCGCCCTAAGGCAAGAGAAAAATATCATGAAGTTTAGGAAACTGTTGGGCAAGTGTATCTATAGTTTCGATTTACAATTTTAAATGTGTATTATGATTAATATTAAGGGTTTGTTTATTAATTTATTTATTTTCGTAATGTATCATACTTGAGATATATGTGGTAAGGTAATGCACCCAAAATTATGTCCAACATTATCTTTTTGTTCTTACTATTTTTATTAGCAGTATGTACTGTGTAGATGTTATCAAATTTTAATTTTGTTCGTTTTGTGACGTTGCTATTGTCTATTTAAATTAGATCTTGAAAGCAATAAAGAAATTATTATTATTATTATTATTATTATTATTATTATTAATTTCTTTCGGCCTCTACCAGGTGTAGCAAGACAAAATGAGTCTTCTATATCACAATGTGTGTAAGACTCTTTATATAAACAAATTTTTAACAAAAACAGCACAAATTAACTTGCAGGCACTGCACAAACAAAATCAACGTACCTATTTATACCGCATTCAAAACAAAACTAAACCATAAAAATATTATTTGTGGAACACAGGCCTGTAAGATCTCCCGGAACAAAACAGTGGATTAAAACAATAGATTAAAACACACTTAAAACATTAACACACATTAAAACAACGTTGCAGATTAATGGATTAAAACACTTTTGAAACATTATTTACATAGGATTAAAAAAGTTTTGCTACCGTTACTACTTTTTCGAAGACAAATTTTGACTTTGGGATTTATCAAGTTTTGTGGCCAAATAAATTTGACATCTTCTCAAACGTCTTAAAGAAGACAGCGCCACACATATGTCATTTTTGAATAAAAATGGATTTAAGCAGTTTTGCAACTGAACCAGAGACAACCAAAAATTTGGTGAACGCCTCATATAGTGTATAATGAGTGGATCAAAGATGAAAGAAACAGCTTCCCTAAGGACATCCATCATCTTTTAAGTGATTAAATAAATGATTTATAGTATATGTTGTATTCAGAAAGTAATGGGTGGAAATTATCATAATTATGGAAATTATTATAATTATGGAGTAAATTATCATGATTTAAATGCACCCAATGATTTTGGAATAAACTAACTACTATTATAAAATAAACTATTATAGAATAAACTAAACTATTTATATGCTACTTAGCTTCCACAATAAATTGACAAAACTCTGTCAGACAATTGTTTTTAATAAAAGGATATTATAGTTTTATCTAATTCCACTATTAAAGTTAAACTAATGGTTTTGTGGATAACGTTGACTGGATGCATAAAAAAAATATTAAAGGTCACATAAATGGAAATTTCAGTACCTAAAAGTGACATAATAGTAATGATTAAAAACACATAATTAATATGTGGGTACACACTCATTAAGCCCGTCAACGTTAGTTAGGTTGCAAAATTAATGTTACATTTATAAAATTATTAATTTTTTTAATATTTACGTGTGTTGATTATCATTTTACCCATAACCTTAACTGGAATCTATTTATAACATTTATATTATATTTTGATATTGAGTGTCCTCTAGTGGGCTCATTACAGCAAAAATGCTCTCTAATCACTACATTTAATGGCAGATAATAAGGATTGACTGAACCATCAATTTTGTTACTGTCACTGACCAATCATAGATAGAGCTTTTGTCAGTTCTACATACAGTAAATTTTATGGCTTAGAATCACAATGACACTTAAGACACATTTAGCAATAGTTTCATTGCTTGTAAGGTTATTATTATAAATTATAGAAATAAGATGAGTTGGAAGAAACAGCCTTGGGGAAGAACAATAACCCTTAAAGACAGTGTTTTAATTTGAAGGTACCATTAAATAAATATTATGCTGTGAGGGCAGAAATTGCTCTCTCGAGTTTACGCAAGAGCATTTCATGATCCATGCATCGAAACATAACAACGTCTACAATTCTGCAATTTATCAAAGTAAGTCCAAGATAATAGAGAAGTAATTGGAGGCACTGCAGTTGCTGACCAGACAATGTTGAATCAAAATCATCTTCAAACAGCAGATTGAGACCTTTGCATTAAGTACTGTTTTATCAATGGTGCTATTTATACAGACTTTACAACAATAAAGCTTATTTTGATTTAGATTTGATTTGAAGGTTATGGTACTGTAGCAACAGATAAAGATTAATAGTGAAGCTACTACTTTGATTCTTTTTTTAATATTTTTATTTATTTATTTATTTTATTTTATTTAATAGACGGGATCAACCCCATTACAAAAAAAAATATTACAAAGTTCAATAGTTACACCTAACCATAACTTAAAATAGCTAAAATACAAATATGTTTTTACAGGCAAACCAACATAAAATCAACAGAAGAGTTTTACACAATCTCTCTAATTTGATTCCTAAAACTAGACAAGCCAATGCCCAAAACCTCAATACCCTCATGGTTGATAATATTTAAGGTTCTTTCGATAGTGAGTGGCATAGTTGGTACCGTAAAAAGGCAAAGAAAATAGTCGGTTTCGTCTCAAGAGTCTTGAGGGGACGTTGAAGCTAATTCTACCGAGAAGGTCGGGGCATACAATCAGACCATTAAGAAGCTTAAATACAAAGGTTAAATCACCACGAATACGTCTTTCTCTCAATGTTGTCATAGCCAGCAATAGACAAAATCTTAAAAACTTATTCTGAATCCTTTCAAGGGCCAGACAGCTGTTCATGTAATAGGGGGACCATATCACTGAGCCATACTCCAATAAAGAAATCACCAAAGTCCATATCTTCCCACTACCTGTTTTTGAGTATCAATGATGAGTCCTTACAGGGACTATACAAGATTTAGGGGTCATAATTAATATATTCATGTTTTACGAGGTCAATATTAAATTTTATAATGGATTACTTTACACTAACTTAAGACCTACAGCTTTTCACATATCAACAAATTATAAGCGAGTTAACACCGTCAAAGGTTAATTTGATGCAATAGTTCCCATTTTATTAATAAACATATAAGTAAATTCCAAATGTGTTCCTAACAATAGAACAATAAAAATGTAAAACCTAATGAACTGATGACTTTTCTGAGAGTTTCTTTGTACTTAAACCGTGCGGTTATTCTCAAATACACAAAGATCCAAATTTAGTTGCCATATTGGTCTTTTTGAATCTTTGCCAGTATGGAAACACATCAGCATAAATATATAAAAAAGTGAACTCTAACCATTGATATTCACAACATCTAACATTATCTATAACATACAATCATATAAAAACAATAAAATGATTAGAAACAATATTCTTAATCCATGTTTAGGACCCTGAAGGCTAATAAATGGCGTCACAGGATGGACATGATAATAAAGTGCGAGGGGGATTATTTATTGACCCATTGTCTTGTTCCGAGAGATGATTATAAATGGCAGGTTATTTTTCTTTTTTTTGGTAACAAGCAATTTGGTTATTTATAGTAGCTACTTCAGTTCTCACAGAAACTAAAATCTTATAATATCAAGACTATATTCTTTAAATGAATCCTGAAGCATTGATAATATCCATTTGTTCATGTGAGATGGATTTGTGTTCTCAATATTAAATAAAAGTCTTTACTTGTCTCAAATTTACTTTAAAGAAACTTAATATGTAAATATAGCCAAATACTTATTAGTCTCAGTATGAAAACCTGTCCCTAATCATAACAAATAATATAATCTAGTTAATCAGTTAGCATTAATTTAGAAGTGTAATTCCTAATTAAGACACTACATACTAGAAAAAGTGAGTGAGCCCTCAACTGAATAAAAATATACCTAGTCAAGTAGCTTTTAACTCCTAAATTAAACAATCATAATTCTTTAGCTCAATTTTAATTATTTATAGGATACTTTTCTTCAAAGCAAATTTTCCAATCATCCTTTTTATATATCATAGACCAAAAGGTCATCGGCATTATTAACACATAATTATAAAAATCATTGTCTTCATATCTATTATGTACTCTGTAATTTGGTTTCATCTAAAGTACAAAAGTCCATTAGGTAACAATAAAAAATTAAACATTATATGTTTTATCTTTTTATTCAACGTCCATATAGATGTATTCACGTTCCAAACATTTTTTGATATCAAATTTAAAAAAAAACATAAACATAATTGTTAACAACATGCGAGGGAATAAAAGATTAACGAAATGACTTTCAAATGTATTGGCCAATGGTCGCGGAGTGAAATTTGCGTGCCACGGTCGGTAGTTACCGTGATAAGGCATCATTAGACATTATTTAATAATATAAATGATATTAACAGTGATTGGGTATTCAGAATTGTTTTTGGAACCCGCTCGCCTACTGCGTGATGATTCACTTACTGGTTAAGATGCTTTTCTGGGTTCAATTCAAACTTGAATACTGTTTATTAGACTAGTATCTGATTGTGGCTATCGACAGTGTTTAGTGGAAATTTCTTAATTATTTAGGACATCACTATCTGTAGAGGGGTTTTGATAATACCCTTGTACTCAATAATGTAATTTAAGCACTGGACAAGTTAATGCATTGAAAATCACAAAATAAGCAGGTTTTCAAGAGCACTTCCAGCTATCATACTTATCTTAAATTATATTTTTGTAGTTCCTTGACTCTAAGGTAGCGGGCACCCTGTAGATCAATTCTTTATTAAAAAGTTGTTTCTAGATTAAAAATTGCCTTGACTAGAAAATTTTTTGTTTCAGCTCAATTTTCTCAAAGGATAACTTGATTGAAAAATATGGAATTATTACAATTTTTTTGGGTCAGATACTTTTTAAGCTATAGAGCCAGTTTTACCCAATAGCACTCAAACCTCATTGGATATGGGTTTTTTAGAACAAATAGGAAATATCAAATTTTTTAGCTGTTCTTGAACATTCTACCCCTTATAACTTTCAAACTATTTAAGATATTTTTGCAATTCCTTCAATACATTATAGGGGCCACTCTGTAGATCAATTCTATGTAAAATATTATATCTAGGTTAAAAATTGCCTTGACTAGAACAATTTTTGTTCCGCATCAAGTTTTTTGTTTTTTTCAAGAAAACTTAAAAGACTTTTGTAGCTGCGTAAAAGGAAGTTTTACTGCTTTTTAAGTAATAATTTTATGTATTAATGATTTTTTTGGGCCAAATACTTTTTGAACTAGAGCCAGTTTCACCCGTCAAGACCCAAACCTCAATGTATTTGGCATTTTTAGGAAAATTTGGAAATTTTGATTTTTCAGCATTTTCCCCTATATCTTCCAAATTATTTAAAATACTTTTGCAATTCCTGCTCTACATGATAGCAAGCAAGCTGTAGAGACACAATGAATCTAACTAGTCTTGTCCTTATTGTTTAACTGTAAGAACTTTATATGGAATAATTAAGGAATACTTCACTATAATCCTTATGATGTTAAGAAAATTTAATTTTAAATAGGGAATTAGGGATACACAGAATGAGTTTGGTAAAAAAAAAAAAGTGAGTATTTTTGTTAGTTTTAATATTATATGTTAACCATCATTTAAGGAACTGCATTTTTGTATATGTCCCATGTGCTGAGAAAATATAAGAATCATTATTAGTTCCTAGAGTTGGATTGAGAAACATTAAGTATAAACAATCATTGCCTTAATGCTTAGAGCATGCAATAATTAAATGAATAAATGAATGAATATATTATTACTGACATAATTTACAATATGTTACATAGGTAATTCTAGAATTAATTACATTTGTCTTAATATCTACACTACACCTAGATACAAATATCTGTATGTGCAGTTATAATCACCATATAGATTTAAACATTTTAAAATTAGTAGATAATTTAACTAAAATCAGTAAATGTTTGAATGAGAAGAAAAAACTAGTTTAAATATATTTAGTATAAAAATAAAACTACAGTAGGACCAGAAACAAATTTAAATTTTCAACTATAAAATGTAAACATTCCATGTTCCTATAATATTAACGGGCAGCAAGTTGTAGAACTTAGCGGCTAGGTAATTAAAGAATCTTAAATTAATATTAGAATTACTGCTTGGTAAAAGTTATTTCTAGTTCTATGAAAGTTATTAACTGTTGCAGCATAGCATGGCTTGGCATAAATAAGTAGGCACACAGAATAAATATACACAGTTCTAATATTTGGAACATCTTCAGAATACAAGAGAGATGTGGAGTACCTTTTGTTCTTCTTTAAGAAAATGTTAATAATATAGTGCTGAACTATGTTTAGTTGTTTAAGGAAATTGTCGTACAGACCACCCCAGATAGGAATACCATACCTTATTAAGGATTCCACCAGCGCCTTGTAAACCAATAATAAGATTTTTTTACTTAAAATATGCCTTAGAGAGTAAAATCTTTTAGGAATTAGTCTCCGAATATTGTTAGCAAGTCATGTCACATGTGCCTCCCATTTCAGATGTCTCAATTGTTATACCTAGATATTTGGTAGACTCCACCTCCCCGATATACCCTCCTCTGAGCTTTAGGGTTATAAAGTGGTCGATTCACAGATGTGAGTGAATTAATTTAATGATTACATGCTTGTAAATAGAAAAATAATAAAAGAGCGGCCTGGCTTGCTAATGTGCTAATATTTAACCTAATTATCTTATACCTTTCTGGATCACTTACCTCAAATATCATCAATAAAATATTGACATAAAGCCTCCTCACTCCAAGGGACTTTCCAATTGATGCCAAGAAGATGATAGCCAAAAGTAGCATCATAAAAGGCACCAAAAAGATCGAGGCAAGAAAGTTTAATGCCGCTACCAGCAATGCCATTATGTTGAAACGTGTACCCCTGTTTCTAGACTAAAAACCAATCATTTTTTTAAATGTATTTTATTTAAAATGGCAAGGGGTTCGCGACCAACACGTGAATACCAGAACCGAACTTGCACTAATACCAGTATTATTTACTTTGATATTTATTGCTCCTAGATGACTCAATCACTGATTAGGTTTTCGTTTTATGAATTTTAATAAATGATGAGGGCATGACGAAACACTCGAAAATGTGGTGGAATAGTCGGGGCACCGCGCATGTAAACAAAAAAAAAATAGAAACGTCAAAACATTGAAATGTCACTAGTGACAGCTGCCAAACATCAAGTTAAACCCGTTTCAGACGATACAATTTTTTGTACTGATGTCAATCTACGCAGTACGTTTTTATTGTTTTCTTTGTCACCGTTGTTATGTTCTCTGTATTAGGTGATCGAACGTCTCTCTCTTTCTTTTGAGTTTCCTCAGGAAGATGCAGGAGCGGATCCAGAGGAATTTTTTTTTTTACTGGATTCTACCTTTACTCTCACTTTTAAGAAATGCATATTATACGCATTCAATAATAATCTACTGAAAATAATTCATAAATTTAAACAAATCGATGAATATATTGCAAAAACAAGTTTAAAATCAAAGTCAAAATCAATAATTGACAGGTTGTATTTCAAGCTTCTTCCTCTCTTTTGTAGGGCATATGCCAATTCCCGATATCTAGTTTCAACAGAGTTAAGCTTAACCGGTTTGCGATGGCTAGAGCTGTTTACAGGTTTATACATGCGAATTATGTTAAATCGCTTTCAACTAAACCACTTTAAGGAGCTCGTATAAACTGGGTAATAGTCGCACATAAACAGTGCCAAGAAGACACTTACTTAAAATTTGTTGTGTTGGGTCCAGGAACGAATTTAACAGTGGAAATTGCGTCATGACCTGTACTCGCCATTGGAACTCCATTATTCGTTCGTTATAACTTTAAATTTAAAAGTTACACTCAAAAAAATAACACTTAACTTCCAAATGTCAAAATGTAACCACGTGACTACAACCGGCCAATAACGCATGGGATTCCTCGTCTTCTTCGTAACGTTGGCTCCATCCTTGTCTATGTGTGTGAAGCTATCCGATCGATATCCAGGGACCAAATCGAGAACGCAGCATATGTCGGTTGCCAGCAACCTATTTATAGTCCGCGCCTGCTGTTTTTAAATCCTGAAATTCCCAAGGGCTTTTAATAATTTTTTGTCCAGATATTAACAATGATATAGAGATTTGCAACCATCTGAAATCGGTTTAGGTACTTACTATCCATTAGAGAAATCAGTTTTATCTAAATCCTTTAAGAATTTTGGGAGTTCTTCTCATTTGACTTTTTAATTAATTTTCGCAACAAAACCTTAGTTTCTTGAGGTTCGGGACGACCATATTTAGGTATTTATTTTTAATATCTAGACACTGGACAAAAAACTATTAAAATCCCTACTTGAAATTTCAGTAGATACGGGCATTATATTGATTAAATAATGCGCGGACTATAAATAGTTCGCTGGCAACCGACATATGCTGCGTTCTCCTTTTGGTCGCTGGACATCAACCGGACGCTAGCTTCACTAGTTTTTCTTTTGAGGTTATGAATATTGCTGTTGTTTAGATTTTAAATTTTAACCCTTGCAATTTTCTTCAATAAAACGCCCTAAAACTCGATGATGAAGTCACAAGCCGAATACAAATTAAAGTCACCCCCGGACGATGCCATTTCCAGCGTTAAATTCGGTCCGAACACAAACCAATTTTTACTAGTTTCTTCCTGGGACAGTTATGTGCGTTTATACGATGTGACCGCGAACAATTTAAGACACAAATATGCTCATGATAATGCAGTACTGGACTGCTGCTTCACGGATGCCGTGCACTCATACTCTGGTGGCCTGGATAACACCTTGAAGTCGTTTGACTTTAATACAACCACAGAAAATGTTGTCGGGGCTCACAATAATGCTATAAAGTGTGTTGAATATTGCAGCGAACTGAATTGTGTCCTGACTGGCAGTTGGGATCATCACGTTAAAATATGGGACCCCAGAGCCTCTGGTGCCAGCGGGAGTTACAATCAGAGCGATAAGGTTTATTCTATGGATACTTGTGGGGAGAAACTATTAGTTGCCACTGCTGGTCGAAAAGTCTTTGTTTGGGATATCAGGAATATGGCATACGCCCTGCAGAAGAGAGAAACAAGTTTAAAGTACCAAACGAGAGCCATCAAAGCTTTTCCTAATAAGCAGGGGTTCGTTTTAAGTAGCATAGAAGGTAGAGTTGCAGTAGAATATTTGGACACCAATCCAGAAATACAAAAGAAAAAATATGCCTTTAAATGCCACAGAATCAAAGAGGACGGACTGGAGAAAATATTCCCAGTGAATGCCATAAGTTTCCATCCGATATATAATACATTTGCGACAGGGGGTTCCGATGGTTACGTGAATGTTTGGGATGGTTTTAATAAGAAGAGACTTTGTCAATTTCATCAGTACCACACCTCGATCACATCTCTTAGTTTTAGTCATAATGGGTCAGTGTTGGCGATTAGCTGTTCATACTTTTTAGAAGAAGACAATCCTCCCAGTCCTGTGCCAGAAGATGCTGTTTATATTAGATCGGTTACTGATCAAGAAACTAAACCAAAATATAGTTCTGGGTCAGTTTAGTTGAAAAATTGCTGAATGATTCTTAGATGTAAGCCTTAGAGTAAGATTTATTGTATCATTATAAATATTTCTCAATTATGTATCCATACTAGTTTTATTTATCTTTCCTATATTATCTTTTCTCCTTTTGTAGCACTCATTTTCAATTAACTTATTTTTGAGTTAAAGTTTGCAATTAAATTTTTATTTAAAAAAACTCTTTTTATTATGTATTTGGGTAAACAATAAAAAGTTAATTGTATTTTATTTACTACTGATATATAATAAATTAAAACTATCGCACACTTTATTCAGCCCTTTTGCCTTCTAACTCCGCAATTTTTTGCTTTTCAAACATTTCCATGAGTTGCTCAGTGGCAGATTTTTCAAATAATTCGGGTCCTGACAAGTTTTCATCAGGGAATGTGGCCAAGTTCAACTTGGGATCTCTAAAAGACAAAACATTTTTAGCATATTTAACTATAACTAAATTTAATCAATAAACAACCTAAATGTATATGGCGTCCAAGGTCCTTGTATGGACGGATGATCAGTATGTAACAGTTTTCTCAACCTTATGCCAGTCCTATCGGTGGATTGAGATTTTAAAAGCTTCAGCCACTTTAAAACCTCTTCTTCGGTGAAGTTTCTTGCGTTTACCCACTGAGTATCTCCATTTACTAAAACATCATTATCAAGTGATGCATTAAACAAATGTAAAGCTTGTGTACATACAGTATTCAGCCTTGATTATGGGGGTCCTGTGCCTTCTTGGTTTCATATAAACGGCCACTTCTGGACTCTCATTTACAAAGTTTATTAACCTGGTCTCAATAAATTCCCTAAAAAGCAAGTTGGAATCAAAGAAACTTTGAAATGATTTTTTTTACCTCATTCCTCTGCTGGCTCCGCTGCTCATACAGAACTTCAGGACGACCCTCTGGAGTTGGCAAATATAGCGGCCGACCCCGTTTTGACCGGGGGTTCTTATGAAGGCCGGTTTTAGAAATAAATGACTATTGGACATCCTCGGTTGTGAGTTTAATCCTAATTTTGTATGGCAAAACCGAAATATCGACTTTTTAGGTTAGACAGATTAGTGAGGTTAAAACCGAATTGACATTCACGTCACATAATTTTGACATATGTCGCATAACCAAAACAAATACCATATGCTTAAACGTCAAAAAAAAAATTAATTGAGTATCAGGTATCTGGAGTTTGGTGCTTATCTAAAGCATAAAGAAAACATTTACCATGGCTTTGACCGAAGTAGAGAAACGAGCCGACAAAAAGGAAAAACCGCTCACAAAAGTAATTGTGCGACGTTTACCTCCAACTATGACCAAAGAGCAATTTGTAAATCAAGTTTCGCCACTCCCCGACTACAATTACATGTACCATGTAAAAGGGGACATGAGCTTAGGTGAAAATGCCTTTTCCAGGGCATATATTAACTTCGTTTGCCCTGAAGATGTTTATACCTTCAAAGAGAAGTTTGACAATTATGTGTTTGTGGATACAAGAGGTCATGAATACACAGCGGTAGTTGAATTTGCTCCCTTTCAAAAGGTTCCTAAAAGAAGGGGCAAAGGTAGGATGGATCCTAAATGCAACACAATTGAAAGTGACACATATTATATGGAGTTTGTGGAGAATCTTAATAAGCCATTGGAGCAAAATGCTAAGCCAGAATACAGTTTACAGCTAGGAGGAGCAGGTGACAATAAGAAAAAAGATGTTACCACCCCACTTTTGGAGTTCATTAAAAATAAGAGGGCTCAAAAACTGAAGATTCGTGAAGTCAGACGGGAGGAGAGGGAGAGGAGGAAAAAAGAATATGAAAGAAGGAAGGAGCAGGGGAAATATGAAGGTAAATACAGTTACGAGGACAAAAAGTATGATGAGAAATCCCCCATTAAAACTTATGGAAAAAAGACATTGTCGAAATCGTTCAAAAATGATAGCCCTAAGGAGCAGGCCATAAAAGAAGATAATTCTGAGGAGAAACTTGTAAAATCTCCCAAAGAAAAGGCAGATGAGAAAGTAAGCGAAAAACAGCCACATGAAACTAAAATAATAAAAGAAAAAAAGTATGAGGAGAAAAAGGAAAGGAAAGAAATCAAACTGAGATTTCCCAAAAAAGATTACAGTTCAGAATTTAGAGGAGCTGAAAGTTACTCCTCCAGAGAAAACAGGTCTAGGCAGTACGATGATCATAAAAAAGAGGACACCAAAATAAAGAAGGTGAAAAAGTACAGTGAAAAAAGAGAAGAAAGAAAATTGGAAGCACAAAAAAAATTAGAACAAGCTAAGGAAAAAGACCAACCAAACGAAGGGGAGAAGGAGTCTTTTGAAGTAGAGAAGTCTGTTGCCAAACCTAAAGAGAGTGTGGGCGGAGAAGAAAAAAAGGAGTCTCAGAAGCAAGAACATGAATCAAAGAAGAAAGACATTAATGATGATAAGTCTGAAGGATCTAAAAGGATGAGGAACAAGGATCGACCGACCATCCCAATTTATAGACCAGGGATGCTCTCAAGGAAAAAAACTAGCGATAGAGATGAAAGTCCAAAAAAGGAAGAGAAGGATAAAAGTGAGGACAAGAAGTAGTAGTACTTTTTAAAAATTAGTCCGTAATTGTTAAAATTTGTATTATTTATATACTCTTGGAACTGAATCATTATATAAATAAAACATTCCAATGGCTTAAATAATGTTTATTACATATATCTATTGGACTCTATTTAAATTACGTTTTATTTTGGATCACTATGGTGGTAAGGTTTGTGCACAGAAGGTTGTGGGCATCTATACTTGAGCATTTCAACTTCAGCCTCAAAGTAACTGTTTTTATCGTAGCAGAAATATTCTGGGTTTTGGTAGTTAGATGATTTGCTGGCTCCTGAAAATGCAAAATATTGTAATTATATTACAATTCTGTATAATTAAGATCCCAGTTTATTAAGAGCAATTTGTATTTCAGAGGTGGGGCAGCTCAATATATTTCACCCCATAATACAATTTTTGTTTTGAAGAAAGGCTGAGAATTTATCTCTAGGTCTACTAATGTACACATTAACAACAGGGCTAACTTTACAGTGATTTCACAATGTAAATGTTATACTATACCTGGGCCCACAGGTTCCTTGGAGACTTTTACACAGTTTTCGCTCAGCCCTTGGACATTAGGGATGGCACCAACGCTGTGCTTATTGAAGATCACTCGACTACCTGTAAAATTTCTTCGTATCGAGGAGAACGTTCTTATTTTGTTGATATTCCCTAGAATTTTTTTAGTTAACATTTTTTTAAATTATTAATTTTGTTTATGTTTTGCCAGGGGTTATGTAACTGAAACGCACTGACAATAGAACTAAATCAGCTGATTTTTGACAAATGGCAGATCGACTTTGACACCGTTAAGCCTGGTTTAGTACAGTAAGAAGTAACGCGGATGACGCAAGAAAAATAAACTACTAATGTTCAAATGGAGCTATTCATATTTTGTTGCAAGCCGTAAGAAGTAAGACGCATAAAATGGTTTAATTTCATTTATTGCGTCATACTTCTTACGGAATCGTAAGTGATCGTCAATGTTAGCTAATCAAAAGGGAGAAAATCATATTTACGAAAAGAGACAGGATGAATTTCGTTACGTTTTTATAGAATTCTATTATGAATTCGCACGATCCTTACTGCATGGAGCTTACTTCTTACGTGTTACTTTTTACTGCATACCGTACGGAATTTATGAACCCACCTTTAAGGTTAAGAAGAAGAATAAGGTTAAGTCTGTTTTGACGTTTGGCGTTGTATTAATTATTTTATGTAGTGAATTCTTCATAATATTGAAGTAGAATGGGGCCCAAAAAGCACCGTAAGCGTGACAGTTCGTCCTCTAACGATAGCGACTCGTCGCGCGAAAAATCTTCAAAAAAGTCACAAAGTGAACATCACAGAAGCAAACAACAACATTCAGGAAGGTCTGTGTTTGATTAGTTTACAAGCCATTTTAATGAAAACCTATGGTTGTATTGAAATTAAATATTCTTTGTAGGATCCCTTATATTTTAAAAAATCAATTATAAATTAGAGTCTGATTCCTCGACAGGACCTTTATTAGTAAACATGCATTTACAGAACCAGGAAACAGAGTTCGTCCGATGAGTTTTCATCGTCCAAACCAAACAGGAGTAGATCTAGGTCGAATGAGAGGAGGAGAAAGAATGAGGATAGAAACCGATCTGCTGATAATACAGGTCATTCAAGGGATAGAAATAGAGAGAGGTCGAGAGATAGGGATGCGAGGCAAAACAATTATAGAGATAGAAACAGTAGTGATGGTAGATCGGATAGATATGAATCAAGAAATAGGAGGGGAAATGATTTTAGAAGGAAAGATTTTCATAGTAGGTCAGTAATTTGAAATCAAATTTATTAAAATTGCTTGAATATTTTTAACAGTGAGAATGTCACTCGTAATTTAAAATATTTTATAGAAGGAGAAGCAGGAGTAAATCTTTTGATCATGCTAATGCCAAATGGGGTAAACATGAAGAACATACTGGAGATAAAAAAAAGTCAAAGGAAAATAAGGCAAAACCAGACTTTGGTCTTTCTGGGAAGTTAACAGAAGAGACTAATACATATAGAGGGGTTGTTATTAAATACAGGTAAATGTTTCTTAAAAATACCCTTTTTTAATTGATTAGCCTTTCTTTATGCCAATTTTCTTCCTAGGTTTTCCTCAAAGCGCACATTATATGTGATTAAAGTTAGACTTATTCAGACAATTTTAATTTTATAATAAAAAAGCAAATAATCTTATGAACCCTTGTATTGCAACCTAGAAAGTTTTGTAGACATCACTTTATGCACTTAGACATCTTAACTATACTTTCTTCTGATGTATTTTATATTGATATATTTTTCATAACTATAATAATTACTCAGAAGGTGTTGTAATATCGTAGTGAGCCTCCGGAAGCTAGAAAACCAAGAAGAAGATGGCGACTGTACCCATTTAAAGGCGATAAGGCACTTCAAACTTTATATATACACAGGGAAAGTGCTTACCTTATTGGACGAGATCGAAAAGTAGTAGACTTACCTGTGGATCATCCATCTTGTTCCAAGCAACACGCCGCCCTACAGTATCGATTGGTGCCATTCACCAGAGAAAATGGATCAACTGGTAAAAGAGTTCGTCCGTATCTGATTGATCTCGAGTCCGCCAATGGCACCTTTATAAACAATAAAAAAATCGAACCGAAAAAGTATGTGGAACTATTGGAAAAGGACGTAATCAAATTCGGATTTAGCTCTAGGGAATATGTGCTGTT
This sequence comes from Anthonomus grandis grandis, assembly GCF_022605725.1. Classification (NCBI taxonomy): domain Eukaryota; kingdom Metazoa; phylum Arthropoda; class Insecta; order Coleoptera; family Curculionidae; genus Anthonomus; species Anthonomus grandis. The sequence goes on from NC_065560.1 coordinate 3,862,425, forward strand.
GCATGAGAACAGCAAAGACGAGGCGATGGACGATGACGTGAAGGGCGAGGAAGAAATCAAGCAGGAGCCTGAGGTGGAAGTTAAAGGGGAACGTGAATAGTATAAGTTTATATTGTATGCATTTAGTTGGTTAAGTAATTATTTTTTTATTAGTTCTGTGTGAGGTTAAATACAAAAATTGTTAGGAAAAGTGCATCGTTTTTATTTTTTCGCTATTTTAATGATGAGTAATGTAATAAAATTGGGTAATTATTTTGTCCAATTTGGCTGAATAAATGAAGGTAAGTAATAAAGACACATACAGTACAGAGCAAAAGTAAAGAAACTTTTTTTTTTAATTTTTAGATTTATTTTTATTTATTTATTTTTACGGGATCAACCCCATTACAACACTAAAATTAAATACAAAATCGATTGAACCTAACCATACTTAACAGTAAAATACTAACTATTAAGCAGTAATAAAGCCTACTTATAAATGTAAAATACCGAAAATAGTTTTATAACTTAAATCAATATAACAGAATTCTAAAAATACTAAAAACATACCCTACTAAAGTATAATATTCAGTATTGCACTAAAAAAAAAAAATTAAACAATTTCTCTTATTTGACTCTTAAATGTAGATAAGGAAATGCCCAAAATTTCAACCTCCCTAGTATTGACAATTCTTAGAGTTCTTTCAATAGGAGCATGTAATGCATAATTGGCGCTATGAAATGGTAATGAAAAGACACGATACTGCCTTAAATTCCTAGATGGAATATTAAATTGTATTGTCATCAGAAGTTCTGGACAAATTATCTGACCATTCAATAATTTATACAAAAAAATTAAATCTGCATATATCCGTCTTTGTCTCAATGTCTTCATATCAAGCATTTCTAAAACAATATCATAAACATGATCATCCGGAATTCTTATTCGAAGTTTATAGAGACAAAACCTAATAAATTTGTTCTGAACTCTTTCCAAGGACAAGCAATTATTCGTGTAAAAGGGCGACCATATCACTGAGCCATATTCCAGCAATGAAACAACCAATGACATGTATAACCTCTTACATGTCTCTATAGAAAATTCTTTACAGTTCCTTAGTACAAAACCCAGATTCTTAGAGGATTTGAGAACAATATTGAAGTGTACTTCCTTGAATGCTATATGAAGTGACAACCTTTTTAGTACGCTTGAGAAAACTTATATAATTGCATTTGCTTACATTCAAAAACAAATTGTTGTTAACACACCACTCATTCAATCTATCAAAATCAGTTTGCAACAAAATCTGATCAAGTATTGATAAAATCTTTCTAAAAAACTTCAAATCATCAGCAAATAAAAGGAAGTCACTGTTCTCAAAACAGGCACCAATATCATTCACAAAAATATTAAAGAGCAAAGGTGAACAGTGCCCACCTTGTGGAACACCTGAAGTGACATTAATATAGCTTGATCTTGCATTACCTATTCGTGCCTGCTGGGTCCTCCCTGACAGGGAGTTTACAAACCAATTCACCATAAGATTAGAAAATCCAAAAATATCCAACTTTTTTGCCAAAATACTATGGTCAACTCTGTCGAACGCCTTGGAGAAGTCGGTGTAGATTACATCCATCTGACATCCCCTCTCCAAGGCACTCAACAGATTCTGCTGAAACACTAACAAATTAGTCACAGCAGACTTTCCAGAAATAAATCCATGTTGTTCGCTAAGTAACAACTCTTTACAATAAAAATATAATTGATCATAGATAAGACTGTCAAGGAGCTTCGTAATGGCTGATTGTATACAATGTATACTTCTGTAATACATTGTATACTTTTGTAATTCTTGATTTTGCTATTGTCGCCAGATTTAAAAATTGGCATTACAAAACTATGTTTCCACAAGGTTGGAAAAATTGCTGAATCTAAAGATCTTTTAAAAATTATAAAAAGAGGGTATGAAATAGTACATACACACTTTATTAGAAAATAATTCGGAATGCCATCGGGTCCTGAACTAACTTTGGGTGGCAACTTGGTAATTTTATCAAAAATCAACCCAACGGAAAGGGTGGGATTAGGAATGGTCATATTTAACTTTGCTTGCTGATTGATGAAAGCACCATTATTGTTTATATTATTAATAGGACTATAGACTGTTGAAAAAAACTGGGCAAAACCTTCAGCTATCTGTTCACAGCCAACGAACTCATTATCATTATAATACATTAAATTAGGAAGTTTATTAATTGATCTTTTATTGTTTATGTTATACCAAAAACATTTAGGGTTAGTGTAGAGTAGTTGGTCTAAGTTTGAAATATAATTATCATAACAAATATCAGTCAAAGTTTTACATCTAGCCCTAATGTTTGAAAAAGTAATATAATCTGCCACATTATGACTGACCCTGTAGCATTTGTGTGCAATTTTCTTTTGCCTAACTAAATATCTTAATTCAGCTGAAAACCAACTAGGAAACTTTGAAGTTTTGTATCTCTTTAGGGGAACAAAAAGTGCTATAGCCATATCCAGTATATGATAAAAATGTGAGACTGCTATATTAATGTCTGCTGAGCTTAAAACCAAGTCCCAATTAATTCCACATAAGTAATTATTAATACCAACATAATCACCCATTTTAAAATCATAATAAAACTCTACATAGTTTAAATTCGACTGAGTTTCACAACTAAAATCAATTTCAAAATTATACCCTTTGTGATTTAATGACCCCTCAAAAAGACAATCAACTGCTTCCATTACAGCAAGAGTTTGCTTGCTTGAAAAAATTAGATCTAAATAAACAAGCCTATCATTTGGAATTGTAATATTCTGATAAAAACTCAAACAAGCATAATGCTGACCTAAAACTAGACCCGCCGAGTTTAAAGGACAAGTCACCACCACACCACTGTCGTCATTCCCCCAACTTGAATCAGGTACATTAAAATCACCAAAAATATAAAAATCACAGCTTGAATATCCTTGCCTGAGAATGTCAACAGTATGGCAGTGACTTTCATATAAGTTGCAGAATTTGGGGGAATATAAACTCCCCCAACTATAAAGCTAATACTACCAATTCTACATAATATATATAATTGTTCGACTGAATCATACACCAACGTAAGCTTCCTTGAATCAATAACATCCCTGATATATATCAAAATTCCTCCTCCGCGACTTTTGCTGCTAGAAGAAGGTGAACGATCACATCTGAATAGACTAAATGACTTTACAGACAGTTCAGCATCGGAGTAATCATCAGAGAGCCAACTCTCAACAAATATCAAAATATCATAGTGCGAGCATAAAACAACTTTAATTAATTCATTAATTTTAGTTCTTAGGCCACCAACATTATAGCAAAATACTTGCAATGGGGCTAATTTACGTTTTTTCTATTGTTTCTAACATTGTTTGAGGTAGAATTTACTATGTATGACACATTATTTCTATATTTGTATGGCACATTATGGCAATTTATTTTATTGTAGTGAACTAAATTTTTTTTATCCTATAATACTACACCAAACTAGATAATAAAAATAAAACATAAACAATATAATTCTACTTATAATAAAGCCATATGTAAATTAATTTAAAAAAAAACAGGGAGCAAAAATAGAGACACATATTTAAAGAAAATATATAATAACAACAAATTAATATTTAGTTGCATATCCCTTACTTTTAATAACTGCAAGGCATCTCCTTTTCATAGATCCAATCAGATTCCCTAAGGTCTCCTTGGGTACAGAATGCCATGCAGCTTCAACTGCTTCAAACAACTCGTCTCCATTTTTAAATTTTTCGGGATGTTCCTTACGAATTTTTTTGTTTACTAAATCCCATAGATTCTCTATAGGATTAAGGTCAGGACTCTGAGCTGGCCACTTAACAACAGTTATACATTTTTTTATAATTTTAGCTGTATGCTTCGGATCATTGTCGTGTTGAAACCTCCATTGCAATGGCATATGTTTTCCTCTGCATATGGCAACATATTATCAGTTAATATTTCTAAATATTTAAACCGATCGATAATCCCATCAATTTTGACAATGGGGCCCATTTCCATACCAGCGAAACAACCCCACACTTGTACATTTCCCCCTCCATGCTTAATAGTGCCCAAAGTATACTTTGGATCAACTCATTTATTTTTAGGACGCCTGACCCGTAAAATACCATCAGAAGAAAATAAATTAAACTTACTTTCACCTTCTTATCTTGCTTCTGACCAGTTTAAATGGTCATGTGCAAATTGAAGTCGGGCGGTTCGATTCTTCTTCGAAATGAAGGGTTTCTTGGATGGTTTTCTTGCCGGCAACTGTCCCTTCAACGTCTTCGAACTGTATGGACACTAATATTTACATCGTCTAGTTGAGATTTTATATCCACTGCTGTGTTAAATGGAATTTTAAGAGCTAAGGATTTAATCTTCTCGTCAACTCTAGGCCTACCAGTTTTAGGTGGACTTATTAATGAGTTCTTATAATGCAGTGTGACTGAGCGGTTGAATCCTAACTGCTTAGCAATGATTGCTTGCTTAACACCCGATTGATATTTTAATATTATCAACTGTTTTATACATAATTTTTCTATTGCGCAGAATTGTTCAATTGGCGCCTCCAGTAGTATGTAGAACGGCGTATATGGGACTTTTTCAATAAAAGTTGTCATATGGACTGTTATTTTGGGGTAACTCGGCTGACTGGCAGAGAGCATTTAAGTTGCAAAAATCGGCACTCAGAATTCTAGAAAACAAAAAACCAACAGATAGTTGTAGACCTTTATTCAAAAATTTAAAAATCATGACAATGCCTGGCCTATACATTCACCAATGTCTGATGTTTGCCAGAACATGCTCTTTTAGATTTAGCACAGTAAATAGTAGGCACTTATATGACACCAGACATGGGGGAAATCTTTTACTTCCACAACACAGGCTTAGTCTGACCCATAAGGGCTATATGATTAATGCCATAAAACTTTTTAATGCAATACCCGAAACCACAAAACAACAACATTTAAATAGATTTAAGCAAGTAACGAAAAACCTAATTTTGGAGATCTGTTCATACTCATTGGACGAATTCTACAATATTCTTTAACCTAGTCTATCAAAATTTATGGAATACTATACTTTCATACCTGTATAACAAATGTTTCATACATACTTGTGAGCATTTCTGATGCGAACCAAAATTGTATTTTGTTTAATCTTTTTTTTTTATTTGCTATGTTATGAAGGTAAAACTAATGTCTCCCTTTGTGCACTGTATTATTGGCGTTTGACAGTCTATACCTTTTGACGATGCTAAGCTGTTGGATGTATTTGAGCAAATAAAGAAGTATTATTATTATTATTATTATTATTATTATTATTATTATTATTATTATTATTATTATTATTATTATAACGCAAAAGTAATACCTCGAGGCATATTTACAGGTTATTCTTTATTAATTAACAAAATAATATTGTGTATTGCTTTCAATAAGCAAACATAAACTAAGAACTTTAAAAATGTTTCTCTACTTTTGCTCCTCATAAAATAAAGATAAGCAAATAGATTGTTTTTGTTGCAAGAATTTATAAATACCAAATATGTTTTTGCATTCCTTTGAACCTAAAGAAATAATGTGAGTATTTGTTTATTGGCAATAGTCGATTACTCTGGCTTTACATTTATTAAATAAAATGTTTCTCCACTTTTGCTCGGTACTGTATGAATGCAAAGAGGGAAAAAAAGTTTCAGGTAACTTGAGCCATAACTCCACTTCTGCTGCTCAGATCGGAGTGATTTTTGTTTAAAAAGTTTCTTTGGAGTGTTGTTCGGCTTTCAATGAAAAAATCACAAAATTCCATGCATTAGAAGATTGTTTTATTTAAATTTTTGGGCGTCAAGTTCAAGAGGAAAATCAGTTTTAGGTTGCTTGAGTCACTTCTAATAATGCTCAGATTGGTTTCTTTTTGGTTTCAAAGTGTTGTTCAGAAATGAAAATATAAAATTTCATATACATTAGAAGCTTTTTTATCCAAATTTTCGAGGGTGATGATGTTCAAGAGGAAAGATAGCTCCAGGTAACTTGATGAGTCATAGCAATAATTCTAATGCTCAGAATGATTTGATTTTTGTTTTAAAAGGTTCTTTGGAGTGCTGTTCAGCTTATAAAGAATAAATCACGAAATTCTATGCATTACAGTTTCTGGTTGGCTAAGGCAAAACTGCTCTTCTAGTGCTAAAATCGGCTTGATTATTATTTTATAAATTTCTTTCGAATGTTCTTTACTTTCCACTGTCAAAATCACGAAATTTATTGCATTAGAATTTTTTTTATTCAAACTTTAGGGGTCACGTATTATACAAGAGAAAAAACAATTTCAGGTTTCTTGAGGCACAGCTACACTTCTACTAGTAAAATAAAATTGGTTGCTATTTGAAAAGCTTCGTTCAAAAAAAAAAATTAAGAAATTCTATGTACGAGGGTGAATCAAATATGAACCGGACTTTTCTGTTTAGCGCGCCATAGGTGAAGCGAGTGGCGCGACGTCCTGATATATGCTAGATAGGGATGTCAAGAGGAGGGGAGTCAGTCGGTTTGGCGCACCGGAGTAGATGAGCTGTTAGTAGCATCATGTCTGAACAAGAGGTACACACGTCTGTTGCGCAACGCGTTATTATAAAATTTTTGTCGCGTGAGGGCGTAAAACCTTCCGAAATTTTGCGTCGACTAACTGCACAGTTCGGTAATGAAACCTTATCAAGGACTCAAGTCTACGACTGGCACAAAAAATTTTCCGATGGCCGAGAGGTAGTGGAAAACGAGAGCCATGCACGCCGACCCAGGACAAGCATCAATGAGGCGAACATTCGTGCGATCCGTGAGCTGATTGAAGGTGACCGCCGCCTTACATTGTGGGAAATTGCTGCACACGTCGAAATATCATACGGAAGTGCTCAATCAATCATTTCAGAAAATTTGGGTTACCGCAAAGTGTGTGCAAGATGGGTTCCTCGCCTTTTGACGGAAGATCAGAAAGCAAACCGTCTTGCCGTGTGTGAAAGGCTTTTGGCACGATTTGAACACCCGCCTTACAGTCCCGATTTGTCACCATGTGACTACCACATGTTTGGGCCACTAAAAGAAGAATTGGGAGGTTATCACTTTGACGACGACGAAGGTGTGGAAACGTTTGTGCGCAATTGGTTACTGACACGACCAGCTTCATTCTTTGATGAAGGAATTAAAAAACTTCCGATCCGGTGGGAAAAATGCGTAAATAAGAGAGGAGATTATGTAGAAAAATAACATGTGTTCAAACTTTTATTTACTGTACCAATAAAATTACTAAAACCAAAGTCCGGTTCATATTTGATTCACCCTCGTATTATACAATCTTTTGACGATCATGTTATAATGAGGAAAACAGTTTCAGATAACTTTGAGGCATGATGATTCCACTTCTAGTTCTCAAATCGACTTGATGTTTGTTTTAAAAGTTTCTTTGGAGTGTTGTTCAGCATCCAATGAAAAAATCACGTAATGCCTGGTTTACAAGTTTTTCCATTCAAATTCTTAAGAGTCATATGTTAGAGAGGCAGACAGGTTTCAAGTAACTTGAGGCATAACTCCACTTGTAGTGGAGTAATGTGATATACGGTACTTTTTAATTAATTATATGCTAAGTAAGCTACATATATTCCAGTGGCTATTTTATAAAATTATTAAATACCACAGTCCTCCCTACCTGTACAACAAAATTACATTTCGGACAATCAAAAAATCATTCTCTTATAATTTTTGTCATATCATTAATGTGCTATCACCCGATATAACTGATATTTCGAATTCCATTTATAGATTATTAAAACAAAAGTAATAGGCACATTTTATTAGATAATCAGTAACATGCATATTAGAACTAGAAGTTTTATTTTTCTTGTTTATAAATTGTAATTGAATGGATAGTTTTAGATATATTCTCCCTTATTTAATTATTGTATTGTTGTACATAATCTGTACCAAATCATCAACTACTTAGATATGTATAATGTATGTATGTACTTTAGATTCGTTAATTTTATTTAAAAAGTAGTTTTTAATGTTGTAGCTATATGTAAGTAGAACAGAACCTGCATTTTTCATGCAGGAGTCTGACACATTGTCTTTTATTTACCTCAATAATTATTAAACACACCTGTAAGTTTATATTTTAGTAATTTCCATGGTAAATAATAAACGTTTTTATTATTATAATTTTTTTTAAATATCTGTCATAAAATAAAATATTTGTGCATAACTTAATATGATACGTTTCTTATATTAAAGGGAAGTGAGTTTCAAGTTCTTGAGGCATAATTTCACTTCTACTGCTTAGTTGATTTTAATTTTAAAAGTATTATTGGAGTGTCGTTTAACATCACAAAATTCCGCGCATTGTAAATTCCATAATTATTAAAAAATCCGCGAAAAATGGCTTCTTAATAATCAGAGACACGTCTTGTCCACCCGGGGAAATTCAAACTTCGCGCCGATGGAGGTCCTCTATTTATCCCTAACCTTATTCTGGCTGTCAAAGGAATATCCACTTATTTATTATAGACAACCCGCATTACGCCATATTATGATTGTTTTTCCTGAATTCCTGCGCCTGCCAATCAGTCAGTTGTGTAGTCGCGAAGCGTACGGTTCGTTTCGTCGTTTATCAGTAAATTTTGTTTTGTTTGTGTTTTCTCATTATTATTTTGCTTTTCCACCTTTTATTTTTTAAATTTTAACTCACATTTTTCTACTATAACTTACTTCCGACCTTTGTGTTTCATTATTTAACGCGACGAACTGTAGTTCGATAGCATTGCAGTCTAAAAACGAAAACCTGTTTCCTTCATCTCTTTTGCAGCTTGTTATAATGCTGAAGCAAAGATCAACCTATTAACGGGACGTTAATTAAAATACAAGTGTTGGAATAAATTTATTTCGAACTGGTAAGTAGGTATTGTATTTGAAATATAGAAGCTGTTTTGTGTTTGTAATTTAACATGTCATTTATTATCATTATACCACTAATAGTATTCTGAATATAAGGTCTAAAATACACATTAATAATACATTGCAAAAATATTAACGAATTTGAAGGCTTAAGGAGTATCCAAGTCATTAATGCAAGTAGTTTTGTACAGCAAATACCATGTATTGGCAAGAATATTTGTCTGAAGTATTGGGAAAGTGAGGTTATGGTGAGTAGCAAGGAACTATCAGGTTGAGCAGTCAATATTGTTTAGTACATTAAACAAAATAAATATCAATTAAATTATCATCAAGGTGTCCTTTCAGACACCTTGATGAAAATCCTCCTAATCAGACACCAATAATAGACAGGTAGGTACCAAATTGTTTCTTGCACGAGTTGTATAGTCATGGATATCCTTATGTCAGCTTGAATCTGACCCTTACACCGATTAATTGAACTAAAACTCAAAACATGCTTTATATTATTATCTGAAGATCAATTAAATATCATTGACAAAGCTGTCATTAAAATTAGGTCAAGATAACTTAAAATTCTATACAGCCTTACCTTGATGTGAGTTGATCACTAAAATGTTCCTCCACATTATAATGTGTTTCTCTAAGTATTTTTTAAAGTCTCCCGCAAGTTTCACAAGTAAAGGAGTCCTAGTAGTGGTTGTATTCATTTTCTTGTTGCACTCTGATTCCAATGCCAGCACACACAAATAAGGCACAGTCAAGTGACCAAGACTAACATAAACATTTTTGCAATCATCATTTAAACCTAAACCATATATTCCGAGCAAGCATTGCATACAAAAGATAGGAATGAAAAATTGCTAAGTATGCTGTTCCCAACATATCAGGGACACTCCAAGGAGGCTCCAGCAGCAGTGTTTTGTCCAAGGGTTTTAATTGTATGATCATGGAATATATACTGCTGTCGAAGCTTGATTTTTACAGATTTAGGGAAGTGGCTTAAGCTCTCTACCACTGCATGGACTAGTGGTTCAGTTTGCCGATAATAGTACAATTCTGTGGCATAACAAAGATCAAAAAGTAGTCAGATCTCTCATAGTCGAGGACCTTCACAAAATTAAAGAGTGGTGCATTTGCGATCAGCTTGTATTCAATGTTTTTCTTTGATGATATGAAATATGCTCCTATATAAAATCAAAATGGATTCTGTATTCTGTTTTAAGTTCAACCAAATAACCACTAGTATTGTAAATTCTAGGATTATGAAGCCTTTAGCACATAAATTACTTTATAAACTTAATAGAATAAACTACTAGTAAATAAAGTATATTATGACTGACACAGGCCCTTGTTGAGTTTCCTGCAAGACCATCAATATGTTTACCCCTTTCGTTGCCTCAATTGAAGCAGGGGCTTAAATTCATTAGCATAAAGTCGAGTTTGTTGCACACATCATTTATAAATGTATTAAATTTTAGCCTTTAGGGTAGTACTGGGGTAGAAAACCATTCACCTGATTTAGTGACAAATCAGCCAGGAATCTTGAAATAAATGTAAATTGATAGACTTATGTAGTCTACTCAAGTTCCGATGAGTTATTGAGAGTTTAAACAATAACTTGTGAGGGGTCTATTGCACAAATTACTTGAACAAAAGTTGATTTCTATATAAATAAAACAATCCACTAAATTATAACGATTGTCGACACTATTGTCATATATTAACCTCGAGAGATTTAACTAATTAATAAATCCCAGAATCAAATTAACCACATCCTGTGGTTCGCGGTTATCTACTTATTGTATTAATATCTATATATGAAATATTGTCTGGACCAAAATGTCTCGTCGTTGCTTCAACATTTTTCAATAAAAAAACTGTAATCCAAGTATGTGGGTAATTTTTTGCAACATTGCACCGAAAGTATATTAACGACAGTTGCGTATATTCGTGATTATTGGTTGCGCTAAAAACGTAATTGCATCGAAATCTTCCTAGAAAACGCATATATAAAATATGTGTAATAACGTTGAATATATGTATAAGTAATTGCCGATAACAACATTTTCGCGTCCGAGTTTCTATATATACTTTATATAAAAGGTATTAATCGGGGTGATATAATAAAGTTGCGAAACGGTTTGGTTTGATTTTTGTTCATGTTATTGGCTTTCGTTCATTATAAGGGAACGATTGTTTTTTATAATTACTTTTCTGTTTTATTACCTTAAACGTGATTGTTTTCCAGTAAATCAATTTAATGGATTTGATTTTTAGAAACTAAACTGTTGAGATAAATAATCAAGATTTTTAGACAAGTCAGTATAAAATGACACCCTCCCAGTAGAGGTTATCCCTGTCAATGTAGAAACTAGTTATTACCGTGTTTAATAAAATAAACGCCGATTATTTAAGCGGTGTAACCTACGCTGTTTGCCTTTATTCTTTATTAAGTCGGTTAGCAGAGGCTACTATAATGAACCAAAACTTTTTTGTCCAAATAACCTTTTCTATAGAAAAATTTTCCTACAATTATTATTAGACTGGAGCTATTACTCCATAATACACATACAGACTAGTGAACAAAAGAATGTCTTTTTGCTACATAATAATTGTCTTAAAGTAGCATGACTATACCTACAACCTTTGGGCTGCTAGCAGCTACAGCTTTTTGTAAATATTTCCAAGATTCTTTTCCAAATTATTGCAGTTCTGGAATCACATACTAATTATTTTCTTTTACAGAAAAAAGTCCAAAAATTCCTTAAAGGTACCTAAATCGCCTAAAAAAAATTACATGTTTATTGTCTCAACTGCCTGGAAGAAAATCATAATTTTCTTATTCTAGGCAGTCGAGGAATTATTCTTTTCCTTTGTTCAAGGCATTTTGTGAGTTAATATCTCTCTCCATCTGCCTCATCCTAAGCAGTTAAAATAAGTCTTATTTTTCAGGCAACTAATGGTCTGTCTTTATAATCTACCATGAATCTACCATCTTCTATCTATGCTACCTGAAAAATACAGTATTAGTGGGCAGTTTCAATATAACAAAATTACTTAACATTACAATAAAAGTATATATGTGAATCTAACAGAAAAGCCTTGTATTTCTTCTTGAAAATGAAAAGTGAGCATGATCTTATTAAGTTGTATACTTCAGACTTTAACAAAAATACACCCTGGTAGGCAAATGAGTTTTTAAAACTTTTAGTTCTATGCACTGGTCTGGTATTTGAAATCTTATATTGTTTCTTAGGCGGTGACTATGTAAATCTTGTCTTGCAAGATATTTAGGGTACCTTGACTTATAAATTCTATAAACAAGGTGCTCTCCTTTTATATTTTAGTATTTTATTGTCAACATAATTATGTTGGTCTGGTCCCATGTGATCAAATTTTTGTATGTTGAAAACAATTCTCATAGAGGCGTTGGTATTTGTAAAAAACAACATTGCGGTAATCTAGCTGTGACCAAACAAGAGCCTCCACATTAATTTGATATTTTTGGACAAATAATATTTAAATTGATTCAAACTTTTAAGGTAAAACATACATGCACGATTATTTCTTATTGACATGTACCTGAAAGTTTAGGACCTCATCAAAAATGACACCAAGATTTTTTCTCGATGCTGAATAAGGAAGGACACTGTTATTTATAAGCAAAGTAGTGAAATTAGTTTCAAAAAAATTGTTTTTTTAATGTATTAGAACCTATGTGCTCTTGTTAGCATTCAAAATCATCCTGTGCTGTCTTACCCATTGAAATATTGAGTTTAAGTCCTCATTAATTTGCTGCATACATTGACCTGCATTATGCATAATGGCGTGCAAGTGTCTCAAAAGCAAAATGACCTCTGGCCGAGATCTAATTCCTAGTTTTTTAGCTAAGGACTGGACCCTCTGCTCCACATTTTTAATCTGATCCTTAACACAGGTATATTTCCCAATATCTGGAAGCAAGCCAAAGTTTGCCCTATCTTTAAAAAGGGCGATGCTGGAACAAGAGAAAATTACCGCCCTATATCCATTCTGTGCAATTTCTCAAAGTTATTCGAGTTGGCTCTTTATAAATTAATTTTTTCCAAGGTTAAGTCCATCAACATGGCTTTGTTTCTGGCCGCTCATGTACTACAAACCTAGCATTCTTCTCTCAGTTTGTGTGCGAAGCACTTAATGATAGAGGTCAAATCGATGTTATCTACACAGACTTTCAAAAGGCTTTTGACCAGATTGACCACTTCATTCTATTAAATAAGCTTGAACGCCAGTTTGGATTCTCCGATCGCTTGATAAAGCTCCTTAATTCCTATTTAGTTGACCGCTCTCAGTTTGTAGTGGTCGCAGGCTTTAGATATGCTTGTTTTTCACCCACCTCTGGAGTTCCCCAGGGCTCTCTTTAACGTTTTCGCTAATGACTTGATCTCCACCCTCAATTGCTCTCGGTTAGCATATGCTGATGACCTAAAGCTTTTCCATATTAGGATTGACTCTATAGCAGATTGTGGTCAACTGCAAGAGAACATCAATACTGTACACCATTGGTGCACTGGAACCGGCTTAACCTTAATGTTTTCAAGTGTAATGTGACCAGCTACTTTCGAATCAAAAGTCCAGTTGTCTTTAATTACTCAGTTAATGGAGAGTCTCTGGCAAGGTCTAGCTGTTTTAAGGATCTTGGAGTCACCTTTGACCAAAAATTTTGTTTTATCCCTCACATTGAAGATACTGTTTCTAGAGCTACTCGCATGCTGGGCTTTATTATTAGAAATTGCAAACTTTTTTGAACACTGCCACTGCCAAAACTCTCTACTATGCATTTGTTAGATCCAGGCTGGACTACAGCTCCCTCATTTGGTCTCCCATTTACAACCACAACACCATAACCAATTTTGACCATAACCTGCTGCTCTCTAGATATACTGAACGGTCACTTGCGAAGAGGAGAGAAATGCATTCGGTGAAATTCTTGTTTAATTTACTTAACCATAAAATTGACTGCCCATCCCTTTTGCAAAGGATTTGCTTTCGTATACCACGCCCAGGATCTAGACAGTGTCCAGCTTTTAACTTGGACACAGCCAGGTCCAACATTCTGTACCAGAGTCCTATTCACTTTATGTGTCAAAACTTTAACACTATATTGCTGATTCCTGTGACATTCACCATGACAATTTGGCACTTATTTTGAGTCACCTGCGTATGGTCGGTCGGGGAGGAATTCTTTTATAGTTTAGTTGCATGAATCTAATACAGTTCATGCATTCGTACTTGTACATTTATATATTTAATTGATTCTCCTGTAACTGGGTATATGTAACCTGTTGGAAATAAAGCTTATTATTATTATTATTATTATGAGAAGGAAATCCGGATAGCAGCTGTGTGCCATCTGCATAAAGATTTACGGAACAAAACCGAATCTTCTTGAAAGAGCTCATTTTAGCCAACAGCATAATTAACAAAAAACCGATGATCTTATTCCAGGCATATAAATGATATGCAGTGGCAACTGCTCAAAAAAGATTTTCTCAATTTTTAATTTAAAAATAAAAAAATCATTCCGATACCGGGAATCGAACCCGAGCCTCCTGGGTGAAAGCCAGGTATCCTAGCCACTAGACCATATCGGATATACGTGCTCCCAATGTTATTTCATTGTATATTTAGCTCACCAGCAATATTTAGTCTATCAAAGCCACACCAGAGTAAACGCAATAATCTCGCTGGCATTATCGCCTATTAAAAACAATTTTAATAAAATAAAGACAATATTTATTCAACGTCGATTTCTCTATAATATTAATCTTATCGTGCGAGTGAACAAAGGAAGTGTATACGATGACTGCGGCTCGTCGCATCACGATAAAACCGTCGCAATATCTAATTTAAATTAATGGGCTGCGTTTTTTATTTTTAAACAATAATAACCGACAATTTCGGCAGTTGAAATCGTATATTATTTTAATTTTCTCTTTAAGGTTTAATGAGGGTGTTGCGACGGGTCGAAAACCCGCATGTGGCACACATAGCAAAGCGGGTTGGGAGTAGAAAATTTCGGTTTTTTATTCTGTTTAATAAGTGCTTTTGTTATCTTGCTGGACTCCCAATAATAAGTTATTATTCACTTAAATTCATTTATTGACTCAACATACAGTTAAGCTTTTTATTTTTATCTAAAAGTAAGTGTCTTTCTAGTGGGGGATTCCCATGCCAACATATCTCAATCTACTGCGCAAATAATTTTATCAACCAGATTTACTCAGACACTTATTATTATTATTATTATTATTATTATTATTATTATTATTATTATCAAAAGATCCACTAGCTATAGGAATGATTAATTAAAGATAGTGCTCATTAGGTAGTTCAGTTTCATTTATCCTATTGTGTCTTATCTTTATAGAATCCCTTTTTAGAAAATACATACAAATATCTGTTGACAGTAATTGACGTGATAAGCGTGCTAGTGTAAATAAAGCAAAGTTTTTGACATTTATTTAATTTTCATGAAAAATGGGTATAATGTATTGAAGTTAAATATTACTGAGATCTGTGTAAATTATTCTTAAATTAGAAGACAATATTTATCTCTACTGAAAGAATTTTAAGTCCGATGGTCGTTTGCCAAATACTAAAAATAAAATTACTCCAGACTATGTATGTATATATATGCTCCTTGATCTGCAAATAGGATGTTATTATTTTCGAAAGTCGTTTGACGTATACGCATTTATATTTTTGTTCAGAGCCATCATAAACTCGATTAATAATTTCGTTACTTAGTTCGTTTAGATTTTTTTCAGAATTTTTTTTTTTTTCGAATTCGAACTAACTATACCAGCGGATTGTTCTCATCAAGTAGATCACGAAAATACCGGGTTATAACAGGATTCGATCAGAAATAAGGGAATGAGAGCACTTTGAAAATTCGGAAATTGTCACTTTTTGACCTCGTTTTTGAGGCCAAAAATGGGCATCAAAAATGCCATATCTCGGCTATCGTAAAAGCTACGATCGTGCGGATGGTCTCGTTGGATTCAGAAAGACAAAACTAAGACAAAACCGTTGGAATTTTCCCGATAGCTCCCATAGAAGCCCAGATATCGGCCTTCAAAGTTTGGGTTTTTTCATTTTTCGGGTATACCCCCCCGTTTGGATTTTTTTCAGAAAATTTTTTTTTTTTCGAATTCGAACCAACTATACCAGCGGATTGTTCTCATCAAGTAGATCACGAAAATACCGGGTTATATGGGAATCCGAGCAGAACTAAGAAATGGAGTATTTTTTTGACCTCGTTTTTGAGGCCAAAAATGAGCATCAAAAATGCCATATCTCGGCTATCGTAAAAGCTACGATCGTGCGGATGGTCTCGTTGGATTCAGAAAGACAAAACTAAGACAAAACCGTTGGAATTTTCCCGATAGCTCCCATAGAAGCCCAGATATCGGCCTTCAAAGTTTGGGTTTTTTCATTTTTCGGGTATACCCCCCCGTTTGGATTTTTTTCAGAAATTTTTTTTTTTTTCGAATTCGAACCAACTATACCAGCGGATTGTTCTCATCAAGTAGATCACGAAAATACCGGGTTATAAGGGAATCCGAGCAGAACTAAGAAATCGAGTATTTTTTCGACCTCGTTTTTGAGGCCAAAAATGGGCATCAAAAATGCCATATCTCGGCTATCGTAAAAGCTACGATTATGCAGATGGTCTCGTTGGATTCAGAACGACGAAACTAAGACAAAACCGTTGGAATTTTCCCGATAGCTTCCATAGAAGCCGAGATATCGGCCTTCAAAGTTTGGGTTTTTTCATTTTTCGGGTATACCCCCCCGTTTGAATTTTTTTCAGAAAAATTTTTTTTTTCGAATTCGAACCAACTATACCAGCGGATTGTTCTCATCAAGTAGATCACGAAAATACCGGGTTATAAGGGAATCCGGGCAGAACTAAGAAATCGAGTATTTTTTCGACCTCGTTTTTGAGGCCAAAAATGGGCATCAAAAATGCCATATCTCGGCTATCGTAAAAGCTACGATCGTGCGGATGGTCTCGTTGGATTCAGAAAGACAAAACTAAGACAAAACCGTTGGAATTTTCCCGATAGCTCCCATAGAAGCCCAGATATCGGCCTTCAAAGTTTGGGTTTTTTCATTTTTCGGGTATACCCCCCCGTTTGGATTTTTTTCAGAAAAATTTTTTTTTTTTTCGAATTCGAACCAACTATACCAGCGGATTGTTCTCATCAAGTAGATCACGAAAATACCGGGTTATAAGGGAATCCGAGCAGAACTAAGAAATCGAGTATTTTTTCGACCTCGTTTTTGAGGCCAAAAATGGGCATCAAAAATGCCATATCTCGGCTATCGTAAAAGCTACGATCGTGCGGATGGTCTCGTTGGATTCAGAAAGACAAAACCGTTGGAATTTTCCCGATAGCTCCCATAGAAGCCCAGATATCGGCCTTCAAAGTTTGGGTTTTTTCATTTTTCGGGTATACCCCCCCGTTTGGATTTTTTTCAGAAAATTTTTTTTTTTTCGAATTCGAACCAACTATACCAGCGGATTGTTCTCATCAAGTAGATCACGAAAATACCGGGTTATATGGGAATCCGAGCAGAACTAAGAAATGGAGTATTTTTTTGACCTCGTTTTTGAGGCCAAAAATGGGCATCAAAAATGCCATATCTCGGCTATCGTAAAAGCTACGATCGTGCGGATGGTCTCGTTGGATTCAGAAAGACAAAACTAAGACAAAACCGTTGGAATTTTCCCGATAGCTCCCATAGAAGCCCAGATATCGGCCTTCAAAGTTTGGGTTTTTTCATTTTTCGGGTATACCCCCCCGTTTGGATTTTTTTCAGAAATTTTTTTTTTTTTCGAATTCGAACCAACTATACCAGCGGATTGTTCTCATCAAGTAGATCACGAAAATACCGGGTTATAAGGGAATCCGAGCAGAACTAAGAAATCGAGTATTTTTTCGACCTCGTTTTTGAGGCCAAAAATGGGCATCAAAAATGCCATATCTCGGCTATCGTGAAAGCTACGATCATGCGGATGGTCTCGTTGGATTCAGAAAGACGAAACTAAGACAAAACCGTTGGAATTTTCCCGATAGCTCCCATAGAAGCCGAGATATGGGCCTTCAAAGTTTGGGTTTTTTCATTTTTCGGGTATACCCCCCCGTTTGGATTTTTTTCAGAAAATTTTTTTTTTTTCGAATTCGAACCAACTATACCAGCGGATTGTTCTCATCAAGTAGATCACGAAAATACCGGGTTATATGGGAATCCGAGCAGAACTAAGAAATGGAGTATTTTTTTGACCTCGTTTTTGAGGCCAAAAATGGGCATCAAAAATGCCATATCTCGGCTATCGTAAAAGCTACGATCGTGCGGATGGTCTCGTTGGATTCAGAAAGACAAAACTAAGACAAAACCGTTGGAATTTTCCCGATAGCTCCCATAGAAGCCCAGATATCGGCCTTCAAAGTTTGGGTTTTTTCATTTTTCGGGTATACCCCCCCGTTTGGATTTTTTTTCAGAATTTTTTTTTTTTCGAATTCGAACTAACTATACCAGCGGATTGTTCTCATCAAGTAGATCACGAAAATACCGGGTTATAAGGAAATCCGAGCAGAATTAAGAAATCGAGTATTTTTTCGACCTCGTTTTTGAGGCCAAAAATGGGCATCAAAAATGCCATATCTCGGCTATCGTAAAAGCTACGATCGTGCGGATGGTCTTGTTGGATTCAGAAAGACGAAACTAAGACAAAACCGTTGGAATTTTCCCGATAGCTCCCATAGAAGCCGAGATATGGGCCTTCAAAGTTTGGGTTTTTTCATTTTTCGGGTATACCCCCCCGTTTGGATTTTTTTCAGAAAATTTTTTTTTTTCGAATTCGAACTAACTATACCAGCGGATTGTTCTCATTAAGTAGATCACGAAAATACCGGGTTATAAGGAAATCCGAGCAGAACTAAGAAATCGAGTATTTTTTCGACCTCGTTTTTGAGGCCAAAAATGGGCATCAAAAATGCCATATCTCGGCTATCGTAAAAGCTACGATCGTGCGGATGGTCTTGTTGGATTCAGAAAGACGAAACTAAGACAAAACCGTTGGAATTTTCCCGATAGCTCCCATAGAAGCCGAGATATGGGCCTTCAAAGTTTGGGTTTTTTCATTTTTCGGGTATACCCCCCCGTTTGGATTTTTTTCAGATTTTTTTTTTTTTCGAATTCGAACCAACTATACCAGCGGATTGTTCTCATCAAGTAGATCACGAAAATACCGGGTTATAAGGGAATCCGAGCAGAACTAAGAAATCGAGTATTTTTTCGACCTCGTTTTTGAGGCCAAAAATGGGCATCAAAAATGCCATATCTCGGCTATCGTAAAAGCTACGATCGTGCGGATGGTCTTGTTGGATTCAGAAAGACGAAACTAAGACAAAACCGTTGGAATTTTCCCGATAGCTCCCATAGAAGCCGAGATATGGGCCTTCAAAGTTTGGGTTTTTTCATTTTTCGGGTATACCCCCCCGTTTGGATTTTTTTCAGAAAAATTTTTTTTTTCGAATTCGAACTAACTATACCAGCGGATTGTTCTCATTAAGTAGATCACGAAAATACCGGGTTATAAGGAAATCCGAGCAGAACTAAGAAATCGAGTATTTTTTCGACCTCGTTTTTGAGGCCAAAAATGGGCATCAAAAATGCCATATCTCGGCTATCGTAAAAGCTACGATCGTGCGGATGGTCTTGTTGGATTCAGAAAGACGAAACTAAGACAAAACCGTTGGAATTTTCCCGATAGCTCCCATAGAAGCCGAGATATGGGCCTTCAAAGTTTGGGTTTTTTCATTTTTCGGGTATACCCCCCCGTTTGGATTTTTTTCAGATTTTTTTTTTTTTTCGAATTCGAACCAACTATACCAGCGGATTGTTCTCATCAAGTAGATCACGAAAATACCGGGTTATAAGGGAATCCGAGCAGAACTAAGAAATCGAGTATTTTTTCGACCTCGTTTTTGAGGCCAAAAATGGGCATCAAAAATGCCATATCTCGGCTATCGTAAAAGCTACGATCGTGCGGATGGTCTTGTTGGATTCAGAAAGACGAAACTAAGACAAAACCGTTGGAATTTTCCCGATAGCTCCCATAGAAGCCGAGATATGGGACTTCAAAGTTTGGGTTTTTTCATTTTTCGGGTATACCCCCCCGTTTGGATTTTTTTCAGAAAATTTTTTTTTTCGAATTTGAACTAACTATACCAGCGGATTGTTCTCATCAAGTAGATCACGAAAATACCGGGCTATAAGAAAATCCGAGCAGAATTAAGAAATCGAGTATTTTTTCGACCTCGTTTTTGAGGCCAAAAATGGGCATCAAAAATGCCATATCTCGGCTATCGTAAAAGCTACGATCATGCGGATGGTCTCGTTGGATTCAGAACGACGAAACTAAGACAAAACCGTTGGAATTTTCCCGATAGCTCCCATAGAAGCCGAGATATGGGCCTTCAAAGTTTGGGTTTTATCATTTTTTGGGTATACCCCCCCGTTTGGATTTTTTTCAGAATTTTTTTTTTTCGAATTCGAACTAACTATACCAGCGGATTGTTCTCATCAAGTAGATCACGAAAATACCGGGTTATAAGGGAATCCGAGCAGAACTAAGAAATCGAGTATTTTTTCGACCTCGTTTTTGAGGCCAAAAATGGGCATCAAAAATGCCATATCTCGGCTATCGTAAAAGCTACGATCGTGCGGATGGTCTTGTTGGATTCAGAAAGACGAAACTAAAACAAAACCGTTGGAATTTTCCCGATAGCTCCCATAGAAGCCGAGATATGGGCCTTCAAAGTTTGGGTTTTATCATTTTTCGGGTATACCCCCCCGTTTGGATTTTTTTCAGAAAATTTTTTTTTTTCGAATTCGAACTAACTATACCAGCGGATTGTTCTCATCAAGTAGATCACGAAAATACCGGGTTATAAGGGAATCCGAGCAGAACTAAGAAATCGAGTATTTTTTCGACCTCGTTTTTGAGGCCAAAAATGGGCATCAAAAATGCCATATCTCGGCTATCGTAAAAGCTACGATCGTGCGGATGGTCTTGTTGGATTCAGAAAGACGAAACTAAAACAAAACCGTTGGAATTTTCCCGATAGCTCCCATAGAAGCCGAGATATGGGCCTTCAAAGTTTGGGTTTTATCATTTTTTGGGTATACCCCCCCGTTTGGATTTTTTTCAGAATTTTTTTTTTTTCGAATTCGAACTAACTATACCAGCGGATTGTTCTCATCAAGTAGATCACGAAAATACCGGGTTATAAGAAAATCCGAGCAGAATTAAGAAATCGAGTATTTTTTCGACCTCGTTTTTGAGGCCAAAAATGGGCATCAAAAATGCCATATCTCGGCTATCGTAAAAGCTACGATCATGCGGATGGTCTCGTTGGATTCAGAAAGACGAAACTAAGACAAAACCGTTGGAATTTTCCCGATAGCTCCCATAGAAGCCGAGATATGGGCCTTCAAAGTTTGGGTTTTATCATTTTTTGGGTATACCCCCCCGTTTGGATTTTTTTCAGAAAATTTTTTTTTTTCGAATTCGAACTAACTATACCAGCGGATTGTTCTCATCAAGTAGATCACGAAAATACCGGGTTATAAGGGAATCCGAGCAGAACTAAGAAATCGAGTATTTTTTCGACCTCGTTTTTGAGGCCAAAAATGGGCATCAAAAATGCCATATCTCGGCTATCGTAAAAGCTACGATCATGCGGATGGTCTCGTTGGATTCAGAAAGACGAAACTAAGACAAAACCGTTGGAATTTTCCCGATAGCTTTCATAGAAGCCGAGATATGGGCCTTCAAAGTTTGGGTTTTTTCATTTTTCGGGTATACCCCGTTTGGATTTTTTTCAGAATTTTTTTTTTTTCGAATTCGAACTAACTATACCAGCGGATTGTTCTCATCAAGTAGATCACGAAAATACCGGGTTATAAGGGAATCCGAGCAGAATTAAGAAATCGAGTATTTTTTCGACCTCGTTTTTGAGGCCAAAAATGGGCATCAAAAACGCCATATCTCGGCTATCGTAAAAGCTACGATCGTGCGGATGGTCTCGTTGGATTCAGAACGACGAAACTAAGACAAAACCGTTGGAATTTTCCAGTTAGCTCCCATAGAAGCCGAGATATCGGCCTTCAAAGTTTGGGTTTTTTCATTTTTCGGGTATACCCCCCCGTTTGGATTTTTTTTCAGAAATTTTTTTTTTTTTCGAATTCGAACTAACTATACCAGCGGATTGTTCTCATCAAGTAGATCACGAAAATACCGGGTTATAACAGGATTCGATCAGAAATAAGGGAATGAGAGCACTTTGAAAATTCGGAAATTGTCACTTTTTGACCTCGTTTTTGAGGCCAAAAATGGGCATCAAAAATGCCATATCTCGGCTATCGTAAAAGCTACGATCATGCGGATGGTCTTGTTGGATTCAGAACGACGAAACTAAGACAAAACCGTTGGAATTTTCCCGATAGCTCCCATAGAAGCCGAGATATGGGCCTTCAAAATTTGGGTTTTTTCATTTTTCGGGTATACCCCCCCGTTTGGATTTTTTTCAGAATTTTTTTTTTTTCGAATTCGAACTAACTATACCAGCGGATTGTTCTCATCAAGTAGA
Organism: Anthonomus grandis grandis; assembly: GCF_022605725.1. NCBI lineage: Eukaryota > Metazoa > Arthropoda > Insecta > Coleoptera > Curculionidae > Anthonomus > Anthonomus grandis. The sequence goes on from NC_065560.1 coordinate 3,885,120, forward strand.
TCACGAAAATACCGGGTTATAAGGAAATCCGAGCAGAACTAAGAAATCGAGTATTTTTTCGACCTCGTTTTTGAGGCCAAAAATGGGCATCAAAAATGCCATATCTCGGCTATCGTAAAAGCTACGATCGTGCGGATGGTCTTGTTGGATTCAGAAAGACGAAACTAAGACAAAACCGTTGGAATTTTCCCGATAGCTCCCATAGAAGCCGAGATATGGGCCTTCAAAGTTTGGGTTTTTTCATTTTTCGGGTATACCCCCCCGTTTGGATTTTTTTCAGAAAATTTTTTTTTTCGAATTCGAACTAACTATACCAGCGGATTGTTCTCATCAAGTAGATCACGAAAATACCGGGTTATAAGAAAATCCGAGCAGAATTAAGAAATCGAGTATTTTTTCGACCTCGTTTTTGAGGCCAAAAATGGGCATCAAAAATGCCATATCTCGGCTATCGTAAAAGCTACGATCGTGCGGATGGTCTTGTTGGATTCAGAAAGACGAAACTAAAACAAAACCGTTGGAATTTTCCCGATAGCTCCCATAGAAGCCGAGATATGGGCCTTCAAAGTTTGGGTTTTATCATTTTTTGGGTATACCCCCCCGTTTGGATTTTTTTCAGAATTTTTTTTTTTTCGAATTCGAACTAACTATACCAGCGGATTGTTCTCATCAAGTAGATCACGAAAATACCGGGTTATAAGAAAATCCGAGCAGAATTAAGAAATCGAGTATTTTTTCGACCTCGTTTTTGAGGCCAAAAATGGGCATCAAAAATGCCATATCTCGGCTATCGTAAAAGCTACGATCATGCGGATGGTCTCGTTGGATTCAGAAAGACGAAACTAAGACAAAACCGTTGGAATTTTCCCGATAGCTCCCATAGAAGCCGAGATATGGGCCTTCAAAGTTTGGGTTTTATCATTTTTTGGGTATACCCCCCCGTTTGGATTTTTTTCAGAAAATTTTTTTTTTTCGAATTCGAACTAACTATACCAGCGGATTGTTCTCATCAAGTAGATCACGAAAATACCGGGTTATAAGGGAATCCGAGCAGAACTAAGAAATCGAGTATTTTTTCGACCTCGTTTTTGAGGCCAAAAATGGGCATCAAAAATGCCATATCTCGGCTATCGTAAAAGCTACGATCATGCGGATGGTCTCGTTGGATTCAGAAAGACGAAACTAAGACAAAACCGTTGGAATTTTCCCGATAGCTTTCATAGAAGCCGAGATATGGGCCTTCAAAGTTTGGGTTTTTTCATTTTTCGGGTATACCCCGTTTGGATTTTTTTCAGAATTTTTTTTTTTTTCGAATTCGAACTAACTATACCAGCGGATTGTTCTCATCAAGTAGATCACGAAAATACCGGGTTATAAGGGAATCCGAGCAGAATTAAGAAATCGAGTATTTTTTCGACCTCGTTTTTGAGGCCAAAAATGGGCATCAAAAACGCCATATCTCGGCTATCGTAAAAGCTACGATCGTGCGGATGGTCTCGTTGGATTCAGAACGACGAAACTAAGACAAAACCGTTGGAATTTTCCAGTTAGCTCCCATAGAAGCCGAGATATCGGCCTTCAAAGTTTGGGTTTTTTCATTTTTCGGGTATACCCCCCCGTTTGGATTTTTTTTCAGAAATTTTTTTTTTTTTCGAATTCGAACTAACTATACCAGCGGATTGTTCTCATCAAGTAGATCACGAAAATACCGGGTTATAACAGGATTCGATCAGAAATAAGGGAATGAGAGCACTTTGAAAATTCGGAAATTGTCACTTTTTGACCTCGTTTTTGAGGCCAAAAATGGGCATCAAAAATGCCATATCTCGGCTATCGTAAAAGCTACGATCATGCGGATGGTCTTGTTGGATTCAGAACGACGAAACTAAGACAAAACCGTTGGAATTTTCCCGATAGCTCCCATAGAAGCCGAGATATGGGCCTTCAAAATTTGGGTTTTTTCATTTTTCGGGTATACCCCCCCGTTTGGATTTTTTTCAGAATTTTTTTTTTTTCGAATTCGAACTAACTATACCAGCGGATTGTTCTCATCAAGTAGATCACGAAAATACCGGGTTATAAGGAAATCCGAGCAGAACTAAGAAATCGAGTATTTTTTCGACCTCGTTTTTGAGGCCAAAAATGGGCATCAAAAATGCCATATCTCGGCTATCGTAAAAGCTACGATCGTGCGGATGGTCTTGTTGGATTCAGAAAGACGAAACTAAGACAAAACCGTTGGAATTTTCCCGATAGCTCCCATAGAAGCCGAGATATGGGCCTTCAAAGTTTGGGTTTTTTCATTTTTCGGGTATACCCCCCCGTTTGGATTTTTTTCAGAAAATTTTTTTTTTCGAATTCGAACTAACTATACCAGCGGATTGTTCTCATCAAGTAGATCACGAAAATACCGGGTTATAAGGGAATCCGAGCAGAATTAAGAAATCGAGTATTTTTTCGACCTCGTTTTTGAGGCCAAAAATGGGCATCAAAAACGCCATATCTCGGCTATCGTAAAAGCTACGATCGTGCGGATGGTCTCGTTGGATTCAGAACGACGAAACTAAGACAAAACCGTTGGAATTTTCCCGATAGCTCCCATAGAAGCCGAGATATCGGCCTTCAAAGTTTGGGTTTTTTCATTTTTCGGGTATACCCCCCCGTTTGCATTTTTTTTCAGAAATTTTTTTTTTTTCGAATTCGAACTAACTATACCAGCGGATTGTTCTCATCAAGTAGATCACGAAAATACCGGGTTATAACAGGATTCGATCAGAAATAAGGGAATGAGAGCACTTTGAAAATTCGGAAATTGTCACTTTTTGACCTCGTTTTTGAGGCCAAAAATGGGCATCAAAAATGCCATATCTCGGCTATCGTAAAAGCTACGATCATGCGGATGGTCTTGTTGGATTCAGAACGACGAAACTAAGACAAAACCGTTGGAATTTTCCCGATAGCTCCCATAGAAGCCGAGATATGGGCCTTCAAAATTTGGTTTTTTTCATTTTTCGGGTATACCCCCCCGTTTGGATTTTTTTCAGAATTTTTTTTTTTTCGAATTCGAACTAACTATACCAGCGGATTGTTCTCATCAAGTAGATCACGAAAATACCGGGTTATAAGGAAATCCGAGCAGAACTAAGAAATCGAGTATTTTTTCGACCTCGTTTTTGAGGCCAAAAATGGGCATCAAAAATGCCATATCTCGGCTATCGTAAAAGCTACGATCGTGCGGATGGTCTTGTTGGATTCAGAAAGACGAAACTAAGACAAAACTGTTGGAATTTTCCCGATAGCTCCCATAGAAGCCGAGATATCGGCCTTCAAAGTTTGGGTTTTTTCATTTTTCGGGTATACCCCCCCGTTTGGATTTTTTTTCAGAATTTTTTTTTTTTCGAATTCGAACTAACTATACCAGCGGATTGTTCTCATCAAGTAGATCACGAAAATACCGGGTTATAAGGAAATCCGAGCAGAATTAAGAAATCGAGTATTTTTTCGACCTCGTTTTTGAGGCCAAAAATGGGCATCAAAAATGCCATATCTCGGCTATCGTAAAAGCTACGATCGTGCGGATGGTGTTGTTGGATTCAGAAAGACGAAACTAAGACAAAACCGTTGGAATTTTCCCGATAGCTCCCATAGAAGCCGAGATATGGGCCTTCAAAGTTTGGGTTTTTTCATTTTTCGAGTATACCCCCCCGTTTGGATTTTTTTCAGAAAATTTTTTTTTTTCGAATTCGAACTAACTATACCAGCGGATTGTTCTCATTAAGTAGATCACGAAAATACCGGGTTATAAGGAAATCCGAGCAGAACTAAGAAATCGAGTATTTTTTCGACCTCGTTTTTGAGGCCAAAAATGGGCATCAAAAATGCCATATCTCGGCTATCGTAAAAGCTACGATCGTGCGGATGGTCTTGTTGGATTCAGAAAGACGAAACTAAGACAAAACCGTTGGAATTTTCCCGATAGCTCCCATAGAAGCCGAGATATGGGCCTTCAAAGTTTGGGTTTTTTCATTTTTCGGGTATACCCCCCCGTTTGGATTTTTTTCAGATTTTTTTTTTTTTTCGAATTCGAACCAACTATACCAGCGGATTGTTCTCATCAAGTAGATCACGAAAATACCGGGTTATAAGGGAATCCGAGCAGAACTAAGAAATCGAGTATTTTTTCGACCTCGTTTTTGAGGCCAAAAATGGGCATCAAAAATGCCATATCTCGGCTATCGTAAAAGCTACGATCGTGCGGATGGTCTTGTTGGATTCAGAAAGACGAAACTAAGACAAAACCGTTGGAATTTTCCCGATAGCTCCCATAGAAGCCGAGATATGGGCCTTCAAAGTTTGGGTTTTTTCATTTTTCGAGTATACCCCCCCGTTTGGATTTTTTTCAGAAAAATTTTTTTTTTCGAATTCGAACTAACTATACCAGCGGATTGTTCTCATTAAGTAGATCACGAAAATACCGGGTTATAAGGGAATCCGGGCAGAACTAAGAAATCGAGTATTTTTTCGACCTCGTTTTTGAGGCCAAAAATGGGCATCAAAAATGCCATATCTCGGCTATCGTAAAAGCTACGATCGTGCGGATGGTCTCGTTGGATTCAGAAAGACAAAACCGTTGGAATTTTCCCGATAGCTCCCATAGAAGCCCAGATATCGGCCTTCAAAGTTTGGGTTTTTTCATTTTTCGGGTATACCCCCCCGTTTGGATTTTTTTCAGAAAATTTTTTTTTTTCGAATTCGAACTAACTATACCAGCGGATTGTTCTCATCAAGTAGATCACGAAAATACCGGGTTATAACAGGATTCGATCAGAAATAAGGGAATGAGAGCACTTTGAAAATTCGGAAATTGTCACTTTTTGACCTCGTTTTTGAGGCCAAAAATGGGCATCAAAAATGCCATATCTCGGCTATCGTGAAAGCTACGATCATGCAGATGGTCTCGTTGGATTCAGAACGACGAAACTAAGACAAAACCGTTGGAATTTTCCCGATAGCTTCCATAGAAGCCGAGATATGGGCCTTCAAAGTTTGGGTTTTTTCATTTTTCGGGTATACCCCCCCGTTTGAATTTTTTTCAGAAAATTTTTTTTTTTTGAATTCGAACTAACTATACCAGCGGATTGTTCTCATCAAGTAGATCACGAAAATACCGGGTTATAACAGGATTCGATCAGAAATAAGGGAATGAGAGCACTTTGAAAATTCGGAAATTGTCACTTTTTGACCTCGTTTTTGAGGCCAAAAATGGGCATCAAAAATGCCATATCTCGGCTATCGTGAAAGCTACGATCATGCAGATGGTCTCGTTGGATTCAGAACGACGAAACTAAGACAAAACCGTTGGAATTTTCCCGATAGCTCCCATAGAAGCCAAGATATCGGCCTTCAAAGTTTGGGTTTTTTCATTTTTCGGGTATACCCCCCCGTTTGGATTTTTTTCAGAAATTTTTTTTTTTTCGAATTCGAACTAACTATACCAGCGGATTGTTCTCATCAAGTAGATCACGAAAATACCGGGTTATAAGGGAATCCGAGCAGAACTAAGAAATCGAGTATTTTTTCGACCTCGTTTTTGAGGCCAAAAATGGGCATCAAAAATGCCATATCTCGGCTATCGTAAAAACTACGATCGTGCGGATGGTCTTGTTGGATTCAGAAAGACGAAACTAAGACAAAACCGTTGGAATTTTCCCGATAGCTCCCATAGAAGCCGAGATATGGGCCTTCAAAGTTTGGGTTTTTTCATTTTTCGGGTATACCCTCCCGTTTGGATTTTTTTCAGAATTTTTTTTTTTTTCGAAATCAAACTAACTATACCAGCGGATTGTTCTCATCAAGTAGATCACGAAAATACCGGGTTATAAGGGAATCCGAGCAGAACTAAGAAATCGAGTATTTTTTCGACCTCGTTTTTGAGGCCAAAAGTGGGCATCAAAAATGCCATATCTCGGCTATCGTAAAAGCTACGATCATGCGGATGGTCTCGTTGGATTCAGAACGACGAAACTAAGACAAAACTGTTGGAATTTTCCCGATAGCTCCCATAGAAGCCAAGATATGGGCCTTCAAAGTTTGGGTTTTTTCATTTTTCGGGTATACCCCCCCGTTTGGATTTTTTTCAGAATTTTTTTTTTTTTCGAATTCGAACTAACTATACCAGCGGATTGTTCTCATTAAGTAGATCACGAAAATACCGGGTTATAAGGGAATCCGAGCAGAACTAAGAAATCGAGTATTTTTTCGACCTCGTTTTTGAGGCCAAAAATGGGCATCAAAAATGCCATATCTCGGCTATCGTAAAAGCTACGATCATGCGGATGGTCTCGTTGGATTCAGAACGACGAAACTAAGACAAAACTGTTGGAATTTTCCCGATAGCTCCCATAGAAGCCAAGATATGGGCCTTCAAAGTTTGGGTTTTTTCATTTTTCGGGTATACCCCCCCGTTTGGATTTTTTTCAGAATTTTTTTTTTTTTCGAATTCGAACTAACTATACCAGCGGATTGTTCTCATTAAGTAGATCACGAAAATACCGGGTTATAAGGGAATCCGAGCAGAACTAAGAAATCGAGTATTTTTTCGACCTCGTTTTTGAGGCCAAAAATGGGCATCAAAAATTCCATATCTCGGCTATCGTAAAAGCTACGATCATGCGGATGGTCTCGTTGGATTCAGAACGACGAAACTAAGACAAAACTGTTGGAATTTTCCCGATAGCTCCCATAGAAGCCAAGATATGGGCCTTCAAAGTTTGGGTTTTTTCATTTTTCGGGTATACCCCCCCGTTTGGATTTTTTTCAGAAAATTTTTTTTTTCGAATTCGAACCAACTATACCAGCGGATTGTTCTCATCAAGTAGATCACGAAAATACCGGGTTATAAGGGAATCCGAGCAGAATTAAGAAATCGAGTATTTTTTCGACCTCGTTTTTGAGGCCAAAAATGGGCATCAAAAACGCCATATCTCGGCTATCGTAAAAGCTACGATCGTACGGATGGTCTCGTTGGATTCAGAACGACGAAACTAAGACAAAACTGTTGGAATTTTCCCGATAGCTCCCATAGAAGCCAAGATATGGGCCTTCAAAGTTTGGGTTTTTTCATTTTTCGGGTATACCCCCCCGTTTGGATTTTTTTCAGAAATTTTTTTTTTTTCGAATTCGAACTAACTATACCAGCGAATTGTTCTCATCAAGTAGATCACGAAAATACCGGGTTATAAGGGAATCCGAGCAGAATTAAGAAATCGAGTATTTTTTCGACCTCGTTTTTGAGGCCAAAAATGGGCATCAAAAACGCCATATCTCGGCTATCGTAAAAGCTACGATCGTACGGATGGTCTTGTTGGATTCAGAAAGACGAAACTAAGACAAAACCGTTGGAATTTTTCCGATAGCTCCCATAGAAGCCGAGATATGGGCCTTCAAAGTTTGGGTTTTTTCATTTTTCGGGTATACCCCCCCGTTTGGATTTTTTTCAGAAAATTTCTTTTTTTCGAATTCGAACTAACTATACCAGCGGATTGTTCTCATCAAGTAGATCACGAAAATACCGGGTTATAAGGGAATCCGAGCAGAACTAAGAAATCGAGTATTTTTTCGACCTCGTTTTTGAGGCCAAAAATGGGCATCAAAAATGCCATATCTCGGCTATCGTAAAAGCTACGATCATGCGGATGGTCTCGTTGGATTCAGAACGACGAAACTAAGACAAAACTGTTGGAATTTTCCCGATAGCTCCCATAGAAGCCAAGATATGGGCCTTCAAAGTTTGGGTTTTTTCATTTTTCGGGTATACCCCCCCGTTTGGATTTTTTTCAGAATTTTTTTTTTTTTCGAATTCGAACTAACTATACCAGCGGATTGTTCTCATTAAGTAGATCACGAAAATACCGGGTTATAAGGGAATCCGAGCAGAACTAAGAAATCGAGTATTTTTTCGACCTCGTTTTTGAGGCCAAAAATGGGCATCAAAAATGCCATATCTCGGCTATCGTAAAAGCTACGATCATGCGGATGGTCTCGTTGGATTCAGAACGACGAAACTAAGACAAAACTGTTGGAATTTTCCCGATAGCTCCCATAGAAGCCAAGATATGGGCCTTCAAAGTTTGGGTTTTTTCATTTTTCGGGTATACCCCCCCGTTTGGATTTTTTTCAGAATTTTTTTTTTTTTCGAATTCGAACTAACTATACCAGCGGATTGTTCTCATTAAGTAGATCACGAAAATACCGGGTTATAAGGGAATCCGAGCAGAACTAAGAAATCGAGTATTTTTTCGACCTCGTTTTTGAGGCCAAAAATGGGCATCAAAAATTCCATATCTCGGCTATCGTAAAAGCTACGATCATGCGGATGGTCTCGTTGGATTCAGAACGACGAAACTAAGACAAAACTGTTGGAATTTTCCCGATAGCTCCCATAGAAGCCAAGATATGGGCCTTCAAAGTTTGGGTTTTTTCATTTTTCGGGTATACCCCCCCGTTTGGATTTTTTTCAGAAAATTTTTTTTTTCGAATTCGAACCAACTATACCAGCGGATTGTTCTCATCAAGTACATCACGAAAATACCGGGTTATAAGGGAATCCGAGCAGAACTAAGAAATCGAGTATTTTTTCGACCTCGTTTTTGAGGCCAAAAATGGGCATCAAAAATGCCATATCTCGGCTATCGTAAAAGCTACGATCGTGCGGATGGTCTTGTTGGATTCAGAAAGACGAAACTAAGACAAAACCGTTGGAATTTTCCCGATAGCTCCCATAGAAGCCGAGATATGGGCCTTCAAAGTTTGGGTTTTTTCATTTTTCGGGTATACCCCCCCGTTTGGATTTTTTTCAGATTTTTTTTTTTTTTCGAATTCGAACTAACTATACCAGCGGATTGTTCTCATTAAGTAGATCACGAAAATACCGGGTTATAAGGGAATCCGAGCAGAACTAAGAAATCGAGTATTTTTTCGACCTCGTTTTTGAGGCCAAAAATGGGCATCAAAAATGCCATATCTCGGCTATCGTAAAAGCTACGATCGTGCGGATGGTCTTGTTGGATTCAGAAAGACGAAACTAAGACAAAACCGTTAGAATTTTCCCGATAGCTCCCATAGAAGCCGAGATATGGGACTTCAAAGTTTGGGTTTTTTCATTTTTCGGGTATACCCCCCCGTTTGGATTTTTTTCAGATTTTTTTTTTTTTTCGAATTCGAACCAACTATACCAGCGGATTGTTCTCATCAAGTAGATCACGAAAATACCGGGTTATAAGGGAATCCGAGCAGAACTAAGAAATCGAGTATTTTTTCGACCTCGTTTTTGAGGCCAAAAATGGGCATCAAAAATGCCATATCTCGGCTATCGTAAAAGCTACGATCGTGCGGATGGTCTTGTTGGATTCAGAAAGACGAAACTAAGACAAAACCGTTGGAATTTTCCCGATAGCTCCCATAGAAGCCGAGATATGGGCCTTCAAAGTTTGGGTTTTATCATTTTTTGGGTATACCCCCCCGTTTGGATTTTTTTCAGAAATTTTTTTTTTTCGAATTCGACCTAACTATACCAGCGGATTGTTCTCATCAAGTAGATCACGAAAATACCGGGTTATAAGGGAATCCGAGCAGAACTAAGAAATCGAGTATTTTTTCGACCTCGTTTTTGAGGCCAAAAATGGGCATCAAAAATGCCATATCTCGGCTATCGTAAAAGCTACGATCGTGCGGATGGTCTTGTTGGATTCAGAAAGACGAAACTAAGACAAAACCGTTAGAATTTTCCCGATAGCTCCCATAGAAGCCGAGATATGGGCCTTCAAAGTTTGGGTTTTTTCATTTTTCGGGTATACCCCCCCGTTTGGATTTTTTTCACAAAAAATTTTTTTTTTTCGAATTCGAACTAACTATGCCAGCGGATTGTTCTCATCAAGTAGATCACGAAAATACCGGGTTATAAGGGAATCCGAGCAGAACTAAGAAATCGAGTATTTTTTCGACCTCGTTTTTGAGGCCAAAAATGGGCATCAAAAATGCCATATCTCGGCTATCGTAAAAGCTACGATCGTGCGGATGGTCTTGTTGGATTCAGAAAGACGAAACTAAGACAAAACCGTTGGAATTTTCCCGATAGCTCCCATAGAAGCCAAGATATCGGCCTTCAAAGTTTGGGTTTTTTCATTTTTCGGGTATACCCCCCCGTTTGGATTTTTTTCAGAAATTTTATTTTTTTTCGAATTCGAACTAACTATACCAGCGCATTGTTCTCATCAAGTAGATCACGAAAATACCGGGTTATAAGGGAATCCGAGCAGAACTAAGAAATCGAGTATTTTTTCGACCTCGTTTTTGAGGCCAAAAATGGGCATCAAAAATGCCATATCTCGGCTATCGTAAAAGCTACGATCGTGCGGATGGTGTTGTTGGATTCAGAAAGACGAAACTAAGACAAAACCGTTGGAATTTTCCCGATAGCTCCCATAGAAGCCGAGATATGGGCCTTCAAAGTTTGGGTTTTTTCATTTTTCGGGTATACCCCCCCGTTTGGATTTTTTTCAGAAAATTTTTTTTTTTCGAATTCGAACTAACTATACCAGCGGATTGTTCTCATCAAGTAGATCACGAAAATACCGGGTTATAAGGGAATCCGAGCAGAACTAAGAAATCGAGTATTTTTTCGACCTCGTTTTTGAGGCCAAAAATGGGCATCAAAAATGCCATATCTCGGCTATCGTAAAAGCTACGATCGTGCGGATGGTCTTGTTGGATTCAGAAAGACGAAACTAAGACAAAACCGTTGGAATTTTCCCGATAGCTCCCATAGAAGCCGAAATATGGGCCTTCAAAGTTAGGGTTTTTTCATTTTTCGGGTATACCCCCCCGTTTGGATTTTTTTCAGAATTTTTTTTTTTTCGAATTCGAACTAACTATACCAGCGGATTGTTCTCATCAAGTAGATCACGAAAATACCGGGTTATAAGGGAATCCGAGCAGAACTAAGAAATCGAGTATTTTTTCGACCTCGTTTTTGAGGCCAAAAATGGGCATCAAAAATGCCATATCTCGGCTATCGTAAAAGCTACGATCGTGCGGATGGTCTTGTTGGATTCAGAAAGACGAAACTAAGACAAAACCGTTGGAATTTTCCCGATAGCTCCCATAGAAGCCGAGATATGGGCCTTCAAAGTTTGGGTTTTTTCATTTTTCGGGTATACCCCCCCGTTTGGATTTTTTTCAGAAATTTTTTTTTTTTCGAATTCGAACTAACTATACCAGCGGATTGTTCTCATTAAGTAGATCACGAAAATACCGGGTTATAAGGAAATCCGAGCAGAACTAAGAAATCGAGTATTTTTTCGACCTCGTTTTTGAGGCCAAAAATGGGCATCAAAAATGCCATATCTCGGCTATCGTAAAAGCTACGATCATGCGGATGGTCTCGTTGGATTCAGAACGACGAAACTAAGACAAAACCGTTGGAATTTTCCCGATAGCTCCCATAGAAGCCGAGATATGGGCCTTCAAAGTTTGGGTTTTATCATTTTTTGGGTATACCCCCCCGTTTGGATTTTTTTCAGAATTTTTTTTTTTCGAATTCGAACTAACTATACCAGCGGATTGTTCTCATCAAGTAGATCACGAAAATACCGGGTTATAAGGGAATCCGAGCAGAACTAAGAAATCGAGTATTTTTTCGACCTCGTTTTTGAGGCCAAAAATGGGCATCAAAAATGCCATATCTCGGCTATCGTAAAAGCTACGATCGTGCGGATGGTCTTGTTGGATTCAGAAAGACGAAACTAAGACAAAACCGTTGGAATTTTCCCGATAGCTCCCATAGAAGCCGAGATATGGGCCTTCAAAGTTTGGGTTTTATCATTTTTCGGGTATACCCCCCCGTTTGGATTTTTTTCAGAAAATTTTTTTTTTTCGAATTCGAACTAACTATACCAGCGGATTGTTCTCATCAAGTAGATCACGAAAATACCGGGTTATAAGGGAATCCGAGCAGAACTAAGAAATCGAGTATTTTTTCGACCTCGTTTTTGAGGCCAAAAATGGGCATCAAAAATGCCATATCTCGGCTATCGTAAAAGCTACGATCATGCGGATGGTCTCGTTGGATTCAGAACGACGAAACTAAGACAAAACCGTTGGAATTTTCCCGATAGCTCCCATAGAAGCCGAGATATGGGCCTTCAAAGTTTGGGTTTTATCATTTTTTGGGTATACCCCCCCGTTTGGATTTTTTTCAGAAATTTTTTTTTTTCGAATTCGACCTAACTATACCAGCGGATTGTTCTCATCAAGTAGATCACGAAAATACCGGGTTATAAGGGAATCCGAGCAGAACTAAAAAATCGAGTATTTTTTCGACCTCGTTTTTGAGGCCAAAAATGGGCATCAAAAATGCCATATCTCGGCTATCGTAAAAGCTACGATCATGCGGATGGTCTCGTTGGATTCAGAACGACGAAACTAAGACAAAACCGTTGGAATTTTCCCGATAGCTCCCATAGAAGCCGAGATATGGGCCTTCAAAGTTTGGGTTTTATCATTTTTTGGGTATACCCCCCCGTTTGGATTTTTTTCAGAAATTTTTTTTTTTCGAATTCGACCTAACTATACCAGCGGATTGTTCTCATCAAGTAGATCACGAAAATACCGGGTTATAAGGGAATCCGAGCAGAACTAAGAAATCGAGTATTTTTTCGACCTCGTTTTTGAGGCCAAAAATGGGCATCAAAAATGCCATATCTCGGCTATCGTAAAAGCTACGATCGTGCGGATGGTCTTGTTGGATTCAGAAAGACGAAACTAAGACAAAACCGTTAGAATTTTCCCGATAGCTCCCATAGAAGCCGAGATATGGGCCTTCAAAGTTTGGGTTTTTTCATTTTTCGGGTATACCCCCCCGTTTGGATTTTTTTCACAAAAAATTTTTTTTTTTCGAATTCGAACTAACTATACCAGCGGATTGTTCTCATCAAGTAGATCACGAAAATACCGGGTTATAAGGGAATCCGAGCAGAACTAAGAAATCGAGTATTTTTTCGACCTCGTTTTTGAGGCCAAAAATGGGCATCAAAAATGCCATATCTCGGCTATCGTAAAAGCTACGATCGTGCGGATGGTGTTGTTGGATTCAGAAAGACGAAACTAAGACAAAACCGTTGGAATTTTCCCGATAGCTCCCATAGAAGCCGAGATATGGGCCTTCAAAGTTTGGGTTTTTTCATTTTTCGGGTATACCCCCCCGTTTGGATTTTTTTCAGAAAATTTTTTTTTTTCGAATTCGAACTAACTATACCAGCGGATTGTTCTCATCAAGTAGATCACGAAAATACCGGGTTATAAGGGAATCCGAGCAGAACTAAGAAATCGAGTATTTTTTCGACCTCGTTTTTGAGGCCAAAAATGGGCATCAAAAATGCCATATCTCGGCTATCGTAAAAGCTACGATCATGCGGATGGTCTCGTTGGATTCAGAAAGACGAAACTAAGACAAAACCGTTGGAATTTTCCCGATAGCTCCCATAGAAGCCGAGATATGGGCCTTCAAAGTTTGGGTTTTTTCATTTTTCGGGTATACCCCCCCGTTTGGATTTTTTTCAGAAATTTTTTTTTTTTCGAATTCGAACTAACTATACCAGCGGATTGTTCTCATCAAGTAGATCACGAAAATACCGGGTTATAAGGGAATCCGAGCAGAACTAAGAAATCGAGTATTTTTTCGACCTCGTTTTTGAGGCCAAAAATGGGCATCAAAAATGCCATATCTCGGCTATCGTAAAAGCTACGATCGTGCGGATGGTGTTGTTGGATTCAGAAAGACGAAACTAAGACAAAACCGTTGGAATTTTCCCGATAGCTCCCATAGAAGCCAAGATATGGGCCTTCAAAGTTTGGGTTTTTTCATTTTTCGGGTATACCCCCCCGTTTGGATTTTTTTCAGAAATTTTATTTTTTTTCGAATTCGAACTAACTATACCAGCGCATTGTTCTCATCAAGTAGATCACGAAAATACCGGGTTATAAGGGAATCCGAGCAGAATTAAGAAATCGAGTATTTTTTCGACCTCGTTTTTGAGGCCAAAAATGGGCATCAAAAACGCCATATCTCGGCTATCGTAAAAGCTACGATCGTGCGGATGGTCTCGTTGGATTCAGAACGACGAAACTAAGACAAAACCGTTGGAATTTTCCCGATAGCTCCCATAGAAGCCGAGATATCGGCCTTCAAAATTTGGGTTTTTTCATTTTTCGGGTATACCCCCTCGTTTGGATTTTTTTCAGAAATTTTATTTTTTTTCGAATTCGAACTAACTATACCAGCGCATTGTTCTCATCAAGTAGATCACGAAAATACCGGGTTAAAACAGGATTCCATCAGAAATAATGGAATGAGAGCACTTTGAAAATTCGGAAATTGTCACTTTTTGACCTCGTTTTTGAGGCCAAAAATGGGCATCAGAAATGCCATATCTGGGCTATCGTAAAAGCTACGATCATGCGGATGGTCTCGTTGGATTCAGAACGACGAAACTAAGACAAAACCGTTGGAATTTTCCCGATAGCTCCCATAGAAGCCGAGATATCGGCCTTCAAAGTTTGGGTTTTTTCATTTTTCGGGTATACTTCCCCGTTTGGATTTTTTTCAGAATTTTTTTTTTTTTCGAATTCGAACTAACTATACCAGCGGATTGTTCTTATTAAGTAGATCACGAAAATACCGGGTTATAACAGGATTCGATCAGAAATAAGGGAATGATAGCACTTTGAAAATTCGGAAATTGTCACTTTTTGACTTAATGTGGGCCTGTAGCTTCCGATCGATTAAAACGACCAATAAGCGAACCGCGTTCATTATTTAATTCCTTAGCGATATGCTAAAAACTCGTAAACCCGCCGTAACACTTATTATTAATTGTTTTATTCGCTTTTAACATTTAGTAGGTCACTTTTGTGTGACGCTAAGCAGTAGATTGTTAAAACAAGTCGACAGTTAAGTTTCGTTCGGTACTACACGTTGGTTGTGACGCGGAGAAATGCGCTTAGTTCGCGGCCATGTGTTTTAATCGCGATTACCAGTTGAAAAAATAAACAGTTTTCTTTAGTATGTTACAGCAGCGGCTTTTTAATCCATAGTTATTTTTTTTTAGTGGAACTGTGATTCCTGCGTATTGTCCTTATGTTAGAGAACCATACAATTTTTTGAATTTTGTTGTTTTTAACGTTAGTTCACATGTTGAATATTTAGGCCATCCTTACCTTAGAATGAACATACTCGACGGCATTATCTATAAGAACTCGATCTGTTGTTCCTAAATTTCCTCCTAATTAATTTAAAAGGCTCAACGGGATATCACTGTAATATGATATTTACAAACAAACGAGGGTGAAGAGAGTGTTTTGCTTAGGCATGATCATATAAATCCAATAATTATAACATTAAATACCACAAAATAAAACCAATAGAACCAATCCGAATTACCGGGACCTAACTGAAACGCAACGGGTATAGCATAAATTGATAGCATGAAGGATTTACATCACTTCTTTAGGCCATAAAACACAAATTTCCACACGCAAATCAGGAATATCAAGTATGTAAATACGGATGTCAAATGTCACTTACGTCAACAAATATTATTTTATCATTTATTAGGAGTGGCTACTGTACTAGTACGATTATCGTAATTTTCTGTCTTGTCTCATTATAGGTAAGTATTTGTTTATCTTTTATTTATTTAATCTTTGACATGCGGGAGGTAGCTCTGTTAATCATTAGATTATAGGTTTGGATATATATATATAGGTTCTCATGACTGCGCGCTTAATTATTTATATCAACGTTTTAATTAAAAAGATATTTATTGTTTTGACTATAAGTTAATTTACATTAAACCTCATCGATATTATTTACCTATTAATAATTAGATAAATTATGTTTTTTTTAATTTATACTTCTATTAAATTACATAAAATATTCAATAATTTAACTAAATAATACCTATTTTTTACACACCTGATAAATGTGTTTTGCTCATGTAATGTAAAATCTAACTATATTATGCCTTTATTATCTAAAATTGAGTCCACAGCCAACCCATCCAACTAAAAAGTGTTCCAGACAAAACCAAAATCCATACTACTAGGGACATACTGAAGCCACCCCCATCTCTGTCAATAAGGTTGTTTCATTTTTCACGTGTGTAAATTACAAAATACGTAATTATAGGGGTACAAAGCGATAAAAATCCTATAAATTTACATTTTTAGCCCCCAAAAAGTTCAAAATTGCCCTAATATATATTTTTTTTAATTATAGCAAAATGAAGAGCTAAAAAACCTTGTGCAAGCCGGCAGTAATTACGTATTTAACATACGTAGAAAAATCTCAATAAGTTTTGTATTTTTTCCAATCACGCTCACTTTTTTATCAATATTTTGACCACACTCAACATTCATCAACATCACAACATCACACTCTTAAAAATAGGTGAATAAAAATTCAACAATTGTATAGATTTTACAAACAATTTGATTCTGGAAATGGTACAGAATCAATTTGTGTAGAATTTCTCTATGCTATTGTGTTTAAATAAGTGTGGTTCTATAATCAACAAATTGTGTATCAATTTGATTTATTTTATTGTATGTATAGTACACTATTTGTGTACTTAAATTCGACAATATTGTATATTTATTTAATATAATTGTTCAGTAAAAAAGCAAACTCTTAGTGTTTTTTTAACATGGTATGTACAGGAAAAAAACACAATTTGTGAATTTTAAATACACACGTTAGTGTAGTTTGTTTTAACAATATATTTTATTTTCTTTTATTTCAACTATTAAATTTTATTACAAATTGTGTATAATAATACTATATATTGTTTTATAAATTTAAATATAGTGTAGGTTACTTATTTTAGGTTTGTATATCAAATTAACATAAGAACTGGAGTTTTTTATTACAATGTTTTGTATTTATATTCATAAAAATTTAGAAATAATCAATATATTTGTATAAAAAAAATAAACAAATTGTTTAAAAATTTAAAATACATTTTAGAGAATTTCGTCATAAATCTGTGTAATAAGAAATTCTAGTGCGCCTGGGAAAAACAGGAATAAAAAAAGCTGTTTTTTTATTTTAACAATTTATTTAATTGTATGAAATATTTTCGAAAATTCCACCATTAATACATTAAAGCAATGTATTAAATCTTTTCTTCAATCGTTTCAAACCTAAGTTTTTTCCATAGATATTTTACACTGTCTCCTTTATAGCTCCATGTAAGTTTAGGGGATCTTGGTGGACACGATATATCTACAGGAGCCTTCCTTCCTATCCAATAAAAAAAATCTTAATTATTTGTTTTAATAGTAATAGCCTAGGTAATTTTTAAGAAATTTTTAAAATTTAATTTTAAAAGGTTTTTAGTTTGTTGATAATAGTTTAGTTACCATAGAGAGTGTGAGAGCTAGTGGCTGCCCACAGTGAGTAGGTATATGTAGGTATAGGTGTTCAAATTTCTTTACAATACTACTACAGGACTTGAAAAGGACGGTACAGGACTGTCAGACAGTGCTATGATAAAGTAGATACCATTTTGTAATACAAATTGAAATACAAATACAATAAAGGTTACAAATTTAACCGACCTCTACATTAAAATTGAATAGGTACAAAGATAAAAAAGATGTAAAAAAAGTAAGTATACCAACAGTTAAACTAAATAGGTACCAGCTACCTGTCTAAACATCAAAATATCCAGTAAATTCCAAAGTATACAATAAATGCAAAAAAATATGGTGCTTACCTAATTACCTACCTACAAACTGCTCCTGGAGTTGGGCCAATAAACCCCACTCCTTAAGTTTATCTTCAACGAATATATCCATTTTTTTCTTATGCAATTTTAACACTTAACAAAACGAAAAAACCTTAAAACAAATTAATGCGGGCCGATTGATTGAAGGACTGAAAAATGAACAGTTGAACACCTGTGGCACTGGGAATTATAGCAATGCTGCCATCAAATGTATCTTAAAGATTACACCGCCAATTAAAAAAGTTACGTTTCCTTTTTCCTTACGCGTGTTATTATCACGATATTATTTAAATAAATAAAATTAGAACTTATGCTGATTGGGCTTATTTTTAAATATCCTATTAAATTATTTTCAATTAACAATGTTAAATCGACTGCAAATTTTGATGCATATCTTTACAACTGTTAATATTGAATCTGGCAACATTGACGCTAACAACGAAGTTCTAGCAGCAAAGGCAAGGGCGTCGGGCGCGTCCTCCTTTATACACAATTGTGTATTATAACTACACAATACATAGTTTAAAATTCTATAATTGTGAAGGGCTATTAGCAAGAATCTTTTTTATTCTACACAATTGTAAATAAAATCAAAACAAGCCAGAATAAAAAAATAATTAAAAATTGTAGTAAAAATATACTTGGTTATTAGATTTTTTACCAAACTGCATTGGATTTAAAAAAAAATGTGGAATATTTATACACATTATCTTAATAATTAATATCCACTTATGGTGTATTAATTTAATATGCAATAATTGTTTGAAATATACACATTAAAACATATACAAAATGCCTGAGAATTTTTATACAGGACTGTGCGATATTATCTAACAATTGTGTATTAAAATTAAACATTTTTTTTTACACAACAAAATGTGAAATAATCCATCGGGATTTTTCTGTGTGCACATACGCAACACAACAACATCACATACAATCGGTTTTTAGACGTCCCTTTAACTTTACCGGACCCCTGTCCAACAAAAATAACTTAGAAATAACTCGATGGTTTTCGTAAAACTTATGGGGACAATATATTTAGTTCCTTTATAAACATTTAACTTAATCTACCGACACATTCGTCATCATCCTCCCGAAGAGACAAGTACTCAATCATGCTTCGATCTTCCTCCGTTAAATCCGCTTTCGATAACTCATAACAAGTCTCCTCTCCATCTACGACCTCGTCAAAAAACTCGGGAGGGATGTCCAGAATAGCCAGTTTCTCCTTGGTGCACTTTATCGAAACGGTACCATTGCCGATGCCCTCGGTGGTGATACCTCGTTGTTTCGGTGTAATAAGTGAGTGTCGACGTGCTGGTAGTAGATTCTTAAACGGTTTAGTGTTAATCGGCTTGAGTATGAACTGCTGTGGCGGTTTTAAGATGCTAAGGGTCTTTTTCTTGGTGAGATCCATCGGCACGTCATTATCTTCCAGGGGGTGGTAGTAAACGTGGGTCTGCCTGGATCTGTCCACTCTACTCGATTCATAGGAATCGTATTTGATAACCAGGCCACGCGACATTTGAGCCGTTTTTTTTCAAATTTTATAATCGCGTTTTTTTGACATATAGTGACGTTGTTTTGTTGTGACCCACTTGTTGGTTGGCAACCAGGTATGAGCAGGCTCACCCAGAAGGAGGGAATGGTTTTAAAAATATTTATATATTTCGGCAATAAATTACATCGTTAAACCAGTGCTTTAAGCACTGGTCTTAAGTCAAGAGTCAAAGTCAAAATATACTTTATTTGCTAAGTTTACAAACTTGTGCTAAAAGCTTCCTAATCCTAGAATTTATAATACAAGTATTTATTTGGTTATACAGGACAAAAACAGAATACAGAATCGATTTTGATTGTACATAGAAGTATATTTTATATAAACAAAGAAAAAACCAAAAAAGAAGAAAAGAAAAGGCGAGAGCCAACATAAAACAAGAATAATAAAATAAATCTGATCAACAGATCAAAGGAACATGATTAAATATTTTACGACTAATAAATATAAGACAGTTTCTCGTAAGTGAGGAGGTGGGGATTGGAAGAGATAAGTTGCCCACTTGACGAGTATTATGACTGGTGCAGGATGGTGGACTTACGGATGTATGAGTGTTGCAGTTTCCAATATAAAGAGTGAGAAAACTGTTAAAATTCTTTCAGCTACAAAAAGAGGTTTACAAGAGACTCTCAGACCAACACCACACAGATACCTTAATGCTTTTTTCTGAATAGTAAAAATCATGTTAAGGAGTCCCTTGGAGCACAAACCTCAAAATGGCAACCCATAACGGATATGAGAGTCTATTAAGGCGAAATAAACTGAACGAGCAAACAACCCCCCCAACTCATGCCTGGCAACCCTGACTGCAAAACAACCATCAGAAGAAAGTGTAGCAGCGAGGCCCAAAACGTGGTTGTCAAACCTTAAACTCTCAATGAAGAGGCCGAGAAATCGACAATAATCCCTACCATATAGTGGGCTCTGCTCATCAAACAAAAAACCCTCTACATTACACTTAAAACCCAGAACAAAAGTCTTATCAACATTGAATACAAGCTGATTGCAGATGCACCACTCTTTAATTTTGTGAAGTTCCTCTACTATGAGAGATCTGACTATTTTTTGATCTTTGTTATGCCACAGAATTGTAGTATCATCGGCAAAGTGAACCACTAGTCCATGCAGTGATAGAGAGCTTAAGTCATTACCATATAATAAAAATAAAATAGGACCCAACACTGACCCTTGAGGTACACCACATTTAAGATGTGCTATCCCTGACGAAAATCCAGATGCAACTACCCTCTGGGTGCTGCCAGACAGGTATGACTTCAACCACCTCAAGGCCACTCCCCTAAATCCATAAAAATCAAGCTTTGACAGCAGTATTCCATGATCCACACGATCGAAGGCCTTGGACAGATCACAGAACACCGCTGCTGCAGCCTCCTTGGAGTTCATAGATAGATACACACTCTCCAAGAATCTAAAAATGGCATCCTGCGTGCCCTTAGATGACTGAAATCCATACTGATTAGGGGACAGCACATTGTATTTTGTATTTGTAGACAATTCTCTTTTTTGCAAACCGCTCAAGAACCTTGGAGAGGGTAGACAAAATTCATATGGGACGGAAGTTAGAGGGTCGGTCCAAGCTACCACCCTTATGAAGAGGGATAATCATAGCTTCCTTTAAACAGGATGGGAACTCGCCCTGAAGAAATGACTGATTGATTGCCCAAACCAAAGCACCTAAAGCGCTCGCAGGCAGAAGTGACAGCAGACGTGAAGAGATACCATCGGAACCCGAAGACCTATGATTCTTCAAGCACTGAATTGTTTCAAGGACCTCGGTGGCATCTACAGGGTGGAAAAAGAATGATTGGTTGATAGCATTCCGAATAAGATACTGCAATGGATCGCCGTCACTGGGAACTGCTTCCAGTAACCTCTCAGCAATATTAGAAAAATAGTCATTGAAATCATCGGGCTCCAAGTCCGATTCAACCAACCGCCGACGAGAAGACTGCCTACATTCGTTAATGATTAACCAACTTTCCTTCTGTCTGTTACCCGACGAATCTAAGCGTTCATTGTAATACAGTTCCTTTCTGACTTTTATCAGATGCCTATAAATTTTCCGATAATCCTGAAAATAAGACCTGATGAATTGATTGTCAATAGATTTGCGAAGTCTTGCTAAGCATCGCAAATTTTGGGCAGATGTTTTTAGTCCCGCGAAGATGCATGGTTTTCGTCTCTTGGATTTAAGTCTAACCAAGGGAAAGCAGATATTCAAGGTCATAAGAAAGGACTTTTAATTTCGAACAAGAAACCTATCTATAAGATTTTTCATTAATCTAATAGTTTCCAAGTTAAGAGAACTAAGGAAAAATTTTCCGGGACAAAGTGTATTTTGGCCATAATTCCCCTGATTTTCATAAAAATTGAACCAATACAAACCATTACTATGAACGTCAAAAAAACGGCATTATTACCAATTTTAGGGTGCAAATATCCACATAGCTGGTGACTTTTTTAACGCCGGGAAAAAATATATTTAAAAAAAAAACAAATTAAAAAAAATACAATTAATTTAATTAATTTATTTTCGACTTAAGCCTACGTAAGACACTTTCTATATATATACAATCAAGAATCTTAACCTATATTACAGTACCTTAAACATAAGAATTACAAATTATCTTATCTACTTATTTCTAAATAAAGCTTAATTTCATGTACAAATTTTTGAAACCTCTTAATATTTTTTATTTTTTCTGGAACTTCATTATATACTTTGCAAGCCTGATTTAAAGGATTTCTTAGACCCTTAGAATTTTTTTAACTCTTAAAAAATTCGCCCGGGCCCGTTTTTAGAGGAGTCCGGAATTCTGAGTGCGAATTTTCTTTTTTTTCAAATGACATGCCCAAGCAATACACACGATGGTTAAATAAACGTTTATTTTTGGTTTAATTGTACTTCAACTACAGATAAAATTTCCGCGTGATATACGTTGAGGAATTTAATATTATGTTTGTTTTATTCACATTTAGCAAGAAGATTTATTACATACTAATAATATAAAATTATTATTTCATAAAAGTTAAACGTTCAAGTATGGTATATTGTATAATATCTAAAGATGTTTATAAAACGCTTTTAATGGTATGATATTTTTTTTTAATTTGCAGATCTGTTTTATGCATCAAGGGGCATTTTTCGATTAATTATTTCATAAGTACACCACTGCATGTCTCTAAAATAAATTTGATTTTTTAAATCCTTGCTTAGTTTTGAGCAATTTTAATTTTTTTTATTTGCATATCTTACTTGATATAATTGTTTCATACATGTTAATGCACTTTCTATTTTTTTCTAGATTTTTTTGTGTTTGATATTCCATTACTAGTTATGTATATCTCCTGTCAGTAATTTTCTAACAGAATAGTGTATAATATAACCTTGACTATGGTTGGAAACCAAAAATTTACTAAAAAATCGTTGTATATGATGTGTTGCTTGGAAATAAAAGACACATTTTGTTCCTTATAGGCACTTGCTGGATTAAGAATTCTATTATCTTGACTTTTTGTAATTGGATTTTAGTTATTTTTTCAAGAAAGACTTTGGACTAGTCTAGTTTTTTAAACTTTTAACATACAGGGTGTCAAAATGTTTCTATTTAAAGGAGGTTATCTATCGATTAAAATTTACAGAATGAAACAAATATAATATATAAAATAAAACAAGTACTTCTCTGGTCCATACATATCAAGTATTGTAATGTATGAAAAAATGCTGACTTATTATTTTCCAGAACATTGGAGTTTCAAATGAAATTCTTCTGAAATCCATAAATTCTCCCCAAACCGTCTCTTACTGACTTGCATGAAGTGAAGACAAAAGTTAAGAATCTTCGTAAGAAAATTCCTCTAAAATGACAGTGTAACATACCAAAATGACTTACTGGTATGAGGTTTCCCAGTTAAATTTATAATCAGCAAATAGTAGTCTTACTAAAACTGGCATGTGAAAGGAGAGCTCCTTCCCCCTTTGTAGGCTGGAATAATCATGCTCAGTAGAACCCACTTTGCTTTTAAATGGCAAGAATAAATAAAATTCTTCATTTGTATGTATGACCACATGATCCCAGTCCCATACAATCCAACTCAAGGTGAAAAATACAAACATTAATCCTAGCTAAATTATTTTTACTAAAATTCATTTTAGTTTGCAATCTGAATCTAAAACACATGGGTCACAAACTCTCGCTGTTTTAAAATAATGTGCAGATTACCACTTAGTCATTTCCTGTAGTTACTAATGCAAATAAACATAATTTTATATTGTAGTCTGTTTCTCATTTAGCATCTTGTTTAATGCTAATTATATAGATGTGGCAAAAATTATTCGCAATTGTTCGATGAGGTAAACTGTCAAAATTGTATTTGGCTCACGTTCAAAATAATGTTTATGCGTGAACGGCACTCGTTCACAATAAAATCAATTTACACCGGTTTTAAAGTTCACTTAATTTATGTAAGGAAGCTTGAATTAACAGTTTTTACGATAATTACGGGAACTTTGTGCCGTGTCAGTCCTATTTTTAACCAGTTCAGGTATTATTGAAAATTTGATTTGACTTAATAGAATATATTGTCTACATAATACTACAATGGAGCAATGTACTACTAGGAGTAAACTATTTTGATAATAGATGAGAAGGTGCAGTAGCAGCACTTTTTCTGAGATGATCAAATGCCTGGAATAATTAAAATATTTGTCCAGGAAGTTATCACTCTTTTTTCTGTGGCCAAATGTGCTCAATTGCAGTTGAGTCATAGAGTTCCACAGACCATAATTAAAGAATTCTATGACACAGGTTTCAAATAACTAAGAAACGAATGCTGGAATATGTGATTAGAACAAAATCTATTTTTTGAATATAATAACGAGCAAATATCCTGCTCCAAATCATATCCATAAAGTAGTGATCACATGAAAATAAGAAAAGCTACCTTAAAGGAATGGATGTTTCAGGTAGAAACTGGACGAGAACTATAGCTGAACCAGATCGATTAAATAATAGTCAGTACCTGGAGTATAAAGATTCCATAATGATTAATCATAATATATATACAGTGCATTTTTTTTATCTCGGGTCATAGGGTTTTACATGTAATATTTTCAACCCCATGTTAGAACCTGTTCTATTTATTCGATAGGATTGAAACTTGGAACAAGTGAAGTTTAAGTTAACAGACTTTAAAAAATCCCATTATTTTGCAAAAACATTTGCGAGAAACCTATTTAAAATACGTTTTTCTGATGAAAAAGTTTGCTTTTTCTGCATCTCGTAACTTTCATTACCTTTACACTTCAAAGCAGGTAGACAAATATCTGACAGTGACACAAAATTATTTTTAAATTGCTCCATTGAAATTGTTCAAAAACTCTTTAAAATGTCACACTACGGAAGAACGTATTGAGATGTTTTCAATTTACATTAGAGGAATGTCGGCGCAAGAAGTGCGGTAGATAATTTTGCCGTGTCTTATCCTAACCGTCCCGTCTAGATCAAACTGTACAACGGTTTCATGAAAAATTTATTACGATTGGATGCATCGCCAGTTCTCACTTAAAACGAAAAAGAACCGAAACTGTAGTAGACGAAGAATTTAAAATGGAGGTATGCTTGGCCGTTGAAGAAAATCCAACAAATAGTCTTACTCAGTTTGCTGAAGTTACCAGAAAAAGTAGGAGTAGTTGCTATAAGGCAATCAAAAAAGAAAAATACAAATCTTTTAAAGTTAGAAATGTTCAAGAACTCTTGCCTAATGATTATTTTCTTAGAATGCAGTTTTGTGAACAGTGGATGAAACGAATTAACAACGACCCCACAATTACAAACAAAATACTATTTTCAGACGAAAGTACTTTCTGTACAAATGGTACAGTCAACAAACAAAATACTCGAATATGGGCGCGAGAAAATCCTCACGTCATCCAGGAAACGCATACCCAAACAAGACAGAAACTTAACGTGTGGGCAGGAATTCTTGGAGATCGAATAATTGGACCATTTTTCATAGAGGGTAGCCTGAATACTGCAAAATATTTAGAATTACTTCAGGTGCAGGTCATTCCCGCATTAGGAAACGCTGTTCAAAATGGCAGGATACTTTTTCAACATGATGAAGCCCTCGCTCATAGTGCAGCGACTGTTACCGAGTTTTTGAGTGCCACGTTCACAGGACGATGGATTGGACGTTTTGGGCCATCTAAATGGCCGGCGCGAAGCCCCGATCTTTCGCCTTTAGATAACTTTTATTGGGGCTATCTATCATCGAAAGTGTTTGATATTGTTAGAGGCAGACCCAACAATACCGAAGAACTTCGTAATAGAATTATCCATCAGGCTTCGCGTACCATTACCCCCCGGCAGCTCCTAAATGTTAAAAGACATTTCTACAACTGTCTGGGCTTTTGTTTGGCTCAATTTGGAGGTCACTTTGAACAATTTATTTGAAAGGTTTTATTTGTTTATTATTGATTTTTGAAAATATATTTTTGAGATTTTGAGGAAATTATTTTGTGTCACTGTCAGATATTTGTCTACCTGCTTTGAAGTGTAAAGGTAATGAAGGTTACGAGGTGCAGAAAAAGCAAACTTTTTCATCAGAAAAACGTATTTTAAATAGGTTACTCGCAAATTTTTTTGCAAAATAATGGGATTTTTTAAAGTCTGTAAACTTAAAATTCACTTGTTCCAAGTTTCAATCCAATCGATTAAATAGAACAGGTTCTGACATGGGGTTGAAAATATTACACGTAAAACCCTATGACCCGAGATAAAAAAAATGCACTGTATAGAAAATTCAATGTAAAAAGCACTTTGATATTCTCAAGTGGCCATAATAAATCTCCAACCAGTGCCAAGAGATTTGCAATTATATAAAATATTATGCCAATACAATTGGATTGTAAGCGAAATCCTACATTAGTTATATTAAATCTGGTTGTAATAACACTTACCATTGCACATAAAAAAATCATTTTTGCCCTGAGCCATTTATAGGGCCAATCAATGAATTGGCTTGAAGCAGATTTGTCTGTAAATCTGGCAGTTTTTCGCCCGACAAACCGAACTTCCGCGTTCAGTTTGTCCAGTAATTATGTTCCTGTAATAGTTTTTCCTGTTTGAAGATAAGACAACAGGAGACAGTCTTCGCATTTTTTGAAGCGTGCTTCGCATGTCATTATTAACTGTATTTTCGTTACTCTGGTATTGGCACGAACTAATCACTTTTATAATTATCTAAAATATCCTTATTTCATTTCTATATTAAATAAATAAATAAATAGATTATAGCGTTGATAGCGATGCCAGATCGTGAAGGGTTTAGGTCAGAGGGTGTAATTTTTTAGGCAAGTTTCTTACAGTAACTTGTGCTAAATAAAATCTGTATTGTTGTGACGAATTCTATGTTTTTTGTCATTTTATAATTTATGCTACCACGTCATAATATTTAAATTATTTTTTATTAAAACTTGTAAGCAAAAAATTTGAATTTATAACAAATGAATTACTGATGAATATCATTTATATAATACAACAACATCAGAATGTTTAAATAACATTCAACAAATGATTCACACAATTTTAAAACAAACATTTGATTATTATTTTCAGATGGCAGCAACTATAGTGAAAGTAGCCAGCTAAGCGACATGCTTCCAGTGCATTCAGAATCCTGCTAGATCCCTTAATAACCTGAATTAATCTGTAACACCATGTTCCTGATTTATTTACTAGCGGTGCTCGGGTACTTGTGTGAAACCAGGGCTTTGGAAGGACCGAACGTTTGCACCAGACAAGTAACGTAAGTTTTTAGCATATATGACAACCCAAATTGTTATTCGTTAAGTTTACTTCATGCTTTAGCGGACTGACCATCGTTTTTGTTTAATTTGGCTAATTTAGAGTGTCCTTATTCAATCCTCTGATCTATATACAGGTCTGGCAAATTCAGGTTTTGGGTGCGGCAATTTAAGTCATAAAATAAAAAGACGACGATAAGGTTTCTCTGCTACACCTAGAGTGGACCGGCAGGAATTTACAATGGGGGCAACAATATTTCATTTAAAGTAAATGAGTAACCCAACTAATTAATTCTAATGTACTACCAGCTTATGTACGTTTGCGGTTTACATAAAAAGCAAAATTGTCATGGTACATGTGACCTTGATCACCTCGGTTTGGAAAGTTCATTCTTAATTATCAAAGACAATGAAATAGTTATCGAGGTGAAATTTACATTTTTTCTATATAAGTGTTTAGGTGGAACAATGGAATTATTGCACGAACTGAGTGACAATGTTTAGTAAATGTGAATGTATAAGGAGCAAAGTTCATATTATTGACGACTAATTAAGAGAAGGTATTAATGGGAGAAATGGTATTAGCATGGGTTCACAGACCCCAAACTAATCCCTCAGTACACTCATCAGGTTGAATCAAACATGGCTTACCACGTGGAAAAGTGACAACCAGATAATGTGGGTCTACAGTCTTATTAAAATGTGTATTATTCAACAAAATGAAGCCTTAGGATAATGATTAAAAAGTGATAAGAGAATTGCAGAATGTCAACGAATTCAAGAACAAATGCTTCTTATGTAGAAGAGCAATTGTACCATTTGTAACATTTTCAAGAAGACAATGATCCAATGCCTTTGAAGTGGCCATCTCAGTTTCCAGACTGGCATGGGAAAGGTGAGTCCTATATGGGATCCTTGATGTTAGGCCTTTGTGTTTATTTTAAATCCTTTACTCTGACTCACTAGATTAATAAATTCATTAAAGCAAAAAAGAAAGAGACTATATAGTACTGAATGCAAATCCCATGAATTGACTTCTGTATCAACTCTGATAGGAGCTTTTTTTTTGTTTCACTCCTCTAAAGGAACCCACAACAATCCAGTTCTTTGTTTTAACATATTTGTTTATTTATTGTTTAAAAACACGATAAGACGTTCGGGGAAGCATCGATGATAACCTTGGAAATTGCACACTGATTCATAAATGCGCTCATTAACCCGGACTTCTCGTATTCAGGAAGTGAATGCACCGCACATTACATACTTGAATGCTTTTAACATACCCAGATGCAATTACTAAACCGCATGAGTATATATTTATTGATAAACGATAATCGTGGGTTATTTTTGAATTGTTGATGGTCTGTTGTATTACTGATTATGTTAGTTTGGGATACATAGACTTATTATTCCAGGCGTTTGACTTCTTTTTTTTTCGTATTTAAAGCAATTTTTTTAGGCAGATTACACTTGTCGTCTTCATTTTGTTTTATTTCAAAAAATCGATTGCCTGGAATAAGTCAAAAATCCAAGTAATTTTTTTTTCAGTTATTCGTATTCCAATTAAACAGTTTATTGCACCAAATTAAAGTCATTTTCAATTTTTTGCAACTGCCTGGAATAATGCCTCAAATTTCTTTTATAGGCAAAAATGAGAAAATTTCTTACAGGCAGGCATCTAAATAACAAATAAAAAGCCGGTTGTATTATTTTTTCAATTACCTGGAAAAATGTCGTCATTTTGGCTTATACTTCCAGGAAGTTGGCACCTGGATTTAAATTTAAAAAAAAAATCATCTGCCTGAAATAAATAAAGATATTAATTCCAGGCACTGAAATACCGAAGGAAAGTCAATTTTTCTATAATATTTTTTAACTTTAATTGCCTAGACTGCACCAAAATGTACTTAAGTTTTTCTTATTTTTTTTGAATTTAACCATTTTTTTTCCAAACAATTGAATATGAATATTAAAAAACTATGCAAGTTTCTCGAAATTTATTAATTTATATTTATTTATTATCAACAGCCAAATAGCCAATTAGATACCGAAATTATCTATAACTAATAAATTCAAAATAATCAGAAGCACTAAGTAAACAATATAAAATCCTAAATAGCTCTTAGAAAATTATCTAAATACCTACTAACACAGGAACAAAAGTTGGAAACTATTTAAATCCTGCATCTGAGAAGCATACAACCTATCGTTTATAATTCTAGTAAAACTTTTTAAGCTTATCAAATCTATGTCCAAGTCACTAGCATAGCATGAATATTAAAAGAATTGCACATTTTATGTATTGGTGAGCTTTTAAAAATTATAAAAAAATAGCTTCGATGTTTGTTTCAAAATTTATAAATTACCCGTGGAAGTTGAGAAAAGGGTAAAAATTGGCACACAGCTTCCTCTAATAAAGTCGTTCAGCATCTTATTAATTCAGCATTGTTATTCAAAAATGTTCACATTTAATTTTTAAATTCCTAAAAAAAATCCCAAACATTCAGTCCTTTCAATTGCTTGACTGCAATTTCCCGTTAATTCTGGTCCCATTAAGTCTGGGGCTTAACTTCATGGTACGCAAACATGATTATTAAAGACTAAAACAAGCTATTGACAAAAGATCAACCCATCCTAGTTTTTTGTAAAATGAGACTTGGTCATTACCCAATTCTTACTTTAATTCCAGTCGCTATGGAACTAACTTTCAATATATCTATGATTTAATGAGGTTACCAGACAATTTTGTCTATAAATATTAATTTTCAGGTACACAGAAAAGGTGAGAGTGACCGAACAAGTGCCCCACCAGATTCGCGAGTTCGTCTGGTGCCTAAACTTCCCCCCGAGATGCTCGCGGTATAAAATCAAATTCGAGACCGTCGTCAAGGAACAGAATCTGGTGAGGACCAGACCGGAGGAGGAATGTTGCAATGGATACACGAAAAACGCCGCCGAGACTCAGTGTATCCCGGTTTGCTCAAAAACATGCTTGCACGGTAGCTGCGTCGCTCCAGAAACTTGCCAATGCGAGAGCGGATACGGCGGACCCAATTGTGATATATGTGAGTTTCATTTCGTTTACTCAATACATTTTTTTAAAGTGATTATAACAAGAGCAAGCAATTCTTACACACTGTTCTCGATCCTCAAGATAATCTTTTATTAAATCGAGGCATAATCTCCTTATTCCATAGCTACCTAGTTTTTTTAATAGAATATCATGCGAAACGGTGTCAAACGCTTTAGCTAATTCAGTAAAGATTGCAAGAGGTTTTTTATTTAAGACTATAAAGTTTGATACCTCAAAGAGTGCGTCTTCTGTTGACACTCCTTGTCGGATACCAAATTGATTGGATGATAAAATATTATTTTATCTACGTGTTTTGGGATTCTATCTCTAATACTATATGAGGAGTTCGCGTGCATCATCA
This sequence comes from Anthonomus grandis grandis, assembly GCF_022605725.1. Lineage (NCBI taxonomy): Eukaryota > Metazoa > Arthropoda > Insecta > Coleoptera > Curculionidae > Anthonomus > Anthonomus grandis. The sequence continues at coordinate 3,915,786 of NC_065560.1, forward strand.
GAAATATCCACTTTCAGAAAATTTTCAGGAAACACGAAAAACGCGCTATGTATTTATATATATTTAAAAATAGTAATATTTTAAAAAAATAGCTTTAATTAAGCGGGGTTGACCAATTTATTACCATACAAAGAAACAAAAAAAAATTATTAATTCGTCATTATTAGCAATCAAAGTTTGTATATATCCGTTTTTGCACACAAATGAGACATAGTAAGCAAAAATATATATTTATTTCTCTTTTAACAAACTGGATCAAGTTAATTAATTTGACAAAAGTAATAATTATATTAGGTTTTTGTACCACAAAAAATCCCTGTTTCGCCAATCATCCCCAAAATGCTCCATCAAATGATTTACACTTTTTTTCTGGTATGGAATTACTTAGTGGTAGCGTGCTAAGCTGTATGTTGACATCTCAATTTTAACAGTGGTTTTGTTGTGTTCATTCTCAATTTTCTTTAAGCGAAATCTTTTGAATTCTAAAATTCCCTTTATTTTTTTTACATACCTTTTCCAGTTCTTTAACATTATACATTTGCCAGTCAAGGCCTAGTGTTTTTACCAAAACCCACTTCCGAATATATTTTAACGTATTTTTTTTGTGTTGTAATGACTTATGAACTTAAAATACTAAAAGAACACTTTTATTTGACTGGTCTTACAGGAGTTAAAAGCGCGTGGAATCACAACTCAACGTCCAAATAACAACTACTAGAATAGATAATAAAAAGTGCAATAGAACAAGCACAACTTGTTTATCCCTTTCAGGGGTGTGTGTGTGTGGTTTCACTATGAAACCACCATATCAAAAGTCTTTATTTTGTCTCACAGTGGTTTTTAAGTAAAACCAACGACAGTATTAGCGGCATTTGTTATCGGCTCGTTGAATTAAACGTTTTCAAGGCATTCTATCGATTCAATTTGATGTTACCGTTCTTCAAATATTTCCGTCAGGTGGTTTTTTGCAGAAGTAACCAATTTCGCCGGTGTTTTTTTATTATTGTAAATTGGCATAAAATTAAGCGGTAAGTACAATATGATTAGTAGGTGTGTAGCATTACGGTTATGTTTAGAGCGATATATGTCAAATGTCTGCAAAAGTAAGATTAGTAAAAACGTTTCTTGTTATGGTTTCGCGGTGAAACCAGTATGAGTTATCTAGTATGATCATAGAATTTGATAATATATTTTGTAATTAGTGTTATTTAGTTTTGATTTGATTTACAGTTTTAATTTTTATAAATTTTATAAATCCTACTAATTTCCTTAGTCTTATACTTTAGTCGGTATAAGACTAAGGAAATATAAAAATTTAAACTTTCAAAATCTTGTTTTGGCGTAATAAACCAGTAACATAATTTAGGCGACCTTTTGTTCTAGGTATGAATCGATTTTTCCTTGACAAGTTATCTTCAGATGAATGTTACGACCTACTAGATGGAGTTCCGAGTGGAGATGAATCAGAGTGTGAGATAGGAGAACTGTCCGATATAGAGGATGAAGATATAGTTCAGCAAGTTTTATTAGACCTAGATACGAATAATGAGCTACGTCAAAGTGATTCTGAGCCTGAACTAGAACTAAATGTAAATGAAACCATCTCGAACACCATTTTAGAAAATAATGAGTTTAGTGACGAAGACAATCTACCCCTTGCAGTTTGGGCAAATCTCGCAAAATGGAACAAAACTGACTTCAGAAGTGCAAGCAAATTTTGAAGAAGTGGTTGGTCCTAAAAATTTGCCGAGTTTTTTTTGTTACTTTTTAATATGACTGAGGAAATTGTCTTTCAAACAAATTTATATTCCGTTTAAAAGGGTGATCAATTTGCGCCTACGAATTTCAGTGAAATTACACATTTTATTGCAATAAATATGCTTATGGGCATAAAACAGGTGCCAAGTTATAGAGATTGTTGGTCATCATATCCACAGTTGAGAGATGAGTATATTAGTAACATAATGAGCCTAAATAGATTTAGTTCACTTCTATCCCATCTCCACCTAAACGACAACTCTGGCATGCCGGTAAAAGGGCAACAGCAATACGATAAGTTATATAAAATTCGACCATTTATAAGCAAGTTACGAGAAAACTATCAGAAATACTACGGTCCGTCGATGGAACAGGCAATTGACGAAACAATGGTCAAATTTAAAGGCCGTGTTTTGTTCAAACATTATTTGCCTCTAAAACCCACAAAAAGGGGATATAAAATTTGGTCCAGAGCTGACATATCGGGATATCTCTGTGATTTTGAGATATATACTGGTAAAGATGGAGAAAGAGTTGAAAAAAATGTAGGAGCAACTATTGTCAAAAAACTTACAGAGCCCCTTATTGGTAAAAACTATCATGTTTATTTTGATAATTATTTTACCTCCGTAAAACTGCTTGAAGATTTAGCAGAAAATAATATATTTTCAGGTGGAACAATTAGAGCCAATAGAAAAGGCCTACCTGAGTTACTTCAAGATAATGTTCTATCTAGGGGACAAAGTGATTGGGCAATAAATGGCCGCAACATCTCTTGCGTAAAATGGAAGGATAAACGGGTTGTACAAATCGTATCTACAATTCACGATCCTTCAAAAACTGTTCAAGTTAACAGAAGGGAAAAAGATGGCAGTGTTAAGGAAATATTTTGTCCAGAGCCTATCAAGGAATACAGACGTTGTATGGGTTGTGTTGATCGAGCGGATATGCTAAAATATTGCTACAGTATTGACAGAAAATCAAGAAAATGGTGGCATAGACTGTTTTGGCACTTCATTGATGTTTCTGTGGTAAACTCGTATATTTTATTTCGAAGCTCACCCAATGCGGAAAAACTAACTATGAAGTTATTTCGCCTTAGAATAATTTCTGGGCTTATCGGCGCGACTAAAAAAGGCACTCCTGGCAAAAAAAGCGTCATAAAAGAAAATAGGTACAAGCCGTACGTACCGCCTGAGGTAAAAAAAAAGTAATGCTCTTCATATGCCTGTCCAAGGAGGATCTAGACGTTGCAGTAATGCCACATCGAACTAAATGGGCCTGCAATACTTGTAATGTTGGCTTATGTCTCAATTCGGATAAAAACTGTTTTATTACCTACCATACCATATAAATTTAAGACTTTGTTTTCGGAACGAGTTTATGTTGTGTCTCACAGTGGTTACCAGATAAAACCATGTCCTGCAGGATACTTGTAAATAAATTAAGGAAAAAAAATAAAGTTAAGTCATAAGTTAGACTATAAAGTTTTTATTTATTAATAAAAATTTTTTGATTAAAGACTTTTTCTTGTATGTGCCTGAAAGGGTTATTTGAATATATCCGCTTTTGTTATCAAAATTTGGATATATCCGGTTTTGCTCCAAATGTCGAAGTTTACTTAACGTTTTATTGGGATTTATTCGGTTTTGCTTCCAAACAAATATATGAACCCATAGAAATGATAACAAAGAACCAAAAACCGTCAAAAAACGATTTTCGGTGAAAAGTTGTTGTATCCGGTTTTGCACCTAAGCTCCTCATATAAACTAATCAGATATGTGCTTATCTCCATGGTAAAAAATTCATTTTTCTTTAGCTCAATTGAGGCGATATATTGTAATGTAATGACCCAAATATTTGCATGAATAATTTTGCTAAAACCGTGAGAACTATATTTGAAAATTGTACCACCTTTAAAACTATCAAATGAGGAGCAATCAGACAAAAACCGATAAATCCATTTTTTGGCTAAAACGAGTTTACCATTGAATCTTATTACATTCGGTCCGATACATCGACTGGCCATATCAGATTCAACGAAAACCCGTTATATCCTATTTAAAATCGGCACCAAAGGCAACCAAATCAAGCAAAACACGTTAAATCCATGAAAAAAGATATTTTTACCCTGTTTCATGCAAAATACTCAAAATATGGCTCGAATAATAAATATTATTCACGGGTTACATTAGGTTTCTTGTCAAGACTAGTTTAGCGAGGAGAACTTTTTTTACCTAAGATCGGTTTGTTCGTCAGTATTTCAAGGATTCTATTTCAAGGAACGTTGTGGTAGCAACATTACTGATTTTGGTATCAGTATTGTCGCATAAGTTTAGTCTTCGTTGCTTGTTTAATAGGACGGGCGTTTAATAAAGTATTTACTTAGGTTCGGTAGTTAGTTTTAGTATTTTACTAGTTAAATTTACCATGGAAAGAAAAAGCAGACCTGACCTGGTACCTAAACTTATTATGCGAGCCCAACGAAATCAATGCTAAAGAAAATGAGAATTTCATTGTGACTGTCTAGAGGATGACGCCGGAATGCTGATTTAAAGCTTGTTGTTAAATTTAAAAGGACTGTATTAGGATATCATTTATTTTTCTTTGTTAAACATTATCAGGGTAGTAGCATTTGTTTTTGTTTATTTAACATTTTCTAAAATTACGGAAAAACATTTTCGTTAAATATGTTTGACTGCGCAATGTGTTTCTTTTTTTTTTAAATAGTTTTTAGAAGATAATATAAAAAATCTACGTTTGATTAGACTTATTTTGGTTAGTACTGGGCAAGCAAAAGTAGACAAATCTGTTTCATTCAAGCAAAAACCGATAAATCCATTTTTTAAATTGCAATAACTTTTTTATAAATAAACTAAAAAACTTAAATTTTTCTATTATAAAATGTTTATTATAGCACCTACCCAAAGCAAATTTAAATTACCAAAAAAACAGTTTGGATTTAACACCATCGGTTTTTCGCGAATATATCTATTGTTTTAAATGGATTTATCGGCTTTTGTCTGATTGCTCTTCAAATACGCTCGTAAAACAAAAGGATGGATTTCCTCTGGGATCATCAATTCCATTAAAAATCGCGATAAACTAAGGAGGCTGACCCTGAAACATCCTTTAAATTTTCAAACGCAAAAGACTTACAGACTCTACAGAAATGTTCTCACTAAATTAATTAAAAGAGCTAAATATTTATTTTTTAAAAACAAATTAAATACAAACATAAACGATAGCAAAAAAAAATATGGGAAACCATCAGGAAAGTAACCAACGAAACCGTAAATAAAAATGTAATTTTAAACTTTATATTTGAAAATGGTAAGGAAGTAACTGAAAAAAACAAAATATCTCGAACATTTTTTGACTATTACTATAATATCGGGAAAAAACGTTAGTGGAAAAATACCTAAAAATAAATATGTGTTTAGTAAGCCTACTCCTTGTAATTTAGCGAGTTTCTCAAAAGTCACGGTAAATGAATTGATAATGCAAATAAATTCTCTTAAAAGCAAAATGAAGCCTTTACTACACATTATAAATCTAGTACTAAAAACAGGCATTTACCCAAATATTCTGAGAAACTCCATAGTAACTCACATATTTAAGTCTGGTGACAGCCAGTGCATTGAAAACTATCGGCCTATTGCAATAACGAGTACCATGAATAAATTACTTGCAAAGTGCTTTAAAATGAAATTGAAAAAACATTTAGAAAATAACAAATTATTGTCAGATTCTCAATTCGGTTTTCGAAGTAAAATGAGCACTGAAGATGCAATTCAACAATTAACAGAGCGAATATTGAATGGCTTTTATGAGGGTTATAAGAGAATCTCACAAGAGCCTTTGACACTGTGCATATCACTTTCTCTTGCAAATACTGTAAAAATTAATAATCACGTTGGAGAGATGGGTAAAGTTGAACTCTTATTTTTGATCTATATAAACAACCTTACATTAATTTTACCTGAAATAAATTGTTCTATTATTTGTTATGCTGATAATACAGTAATTCTAGTAAAAGCAAAATGGTGGTCAGAAAAGCAAAAGCTAGCTGAAAAATATATCGCATTAATAAAACTTTGGACGGATCAGCATCCTCTAACTCTAAATAGTAATAAAACCCACTTTATAAATTTCTCGATTTACATATAACAGTAATCAACAAGAAGAACCTGTGGAACTAACAATACATACTTATCCTTGTTTTGCAAGTCAGATGGAAAATTGTACTTGTGATTTTAAGATTTCTTCAGTTTCGTACACAAAATACCTCGGCACATTGATTACATAACTAAAAAAATAAAGAAAACAATTTATAAGTGTTATCAACTACGCGAATTTATGCCTCGTAAGTTATTGAAAATGGTCTATCAGGCTCTGGTTGAATCCATACTAAATTATGGTGTAAGAATTTGGGGTAGTGCATGTAGCACAATATTAGCAAACTGGTTCTCAAAAAATATATACTAAAAATAATAAATAAAAAACCAAAAAGATACCCAACAGTTAATTTGTTTTTGGAAAGTGGTGCTCTCACTGTAAGAGAACTTTACCTGAAGAGCACCCTGAACTTAATGAAGAATAAAAACATTTACGAAGATTCTACACCAACGCCCTATATTACTAGATCTGTTACGAGAGAACGTGCTTTTTTTGACTGAGGTAGATTTTACAATTTGTGGGGCCAAGAATCTTGAGTTTTATACCACACGCTTTTAAGGCTATAAGAAAAAAACTGTTTAATATACGCATAACCGAATGGATCAGGTGTAACTATGAAAATGTTTCGTTAAAGCTTCCTCTTCTAACGTAAACAAATGTTATAATTACATAGTAGAGTTTGTCTAGCTAAGGAAAGGTACACCATCTGTTTCAAAGCTGCGCCAAGTTTTGTCCCCAAATAACGCGCGATTAGCGACAGTAGCGCGCCTTTTTTTAATTTAATTTAAAGGCACAGAACACAAATATAAGAATTAACGCAGCGGCACTGTTTATATGCAAATCGGGGCGATCGATACCGTTGCTTTGGCAGCGGCGTAAACAAATTTACTGCGCAACCGAGCCGAACAACACGTGCTGTACCTTTCCTTAGCTGGACAAAGTCTATATAAGTTAATTTAATTTGGTTTTTATAACAACTCTCAAATTTATTGTTAAATTATTGTTGTATTCTGAAATACTATGTCCCGACAAGTCACTTGTGACTTAGGGCACAAACACTAACCTTGTAACAATACTGTACAATTTTAAGTAATATATTTTGAATTTCGGCAGTAAAAAAACTAATAATCAACTTTGTATCCAGCTTGTCCTAAGAACTTATGGGGTCGCGAGTGCCAAAACGAATGCGAATGCGAGAACAACTCGACCTGCGACCCGTTCAACGGTCATTGCACGTGCAGTCGCGGTTGGATCGGCGACTTTTGCCAAAAACGTTGTCCCAAGGACCGATACGGGCAAAATTGCGAGGAGGAATGCCGGTGCGATCGCGGGGAGTGCGATCACATCTCCGGCAAATGTAAATGTCACTCGGGATACACCGGACCTTTGTAAGATTCTTTTTTTTTATTTTCTGTTTAAATACTAGAATGTTTTTTTGGGAGGAAAGAGAATTATTTTGGGAACATATGTTCAAAAGGTCAAAATAAGATAAATTAAATCATATTTTTTAATCCGCTTCTCAGCCGTTTCTCAAGTTTTTTTATTTTAAAAGCAACACACAACAAAATTCCACTAATTTAAAATGTTTTCGAAAATACCTCAACCAACTTCAAGGCAAGTTGCAGCACGTTTGTTAAGCACGTTTAATTGCTTGAGGTTTCTTTTTAATAATATTTGAAGCATTCAAAATTTGATTGTGGAGTCCTTCTACTACGGTTTCTACTGGCGTTTCTTACACTAGAGCTTTCATCCAGGCTATTTAACCAATGTTAAAAAAATAACATTTTTTCCAAATATCCTAAAACATGCCACTGTTATTTAAACACTATCCTAAAACATGCCACAAATATTTAAAACTCTACTGCCTATGTTCTTAAAAATACTTGAAAAATGCTTGGCTATCAGAATTGCCCAATTTTTTGAATCAACAACCTTTTCACCGATAGGCAGTTTGGCTTTCGAGTAAACCTGAGTACATCAATGGGAATACTAGATCTTTCAAATTATCTCTATGATTCCTTTGAGAGAGGTGATTCTGTGGCTGCTGGCTTTTACGACCTTAGTAAGGCCTTTGATTGTATTTCCCATGACATCCTCATCAAGAAACTGCCTCATTATTGCTTTGACACAAAAATTGTCTCTCTCATAAAAAGTGACCTCAGTCAACGGTTCCAGAGAGTACGTGTTCGGAGGAGAGGCGATTGGGGATTGGGGTGCCACCGGGATCGGTCCTTGGACCACTGTTGTTTCTGATTTATATCAATGACTTACCCTGAACCGCCCCTGGCTGGCACTTTGTCCTTTTCGCTGATGATACCACAATTGCCTGCCCTGCTGGGAGTAGAGCAAAGGCTGAAGGTATGATGAGGGAGGCATTATCAAGAGCTGAGCAACGGTTCTCTTGTAATAAACTTTTTCTAAATTCCTGCAAAACTCGGGAAATTACCTTTTCTTGTCGTGTTAGGTATACAGAGGGCACTGGAAAAAATGTTAAATTTCTTGACGTGCACCAGATATTAGGCATATTTAGGATTCTGGCAAACGGTGTTTCACCAACCGACACTTAAGCAGGCCTACTATTCCTTATGTCACCGCCATCTCACATACGCGATTGTTGTGTGGGGACCACACTCCGGCGGCTTCTAGGGTGTTGTATTTGCAACGCAAAGCGGTTAAGATTGTGTCGGGTCTTGCTTATCAGGCTGACTGCAGGCCTGCTTTTATTGCCCTAGGGATTTTGATTTTTCCTTCGGACTTTATCCTTGAAAGTCTCCTATGTATTAGAATCCATACTTTCCAATACCAGACTCATGAACAACAGGTACATTCTCATAATACCAGAAACAAACAAGATCTTGTTCCGAGTTACCAGCGCTTGGAGAGAATCAGGAATGGTCCTAGGTGTCTGGCAGTGCGGTTCTATAATCGGCTGCCTGAAGCTATTAGAGTCTTTTGAGTTATTTAAAAGGGACATTAAGTCTCTTTTCAGTCAGTAAAGCGTTCTACAGCCTGGACGAGTTTTTAAAACACGAATTTTAACTATTATGTACCATTGCAATTTAAAAATTATTTCATTAATTGTTACATTTATTGCACCTAATTTTTATTTAGTCTATTCTTTAAAAAAATTAATTCTCAATTAATGTTTTGATTCTTTTACTATTAGTATGTGTATGTCTGTTACTGCAATGTCCTTGTATTTTATTGTAAGAGTGATACTAATCATTACCCTAGTTTTTAAGTTAGTTAAAGATGCTTAAATTTAATTTCTTACATAAGTAAGTGTTTTTTTTTGAACTGTGAACATTTATGAGCAATAAATAAATAAATAAATAAATCCACCCCCAGAGGTAATAGTCTAGTGGATTTAAGTCTGTTGACCTCGGTGCCCAAACTTGAGGTCCTCCTCTGCCAATCCAACGTTCAGGAAAACGATTGTCTAAGAAACTACGCACTCGGCGACTAAAATGAGGCGGGACTCCGTCGTGCTGAAAATACATTCGGTGTCGAACAATTAGCAGAACATCATCCAACATGCTTATTAAATGGTCTTCCAAAAAGCGTAAATATCCTTCTCCAGTAAGACGCTCATCTACTACAAAAGGACCAAACAACTGGTCTTCCAGCATTCCACACCACACGTTAACACTGAATCGACGTTGCAAGTTTCGTTCAAACGTGGCATGAGGATTTTCGTCTGACCACCGATGTTCATTGTGTCGGTTATTAATTCCATTGCGGATAAAATGAGTTACATCGCTAAATAAAATGTATTTATGTAGGCCTCGATTTTGTTGGATCCATTCGCAAAATTGAACCCTTAAGCCATAATCACCCTCTTAAAGATGTTGAACCGGTTGAATATAGAAAGGCTTAAAACCGTTTTTCCTCTCCAAACGTCCACATGTGGTGCTAATCGAGGTTCTTTTGTAATCCGCCTCGTACTAACACCCGCGTTCTCTTCAGCCATATACAGAACATTTTCTTCGTTCTCCACATTTAGTCCCGCCTCTCGTTCAGAATTAATTCTTACGCTTGGAAACATTCCTGTGTCCTGAGCATTGATTAAGAATTCTTCGATTTGGAAAACGACGTCGGTATTCATCAACAGCACGTAATGCTCTACCATTACAGAAACCATACACGAACATCATGCAACAGCAGGGTGAATGTGTAAGGCATTACGTAATGGAAACTTTGCTCTTTTCAAATTGAAACGCTCAAAATCAATAAAAATTACAACAATGCTTGTCAACACTACCAGTCAATTAAAATAGGTATTAACAAACAATGATGAAATACCTGCAACGTGAGTTGGATATACAGAGAACGTAATTATTCCAAAAATGTACAAAAAAAAATTTGGAGCCGATTATTTCAGAACCGGTTAAGAATCGGATTAAAACATATGGAATAAGATAAATTAACATCATATTTTGACCCTCTGAATATGTCCCTTTCCTTCCGAAACGCCCTGTATAGCTTCACGACTAAAATTGCATGTTGCAGGTGTGACGAGCCGTGTCCAATCGGGACGCACGGCGACAATTGCAAGTCAAAGTGTCCCTGTCAGAACGGTGGTACCTGTGACTCGGTGACGGGCAGTTGCTACTGTAAGAAGGGATGGACGGGACAGGTGTGCGCCAATCGGTGTCCCTTCGGGTTTTGGGGCACGAATTGTTCGGAAAAGTGCGACTGTTATAACGGCGCCTCCTGTCATCATATCAATGGCACTTGCGAATGTCAGCCCGGATTTACTGGAGATCGCGTAAGTAGAATCTCCACGTTTGGTAATACGGTTTTCAGGTGATTGAGCGATTAGATTTTTTTATTGGTTTGTTTAGGAAGATTAATTATGTTATATTAAAACAAGAAAATGCATGGATGAGGCATTTTTAACCGGAAATAAAAAACCGAAAAATTTATGTTGCATATGGACGAGGATTTTCCAGAAATATTAAAAATTTTTGGGGAATTTTACGTAATTTTGCCAATTTTCTGGGATCAAGGGTAGTTTTTTATCTTTTCCAGGAATTTCACGTTAATTTTATACGTCGTCCAGAATTTTTTTTTCAACTCAACTGAAACTGCCTGGAAAAAAGACTTTAAGTAAATTCTATATTGTTGTGACGAATTCATAATGAGTTACTTATTTTATTTGGTATTACGTCACTTATAATAAAATCAATTTAGAAAATACTATCTCACAAATTAAGGCCAAAGTGTGCAGGGGAACACCGCAAGGGGGCGTACTGTCACCGCTGCTGTGGAACCTTGTATCGGACAGCTTGCTGACACGACTGGAGAGGCAGCTTATCCTCGCTATAGGATATGCTGACGATATAGTCATCCTTACACGAAGGGGTAGTCAGGCTCATGTATTCGAAAAAATGCAAAGAGCCCTGACTACTGTCGAGCACTGGTGTGAGGAAGAACAACTAAGGGTAAATCCCACAAAAACTACTCTGGTTTCCTTTACCAAAAGAAGGAAACTAGAGCCCATTAGAAACATAAAATTTTATGGAGAAAATCTGCGACTTGAAGACGAGGTCAAAAATCTAGGTATAACCCTGGATAAAAAAACTCAGCTTCAAGAATCATGCAATCCAGGCTACAAATAAAGCCACGTAAACTCTTATGTACTGTAAGAGAATGTTCGGTAGATCATGGGGACTGTCACCAAAAATGGTACATTGGATGTACACGACAATGGTTAGACCCATCATTACATACGCAGCACCTATATGGTGGCATGCGGCAGAAAAGAGGACTGTAATACAGATACTCAACAAAACACAACGAATAGCATGTCTGGGCATAACAGGAGCGATGTCAACAACGCCGACTGCTGCCCTAGAGAACCTGATAGGACTAAGCCCGCTACACTTAGTGGTACGGGCTGAAGCTATATCGGGGGCGAAAAGACTGCTTTCAAATGGCGCAACAATCCTATCGAAAGATGGGCACAATGCCTTATTTGACAAGATACAGGACCTTGGGCGCCTGGCCCTAAGAACAGACAGAACCAAGGTCACATACCTAGACAAACCTTTTGTCATCAAAGAGAAAAGGGGACCACTGGACGCAGAAGCGGACAGGCTCAGGCAAAGAGGTTACTCAGTATGGCACACGGCAACCAAACGATCCAAGATCGGGGTAGCTGTGGGCATGGTGGAGGACGAACAACAGGGCAGACAACTCATGCTAAACCTGGGCTTGGAAACAACAAATTTACAGGCAAGCATAATAGGAATACAAATCTGTGTCCAACTGATGAGAGAAGGGCTGTCAAGAGGCAAAACCTTCGCAATTTTCACAGGAGACCAGGCTGCAACACTTGCACTACAACAGTTCGAGACTAAGTCAAGGACTGTGCAAAGCTGCTGGGAGGATCTCAGGAACCTCGCCGAAGCGCAAAATAGGCCAGAGATAATCCTAGCAGAGAATATGGGCAACAATAAGGCTGCAAGAAGGGCTATCCAACTTGCAACTCAGGGAGCCAGCAACAGCCTGGTAGGCCCTGAACCAACATGTTATGTCAGCGATAAGACCTGGAAGAGGGAAATCGGCAACTGGCTAACAAACCAGAACAAATTCTACTGGGAACAGCTGCCAAAGATGGAACAATCGAAGCAACTTATAGGCAGCCCACCCTTCAAGAAGGGTGAGAACATACTGGTCCTCTCCAGACAACAACTGCGAAGGGTCGCGGGGCTATTTACAGGCCATGCACCCAGCAGGAAACACCTGCATACGCTAGGGAAATCAGTTACCTCGCTATGTAGGGGATGCAATGAGGAGGACGAAACAACTCTTCACATACTGTGCTTCTGTGAAGCATTTAATCAAACCAGGGCAACATTCCTGGGGGAAGAGAAACCCTCACCAGAGGGTATAAGAAATCTACCACTGGGCACAATCCTGGACTTCCTTGAAGCTACAGAATTGAACCTGTGGGACTAAACATATGGGACACAATAGGACTGCTTCTTAGCAGACCGCAGTGTAGGGAGCCACAAGGCACCACCCAGCGGTGGAGTTTTAGTCAACTCCACAAATTGAAAAAAAGAAGAAAATAAACTTATTCACGTATTTAAAAGAAATGTCTTCAAATTTTTAACGATACCTTTCGTTATATTTAACCTAATTTATGTTTAATTTAAAATACAATAATTTTACTTGAGGTATAATAGATTTTTTCATATACCCATTGTTATATAGCAATAATAAATCGCAGAGAGAAATTATCAAGTGCGGAGAGGCACAAGGCTCAATGTTGGGCCCTTTGTTTTTGTTATTTATAATAATGATCTGTCCAACTTTGAGAATGATTCTAGATTTATTCTTTTTGCTGATGCTACAACTAACGTTATAGAGCATCACCCTACAGATCTTTAAGTTCTGCATCCTTTGGATGTGACACAGGAATCTATTGAACTGGTTAGGTCCAAAACTCAAAATCTTAACTTCACCTTTTGTCAAAGTAATAATAATAATAATAACTTTTATTTGCATCAGCAAAAAAATTTGCATCAGATATATAGTTTTTCTTAACAAATGCTTTACCTACTGAATGCAAAATGGAGCTAGAAAGCAATAAAAATTGTTCAGCACCTAATAAAATACTTAAAATTACTTGGGGGTTGTTATCAATATTCAATCAAGAAAATTTAAGAAAACTTATACAAAAATCATTTTTTTCTTTGATAATTTTATACACTAATAGGCACATATTAAGTGAATCCCTTAAAAAAAGCTAATTTAAAACTCTTGTGTTATCTAATTATACATAGTGTCACTCCGTTTATGGTTTTTCTTTGGATTTGGAGAGCAAGAATCACATACAGAAGGTACAGAATGCTTGCTTAAGGTTTATCACTGGTTTGCGCAAATTTGATCATATTTCACACTTATACAGGGTGCGGCATAATTGTCTCCCTGTTTTTAAGGCTTAATAAAAGAAATGTTATTTGAAATACAAAGATTTGATTTTTTTATTTTAAAAGTACAACCAAAACATTTTTGTCCTATATGGTTTTGAAGAGAATATCTGGCAAGTGCCGTCCACTCTTATCGAAGCACTGGTGCAAGCGACTTCTGAAGATTCGCATAACTCTTGCAACCATTTCTTGGGGTATTCTACGAATTTCCAGGCGGATTGCATCTTTTAGTTGTCTAATAGTCGTTGGACGATGTTTGAAGACTTCACCCCACAGAAAGAAGTCGCAGGGCGTTAGGTCGGGCGAGCATGCAGGCCAAGAAATATCGCCTCTCGGGGAGAGCAAACGTCCGGGGAACATTTCTCTCAATACTTGCATTGAAGCTCGAAATGTGTGAGCTGTTGCCCCATCTTGCTGAAACCAGGCATCTTGCACATTGAGTTCTGAATTGACAGTAACAGCGTAATTTTCTTCTTCAAAGAAGTAAGGGCCGATTATCCCCATTTCAGACACGGCGCACCAGACTGTCACTTTCTCACTATGTAGAGGCTTCTCGTGTATTTCTCTCGGATTATCAACGGCCCAATACCGAAAGTTTTACTTGTTTACTCAGCCAGACAAGTAAAAATGTGCCTCGTCACTAAAAAAAAACTGCGCCCTGAGGTAAATTTTGAAGCATAATTTCACATGCAGCACGTCGTTTGTTCCGATCACGTTCTGATAATTCCTGTGCCAGAACCATCTTGTATGGATGAAAACGAAGATCCTTGTGAAGAATTCTTCGCACAGTGCGGTCAGTCATAAACGAAGGGCAGCTGCGTGTCTCCGTGCAGAACGTCTAGGTGACCGTAAAAATGGGCGTCTCACAGTCTCGATGTTTCCGGGTGTCCGTGGCCGTCCACCTCCTTTTTTGATAACAGATCCAGTTTCTCTAAAGTTCTTGACCCACAACACAATTGATTTTCGGTCCGGGACTCCTTCATTTCGCGGAATTTGGAACTTGCGCAGCAATAACTGACCGATTTTCGCGGAGGTACACTTCCACGGCGAATGCGCGCTGTGCGTTGGTCCACATGACTAAAACATGTTTAAACAAAACTGTTTCCCATACGGCTCTTCTCTTAGTAGGGGTGATAAGATCAGTTCCTTCTTGGGATCAGGTGCACCTGCTCCAGTTCCGGCTGTGAACCTAGCTCCGTTAATCAGGTGCAGGTACACCGGGCTGAAGCAAGATTCGAACTATGCTTTTTATTTTTATGACCCTCTCCTATTTACTGTTCCCACCTTTTAGTGTTATAGTTAAAATTAATAAAAATAAAAGATTTTTAAATAATATTCACACAAGTTAGGTATTATTATTATTAACAAAAATTTTACATTCTAAATTCTATGTCTATGATTTCTTTGTTCAATTATAATTAATCATCCTGTTAGTCCTGTTAGGTAGGTATATGTAATGTAATATGTATGAATTTATGAAAGCAAATAGCAAAAGCAAATAGCAAATCAAATACCCCTTTTAAGAATTTAAATGAATATTATTACTATGATACTATGTACTTATACTTATTATACTATAATAACTTATATATTTCTGCTTGGCTTTGGTATTGATATCCCGATAGGATCAAACCATTGAAATTGTATGTTTGGCTGTTCTATTCGACAATCTGCGGTTAGATAGCGGCAACTGCACTGTAATCTTTTATGTAGGTGCACGCCGGATTCGTTTCGAACCGGTTCAAGATCTGACGTTACACTAACAAATCCTTAGTGCACCTACACCTGGGTATTATAGGTTTTGGGATCAGGTGCACCGCTCCGAAATGGCGAACTAGGTCCAAAAGAGCAGGTGTAGGTCTTTTATACCATCACTAGCTCTTAGTGGCGGTACCCCCACTATTCTGCGACGCCGCACGGCATTACGAGGGAAGGTTAAAAATAGGGAGTCAGTTATGCCGCACCCTGTATAAGAATGATAGTAGAATTTTGCACATTTCTTGTTTCTTATTAAAGATGCTAAATAATCCGTCTCCTCCCAATTCAATAAAAGAGCGTTTAGTATTTCGAAATACCATTCACAATGTTAATAATTAGAAATGTAAAGAAGTTTACTATGCCGCTGCATACCACTGCATTCTTCCGGCGATACTTTTCATATAACGCTGTGGAGCAATGCAATTCAATACCGGAATGTTATGTTACTTTAAGCCCTAAAAATTTTAAGAGGAAGTACAAGACTTATTTAATTAAAGTAACCAAATTTAATAATAATACTAACATTTCTTTAACCTTAAGATTATTGGAATATTTGCATATATACATTTTTTTTGTGTAATAGAAGAATCAATTAAATAACGGTGTAGTAATTTGGGGTAAAATGTATATATTTCTTATTTGAGTTTAGCTAATAGATATATCTAAAATATTATTATAATGTTTATGTCTGGTTCAGTTGAGTAGCTTTAAGCTAGACTTGCGCCCCCACTTAAACTGCATTAAAACAGAAATGAGGTATTGTATGAGCATATTTAAATTTTTGTTTTAATAAAACTCATTATTTATTTATTTATTTGATTTGATATGACCCTTTACTGTTTGAGAGATTGATGCTTTCAATTCATTTACACTTTTTACCGATCTGGACTAAAAAAATATTAACTGTTCACACTATTACCGATTCTATTCGATATAGTATAGAATCTCCAGGTTGTGCAATATAGTGCTATTTTTTATAGTGCTTGGATGTGTGCCCGGACGGCAAGTGGGGCAAAGACTGTAAAGAAAACTGCACGTGTCAAAACGGCGCCACGTGTTCTAACAAAGACGGTTCTTGCACGTGCTCCAAAGGCTGGACAGGAAAATCGTGCGCCGACAGATCATGTCCAGAAGGTCTGTGGGGACCCGATTGTCAGAATTCCTGCGTGTGCTCTGAAAATACCATTTTGTAAGTAATATTGTTTTGTCACTTAAAAAACAACATCAATGTAACGGCATTCGAATGTGTGTCAGATGTCACGCTTGGACTGGGGTTTGTGACTGTAAACCGGGCTGGTCGAACGAGGATTGTTCCAGGCCGTGTCCCTACTTGAGCTACGGAAAGAAATGCCTGGAAACGTGTAAATGTCAAAACAACGCTCAGTGTTCCCCGATTAACGGCACGTGCCTCTGTGGTCCGGGATTCACCGGCAAAGAGTGCGAGCAAAAGTGTCCGGTGGGGGCTTTCGGCGAGGATTGCGCCCATAAATGTGACTGTAAGTATCGTAATGTGTTTACCGTTTGTTTATATAAGT
Organism: Anthonomus grandis grandis; assembly: GCF_022605725.1. Lineage (NCBI taxonomy): Eukaryota > Metazoa > Arthropoda > Insecta > Coleoptera > Curculionidae > Anthonomus > Anthonomus grandis. The sequence goes on from NC_065560.1 coordinate 3,932,956, forward strand.
TGTGCCAGTATTTCGACTTAAATTATTCCGGAAGATATGCGCTAGAGCATTCCACTATAGGATTTAGGGTGCCGAATCTTTATTGGTTGATTTGAATAAATCTTTATGGCCCCGAACTAAGATCTGTCAAACAACACGATTTCGTAGCATATACGTTTGACCCAAATGTAATAAGTGATTTCTTCGTTAGTGTATTTAATAAGTCAAATAATTGCATTGAGAAAAGAAATTTTTAATAATAATAATAATAATAAATATTTTTTATTTGCAAACTCATCATATTTTTAGTTAATATTTATAACTCGTGTATTCTCGTATCTGAATTTCCAGACTCCTGAAAAGTAAAAACTAAAAACGAGCCCACAAACCTTTCAGAATTAAGACCCATATCCATTTTATCACCCTGCTCGAAAATATTTGAAAAAATCTTAACCGCTAGAATAATAGAACACCTGAATAAACACAATGTCCTTCCCTTGAGACAATCGGGATTTAGAAAAGGCTACAGTTGCTATACAGCATTGTTGGACGTGGTTGATTCAATAATGTCAAATATAGAGACTCTGGAAACTCATGTGTTTTGATATTGTTAGACTACACAAGAGCGTTTGATAAAGTAAACCACCAGGTCCTGTTCGCTTTGCTATTGCATAATGGATTTTCACAGAGTGCTGTCGATCTAATTAAAAGCTATTTATCTAATAGGGTTCAATATGTAGAAACTGATAAGGGATGTTCGGACAGAGGGTCGCTTCACTGTGGTGTTCCACAGGGCTCCGGGCTATCCCCGTTACTATTCTGCATATACACTTGTTATCTCACACATGCCCTTGAACACTGTATTGACTATAGTTTTGCTGATGATAAACAATTATTATACTCTGTCACACCTAATAGCATAGCACAAACTCAACTTAACATAAGTAAAGATTTGAATCAACTAGTTCGAAACTCAGGAAAACACCACTTAAAATTAAACCCTTTAAAAACTAAAATACTTGCTTTTGGAAAACAAAAAATTGACTTAGAAAACCAACTTAAAATTAATTTAAATAACTCAGAGCTTACCTTTAAAAAAAAGTCTAGGAATTTGGGGGTAATTTTAGATACAGATTTAAGATTCAGCGAACATGTATCTGCGTCTGTACAGAGGGCTTATGCAAATTTAAAGCAAATTTAATTTGTTATATCCACATAGGCATGCACTAAGTCAAAAACTAGAATTAGCATTGTCAGATGCTCTTGTGTTAAGTCACTTTAATTATTGTGACGCATTGTATGGTCCATGCCTAACCAAATAGGATAGGGACAGGATACAGAGAGTTCAGAGGTCGTGTTTGCGGTTTGCATTTGGCATAAGGAAGTTTGAGCCAGTAATTCACAAACTCAAAACTTGCAATTGGTTGGATATGGAAAATCGCCGTACATTTCACTCCGCTGTCTTATTCCATAGAATAATATTTAATAAAAGTCCACCATATTTGTACAACAAAATAAAGTTTAGAACAGATGTTTACTTAAACCTAAGGTATAGGGGCTTAATATCTCCTCCTTTCCATAAGACTGCCTTGTTTGCAAAATCTTTCTCTTATAATGTTTACCTATTATATTCCTCTCGAAATGAAAATACTCACGCCAACAAAATTCAAATATCTATATAAAAATAACTTGCTGACACACCACTAAGTCTTGTTGTTGTTTTTTGTTTATCTTTTTTTTTTTTGTTCATACGGTATAGTGTACTTGTGTTTTGGGTACTTACAAACGTCTACTATAAGTATAAGAACTAGGGATTATTAGAATTTTTTAGGTAAAAACAGTGTTGTAATTTACTTGTGTTGAAATTATAAAACTACATACTACTTATGATTTGCTATTGTGCTAACATTGAATCTATATATTAATTTAATATTCTTTGTTATTAGTTACAGTTACAAAATTTTTACGGAGTTTATTCAATATCAGTTTTACTGCCTTAAACTCCATTTTGCAGTAATACATTTATCATGTATGAAGAATGTTTACCAATAATTCATTGTAAACTTGTACTATTACTGGCAAATAAATTTATTTATTATTATTATTATTATTATTATAACTAAATTAAAAAAATACACATTTATTATTTTATCCAAATAACAGGCCAACAAATTCAGAATTCTGCCAAGGCAGATTCTGGTCTTTAACATTGTGGCTAAAACTTAAAAAACCAACTAAAAAAAAATTTAGAAACGCTTGTAACAGTTTAATTATACACACCTACCCAAAAAATTTAGAACATTAACATAGTACCTCTCACAAAAAAAACACGCACATTAGTTACCCACACTAAACATAGATTTTTAGTTTTCAACCATTTTACAGTATTTTACGCAGATAGCTGCTGACTCATCAGACGCACCATCAATCCTTTGATAAAAGTCTGAACAGACACCAAACCCAACTCAAAATTTATGCCCAAAGAGTTCATCTGATATGCAAAATTATAGGAAAAGGACCTTTTAAATAATTGAGTTTTATGTCTTGGAATATGAATTGTGTTTCTTCTTAAAAGCCCAAACGGTGAACATCATTTCTAAAAGTAATCGTAAGGTGGACTACGGTATTTAAGAATTTTATTAAAAAAAAGTAAGTGAATGAGCAACCCTACGATTTTGCATATTTAACCACCCCAGCTCGGAAAGTCTATGGGAAACGCGATTACGTCTGCGTATGCCAAAAATTAGGCGAATACATGAGTTCTGAAGCTTTTGCAATCGGCACCTGTCATTATAGTCCAGGCACCAACCGTAAACAACATCGCAATAATTGCATTGTGACAGCACTAAAGATTCACACAACATTTTTTTAATATCTTCACTTAGATAATGCCTGATAAGCAAAATACCCTTTTTTTAGAACATTAGAAACGTGTTGATGAAATCGCAAATCACTATCCACTATTAAGCCCAAACTTTTGCAATTATCTACAACAGGAATATTAGCATCACCCATCTTAATATTAATAGTGTTGCTGTTTTTAAAGTATGGTTAATTTTTTGCTTATTACCAATAAACATTATAGACGACTTAGAAGGATTTAATTTTAGAAAATGTTTTGACGCAATATCGCATATGGCTTGTAAGTCTTGATTAATCTTCTGGCAGAAAAGAGTAATACGAGGTCTGGCTATTAAATAACGAGACTGGTTACGAAAAAGGGTTTTATTATAAAAATTATTATACATTCGAATGCTTCCCTTCAATATACTCGCGACACATCTTTCCATACGTTTTTTCTTGATTGATCGAAGCAGTGCTGGAAGTCTTCTTTGGTGAGGGCCTTTAGGAGCTCTGCCGTTTTTTGCTTTACCGCCTCCATCGACTCAAATCGGGTCCCTTTCAAAGCAGATTTTATCTTCGGAAACAAAAAATAGTCGCACGGGGCCAAAACTGGCGAATACGGCGCGCGTGTTCGAGCACTGGAGTGCGCTTACCGGCCAAATACTAGGGATGATACAAAATATTAGGAACAGTTCTTTTGGAACAGTTCCAAAGGAGTAACGGCTGTAACAGGTATTAATTTAAAATTTAAGAAAATACTAGTTCCAAGATATCAACTGTTCCGCAGTAATAGAATATAACAGATTACAGACGGAACAGTGGGAATAGCAAAAGAGAGAGAACAGAATAGCGAAGGAAACTGCCTTTTGGCGTTCCTTTTTTATTCGTCCTATGATACGATAATGCGACGAAACACGAAACTCAAAACGGGGATTGGCCGGATTGGGGATTTATTTAGACGAGTAGACGAAAGATGGAACCGTTGGTGTTTGGCGTATTGATCGATTTTAGCATCGGCATCATTCTTTTACACCGCAAAATCCAAAACTTTATTAATTTTTCATAACCGTTCCGTTTCCCCTTAAAGTAGGTATTAAATTAAATTTTATATCGTATTTTAAGTTGTTTTAACGATCTCGGTTGGAACTGTTATTAAGTAACAGGTATTTGGAACGTCTTTCCGGAATAGGAACAGGAACGTAACGGAACAGTTCCAAAAAAAAACTAGTCTGTACCATCCCTACCAAATACTGCTTCACTGATAGCGCGTTATGGGCAGGTGCGTTGTCCTGGTGCAAAATCCACGAGTTATTTTTCCACAACTCGGGCCGTTTCTTACGAACTCGTTCTCGCAGTGTTGCCAAAACTGACAAATAGTAAGTCTGGTTGACAGTCTGACCCTCTGGAACCCATTCAGCCATCACGATACCGTTAATGTCGAAAAAAACGATTGACATTGCCTTGAATTTTGAATTGGACATTCTTGTTTTTTTATTCTGGGCGATTTAGGCGTCTTCCAATGCATCGATTGCCGCTTGGTTTCAACATCGTATTGAAAAATCCACGTTTCGTCGCAAGTAATAATGTTTTTCATCAGTCCGGGATCGTCTTCTAACCTTTCAAGGAAATCTGAGCACACCTGTTGACGCAAGAGCTTTTGGTCAGGAATCAGGTTTTTTGGCACCAACTTCGCACAGACTTTTGTCATATGTAATTCCCCGTGTAAAATTTTTCTAACCGTTTCTTTATCGGCATTTACAGCCTCGGCAATCATCCGGGTGCTCATTCGACGATCTGCACGCATAAATTGGTTGATTTTGGTCACTGTTTCCGGGGTTGAAACAGTGACAGGACGACCTGAGCGCTGGTCATCTCGGCCCTCACTAAAGCGCTTACACCACTCAAAAACACGCGCACGAGAGAGAGAATTTTCCCCATATAGGCCTCTTGCAACAATTTATAGCACTCGGAGTTTTTTTCAATTTAACGAGAAATTTAAGATTGATGCGTTACTCTTGTTTTTCGTCACACATGGTTTTCGACACGAGAAAAAAACACGTTTGTTTTAAACCGCTACTGCACGAATACTATAATAGTGACGAAAACGTGTTTTGGTACGTGCATAGACAAGATATCTACCCGTCTAGGGCGCCCTCTAGGCACGCAGTCTCGTTATTTAATAGCCAGACCTCGTACAACTGAGCATCGTCAGTTTTTTAAATAAAAATAAAATCTAAAAGTATAAAGAATAAGGGTCCTAAAATACCACCCTGAGGCACGCCATTATCAACTTCCAAAGGTTCAGATACATTTTATTTGTATAACAAGTTTAGTAATATTAGTTTTGACTTTTCCTTTGTTGATCAATATTCAGTAAAAAATATAATTAACGCCATTAAATCTAATGCTGCAGGACCGGACAATATTACTCTTTCAATGGTAAAAATATATTTACCTAATATCATTAACCCTATTACTAATATAATAAATAGTTGTTTGTTAACGGAATATTTCCCTAAAGCATGGAGGGAGTCGCCTATCTTTCATATTCCTAAAGTTTCCAATCCTTAGAGTCCAGTCAGTTCATTGAAGTCCTGGAAAGAGTGGTCTATATACAGTTTGCTATTTACCTGACATCCAACAATATACTTCCTCCTTAGCAGTCGGGATTTAGACAGCACAACTAGTGCACTTTTAAATATTACTGATGATATAATTTAAGCGCTTGACAAGAAACTTTCTGTTATTAAGGCGTCTCTTGATAACTCAAAGGATTTTGATGTAATAGACTATGACTTAATTATTTTCAAACTGAAGTATTATGGGTGCAACGATATAGTTTTATTATTTTTTAAACATATCTGTGGAATACACAAAGAGTACGCATATATGCCAATTGTTCTGAGTCAAAACTTATAGTACCACGGGTACCTCAAGATCTATCCTTGGGCCTCTTTTATTTCTTGTTTGACACGTCAGACCTACCAAAGGTTTTAAATTTATCAGAATTTAACGATCTACTTAAAGGAGCATAACTTAGTCATTAATCTAGTCAAAACTAAAATGATACTATTTTCAAATAAAAAAGTTCGTAAAAATATTGTTTCATCCGTTAAAATTCAACCAAATAACACATCAATTCCTTTTTCTGATAATATGAAGGTCCTTGGATTGACTTTAGATAGCTCTTTGCGGTTCAGAGAACATATCAGTATTCTGCTAAAAAGGTGCTATTTGAGAATGCGTATGTTAATGCTAACACATTAATTTTAAATTATAAGACTAGGAAAAAACTTACTGAAGCTTTTGTTTTATCCATTATCCAATATTGTTTATTAGTTTATTTTCCCTGTTTAGATCAACAGGCCCAGTACCGTTTAGAACGTGTTCAAAACACCTGTTGCCGATTTATTTTTAATTTAAGAAGGTTTGATCATGGCTCTCAAGATATTTATAATTTAAAATGGCACAGACTATTGTATTTATTTATTGTCTACATTTCTATACCCGAAGCCCCAAATATCTGTATGAGAAACTTTTACCTAGAAATCGAGTAAATAGTCGAGAAATATTAGACATAATACCCTCACTATGCCACACCATTCAAGTGCTCTGTTTACCCGTTCTTTTACGTACAATATTGTTCTTTTTTATAATAGTTAAAAACCTATGTTTAATGACAGTTGGTATACATTTAAAAGAAATTTTAGAAGAATCAATGGGAAGAGTTATCCTGTTTATGGTTTATTGGGGGACTGCTAGTATGGAAGTTGATAGTGAACTATAATGTATAAGTATAGTTGCAATTATTATTTATTTATTTTTTTTCATGAAGGTTAAGAGTAGCTAATCTTCGCCTTTGTAAGCAAATAGGCAGCATTATTGTAACATTTGCTGAATAAAGACATTTTATTATTATTATATTTCTTATATTTTGCATAAAGTGTCAATGTTTAATTTTGTTTAGGTAAAAACGGAGCGACTTGTTCGGCCGAAACAGGTCAGTGTCATTGTCCGGCCGGTTGGCAGGGACAACAGTGCGACCGTCCGTGCGGCGTCAACAATTTCGGTACGCAATGTAAAGGCATTTGTAATTGCAGGAATGGAGCTTCATGTAACCCAGTAAACGGTTAGAGACGCTTTTATTTTACTAATTTTTCTAATTGCGTATATATAATGTTCAATTGTAGTCATAGTTTTAAAGCATCTGAATAAATAATGTTGATTTTGCATGAAATCCTATCGTTGACGTGCATGTTTGTGTGTCATGTAGGAACTTGTACCTGCGGCGCGGGCTTTACCGGGCCCCTGTGCGAAAACAAATGCCAGACCGGATATTTCGGGGTTAATTGCGAACAGGTATGCCAGTGTCAAGAGGGGACGAATCTGGGATGCGATCCGGTCACCGGCCAATGTATTTGTAAACCCGAGTGGAAAGGTATTGTATTTCTTTGTTTGTTTATTTTTAATGCATTTAGAGTATCCTTAAACTTGTTTGTCAAGGTAGTCAATATTATTAGATTAAAAAGTCTTTGGTAGTGCTTCACTTTAGTAGGTTGATACGCAATAAATGTATATAGTGAAACTCATCTTTCAGGGTCATATCGTCGGTGAAGTTCTAATACCTCGTAACTCACAATTTTTGCGAAAGTAGAGTTTTTATGGTTAGTTTAAGGTCCATCACGCATCAATATAGAAATCAAATATCTCGTGGGCGAAAAAAAAATTTCGCTCTAATAAAAGAATTTAAATACCACTTTTTAGAATTCCTTCCAAAGTACCCCTTCTATTAAAACAAGAAACAGTTCTGGATATTATGGATTTAAATTTAGGTCCTTTGCTATTTTAGACTGCTTTTCTCTAATTCTTATTTTTTTCATAATCTTTTCCTTTATTTGCAGTGACGAATGTACACCCCTTGACATTTGAAGTCTTTATATTATTACATTCCCCACAGATTATCTGAAGAGTACAAACGGGACTGAATAGAATTTCAAATAAAATTTAGTTGCTCTATATATGGACTGCTTAAAAACCAACAAAATTATCATCAGCCTGTGGTCTCACAAGTTAAACAAAAACATTCTGATCATGGTATTTGTTAAATGTTTCAGGCAGTAAATATGTTTATTTATTGTTTTTAAAAAGTTGCTCTACATATGAGCTATAGTGTCTATGAGTCATTTATTCTTAATTTATGTAAATATTTATTAAAATTACCATGACCCACTAAAAATCTGAAGAAAGGTGTTGTCAAATATCTTGGTATATAAGTTACATTTGGAAACCACACTATAACTGCTAAGGGACGCTTTTATTAAAGTGTATGTACACTACCATTCAAAAGTATTTGCTCACCATGTATTCTTTTTAATATTTTAAATTACAGTGGCGACCAGCAAATTAAAAACGATACAATTTTTAATATTTTATGCTAAAATCATACGGTATATTTTCTATTTGCACATAAATGTTTTTATCACTTCATGTTAAGCTTGCACATGTATAAATATTTGGATTTGAAACAGGTTTGGAATCTGATATTTTAACAATTTAGAAATACCTTGGACAGCTAAATAAAAACGATTCATCTTTTGTTTTTTTTATCAATTTTTGTCGAATATGAATGTGTAGCATTTATTTATCATTTAGTTGGTGTCTCACTTAAGTAATACAAGGTCAATATAAAACAAACGTTATGGGTAAAAAAAAGAGTTGTGACCCTGAAAAAAGACAAGTAATTTTAAATTTGATTCAAGAAGGGCATTCATACAGTAAAGTTGCAGCAATGCTAAAATGTTCCAAATTTATGGTTCATAATGCTATTAAACATTATAAAACTCACGGCACGGTTAGAAATGTACCTAGGAAGAAAAGGCCTAGAATAACAACCGCAAGAGAGGATAAAATTATGGTACGTTTAGCAAAAAAGTCGCCCCATTTAACAGCAGTAGATATCAGACGTGAAATGTATGCACAAAACGATCCGAAGCCATCAGTAAGAACAATTCGCCGCCGACTTAATGAGTTTCAACTATTTGGAAGAGTTTCCCGAAAGAAGCCACTTGTCTCAAAGAAGAATCGTAAACTCCGATTGCAGTTCGCACGCGATCATTTGAGTTGGACCCTTACCCAATGGAAAAATATACTTTGGTCGGATGAAACAAAACTTAATCACATCGGATCGGATGGTCGTACTTACGTACGAAGACCACCTGGTGAGGAATTAAATCCAAGATTCACAAAATTAACTGTTAAACATGGAGGTGGTTCAATCATGATGTGGGGCTGCATGTCATGGTATGGAGTTGGACCAATTTATAAAATAGATGGAATTATGGATCAGGAGAAATACAAATCTATATTAGAAAATGTGATGCTTCCATATGCAGAAGAAAAATTACCTATTACCTGGAAATTTCAACAGGATAATGACCCCAAGCATACAGCACGTTCAGTAAAAAGGTGGTTTGAACAAAACGTCGTTGATGTAATTGAATGGCCCTCGTGTAGTCCAGACCTCAACCCCATAGAGAATCTGTGGAATGATCTTAAAAGAATAATTCAGCCAAAGCAATTTAAAAACATGGACGAACTAGTGAAAGGTGTTCAAGAAACTTGGTATTCCATCCCAATTACTCGCTGTTAAACTTTAATAGAATCTATGCAAAGAAGATGTCTAGCAATAAAAGAAGCTAAAGGATATCCTACCAAATACTGATTTTTTTTGGTGTAAAATTAAAATATTGAATTCGTTTTTAATTTGTTGTCCATTAATTTTGTAAACATTTTTTTTTTCCCTAGATTTTTGAATAGATTACTATTGATTTATGGTAGAATGTGTTTAATATGTCTAACCCTTATAAATAAATATCATTCGTAAAACTGCATAAAATGGTTTTCCAAAAAAATTAAATTTTGTGTCGTTTTTAATTAGCTGGCCGCCACTGTACATACAAACATTTTATCTTTATACCTATATTTAGATTGTATCTCTTTTGTAAATTGCATATATGCTTAAACAGCATACCTATCAATTATGGTTCGTTGAAAAACACTGAGTATTTAAAAATAGTCTTGCAAATAACAATGTAGTGAAAATATGCACTTCTTCTAAAAAACTAATCTGTTTACAGCTCGTTTCCGATGAAATTTGAAAATTTAAAGGTGTCTTCAAGAATTGATTTTGTGTAACATTGGTAAATAATTACAATTTTAAGTGACAATGTACTTCCTTCTGGTACTCGAATAATTAGGGAAAACTTCATTTTTCAACAAGACAATGACCCCAAGCACACGTCGAAATTGTGCAAGCAATATTTAGGTCAATTACAAAGGCAACATCTTCTGAAAGAAAGTTATGGTATGGCCCACAATCACCGGACCTCAATACATTAGAACTCAAAATATTCAGTTGCCAATAAGAAGCATTTTATTTTGTTTCTTACAGACTCTCCAGTGAGAAACATATCGATATCTTCATTTTTAGTATATGGATTTTAATAATTTTTTTAAAAAATCCTTGAAGTGTCTTTAGAGCATCCAGAAATCAATAATTATAAAATTTTATCTACTTGAACTCAAGATATTCAATCGCCAATAAGAGGCAATTTATTTTGTTTCTTACAGGCTCTCCAGTGAGAAAAATATCAATATCTTAATTTTTAGTATATGGATATAATTAATTGTTTCAAAAAATATTTAAAAGATTCTTAGAGTATCTAGAAATTAATAATTATAAAATTCTACCCACTAGAACTCAAGATATTTAGTTTCCAATAAAAGACAATTTCTTACAGGCACTCCAGTGAGAAAAGTGTCAATATCTTGATTTTTAGTTTATTGATTTATTAATTTTTATAGCACATACTTGAGAAATCCTTAGAGTCTCCATAAATTAATAATTATAAAATTGTACCCACTAGAGCTCAAGGTACTCAGTTGCCAAGAAAAGATACATTATTTTATTTCTTACAGGTACTTCTTTGAGAAAAATGTTAATATCTTGATTTTTTATGTATTGATTTTAATAATTTTTTAAGCACATACTATGAAAGTCCTTAGAGTCTTTAGAAATCAATAATTATAAAATTGCACCGACTAGAGCTCAAGATATTCAGTTGACAATAAGAAACGAATTATTTTATTTCTTACAGGCATTCTTGTAAGAAAAATGTCAATATCTTGATTTTTTGTGTATTGATTTGAATAATTTTGTTAGTCCATACTTAAGGAATCCCTAGAGTATTGAGAAATCAATAATTATAAAATTGTATCTATTAGAAGATACTTAAAGAGCCCTCGGAGTGTTTGGAATCAATAATTACAATATTTTAACCATTAGAACTCAAGATATTCAGTTGCCGATAAGAAACAAATTATTTTATTTCTTAGAAATCCTCGAATGAGAAAAATGTCAATATCTTGATTTTTAGTGTATGTTTCCATGCATATAAAGAGAAAAAAATGGGCTTTGTTAGGTTTTTGAAATTGACAAGAGAGTGACGATTTATAGGTATGAAATAAGATGAAGAAGGAAAGAAATGCCATAAAGGGATCAAGTGAGCAAGACAAAGAGAAGTGCTAGGAACTCATTTCTGATATTCATTTCTGAGTTTTAATTTGTGGGTAAAATAAGGAAATTTCAAAACTTGCCTGAAAAAAAATAAGAAATTTCTTTAGCTACTTGGAAAAAAGAGGAAAAATCCAAGACTTCCCTGGAAAAAGCAATGAAGTTCAATTTCCTAAATAAAGTAGAGAATTTTAAAATATGCCTGAAAAGAAAATATTTCGAATTACTGTGGGATGAACTGGATAGACAAGTGCGAAAATCATGCCCCACATCAAAAGAAGACTTGTGGAGGATCATCCAAGAAGAGTGGCACAACATACCTCAGGAAACTACCGAAACTCTGTGAAGCTGTTATTAAAAATCAAGGCGGACATGTAGATGAATCCAAAATTTGATTTTATTAAATTTAATTAATTGAAAAATGTATTGTTTATATTCATTTTGTTATAAATAAACCGTTTCATAAGAATAACTGATGGGTTTATTATTTTTAGTTATAACTTTAAAACAGTCATATGTGGGCAAATACTTTTGAGCGGTAGTGTATTTGACATATTTGCTGAATATGCAAGATATTTTCTTTTTCAAGTTTCTGAATACCTCTTTCGGTTAATTGGAACTATATCACCAAAGTGTACTTTGGAAAGAATCCTTTCTGCCTTAATTGCTTCCTGGGCCTCTTTATCTGCCAATTCATTTCCTAGCAATCCTGTGTGTCCTTTTAACCAAATGAATGCTACCTTAGTATTATGTTTATCAAGATTACTGATTCAGTGGTTGTAAAACTGATTGTGAGTCAGAAAGTATTAAAAAATTGCTACATATTTTAGGAGTAATGTGCGAAACGAAATGTCCGGAGGGCAAATGGGGCGAAAACTGCGACAAAGAGTGCATCTGTCAGAATAACAGTAGCTGCGAACCGGATACCGGTAAATGTTACTGTGCTCGCGGTTGGCACGGGGAAAACTGCACGAAACCGTGCGACAAAGGCTGGTACGGTATCGGGTGTCAACAGAAATGCCCGGAAATGTCCGTGGGGAACAGGACGTGCGACCACGTGACCGGCGAGTACGTTTGCTCGCCCGGATATATCGGATTAACGTGCGAACATCCCTGTCCGATTCACAGTTTCGGCAAGAACTGCGCCCAGACGTGCACGTGCAAAAACGGCGGGACCTGTCATCACGTCACTGGTAAGAGATTTATATTAGAAGGGAGACTTAAATAACGGATTTCTCTAATCCAGATGCGAAGTATATACAGTAAAAAGGTCGACTCGATTTCTGTGGTCTCAGATAAACTACATGAATGACGAGTGTTCTGACCGCATGGTTGTTATTATTTAACTCGCTTTTCAATTAAACGCTTTCGATTTAGGGCCAAATTATGGACCGGCTGGTAAAGTGTCTGGAAAAGTTATCCTGCTGGTAACGTTAAAAATTGAATTATGAACTTCTTGTTTGTCTTACCAGCAGGATAATTCTTACTTACCAGTAGAATAAGTTAACAACAGGAAAAAGCAGCATATAAAAGGTTTACCAGGAAATTTATAACCTCACATTTTTCCAAGAGTAGGAGCTTGAATAGTTTTGCAAGAAGTTTGTGTATAATATTCTAAATTTTGTTCTTAATCTCTCTGAGTATTTTGTTATTTTTCATTTGGTTATCTATTTCCCTTTGTTTAATATGATAATGCCCAACTTAAGGTTACACCCTTCCCTCACCTGCTCCTCTTTGCTGGCTATGCCACTGTTATGTGACTAAGAAATGAAAAGAAAACATACATCTAAGGAATCCCATATAGAAACATCAAATTTGAGCCACCATATTTAAATACCAGCCACCAGTTTTAAATATTTCCTGTTTGTTCTTGGTTACTTTTTTTCTTAGATTTTTTTATACTCATACTTTGTTCGAAGATTATTCAGGGTTCGAACCACCCCCTGACACAGGGTTTTTTACATTAAACTCTGCTGTCAATTTTTTCCCAGACCTAATCTTTTTCTTTCCAAGATCTTGCATCAGTCTTTTATGATTCAATATTGACTTACTAAATTCCAGAGCAAAATAACTTCTTTTTCAGAAAAGTTTACCGACCTCTTTCCTTATTAGGTTATTGAAACATCCTCTGAAAAAATAATGTAAAAAAAATGATTAAAATTCTACAAAACTCACTGCACAGTATACAGTTTCTAAAATGCTGCATACTGTGATTCACTGACAAATGTCTGGTGGGATGCTTTCAAACAATTAGCAAAAATGCAAATATCTAATAATACTAGTAATAACAGAAAGAATATCGGATTTGGCACAAAACAAGTATACAAGTACCTATAACTATTATCACAAGTTAAACACCAAACACTTCCATTATTTTTGTTTATTTTCTCAGGACCGGGTATTCGTAACCCTAATCTTTCTTTTTTTTTTCTTAACATTATTGTACCGGCCACAACAATTATGTTATTGCCAAACTGTAAACCTTCTGCTAGTTAACAACATGTTAAAATTAGGTTCCTAATTCCTCCTACAGCTTTTGGTAGGTTTATAATTTATCTGTCTGATAACACACAGGAACTTTACCAGCTGGTTCGTGATTTGGCCCTTAAACTATGTAAGTAAAGCAGGTCTAACCTTACATATTCCAATACTATAGATAATAAACAATAGTTAAAAAAAAAAAAAAAAACACGTTTTTATTGCTATTGGAACTAAAAAGTAAAAAATCATTTTCAATTATCAAGAATTTTTATTACAGCAGTAGAAGGTCCGGCAATAAATCCTAATTAATTACCTCAAATAAAAATCATAGTTATAGGTAATATTTTACGTTCTGCTATGTAGCAGCTGGTCACTTTGTTACACTTTACACTGATTTTAACTCATACTGTCTCTATTTATTAGTTTATTTTTGTTTAACCACCTGGTTAGTTATTAATAACATTATAGGATAACTGGGATACCATAATTTGGATCGTAGCTTTTTTAAATTTTAATTTAATTAATTACAAAGAAATCTTGTAATAATATAATAGTAACGTACCTAAAAATACTTTTGAGAACCATTGCTTAATTTAATAAATTGTTCTCTTGAAACTGATGAAATTCCTGAACTACTAAAATTATCAACAGTTATTCCGATACTAAAAGTAAATGTTTCTAATTTAGTTAATGACCTACGACTATTAGATATTTCATGTGCGTTAGACAAAATATTGTGTATACACAGCTCGTTAACTATCTTAATGTTAATGGCTTTCAATTCAACTTTAGAGAAAAACTTAACTGCGAACCAGCTGTTCAGGGTAATTTAGCCACCGGTGCTATTTTCTTGGATTTAAGAAGAGCTTTTAAAACCATCAAGTATATAGTGGTTTAGTATGTGTTTAAAAGATAGAAAACCCGTATTAAAAATTAATGACGCCCTATCAGAACCAGTAATAAATGAATTTGGCATTCCGTGAGGTAGTGCATTAGGACCATTGCTATTTGTGATATATATTAATGATCTGATTGAATATATTACAGGATGCACAACTTATCTTTTTTTGCAGATGATGCTTTATTTTATTTTACTAATTCAAACAAGGGGGAGGGTATCTAATACTAGTGTGTTTGCTTGGTATCTGGTTTAATATAATTTGTACCTGGAATAGATCAAAATCTCAGTGTGACTGAAAGTCATTAATTAAATTTAGGCGAATGCCAATGTCTTCCTGGCTGGGTGGGATTAAACTGCACGGTCCCATGCGAATCCGGTCGATTCGGGATGAATTGCAGCCAACACTGTAAATGTCAAAACGGAGGCGAGTGCAGACGGAACGACGGAGAGTGCAGATGTAAACCCGGCTGGATCGGTACCCATTGCACAGAAAGTAAGTTCACTCATTTATTTATTTATTATCAACAGTCCAATTACAGGAATGTATGAAGGAAAATATGTACTAAATATACTAACAATTAAACATAACACTACAGAAAAAAAGAATTAAATGTATTGGCCTGAGTCTGAGAAGCATAAAGTTTATCGTCAATATTATTGGTAAATTTATTTAAATCTAAAAGGTCTAAATCTGAATCACATGCATAGATATTAAAATGCTTGCACATTTTGTAACTGGGTGAGCTTTAATTATTATTACATTTTATTTGATTAGTTATAGGGTAGCTTAAAACAAACGTCTTTCTTTGTTTGGTATTTCTAACATTTACAAAGAACGGCAACATTGCACGAATTACAGGAATATATCTTGGAATATCCTTGAAGCTTCTTTGTTATTAGAGATTTTTACATGAATGTGTGTCTTATATTTTTTAGTGATAATGATTATTTCATGTAATAACCAAGAAATATTACACAATTTTCAGTACATCTTTGTACACTATTTAAGAACTTTTTATTATATTTAATAATATGCTTAAAGTTATTATTGTTTGCGCGATTTTTTGTTTTTGTTGCAGATTCATAATGTTAGCCTGACATTCTTTAATTTATTCATCTGTGGATATTTTCTACTCTTTAAGTCATTTGTGTTTATTGTAGTAGGATTTATTTTATTTGCTTAGTGTGACGATGCCTTTGTCGTCGAAATACGAAATCGTAACCAGTAATTTATTACACAACACATTGAAGCTGTTTTGTCCCTTTTTTCTTACAGTTTGTCCCGAAGGATATTACGGTGACCATTGTATGCAAGTGTGCCAATGCGAAAACGACAACTTCCTCTGTCACCCGTCCGAGGGCTGCATATGCAAAAACGGATTTGCCGGAGAAAACTGCGCCGAATCGAACCTGTTGCGTTTGCAAAACAAAGAGGAAACGAACAACGTGGGCGTCGTGATTGCCGTAATCATGGTGTGCTCCGTGTTCGTCGCGGTGGTCGTACTGCTGATTTTCTATTACAAAAGGCGGGTGTCCAATTTGAAAACCGAAATCGCCCACGTGCAGTATATCGCCGATCCGTCAGGATTTACAGGGGGTAAGTTTTAGCCTGAATCCACATTGATATGTACACTACAGCTCAAAAGTATTTGCCCACATATGACTGTTTTAAAGTTATAACTAAAAATAATAAACCCATCAGTTATTCTTATGAAACGGTGTATTTATAACAAAATGAATGTAAACAATACATTTTTCAATTAATTAAATTTAAGGAAATCAAATATTGGATTCATCTACATGTCCGCCTCGATTTTTAATAACAGCTTCACAGAGTTTCGGTAGTCTTCTAATTATTTGTCCAAAGTTTCCTGAGGTATCTTGTGCCACTCTTCTTGGATGATCCTCCACACTTCATTCGAATAGTACCTTTAATTTTACCACCTACAGTAAATATTATATTTATATTTTTAGCGTATCCTATAAAATACGATATAATCAAATTAAGGGTTAAGACATTCATTTTTTTGTAATCTCTATTGCCGGATCAAGTCGCAATTGTAGATCTTGGTTTTGGTATTTATTTATTTATTTATTTACAAGGCTCTCCTACAGATAAACTAAGCAATCCAACAACAGGAAAGCACAAAGTATCTTATGAATTTAAATACAAGTAAGCGCTTTGCCAAACATTACATTTTCACCAAACCTAACAAATACACCAAGCAATATAAACCTAACTAACTTATTTAATAGTATCTCTTATAAACAATAAAGAAGCATATATACATATGAATAATGACAATAGGGAAAAAAAGGACAATATTTATCGTTCTTTACGAAATTAGATAGACTTTTTTAAGTGTCGCTTAAATGAAGCCATACTGGAGAAAAATATATCATTATTCAAATTAGTTTCTTGAAAATTATTAAAACTACGGACGCATCTGAACAATAGAGAGTTAAACAAATAGTTTGAAGAATATCTTGAGATGCTAAAGGTCGATCTATTACGCAAAATATAAGGATTAACGTTGATATGTAAATTTTCCAGACAGAAAGGGCAGTCTATTAAATTATTAATAATTTTATAAATCAATATTAAATCAAAATTGTTTCTACGACTCTCTAAGGGCTTCATACCATAAAATTTTAAGTTATCATAGTAAGTAAAAAAATGTCTCTGTCTATTAAAGCGAAAATTTACTATATTTACAAACTTTCGTTGAACTCTTTCAATTTGGTCAATATATTTGTGATACATCGGATTCCAAGCCACTGTCGCATATTCTATAGTAGATATAACGAAGGCATTATATAATAATATTAATGATGATTGATTACTAAAACCCTTTGTAATTCAAGTTATAAAACCTAGATTTTTTAGAGCTTTCTGAACAATGTTTTCTATATGAACGTCGAAGAGCAGTCTGGAATCCAACGTCACACCTAAATCCTTAATAAACTCCACATACTTCAGGATAGTGCCCCCGAGATAGACATCACATTTGTTTTGTGTCTGAGATAGTTTTCTGCTAAAAAGTATAGAATGACATTTTTCTGGATTAATAAATAATTTATTTAAGGTACAGTACCTTTCAACATTTGCAAGATCAGATTGCAGGGCACGAAAATCTGATAGCTTCTTAATTGTTGTAAAGATTTTTAGGTCATCTGCATATGCAAGATATCTACAGGTAGAGAAACATTGACCAATGCCATTTAAAAAAATTGAGAACAAAAGCGGTCCCAAATGAGAACCTAGAGTACCGCACTCTTGAAGTTACGGTTGTACAAGAAGAATTTACTCCATTTACGACAACGTACTAAGAGCGATTTGTTAGATAACTTTTAATGAGTTTGAGCAGGGCCCCGTGCACACCGAAATTCTCCAACTTCACGAAAAGTGTAGGATGATGTACCTTATCAAAAGCCTTGGAAAAGTCGATGTTCACGGCACAAGTTTCCAGACCACTATCCATACTTTCGTTTATACTCTGAATAAATGGTATTAAGTTGGTTATTACCGATCTTTTTTGGAAAAAGCCATGTTGGTTAACATCAATAGCTTCTTTGACCCTAAAGAATAATTGTTTTACCAGCAAAGATTCAAAAAGTTTACCAAAGTGACTAAGTAGGGACATAGGCCTGTAATTCCGTACATAAGTTTTTTTCTCCAGATTTAAATACTGGCACAATTTGAGCTGTTTTCCAAATATTAGGAAAAATGCCGCTGGGTAAACATTGATTATACAAAATATGCAAAGGCTCGCACCAGCTAGGACAAGACTTCAAAAAAAATGAAGGAAAACCGTCTGGGCCAGGTCCCTTTTTAGGATCCATAGATATAAGTGCGGATTTAATGTCATTTATATCAATATTGTCAGCTACAAAACATTCTTGACATTGACTAGGTGATTAACTAGGCATTGACTAGGGAATTAAAGTTGTATCAGAAGGTTCAAATACTCCACTAAAATACTTAGAAAAGAGTTCACTAATGTCAACACAATTCGAAGCTTCCTGATCATTAAATCTCATTTTTATTGGTAAGCTTTTAGTGTTTTTTTTGTTGTGAAAAAATGACCAGAAATATTTAACGTCTTTGACAATGTTTATTTCTGTTTTATAAATATAATCTTTGTAATCATTGCGTATATTAATCTTTACTGTTTTGCGTAAATTTGAAAAGTTGTCGTAATCAGATTGTTGCTTCGGTACGGTTTCCACATTTTATGTGCCTTTAATTTATTTTTAATTAGATTTATTGTGTGTTTGGAAAACCATAGAGGGTATTGTCCCTTATTGATCTTAATTCTAGGGATGTGGTTAATAACAATGTTATCTAAAACTGTATAAAAACATGCAATGTTAATATTTACATCTTTAGATAAAAATAATTTGTCCCAATGAGTAGAAATAATAATTTCATTGATAGTGTCGTAATTGGCATTATTAAATTTTAACTTGGTATATGAATTACTAATAATGTTTTTCTCCGTCATTAAATTAACATTTATATCCAAAGATATGTGATGGCTATCTTAGGCACAAATGGATCCATACTTTTAAGTAATAAACAAATTATGCCCTAGATTTTTCTCTACATGTATGTTTTTTTTTAATGTAGACCGTAACCACTTCGATAACCCGGTGTATACCTTCCAAGGACCGCCCGTTAAACGTGACAATGCGACTCTGCTTAATAATTTCAATCGTATAGTGAACAACTTAAGTAAACCGTCGAATTCGAGTATGGAGAAGGCCAGATTAGGCATGGCTTGTTGTTCGACTGACGACGACGAGTTCGCGCCAAAAGGTGAGAGAATTAAAAAAAAAAAAAAAACAAGAAAACGTACCAAAATGTCGTTGCGTGTTATTTTAGGTGCATACGGGACAAATATTGACGAACTGCGTCGCTTGAAAAACAAGGATGCCGACGCGACTAATCCTAATATTTATCATAGCATCGAGAAGTTAACCGAACACGTTTATGACGAAATTAAACAGGACCACAAGGAACTAGGTAAGGTATTAGGTTTTTCTATATTTACACCGATGAAACTTTTCTATAGTAAAATAATAATTTCCACATATAGGTATTATCAAATGGAAATGATTTCATGTAGGTTAAATGTAGTGTTTGCACTCGTTCTTATTTATTGATAGCTGTAAAAACAACCTTGCCTTTAATTGGATATCTTTAATTCCATTTCGTTAATCATTTTAAAATCTTGTCTGAATTAAGTCTTGAAAAGTGTTTATTCGAACTGTGGTCCTATGGTTAGATTAATGTGGTTCCCAAAATTTAAAACTTGTCTTTAAAATTAAAATAACCTTATCAACATTGTATCTTCATTTTCAATTTTTTTTTCCAAGCAGTTCAATGGTAAAGATGTAGTATTTATATTAAATTTACCGATTCTTATTTAGAGAAAGCCTTCTTAAAACGAATATTTCAAAATGATTAATAAAATTATATAATATCCTTAGTATATTGACGAAAACAAAGAAAAATACAAAGTCACGGTCTCACAACATATAATCACAAGTTAGAGCATCATCGGGCTTTTAAAAGCCATCCACACACTTCACAGTACATAAAACTAGTAGATCATACACAACGTTATTTTACTAAAACTAGGTAAATACGGAAAAACATCGCCACGTTTAAAAAAAAAAAGTTGCTCGGTTATTAATGTAACAGATTCTCTTTAAATGTATTAAATTCAATATTGCTCTATAATTAAATATAAAACAAGACCTACTTATACAGATGATTATTGATCCAAAATTGAAATACTTAATTTGAGTATATCATATACTTAGAAATTGTAGGTTCAGATTTAAAACAACGATGAAGGTTACATGTTTCGCCCAACAAGAGCATCATCAGACCTTTAATAATTAGGATGATGTAACCCGAAGAAAGGAAATTCAACAGAAAGAAATTTTTTTCATTTCATTAAATGTTTCTGTAGATTTTGTGTTTTTGCCTTTTATAAAAACGTGTGACTAGCGCATCTTTGGGAAAATGGATGAATTTTTCGAGTTAGATTTGAAATACCGTATTTTATGGTAAATAAGTGGTAATTTCACTTTGAGAGGTTGTTTTTTTATTTTAAACATACCAAAATTTCCGAGTTAACCTTTTAAATTGAATAGAATCTTCAACTGAACCAAATCTTATATTTATCTCTAAAAACGTTTTCGCTCTAAACTGAACTACTGATATCTTTATTCTAAATATATATCGTATCAATTTGATTCAATTGGATGCATAAAAATGAATTTTTTACATATAAATAACGATATGTGTGTGTATTTAATTTAAATACATTTTATTTTTTATATTAAAAAATATAGTTTGGGGATTTACACAGCTATAATAGTCTTATATTAATATTATTATGCTTATATTGAGTATTTCGTTTTTTCCGTGTGTTCGGTCGAAAATTGTCAAAGTCGCAAAAGCCTGCAAGAATTTATTTATTTTTTTTATTGGAGTTGCATTGGAAAATAATAGGGTTATATACAGTAGACTCGCGTTATACTGAACACACTGTCTAGTGAACTATTCTAAATAGTGAACAAACACTTTTTCCTTAATGTATTCTGTCAAGTGAACAAATTGATTCTCGAAATAGTAAACCCAATAGTTTTATTAGGTAAACAAACAAGTTAAGAAAAGAAAAAGATATTAAACGGTTTGTTTCTTTTCGGGCAATTAGTTTTCTTTAGTATTTGGGTGCAGTAGGTCGCGTCACGCCGCCAGAATAATTATGGCAAAAATTAGAAAGCATTTAACCCTAAGCGATAAAGCCAAAATATTAGAAGAATTAAAGAAAGGTGTCGAAGTGACCGTTTTGTCTAGACAATATGGTGTTGCTAAATCCACTATATGCGCGATTCGTCACAGAAGGATAAAGATTTTGAAACGAGTCAACAGTACTTTCACAGGACCTGGAAAAGCGAAAACTTTGAGACAATCAGTGTCCTAGAATGGAAAAAGCTTTATATAAGTGGTCCTTAAAAACAAGGGAGAGAAATTTTCCGGTAACTGGTTTAATGATCCAAGAGAAGGCCAAGTTACTTCACAGTCAATACAAGGAATCTCCTTCTTTTAATGCGAGCAGTGGTTGGATGCAAAAGTATAAAAAACGTTTTGGAATACGCTTCCTAATGATTTCAGGAGAAAAATTATCGTCAGAACCCGAGCTTGTTGATCCTTTTAAAAGAACTTTACGCCTAAAAATAAATGAGCTTCAGCTAACAAAAGAACAGATTTACAATGCCGATGAAACTGGTTTGTATTGAAAACTTCTGCCCGGAAAGACATATGTAGCTCGCGAAGTTAAAACTGCCCCAGGTAGGAAAACGGAGAAACAAAGAGTGACTTTTCTAGCATGCACAAACGCGGCAGGTACTCACAAAGTTAAACCATTAATTATTGGGAAAGCAAAAAATCCACGTTCGTTTCGAAATTTTAACTGTCCCGTCCATTATAGAAACTCCAAAACTGCTTGGATGACGGCAGCAATTTTCAAAGAATGGTTTCACCGAATGTTTATTCCTGAGGTAAGTTTTGTCATAGGAAGACGTTTTAAATTTTACCATCTTTGTATCTCGAGAATTAGAAAAAATGGTTTCAGTCCTTTTGGACTACGATTTTTACAAATTTACGCCCTTTTTTTATTCCTTTTAAGAATTTAAACTGCACATTATTCTAGCATTAGTTCTTGTCTTAGGTTACTGAATTCCTACAGAGCCAAAACCTTCCAGTTAAAGCCATGCTTTTGTTGGACAACGCAGCAAGCCATCCACCTGCAGAACAGCTAAGAAGTGATGATGGTTCCATTTTCACTGTTTATATGCCACCTAACGTTACTCCGCTAATCCAGCCAATGGACCAAAACGCTATTCGTCTGACAAAACTATTTTATCGAAAGAATTTGTTATCACAAATTATTGGAACTAACCAGGATATCGGAGATGCTCTAAAACATATTTCGTTAAAGGACGCCATTCTAAATTTGGCTTTGGCGTGGAGAAATTTAAGGCCTGAAGTTATAGAAAAATGCTCGCATAATTTACTTTCACCATTAGCCGACGAAGTTGACGATGAGGAAGATAACATCCCCTTAAATGTTTTACGGAGCCGAATAAGAAATGAAGACATTGACACAGTGAGATCAGAAATCATTACTTTATTGCAGACTTTTAATCCAGAAGTTCATATTCAACCTATTGATGTAGACGATTGGAATAAAGTAAACTTACCTGACACAAAAGAAACTAATGACCAAAGTGAAAGTGATGGAAACGATCAAGATGATGCAGTACAAGAAGAAATGGTAGTAAATAAGGAACGAGTGACAACAAATTCTGCAATAAAGTCGATTAACAACATCCTTCAATGGGCCGAAGAAAATGAAGATAAAGTGGAATATATACTTTTACAAAACTTAAGGAATACAGTGGTGCAAACAGAACTAAAAACAAAAATTACTTCATTTTTTGAAAAAATAGATTGGATTGCCGTTTTTTTATTTTATTTTAATTACATATATAATATTTTTTCTGTTTCGCATTAATAAAGTTAGTTTTCTAAAGACAAACGTTGCTTTAATACATACATTAAAAAAAAATTATAGAGTGAACAAATCGATATAGTGAACTGGATGTGCATTAATTAGTTCACTATATCGCGAGTCTACTGTATTCAACTGCCTAGAAAAAATATAAATTTATTCAGGGCATTTATATTTTCAATGGAACAAACTGGACTCAACTGCCTGTGCTAAAATAAATTAAATGCATGATGAATTAACTTTTTTCAAAGATATTTATTGGGGATTTTATGATTACGACGAATAAAATTGAATGCATTAGGCTAGGATTCAGGTTTGCTCCCTGCAGAAAATTATATACTTTAGGAGCTTAATTGATAATACATTTGATTGATTGTCCTATTCCAACATCCCATTTTCGAAAATAAACCCCTCCTTTGTCTTATATTATAATTATGATTTATTATAACTCCTAATAATTAGATGTAAACTCCTAATAATAAGACAATTTATGCTTTGCAGGTAAACTGAAAAAAAACTGAAATCCATATACTTTAGATGGCTTGAGTTAACAACATATAAAAACTTCAGAAACAAGTCCAAAGCTCACAACTCCAGAGTATACTACAGGCAAAGCAAAATAAATAAAGGGTTTATATAAAAAGACAGATTTAAAAATAAGGTCATGATAATGGGAGTACTTTTGTTTTTCAATGTAATTCCTAATATCGAGAAAGAGTTGATTGTCCTCAAATAATAAATAATCCACAAATGCAAATACTTAAATTTACAGAATGTCGATTTTAGTGTATTTACCAAATTCTGAATGGCATATTGAATTAATGGGAGTAATAAATCAACTTTCAGATTCGGAATACGATCATTTGGAGTACTCGGGACCCGTGAGCAGCGTGAAACCTCACTATCAACGAATGCCGTCGCCGTTCGGGTCAAAAGATTTAACCAACGGCGAGAAGTGATCAGGGTAATTTCAGTTAGTTGTTAAAATTTAAAAAAGAAAACAGCTTTTTATATCAAATGACATTAAATGGCTGCTAAACTGTTAGATACTTATAAGCAAGGATTTTTGATTGATTTTTGAAAAAAAATTTTTATGCACGTGTATAATTCATTTATTAACAAGACATATCTTCTACTACTAGTACTTTATGTATAATACGTATCATTTTTAATATATTGTATATTTGGAGCTGCCAATTTGGCTCTAATTTGGAATAATTTTACGAAATATCGATCCTAGTGTTAAGCTGCTAAAAAGGACATTATTTCCCGTAAAGTGACCAAAACCATATTTTAAAAAATACCATAATATAGGGCAAACTTGACCAAAATGATTTTTATAATGTAAAATTTACTTACAATGTTAATGAATTTTTCTTTTCAGTTTTTTATAAGTAAACTCTTAAAATATCTTGGACTTGTTTTGTATAATACTTCTTATCTACAATATTTAATCTGTTTTTAAAGGTGGTAGACAATGGTACAGTGAAAACATCTCGTCGAACTTGCATTGTCTTATTTATTTAATGTAACACGACGTTTCGGTTGGTAAATATCTCCAACCGTTATCAAGTGTAAACTGTTCAGTTTACACAAGGCGAAGTTGACTATTATAGTTTTTGTTTTTTTACAATCTTAAAACCTGAAAAATAATGCGCAATACAAAAGACCTATATATTTTTTTTAATATACTACTAAGGATAATTCCTTTCAAAGTTTAAAATTGGTCAAGTTCACCCCGTTTTACGGTATTCAAAAAGTTTTTACTGTTAACGTACTCTGTAGAATCTAACTTGAGGATAATGTTCTTGAAACACTAATTAATGCAAATTTGTAACGTGCTCAATCATACGGTGAATTTTTACGTTTTAAGGCCGAATTGAAACATAGAAATTCACCAATTCGCCTAGTTTATCGTCATGTGACTTTTTTTGTGCTGCAAAGTTTGATAATTGTTTTCCATGGAATGTTGATATTAATATAGAGGATAACCCATAAAAACTTATTAGTGGTGGTCTCATTTTAACCCTTAACCACCATAGTGCTATACCTAGAACGTCTTTACCGTAGTGCGGTCTCAATGACCGCGTCGATTTAAACAATCATTAATATAAAATATCTTATTTTTACATTTACAACTGACAAAAAGCAAAATAAATCCCATATTTGACGCAACTGAAACATATATTTCAAAAATAAACATTTTTACCGACAAACACTTTTCATTTTACAAAAATGCAGTTGAATTTTAAAAGAAGGATAACAACAACATTAAAAAACAATAAAAAAATAAATCCTTATCCATAAGAAATAGAAAATTGCAAGGTACAAATTAGTCAAAGTTTAAATTTACATATTTTGCAAATTTTTGAGGCACATTCCAAACAAGTGGACACAACTTACATAAATAAAATGTATTTCTCTTAATTTTTGGTGGACAGTTGTAACATGTTTTACGTTTTTCGAGTCTGTCTAAGTCAATTTCGTCCTCACGATCATTTTCTGGTAGACGTAAAATTCGCTTGATTGTGCCTCGAAGATCGCACTTTAACTTGGTGTTTTCAACGCGTCTGCGAAGATGAGGTCTCACTAATTCATCTGCAAGTATTTTCAAAAAATCCGCTTTTTCTTGTCTTACATTATTTTTGAATGATTGATGAATAACATGTGCATTGGACGCCACTAATGTCAAACAGCCGAAAAAAAAACGCCATGGGCCATCTTTGAGTGCGACGACCAGTTGAATGCTTAGCGCATTTTTCATCAAGTGAGTCGACGCCTGATTTTGTTGAATTGTAAAAAACTATCATCTCAGGCTTACCAGTAGACTCGTCAAGTTGTTGCGAATGGTGCATGGAAGATATCAGAAGCACCGCCTTGTTTTTTTTTTGGGACATGTGAAACCAACGTAACGTTTTTTGTAAAACCATATAACGCTGAACCAACTTCTCTATTTTCGTGTGGTAAAAAAGATGGAGGGATCTCTCTCTTGTTTTTTTTTGAGTTCCGACGTATGTAAGTCCCTTTTGCCGTACTTAGATATTCTGCCAACTCCAGAGATGAGAACCAGTTGTCCGCAGTGATGTTGCGATTTGTGTTTTGTGTAAGCCTTATGACAGATAGTGATGGTACAGAAAACTTTTGTTCTTCTTGTGAAAGACCTATAGCATCAGAATTCTTGTCACAGTATAGGTAGCCATTGTAAAAGTAGTGATTTCTAGCATCTGCTAAGCACATCATTTTCAAACCATACTTGCACGGCTTGTTGGGCATGTAAATTTTGTATTTGCATCTCCCTCTAAATGATATAAGCATTTCGTCAAGGGTCATATTGGCACCAGGAGAGTAAAATCGTTGACAGTTCGGTAAAAAAAATGTTGAAAACTTCAGATATTGGTGCTAATGGATCTGTTTTACGTCTCTCGATTCTGTCGGCTGGATTATCAAAGCGCAAAGCTACTAATAAAGTTGCAAATCTATTTTTGCTCATTACACATTGAAATATTTCACGTCCTGTCCCATCTGTAGTAAATATTCTCTCTAGTTTTTCATGGTTTGATTTGAAAGCTGCTGAATAAAATAATAATCCAATGAAAGCCTTCAACTCTATCATATCTATTTCTTGCAACTCAGATCTTTCAGAATTTTTATATCTTGCTCTCATGCTTTCCAGTTTATTGCTTGTCCATTGAAGTATTATTTGTAGAACATCGTCCGTAAACAAGAGATTCCAGCAAGTTACGGCATCAGCTTCATTTCCTAATGCAGCAGATGGTCGCAATCCTGGTATTTGCATTATAATGTTGTGTTTCTCAGTTCTAGACCGAGAGAACAAAGCTTTGGGACGACCACTTGTAGCGGTTTTTTCCGTCAAAAGACACTCTCTGGTTTTCATCAGGATTATCGTCGCATGGCAGCTCACCAATATCTTCCGCTTCAATTTCTGAATCTGTGTCATGTTCACTTTCTTCGCAATAATATTCGTCTACACTGTCTTCGTCACTAAAGTTGATGTCATCATCCTCCTCCTCGTACCAATTTAAAAGTGTCGGCTCAAAATCTGGGTTTCCAAAACGTGTTCTGGATGTTGATGACATCGCACCCTCAATGTAAAAGTAACGTATCTTAAAACTTCAAGTTTTGAGATATTGCAATTTAAAATTTTGGAAACGGATTAAATATGCTTAACATCTATTGAAAACAATAAATCTTATTTTGCTAGATTTTAATATTTATACTCAAAATAAATGTTCAAAAAGGTAGGTATTAAGTTAAACAGATTATTTAGAATTTTAAATAAAGTTGGAGTAAGTACAGATATTTTTGAGATGTGGTGCTGTTTTACTAGGCAAAAATTAAAAAAAAATGAAATAAACAAAATTTTTATTTAAGGTAATACAAATAACATTTTAGAAAGTAATACAGAACATCCCTTTGCGAAAAAAAATACAAAATATAAATTTTTACTCACTAAGTAAATTCATAAAATTTAAAGTATGGTAGGGCTTAGGAATTAAGTTTTTTTGGCAAAGCGTTAAAAGTCCATCTTTTTTTGTTTGGAAATCGAATATTGTATTCAAAGTTAAAGATTTGTTCATAAATGCACGGCTTGACAAAAGGTTTGTTTGCCTCTTAACATTCACGTTTATAGTCACGGTATAGCGTCGCAAGTGTTAGACTTCCTTTTATAAAGGTCCTTGTTGTTTGTTGTCGCAAATAATGAAATTCTACTGTGGGCAATAACACAATATGTTTTTTTACGCCGGCTTTTAATGCAGGGTCCAGTTTTTTATGATTCCCGTGTTTACCACGTAGATCACTGCTAACTAACTAGGCTTGTGTGCAGTTCTTTCTTTGACTATTTTCCTTTAAATACTGGTATTTAGGTTTAATTGGATCTGTATTAGCGCAAATAAATTGCCTCGAGTTATGTCGCCCAACTCCCAAAATGATGTAAGAATTTCCTTTCTTAAATTTTCCGATATTTTTGTAATGCATTTTTGGTTACATTTCTCAGTACATGGAGTTTGTAGGGAACGTGCTGGGACTTCTTTTTTTTTAGATGTTAAGTAGCTTTCACCTAAATTTCGTTTTTGCTTTCTTATGAAGCGGGGCCAATTTTCTTTACTTCGCTTTCTCTTTCTAGATTTTTCTTTCGCTTTTCTCTCTTTAGAATTTCCATCCCCTCTATCATTATTATTTAAAAGAGTGTGTTCTTGTTCCAAACTATCATCTGATTCAAACTCTTCCTCTAGATTATAATCAGGATCTTTAACTAAGGCATCCCTAACAAATAAACAAACGCGACCGATGATACGCGCGCATGTGAAAGCCACCATTTAAATCAATGGCCAGCGCGTACCATCAGTGCTGATGGTTGGTCGTGTGTGAAAAAACACTAACAGTACAAAAAAAAAATCAAAACAAAAAAAAAGAATTTATTTACAAAATAACTTATTAACTTACCTCTGGTTTTTTCTCCAAATTATCAAACATCTTTTTAACACGATTTGACATCATGATTTCAATATTAATTGCACAAATTACCCAAAATTAAAACACAAGATAATGCCTCTTAAGTCAGAGATTATGCACTGACTTATTAAAATCTCTCCTAGAATGTCACCAGCTTTTGAGTGCAATAATAACACATTCCAAAATAAACTGGTTTTATCAAGATTTTACGCGCCAAAAACCGACGCGTGATGATAATAAAATATCAACGTTTTTTGCGTTGTGGCGTTATTGTATTTGAATTTTCTCAGTAAGCTGTTGAAGATATACTAACATATTTGATGTTATGTTAGTGTTTTTCTTTAATTCCTTAACTTTATGAGAATAGATGTTTAATGTAAAAGTGATATATTTTGTTTTGCGTTAATTTAACACTTTAAATTTAATAGGAAAAAATTAGTTATTACAGGTTAATAGTGTTACATTTTTAGATGTGTTAGTATTCCATTATTTTATCTGTCAAACATTCTTGATTTTATGGGCAGTATACTTTAATATATTACTTTTACATTGGAAATTTTTTGCTTTGCATAAAACTATATGTTAAAATTAGTTTTATTACATTTTTAAATATTTCCCGCCCTTTTTTCGGATGTGTTACTTTTTCATTTAGTAAATTATCGTCTTTCCGAGCAAAGTCAATAAAAATCTCAGTTTTGATTTTTTTTGAGATATGTTACTTTTCCATTAATAGTGCGACATATTACTCATATTTACCTGTAATTGAAATCAAAACTAGTGATAAAATCTCAATAAACAATCCAAAAAACATAAAAAGTCCGAAATATAAATACTTACGTAATCACCGTAGTCTGGTCACAGAGACCGCTGTGTAACTTTATATGCAATTTTTCTTACAAAAATAAACACCTGTCATCACGAACTTTCGTCGACAAACTGAACACAGAACACAAAGAGGAAAATCGCCTCCTTGAATTGAATCCTTGGTCTGTTTTCTGTGAAACTGAACACGCGGCGGCTTAAAGGTACTTAGACTATTAACTTAATGCAGTTAAGTGGGGATAAGATATAATATATAGGATCAAAAATGCGTTGCGGTCAGGGAGACCTCACTACGGTGGTTAAGGGTTAATGAAAATTGCCGCATTTCATGTCACATGAGGATGTATCGGGCTTTGGTTCTTCCATTTCATAGTTTGTTATAACTGATTTATACTTAGGTTTAAGGTTTCTTTGTAAATAACTATATTGTGAAGATCTATCAAATATATATTCTTAAATAATGGTAAAGGATACTAAATTATGTCACTATATATTTACATTTTAAGCAAATTGTATTTCTAATTGTGCCAACAATTATATTATATATTTTACATTCCCTATTTACTAGACATCTATATTTTGATATTAAAGTATTTGATATTATTGGACGGATGTAACAAAAAATTTATATACACAATCAATGGTTTTTTTAATTAATGTTTTATGTGCAATTTTATCTATTAATAAATATAATCATATCGTAATACCTTCCAAACTTAAATATTGTAAATAGTATAAGTTAGATAAGATTTTTTAAGTTCATTAACTTTTAATGCGTATAAGTTTATCTGGTGTATTACAGAGCAATAATTTATTTAGCATATCAAACGATTTATAGTATGGTATTATTGTAATTTATTATAGGGATCGTTTTTTCGATCGTTCTACCGTTACGTTGTTCTATATGTGTTTTTTATTTTCTGTGATAAGTTTGTACTGTGAGTGCTAAGAATAAATATTAAAAAATTAAATTTGTCGTTTTTTGAAAAGTCCTTATTACTTTGACGGACCTACAGCCATCTATCGGTCGAAATGAAGAGGCCGACTTTTATTTTTTATAACTAGGTGGCGCCACTAAGCAACTTTGGAAGCTTACGCTTTATTAAGTGAAGTGACGGCTGTCACTAATGTCACTCGCCGCATCCCTTGTGAAGTTGCTAATTAGCTGACAGCTAATTTTCCAATTTTTTATTTGTAATTATTTATCAATTATTACCTTTTGTACGCCCTTTTTATGTCTGGTAAGTTCACATCTTTTCCCCTCATTCCTTAATCGCTCCATATATATATATATATATATAAACGGGAACAAAAAATGTTAGTAAACCAATGGCTGACCGTTGTTTACCTAGGGACTGCCATTTTTCCAGTCAAAACATAACAAGTTTGCATTCAATCAAACAAGGTTCCTTACATTTTAAGGTTTTTTACTTTGAGTGCGACAAAGGAGTGCAACAATACTAGCCTGATATGGCTAGTCCATCCCCAACAAACAGTCCAATGCCCCCGCCTCAGGCTCCGAGCCCCATGGGGGTGCCTCCTTCTCAAAGTCCCTCCCCGGCACCCCCAAGTCCGTATCCACCGCAAGGAGCTCCTCCGCCCCAGCAGGGACCTCCACCAGGGACAGGTAAGAACAATCAGTTTTTTTTCACCTTGGTACATAAACATAAATTCTTGATTTGATCGGTATTAGATGGACTGGAGGTGTTTTGTGTGCTTTTGTGTGTTTTTCGGTTAACTCTTGTTATATGCATAGTTTGTTTAAGTTTGTTAGTTGAGTTGTATTTTTTTTGTTACCATATACTCATAATTGTCTTTTGTATTGGGATTTTTTCCTGTTGGACAATAAATTATTATTAATATTTATTAGCATACCCATACAAACATATATATTCATATACAAAACCATCTATAAATCAATGAAAGGTGTAGATGAGTTAATTAATTAACGCCCCTATGAAATAATATTCTTTAACTGCCCCTTAAAAGATGTAATCCTAGAGTCAAAAAAGCTTATCTGTCCTGACAGACCATTAGCACTTTGAGCCATTCGTGTAATTGGCTCATTAATACCATAATTGGTACGGTGGAATGGGACTAAAAATATTTCTGATTGTCTATTCAATCTGGAAGGCACCCTAAGTTTAAAAAGAGACAATAACTCGGGACAATCTATAGTAGCATTTAAAACCTTATGCATAAAACATAAGTCGAGTAATGTTCTGCGTGACTCTAATGTGGCTAAGTTCAGGTTATCCCTGACCCACTGATAGTAATACTCCTGTCTTCTGTAACTACATCTAAAAGCAGCCACCCTTAAAAATTTTTTTGAGTTTTTTCAATCTGCTCAATGTAGCAGTTATATGACGGGGACCACACAATTGGGCCATACTCCAAGATGGGCCTAACAAGAGAGCAATAAAGTAATCTAAAAGTAAACAAAGACAAATTAGTTGTAGACTGTTGGATAAAACCCAGCATTTTCATTGCCCTACCAGTCACCTGATTGATGTGACTTTTAAAAGACAACCTGGAGTCAATAAATATTCCTAAGTCAGAAACCTCTGTTTTGACACCAATTGCTACATTATTTATTTTATGAAGAAAAGCAATAGGGTTTCTTTGCTTAGAAAAAGTAATCTTATGGCACTTATTGAGATATTAAGGGACATTCTATTCAAGTGGCACCAATCAAAGAACAAATTAAGGTCTTTTTGCAGGAGCACAGCATCGAAAAGGGATGTGATAGGCCTAAATAGCTTCACATCATCAGCAAACATTAGCACACGGCAATTTTCAAGTTTCCAAACTAAATCAATCAAAAAGAGGCAAAACAAAACAGGGCCTGAGTGAGAGCCCTGTGGCACCCCATATAGCACCAAAATTTCAGAGGAACATGTACCTCCAAGATTAACAATCTGGGTTCTACCTCTGATAAATCCCGAGATCCACTGAAGAAGAGGCCCCACAATACCTAAAGCCCTAAGCTTCTGCAAGAGTACCCCATGGTTAACCCTATCAAATTAATAAATAAATACATAACCAAAAATTTTGATCACTTTGAAAACCATAAACTGTGTTTTGTGACATAATCTTTTATTTAGCAGAAGACTGGAACTTTAAAGTTATGCAAGGTTGCCTTTCTCCCTAGAATACAATGCAAAACATCTTTAAGCTAATATATAATGCAATTCGGCTCTTGTAAAAGCCATCATCAGATACATGGATGGGTTTTTTTATATAGTTCTGTTTAGCCGAAATGAGTTATACATTGGCTTAAAGATGTTTTGCATTTTATCATGCGGAGAAAGACAACCTTGCCTAACTTTGAAAGAAAATGGTTTATGGCCCTATAGAATATCCCTTTATTGTTGTCTTCCTATTTAATTGGCAAATGAAATGAATTTTGGTTAGCCATTAGATCATTGAAAAGAAAAATAAGACTAATATTACTGATTTTAAGTCCTTTCAATAAAATTTGTATATGGATTTTTAAATGTATAGTCAGATTGTTATACTTATATTTAAAAATTATTAAGTTATTTAAAATTAGTGTTGGAACAACCACAATTTATAAAATAATGTAAGCCTTAATAAATCTCTTGAGGAAGGTAGTTTATGAGCACTTACCTTATAACACACTTTAAAGAACTGTCACCTCAAAACTCAGAACAGCTTATTAAACAATGGTATAATAATAGCTTATTAACTATTGATAAGTCAAGTCAAAGTCAAATATTGCTTTATTGTTATAACATTAAAATGTTTTTGAACAAATATAAAATTTAATTATTTAATTATAAAATTTAAAATTAAAAAAGAAATATTTAAGACACAAATATTAAATATGAACATACATACATAAACATAACCATTGCTCTTATATATATAATCAGTCACTTAAAGTATATCATTAAAAAATTCTTTAACAGAGTAATAGGTCTTAGCAGCAAGCAATCTCTTTAAATGTTTTTTGGAAATCCTAGGCGAAATTAAGTTTTTAATAATGATAGGCAGATGATTAAAGATAGAAATATTGTCGTAAAAAATTGATTTTTTTGTTAAAGCTGAAGTAGGTCGAGGAAGGTGCACAATCATCTGATTCCTGCTTGGGTAGCGAGCACTTCTGACCATAAACCTTTCTCTGTACTTATAGATTATGCAAGCAGTCTCAAGAATATACAGACATGGGAGAGTTAGTATTTTATTTTGGTGAAATAGAGGATGACATGAATCCCGGGGGTTAGCCCCACATATATATCGAATGGCCCGTTTTTGAATAACAAACAACATTTGAATAATGTAACTGCTTGCACTGCCTCAGAAAGCGATACCGTAGCGAAGGTGGGATTTAAAGAGGGAACAATAAACGGACTTGCCAATTTTTGGACCCAGTTCCTGTACACTGATCCTGACAGCATAACAACCAGATGTTAGCTTTTTGGCCAGAAGATTTATATGTGTGTCAAATTTGAGATCTTTGTCTGTGAAAATTCCAAGAAATTTGCTGTCAGGGTTAATCTGAATTGGATCACCATCTATCGAAACATCTTAAGGATTACATTTAAAACATAGCAAATTAGTTTTTTGTTGGATTTAATGTAAGTAAATTAGAGTCACACCACCTTTTTACCATCTTAAGATCCTCCAGGATGATCTTATGGAGAGAATCTGAGTCCAGAGCCTGCCACAATATTGTGGAATCATCGGCAAATATAGTGAAGACACCGCGAATAGAGAGACCAGCCAGATCATTTATGTAAAGCAAAAATAGAACTGAAATTAATAAGATACAACCATTTTTATGTAAAAATATTTAACTATTGACAATATAAAAGAATTTGAAACAATCAGACCTGATGACATACATATATTCACAGTTGTCAAAGCTACTTAAAATAAAAACAAGTTCTAATAATAAAATTAAAAACATTACAAAGGTTAACTATTTAAAAATATTTTCCCTACACATTCTGGTTAATGAGGAATTGAATGCAAAATTTGTTCTAAAATGTGATTCATTAAAAAGAGAGTGAACGCGAAGCACACTTTGAAGTACAAAGAATCCAACAACACCTAAAAGCTTTGACGTGTCAATCAGGGAATTTGCAACTTTATAGAATAGAACAAGATCTAAATAAATATGCCTAGTTGTTAATGTGAATAACTTCATGTGCTCATTCATAAAATTTAAACTTTAAAGCAATAAAAATCAAGAAATATGTTTGAACCCTTAGATTAAAAACCAAACTGAAAACACTGATTGTACAATGGAACAGTATACAAAATGAAGTTTTCGTACAAAAATAACACCAAGGTCTTTTATATACATAGTTTAAGCATCGTCATTGCTGTGTATTCATACATAAGATTAGTTTTCCTTCTTGAAAAGCTAATTATAAATCATTTAGCAAGATTAAGTTGGATACAATTGAGATCACACCATTCAGCAAAACTTCTGATCCCTCTGCAAAGCCACACAGTCCTCCATAGTTTTAATAACTTTAAAAACCTTTAAGTCATCAGCAAATATACAATTCTCTATGTCACTTACAAAACAATTAAAGATAAGAGGTGATAAATGAGCTCCCTGGGGCACTCCAGATGTAACATATATGTTAGAAGGCAAAATTCCTAAAACACGATAGGAAAGTGTGTAGAAGAGGTCCATGAAAACCCAAGCCTCCAAGTTTACCTGAAAGCAATTGATGATTCACCATGTCAAAAGCGTTGGAGAAGTCCGTATATACTGCATTTACCCGACATCGTCTCTCCAAAGCCCCTAACAATATCTGTTTATATGCCAGAAGATTGATAGCAATAGAGCAACCAGGAATAAATATTATTATTGAGACAGCTATTATTTAAATCAAGGCATGAAAAAAACATTCTATGAATGTTTAATCTTTGTGACATAATGTACAGACCCTGCCTCGGCAATGTAACTAAATGTCATATTCAGGTTTTGAAAAACTATATTTGGCATTCATAGACACAACATTATTTGACATAAATTTCATGGGTATTAAGTGGTTTCATATGGAAAGATGCAGAATATGATATATTCCATAACAATTTTCTACAAAATCTTAAAATACTGTTCCCCTACATATCTTTTTAATAACATAAGTTCACAAACATCAGGACATGCAATGAACATTAAACATAGACCTTGTTGATATTAAAGAAATGTTAATGCATAATAAAAAAATTTTAAAATGTTCATTTTTTTATTATGCCTGATGCCATCTGTGGAACCATTTAAGATGAGCTGTTTATATCTATTAGGTACCTAATACATAAACCCAGTGCCCCTCTTCTTTTCCCTCTATTACCCTCTCTCTCAACTTCACTAGCTTTTACTTTTATATTTATCACTTCTTTTACTTTTTATACTAAGTCCTGTTTTTTTTTGTGGCCTCAACAGCCCTTTAATCCACAAAATTTTTTCTTCAACCCTGAATT
The DNA here is from genome assembly GCF_022605725.1 of Anthonomus grandis grandis. NCBI lineage: Eukaryota > Metazoa > Arthropoda > Insecta > Coleoptera > Curculionidae > Anthonomus > Anthonomus grandis. Next base: position 3,969,086 of record NC_065560.1, read on the forward strand.
TATAAACATTATTATTATGACTATTATTATTATATCCTCTTCTTTTAATCTTCTTTAGGCCATCAACAGTATGGGGGCTATTCACCGCATGGACCTCCTCAGGGAGGACCTCCTGATGGGCCTCCGCATCCAGGTCCTCATGGCATGCAAGGCCCGCCTCATCCACAAGGGTATCCTCAAAATCATCAAGGTACTTCAACTATTTTTTGTATTAAGAGAGGATTAAAAAGACAACAGTTTTCTGCACACAATAGCAATTTTTTAGAATTGATTTATTGATAATTAATATTGGACTCTTTACTTTATAGTCTTTGGTAGCAACTTATCATAAAACTAACAACTAATAATTTAAATTCATTTATTGGTTAGTATATGTTAAAATAAAAAATACTAAATGACTAGCGACAATATATAGATCCTTGGTTGAATTATTACTGAAATATGGAGTAACTGTCTGGGGAAGTTTATGTAAAAATTTATTAAGATCACTAAATTGAACCACCAGTTCGAAGAAGGAAATAAAGGCCAAAACATGGTGAAACTACTTTTTTTATCAGAAGTTGAATTCTTAAAGCATGGCGTATCCATTAGCGCTAAGTAGGGAATAAACACCATATAAATAACAGAGATATTGAAGCGTGAAATATGCGAGAGTTTTAAGAAGGAAATAAATCCCGGAATTATTTCTGTCTTCAAACTTATGGGTGGATTTTTTTATATTAGTTCAACTATGGGGCGTATTGTTCCGGCAAAATCAAATACTGATAGTGAATGTACGCGTAAAAAACCGTGGACACAAAACTTTAGTCCAGAAGAAAAGCAGAGGATTATACAAGAAAATCCCAAACACTTTTAGTTACTTTGTCCAAATAAACTCTATGAGAGTTGAGGTTTGCATGCAAGCTTTTTCGATCTTGTATGCTATAAAAAGCAAAGCAATTTTTCGATTGACATCTCTCATTGCCGAAGGTAGGTTACCGGTAGATCACCGTGGTTGTACATTTATGATTTCTAAATATAAATATTTGGAGTATTGTTCCTCCCATAAAGGCTACGTAACAGCTTCAGAACAAATAGATAGCATGATGAAACATAGGTTTCCTCTTCAAAAAAATAGGGTGATCCCTGCATTGCCTACTACTAGAGCATACACTGTAAAAATACCAATTTACTAGAAAAAGATGGAAGACGTTCAGAAAATTATTCAGTATATTACAGAAGACAAAAAATAATTTTATGAGAATAACCTTACATTTACTTGTAGTTTAGTTTTTATTGAATCTAAATTGTAAATTTTAATCTTTTTACACGCACAGGCAAATGTTTACTCTTCTAGATGTATGTTCTGTTTAATTAATATGAATTAATTAATTTTTTATATAGGATGGCCTCCACATCAAGGAAACCCTCCGCCACAAGGACATGGCCCACCACAAGGTCCGCCTCCTCCACAGGGTCATCCGCCTCAGGGACCCCCCGCTGGTCATCCCCAGGTAAATTTTCACCCCGAAAAAAGTCATAAAGAACCGGCACAATGTACTATCGTGCCGAAAAAAAACTGGGACACCAAAATTTCCTAAATCTCTTGGTCTATTAGAATAATATATTTCGATAGTTAATTTAATTTTGTGACAGCCGCTTCAACAAAATCGTTCTTTCAAAATGCCCACATTATCTCCTCAACAAAAAAGCGATAATATACACTCGTCTGATGGATGGAGTTCCTATTATAAGAAGAATTGGGCATTAGTAAAAATACCGTTTCCTTAGCTTAGGCAAAATTGCAGAATATAGAGCTATTGTAAGAAATTCAGGTTCTGGCCGACCAAAAATTTCAAACGACATTCAAGATAGAGAGTTAATTGACTTTCTAAGAAACAATCCGTTTGAAACAGCAATAAAGGCGAAAGAAGACACGCATTTTCCTGGTTCTGCTAATACAGCTCGTAGTAGGATAAGAAATTCGGAAATTAAAAGTTGCTGTGCAACAAATAAAATATTTTTGACAATCAAGCAGAGAAGATTAGAATTTGCCCATCAATATGCACACCAAAACAACATATGGGAAACGGTAATATTTTCGGATGATAAAACCTTTCAATCGTGCAATAATTTTAGTATAAACCTTTGGGCCTGGATTAGTTTTAGAGGACCAGGCGTTTGTCAAATAGTGTAGGGAAGGCTTAATGCCTTAGGATAATAATAATGTGTAATATAACAAAAGAAATACAAGTAAATATAATAAACATCGGCAATAAATACATAATGCCCCCAGCCCTCAAGAGTTAGTACGCTGTGCGAGGACTTGCTGGTATTTTTTTTCGCCGTAATATAAACCTAAATTGCAAAACAAAACAAACAATCTAAACTATGAACCTATTGTAATTGCAATGCTATTTGCAACGCATAAAAATTAATTAAAACTCATAAAACTAATCAAAAAAAACAAAAAATCAAATAATGCAACAAAACATTTATAATTACCAAACTAAAGACCTACTGTGTTTTGTAGTCCTTTGAAAAACTGTTATTACCGTACTGCACCAAAGCAAGACACAGATCAAGATTAAAATGAAAGGACCATATAAGTGGACATGTTAATTTCTAATATTTACCAAATCATCAATAAGGTGTCTATTTTGAAGGATAATAAATTTTTTGATCCTACTTGTAATCAATCCCAATGAGTTGCTACCTCTCATTTCTACTGGTAAAAAATTATAACATCTGGCAAGAAGATAAGTAAAACAATGTTGTCCTATTGTCTTCCTAGCTCTAGTGGTTTGTGAGGAATTCTGTTGACGATTTCTTGTATTCTACTGATGGGTATTTAATGAAATGTTTGACTTACATTTGTGTAAATAAAAGGGATATTTCAATATCTTGAACAATGTTATGATGCCATCGGTTGGTGTAGTCTATGGGCAAGATTTTATCTTCCAACATAATAATGCTCCTATACATACAGCCCGTATAGTTCAAAACTATCTAGACGAAAGACGAATTCCAGTTTTACCGTGGCCCTCGGAAAGCCCTGATATCAACCCAATTGGAAACGTTTGGGGTGAAATGTCGAAATATCTGTATAAAGATAACTTTAGGCCTAGAAATCAGAATGAATTACGCCTAAAGATAGATGACGCATGGGACCAAATAACCGAAGAATATACCAGAAACTTAATTTTGAGTATGCCACGACGTTTGCGAGCTGGAATTGATAACGACGGTGCGCTTACTAAGTATTAATAATTTTTTATTCCATATTATCAAAAAAGATATTAGTTAGTTTTGGTTTATTTATAAAATGTGTTCCAAAAAAAACAAATAATAAACCATTCTTTATTTCTATTTTATAACTGACCTGGGATTGGGTCGAGAAGCACGCAAACCACTTACCGGAAATGTTTATAGATTTAAGGTCGGTCTACGTAGATTTTGTGCTAAAAATATATAAAGGAAAATTACTCCCATTATTTTAAACTGCGTCGAACTCGAGTCAGTGGTCATGATAACCGCCAATAATTCGCGGCTATTTTAAAACTGCGACTCCCGTTTGTCACATGCTATTTTAAATAAGGGAAAATGGTTCCCTGAAATAAAGTTTTAGGGATTTTTGACGAGAAATAACTAAAACTTGTTTATTATTAAACAATTTAATAAATGTCAATTATTGGTCTACCGTGGCTCTAATTTGAATCCATTACTATTGAAAGAATCCTGAAAATATTAGTTTGATCAAAGGCACAGCAATCATTAACATTCTTATTCTTAGATTTTACTAAAGTTTAGTTACTATGACTGCAACCTTTATAAATGTTAAGATTAATTATTCGCTAATAAGATGTTATTATCAAAAACAACAATTTATTAATGAAATCTGATTTAATAAGGATTTAGATTCGAAACCTTAAACCCATCTTTTTCTATTTTTTTCTTTATTTAGATTTCACAGGATTTACTTTATTTTGGTTTCAAATCAATACCAGAACGTTCTTTGATATTTCTAAACAATTTTATGCAAATCCCTTTACTAACAAATTTTTTATTCAAGTTTTTATAGTGGGCTTCCCAATATAGTAGAACATTGTAGGAAAAATGTTTGGTATCAATATTATTATTTAAATATGTAATTATTAGGACTCCAAAAATGCATAATGCGTAAATATGCATACCATACTTAAGGAATGCGATTTACTATAATAGACTAGAAGACAAATCCCTACCTAAATTTTAATGCCCCAGTTTTTTTTCGGCACGATGGTACTTGACCCACTCACCTAACATTTTAAACACTTAATGGTACTAAAGCCTCGCATTATTCCAGCATCCTGGTCAAGGTGGTGGTCACCCACCATCACACCAAGGCCACTCTACAGTTATGCCTCCTCAGGGATACCCACCTCATCCACAACAACCACCGCCGGGTCAGTATCCGCCTCCGCACGCTGTCGTACCCAATCAGCAGCATCCTGGTGCCCCACCACAACATGGCGGCATACCGCCCCAGGGATACCAGGGACATCCTGGATATCCGCAGCAGGGAAGACAAGTATGTTTTTTTTTTATTGAGTTCAGAGAGAGAGACAAATCGGGTGATCCGGTGGGTCGATCGTTAGCACCTTAATCCCTCAATCCATTTACCAGAAATATGTTTGCAGTGATAAAAATGTTTGAAATTCATTGTCATTTTAAAGAAAATGCTAACAATGCTGCTCAAACTGGAATCAAATAATGTCCAAAATAAAAAGAGTCCAATTTCTATTGAATCTTTTGGGATATTAAATATGAAACTGACGAAATCAATTGCATCTAACCGAATGTATGCTTTCATAGAGAAATTTGTAAGATTTTCAATACAATACAATATAATAGCTCTTTATTAAAAATCTTTAAATTTACGAATAATTTCTTAAAATAAAAATGAGGCACTACAGAGCTTGTCTGTGCAATAAATAATAGAATTGTATATTGAAAATCACAATATTTTATGTACGAGCCCAACATAAAATTAAAATTACAAACTTTTAGGATAGAAAATTAAAAACACAGAGAAAGCTTAAGCGTAAAAAATCTATAACCAATTCACAGAGACACAACTAAAACACCAAAAACAAAGTATGGAAAATCCTATGAAACATTGGTTTTTCTCTATGGCTCTCTCCTCCATATTGTTCTGGTCGATTTTTTCTTTCTTAAATACAAACAATAGATATTTTGTTCTCAGACTACACTATGAATCTGCGTTATCTAATCTCGCACATTTTTGAATGCCATTATATTCTCTAATATGCAGGGTGGTCCAGTTCAAATGTCATTAATTTTAATACGTGATAGAGAATTGAAAAAGAAATAGACTTTCATTATAAAATTGTTAAGGTTAAGAATAATTAATTGATTATTTATCATAACTTTTAAACTACTAGCTCAATTTTAATTAAATTTCGCATGCAGGTTACTGTAGTGAATTGTCAATTACCGATAGAAGTTAATTTAAAAAAAAAATGCCAGTGCCGTAACATATGAAGGGATTTGGTCCTTTTTTATCTCAAATCTGCGAGGTGATAAAATATTTTTTTATAAGAAGTCAACCGTTTCAACATTTTCCATTTAACTTGAAAATAAAAGTTACTCTTGCAAAATTATAATTTAACGCATTGTTTTTAAAATATCTTACTTAAATTTTTCAAAAATACCTGCTAATTTTAACTGACGTTGCTGTACAATTAAACTAAGATATTTTAAAAACACTACAATAACCTGCATGCGAAATTTAATTAAATTTGAGCTGTTAGTTTAAAAGTTACATTTCTGAGAAAAATTTTATAATGAAAGTCTTTTCTCCTTAAATTCTCTATCACTTATTAAAATGAATGTGGTTTAAACAGGACCACCCTGTATATTCCCTAACTTTCTTCTTAAAGATGTAAAAATTATTTATGTTTTTAATTTCCGGTGGGAGAAATTATAGATTTTGTCTTTTGATGCCTGTATAATCAATAAATCTTAAGTATGAGGAGTTATTTGGTCTTAAAGTTTATATTACTGTGTGATCTAGTTGGGTAATTATGATTTATTGTTTGATAATTAGTTTTTTCCTGACGAATATATTTTTATCAAATATGTCAATGTTAAGTGCATCTGTCGGAAACATCCTTGGTTAATCTTAATAAACCACTTTTGCAGACTTGATTTTTTCATAATATCTATCATAACCACCTCCCCAGATACATAGACCATAATTTAAAACCGACTCCACTAAAGCCTGATATATTTACTCAATTATTTTGGCACTAAGAAAGCCTTTTAGTTGTTTAAATATTACGTCTTAGTTTATTTGAGGTAATATCAATATGGCAGTCCCACCTGAGCTGTTGTATTCCTAAGTATCGTATGTCATGCACATTTTGTATACTTAGATTGCAGTTACAATTATTTCAAGTAAAAATATCTATTTTCTTTTGCCATAACATGATATTGAAATTCACCAGAATCCAGCTTCACCGGGGCCTCCGCAGCCCTCCCCAACACAAATGGGTCAACCGCCAAGACCTACCGGACCGACTGCAGACAATCTAAACGCTCTACAAAAGGCTATTGATACCATGGAAGAAAAGGTAATTATGCCCATTCTCAATTGAGAATATTAGCAACAATTTAACCGTTTAAGGGAATGCAAGATGATCAAAGGTACTCCCAACTGTTGGCTTTAAGAGCGAGAACTACCCAGGCCCAAAACAGTGCCGTTCTTAACGCCATACAGATGAACCAGCTGAGAAATCAAATTATGGCTTGGAGATGTTTGTCTAGGAATCAGCCAATACCGCATAATATTTTAATGGGGTTGCAGGTGAGTCTTTTTGTAGCTTTTATCGTGATGTGATCTAAATACTTTGAAAAAATGCAGGGTAAAAGACCGGATGGTGGTCCACAGTTTCCGACACCTCCGTCGAGTCCATTACAAGCGGGACAGCCTGGCGATCAGCAGCAAGGGGGAGAGGGTCAACCTCAAGGTATGTTGTGACACCATATTTAACCCCATATGAAATTTATATGCGAAAAAAGCTCTGTCTCTATTATATCCCTTGGTAAAAAGGAGACCCAGCAAGGATAGTGTACAGGAATTTAGTTCTTTTTACTGAAAATTGTTCTCAAATTTTTTTTTTGGTCAATAACTTTGACTTTACATTTCCAATTTGCTTGATTTTTGCTTTATAACTTTATTTTATCCCTGTTTTAACGTTTATTGAAGAAATTCATCAAATCGATGCAATATGAGAATTTTTATTCAAGGTTTTGTGTGCCATGTCTAGTATTTAAGTAATTTAGTCTGTTACTTTGCTTGTAGAACTCATATAGTCGTGATTTTTAATTAAAAAATTAATTTACTTATATTTTCAACTTTTTTTGCAAATCAAAGGCATTTCATGCAACAGGACGACTTTTAGGCAAATTTTTTCAGGGCCATAATCAGCTTTTCATTGATCCTATATAGAAGCATCCCTGGGCTAGTTTCTTAGCTTATATTGTGGATCTCAGGGGTCCCAATTTATTTGATTTTTTGCACTATAATTTTAATTTAATACTGGTTTAACTTTTACTGAAGGAATTAAGCAAATCCATAGCATAGGAGAATTCTTATTCAAGTTTTTGTGTGCCATTTCTAGGTAATTTTATCTATAACTTTACTCATAGGACTCATATAGTCGCGATTTTTAATTTAAAAGGTAACTTGATGATATTTTCAACTTTTCAAATTTTATGCCAATTTTTGTGGGGCCATATTCAGTTTTCAATTGATCCCATATAAAGTATCTCTGGTCTAGTTTCTTGGTTGATATCTAAAGCCTCAGCAGGTAAATAATATTTCCATAAACTTCAAAGTATTTGAGGCAATTTTGAGGAACCATTGAAAGATAAAGTGTGTTTTTATTAATAATGTCTATTCCAATAAGTTAAAAGTTAAAATGTCCCTTTTTTTGGTTTTATAACAATTAATGCGCCTCACTAATAAAACCGGTTTATTATAGGAGTAGAAACTCTTATAGGGGTTAATAAAAGCCTGTTATTAAGACAACTTTCTATATTTTTTTATATTAATTTACAGGGTGACAATTTATTGTATGAGTTGCTGGGAGAATACATAAATATGTTTAATGAAGCTGTAATATAAGCCTCAAATAAAAAATTATTTTATTAAATTGCATAAATTTATTAGACAAGGTACAAGTAAAGATTTCTTGCAGTGCATCTTTTGTATCTCAATATTAACCTCAAGAAAAGCAAATGAAAAATTCCTTTATAAATATTTCTTTTTCTTGAATTGCCTATCCTCTGAGGATGTCGCTAAGTTGTTATATTCTTACTGGAACCAATAAGTCCCTGAATGTAAAATTTGATATTTTTTTTTACCTAAAGGGTTTTTATTGTGAAAATGTTAGTAACTTACCTCTATAACAGGTAATCTAAAGGAAGTTTCAATATTTTTTTTTGTTTTTATTAAAGCAAACATTAATGAGCTTCACCACTAAAAAGGCTTCATTATAGGTACCGTGGTATTTTAATGTACACGTTTGCATTATATTATTTTTATTTCTCTTTTAAACTATCCGGAATTAATAGATTCCAATAAAACCGGATCGGCCCAACAAAGAACTCAATCGGGTCAGTTATTGCCAGCGAAACAAACCAGAATCACGACCATGCCGAAGCCCTGCGGCATTGATCCGATCGTGTTACTGCAAGAAAGGGAAAATAGGGTAGCTGCAAGAATTGCCGCCAGAATCGAACAAGTAAGTCTTTATCCCCAATACTGGTTATTACCCTTTAGGTTTAAAATAACATTATAATGATTTAAAAAACATCTACAGTAAGGATACTGATGGAGTTAATATAAAATTAATAAAAGCAATAAAAAATTAAATTAGTATCCCTTTTAATAAATCGCTCTTAGTTACTTCTGGCACCTTTCCTATAGTATTTAAAAGTAATTCCTCTCTTTAAGGGCTTAGCTTAGGGATTCTTGAAATAAAGATTGTGAAGTAAACAGGACCCTTCCTCTTTTATTTTGTTTTGCATAATGGTACTTCACCCTAGAGAAATTTATGGTAATCTTACAAATTAATGACTATTTTGAGTGTAATGGTTTCATTGTAATTTCTTAGTTTGGATCCGTAAGAACAGAACAACAACTCTTCTTGTTCTCATCCGGTGTCCCTTATAACCCGGCCTCTTTCCTTGATCTCCCTAAGGCATTGGATTGTGTAATGCATAGTACTCTGCTTGAACAACTTCATGCCTATAATTTTCATCCTGAAGCAATTAGGTTAGTTAATTGAATAAATCTGAAGTTAAAACATTGTAGTGTACTATTTCTTATTTTTATCAATGACTTAGCTTCTTTACAGGGGGAATCAGTAAACACCGTTTTGTTTGCTGAACTTACTACCAAAGTTATCATTCTTCACATATTGATCAGATGGACTGACATTCCTCCGAAACCAAAATTCTTTAGTGATTTTTGGAAAGTAGTATTTCCCTTAACACTTCAAGAACTCAAAGACTTAACTTTACCTTGAGACATAATACAATTAAGCTTTCAAAAAAACTGTCGACTATTTTTATTTAGAACTTTGGCAAATATATGACATCTCTCCAAACCCTTCTTATAGCATACTATAGTAATTTTGACTCTCATCTAACTTATGTTATTTTATCATGAGGGCACTCGTATCCTAACTGGGATATCGTGAAGATTGCAGGCAATCATTTAAAATCTTGACACTATTTTCTGTTTACATTCTACAGTGCCTGCTGCATATCCATCAAAATTTAAATCTCTATAAATCTCATTAACACTTCGATAACTATCCAACTAGAAACTGTAGAGATCTTGTGCCAGATTTTAACCGACTTGAAAGGTATTTAGTCACAAAGTTTTATAATTGTATTTCAATAGGTATTAAGGCTCTTGACCTATTACAGTTCAAAGGGCAAGTAAAAAACTACCTTTTAATGAATGCCTTTTATTCATTTCACTCGTACTTACTTTGTTTTGTAATGTTTGTACACATATGTGTTCGCAATTGCAGTATTATTTTTACTTTAGTTTTAGTACATATACCTTAACCTGTAAAAATACCTCGTCTTATGTTGTTTACGAATAAACGAAATAAAATCAATCCTTTCTAGGTGATTAATCTTCCATCGGACATCAGCGACAAACTAAGACTACAAGCGCAAATCGAACTGAGAGCTTTAAGGTGTCTCAACTTCCAAAGGCAACTGAAAAGCGAGATTTTGAGTTGTATCAGGCGAGACACGACGTTGGAAACCGCGGTCAACATTAAGGCGTACAAAAGGACAAAGAGGCAGGGACTTAGGGAGGCTCGGGCTACCGAGAAGCTGGAAAAGCAACAGAAGTTGGAGGCGGAGCGGAAACGGCGCCAAAAGAACCAAGAGTTTCTTAATTCGGTACTGCAACACGCCAAGGAGTTTAAGGAGTTTCATAAGGTGAGAACGTTGAAATTAGTATATTAAATTGCAAGTGTAGCTCTTTCTAGTAAGGACAAACAATACTGAACCTTTATACAAATATGGAATCATTTTACCCCTTGCAGTTTAACTGAAAACATTTTATAACGAGGGTTTAATAGTTTGTGCCCTAGTAGCCAAAGTAGTAAAATCTATTCGTGACATACAGCATACAATAGTTTCTACTGATTCATATTACATAAACTTTCTCCGTCAAACAATTTTTTATGTTAAAGTAGCTGCGCTGTGTCCACCTATTTTACCATAATAAAACTAAATTAGCACAATTATTAATTTAGATCATATAAGAGCCTGTAAGTGCCTTCTTAAGACTAACAGACTAACTTAAGTCATCATTTCTTGATAACAAAAGAAGTTGCTGTTTGTAAAAATAAGATCTAATAAATCGCTACAATTCATCTATTTGAACATGCAAATTATTAAGAGAGTAATAAAAATCTTACATCTTTTGATTGGGACCAAGGATACACTGGATAGATTTTATGTGTATATAAAATAATAAAGGTGTGATAAGTTAGTGTGTGTCAAATAAGAAGGTCCAAAGTTGGTTTTAAAAGGTGCTTCATCAAAAATTCTGAAAATAAGGCCTACAAGGAGACTACAATGATTGTTCTGTTAGACTAGGGACAAAATACTTAATAGATTCTTCCACTCAAAAAACTTTTTATTTCTTAAATATTCAATAAAAAATAATGAAATACAGAAATAAGAACTTAGTCGTGATTTTTAAAAACGATCTACATTATAAAGCATAATTGTGTGTTGCAGACCTTTAAAGCTAAATCTAAATAAATTAACAACGACGTGAGCTGAGGGCGGAATACGAAGGCATAATAATTTTTTTATAGTAATTTTTTATGAGCAAATAATATCAAGAAATATGAAGTATTTTTGGACTTACATTAACAGTCTACACAAGAATTAAAGGCATACCAAAGTTAGTCGAATATAAAGGAATAAATAAGTGAACTCCTGAAGAGATAATTAATGCTTTTGCTGACTTTGAGTCCTGTTACACCAATTTCTCCAATAAGAATCTGTTTTCAGTACAATGGAAGAAATATCCGATAATTTGAACTCGTTAGATGTTGATAAAGGCTCAGGACCTGATGGAGTTTTGCCTTTGTTTATCAAGAATTGTTGTACTATGTTGGTTAGGCCTCTTCCTCTAGGCTAATTTTTCAGAAGTTATTCGATACATCCTCATTTCCCACATGTTGGAAACTATCAACACTGTTTCGTTGAAATGGACTGTATAAAAATTTTAGTGTTATGCAAATAACACATTGTTATAGAATGAAAAAGGTAGACAGAAATGGGGACGGAAGGGAGAGGAGAAGGCAGAAGGAAATCAAAAACAGGTGCTGTAGGGATCAACTTTAAAAGGAAGTACACCACTGTTGTACACCTTAATTACAATACATTTTATAATTATGCTCGATTTGCGTTTACGTTACCCTCTTACCCCTATTATTAGTATCTAATTCTTAACACAAGTATAAATCCACCCTAAATAAAGTTTATTCAGTCTCATACTTTATTTGTTCAAATAATGACAAATATGGGGTATTTGGTAAAATGAACTATTCTTTTTAGGCCAATCAAGCGAAAATTGCCAAAGTTAATAAGGCTATCCTCAACTATCACGCTAACGCGGAACGGGAGCAGAAGAAGGAGCAAGAAAGGATCGAAAAAGAACGTATGCGAAGGTACATTTTTTTTTACAGCAATCTCCTTAAGATTCTCTTACTAAAATACATTTCAGGCTCATGGCAGAAGATGAAGAGGGTTACCGAAAACTTATCGATCAAAAGAAAGATAAACGTCTGGCGTTCCTTCTCTCTCAAACCGACGAATACATCGCTAGTTTAACGGAGATGGTGCGACAACATAAGGAAGAACAAGCCCACAAGAAACGGGAGGAGGAACGAAGAAAGAAGAGGCAACAGCGAATGCAAGAGCCGGATAGAAAGGTATAATATTTTTTTTTATTTTAAGCTAAGATATGCGTTTGACCCATATGAGATCCAAAATTGATTAAGTAATAAATTCCTCTGAAAAAAATAGTTACATGTAAAAATAATATGAAAATAATAAGTTTTATTTCCGATTTATGGGATTAAAGAGTTATGTGACCACAGCATATAATTTAAAGTTTTGAAGAATTCAAATAAAAACCATCGGTTTCCTCCTCATAATCAAATTCACACTTCTACAGATAAACCAATGACATTGTCAATACATCAGATAAATTAACATCTTTTATATTTCTTTACAACAAAATTTTTCTGTTAGAACACATCTAAACCTTTTAGTTTTGCTTGTTTAACAACGGTTTACTTCATTATTAGACGAAATATTTTATTTCTTTAAAACAAATTTTTACACACCAACGTCACTTTTATAATTCACTTCTTGATGCTGATTAAACTTCTTTTCGATGCTGCAAATTGGATTGAATTGCTTGTTCAGGATGCTTGGACTCTATAGCATTTTCCCAGTGAAAAACTTGACGCGAGAATTTCTGTCCATGTATTATATGAAGTGATGCTGTCCGTGGATTTTTTGCCAATTGAATGTCCATCACATATTTTAAAATTAAAAAGGTAACGCTGATTGATCTGGGACTCGAGGCAACACCATATTTTTTTTGATAATTCGCGGATAATATTAATGTGTTGTCTTTAGGTCTTTTTGAGCTTCATACAATTCCTTTGCCTTAAGTTTGTGCACTTGTAACATATTAATGTAGCTTTACTATCACTATTATTTTCGGCAGTAATTAAACTTTTTAGTCCGATACGTTCCGAACAGAATGTATCTAAAGAAAAATATTTTTTTTAACAATTTTGTTAATAACTCACAACAGCTTTTGAGGTAGCCAAGAATTAATAAGAACTATCCAGTAATAGCAGTTAATCTCAAAAAAGTTTAATTTCTTAAAAACTATATAGGGTAAATCAGAAAATTGAGTCTCAAAATGTGCAGAAAATGTATTATATATATTTTGCTTGTGGCTGTAATGAGGCCAGTAATTAAATAGAACCTAAAAAATTGTTAATTTCTCAAAAATTATCTGAAGGAGATTACCAAATTGGGTGTTAAAAATTCTCAAAAAATATTTTTTAATGCGACATATCGATTGTGTGTTTCCATATGTAGCTATCTACAAAATGCTTTATATTTAGGAAACACAAAATAAAGTTTAATAGGGCTGTATCAAATCAAATCTATAAAAAAACACATTTTAATAAAACTCATCTTTTTATTTATATATTTTTTATTTGAATAAAATTTAAAAAAAATTCTTATAATGACCCAGATTTTCGAAAAACTTAAATAATAACTAATTTAAACAGGAAAAATGCAGATAGCCATATTTGGCACATAATTGTAGTGATGCGAAAAGCTATAAACTTAAAGAACTAATTCTAAACATAATAATGAAAGATAAAAATAATTATTAATAACATTATTGTAAGAAAAAGTCTTCGCCCTCAGGGTCATTTACATCTGGAACCACCGTTTCATCCTCATCAATGGTTTCGTCACTACTTAGCAAACTTGTAAAAAAGAACCGGCAGTCATCTGGGACACTTCCAGAATTGCAAATTTCTTTTAAATGTTTCAGCTTTAATGCTGAAATTTTCCTCTTTTCCTCGTGTAAGGGTTTGAGACATTTTTCCATGGAAGCAGCTGTCACTCGTCTTCCTCTGTGTGGAAGAATCATTATACTGCGAAAATCTTCATCAAAATCTGTTTTAATTTTCATTGTAAAAGGGAATGCCTTTTCATACCTAATATGATTAATATGATGCCAATTAACCACATTCCCATCTTGATCCTTGTTTCGGTTGATCATAATTAGCTTTGCCAGGGTTTTCCAGTCAACAAAAGCTATGTCTTTTTTTTGAAAAACTTGGTACTTAGGGTCATTTTTCTTTGCGTTCCGAGCAATGGTTACCCATTCATGCGGCAAATAAACTGGGACATTTTTGGATGCAATTTCAATTCTTGCGTGCATTGAATCGCATTCCATTTGGCTGTGTCCTGAAACCAGGAATTTTTGGTCAATGACCTCTATCAGTAAAACTTGTACGGCATAAATAAACATAGCGGTAACAAATTGATTTTTATTTTGGCCTCCACATGTGTCGCTAAAGAGCCTTACATTTTGAATGGATGTAGAAAGACTTTTGAGGTGGTGGAATAAAGAAGATGCTATTTCGCATGGGCCACGTGAACCTTCTACTTTAGACCACATGTAGCATTTTCCAGAATTATCTCCATAGTTAAAAATAGTGAAATTGTATGTGGCTAACTTCGTCTTGTAAAAAAGGAATGGGGTTAGTGGGATCTGTTGGCAAATACAAGACTTGTTGCAAATCAAAGTTGGCGGAATGTATTTCTTTAGGATTTTCCTTTGCTGCATCCTTATCCAAATTTTTTTCCTGTCTGGCTCTTTCTTTATTTTTAATGTGCAGCAAATTTACTTTGATTTCCGTGTTAGCAGATTCATACGCTGTACATGTTGGACTTTGATCCTTTCGAGGCCTTTGGAATGATAGATTAAAATGAGAATTAAAAGTATGGTGATAGAATGACTCCTTTAAACATTCCATATTTTCTTTGGCACAATTTTCTTGGTATAACCTGTGCATCTGCTTTAGATTCAATTTTGGATCCAAGTACATTTTTTTTGAGTCTTTTCTGCAGTAATGAGAAGAGACTGTAGGAAATTTCTGAATATGTTGTTTTAAAAAATTTACTGCATCTTCTGATATTTTAGAGATACCATAACCGCCTCTCTTATCATTTTCTGTGGTGTTACTATTTGGGACACGTTTTTTAATGGAAAAATTTAGAAATCCCTTTTTAACACCAAGGGTATTAAGTAGCATTGTTCTACATACATTTATTCTAGAATCCTTAATGCACAGAGAAAATTTCATAGATTAGGAATTTTTTTTTTCACAACAGACCGCTTAAAAAAACGAATTAAAAAACGTAAATGAAGCATTCTAAATCAGCTGACACGTCCAAACAAGTAGCTAACTGCAAAGCGCGCCAAAATTTTACTTAAAATAATTATTTCTAAAACAGGCTATGTGATTTTAAACATATTTGGACCTCATAAAATAATTTGAAGAGTAGATAGACACTTTCCAAATTGCCAATTTTGGCGCCAAATTTAAATTTATCGATATAGCCCCTTTTGGAACTATTAGAAATCCTTATTTTCAACAAGGCTAGGTAAATAGCTCAAAAATACAATTTTTGAAGATAGCCACATTTGGAACCAAACCATCGATATAACGTTTTGCTATATTTGGAACCCTAAACCTCGAAATACCCAATATTGTTAAAAAGGCATTGTGATAAAGTATAAAACCGAATTATTTCCTTTAATATTTTTAATTAATAATTTTCTTTCTTTAATGTTTAGTTGCTTTAATAGGACTTCGTGTCTTTAAAATGCTGTTTTTATCAATAAAGTTAGGGTGATATTTATTATTAAAGGTTATCTTAGACACATATGACAATTTCTTTAATAAGTAATTTCATAAGAAAAAAACCGTTTTTATTATTAAAACTTTTAAAAAGATTGATAAAAATTTGACATAACACCTTTTTAAAAATCTGTTTTTTTTTTGTTTATACCGGAAAATATAAATACCGAAAAAGTGTCATAATTTCATAACGATAAAACTTTATGTGAAGGTTTATTCAAAGAAGGGACGTACATCTCATTAAAATTTGCCCTTTTAGGTTACCGTTCAAGAATCGGCAACTGGTAAAAAATTAAAGGGTGAAAATGCGCCCACCTTTAGAGAACTACAGGAGTGGCTCAAGGCCCACCCTGGCTGGGAGATGATCGATACAGATGACGAGGGTAATGGAAATAATATCGACCCTAAGCCATATTTTAAGTAAGTTTATATTTGTAGACGATGAAGATGAGTCCAAAGAAGGTAAAGAGGGCGAAGGCGAAGAGGACGCTGCTAAAGAAATAATTAAAAAGGCCAAGGCGGAGGACGACGAGTACCAAAGGAACGCGAAAGAGGAACAGACTTATTACTCGATTGCTCATACCGTTCACGAGATGGTTACCGAGCAAGCGTCTATTTTGGTCAATGGCAAATTGAAGGAATACCAAATTAAAGGTATAAGATTTTTTTTAAATTAATATCTCTAGGAATTGAGTCGTTATCATTAAACCGTTTTAGGTCTTGAATGGTTGGTTTCTTTATACAACAACAATCTGAACGGAATCCTGGCCGACGAGATGGGTCTCGGCAAAACCATCCAAACAATCGCCCTAATTACTTACCTGATGGAAAAGAAAAAAGTGAACGGACCGTTTTTGATTATCGTGCCTTTGTCCACCATGTCAAACTGGATGTTGGAGTTTGAAAAGTGGGCACCCTCTGTACAGGTAAGGACCATCATAATATCTTGTGTTTTAACTAATTTATAAAAGAGACAATTTTTTTTAAATTCCTAAATAAAAATAATCCGAACAGTTATTGAGAGTTTTATCTTGATTTTACCTTGTCAGGATAGTCACAATAATAATAACCAAAAAGGTCTCTCAAACTCAGTCATGTGGGTATTAGAGGAAATGTAGTAAAAATATTGCGATTTGCAAAAGTTGGATGCTGGCTTGATTACAACTTTCTCACTATTAACACTGAAAAAAACTAAATTTATTTCGTTTGTTAGAGAAGCCTAGCAGATTGGAATAGTCTTTTTTATGCACGTATCTGATTGTCAAAGACAAACTTGCACTAAAAAAAATCAATAGGACTGGTATCTAGGAATATTTTTTAATTAATCTAGGACTTGGCAAAATTATATTAATTTTATAAATAAAGAAACTAAATAAAGAGGGACTTATTGTATAATTTTTTTGGGTTAAAACAAAAGTAGTCATTTTATTAACTTATAGGAATTGACTTTTCATTTAAGTATAAAGTATATCCCAGTGATTTACTATTTAAAGACGCAAATTTTGTAAGGTTTTCTTTTGTAAATGTAAAATTTAAAAATGTTTAATTTAAAATTTAAAAGAGAAAAAATAAACAATATACTTTATATCTGCAACTTAGAGCATTTCATTCATGCTGCCTAAAATATTTTAAATTTATTATTGCAACTAGTTAAAAAAAAAATTAAAAAGCAGGTTGATTTATGACTGATAAGCCGTTCTCGAAACATATGCCAGGACCTTGTTAATTTAAGATTTTAACTTTCCTTTCCATTTTCCCTTCGCCCTATCCATTTATCTGGAAGCTCTGAAATATATTTCCAGCAAGACGGCGCTCCTCCTCACTATGTTCTTCCCGTTCGGCAATGGCTAGACGACGAGTTTCCAGATAAATGGATAGGGCGAAGGGGGCCTATAGAATGGCCTGCTAGATCTCCTGATATAGCGCCGTTAGCCTTTTTTTATATGGGGTCATTTGAAATCTATTGTGTTCCCCCCAACCTGAAAGTTTGGATGAACTTCGTCAACGCATCATCGACAGCTGTCATGATATGCCACAACATATTCTTAAAAATGTCATTTAAAAATTTTAAGGGGATGACCCTGGGGGGCAATGGGTGAAAGGAGGTGAAGTAATTTTAGGTTAGAAAGTTGCCCCCCTTGACAAACCTTTTGACGTATTTCGGCGTTTTTTTTTTAAACAGTGGTTTTCGATAAATTGTGTGGGAAGTTTTCAAATGAACACCCTGTATATCTTGGGAAAGTATTTCAGGCTCCATAGATTAAAATAGGTCCCCTTCTATATAAAAATATAAATGAAATAAGTGAGATTTGCTTGTAATTAGATGACTTTAAACACTGATTTCGTTCTAGGTGATTTCCTATAAAGGAACCCCGGGCATCAGAAGGACACTGCAGAGCCAAATGAGAGCGGCCAAATTTAACGTGCTCGTCACAACTTACGAGTACATCATAAAAGATAAAAGTGTCTTATCGAAAGTGCCTTTTAAATACATGATAATCGACGAGGGTCACCGAATGAAAAACCACCACTGTAAACTGACCCAAGTTTTAAACACCCACTATTTGGCGCCGCACCGTTTACTCTTAACCGGTACCCCACTGCAAAACAAATTGCCCGAGTTGTGGGCCCTATTAAATTTCCTTCTACCGTCGATTTTCAAGAGTTGTTCCACCTTCGAACAGTGGTTTAATGCACCGTTCGCTACCACCGGCGAAAAGGTATTGAGTGGCAATTAAATATTGCAACATAAGTTTTATTATCCATCTGCTTATAGGTTGAATTGAACGAAGAAGAAACGATCCTGATCATTCGACGTCTGCATAAGGTCCTAAGGCCCTTCTTGCTCAGACGTTTGAAGAAGGAAGTTGAATCTCAACTGCCCGAGAAAGTCGAGTACATCATCAAGTGCGATATGTCCGGATTGCAAAAAGTTTTATATCAACACATGCAGAGCAAAGGAGTTTTGCTTACCGATGGGTCGGAAAGGGGACATGCCTCTCGAGGAAAAGGTGAGTTTTGGAATGGTATTTGAAACACATTGAAGTGAAAATTGATTTTTTTCGGTGTGAATAAATGCAAAAATGAAGGTATTACAGCCAATTTTATATAGCATTTTTTGCCAAGCAGGTTCCAAGTTCTCTGAATTCTTATCCCTAGGGATAAAACAACTTACATTTTATGGCATATTATCTATGACCTGTCAGAGAAAATGCTACATTTATTCAAGTATTAAACAAACCTAAGGTAGGCTTTAAAAAACTGTTTTGGGAAGGTTTTAGTGTAGAAATTACATAAATCGGTAGAAAATTGTGGAAGATACGGTCGGAACCGTTTAAAAAAAATGCGTTTTAATAAAACCGCTCACTTGCGTTCGACATTTCGAAGTTAAATTGTGTAGTCTTACTATCATTCTGCAATTTCCTTATTATTCAGTACGTACTTTTCTTAACCCCGGAGAATAAACAACAAATAACAAAAACCATTTATTGAAAGTCTAATGCAGAGAAAATATTATCTGTCTCAAAATTGGAAAAATAAAAACAAATTTCGCTAATACGAACATGGCAAGAATTGACCTTAGGCATGATTTTCTTGAGAAAATAAGGTTAACTACTCACCTACTAAATATTTAACCAAGCACCTATTATCCTAACACATAAAAACTTGGAATTTGACTCAAAGTTTAAATAAAACTGGTGAATTGTCGAAATTTAAACCACCACGAATCAGGCAGCAAAAATATTGGTTAACTAACAACTGACGTCACGCCCCATATCGAACAAATTTATACTTTAAAGTAATAATCGGTTTGGTTCTTGAAATTTACTAGTGACCCTATAGTAATTGCTGTAATGAGGTTCATAAACAAAGTAGAAATATAAAATTAATAAAAAATCAATACAACTTATGTCACTTCACTGATAAAAACAACCTGAATTTACCTAACCTCAAAACTCGAGTGAAAAGCAGACAAAATCAAGAACAATTTATAGCCCTATTACTCTGAATAGGCCCAAAGGTGGCCGTAACTCCTTAATCGCATTAACAGATTTTTACGTGCTCACTATAAACTATTTGCAGGCGGTTCAAAAGCTCTAATGAACACAATCGTCCAGCTAAGGAAATTATGTAACCATCCCTTTATGTTTCAAAATATCGAGGAAAAGTATTGTGAGCACGTCGGAATACCGGGCGGCATTATGACCGGACCCGACACGTTCAGGTAAAATAGATTTAAATGACATAAAATTCGCAATTTTCCAAATGACAATTTCAGGGCTTCCGGTAAGTTCGAACTGCTCGACCGTATATTACCGAAACTGAAAATCACGAACCACAGGGTGCTGCTCTTCTGTCAAATGACCCAATTGATGACTATTATGGAGGACTACTTGAATTGGAGGGGATACAAGTACTTGAGGCTGGATGGTACTATTAAAGCGGGTAAGACGGTTTAGGCATATTTTGTCTGCATCTTTCTTTAATGCCTCGTGTTTTAGAGGATAGAGGAGACTTGCTAAAAAAATTCAACGAAAAGGACAGCGAATATTTCTTGTTCTTGTTATCTACAAGGGCCGGAGGTTTGGGTTTGAACCTGCAAACCGCAGATACTGTTATCATTTTCGATTCGGATTGGAATCCTCATCAGGTAAACATAATTTTTTGGATATACAGTGTGTACATTAAAAATTGTTTGATAGAACTTGACAAACACTTTTTGGGCATATGCCAAATTAGTTCCAGGGTTGTACTTATAGAACTTCAAAAGAGCTTAAAAAATTGTACAAGGGTGTATATTGTACATAATTGTTGAGGGGGATTTTTAGTGATGCTGATTAATTAAGATTACACTATAAAAATATGTCCACCGAATTTGGTAACACCCCTTATTGGCGTGTGGTAATTAAGAAAAATCTTGATGGGGGTTTTAGTTCAGAAGAATTTTACTACGCTAGTTAAATTATGATTTAAATATTAATATAATAGATATTTTCTGTGTGCGCAAACCTTAAATTCTCAAGTTAAAGGACATATTCCTCTATGTCACTCGGCATCGTTCGGCTTTAGACATTCTTATACTACCCAATCTACAAACATTAGCCTATTTTTATAGCTAATGGGATTTTTCACAGCCCACAATGTCAATTACTGAAATGTCATTCGACATTATCGATCTTTTAAGTAATAAGTATGCTTTGTTATTGTTTCTGTTTTCATCCTGTATCTATAAGGGATGTCGATAAGGGAAAAGTGTTCTTATAGATTTTTGAAGTAATTTTAGGTATCAATAAGACGGCGAATTTTATGATGGATCCTCCTAATTTTATCTTATTTCTGTCCTAGTGTGTATTTATAATAGCTTAATATATTTTCTTTTTTTTAATTAAATATATTTACTATTAAATTTTTATTTTAATATTTGTCTTAAAATATAGATTTCAGATAATAATATTATGAATTTTGCCTTAGAAATGGAAGAGAAAGAACAAACGATTGAATTAAGGATAAATTTGTGAAGAGTAATAAAACCCATTTTATTCCCTTCTGTAGAATCACTGGGAATTTCCCAATTTCGGGGCGTAAATAAGCGTGGATAAACTATATGACCTTATAAACTTAATGATCGTTTTAAACCCGAAAAAAGTAGTTAACAAATTATACTCAAAGATATACCGTTGATCTTTTGACCGCAATAAAACCCTAAATATTTGTTGTAACCAAGTGATTTAAGTAAGTTATTTTTTTGTGGACTTTAAAAAAAATACTATTCTTTATTTAATTAGTAAGTTTCATTTAGAATCACTTTCAAGCCGACCCTATTCCCTTTATCACTTCTTAAAAACGTTGGTCCTTGCACAATGGGGCTTAATGGTCTAATATGAGAATATGAGAACTCGTTGATTTTCAAATCTGCTACAAAAGCATCCCCACAACAAAGATAAATACATCTTTTTCTCAATGTACTAAAAAGAGACGAAAGTAATAGCAAGACCATTCAACCTCTTTCTATATTTCTATTCCGAAGGTTACCGACGGCAACCCGAACTCTACCCGATCAAAGCCAGTTGAGATTGAGAGTAGAGTTTAGACTTTTTTTTTCTATAATAGAAAGAAATTTTCTTTCTATCGAGTTAGAGCGTTCGCTCGCAGTAAACCTAAGGTAAAAACATACTAGGTAAATGTTAACACGACTAATTCTTAATGCAGTATAAAAGGTAAACCAAAAACTACTGAATGTTGATAACCGTTAACTGTTTACCCCGTCTGCTAAAAAAAAAAGTCTGCATCATTATTTTCCCTGTCAGGATTTGCAAGCCCAAGATCGTGCCCATCGTATTGGCCAAAAGAACGAAGTAAGAGTGCTGCGTCTAATGACGGTCAATTCGGTCGAGGAGCGAATTTTAGCCGCCGCAAAATACAAATTGACCATGGACGAAAAAGTAATTCAAGCGGGCATGTTCGATCAAAAATCCACCGGATCCGAACGGCAACAGTTTTTGCACGCCATTTTACATAACGACGGAAATGACGAGGAGGTTTGTCGATGATTTCTTCATTATTTTAAATAGTTTCTTTTTTTATTGTGCTGATTTCCGTAGGAGGAAAACGAGGTGCCAGACGATGAAACTGTTAATCTCTGGTTAGCTAGAAACGAAGAGGAGTCGATCCTGTTCAACAAAATGGACTTGGAAAGAAAAGAAGAGGAAGATAGGACAGGCATGGTCCATCGGTTGATTCAAGAGGAAGAGCTACCCGACTGGCTTGTTAAGGTAATTAATTGAATGCTGTATTGTTATTTAGAAAACTGCAATAAGGTATATTTTATTACCCAGGAGGATGATGAAGTAGACACCTGGAGGTTTGAAGACGAAGATGTAATCTTAGGCCGTGGGTCCAGGCAAAGAAAGGAAGTCGACTACGCGGACAGTTTAACCGAAAAAGAGTGGTTAAAGGTATTATTTATTATTAGAATGTTTTTTTTTGTTTCATTAAGATATAATGCATGTTTAGGCCATCGACGAAGATGGCGATTACGATGACGAAGAGGACGAGGAAGAAGAGAAGGCCAAACAGAAAAGACGCGGTAGAAAACGCAGGAAGCGGGACGATTCGGATGACGACGAGACCCCGCAAAAGAGGAAAAGAAAAGTTCCGGGTTTGGCGAGCGAGGCGAAGATGAGGAGGAGGATGAAGAAGTTGATGAGCGTCGTCATTAATTACAATGACAGGTAACGACCGTTTTATTATTTTAATGCTTCTTTACTATAAAATCGCTAAAACTGAGTTATTCACATAAATAGGGACGAGAGACAGCTTAGTGAGCAATTCATGAAACTGCCCAACAGGAAGGAGTATCCCGAGTATTATCAAGTCATTAAGAAGCCCATTGATATAAATAAAATCTTGCAGTATATCGATGATGGAAAGGTAATTTTTTAAAACATTATTTGATTTATATACAATATGTCCTTTATAGTATTCGGACATTAACGATCTGGAAAGGGACTTTATGCAACTTTGCCATAATGCGCAGATTTTTAATGAAGAAGCCTCCTTAATTCATGAGGACAGCATTGTTCTACAATCGGTAAGTCATTGTCAGAAAAATGTGTAATCATAAGTTAATTGTAGGAAGAGATCAAAGTTTTTTTTTGTTTTAATAATAGAGGCTAATCGCTATCTGCCTTTAGGTCAATTTTTGCCTCAATTGCACTGGTAGATACCGCTTGCATCTTGTTGTACAAATTTTTTCAATTACCCACTAGAAATTCTCAAAATCTTGATCGTTGTAAAAATAGCAGGTAACTAAATCATTATCATAATTAGATAAAGTATTAACATTCGTGTTCCTAAAATCGCTTCTAAAAAATTTGGAATGACAACACTGCAAGCGAAAGCTGATGTAACCTTGCGAAAGGTCATTTTGACAAACGGCTTTGGGTTTACATTGCTATTTGTGAAGTTCCGTGTTTTTTCTTCAGTTTTTGGCTGAAAAAGGAAAAATGACGCATTTAAGTGTTTTTGTGAATTTTTGGAAACGATGGGAAAAATGTGTGCCTCACCATGGAAAAAGGCAATTCAAGCCGATCTTTTCACAAGTAAATACCGATTATGTCATAACATCATATCAAGGGAGAAACATCATAATAAACGTCGAGTAATAAAAACCTATTAAGAAATTTATAATAAATATAAAATATTTAATTTCCATACAAATGCTTTTTATTAGATACGTACCTTTACTCTATTAAAATACGTTAAAAAAAAACGATTTTATTATATTATAAAGATTTTTTTGCCATTTCTACATAACCATTTGGCGTCACTGCATCAGAGATGTTGCAAGCAAACAAACTGCCCATAGTTCGACTGCATTGCTAATTTTAGCCTTTCAATTTTCTAAGGTCTTAAAGTCGGAGCTCTGTAGACGGTGTTCAGAGGTTTTCCAATAAATATTCTTAAGTGTTTGCTTGGTTTTGAAAGCTGTCATTGTCTGGAATCTTGCTTAATATTTACTTCTCGGCTTTTATCTAATTGTTCGACGTTTTAACTTTGTCCTCGTTTTGTTCTCTGTTTATTAGTGATTTTGTTTTACCCTTGAATATTTTAATCCGTTGTACCGGGCGATGTATATTGAACGAGACAACAGGTCAATGTCTTTTTTCCAAAAAAGAAACTCAGTTTTAAAGGTCGTCCTCCATGCCACAAGAAGAAACGATTTCGAAACAAAATAACCACAAAAAATAAGGTACTCTGACAAGACAAAAGTGCAACAAAGTAGGAAGATTAAACTAGCAGATGGTAGTTAGTTTCTATTTATGGTCGTTTTTTTCATCTCAATATTTCCATTAAGTTTACATTTCTATTAATTTACAGGTAGTTTCAGTGCTTCCCATTTTTTCACAAGACCTAGTCAACACTCCACTATACTGTAATAGAACTAAATTCTCCTGCTTTCCTTAGTGTACTACTTTGGACAATACGCGCCAAGACAAAACACAGACTCTTTGATCTTTACCGACTTACTACTGGAGTCTCAAGTTTCATGCAAATTTCTATTCAACGCCCCACTTTTCCCTGTAGCCTCTAATTTATTAATGAAGAATAATATAATTGTTAAAATATGTTAAAGTTCAGTGCAACGATATATTAGAATGGTCACTCGTCAAAACCGGAAAAATAGAAGGTGGATGACATTGTTTGGCAGGTGGAATGCTGGTGTTTTGATGGGTGATCATTCTAATATATCGTTGCACTGGACTTTAATTAAATTTATTCTTCTATTGAGAACAAGAGGCTCTACTACTGACTCTTATTTTACAGTTTTGATTAAGGACAATAGTGCATATAAACTCATAATAAACATATAAACCTCACTAATTTCGTCGGTTCTTAATAAATTTTATTTATCGTTCATTTGTAAGTTGTATCGTCGAATGTTATTGCTTGTATAGTGTTAAAGGGTTCGTTGCAAATTTCAAGGTATTCTCAAATGCCCGCGCCAAACTGGAGGATAACAACTCGGACGAGGACGATAGAAATGGTTCGGATGAAGAGGTGGAACCGACCCCGAAGAAGCGGAAGGAAAAAGAGCCGAAAGAGAAGAGAAAACGAGGCAGGCCAAAGAGGTCCGTTAAGAAATACGTGTCGGACGAAGACGATGACGATTAGGGGATTCATTAGATAAGGGTTTTCCGTTTAGTTTGAGTAAGAATACGTTTAGGTAGTAAGCACCAAACCGAGGAGAAAAAAAACACTTTTTAGAGCAGTAGTTGGCTGTGCTACTAGGCAGCCACTAGGAAGTTTAATATATTTTTTTTTTTAAATGGGCCGAATTGGCTAAATCAGTTTAACTTATTGGGCCTATTATGCTTAAGAATAAAAGTAATGTTTTTTCCATTAGTTACGCAGGGCAAGTATTTATTTTACACTTAAAATATAACACCAATAATAGTATCATCTAGGCCTTAGATAAGTTCCTAGCCGCCGAAGCCTTATATTCACATTTAATATCAGACTTGCAGTAAAACATAATTACTACTCATAAAATAATGCTTAAATCGTGTTTTTTGTTGTTTCAAGATATTTCTTACTTAATGTGTATATTTTGCCTTAACTATTCATTGCATTATATAATCCCACATTATCGAGGTTTGATTGTATTTAAAGTCACATCTGCCATGTACGTGGACCTTTTTTAATCTATATATATCTTGCTATTGTTAAAGTGTTGGTAATTGGGGTAGCAATAGTAATAAAATATAGCGAACGTATACGGAGATTGTGCATTTTATGTTAACTCCTTTTTTTATGGATAGGTAAAAAAAAAGACATGTGCCACATTTATCAGGTGTATTACACGGGCTGATAGCTTAACAGTAAAAATTATAACTAAAGCTTTAAAAGCTGAAAATTGGCAACTAGTTTTTAAAGCCTCATCTACATCCTGGTAAATAATAATAATATTAAAAATGGATTTAAATACGCTTTCAGTCGGTAGCAAATAAATTAGCAGGCAAATTTATGTAGGGTGAGCCATTTTAATATATGCACTAAAATTGCTCCGAAAGTAAGTCGAGATACAGATAAATGTTTGAGTCATTTCTTATTTTCTGTAGTGGATTTGAAAAGAGCGGAAATTTTTACGTTTATATTTCGATGTTTGCTATCGCAACATCGAGGTCAAATGACAAAAAGCCGTTTATTAATGTTTCTGTTTTAATTAAACATATAAAAGGTTCTTGGACAGGTGAATTAAGCAGAAATGTTTAAATAACCTTAACCATCTTGCCCATGAGGTCAATTATCAAGGTCATTTTCAGGTTGGAGTAATTCCATAAATGCGGAAATAACGACGTGGACGTTACAAGTTCCGACCTTAATTTGACCTTTTCAAAGTTTCGATAACAAAATTTAAAACATCAGTTTACACGTAAAATTTCCCGATTTTTTCGAAGCCGCTACAAAAAATAAGGGTTCCCAAAAATTAAAAAAATACTTTGGCCTTTGATTAACTATAAAAAGTCCCCTCCACAGATGCATTATGTCTCCCTCTGTCCTGAACAACTTTGACCTTAAACATTTTTCTGTATCTCGCTTACTTTCAGAGTAATTTAGGTGCATATATTAAAATGGCCAACCCTATAGTCTGGAAAAAGGTTCCCTGGAGAAATTTGAGGTGCAGTAGTGCGAAAATTCACTTGTATTGCATCAGATAAGAAGTTAATGCACTAATGCCATCACAAAATACTCCTACACAGTCATAAATATAACAAGAGCTTTAAGCGAAGATATTGAGCATATATTCTAACGATTAGTTAAAATCCATTTTATGGCACGAGAAAAATTTACTTATCGTATCGACTTTGAAGTCAAATTAAATTCTAAAAATAAAAATCACCCAATATATCACATAAGTTACGTTTTTTTTTTCTTAATCTCAAAATATATTCATTAAATAGTACAGCCTTGCCGTGGAATAAAAAAATACTAAAAGGATATTAAATTATGAGTTTCTGAATTGTTTATTAAAATAGAGTGATTCAATTGGCTCAAAAAGGGTAGTAAAGTAATTCGTCCAGGGGTCGAAGAACACATTATATAGTAAGGTGAAGCGTTATATACTACACGAATTTGTTATGTACGACAAGAGTAGAAACGTGTGTACACTAATGATTTTCGTTCTTTTAGACACACCTTAAGCTCTTGAAAATTTCCAAATTTAGAAAACTGAATACAAACGAGTTTAATTGATATTTTCTAAAAAAGGTTATGGGTAAACAAGAAATGCCAGCAGCAAGGTTGTACTAAATATCTTCTCATAAAAAACGATAACGCCTAAAGGTTTGTGTATTAATCAAATGACTTAACTAAATAACGTGACCTGCACAAGAAATATTTAACTAATTACATCTAGAATAGGAAAAATGTCTAACTTTACGAGTAACACCTAAAGACGAGTTTATATTTTAAAAGTGGCACAGTTGCCATATGACGGTTAGCTAGAACTTAAAGCAGCAAATTAGAAGTCGAGTGACCTCACTTTTAATTGTCAACGTTTCGATTATAAGTCATCCTCAATAATTTTTTCCACTTATTGCTTTGAGGATGGCTTAATATAAGTAGAAATGTCGACGTACGCATAAACAAGTTTGTTTTTTATTGTTTACAGAGTGGAAGTATATCAACAGATGGGCCACATGTTTTAAGAGAAAAAAGATCTAGAAACCTAAATAACAGTTAAATCTATATATACTCGCCGGTACAAAATTCCGCCAGCCTGAAATATTGGCCAAGTTTGATGTTTTATAAATTTTTTATTTTTTATCAGATTCTCACGATTTTGCCATAAGTTTTTAGATATGTAAAGTAGCATTTTTCGATTAGTCTATATTATACAGGAGTAAAACAAACTGTTGTTTTTTCTCGTAATTTCAAAAGACCCTGTAGGAAAATTAAGGTGGATAATTCTGCTTACATACTGTTCCTTGTGAAATGGAGCTCTAACCGCCCACCGTTACATTAAGGAAATCCTTCAAGAAGTTGTTGTCCCATTTGCTCCATTCATTGGGAACCAATTTACATTAAATGCATGATAATGCTAGACCTCACGTTGCACATGTAGTGAGCGAATATCTGGATGAAGTTGGACTCCCAAGATTGGAATGGCCCCCCGCATGTAGCCCGGATCTCAACCCAATAGAACATCTTTGGGATCAACTTAAAAGGGCCGTTCGTCGTCGTCCTATACAACCACAAACCTTGCAAGACTTACGACTAGCGCTGATCGAAGAATATGAGGCTATTCCTCAAGAAAGAATAAAAAACCTTATTCATTCGATGGCGCGAAGACTGCTGCGAGAGGAGGAAATACACGCTATTAAAATCGTTTTTTTTTAATTACCTTTATGATATACCTAGTGTTTGTTTCTCCTAATAAAAATACGCTTCAAATCAGCGTTTTAATAAAAAATGTGCAGCTCGCAGCAGAAATGAGATAATGGAATGAATCAAAAATCGAAATGTTTAGAATACATCAAAGATTACAAGGAACAGTATGTAAACAGAATTGTCCACCTTAATTTTCTGACAGGGTCTTTTGAAATTACGAGAAAAAACAACAGTTTGTTTTACTCCTGTATAATATAGCCTAATCGAAAAATGCTACTTTACAAAATGATTTTAAAAAATCACAACAAATGTATCTAAAAACTGATGGAAAAATCGTGAAAATCTGATAAAAAATTATAAAACATCAAACCTGGCCAATATTTCAGGCTGGTGGAATTTTGTCGCGGTGAGTGTAGTTCTGTTAGCAGTTACGCGTCCTGTTAACGTGTAGACTAGAATTGAATACTGCGGAAAAAATATTTAAAGCTTTTAAGCGTTAGAGAGGTAAAAAATGCACCTTATTAGGAATGATTTGTGAGGAGTTAATCGTGAAGAAATATCCTCCTCGCTAATCATTGTCTTCCTCGTCGTCCGAGATGTGTTTCTTGCCTCTCTTCCTCTTGCCCGACGAGCCCTTGTTATTTTTCCCTTTGCCGGCGATTTTTATCTTCATTTTGACGGCGTTTTCGGCGTCCGACTTTTTCGCCAGCGAATCTTGCGACTTTTCATCCTGTCGAGGAAACATTTCAATCAGAGTCAGATAACTTGCCAAGGGAGGGACAGAAAACGATCGATTTTCTTTTCCACCCTAGTCATTGCAAATTAGGCATTTCGCATTTCCAGCCCGTGGTTGTCCCAAAAAACATTTTTCTCGAATCACTGTTATTGGGAATAGATTTTTTCCTGAAGCACCGTTTTCCGGAAAAGAAGTTCACCCGAACTTTTAGATGACTCGGGGGGAAGGTTAATAGAAATAGGTTTTAGTAAGTACTGAATAACCAAACCATAGAAATGAACATTAGGTGATATGGTTTTGGGAAAGATATATTCAGGATAATGATCATCAACAATAGTTCGGGAAAATTGTGGTTCGGGATTCAAGAAAACAGTTTTTTATGCAAAACCATTTTTTTATTGCCAAAATAATAATTCAACTGCCTGAGTTAATAAATATTTTTATTCTTCCAGGCAGTTGAATCCTTATTGGCAACTAAAAAAAATGTTTTTGCATAAAAAACTGCTTTTAAGGAATTGGGACAACAATCGGACTATATGGAAAAATATGAGTAAGTCCGTATCTGCCCGGAAGAATTAAAATATTTAAAATCTTTCAGGCAGTTGCAGCATTATTGGCAATTAAAAACAATTCTTCTAGTTATTTTCCCGAATGTCAGTTCCGGATCGACCACTTTCCCCAATTGCGATTTTTTTCCACAAACTATCGTAATCCAAAACATTTTTCTCGAATTACTGTTACCCTGAACGGAATTTTTCCTAACGCACCATTTTCCGAAAACGAATGCCCGAAGAACGTTTTTCTTTAACTAAGTGGAAATAGTCAATAACTCAACCCAACCGGAAGTAAATTTTATTTGTTTGTTTGTTTAATTTTTATTTTTGTTGGATATTATAGGTCAAAAAACTACTTCAGACGATCAATTGTATATTTTGTAGACGTTTCGATCTCTATGAGAAATCATCCTCAGGACTCTAAAAAATACATAAAAAACAAATAACATCATTTAGTCCATATTAAATAAAATTAATTATTTTGAAAATTTATTATAAAACTTAACGAAAATTCGACAAAAGAAAACTTACACTCCATATAATCTCTAAACCTTCGAAATTTTAAAACCAAAAGGTCACAATAGATAATATAAGGGAGATTCTATCAAAATCAAAAACTTGTATATACACTTACATATATTGTAGCTCGTCCTCGTCAATAATACTAACTGTAGTATTAACGTGCTCCAGAGTTTTTTCATTTTTCTTTTATAAAGAATTGACAAGTGGATTGGCTGCTTTAAACGATTTTCGAAATTCATCTCCCAACATAGATACGTACGGAGAAAAAAATCTAAATTAAAAAACTCTGGAGCACGGAAGGATTTAACCAACAAAAATAAATATTAAGCAAACTTATAAACTGAGGTAACGATAAACAATTCACACCTAAATTTTATTACTGGATAGAGAACTGGGAGGAAACAATAAGTATTCAGGAAAATGATCGTTCCAGAAATTGGTTGTTTGAAAAATGAGAAATTCAATAAAAAGATTGTTCGAAAAAATGGTTGCGAGAAAATGGTTTTTTCGGAAAAACGGGCGGGAACACCGAGAAGAAAGTAAATTTACAGTCTCGTGTAGTGGGTCGAAAGTGCTACCTCCTTCCCGTAAAATCAGTGACGTGGGTTTTATATGAAAGTGACAACACCGTATAACTGACAGATTGTTTTACCCTTAAGCAATATTGGCAAACTTTCAAAAAACATTTTGTCAAGAAATGAATCGTACCCTATACAGCTTAAGAGTTTTTACTAAAGAAGTGTTTTCAAATCCATCAATATTAATTGGGCTTCTATTTCAATACAGTTAAAAATGGTATTCGCGAATTTTTACGTACGTCTTTCTCCTCCCCGTCGGTTTCTATCCTCGCTTTGGCGTTTGTGAAGACCGACTGAAGCACGATACTGTCCTCGTGTATCAACGAAGCTTCCTCATTATAAATCTGGGCATTTTGGCACAATAACATAAAGTCCCTCTCCAAATCCGCCATTTCCGTATACTGGAATTGATAATATTTAGTAGTCAAGATTCTCATTTTTTAACAAGCTAACATACTTTTCCTTCATCTATCCTGGATATTATTTTGGCAATATCCATGGGTTTTTTGATCACCTCGTAGTAATCGGGGTAGTCTTTTCTCGGGGGTAGTTTTACAAAGGGCTCGCTTAAGAGCCTTCCGTCGCTGTTAAACAACATTTTATTGGGTGTAACCTTGAATTATATATAGGTGCTAATTAAATACCTGTCTGTATATTTTGTAACGACTGTCATCAATTTTTTCATTTGCTTTTTAAGCTTGTTTTCCTCGTTGGTTTTACCTCTCGTTTTTTTCTTGAGACTGGGTCCGGCATCGCTGATTAAAATAATTAAATTAAAATTTATGCAAATTAAATTTCTTTTTAACTTACCTATCAGAGTCTTCTCCTCGCTTTCTTCTTTTACCTCGCTTTCTCTTTTTCGGTTCGTCGTCTTCTTCGTCTTCCTCGTCGGATTCGTCAAGTTCCTAACGATATTAAAAAAATATTTAAGAGAGTAAAATATCATAAAGGTAGACACTAAAAATCGTTCAACGAAAAATGGACTATTTCTATTAAATCCTTGTCAAGCATTTCTTAAGCTTTTAAACAAGAATAAAATAAAGGGAAGAAGAAAGATTCAATCCCCAAAAACTATCAATTCCTACCAAGAATAAACCTTTAAGTCGAAAAAAGTTGACTTCAATAAAACTGTTTGATTGTCCTTTTAATTACCCTTTCATAGACCTTCTTGTTATTAAGTATTTTCCATATGAACTGAAAATGTGATCTTTTAAAAACAAAAACATTTTTCGACAAATAATACTTACTTTTCAGGATTTAGATTTAATTGGATATGGAGCCAAATAAAACTCCAAGCCTTTAAAATTTGTCTCTACGTCCCTGTATGCCTTTCTTCATTCCTTCTTTAGGGCTAGATAAATAAATTAAGTTCTGTAGCCCTAAAGAAGGCCTTATGAAGACATGAATAAAGATATAGTTTTATTTGTCCCCATTTCTTAACTGTGCCACTAAAATAACACATTAAAGTAATACTTACGTTAATCCACTCTTTTTCAGTTAAACTATCGGTATAATCGACCTCTTTTCTATGCCTAGAGCCGCGACCCATAATAGCATCCGAATCCTCATAGTTCCACGGATCCACCTGCATTTCATTTTTAAATATTGAACACTAAGAATTTAGACACAAGTTCAACATATCATTAAGAATTCTGCCCTAAACAAAGAGTAGGGGAAAGTAGGTTTAGATGGGACTTTTTTTTACTTTCAATCTAATTCTAAGTTAATTTTTCAGGCAATGTCATGCCTTTAGGGAAAGTATGCGGAATATAGAATCGTCGACGAAGTCCTATTTCTCGAAAATTGATAGGGTAAAATGGAGATTTTTGTTTTCTGATTTTGCCTGGTACACGTTATTGTAAATCGAAGCAATATTAACTATTCGTTTTTTATAGAGATTATTATACTTTATAACAATTTTGAGCCTATAATATACATTGCATAGTTTTTGCACGATTAGATATTTTAATTTCAATAGGAAACGAATGTTAATTTATTTGTGGAATGGTCATTTATTACAAATTTGCCCATTTAAGTAATCATTTGTTGCTTTTTTAGAAACTCTTAATATAGTTTTATTGCTTTTATATTATAATTATATTCAAATATAATTATAGTAATCCGCCTGGTTGGATGCATTTTCGTGTCAGTCTGTGAATTTTATGGATCATACGCTGAATAATTCTTGCGGGGATAGCCCTTGTTAGGTCTTGACGTAAGGCTTCACAAGATTGTGTGGTGTATTTTAATAAAGACGGTTTTGAAGAAATCCCCAAAAAAAGTAATAAAGGCTTTAGGTCCGAACTTCTAGCGGGCCAACGTACGGGTCCTTGGATTCCAATTCATTTTTAGAGCGAGACAGTTTTACCACTAACCAAAACTCTTTATTTTTACTCTCGACACGTGTTTCGCTAACGGTGTTAGCATCTTCGGGAGATGATTAAAACTAAATATACTAGCACTGTAAAGAAAACGTTTTTAATCGTATTAAAAATATATTTTTTATCCTTCTCTTTAACACGCGAGTTCTTATTTTTGAATAAGTGCGATACATCATTGGTTTAGGTTTTTTTTATAAAGAGCTCTTAAAATCCGTATAAATAATTCAGCGCCGTATTTAAAAAAAAAAAAAAACTTGGTGATGACATCTCAAATACGCTCAAAGGTCGCAATGAAAATCTGACGACGCCATTTTGTAATATAGAGAAAGTAGCAATGAGAATGAGTAATTTATTTTGTTATAACTGTTCAAATAGAGTCGTAAAAAAATAAAAATGAAATTGCGAATATTCGGTTTTTTTTTAAATATCTTCGGAATTTTTGAAATTTCAAAAGGGCGTTTTAATGAGCACCAAGTTAAGCAACTTTAAAGAGTTAGTTAACGACTAACTTAGTTAACGAGATCCCAATGGTGAGGCTCGAATTTGGAACACCCTGTACATGCTCACCTCCCCACTAAAATGGCAAACTTAACATAAACTTTTTTTCGTTTTAGGACCTAATCTTCTCAATCCAATAGGTCCCCAGGACGCTTTAGTAACTGCAAATTTAGCATCCAAGGCTCCCCTACTATTATAAACAAAGTGTAAACAAAATAATTGGTTATTTTGTGTTACGAAATAAGGCTTCGCAATTGTAACAAAAAAGTTTAAACAGAAACGTCAGAAAAAGTAGACGTAAAAGCACCAAAAACTGTTAAGGGGCTAGAAAACTTGTAATGAAAAATGAAAGTTCGTTGGAATGTTAATTACTGGGTTTCATTCTCAAACGCGAATGGTTCCATCTTATCTTACTTTCCCCCACATGATGTCATATTAAATAGGATGATTCAGTAAGCTTACGTGTGATCGATTTTTTATATAAACCACTACCTCGTCGTCCTCTTTGACCAGCCAATCGGGCAGTTCCTTTTCCTCGATCAGGCGTGGCTTACGGGTTGCGCCCAGTTTCGCTTCCTCCCTGCGCCGTTCCAGGTCCACTTTTTGGAACATCTCGAACTCGTCCACCGACCGCGCGACCATCTGATTGACGGTTTCGTCGTCCGGTACCTCGTTTTCCTCCTAAATTCATTCGGCGATTATTTAAATGTTGCGTTATAAAGTATTTTTTTTTTTTGGTCAGCACCTCTTCGTCATCTCCGTCCTGATGTAGAATACTCTGGAGAAACTGTTGCCGTTCGGATCCGGTGGATTTTTGATCGAACATGCCCGCCTGAATTACTTTTTCGTCCATGTTCAGTTTGTACCTTGCGGCCGCTAAAATTCTTTCTTCCACCGAGTTGACGGTCATCAAACGGAGGACTCGGACCTCGTTTTGTTGGCCGATACGGTGAGCGCGGTCTTGAGCTTGCAAGTCCTACAAATTAGTTGAATAGAGGTCCATATTTTGTAGGAGAATGTGTAGATAAAGATTACAAAATGGGAAAGTCTTTATCTCCAAGAAAAATGCATGTAGGTCGCTTAGGTAAATGTATTATGCATTTCGGCTGTGTAAATAGCCATCATCAGATACTAAAATAAAATAAAGGTAATTCAAGACAGTTTTAAAAAGAGCTTATTCGCTATAACAATACAGATTTAGAACTTACCAGAACATGACAAAAAACATATACGTTCACCAAATAAAACAAAAATTACCCGTTATCGTTACAAACGTTGTTTTTATTCCCGATAACGAGTAATTTTTGTTTTATTTGGTGAACGTATATGTTTTTTGTAATGTTCTGTATCTGATGATGATCTGATTTACCTAAGTGACCTACATGTATTTTTCTTGGAGATAAAGACTTCCCCATTTTGTAATCTTCCTACAAATTATTTAAATCAGTACATGTATGACAGGTATGAGAACCTAAATACTTTACACTATCGTACCCAAGATAGGATAGTTAAATAAACGTTTGTTTTTACTTTACACGGTTTACTCATTTTTGGTTGAACTTCAACTATAAGTATCGGTATTATTTGTATACTATTTAAAAACGTTTATATAATGCTTTTAATGAAATGAGATTTTTTTTGTTTAAATAATCTTGCTACCAATGTAAATATTTTTTTTTTGTAGATGTGTTTTACGCAACAAGGCATTCTTCGACGTATAAAGAGAAAAAAAAATGTTTACAATTAGTAGTTACCATAAGGGATATTAACATTATTTAATAAAAAAAACCAGTGCATTTTTCTAAAATAAATTTTATTTTTTAAATCCTTGTTTAGTTTTGAGCAAATTTGTATTCTTGAGTTTTTTTTTTTATTTGTATATCTTATTTGGTATAATTATTATTTCATACGCGTTAGCCAAAATTTTCTCCCTTATGTAAACAAAATCGTATATGATGTACGTATATTCTACAGTTTAATAAATATACACTGACCAAAAATACACAAATAATTTTAATTTAAAAACTGTATTTTTGAAACCAGATAATGAAAAGTTGTTTAAAACCAGAAAAAAAGTGAAATTTATATCAAAACTTAGGGACTAAAAAACTGAATTTTCATTTATTTACAATAAAAAAATGGCACAAGTACTGCAATTTTTATAGCGATACGTCTTGCTTTAGAGAAATAAAATATGGTAATAAATATTTAGTATAAAAACAGCGTTTTTAGATTGGATAACATGGACGAAAAACAGTGATATCTCAGAAGAATTTCATCAAATATTTGAGCTGTAGTAATCGAGTTTAAAAAGTAGATATGTAAAAAAAAGTAGGTATATTTATTAAATGCCAAATCAGGTGATTCAATTTTTTTATTAAGCCGAGTCTCCAACGTATCCATATCCAGAACTTTTAAGTCCTTCATAATAAGTTCATACTTAGTCAAATTCAAATTATTTTTATCCAAAATTGACACAATACGGTGCACGGAATTATAGACCTAATTCTACACTTTTCTATTACTAAACCTAATTTACACATTAAAAAACTGATTTTATATGATTAAATTTTGAACATATTACTAGGATAAAAATTTTTGAGAGTCGCTATAGTACGCAACAAATATAAATCATTCTGTAGTCTCAAAATAAATTAATTATTTTCTTCTTGGATTTTAAGCTCCTGAGTTAACATGGGCGTAATGTGTCTTAAGGAATTAAATATTAAAAATACGTGCCTGGAAGAAATTAACTGTGGATTGTTTGTTTCTGGATTAACACGTTCGCAATCTGTTTTATACAACTAAATTTTGAAATGACTAAAGGGAGAAAATTTAATTAAATAACTCCTGGACAGGAAAAAATAGATTCAAGTGCCTGGAATTAATTAATTCTTTTCTTTTTAGATTTTTTGCTCTTCAGTTAACATGTGTAAAAGCTGATTTAAGGAATTAAATTTAAAATTCTTGGAAATTAGTTTAACTGACTGGAAGTAAATTAAAGTAAGGGATTTCTTCCAGGCACTTGAGGTAGATGTCCATGTTTTTCAGGTAGCTGAAAAAAAATTGCAAACACTTTTTTTTTGGAGTTACACTTTTTCTCAAAATTCTTTGATATTTAGTTAACTGCCCGGAGGAAAAATCCCCAGCAGAAAGCATATACCCAACTGCCTGGAATAAATTAATTATTTTCTTCTTGGATTTTTTGCTCCTGACATTAGATTAAAGAAGATTAAATTTAAATAAATAAAAGTTGTTTGTTTTATTAATTAAAACCTTGTTTTTTATTTTATATCAAAACTTGACTTTGACCTGCAGGAGGTTTTAAGTGACACTCATCCAGCCACGCAGCAGATAACTTATTTTTGACCAATAAATATACAACACGCATACGCCGAAAATCCCCAGAACTGAATACCATAGAGAATTTTAGAGTGAATTATGGCATAGTATATTGCACACCAATTATTATCCAATAGTTTTTAAGGACCTCAAACTTCTTATGGCATAACAAAGGCAGCCTAATTTGTTAATCTGAGTCTTGGTTCTCTAGAATCGGTGAAATATCAGAAACAATAAAACTGATTAACCGAATATTTTGTATTTTTATTGGATTGTGACAAGTATGGGGCCTACTAGCTACGATGAAACATGATGATGAAAAAAAGTCTATAAACTGCTATCCTGAGGAAAAGAATCCTCAATCCTCTAGTCTTTTTTTTAGGAAATAGGAATATAGGACTACCTCCTGTATGGCAAAAAAAAAGAAACTAAATATTAAACTTACTTGGTGCGGATTCCAATCCGAATCAAAAATAATGACGGTGTCGGCGCTTTGCAAGTTCAGCCCTAATCCGCCCGCTCTAGTCGACAGCAAGAAAATGAAATAATCCTTCCTATCGGTATTAAATTTCTTTAATAAATCGGCTCGATCTTCCGCCTTCGTCGCTCCATCCAACCTCAAATAACCGAAACCCCTAAAACGGAATTCCTTGCTTATATATTTATTTTATACTTATACGAAGTGAAAAAGTAGTGTAACCAAATTAAACTGATTTTGTTCCGGAAGAAATGACGAAGTTTCGGCTTTTATTTAGTCGACGTTTCTTCCGAAACAAATACGGTTTTATTTGAAGTCCGAAACCCGCACTAAACTTTGCTAATTATTAATCAATCAATCAATCATAATCTTTATTTAGAAAAAGGTGCTACAAACAAAAGACATATAAGTGGATTGGTAATAGCAAAGTAGACTAAGTAATACAAAAATAAAATATTAAATTATGTAAGAATAAAGAAAAAAAAAATACTACGAACGGACTTAACATATAAATTTAAAACAATATGAAAGATGTACAAAACTACGAGACGAGCAACAATTAAAAATTACTCTCGATAAATTCCCTCAAGGGCGTCTTAAACAGGTTTAAGTCATTGCAGCACTCAACAATCACAAGAATTCCTTTATATAAAACTGAATTTAGAGTTTGCACTGTATTACACCTTTATAATAAAAAAAAAAATCGTTAATCGCCAAAAACCTTTAATTTATCACAGATGTGTTGTGTTTTATTTTATATATAAATAAATGCACATTAAACAAAATTCTTTGTTTGACGGATAAAATATTCAGAACATGGACATTACAGGGGTGTAGCGATTACATTGCAAAATCTTTCTTAACGCTCTATTCTGAATTATTTCAAATTGATTAATTTTTAATTATGGCAAATTAAATAGCAAAGTATAAAACAAAACTGCAATAGCATTATACAATGATAATCTACTATGCATAGATAAGGTCTTACCCCCTCTAATGATGATAATGAAAATTTTCTTAACACAATCTGCATGGGCATAAAAATTTAGGCTACAATCAAAAATAGTTCCCAAGTATTTGTTTTCCTCATCAGATGCAATGTTTTCCCCATTTACAATAATACGCATGTTCTGTTACACATTAATTGAAGTTATTTTCGACTTTTTGGCGAGTACAAAAAATTTACAAGTTGCTTATTTGCATTTAAGGTCGCTGTTAATATTAACTATCATCTGTTCCAAGTCTCTTTAATTATCTATCTCTTATTAATGATCTTGATCTCCTAATAAATTCACCTAGGCAGAAGATTATTAAATATGCTGATGACACTAACATTATTATTACTGGTAAATCATTATTATAATTTATTAAATATAATAGAAGAATTCTTTGACATGATCGCATGCTGGTTTAATACAAATAGGTTAATTTTAAACAAAGAAAAAACAAATTTTATAATGTGTCGAACAAAACAATGTAACATACAAAAGCCTTTGCAAACGGAATTTGGCAATAATGATTTAAATGTAAACGAAAATGCCAAGATGTTAGGTTTATACATCAATGAACACCTTAACTGGTCATACATATAAACCAGCTAATAAAAAAGTTGAATTCTATTTGTTATGACATTAGAATAATTGGAAAATCCTGAAGAATTCTGTACTTCGCTTACTTTGAATCTATTGTTAAATATAGTATAATTTTTTGGGGCAAAGATAGTGTGTTAAAAAAAGTTTTTATTGTTCAAAGGTTGATAAGAATTATAAAAAAATGGGTTTTCTTCAAAGTTGTAGGTCAGTCTTTGGAAATTTGGCTATTATGACCATATAGGTTTTATACATATTTGAATGTTTAATGTTTTTTTTCAAAAACAAACATCTTTTTCAATGAAAAACGGAGCATAAATATGAACACAAGGATATTAGACTTTAGGTATGCAGTTCATACACTTTCACTAACAGAAAAATCTCCACATTATGCATGTATAAAACTATTTAACTCCCTACCAGAACACATAAAAAGAATTGTATCAGTTGGCAAGTTTAAGGCTGCAATTAAGGATTTGTTAGTAAAGCTGGAACTCTTTAAGAGACTATTGCACCTAATCCTAATGCATGTTTTTGTTGACATTATTTCATTTCATGTACCGTGTTTGTAATTATTATGTGATTTGAAATAAAGATATTATTATTGTAACTAAAAATTAATTAGTCTTTGGCTGCTATAAACGATTCTGGTAGCAGGATTAGTAGCAGATTATCCTTATATTAATCACACGTGATTTACGTTATGAATTCTATTCGAATTGTTATTAGTACAATGGAGTTAACTTACCTATAAGAAAAATAATCCTCCATTATCGTCATCAGTTGAGTCATTTGGCAAAAAAGCAACACCCGATGATTGCTAACTTTCAATTTAGGTAAAATTCTATCTAGGAGTTCGAATTTGCCCGAGGCGCGATAAATGTCCGGCCTACAAATAATTAAATTATTCCACTCTTCTTAAATTAGCATGAAAACACCATCGTGACTATTACCCAGAAATAACTCCGCCGGCTATACCGACGTGATCGCACCATTTCTCTTCGATATGCTGGAACATGAAGGGGTGATTGCACAATTTTCGTAGCTGAACGATCGTGTTCATTAACGCTTTGGCACCGCCTTTGCCTTTGTTACCGCGCTCGGAACCGTCGGTTAATAACACGCCTTTGCTCTGCATATGCCTTAAAATATTATTTATTTATTGCCCAACAAAAAAATCTAATTACAAAGCAAAAAAAGAACTAAACATAAAATGATAATATTTTCAATAACAACAGTTTTACAATAAATTGGCTGCACAAATGATTTTAAAAATCTGCGTGTGCAAAACAGAAAATAAATACTACTATACAGTGTGTCCAAGATAAGGATGTCTATCATGCGGATCTCGGCAGCTATAGGAGATACGAGGTTGATTAAATTAGAGAAAAGTTGCGCATTTTAGAGCCTAACAACCTAACAGTTTAGAAAGTTTTAAAATTTTAAGTAGTTCCGGAGACATTCGAGAAAAACCGAAATTTGCCGTTTTTCAACAAAAGACACTTTCTCATGGCCACTTTTTAAGCTCTAAAAAATAACATTGCGAGATTTTTCGTACGACGCGACGCTTCGTTTCGAAGAAACCATCATCAACTTAATTTTTTTATATGGCGCGTAAAAAAGTACACCCTATCATCACTATCATTACATCTCAATCAAAATCTGCTAATATTTTGTGGCATATCCCTCCGAATTTATTACTTCTCTACATCTTCGTCGCACAGATTGGACAAGTCTTGCACAGTCTTCACTGGAAATGGCAGCCCACTCAGTTTGCAGTATTTCCCACAGTTGAGCCTTGTTTGAAATCGAATGGTTTCGAGTCTTCCTGTCCAAATGATCCCATAAATTCTCTATGGGATTCAGATCTGGGGACTATGAAGGCCAATCCATTAAAGCAATGCTCTGTTCATTTTACCAGTTTTTCACAAATTGGGACTTGTGTTTAGGGTCGTTGTCTTGCTGAAACAACCATCTCAATGGCATTTCCTCCTCAGCATAAGGCAACATGTTGTTCTCCAATATGTGTTGGTATATAAAACGGTCCATTATTCCATCAATTTTAACCAGGGGGCCAACACCTGATCGGGAGAAACAACCCCACACCATTACGCTTCCACCACCATGTTTTACCGTAGGCATTTTTGTATTTGTGGCTGTACCTTGTGCCTTTTGGTCGCCGGACATAACGTCTGCCGTCACTCCCAAATAATTGAAACTTACTTTCGTCACTAAACAATACAGTATTCCAATTTTGGTGAGACCAGGTAAGATGATCTCGTGCAAATTTCAAGCGATCCTTTCTATTTTTCTTTGATATTAGTGGTTTCTTTATAGCAACTCTTCCAAAAAGCCCCACTTCATTTAGCCTTCTTCTCACCGTGCGAGCAGACACAGAAATTCCCATTTCACTCATTTCTCCAGAAATATCTATAGTTTCTTGGACAACTTTCTTGGTCTTCCTTGCTTGTCGGCTACCGAAACATTTCCTCTCTCTTCAAATTTTTTAATTATTTTTGAAACAGTGCCTTTTAAAATATTTAAATTTTTACTTATTTCAATTTGTTTATAACCCTTCTGGTATAGTTCAACTATTTTACTTTTTAAATCACTAGATAAGTATTTACACTTAGGCATGATGCCTGTCTTCACTCAAACAAAATCGTACCGTTAAATAGCTTGTAGTAAACAATTATTATGATTTTATTAAAGGTTTCCATAGATTTGGCCACAGAGAAATAACTCCACAGAAAACAGACCATTTTTCCTCTTTGTGTTCTGTGAATAACTCCTCTTTCATCAAAACTAATAAACAACATTCTTTTGCTTTACCTCCATTGGAATTTTTGAGAGTTTTCGCATTGCGATATTTTCTGCATTTTTTGAAAAAGTTTAAAGTTTCCATACTTTTGGCCACCACTGTATATATGCTTTCATTTAAGCATATATCTTATAATTAGACTTCAAAAATAACTGTTCTACAGTAAAAAATTCAGATTCATTGAAAAGACACATTCTTACTTTGAAATATTATTTCAATGGTATATTTTTGGGCTATATATTAAGTTGTATTTTTCTATTGTATTTTGTGACATATTATGTAATTATGTAAACCCGTGTATATTTTTTTATATATGACGTTCTGAGGACAGACTAATGGTCCTGTGGAGTGTAATTAAATTTTCCTAGAGCATTACGTAATATTATATTTTCTGGCTTTCCGTGTTTTTTTTACAAATATCTTAGAAGATACAAAATGATAACAACGTTTCACCATAAAAACAAGTAGTAATCTATTAATAACACAATGATACTTAAAGTGATGTTTGTGCACTTTTGCACTTTAATAAATACTATTTGCCACGCTACTATTTTAGTATGTTTAATTCTAATTCAAAAATACTTTATTCACCAATTAAAAAATAAATAAAAAACCTCATATTTACGTTTTTTTACAATTTTATAAGTTCTTTTCTATATTCTTAATATGTATTCAGAGTGGCTAGGCAGCTCAGTTAAATTACACATTTTTTTTTAAATCCCTTTTTCTTATAGAATTTAAGACATTACTCGTTACCCACGGCTTAATTCTAACATTTTCATTTATAATTCTTTTTGTACTTGGTACATATGCTAATATAATTTTTAGAAATCCCCATGAAAATATGGTCACGTTAAATTATAGGAAGTGATTAAATTAAAAATTTACTATTCTAGGCACACCGGAACTAGAGAGCGTAAATTATCACTTAACTAAAATCTTGTTTATTATCTTACCTATAAAGTACCCTCTGCAGTCCGGACATGTCACATTTTATAATATATTCCACTTTGTCTGGCAACTGGGACTCGACCTCCTTCTTCAACCTCCTTAACAAAAACGGCCTCAACACCTTATGCAAACGTCGGATGATCAAAATTGTTTCTTCTTCATTTAGTTCCACCTAAAAATGTACTTTCACTTAATTTTTTGCCACATGTTTTGCCATTTTTTTTAAATACCTTTTCACCAGTGGTAGCGAACGGTGCATTAAACCACTGTTCGAAGGTGGAGCAACTCTTGAAAATCGACGGTAAAAGGAAATTCAATAGGGCCCACAACTCGGGCAATTTGTTTTGCAGTGGGGTACCGGTCAAGAGTAAACGGTGAGGGGCCATGTAATGGGTATTTAAAACTTGGGTGAGTTTACAGTGGTGGTTTTTCATTCGGTGACCTTCGTCGATTATCATGTATTTCCATTGAAGCTGAAATTGGAATATTGAGATTGAAGAAAAGTAAGAGGAGTTAACTCTTAAATGAAACAATTCTTCTTTTTAAAACTTCAACTATCAGATTTTAGGCATGTGTATAAAGAGTCACCCTAAATTTACTTTTTTAATACAGGGTGTGAATTATATATGTCTTAAGGTGGTAAACTTTTAATGAAAAAAAGTTTATGATAAAAAATTTACTTATATCGACGGTTAAAGTACGGTACCTCGTAAGTCGCATTTTTGTCAAAATTGAGATAATATAATATTCCGGTAAAGGACACTATCCGCCATCTATTGATAAGCAGTTTAAGCTCATTCATTATTTATTTTATTTTTAAACGGCGAAAATCGATAACTCGTATTTGACTTCCATTAATTTTCAAAAGCGAGAACTCGTAAGTAGCGACATGCAGTAACTCGTATATGCAAACTCAATATATTTGTAACGATACCTCGTAACTTAGACTGTTAGTCAGCCATAATTATT
This sequence comes from Anthonomus grandis grandis, assembly GCF_022605725.1. Lineage (NCBI taxonomy): Eukaryota > Metazoa > Arthropoda > Insecta > Coleoptera > Curculionidae > Anthonomus > Anthonomus grandis. The sequence goes on from NC_065560.1 coordinate 4,013,460, forward strand.
GTACCATGGTGTTGAGGTTTCGTTGGTGTTGCTGTGAACAATTTTGGTAAGTAAAAGCAGTATTTAAACAAATACTTAATTACTTTAATATACTAAAAATATTGTAGTCTAAATTGGTAAACATTGTTTCCATTAGATTTATTGCTGTAAAACATATAAATTTAATACGTTTTTAAATATTTTCAAAGTTGTTTGTAAAGAACTTATATTATCAGAAAATAGCATGACAAATTAAACCATTTTTGCAAATGACATTCCGATTAAAAATAAAATACTTACTGAAAACATACCTAATGAAGAAAATACAGTAAACGAAGACCATGACGTATCCTCCAATTCAGACTTCGTTCCAGTGAATAATGATGATTTTAAAAGTGATAACTCAGAAACAAGTAATGACAGTAGCCCTATATTACAAAATATTACAAATAAAAAAAAAAGAACGAGGAACAAGAAAACGAGAAGTGAACCAAAAACTAAGACTTACTGGCAAGCAATATCTAGGATTTAGAAAACCTGCAGGACAAAAAACTCTTTCCATGATATACCAAGAAGTGAGAGACTTTTAGGATTGCGTTGTAATTGTACGCAAAGAGTAACTAAGAAAGCACAGAAACGAAAATGCTTTTTAGTATCTGAGGAAAAACGAAAAGAAATTTTTAGTAAATTCTGGTCTGATATGTCATGGGATCAAAGAAAAGCTTTTGCATCACAATATGTTTCTATTGTCCAACCCACTAGACCAAAAAAGACTGAAGATGCATCAAGACGCAAATCCACGTTGGAGTTAGTGTTGAAGTTAATAGGAGTATCAAAAAAAAAAACAATCAATTATCACGAAGACACAGTCTTTCTCAAAGAGTTTTTAAATTCCCTTCACAAACTTCCTTCTCACTACTGCAGAAAGGATACAAACCGCCTTTACTTGGAGCAACCGTTTCAATCTTTTGCACAATTACATCGAGCATATCAACAAAAATGTAAGGAAGTCAAAAGGATCCCGCAATCAATTGTGTCATTACAACAAGCAGCTAAAGAGATGAACTTATCTCTTTTCCGTTCGCGCAAGGATCAGTGTGATACGTGTTTTAGATTTAAGAATATTAACCTTTCAGAGGAAGTATGTGCAATTTTAAAACGTTCTTAAGTTCCTTGTCTACCATTACTACCATGATAGAAAAAAATAACACTTAATTTAGTAAGAAAAATACTTGTTTTTGTAATATTTGAGGATATTAATTATGTATCTAGCCTCTATTAATTTTAAGTTTTTATAAAATCGATTTTTGTATTTTGTTCATTTAAAATAAACTTGTTCTGTATTATCGTTTTTAAATAACTATTACAGTACCTCGTAACTGACCAAAAAAAAATAAGGGAGCTCGTAAAAAGCTCTAAAGTTTAAAAGACAAGGTTTTTGCGTATTCCTTTTTCACAAAACAAAAAATAGAGCTTTTCTATTTATGAATATACTAAAAATATTGAGGTAGTATCTATCCTGAGTATTTAAAACAGTTTTTACTCTCTCCTGTCAAATGTCCCTTTTGCGTACTTTAGCCGTCGATATGTATATATATGATATTTTTATGAAACTTTGTAGTACACACACAACTTTTAAGGGAGTTATGGATTTTCTAATCAGGTTCCAAGAAAATTTGGAACTACGCCGCTCGTATTGTTCGACTATTTTAAAGCTTACGATACGTTGAATCACAGCCTGCTTTTAGCAAAATTTACCTATTATGGATTCGATAATAATTCATTAAACTTCTTTAGGTGGTATCTTTCTGAAAGAAAGCAAAGTGGTGGTATTAGAAAATCAAGCTCAATCAAACCGCTCTTGTATTAGTTCTGGGGTACCACAAGGATTCGTCTTCGGTCCTATCTTATTTGTAATGTACATAGTAGACAGGTATAAGGTTGTTAAATATAGCAGTATTCAGTGCTTTCCTGATGATACGCAAATTTATTATTCGACATTATTCGAGAAATCACTCGTTCAACATGTATTCTTAAGCTTGCAATTCTTTTTGATTCTTTAACTTCATTCTTCGAACTTTTTTGACTTGATGAAACAGATGGTGGTCTAACCAGTTGATTATTATTGGCTAAAAGTTGATTTTCGAGATGCTTAAACCCTTTGTCGGCCATTACTTGAGCCCCTGAATCTAATTTTGCCAAAAAAGTTAATTCTTCAACTATCATTTTATCAGTAGTTCTACCACCAAAGCCACTAGAAATGTAAGAAATGAAACCATTTGGTGTACATGCTATTAAATATTTCATAGTGTTACAACCTTTATATTCTGACCATGAAAGAGACTGTAGTATTGGGTTGCTTGGTTTTTGTATCGATATTTCAAAACAGTCAATAATATATTGAACATTTTGATATCTATGCCTAAAGGGAATAGAAAGTTTTTCTTGGACATCATTTAATGATTTAAATTGCACAAATGGATAAAGGTAACCTGCTAATAAAGGTATAGTTTTTTGAATAATATTACATACCCTAGCAACTTGTATGCCAAAATAGTCAGCTAATATTCTATAGGATAAATTTAGTTTTATCTTTTTGAAAGTTAAAAAAATATCTAATCTATCTAATTTACATTTTTGCGCTAGAATATTTACAATAAACAATGAATGGCTAGGAATACCTATATAAAGTTTTGGATTTCTTTCTATTAAAAACGTAGATCTTTTTCGTATTTCTTCTGAAAAGTCCATATTCTCCATATACTGCGTATTGTCTTGTATTGAATCCGACATACTTAGCTGTGATAAGTTAAATATGGACGTAGAGCCGCTAGTGGAAATAGAGATAGAATTATTTTTTTCAGCAAACCGCATGATCTTCGAATCATTTTGCTTAAATGTAAATTTTCTTTTTTTCTTCTCTTTTTCCACTGGCACCAAATTATCTGGCATACATTGAATTCCCTTGCTGCGACTTTCCACCTTAAATAAAACTTGAATGCCTACATCTTTTTGTTTCGGTTCTGTTTCGCTTGTCACGTTATCTTCCTGCTCAACATCCTCGATTTCAGCAGAAGTCCCAGGAAGTAGTAAACTATGAATCAAAGACCACTGTTCTTTTTTTTTGTAAAAACTTCGACTGTTTCGCTTTATGTGCTGTTACTCGACTTTTTTGGCAATCAAAAAATATCGGTACTACATTTGGCTTAATAAGAATATTACCTTTTTCATAGTTTTTAAATACATATAATTTTCTATGTCTTCTTTTACTTAAAAGAGGTTAAAGATATAAAATATTTTTTATTCTGCGTTATCATCGCAAACTTTAACTTACATCAAAATGATCCTAACAAAAATAAACGTGTGATTTACCAGAAACAAAAACTTCTCGACGCATAGCTTTTTGCCAAACCCTCCTAGCTGTAGGATCAGAAGGCATGTTTATAAATAGTTTCTCAGGGGCATTTTTTGAGGTATTAGGACACTCAGGTACAATACAATATTTCCTCGAAGTTTTTTCGTCACTCATGGTACACCAGAAATTAAATTAAAAAAAGTTACAGAACAGAAAACACCACACGAATACTCGCAACAGAGTACAGACTAAACAAACACGTTTTTTAATTCAATTTCCACTGGTTCTGGCCGTCTCCCGATACCGCCGGCGCGGTCGCACCGTCTCGTCTGCTGCATCGTGACGTTACCCGAAGCTCCGCCCCGTTTTCGCGTGAAGCAACTTGTTTATTTTTTTAAGGGGTTAAGAGTAGGAATAAAAATCTAAAAATTTGGGAATTTACTTTATAGGTGTTTTTCTTTCGATTTGTAAAATAAAAAAAAAATCGAGAACGGGCCCATTAGAGGTTAAGTTGATTATACTTCGCCTTTGTACATTTTGGTATAATAATGACAATATTTATTTATTTGTATAAGTTTTCTACATCTGAACTTCGCCTCTTTTCACAATAGTATAATTATGTTTAGGATATAATTATTTGTAAATCTAACTTAAATTGTGAAAAAAAGTCTTTATTAATATTGTTCGAAATTTATTTCTCGCTTTAAAGTTTTAGTTTAATCCGTTTGATAATATTTACCATATTTATTATAAGGAAAAACTCATTGCTTTTAATTCGATACCAGAAAATGAATTTTGGTTATTCCTAATGTTAAAAATAAGATGTTTTCTTACAATTTTATCTCAAAATCTAATCATTTTCGGATAGGAGTTTATGGCGCGAGCCTGCTTAGGTTTTTTACAATCCCTCCAAGTTTTTACCACTAATTATGAAACAAACCGTTAATAATGCCATTTTTTTAAAGTAGATCTTGGTCTAAGTTCAGTTAAATATTTTTAAACAAATACAATACTATATGACTTGAAAATAGCATTGACATTCCAGAAATTAATAATTAATCTATGTCTGAACTTTTAAATTATATAAGTTTTGCTAATTTTAAATTGTTACGTACGTGTGTTTTGTCATGATATTTTACGACCTCTTTAGGAAGAGGGTTTTTTTTTTGTTAAATTGTGACCCGCAAGTTTGATAATTTTAGTGTTTAAGTTTTTAAGTTGTTAGCCGAAAGCGCTTTGCTATTAATTTATCAAAAATAATGTTAAACTGATGTTAGTTAAAAAATGTCTTCTAGCATTTTATTAGACCTACGTGTACAAAATCACTCTTGCCAGTTTCATTTTAATCAATTTACTGGTCGTATATTAGGATATAACTCTATTGATGGATACTATATAAGTATTTCGGTTTTTATTTTACCTTAGCGAGTGCGCCTTTATCCTTAATAACGTACTCGTAGGTGGTCAGTAAAACGTTGAACTTGGTGGACCTCATTTGGCTTTGGATTTGCCTTCTGCCAGCCGGGGAGCCTTTGTAGGACACCACGATTACGGAGGGAGCCCATTTTTCAAATTCCAACACCCAGTTCGATAAAGTACTAGAAAATTGTGTAAATAAATCGTAGAGGTGCCTTCAAAGTTAATATACTTACGATAAAGGTACTATTATAAGGAACGGCCCATTCACTTTCTTCTTTTCCATCAGATACGTGATCAGAGCGATGGTTTGAATGGTTTTACCGAGGCCCATCTCGTCGGCAAGAATACCATTCAAATTATTGTTGTACAGTGAAACCAGCCACTCTAAGCCTAATTTTAATAACAAAAATTATATTAGTGAATATTAAAGGTATTTAGTTAGTTGTTAGTTTGTAATTTTAAGGCTGTTTCTTTTTTACAGAAGATCTAATGATTTTTATAAAAGGTAAAAACACGAAATCTATAGCATCACACATACATTTAATAAAATTACGAATAAAATTACATGTTTCGCTCGACTAGAGCATCATCAGACCTAAACAATAATTAAAATTATGTAACCCGAAAAAAGGAAAATTCAACAAAAACTTACCATAACATACACAAAACACCTGACATATAAGTAAACAAAGCTTACAATAAAGTGGCACTATCTATGTACAAAGAACTCACAACAATCGAACGGGAACAGAACAACACCTTACCATTCTTAGATCTATTACTTAAGAGGGAAAGAAATAAGATATCCTTTGAAATATTTCATAAACATGCAACAACAGATAATATTATACAATATAATTCAACATCACCGTCCTCACATGAATTCATTCATTTAAATATTACTTTTACAAAGTTAATTTAATTTGGTTTTTATAACAAGCTCTCAAATTTATTGTTTAATTATTATTGTATTCTGAAATACTGTGTCCCGACAATTCAGGGCACAAACACTAACTTTGTAACAATACTGTACAGTTTTAAGTAATATATTTAAATTCGTAAATATCACCAAATTTTTTTCCTCTTACCTTTAACTTGATACTCCTTAAGTTTTCCATTGATCATAATGGAGGCTTGTTCGGTAACAATTTCATGCACCGTATGAGCGATTCCGTAATAACTCTGTTCCTCGCCGATTTTCTTATGATACTCGTCGTCCTCCACTTTGGCTTTCTTGATTAACGCTTTGGTTTTATCCTCGTCCGTTTTCGGTTCGGCGTTCTTACGATTCTCGTCGTCGTCGTTGTCGTCGTCGTCGTCCTCGTCGTCGGTATCGGCGATCTCCCAGCCGGGATTTTGTTGTAGCCACGACTGCAGTTGACTCATTAGCGGCGCCTCGTCACCGCTCAATCTTTTACCAGTGGCCATTTCTATGACCGCGATCGGCTTGTCAGAGTCCTCGTCGTCCTCTTGATTCAGCACTCCTTCGGCCGCCAATCTCTTTCGTTTTCTCTGTAAGTTGAAATGATGGCAATGATCTTGAGTGGAACAGAGCGATTGAAGAGTGGAAGTAGCAAAGGTAGTATAAGTGCCATATTCATAATTACAGACGCAAGCTTAACAGAATGGGGTGCATTTTGTCAGGGCGAAACTGCCAATGGATGGTGGGATATTCGTTGTAAAGACGAACACATTAATTTCTTAGAACTCCAAGCTATTTACCTTGGGTTACAATGTTTTGCTAAAAATTACTTACTCAATCTGTAGGATTTTAATACGTACCGATAATACTACTGCGGTTTCTAGTGTAAATAAAATGGGTAGCGTAAAATTTTTGAAGTTAAATGATATTACAAAGAAAATTTGGTGTTGGTGCGAATCCAAAAATATTTGGATTTTTGCATCATACATACCCTCGGCTGAAAATTATGAAGCTGATAAAGCTTCTCGTGTCTTAAATACGGAAACTGAGTGGGCCCTTAATAATGACATATTTTTAGAAATTACAGAAAAGTTTGGTTTTCCCGAAATCGATCTTTTCGCCTCTATGGAAAATCGTAAGTGTATAAGGTTTATTTCTTGGCAGAGAGACCCAAAAGCTGAAATGGTTGATGCCTTCACTATAAGTTTGAATAGTTTAAGATTTTATGCGTTTCCGCCTTTTCCTTTAATTTTAAGAACCTTGCAAAAAATTTTAAACGACAAGGCATCTGGTATTTTAGTTTATTCGAAAAAATGATTGAAGGTGATCTGCTACTTTTTGGGCCAGCAGATAATACTTTATTTTCTCCTTTCAGCGACCAGAAACATCCTCTTGCCTCGGACCTTATCCTGCCTGTAGCCAGGTTATCAGGAAAGCCTTTTTAATACAAGGCATACCGGAAAATGCTGTAACAGTTATGGAAAAATCCTTAAGTGACAACACATTAAGGCAGTATAATTCAACATACAAGCGATGGTGGGAATTTTGTGTAAACAGGAACTTTTCACCATTCGAAAAGAACAGTTCTCATATAATATCTTGCTTGCAAAACGTTTTTGAAACAACGGACAACATATTTGATACGTTTAACTCCCACCGTGCTGCCTTATCCTTAATAAGTTCATCAGATTTAGGAGAAGATCCCCAAATTAAAAGATTCATCAAGGGAATTTTTAGACTTCGACCACCGAAGCCAAGATACAACTACATGGGATCCTCAAATTGTTTTAGTTTTTTTGGAAAAAACAGAGACAGATAGAAAGCGTCTTTCTCATACATTAATCACCCTACTTGCCTTGGTAATCGGCCATAGAATGCAAACATTTTCTTTTATAATTCTTCCAAACATTCAATTTACTAGCGAAGGAGCCAAAATATTTGTTCCTGATTTAATTAAGACATCTAGCGTCAATTCAGTACAATCATGCCTAGATTTTCCCTTTTTTGATAATCCCAACTTATGTGTAGCATCAACGCTTAAGAAATATTTAGAAGCTACACAAAATCTGCGACATGAATGCCTCAAACTGTTCATCACATATAAAAAGCCTCATAAACCTGCTACAAAGCAAACTTTAAGTAGATGGGTAAAGGAGACCTTACAGGCAGCGGAAGTCGACTCGTCTGTTTTCAAACCTCATTCGGTTCGGCACGCATCGACTTCAGCCGCATTAAGAAACGGACTCTCTCTGGACTCCATAAAAAAATCAGCAGGTTGGAGTAAAAACTCCAACGCATTTGCTCGGTTTTATAACCGACCACTTAAAGATAACAGTTTTCTTGATTCAATTCTTGAAACACAAAATAATTAAATTACTGTGTCTTCTAGGATAAGTTTTTTCTCTAAGTTTTTTAAGGCATAATAATATTTATATTTCATTTTTATACTTACCTACAAACGGTCAAGTACTACTAAAGAGTTTAATTTTTGTTTTGTTTTTGGGAAATAAGAGTTCAGTTTATTTTTATTTTTATTTACTTATAGGTTGTTTTATTTAAAGCATTAGATACTTGGGTATGTATCTACATATATTTTAAATGCACTGTTTTTCGGCTTCCGACTTTAAACATCTACATAGTAAACAATTATTGTAATATTGAGGACTGGACCTTCATATAATTACGATCGAACTTCAGGTAAGTTCTTTTAATCGATTAATTATAATTCCTCCAAAGGTACTAAATCAAAACATATATTTTATCATTCATAAGTGCCATAAAATGTTTTGTGTTCAGGATTTTCTAGGTAGGGAGTCATAGATAATAGAGATTTTCTTTTATTAGCGGAAATCTTATTCTCGGGAGATAAAAAAAATATTTCTGTAGATTTTAAATCATCACTGGTTTTTCCTTTTTTCAATACATTGATTTTCTTCCAGGCTCCTACTTTGGAGCAAGTTTCTTTTAAATGAAGTACTGTTGGATTTTTATGATTAATCCTTATTGTTCTGCCTTATTGATATTTAAAGCTTTAGTGTCAGCAGCTTCCGTTATATCCCAAAATCCGTTTACAGACATGTCAATAACTTCGAATGGTGGGTTATATTTTGCGGAAGTTATTACATCATGTAAACCATTTGGCACCATTGCCTTCATAACACGCTTCCTTTTTTCAATGAGAGTGAACCACTTATTAGAAAGGTATACTTTATTGGCTCAAAAACATCATGCAGAGCAAGGAATACTAAAACAAATATTACCATTCTGCACAGTGTTTTTAACTTGCGTTTTTTTGAGTTTCTTTTTATTTTCATGAAATGTAAGTATTATAAGAGACGAATAAATATATACTATGTAAGTTATATATGTTTATACTAAAATAAGTTGTTTTTATTTTCAAAGATTTTATTCTGTTTTGTAGATAAATATATCGTTTCTTTGGATAATACTGTTATAAAATTTTTTGTTATAATGTTTCTTTGGATAATACTGTTTTTTAAAATCTGTTTAATTTTACTTTAGGAAACAGAAACAAGGATAATTCATCCTCTATTGAATATATATTTGTATTAGTAAAATAGGGTTATTCTTAACCTAATGGTAATGTCTTCAGATGTATAGCACAAAAATCTTCACAACCTTTGCTAAATCTATGTAAAAATTAAGGTAGTTCTAACAGTGCTAACAAAATACTTTTAAACATTATTAATTCTAATTTATATAAAGTCTGTTATAATAAATTATTGTGAATTACTCATATCATTTTCCGTTTTTTTTTTTCAGAAAAATTAAATAAAAAGCAAAACATTGTTTTATTTCCACTGTGTAATTGGTGTTATATAGTACACTATTGTTAATTGATTATTGCCGTAAATTAACTCATTTATAATATAGATATGTAAAATAAAGATAAAGAATTTTATTTTTATTCTGATCAATATCTGATGCTGAACACCAATCAAAAATGCTCCTTTATCTATAAGTAACCTTTTTGATTAGGCGTTTGCTTTAGATATTACTTAAATAATAAGACTATCAGATTAAATGAAATTTGATTTCCCGCCTTTCTACCATTTTGATTGGTCCGATTAGGCACGACAAACTGTCAAGTTAGTTAAAACAGTTTCTGTTGCCAAGCGAGTGGACGCTACCTGATTTGTCAGAGGAATCAGTTTGTATGTAACCACCACTTCTCTATATTTTTGTGTGCCTTCCTTTAGACTTTTCTTGTACATCTTCCATGTTTGCACTGCAATTTATTATCCGTAAATGTTTAAATGCAAACAAGCAACTTAGATTTTGGCACTTAGTACCTTTGGTACTTCCATTCTTCAAAAAAAAAATCTGCATACAAAAGCCAATTGTCTAATTGAATCGTGAATTTCGAAAAGGGCTTATCTCGCAAAAACGTAATTTTCCAGGAAAAGCTAAAAACTGAATTGCTTCTGACAGATTAGAACTACGAAAATATGAATTTTCCTAATATTCACAACCTTTGTTTGACGTCTTAACTTTGCCAATTTTTTTTCTTTTCAAATAAGTATACATGGAGAAAATGGACTTTAGAATTTTCCGAGATGAGCCGTTTTCGAAATTTAAGCACCACTTGAGAGGTTATATAATCACAAGAACATTAATAAAGAAACTTCAACTTTATTATTTAAAGAAAGATACAAAAAACTTTAAAAAATCCTTAAAGATCAAAATTTTTTTTTGTTAATTTATTTGGAAAATAATAACAAATAAAAAGTAACTCTGCTAAAAGTCTTGTTCGATGTCAGCTCCTGCTTCTCTGTCAGTAGTCGGCCAGCTCAGAATACTATCGTAAAAGTCTTATATACTGCCTCAACTTTTTCAAGTCAGTCATTTTTAAGTTATTTATTGGCAGTTTTTTTCCATAGCATCTTTCTGATAACGGTTTTGCTTTAAAGTGTACTTTGCACCATGCCTTGAAATCAATGATATCGGTATAAGTTATCGTTTTTACACAAAATTTGTCTGTTTTACTGCTACTGAGTATTAAATTCGTATACTGCTCGTGAGTAAATAAACGATCTTCTCTTCTAATCTTACGCTTTATGGTTGCAAAATCTCTATCACAGTCATTAAAGGAATGACCTCTTTGGGGAAAATAAAGAAAAACTTTTAAATTTCGAGTAAGTGACAAAGCGATAAGATATTTTATTATGGTATTATTTTTATTTTGCCCAGGACATCCGTCGCAGAATAAATGTAATTCTTTAATATTTTTAGGAACATTCTTACATATAAAGTCATTTAAAAACAAAGCTACTTCGTTTGGTCCCTTCAACGCTTGGCCCTCGTGATAGGAAAACAAAGTTGCCTTTCCCGTTTTCATATTATGTACGCAGAAGTCGTATACCCAAAGTTGGCGGTAATAGAACACTTCTTGGACTGGAAGTACTGGCAGTGGTAGATTCTGCATATAATCGAAAGACAATCCGAAAATGGTACTGCCGTTCTCGTTACATTTTTATGTAATAGCTTTGGCTTTATTAAAGAACTTTGATGCCCGACGCTTATGTATGATGAGCTCCGCACTGGCGACCCTCTTGACATTATCGTTTAAATGGGGATTCTTCAGCTTAACGCTAATTTCTTCACATTTTGAGCACACATCAATTTGTGGCCTACCAAATGCCAAGTCAAAATTTACATTGAAATAATTTCTAAAAAACTGATAATTTACTTTGCTTTCTGGATATTTTGCCGAAAATCTCTCATGCAATATTGTCACATTCAAAACAGATGATAAGTATTTTTTTACAATGTTATTTGAATAGTGAATTTCTTTAACAGGTATTGACTCGATAAAGTTGTGAATTAAGGCACATGTTTCTGCGGGCATTACATTGCTTCTAGACCCGGCAGATTTTCCTCGCATATCGTGGGGGCTTTTATTTGCAATTTTTAGTAGTCGAATTCTCTTTATTCTCTTGTCGGTAACACCATGCAAGTTTAGAAAGGCTACTTTACATACTTCCTTTCTATTTCCATCTGCTTCGATAAAATACTTATTATATGAGTAACTCTTTGGCTTACTAATTTTATCTTCTTGACGTTTAGAAGTATCCTTCACAGGGAACGCCTCCATCAACCCTTAAATATATATGTCCTGTTCATCTTTGGTATTAAAACAATTTATGCGATTCAATATTGCTTTTTTGGCATCATCGGAAATATCGAAACATTTTCGAATGCACCTACAAAGATAAAACTATTTTTTCATTTTTGTATATATTATATATTGAATATAATATCTACCTACTAAATAAATAACATTATTTATCTACCTCTATACACATCTGCTATTATTTTTTAATTATGTAATAAAACATAGGTATACACTTACCTACAACTAGGCCCAGATTTCCTACAAGGAATATTTTTACCCACGTGGTTTGTGTGTGCAAGTTCCTTAACTTTGGCTTTTTTGATCATTACATTTTTATACATTTTACTATTTCTTACTCCTCACTTCTTTTTCTCTACTCCTGTATCTGCTCTCTCACTCATTGTTTAGAAAAAAACTAGTAACGTTGAACAAAACAGTACCCAAAATATGTGATTGTTTACTAATTCAAATGACAAACTAGACGTACACTGTCGTAAAGCGATGTTTACGATGCCTATACTCCAATAAAATTCACGTCTTATAAAAATAAGAAATCCCCTTTTTTGGTTCGCTTCATTTACTAAACGCGTCGCAATGCATTACGAAAAAGACTCATCTCGCTGAGATGGGGGATCGGAATTGGTCCTACTCGGAATTTGTCCTACGTTTCCGAATCCGGCCGAACGGTTAAAAACAGTGTTGTCAGAACTCTAAAATATTCTTAGCAATGTGACCGAAATTCAGTATTCAGTTCAGGGAGGGGGATACTGTGTGAAATTGAATGTGATACCAACCATACAACAACTACAGCGAATAAGGCCGTTCAACCTAGAACTTATTGTTGTGTGTGTGTGTGTGTTGCAAAGATGGAAGGATTTGGTAATCAAAGATTTTTTGATCAAGAATTTATTAATGAAGCCAGAAGGTATGAAACTTTTAATAAAATTTAAATTTAAAATTAAATCAGTTTTATACTTATACAAATTATTATAAAATAGACAATATAATTATGAGGAAAATCGAAGTTTTATGACCAATATGCTCTTTATAATTTTTATACCGTAAAAGATATAAAAAAATGCTTAAAACCGTTTCTATAGTAACAAGGGGGAACCAAAATGATGAATTTTTTAGGGATATACTATCATCCCCCTAACCCCCAGAGCCACCCCCTTAAAAATTTTAAATTGGAAGGGTAGTCGAGTGATACCTTGTTTGAAAGGTCTATTAATTCCCTATATTTTGCCGTCTTACTCATTAAAATCAATGCAACCATTTCAAATCATTTTCAATGCACCAAAATGTTTTAAGTTAAAAGCCAAAACAAAACTCCAATAAATAGTACACTTATACTGAAATTATTGAATTGTCGGAATGGTATTTGGCGATGTAAAAAAAAGGAAAATTTTCGATGCCTGCCATTCTCGAAATATTTGTTGTTTTTTGTTTATTTAAATTTTGCCTTAAAATGTTCAATTTTTGGTTTGGTTAGTAATATCGTGGTTCTTTTTGTGATTTAAAGTTCTCTCACTGCTAGTTTTATTTTTACAATGGTTTATACGATCGCCGAAAGAGTTGAAATGATATTTATTTATGGTTCTCAAAATCGCTGTTTTCGTAGAAGTGCCGCAATATTTAATGAGAGGCACCCAGATAAGCAGGTTGGGCATTATTACATCCAGAAGTTGGTAAGAAAATTTGAAGAAACTGGGTTTGTAGGTAATATAAAGAAAAATCAGCCAAGAATACTGGATGAAGCAACTCAGATTGAGGTTCTTGGGCATTTTGCTATGGATCCTGGTATGTCGACTCGTCAAGCAGCAGCTGCCACAGAAGTGTCTCGTGAATCAGTACGAAAGATATTAAAAATTAATAAATTCCATCCTTACAAGCTACAGATTGTTCAAGAACTTGGTGATGACGATCCAGATAGGCGGATCGAATTTTGTGAATTAATGACCCAAAAAATAATAAATGAGCCACGTTTTATAAAAAACATTTGTTTCAGTGACGAGTGCACTTTTTATTTAAACGGTAACGTTAATAAGTAAAACTGCCGTTACTGGAGTGATGAGAATCCCCATATTTTTTAGGGAAGGGCACACCCAATATCCCCAAAAAATAAATGTGTGGGCCGGAATTCTAGGGAATAATATGATTGGGCCATTGTTTATTGATGATAATCTAAATGGAGAAATTTATGCTGAAATGTTAGAAACAACTGTTGAGCCTTTAGTAATAACGGAATTGGAAAACCAAAGGGATGAAAATGGAGATCTTGTTCTTAATGAAAATTTATTGCATTTTCAACAAGATGGGGCCCCACCACATTATGTATTGCCTGTTAGAGAGTGGCTAGATAATCATTATCCGGACCAATGGATTGGTAGAAGAGGACCTATTGAGTGGCCGCCAAGATCGCCAGATCTCACCCCTCTCGATTTTTTTCTTTGGGGTCACCTAAAATCGGTCGTTTTCAAAACGCAGCCTGCCACCATTGAGGAGCTAAAACAAAGAATTACACAAGAGTGCCGATTATTAACAACTGAAGTTTTTAGAAATGTTCGTCAAGAGTTTGAAAACAGATTGTACTTTTGCTTGCAAAATAATGGAAGCCACTTTGAGCATTTAATAAAATAATTAAAGTTCAATGCAGATTTTTATTGTTTTAAAAATAGAATAAACGCAATATTGCAGAGTGTTTTCCTAGTTCTTAACCATTTGTACTAATGTTCAAATGTTAAATATTTTATGACATTTTCAAAATATGTTAATTTTATAAGAAATTAAAAAACACTTAAATAACCTTTAATAAAATATTAAAATTGGCATAACTCTAAAATAAATGCATTGATTATTATAAGTAGGGTCGCATAATATAGGGAATTAATAGACCTTTCAAACAAGGTATCACTCGACTACCCTTCCAATTTAAAATTTTTAAGGGGGTGGCTCTGGGGGTTGGGGGGATGATAGTATATCCCTAAAAAATTCATCATTTTGGTTCCCCCTTGTTACTATAGAAACGGTTTTAAGCATTTTTTTATATCTTTTACGGTTTAAAAATTATAAGCCATGGCTACTCTTGAAATTGTCACCCTGTATATACTATACAGAATAACCCATATTTCCATATAAGTTAATAATACAGTTGCCGCCCGCGTGCGCCATCTAGCTATTAACAGTTGCGACACAGACAATCCATCGCATCGGTCGCTATTTAGCTGCCGAAATTCGTAAATACGGCGTTGTCAAATATAAATACCTCCTATCCTTGCTTCTATATCGAAATACAAACCCAGGATTTTCGAGGAAAAGCCGAACCGTTCCGATCGACCGTAGGACAAAATCTGAGTAGGACTAATTCCGCCTTCTCGCTGAGATGAGTCCTTTTCGTTCGTCCTAAAACCACGAGTCCGTATTTGTAAGAACAAAATCAGATATGAGCCATTTTCCTTCATAAAATGTTGGCCTACTATTGAACCTGAAAAATTTGCGGAAAAGTCAAATTTGATCAAAATCCGAGTCGAGTCCTTTTCGAAATTCACGATTCAATTATAGTTCTCGTGTTTTAGTAAATCAGTTGGCTACTTCTGTATATCGAGTGTTTTAATTCACACCAAAACGACCGGTAAAAACACTATAAATCATTGAAGGGAAAAGATCTGCGCCTACTGGCATTCCTCTAAAAGTGAACTTGAGAATTTTTCAATAAAATTCCAGTTTTTTAAATTTTATATATTTAAATGAGGAATATCGTTACAAAGTTTTAGGTAAGCCTCGTTAGCAGTTTTGAAATGGAAATAATTAAATAAGTATTAAAACTGGGTAGTAGATGAAATCATTCATCACCAGAATTTTTGCAATTAATTAAAAATTTCTTGCTACTTAATATTGCTTACCTTCTTCCTCCTTTCTTCCTCGTGTTGCTTCTTTCTTTGTTCGATTTTATGTTGCTTCACCATTTCCGTCAGGCTCGCGATGTATTCGTCGGTTTGAGAGAGAAGGAACGCCAGACGTTTGTCTTTTTTCTGGTCGATAAGTTTTCTGTATCCTTCCTCGTCTTCGGCCATAAGTCTACGAGGAAAAATGATTGAATTAAATCATCATTCCGGTGCATTCTGACAAATTCAAATATCAGACTGAGATGATCATAACAGATTTTTTTGGGATATGAGGAGTTTCGATTACACTAAGTTTATACGAGCACCTTAAAGTATGGTTTAGTGGAAATCGGTTTAACATAATTCGCGTGTATAAACACCCGTAAACCGCTTTAGCTTAAATCAATTTAAATAGGTAGATGATCCGGCTTTAAACCGCTTTAAACTACCGTGTACACCTGTAACTGTTTAACTAGTCAAGTCAACCATTTTTTTTAAATTCCTAGGTTGGCAATGGTAAATACCTGTTCAATCTTAAGGTGGAATCCCTTTCTTAATTCGTTTAATTGCCCGTATAAACTTGATAATTGTCCTATTAATTACAGGATCTTTTGGAAATTGTATTTTTCTTACTAATATAACATAATTTTTGTATAATTAATTGTCATACTTCAATAATTAAATTAATTACCTGTGATACAAAAAATGCGGGTTTGAGAATTTATAATATTTGGAGCGTCCTGTATATCATTGGAATTCAATGTATAATTCATAGACCGTATTGTATAATAGGTTATATCAATATTAATAAATAAATTAATAATTTTAAAAATATGCCTATCTATATATAAATATGTATTAAAAAGTAACATGACCTACCTTCCGAAAAACATGATTATATTGTTAAAAAAAATAACGATAATACTCTCTTACGCTCGCGATAAAAAAAAATGCACGAAAAACCAATAAAATTCAAAGAAAACATACAAACAATAATAATAAATCAAGAATAAATTCTGCACAAAGACAAAGTGACAAGTATGAAAGAAATGAAAATAAATCAGACACTATTCTGTTAGCGCTCTCCTTTTCTAGGTCAACGGTACATAAACGGTTTCCAGCTAAACGTATGTCTGTTATAATAACAATATGGCGGGTTGCATAACGGTTCACCGAAATATGAGGACGGTTCGATTAGTTCAATTTGGTAAAGTGATATACGAGGGAAGTTTGATTACTTTTGATTTTTTATGAATTTAATAATATTATGGCGGCAAAAAACTGACTGAAGGTGTGTGAATTAGTGACCAAAATTTTAAATCACATTATTTCTTTTTTGGGGTATAAGTTGGTCAAGAGCTAAAGGAAGCTGTTTGTTTCTTGCCGACGTATCGAATTCTATTTAATTCATCTTCAGGGCTCTACAATAAATAGAAAGAGAGGGTGTTATGATTTTTTTTTTAAATAAAATATTTATTACAAAAAAAAGTATCCGTAAATGATAGTATGCATGTCATAGAGCCCTAAAGACGAATTAAATATACAGTAGAGTCTCGATAACGTGAACTAATTAGGGATGACTGTGTTCATGTTTTCGAGGAGTTCATGTTACTGAATAAAGTTAATCGCATGATAAACTAACACGTATATGTACTTTGAATATATATTTTATTGGAAAATCAAACAAAAACATGTTATACAGTTAGTAATACATAGTTGAAAATGTATATGTATATGTTTATAAATGGTATAAAGAAAAAAATATTTATTATATAGGTAAGTATATGTATGTAAGTAAGTACAATGTACATTATTTATATTTAATCCGTTGTTTTTAGGAAAAAGTTATCTAACTTAGTTTGACTGATACGTTGTTTGTTTGAAAGAATAGTTGCACATTCACGTAATTTGTGTAAAGACTGAATATCCTCGAAGTCGGCATTGTTTTGCTCCGCCCATTCTAGACCTCTGTTAAATATACGAACTGCCTCAACGTGAGTGACTTTATCCATAGCCTGAGAAACCTCTGGATCTTGATCCTGTTCGGTTTCTGAATCATTAGACACTGCAGTACAATTCTCATCATGTTCAACGAAGTCATCTTTATTCCATTCTTCGATATCTCCACGTTCGAAGTCTTGCCCTGGATCAATTTCTTCTAATAAATTGAGGTTAGTCTCTACAATGCTATTCAGGCTTAGCAATTCTTGACGAAGAGTTGCCAAGGGTATTGTGTCTTCACGATCATCATTGCATTGGCTTTCGAAAATATTTTTCCAACACTTTTTAATGGTTGCTGGTTCTAATTTATTCCATGCTCGTGATAAGTTTAAAATAGCATCCCTGAGGTTGTATTGTTTGATAATGACATTCATGTCTTAGATTTATTAGCTACAACCATTGCCCAAAACATGGAGCGATAATGCAGTTTAGTCAACCTAAACTGCATTGGGAGGCATATACATAACTTGAATTAGTCCATCATCAAATACAAGTTCCTCTACTGGGGGATGACTGGGGGCATTATCCAATAAAAGAAGTGCTCTTCCAGAGAGACCTTGTTTCTTAAGAAACTTTCTCACCTAAAATTAAAACAAACTTTTAATTTTGAAACGTATAGCTATGGCAGAAAATTTACCTCAGGAACAAAAATTTCTCCTCCATGCAGATTGTGAGTTTTTGTACTGTACAGGAATGTAAGAGTTCTTAAAACTTCGTGGTTTTTTAGCTTTCCCTATTTCCAAAGGAGTCAATTTATGTAGTCCAGTCGCATTTGTACATGCTAGAAACGTTATTGTTTCTTTGGCTGTTTTTCTTCCAGGGGCAGTTTTTTCTTTACTGGATACGTAAGTCTTTCCGGGTAAAAGCTTCCAGTACAAGCTGGTTTCATCGGCGTTGTACTCTTGGTTATAGTTTAAGTTTAGGTCCTTGATTTTTTCTTCAAGTTTACGTAACAATGGTGAAACTAGCTCGGGCTGAGAAGATAGTTTTTCACCAGTTATTGTTAGGAAGCGTATGCCAAATCTTTTCTTGAACTTTTGCAACCACCCCGAGCTCGCAGAAAAAGTGGAATTTTTGTCGTACAGTTTTTCGTGAAAATATTTGGCTTTCTCTTTTAAAATTAAACCACTTATTGGTGCATTCCTCTCTCGTTGTCGCAAAAATCACTTATACAAAGCTTTTTCCATTAATGGATATTCAGAAGGTCTAAGAGACTTTCGTTTACCTGGTCCAGAAAAAGTCAAGGCAACTGTTGAAGTAATTTGGACTTTTTTCTTCTTAATTGCACACACCGTGGATTTGGCTATTCCATACTTCTTTGTTAAAAAGGTAACTCCGCAACCTCTACTAACATCGGACAGGAGTTGGGCTTTTTTTCCAGAGTTAAATAATTTACTTTCTTAGTAGACATCGTGCTTGTTTCGTATTGATCGGCGAACAAACACTGAATAAGACGCAAATTTCATATATCTTCCAAACATGTACAAACAAGATATACAATTTGGCGGGGATATGTAAAAGCACTAAGTTAGTACTAAAGTTGCTTAATGTCTACGGGTAAAACGGTAAAACGATATAAATATTTTTTTGTTCACGTTATAGAGGCGAGATATTTTTGGCGTTCACGTTTTAGAATAGGCTGAATACCAATTAGGCTGTTCACGTTTAGGGATGTTCACGTTATGGGACGTTCACGTTATCGAGACTCTACTGTAATGCGAAACGTTGGCAAGAAACAAATAGTTTTCTATAGCATTGGATTAATTTACCCACAAAAAACACCAGATCTGATTATTGATACGATAAAATAATTAAATCTATTTTATGTAAAGTAGTTAAATTAAACTTTTTTTTTTAAATATTTATTTTGTTTTTATTATTATAACCTAAAAATGTTTATTTACAAAGTGTGAAGGTTAAGTGACTTTTGGCATTCAATAATTTCAGGTTTTATTTATTCAGAAATTAAACAAAAAAAACTGATTTTTTTCCATGTTTTTAGTAAAATTTTGAATATTGGGAATTTTGAAATTCCAAGGATTTTGGGTTTTATTTATCCAGAATTTAAAAAATTGAATTTCTTCCAGGTTTTTGATAGTTTTGAATCTTTGGAATATTTGAAATTTAAAGGATTCCAAGCATTTTGGGTTTTATTTATCCATAAATAAACAAAAAAATTCCAGGAATGTAATTGATATTTGAATCCTTGTAATTCCAAGGATTCCCAAGATAGTTATTTAAAAATTGTTTTTTTTTTTAGATTTTCAAGAGAATTTTGAATTCTTCAAATCTTTGTTCTAGTTCTATAAAGTTCACGAATTCCAAAAATGTTGGATTTGTTATGTATTCAGAAATTTAAGATATATGTATATTATTTTCAGGGTTTCAAAAAAATTTTGATTCTTTGGAATTTTGAACAATTCAAGGATTTTAGGTTTTATTTAACCAGACATTAAAAAAATTGCTATTTCTGCAGCTTTTTTAAGGGAATCCTTGAAATTCTCAAATTTCCAAGAAGTGTAGGGTTAATGTATCCAGAAGTTTAAAAAAATTAATTTTTTCCATAGTAGAGTTTTGAATCTTTGGAATATTTGAAATTTTAAGGATTCCAAGGATTTTGTTTTTTATTTATCTATAAATAAACAAAAAATTTTAAGGTATGTAATTGAATTTTGAATCCTTGAAATTCCAGGGATTCCAAAGATCATGGGTTTCATTTATCCATCAATTTAAAAAATTGATTTTTTTTTAAATTTTAAATAGAATTTTAAATTCTTGGAATCTTTGAAGTTCAAGAATTCGAAGGATTTTGGGTGTTACGTATCCAGAAATTTAAGATACTTTTATAGGGAGTTTTAAATCCTTGAAATTCTCGAATTTCCAAGGATTGTAGGTTTTATTCATCCAGAAGTTTAAAAAATTGATTTTTTTTCCGAGTTATCAATAAAGTTTTGAATCTTTGAAATTTTAAGAATTTTGGGTTTTATTTAGCCATAAAATTAATACATTGATTTTTTTAGGGTTTTTATCAACAAAGATTTTAAGGATATTCCTTGTATGAAGGTATGAAAAAAATAATCTCTAGAATCGTTAAATTCGTTAAAAAATCATCAACATTTTTCAATAAAATTTTGATACTTTAAAATTATTGAAAATTTCAAGAATTCTAAGGATTTTGGATTTTATTTAACTAGAAATTAAAGAAAAAATAGACATTTTCCAGGTTTTCAATGGAAATTATGCCCTAATTCCAATTTAGTATTATTTAATTGGGAATTTAAAAAGTAGGAATTTTTTCAGGCTTTCAACTAGAATAGATCGTTTAAAATCCGTTATAACAGATACTACTTAGGAGTAAACAAAAGAGACTGCATTGGCATAATGCAGTCTCTTTTGTTTACTCCTTATTTCTGTCCAATTGACTCTACATCTTTTTTGACAACTCAATTTCTACAACACAACAAAGTAGGTAGTCATCAAATTAATAATTCTTTTGCAAAGGTTTATATCAAAGTATATTGATATTGGTTAGTTTTTGGGGTAACCCACGATATATGTGTCGCAGATACACTTATTAATACAATTAAATTATCTAACTAAAACCTAAATAAAGATAATCCTATCAAAAAAGGAGTTTTTCACCTCTAATATCACTTTTTAAATCACTTACCGTCGCATCCGTTCTTTTTCAATCCTCTCCTGCTCCTTCTTCTGCTCCCGTTCGGCGTTGGCATGATAATTAAGCACCGCCTTATTAAGTTTTCCAATTCTGCCCATGCTGTTCCGATGAAACTCCCTAAAGTCTTTGCCGTGTTGCAGCACCGAATTCAGAAACTCTTGATGTTTCTGACGCCGTTTCCGTTCGGCTTCGAGTTTTTGCTGTTTTTCGAGCTTTTCGGTCGCACGGGCCTCCCTGAGACCTTGTCGCTTCGTTCGTTTATACGCCTAAATAACGAGTAATTATTATAATAATTTTATTTTTTTCTATAATTGCTCTTGTGCCAAGCACAAGTTCTAGTCACAAGTTTCCACCGGAGCAACGGTATTTGAAATTTATAATGTAGTAAAACAAACCAATTAAAAAAAAAACTCATTGGGTCATCTAATAAATTACATCTAACTCTCGAACCTATACATACATGTGAATATTCATTACTTTAACATGTATATGTATCAATGCTTTTTTCTTTTATTAATTTTTATATATCTGTAATGCAATTAATAGCTAGATAGGTAAATAGCATAATATAATAGAAAAGTAAATAGCACTTTTTATAATATATATTATAATATAAAAAGAAGATCCATTGTATGTTACTTTCTGAAGTGTATTATTAAGAAAAGATGAGATAATATTTAAAGAAGCATCTGAGCACCCATAATAATGCAGTTTGGAACACAAGAGTGCATGGTCCAGGGCCATCAAAAGCCTTAAAATAATCTACTAATATTAAGAGACTGGCAAGATGCTAATTATACGCAGATCGGAGAAGGAAGTTGGATTTTGTTTTACCAATAGCGGTCTTCCAAGAAAAAGGAAAATATTGCCATTCGATACAACAATTAATTATGTGTAATATATAGGTGTCGACTAAAGGGCTGCATAGT
Organism: Anthonomus grandis grandis; assembly: GCF_022605725.1. Taxonomy (NCBI): domain Eukaryota; kingdom Metazoa; phylum Arthropoda; class Insecta; order Coleoptera; family Curculionidae; genus Anthonomus; species Anthonomus grandis. Next base: position 4,035,764 of record NC_065560.1, read on the forward strand.
TTTAACATAGAAGCAGAAATATCATCGCATGAATAGCATTATGAATTTCCTCAATAGTAGAAAGTGAAAAATTAAAAGAAAAATTTATTACTGTTATAAAAGACGATTCTTTCTTTTCCTTTAGTAGAAATATTTTGTAAGTTATAACGATCCAAAAAAAATATTAATGGAATCAGGGTTAGATAAATGGGGTGGTAAATTATAATTTTTGTTAGTCATAGCATTCATATTAGAAAGAGTTTCCCACATTTTGGTTGGATTGTTTTGCAAACAGATATTCAATATATGTACTGTTTTTTTGATTCTCTGACCACTCTAACTAAGTAAATGCGGCACTGTTTATATCTTATACGATCATCGTTTGAGCGACTTTGTTTAAATTACCTCATTATTCAGCAGGGGGCTAGCTTTTTTGAAACTCGAATATTTCTTAGTGAAGCATGAATATCAAAAATGTTTAAAAGAGTTTTATTAAATATTTTAATTTTTTTGTCAATATTAGTAGTTTGAAGAGTTTTAAACCAGTTGGCTGACTGCAAGTCATGCTGAAAGGCTTCATAGGTAAAATTTTTATAACATCTATATGTGATACATTTTGCTGGAGGTTTATGACATTTTAATTTATATTCGACAAAAACTAACTCATGGTCAGACAAATTATCTGTTGATAATGCTCCACAAGAAGCAACATAATCAGGTTTACTCACAAAAACTGGGTTAATAAGGAAGCTAAAATGTTGTTTGGTTCGTTCAATATAGGGGTTAAAGAATATGATTCAAAGGATTCATTTAAAGGGTTATTAAGGTTAAAGAAGTTTATGTTTAAGTCACCCATGATAATGACGTGATCAAAGCTAGGACAGATATAAGATAAAATGGAGTCAAAATCGGTAATTAGACTATTTATATTAATATTTGGAGCTTTATAAAAAGTACCTACAGCTAGTGAAGATCTACCTATTGTTAATTGCAAAAATTGAAGTTCAAGTAAGGGGTTAATTTGAATATCAAACTCTAAGTCTTTTGCAGATATAGAGTGTCTTATATAGGCACACACACCACCCCCTGGAGAAAGTTTTCTTTCCCGGTTTATATCCCGGGATTTCCAATCATATACTAAGAATGTCATCATTAAGCCAGGTCTCAGTAAGAAAAAAAATGTCCTATTCGTTATTGTTTACTAATATTTTAAGGTCGTTAAAACTAGGCTTTACTATTTTATATTTAAAGCTTTTTTGCACCCCGTATAATAATCGAGCTAGGCTCTGTCTAAATAGAAGGAACAAACCTGTACCTGATTATCTCGCTAATTATCATATTATGAATTGGGTAAGGTTCCCTGAGCTATATGTCAAGTTTGTTACACAGATTTTTGAAGAGGGACCTGAACTCCCGCAGTGTATAATGATTTCTCAAAAGCGTTTCATTGTGTGAATAGTGCTCTTTTGTAAAATAAATTATCTCAGTTTCGCTTTAATTGATCTTTATACAATTGGCTTGAAAGCTATTTATTATTCGTAAACAGATAGTGAGCGTGTGTAATTACCACACTAATCTCCAGACAAGAGTGCTCCTTTTTATACTCTACATTTGTTTTAAATATCGTTTGCTGTCGATTTCAAGTTCTATTGTAAAGTTTTAAATCCTAGTGACTGACTTAAAGTGCAGCATGATCTCGATGTAGACCTAAATATCGGGAAATGTCATTCTATGATTTATAGTCGTAAGTGTTAGTTTATTCTAATGAAGGAACCTTTGGAAGTTGTCACTAGTGTATCGAGGTATTAAATTAGACTCCCAGATCAATTTTTCCTCTCATGCTATATCGGCTGTGCCCAAGTCTCTACAAATATTGGGCTTCTCAAGATATAAACTTCACTGTACTGATGATCCGTCTTCAGCTTGAATATGGGTCCTGTGTATGTAAAAAAAAACTCAAATATAGATGGAAGCACAATCTACATAGCACCGATACATTTTCGCTGACTGTGTTTAAGATGCGCCCGAACCGTTTATGTGTTATGGCAAAAACAATGAAGATATTCTAAGCGTTTCTAAGCTTATCCCCAAAATAGGATTTTTTGGGGAAAACGCAATTTTTGTGGCCGCGAGAGTGGCTTCCTTTGAAAAATTAAATAAAAAAATCAATTTGTGAAGCGTACAAACAAACGCACCCCACAACCTAAAAGTCAAAGGGTTTGCACTTGTCTAACGTTTTGACGAAGTAAACAGTATTAATGTAAAAGACTAATAGTTCATTTAAGTCACTGATTTATGAGTACTACTTGAAAATAAACGGCAGCATCGATAGGCATAGTGGTATCGATACTAGCATCATTTGATATTTTTTGAAAACAGTATTAATAGCTGTAAGAATTGATACTTGATTTCTAATAAACATGCGCTGCAGGCTACTAAAGCGTAGTTTACACGAGATAGTAAATTGCGATAGTGTATTTGTGAGAATAACTTGTGGAAGTGTTTACACTGAAGCAAATTTTTGCAGCAATCTGACAAGGGTTGAATAACAATAGAATTATATACAGGGTGACCCGTAAATCATTTAACAGCAGATTCCATTAAAAAAGTCAAATTTTCATAATCCGAAACTCAAAGACAAATGTAATTTTTTTGAATTTTGGCCCTAAATTTCAAGTTGTTATTCTTGCACCATTCATTCGCTGAGTTAATGGCTGCTTGGAGTTCAATGCAGTCCTCAATAGTATCAATTAATTAATTTTTATCATCACAGTATAATAAGCTGTTTACTTCTAGGTCCTTAGAAATGATATTAATAAATGAGTTGAAAAGTAGACATACATTATGTCTAATTATAATTAATAAATGAATGCCTTTATTAACAATTTACCTTTACATTTACAGCCGTTTCCAGAGTCGTATCCCGTCTAGTGGAAGCGATAATTTCGGAACGCAATTGCCTCTGAAAGTTCAGACATCTGAGCGCTCTGAGCTCGATTTGCGCCTGGATCCGTAACTCCTCGGACATGTCGGTGGGCAGGTTGGTCAGTTGATGCATCCGCGTCGCTATACGTGCCGCGAGTCTACACACAAAGAAGTTTAGCATATTTTTTTGACTTATTACCATTGAAATTCGTCTTGTTCAATACCTATTTTCCCGTTCTTGTAACAATAATATCGGATCGAGACCAAGAGGTTTTGGTACGGTGGTGATTCGTGCCTGCTTGGAATGTTGGATGCTGCCGGGTCTCGTTTGTTGCGGCTTGTACGGCTGAAATACGGTCAGTAACAGTTTAAATTAGAACGAACAATTTTGTGAAGTTTGTTGGTTTTTGATACTATCCGACATAAGACAGTTACTAAAAAAAAAACCAAAAGGAATGATTCAATTATAGTCTTGTCTTAATGAACTTTACAAGTAGTCGCGCACAATGAGCAATAGTCTAAGATTAAACCTATATTGAACGCCTCGGTGAAGTCCCTTAAGATTATGTCTAACTAAAACAGTGTTTTGTACAATAGACAAAATTCAAAATTTACAGTACAGATTTTTAGCGGATACTTAACAGATTTTTTTACAAGTTTTATAGCGCCACGATTAAGGAATACCTTGAAATATTTTTGTTTATATTAAAGATTTTAGTTTTGAATTATTTTTTTTAATTATAAGTAATTGTTCTTTTAACCTGATTTTTTTTAGTTATTAGTAGGACTATAAAGAACATTTTAAAATACATATAAAAATTTAATCAGCGGCAGTATGGAAAAAAAATGAAAAAAAAAAATTTGATGAAAATTTCATTATTTTGAAAAAATCCTTAAATATTAATTAATATAATTGAAAAAATCGATTTTAATTAAATTAAAAAAAATAAATTACTGGGTTGAATTAGTTTTAATAAAAATAATATTAAATGGTAACAAAGTAGTGAATTTCATTGAAATCCCAAGAATGTAATATTTCATATTTCAAAATAATTATTGAAATTTAACTGATTTTTTTTTAAATATTTAAAACATGAAAAATTTAGTTTGCATGGTTGTGGCTAAATTTATTGAGAATTTCTCATTTTTTATATTTAATAAAATCCTACAAACTTTATTGGTAAATATTAATAAAACCACAGTGTCAATTCAATTTTAATGAAAACAATTTAAAAATTTAAGAAATTTAATGAACCTAATTAAACCCCTCAAAATCACGTTTGTCGTTTATTGCATTTTATTTAACACTTTGACCCCTGCACCCGGTTTGACAAAAGTTATGTACCCGAACTAAAAATTTTTTTTCATAAATTTGTTTTGAAAATTACTTGTCAAGACAATAAGGATACAATAACAGTATTTTTTTGAAACTAGTGATTTTAGAATGCGTGTATATTTTTGATGCACGCAGTTCACAGAAGCTGACATTTACTCATTACGGTTATATTAACCTGCATGTATGAAAACCAATACACAATTTTTTTATAATAAGTTTATTCAAAAAGTAGAAAAACTTACATTGGACTTAAATTTACATTTTTTTGGATACATTATGTGTTTTGAAAAAGCAATTTAAACATAAAATTTTTTTGTCTGTACGTCCTGAACATCTAGTGTTACATTGTTTCGAATTTTTGGATGCATGCGCTCTTCCGTATCTTTCTGAGTAATAGTTATAACAAACCACGCATCTTCCTCTCTTTGCTTGTTCTTCCAATCGATGAGTTAATGCTGGCAGGAGAGGAACATCTTCAATGTCCTTGCACAAACTCTCAACAAGGCTCTCCCTAAAAGTCGTAATATCCATTTTTTTGTCTAAAGCTTTATTACACAGTTTTAGTGCATTGACAACGCTAGTACTTGCTATGACTTCTATCCCCACTTTCCAATATCATTTCAAAGAACGCCTCACGGGATTACTATAGGAAGATATTTGGTCCGAGACATCAATGTAGGACTTAACAGCGTTATATTCGATTATGGTGGATGGCTTATTTTTTATACCAGTTCTTGTCTGGATTTCAGTCATTACTGGAGGCGATTTAGTTGTCAAAAAAGCAACATCTCGTTTGTCTACCCATTTGCCAACAACAACTTTCGTGTTGCTCGCTTGACACAGCATTTCTTCGCGATTTAATTTTTTGCTCAAAGACACGTTTAAGGTTGTATTTTCTATTTTTTCGCAGTGTTCCAAATAAATGAGTCTCATTGTCGTTCAGTAGGTGAGCTAAATTAACACTGGTGTAATAGTTGTCGGTGACTAAGATGCTACCGCTGTTCAAAATAGGTTGCATTAACTCCATTACTGCTTGAGTTGCTACTGGTTGATCCGTGGGTCGGACTTCCTTGCCAGCATAAACTTTTAAGTTGTACGTGTAACCACCTTGAGCACACAGCTTAAAAATTTTTATGCCACAGTTATGGCTTTTTTCAGGTATATATTGCAAAAATGATAGCCTTCCTCGAAAAGGAACCATGAATTCATCTATACAAACGGAGTTTCCTGGCACCAAAGCTGCCTAGAAATTTTTGATGGATATTCCTAAAAGTATTTCCAGTTTGAATAATCTGTTTCCCTCTGGACATAACTCATTATCCGAAAAATGTAAACAAGACAGCAAAGCTTCAAATCGACATCGTGATATCTGTGTAACTTTATATATATATCAATTTTATAAATAAAACTAGTGCTCTAAAAATCTTTTAGACGAGGTTTTGGGCTCCCATCGGTAAGGGGATGGGGCTCCCATAGGTAAGTCCCATCCACATAAGGATTCCAATAAATTTTAACATTTCTTTGTAATTTGTGTCACTCCAGTTGGCGAGAATTCAGTTTTTTTGAGATAGACTCATTGACAAGACCAGCAATAATCTTTTGATGGGCGTACCGATTTGTTTCGGTTACGAGAAGGTCAAGCAATTCATCAGAAACTAATAGCCTATAAAAAGAAAGCGGGCTGTCGTCATGACGCGTTTTGATAATCGGACCTAATGTACTATCCACTTGTGGATTTGGAAATTTATTTAGATTCTCTTCATCAACATCATTCCAAATTACATTTGGTTGTACTTTTGCCGCTTGAACTTGGGGACCAACTAAATTTATATCTTGATCTTCGTCATCACTACTGGTACCCTAAATAAAAATAGACATAATTTTTATTATTGATGGTATAATGTAAAAATACAAATATTACCTGTTGTGGCTGGTCTTGGTTTTTCGGTACTTGAGGTTGCTGCTGATATTTAAATTTTTTATATTTTTGATTATTATTTTCGGCAGATTTCTCGCTATCATATTGCGAACTTTAAGCGTACCATGGATCTGCATCTGAATCATCAAATGGCTCGCTAATATCGCTAACATCGCTTAAACTTTCAGCTAAATTGGCAAGTTCTAACTCCGAAAGAGCACGTTTTTTTCTACCCGGCTATTTGCGCGCAAAAATCGTCACTAGCAAGACGTACAAACACTCGATCACCGAACTGTAAACAAACACTGATCCTAAAAATAATATTTGCCGGTATTTAGGTTAAACAAGATTTTTGCCATGTTGCCGGACTTACATAACAATTTTTAACAACCTAGGAAAAAAAACTAGTTACCAGAACCTAAAGGTATTAAAAAGCCCATACAAATACGGGGTAACTGTGTTCGGATGAAATACACAGCACGTTGAACACGCCAAATATCCGTGTATCGAAAAATATACACACATGCTAATTTACAAATCTTTTTGCGTATTACTTTTGATACACATAGTTAAAGTGTTAAATTAATTTTAAAATATTTCCAACTCTTAAAATATTTAAAAATCAGGTTTATCTGGGCTAATTTTGATGAAAATTTAATTTTTTTGAAAAAATCCTTAACTATTAATTAATATAATTGAAAAAATCGATTGTAATTAAATAAAAAAAAAACCACTGGGTTGAATTAGTTTTAATAAAAATAAAATTAAATGGTAACAAACTAAGGAATTTCGTCTCCAATCCCAAGAAAGAAAAACTTCATTACATTGTATGTGGTTTATTGTTTTTTTATTAAAATTAATTATAAAAATTCTAAATTATTTAAAAATTAAAGTGATTTTAATTATACTACAAAAAAAAAGAAATCCTAGTTTGCTTGGAATAATTTTATTGAAAATATTCACCAATTTATTATTTTCAAAAACAAATACATTAATATTAGCATTTTAATGAAATTTAAAAAAAATTGTATTAAAAATCCTAGATGTACCCATTGTAGATATTTTAAAATAATTAAAATTTAACTGATTTTTATTAAAATACTTAAAAACCAAATTTGCTTTGCATAATTTTAATGAAAATATTCAAAAATTCCATTAGATTCAAATATTTACTAAGAATTTTATAAATTAAGCAAAAATTATTTTTAGTGAAATTTTATTGGGTTAATATTATTTAAATCCCTATGCTGAATTAGTTTTAATGAAAATAAACTTTATTGTTAAAAACTAATGAGTACATTAAACGTTTTCCATTGCATTTTATTAAAATTAATTCTAAAAATTCTTCAAATTTTAAGTCATTCAAGCGCTTTTCATTAAAAAGCGCAAAAAATAAAAATCCGGATTCCTTAAAAAAAACCCTGAAGCAATGAAAATATTCAAAATTTCATTATATTACAAAGATATTTCAAGGAAACTGGATTTTTATTTTTTTAGCATTTTAATGCACTAAAATTTGAAGAATCAATTTTAATAAAGTTTTTGATTTCTAGGATTCACCAATTTTAATGAAGTTTTAAAAATTATTTACTTTAACGAGTAATTTTAACGAAACAATTCGATCAAAGTTCCACATTATACCTGACGAACCTGCTGTCCGTGAGATACCTGAGGAGGAGGAGGCGGCGGCAACTGCTGGTACTGTCCCTGAAGTGGGGCGGCGGGCGGCCTCATAAAATGGGAGGCGGCCGGGGGCGGCAACGATATCGGTACCGCCGCAGGTTCATCGTACGGATCTCTCGGAGCCTCCTAAGTAAACGTGTTTTAAATTTTCCTTTTTTTTTCTTTAAATACCTTAAAGCAAGTACATACCTAAAGAATGCAATAAATAATATAAATAGAGCAACAATTCAGTCGGTTCCTTTACGCTAGAGTTAGTTAACCGGCTGCAAAAGCTTCGTCATGCAAAAACTAAAAATATACACGTTGGCAAAACAAGATAAGCAACATTGAACTGAAGAAGAGCGTTTAAAGGTACGAAACTTTTTTGGAGAGAGTTACCTGAGCGGGGGGTGGCGGAGTAGAGGTTTGCAAAAGGGTACCGTCCGGTCGTTTTCCTTGTAAAGCCATAAACAGGTGTTGCGGTATCGGCTGGTTCCTTGCTAAGAACCTATACCCCATTATTTGATTCCTGCGGGAAAGAAGTTTTGTTGTCCATTTGCGTTTGTGTACTTATAAGAATTAATACCTCAACTGAGTCATTTGCATTTGGGATAGGGCGGCAGTACCGTTGGCCCTGGCACGCAAAGCGAGCAACTGGGAATATCTGGGATCCTCTTGCATCCCTTTCTCGTCCATGGAGTCGATTGCGGACTGCAACGCTCTGAGATTCTCCTGTCCTGGTGGTGGGGGTCCTTGGGACGGTGGTCCTAAATCGAATCAACACAGGTTTAGGAATACAAAAAAAATTACAGAAATAATATGATTTCTTCTCTCTTTACTGCGATTTTTTAAAACCGATACCCATGCGATCCGTGTAAAGACAATATATTAGAAATAACAGCATATAGCCTAAAACACTTAACAGCTAATAGGTAAAGTGTAGGAATCAGCCCAAGGGCAAGCTAGAACCATAGGAGAGGAAAGAGGCAAGGCTAAAACTAATATACTTTAAATATTAAGAATTTAGCTTTATATAGGTTAAAGCAGGTCTATGACAGGTGAACCCTCCAAATATCATATAACTGCAGCAAGTTATGCATTTACAACATGATTCTATTATATTTAATAAAAAACTTCTAGGTGTATAGAGATTATCATTAGGTAAGGGTTTCCAGTATTATAGGAAACTGACCGAATGAAAAATAAATGTCTTAGAATAGCGGGTTGTCCAGTTCGTTAGATAATCTTATATATTAAAGTATACGTATGATTTTTTTTTCTATTACATTGCTTTAAATAAGGAATGATGTGATTTCTAAATGGTATGGTAAATAAATACTTTTATTTTTTATAAACTATTAATGAATCACATACATAATGTCTCAGTAATCGAGAAATGATAAAACAAGCACATCACACAGGCAATATTTTATTTTTGGTAGAAGCATGTTTTTGTACTGATTTAGATTATTTAATCAGGCATAAGCGGCCTTAATTTTATTATTAACATGTGTTGTAAAAATTTAATTTGAGTCAATTACCACTCCTAAATTATTTTCTCAACCATAATTTATATAGCTTCACTCTTTATAGTTATTTTGAAGGTATTCATAGCTTCAGTTAATTGCTCAAGCAACACATATTATATATTATTATCATTAAATATATATTTATACGATTTTTTAGAAAATTGTTGTTTTTGGCATATTTATCAACCCTATATGGTCAAGGTATATTTATTAATGTGTAGAATATACGTAAATCATATACGATTTTGTTTACAAAAGGAAGAAAATTTCGACATTCTATAACTGCACCTCAAATATTTGATGAAATTCTTCAGAAAAATTATTGTTTTGTCCATATTATCCAATCTGATAACGCTGTTTTTATACTAAACATTTATATATAAAATTATATTAAATTTAAATAAATAGTGCTATTAAATTGAATATTGAATATATATTTACTGCAAAAACATTGTTTTTCGTTAACAGAACCCTAACCCCCCCACCCACCCCAAACATTTGCCCGGTAATAAATTTTTTTGAAAAGTCACCTTTTTTGTCCATAATATCCAATCCAATAGCACTGTTTTTGTATTAAATATTTATTAATATACATATATATAATTATATCAAATTTAAATAAACAAACTGTGTTATTAAATTAAATATGAACGATTAAACCAGCATGCGTATTATTTTGGGAAACAATGAATTTTGAATACAATTTCTTACTGGTAAGTTGTGTGGGGTGGGTGGGGGGCTAAGGGTAGGGTTAATGAAAAGCGGTTTGTTTGCAGAAAATAATTGCCTGAGAAAAAAATGCTTTTTAAGAAAATTGCAGTAGCTGGGCCATTTTTTATCATAAATAAGTGGAAATTCAGTTTTAGTCATTAAGTTTTTAAAAAAAGTCATTTTTTTGGTTTTAGACAACTTTTCATTATCTAGGTTCAAAAATACAGTTTTTACATTAACACTATTGGTATATTTATCAATCGTATACGGTCAACGTATATTTATTAAACTGTAGAATATACGTATATCACATACGATTCTGTTTACACAAGGGAGAAAATTTCGGCATTTAAAAAAATTAAGGAGGGATTTACATAGCTAGTCTTTACACTTCATCATCACACCTCAAAAATGTGATAAAATAGAACAAAAAAATTATAGACTTTCAAAAATCACGACTTAGATTAATACACTGATTTCCGTGCGCAAGACCTTCTTTAGCCAGGCCGGTATAGTCAGATTTAATATAAGTTCTTTTAAGTCACGATCGCGAAAAATTAATTTATTTGTTAAAGTGGTGACACGTATTTCGCTCCTAAGAGCATCAGCAAACATTAAGAAGGTTAAAAACACGCCCGACTGGGTCAAATATGAACACACTCTTTGATCCAGTCGATGATACTCTTAGGAGCGAAACACGTGTCACCACTTAAACAAATAAATGCATTTTTTAAGACCGTGACTTTGTGTTGTTCTCTTTTGATTTATTTACATCAAGGACTCTTTGAGAAAGCGGACGACTTCTTTTACTTTTATACTTTTGCCTACTATTGTTTAACACGAGGACATTGAGTGGTATGAATAAAAATGAAGTAAAAGCTTATGCTACAATTTTAAGCATCTACTTCGAAATATATACTACGATATGAAGTATCTAATCACTTCCGGTAGTATTTGCTTAACGTCGAAGTATCTACTACTGTTCTTGTAGTATCTACTTTTATTTCGAAGTAAATGCTTTCAATTGATTAGCATCACCTCATTTCGATAACTCGGCAAACTTGCAAGTTTTGACAAGTTAAGATTTTGTTGTTTTATTTACGTTGTGGTATTGTACGGTATAATACGCATATAAAATGTCTTCCGACGAAGAAATGCCTGATCAAGAGGAGTCGCAAAATGAAGATTTCCAATTAGGCTTTGTCACAATGCTGGAAGACTACAAAATTATTTTGGACAGAAGAATGACACCCCAAATTAAGGCTGCCAAAGACCTAACACATACTTATAACAGTAACACAAAACAAAATATAGATGTAAAACAGATATTAAAAAAAGTTAACAATATGAAAAGCAAAATTTAAAAAATAACCGACATGAAACAAACAGGAAACAAGAGAATTAAATTAAATCAGTGGCAACAAAAATTTTTTGACTTATAGAATGGAGGAGAAATCGATCGCCACAGTTCGTCGTGGGACACCCTGTAAGTATAATATATAATTCAAATAACAAAAACAAATATTTACTGTTTCAACGTTGTCTGTAGATCAGTGTTGCAATTTCATTTCGAAACTGAATACCTCGGCGTCTGATTTTAAGCGTTATTGGGTTCAGCATATAATTCAGGCATAACTACTTCTTCTGCTATATCAATTTCATTAAAATGTTTATCTGGATCGTTTAAAATTTTTGCACATTTATGTAAAATAATTCCAGACATGATATATCGGCATACTCTATATGTTTTAAGTCGAATGGTGTAATTTAACATGACCAAAACTGACCAAAGCATCTTTCGATAATAACACGTTCTCTTGCATGTATTGTATTAAAATATTTTTCAGTGTTTGTTGTGGGATCTTTAAATAGTGTCAACATCCAAGGAGTTACACCTTATCCAGAATCACCCAAAAGACAAATTCTCTCTTCATTTTTAACCATAATAGGGTAAGTAGGACTATTGTACCAAATTCTGGAATCATGGACAGATCCAGGCCAGGAAGCATCAACACTAGTAAAAATTTCTGCACTATTACATGTTGCTTGAACATTTATGCTAGAAACTCCTTTTCTGTTAATATATTCGTCGCCATGTACAAATGTTTTTTAAAATTTTAACTTGAGTGCAATCAATGGCACCGATGCTATGTGCTGCCCATTCATATTTAGCTGTACTGAATGTATTTTGGGTAGCCGGAAATTTAATCCAATGATTTTTCTTGCGACTGATTTCATGTGACACTTTATTAATAATTCTTGCAACAGTTGATTGATTAATTCCAACATTAAGGCCAACGCCTAACTGAAATCCAGAGTCAAAATTAACAAAATTACATTATTTCCCTTATTTTATTTAATTTTTACTGAAACACACCTAGGCTTCTTAAAAAAACTTCCATTTGTTGAATGTGCGTAAGAGCACCTCCTCGAGTCTCATTTACTTCGGTCAGAAACATGTTAGCTAGGTAAGCTACGTTTTCCCTACTAAACCTAAGATAATAAAGGATTTAAACAATAATTAAAAGCAATAATAAATTATTGGTAAATTACCGAAATATTTTATGGTATAAAAGTAGTTGCGTCTTACGTTCTATATTTTTCTGTTGCGTAGTCCATCCATTTTCAAACAGAACACCGTAGTATTCTTAGTGAAGATGCACTTATAGCAACTTCGCAAAACTTAAGTACATACTACATTTCTCTTGAAAATCGTAGCATCTAGTAGGTACTTTAAATGGTAGTAAACACTTTTGGTACATACTGCTCGATGTAGCAAGTGCCGGAAAAAATAGAAGTATCTACTTTAAAATGTAGTTTCTTCTCAGATTTGAAGTACATACTTCGTAGAAAATGCTAATACTTCTAGTTTTAGCAGGTACTACATTTTTATTCATACCACCCATTAACTTTTCGTGCAATTTTAAGTGACTCCTAGCATTTACCTGGTGATGTTCGATGAGTTGGCGAAGGATGTCCAGGTGGTGCGTGCCCTCCTTGACTGACACCCGAACCGTGACCTAAATTATTTAATTATTTTTTAACGAAATCTACAGTTATTACATTTACATTATAATTATAGAAATATACAGGGTGTTATATAAAAAAAAAGTTATAATATTCAGTTCTTGATCTGAGTAAAGAACCTATGAAGAAAACATATTTGCTTCGTCCTTAATATCTAAGTTAACCTTGTCATTATAGGTCATTTTAGAAGAAATATTATATGTACTTTGGAGAAATGGAATGTGAAAATATTTTGGGTCTGGGAATATAGGATATCTTAAAGAAACAAAAATTTAATAAGAAATTTTAAACTTCTTATGGAATAGTCAAACGGCGACATTCTGAAGAAAAGTGGAATTTTTATATTTCCGTAGAGGGGTGAATTTTTATATTAGTGAGTACGTTATATCAGAAAATAAAGTCTCTAGTTCATTAGTTATTTTATTGCTAAACCAAAGCTCTCAATCTAATCTGACCAAAATCACCATTTTTGAAATTATAAAAATATTCCTCACGGTAGTCTCGCAATAAAGGTCAAAGCTAATAGCTGTGTGATGTAAACAGGTTTCACACTAACAGAACTTGAATTAGTAAGTATCAGATGTAAAAAAATTTCATTGCTGTTAAAGATTTTAATGAGTCAATAGCTACGTTTACAACGCGCGGATCTATTAGGTCTATGAAGCAAATGATAGACTATTTTTATTTAGTACAGCCCTGTTTACAAGGGTATGATTGATTATGAGGCTTAAATTGGTGCAGCATTATCTCTAGGATCAAAATGTTGAAGGGAGTTTATCAGTTTAGACGAGGAATTATAGGACATAATTCCTATAAATCTATAAATCTTTAAAAGTGTTATTGTTGTTTAAAAATAAACTAATAAAGTTTTTTTTCAAGGCTTTAAGCTTGTTCTTCTCTTCCTCTTCTTCTTTATTTTTGCGTACAAGTATTAAAAATTTGGTAAGGTCCAGTTTAGAGATCTATTAGAATCTTTGATGTGTCGCAGATGCCGCACTAAATAGTCCGTGCGCCAATGTCGTATTTATTGTCGCATGATATACATTTTTAAATGGCAAAATTTTATATAATTTATCTATGAAATCATTTTAAATAAGTATACGTAAAACCCCATGTTTTACACTATTGTTTATTTTTTTTTCGAAAATGTCAACTTTTAGAAAGAAAATAATGTCCCAAGAAAATAATACTAAAAAATTGACCAAAAACATACAAAACATTTTAAACACTCCAATCACTCACACACTTCTCACCTCTTTTTAGCCTCTTTTTTGTCTATTAAACAAAGATAAAACATCTGCATTCTGCCGATTTTTACTCTAGGCTGTGCAAGTGATTGTGTATCCCTCTCTGATAGAAACGTATCATCCATTTTTTCTCTAAGAGACCAAACGAATTTTCTCAACTCGTAATTTAATGTTGTAATGTGATCTGTGTAGGTCTAGACCTGATGATGCTCCTGATGATACCGATAGAAGCGAAACACGTGTAGCTTTTAAAAAATTATATGGATTTGATAAGACCGTGACTTTGTGTTTTTACCTTTGTTTTATCTCTCTCTGTCCCACTGATTTTGACGATTACGGGGCCGTACCCAGACACGCGTTGTAAACGTAGCTATTATGCTCATAATCAACAGTGAGACCATATCATAAGATCACAAAAAAAAATAAATAAATCAAAATAAAGTACCTTGTGAGGGCGGATGTCCCTGGGGCGACAAATGGGGCATGGGCGGGTGTTGTTGTTGGGGCGACGGGGGATGATGCCCCCCCGATTGACCTTGAGGTGAGAGGTGACCTTGCATCGGATGTCCCGCTTGCATGGGATGACTTTGACCTTGCATCGTCTGGTTTTGACCGTGTGACAGCGGAGGCAGATGTGGCAGCCCTTGAGGTGACAGATGGGGCGGCAAATGGGAGGGTTGAGGATGGGGCGGACCTTGGGGGTGAGAGTGAGGCGGTGGCCCCGGGGATGGAGAGCTCTGTAATGTAACAAAAAAATTTATTAAAGCGGTTAAGTTTTATGTGTGATATAAAAACAGACGCACAATGATCCTATTTATCAGCACGACAATAATCCTATTTATTATTAATTAAAAAATACGCCATCCGAACCGAAAGTATCGTATCTTATGTTTGTTATATGTCACTTAATAAACATTGGCCGTATGCAATCAGTCCAGATTAATTTGATGCCGCTTATTTTGAGTCATCGTAATCTCATCGCATAGTGCAGTGGCTGTTCCATAAGTTAAGTTGCCAGGACAAAACGGTTAAATATCAAGAGGAGTTATAAGTGCGGTCCAAATAAAAGCTGTAAGTATATAATCGTTTATTTATTATAGATAAGTGTTATCATGTAAGATAATATTGGCGTTATCACGTATGCTAAACTAAACAATTTCCCCGGTAGATTTCTGGAGAAAGTGGTGTACAAGCATTGGAGATATGTGAGTTCGCCATTTGTCAAGAACCTTTGAAATTTAGTTAGATAAATAGCGTTTTAAGTTCATTAAAAAATATATTAGTCACTCTGATTCGGTAAAATCATTTTGAATTATCACTCATCTGAGTCATTTTTAGGGTCTAATTAAATCATTAAAAAATATTCCAGGCAGTTGAGCTGTAATTTAACGAGTTTAGGAGGTCAAAGTTGACGCTGCAAATGTTGGATACACTATGATTCTTAAAAAAAATAATTACGCCACTTTGATTCAGTAGAATGACTTTCGGTTTCCACTAAATCGCTTACAATTTAATAAGTCATAGCTTATTAAAGTTAATGTTGTAAATTGTGACTCAAAAAATTTATTAGGTCACTCTGATTCAGTAAAATGACTTGCAGTTTCCACTCTATTACTTTCATTAAAAAAATGACTCCAGATAGTCGCCTTACAATTTAAAGAGTCATAGCTTTGAGTTTCTATTGAGTCATTTTCAAGGTCTTATTGAATCACTAAAAAAATAATTCCTGGCAATTGACTTATGATTTCATGAATTATAACTCGTCAAAATTAACGCTGTGAATGATGAATAAATTGTGAGTTTAAATTATTTAAAAAAATATTACGACATTCTGATTCATTAAACTGACTTTGGATTTCCATTGAGTCGTTATTAAGGTCTCATTAAATCACTAAAAAAACGTTTTTCAGTGAGCTGACTCACAATTTAATAAGTCATCGCTTGTCAATGTTAAGGTTGTAAATTGTGACTCTTCAATTATAAAAAAAATTATTACGACACTCTGATTCATTACAATGGCTTTGAGTTTCCATTGAGTCATTTTCAAGGTCTTACTGAATCATTAAAAAAATAATTCCAGCCAGTTGACTTAGGATTTCATGAATCATAACTCGTCAAAGCTAACGCTGTGAATAATGAATAACTTCTGAGTTTAAATTATTTAAAAAAAAATTACGACTCTCTGATTCATTAAAATGACGTCCCGTTTCCACTATATTATTTTTAAGGTTTCATTGAGTCATTAAAAAAAATATTCCAGGCAGGTCAATTACTATTTAATAAGTAATAGCTCGTCAAAGTTGACCTTATAAATGCTAAATAAATTATGACTCTGAAATTATTTAGAACTTAATTGCGTCACTCTGATTCATTAAAATGACTTTGGATTTCCATTGAGTCATTTTTAGGGTCTCATTGGATTACTAAAAAAACGTTTTCCAGTCCGCTGAATCACAATTTAATAAGCCATCGCTTGTCAATGTTAAAATTGTAAATTGTAACTCTCCAATTATTAAAAAATTTATTACGACACTCTGATTCATTACAAAGGCTTTGAGTTTCCATTGAGTCATTTTCAAGGTCTTATTGAATCATTAAAAAAATAATTCCTGGCAATTGACTTACGATTTCATAAATCATAACTCGTCAAATCTAACTCTGTGAATGATGAATAACTTGTGAGTTTAAATTATTTAAAAAATATTACGACTCTCTGATTCATTGAAATGACTTCCGGTTTCCACTATATGATTTTCAAGGTTTCATTGAATCATTAAAAAAATTATTCCAGGCAGTTCAATTACTATTTAATGAGTAATAGCTCGTCAAAGTTGACCTTATAAATGTTGAATAAATTATGACTCTAAAATTATTTAGAACTTGATTGCGTCACTCTGATTCATTAAAATGGCTTTCGATTTCCATTGAGTAATTTTTAGGGTCTCATTGAATCACTAAAAAAACGTTTTCCAGTCAGCTGACTCACAATTTAATAAGTCATCGCTTGTCAATATTAAGGTTGTAGATTGTGACTCTCCAATTATTAAAAAAATTATTACGACACTCCGATTCATTACAATCGCTTTGAGTTTCCATTGAGTCATTTTCAAGGTCTTACTGAATCATTAAAAAAATAATTCCAGCCAGTTGACTTACGATTTCATGAATCATAACTCGTCAAATCTAACGCTGTGAATGATGAATAAATTGTGAGATTAAATTATTTAAAAAAATATTAGAAGACTCTGATTCATTAAAATGACTTCCGGTTTCCACTATATTTTTTTTAAGGTGTCATTGAGTCATTAAAAAAATTATTCCAGGCAGTTGATTTAGTATTTAGTAAGTAATAGCTCGTCAAAGTTGACCTTATAAATATTGAATAAATTATGACTGAAATTATTTAATACTTAATGACGTCACTCTGATTCATTAAAATGACTTTGGATTTTCATTGAGCCATTTTTAGGGTCTCATTGAATCACTAAAAAAACGTTTTCCAGTGAGCTGACTTACAATTTAATAAGTCATCGCTTGTCAATGTTAAGGTTGTAAATTGTGACTCCCCAAGTATTAAAAAATCACAACACTCTGATTCATTACAATGGCTTTGTGATTTTAAATAATTAAAAAATTTACTAAGTCACTCTGATTAATTAAAATGACTTTCGACTTTCACTAGATTACTTTTGAGGTTTCATTGAGTCATTAAAAAATTATTCCAGGCAGTTGACTTATTATTTGATTATTGAAAATTGACGTTGTAAATGTTGAATAAATTGCGACTCTTAAATTATTTAAAAAACCATTACGACACTCTGATTCATTAAGATGACTTTGAATTTTCACTGATTCATTTTCAAGGTCATATTGAAACATAAAAAAAGTCATTCCAGGGATTTCATTTACGATTTATTGAGTCAAAGTTGACGTTGTAAGTGTTGTGTAAGTTGTGTGTTGTAAACTGCGAAATTATTCATTACGACATTAAAAGTTCATTACGTCAATAACTCTACTTATTCCATAATAATTACATTTGCTCTTTTTTGAGTTATGGCCGCATTTTAAAAATTTCTAACAAATCAACAATGTTTCATTTTTTTTAAAATTTAGTACATTTTTAAAAAACCCTGAATTTAGTCAATTTTTTGAAAAAACCATTGTTACATAAAATTGTCAACTTTTTAAGAAACATGTTCTTGACAAATTGATGAAGGTACCTTAAACCTTAAACATCTGTGCATTCACCAATTTATCAAGAACCTTTGGGAAACTTTGGGAGTTTTTGTAGTAATAAAGGTTCTTCATAAATTAGTGACTGCACATAAAAGAGCTCTGGTCTGTCAAATTTGTTTTGAGGCTACTTTGAATTGACTTATTTTAATAAGAATGTCAAAAACAAGTAACCTATCAAAAAACAAACAGACAATACAGAAATCTATAAATTAAATAATCCTATTGATAATTTGAGTATACTTTAAACGCCCAGTAACAAAATGTTCCTAATATATTTAAATTTTTAAACAGTAGGATCAATCAGCAAATTAATATAACCATCGCACATCGTTAGGTCATTGTATTCTCGAATATATTTTTAGCGAGAGCAAATGTTGGTTTAAGCACATTTTAATCAGTTATTAAACGGAATATTTCAGGTTCCTCCAGAAATGAGTTCCGATTTAGTAACATATTTGAATGTCGTGCTACCGATAGTAAAAGATGCTGGCGAGGTAAGAGTTTCATTAATTAGTAGTATTACTTTAAAATTTTATACATTTCAGTACTTTTTAACGTCAAAAGGAGAAAATATTGCGGTGACAAATAAAAGCGATACAGACTTGGTCACTGAATATGACAAGAATATCGAAGAACTGCTTCAAACTAGCATTCAAGAGAGATATCCTGATCATAAGTAAGTCATATTCTTCTCCTCCAGGTCTCTCTTTAGGTCACATTAGCAATTGAAGATTTTTTTTCAAGATTTATTGGTGAGGAAGGATCTCAAAAAGTAAGTGAACTGCCCAGCCTCACAGACAGTCCTACATGGATAATAGATCCAGTAGATGGCACCACAAACTTTTCAAAAAAACTACCATTAACAGGCATATCGGTGGCTCTTCTAATAAACAAAGAACAGGTTCTAGGTATAGTGTACCTACCCTTTTTAAACGAATTGTACACTGCTATCAAAGGACAAGGGGCGTATCTGAACGGAGTGCAAATTAGGTGTAATAACGTAACAGGTGATAATAAACCTAAATTGTACTATAGCAGCATTAAAGCAAACCAACTGGTTTTTAGAAATGAAGAAGGCATTGTTTGCTTACGAAATATCTGTTGCTGCCCAAAACGACGAACTGCAAAGCGTGATAATGGGAAGGCTCAACCGATACGTCAAGGAGGTCTTGGCGTAAGTAATGTTTCTCGAGGAAATTTGTGTTTTTGTTACAGTAATTTGTGGCGGTGTCGTTTGCAAATAATTTAGTTACATTCTGTTAAAAGAAAAATATTCTACACTGACATATTGATTAGTCAAATGATTTTCTACTAAGAAGCATTCATTCAGGGTGTGTAGTTTCTATTCAAAGACGTATGAAAACATAGTCCAACAGTGTCTTACTTTCCTCAGTTTAGAGATAAATAAAGTCTTTGAATTATCATTTAAAAAACTCTTAAAACTACTCAATTTTCCAGCTGTATCTCTACAGAACTTGGGATAACATGATGTATGGATGCTTCTGATCATTCTAAATTTTTTAACCTCAAAATGAGAGAGCTGTGCCTTCACCGAATTTGAATCAATATTAATAAAGAATCTTGATAAATTGGTGAAGGCACAGCTCTCTAGTACTTACAATGCCTTTTTGTCAACTGTATTTAGGCTTCGAACTTGGGAGAAGTTGATGTATAACTGCTTTATGAGCTCCTTTTGATTATAATTGCACTGATTAAATCGTAATTAACTGTTTGGAATAATTTTTTTAATAGTGCAGTAAGACCTTGGAATTGACGCAGTGGTCATTTACAATCATTTTATTGAATCAGAGTCAATTTACAGTTGAATCAATTTTACAGTTAAAATATACGTGAATTTGACATCCTAGACTGATGAAATCATTAGTCAACTGTCTGGAATAATTAAGTTTTTTAATGATTCAATATGACCTTGAAGTCGACCGTTCACCAAAATAAAGGTCAATTCCCGGGAATCATCATTTTCATTATTCAATAAGAATTGAAAATTATTCCGTCGAAATTAAAAGTCATTTTAATAAATCAGAGTGGCGTAATAAATTTTTTAATATTTAGGAGTCATAATTCATTCAACATTTACAACCTCTTGTTAGAGTTATGACTTGTTGAATCATAAGTCAGCTGACTGAAATAATGTCTTTAATGATTCAATTATACCCTGAAAATGACTCAGTAAAAATTCAAAGTCATTTTAATGAAACCTTAACAGTGATCCAGTGAATACCGGAAGTTTTTTTACTGAATAAAATTGATGTCATCTGTGACGAACTATGACTCATTAAATTGTAAGTCAACTGCCTGGAATAATTCAATAAGACCTTCAAAATGACTCAATGGAAACTCAAAGCCATTTTAATGAATCAGAGTGACGTAATCAATTTTTTCACAATTTCAGAGTCATAATTTACGTCAACTTTAACGACCTATAACTCTTTGAATAGTAAGTCAACTACCTGGAATTATTTATTTAATAATTTAGTGAAACCTTAAAAATGATTCAGTGGAAACAGAAAGTAATTTTACTGAATCAGAAAAAGGTAATTAATTTTTTTAATAATTTCATAGTCTTAAGGTATCCAACATGTTTAACGTCAACTTGGACATCCTAGAGTCATCAAATTATAGTTCAACTGTCTGAAATAATTTTTTTAATGATTCAATAAAACCTTGAAATTCACTCAGTGGAAATTCGAAGTCATTTTAATGAATCAGAGTAACGTAATCAAGTTTTAAATAATTTCAGATTCACAATTTATTCAACATTTATAAGGTCAACTTTAACAAGCTATTGCTCATCAAATCGTAAGTTAACTGCTTGAAATAATTTTTTTAGTGATTCAATAAGATCTTGAAAATGACTCAATGGAAACTCAAAGCCATTTTAATGAATCAGAGTGGCGTAATCAATTTTTTCACAATTTCAGAGTCATAATTTACAACGTCAACTTTCACGAGCTATAACTCTTTGAATAGTAATTCAACTACCAAGAATTATTTTTTTAATAATTTAGTGAAACCTTAAAAGTGATTCAGTGGAAACGGGAAGTAATTTTACTGAATCAGAATAAGGTAACTAATTATTTAAATAATTTCATAGTCTTAAGGTATCCAACATGTTCAACGTCAACTTTGACATCCTAGACTAATTAAATTATAGTTCCAGCTGTCTGAAATAATTTTTTTAATGATTCAATAAAACCTTGAAATTCACTCAGTGGAAATTCGAAGTCATTTTAATGAATCATAGTGACGTAAACAAGTTTTAAATAATTTCAAAATCACAATTTATTCAACATTTACAGCGTTAACTTTGACGAGTTATAATTCATTAAATCGTAAGTCAATTGCCTGGAATTATTTTTTTAATGATTCAATAAGACCTTGAAAATGACTCAATGGAAACTCAAAGCCATTTTAATGAATCAGAGTGACGTAACAATTTTTTCATAATTTCTCATATAACTCTTTGAATAGTAAGTCAACTACCTGGAATTATTTTTTTAATAATTTAGTGAAACCTTAAAAATGATTCAGTGGAAACAGAAAGTAATTTTACTGAATCAGAATAAGGTAATTAATTTTTTAAATAATTTCATTAAAGTATCCATCATGTTCAACGTCAACTTTGATATCCTAGAGTCATTAAATTATAGTTCAACTGTCTGAAATAATTTTTTTAATGATTCAATAAAACCTTGAAATTCACTCAGTGAAAATTCGAAGTCATTTTAATGAATCATAGTGACCTAATCAAGTATTTAATAATTTCAGAATCACAATTTATTCAACATTTACAGCGTTAACTTTGACGAGTTATGATTCATTAAATCGTAAGTCAATTGCCTGGAATTATTTTTTTAATGATTCAATAAGACCTTGAAAATGACTCAATGGAAACTCAAAGCCATTTTAATGAATCAGAGTGACGTAACAATTTTTTCATAATTTCTCATATAACTCTTTGAATAGTAAGTCAACTACCTGGAATTATTTTTTTAATAATTTAGTGAAACCTTAAAAATGATTCAGCGGAAACAGAAAGTAATTTTACTGAATCAGAATAAGGTAATACATTTTTTAAATAATTTCATTAAAGTATCCAACATGTTCAACGTCAACTTTGACATCCTAGACTCATTAAATTATAGCTCAACTGCCTGGAATAATTTTTTCAATGATTCAATAAAACCTTGAAATTCACTCAGTGGAAATTCGAAGTCATTTTAATGAATCATAGTGACTTAATCAAGTTTTAAATAATTTCAGAATCACAATTTATTCAACATTTACAGCGTTAACTTTGACGAGTTATGATTCATTAAATCGTAAGTCAATTGCCTGGAATTATTTTTTTAGTGATTCAATAAGACCTTGAAAATGACTCAATGGAAACTCAAAGCCATTTTAATGAATCAGAGTGACGTAATGAATTTTTTAATATTTAGGAGTCATAATTCATTCAACATTTACAACATCTTGTTAGAGGTATGACTTGTAAAATCATAAGCCAACTGACTGGAATAATGTCTTAAATGATTCAATTATACCTTGAAAATGACTCAGTAAAAATTCAAAGTCATTTTAATAAAACCTTAACAGTGATCTAGTAAATACCGGAAGTTTTTTGACTTAATAAGGTCATTTAAATTCACACAATTAAATAGGTCATTTTTGACAAACTACGACTCATTAAATTGTAAGTCAACTGCCTGGAATTATTTTTTTAGTGATTCAATAAGACGTTGAAAATGACTCAATGGAAACTCAAAGCCATTTTAATTATTCAGAGTGACGTAATCAATTTTTTCATAATTTCAGAGTCATAATTTATAACGTCAACTTTAACGAGCTATAACTCTTTGAATAGTAATTCAACTACCTAGAATTATTTTTTTAATAATTTAATGAAACCTTAAAAATGATTCAGTGGAAACAGAAAGTAATTTTACTGAATCAGAAAAAGGTAATTAATTTTTTTAATAATTTCATAGTCTTAAGGTATCCAACATGTTCAACGTCAACTTTGACATCCTAGAGTCATTAAATTATAGTTCAACTGTCTGAAATAATTTTTTTAATGATTCAATAAAACCTTGAAATTCACTCAGTGGAAATTCGAAGTCATTTTAATAAATCAGAGTAACGTAATCACGTTTTAAATAATTTCAGAATCACAATTTATTCAACATTTACAGCGTTAACTTTGACGAGTTATGATTCATTAATTCATAAGTCAATTGCCTGGAATTATTTTTCTAGTGATTCAATAAGACCTTGAAAACGACTCAACGGAAACTCAAAGCCATTTTAATGAATCAGAGTGGCGTAATCAATTTTTTCACAATTTCAGAGTCATAATTTACAACGTCAACTTTAACGAGCTATAACTCTTTGAATAGTAAGTCAACTACCTGAAATTATTTTTTTAATAATTTGGTGAAACCTTAAAAATGATCCAGTTGAAAAAGAAAGTAATTTTACTGAATCAGAATAAGGTAATTAATTATTTAAATAATTTCATAGTCTTAAGGTATCCAACATGTTCAACGTCAACTTTGACATCCTAGACTCATTAAATTATAGTTGTTTGAAATAATGTTTTTAATGATTCAATAAAACCTTGAAATTCACTCATTGGAAATTCGAAGTCATTTTAATAAATCAGAGTGACGTAATCAAGTTTTAAATAATTTCAGAATCACAATTTATTCAACATTTACAGCGTTAACTTTGACGAGTTATAATTCATTAAATCGTAAGTCAATTGCCTGGTATTATTTTTTTAGTGATTCAATAAGACGTTGAAAATGACTTAATGGAAACTGAAAGCCATTTTAATGAATCAGAGTGACGTAATCAATTTTTTCATCATTTCAGAGTCATAATTTACAACGTCAACTTTAACGAGCTATAACTCTTTGAATAGTAATTCAACTACCAAGAATTATTTTTTTAATAATTTAGTGAAACCTTAAAAGTGATTCAGTGGAAACGGGAAGTAATTTTACTGAATCAGAATAAGGTAATTAATTTTTTAAATAATTTCATTAAAGTATCCAACATGTTCAACGTCAACTTTGACATCCTAGAGTCATTAAATTATAGTTCAACTGTCTGAAATAATTTTTTTAATGATTCAATAAAACCTTGAAATTCACTCAGTGAAAATTCGAAGTCATTTTAATGAATCATAGTGACCTAATCAAGTTTTTAATAATTTCAGAATCACAATTTATTCAACATTTACAGCGTTAACTTTGACGAGTTATAATTCATTAAATCGTAAGTCAATTGCCTGGAATTATTTTTTTAATGATTCAATAAGACCTTGAAAATGACTCAATGGAAACTCAAAGCCATTTTAATGAATCAGAGTGACGTAACAATTTTTTCATAATTTCTCATATAACTCTTTGAATAGTAAGTCAACTACCTGGAATTATTTTTTTAATAATTTAGTGAAACCTTAAAAATGATTCAGTGGAAACAGAAAGTAATTTTACTGAATCAGAATAAGATAATTAATTTTTTAAATAATTTCATTAAAGTATCCATCATGTTCAACGTCAACTTTGATATCCTAGAGTCATTAAATTATAGTTCAACTGTCTGAAATATTTTTTTTAATGATTCAATAAAACCTTGAAAATCACTCGGTGGAAATTCGAAGTCATTTTAATGAATCATAGTGACGTAATCAAGTTTTTCATAATTTCAGAGTCATAATTTATTCAACATTTACAGCGTTAACTTTGACGAGTTATAATTCATTAAATCGTAAGTCAATTGCCTGGAATTATTTTTTTAATGATTCAATAAGACCTTGAAATTGACTTAATGGAAACTCAAAGCCATTTTAATGAATCAGAGTGACGTAACAATTTTTTCATAATTTCTCATATAACTCTTTGAATAGTAAGTCAACTACCTGGAATTATTTTTTTAATAATTTAGTGAAACCTTAAAAATGATTCAGTGGAAACAGAAAGTAATTTTACTGAATCAGAATAAGATAATTAATTTTTTAAATAATTTTATTAAAGTATCCATCATGTTCAACGTCAACTTTGATATCCTAGAGTCATTAAATTATAGTTCAACTGTCTGAAATATTTTTTTTAATGATTCAATAAAACCTTAAAAATCACTCGGTGGAAATTCGAAGTCATTTTAATGAATCATAGTGACGTAATCAAGTTTTTCATAATTTCAGAGTCATAATTTATTCAACATTTACAGCGTTAACTTTGACGAGTTATGATTCATTAAATCGTAAGTCAATTGCCTGGAATTATTTTTTTAGTGATTCAATAAGACCTTGAAAATGACTCAATGGAAACTCAAAGCCATTTTAATGAATCAGAGTGACGTAATCAATTTTTTCACAATTTCAGAGTCATAATTTACAACGTCAACTTTAACGACCTATACCTCTTTGAATAGTAAGTCAACTACCTGGAATTATTTATTTAATAATTTAGTGAAACCTTAAAAATGATTCAGTTGAAACAGAAAGTAATTTTACTGAATCAGAATAAGGTAACTAATTATTTAAATCATTTCATAGTCTTAACGTATCCAACATGTTCAACGTCAACTTTGACATCCTAGACTCATTAAATTATGGTTCCAACTGTCTGAAATAATTTTTTTAATGATTCAATAAAACCTTGAAATTCACTCAGTGGAAATTCGAAGTCATTTTAATGAATCATAGTGACGTAAACAAGTTTTAAATAATTTCAAAATCACAATTTATTCAACATTTACAGCGTTAACTTTGACGAGTTATAATTCATTAAATCATAAGTCAATTGCCTGGAATTATTTTTTTAATGATTCAATAAGACCTTGAAAATGACTCAATGGAAACTCAAAGCCATTTTAATGAATCAGAGTGACGTAACAATTTTTTCATAATTTCTCATATAACTCTTTGAATAGTAAGTCAACTACCTGGAATTATTTATTTAATAATTTAGTGAAACCTTAAAAATGATTCAGTTGAAACAGAAAGTAATTTTACTGAATCAGAATAAGGTAACTAATTATTTAAATCATTTCATAGTCTTAACGTATCCAACATGTTCAACGTCAACTTTGACATCCTAGACTCATTAAATTATGGTTCCAACTGTCTGAAATAATTTTTTTAATGATTCAATAAAACCTTGAAATTCACTCAGTGGAAATTCGAAGTCATTTTAATAAATCAGAGTGACGTAATCAAATTTTAAATAATTTCAGAATCATAATTTATTCAACATTTACAACGTTAACTTTGACAAGTTATGATTCATTAAATCGTAAGTCAATTGCCTGGAATTATTTTTCTAGTGATTCAATAAGACCTTGAAAACGACTCAACGGAAACTCAAAGCCATTTTAATGAATCAGAGTGGCGTAATCAATTTTTTCACAATTTCAGAGTCATAATTTACAACGTCAACTTTAACGAGCTATAACTCTTTGAATAGTAAGTCAACTACCTGGAATTATTTTTTTAATAATTTAGTGAAACCTTAAAAGTGATTCAGTGGAAACAGAAAGTAATTCTACTGAATCAGAATAAGGTAATTAATTATTTAAATAATTTCATAGTCTTAAGGTATCCAACATGTTCAACGTCAACTTTGACATCCTAGACTCATTAAATTATAGTTGTTTGAAATAATGTTTTTAATGATTCAATAAAACCATGAAATTCACTCAGTGGAAATTCGAAGTCATTTTAATAAATCAGAGTGACGTAATCAAGTTTTAAATAATTTCAGAATCACAATTTATTCAACATTTACAGCGTTAACTTTGACGAGTTATAATTCATTAAATCGTAAGTCAATTGCCTGGTATTATTTTTTTAGTGATTCAATAAGACGTTGAAAATGACTTAATGGAAACTGAAAGCCATTTTAATGAATCAGAGTGACGTAATCAATTTTTTCATCATTTCAGAGTCATAATTTACAACGTCAACTTTAACGAGCTATAACTTTTTGAATAGTAATTCAACTACCAAGAATTATTTTTTTAATAATTTAGTGAAACCTTAAAAGTGATTCAGTGGAAACGGGAAGTAATTTTACTGAATCAGAATAAGGTAATTAATTTTTTAAATAATTTCATTAAAGTATCCAACATGTTCAACGTCAACTTTGACATCCTAGACTCATTAAATTATAGCTCAACTGTCTGGAATAATTTTTTCATTGATTCAATAAAACCTTGAAATTCACTCAGTAGAAATTCGTAGTCATTTTAATGAATCAGAGTGACGTAATCAAGTTTTTAATAATTTCAGAGTCATAAGTTATTCAACATTTCCAGCGTTAACTTTGACGAGTTATGATTCATTCAATCGTAAGTCAATTACGTGGAATTATTTTTTTAACGATTTAAAAAAACCTTGAAATTGACTTATTACTAATTCAAAGTCATTTCAATAAATGGGAGAGACGTAATGATTTTTTTAATAATTTCAAAGTCACAATTTCTTCAATATTTTCAACGTCAACCTATAGCTAAATTATAGCTCAACTGCCTGGAATATTTTTTTTAATGATTCAATAAGATCATAAAGGTAATTCAAAGTCCTTTTAATCAATCAGACATCCTAAAATCATTAAATCATAACTCAACTGCCTGGAACAGTTTTTTAATAACGAAATTGACTCGTTTTGGATTCAGTCATTTTAATCAATGACTTTGTGACTCATTAATACCCCTAAAGTTCCTCAAAAGTTCTTGATAAATTGGTGTGATCATTATCATTGCGTTACAAGTCTTAGAGAGTTGCGCATTCACCCATTTGTCAAGAACTATTGGGAATTCATACTTCTGGTTTAAAGGAAGTTTAAATATTCGCTTCAGTGTCCTTGTCAAGCATTTTGTTCAAGTTCCTGGCCTGAACTTTTCCATTTGATTACCGCTTCAGACTAAACAAATCTTCAGGTTTAGTAAATGTTAGTAAAGTCAATCAATTTAAGGTGTCATTTCTCTTGCTTTCAAATGAATTTCACTCAGTATTTTTGTGGGAGTATATTAAGGTCAAGCGACAGTAAGATGCAAGATTTTTGTGTATTAAGGTACTCAAAAGGTACTTTCAACATATTACAAAAATAATTTACGTTCGCTTTACATTAACTAGTTGAACCTAATGTAGGATCCGTTGTCTGGGTTGTCCAATACTGGGTCAATGTTACGTGGCATCTGGACGACTGGATGCCTATCAATGCGACGGACTGTATCCATGGGATGTAGCAGCAGGCACGTTAATTGTCCAAGAAGCGGGTGGGATTGTTGCAGATTCATTTGGTAAAGTTCTAACGCGATCTTTCTAATCTTATATTGTCGGTAAAATGCCACTGTTTGTTTAAACGATAAAAATGTATAATGCAATGGCTGATGAAACAGCCTATCAATATTGCAGTAGCAAGCGGTTATTTAGTTAAGGATTAATATGCATATGGGTATAGCGCAATGTGGGTTCTACGTAAAAAAATAAATAAATCTTTTATAATTAAATATAATAATGAGGGTTTTTGTTTAATAGAGTGATAAAGTCGGTTAATTTTTTAAGTGCGAAAGGGATGAAAATTCATCTATTTTTATATAAGATTTTTGATTTAGGTAAGAACCACTTCGACCTAATGAGGCCGAATGTGTTGGTCACTGCTACAGAGGAATTATCGAAACGGTTCCTGGATGTGGCACGCAAAGCCGACGAAGAAAGGAAAAATATGCACGTGAGGCTAGAAACGGCTATTTAATATTGCACCTCCATTTTTTTTAATTAATGTAAAAATTTGTAATAAAAGTTAATATTTGGATAAAATCATCTTTCCTTTGATTTGCAAAAAAACCAACACATACTGCCCAATATCAACTTAAGTCCACTAAACTCTCAATCATGTCAATGTGTGATCAACGAAGAGAAAGACATTAGTGCAAAAACTCCATCTGTAAGTCATAACAAATTTTATCAAAAAAAGAACTGCTTAAGCAAAAAAGATATTTTTCTCTATCGTGCTTAATATGATTCCCATGTTCTCTCTCTATGAGCATCATATTGTTTACAACAATATGAAACAAGGAACACCCATGCACGCTCTTTATTATAAAAAGTGTGATGACGTCAATTACCGGAGAGGTGAAAAAGAACGTAAAAAGAAACGTTTTTCAAACAAAAGAACAATCGCTCAGAAGTTAGTTAGTGCACGAGCTGCGTGAAGGTTTGATTTAAACAGTTCGGCAGTTAGTTGCAACTAATTCGTTGTTAATTAATTAAGATAATGAGTGAGAGTGAGGTGCAAAGTTACATGGATTTTGTTCTGCCTTTGGTGTTGGAGTCGGGAAAGGTAAGGAGTTTGGTCTATTGAAAGGTTGCGCTTTTTGAATGTAATTGGGGGTCAATCAATTGGCGTTAAAATTCAATTATTAATAATCACGGTTAAAATAATAACAACAACATTTGTTCTGCTTGAGCAAGTAACCTTGACCATACGAAGTAGAAATAATTGACCGTCGTCATACACGTTTTCTTACATAATTGATTGACCGTTTAAAATAAAAGTTGTGCAATTATTTAACCGTGAATAAATTCATGGATTATAGATTTTTGTAAAGTTTTTCAGTCTAGTCAACAACTGGCTCTAATAGGAAACTTTAAGGGCCTTTTTGGGGAAGAAACTCATCAGTTTTCGTATGAATATAAAATCAGTAAAATCGTTGCATGAATTTTTAAAATATTTTGATTTTTGTAAAGCCTGTGACAGTATCAAAGTGTTTTTCAGTGCATTGAAAAACTACCAAATAACTTTGAAACCGTTAAATTTGCAAGGAAACTTGTAAAGGTCTTTTTTGGTGCAGAAACTTCTCAGTTTTCACATGAATATAAAATCAATAAAATCGTTGCATCAGTTTTCAAAATATTTTGATTTTTGTGAATCCTGTGACAGTATCAAGGTTTTTTTAGTACATTAAAAAATTACTCAATAACTCCGAAACTGTTAATTTTTCAAAACATTTATATTTCTGTGAAGCCCAATCTTAAATGCAAATAAATAAATATTTTAATTTATTCATTTATTTAAATAAGTATCTCGAATTTAAAAAATGATCGATAATTTACGCGGCAAATCTTCGAGGTGCTTATTGACCTTCCGTACATTGTATGGGCCCTGCAAATTAATTTATTGCATTAATAAATAAACAACGAAAAAATTACTGAATTCGTTTTGAAACTGGTCTTAAAAAAAGTGATCCTTGTCTGATACGTATAATAAACGTTTGGAACTTCTAATTGGCATTTCGTACATTGTTTGGCCCTTTGCTTTTTTCTACACAATGAGATTTATTGACAGAATATAATAATAATAATAATCTTTCTTTATTTAGCAAAGAGTGCTACATACAAAAAAATATATAAAAAAATAAAAATATACAGAGATGTTTGATTAATAATTAGTAACTAAAAAAATCAATCTACGTATGTACAAATGTCATCATATACATCAACGCTTCTGTCACGTTCAACGTAGTCACCCTTCAAGGCGATGCATTTATTCCAGCGCCGCTGCCTCTCCAAAAACGCGTCCTCGAAGCTCTTCTTAGTCATGCGCTTAAACATCGCCTCTAAAGCTTTAACAGCAACATCTCCGGAGGGAAAACGCCTTCCTTTCAGGTCCTTTTTTGTGGGATAAAGAAAAAAGTCGTTCGGTGCTAAATCGGTAGCGATTAGACAGCCAGCTGTGTTTATCGTTTCTTCACGAAGCGCAGTAACAGGCGCTCCTGGACCACAAATCCACTGTAAACACGTGGATTTTTTCATGCAAGCTTCACCGTACACATTCTTTAACTCACGATATGTTTCGAGTGGTTTTTTGTTCGATTTCATCAAAAATTTAATAGCAAACAAAAAATTTATTGAAACCAGAGGCTTTTAACGAAATAAGACAAGAGTACCTTTCTTATGTAAAAACGCTGGTTCTTTTTAATTTTACTATCCAAATAATTTAAAAATAACCAGAAAAAAAGTTATGACATTTTTATCTTTGCTGACCCTGTTTACATTTTAGCATAAAATGTTTTAAAATCAGTTAGTAGCAATAACAGTAGTATAGGATGAAAATTTCGAAAAATAACGACCAGGCGCACAGTGCTTCGACCAATGGACAAAAATCGAAAAAGTGACTTGTTTTTCAGAAGTACTTAAATACCTTATCTTAAATACCACAAACAAATAGCCACTATTCCATAAAAATGTTATCGTAAATAGCATTTTTTATTTATAAATATTTGCGCCAAAAATAATAAAATCTCGTGTGTTGACCAGTACCTTTTTGTTATTGAAACTTGAGTATACTTTGTTGGTGTTTCAAGACAAGCGGTTAAAAGTTGAAATCTTTTTTAAACATGGACAGTGTACAACAAGGTATGTACTTTAATATCATGTATTAAAAAATTTAAAAGTCGTTTATCATTTAACCATAATAAATGTAAAAGTAGTTTGCAATTATTTTATATTTCTCTTTTAATTTGAAACTTTAAAAAGGCATATAAAAAAAGCCTCTTAAAACCATTTGTAGTTTTTACATGTTATTGTTAATACATTTATATATTATCATTTCGTATATACAGTATCGGACAAAAATTAAGCGACGCTATATTATTCCTAAAAAACTTTGTGACTGTACCTCGTATAATTCGAAACAATTTTGTAGCATCAGTACATACCTTTGTCAATCGTATTTAAACATTCTTTGACTCTTGTGATGAATAGCAAGAGATTGGTAAATTGTTGTATGTTTTTATGCATTTGTTCATGGACAAAAATAAAGCGACTTGATCAATATAGTAGATAAACATGGGTTTTGGTCGATATCAAATCTATCTTTTGTTTAAAAATGCCTCGTGGTAAAAGTTTTTCTATTGATCTTTAAGAAAGAATTATTGCATCGTATAAGATAGGAACACCACAATACGTAATAAAACAAGAACTAGGGTTTCAAAATCTGTCGTGTCGAGGACGATTCAGAATTATCGAATTAGAGGAAAACTAAGGAGTTAACCGAAAACAGACGGGTAGACCAAGAAAAACTGGATAGAAAAATGAAAAGGATCTCCCACGCAAATCCTTTTCTGTCAGCAAAGCAAATTCTGGCTGAAGCTGGGGGCTCTAATGTTTCCCCTTGAACGATACAGCGCAGACTAGTTGAAGCAGGCTTAAAAGCATGCAAATCTGCCAAAAAACCGCTTCTTAATAAGAAGAATATTAAAGCACGTCTTCTGTTTACAGAACAACATGCTCACTGGACACCAGAGCAATGGAAAAATGTACTTTTTAGTGATGCGTCAAAGTTGGGGTGTTAAATATGTTCGTCGTATTGCAGGTAAAAGATTTCACCCAAAGTATGTCCAAGGTACTGTAAAACATGGAGGTGGCAACCTGTTAGTGTGGGGTTGTTTCTCTGGCTATGAAATGGGACCAATTTACCAAATTGAGGGGATTATGGATAGGTTTAAGTATAAATATATCCTTGAAAATTTCATGCTACCTTATGCGGAATGGAATATCCCACTAGGTTTTGTTTTCCAACACGACAATGATCCAAAACATACAGCAAAATGTATAAAAGAATGGTTTAATGAAAATAAAATAGCCATTCTTAAATGGCCAGCCCAATCGCCCGATCTTAACCCGATCGAAAACCTGTGGGAAATTGTGGATAGGCAACTTAGCAGTAAAACCTATAAAGCAAAGAGTACATTTTTGAAGAAATTAAAAATATATGGAAAAATATTGATCAAGATATAATTGATAATTTAATTTCTTCCATGCCTCAAAGGTGCCGCCAGGTAATGGCAAATAAAGGCTTGTGGACTAAATATTAAGGGCGCAATCTGATAATGTTTTCTTTTATTTTTATTGTATGCGTCGCTTAATTTTTGTCGTATAGAAATATTTAACTTTTCTTTTTCTTTTTATGATCTTGTTTATACGGAAGAATTTTGGTATGTTATGTAATAAATATCTGTTTATTAATGAGTGTATTTGTTTTATAGAGTTTTAATTCTTCTTGCGTTTTTGCTTTTTTAATAAAAGAAAACAACTGTATCGTCGCTCTATTTTTGTCCGATACTGTAGTTTATCTGCGTCAATCTGCGACGAAGCTTTAAATTTTTTTTTTTCAGAGGATGTCAAATTAATAAAGAAAGCGAATATTTTTGAGACATGGCTAGAACATCGGAATCAAAATCCAAAACTATTTATTTATGAAAAAAATCCATTCCCTTTTAAATTTGAGAACAATCCCTCGCCTCAAGTTGAAACTCACTTCACCAAGCAAAGCAGAATTAAGTGCCTTCATTTTAATAAAAAATTGAGTATAGCATCGCGAAATCGTGTCAGATTTATGGAAAAAAATAAAATTTGGTTACAAACTGAGTTACCATTACCAGAATGTTTAATAAGAAAGAAGACTATTCTTGGAACTCTTTTTAGTGGCTGTCACATTCAGGTACTAGAGTTTAAGAAACTTTTAGATGAGACTAAACGATTATATTTGGATTTATATAATTGGTAATGCATGTCAAGTAGCTTGCATAAGGTTCTGGTACACGGATCTGAAATACTTGATTCATTTTCTTTACCTATAGGACAACTTTCCGAGGACGCTTTAGAAGCGAGACATAAAGAGGCAAGAAAATATCAATTATTTCACACCCGCAAGTATTCTAGAACAAAATGTAATATGGATTTATTAAAAAGACTACTTTTAACATCAAAGCCCATTATCTCATCGCAAAGGACAGTCACAAGTCGAAAAATATATTATACGAGAGGAAAGGTCATTAATTGATGATTTAGATATAAATTTAGAAGATTCTGTCAGCAGTGATTTTAGCGATAATTCTGATTCAGAATAATTTTCCTTAAACCTATACATAATATGTGTACATATTTTCCATATCTTTTTTAAGTTAAGATTTTTTTGTTACAGTTTCCAGTTTTAGTTAAAATACAAACAAAATTTTAGTTTTGATTAGATTAATTTTCACATAAAACTTAAAAGCATTTTCATACTTAGTACTGTTAATTTTTTGCTAAATTTAAGAGTTATTTTTTCCCACTTTTTACATTTATTGTTTGTATCTATAATATTTTTTGCCGTAATTCCTTTTCTATTTTTATTAATATTTTAAATACATTATATGTATAGTGATAGTTTTTTTTTGGACTTAATTTCTCTCGTAAGAAATACCAGCATACTAAAGATTACGAAAAAGAAATCAACTTTTACACTTATGGAAGTTATAGATATCGTGTACTTTAAATTTGTTATGTAATTGTATTGTTGTTATTAAAAGTTAAGTAAATAATTTAATTTTCATAGGGGTAAATCGGCAAGTTACTGTTATTTTTTTTATAAGAAAACTAAAAAGCAACATATTTATTCGTCCAGCTCTTAATGTATTGGTCGCATATTTCCCTGTAACATTAGATATTAAATTCTCTAAATTCTTTCAATGAAAGGGCCTTTTATTGGTTAAAAGTTGCATAAGTTTCGGAGCGTTACGCTTAGCCCAATAGGAGTAACTGATTTTTGTCCCAAGGTCCTATACATATACTCGAAGCACTGTGAGGCGTTTCGAAAATATTAACAAAAAAACTATCTTCTCTCCGACTTCTATAAAACACCCTGTAACATGAAAACCCATAATTAACAATGTCTTTTATCAGAATCTCCTCGGCATAGAACAAATAAATCCAGAAATTAAAAATGGGAACGATTGGGACGTCGTCACGATCTACGACAGGAAAATCGAGGATCTCCTCATCCAAAAGCTGAAACAGAAATACACGACGCATAAGTGAGTACTTTGCTAGCGAAAATTGAACCACATATTCGTTCGTAGATTTATAGGTGAAGAAGAGTCATCGGCGAACAAACGAATTGCAACTTTAACGAACTCACCTACGTGGATAATCGACCCGATAGATGGCACGGCGAATTTCGTCAAAAGGATGCCGATAACTTGCATCTCTGTCGGGTTAACTATTAACAAAGAACGGGTGTTCGGCATCATCTATAATCCGTATATGAACGAACTATTCACCGCCAAAAGGGGACACGGGGCCTTTTTAAATGGTCAAAGAATATTCACTAGCGGGGAAACCGGTAACTTTAATCACCTTTTAAAGTGTCACAAGATTTACAATTTTCCCTTTTAGATATCAAGAAGTGCATATTCAATTACGAACTGTCGTTGGCCATACAGAACGAACAGCTAATGGAGTTGTACATGAGCCGATTAAAGTTTTTAATCAATGAAATATCCGGGTAAGGGAACAATTATTGTCACATGGCTTCAATGTATACTAGTGCAATTTTCCAGGATAAGGTCCTACGGATCAGCCGCTCTAGGTCTATGTTACGTGGCATGCGGAAGAATTGATGCGTACCAATGTGACGGACTTTATCCCTGGGATGTAGCCGCCGGTACCCTTATTGTCGAAGAAGCTGGAGGATCTGTAGTAGATTCAGGAGGTAAGGGAGGATTTTATACTCTATCAAAGGCTTCTGAGTAATCCAGACGATGAGAGAACGTTTTTTTTTTTCGAGGAAAACCGTTTGACTTGATGAACCCCAACTTCCTGGCTTCGAGTACTGAGACCCTCGAGGCCCAGTTTATGAAAACTGAACGGGCAGCTGACGCATTCAGGGAGAAGAACAAGACGAACCAATTCCTACCAGAAGATGTAATACGTAACGAAAAAACTAAATAGAAACATGATTGGTTTGGAAATAAAGTAGCTAGTATTAGTACCTTTTATCGTTTCATTTATTTGCTATTCAAGGCAAATGGTAAGGAGCACCTTTTATTTTAAACTAAATTCAATAAAATCGTTACATTAGTTCTCAAAATATACTGATTTTTGTAAAGCCTTTGATAGTATTCAGGTTTTATTCAGTGTATTGAAAAACTAGTTAATGGTGCCAAAACGGTTGTATTTACAAGGAAACTTGTAAAGGCCTTTTTGGTGGGGAAACTCATTAGCTTTTAAATGAAACTACACTCACTTAAATCGGTGCATAAGTTTTTAAAATATTTAGATTTTTGTAATGCCTCTGACAGTATCAAGGTTCTTTTCAGTACATTGAAAAACTACTCAGTAGCACCGAAACTATTGTATTTACAAGGAACCTTGTAAGGACTTTATTGATAAAGAAACTCATCAGCTTTCATATAAACTAAGAATCAAGAAAATCGTTGCATGAGATTTCACAATATGTAGATTTTTTTAAAGCCTTTGACAGTATCAAAATTTTCTTTAATCCATGGAGAAATTATTCAATAGCTCTATAACGGCAGCATCTACAAGGAAACTTCTAAAGACCTTTTTAATATAGAAATTTATCAACAAATAAATAAAATAAAAATCAATAAAATTGATGCACGGGTTTTCAAAATATTTAGATTTTTGTAAGGCCTCTGACAGTATTAAGGTTCTTTTCAGTACATTGAAAAACTACTCAATAAATCCGAAACTATTCTATTTTCAAGGAACCTTGTAAGGACTTTATTGATAAAGAAACTTAATAGCTTTCATATGAACTAAAAATCAAGAAAATCGTTGCATGAGTTTTCACAATATTTAGATTTTTGTAAAGCCTTTGACAATATCAAGATTTTCCTTAATCCATGGAGAAATTATTCAATAGCTCTATAATGGCAACATCTACAAGGAAACTTCTAAAGACCTTTTTAATATAGAAATTTATCAACATATAAATAAAATAAAAATCAATAAAATCGGTGCACGGGTTTTCAAAATATTTAGATTTTTGTAAAGCCTCTGACAGCATCAAGGTTCTTTTCAGTATATTGAAAAACTACTCAATAAATCCGAAACTATTCTATTTTCAAGGAACCTTGTAAGGACTTTATTGATAAAGAAACTTAATAGCTTTCATATGAACTAAAAATCAAGAAAATCGTTGCATGAGTTTTCACAATATTTAGATTTTTGTAAAGCCTTTGACAATATCAAGATTTTCCTTAATCCATGGAGAAATTATTCAATAGCTCTATAATGGCAACATCTACAAGGAAACTTCTAAAGACCTTTTTAATATAGAAATTTATCAACATATAAATAAAATAAAAATCAATAAAATCGGTGCACGGGTTTTCAAAATATTTAGATTTTTGTAAAGCCTCTTACAGTATCAAGGTTTTTTTCAGTACATTGAAAAACTACTCAATAACTGCGAAACTATTGTATTTTCAAGGAAACTTGTAAGAACTTTATTGATAAAGAAACTTAATAGCTTTCATATGAACTAAGAATCAAGAAAATCGTTGCATGAGTTTTCACAATATGTAGATTTTTGTAAAGCCTTTGACAGTATCAAGATTTTCTTGAATCCATGGAGAAATTATTCAATAGCTCTATAACGGCAACATCTACAAGAAAACTTCTAAAGACCTTTTTAATCTAGAAACTCATCAGCATATAAATAAAATAAAAATCGATAAAATTGGTGCACGGGTTTTCAAAATATTTAGATTTTTGTAAGGCCTCTGACAGTTTTAAGGTTCTTTTCAATACATTGAAAAACTACTCAATAACTGCGAAACTATTGTATTTTCAAAGAAACTTGTAAGGACTTTATTGATAAAGAAACTCATCAGCTTTCATATGAACTAAGAATCAAGAAAATCGTTGCATCAGTTTTCACAATATGTAGATATTTGCAAAGCCTTTGACAGCATTAATTAATTATTAATAACAAGAGGAAGGTCACAAAAAACTTGAAAAAAGAAGAAGAGGAGCGGTGTTTCTGGATGCCTAAGCTCTCTCTCTCTCTTTATCACCATCCCCCAACTTATTTTTTGATATCTTTGATTAATCATATTTTTTGATACCTTTTTTTGACGTACATAAAAATTGATATCAGATGTATCAGTCTCTATGTAGCCTTGCTCCTTCCAAGACGACAAACTACTAAGTAGGCCTGAAAAAAGTCCAATTTAAACAACGTAAACCTCTCCAAACAGTGGCATAATTAACATGCAAATTAAACATAGACAATTCATATCGTATTGTTCCGAAATTAGAGGGGGATTAATGGACCGGATTCTGTCTCGTTTTGTTAAACGACGGCACTTTTAGGCTCGGTTTCATTCTTTATTTAAAAAAAAAAAATGAACGCATAATTTTCAAATAAACGTGGGAATTTACGTGCATATATATATAAGTGAAACGCGACATAAAATGGGTAAGAAAAAGAAGCCGCTATGGAGCAAGTTCGCCAGTACTACGACTTTATATTGCCGTTGATCTTGGAAGCTGGAAAGGTAAGATTTGTTTGCATTAATTGTATTATTAGAGATGCATTTTTTGTGTGTATAAAGGCTCATCGATATCATTATAAATTTCTGTTGTTTTGACCTGTTCATATATTGCTCAATTAATGTCCAGAGATATGAGAACACAATCACTTTTACTTGGCGCACTGTTGCCCAGAGTTGATTCTCATTTATCCTCGAATATGGCTTTTATATAGGAAAGAGAATACAGCATCAGATGATTAACTTCGCCTTAATTATGAAGTGAAGATGATACAGAAAACCTCTTTTGTGTTCGGGTAATAAATACATTAGATTATGAAACAGGGGCAAAAAAATAGAGATTCGAAAGATTTCTGAGTCCAGTGAGTATAGGACAAGTCAATGAAACTCAAGGACCCAGTAAAAGATCCCCATAGAAATGGAGTACGAAATTAAATGGAAATGTTGAAAAATGTGTCTAAGAGAAAGTGCCATAATATTCTCAATTTTCCATTGATTTTAGTTAAGGGTTTTTAATTTACGAATTTTTTAATAAGCCACGACATGCCTAACAATTGTTTAATAGTCTCTATTTCAGTAGTTTTGTGAACACCAAAAGCCCTATACATATTACTAGATGTACTATAATAGGATGTATTTAAAAAATGATCAGAGAAAGGAAACTTCAGAGTTGAAGGCTTCAGAAACTTATGATGAGGTCACCGTTAAAGTCACATATGCACAATATTCAGCAGTTAAGTGAAAGAACGATTACAAGGACTGCGAGGGTCCAGAAAAGGATAAATATTGATTAATTTCTGAATGTTCAGGGACACAGTTGAGAATTAATACGTTAAGGACTTGAGGCAATTGCTTGGGATTAATGGAACTTCCTGGAATATGTCAAAAATGACTTCAAATATCTGAAATAACCAGAAAACTACGTCGACTGCCTAGACTAATTCAAAATCGACTGCTTGGGGTAGCCCTAAGTTCCTGAAAAAAAGATACCAAAAAAGTCCATCAATAATTTATTTTTAATACAGTAATTTCTCTAAAAGCCAATTTCTGTGCCACTTGCTTGCAGTTCATCAAAATTAAGTTCAGATAAATTAATGATCATATGCTAGAGTCTCTAATCACCTAGATGAGCGCTATAAGTTTTTACATACAAAATAAGCTTATAAACAGATTGATATTACTTTCAAGGTACTAACCACCGTGGAAAACATAGAAATTGAATTTAAAAAGCAAGAGCCTTGGAACTTGGTGACCGAGTATGATAGGAAAGTGGAGGCGGTTCTCATCGAGAAGATCAAACGGGCGTATCCTAGTCATAAGTAAGTTTTTTACTACTGCTGATTAAGAAAACATCTACTAATTCACTCTTGCAGACATATAGGAGAAGAAGAGACGGAGTGCAAAGGAGTGATTCCGAAATTAACGGACGATCCGACGTGGATCATCGATCCTATAGATGGCACCGCAAACTTTGTAAGAAGCATGCCGTTAACGGGAATTTCGGTTG
Source organism: Anthonomus grandis grandis (assembly GCF_022605725.1). Lineage (NCBI taxonomy): Eukaryota > Metazoa > Arthropoda > Insecta > Coleoptera > Curculionidae > Anthonomus > Anthonomus grandis. The sequence goes on from NC_065560.1 coordinate 4,076,217, forward strand.
GTCTAATTATAAATAAAAAACAAATGTTAGGAATCGTTTACTTGCCTTTTGTGAACGAACTGTTTACGGCGATTAAAGGAGAAGGGGCCTTTTTGAACGGGAAAAGGATTTATGCGAGCGGATGCGACGGTAATCCACGTTATTAATAAACATAAAGATGTCATTTGCCCATTATATCGTACCGTACCAGAACTTAAATCCAAAAGTCACTTTTTTGGCATTCTACCGCATCTCACTCTCTACTTATATCTTTGATAATCTTGAAATTCAAATTTTCTTACATAATTGCGATCTTAACAAACGATATGCATCACTTTATTACAATCGTCAATGAATTCTGGGACCCAGACTGGTTTATATGCTGAAAAATGGGTAAAACGTCACTTTCTTGATATTCTACTGCATCTCACTCTTTACTAACACCTTTGACCATCTTGAAATTGTGATTTTAATACGTAATTATGATCTTTACAAACGATATACATCATTTCATTACGATCGTCAACGAATCCTGGGACCGAGGTGGGTTTATATGGCAAAAAATGGGTAAAAAGTCACTTTTTTAACATTCTACCGCATCTCACTCTTTACTTACACCTTTGATCATCTTGAAATTGTAATTTTCTTACGTAATTATGATCTTTACAAACGATATGCATCATTTTATTATGATCGTCAACGAATTCTGGGACCCAGACCGGTTTATATGCTGAAAAATGGGTAAAAAGTCACTTTCTTGATATTCTACCGCATCTCACTCTTTACTAACACCTTTGACCATCTTGAAATTGTGATTCTAATACGTAATTATGATCTTTACAAACGATATGCATCATTTCATTACGATCGTCAACGAATCCTGGGACCCCGATGAGTTATATGCCAAAAAATGGGTAAAAAGTCACTTTTTTGACATTCTACCGCATCTCACTCTTTACTTATACCTTTGATCATCTTGAAATTGTGTTTTTCTTACGTAATTCAGATCTTCACAAACGATATGCATCATTTTATTACGATCGTCAACGAATTCCGGGACCCAGAAGGGTTTATATGCTGAAAAATTGATAAAAAGTAACTTTTTTGACAATCTACCTCAAGTCACTCTTTACTTACACCTTTGATCATCTTTAGTTTATGATTTTCTTACGTAATTATGATCTTTACAAACGATATGCATCATTTCATTACGATCGTCAACGACTCCTGAGACCTAGATGGGTTTATATGCCAAAAAATGGGTAAAAAGTCACTTTTTTGACATTCTACCTCATCCGACTCTTCACTTACACCTTGGATCATCTTGAAATTTCCATATCATCGATATACTGTCCTAGTGCGGTACGGTGTAACAGGCAAAGACCTTCAAACAACCAATAAAATTGCTAATTTTCAGACATCGACAAGTCAATTTTCAGCTATGAAATCAGTATAGCAAGGAGAAACGATCACTATTACAACATGTACATGTATCGTTTCAAGCACTTGATAAGAATCGTGCAGGGGTAAGTACAAAAAAAGTTTACTTTATTGTGCGATATTTAATAAACCTTTTTTTCCAGATTTCGATCGTTAGGATGTGTGGTAGTGAGTCTCTGCTACGTAGCATGCGGAAGGATAGATGCCTATCAGTGCGACGGACTATACCCTTGGGATGTAGCCGCTTCTACACTTATTTTAACAGAAGCCGGTGGATACGTCACCGACTCTTCCGGTAAATAACTCGATAAAGTCACTTGCTTAATGGGTAATGAAACATTTAATTAATAGGCAAAGAATTTGACTTAATGGATCCCAATTTCTTGGCCACATCAACCGAACAGTTGGCCAATCAGTATATGGTAATAGAGAGAAAGGCGGATGAGGAATTACTGAACGCTGAGAAGGAAAAGAGATCCTTTGTACCTTAGACATTAGGATAATGAAATATTGTGTAATATTTTTTTTAATTAGAATATAATAGAAAACCAGTATAGCGACTTGCTTACTTAAGAAATGATTAGGTCAGAAAAGTATTGGTTCCATTGAGCAATGGTTGTTTTTTAGTCAGAAATTTGAGAGAAAGATTGCCTGGAATAACGAAATATTGTGTAATTTTTTATTTAGAACACAATAGAAATCCATGCGAGTATTTACTTATTTAGTAGCATTGTTTACTTAAGAAATGATTAAAATATAAACTGAACGGTATCCACCAATGCCAAAGTAATCAGTTGAATTTAGTGCAAACAAAGCGAACGAAACGAGGTTATGGCATTTATAACGCAGCATTTAGATCAGAGAAGTATCGGTTAATTTGCCATAGAATGGACGAGATCCATGAGTATTATGAGTTTATTTTACCGCTCATTTTTGAAGCTGGAAAGGTAAGCAAAAGCAGTACAATATTATTGATAAAGACTAAAAGTATCATGATCATTACCGATAAAAGTAAATACTTATATAAGGTAATATCTCGTATTTTATCATTTTTTTTGCGATGATATCTTCTAGAGTATCCACTCCAGAACAACAATCAAGACATTGATCCACAAAAAATACTTTTCTATTGAGAGGTTCATTAAGAAACAACTAATAGTCGCTTGTTATATGAGACTATAGCGAAATTAATTGAAAAATCATAGATTTTGTGGTGTGGTGGGGAGGAAGTTTTTGGAGAAGATTTGATTATGTGGATTAAGGATAAATTGTATCCCATAATGTTTTCAAGGGTGCCGTGTTATCGTAGTTTAAATGGTCCCTGTCAAATAATGTGTCCAAATGCTGCTCAATCATAAATTGTGGAAAAACTGTTGGGATAAAAGTGTGTTGAGAGTCTTTGGTTCTCTTTAGAATTACTCAAAAACGACTCAAAAATCAATATTGAAAATTCGTACAAATGTTCTTCGGACAATTTGATTGGACACCTATTTCAGCGTTTTTCAAAAAAATGAAACGGAATTTAAAAAAGTTTTTTTTTTTAAAAAGGTAATTTTTTCAAAAAATTTCATGAAACGCTCATAACTCAAAAACTACCCAAAATTCCAAATTGAAAATTCGTACAAATGTTCTTCGGACAATTTCATTGGACACCTATTTCAGCGTTTTTTAAAAAAATGAAACGAAATTGAAAAAAAAAAAAATTTTTGAAAAAAGGTAATTTTTTCAAAAAATTTCATGAAACGCTCATAACTCGAAAACTACCCAAAATTCCGAATTGAAAATTCATAAAAATGTTCTTCGGACAATTTGATTGGACACTTATTTCAGCGTTTTTTGAAAAAATTAAACGAAATTGAAAAAAAAAAATTTTTGAAAAAAGGTAATTTTTTCAAATATTTCATGAAACGCTCATAACTCAAAAACTACCAAAAATTCCAAATTGAAAATTCGTAAAAATGTTCTTCAGACGATTTGATTCGACACCTATTTCAGCGTTTTTTGAAAAAATTAAACAAAATTGCAAAAAAATTTTTTTTTGAAAAAAGGTAATTTTTTCAAAAAATTTCATGAAACGCTCATAACTCAAAAACTACCCAAAATTCCGAATTGAAAATTCGTAAAAATGTTCTTCAGGCATTTTGATTGGACACCTATTTCAGCGTTTTTTGAAAAAATGAAACGAAATTGAAAAAAAAAAATTTTTTTGAAAAAAGGTAATTTTTTCAAAAAATTTCATAAAACGCTCATAACTCAAAAACTACCAAAAATTTCAAATTGAAAATTCGTAAAAATGTTCTTCGGACAATTTGATTGGACACCTATTTCAGCGTTTTTTAAAAAAATGAAACGAAATTGAAAAATAAATTTTTTGAAAAAACGTAATTTTTTCAAAAAATTCCATGAAACGCTCATAACTCAAAAACTACCCAAAATTTCGAATTGAAAATTCGTAAAAATGTTCTTCGGACAATTTGATTGGACACCTACTTCAGCGTTTTTTGAAAAAATTAAACGAAATTGGAAAAAAAAATTTTCTTTGAAAAAAGGTAATTTTTCCAAAAAATTTCATGAAACGCTCATAACTCAAAAACTACCAAAAATTCCGAATTGAAAATTCGTACAAATGTTCTTCGGACAATTTGACTGGACACCTATTTCAGCGTTTTTTGAAAAAATGAAACGAAATTGAAAAAAATAAATTTTTTTGAAAAAAGGTAATTTTTTCAAAAAAATTCATGAAACGCTCGTAACTCAAAAACTACCCAAAATTCCAAATTGAAAATTCGTACAAATGTTCTTCGGACAATTTGATTGGACAACTATTTCAGCGTTTTTTGAAAAAATGATTTATTTTTGAAGAAATTATTTTTTTTTTTAAATTTTAAAAACGCTCATAACCCAAAAACTACCAAAAATTCAAAATTGAAAATTCGTACAAATGTTCTTCAGACAATTTGATTGGACACCTATTTCAACGTTTTTTGAAAAAATGAAACGAAATTGAAAAAAAAAATTTTTTTGAAAAAAGGTAATTTTTTCAAAAAATTTCATTAAACGCTCATAACTCAAAAACTACCTAAAATTCAAAATTGAAAATTCGTACAAATGTTCTTCAGACAATTTGATTGGACACCTATTTCAGCGTTTTTTGAAAAAATGAAACGAAATTGAAAAAAAGACTTTTTTTGAAAAAAGGTAATTTTTTCAAAAAAATTCATGAAATGCTCGTAACTCAAAAACTACCCAAAATTCCAAATTGAAAATTCGTACAAATGTTCTTCGGACAATTTGATTGAACAACTATTTCAGCGTTTTTTGAAAAAATGATTTATTTTTGAAGAAATGATTTTTTTTTTTAAATTTAAAAAACGCTCATAACCCAAAAACTACCAAAAATTCAAAATTGAAAATTCGTACAAATGTTCTTCAGACAATTTGATTGGACACCTATTTCAGCGTTTTTTGAAAAAATGAAACAAAATTTAAAAAAAAAATTTTTTTGAAAAAAGGTAATTTTTTCAAAAAATTTCATGAAACGCTCATAACTCAAAAACTACCCAAAATTCCAAATTAAAAATTCGTACAAATGTTCTTCAGACAATTTGATTCGACACCTATTTCAGCGTTTTTTGAAAAAATGAAACGAAATTGAAAAAAAAAATTTTTCTGAAAAAAGGTAATTTTTTCAAAAAACTTCATGAAACGCTCATAACTCAAAAACTACTCAAAATTCCAAATTGAAAATTCGTACAAATGTTCTTCAGACGATTTGATTGGACACCTATTTCAGCGTTTTTTGGAAAAATGATTTATTTTTAAAAAAATGTTTTTTTTTTATTTAAAAAACGCTCATAACTCAAAAACTATCAAAAATTAAAAATTGAGAATTCGTTCAAATGTTCTTTAGACAATTTGATTGGACACCTATTTTAGCGTTTTTTGATTGAATGAAGTTGAATTCTTTGATTTCTATGAGTCAGAACGTCGATGATTTTTGATAGAAAATCCAATAAAAATTCAACGGTAGTCGTATCAAAATTATTAGAATCTTGGATTTCTATGAGTGAAAACGTCGATGGCTTTTCATAAAAAATCCAATAAAAATTCTACCATGCACGTTCTATCATTAAGAATAAGGATCAATTGCCGATGGTTTTTATATAAAAATGAATAAAATCGTTAATTTCTATGTGTTAGAACGTCGATGGTTTTTAATAAAAAATCCAATAAAAACTCTACCGTATTCGTATCAAAGTGAATAAAATCTTTGATTTCTAAATATTTCAAAAAAAAAGTCATAACTACCTAAAATTCAAAATTCATACAAATGTTCTTCAGACGATTTGACTGGACACGGCGTTTTTTTGAAGAAATTTCATTAAACAATTGTAACTCAAAAACCACCAGTAATTCAAAATTGAAATAATTAAATAAATGCTCGTTTGCAGACGACACTACTATCTTGTCGCAACACATTAAAATCATTGATATTCTTCCTCGAGTTAACTGTTGAATAAAAACTAAATTTTAAAATTGCCGAGACGTTAAAGTAACAAAAATTTCCACTGGTCGCTACAGACTTGTTAGGGTTGGAGAAAATGCAAAATATGCTGGCACTATACGAAATAAACAATAAATAAAAAAATAAATAACCAATTATACGAACTCGTTAATTCTATAGATATTAAAGGGCGTCGGCGATGTGAAGGGAGAAATAAAAAACGAAGACTGGTGGGACTTGATCACAATATACGATCAGAAAATCGAAAACATTATCGTCGATAAAATTAAACTGACTTACCCCGGTCACAGGTAAGACAACAACAATTTAATACAACTCAACTGATTGGATAAATTTCCAGGCATATTGGAGAGGAAGAAGTCCAAAAGGCGAACGATGGTGTTCCGGAACTCACCGATGCACCTACATGGATAATCGATCCAATTGACGGAACTCATAATTTCGTCCGAAAGTTACCGATTAGTTGTATATCGGTCGGTCTAACCATAAATAAAGAGCAGGTGTTAGGCATCGTATATAACCCTTACATGGATGAACTTTACACGGCCAAAAAGGGCATGGGGGCTTATTTAAATGGACAAAGGATATACACTAGTGGTTGTAAAGGTGAAAAGTGTCTAATAATTTAAGTATTAGGATCATTGATTAAGGTTTTTCAGATATAAGAAAGTCTGTTATGAACTATGAGATGAGCATAGCGAACAGAAATGAAGAGTTTTACAACTTGTATATGTTTAGATTTAAACACTTGATTAAAGTCGTTCAGGGGTAAGTAGGATCACTTTTCATAAAACAGTTTCACAAGGTTTGTGATTCAATTATTCTGATAGATTCAAATGCGGCCTTTCTCTCTTTATTACTTAGGGTGCACTAGATGAGTGTACAAAATATACCAACTAGTTCCTAATAAGTTATGTCCAAAAATGTCCGCTAACGAGGCAAAATTGTGGTGCGAGTTTCTAAAGTTCAAATACGGTTACTCTTGGATGATAAAACTGTCTGTAACGCAATATGTTCTAGAGGTACAAAAATCGTTCTAATATGAAGTTATTTGGGAAGAAATGCACTTCTTTTTACTTAAAGCCTTTTAAGAATTTTCCAATTATTTTGTAAGAATATGTTCGGAATAGTGAAAAATTGCCCAATGAACAAAATGCACCAACCAAAAGTGCCCCTAATTCTTAAGCTAGATCATGGTTTTACTCTTAAATTCATCCTCAGGAAAGCCCCTAGATTAATGTAGAAAAGTTATGAACATATTTTAACTAGTTCCTAAGTAATACACAAACATGTCTGCTAACCAGCACAATCCTGATGCGAGTTTCAAAACTTCAAATTCGGTTACCCTTAGATGACAAAACTGTCTGTAACCCAATATGTTCTTGAGGTATAAAAATTGTTCTAAGATGAAATTATTTACGAAGAAATGCACATCCAATGAACAAAATGCACCAACCAAAAATGCCCTTAATTCTTACGCGAGATCACGGTTTTACTCTTAAATCCATCCTCAGGAAAGCCCCTAGATTAGTGTAGAAAATTGATGAACATATTTTAACTGGTTCAAGGGAATTTAGGTCAAGACTTCATTCATGCCTGCAAAAATGACTCTCAGTAAGGCATTGTACTATTCCACAGATTCCGTTCCCTAGGGTGCATCCTAGGATCCTGTTACGTAGCATGTGGTAGACTGGATGCATATCAGATAGACGGAGTCTACCCGTGGGACGCGGCCGCTGGAACGCTTATTGTCAAGGAAGCAGGAGGACACGTGACAGATTCCTCGGGTAGTACACGTGACAATGAATTAATAATAATTTAAATTTCCCGGTTTTTTTTTTTTAATAGGAAAAGAATTTAATGTAATGGAGGCGAACTTTTTAGTAGCGGCCACCGAGGAGTTGTCCGACCAGTACATGGAGGTCGAGAGAAAAGCGGACGAGGAACGTATTAAATATGAAAAGTTTAAAAGGGATTTTATACCGTAGTTGTTTTTATGCAACAATTAAATTAATTTAAAAAGAAAATTAACCAAAGTATTCTGTTTAGCACCCACTCTTTGGTGACCATCGAGGTCATTTCAGGGTCGTATAAAATCAAATAAGCTCACTCCAAGGTCAGATTTAAGGTAATACCTCCTTTTCCTTGTGGGGTGATTAACCACGCCAAGCGAGGTTTTTTCTCATAAGCTCCATGCCACCAAAAATTCAAGAATTCTCATTATGGAGAGCGTTTTTGAGAATACAGTGAAAAGCTAATTTATTTTTGTAAAGTGATATATCGTTTGGCCCTTATATTAATAATTTATTATACTAATTATTAGTGTTGTGAGCAATGGAACGTTCCCGTTTATTCTCGAAGAACGTTCGCGAACGTTCACGACTTTTTTCGTGACGTTTATTCTCAAAAGCACGAATGAGCATGAATCCGAACGTTCCCCAAAAATGTGAACGTTCCCATAGCGTTAACGTTTGGTGTCGGTTTTCGGCAGTAACGGTCCTTTAGCAACACCGGATCGCCTCGCATTAGGTTGGTTGTCGTCGATCGTTGACAGCAATGACATCTGACATTGTTGATTTTCGGGGATTTACAGATTGGGTTTATTGGAAATAAAATATCTCACTACCAAATCTGGGGCTGAAATTAATACCGTTGAAGATGATTCTTCTGAGTCTGACGAGTATGAATTTGATTTAACGGAAATTCTGAGTGATTTAAAATCAAGCGAGCGCGAGGAGGGAGAGGATAGTTCGGAGGAGAGTTCCTAAATGGATTGTTTGAAAGTTTAACTTAATAAATAGAACATAAATAAACACAAACATTTTTAATTTCAGATATTTTCCTAATATGTTTCCTTATTTGCATTTTTTTCATTTATGCTCGTATGTGCTAAAAATTCTCGTTCGTGCTCGTTCATACTCGAGGAACGTTCTCGAAAAATAAATTCTCGAGCATTTTACAACACTACTAATTATTTAAAGCGGAATGTGGAATGATCCTCAAAAAGTATCCAAAAAGTATTAATTTTTTAATTTAACAATTAATTATGAGATATATTCATTAACAATTATTAAACATGAGGACATGCCTCAGCGCAGTAATCTTGGCCTACTTTTTGCTGATGCTTTTAAAATATTGGAACAAATTAGTTCTCTTAAGGATTCGACAAATCGTTTGTGGACAATAAAATGTGTCTTAGCATCAGCAAATGTCCTGTAATCAGCTTTACCCGAAAAAATAGCCCTATATTATATAACTATAAATTTAATAATGTTGTAATTAGTAGAAAGACTGAGTGCCAAGACTTGGGGGTTTATTTGCAATCAAACCTAAAATTTAATAAGCACCAGGATATTATTATTATTGAAAAAGCATATAGGGCACTGGGTTTTGTTATTAGAAACTCAAGGTGTTTTAAAACAAATTCAAAAAAGTAGACCATTTTTCTTAAAGAGACCTCTTAATAATAAATATTCAGGGATTGGAGGGACACAAAGTCAATATTACAATGGACACAATTAAATAATGTGTTGGAACTTTTGAATGATATCTGTAAATTAGTTTTTAAAAAATTTTGCCAATCAGGAGGAGATACTACCAAAGTAAGTGAGGCAATGAAATCTAGAATTTTTAATGCTGGTGTTATGGATTAAATTATAGGAGAGCTAGTATTTATTATAATGGTGAAAATGATTCAACTTCAAATGAAAAACTTAATTCTTATAAAGCTAACAGGCATTTTAACACAAGGTCTTACCTAAATTTTACACAATTGGATGAGCCAACATTAATTAAAATCATTAAAACAATACACTGTAACGCAATAGGTGAAGACTCCATAGGCTTAAAAGATCTAGAAATGAGCCTACCATATCTTACAAAACCATTATTAAATATTTTAAATAGCTGCTTATTACAAAATGTTTATCCTACAATTTGGAAAAAAGCTATTTTGAAACCTCTAGCAAAGGTAGCTGATCCAAAAGGGTTTAAAGACCTTAGACCCATCAGTATACTGCCTCTGGTATCCAAAATTTTAGAAAGGTTCGTGCACCAACAAATATGCACTTTGTTGATTTTTATAATATTATCCCGGACTGCCAATCGGGTTTTAGAAAGAACTTTAGCACTAACACGAGTCTAGTACACCTTCTTAATAACTGTAGGATAAATGAGGAAAAAAAGGAAATAACATGTCTTGGATTATTGGATTTTAGTAAAGCTTTCGATACTTTAAACCACGAAATGTTATTAGCAAAGCTTTATTATTTTGGTTTTTCGAATAACGCGATTGATTTCTTTAAGTCATATTTTAATAATAGAGCGAATTGTGTAGTAATCAACAAGGCTTCTACAACTGAAAAATCAAGTTATTATCCTGTATCTACCAGTGTTCCCCAGGTTCCTATTTTGGGGCCGTTGCTTTTTTCATTGTATGTTGCAGATATTAAATCCTGCATAAAGTACTCAATGTTACAACAATATGCTGACGATTCCCAGCTGTATACTTCATTTTCACGTGAAACTCTACCCATAATAGAAAAACAATTTAATAAGGATTTAGAAAATATAGATAACTTTTCCTGCGACCATAATTTGAAATTAAATTCGTCTAAATCATGTGTAATTTTTCTGGGTGGTCGAAAGAAGGGCCTCCTTAATGCAGCAAGAACTTCAAATGCAAAGATTCGTAATGAGCAGCTAGCAGTAGTACGAGAGGTCAAAAACTTAGGTGTATACCTTGATAGCGGCAGTTCATTTCAAACACATATAAAGAATAAGCTTACATAAGCTATATTGCATACATGCGCTTAAAAAAACTTTACGGCTTAAAAAATCATTTACCTCCTAAAACTAAATATTTTTTATGGAACGCACTTGTTTTATCCTTATTTGATTATTGTGATCGGATTCATTGACTGAATACTCCGCTTACTCAAAAAAAAAACTTCAGAATTGTTGTATGCGTTTTTCTTACAAAATTCCATTTAGAAGTCACATTTCTCCTTATTTAAACAATAATTAAATATGAAAAATCGTAGAAAATATCACATGTATTCTTTCGTGTATAAAGTTATAAAAACTAGGGAGCCATTATATTTAGCTAACAATTTTACAAATTTTCTTCATGAGCATATCACTAGATTTATAAATTTATTTAGAATACCACAACATAGAACAGCAAATTTTCAAAAATCTTTTGTTTTTGTCGCCTTCCAACTTTGGAATACACTTCCGGCTAATTGCAAAAGTTTTCCGTTTACTGCATTTAAAAAATATATTCGAAATAAACCACTTGATTCTCAAAAAACAATACTTAATCTATAATAAAAATTAAAAGAGCTGAGCCGCTCGATCTTCTATTGCCGTCTAGTTATTATTATTATAAATATAAATTAATTTACTTTCCTGCATATCCAGAACCTCCGCCTGCTTCGCCTTACTTAAATACTTAAATATGATACTCAACATATGCATGTCTCGATTAATTAAGAAAATCTTTTTTTTACTTTTAAGGTTTTTGAAGGGCTGTCACACAAGGTTCTATCTTATGATGAACCTGTGCAAACGGTTCTCTATAATCGAGGCATGGTCCTATTTATTATGTATTTGGTGAGTTGTACAACATATGTATATTATTATGCTACAATTTTGTACATGATTATTTATTTACTTTCATGATGAATAAATTTGTTTTGAATTTGAATTATTATAAATTTTGAAATAAATTTTATTAATTATACTTAATGGAAACCCATTATTTACTGCACTTTGTTTAATTGTAGCTAACTCCTTTTGAAAGGCGCTTGTTGATAATGGTATTTTGAATAACCGGTAGAAAAAGGAGTTGAATGCAGCAAATTTATGAGAATACGGGGAATTAGAATCAAACTGGATAATGTTGTCCGTCGAGGAAGGTTTTCTATAAATATCAAAGGTGATTTTATTGTTATCTCTAGTCAGCAAAAGGTCTAAAAAAGGAAGCTTAACGTCTTTTTCTTTTTTCTTGACTAATTTCAACATAGTATCTTTAAGTCAAAAGAGAGGATACTCGGTCTGTTATTTTTATATATACTATATACTTATTATCTACTAAATGTTAAGGAAGGGGTAGGAAACTTCGAGTTTCAGCTAGCAACGCTTGAAGAAGTTAAATCTCTCTATTCTCAATGAAATCTGAGGCCATTGGGACAGATGGTATAGGCTTGTCGATGCTGCTCCACTGCTGTCCATATATTCTTCCATTTCTAGTGCATCTTGTTAATTGTTGTATTGAATCTTCAACTTTTCCCGATTCTTGGAAGTCCTCATACCTTATCCCTATTCCAAAAGTTCCTTCTCCAACTGAATTATCCGACCTTAGGCCTATTAGCATTCTCCCTGTCATCTCAAAAGTTTTAGAGAGGGTATTGGAAAGCCAAATCAGAACATACGTAAACAGATTTGATATCTTGCCGGTTATTCAGTCCGGGTTTCGAAAAGACTTCAGCTGCTCTACTGCTCTTCTAAAAGTAACTGACGATATTATACAGTCAGCTGATTGTAATGAGTTAACAATCTTGACTCTACTTGATTACTCCAAGGCCTTTGATAAGTTAAATCACCTACTATTACTGGCTATACTTAAATTCTTAGGATTTGGAGAGAGTGCTCGCTCTCTAGTTCGGCAATATTTGACCGGTCGAACTCAGATAGTGAAGCTCAATGGGAAGCAATCCTCGGCTATGGATCTCTCTGGCGGAGTACCACAAGGTTCTATTCTTGGTCCTCTATTCTTTACCCTGTATACGTCTCGATTGTGTAAGAGTCTCAAATACTCAAAAGTCCATCTATATGCCGACGATACACAGGTTTATTTCTCTTTTCCTCCTAACAAAATCTTAAAAGCTAATGATAAGGTATCTTACGACCTTAACATGCTAGCAAAGGCATCGGAAAATCATTGTTTGAGTTTATACCCAAGTAAATGTAAGGTTCTTCTTTTTGGTAGGTTGCATTCCAGAGACACATATGAGAAATCTGTTCAGATTAAATTGAATGGTCAACTAATAAATTGTAGTAATGTGGCTAGGAATCTTGGAGTTTTATTAGATGTTAAGTTGAGGTTCACTGAGCACATTGATCAATGTATTAAAAAAGCTTTTATTAACCTTAAGCTACTTTATAGTCAGAGGCAGCTCCTTAATAAGGAACTAAAAAAAGTTTTATGTGACAGTCTTGTATTGTCCCATTTCACTTACCGTGATGTTTTGTATGGCCCCTGCCTTTTGATAAGTGATATAAAATGAATACAGTACATTCAAAATTGTTGTGTAAGGCTAATTAATGGAATGAAAAAATTTGATAGAGGTGTGAGTAGTGAGTTACGCTTGATGAGATGGCTAAATATGAGTGAAAGGAGGTTACTACATAGTCTTGTTCTCTTTAATAAAAAAATGTCTTTAAAAAATGTCCTAATTACCTTTATCAGAAAATTAAGTTTAGATATGACGCTCATGTTTTGGACTTAAGAAATAAGCATTTTATTACACCTCCTCTTCATAAAACTGTTTTATTTGAGAGGAGCTTTAGTTACTGTATTCATCTGCAATATAATAAAATTCCTCCTGAGTTAAAATATATTTCACCTTCTATATTTAAACGAAAAATAAGCAGTTATATTACTGATCTCTGTTAGCCTAGAGTGTTGTTAAATATCTATTCTTTAACTTATTGTAAATTTCATAAGTCTGTGTGGTTATCAAACTTTGTAATGTTAATCGGTTGTGCATATAGGCAGTTAGAACTTAATGTTTTGTAACTATGCAATTATTTAAGATACATTTTGAAATTCTTTGTAATATCTAACCTCAAGCTGATTTGTATGGTTAAGCTAGGAAGTAAGCTTCAACTTCGCCATTTAGAATTTACCAATTGTAAATTTTAATAAAGACATTATTACTATTATTATTATTATTATTATTATTATTATAGTGAGCAACAAAAAATATAGTGATCTGAATTTAATTAATAGAATAGATTTTATTGTCCCCAAGGTGGCCCTACAAACACTTAAAATCCTGCTAACTAAGTGCAATAAAGTGATCCAACTCCGTGCTAGAGATATTTTTAATATAAAAGTTTTAACTCTTAAAGAGAAACTACTTAGTATGGGATTAAATTAATTTTATAATGCACTATATTAGTACTGCTTTTATTGACCTGCAACTTATCCCTATAGTTTAACTTAATTGTTTATTTTTTATTAGGTTAGTTTGGTTTTGTTTAGTTAGTTTGTTGATATGCACTCCCTTATCGTAATTACATTATTACAATAATTGGAGTTTAAATAAATAAACTTTGATTTGATTACCTCTCTATGTTGACCATGTCCTCCTCCTGGATACTGCGAATGAGCCTGCGCAGAATGACTCTGCGGCGGTCCCATGTGATGACTCATCTGTGGTGAATGGTGAGGAGGAGGTCCGTGAGGAGGTGGTGGTGGTGGTAAAGAGTTGTGAGCTTGAGACACTGGCGGTGGCGAGTGCATCGGATGGTGTCCGGGAGATGACGGAGGTCCGAGACCTTGCGAGAGCGATACTGTCAAAAAATGGCAAAACATTTTAACGAGTTACTGAGGGTTAGTTCCGTAACTTAACCGTTCCATAACTAGACAATTTCTGAAATTTGGTTCGGTTATGAAACGCGGTTCCTGAAAAATCATTTGATCCTGAAAAGATCATTTTTTTCGGTAACTTAGGTTATTCCTACCGATGTCGTGGATTATATTCTAAGTTTGGTTTGATTTCTTCGTGGTTTTTTTCCTGTTTATGAAATGTGACTGTTCCATTCAATTCATTTCATTCAATACACTTGACTGCAATTTAAATCCAGGACTTGATCTTGATATAATTAATCTATTTTTTTAAAAAGGTACAAATTTTTCTAGGAATTTAAGTAGATATTATAATATAGTCCTTTTTCATAGAATATTACTTATACGATTATTCTTCCAATATAAGAAATAGCAGATACAAGATCAGTAATAACTGTAGCTCCTCAAAATTATATTTGGCCTCAAGGTAGAACATATCCAAGGAATGCAGTTGCTATTACTAAGAAAAAAATCGTTACCCCTGATATTCAGGTTTCAATTAAATAATAAGATCCATAATATAGCCCTCGGCCAATATGGATATAGAGACAAATAAAGAAAAAAGAAGCCCCATTAGCATAGATAGTTCGAATTAATCACCCGTAATTGACATTTCGGCAGATATGGGCAACTCTGTTAGAGGCTAACTCAATATTTGGACAGTAATGTATAGCTAAAAAAATTCCTGTCAAAATTAAAAGGCATAATCCTAGCAATCTACCAAAATTTCAATGGGTAGAAATATTTGATGGGGTAGGCAGGTACACTAGAGATGACGTAAAAATTTTAACTAGTGCGTTTTCTTTAATTGTTTTTATCATTTACTTTTGTCGCAGGGTTCCCAGGATTTTATCAATAATTTTTACTACTGCGATTAAGGTAATTAGAAGATAAAATATAAGAAAAATTATTATTTGTATAAACGATGTATTTATATAATTTTTTAAAAAGGTACAAACCCCTAGTTTTAAAAAAAAAACACTTAGGCACAGGACCCATTTCTTCATCACCGCCACTACTATAGCTTTCATCACTGCTTAGGAGCAGGAGCTCAAATATACTAACAACATTTGCACTCATTATTGGTATTATAAATAATAATAGGTACCACAAACATGGAATTCATAACATAATAATAACAGACCAAACCAACAAGAAAACAAACCGATATTTTCAGGAACAGTAAAAATACCGCTTCTAACCGACGATTCACCAAGGTCAGATTACGGAACTCACCCTTATTTTATTGGGTATTACGTCACTTATAATAAAAATAAATTTAGAGACTACTATCTCACACGCTCAAAAATTAAAAAGAAGAAGAAAATAGACTTATTCACGTATTTAAAAGAAATATGAAACTCTTTAACGATACCTTAGTGACGTAATAACGAATAATAAACATTTTAACAAACGCAAAAGTGTGCTTGCTCACCTCCCACCATGTGGTGCCCTTGCGGCGGTGGACCATGATGCGCTCCAGGTGGCGGTCCATGACTTTGTGGCGGCATCGAATGCTGTTGAGTTATATGGTGAGGAGGATGCCCGTGGGACGAAGAGGACGACACTTGGTGACCGGGAGGACCTCCGCCGTGTTGCTGATGAGATAAATGCTATTGAATTCAAATAAAACGTATAATTGGAGCGCCCTTTTTGTATGGTTTCTAACGATTTCGGGTGTTGGTTTACCTGCATATGTGGGGGTGGTCCGTGCCCGCTAGACTGACTGGTCGGCGGCAAATGGGGCTGATGTAAACTGGGGCCCATAGAATGCCCCGGAGGTGGTACGTTCATGTGTGTGCCCATGGGTGGTGGTTGCTGGTAGGGACTGTGCGGGGAATGTAAAGGAGCGGGACTCGTATGTGCCGGAGGTCCCATGGGACTGGGCGCTTGGGGCGGCGGCATCGGGCTGTTTTGCGGGGATGAGCTGCTCATTGTTGATGTTTGATCAATTTCTTCAAGGTGTCCGTGTGGGTTTTCTTGGGATATCATGTTATATATTTTATATTCAAGTATTTTAGATCACATATTCAAGTAATTGTTTATAATGGAATACATTGAGGGACAATTCCTCTGTTTGGATACACAGATATTCATATGTTTGCCCAAGCCCACCCAAGTAATAAGATCAGCAGATCATATCTGGGCCATGGTTCTGCTCTATAAAGACTTTCCAGTTAATCTGAGTAATAGTTAGCCCTATTGAATTACTTTATTATTAAGCAGGATTGAAATAATTTGCATAAATAATTTATTAATATACAGTGCCAACCAAAAATGGAGGAACTTTTAATTTATTTTCTGGTATTCAATATTTTTGAGCCAGTATGCACTTAAAACGTTTATGTAAGCCTAAGCAATAAATACTTACTAAAAACCCACAGATGTTTATCAAAGAAATGAAATTAAGTCTTATTTTCATGTAAACATAAATGGAGAAACTTTTCATACACACATTATAATAATATAGAATAGTTCTTCTTCAGATCAGTTCGTTTTTATTTTTTGAAAAGCTCAGTTTTTACCAGAATGCCTTGAGGTGTAAATTTATCAGTTCAAATAAAAGAACTTGATAATTGAGAAGCACAATGCCGGAATTAAACAAGTGACAATTGCTAAACCTACATAAAAGTGTTATTTGTAAACAAATTAAATTGTGACAAACTAGAAGCACTACTGCTATTATTCCTAAGTAGCCCTAAAAAACTAAAGGGTGTCCCAATAGGAACACACGTTTTGAATTGCGCAGCATTCTTTTTTTATCGCAGCATGTCAAAAAAAAAAGAATAATGTAAACAATTTGCGATTAGTAGCCATGGAACGATATACGGTCGAACAACGAATTATTATTGTTAAAACACACTACAAATATGGAGAATGTTTTGCGGAAACAGTTCGTAAAAAAAATGACGTCCAAAGACTAGTTGAAAAATTTGAACAAAATGGTTCTGTCGTGGATGTAAAAACACCAGTGCGTCACCGTACTAGCCGTTCTGTTGAAAATATTGCCGCAGTGCGTGAAAGTGTTGGCGAGAATACGGGAACATCTATCCGTTATCGTGCACAGCAGTTGCACATTTCGAAGAGCACTACCCACCGAATTCTAACAAAAGATCTTCATTTACATGCCTATAAGGCTCAATTGACCCAAGAATTAAAGCCAGTGGACCATGCGACGCGCCGTGCATTTTCTTCTTAGGTATTGCAAAAACAACAAATGGATGTCAATTTTTCGAAAAAAATTTTGTTTACCGATGAGGCACACTTTCACCTTAATGGCTTTGTTAATAAAGAAAATTGCTGAATTTGGGGTCATTCATGAGAAGAAAATGCATCCATTAAGAGTCACTGTTTGGTGCGGACTTTGGACAGGTGGAGTAATTGGACCGTACTTCTTAGAGGACGAGGTTGAAAATGCAGTTACCGTGAACAGCGAACGCCATCGTAATATGCTCACTGAGTTTTTATGGCCTCAATTGAATGGTATGGATACGGGCGGTATGTGGTATCAACAGGATGGTGCGACATGTCACACTACGCGTGAAGCAATTCAATTGTTGCAAAGAAAGTTTCCCGGTCGGGTCATTTCACGGAATGGAGACCAGAACTGGCCCGCAAGATCATGCGATTTAACGCCTTGTGACTTTTTTCTTTGGGGTTTTTTAAAATCCCTCGTATACGCTAGTTAAATTCAGATATCGACGAACGGTCTTTTAAAAAACATTTATTGATACAAAAGGGCCTTAAAACTAGGTGAACAGAAATATGAACAGCAACGGTATTAGCCGAGGCTTTGACACAATATTAATGCTAACGATATATTACAAGCGATTTCTTAAATATAAAAATAGTCCTAAGCTAAGCATTTTATAATGTAATATAAACAATTAATTGTGGTTTGAGGATATGTCTCCTTCACCCTCAGTTCTGTCAACGTCCTCGTTGACAAGTCTCTGCAGGATTCTCAAAGGGATGGGCTTCTTTCTTCCTTGTTTTTGCCAATGGTAGATGATCAATGCTAAGCAGCATAAAAGGATGATTGATATTGTCGTAAGAACATAATTGTGCATTGGAACATGTTGTGCTAGGTCATGGAAATGTATTGGTTTGATGGATTTTCTTAGGATCTTGAAGATGTCTAATGTCTAGATTGATTGAATTATTGGTGTTTGGGACTTTTATAATTTTTGGAATTATGACTGAAATATTGTTGATGGCTAATGAGTATTTGTGTTGATTAATTATTACGTCACATTGACTTTGAATAAGGTTGCAGTCTTGGAGTATAATCTTCTGAAACTGGAAGCAATCTTCATAAATTGTTTCAGGGCTTTTTGTACAAAATAGGAGTGCATTCCTATAAGTTAAGGTATGTACCTTAAAATTGTTTAGAACAGTGGCATACTGACAATTTTTGGGTAAAATACATCCATTGGCAATTGGTCCAGAGCAGATCCATTGTGAGTTGACTTCTTCGCAATGGCTATACCATAGTTCGTTGCAATAGTATTTACTAGGACTTATAATTAATTTTGATTCATTATTTGGCACAGGATAAACTAATTCTAAATTACATACATTTTGTGCAAATATGGGTATCTTAATTGCTAGAATTGCCATTTCACTTAAAATTAAAAGGCCGGTTTTACAGATTAAGGTTAATTCCGATAAATGCTTAATTGGCCAGAGTGCATTTTTTGGGATAGTGAACTTTCAAGTATTGCCATATTTCGTATTAATATGTTTTTTAATTTTTGCGACGGATATGGACTAGACATTAAATAATGGCAATTTAAACAAAAACTTACAGTACAATCAAGGGATGACCCATAGAGCTTGCACAGTAGAGGTTCACAACCAAAGGAGTCCCTATAAAGGCGTGGCTTAAATCGTTCTGGTCCAGATGAGATGTTTGGGAAGGCAGCACTTGGATCAGCTAGGTCCCTGACAACACGGTAGGCGGCTTAGCAGTTTCTCGGCTTGGTCTTCTCCAAAAGGGTTGCAGTACCAAGGGTTGCGGTACTTGGAGTTGGTCAATGTTTTCAGATTCGCAATTATGTGAAAATGTAATTGAAAATTTCTCAAAACGAATAAGAATCTGTCACGAAAGTCGAGGCGGCCATTTGGCAGATATTATTTTTCATGTTTAATTGCATTGTATTAGCTTTACATTAAAATATAAATAACACTCAGTTTACAATAAATTAAAAGACTTTTATTTACCAATTAAAATGTGCGCTCTTATTGGGACACCCTTTACATCTGGAACTGACAAGCTGATCAGAAGGTGTTTCATAAAAAATCCATTTACATTTGCTGAAGATATAACAAAAGCTTATTCAACTCTATCTCTCTCAGTTCCACCAAGACAATTAATTTTTTTTTTTTGGAAATTTGTTTTTTATTTAATTTGGTCAGAAATAATATTTAAAATTGTATATAAAAAAACCTGTAAATAAATTGAATGTGTCTTCTAGTGGCATTCAGATATTTCTGAAAATTAAATTGAAATACCTTGATAGACTGTCAAGAATTACCACAAAGAATAGTGTATAATATTAGGCAATGAATTTAGTTAATTTATTTACCAGGAGCTTTAGATTCCTCAATACAATTTATAAGTCTTTTAGAAGTAGACCTCTTTTTTTTTTGAGCATGCATAATTAGAGCAGCTTTGTAACTTTATTCGTTTTTGTATAAAACCTAATCAAACCATATCAAAAAACTAGAAAGAAAATAAGCCTTGGTTGACTACAGGAATTAAAATATCAGGCAGAAATATGAGGTGTCGTTATATCAGCTCTTAATAGCCCGAGTTCTAATAAACCTATATGTTCTGAGCTACTCTGAGACATTTTATCAGTGTCACCCTTTTCGCATAAGATAAAAGATGTAGGGCATTTCTTTTCAAGTTCCTGTAGATACCCTCATTTGATTGATTGCTTTTAAAATCTGTGTCTGGGATTGTGACGCATTCACCAAAGCATCAGAAAAAAGGAGTGTATATATTTATTACCCAGTTTAGTTTTTACACATAAATTATGTTTGTGATGATGCACATTGGATTCTAATAGAGCTTTACTAAAAAATTAAATAATTTTTTTTTATTTAATTAAAAAAACCAAAGCACAGAGTGGAAATCTGCGGTGAGGAAAATAACACAATGAAAAATCAATATTATGATTTCTCATCTCTTATATGAATACCTGTTTCTTTATTAAACATGCAGGCATGCTCTGTTTCAATATTTGGGACCAATAAATGAAAGAAACGTATAAAAATTCGA
Source organism: Anthonomus grandis grandis (assembly GCF_022605725.1). NCBI lineage: Eukaryota > Metazoa > Arthropoda > Insecta > Coleoptera > Curculionidae > Anthonomus > Anthonomus grandis. The sequence goes on from NC_065560.1 coordinate 4,097,082, forward strand.
TAATTTGGGTTAATAAATATTATGTAAATTACTATATAATTAGATCTTAGGGACTAAAAATCATAGGAATGCAATTCTCCTATTATTAATTAAAAATTGTCTGTTTTTTGTAAATTGCCAAAATCAGAATATGCAATATTGCAAATACATAATTTGCCTTTAAAAAATGGATTAATTTAGCTTTAATTCAACAGGGAGACCTGAATATAATTCATTATCATTTGTATATACAATAAATAAGTAAAATCTCAGGTATAGGTAACAAAAGGCCGAAAAAGCCTATTGTAAAAGGTTGAACACAGATATTATTTACCTGTTATGTAGTATTCCAATATCAGTTCACTTTACAGGACACTCCAAGCCGGTTTCCTTAACTGAATACCGAAAATCCTAATTAAAAACCCACGACACTCTCTCACAAATTTTCATGTTTTAATTATTTTTTTTTTATTTTTTGTTTTGACTTTTAAGCCATAGCTAAAATTGACATTACATCAGCCGTGCACCGTCTCTTTCTCTCTCTCTCTCTCTCTAAATACACATTCGAAAATAATAACGAGTGAGACAAGGATGTCTAATGGGGGTCTCGAAATACGTATGGGTGGGCATCTAGAAAAGCGCACAGTAATAGTCACGCCATCTATTAGTGGCTTTAAGTTGATGTATAGGTCAGGAAAAGTATATTTAATTAAAACGTATTTATTCATTTAAAATGTGTTTTCTTTACGGTATCTTAACTAACTCTTTTCATCTCTAGGGCAGAAAAATAAAATGTCTTCTTCTTCTTCTTTGATTTTGCTCATCTAGTACTCGACGTGGGTTAAGCAACCTATATCTGTCATTTTTGTGACAGTTGACATCAAAGACATATTCAAGCAGTTGTTACAGTTTTAAGAATGTCCTTAATGGCATTAATGTTTAAAGAATAATGTATTCATAATTGACAATGGTAAATAGGCGCAAATGTTCGAAAACCAACAAACATCAAAAGGTGAAACAACTTTTTATTAGCTCGAATTTAACTGAACCTATTAACCAGATCGAAATAAATAGCCATAGCAGCTTAGACCATAACGTTCCTCCTGAGGGAACTCAAAAGATACGAAGAAGAGAGAGAAAGAGAGACTTTTAACTGTCATTTGTTAAGTAAATGTCAACATCTGAAGCTTCTCTCTCTTCCCTAAGGAAGACGGTTATGGTCTAAGCTACTATGGTTATTCAAATTAGATTGGACCAAGCTTTGTAATAACGTGCCTGTTAAATAAATCCCTTATAATCCTTTCCTCTCTATCCCTTTATGAGAGATTTATTTGCATTGACCTTCACAGAGTCCCAATTTGAGTTTATCCTACTCACCTCTTGAACACAACCAGGTGACAATCCATTTCCGATATTTCAAATGGCATATTTAGTGTCACAATTACGTTATAGTAAAAATTTATCAAAGAATCATTTCTCAAGTCCGAATTTGTTGCAATGCCTGAACTGGTGTCTTCTGACAATGAAACAGAAGAACTAACTAGCAGTGACGAGAATCGTCTCGAAGACGATAGAGAGGAAAAACCGAATTATGACTGTAACGAGTTGAGAGAGCGACTTGTGGTACTTTCGACGACATTAAGCTCCCTGAAGCAGACCCTCAGGAGGCAAAAGGAACAGTTGAAAGAAGAAATAAAGGACACAAAAGAATTCGTTAAGGAGTTCAGGAATTTTAGCCAGGAAGTAGGGAGACTTACCTACGATTTCCAAACTAAACAGCAAAAACCCCTGGAGGCCACTTTTAAAGAGCAAATTTTAGAAGCGGAAAACATGTGCAAGATAGAAATGTCCAAAATCCAGAACACGGTAGATAGCCTGATATCGTTGCAGACAGTTTTGACTGAATAAAATTATTAGTTTTATTAAAAAAGCCTCTGCATATAACCTCTTGTTTGATTTTGTGTTGGTTTTTAGAAAGATTTATATGGCAACACTGTATTTACCAGTTGACAATGTCTAAAGGTCACAAGCAGTGTCGCCAGGTCTAATTAAATGTCACCAGATCTGGTGATGATTAATTTTTTGGCTTGGCAACCCTGGTTATAAGTAACGTTTGATAGTTTGGCATGTTGATGAACTGGTTAAAACCAGATTGAAGCGGTTGAAAGTGGACGATATGTATTAATGGAAATCGTAGCATTATGTCACAATAAGTCCATAAATATTAAAATTATAACCGATTCCAAGCGGTCTATCGGTAATTACCGTTCCTAAATGGTATTAACCAAACACGTCCAAGCAGTTATATTTATAACCGTTTGAGATACCTGACGTCACCAATTAGCCCTTTATACGTCATCAATTTGGAACAGTAATTATCCACGTCCGGAGCTGTTTTCTAAACGTCAAATGTCAAAGATATTGAAATAAGTGCGGGAAAAAATAAAAACAAATTATTTCCTTTTCAAAAATGACACAAAATTTATCATGGCTAATAAGTGTTCTTTTTTGATATTTATGTTTAAGAACTAATTACACATAATATTACTGGCGTCTGGGGTATTATTTAAAAACAAACAAAATTATGATAGTGACAGCTGACAAATTACGAAGTTACTTCAACCAAACACGTTTAAGCGGACACGATTGGTTATGTTATAAGGGGACTGTTCAAGGTGAACCAAGGGCTTAACCGCGGTTAAAACCGATAGATCGCTTGGAATCGGTTAATGTCTAAAGGTCACAAGCATTGTCGCCGGGTCTAATGAAATGTTACCAGATCTGGTGATGATTTATTTTTTGGCTTGGCAACCCTGGTTGTAAGTAACGTTTGATAGTTTGGCATGTTGATGAACTGGTTAAAACTAGATTGAAGCGGTTGAAAGTGGACCATATGTACTAATGGAAATCGTAGCATTATGTCACAATAAGTCCATAAATATTAAAATTATCGCTTAAAGCCGCAATTTACTAATCAAATCTACCAATGACACATATCCTAAATCAATGACAGGATTGACACTTGACCTGTCAAATTAGCAGGGACCTTAACAAGAAAAGAGACTCTCTTTTTCTCTCTTTTTCCTTGTCTAAGGTACAGCTCCTTGTTTTTATTTTGGCCCTCTGAACATAACCAAACATTTCCAAAAAAGGTTCCAAATTCTTTACTAATGAGTATTGATTAACTATTTAAACCGATATTAGTTTTCTTTACCTAATTGTCTTATGTAGCCAATAAACCCTTATTATGGACACCTACACTTTCTTCTTATTAGTTACTGGAACCTACAGTGTTTTGCTCTTCTTTGATTTGTTTTTTAAGGTATTAAATCCCACCTAAGCCCTATCTACCTTGAAATAAGCTACCTTGTTTGTTTTCAGTCCTGTGCCCATTATCCTTACCTGAAACTCCTTGAAGGACTCGGACTGGAATTGAGCTTCTTCACTATCCAATGGAAAACCAAAGCATTTAACCGACTTATCATAAAATGGGGCAACACAAAACCATATTTTTGGAAGCTATGGTTTCAACTGGGCACTGTAGTGACTTTAAGTTTCTTACCTGTTGCCCTATTTATATTGTTTAAAAGTATGTTTGGGTTATTTGGGCCAAAAGAGACAGAAGTGGCACCACCGTTGGTTACCATTGGCTTACCAGGAATAAATCTGCCTATATCAGAAGTGGGATATTATTGTATAACTTTGTTAATATGCAGTTTTGTTCATGAAATGGGACATGCCCTGGCGGGTGTTGTAGAAGATATTGGCACTCTTGAATTGGGCTTTAATATTTATTTCATTTTACCAGTGGCATATGTAAATTTACCAACAGACAAAATGCAAAGTTTAAATGTAAAAAAGAGGCTAAACATTTTCAGTGCTGGTGTGTGGCATAACTTTTTGTTATCATTCTTTGCTTACTTATTATATTGGTCATTGCCATGGGTGTTTTCTCCCTTTTATGGGTATAATGGGGGTGTAACTGTTATAGATGTTCTCAAAACTTCCCCACTAAGAGACGCAAGTAAGGGCATTTTAGAGAATGACATAATTACAGCCATAAATGACTGCAAAATAAATAATGAAAATGATTGGCTGGATTGTCTTGGCGACAGGAATGTTATACTACCAGCAATATGCATTAAATCTGATTTAGTTAACACATTAGATGAAAGTGTTCCTTTAAAACATCTTGACAGTGGTGTATTATCATGTTGTGACCCAAAGAACAATAAAAACTTGTGCTTTGAATACATAGACATTGAAAATAATGAACTAGAGTTGCCAGGACATGCTTGTTTACCGGGAAGGACAGTTATGGAGCAGGCTACTAATTTTTGTACAGTTAAACCACATGATTGCCCCAATAGTTTGTATTGCTTTAAACCACTCTTGCCTAATGGTACTTATCTATTCAAAATTACGTGTAAAAGTAAAAACATTGTGTACTTGGGACATTCAAGTGATTTATATAATACAATAGAAATATCTTCTTATGTAAAGAAAAGTGACATCTTCTCAGTTTCGATTCCAAATAGGATTACAAAACTCATAAAATATGTCTCGGTAATTTCGTTAGGTTTGGCATTCGTTAATGTTTTGCCAATCAGTTTTATGGATGGAGAATATATAATGCAAGTGGCAGCTCTTTTGATGTTAAAAAGTAAGTTTCAAAATAAGGAAATCCTAGGGTTTGTAAATATGGTTAAATGGCTGATGACTGCGTTGTTCTTTATTTATTTACTAGTCAGTGTGATTTTTGTTATTTAGAAGTTGTTATATGCACCTCAATGCTTTTTTTTACTATTACCCTACAGCAATAATTCTACTCTTGGTCATTGTGGGGGCACAATTGCTTCTAACTCGGGAAGTTTTAGAGATACAAGAGTGAGTGTCCTATGAAATTAATGGGTAAGAAATAATCTTTCTTTGGTAATAAACTCTTTTTTTGAGAATTGCTTAAAAAAGTTTGCATGAAAAAATGCTCTAACCAAGGCTCTTGGAGGACAAAATAGCCTCTAACTCAAGAGCTACAAGAATCGTTCTCCTATGAAATTGTTTGGTAAGAAATGCCCTCTTCTGGTCTAAACCCCTATTAAGAATATTTCCAATATTTCTTAACACATCTACTGCCGTGTCATTCATATGTGAATGACATAGCTGTTTTTGTACCGACCCCGTCATTCATATCAGTACCCCAATGCCAAACTACGTCAAAAATTGCCATTTGTCAGGAAAGCCATGTTAAGTTGTTTTGTGACTTTTTATTTATCATATATCTGTAACTATTCAAGAAATTTTTTCCAAATTTCACACAAATGTTAAAAAAAATATTATCTATTTAAATTTGTTTTGATTTTTGCCTTAATTTTTTTTGTTTTTTTGTTAAGTGACTTAAAGTTATATGCCCCATAGAAAAAACAATGGTTTTTGACTTAACACTAATATTAAGTCGAAACAGTGAAACAAAACTCAAACCAAACCATGTTAAGTTAACAAAAATTTTACTTTTTTTTCAAGTTATATTATAAAATAGAAAATTATTAGAGTAGGACTTAAATGTCTGTAGGACACAACATAAATTATAAAGTTTACTCCGAGTCACCATCTTCTTCCTGTACTGTATTATTGTGTCTAAGGGTCCTGTAGTACTCGTGAAATTGATTTGGTATCCATGGAAGTAATTTTTGTAGATGATCATATTTTTTTTTAGAAATCGGATTTGGACCATTTTTCAGGCAAGGTAATTTGCTTGGGAAGATATTTTTTATCCTAGTTTTTCGGTTTAAATCGACTTCTAAAAATTCTGAACCAAAACTGTTTTTATAGTACAAAATCCCCGGTTTTCCCTGTCTTACTTGCATTTACACTACTTTTGAAATAAGAAAATCCCTAGATGAATTTTTTTTATTCAAACGAAATGGAGCAGAGGAACCTTCATACAAGGACTTAAAGTTTAGAAAATCGAAGGATTGCATTCCAACAACATTGAATTTTTTTTTGTACCACAAAGACGGACCATTTGTTGCCAATCCCAAGGAGTAATAATTTTGAATTGCGGAACTTTTTTTTCTTTCCCTTGATCGAGCGATCACTGTCCGCTTCCAAATGGGTATGTCCTCTAGCCAAAAATTTGTGGTTTAACATTTTTAAGGTGGGTTTTTGTTTTAGAATCCAAAAATAAGTCATTATTATCAGCAGATTTCTATTTTGGAATGGACAATTATCTGACCAAATTGTTAGTTCTTGAATACTGGCTGATAAGTCGCATATTTTTACAAATTGTGTTATACAGAATGCAATTTCATTTCCCTCTCTACCAGATACAGATTCGTCCCACATCATACAGTAGGATTGTTGTGAAGTTGAATCATGTACCGTAAAGTGAAATGTCCGAAGCTTGAGTGAATAAAAACTTTGTGAGTTTGTCAAGTCAGGAGTGGACAAACATTTTTCCAAATCAACCATAACAACTTTTTCAGTATTTCCACTTCTCGAGCGTATTTTGTCTTCGGATTTTAACCTGTAACGATTATTGGCATCTCTCTCATGTTCATCGTATTGGGCTTGCAAACTCTGTCTTGTTTCTAGTGACTCTGAATTTTGCAGTTGAATTTTTAGCTTATTACAAAGGTCACAAGTATCATTTGCGGGCAATTTAAACGAGTAAATTAAAAGTTAACGAGTTAACTTAAAATTAAAAATTTCACTGTAAAGCCAAACTTTACCTATTTGATTTGATGGCAAGTTCATTATCATTACAATCTTCAACATACAATGCATACATTCTAGATAAATTAAGGTGATTTCCTAGATATTTTTTTTTCGGTTCTTTTTCTGGAGTAGTGGGAGGTGTAAGTGGGAAATTTTACAATATGATTGCGTATACCTTGGCGAACGTCTTCTGGGATTTTATTACTTGGAATATGATGTCCTCTTTTATCTGGAGAAATCATGCCCCCACATCTCTTTTTATTTAATGCAGTATCAACAGTTTGTTGAGACACAGCAAGTGTATTTAAAAAGAATTTTTTGCATACTGCGATGAGTTCATTATTTCTTGCCCGTCTGGTTTTAAGAGGTACTTTTTGAATGTGAGATGCAATAAACTGTCTTCGCATATCAATTGTTTGTTTTTCGTTCCAAAAGGTTCTTAAAATAGTCTTACGCATTTCTTCATTTATTCGGTTTTTGCATTTCAATTTACATGTTTCACCACATGCAGGTCCTAAAGTGTTTTCTTTAATAGTTCTTTTGGAAACGGTTACATATTCTAATCCTGACAGTCGTTTTCGCTTTTGAACATTTTTTTCCCAAAGATGTTTATTTGGTGTCTTCTTTCTTGTTCTTTTTTCATTTAGATTTTCCGTATTTTCGTTTTCGGTATCGCTGCTTATTTCATTGTCAACATCACCTTCGAAATTTGGGTCAATAACATGTCGTCACTGCCAAAACCAGAAAAGGAATCATCGCTGTTTTGTTTTGTAAAAATTTCACTTTCTGCTACAACATGTTTTTTTTTGAGCTAGAAGATACAAAAACTGTTTTTTTTTTATTCTTTGAGCTCTAACTTTCCTAGTCTCCGAGTTACTTGGTGATAGTGATGCATCATTTCCATTAGAATAACTGCATTCAGGTGTATTAAAATCCTGTTTAGGATGATGGACGATGGTTTGATTAGTAAATGTGTCGTCATTTTGTATCTGCCCACCAGAAAAAAAATCTCTTAATTTTTCCTGTCGTAGGTCCTGGTTTTTTTCTTGAAGTACAGGTTTTGGACTAGTTGCCTTGAATTGATCCTTTTCTTTAAACGGCTCCAAAACTTGTATCGGTTTCGTTGAGACCTCTGCAAAACATAAAAATTGTATCAGATAGTTTTAAAAAATTAAAAAAAAATATCGAACCTACTACTGTTTTAGTTTAAAAACTAACCTCTATAAGTTTTTGTTTTAATAAATTATTAGGTTTTAATAACCAAATACAAAGTATAAGTAACGGGTGAATTTCTACCCTTAAAATTTACGGTATTAGGCAGACTTTATGAAAAAAACATTAGTGAAAAGGATATTAAGTCATGACTAAAATTTGTATAAAAAAAAAGCCAAAACTATTTTAAATCAGTAAAAAAGCAATACACAAAAATACAAACCTTGAGTTTCTAATCGTGTGTCAGTAAGAATGCTGCTTGAGTTCAAATCAGTAGTTTCACTGCAAGTTTTGACCTGTCCTGCATTTCCTTAAAAGTAAAAATGTACCCTATAAAACTCTATAAACAATATTAAGTCAGTTTCTACTTAATAATAAATTAAAATGAGGCTTTTGGTACGTGCGTAATGTTACTTTTCATTCATATTTCTTTTTAGGAAACTAGCAGAATTAATATAATACGTTATTTAGTACATTTGTTAATATAATTTTGGCCTAAATTTTATTTTATTGTATTATATATACTAAAAAAAAACATACTTACCAAAACCTTGCAATTTCTTCTCTAAAACTTTCTCTGGAACACACTTTGATAACATTTTCAGGGTTCTAGAATTCATTTTTTACACACTGGGCAAGCTATTTAAGGAGCAAATTTAAAAACAATGCGTACACTTTAACTGGCTGAATAGAACTCATAGATAAACAGTTTATAGGGTTGATAGAACTGTTTACAACTTGTATGTAACTTAACATAGTGCAATAATGTGGATTGATATTTTCCAAAAGGAAAACTATTTTAAGTAGACTTAATTGGATTTGGCCTTTGTTAAACTGTGGACTTAATTTAGTTTGAAAATGTCTAACTCTGTAACGGAAAATGCTATCAAGTGGTAAAGCATTGCTATGTATAGATGACTTAACATTTAAAAATTTGGCGTGATAATCGCAAAAACGCCAAATTGTGACTTAACATACTTTGGCTCTGAGGTACAGATATGTGAATGACATCGATTTAACTACAACAGGCCGTGTCGTTCCATAGTGCATGACATCTAATGCTATTTAAATGGGTGGCTTACACGGTTGGCCCCGCACGACTCTCTAGACATAGTTGACCGCGGCATATTTTTATTGCTAAAGGTTATTACTTCGTATTTAAAAAAAACAAAATTTCGTGAAAAATAGTATATTTCTTAATATTATAATTGATTGATTACACCCATGATTACTATAATATTATAGTACTTAATCAAGTGTTTTTTAACTAAAAAAAAGTTCTAAACCTCTATGAACACAAGCAAAAGAAAAATGAAAACAAAACGAGCAGATTGTTACATTCTAATGTATAAAAATAAAAAAATAGTACCTAGGGTAACACAATAGCTTAGCTAATTGGCAAAAATTATGCAACCATCGAAAGTCCAGAATAGGGAGAATGTTTAGAATTAAAACAAGGCAGGCAAAATCTGAGGCTGTGACGGGCATGAGTTGCAAAATGTAAATACCATTTTGGCTTTTTTTCGTGCCATTTCTCTGCCGGATTCCTTTTGGATTTTGGCATAGCATTCAGCGTACTTTCTTCTGATTTTTTTCCCATTTGAATCTAATCTTTGTAAGAGCTGATGGGAGCCCTTTAATGATCTTGGTCTTTCCATCGGTTTTACCTCTTCAAGTTCTAAAAGTTCGGCTACTAACGATTCTCGGAAAATGGGTATGGTGATCTTTTTTTTCGTTACAGCCTTGTACACCACCCACGAATTCACTACTGCCATGCCCAGTAACAGTTCCATTCCCAATTTCCGGTACCATTTGATACCCTTTCTCAAAGTGGAGACGTAGGAACCCATCTGGTCGGAGAGATCTATTCCAGCTTTACACTGGTTATAATCAAGTACAGCTAATGGCTTTTCAGTGGCACGTTTTTTTTTTCTGTCTTGGGACGGAAGCTGCGGTGGGGTCACACTCAAAGGTCTCGCTAACACGTTTTCTTCAGAGGGCTCATCCTGTAGCTCAGATTCTATTTCTTCAGTGGGGTTTGTTGGAGTCTCGTCTTCTTCTTATGATGACAAAGCATCAATATTAGAGCTCGTGGAAGGCAGAACTTGTAATGGAGCAGTTGTATTAGAGGCAGTGATCGAGCTTCGTTCTTGTGAAGATGATTTTTGCTTTTTTAGGGACGTTTTTGTTTTTACTGGAGCAAGTTCCGGAGCATGTTTTGTGGAAAGCATTCTCACATCTCTGGTATCCTTCCATTTCAAGATAACTATACCATTATTATCTTCTCGGGTTATGATTTCTCCTCTTTTCAAATTCTTCTGAAGAACCTCTTTCGGATGACCTTACTGTACCTACAACATGTGTCTGTCTGGATAACAAGGCTTTTGCTAGTTTATAGCTTGTATAAAAATTGTCGACATAAAGCGTTCTTCCCTGGTCCAGACGTTTTTCGCTAGTCCGGTTTCTTTCTCCCCGCTTGCAGACTTTCCACTGTAGATTTTTAAGTCCCAGGTATAACCATCTACTGAGCATAATTTTAAAAGTTTTAATACCATATCGATGCGCCTTATTTGGTATATATTGGCGAAAAATTAGTCGTCCCCTCCAAGGTACTAACGTCTCGTCAATAACAATAAATTCACCTGGGCAAAATAGATTTTGAAACTTTCTCTTCAGGATATCGGCAAGCGGCTTGATTTTTCCCAAACGCTCTCCCAGAACTGATACAACTGATACCTGTTCCTTGACATCACTGCTCGCGGAACTGCAAGGTTATAGATACTACGAGTGGACCAATAATCTGAAAGGGTACTCATTCTTACTAAGCCCATCCACATGGTTAGCCCCAAGAACTTTTTAATTTCGTCGTTATTCGTCGCTGTCCATTGATTTATCCTTGATCTTATTTTTTGTTGTGCATATTTATTGGTTTCCGTGACAATATGACTAATGATTTCGTCATCAACAATCAACGAAAAAATGTCTAGTGGCGTAGAGTTTTCATCAAGATCTATTTTTAAGCCCTGGGGTCCACTAAACACGAATTGTTTCTGTCTTCCACAGTATTCAGTCCAACCATGATTATCATTTTGGTCATCTTGATAGGATTCATCCACTTCATTGGCAAGATCATCTTCTAATTCTTCCAGAGTTTCAAGTATATCATCTAGATCTTCTGGATCTTCGTCTTCAGATAAGTCTGAATATTCTTCGATATGATGGTCAAGCAACGTTTTATTTTTTGACATACCAGGATACCAAACAGGGTCATCAATGGAATCATTGGAGCTAAAGTCACTACCTTCAGTATCAGTCTATTTCACGGAGAAGTTCTTGTTCTGTCAGTGGTCTCTTGTTTTCTTGGTGGTCTCGTCCTCTTACTCATTTTACTTTTATTTTACACTTTCACTGGGGTATCTACAAATCATGACATTGAATTATGGATTCCTCACTCATGAAAGCCAGAGCTGTAATGTGCCATTACGGCAAATATACAGTTCAAGGTGGAGAAATCCATGATTCAACGTTGTCTCGAGATCTGGTAAGCTTCTATTTCTCTTCAAAATGACCTGTAACAAAAGAAATAGCGGTCATTCATATATGTATGACACATTAACACATTGAGCTGCGCGTGCCCACCGGTGGACATGTGGTCCTAGAAAGCAAACCCGAAATGCCCACCGGTGGGCACATCGCATCGCTTATTCAGGGACCGCGTGCTCACCCGTAAGCATGGATTACATTGATTCTGCCTATACCAAACGACGGTCTAGTCCCAGGATGAGCCAAAAAATATATTGGGTTGGGCAGTTTGGATAGTTTAGGTATTTAGTTTATAAGACTAGAAAAAAACAACATTTGAGTTAATATACCATGTTATATTACCTTAAAACAGAAAAAATACTCTTAAAACTTAAAAATAAATTGTCATAAAAACAGTCGTTTTCTTATGTAACCAAAACTTAAAATACCATAAAAATGACTAACCTAAATATAATAAAACTTACTAAAACGACCTAACGTTTGACGAAATACACACTGCCACAAAGAAACTGCTGACACTAAAGTTTAAAGCCAAATGTTTTTGGAAGTAAGTAATACAAAGGGGAATATTACACGGTACACAAAACATGTAACGCGTTTACTATTGTTGTAGCAGTAATGACATGAAACACTAGGCGTTTGTACCATTTTGAAGTTCGCCTTAGAAAAGGCGCGTATGCTGACATTTGATCCGACAAGTCGATAAAGGCCTTGCCCTGGTTATAGTCAACAATTACTTTCGGTTTAATAACTTCTTTTCCTTTCTTTGCTAAAGTAACGGTAGAATCATCGTGTTTGGTGCTTAGCATGATGACGTCTCTCTTATCCTTCCACTTCAGGACTACAGTTTTGTCATTATCTTGCCGAGCTGCAATTCCACCTCGATTCAACTTTTCCTGTATTACTTCCTGAGGATTACCTTTGCGGTTTGCTTTAATTGTACCAACTAAATGCGTTTTTCGTTCAATCAGTCTTTTGGCTAATGATACGCTCGTGTACCAGTTGTCAGTGTAGAGTGTGCGGCCACTGTCCAAAAGACCTTCCATCAATTCCATGACTACCTTTTCAGAAACTGCAAATTCACTTGATTTTCCTCTGTCGGTATATATGTCTGCCTTTGAAATCCCAGGTGTATCCTCCAGATACACACAACTTGAAAAGCTTTATACTGTAGCGGTGTCGCTTATTGGGTATATATTGTCTGAAATAAATGCGTCCTCGAAACGGGACGTTACTTTCGTCGATACAAATGTCTTTTTCGGGCATGTAGGAGGACTTAAATTTCTTTTGCAGCATATTAAGAAATTCGGATATTTTGTAAAGTCGGTCATCAGAGGGTCTGTCCTCATTATCACTTACATGGAACATGCCTAAAATACCTTCAAATCTGTTTCTACTCATAATTGTGGGTATGCGATTTTGGTACAACGATTTGGTTGACCAATAATCGCGTAACTGAGGCATTGGAAGAATCCATAATATAATGCCAAAAAATTTTCGCATTTCCACGGGATTGGGTATCCACCCATTTCGGAATCTTGGCCTTCCGGTTTGGATCTGCTATTGCCGCAGCAATTCGCTGTGAAGCAAACCTATTAGTTTCAGTCACAAATAGATTAATAATCTCATCGTCGATAAAATAGTTAATGAATTCAGTTGGTTCTTTCCCTGCAAAGTCTGCACTAACAGCTGGAACAACACCAACATTCAACTGAAAGACAGTCGGTCTCCTTGAACGTGATCCCATTTTTGCTTAGTAGTTAAAGTCGCTAGAGGTACGTTATCGTCTAGATCTTCGTCTTCGGATAATAATATGGCAGAATTATCTGAATTATTACCGGATAATTCAACAGGAATCAAATCTTTATCTAGGAGCGAATCATCTGAAAATCCGGTAATTTCGTCTTGTATTATATCTCTTGACTCGTCGTCGGACAGATTCTCCAGCCAACTCCTGATCCGATAGATATTTCTTAGCCATATTTGCTTAACTTTGAAACAAAAAAACACATTAAAGCTAGTGTCCACGGGTGGGCATTCGGTCCCAAAATGTAATTCTGGGACCACGTGCCCACCCGTGGGTCACCGCAAAAAAATTACAAAAACAGCCAAAAGTGGACAGAGTATTGATCCACAAACAACATAAACTGCAAAAAAATAACTATTAACAAAAAATATCCAGAATGAAAATTTGATCCCTGGAAGTAAAATTCAAATGCCCACCAAATGGGCTCAACGTGTTAAAAACCATAAATTGATAAAAAAAACTTGTTATTTGTCCATAATAACATACCCAAATAATATTTAAACCAAAAATATAGAAGTAAAAATGAGCTTGGCCTCGAAAAGAATTATTCTACTAACAGCATGGCAGTAGATGTGTTAAGATATGCTCAAGGAAAGTTAGAATCTGTTGATAAAAGTAGCAAAAAAACTCGGCCAACTAAAAAAGCCTTAACTATTGAAATCTTTAACGTAGAATCATATTTCTACCCTCAAATCCATCTTCAGAAATCCTGCTGTATTAGTGTGAATAAATGATGAATATATTCCAAGTGATTCCCAAAAATTTCTGTCAGAGTATAAAAATCTGGATTTACAATACGCATTTCAAGATTCTTTAAATACAATTGCTCTAGGACCTTGGCAAATAAATAAAACATCTTATATCTTATAATAAAGTATAATAAAATAATAACAAAATGTTGAAATAACATTGATACTTCTACACATAATGTGACAAAAAAAAAACTTAAAAAAGTATTCTACCTAAATTATTGCACCATAAATTTGAATAATACATCATGAGGATAAAGTTACCAAAATTAAAATAAACATAATACGCAATATTCTTTCTTAATTAATTATGCACTGCAAAGCAGCTAATACACTTAATATGGAGGGCATTATTAGTTTTATAAGCAATAGTTTAATCTTATTATTATAACAATTGAAATCTTAGGAATATAATAATTACAAAACATTAGTTTTATGCACAAATCTGTGTTACTTACTAATTTCCTAATTTAAGTACAAAGGCAAGTGGGCGGGTGGGCTTGGATTTTATAATTCTACCCAGTATGCTAAGAACCATCAATCAAGCATTGCCTTTTATTAATATAAAAAAATATTTTAGTGCAAATTAAACTGAATTATTTCACTAAGAACAGCCTGACGGAAAGAAACCATGCAACCATGGTTTAAAAGTGAATTTAATTACAATTAAAACATATTGCTGTAGGTGCGGGAATACCTTAGGACTCTTCTGATTTTTCCTCTTTTGGTGGTGGTGCCACCTCTTCTTCAGTTTTAATCTGAACTTCACTGATTGGTTGTTCCAGGGTGCAGCTTTCTTCTAAAAATAAATATTCACATAAGAGGCATACATCTTTCCAGGATATAAGAAAAGACATTTATAATAAATCGTGCTAAAGATATTCAAACATGTCACTAAGCTCATCAATATGTATTTTTGCCAAAGCAATACCACTCAGACCATAACATATTCACCTTGTTCATATGCACTGGTAGGGTGAATTAGCCAGTAGTCGGACAAAACGTATTTATTGTGAAATAACTTTGAAATGTTATTTAATGTTACGCCAATGAGTTAAAAATTCAGTTCTGCCAATTACCTTACCTTTGGTTCTAGAAATTTTTATATTCTTAAGTCGTCTCCCTGAAAGAAAAAAAAGCGCGCTAAAGTGACCACCACTTTGTGCTCCCCAGTTTTTGTGCGTGAAAGATAAAAATAAGGCAGTTTTAAGGTAGGTTTAAAAACTTAATAACTAACTTATGAGGTTCTTTAGCTTCATGTATATAAAAAATGGGCTAAATATGCCATATATATGATGAAAAACGTATTTTTTAAATATTTTAAGGTTAATTTTAGGTGTCCGGTAAACTCACATATAATTTTGTTATAACTCCGGTAGTTGGACGCGTGTCCGACCACTGGAAAGTGAAGCTTTTTTGTTTTTGTCTTTTTCTCTCTTACTGCTACATAAATAAGCTCCTTTTATTTCCAATATATATTGTAAGGAAAAGTTTTAGATGGTATTCAGTGGTCGGACAGCAAAAACAAAATACAGACGCGAATTAATGAGAATTAAATCTGTCCGACCACCGGTCAGTATCGAATTTAATATGTTTCAAAAGTTGGACACTATTCTTTTTTCGACGTCTCTTTGAAGACTTTAAGCCGTTTTTTTTTATGTTTTTCTTTGGTTTTCAGATATGAAACGTGTAGGCAGTACGGGGTCCCCAAGTCAACGGTCCAGGACCGCATTAAAGGAAAAGTTGTCGACCTTTGCAAAACGATGGGGCCGGATCCAGTTTTGAAAAAAGAAATTGAAGAAAAATTAGTTGAATGGATTTAAAACTTAGCCAGTTGCGGTTTTCCGATAAAGAAGCAAGTCTAACGCTGCAGACATTTTGGAAGATCCAAGTCGGATGCTGAACGGCAATGAAAGTGGGTTCTGCCTGTGTCCAAAGAGTGGGAAAGTATTGGGTGTGAGAGGACGTGATCTCAATATTGTTAAAACCGGAAGCAGCAAGGAAAATTTAACGGTATTAATTACTTTTACGGCCGATGGTAGACTTTGTCCCCCACTCGTCATATTTCCATACGTAAAACCACCAAAAAGTATAGTAAACGGTATGCCTCCTCATTGGGTCCTCGGCAAATCAGATAGCGGGTGGATGAGGTCGGAGGTATTTTTCGAGTATGTGGCTAACGACCTAAATAAATGATTAGAGAACGAAGGGATTCAGAGACCGGTATTATTTTTAGTAGACGGGCATAAATCCCATATGTCTGTGGAACTTAGTAGGTTTTGCCATGAAAATGGAATAATATTGTATGCTTTGCCGCCAAATGCAACACACTTACTACAGCCTGCGGACGTCGCGGTTTTTAAGCCTTTAAAGGATTATTGGCGGGAAGAGGTAAGAAAATGGCAGACTGAAAATGAAAATCGTGTGGTTACAAAGACTGAGTTTTGTCCCATATTTGAAAAAGCCCTTCAGAATCCTAATATGTCAAATAATATGAAACAGGGCTTTAAGGTATGTGGTTTGTACCAGTTTAATCCAGACACAGTAAATTATAAAAAGTGTGTGCAAAATGTTCTGGAGAACTTATTAAGCGAAACAACGCAGGTTGAGGAAACAGTATAGGAAGCAGATATCATAAGCACCGAAAAAGTTATTTTAAAGCTGAAACCGAAGCTATCTGAACTAGGATTTTGCACGGATACAATTTTAACCCTTATAAAAACACTTATTCCTACTAACACAAGTGAAGGTAGTTTCTTTTTTTACTCCAGAAGAGATTCAGAAAATGAACGTTATTTTTACTGATGATGCAGCTACACCTAGCAGTGAAGTATTAAATCAAGAAGAGACTGAAAACCTTCAAAACCCTTAAGTTGTAATACTACAAAATGTATACTTCTCAATACAGGTCAAACAAATCAAAATACTCACATAGAACCGACATTAGAACCAAATGTTTGTTCTTATGAAAATATAGAAAAGAAAAATATCTTAGAAATACTGGATGATTATGAATTTAAAGATTTAATGCCGAGTATTGTGTTTGAAGATGTTAATATTTCAGAATCAGATATATTTACTAATGGAAGAAATGACCAAGAAATAAAGGAAGTACATGAGACCAATCTAAAAGAAAATAAATTGGAAGACACCTCAGAGAACATCAAAACTAATGAAGATGAAGAAAATAAAAATTCAAATAAAAAAATAAAGTTTAAAAAAAAATCAAACCTGATGCAACAGAACAAGCTAACCCTGTAAAAGGACTTATGGAAATAAATCACAATCTGATTGAGAAAAAAATCACTTCATCCACAATAAATGACAAATGTCCAGAGGAGAAAAAAAATAATCAGGATGACAAAGAGGAAAACTGCGCACCTTTGAAAAATGAAAAAAATTAAACTTTAAATTTAGTTGTAGTGGCTAAGTCGGCTAGCTGGAGCAGCTCTTCATTTGAAAATCATCTTGCATATCCACAACCTATTGGCAAAACAAATAAGAAACGTCAACGGGAGAAAATACCCTCCGCAATTTCTTCTGGAGCCTGGAGAGAGTATTATGAAGGAAAATTAAAGGAAAAAGAGGAGAAAGAGAATGCGAAAAAGAAAAGGAAAATAGCAACCCTACAAAAAAAACAAAGTAAAACAAAAAATAACAGTGCAGGTAACCAAGATACAGATAAGGTAGAAGAGTCATCTACCATACATAAAAAAAGCAAACATGTGGAGAATGCGAAGACGAACTTGCTAGTGATACCGAAATCAAAGGTGAAAAGAATGTTGGCTGTGATTGATGTAGTCGCTGGTATCACTTGAAGTGCACAAAGTTGTCAGGACTCTCCTATGATGAAGTCTCTAACTTGGATTTTGTCTGTAAACTGTGTGATGATGACTAAAACACGTACGTTAGTGAAGTACTTATAGTTTTTAGTTTCGTGATTTGAGACACTAGTTACCAAAGAATACCTATAACACTTTTTTTGCTCAAGTTTTTTTTATTTGTTGTTTTGATTGATACTACGTGGAGAAAATTTTTGTTTTTTTACCCCAATAAAATATTTTTATTTTATTTAATAGCCTTTTATATAATTACCCATGATTTAAATTTATTATTAATAAAACAAACAAAAATAAGTAGGTTTTAAAACTGCAACGTTAAATGTGCACTTAAATTCTAGTAAACCTTTGATAATACGGGACTGTAAAGAATCAGCCAATAAGAAGGTGTCCGACTAGTGGCAACTACCCAGCCGACCATTGGCAAAGACTGTCCGACTACTAACAAAACAGCATTTTTTTTACTTAAGTAAATACCAAAAATACTAAGTAAATTTATGGACAAAACTGATATATTTAACTTTATTCCAAATAACCAAATTATTCATGTCAAAAGACTTTGGTTCTATCAAACCTATCAATATTTTTTTATTCATGATTTAAATTTAGTTTTCTCTAAATTGTCCGACCACTGGCTCATTAACCCTATATCAATTTCAAAATAAGGAATTATGGAGGTTAACAATAAATTTAAAAAAAATACCTGTATTGTTTTCAGGTTCTTTTTTTTCAGTAACAGCATTCTCAACATGAGACTCCAGCTCCTTTATTCTTTCCTCTGCTTTCGTCAATTTGAGATGTAGTTGTTTGTTGGTCTGTAAACCTGCCATTAAGGCCAATTTATCTATGATGTATCTGGATTAGCTTAGTTAAGGACTTGACTTAATAATTATTCTTATACATGAAATAAATTAATTCTAGTATATTGTAAGTCATACATTTGTTTTCTAACTTTATAAAGTAATAAAAAGGATACTCTACTGCATCGTCCGGCTTGTGCGCTTCTTCATAAAGATTTACCAGGACTTTTGTTAAGGCATCCATGACTCCGCTCTTCTCCAAATATTTCCTGAATTCCTCTCTCTTTACTATGGAGGGCTGTGGTAAAAATGCTTGTAAATATCAAAGAAAAATCAATATATACTTAAAAATTACCTCATAAGACGGATTTACGGTAGTCATGTTGTACTAAAACAGTGCTGACAGGTATCCAGAAAGTAGGACTAGAGCTTAATGCAGGGAATTTTTTGTGGATAATTCTCTCTGTGGCAAGTCAATGTTGAACAGAGTAAATGAAATTTCGAGGTTAAAAGATTGCTTGGACCTCGTTGTTATTTAAGTTTGAGTGTGTGGCAGAGAGAAATTACAAAAATTTGCAATTTTGGATAAAAAACTCCAAAGCAAGTTGAATCAGACTTAGTGAGAGAAATCAGCTGATTTCTTTATTCCAGTAGGCTGGGAGAGCACTCGTAAAAACGATGTGAAGCCGACCATAACCGAACGCAGGTTCCAACTTCCAGTGCCGTAGAGATAAGCAATTTCAAATTCAAGAAAATTGAATTTTCCCTGTTTTCTTTGTACATACTTTAGTTTTAAAATTACATGGACACATCTCTGTTTTAAATATAAAGAGATGATTCTGCCGCTTTGGTAGAAGACTGTCAAATTATTCACTATGTACTACTACTCCCACGCTAGATGGCGTCACGCGTCAGGTTAATTTACCAGGGGCGGATCCAGAAGAAAATAATGCCTTCTCTATCTTAACGTATTACAGTTAAGTTACTAACCCTATATCACTTCTATATGGATCTAAAATATTTTTAAATCATTCCTATATTAAATAAAAAAATATAACGACTACAAACACAATACTTTTTTAAAGTTGCTTGTCAAATTGTTTCCTTATTTAGGAACGTTGACGTTTATAATTAACTGTCAAATTATTGACATTTGACACAACCTATTTAGGAGAATCAAACTAGTCACTACAGCGTTGCCGGATTGTAAAGCTATTTTCTTAGCATTCATTCCTTAAATATTATTTTATTATATAAAGGTGTCAGGGTTCGGGGGTGGTTAAGTTGCCTTAAACACATACCAGCCCTTACAATCTTAAATTTTATATATCACATGAGGGATTCTTACCAATTAATTAAAAAAATAAATTAATAACACTTTTTAACTCAAAAAAGAAATATATAAACAACTATTAGTAATACAAACATTGAATAATAGGAAATTTACTTACAAATTGTAACTTTTCCGAGATATTTCAAATGAAAACCAGACTTTATTCCTATCATTAGCTTTGTGAATACCGACTTTTACCTAAACTTTATGGACTTTTGTCAAGTATGACAACACTGTCGTATATCCTCCAGCAAATTTGACATACTGGAGAGGTTTCGCATAGGAATGTTTTGAAAATGACGTCATGTAGTAAGAAGTTTTTTTTATTTTTTTAGTAAAAAACATGGTACATTCAATTTTTTTTTTGTTTTAAAATGATCTATAGATCGTACATTTATTACATTGTAAATGTAATAAAGTTATATGCGTATTCGTAATGCGTGGGCTTCTGAATTCAGCTTTAGATGGGTTCCTCTTAGACAGTTTGCTTGACAGTTCACTGTATGACAGCTCGAAAAAATCATAAATAAAAATTATTTGGTAACCCTTACCCATAATCCCGTTCCTTACCTTTTATGGCCACAATTTAAAAGTTTCATTCAATTTGAGTACATCTTAATTTAAAATACCTTCTTGACTATTCTATTTGAAAATAGATTCGTTTTTCATTCAGTAATTGCTCATTTATTCGCGGCTTTATTTGGTCTGGACCTGGACTGGTTTAAGAACACGTTTTCCCAAAATTGATAAATTCAGGACTCCCGGGATAAAAATGGAACAAGAAAAGGGACCAATTGAATTAGGGGATAAAAAATCATATGCTGGTATACCAGAAGCAGAATTTATTGTAAGTATTCAAGTGTTCTATACCCCCATCTACAGTATAAGAATCAATTTATATTCGTTGTTCGAGTTTTCCCTAAAATGTTACACAAAAGTGTACTTTCTTTAATTATTAGCCCCAATTTATGTTAATTTTGAAAACAGTAACCCTTAGATTTGTCTCTGTTTTAGGAAGACGTTGATAGCTACATGGCCCGGCCAGAAAACGGCTCAAAAGAAGAAGTATTAAAAAAACTAGATAATCAGTATGGCAAATACAAATTTATGGAATTCAATCTTTTATCAAAGAAAAAGCGACTGCAAAACCAAATACCAGAACTGAAAAGATCTTTAACAATGATCGAAAAATTAGAAGGACAAAATGAAGAGTGTGACACACAGTTTCTATTAAGCGATCAAGTTTTCGCCAAAGCCAAGATTCCACCAACCAAAAATGTTTGTTTGTGGCTCGGGGCGAATGTCATGCTCGAATACACTCTAGATGATGCAAAAGAACTTTTAACACAAAATATTAATACTGCTGACAGAAATTTGGGATATGTTAATCATGATCTAGACTTTCTCAGGTAAGAATTATGTTAAATATTTAGGACTTACCATTGCCAAATGATCAGCACTTTCTAATATAAACTGTGGTACTTTTAGGGATCAATTTACTACCACAGAAGTAAATATGGCAAGAGTGTTCAACTGGGACGTTAAAAGATGCCAAGCGCAGGCAGCCAAATAGTTTTTTTTCATTATTGTAATGTTTTCATAGTTGAAGGAATGAGAGTCCTTGTTAAAAAGTTTATATGCTTTTGGTTAACATTTTTTTTTATTATAACCTCATTAAAATAAAATTCAACGTTTGTAAAACTAAATATAATTTATTATTAAATAATAATGCTTTTATCCATTGAAGTTGTTCAGATTTTTTCTCCCTTTATATTGGTATGATAAAATCAGTCATTTTCCTGTTGAAATAGGTTTACAAGTGACTCGGAGGTTGCTCTTCAACAAACAAAAAAACATTTTTATATTCTTGACAAACATCTACTAAATCTACCTTATTTTGCTAAACACACACTGTTTTGTAACTGTTTTAAGCTTTTTTTACCATACTCTAAGTACATTTTGATCACAAGTTCATCAGTATGGTTGGAATTCTGTCTGAACTCTGCTCGGGTCCACTCCTTGATCTCATTCTGATAATTCTTGTCAGGCACTTCTTTAATGGTTCTGAAGAACTGCCTGTATAAATTCTTTACCTCTTGTTTCAATATGAACTGAAAATGATTTAAAAAACACCAACTTAAGCAGTGGATTTTTTTGATATATTATTTATTTATTGATCCATCCGACCCATTAAAAGAGTGCTTACTACTGATAAAAATAATTAATACCTATATAAAAAACTGTACCTAGACAAAATTTTAAGACTAGGAATTTGTTTTTAAAAGCATTATTTATTTGCTTTACAGAATAATTTAAAAAGTTTATTCCACACTTATGTATAATAACAAAGTGAGGTTTGCGAGGCTCATAATACTCCAGTCAAGTATGAAAAATGATAGTTTTGGCCACTATTTATAAATAACGTTTTGCTTGGCAATGCAGGTAAATAAAGGTTATTTCATTCCCTATTTCTGTGGTTGTTTAGGCCCCTTTTAAAAGTTATAAACGGTGATACAAATAACCTATTTGCTGTACCTGGTTTAAGGTCAAAATTGGTTTGGTATTGTTGGCCATGTTCCAAGTTGGTTTTAGTCAATTTTTATTTCGTCTTTTAGCTCGAAATTATCATCCTAAAAGTAACAAATATTCAATTTAAGGCCCACCAATGAGGGTATAACGAAAAATCAAAAGATTTACAAATGAATTTAAAAAATATAGAAAGTAAACATTACTCATAACCTAAAATTTAATTGACACAGTGTATCGTCGCTTACTAGATGGCGCTATCAGTTTAAAAAAAGGAACCTGTAAATGTTATTCTTTTACGTTTAGTTAGTTAAAATACAGATTTTCCCTTAGTATTTGTAATTAAGTTATTTGTTAGATTAACGATATTTTACCTTTTAAATACCTGAATCGTTAAATCGCCGCTCTTTCGTATCCACAAAATACAAATATAGAGAAATGCGTGCTGCATAATGATCAGACAGAAATTCCATTGACGTTGATGACAAGAACGAAGGCGGCCATCTTGGGTGGCGTGTGGCGGTAAATTTAAACCTGATTTATTGCGCGATATTCGAAGTTATTCGCAGAATTATAGAAGTTGATGCGAACCGAGGAGTGATGAGAAATATAATTAAATAGAATTTTGTTTTATTTTAAAATTAACAATATACTTGTCAGTTTAAAATTACCCGCATTTTATTAGAGTTTTTAATTTTGATTTTCAAAGAAATATAAATATTAACATTACATTCTGAGTTCCCATTGCTACTGCTGCTATATAAATCCTAAAAAATAAAACTTTATAAAATTACTTTGAAACTGGTTAGTCTCTTGTGTAAAGAAAGGCTATAAAGTAGGATATAGGCACCATAAAGGAAACCATTTACAAAAAGTAAACCCTAAACTTTAAATATGTAAAATTTAATACAAACCTTTTCACTGCTATCTCCTGCCGCTTCCATTGATTCTACATTATCCATATCAACTTCAGGTAAGCTAGTTGTGGGAATTTTTTCTTCTATTGCAAATTTTTTTGCGTTTGCAGAATATTCAAAGTCCTTATATCTCTCCATTTTTTAAAGCAAAGCGAAAATAATAAATCCCAATAATTCCAAGCAAAAAATGAATTAAAAAAATACAAATATAGATTAAGTAGGTTGTGTTGAATTAAATATTTTTTCTTCCTCTTATTCTATCTAGCTTTGTTTTTCAACTTCTTCCTAAAACTCTAAACCTCCCTCTAGAGCGAAAAATGCTTAACACAGATGATCAGGCAATGTAATACCCATTCGCTAACTATGAGGTTGTTCTTACTGGGTTTTTGATTCGAAAAATTGTACACGTCTGCACGTCGTTGTTTTAAGTGTAAATTACTACCATCTACAGTAAAAAAAAAACAAGCAATGTGTTACAACAGTTGCGATACAGGTGCAGTACGTCGAAAATAAACGTCGTTGCAAAACCAACTAAATTTTGCACTGAAAACAACGTTGCTACTAGTGAAAATAAGAGTAATCTCAACTTAGACTGCAAATTGTTACTTGGGCAATTCGGTTTTGAATTAAAACCAAACAATCGGGTGACTAGTGTAAAATATCCTAAAGTAATTTATTATATTTAATAAACGTATATTTTATAAACACCCTGTATTCATTTATAAGTGTCTCAACCGCCCGCGAATTATCGTACATCCTTGAAAATCTATACCCTAAACATAAATAATAATATAAGCAGAGATTGAGAGAGACCCAAAGAAGTAAAAGAGTCAGTGAGTGCTAGCACTTCGGCTTATAAAGAGCCATGTATATAGAGTGGTCATAGTTGACCAGGTGTGGTGGTGTTTGTCCACTAGGTGTATATTAGAATGGTTGTGACTGTTTTGTGCACATCAGGTTAATCATGTCGACATGTGAGTAATATTTTATATTGTTGTTGTATAAGTCCATGGCAGCCATGGCTAGAGTTTTATGGTATACCAGAGTTTGTCGCTGTTTAGCGAGGTTGTGGTCGATTGTGTAGCAATCGACAGGGATGCCCTCTGAGCGCGCAGTTCCTTCGAGTTGGTCTTGTGAGTTATAGAGGGCCCTCACTTGTCTTCTCGATTGACACATTTGGATTCTAAGATCTCGGTATATGTTATCTTAGTTTCCGAGTGTTGAGATGCTTACTGCTTAGAGGCAGTGGAGCATCTGGGGTAGCCTTAACTATTTTAGGGGACACTAGCTAGTCGTCCAAGAAAGAAGATATATATGTAAATTATAAGCAAACATAAAGTAACTATATTGATGGTTGTTGGCATGACTGAATCAAGGGGACCGAGGTTCCCCGGTGAGTAAACTTAATCTTTATTAGATGGGTCAGTACAGTAAATCGTAAACATTTTTGTTTCATGGTACTCTCAATCTCTTGCTGTATACATAGTGAAGCACGCTGAATGAATTGTATTGTCAATACTCACGTAAGTTTAATTTTAAAAGTACCCAAATTTTACACTAGAAAATCGAACTTCGACCCTTTTTTGTCCGGTGAATTGCGAACATTCAACCACTGCGAATATTAAGCAGCGGCGCATTCGGCACCCCCGAGGGCGGTAACCTCTCTCCAGTCCCGACTTTCATCCAAATTATTGCCGGCATGTTGTGTCGTTTGTTAATAACAGTCGACCTCGGTCGGTTATAGCTTATATACGTCGCGACAAAAGCACTCTTTGCCTAGCCTAGCATTTCGTTTTGCGTTCGTCATTGTTGTTGGGCGCCAACAATTCGCCCTAATAACAAAATAATAAGTGAAAACAAAATGGAAGATGAGAACGCACAAAAAGTACAAAAACCGTTCAAGATCTGTAACAACAGTAGGGAAATCCGTAAAGGAATCGTGGCCTGTTCGTTAGAAGACCTAACCTCGAAAGTACGCGACAAGTTGGACTTGGTGAGCGATAATAATTTCACGGTAGTACTCGAGGCCGACGGTACCGAAATTGATGACGAAGAGTATTTCGCCACGTTAGACCCCAACACGAGTTTAATGGTATTAACGTCTAATCAGAAGTGGTCGCCGCCGTATCCGTCATGTAAGCTGACCAAGGATAACAAAGATCAAGTTGACGACGCTAGGGGAGACGAGCTAGCCGGGTTAGTGGGCCGATTAAAAACAAATATATGCCATCTGTCCCTTCTAGGTGGACCGGAACTCGAATTGTTAAGTGATATGGACCCGGAGTCGTTGGCCGACCTCACTTATCCCGATAAAATATTCCTCGATCAATTGAAAGAGGCCTCCGGTCGGTTTTTATGTGAGAAACGACAGGCACAGGACGCCCTCGATCTGCTCAGATTGTATCAGGAAAAAGAGGCGGCCGAAGAGAAGGCGAACTGAGTTTTTCTGATCCTCCTATTTCTCTGCACTCGATGTTTTCCCCCTTTTTAAAAAATCCTCTTTGTAATGTAAGTTTTACGCTATTTACTGTATATTCATTTATTTGTATGCTAGTGCATGGTATAGTTTACTTTCTTTGATCTGTGCGGCATAGTCCGGACGTTTTATGTGCTGATAATATATCATTAATATAGGATTTTATTATAAATGGGTTCTTGATAAACTGGAAGTTAGAGTACACTCAAAAACCGATTTTCAACGTTGAATTGGTAAGAACCGCGGTTACTCTTTTATTTGACAACTTTGACAGGTACGTGTGACGTATTGTTCCCCCACCACTTAAAAATTCTGATCTAAAGAAACAGTCGCTGAAATGAATTGGTTATTAGGAATCAAAGAGTTTATGTTTTTGTTTTCTTTTCTGTTTGATTAAAAAATTAAGTCGAATTTTTTAATTTTCCAGAGCCTTAGCCACTCTTTTCTCTCGAATAAACTATTGCTCTTTTATTGGATCTAAAATAAATTATGTTTAATGCTCATGTAAATTTGCATGGATACACTTTTTATCATCTGGAAAATAAAAATACAAGATTTCAAGTATTTTAATACAATATATAATTAACATTGTTACAATACAAATTGCAATATAAATATTATTTACACTAATCTGGGACATAATCTTTATCTGAATAAATAATTAGTTCAGTAATAAACAGGTTTGATTGAATTAAATTTTTTTTTCTAAACTTCTAATTAGAACAAAGAGTTTGAAAAACCCAAAATTGTATTTAAATTATAATATCCTACATATCAATATGATACTCCTACTACGATAAATGTGCGAGAAAGTGACAGAAAAAATGTTCTGTACGCTTAAGGGATCTCAAGAATCACCACATGGTTTAATTCTGGATAAGTTCGTCTCTTTTGCTTAGACACTTTTGGACCTAAACTAAAATTTCCAGAGTATTTAATTCTGAATCCAAGGCAATTTATTTCATTAAAATAACTTGAGTAGACTTTGAGAAAATTAAGTTTAAACAACAAAAAGTCGGTTGAAAGAACCTCAAGGACTACTATGTCGTTTAACTCTGGATAACTTGGTAACTTTTAGTTGGATGCTTTTGGCTCCTAAGCAACATTTCCAGAGAATTCTATTCTAAATCCAGAGCAATTTGTTTTGTTTAAATATTTTAAGTAGTTTTTGTGAAAATTGAGTTTAAATGACAACAAATACGCTTAAGGGACCTCAAGGACCACTACATGGATAACTTTTGGTTGGATGCTTTTGGATCCTAAATAATATTTCTAGAAAATTTATCTAATTTAATCAATATTATCTTTAAGAAAAAATCATGCTCTCTCTCTCTCTCTCTCTTGGTGTTATCTAACTCTTTAAGATGAAAAGCTGCATCTTTTAGAAATTATCTTTTTTGACAAAGTTAACCCAATGCGACAGAGTAAACGGCATTTTAATATACTCCTCTATATTATGTCAGAATGAAAATTCAGAGAATAGAGGGACACAAAGTCAATGGTCTCAAAAGATGTTTATTTTAAAAAATGATTACACGTGTTTCGCCCTAAGGCATCGTCAGATCTAAAAGAAAACAGAAAGCAACCCTAGTACAAAAACAACAATGCATAGACACAAATTGCAATATAGAGATAATAATTTGTGTCTTATAAATAATTTGTATGCATTGTTGTTTTTGTACTAGGGTTGCTTTCTGTTTTCTTTTAGATCTGACGATGCCTTAGGGCGAAACACGTGTAATCATTTTTTAATATAAACATCTTTTGAGACCATTGACTTTGTGTCCCTCTATTCTCTGAATTTTTATTATCAAGAGGTCTCTTTGAGAAAAATGGACTACTTTTTTGAATGTCAGAATGAGATGGCAATAGAGTAGAACCATGATTAACTGAGTCGCGATTATGCGAATAAGGGATATTTTCTGTCTGTGGTTCCTTTGATAAATTAATTGTTTTTGTAGATAGTAAACTGTGAATTGACAATAAGTCCAAACGTGTCAGAAGCAAAGTAACATCATAAATCCGCAAGAAACTTAGTCAAGAAAAGAAACCAAACAAAAAGTCCTGCAGCACACCAAGAGGGCATTTTAAAGTCCATTTCCAGAGAACTGGGAATACAAAATTAACTGGAAAGGTAGATAAATGATACATTGTTAAGCTTATTACAATGTAGAGGCAAAGAATGCTTAATTTTACCCACTACCTGAAGAAACCAAGAAAGAAATGAGGATTAGAAATTGAAAAAAAAAACACAGCAGGCATAACTAATGCAGATTTTTTTTCAAGCTTCCCTGTGTACCAGGAAGAGACAATCATATATTTTTTTATTCCAGACAGTTGATGAGGCTCCCTGGACTTGGGACGCTGCCTCAACCGCCTGGAAATGATGGAAATAATGCACTACTTGCAGAAATCACTTTTCCCTCCTAAATAGATGATTTGCTTGAAGCGCTAATAGCTTCCCTAAGTTGGCAGCCTGATGCAAAAATGAAAGAACTAATATTAGTCGACCTTATGAATAAATGGAAACCATTAAGGCTGTTTTACGCTCGCCTTACCTCCGGCGAGATTAGTAAATAAGAAAAAGGGGTCGGGGGTATTTAATCCGAGTATATTAATCAATGTACGGAGAATAATATTAAGAGAATATGAACGTAGAAGCCTGTCATTTATTAGTCATTTATCATGAAAATTATCCAATCATTTTATAAAAGTCGAGAGCAATTCTGCGATTAGCGTATCTATATTTCACTTTTGGTTTTTATGATATTTGGGTTTCAAGTTGGATTTCTAATCTCCAATTGGGCCTCTTTGATGATTCCAGACTTCACATTGATGAACGAACATTTTGTTCAAAGGAAAGGCATCAGTATAGGAGATTCTTTGATGTGTCCAACAGATGCATTGTTCGATGTTTGCAGAGTTCATATTAATGCCAACAGAGTCAGGAAAGAGCTCTCATGACTTTCATTATGTAAGATAGCGTGTGGCAAAAAGAGGAAATGATTCTGAGCAAGTGTTATAGGAGGTTTGTAGAATATAACTGGGAGGAGGTTTATTTTCGTTCCTCTGGGAAATAGATGTAGACTCCTTGGAGAGTAAAAGATTCTAGACTAGAGCTCATCTCTCGCATATTTTTTGATAAACTGCTACACTTTACCTGGGTCAAGCAATTTGTATAAAATAAAATTTCCCTTTTATAATTTGTTTTTCGACGATAACATCTCTTTCCTTTTATGATCAAATAATATATAACTGACGGAGATGGATCGAGAAAAACATGAAAAACACTGTTTATTGAAAGGAATGTAAGTCATTTTGTAGTGTACTTTACCTTAATGGCACCTTAATTATTTGTGTTTTATCCATAACTGTAGATAAACCTCGTTAGATGGCGTCACGCTATAAAAGTGACATCTCGTGACGTTATTCTTAGATGGCACCACATACACATTGATAAGAGTGCGACACTAAATATTCTCGCACGCTCAGTAAAATAAATTCTCGTAAGTCTTACTAGGAGTATGTTAATTAAATATGAACTTGACAAAAGTTGAAGGGTATTTCAAGGTGGAAGTCAAGGCTATTTTTTTAAATGGAAAAAGTTAAAAATAGTATTTTAGTTTTTTGCTGACGTCCTTGATAAGGTCAAGTCAGGGTCGAACGCTTGGATAAATGCTGAATATTTTTAATTTTTTTTTCTAGTGTCCTTGACAAGTCAAGGTGATATGCTTAAACGAATAATACAACATTTTCAATTTTTTTTTTTGGTGTCCTTAACAAGGTTAAATGCTTAGATAATTGATTTTTTTTCTGGTGGTCTTGACAAGATAAGGTCATGTCAAGGTCACATCCAGGATAAGTTAAAATCAAATGAAGGTCCAGTCAAAGTCAAATGCTTAGAAAATTGATAAATATTTTGAAACGAAATCTTGCTGTTTTTGACAAGGTCAAGTCAAGGTAAAATTGTTAAAAAATTCCTCAATATTTTTTATTTTTTAAGAAAATGCTAAATATTAAAAATAAAAAATTCTCGCTGTCCTGGACAATGACAAGTCAAGGTTAAATGCTTGAAAAAGTACTAAATATTTCTAAAAAAAAAAAAAGTACTAAATATTTCTGGTCCCCTTGAAGTCAAGATCGAGTAAAGATCAAATGATTAGAAAAATCCTAAATATTTTTTTTCTGGTGTCCTTGACAAA
Source organism: Anthonomus grandis grandis (assembly GCF_022605725.1). Lineage (NCBI taxonomy): Eukaryota > Metazoa > Arthropoda > Insecta > Coleoptera > Curculionidae > Anthonomus > Anthonomus grandis. Next base: position 4,127,179 of record NC_065560.1, read on the forward strand.
GTTTATGTCAAGGTCAGGACAAGTGATGGTCAAGTTAAGGGCAAATGTTTAGAAAGTTGATAAATATTTTGAAAAGAAATCTCGTTGTTTTTGAGAAGGTCAAGTCAAGGTGAAATGGTTAGAAAAGTGCTCAATATTTTTAATTTTTTAAGAAAATGCTAAATATTACAAAGAAGAAATTCTCGCTCAAGATCGAGTAAAGGTCAAATGATTCAAAAAATTCTAAATATTTTTCTTTTGACAAAGTTCAAGTCATGGTCAAGTTAAGGGTCCCCTGTAGATATTAACTGTTACAATAAACGAGCCAATCTTAAGGTCAATTTCAAGGTCATTTGTTGAACAAAACGATTATAATGAAATAGAGAACTTTCTCAGCCGACAAGAGCGGAGCAAGATCACATTTATCAAATATATCTTTTGACCTTAGCAAGGTTATAATAAAAAATGTCTGACAATCTCTAATATTATAAAAGGCAAAGGTTCTCAGTAAGAAATGACCTTGAATTTGATCAAAACACATGCATCTTGGTATGACCTTGACCTGAAGGTCTTTCAGTATTTTAAGAAAATTTACGTTATAAGTCGTCTGCATGTTGTGTAGACTAGTTAGCAAAAAGAGTGGGTTAACCTGAGGCAAAAACCATAGTAAATAGCGAATTTAACTTTAAAAAAAATTTGGTTTTTCCTCAACGATCTATATAATGTTGCCCTTGTTCCTTCCTTCTTTAATGGCTTTCTGGTTTCACTCAGTTGATGAATAAAACAGAGAGAGAAACAATTTGTATAGGGTGTTAATTTAAAGTACACTTTTCGCTCACTAAGTATACAATGAAACAATAGCACATTTTTTCCTTTAATTTCAGGTGTTTCTCGACACCGGAAGGACTAAAACAAAAGACTGAAGAAATGCCAATTAAGCAATCGAACATCTTGGCATCAGAAACAATGAATTGCTCAATAACCATTCGCACGTAACGGATTATGTGGTTCAAACACACACAATGCTATTATATAGATTACGCTATAGTAAACTCATATTGTATCATGATCATAATAATAATAATAATAATTAATGGAATTGTAAGAATTTTTATGTTTAACTAACTAATTTATATCCAGGATATATAGGATTAGGTATGTGATTATTATAAACACGTTTAATAGAAAAAATTCACACAGCTGTAATTTAGTGTCTGTATCTTTGCATGCCATTCATTCATAAACAATCATTTCATTACATTTGATTCATTTATTTCCTTTATCGTCAAATCCTGTATCCAGATATCAGCTCACCTGTTATCAGCTCCTATAGATTTAATTCGTCTTGATGCCAGAAGACATAAAGGTAAGTAGGCTATAGGATATTCCTTCTTGCATCCAGAAAAGTCCTTTAATTAACTAGGGTTAATGAGTATTATATTTATAATTAACCTTAAACAACAAACTTTTTACCTGCATGCAGAAATTAAGTCCGAAAGCTGACCTAGTTTGAAACCGGAACTAAATAAATTAATGTAACTGGAATTAAATGGAGCGTATAGCGGTGTGTGCTTGAGCAGAGCCAATTTTGTGCTTAGATAGAATTTTTTCATCACCATGAATCTTATTATAATTTAAAGGGGGTTCAAGTGCTTTTTCTTGTAATATGGGTATTATGAGGGCACTTTTATACCTTAAGGAACCTCTCCAGTATATTAACAAAGAGGTACACTGTCTAAGGGTTTGAAAGCTGAATCGTGTCAATAAAGAGCACTCTGGAAGGTTTCGACTATAGGGATTTGGGTAGAAATTGTTGATTTATCAGCAAAATATGGGTACCAAAAAAAATGCACATCTGGATTTTCTTTGAAGAACTTCATCAATTAAAGAGTTTCTTGATTTTTTGAATTGATGGGGGAAGAGTGTAGCTTGTATCTTTTTGACTCTAAAGAGTTTATTACATTTTTTGATTTTTCTTTATTACAAGCATCTGATTATTTATTCAAATTTTCTTGAGAGGATTTTTTAAAATAAAATCTAATTCCAGGTAAGTGGGAAATTTTCTATATTTCTTTCTCATTTATTGCGTTTTCTTCATAATTTCCTTTTAATCCATAGATAATTAAAACATTGATTTTTTTATCACTTTTTTCTGATTTCAGGGAGTTAACTGTAAAATTACTTTCTTTATTCCAGGCAGTCGTGAACATTTTTTTCATTAACACAGGCAATCGAGAATATTTATATATTTTTTTCATTATTTTAGTTTGTTTATAATTTTGTCACATTCCAGGTAGTACAAACATTTTTTTATATTTTTCTCAACAATTGAATTTTCTTCATATTTTTTGTTCAATTCCAGGCAGTTGAAAAGTACATTTTTTTACAATTTATCCCGATTCCAGGCAGATGAACGTAAAATTATTTTTTTTTATTCCAAGCAATTGGGAAATTTTTTCATTTTTTCATTTTTTGAATTTTTACGGATTTCCAGGCAATTGGAAAGTTAAATGTTTTCTGTTATCAGTTGAGTTTTCTTTGTAAGTTCTTCGTACTCTGGGTACCCAAGTATCAACCGTATATGGTCAAGGTATATTTATTAAACTGTAGAATATACGTATATCATATACGAATCTGTTTTTAAAAGGGAGAATCTTGGCATTTAAAAAAATTGACACGGGATTTACATAATTATCTAGTTTTTAAACTCGATTACTACATTTTAAATATTTAATGAAATTCTTCTAAAAATCACCGTTTTTCTTCCATATTATCCAATCTAATAACGCTGTTTTTATATTAAATATTTATATATAAAATTATATTTAATTTAAATCAATAATGCTAATAAATGAAATATTGAATCAACAATCCCTTACACCCCCCACCCACCCCAAATATTTGCCCAGTAAGAATTTCTTTTGAAAAATCACTGTTTTTCGTCCATAATATACAATGTAATAGCACTGTTTTGTATTAAATATTTATTAATAAATATATATATAATTATATAAAATGTAAATAAACAAACTGTGTTATTGGATTAGATATTAACGACGAAACCAGCTGTTATTCATGCGTATTATTTTGGAAAATAATGATTTTTGAAAACAATTTTTTACTGGTAAGTTGTGTGGGGTGGGTGGGGGGGCAAGGGTAGGGTTAATGGAAAACTTTTTTTTTTGCAAAAAATAATTGCCTGAGAGAAAAATGATAAGGTTTAAGGTTTTCGGGTAAAACGTGAAAAAACACTATATAAAAGCAAGGCTACTTCTAAAAAACTTTTTATTATCTAGGTTCAAAATAGAGGTTTTAAATTAAGACTATTGGTATATATATGAACCGTATATGATCAAGGTATATTTATTAAACTGTACGTATACGTATATTATATACGATTCTGTTTACAAAAGGTATAAATTTTCAGCATTTAAAAAATCGGCACGGGATTTATATCTCTAGTTTTTAAACTCGATTACTACATTTTAAATATTTAATGAAATTCTTCTAAAAATCACCGTTTTTCTTCCATATTATCCAATCTAATAATGCTGTTTTTATATTAAATATTTATATATAAAATTATATTTAATTTAAATCAATAATGCTAATAAATGAAATATTGAATATGTATTTTCTACAAAAATCTTGTTTTTTAATATAAATCCCTTACACCCCCCACCCACCCCAAATATTTGCCCAGTAAGAAATTCTTTTGAAAAATCACTGTTTTTCGTTCATAATATACAATGTAATAGCACTGTTTTGTATTAAATATTTATTAATAAATATATATATAATTATATAAAATTTAAATAAACAAACTGTGTTATTGGATTAGATATTACGCAACCAGCAGTTATTCCTGCATATTATTTTGGAAGATAATGATTTTTGGAAAAAAATTCTTACTGGTAAGTCGTGTGGGGTGGGTGGGGGGGTAAGGGTAGGGTTAACGAAAAACGGGTTTTTTGCAAAAAATAATTTCCTGAGAAAAAAATGCTTTTTAAGAAAATTATAGGTGGTAAAAAAATGTTCAGTTTCGTACGTCTCTCACATGACCCTAAAGTTTTTAGAGTAAAATGTGAAAAAATCCTATAGCAAAGCAAGGCTACTTCTAGACAACTTTTCATTATCTAGGTTAAAAAGTTCAGTATTTAAATTGTTATTTTTTTAATTCCAGGCAGAATAAAATTTGCTTTTTAAAATATCTCAACATTCCAGGCAGTAGAATTTCTATTAATTAAATTTGTTCTATTTCCCATCGTAATTGTTGATATGCTAGGCAGTCATTGCGTATTCTTTATTAATTGAGGTAATTATGATCCCTAAATCCTAAGTAATCATCCTTTTTTATGCCAAAGAGTTTAAAAACAAAACAGGGTTATCCACTAATAAGATTTTTTTTACCAGTATAACAGGAAAGAGTTGTCTGAAAAAATGTTTTTGAGAAAATTAAACATAAAGTTTACTTACATTAAACATACATATTCTCCTACATATTGAGAAATTCCTTAATTTATAAGCATTTTATTATTTTTTTGGGACATTTTTTTCAGAAAAAAATGCTATTTTTTTGACTGGAAAGACTCAAAAAAGAAATTCTTTGGAAGCATAAAAAATTACTCCCAAGAGCAAAAATGTATCTAAAAATCTGATTAAAATTAGATTTTTAGAAACACATTTAATGCTAAAATTTAATGAAACTTCAATTTGCAATTCATTAAGGATATTAAATGCCCGTAATAAAACAAGAATGAAACTGTAAGACAAAATAAGTTAAAACATCTTTTTTCCCTTTATATTTGAAACCATTAAGGTACATACATACACACATCGTTTATCCTAACATTTTGACATACAACTGAGTCATCAGTTCCCAACGAACTGGCCCATACGCTTCCACATGAAATATAGTATCGCATTCACAGCTATGAAATACGCGTTCGATATAGAGGTTATTAATTATTATTTTATGACACACATCCATGCATAAAATTAATCGGCGTACTGGGAACACACTATAGGGTGTTAATATTTAATAACCCGTGAATAGTGAATAATAAAGGCAAAAAAAACAACAACTTTTTAAAACTTTATTTCCAAACTTTAAACCCATCAGCGCCATCCGTTTCTAAAGTGCCGCATCCATATAAGATAAACGGTATCTTAGAAACTCTATCAAGAGATATAAGGAGGAAACTTTGCCACTCAGAGTCTCTTAAAGGAGTTTCGGACATTACACTAAAAAAAAGCATTTTAAATACAATATTCTTCTAATATTTACACAAACTAAAAGCCTGAAAATGTGATCCTAAATGCAAAATAATTATATGAGCATAAACTTATAGGCTTAATTATTATACAGGTTTGTATACTATAATATGTGATGTCTTAACAAATCACTCAAATCATGATCAGTCTATACAGCATACAGTATAGATTTCAAATAAAACTACTAAAATGAAACAAGGTTCATGCTAAGCAGGGTGAGCGTTCGACGATAAATAGACTCAAGAAATTATAACTTAAATGGGATGTTGAAGATGACCTCCTGGAGGTCAAAACGTCGATAAAACATTGTCGATGATCGTGTGATGTTGATCTAAATGATTTAGGGAACAAGGCAAAATGATAAGGAATATGCGTGAAATGCTATTTATGAATAAATTAGGTCATATACGGCTCTCGGAAAGTATTCGGCTACAAATGCTTTAATTTTCTCTTGTCTGGATATCGGGGTGTATTTTGGCATCGGGAAGGTGCGTGCGACTGCGTCGGTGAGAGCTTTGATCACCGGTGCAAGATCGGTTTCCTGAAAACAAATAAAAAATTACTAAATATAATAGTCACCCTCCTAAATTAATAAAATATATATATACTCCTATAAAATCGTCTCGTTTCTGAAATATTTCACAATAAAATGACTCGATTACTTGGAAAAATAAACATTTTTCAGATATTCGTACACTTGGCACATATCCAGAATGGCAGGTTTATATTCCAAGGAGTGCTGGATTTAACGCAGAAAATTCGTGATTTAACCGAACGAACGATACATTATATTTGGTATGTAGATATTTATCATTCATAAATAATTATTTAGATAGGAAGCTTTGGCATTTAGATTAATGGAAAACATTGACGAGTCTATTTTCACATATTTAAATTTGTATAGTTGAGCGTAATTGGCATTTTCTTACACAAGCTCTGAGAGTTCTGGATTTTATTGAGTGGCACGTCAGGTGTCAATTTAAATTTCTTAAAATAGAAATCATTTATTTTGAGGTTAACCGAAATTATCATATATATTAAATGTGGTTAATTTTTTTCAAGAAATTTTAATTTATATGCACTTGTAGACGCTGCTAGTGTATTTAAAACTTTAGGTTAAATGCACTCAATTGCCTGGAAAAATTAAAGTATTCGTCCAGGCAGTTGAGTGGCATCTATTACTCTCTTATCTCTCTCTGTCATGTGGCTAAATAGTGATTTAATCATTTAATTCTAATCCAAAGCGTCGCTTTATGAAGGTTAATTTTGACTTTATTGGAGTTTTTACTTCAGAGTTGTTAGGCTTCTTCATGCTTTTCTTAAATTTCTTTATTGTTTGTTTACTGTCTTAATTTTTTCTTCCCTTTTTTTGGCAAACTAAGCATTGATATCGAGCCATACATGCACTCAACTGCACTCAACTGCCTAAAAAAATTAAATTATTCTTCCAGGCAGTTGAATATGAAGCAAACTTTATTTGGCTAACATGGATCGTTCTACAATATTGGTAATAGCTACTGAAGCTCTAAACTCTAGGATTACGAAGTTATTGTCAATTGAATTTTGCTTCAGCTGGACTTTGCTGTGTTAAGTTCAAGGTTTTTGTTTGATAATTTTTGATCTACTAAAAATCGAGATATGAAATAATTTTTTTTTTTACTTAAAGACTTTTGTTCTCAACTGCCTGGAAAAATTTAAATATTTTTTTAGACAGATAAGTGATAGCTACCACTCTCTTTTCTCTATATATCATCTATCCAAGTGGTGATTTTAATAACGATAATTCAAACTCTTAATCCTAATCTATCCAGAAACACCCAAAGCGTCGCTTTGCGAACGTTATTTTCAAATTTATTAGAGTTTTTACTTAAGAGTTGTTAGGCTTCTTCATGCGTTTCTTTAATTTCTTTATTGTTTGTTTACTGTATTAATTTTTTCTTTCCTTTTTTTTGGCAAACTAACAATGGATTTCGAGACATACATGCACTCAATGCACTTAACTGCCTGGAAAAATTAAATTATTCTTCCAGGCAGTTGTGACATAAAGTCAACTTTATTTGGCTAACACTAATTTGTTCTACAATATTGATAATAGCTATTGAAGCTCTAAACTCTAGGATTAAGAAGTTATTGTCAGTTAAATTTTCCTTCAGCTGGACTTTGCTGTGTTTTTGATCTACTAAAAATAGAGATATGAAATATAAAATTTTCTACTTAAAGACTTCTATACTCAACTGCCTGGAAAAATCTAAATATTTTTTTTAGACAGTTAAGTGACAGCTACCACTCTCTTTTTTCTATCTATAATTTATCCAAGTGGTGATTTTAATAACGATAATTCAAACTCTTAATCCTAATCTATCCAGAAATACCCAAAGCGTCGCTTTGCGAACGTTATTTTCAAATTTATTAGAGTTTTTACTTAAGAGTTGTTAGGCTTCTTCATGCGTTTCTTTAATTTCTTTATTGTTTGTTTACTGTATACATTTTTTCTTCTCTTTTTTTGGCACACTAAGTATGGATCTCGAAAAATATATGCACTCAACTGCCTGGAAAAATTAAAAGTATTCCTCCAGGCAGTTGTAATATGAACTAAACTTTATTTGATTACCATCGATATAATATTGGTAATAGCTACTGAACACCATTGCAGATATCTAAACTTATGTATATAATGTCCCTTTCAAAGAAGCCACCGCCCAAGAATTTCCTATATCTTCTATAGAAGTTGATCTACAGTCATGATCATAATGACCAAAGTAAAAGAATACGTGATGATTTTTTTTTAATTTTTTTATTGGGATTGATGGATAAGAAGTTGCTTCACGTCAGCTGAACTTTGCTGCATTAAGCTCGCGGTTTATGGTTGATAACTATTGATATAATAAAAGTGGAAAAGTGAAATAAACTGCTTTTGGCCGAATCTCTTTCTTATTTTGTTTTCCCCTTGGTATGGTTAAATGCACTCAATTGCCTGGAAAAATTTAAATATTTGTCCAGGCACTTGAGTAACAGCTATTAATCTCTATCATTTACCCAAATGGTGATTTTAACAATGGTGATTCGATAGATCCTAATCTATCCAGAAACATACAAAGCGTCGTTTTACGAACCTTTATTTTTGAATTTATACCAGTTCTTACTAAAGAGTTGTTGGGCTTCTTCATGCGTTTCTTTAATTTGATTATTGTTTGTTTACTGTTTTAATTTTTTTTTGGGCAGATTAAATGTGAAACTCGAGAAATATATGCACTCAATGCACTCAAGTGTCTGGAAAAATTAAAATATTTTTTCTCCTTTTTAACTGACTGGAAGAAAAACCATTTTTTTATCACGAATCGTCAACTGTCTGGAAAAAATAAAGCTATGTTTGGAAAAAAGACTCAAGTGCCTTAAACTGATAAACCAAGAGTTTAGTCATCAAGAATAATTAATCAGCAAGAAAAGAGGAGTTACTCGACCAGTGTATCTCAAAATTGAAGAGAGTTTTTTTAAGACAAGTCTCCACTGGATATAAAAAATAAACTCCAGAAAAATTAACTTTATTATAGTTTGTAAGGGATTTCTTCCTCTTTTCAAGAATTTAATTGATTAAGGGGCTTCCTCATTTACAGAAGGACTTAATTTTTTTTAATGATTAACCATAACCTATCACACAATTTGATTGCAGGCTATTATTAAATGAAGTTGAGATCTAAATAGCGAACGAATGCAATTACCTTTGGAGACGTTCTAAAAATATTCGTGAAGTAATGGTTAATCGACACTTGCTATTAATAAAAAAGGTGTCATTGTTTTGTTAGATCTCGTCACTGAAAGGTAAGCTATATAAGCACTATTTAGCATTAAGGGGATATTTTTTATATTATCAAGAAAAGCACACAACTAAAAACCAATGTAATGTGTTTATTGTAAGTACTACTGTGCATGGATTGTGTTTTATAGGAATTAATACTGATTTTTTAGGGACATTGTTACGGTTTTTTTCAGATTTGTTTGTGGATTCACGTAGCATTCATTCAATTTGATTTTTTAGATTTATTTTTCAATGTGAATTTTCAATGTACAAAAAAATATTTACCTAATTATAAAGCCATATAGAAACTATTTAAAACGCCAACATAGATACTCTAAATATACGTGTCCAACCACTCACATAAGGATATAAAAATAAGTAAACGTTAGCCATATCCAATTAAATTATGCACGGCCAAAATTTTATTAGTTTATGATGTAAAAATTTAAAAATTAACCTCTAAACGTCTAACAAGTACCATTTTGGATATACTATTAATCCTTTCACCAAAGCCGATAATTAAAATTAGTCCATTAATAGCGTTATCACACACATCTTTCATCTTCTCTCCTTTCTGGCCTTGATGACTTCGCTCGCCTATCTTTGTCTGACAATAATAATATACAGGTCTGGCAAATTCCTATTTTGCGTGCAAATCATTGGCATGCATATCTCCCACTTGTGATCTGGACTGCGTCTGACTAGAATTAGTTAATAGAGAGAGAAAGTGGAGGGTTATATATATATAATTCCCTTTTCAATTTGAGATTCGTTTCTGCACTCAAACCCGTACTTTGTCTGACGTGTATATCTTCTATTCACTTAAATGCGCTCTTGCAGTATATTGGTTATGCCCCGTTTGACCCACTTACCTGTTTGGACAAATATTTAAATTTTTCCAGGCAGTTGAGTTCATTTAACCATCCCAGAGAGAGAAAAGAGAATAAGAAAACCGGAAGATTTTTTTATTTTTAAGTGAGTCAATCAGGAAAACCTTTAATTTCTGTCAGGAAAAAGTTGAAAATAAACTACAATAGTACTGCAATTCCTTGGACGAAGTTGGAATTAAACTCAAGTGTCCTGAATAAATTGAGAAATTCCTTGAAGAGACAGTAGAAACAAGGTGGATTGCCGACAATTAAAAATTAGGCAGCCTCTTAATAAAGTTAAAAATTTAATAATTTTAAGGACAATCTTGAACACAATGTTCTATCTAATATCTATTATTCAGGCAAACAATAAACCAATATGGGCGTATACAAAGTTCGAAGAGTCTTCCGGTTAATATTTCTTCAAATGCATACTTAGTTTGCCAAAAAAAAATAGTGAAAAAAATTGATACAAGAAACAAACAATAAAGAAATTAAAGAAACGCATGGAGAAGCCTAACAAATCTTAAGTAAAAACTCGAATAAATTCGAAAATAACATTCGTAAAGCAACGCTTCATATGCTTCTGGATAGAAAGATTTTTAATTTTTTCCAGATCAATTGAATGAAGTGGTTATGGCAAACTTTATCAAATGCTTTGTTGTCATTAAAAAAAGAAGTACATCGATTTCGTTAATATCTTGTTCTAATTTACTAAAAATTCAGCGATGAATAATCTTTAGCATATTCCAAGGAGTTCGAATTTTTGAGTTCCTGCCATATTTAATTTTTCAGTCACGTCATGAATCGCCTTTAAATGTTTATAGGCTGACGCAGTGATGATGACTTTAGACGAGGATTAACATTTTATTGTGATGGTCTATGATTAGTGCGAGTGGGATGGAGAATATCAAAAAATAATCTACTCATATAAGTAAAATCTGGACAAGTATTTAAATTTTCCCAGGAAGTTTTAATCATTCCAGAGTGAAAAAATAAAATGGGAGGGCTTGGAAGAATTTTCTATTTCTTCCAAGTTAACACGTTAACGTCAAGAGTATAGAAAAAATAAAAAACTACTGCGACAAACTTGAAATTAATTTCAATTGCCTGGAATAAATTGACAACTTCCTTGAACTGCCTGGAAGTGACAGTAAATAAGGTGAATTATCTGAAAACATAGGCAGCCTGACAATGAAGATCATAAAATGAAAAAACAAGTAATTTTAAGGAATATCTTCAATACAATGGTTTACCCTAATGTTCTATCCAATACCTTTTTTTCAGGCAAACAGTTATACAAAGATATAAGAGTCTTCAAGTTAATATTTCTCCAAATTCATACTTGGTTTGCCAAAAAAAAAAGAGCAGAAAAAATTTAGACAGTAAACAAATAATAAAGAAATTAATGAAACGCATGGAGAAACCTAACAACACTTAACTAAAAACTCGAATAAATTCAAAAATATCGTTCGTAAAGCGATGCTTTGCAAGTTTTTGGATAGATTAGGATTAAATGATCAAAGTCATTATTTAGCCATATGACAGAGAGAAACCACTTAACTGCCTGGATAAATAATTTAATTTTTCCAGGCAGTTGAGTGCATTTAAGCTCTAAGACAAGAGAGTAGAAGAGCCTGGAAGAATTTTTTTATTTCTTCCAGAGAATTGAGTTAAAGAGAGAGAGAGAGATAATTTTTCCAGGCAAGTTTGACATACGCTTGTCGATTCTCCAATTTCCAACTTATGAAATTTTTTATTTCTTCCAGAGAATTGAGTCAATTAGGAAAGTTAACACGTTAACGTCAAGAATAAAGATACAATTACTGCCTGGACAAATTTGGAATTAATTTCAATTGCCTGAAATAAATTGATAACTTCCTTGAACTGCCTGGAAGTGACAGTAAATAAGATGGATTACCTAAAAAAATAGGCAGCCTGACAATGAAAATCATAAAATGAAAAAACAAATAATTTTAAGGAATATCTTCAATACGATGGTTTACCCTAATGTTTTATCCAATACGTTTTTTCAGGCAAATAGTTATGCAAAGATATAAGAGTCTTCAAGTTAATATTTCTCCAAATCCATACTTAGTTTGCGAAAAAAAAAGAGCAGAAAAAACTTATACAGTAAGCAAACAATAAGGAAATTAAAGAAACGCATAGAGAAACCTAACAACCCTTAAGTAAAAACTCGAATAAATTCAAATATATCGTTCGTAAGGCGACGCTTTGTATGTTTTTGGATAGATTCGGATTAAATGATCAAAGCTAATATTTGGCCATATGACAGAGAGATACCACTTAACTGCCTGGATAAATATTTTAATTTTTCCAGGCAGTTGAGTGCATTTAAGCTCTGAGACAAGAGAGTAGAAGAGCCTGGAAGAATTTTTTTATTTCTTCTAGAGAATTGAGTTAAAGAGAGAGAAAAGGACTGCTTCTCGACTGCCTGGACGAATATTTTAATTTTTCCAGGCAGTTTTCACATACGCTAGTCGATTCTCCAATTTATTTTTTTTCTTTGTCTCATCTGTGCCCGAATGGTTTATCTTTGTCTGGTGACTATTTGACTATTTATTGTAATGCCTACTTTTGATGGTCTATTGATCACACTCCAACTACTAAGGTGACATTAAATTTTTATTTAAAAGGTACGTTACGAGCTTGTTAATTTATTTCCAGAAAATATGGTTCTCCAGATCCACCACGACCGTTACGGACACATGTATTACACGTATCCGGAACATACTAAAATACCCTTCGACTATGGCATTAAAGGACCCCAATTATTTTACGAGCCAAACCGCACGAGGTGGATATACCACTGCTATTGGCCTCAGGAAGCGTTAAATTTCGCTACGGTCGAAGATAAAAGACGTCGGATGGCCGTGAGTATTTTATTTATTAACCAAGAAAAAGGTTTTTTGTTACTTAAGTGTTTTCTCTCCTAATACATCTAAGGCTAGAAAATGATTCACATTATGATCATCGTCATGGTCATCTCCTTCTTCTTCTGTAATTAATACATATTCATTTCTGGCTTCATTATCTGATATCAATTCTTATCTGGCTTTAGATCAATGATATTAGAAATGACAATATTATATACCAAATATGCTTAATTCTCTAGAAGAAATGAACAAACTCTTCCACATACTTCTACTCCCTTTTCTCTCGAAAAACGGCGATTTAATCACTTAATCCTAATTTATTCAGAAGCATCGCTTTACGAACGTTATTTTAGAATTTATTCCAGTTTTTACTTAAGAGTTGTTAGGTTTCTCCATGCGTTTCTTTAATTTCTTTATTGTTTGTTTACTGTATAAATTTTTTATGCTCTTTTTTTTGGCGAAACAAGTATGGATTTGGAGAAATATTAACTTGAAGACTCTTATATCTTTGTATGACTGTTTGCCTAAAAAAAAGTTATTGGATAGAACATTAGGGTAAACCATTGTACTGAAGATATTCCTTAAAATTATTTGTTTTTTCATTGTATAATTTTCATTGTCAGGCTGCCTATTTTTTAAGGTAATCCACCTTATTTACTCTCTCTTCCAGGCAGTTCAAGAAAGTTATCAATTTATTCCAGGCAATTGAAGATAATTCCAATTTTGTCCAGGCAGTCGCAGCAATTTTTTATTTTTTCTATACTCTTGACGTTAACGTGTTAACTTTGACTTAATTCTCTGGAAGAAATAAAAAATTTAATAAGTTGGAAATTGGAGAATCGACAAGCGTATGTCAAAACTGCCTGGAAAAATTATAATACTCGTCTAGGCAGTCGAGAAGCAGCCCTTTTCTCTTTTTTTCTCTCTCTCTCTCTTTCATTCAATTCTCTGTAAGAAATAAAAAAAATTCTTCCAGGCTCTTCTACTCTCTTTTCTCAGAGGTTGAATGCACTCAACTGCCGGGAAAAAATCAAAATATTTATCCAGGTAGTTGAGTGGTGTCTCTCTGTCATATGGCCAAATAATGACTTTGATCATTTAATCCTAACCTATCCAAAAACATACAAAGCGTCGCTTTACGAACGTCATTTTAGAATATATTCGAGTTTTTACTTAAGAGTTGTTAGGTTTCTCCATGCGTTTCTTTAATTTCTTTATTGTTTGTTTACTGTATACATTTTTGCTGTTCTTTTTTTTTAACAAACTAAATATGGATTTGGAGAAATATTAACTTGAAGAGTCTTATATCTTTGTATAACTGTTTGCCTGAAAAAAAGGCATTTGATAGAACATTAGGGTAAACCATTGTACTGAAGATGATCCTTAAAATTATTTGTTTTTTCATTTTATGAATTTCATTGTCAGGCTGCCTATTTTTTAAAGTAATCAACCTTATTTACTGTCTCTTTCAAGCAGTTCAAGGAAGTTGTCAATTTATTCCAGGCAATTGAAATTAAGAAAAAGTAAAAAGTTCTTCCAGGCCCTCCTATTTAATTTTCTCGCTCTGGAATGGTAAAAACTTCCTGGAAAAATTTAAATATTTGTACAGATTTTACTTATATGAGTAGATTATTTTTAGATATTCTCCATCCCACTCGCGCTAATCATAGACCATCACAATAAAATGTTAATCCTCGTCTAAAGTGATCATCACTACGTCAGCCTATAAACAATTAAAGGCGGTTCATGATGTGACTGAAAAATGAAATATGGCGGAAACTCAAAAATTCGAATCTACTTTGAACTCATTTTTAACATAATTCTTCATCTCACTCGCACTAATCAAAGTCGAAATGCAGAAATGATTAAACTAATCACAAAAAATTAAATAGGCATATTCATGGTAAAATTTGACACAATACACAACACAAGAAATTTTAATCGCTTAAATAGACTTTTATTACATTAAGGCAATAGAATATAATGACCATAGAACAATCAGTAATGAGTCACGCTCTCAAAATATTCACAAAGATTCCCAAAATTCATTACTAAATTTTTAGGAAATTCGAATAAGATATTAACGAGACCGATGTATTCCTGTTTTCTTGACTACAACAAAGCATTTTATAAAGTTCTCCATAACTTCTTTATTCAATTGATCTGGAAGGAATAAAAAAAATACTTTCAGGCTCTCCTATTCTATTTTCTCTCTCTGCCATGTAGCCAAAAATGGCGACTTAATCTATCCAGTATATAATCTATCCAGAAGCATATGAAGCGTCGCTTTACGAACGTTATTTTCGAATTTATTCGAGTTTTTACTTAACAGTTGTTAGGCTTCTTCATGCGTTTCTTTAACTTATTTATTGTTTGCTTACTGTATTAATTTTTTCTGCCCTTTTTTTTGGCAAAATATGCATGCATCTTGAGAAATGTTAACCAGCAGATGCTTAGATCGTTGCTTAGGTCAATCAGTAAGAAAACTCGACTTGACTAGTTCATTTTAAAACTTCAGAAGGTTTTATCAAGATCAGATGTTCGTCAGGGTTTTCTTTCTCTCTTTTTTTTTGTAGATGATACATATTTACTTCTGGCATAGTTCTTTATCACTTGTCATATGTCATTTTTAACATGATTCCTCATCTCACTCGCACTAGTCGAAGTCGAAATGCAGAAATAATTAGGCTAACCAGAAAAGATGAAATAGGCATATTCATGGAACTATTTGACAAAATACAGAACACAAAAATAATTGCTTAAGTAGACCTTTATTACATTAAGGCAAAAAAATATAACGACCATAGAACTATCAGTAATGAGTCACGCTCTCAAAATATTCCCAAAATTCATTACTGAATTTTTAAGAAATTCGAATAAGATATTAACGAAACCGATGTATTTCTGTTTTCTTAACTACAACAAAGCATTTTATAAAGTTCGCCATAACTACTTTATTCAATTGAACTGGAAGGAATAAAAAAATTCTTCCAGGCTCTCCTATTCTATTTTCTCTTTCTGCCATGTAGCCAAAAGTGGCGATTTAATCTATCCAGTATATAATCTATCCAGCAGCATATGAAGCGTCGATTTACGAACGTTATTTTCGAATTTATTCGAGTTTTTACTTAACAGTTGTTAGGCTTCTTCATGCGTTTCTTTAATTTCTTTATTGTTTGTTTGCTGTATCAATTTTTTCTGCCCTTTTTTTTGGCAAAATATGCATGCATCTCGAGAAATGTTAACCAGCAGTTGCTTAGACTCTTGCATAGGTCAGTCAGCAAGAAAACTCGACTTGAATAGGTAAGTAGGTTTTATCAAGGTCAGATGTTCGTCAGGGGTTTCTTTCTCTCTTTTTTTTGTAGCTGATACATATTTACTTCTGGCATAGTTCTTCATCACTTGTCATATGTCATTTTTAACATAATTCTTCATCTCACTCACACTAATCGAAGTCGAAATCAAAAATGATTAGGCTAATTAGAAAAGATGAAATAGGCATTACCACCTTATTCAATTGATCTGGAAAAAATAAAAAAAAATTTTCCAGGCTCTCCTATTCTATTTTCTCTCTCTGCTAGGTAGTCAAAAATGGCGATTTCCTCCTAATCTATTCAGAAGCATATGAAGTGTCGCTTTACGAAAGTTATTTTCGAATTTATTCGAGTTTTTACTTAAGAGTTGTTAGGCCTCTCTATGCGTTTCTTTAATTTCTTTATTATTTGTTTACTGTATCAATTTTTTCTGCCCTTTTTTTGTTGTTAACCGGCAGATTTCAAAACAAAATCTTTCTCTTTTCACGAATTTAAGTTTTAACTTTTTTGCTGATACATATTTACTTCTGGTAAAGTCTACGCTATTTGAAATTATTAATTTTCCTTACTTATGGCCTCATCATATTATTAAAAAAATATGTACACTTAGCATCAAATTAATAAGTTAAATATAATGGTATTATGGAATAAACTTCGTTATGTTCATAGGCCTTTTATTAATAAAAACCTTTAATTAATATTATTATTATTAAATATTTTTTTTTTATTAAAGCTTCGCAACCGAATGAGAGATGCCACATTCATCAGAAGCAAAAATTACTAGAACCAGCACTTACCACCGGACCACAGCCGAAGATCGAAAGCATTTTTTATTTTACATAAATTATTTATGATTAATTAAAATAAATGTATGTTTTTAAATGGATCAAGTTATTTAGGGTTTTTTAAAAACCTATTCATTAACGCAAAAACAACTTTTAAGCCTATTAAGCACTTGCAAGGGTTCGAAAAAAATACTTCCCTTACTGCAGATCTGCACCACATTAAATCCTTAAAAAAATCAACCCTTTTGCCCTACTGGTTCTTGAGACAATCGCGTTTTGATGTTCCCTCTCTTTAACAGCATGTAACTTAGGGTATAATGAAAAAATCACTAAAATTCAACAAAAAACCATGTATGCAACATGTCCAGGTTCTACTAGCAATATATTCCCTAAGTTATTAATGTATTTCTCAAAAGAGCTAAACTTACCGGAATCTTCGAATACTTCTCCAAACTCCTCACGGCAGTCTCAAAATACTTCTCGCCATACTCCAGCCTCTGTTCGGTACACATTTGCTTCCACATCTCCTTGGCTTGAGAGAAAATCAGCTCGTCAGATACCCAAGTGTTTCCACTGGTCATTTCTCCAGGAGCTACCACCACAACGTCCACACCTCGAGATCTACAGTTTAAGTTTACATGACGTCATCAGTTACTGTGCATCAAATGGTGTACCTTAGTTCTTTCCTTAGACATTCGGCTTCACCCTCGACTGCAGCCAATAGAGCGCAATGGATTCCTCTGACTGGATCAGCCACCCTACATAGTCCGGACGTAACGTAGATGATTCGACCTCTGGCCCTTCTGACTAACGGTAGCATTATTTGGGTTACTCTAGTGGGTCCTAAGAAGTTGATTTCTGTTGCTTTTCTAATTACCTAGAAGAATATTTTGTACTGAGAACGAAAGTTGAGTAGCGGATCATCCTGATAGGAATAACTTTAAGAGTATCGGTTTTTACTAGGAACTGGTTTCATTGGTTCAATTTAATGGATTCAAAGGCCTTGAAGAGATCTTAAGATTCCATAAGAACTTGAGGAATGCTAGACAACACTTGAAATTGGGAAATCTTGATGTGCCTGGACGGGATACTAAGATAGAAAATGGGACTTCTATGGTGTGAGGTGAAGGAAGATATAGTTAAAAATTTGTCTGAAAATTACAGAAATCCACTACAAAGTGTTTCGAAAAAACGAATGATGACCTCTACAAAACTACTCTCTCTGGAACTTGCCCTTGAGGATCATATTCAAGGTGATTTAAAAGTCAATGAAACCTCTCCTCCTCTATTTCGGACATAGCAAAGACTTTCACGGTCAAATGCTTAAGCAACTTCCTCCATCAATTTACAACTTAATTCTCCACTTCTAGGTATTCTTCGAATATTCTCACTGGATTCTGCACTTGAGCGAATTTTTTGGATATTGAGGATTTTAGGAACTTAGTCCAGGAATTCTAATTTTTAACTTCCTAATGTCGAATTTTTTGGAACGCAATAACTTAAAGATAACATCTTTAAACGACTTCAAATTTTCAGGACTATAACTTTAATGTAGGATTGAGAGCTGTATAGTTTTTCGAACAGATTCGCTAAACGGAGAGGGTTGGTATTATAAGTCAGCAAAATTACTCTACGAAACCTGAAAGTTTTGGTTTTTTATATTAGTAATCAATGAGGTTTTTGAACATTTACAAAGCGTATTCTTCTAAATATAATAATCTTGTTTTCATGAAAGTCTCTCCAATAATTTTTGAGATATAGGATTCCAAAGTCATCACCTTGAAAGTCAAACCCAATTTTTGGACACAACTGGACAAAAAGCTCAATATCTCCAAAACTATAGCTGAGATAGGTTTAGATCCAAAGCAACATTATCAAGAACATTCTTCCAAGCATTATGCTCCTAATTTTAGGAAAATGCTTCTAATAGTTTTTATGATATTGGATTTCAAAGTGAGTGATCACCTTGAAAGCCAAACTCAATTTTTGGAAACCACTGGACAAAAAGCTCAATATCTCCAAAACTATAGCTCAGACCGATTTAGACCTAAAACAACATTTGTAAAGAATATTCTCCTAAATAAAATACTTTTGGCTTTATGAGAATTGTTCTAATAATTTTTGAATTATTGTATTTCAAAGTGAGTGATCACCTTGAAAGTCAAACCCAATTTTTGGAAATCACTGGACAAAAAGCTCAATATCTCCAAAACTATTACTGAGATAGATTTAGATCCAAAGCAACATTTTTCAAGAACATTCTCCCAAATATTATGCTCATGATTTTAGGAAAATGCTTCTAATAGTTTCTATGATACTGGATTTCAAAGTGACTGATCACCTTGAAAGTCAAACCTAATTTTTGGACATAACTGAACAAAAAGCTCAATATCTCTTAAACTATTACTGAGATAGATTTAGATCCAAAGCAACATTTTTTAAGAACATTCTTCCAAGCATTATGCTCCTAATTTCAAGAAATCGCTTCTGATAGTTTTTGAGATATTGGATTTCAAAGTGAGTGATCCCCTTGAAAGTCAAATCCAATTTTTGGACACAACTGGACAAAAAGCGCAATATCTCCAAAACTATAACTCAGACCGATTTAGACCTAAAGCAACATTTATAAAGAATATTCTTCTAAATAAAATACTCTTGGTTTCATGAGAATTCTTCTAATAATTTTTGAATTATTGGATTTCAAAGTGAGTGATCACCTTGAAAGGTCAAACTCAATTTTTGGACACAACTGGATAAAAACGCAATATCTCCAAAACTATAGCTCAGACCGATTTAGACCTAAAACAATAGGTGTAAAGAATATTCTTCTAAATAAAATACTTTTGGTTTTATGAGAATTCTTCTAATAATTTTTGAATTATTGGATTCCAAAGTGAGTGATCACCTTAAAACTCAAACCCAATATTCGGACACAACTGGACAAAAACCTGAATATCTCCAAAACTATAGCTGAGATAAATAACTGAACATCCCTATTCTGAATCATAAACCCTTTTTTTGAACTCTTCTTGAGTCTCTGGAAGACAAGAATCTGCATAACGATCAAAACATGAGCCATAATGTCAAACACTTGGAACGCAATAACTCAAATTAAAAACCTTCAAATCAGTTGAAATTTTCAGGACTAAAAGTTCTATAGAGGCTTAAGAGCTGTATAGTCTTTGGATAAGATCAGTGTACCAGGAGGGTTTTTACGAGCGAACAAAGTCCTGAAAATTTCGTTCTAGTGAGAAGAAGTTTTATATTAGAGACTCAGTGAACAAAAAAATGAGATGTTACATTTAGAGGGAAGTTTTAATTCTAAAGTGGAAAATTGACAACTACAGAGTCTAGATACTGGAAAAGTATTCATATGGATGGACTCTTTCTTGTATACATTTTCTTACGCAAACGTTCTATGGCATTTCACTTGTAAAGGGACCAGAAGGAATATACTTTCCTAATGCGATATACGGGTCTTTTGGGATTAAATTAAGCATAAGCCGTTTAATCCGAAGAGAATTATGTACGAGTGGGTTATTTACTAACATTCCTTCTCCTTAAGGAATTAAGTTAAGGTTGGACAGACCAGCTTTTAGCAAAAATAAATTTATTATTTTAATTGTGAAAAGTCGTTTTATGGCAAGAGGGAACAACCAACCCTGAAGAGCTAATAAAGAGGTCAAAAAAGGCTAATGAAGTCATTATTCTTCTATGGAATCAGTTGTCATTATTCCTTTAGAACTATCCAGTTATTAATCAATAGTCAAAGCTGTTTGGATACGTATGGATTTAATTTAAACATGGGTGGAAGAAGTAAAAAGTGACGTCAAATACTTGGAAAAAGCTGGAAAATCTAGATTAACTAATAAGGGATTGGTTGAGTAAAGTAACGCCAATTATTTGAGGTGTATAGGGAATAAATATAGTCCAAGAACATCAGTCTTTTTTGCAGATGATTGACGTTCTGCCATTCAATTCGGCACCGGTGTAATTATGAATTTTTATTTACACGTATATAGTTTAAGATTAAGCTAAAAATTAAATAATTTACCTAATTATAATTATTTAAGGTAATTAAGAACAAAATCATCAAAATATTGGACTCACATAATCGACTTTTTAAATGGATCAATTAAAAGCATCGAGTTCAATGGCAGAATGTCTGAATATTAAATTATTAAGTATTTGGTGCCAATTTTGTAATAATAAAGATTTAAGAAAAGTATGCACTTGACATTCCGCCAATGAATTCGGCACCCATCTGTTGTGGCTAAACTGATGGTATGACCCAATGGTGAAACGAAAATTTAATTTTATTGTGTACAGTTCTTAAGACTTTCTTAAGGCTTTTGACGCTATCAAAGATTTTTTGAATCCATGGATAAATTACTTTATAGCTCCATAACGGCCGTATCTACGGGGAAGCTTCTACTAAGGACCTTTTTGGTATAGAAACTCGTTGACTTAAAAATCATTAAACTCGTTACATGGGTCTTAAAAATATTGAGATTTATGTAAGGCCTTTGACAGTGTCAAGATTTATTCTTAGAACATTGAAAGACCTTTCTAAGAATTGTTTCATATCACAGCATATTGAGCATGCTCGAAAAATAAATTATATTGTTTAATGATGTTTTATTTGTTATTAAAAAATCTATATCAAGTCCCAACAACATTTCCAAACCCAAATAATTCACTTGTGTGTCCAACTCAGTGGCAGAATGTTTAAATATTGAATTAGCAACTGGTGCCTATTAAATATACTGATGACCTTTAAAAATAAGAAAACTAGAGACTTAAAAATTAAAAACAGATTTTTGTAGTAAAATTATTGGATATATAAATCAGCGTTCTTTTTAAAGGTCTTTAAAAGTGAAGAAATTCATCTTGGGATTGGATAATTACAAAGAAAATATACCCGACATTCTGCCATTGGATTCGGCACCGACGTAAATATGACCGACGATAAAACCAATGGAAAACCACTAAAAATTTATTTTTTTTGCAAGTAGCAAAGACTCTAATTAATTTAAAAATATTTAGTATTAAATTATCCAATTAACAATATAGGAGAATTAATGCTTTTTTTTCAATTATTTATAGGTCCGATGAGGGCTTTAAAATTATTTTATTCCTTACAGGTACCCCTGAAATAAAAGTTCTAAATACTTGACTTTCAGTGAATGGATTTTTGTCATTTCTTTAAGAAATACTAAGATAATCTTTAGACTAGTCCATAAATTTATAATTTTTAAATTTTGACTATTAGAACTTAAGATATTCACTTCTCAATAAGAGACAAATTATTTTGTTTCTTACAGGCACTACTGGAATAAGAATTCCATTATCTTGACATATTACTAAGTGATTTATTTAAAAAAGACTACGAAAGTCTCTAGATTAGTACATAAATCAATCATTATTAAATTTTGACTAATATAATACAAAATATTCACTAGTCAATGAAAGGAAAATTATTTTATTCCTTACAGGTACTCTTGGAATAAAAGTTGCAATTATTTGACCTTTAGTCAATGGATTTTTGTCATTTCTTTAAGAAAGACGGAACATGTCAATATTTGATTAAGTTTTATTAAATTTACTGTGATATTATGAATTTTGTGGTTAATATTACAACTTAAACAATCAGAACCTTGTGAACTAGGGATGATTTTTTAAACTTTAACACGTTATGATATGCAAATGTTTGATGTGTTCAAATTCCAAGCCTAAATCACGCACTTACCATTCTGCTATTGATTTCGGCACCCACATAAATATGACTGACGATAAAACCAGTGAAAAACCATTAAAAATTTTTTTTTGCAAGTACCAAAGACTTTAATTAATTTAAAAATATTTAGTATTAAATTAATTAATTAACAATATAGGAGAATTCAGGCTTTTTTTTCAATTATTTATAGGTCTGATGAGGCCTTTAAAATTATTTTATTCCATACAGGTACCCCTGAAATAAAAGTTCCAATTACTTGAATTTTAGTGAATGGATTTTTGTCATTTCTCTAAGAAATACTAAGATCATCTTTAGACTAGTTCATAAATTTATAATTTTTAAATTTTGACTATTAGAACTTAAGATATTCACTTCTCAATAAGGGACAAATTATTTTGTTTCTTACAGGCACTACTGGAATAAGAATTCCATTATCTTAACATATTACTCAGTGATTTATTTAAAAAAGACTACGAAAGTCTTTAGATTATTAAATTTTGACTAATATAATACAAAATATTCACTAGTCAATAAAAGGAAAATTATTTTATTCCTTACAGGTACTCTTGGAATAAAAGTTGCAATTACTAGACCTTTAGTGAATGGATTTTTGTCATCTCTTTAAGAAAGACGGAACATGTCAATATTTGATTAAGTTTTATTAAATTTACTGTGATATTATGAATTTTGTGGTTAATGTTACAACTTAAACAATCAGTACCTTGTGAACTAGGGATGATTTTTTAAACTTTCACAAGTTATAATACGCAAATGTTTGATGTGTTCAAATCCCAATCCTTTGCCATTCTGCCATTGATTTCGGCACCCACGTAAACATGATTGGAAAACCTTGAATCGCATAAAATCGAATTCGTCTCCCTTACCTGGGGTGGAATCCATTCAACTTCACCCAAAGCCACCCAGGAGGCGGCATTAACGACCGCCCAAAGTCCATGGGCGCCATCTGGTAGATTCTCGACGACGCTCAAGGAGGCGGCCAATATTTGCGTTTCATTGGTGACATCTAGTTGTAAAACCCGCAACCTGGCCGAGCAGATTTCCCGTAATTCTTCGGCCAGCGGACTCTCCTCTGCGTTCTGGAAACCTGCGAATACCGTGAATCCTTGCTCGTCCAGGTGACGTGCGAGGGCGCTCCCGATACGGGAATCACATCCCGTTATCAAAACCGCTTTACCCGCCGCCGTTATCTGAAACATAGAACCGGGATGTAAGATGTGATCCGTGCAGTTTGTCTGAGAACGCTTTCTCAAGGTTACTTTGGCATCGATTGCTTGGGGTTTTTTTTTTGAAGGTGATTTGTGGAAAAAGAATCAAGAACCTGGAGACGAGGTTTTCTTGAAATACCTCTTTTAATTGAGAGAGAGAGAGAAAAGTGTAAGAAACAGAGACAATAAAATAGCAGTAACCATGAGCTTACTTTTAAAATAAATTGTAATGGAAGATTCCTTCTTATAAACTCAGGGATGGAAGAGGAATTTATTTTTAGATAGCAAATAGGATTTTATTAATAATGGTTAGAGAGGCTAATTTATATAGTATAAATATGATTTAACTACATTGTAACTAGGGCTAGGTATATACTAGATCGTTAAATATTTTATAGTCGCAGTAAGAGCCGCCATGTCAACCTCCCAATTTAATATTTAATAAAAAAAAATTCTAGTTTTTATCATACACTAAAGGAAAAAAATATATGGGAGTGTAGGGAATAAGGAATAAGGAAAATTTGAGGTAGGGCAATTCAAATTAATAATTCAGTGGCTATTTTTTAAATTTACGTCGTTCTTTTTGGGGATTTTGTGTAATAAATTAGCGTGAAAATTGACACGTAGCCCCCGGACTAAATAGTCAACAAATCTGTATTTTTAATCCCTCTCTCTCTCGCGCTGACGTGATTTTATATTTTCCATAAAATGAACATAATGTCCGGTAAGGATATTTACAAATGGATTATTAAATTTCTCGAAGTTTTTAAAACACTTGGGAATAAGAGACCAATTAATGTATTTCTTACAGGAACTCCTTGAATAAGAGTTGCATTATGGATTTATTCAAAGAAGACTACCAAAGTTTATTTCTTTAAAAAGGACTAAAAGAGTCTTCAGATTAGTCCGTAAATCAGTAATTTCATTTACATTCACTTAGGTATCAATCAGATAATCCTGGAATAAGATTCTTATTATCTTGACTTTTAGTGCATAGATGTTAGTAATTTCTTCAAAAAATACTAAAAGAGTCTTCAGACTAGGCCATAAATTAATAATTACTAAAGTTTCAGTATTAGAACTGAAGATATTCACCTGTAAGGAACAAAATAATTTGTTTCTTACAGGCACTACTGGACTAAGAATTCCATTATCTTGACTTGTAGTGCATGGATTTTAGTGATTTATTTAAAAAAGACTACAAATATCTCTAGATTAGTGCGTAAATTAATCAATATTAAATTTTGACTAATATAATCCAAGATATTCACTAGTCAATAATAGGAAAATTATTTTATTCCTTACAGGTACTCTTGGAATAAAAGTTCCAATTACTTGACTTTTAGTCAATGGATTTTTGTCATTTCTTTAAGATATACTAAGAGAGTCCTTGGACTAATCCAAAATTTATAATTTTAAAATTTTGACTATTAGAACTTAAGATATTCATTTCTCAATAAGGGACAAATTATTTTGTTTCTTACAGGCACTACTGGAATAAGAATTCCATTATCTTGAGTTGTAGTGCATATATTTTAGTGATTTATTTAAAAAAGACTACGAATATCTCTAGATTAGTGCGTAAAACAACCATTATTAAATTTTGACTAATATAATCCAAGATATTCACTAGTCAATAAACGGAAAATTATTTTATTCCTTACAGGTACTCTTGGAATAAAAGTTCCAATTACTTGACTTTTAGTCAATGGATTTTTGTCATTTTTTTAAGATATACTAAGAGAGTCCTTGGACTAATCCAAAATTTATAATTTTTAAATTTTGACTATTAGAACTTAAGATATTCACTTCTCAATAATTATTTTATTTCTTACAGGCACTACTGGAAAAAGAATTCCATTATCTTGACTTGTAGTGCATGGATTTTAGTGATTTATTTTAAAAATACTACGAATATCTCTAGATTAGTGCGTAAATCAATCATTATTAAATTTTGACTAATATAATCCAAGATATTCACTAGTCAATAATAGAAAAATTATTTTATTCTTTACAGGTACTCTTGGAATAAAAGTTCCAATTACTTGATTTTTAGTTAATGGATTTTTTGTCATTTCTCTAAGAAACACTAAGAGAGTCCTTAGACTAATTCAAAATTTATAATTTCTACATTTTGACTATTAGAACTTAAGATATTCATTTCTCAATAAGGGACGAATTATTTTGTTTCTTACAAGCACTACTGGAATAAGAATTACATTATCTTGACTTGTAGTGCATGGATTTTAGTGATTTAGTTAAAGAAGTCTACGAAAGTCTTTAAATTAGTCCATAAATCAATTATTATTAAATTTTGATTAATATAATCCATGATATTCACTAGTCAATAAAAGGAAACTTATTTTATTCCTTACAGGTACTCTTTGACTAAAAGTTCCATTTACTTGACTTTTAGTGAATGGATTTTTGTCATTTCTAAAAGAAAGACTAAGAGAGTCTTTAGACTAGTCCATAAGCTTATAATTTCTACATTTTGACTATTAGAACTTAAGATATTCATTTCTTAATAAAGGACAAATTATTTTGTTTCTTACAGGCATTGCTGGAAAAAGAATTCCATTATCTTGACTTGTAGTGCATGGATTTTAGTGATTTATTTAAAAAATACTACGAATATCTCTAGATTAGTGCGTAAATCAATCATTATTAAATTTTGACTAATATAATCCAAGATATTCATTAGTCAATAATAGGAAAATTATTTTATTCCTTACAGGTACTCTTGGAATAAAAGTTCCAATTACTTGACTTTTAGTCAATGGATTTTTGTAATTTTTTTAAGAAAAACTAAGAGAGTCTTTAGACTAGTCCATAATTCAATAATTTCTAAATTTTCACTACTGGAACCCAAGATATTTACTTGCTAATAAGAGACAAAGCCTTTGATTTCTTACAGGCATTCTGTAATAAGAATTTCATTATCTTCACTTTTAGTGCAAGAATTTCATTCATTTCTTCAAAGAAGCGTCTAATTTCCCTTAATAATGTCTGACAGCTCTTTGCAATATTTGTAATGCCAAAAAGTCCTCTAAAGGAATTATGGAACAGGATGTAATTCCTATAGTCTCTTTTGAGTTCCACACATCTTTATGGAATTAACTTGACCTACTATGAAATATTTACAGTGAGATCATTGCTTAAGGCGACCATGTTCATTTAAAATAAGCGAGCTGTCGTCAGCAGATCGGCAAACAAAGTGAAGCTATTCCAATTTTCTTCCACCTTGACAAATGATTGAAGAATTAGGTATTCCCATAGGATAGTTCCTAAGGACAAACAATAAAACTCGTTTTCTGCAAATGCAAATAATAAAGATTTTCTTATTAAATCGACTCTTTTCAAGCTCAAATCATACGTTTGAGATTCTGCAATTGAATTCGGCACCCATTTAAATACGGTTTAAATTATGTACTTGTATTTTATTTAAGATAATGTAAAAAAATAATAATTCATTATCGTTCAAAATTCAAGATCAATCTTAGTACTCATAGAATCGACTTTCCAAATAGATAAATCATTTGATGACTATTTTGTGATGACAAAAATGTAGGAAAAATCATACACTTGACATTCTTCATCCAAATGTTCCATGTTTCCATCATAAAGGACCCAGGACGTCTATCTTCTGCTCATAAGGTACAAGTTAAGGATGGTAATGATTTATGGTGTCAAATGCTATTGACAAGTCAAATATCAGCTTTGCTTTATCAATACAGTTTACAATATGGTTTATGGTATTTTGTAATCAGCAAGGATTATAAATATAAATGTATATGTTGACATACATAATTTCCTAAACGACTGGACTCAGATCAAAGGAATGAGGTTTATGTGACGGTAAAATATGACAGAAAAATGGAAATAATAAGTGAAATATTCAGGTCTCTCCTATTTATTTTATACATCTATAGAAAAGCGTAATCGAGGTATGTAACAGTATAATGAAAACAGAATGGACCTATTCTGAGCTTACCATTTTAGCAATCCATACTATTCCCGCCTCATATAACCCACCTACATGGGTGCTAAGAGTTAAGGGAGTTAAATACGAGTTAACGAGACAGCAATTGTTTAAGATACGCTGTATATAAATAAAGTCTTCTTTTCCAAAGTCTCCAGGCTCCTGTGCAGGTGAGGAAACTCATCAGTTTTCACATAAAACTAAAATTATTAAAATCGTTGCATGAGTTTTTAAAATATTTAGATCATTCTTGTAATGCCTTTGACGGTATCAGTGCATTGAAAAACTACTCATTAGCTTTAAAACGGTTGAATTTACAAAGAAACTTGTGAAAACCTTTTTGGTAAAGAAATTAACTAGTTTTCGTATGCAACTAAAATTATTAAGATCGATCCATGAGTTACCAAAATGTTTTGATTTTTGTACAGTCTTTGATAGTGTCCAGCTTTTTTTTAGAGCATTAAAAACTACTCTATAATGGCAGACCTTTTGTTCATTCTTTTCATCTATAAATCAGATGAGAATAATTAGGTAAGAAAATTAACATTCTAATAAATGGACGTTTTGGATTACACTTTAATTCAGTAAAAACCTCAACAGATTGACAAAAAAAAAACATTTTGTCAATTAAATTATAAAATTGAGCAGTCTGAGGTATTTGTAGCGCCTTGACATTCTGTCATCGAGTTCGGCACCCGGAAAAACGTTAAGTAATTCATATACAAATTAATATGGGTAAATATATATGTATTTTCTACACCTATCATGTCCTATTGTTAAATTCACAAGAGTGTCTCCCATAATTAAATTATTATTAATTTAAAACTGAAACGTGTGTACATATATCAGGATTAATAAAGTGACATAGAAAAATGCAAATTTAACATGAAACCAAAATAACCCTCCTCGAACGTATATTGTATATGTATTTTGGCACGCGATTATAATTTTCAGTTGAAAAAAAAAACATTAAATTTATTTTTATTTCGTAATATATTAAAAACGAGAAAAAAAAACATGAATTTGTCAGTGAAATTACGAGATTGTCGAGTATTTTTGGATTTTGTTCGTTAGCTCGAAATCACCTTCAAATACTATCAAATGCTTTGGTGTTACTTATTTGAACGTCTCCAGCTAATTTAATTTAATTTCTCTAAGCTCTACCTTTTGGAATGGTAAATTATGTGAAAAGCTTCAGTAAAGGCACTCACAAAATATCCAGCTTTAAGTCCAGAAACTGTGGTGTTTTTTGTAAGCTGTTTGGTTGATAGTTGCTTCCAATGATCTTCTAATGATCAAATTGAATTCTTGTCTTGTTTTTTTATATCGAATAAAAACTAAAATTTTTTAATTTTTGCACTTTATACTCCTTACTTAAAATGAGAAAACAACTTAAAACAAAACCTCAAATTTTATCCCTGTTTTGGAATTTATAAGGGAAACATTTTTTTTAACTATTGAAATTATTTGCGAGGCCTTACAAAAGGATTTTATCAATATCTCTTATTCTAAGGACAAGAATTTGAGGTCTATTTAAGATAAAAGTAATCACAAGTAAGAATGTAAATTTATTCTGGAATTCTTGTACATTACACACTCTGGACACTGTTGCATTAAAGCTCATCAATAGATAGTATTTAAAGCATTTTGCACGTCATTTTGTCCCTTCAGGGCCTTATAATTCTTCTACGTTCTTCATTAATCATTTTAGTCTTGCATAAGAGCAGGAAGGATAATAATGAACAAAATAGATCCAACTTGCATTTCCTTCACACACCCTTGTACTGCTGTACGTATATTATTCTAATACATAATAACTCCCAAGTAACGCAATTAACGTCTCAGTATCAAATGTCTTAAAGCATGATGTTGATGTGATATCACGGCGTTATTTCAACTGCCTAAAATTAAAAAAAAAATTTTATTCCAGGCATTTGAAATAATGGTTATATAAAGATAATTACGCCAAATACCTGAAATTAAAAAAAATACTTATAATTCCAGGTAAGTACTTGAAAAACGTAGGTCTAGCTACTTAGAATTCCAATAATTTTTGTTTATTTCAGGCAGTTGAGACGACGTCACAGATTAACCTCAAGTGCCTAGAATGAAAAAAATTTTTTTTTTGAATGAAATTTCAATGAAATTTTAATTCGAGGCAGATTTGTTACCTCATCTTAACGCCTGAATGGAAAAGAAAAATTTTGGACGTCACGGAATTACTTCAAGGGCCTAAACTACTTGTCTCAATTGCCTGAAATTGAAAAAAAAAATTTGTTTTTATTCCAGGCATTTAAGCTCATGGTTATGTTAAGATAATTACGTCAAATGCCTGAAATTAAAAAAAATAATTATAATTCTAGGTAGGTACTTGAAAAAAACGTAGACCTAGCTACTTAGAATTCCAATAATTTTTGTTTATTTCAGGCAGTTAAGATGACGTCACAGATTAACCTCAAGTACCTGGAATAAAAAAAATATTTTTTATATAGAATTTCGGGTAGTTAATTGATTTTTCTTTATTCCAGGCACTCGAGGCAAATTTGTTACCTCATCCTAATTGCTTGAATGGAAAAGACAAATTTTAGACGTCCTGGAATTACTTCAAGTGTCTAAAAAAACTTGTCTCAACTGCCTGAAGTTCAAAAAAAAAATAAGTTTTTATTCCAGGCATTTAAGATGATGGTTATATCAAGATGAATACGTCAAAAGGGACTTTAATTAACAACAAAGTTTTAGATCCTTTTTAAATTATTCCAGGCAATCGACGTTAATTTTCTATTAGAAAAACTCATCAAAAGTTTATTTTTGAGTGCCTGGGATTTATACAACATTGATTATATTCCAAGAAAATCAATTTATAACAATCAAGATCATTATTCCAGGTAGTTGGGATCATTTTCCAATTAACAAAATCATTTAAAATTAACTTCAATGGCCTAAAATTTAATTAAAATTGACTCAAACGGTATTCCAAATAAATGAATTTTGTTTTATAAATTTTAGACTATTTCGGACTTTCCTATTAAAATACGACTGGAAACTGACTTTCAACTACCTGTAATAAATTTTAAGAAAAAACCTCAACTGCCTGAGAAATTAAAAAATCATTAAAGAGGTCAATTTTCCATTAAAAAAATCATCGAAAATGAACTTTAACAGCCTAAAATTTGAATTAAATTGATTGAAACTGTATACCAGGTAAATGGTTTTTGTTTCAAATTTTAGGCTATTTTGGTTAAATTTTAGCTATCCAGGCAACTCAGTTAAATTTTCTATTAAATTATGACTGGAAACTGAGTTTCGACTATTAAAAATGAATAAAAAAAATTAATTCCAACAAATTTCTCAGTTATTCCAGACAGTTAAGGTCAATTTCCTATAGAGAAAATCATCGGAAATAAACTTGAAATTAAGACAAACATTATTTTCGAGTGCCTGAAATTCATTCAAAGTGGAATTTAACTTCAAGAAAATTAAATATTTTTTTCAAAGTAATTTTAGGTCATCAATTAAGCCAATTTATTTCCAGTAAATAAAATAAATTTTCCACAAAATTAAGAAAAACCTCTTAAGAGTTTTTCCTCATTTTCTTAATAACTATTAAGAGTATGGAAAAAATTCTCTTTTAGCATTGAAATCCCAATCAACAATAGAACAAAATGTATAGAATGACATTTAGTCGTAAATCTCAAAATAAAAAAGTTATGGAGGATTTTTGAAAAATTGTAAAATTTTTCGGTGAAAAATTAGAATTTTTTTGTTTTTGAAAATTGTCATTTTTTTTTTTTATAAATTGATTAAGCGCTCAAAAAGCTCAAAAAAAAGTCTTATCTCAGAAAAAAGTCATATCCATTTTTCCCAAAAAAGTATTGGAAAAATGTTCAAAATTTTGGTTTTAATTTTTTTTCTAAAAAACTATTAGTCAGAAAAAAAAATTATTTAAACAAAAGTTGTTTCAAATGTCAATGCGCGTTAGATGCAGTAGAAAAATAATTTTTAAGATCAACAGTTTTCCACAAAATTAGTAATAAAATAATGAGTGAAACAATATTATTTTATTACGACCCTTTAAGTTATGTCAGAGTGAGATGGTGATAAAATAATAGGCATTGAACTTTTACAAAAAAATTAACTCGTACTGCCTCAAACTCATACAAAAATGAATTCAAGTGCCTCGAATAATTTTGAAAATATTAATTATTTACGGAAATTAAAAAAAAAGTCACGGAATTACTTCAAGGGCCTAAAATACTTGTCTCAACTGCCTGAAATTCAAAATAAAAATACGTTTTTATTCCAGGCATTTAAGATGATGGTTATGTCAAGATAATTACGTCAAATGCCTGAAACTAAAATAAATATTTCTAATTCCAAGAAGGTACTTAAAAAAAACGTAGCTACTTAGAATTCCAATAGTTTTTGTTCATTTCAGGCAGTTGAAATGACGTCACAGATGAACCTCAAGTGCCTGGAATAAAAAAAATATTTTTTTTATAGAGTTTCGGGTAGTTAATTGATTTTTCTTTATTCCAGGCATTCGAGGCAAATTTGTTACCTCATCCTAATTGCCTGAATGGAAAAGACAAATTTTAGACGTCACGGAATTACTTCAAGTATCTAAAAAACTTGTCTCAACTGCCTTAAGTTCAAAAAAAAAATAAGTTTTTATTCCAGGCATTTAAGATGATGGTTATATCAAGATGAATACGTCAAAATGGACTTTAATTAACAACAAAGTTTTAGGTCCTTTTTAAATTATTCCAGGCAATCGACGTTAATTTTCTATTAGAAAAACTCATCAAAAATTTATTTTTGAGTGCCTGGGATTTATACAACATTGATTATATTCCAAGAAAATCAATTTATAATAATCAAGATCATTTTTTAATTATTCCAGGTAGTTGGGATCATTTTCCAATTAACAAAATCATTTAAAATTAACTTCAATGACCTGAAATTTAATTAAAATTGACTCAAACGGTATTCCAAATAAATGAATTTTGTTTTATAAATTTTAGACTATTTCGGACTTTCCTATTAAAATACGACTGGAAACTGACTTCTAACTACCTGTAATAAATTTTAAGAAAAAACCTCAACTGCCTGAGAAATTAAAAAATCATTAAAGAGGTCAATTTTCCATTAAAAAAATCATCGAAAATGAACTTTAACAGCCTAAAATTTGAATTAAATTGATTGAAACTGTATACCAGGTAAATGGTTTTTGTTTCAAATTTTAGGCTATTTTGGTTAAATTTTAGCTATCCAGGCAACTCAGTTAAATTTTCTATTAAATTATGACTGGAAACTGAGTTTCGACTATTAAAAATGAATAAAAAAAATTAATTCCAACAAATTTCTCAGTTATTCCAGACAGTTAAGGTCAATTTCCTATAGAGAAAATCATCGGAAATAAACTTGAAATTAAGACAAACATTATTTTCGAGTGCCTGAAATTCATTCAAAGTGGAATTTAACTTCAAGAAAATTAAATATTTTTTTCAAAGTAATTTTAGGTCATCAATTAAGCCAATTTATTTCCAGTAAATAAAATAAATTTTCCACAAAATTAAGAAAAACCTCTTAAGAGTTTTTCCTCATTTTCTTAATAACTATTAAGAGTATGGAAAAAATTCTCTTTTAGCATTGAAATCCCAATCAAAAATAGAACAAAATGTATAGAATGACATTTAGTCGTAAATCTCAAAATAAAGAAGTCTAAAAAAACTATTAGTCTATTTAAATTATTTAAACAAAAGTTGTTTCAAATGTCAATGCGCGTTAGGTGCAGTAGAAAAATAATTTTTAAGATCAACAGTTTTCCACAAAATTAGTAATAAAATAATGAGTGAAACAACATTATTTTATTACGACCCTTTAAGTTATGTCAGAGTGAGATGGTGATAAAATTATAGGCATTAAACTTTTCAAAAAAATTAACTCGTACTGCCTCAAACTCATACAAAAATGAATTCAAGTGCCTCGAATAATTTTGAAAATATTAATTATTTACGGAAATTAAAAAAAAAGTCACGGAATTACTTCAAGGGCCTAAAATACTTGTCTCAACTGCCTGAAATTCAAAAAAAAAAGTTTTTATTCCAGACATTTGAGATGATGGTTATGTCAAAATAATTACGTCAAATGCCTGAAACTAAAATAAATATTTCTAATTCCAAGTAGGTACTTAAAAAAAACGTAGCTACTTAGAATTCCAATAGTTTTTGGTCATTTCAGGCAGTTGAAATGACGTCACAGATGAACCTCAAATGCCTGGAATAAAAAAATTTTTTTTTTTATAGAGTTTCGGGTAGTTAATTGATTTTTCTTTATTCCAGGCATTCGAGGCAAATTTGTTACCTCATTCTAATTGCCTGAATGGAAAAGACAAATTGTAGACGTCACAGAATTACTTCAAGTATCAACTGCCTGAAGTTCAAAAAAAAAGTTTTTATTCCGGGCATTTAAGATGATGGTTATGTCAAGATGAATACGTCAAAATGGACTTTAATTAACAACAAAGTTTTAGGTCCTTTTTAAATTATTCCAGGCAATCGACGTTAGTTTTCTATTAGAAAAACTCATCAAAAATTTATTTTTGAGTGCCTGGGATTTATACAACATTGATTATATTCCAAGAAAATCAATTTATAATAATCAAGATCATTTTTTAATTATTCCAGGTAGTTGGGATCATTTTCCAATTAACAAAATCATTTAAAATTAACTTCAATGACCTGAAATTTAATTAAAATTGACTCAAACGGTATTCCAAATAAATGAATTTTGTTTTATAAATTTTAGACTATTTCGGACTTTCCTATTAAAATACGACTGGAAACTGACTTCTAACTACCTGTAATAAATTTTAAGAAAAAACCTCAACTGCCTGAGAAATTAAAAAATCATTAAAGAGGTCAATTTTCCATTAAAAAAATCATCGAAAATGAACTTTAACAGCCTAAAATTTGAATTAAATTGACTGAAACTGTATACCAGGTAAATGGTTTTTGTTTCAAATTTTAGACTATTTTGGTTAAATTTTAGCTATCCAGGCAACTCAGTTAAATTTTCTATTAAATTATGACTGGAAACTGAGTTTCGACTATTAAAAATGAATAAAAAAAATTAATTCCAACAAATTTCTCAGTTATTCCAGACAGTTAAGGTCAATTTCCTATAGAGAAAATCATCGGAAATAAACTTGAAATTAAGACAAACATTATTTTCGAGTGCCTGAAATTCATTCAAAGTGGAATTTAACTTCAAGAAAATTAAATATTTTTTTCAAAGTAATTTTAGGTCATCAATTAAGCCAATTTATTTCCAGTAAATAAAATAAATTTTCCACAAAATTAAGAAAAACCTCTTAAGAGTTTTTCCTCATTTTCTTAATAACTATTAAGAGTATGGAAAAAATTCTCTTTTAGCATTGAAATCCCAATCAAAAATAGAACAAAATGTATAGAATGACATTTAGTCGTAAATCTCAAAATAAAGAAGTCTAAAAAAACTATTAGTCTATTTAAATTATTTAAACAAAAGTTGTTTCAAATGTCAATGCGCGTTAGATGCAGTAGAAAAATAATTTTTAAGATCAACAGTTTTCCACAAAATTAGTAATAAAATAATGAGTGAAACAACATTATTTTATTACGACCCTTTAAGTTATGTCAGAGTGAGATGGTGATAAAATTATAGGCATTGAACTTTTCAAAAAAATTAACTCGTACTGCCTCAAACTCATACAAAAATGAGTTCAAGTGCCCCGAATAATTTTGAAAATATTAATTATTTACGGAAATTAAAAAAAAAAGTCACGGAATTACTTCAAGGGCCTAAAATACTTGTCTCAACTGCCTGAAATTCAAAAAAAAAGTTTTTATTCCAGGCATTTAAGATTATGTCAAGATAATTACGTCAAATGCCTGAAACTGAAATAAATATTTCTAATTCCAAGTAGGTACTTAAAAAAAACGTAGCTACTTAGAATTCCAATAGTTTTTGTTCATTTCAGGCAGTTAATAAGAAGCAGATTAACCTCAAGTGCCTGGAATAATTTTTTTTAATGGAATTTTGGGTAGTTGATTGATTTTTCTTTATTCCAGGCACTCGAGGCAAATTTGTTACCTTATCCTAATTGCCTGAATGGAAAAGACAAATTTAAGACGTCACGGAATTACTTCAAGTGTCTAAAAAAACTTGTCTTAACTGCCTGAAGTTATATTATATTAGTTAGAAAAAAATAAGTTTTTATTCCAGGCATTTAAGATGATGGTTGTATCAAGATGAATACGTCAAATGCCTGAAATTAAAAAAAATTATTATAATTCCCGGTAGGTGCTTGAAAACCATAGGTCTAGCTAGAATATCAATAATTTTTTTTAATTAATTTCAGGCATTTGACGTATTCATCTTGATATAACCATGAGCTTAAATGCCTAGAATAAAAACTTTTTTTTTTGAATTTCAGGCAGTTGAGACAAGTCTTTTAGGCACTTGAAGTAATTCCGTGACGTACAAATGTTTTTTTTTTCATTCAAGCATTCGAGTTAAATTAGTTACCTCATCTTAACTGCCTGAATGGAAAAAAAACATTTGGACGTCATGGAATTACTTCAAGTGCCCAAAAGACTTGTCTCAAATGCCTAAGGTTCAAAAAAAAATATTTTTTTATAAATTTTTGTTCATTTCAGACATATTAAATCTTTCTGGACTTGGAAATAATTATTTTTTTACTTCTTGGCAAAGATGTAATTTTTGTCTTTTAATATCTAATTTTTTAATGATTTTTTAGTAAATGGTCACGGTATATTTATTAAACTGTAGATAGTAGTCAAATATACGTATATCATATACGATTCTGTTTACACAAAGGAAAAAAATGTCGATATTTAAAAAAAATGGCACGGGATTTATATATCTAGTTTTCTTTTAGTTACTCGTTTCTCGTTTACATTATCCAATGTAATAACGCTGTTTTTATACTAAATATTTATATATAAAATTATATCAAATTCAAAATAAACAGTGTTATTAAATGAAATATTGAATATATATTTTCTGCAAAAACATTGTTTTTTCTCAACACAACCCTTACATTCCTTTCCCACATAATCTTAAGGTTGTCGAGTAAAACGTGAAAAAATCCCATTTTATTTTTCGAAAGCAAGACGTATCGATTTAAGAAAATCGCAATAGTTGTGCTATTTTCTATCGCAGATAAGTGAAAATTTCGCTTTTAAGGTAGGTCATTAACTTTTGAAAAAAATATTTTTTTTTAGTTCTAGACAACCTTTCATTCTCTAGGTTTAAAATACAGTTTTTGCATGAAAATTATTGGTATTCAAGGTATATTTACTAAACTGTAGAATATACGTATATCATATACGATTCGGTTTACACAAAGGAGAAAATTTCGGCATTTAAAAAAATTGCAGAATTATATTTCTTTGATGTATTTTTTAAATCTTTCTGGAATTGAAAATAATTATTTTTTTACTTCCAGGCAACTGTCATGTGGTTTTTTAAGTAAAGGAATTTTAATTTTCCAAGCATTTGACGTAATTTTTTAGGTTTTTTATTTAATTCCAGACAATTAACCTAATTTTTAATACCTCCTAGGCCATGGATTTTTTTTATGCATTAGCCAGAAATATTATAACTCTCATCTACTCCAGAAACATGTATTTTATCCATCAGTCATTTCAAGTAACTGTTTTGCTTTCTGAGCATAACATTTTCATGTTAATTTATCGCATTTCCAGGCACAATCAAGTTTTCATAACACGGACTTGATTTCTCATATTTGCCTGGTTCTCAGATATTACAGTTATGAAATATTTTTCAATATCTTTGCTGCATTAAGAAAAAATCAATTCAGTGTTGAAGAAATCTCTTATCTCGTCATCTTTGCCAATAATTCAATTAAATCCGATTTGCTCCGATTTGCCGTTAATCCAGTTAAATTCACCGGTAAATGGTAATTTTGTTTCTGCACTAAAAAAAAAAACCATTAATAGTAAAAACCGATTGACCTGAACCGAATAATTAGAAAGTGGGTGCCTATATAAGCCAAGGGTTTAATAGGTCCAGTTAGACAACAAAAGCCGTTTGCGTTGTACCTCAAAGTTAACACAGAATGCCGGTAAGATTATCAGGGTTTGCAATATCACGCCGCCAAACAATAGATCCGACTTTAACGTTAATTAGCTTTCGGGTCTTAAATGGGACAAAAGGTGAAGCGAGTTTTAATTTGGGGAAGAGAATGTTATTTAATAAATATTTTCTTAAGCGTCCAATACGGATGTTATATCAAAAATCTCATCAAATACCTCGAATATATTCAAAATTTACGTGAAATGATTGGAAAATATAAGGAGTGGCTGTGAAAGCATAAAAAATTACAGCTTTAAGACGATATGTAATTCCTGGTTAATCTGTGAGGTCATCTCAACAAATAAATATTTTTTTTGAACTTCAGGCAGTTGAGACAAGTCTTTTAGGCACTTTAAATGATTCCGTGACATCCAAAATTTGACTTTTCCATTCAGGCAATTAGGATGGGATAACAAATTTGTTTTAATTTCAGGCATTTGTCGTAATCATCTTGACATAACCATTATTTCAAATGCCTGGAATAAAATTTGTTTTTTTTGAATTTCAGTTGAAATAATGCCGTGATATCGCAACAACATCATGCTTTAAGACATTTTATACTAAAACGTTAAATGCGTTACTTGGGAGTTATTATGTATTAAAATAATATAGGTACAGCGGTACAAGGGTGTGTGAAGGCAATGGAAGTTGGATCTATTTTGTTCATTATTTTCCTTTTTGTTCCTATGTAAGACTAAAATGATTAATGAAGAACGTAGAAGAATTATAAGGCTCTGAAGAGACAAAATGACGTGCAAATTGCCTTAAATACTATCTATTGATGAGCTTTAATGCAACAGTGTCTAGAGTGTGTAATGTACAAGAATTCCAGAATAAATTTAAATAATTACTTGTTATTACTTTGACCTTAAATAGACCCCAAATTCCCGTCATTAAAATAAGAGATATTAATGGAATCCTTTTGTGAGGCCTCGCAAATAATCTCATTAAATAAAAAAATGTCTCCCTTGTAAATTCCATAACAGGGATAAAACTCGAGTCTTTTTTTCAAGTTGTTTTCTCATTTTAAGTAAGGAGTATAAAGTGTAAACATATAAAAATTGTAGTTTTTATTCGATAAAAGAAAAGACAAGACAAAAATGCAATTCGTCCATTAGAAGATCATTGGAAGCAACTATCAACCAAACAGTTTACAAAAAACACCACAGTTTCTGGACTTAAAGCTGGATATTTCGTGAGTGCCTTTACTGAAGCTTTTGACTACTTATCACATAATTTACCATTCCAGAAGGTAGAGCTTAGAGAAATTAAATTAAATTAGCTGGAGACGTTCGAATAAGTAACACCAAAGAATTTGATGGTATTTTAAGGTGATTTCGAGCTGCCGAAAAAAATCCAAAAACACTCGAAGAATCTCGTAATTTCACTGACAAATTCACACTTAATGAAGAAGGAATATGGACGGAAAAAATTTACCGAGACTTACCTTTAAATTATGATAAAAGAACACTAATCCGAGCACCACAATAGCAAACAGCACGAAAAGCGAGAACGTCGATACCTGCGACACATTGAAAACATTCAAGATATGACTCAAAGTAAATGCGGCAGCGTGACAACAGATAACGGGAAAAATGCACCGGTCCAGAACGTCCCAGGGGACCTCCTGTCCACCGGCGGTTGTCCCGGATTTTCCAGGAAGCCCTACGGAAGATTCCCTTCTGATGGAACTTTTCCTAATAGGGCCGATGGCCGGTAGGGCCTTTAAGGACGACCGACGCTTGAAGGGACCGCTCATCTTAGCATTCGCCGTACTAAGAGGAAGTAAACTCGTAAAACGCGATCCCTGGATCTGCGCTTGTAACCCGGTCCCTCGGTCGGTGTTAGCGGTTACAGTGGGAAAAAATCTGGAATTTCTGGATCGGATTTTGTTGGTTCGGTCATGTCGAAAAGTTCGTCTCGGTGATGGGGAAAAAGCGGTTTTGATCCTCTGTAAAACGACTCGGTCCGCT
Organism: Anthonomus grandis grandis; assembly: GCF_022605725.1. Classification (NCBI taxonomy): domain Eukaryota; kingdom Metazoa; phylum Arthropoda; class Insecta; order Coleoptera; family Curculionidae; genus Anthonomus; species Anthonomus grandis. Next base: position 4,167,172 of record NC_065560.1, read on the forward strand.
GTTCTGCACGAAGCTCCGTAGATCCAAAAATAACTAAAAAGGATTTTTATAAATATGTGTGTCTCCTATTTTGCAATTTAAAATTAACCGTAGCGATACTCTCACGAGATGTGTGAAAGAGTATTGAGGTGAGCGCGTAATCGAGATTAATAACCACACTGGGATAAACATTAATAATTTTTAAGTGGAACTGGCGTAAAATGAAATAAAATTTTTGTACCCATTCCCTATATTAAGAAAATAACAGGTTATAACGGGGTTCGATCAGGACGAAGGCAATGAGAGCACTTTTGATAGCAAAAATTCGAAGAAAATCATTATTTGACGTCGTTTTTGAGCCCAAAAATGGGCACTAAAAATGTGATATTTTGGCTACTATGAGAGCTACGACCTTGTGCAAGGACTCGTTGGATTCAGAAAGACGAAACTAAGTCAAAACCGTTAAAATTTTCTTGATTGTGTTTACAAAAGTCGAGATATCAAGCTTCAAAGTGTGAAAATTTTTCATTTTTCGGGTACACCTCCCTCCGTATTTATCTCGGCTACTATCAAAGCTACGAGCTTACAGATGGTCTCGTTGGTTTCAGAAGGACGAAATTAGAACAGAACCGTTGGAATTTTCCCGATGGTGCCCATAGAAGCCGAGGCTATATTATTATTATTTTTATCTATAAAAATGTTCATTATTTCAGTAGTTTCCTAATTAAAAAATAATTAAGAAAAATTCAACGGAAATAAATTAAGAGAGATGTGTTTTCCTCATATCTCTCTTAATTTTCCACGGATTTCCATGAAAATTAGATCGTTGGATAGGATTTTTAATTCCCAAAAAAAATTGTATTAATAAAAAAAATTATTTTCCCAGTAGTTTTCTAGTTAAAAAATAATTAAGAAAAATTCAACGGAAATAAAGTGCTTTTCTCATATCTCTCCTAATTTTCCACGGATTTCCATGAAAATTGGATCATTGGAAAGGCTTTTTAATTCCTAAAAAAAATTGTATTAATAAAAATGTTTATTAATCCAGTAGTTTCCAAGTTAAAAAATAATTAAGAAAAATTCAACAGAAATAAAGTGTTTTCCTCATATCTCTATTAATTTTTCATGGATTTCCATGAAAATTGGATCGTTTGAAAGGATTTTTAATTCACAACAAAAATTGCATTTATAAAAATTTTCATTATTTCAGTAGTTTCCTAGTTAAAAAATAATTAAGAAAAATTCAACGGAAATAAAGTGTTTTTCTCATATCTCTCTTAATTTTCCACGGATTTTCATGAAAATTAGATGGTTGGAAAGGATTTTTAATTCCTAAAAAAAATTGTATTAATAAAAATGTTTATTAATCCAGTAGTTTCCTAGTTAAAAAATAATTAAGAAAAATTCAACGGAAATAAAGTGTTTTCTTCATATCTCTCTTAATTTTCCACGGATTTCCATGAAAATTGGATATTGGAAAGGATTTTTAATTTTCAACAAAAATTGTATCTATATAAATTTTCATTATTCTAGTAGTTCCCTAGATAATTAAGAAAAATTCAACGGAAATAAAGTGTTTTCCTCATATCTCTCTTAATTTTCCACGGATTTCCATGAAAATTAGATCATTGGAAAGGATTTTTAATTTATTAAAAAAATTGTACAGATAAAAATGTTTATTAATCCAGTAGTTTCCAAGTTAAAAAATAATTAAGAAAAATTCAACAGAAATAAAGTGTTTTTCTCATATCTCTATTAATTTTTCATGGATTTCCATGAAAATTAGATCGTTATATAGGATTTTTAATTCCCAAAAAAAATTGTATCTATAAAAAAATTTATTTTCTCAGTAGTTTCCTAGTTAAAAAATAATTAAGAAAAATTCAACGGAAATAAAGTGCTTTCCTCATATCTCTCTTAATTTTCCACAGATTTCCATAAAAATTGGATCAGTGGAAAGGCTTTTTAATTTTTAAAAAAAATTGTATTAATAAAAATGTTTATTAATCCAGTAGTTTTCAAGTTAAAAAATAATTAAGAAAAATTCAACGGAAATAAAGTGTTTTCCTCATATCTCTATTAATTTTTCATGGATTTCCATGAAAATTAGATCGTTTGAAAGGATTTTTAATTTACAACAAAAATTGCATTTATAAAAATTTTCATTATTCCAGTAGTTTCCTAGTTAAAAAATAATTAAGAAAAATTCAACGGAAATAAAGTGTTTTTCTCATATCTCTCTTAATTTTTCACAGATTTCCATGAAAATTAGATTATGGGAAAGGATTTTTAATTCCTAAAAAAATTGTAATTATAAATTTTTTTATTATTTCAGTAGTTTCCTAATTAAAAATAATTAAGAAAAATTCAACGGAAATAAAGTATTTTTCTCATATCTCTCTTAGTTTTCCACGGATTTCCATGAAAATTAAATCATTGGAAAGGATTTTTAATTCCTAAAAAAAATTGTATTAATAAAAATGTTTATTAATCCAGTAGTTTTCAAGTTAAAAAATAATTAAGAAAAATTCAACGGAAATAAAGTGTTTTCCTCATATCTCTATAAATTTTCCACGGATTTCCATGAAAATTAAATCGTTGGAAAGGATTTTTAATTTCCAACAAAAATTGTATCTATATAAATTTTCATTATTCTAATAGTTTCTTAGTTAAAAAATGATTAAGAAAAATTCAACGGAAATAAAGTATTTGCCTCATATCTCCTATTAATTTTTCACGGATTTCCATGAAAATTAGATCGTTGGAAAGGATTTTTAATTTTCAACAAAAATTGTATCTATAAAAAAATTTATTTTCTCAGTAGTTTCCTAGTTAAAAAATAATTAAGAAAAATTCAACGGAAATAAAGTGCTTTCCTCATATCTCTCTTAATTTTCCACAGATTTCCATAAAAATTGGATCAGTGGAAAGGCTTTTTAATTTTTAAAAAAAATTGTATTAATAAAAATGTTTATTAATCCAGTAGTTTTCAAGTTAAAAAATAATTAAGAAAAATTCAACGGAAATAAAGTGTTTTCCTCATATCTCTATTAATTTTTCATGGATTTCCATGAAAATTAGATCGTTTGAAAGGATTTTTAATTTACAACAAAAATTGCATTTATAAAAATTTTCATTATTCCAGTAGTTTCCTAGTTAAAAAATAATTAAGAAAAATTCAACGGAAATAAAGTGTTTTTCTCATATCTCTCTTAATTTTTCACAGATTTCCATGAAAATTAGATTATGGGAAAGGATTTTTAATTCCTAAAAAAATTGTAATTATAAATTTTTTTATTATTTCAGTAGTTTCCTAATTAAAAATAATTAAGAAAAATTCAACGGAAATAAAGTATTTTTCTCATATCTCTCTTAGTTTTCCACGGATTTCCATGAAAATTAAATCATTGGAAAGGATTTTTAATTCCTAAAAAAAATTGTATTAATAAAAATGTTTATTAATCCAGTAGTTTTCAAGTTAAAAAATAATTAAGAAAAATTCAACGGAAATAAAGTGTTTTCCTCATATCTCTATAAATTTTCCACGGATTTCCATGAAAATTAAATCGTTGGAAAGGATTTTTAATTTCCAACAAAAATTGTATCTATATAAATTTTCATTATTCTAATAGTTTCTTAGTTAAAAAATGATTAAGAAAAATTCAACGGAAATAAAGTATTTGCCTCATATCTCTATTAATTTTTCACGGATTTCCATGAAAATTAGATCGTTGGAAAGGATTTTTAATTTTCAACAAAAATTGTATCTATAAAAATTTTCATTATTCCAGTAGTTTCCTAGTTAAAAAATAATTAATAAAAATTCAAAGGGAATAAAGTTTTTTTTTCGGCCTTCATAGTTTGGTATTTTTTATTTTTCGGGTATTTTTTCGAATTCGAACTAACTACGGCTTGTTCTCATCAAGTAGATCATAAAAATACCGGACTATAAGGGAATCCGAGCAGAATTAAGAAATCGAGTTTTTTTTTGACGTCGGTTTTGAGCCCAAAAATGCAATATCTCGGCTACTATCAAAGTTACGATCTTGTGGATGGTTTGTTTAGATTCAGAAGGACGAAACTAGAACAAAACCGTCAAAATTTTCCCGATAGTGCATACAGAAGCCGAGATATCGACCTCCAAAGTTTAAAATTTTTCATTTTTCAGGTTCACGTTTTTTTTCAGCTTCAATAGTTACTGAATTACAAGCTGAACTGTGCTAAGCACAGGTGATCAAATACGTAAGCTAAACCTCACCCTTATTCTTCTTCTCGTCTTGATTAACCTTAAGGGGGTATTGATTAATTGAATAAATGCCAACATAAAAAACATTTAACACACACGTATGCTAATAGTGTATGTGCTTCGAAAGTTTTAAAATAAAAAAGGCAGCTGCTTGGTAGATTTAGGGTATTTTTAACCGACTGGACCGGCTTACGTGTGTCGAATGTGCTCAAGTGCACAGCCACAATATTCGTATTCAGGTCGGATGATAAATAATGTTAAAACGCGGGATTATTAAATTTAGCACTGAAATTTTAGTAGATGAAAACAACTTTTATTTTTAACGAAATTCAGTGCTGCTCCTGCTGCCTGCCGCTTAAATAATATAAAATAAATTAACGTTTTTGATTGTTTGTTTGGGTTTTACAATATACGTTGAAACACTTTTATATATGTAATTTTTTACTATTCATTAATTAAAATATAAGTAATTGGGTTTGTTTTCAAAGTTCAAAAGTAGTTAACGTGTTTTCGTTAAAAATATGTTTATATTTTGCTTAAAAGTCTCGGCTCCTATATTAAAAATAGCTTAAGGTTAAAAATAGTTCGGTAAACCGTAATGATGCTTTCAAAGCAACTCTGCAATGAATTTTTTGAAAAAATAAACTTTTTCTCCCGTATGTAGGTGAGATTAAATTTGCTGATTGCAAATGCTAGTAATTCCTTCACTATCTGAACCGGTGCTTTCACTGGCTTTATTAGTTCATAAACCGTTTTCAATAAGAGACTTCTTATAGGCACTCAAGAATAATAATTCCGATATCTTGTCTAAAGCCCGTACTAGGACTTAACCTAGTAAATTAGATACAAGAAGTGTTTCCAGAACCTAGAGATAATTAATAGCTGAAAGAAACTTAAAATGATTGAAAATAACTAAAATGAGTGCCTGGAATAAATTTGCAAATATATAGTTAATATAAATGATCATAGCGGTTTTATTTGATCTCACAAAAGCTTTTGACTGCATCAACTACGAAACAAATCATTTTGCATTAAAAAAATATATTGAGGGTACCTCGACTGTCTGGAAAAATAACGGTCGTTGCTATCATTGGGTTTAAGATTTGGCATTTTTGTAACACTCTTTATTTCTTATCCATTCATTTTACAAAGAATACATAACATAAATATAATAATTAAGAATGATCCGATTGTATTTAAATAAACTGGAAATAATAGGAACTGTTGCTAGCGAGGCACGACATTGGGAGGTTAAATATAAGAAGAAAAGCGGGAAAGGAAAATATTCAGTTAATCAAGAAACAGCCGCCGGGTGAGTCAACGAGACACGAGGAGACTTCGAATTAAAAAAAAAACGAATTAATTAGAAAGAGAGCGAGTTTTATGCTTTTTATATATTGCTGTTCTTTGAAGGTAAATGCTTTAAGTATAAAGCTTATTTTATATTTGTCTGATAGCATCCCAAAGAATAAACCATTAAAATAACTTATGAACAAAACAGGCGGTTTTTTAAGTTTCTTTTTCATAAGAAAGGCTTTAGTTTTTGGGTTATTTCGTGTATCTTTCCTATACCGAAAAAATTTAAAAACTATGTAAATCACGGTCGATAATTTTAAAATTCTTACTACTCGCTTACGAGGGTGGTCCCAGAAGTACCCGGCCTGTCCTAGAGATTTCGGTAGTAGTTTGAAAAATATCAGTGTATTAGAAAGTATACAATCTATAAAGCATATGTTTCAAGTTTGAAGACTCCACGTTGTTTAGTATTATTTGTTTGGCAGCCATCAATAGTGAACGTTTTCAGTAAATTTGTGAAAATGGAGAAAATTGGTCATCGTTATGTGATTCAATACTTTTATTTGAAAGGCCTCATCCCAACCAATATAAAAGCTGAACTGGATTCTACTCTGGGTGAGTCTGCTCCTTCGTTAACAACAGTAAAATATTGGGTAGAACGAGGCCGTACGAGCTGCCAAGACGAGCTGACGACTCCAGAAATTTTAAAGAAAATTCACAGAGTGGTACTGGATGATCGTCGACTGAAAGTGCGCGAGCTAGCGGACATAGCAGGCATTTCAAAAAGTGCGGTACATTGCATATTAACTGAAAATTTTGACATGATAAAGCTGTGTGCAAGATGGGTGCCGCGTTGCTTGAAATTTAATAGCAACAAAGCAGAATTTTTGCTGAACTTCACACCTGAGACAAAAGAACAATCAAAACAATGGACTCAAAAGGGAGAACCGGCTCCAAAGAAGGCGAAAACCGTATCATCTGCAGGCAAGTTCATGGCGTCGGTTTCGTGGGATGCGCGAGGGATAATTTTCATTGACTAAGGTATCTGCGGGTAATAAGGCCTAGCTAAAGAAAAATATTCAGAAAATGAACAGCACATCTAATTAGTTTTGAATTTTTATTGGTAATATGTCCAGCAAGGTCAAACAACTGATTTATAAACTTAAAAGTAAAACATTTGCTACTAATTATAAAATAAAACAAAAAATTCAAAAACAGTGCAACTAGGCCTTTTAAACAATGGTAAGGCCTATCACTAAAATAACATAAAAAATGGCTATTAAAGTAGAAATATTTGGTATTTGAGATTAAACTTAAATACATTATCATTGATAACAAAAATAGATGCCTACGGTGTGAGATAGGATTTTAACAACAAGCGGGGCACTCAAAAGTATCAGTGTCTTCTTGTGTCAACCCGACACACTCTTCATGATACCATTTACCACATTCTGTGCACTGCCGCATATCAGCCATTTTATCTTCCATACCATTAGAACATAGAATTAGTGGTTTTATCAGTTTTAAGCCATGCACTGCTTTCTTTACTTTCCTTAAGGAGATCTTTAGTAACCAAAGTTCCCCTGTAATTTATTGCTTTTTTTGGAATGGGGCGTGCCTTTTCAGTTTGATTTATTGCCGTTGGCAAGAGTTCATGGAAAGAAGTGTCTAAAGTAGTTGCACTCACTTCATCATTATCATCATCTTTGCCTTCAGAAGAATCGGACGAATAGACCAGTGAATAAAAATGTTTTTTCACTGGTCTTGTTGAAGATGAATGGGCTTCGTTAGAAAACTTGATGGGCGTCCTTTCAGCTGCTTGTCTAGATGTTGACGGTTGCTGACATTTCGTTGTCTCATTTAACTTGTTTTTAAGTTTTGCAAGAGGCACCTCATCCTCATCAGACCATTTAGCTTCTTTTTGGATATGACGACCTTCAGATGTTCGTTGCACTTTTCTTGAAGTTGATGCTTTGGAAGAGGGATTGGGCGCATTCTCATTGGCTACAGCCTCGATTGCTGGTTGAACTACAGCTGACAATATAGATGGTGCAAACGCTGTTTCCGGAATCGCCTAAGAATTAAGAGGAAATAAACCAGTAGCCCTAAAGCCATTGGTGATATTGATGTGAAACGTAGTAAAGAAAATAACATTAAATCGTGTCTTTGTTATCTTTTTGTCTGGATTTTGGTCCAAAAATGATAAGAGTTCTGCATCCCAATGATGTTCGAACGAGCGGTATACGGACTTATCAAGGGGTTGTAATTCATGAGTTGTATTGGATGGCAAACCATACAAATCGATATCTAAAGAATCTCGCACGTCGACAATTGATGACAAAGTCCAAATGGCAAGCTGCGCCATCAAAGATCAAAAGGCATCTTCCGGGGCTTTTGTATTTGGCTAGATGATTTAGAAAATCTTTAAATAATTCATTAGTCATGTAACCTTTGGCTGACTTAGCTACAAGAGTCCCTGCTGGTAGGTTATCATTTTATTCTGGCTTTAACTTTTACCTTTGAAAATAACCATTGGTGGTTTAGGACAACCCAATGCGTTCACACACCCAGCAATAGTGACACTCTCAGCATGTTCCGATGATTGTAAATGGACTCTTTTAGCCCCTTTTTGTGCCAGTACCGTTTGTTGGTGGTGCACGGTCAGCTATTCGCTCGGGGTGGTTTTTTAGGTCCAGCTGATCGTAAAGTTTACTGATTTTAGCAAAATGGTCATCCACTATAAACTTATTTAACTTTTCTGCCCTCGCGGGGTTCATAAATTATGCTTTTCGCTTGGAAATATTTGGGTTTCTCTTTATGAAAGCAGATAGCCAATAAGGATTGGCCTGCTAGTTTTAGGTTAATATTAAAATTGTGCTTTATGTTGTTCATTTCGTAAAATTTGTAAACCAGACGACGAAGGATTCGTGGTGTTATCGGCAAACCTATTTCAGCGAATCTAATTATTCTGCTTATCAGCTCAGATTCTTGGTCTTTGGACAGTATGGCTTTACGAGCGAGGGTTTTCTTTACATTGCCACTGTTAAGATGATTTCGAATCGTTCTTCGAGGGATATTATATCTTTCTGCTGCCGCATATGTGCTCAAAATATTTCTCTCTACTGCGCGAACTGCTGCTACTAGCTGTTCCTCTGACCAAAGTGCCCTTTTTCTTTTCGGAGGCATCGTAAAGGTCTGAAAAAATTGTTGTATAAACTCTAATAATGAACGGAATGTGATAAAAGATGCATATATTTTCATTACCACATTTTATTACGATATAAACAAAGGGAGGGTAATAAGGCCTATAGTGGAATTTTATAGGCCTTATTATCCGCCACGTATCAAATTTTACAAAAAAGTATAAAAAGTATTTTGCCCCAAATATCTGAGTGAAACCTGAGGTGATGCATGAAAGAAAGAAACTGTCAGTGCTAAGAAAAACGAATTTAACAAAATGTACCAAAAAAACTTCAACGCTTTTTTACTATTGTTACAAGGCGCACTCACTCGACGAGAGATGTTTTTGTACTGACGAGACCATGTGGAAATTCATTTAGCGCGGCCGGTGTTCAATCCAAGGTCATCTAAAGAGTCCTCGGTAACCAGTGTGTGTGGCCCGTAAAACAACTTGAAAGCGTCATTTTTGTTATTAGGCCTTATTACCCGCAGGTACCTTCTCTTGAAAAAGGTAAAACTATTAACGGCGAGTATTATGCGAACTTATTGCAACGTTTGAGCGAAGAAATCAAGCAAAAACGGCCGCATTTGGTTAAGAAGAAAGTGTTGTTTCATCAAGACAAATCCGTTATTGCAATGGCCAAAATTAACGAATTAAAGTTTGAATTGCTACCTCATGCACCCTATTCGCCAAATTTAGCCCCCTCAGATTATTTTCTGTTTCCAAACTTAAAAAACTGGCTCACTGGTCAAAGATTTTCCAACGATGAAGAAGCGATGTCTGCAGTTAATGGCTATTTCGAAGCGCAAGACAGTTCTTATTATAAAAAGGGTATCGAACTTATAAAACATCGCTGGGAAAAGTGTATAGAGCTGAAAGGGGATTATGTTAAAAAATAAATACATTTTTCCCAAAATTTTCGTGTTTTCTTTCTTGGGTCGGGTACTTCTGGGACCACCCTCGGATTATGATTTTTTGATAGAAATTATTAAAATCAAAATGATAGAAGATAATATATTATGCAAGAAACTATGAGGTATATTTCATCTATCTTTAATAAATTTGATAATAAATACTGTTTTATATACTGGCGAATGCACCAGACAAGGACCTAACCAAACTTACCTAACGATAACTTTTAAATTAAACAAGCAACTTTTTTAATTTATTTTTCATAAGAAAGCCTTTGGTCTTAAGGTCATTTTTATGGATTTTTATTATGCCTAAAGAATCTTAGAATTATTTAATTAACATTCGATAATTTTAAAGTCTTTATAACTCGCCTAATTTAATTTTTTTTGATAAAAACTATAATGATCAAGAGTATAATATTCCCTACAAAAAAAGTTTCAGAAGCATTTCATTTATATTTAGTAGATTTGAAAATAAATAGTGTTTCATATAATGGCGAATGCACCAGACAAGAACCTAACCAAGCTTAACTGACGATAACTTTTAAACGAAACACGCGACTTTACTCATTTCTTTTTTAAAAGAAAGCCTTTAGTCCTAAGGTCATTTTCGCGTATAATTTTATTATATCCCTAAAGAATCTTAGAATTATTTAATTAACACGTTCACTGCCAAGCAAAATTTGCAATTATTTCACTAGCGCCACAAAAGTAGGAGCCAAGAAAAAAAAATTCTCCTCAAGCCACTTTGTCTAGTCAAAGGCTTTTAGTTATTATCACGTCACCTGCAGTTAGTTTTTTTTTTAGCTGTCATTTTTATGTCAAAAGTGACGAAAATGTCACGCGGTCTAATAGACCGAGGCGGCGTGGAAGTAACTTTTTTAATCATACATCTCAATCAGAGGATAATGGTAAGAAAAACTTATCTTTATTCCGTAAATCTAGTAACTATGAACCCAGTGATGATGACACATCTGGAAGTTCCGATATAAATTCTACCAGCTCCCCCGTGCCTGCTCAATACACAAACAACAGTGACGATGAATTATCTGGTAATTCTGGTCCAAATTCTCTATTGCCAGGAAGTAGTGCTGCCTCCGTGCCTACGCAAAACACAGATCCAGATAACGGTTTAGCTGATAACGCCGCCTCAGATAATATGATATGGAGAATTCCAACAGGTAAACAACCAGTTTAAGAACCCTTTACAAAACAAACTGGCACTGAACCCCATTATTTTTCACTGGTTGATGATCCTATTTTCCAATACATTGCTGACCAAACGAATCTTTATGCCACACAAGTTATTACAAGTGAGGCAGATGCAAGTAGTAAATTTAGGTTACATAACTGGTTACCCACAAATAAAAATGAAATCTCCTATATGGGTATTGTAAAAATGCCTAATATACAAGCCCGAAGATATGTATAAAAACTCTATGGCTCCCAAATTTATGACATGTAATAGATTTGAGCTGTTACTACGTATGTTCCACTTTGCAGATAATCAGGATAATCCAGAAAATGACAGACTCCATAAGATTCAACCTTTGATTGACAAAATAGTTACAAATTTTAAATCATCATATGAACCTTCCGAAACTTGCTGCATTGATGAGTCTCTTATTCCATTTAGGGGGAGATTGATAATGCGACAATACATAAAAAACAAACGCCATAAGTATAAGATAAAAGTATTTAAGTTGTGCAGCAAAGGAGGTTATACCTACAACGTTAAAATTTATGCAGGAAAAAACTTAGACCAAGGTCGTACTACTCCTACATCTGTAGTTATGAGTCTTTTTGAACCCATATTAGATACAGGCCGTACTCTCGTAACAGATAACTGGTATACAAGTGTAGATTTGGCAAAAAGACTGATGGATAGACAAACATATTTGATAGGGACATTGCGAAAAAACAGACGAGGCCTTCTAAAAGATCTGGTAAACAAAAAACTTAAATCTGGCGAAATAAGCCGCTCTCGAAAACCAGGATGGTGTCACAGTAATTTCATGGAATGATAAACGTAACGTTTTAGTTCTTTCTACAAAACATAGCAACGCAACAGTAGACACGATAAACCGCAGACAAAAAACTGTAAAGAAGCCTGAAGCCATTGCAGCATATAATGCAGTAAAGTCATCGGTCGATATACCTGATCAAATGACAGCTTATTAGACGCCTTTACGTAGAACCTTTAAGTGGTACCGTAAGTTATGTGTGGAGATTATTCTGAAAACTGCGATGGTCAATGCATGGATTATGTATAAGGAAAGTGTGGATGCCACAATTCACTTACTTCAGTTTCGAAAAGCTGTTACATATAAGTTATGTGAAGCGCAGGATCCTTTAGAGCAACCGGATGCAGAGATTACTCCAAAAAGAAAACGTCAAAAACACGAAATGAGCAAAAGTGACTATAAGAAATGAAGACCCTCCAGTGAATGCTATGAAAAACTAAGAACCGAAAAAGGACGGAAAGAGGCACGAAAACTCACTAGAGTACGTTTTTATTGTAAAGGTTGCGATGGTCTGCTTGGACTGCTTCAATAAAGTTCATAGATATGAAAATCCATAGATAGGATTTTTTTTTATTACGCTTGTTCATACATTATTATATAAACTACTGGTTTTTGTTTAAGATTATTTCAAAAATTAACAATATATTATGTAAAATATTCTTATTTCTCTATCCTACCATATTTAGCATAAAATATGCAAAATAATAAAAATCATCTCGAGTTCGGCATATTTAAAAAAAACTAATATGTTGTAAACCAATGCAAAATAAAACAGTTGACGAAGGAGGATTGAAATTAGAAGCTTCCTTAGTAGCCGGTTTTTTATGATCTGACTAAGGCTTTTGACTTTACTTATTAATAATTTTCTCCCTATATTCGAGTTAAATATCTATGAAATGATATCAATAAAATTGTGTGTAAATAGACGAGCGGTCGTATCTATTAGCTAAAAATAATAAACTTAAACCGATTATGCTATAAATATAAGCGTAGATATATATACATAGGTTTAGTGTTAATGCACGTCACATCCTTCGACACAACATGAATATATTGATGCTGCCTGCACGTAAAAGCTAAAGCTAAATTCTAACGCCCAGTAAATATTTATGAGATTTAGAAAATGAAATATGGAGAAACCTAAAGCGAAGATCGTACATATGAACCGTTTTGTGTTAACACAAGGGGATGACGGGGAATAATAAGTTTGCCACCTCAATTTTTACCTCTAAAAAATGGCTTACTAAGAGATATTTGGATTAGATTTATTTGAAAATCCGTACTCAGAGCTAGGGATAAAAGATCGTCCTTAATAATAGAGAAGATTTTTCCAGAATGTTATTTATACTCTTTGAAGACAGCTGGAAGTGACTAGAAGGTAATTGACATTTTTTTCATTCAAAAAAAGCAGAGAAATTGGTCGGTAAGGGAGATGTTATTTACGAGTTTTTGAATATTTTCACTTTTTCCTTAGATTTTGAACCTGAGCAATTTTCCTGAGATATTGAGGCTTCAATGACCATTATTAGTTCAGAACTTTCTAACGTTTAATGCTTCTGAACTCCCTAGGAAACAAGAATCTTTATTCGTAATTTGGTTTATAACTTCTTAGGTAGTTTCCAAGTGCCAAAACTCAATTTCTTAATTTTCGTGATTTACTGGAATATTTGTTCGTTTATTCCAGGAAGTTGCGGGTTTGTTCCTAGACTTTGTATAGGTAGTTTAAGAATTATTCCATTTATTTCAAGTGCCTGGAATATTTTTTTATTTTTCAAAGTAAATTAAGTAGTTCTTCATGTGTTTCAAGTGCCTTTCCAGTTTTATATTTGTTTTTATAAACATTTTAAGATTTTAAAATCAGTTCATATTTAACATACATTCCATGCACTTGAGGCCAGTTTTACCTTCCTCCATTAATTTAAAACTATATTTTATAGCGTCCAGGTTTCTAGTTTCTTCTTCTTCGTTCAGGAGTCTTTATTTAGGTCTTCTAGTACAGTAAAACCAGTTTGATGTAATAACTCTGGGGTTTAAATTATAAAAAGAAATTAGCAGTATCATTGGAAGATAGTGGTGGATGATAAATACAGAATTTCTAAATAAATGTAATAGTGAGAGGATCCTTAAGGTCCTTTCCAGGGAATCCGGTATACAGAAAAAACCTGGAAAGAGCAACGGACCACGAATTTTAAATATGGTGTTAGTGAAAATGTCAATGGGGTTCAATTCCACCCACACCTGCACTAAATAAGAAATAAGATAAGGACAACAATTCTCACTCTAGAGAGCAAATTTCTTTTAAGTTGTTAATTGAACGCATGTAAAAATCGATTGAGCGAATACAGTCAACAGCCTTACTGAGATCATCTACCAGTCCTGATTTTGAGCAATGACAAGGGAAGAAATGGAAATTTTTGTTTATTCCAGGAAGTTTAGGGTTAGCTCTAAAACATGGTATAGGCAGTCTAAGAATTTTTCTATGTACTTCATCTGCCTGGAATATTTTTTTTTATTTTGACAAGTAACTTAAGTAGTTTTTCATGTTTCAAGTGCCTTTCCAGTTTCCATGTTTCCAGAAACATGTCAAGCAAACATCTGTTTTTCATACATTCCATGCATTTGAGGCCAGACTTATAGCATCCAGGTATAATATAATTGCAGTTAAGATAATAGTAACATTGGAAGATAGAGGTGGATCATAAGTACAGAATTTCTGTCCAAATGGATTATTGAAAGGATCCTTAAGGTCTTTTCCAGACAATTCGGTATACAGGAATATCTGAAAGGGCTTTGCACAACGAATTTTAATCAATATTTTAGTAAAAGTATTTTTAGGGTTCAATTCCACTCTCACCTGCACTAGTTATTTTTTTCTAGTTGATTCTATTTAACATTGTTAAAATCTTTAGTATTCATATGATGACTTTAAATAGGATTCACTAAACTCTCATCACTTTTACTTTGAGGAAAAGAAAAAAAAGGATGGACAGTAAACGTTTGTGACACCGACGAATTTTTAAGAAGAAAATTTATAAATTATTTGGCAATAAAACAATATTTACTGGGAGACAGAGATAGAATTAAGTAAAGAGTTTTTGAGTAAATGGAATAAATCAGAGCGTCCCTAAGGCTTATTCCGGATATTTCAGTATACAGAACGATCTGGAAAGGGCAATGGGTGATGAGTATTAATGACTATTTCAACAGGAACTGTGATAGGGTTCAATTTTACTCTCACCTGCACACATTTCATTATTATTATTAAAAATAGGAACTAAAATTGATAGCAATCCTGACTGTAATAGCGGTATACAGTAACTGAGTCAAGATAGTCAAAAACTTTAGGAAGTTCATCTATGATGCTTGATTTTGAACGATGAAAAGGAAAGAAATAAACATTTTTGCTTATTCCAGGACGATTCATTTCCAAATTTTTTCACATAGTCCTTCGTCCATAGTTCATGAAACTATATTAATAATCACTAAGTTTTGTACATTCAGGGACTTATTACAAGGCTTAGTGTATTTGTCGCAACTCTTAGCCTTAGATTTCTAACTCTCAAGCCATTTTTTCATATTCTGAGACTTCAGGAAGCTCTGAAAGACTAAAAACTGCTTACAGCTCAAAATTCTGAGCATAAAGTCCAATTATTTGGAACGCAATAAGTCAAATTTAAAACCTTTAAACGAACTAAAATTTTTAGAACCAAACGATCAATATCAATACAGGTGGGTACACAGTAAGAGTTTTTATGAGCCGACAAAAAATAGAAAAATAAATTCTACGAGTTCTGGAAATTTTGTTCTATTTGTGTATCAGTAAATAATGTACTCTTTTAGAAATTTTGATTTTTTTCTACTAAAAAAAAATAATTTTCATATTCCAGGCAGTTGCTTAAATTTTGATTACTGCAGTTGAAGACAATATTATCAAGAAGGACCAGTAAAGTGATAAAAAGAAACAATATAAAATATAATAAAAAGCAAATAAAATTACTTTTATTTAAGAAAACAAGACAGAACTTGATTAATATGTAGTCATTATGCAAACAAATTGAGAGAGTGAATTTTCAAGAGACTTTATAGCAATAATAAAGTTTTGCCAGCAAGTTTTACGACTAGTAAATAATAACACAGTAATAAATTAAGGTCCTTAGCATATAGCCCTCATTTATTGTCCAAAATTAACATCTTGGATCTAATAAATCTGCTATGAATCTCTCCCTGCTATGTAAAGCCTTTCACCAAAGTAATCCCCTCTCCGTTAATTGAGAGTTATATTTAATGAGTTTTTTGTAACTAATAAAAGATGTGCATTAAAAAATATTCTGTTCCTCTACTTGATAAAAAAACAGTCCGTTATTGTGCGACCTTTTACAAGTATAAATGGCCCGCCCTTTTAAGTCTCCCACACCTTAAAAGCAAAAAGCGGTAATACGGTTATGATCGAGTCATGTCATAAAATGTTCCTCCGAAAGAAAGGAAGGTAAAACAGAAAATTTTATAATGAAGTAAATTAGGGAATTTTCCTTTTCTCTCTCGACTCGACTTTGAATCGCGGCGAAATAATGCGTTCCAATTTCCTTTAATTAACTTTCCTGTTGCTGAACTTTTAGCGGAACGAGAACTTTCGGGGCGGGGGAGGAGGGAGGGGGGAGACGTCAGTCAAGTCACGATGGAAACTTACAACTTGCCCTTAAGGAAAAATTAAATGCTTTCATGAAAAATTTCTTTGATTTTATTAAATTTATTTTATGTTTTATACAGCGTGATGAGGGATGGGAATTTTCAAATAAAACCATGTGGAAATATTGCAAGAGAAATAGGAAACATAAGAAAGAAAGTAATCGCGGTGACATTAGCCAGAGCAAACGGCTCGTCCCACGGGAAATTCTGGATGTACCGAATGGGCGACCAACGTGCAAAATTAATCGCCGAACTTTTCCTTAACTTCACACGAAACGGGAACTTGTTGCGTCGCTCTTGGGTTTCGGTTTTTTATTTTATATACTTAAAGTAATAAAAATAGTTTTTGTTTCGTACTGGATTTATATTCGAAGAACTTTTGTTCGGTCGTAGCTCCTCATTTATATTGCCGGTATCAACCTACTATTTCTTCTCTCTTTGTTATTGAAATAGTGCTAAAGATTTAGGTTCGATTCTGGGCTATGAGGTACCTAAAAAATAAGAAATTCCCTAATTTGGATTTTTTTTTAAATGCATCTAACCAGTTATAGTAATTTTTGATATTTTTCATAGATCTGAGGAGAATTATTTTGCATTTTTATTTAAAATAATTTTTGATTTTTTCCAAGCACTTTAAACCATTTTTTAATAATAATCTTTATTTAACATCGATCAATAAAATAATTAGCAAAACGGAAAAATACTTAATGTGTAAATTGCAAATATTTTTAAGCAAAGAAAATTCTATACAACCAATGGATCTCCTTTTGGTTAAATTAGCTATCCTATGGATATTCGAATATTGTCCAAATTAAATCCAGTGAATATTCGAGTCAAATGACACACTTTTGGACGTCTATTTGAAATGGATTATTTATCCTTAAAATACTTTTAGTTGTACCAATTTTTGATACTAAAAATTTATTTTCAAGTTTTAGATATTGGGAATTTTTTTACTGGAGTGCCTGGAAGATATAAAATAATTTGTCTATTATAAGCAAATGAAAATATTAATTTATATTGATTAAAATGTTGTAATTATTGATTTACAGTATTCTCTAAGGATTTTTAAAGCAACCACTAAAAAATTCATTAAAATTCATACAGGAGAAATCAAGGTATTGACATTTTTCTCACTGGAGTGCCTGGAATAAATAAAATAATTTGTCTTTCATTGGAAACTAAATGTCTTAATTAATAGTAACTAAAATATTATAACTATTGATTTGTAGTATTCCTCAAGGGTTTTTAAAGCAACTACTGAAAAATCAATTAAATACATACAGTAGAAATCAAGATATTGACATTTTTCTCACTGAAGTGCCTGGAAGAAATAAAATAATTTGTCTCTTATTGGCAACTGAATATCTTAATTATTAGTGATTAAGATGTTATAATTATTAATTCATAGTACTTTTCAAGGGCTTTTAAAGCAACTACTAAGAAATCAATTTAAATCCATGCAGTAGAAATCAAGATATTGACATTTTTCTCACTGGAGTGCCTGGAAGAAATAAAATAATTTGGCTTTTATTGGAAACTAAATATCTTAATTAATAGTAACTAAAAGATTATAACTATTGATTTATAGTATTTTTCAAGGATTTTTAAAGTAACTAGAAAAATCAATTAAATCCATACAGTAAAAATTAAGATAATGACATTTTTCTCACTGGAGTGCCTGGAAGAAATAAAATCACATGTCTCTTATTGGCAACTAAATATCTTAATTTGTAGTAATTAAAATATGGTAATTATTGATTCATAGTATTCTTTAACGATTTTTAAAGCAACCACTAAAAAATTCATTAAAATCCATACAGTTGAAATCAAGATATTGACATTTTTCTCACTGGAGTGCCTGGAAACAATAAAATAATTTGTCTCTTACTGGCAACTAAATATCTTAATTAATACTAATTAAAATATTATATTTATTGATTTATAGTATTCTTTAAGAGTTTTTAATGCAACTACTGAAAAATCAATTAAATCCATACAGTAGAAATCAAGATAATGACATTTTTCTCACTGGAGTGCCTGGAATAAATAAAATAATTTGTCTTTTATTGGAAACTGAATATCTTAATTAATAGTAACTAAAATATTATAACTATTGATTTGTAGTATTCTTCGAGAGTTTTTAAAGCAACTACTGAAAAATCAATTAAATCCATACAGTAAAAATCAAGATAACGATATTTTTTCCACTGAAGTGCTTGGAAGAAATAAAATAATTTGTCTCTTATTGACAACTGAATATCTTAATTATTAGTGATTAAGATGTTATAATTATTAATTCATAATATTTTTCAATACTGTAAATCAATAAATAAAATATTATATTTATTGATTTATAGTATTCTTCAAGGGCTTTTAAAGCAACTACTGAGAAATCAATTTAAATCTATACAGTAGAAATCAAGATATTGACATTTTTCTCACTGGAGTGCCTGGAAGAAATAAAATAATTTGTCTCTTATTGACAACTGAATATCTTAATTTATAGTAATTAAAATATTATAATTATTGATTTACAGTATTTTTCAAGGGTTTTTAAAGCAACTACTGAAAAATCAATTAAATCCATACAGTAGAATTCAAGATAATCACATTTTTATCACTGGAGTGCCTGAAAAAGAAGTAAAGTTACATGTATTTTATTGGCAACTGAATATTTTAATTTCTAGTGGTTTAAATGTAGTAATTATTGATTTATAGTATTCTTTAAGGATTTTCAAAGCAACTACTGAAAAAATCATTAAAATCCATACAATAAAAATCAAGATAATGACGTTTTTCTCACTAGAGTGCCTGGAAGAAATAAAATAATTAGCCTTTTATTGACAACTGAATATCTTAATTAATAGTAATTAAAATATTATAATTATTGATTTGTAGTATTTTTCAAGGGTTTTTAAAGCAACTACTGAAAAATCAATTAAATCCATAGAGTAGAAATCAAGATAATAACATTTTTCTCACTGAAACGCCTGGATAAAATAAAATAGTTTGTCTCCTAAAAAATTGAAAAATTGAATATCTTCATTTAGTTGCTGAAATATCTCTTATAGATAAAATCTTAATTAACACTGGCTAAAATGTAATAATTATTCATTTTTGGAATACTCTAAGTCTTTTAGCACTTTAAAAAAAATTTAAAATAGATCTACCGTTGCAAAAGCAATTTTAATGCATTTTTAAAAATCCATACTTTCAACGTTAGACAATAATAAGAGGTGGAACTTCTATAATCGACAACAAATGCATATTCTTAACCGGTAATCTATTGGATGTCCAATGAATATTCAATCCTTGTGTTTGAACATGCTGAATAATAATTGGACCAATTTTGAATATCCACCGGATAAACGAGGTGCTACCTGTGTTTCACCAATAGTAATTAGACGACATGTTAAAATAAAACAGGCAAATGAAACACTGGATGCGTTTTGTTCAGAGAGCTTATTAAGTATTTCCAGGATTTCCAGTACTTTTTTTAAGAATTTTTTCTATTTTTTATTATAGTGCTTATACAACTCATTATAGTAGATATTCAGTTTTCCAGGCATTTCGAGCTATTTTTTCTTTAATGCCTGGAATAGTAACTTTTGGATTTTCCTAGTCAGTAATATTAAACATTTTACAGTTCTGTATCTTAATTTGAAGTTGAGATTCTATTTTTTGTGAGATATTATATAAGTCATACTGCCTGAAATATTTATTTATAAGAATATTTATATAACCTTTGGGCAATGGAAATAGTTTTTCTGACTTTTTAGGTAAATTTGTACACTTTAAACTCAAAGGAAATGATCTTTCATGTCCTTCCATGCATTAAAAGTAAAGTTAAATTAATACAAAAATTAAGAAATTCTGTTCGCTAAAATGCCAGTTATAATCACAAAACAATTTTTCTGGTTTTACTGTACTGGGATTCCAACTACAAAATCTTGAATAAAATATCTGCTTATAATGGGATTTAAATTAAATTTCACGGAACTATTAAGAAAAGTCCCGGTAATAATTTAAGACTAAAATAAGATAAATCGCAGCAGTAATACGCTTATTATAGGCCAGTAAACCTAAAACAATTTTTCGAGTTTTTCTATATTGGGACGCCAACTACAAATATTTAAATAAAAAAATTACTGTTTAAGGAATTTAAACGAAATTTCTTAGAGACGTTAAAAAAAGTCTCAGAATTATTCTAACATAAAAATTAAGTAATTCGATTTATCAAAACGCAAGTTATAAGCCAACAAACCCAAAACAAGTTTTCTAGTTCTACTGTACTGAGATTACACCTACAAAAACTTTAATAAAACATCTGGTAATAATTGGATTTAAACTAAATTGCACGGAACTATTAAGGAAAGTCTCTGTATTACTTTAGGACTAAAATCAGGTAAATCGAAGCATTAGAACGCTTATTATAGGCCAGTAAACCTAAAACAATTTTTCGAGTTTTTCTATATTGGGACGACAACTGCAAATATTTAAATAAAGAAAATATTTTTTAAGGGATTTAAATGAAATTTCTTAGAAACGTTAAAAAAAGTCCCAGAATTATTTTAACATAAAAATTAAATAATTCGGTTTATTAAAACGCGAGTTATAAGCCAAGAAACCCAAAACAATTTTTCTAGTTCAAACTGTATCGGGATTCCATCTACAAAAACTTCAATAAAACATCTGGTAATAATGGGATTTAAATAAAATTTCATGGAACAATTTAATAAAGTCCCAGTATTAATTTAAGGCCAAAATCAGGTAAATCGGAGCATTAAAACGCTTATTATAGGCCAGTAAACCTAAAAAAATTTTTCGAGTTTTTCCATATTGGGACACCAACTACAAATATTTAAATAAAAAAAAAATTTTTTAAGGGATTTATATGAAATTTCTTAGAGACATTAAAGAAAGTCTCAGAATTATTCCAACTTTAAAATTTAGTAATTCGGTTTATTGAGACGCGAGTTATAAGCCAAGGAACCCAAAATAATTTTTCTAGTTCTACTATACTGGGATTTAAATTAAATTTCGTGGAACAATTAGGAAAAGTCCCAGTATTAATTTAAGGCCAAAATTAAGTAAATCAGAGCATTAAAACGCTTATTATAGGCCAGTAAACCTAAAACAATTTTTTGAGTTTTTCTATATGGGACACCAACTACAAATATTTAAATAAAAAAAAATATTTTTTAAGGGATTTAAATGAAATTTCTTGGGTAAATCGGAGCAATAAAACGCATAGGCTACTGAACCTAAAACAATTTTCGAGTTCTGCTATATTAGAACGCAACTTACAAAAAATTGCATAAAAAATGTACTATTAAAGAGATTTGAATGAAATTTTGTAGAAACGTTAAAAAATGTCCCAGTATTATTTAAACGTGAAAATGAGTTAACTCGGTTTAATAAAACGCAAATTATAAGCGAAGGTATTCAAGACATTTTTTCTAGTTTTACTGTATTGGGACGCTAACTATAAAAACTTAAATAAAAAATTTGTTATTGAGTGGATTTCAATTTAATTTTACAGAATTATTAACGAAAATCCCACTATTCATTTAAAATTAAAATCAAGTAAATTGGACGATTAGAACTCGAGTTATAGGCTACTGAACCTAAAACAATTTTTTAAGTTCTGCTATATTAGAACCCAACTTACAAAAAATTGCATAAAAATTTTATTATTAAAGGGATTTGAACGAAATTTCGTATAAACGTTAAAAAGTGTCTCGGATTTAATTTAACGTAAAAATGAGGTAACCCGTTTTATTAAAACGCGAAATATAGATGAAGGAACTCAAAACAATTTTTCTAATTTTACTGTATTGGGACGCTAACTATAAAAACTCAAATAAAAAATCTGTTATTAAGTAGATTTAAATTAAATTTCATAGAGTTATTAAGGAAAGTCCCGCTATTCATTTAAAATAGAAATTGAGTAAATCGAAGCATTTAAACGCGTGTTATAGGCTGCTGAACCTAAGACAATTTTTCGCGTTCTGCTATATTATAATATAATAGTGGGACTTTCCTTCACAACTCTATAAAATTTAATTTAAATCCACATAATCACAGATTTTTTATTTAAGTTTTTATAGTTAGCGTCCCAAAATAGTGGAACTAGAAAAATTGTCTTGAATTCCTTCGCTTATAATTCGCGTTTTAATAATCGAGTTACCTTATTTTTACTTTTAAATGATATTAGAACATTTTTTAACGTCTCTATGAAATTTCAATAAAATCCCGTAAATAATACATTTTTTATGCAATTTTTGTAGGTTGCGTTTTAATATAGCAGAACTCAAAAAATTGTTTTAGGTTCAGTAGCTTATAACACGCGTTCTAATCCTCCGATTTACTTGATTTTGATTTCAAATAAATAGTAGAACTCTCCTGCACAATTCTATGAAATTGAATTTAAATCCATTCAGTAACAAATTTTTTATTCAAGTTTTTATAGTTAGCGTCCCAAAATAGTGGAACTGGAAAAATTGTTTTGGGTTTCTTGGTTTTTATTTGAAGTTTTAGTGAACCGAACTATTTTATTTTTATGGTAAAATAATAGTGAGACTTCCTTCAATATATTTTAAAAGTTTCATTTAAATCCCTATAATAATAAAGTTTTTATTAATTTTTTTGTAGGTGGCGTTTCATTACAGCAAAACCTGTTTTAGGTCACGCTCTTAAAAATTCACTTCCCTGATCCGTTTGCATATTATCTAAGAAAAAATTCCTCGATACTGTTCAAATCATGAGGATCACCATTAAGATGTTCTAATGAACCTTTTCGTTTAATTTCTGGATATGTTTCCCTCTGTAAACGTTGCTTAGAGTTTCATACATCTCCTTGGTGGGATTTCACGATTGGAATTCATGGACGGTATCTCATCACCTACAGAAGGATTGATTTATTTAACCTTGAGTTGTTCTAATGACTTCTGCGTGCCTTTTCCCACCAATCTAATAATACAGTTGCAGTTGACCATTCATCCAGTTCTAAAAAAAAAACGTCGTTTGCCTCCTTACTTGATCTAAATTCGGCGGAATATGAATCTTAGCCGCATTGTGTGGGTGTTTAGTGACGCCGGATCCGCATCGATCGACCGCTCCCTGTTTTTAGTCCTACCTGTGGCATACTCGTATTATATATACGACCAGGACAACGACAACGGGACAAAACTTCTCAAAGTAGAATGAACGTGAAAATTGAATAAAACAGGTAGGAACAACGGCTACACAGCAGCACTGCCGTTGACCTACTTTATCAGTCCTTGAAACAGCTCCTCTGCTAAGCAATTTCATATATATTATATCTTCCGGTTAAAATAATAGAGTGCAGGAAGGACGTTTCTGCATCGTTTAATGGACCGTGATGCAGGTTATATTATTATAGTTATTTTATCTCAATTAACTTTCGCCCACGCTTGTACGGTTTTGTAGGAAGTGGGTTAGAAAAGGGCGTGCAATAGGGCACATTTCTTAGTAAGAGCTGCATTCTATAAATTATCATTCTGGAGATGAAGTATAGAGATTGAGGAGTTAAGAACTTATGCAGCTAATTAAAAATATTATTTGCTCTGTAAAAAATGAGTTGTTTTTATCCAAGCAGTTGAATTTAGGGGAAATTTCAACAAATCTTTTAGGTTAATTTAGTTGTCTTTTTTAGTTAAATTGACGGTTGGATTTCCTATTTTTTCCACAAATCAATGAAAAAAAAGTTACTCTTCCAGGCAGTTGAATTTATATTTTCTCATTGATCTACAGTATTTTTCATACTTTATCAAGATATTTCACTGAAAACCAATATTTTTTCTTCCTCATATTTTTTAAAGCATTTTTCTTTTCAAAAATTAAAATTGCAGATAGTTAACATTATTTCTCAGTGTATTCAATTTTATTTAATTCCCAACAGTTAAATTTTTTTTTATAAAACGATATCCTCTGCCTTTTTTTGAGACAGTTTTCCATGTATCATTTCATGTTTACATAGCTCAAACGTCAAGATATTTAAAAGCTACAATTTTTGAACATAAATGAAGTGCAAAACCTTAATATCCATTTAATTCATTTTATTATCATTAACACCTTGTACCTGCAATTAATATTATATATTATACTAACTGTAGAGAATATTTTCAAAGCGATTATTTTTGATATTTTAATAAATACACTTTGTAAGAAGATCCGCTTTTAATTATCAACTGAACAGTTATAAAACCATAAAAAATATAACTTAATTTACGAGAAAACAGACCTTTCTTGTTAAAAACAGAGATCTGCAACAAACAACTAAATAAAGGTCACACAAAGATATGCAGACTCCTTAAGGAAGACCTTTGGTAAAAGGTCAAGATCAGCTTTTTTTCGGATATTTAAATAATTAATAAATATTGTCATCTGCATGGACGCTACGACCTTTCGTAATAAAATATCTGTAAATTAAATTGAAGAGGCTTTTTAAATCAGTTGTGTTTATGATATATTTCTCACTATTGGTCAAGAGACAAGCATCAGCTAGTTCTTGATAGTACTGTATGTGTGTGTGGATCCCATTTCATAATTTTAAATTGATTATTTAAGGGAAAATTAGTTTTTGGGTTAAGGTTTAGAATTTTTAATTTTTCGGGAATTTTTTCTTTCCTAGTTGCAGTTGTTGTTCTTTTGCAAATGAGCTTAAAATCTATCGATAATTCAATACTGCTGCACTTAAAAAAATATATACAGCAAACTAGATCAACAAAATTCAACACAGAACTATGAGAGCATTCTCCTAGGGCAATTTTAAAAATAAATTTCATGATAGACTTGTAAAGAACATTTTCGAGTTAGATATATGGTATAAAATACCCGATATAACCTTCAAACAAATGTTATACCCATCACACTGTAATTATAAATAAATTACAGTCATGTTCAATTAAATTATGCATGGAAAGTATAAGTGAATTAATATTCTTACTTTTCATTGACCTTGGTCTGGCCTACTTGTTGGTTCTAGTTTAAGCAGACTCAGATCCGACCACCTGGTGGTACCAGGAGCTAATCTTCGTGGTAAGGGTTAGTACGAGGGTTACAATTAGTACTGTAATGCTATATTATTGAAAAAAAAATGTTAAATGCATAAAACCTAAAAACCCCATGGTTCCACTGTCTAAATTAAAAAAAAAAACACCTGGAATCAAAAAAATTTATAAAAGAAATTCATGAACTTAAAAAATTCAAGATATAAGTGTCTTAAATAAAAAAAAAATTGATTAAGTTCCTGGAGTTTAAAAAATATCTGACTAATTATCTAGGACTAAATATCTGAAAAATCCTTGGACTAACTGCATGATTTTTTTAAAAATGCCTAGAATTTCAAAAATTCATTAATGATATGAACTAAATTCATAAATTTAAAAAATCTGAGATCTAACTGCCTAAAATTTAAAAAAAGTGGGACACTGATTTAGTTCCTGAAATTTAAAAATTTATGCGTTTACTGTTGAGAATCCATTGACTAAATACCGGAATTTTAAAAAAATTGTGGTTATACTACTTGATATTATAAGACTCAATTGCTTAAAATCACAAAATCATTTCAGTCTCCTAAATTCAGAAACAATAGATTCAGGTCTCCTAAAATCATAAATATAGGCTCATCAATCATAAATAAGGCTTGACTATTTAGAAACAAATATTCATTATTTTACTACCTGCAATTTAAAAAATCCAAGACTCGACTGCGTGGAACTATAAAATCATTTTAATAACTGCCTGAAATCAAAAAAATTCATGAACATCAAAATATTAAATTTAAAAAAAATCTTGATTAAGTTCCTGGAGTTAGAGTAAATAATCGTGGAATGTCATTCTCTTATACCGAGCGCTTAAAATTAGTGGGAAATGTGTGGTTTTTTGAGGAAATTTCTTTATTATAATGCATTTTTCACCTTTGTTGTTTTTGCATTTGCAATTTTTACAAAAAAAACGCTTATTGCAATATCGCAAGATTTTTCGCAAAACTTGATTAATGAAAGTTAGTTTTTCGGCAGAAGTAAAAAGAAAGCCTGTGCAAGCTAAAGAACTATGAGAAATGGCCGCATTTTATATGAGATATCAACTGCTTGACACTCCATGTAGTCTCAAGGAGGTAATTTCGCTTTCTTAGCGCCATCTATATGACGAGGAGTAGAAGCTTTTTCAGTGTTCCGTGAATCACCCAAGTTTTTAAGGCTGTAAACAATGAGTTGAGCTGAAAATGTTGCCATACTTTAGAAACATGTGCACCAACATTACGAAAAACAAAATTAACAATTGGACTCTCCAAACCCGCGAAATTTAAAGATTCGGATTCCCATTATTTTCTGAACACACCTGGCACAACGCAAAAATTTTTTTAATTCAGAAAATTCTAACCAATCTTCAATTTGGCTTCGGGGAAAGATGCCATGTTTAATTTTTTTATTAAGCTATATTCTTAGATAAATGGTTGTGGGGCCCCCTGTGGCTCTTCTTTGTGAGTGGTCAAAAGCATTTGACTGTGTTTGCTATAGTATTCTGCTTCATCGCTATGGCTTCTTACATCCTCCTGGTGTTTTTCTTATTTACAAGATCGACAGCGGCGAGCATTAGTGGGGACCGAGTGCTCGGATCACCCTGGAAGTTCCGCAGGTATTTGTTCTAGGGCCTATACTTCTTCTCTGTATCTCATACCTGATCCTACCAATCTTAATTTTCAAGAAAAATTTACTCTATTTGCAGATGATACCGTACTTCTTTGGCATGATCATGACATGTATTCCCTGCAGACTACAATAGCAGCTGATCTTCAGGCCATAAATCTTTGATTTGAATCCAACTTGCTATCAGTAAATCCTGCAAAAAAATAAATTTAATGTGTTTTAAGTATCTTCCTGGTTATATACATATCTCTAGTTTAATCTAGAGCAGAATATATATATTATAGATAGCACTTATATTTAATTATCACAAAATGTCTACCTGTCAGTTTGGTTCCTTGAAAAGCCGCTCTACTACTACTTTGTAAATAATTACTCCACAGTTCCTCGCTGAATCCCTTGATGCCTCTTCCCAAGTAGATGTTATTGACACAGATCTGTCCAAAGCCTTCGACAAACTGGACCATGTTTTACTACTATAAAAATTAAAAGTATTTAACTTTTTTGATAAATTAAAGACGATCTTACACGTCTGGTTAACTGGTAGGTTGCACTTTGTAGCTGTAAATGGAGTTCTTTCTCAGGATTAGTATTCTACTTCAGGAGTTCCTCAAGGGTCCGTCTTGGTCCTTTCTTGTTTGTGAATGATGTATGTGAGCAGCTTAGCTCTTTGGTTTTTCTGTATGCAGATGACTTCAAACTTCTTTACCTAATATGCAAACTATTCTTTTCTTTAAGAAGTGCCACAATTTGGCCAGTATAGTTCTTGTCTATAATGACGAACTGCTCTGCTAAAGATATAATTCAAAACACCTTAGAACTGCCCCATTAACATATTTTATCAAATTCATGAAGACAATTCCACTGAACCTCAAAGATGAGCTGATATAGCATTGAAAAGTTAACCCTTCTAAGATTATAGTTGAGACTTTAAGGGTTTGGTTTACAATAAAATACAACAATAAAAAGATGATAAGCTTCTTCTGGAACAATAAGACACCACTATCAGCATGAGAAACTATCAAGTATCAGATCAATGATATTACCTTGTACATTACGAATTTTATTAAATTGAGACAGATCAGAAAATGCCAAAGAGTCTTGTAGCATTGACACCCTCGTATTAATACTGGATTCTAGAACTTGAATATTGATAATAAAATCACCTATGAATAAAACTCTCTAGTTTTCTATACTGGTAAGAGAAGGGGTATAGTCAAACAAGAACTTGTAATTGGAGAATATAGATAGCAAATATAAAGTAACGATAAGATTAAAGACGATGAATTAATAAAAACGGGTGATAAAGTGAAAAAATATAAACCATTAACCCTTTTTGTCAAAATAACTTTTGAGGGTTCCCTGTATTAAATAATTATCCAAATATTAATAGGGCCACAGTATTTTTGAAGAAATTAATGGTTATAACATTAGCCTGCAAGTGTAATTTTTTACATAAAATCTGAATCAGTGGCAACATCGCGTTACCAAAAATACTCGAAATCATTGATTCTATTTTGAACCTTAATCAACGTTGCCAAATTTTAATACCTGAAGTGTTAAAAATTCATTGACTAAGTGCCTAAATTTAAAAAAAAAATGTGGTTAAACTACTTGATATTATAAAACTCAACTGCTTAGAATCATAAAATCATTTTAGTGTCCTAAATTCAGAAAAATATATTCAAGCCTCCTAAAGTCATAAATTCAACTGAATTCAACACAGAATTGAGCATGCTTCGAGGGCAATTTAAAAAAAAAACATTTTATGATAGACTTGCATTTTCGAGTTAGATAATAGTATATTATAGCCAATATAACCTATTAAACAAACGTTTTAAGAATTCTTGTTACCGATTTCGTTTTACCATTATTCACTGTTGTAGTCACCTTTATTGCTCTGCCGAACATCTGGAATATTTCATACGGGATAATGATGAATAAATTCCAATGCTCACAGATCTATGCAACATGTTTCATTTACGTCTTGCTTTATTTATAAATTCAGCAGAAGTAGCTCACATTTTCAGGATTTTTAGGAAATATGTTAGCCAGATCTTCTTAATTCATAAGAATGTCCATATTTGATAACAAATTGCTACTTTGAGAGATCGAAGAGAACTTTCCTATATAAGTTTGAGATATTAGAGGCTTGCTGTGCTGTAAAATCGTTCCGTCAAGCAACATAATTTACACCTATAATCTTCGTGTAATTATGGGCCACAAACAAGATGCAAAGTGTGGGCGAGACAAGACGCGAATTCTAATGCCGAAATTACACATTATATACCGGTTAGAGGTCTAAAGTTGCAGAGCAGCGACGGGACGCGAATTATTAACCGCATCGAGAGCGGCATAGTTCTAAAGGAAAACGTAATATACATAAATCATAATTATCGCTATTGCATTAGAGGTTTGAAACGGGCGCATCCTTTTTAGTACATTACTGTAACTCCCACTAGGAAAATTGTAGTGATTTCCAAGCTGTTTAAAGCAGAAATTTACCTTCAGTGAAACTGATTCATATAGGATACTTTACCCGGTTTATGATATTTGTGTATAAATTTATTTATAGCTAGGATTTTTTTATGTAACGTAATTATTTTTAAATCTATGAATGGAAAGATTCGACGTAGCTCTTTTATATGCACACTTTGTTCGCCTCTATTTTTAGAGAAATTGATTTTCCACAGGTCAACTAATATTATACCATTTTCTAGAAAACAAAGTTTCGTTAACCTTGAGTTAAGCGACCATTCGACTTAGACATTTAAAAAAATCTTTTTTCAATAATATAACATTACAGTAATTACAATTTATAAGATTAGCTCCTGGTACCACAAGATGGTCGGATCTGAGTCTGATTAAACTAGAATCAGCAAGTAGGCCAGACCAATGGCAATTAAAACTAAGAATATTAATTAACTTACTTTCCATGCATAATTTAATTGAGCATGACTGTCATTTATTTATAGTTACAGTGTGATGGGTATAACATTTGTTTAATAGGTTATATCGGGTATGTTATACTATACACAAAAATGCTCTTTGCAAGTCTATCATAAAATTAATTTTCAAAATTGCCCTCGGAACATGTTCTGTTGATCTAATTTGCTATATATAATTTTTTAAAAGAGATGCACAATCTTTAAAGTGAAAAAAAAATTAAACCAGTTGAAATTTAATTATTTAGGGAGTAGACTGATACAAGTACACGTCTAGTATATTTCTCTAATTTTTTAACGTTCTTTGGTTAGTTGTAAGTTAAAATTTCTTCCTGGGTCTAAATGACAGCAGTATTTGATAATTCAATAATTTGAAGTTCGACGATAGATTTTTAGTCATCTGCAAGAAACAAAAATAAACCGGTTTATTCCAGGCAGTAACTTTATGGATTTTTTAAATTGCAGGTAGTAAAATATTGAATTTTTGTTTTTAAATAGTCAAGCCATCCATATCGACGCTCGCAAATAAGAACATCGTAACTCGATTCTTGACGAAATTGAGTTAAGACTACTTTCTAGTATGACATTTTATTCTCTTTCGTGTAAAAAAATTAAAAATATAAATATTTTTTTCTTTGGAAAGGTGCCTGAATAACATATTTACACCGTTGTAAAATTTTAATGCCTAATCCGTAGTGGTTGCTTTACAAATCATAAACAAAATCTGAAACTGTAAACCCATTTTTCTCAAAACGGGCTTTTTCGAGATACGATCTTCTTATTTGCGAGCGTCGATATATTTATGATTTTAGGAAGCTTAGATATACGTTTCTGAATTTAGGAAACTAAAAGGATTTAATAACTCCAGGCAGTTGAGTCTTATAATATCAAGTAGTTCAATCACAGTTTTTTTAAATTTTGGGTAATTAGTCAATGGATTTTGAACATTTCAGGGATTATTTAGTCCATGATTTTTTAAACTGCAGAAAATTAATTAATATTTTTTTTTAATTTAAGGCACTTTAATCTTGAATTTTTTGAGTTCATGAATTTTATTTATAGATTCTTTTGATTCCAGGCAGTTATTAAAATCTAGTCATAGATTTTTAACAGTGAACGCATGTATTTTTAAATTTCAGGTACTGGGACGTTGATTCCCAGTCTTTTAACTTTTAGGCAGTTAGATCTCAGATTTTTTAAATGTATGAATTTAATTCATATCATAAATGAATTTTATTCATGAATTTTTGAAAATCTAGGGATTTTTTTAAAATTTCAACCAGTTAGTCCATGGATTTTTCAGATATTTAGTCCTAGATAATAAGTCAGATATTTTTTAAACTCCAGGAGCTTAATCAATATTTTTTTTTAATTTAAGGCACTTTAATCTTGAATTTTTTGAGTTCATGAATTTTATTTATAGATTCTTTTGATTCCAGGCAGTTATTAAAATCTAGTCATAGATTTTTAACAGTGAACGCATGTATTTTTAAATTTCAGGTACTGGGACGTTGATTCCCAGTTTTTTAACTTTTAGGCAGTTAGATCTCAGATTTTTTAAATGTATGAATTTAATTCATATCATAAATAAATTTTATTCATGAATTTTTGAAAATCTAGGGATTTTTTTAAAAATTCAACCAGTTAACCCATGGATTTTTCAGATATTTAGTCCTAGATAATAAGTCAGACATTTTTTAAACTCCAGGAGCTTAATCAATATTTTTTTTTTAATTTAAGGCACTTTAATCTTGAATTTTTTGAGTTCATGAATTTTATTTATGGATTCTTTTGATTCCAGGCAGTTATTAAAATCTAGTCATAGATTTTTAACAGTGAACGCATGTATTTTTAAATTTCAGGTACTGGGACGTTGATTCCCAGTTTTTTAACTTTTAGGCAGTTAGATCTCAGATTTTTTAAATGTATGAATTTAATTCATATCATAAATGAATTTTATTCATGAATTTTTGAAAATCTAGAGATTTTTTTAAAAATTCAACCAGTTAGCCCATGGATTTTTCAGATATTTAGTCCTAGATAATAAGTCAGATATTTTTTAAACTCCAGGAGCTTAATCAATATTTTTTTTTTAATTTAAGGCACTTTAATCCTAAATTTTTTAAGTTTATGAATTTAATTCATGAATTTTTTTGAATCCAGGCAGTTAATCCGTGGATTTTTTAAAATTCCGATAGTGAAACCATAGGGTTTTTAAGTTTCATGCATTTTACCCATGGATTTTTAATTCTAGATAGTAAAGCCATCCATACTCTTATGATTTTAGGAGGCCTGAATCTATTTTTCTAAATTTAGAACACTAAAATGATTTAATGATTCTAGGCAGTTGAGTCTTACAATTACTTTTTTAAATTTTGGGTAATTAGTCAATGGATTGTTAACATTTCAGGTACGGTAGCAAATTTTTTAAATTTAAGGCACTTAAAGCTTGAATTTTTTAAGTTCATGGATTTTTTTGATTCCAGGCAATTATTAAAATAATTTTATAATTTCAGGCAGTTTAACCACACCAATTTTTTCAAATTTTAGGAACTTGATCTATGTCCCAGTTTTTTAAATTTTAAGCGGTAATAAATTTATGAATTAAATTCATAAACTTTTGAATGTGTAGGCAATTAATCAGTTAATTTAAGAAAATTCAAGCAGTTAGGATTTTTCAGATATTTAGTCCTAGATAATTAGTCAGATATTTTTTAAACTCCAGGAACTTAATAAATAAATAAATATAATAAATAAATAATATCTTTATTTAGCAAGAAGCTACATTCAATAAAAACATGAATGAAAAATAAACTAAAAGTGTAAGTTGGCTATAACTATATCAGGACACTCCGGTTTGTCCATGGATGGTCTCGGTAATCCAGAGACAGCATCCCCCGGTTCCAGAAATATTCTGTCAGAGGTAGACCATAAATTAAAACTAGACTAATCAATTTTGTTTTTAATTTAAGACACTTAAATCTCCTAGATATCCTAAAACTACTTTTTCCTTTTTAATTTTTTCATTGACAAAACTACTATCTAGATCTCCTAGAATGTAAATTTTTCGGATAAAATTTGTCACATTACAATGAAAAAACAATAATTTCATTATAATTTTTCACGATCTGATATCTTAGACTGAAGGGGGATAAAGTAATGAAAAATTAACGTTTCTATTTTATTCCTTTTAATATTGTTCACTGCTAAACTACTGTGTAGATCTCCTGGAATGTGAGTTTTTTGGAATGTTAATTTTTTACGGTATCTTAGACTGAGGCAGGATAGAGTAATGAAAAATGAACGTTTTCATAATTTTTCCATTTTGAAATTACTGTATGGCTCACTTGAAAATTGAAATTATTTGGCAAAATTGATCAAATCCAATGAAAAAAACACAATTTCATTACATTCTTCAAGATACCTGAGACTAAGAGGATATATAGTAATGAAAAATTAACCCTTGCATCTTTCTTTTATAATTTTTTCATTGTGGAATTACTGCCTGGATTGCCTGGAAAATTACATTTTAATGTCAAAATGTATTAAATTATTTGTTTTATTATTAATTATTTCAATTTGTATTGAATCCGACGTAACTTTCATCGTATTTTGTTTCTTCCAGGCAGTTGAAATTTGCCATTTCTGAATTGACATCTAATAGTCAACTGAAGCAAAGACATCACTTCTTAATCAGACCTTAGTTGAGTTATGATTTTCCTATTCATAGAATTCATTCATATACAGATATCCAGAAAAACATTTCTGGAAGGTTTCAACATATTCATATATCCCACCCTAACTATATTTGGAGGCTAAAGGTAAAAAATATATTGTTTGAGAGTAAAGTAGCTGACTAGCTTTCATTAAAAAAATCAGGAAAATTCTTAAATATGGACCTTTTTTAACTAACATAATTTGTTTCTTCCAGACAGCTGAAACCTAAAGTACCTCAACTGTTCAGAAAAAATTAAGACTTTTTAGCTTTTTAAAACTTTAAAAATAACGGTGATACGAGGGGGCTCCCAAAATGCAAAAATTTTAAAAATGCCCTGTATCTTATGACGTTTAAAAAATTGTAAAATTCAAGATACTTCCGGAGATATCCAATAAAAACCGAGATTTATCAAAATCGTTTTTACCTTCTACCGACTTTATTTAAAGAGATATCGCAAAACTAAAAACAGTTTTTTATTGTCACTTTTTATGTATTACAACATGACGTAAAAAAAAATTAAATACATTTTCTCATTTTTAAAGAGTATTTTTAATTGCCTTTAAAATGGGGTATCGCACTTGCATGTTCGATTACTCCTTCTAGTACTTCCCATAAGAACTCTATGACTGCAAGAGAGAAAGATATATCAATGGGATTTCCAAATAAATTGATTTTGTATAAACTGAAGCTATAAAATAATTTGTATATGACATATAGAGAGAAATTATATCAAATAAAGATTATTTTATAGCTTC
Source organism: Anthonomus grandis grandis (assembly GCF_022605725.1). NCBI lineage: Eukaryota > Metazoa > Arthropoda > Insecta > Coleoptera > Curculionidae > Anthonomus > Anthonomus grandis. The sequence continues at coordinate 4,201,589 of NC_065560.1, forward strand.
AGTTTATACAGTTCCGCCAAAAAAATGACCGATGGCGTCATATATTTTTTTAGTTCCACCTTGTATACAAAAATTTATGTGAAATAATGCGCAACTTAAAATAAAAATTTTTATCGAATTTATGCGGAAATCCCATTGATGTATCTTTCTCTCTTGCTTTCATGGAGTTCTTGTGGGAAGTACAAGAAGGAGTAATTGGACATGCAAGTGCGATACCTCATTTTAAAGGCAATTAAAAGTTGATGATGATCGAAAAAAAAAACGATACGTCGGATTAATGTTTTTTTTGCGTCATGTTGTAATACATAAAAAGTGGCAATAAAAAACTGCTTTTAGTTTTCCCATAACTCTTTAAATAAAGTCGCTAGAAGGTAAAAACGATTTTGATAACTCCGGAAGTATCTGGAATTTTAAAATTTTTTAAACGTCATTTTATTAAGCTCCAAATTGCGCAACCTTGCCTCCATCCTCCGAGATTCCAATGGCCACCGTCGAATTTCAGACACCCTGTATAGTTGTTAGGGCTCGTAGTAAAAGAGAACGGCAGGACGTCAGATCCGAGAAGATTTTTCATAAAAAATTCGAAAATTTGCATGTGACATATCGGAGGGCTGTGCGAGTCGAAGTGAATGGGAGGCAGGCGAAAGGTGGTGGCGCGACGGCGTCGTGATGTGCCCGCGTGGGCGGACGAGTACAGATTTGAGCGAGTTCGTCCTCGTTGCCGCTAGTCGTTTCAGTTTTCCACCCGGATCCAGACGCATCCAGACAACAACAACAACACCACCACCACCATCGCCTCGTCCGACAGTCACGGGGCTCAAGATAAACTAACTAACTAACTAACTAACGATAGAGAGACAGCTACCCCGGACGGAGAACGAGCGCCAGGTTGTGATAGAGCAGCAGCTCTATTATAGCTGCGACAGGAGGAGGAGGAGGAGAGAGAGGAGTGAGTAGAGTAGGAGCGGCAACAAGTGACGCGCGCTCACGGGTGGTCGTTGGCTCACAATGATGATGATGATGATGATGATGATTACCTGATCTTGATCTGTTAGAAAGAGTGCGTCGTGTCGTATGCGTGCCGTGTGCGGAATGAAGACCGCGATCGCCGTCGCGGCCGCCGCATTATGCGTGGTGTGCGTGGTGGCCACGCCGCAACCACTCAGGGACTCCTTCCGCGGATGGAAGAAACGCGTGGACCAAAAGGCCGCCGATGATTTCCGGTCCGATTTTCAACACCACGTACCGCAATTCTCCGTTTTGTCCACGCAGCTGATGCTACGGTCCCCCCGCGGGCAACGGCAGTATGATGTACCCCAAATAGGTGAGCCTTAACGTTTTAAGAACCGCACAATTATGCCAATGCTTAACCAAATTCAAAACATGCTTAATATTAAAATCATAAAGATAACTCTATAGGGTGTCTACTATAAAGACCGCCAAACTTTAAGAGGTGATTAAACAAGTCATTTGCAACAAAAAAGTCGTAAAACATTTTTTCACTCCTCTGGTATTTAACATTTTTTGATTTTATCAAATTTCTTTGTTTCTTTTTCATATAAACAAGAATATCTTCGTTATTCTTACCACCACATAAAATTTAGATATACCATCTGAAAGAGAATTAAACTTGCTATAAGATGGGTATATTTAAGTTTTTGAGTAATTTTTTCTACCGGGTGTTATCAGAAGTTAAATGTAACATTTGGAAAATGTGCAAAATTAGTGGTATCTTCTTCGGTGTCGTTTTCTAAAATTTGGTGAGTAGGGACATGTTTTTTTTTAGCAAAAACTACTGCATTCAATATGCTTTTCAACGATATACTTACTTTTGTGATAGCTATTTGTTTTCAAAGCCATATCATGGGCAAAAAAAAGAAAACCACAAAAATTGAAAATTTTAAAATTTTATATTTCTTGATTGACCAAAATTAAAAAATCAAAATTTCATTAAACAAACCTACAATTATAACAATTATTCAAAATGTCTTCAAGATGTCATTCAAGATGCATTTTCTTCTGACACTATCAACAACCCTTTTCAATTGCATTTCATTGCAACACACACTAATTCGATTAATTAGTTCGTTTCGAGTATTAATGTTAATACTATAAACATTAGATTTTAATGTGCCCCAGAGATAAAAGTCAAGGGACGTAAGGTCAGGGCTTCTGGACGGCCATCTTACCGGACCGTATCTTCCGATCCATTTCTCCCTAAAGCATTGATTCAAAGAATTTTGCACAATTCTGCCATTATGAGCTGGGCATCAAGTTAAATTGAGATTATGCTCATTCTTGGTGTCAATTTGGGTGAAGAGAGTATTTAGAAGACTATTCCAGGTTCTCCAAGTAGCTCAAATGCCTGTGAGACACTTATAAGTAGTAAACAAAAAAATATTCCAAGTTCCCAAATGCCTGGAATAAAATTCTTGATATATAAACTAAGAATTAAAAAAAAATCTTAAACTCAGTCATGTGGGTAATAGAGGAGACGTAGGAAGTTTTTTTCAATGTCAACGCTCTAACTTCATTAATATAAAGTGTAAAAATATTGCGCTTTGCAGATGATACTGCGGTTGTTGAAGAGTTGGATGCTGACTTGATTCCAACTTACTAAGTATTAACGCTGAAAAAAATAAATTTATTTCATTTGTTAGAGAAGCCTACGAGATTGGAATAGTCTTTTTTATGCACATTTGATTGTCAAGGACCCACTTGCACTAAAAAAAATTAATAGGACTGGTACTTGGGAATATTTTTCAATTAATCTAGGACTTTGCAAAATTATGTTAATTTTAGAAATAAAGAAACTAAATTGTTATTAACTTAGAGCATTTCGTTCATGCTGCCTAAAATATTTTTAATTTTTATCATTTATTTAAAGTGCACACACATACGTTGTCTATAATGCCCAGAATATTGTATAATTTTAGAGGTTATTTTTTTGTATATATCTTGAGAAATTATTTCAGGCTCCATAGATTAATGCAGGTCCCCTTCTATATAAAAATATAAATGAAATAAGTAAATTTAAGGTATTTGTAATGTTTGTACTATATGTTCTGTGTCAAGATAAAATGTTAATAGCTCTAGTTAGTTAATTAGGTAAATTGCCCCTAGCTCGCTCAGAATCTCGAAATTGAACAAAAGTAACTAAATAATTATTGTGGTTAAAAGGCTTCTCTAAAAAGTCTGAGAATAATTGACTGACCTAAAATTTCTGAGCAACTTTCTGATCAAGGTATATATATAGAATTGGGTACTCCACTACTTTTATTATTAACAGAGATCAATTTTCCTTTTTACATATTACACTTTGTCGACGTATCTTATTCGACAATACGCTATAATAAAATTTAGAGCTTGATCTTTCATTTTTTATCAGCTCAATTCTATCTAACATAAAGTGGAAAATATTATTAATTATTTTAAAGGCACAAAACTATTTATAATCCGAATGTTCGTTGATAGATTCTGACAAACCATTTCACTTTTTATGAACGCTGAAAAACTAGTGAACTTTATTAAGAAGTTCTAAAATTAAGTGTTAAGATTATGCTCAAAAATATTAAAAACTTTTGTTAAATATGGCAGTTTGCCAGTCTTTATTACAGGATAAATAAAGCAAAACAATTTTCTTACAGGCCAACAAGAAGATAATCAGTTACAAATTATTCACTAAAAATAATTTTACTTTTTAATTACATAGTTAATACTCTCTTTATACTTTATTAATTATTTAACTATATAAACCTTCCTTTTTGCCGTTTAATATTTAATTAGCCATTTATGAATCCAGTTGTTAATATCTCTAAAATTATATTCTTACATTCTTAAAATTCCTATATCAACGGATTTATCTGAAATTTTACGGTCGTCTATAAAGTTACTTTGTGACCCTTTTTTTCAGTTGGCTATTACTAAATTACCAAGGTAATTGAGGATTTATAGCTTCAGCCAGTTGCAGTTTCATTATTTTTATCTGTTGTGGTCTTGGATCTTTGGTTTCTTATATTTATGGCTATAAAAGTTATTATAGTATTCGTATTAAAAGCAGACAGTTATTTAGTTTATAGGGAGAGCTACAGTAGACACCATAAAAAATTATTAGGATTATATTGAAGTTATATATTATAAAAATTATAATTTACAGAGCTGGTTAAAATCAATTCTATATTTTTCAAAAAAAAATAGTAATGCACCACTGGGACTTAAAATTAAAAAAATATTTATTTCAAGAATACCATGAAAAAAAAATTAATTTTTTATTCTTGTCAACCGAACATTTTAACAAAGAAAAAAGCCAAATTACGTTTCATCTGATTTATTTATGTGGCAATCAATTACTTTATTATTAAAACGTTAGTTCAATAATTAAACTTCTAATTAACATTCAATATTAAATATGCAAACCTTAGCTATTTATTTCGCGTGGTTATTGTTGCTGTTCTATTTCACATATGCCTTTCACAGGAACGATATATCCATATATAAACTCAACTTGTCAATATCAGTTTTTACGTGTTATAAAATTAATTCAGCGCCCTTTCAGTTAAAATGAAATAGTTATTAATTAGTTTAATCTCTGGTGGAATTGCGAAATAGAGTAATTATTTTGCGTTTTATTAAAAGTTGGTTTGATTAGTGCTGAAATTATAATTAAATCAGGCGACAAAATAGATGTGTATTTTTGATTCGATGTGGTGATTAGCACCACAAATATGTGCACTTAGTATGCTAAAATTAGTTTATATTTTGACGTTAACATTTTGGTTTTTTTGTCAAAAAAAATTATGAAATTAAGTTTTGAGACACAATCTTAACAAGGAAGATTAAATAATATTTTTCAAACCAAAGACTTTAATTTAAAGGATTGTAATAACGAATATACTTTATTTAATGTTTGAAAGCTCTCTTTGATCTTACTAAATATGTAACATTTATTTCCAACTAGCATTTTAATGTATGAAGATCATGTTACAAACTTCTAGGGCAGATAGAAAACGTCCAAAGAAAAACAAAAGTTCATATAAACAAGGGAGCTAGAGCTCTTTGAAAATAACCTTTAAAAACTAGTTTTTTTTTTAATAGCTCCGGAACTACTTTAGCTACCGCAACCAATTTTGGGAGGTAAATTATTGTTAGTAAGTTTATTCTTTTAAACCTACTAAATAAAAAAAATATTTACCAGGGGCTTCAGAATCATTTGGTAAATTTAGGCCTATTTCTTTAACACTTTAATTTCTTCCCGTTTGGGCATTAGATTATGATGTTCCTATGCTTTTTACATAAAAAGGTGCTCTTAGTAAAAGTCGGTAAATGGTAAATATCACCGTTTTTGTGAAAATTGACGAAAAGCTAGTTATGAGATACAAAAATGAATTACCTATTATTATTAATAATACCATTAAAAAAAAAAAATCATGTTTAATTTTGTTTGCATTCAATTCCAACACACAATAAACTTTTAATAAAATGCATAATAATTATTAAATTTTGCAATTTCGTTAGAGATTAAATTAATTAATAATTATTGCGCTTTGACTGAAAAGGCTATTATTTAATTTTATTAGATGTTACACGTTGAATATATCGTAGAAAAAAAACTGGGAACAGTATGCATTTAAGTTATGCCTAGTTTTTTTATGAATTTTATTAAATAATGTTTTAATAAAATTCGTATTTTTTTGTGTTATAAATTTAGCTATAAAATAATTCAGAAAGTATCTACAGAAAATTAATTTCAATGTTTTTTCTCCAGATTTTTAATTGAGGTACTAAGTCCCTGTTCGTAATCAAATACTAGTTTTTTCTCTTTTTTCTTCAGAACAAGTTAGAGCAATTTTTAATTTTTTTTAAATATAAATATAGTATACGCGCCCTTTAATACGCGATACATAATTAAACTCCCAGAAGAAAAGTATAGTTTTCCGGTACCCATTAAGACCGCATTTTAAACCCCTTTTAACTCCGAACACGCCCTTTTAACTCATTCTCTTGATATTCTCTTCTTTCGAGGGAATTTTCACCCCGAGAGAAATTGAATACATTTTTACTGCACCATGTCCCTTTTAAACCAGAGCACTTAATATCAAGTTTGTTACCGTATTTATTTTTAAAGCTTGGGTAGAATATAATCTGATTACAAGCGTGTAGATATTTTATGTACTAGTTTATTGTCTAAGTGAAATAAAGAGGTACAATTACAGTTTTTTGTCAATTAATGGCTTTATAGATAAAGAATGAACTTATCATAATACTTTATTTAATTGATTTGTTCACTAAGGATTTGCTCTATCCAAAGTTGTTTTCTAGCGAACTGAATGGTCGGTCAAGAAATTCAAAGGGTCGTTATCATTAAAGCGAATAGGGTTAATCCGTATGAATGGACGACTGCCTATTAACTTTTATTAAAAGGGAGCATTTACCGCTATTTCGCGTATATTATTATTGAATATTCGATTATGAACAATGCGTGCATTCGAAGGTTTAATCAATAATTATGTGATTATGTGAGTCAATCAAATAATTGCACCCTGAACAATGCTGTAATTTATTTTTGTACACAACCGATAGTGCATTTCGAATATATAAACTAAAGGAATGGTCGCCAAGTCAACTTAAATAAAAAATAATGGTCGAACTTTTCGAAACGAATATTACGGTCTGTCTGCTTTTGAAAAGGGTAGTAGGTACTTTGCGACGGCAATACTTGGACTTTTCCACATTATTTATTTAAGACGGGGGGTTAGAAAAATATGTTCGAAGTTATTATTATTTTAATTAATTAAGGGTTATAGGGCTATTTTTGTCACAACTCGATACACATGGATTTTGTCTTTAAATTAATGGAAATATACAGTGAGAGTATAGTATATTTATAGCAAAATTGCGTATTTATTCCCGGTTATCCCTATAGCTTAACACCAATATAATGCAATATAAAAATTCTTCGTGCAACTAAAGCTTGATTCTAGCTTAACAGACCGTATAATTAGTGAATTGTTCGCTGAGGGTTAATTTATAAATATTTCCAGACCATTTAAAATAAATACGATAGGTTTGCTTTTTACTACTTCAAAAAAATTGAAAATTGTTGCTTGTAAAATTTGACACATTGAATCAACTACCTTGAATAATTAAAAAAAATTACGACAACTGTCTGGAAGAAATAAAAAATATTCCAGGCTCTTCTATTTTTTTTTATTTGAGATGGTTAAATGCACTAACTGTCTGAAAAAAATTAATTGGCTCAATTCTCTGGAAAAAAATTAGATATTCGTCCAGGCAATTGAGAGGTAGTTAACGCTATCCTTTCCCTCTCTGTCAGGTGGCTAAATGCCCTAAAACGTAAACAAAAATGAAATATTCTTCCAGGCAGTTGACGGGTAGTTATGAATCTCTCTCTCTGTTATGTGGTTAAGTGCAGTCAATTTCCTGGACGAAATTAAAAACATCTTCCAGGCTCTCGTATGCTCTTTTCTCTCTTTAAGATGATTAAATCCATTTAACTGTCTGTAAAAATTTAAATATTCGTCCAGCTAGTTGAGTGGTATCTAGCACTCTTTTTTTTACTGTCTTGTGGCCAAATGCCCTAAACTTTTTGAAAAGAAATGAAATATTGATTCAGGCACTTGACAAGTAGTTATGAATCTCTCTCTCTCTTTCTCTCTCTCTCTCTCTGTTATGTGGCTAAATGCACTCAATTTCCTGGAAGAAATAAAAAAATCTTCCAGGCTCTCGTATTCTCTTTTCTCTCTTTAAGATAATTAAATCCATTTAACTGCCTGTAAAAATTTAAATATTTGTCCACCCAGTTGAGTGGTAGTTATAACTCTTTTTTCTCTCTCTGCCACATGGCCAAATGCACTTAACTGTCTGGAAAAATTAAAATATTCGTCCAGGCAGTTGAAAGGTAGTTATCACTCTATGTTTTCTCTCTGTCACGTGCTAGTGAGTAATACTCGTCCAGGCAGTTGAAAGATAGTTATTACTCTATTTTTTCTCTCTGTCATGTGGTCAAATGCATTCAATTTCCTGGAAGAAATAAAAAAAATCTTCCAGGCTCTCCTATTCTCTTTTCTCTCTTTGAGATGGTTAAATGCACTCGATTGACTGTAAAAATGTAAGTATTCGTCTATGCAGTTGAGTGATAGCTATAGCTCTCTTTTCACTCTCTGTCATGTGGTCAAATTCACTCTATTTTCTGGTAGAAATAAAAAAAATCTTTTAGGCTCTCCTATTCTCTTTTCTCTCTTTGAGGTGGTTCAATGCACTAAATTGCCTGTACACATTTAAATATTTTTCCACGCAGTTGAGTGGTACTTATAACTATTTTTTTTCTCTCTGTCATGTGGCCAAATGCACTCAACTGTCTGGAAAAATTAAAATATTTGTCCATGCAGTTGAAAGGTTATTATCACTCTATCATGTGGTCAAATGCATTCAATTTCTTGGAAGAAACAACAAAATTCTTCCAGGCTCTCCTATTCTCTTTTCTCTCTTTGAGATGGTTGAATGCACTCGATTGGCTGTAAAAATGTATGTATCCATCTATGCAGTTGAGTGATAGCTATCGCTCTCTTTTCTCTCCCTGTCATGTGGTTAAATGCACTGAAAATTCCTAAAGAAATAAAAAAATATACTCTCCTATTCTCTTTTTTCACTCTGAGGTGGTTAAATACACTCAAATGCCTGGAAAAATTCAAACATTCCTCCACACAGTTAAGTGGCTGCTATCACTCTCTTTTCTCTCTCTGACAGGTGGCTAAATGTACTCAATTTCCTGGAAGAAATAAAAAAAATTCTTCCTTTTCTGTTTTCTCTTTTTTTCTCGCTCTCGCACTCAATTCTAAAAAAAAAATAATAAAGAAATTCTTCCAGGTTCACCTATTTTGTTTTCTCTTTGTCAGATGGTTAAATGCACACAATTTCCTGGAAGAAACAAAGTTCCAGTCCTTTCTATTCTCTTATCTCTCTCTCTCTCTCACTCAATTCTCTGAAAAAAATTCTTCCTATTCTCTTCTCTCTATTTGAGATGGTAAAATGCACTCGATTGGCTGTAAAAATGTAAGTATCCGACTATGCAGTTGAGTGATAGCTATCGCTCTCTTTTCTCTCTCTGTCATGTGGTTAAATGCACTGAATCTTCCTAAAGAAATAAAAAATATACTCTCCTATTCTCTTTTTTCACTCTGAGGTGGTTAAATACACTTAAATTCCTGGAAAAATTTAAACATTCCTCTACACAGTTAAGTGGCTGCTATCACTCTCTTTTCTCTCTCTGACAGGTGGCTAAATGTATTCAATTTCCTGGAGAAATAAAAAAAATTCTCCCTTTTCTGTTTTCTCTTTTTTCTCTCTCTCGCACTCATTTTTAAAAAAAAAATAATAAAGAAATTCTTCCAGGCTGACCTAATTTGTTTTCTCTCTGTAAGATGGTTAAATGCAGACAATTCTCTGAAAAAAATTTTTCCTATTCTCTTTTCTCTCTTTGAGATGGTTAAATGCCCTCGATTGGCTGTAAAAATTTAAGTATCCGTCTATGCAGTTAAGTGATAGCTATCGCTCTCTTTTCTCTCCCTGTCATGTGGTTAAATGCACTGAAACTTCCTAAAGAAATAAAAAATATACTCTCCTATTCTCTTTTTTCACTCTGAGGTGATTAAATACAGTCAAATGCCTGGAAAAATTTAAACATTCCTCTACACAGTTTAGTGGCTGTTATCACTCTCTTTTCTCTCTCTGCCAGGTGGCTAAATGTACTCAATTTCCTGGAAAATATTAAAAAAATTCTTCCTTTTCTGTTTTCTCTTTTTTTCTCTCTCTCGCGCTCAATTCTAAAAAAAAAACAATAAAGAAATTCTTCCAGGCTCACCTATTTTGTTTTCTCTCTATCAGATGGTTAAATGCACACAATTTCCTGAAAGAAAAAAAAATCCAGCCCTTCTTATTCTCTTATCTCTCTCTCACTCAATTCTCTGAAAAAAATTCTACCTATTCTCTTTGAGATGGTTAAATGCACTCGATTGGCTGTAAAAATGTAAGTATCCGACTATGCAGTTGAGTGATAGCTATCGCTCTCTTTTCTCTCCCTGTCATGTGGTTAAATGCACTGAAAATTCCTAAAGAAATAAAAAAATATACTCTCCTATTCTCTTTTTTCACTCTGAGGTGGTTAAATACACTCAAATGCCTGGAAAAATTCAAACATTCCTCCACACAGTTTAGTGGCTGCTATCACTCTCTTTTCTCTCTCTGACAGGTGGCTAAATGTACGCAATTTCCTGGAAAATATTTAAAAAAATCTTTCTTTCTTTTCTATTTTCTCTTTTTTTTCTCTCTCACACTCATTTCTAAAAAAAATAATAAAGAAATTCTTCCAGGCTCACCTATTTTGTTTTTTCTCTGTAAGGTGGTTAAATGCACACAATTTCCTGGAAGAAGATCTCTCTTTCTCTCACTCAATTCTCTGAAAAATATTCTTCCAATTTTCTTTTTTCTATATAATATGGTTAAATGCACTCAACTGCCTAGAAAAGATAAAAAATTATTGAAGGAACTTAAAACAGATAATAAACATACCCTAACCAGTTCAATTTAGGATCAAATAGATCCATAAACCACTATGTTAAAAGATCAGAGTGTCCAAAGAGTGCTATCGTCTAAAAATAACATTATAATCAATTAAAATATGTTGAGCTCTCTTGAATAACTGTATAGAAATTGACATAATTTTCTTGACAGGTCATATTTGTTGTATCGTCTGCAATTTCTCAAGGAAATCCTAGTGCACCTTCTCTATTAACTATTAATGTTCGCTGATGACTATATCAATCAACAAACAAATTATGCTGTATCAAATATTTAAAAAAACCCTTTACATTACAAATATATCCTATAATTCCGGTTGATTTATAACCCTAATACATTACGTTGAATCCATCATCAGAACGTTATCAATCAAGACGTTTATTATGTCCTCTTCTACGCCAACGCATACGTCACTCGACCATGTCCCATAGGGGTTCGGTACAATTATGTTGTAGGTTATTTAAGTAAGCGTGTCGTGTTTTTGTTTAATGAATATTTGATAGGGAATTTTAACATTTTCCTAGAAGCATGTAAACCTCCTGGGTGCCCATCCTTTTTGCTTTCGATATTGATCAACACAAAAGTCACACACAAACAAAAATCTATATATAAGCTCAAGGGTAGGCAAGGAGGGCAATTAATTCAACTTTTATGAAGTTTCATGTACTTTTTTTTTGTCTATTCTGGAAAAACTTTAATAACTTCTAAAGCTTAGTAAATAGATTCATGAATTCTTAAACATTGTGTTAAATTATATTCGGATAGATGGCAATTAGGAGTTTTCAAACAAAACCTCACTCTGTACTAAATTTAATAAGATATCACAAAACAAACAGCTTTTAGTAGCTGGATAATGTACCTATGTAGCTGCTTAGCTTTATTGTCTAAAAGCATTACAAAAATAAACAAAAAATTAAGCTGTGAATTATTCAACATTTTATTAAATTATATCCAGACCGATGGTGATCAGGAGTGTTCAAACAAATAACCCACTTTGGAAAAACCTTTATAACTTCTTAACTGTAGCAGATAAATTCGTGAAACAAAAAGCATCTTTTAGCTGAATAAATGTTTGCATATTTCCATAATCTTTAGAAAATTTGATTCAAAAAGACCGTTATTAATATGCTAAAAAATAGGGTCAATATACCTTTATAGAAAATTTTATTCCCAGAAGGAAATTTCCAAGTAAATCGTCAGATTTCATCAAATATATGTTTTTTATGTAAGACTTCAATTCCCACCTTTCTCGAGAATCCAAAATCCTAAACTCCCTTTTCATCTAACACCCAATAAAGTCCTCGGGCGCGATGCTTTACATTGAACCTTTCGAATTTGATGTTACGAACTTTTTCTCGCTCCCTTTTATTCCTCGAATAAAAATTTATTCTTTTTTTTCTTCCTTTTTTTTTGGTGCTGACGTGGGTTGCTTAAACTGGATATAATTAGGAACAGAACCCAGCGTATGTAGAGCTCCTGTGGCAACATGACCTATGACCTATAAAGCGAATAATTAATGCTCTCCTTTTTTTTCTGCATATCCACTCGCCCGGATACATTCTCAGTGAAGGAACATTAAACTGATAACAAAAGTTTCACGACAAAGCAGCGAAAACATCCTAACTTTCCCATCCGAAATCCCCTATAGGGAGAAACGTTAGAGAGGGCTTATTTATCCAGAGGATAAGGATTTATCAAATCTAATACCGAAATCCTGTTATTCCGGGTCCGGAGGATTCGTCGTACGCGTGGGCGAATAAATATTTAAGTAGAAACTATTTTAAACGTTAGCCTAAGTTTTCGAAAGTAGAACTTCGATTCATCAATAAAAATTGATTGAACAAAGGATTAAAGGAAATGTTAGTTATGCTTAGTAGAATTTTTGTGATATCTTCTATGAATGGAGGTAAGTTTATTCCAATTACTTACCTGGAAAAAAAACGCTCCTAATGCCTGAAAGGCACAAGAAATTAACCATATATTCCAACCAGTTTAACCATTTAATGTTACTCACTAAAAAAAACTAGTAGTTAGTCAATACTTAATAAATCTTTTTGGCGCCCAACACTAATAATACTACTTATGGCAACTGAAGTACAAAAAAATTAACTGATTTAAAGATGAGATTTATTGTAACAATCAATCTTAGGGTGAAAGTTCCTTTTAATGATATAATTAAATTTTCTAATATTCCTCACTTATATACCAAGAGATAATATGGGTAGCGAATGCTTTAAAGGTTTTTAGAAGTTTTATTGACTTGAAAAGGTGAAATAAATATTCCAGGCACTTGAAATGCATGGAAAACTTCTTGGACTATGTGAAAATTTGGAAATGAATCCTCCTGGAATAAACTGGAAATTAATCTGAAAAAATTAGTAATCAACATTCAACTTCCTGGAATAAGCAAACTTGTTTATTTTTTTCCTTTTCATCGTTCAAAATCAGGCATCATAGATGATCTCCCTAAAGCTTTTGACTATTTTGACTCAGTTACTGTACACCGCTATTACAGTCAGGATTGCTATCGATTTTAGTTCCTATTGAAGTAGTCATTAAAACTCATCATCCATTGCCCTTTCCAGATAGTTTTGTATACCAAAAAATATCTGGAATCAGCCTTAGGGACGCTCTGGTTGATTCCATTTACTCAAAAACGCTTTGCTTAATTCTATCTGTATCCTATTGAAAGTCATCATATGAATACTAAAGAGTTTAACAATGATAAATAGAAAAAATACTACAAAAAAATAACTAAAGCAGGTGAGAGTGAAATTGAACCCTAGTAATACTTTTACTAAAATAATCATTAAAATTCATCGTCCAATGCCCTTTCCAGATATCTCTGTATACCGAATTGCCTGGAAAGGACCTTAAGGATCCTCTCAATAATCCATTTTGACAGAAATTCTGTACTTATGATCCACCTCTAACTGCCAATGTTACTGTTATTTTAACTGCGATTTTATTATACTGGAAGACCTGGACGCTATAAGACTGGCCTCACATGGAAACTGGAAAGGCACTTAAAACATGAAAAACTACTTCAGTTACTTGTCAAAATAAAAAAGAAATATTCCAGGCACATGAAGTACATAGAAAAATTCTTAGACTGTCTAAACCATGTTTTAGAATGAACCCTAAATTTCCTGGAATAAAAACAAATTTTAATTTCTTCCCTTGTCATTGCTTAAAATCAGGACTCGTAGATGATCTCAGTAAGGCTTTTGACCGTATTCGCTTAATCGATTTTTACATTCGTTCTATTAACAACTTAAAAGAAATCTGCTCTCTAGTGAGGATGATTGTTGTCCTTATCTTATTTCTTATTTTGTGCAGGTGTGGATGAGATTGAACCCCATTGACATTTTCACTAAATCCATATTAAAAATTCATCGTCCAATGCCCTTTCCAGATATTTCTGTACACCGAATTCCCTGGAAAGGACCTTAAGGATCCTTTCACTATTACATTTATATAGAAATTCTGTATTTATCATCCACCTCTATCTTCCAATGATACTATTAATTGCTTTTTATAATCTAAACCCCAATATTCTTCCTAAGTTATTACATCAAACTGGTTTTACTGTACTAGAAGACCTAAATAAAGACTCGAGAAACCTGGACTAGTTTTAAATTAGTGGAGGAAGGTAAAACTGGCATCAAGTGCCTGGAATATATGTTAAATATGAACTGATGTTAAATTCTTGAAATGTCTATAAAAACAAAGACAAAACTGGAAAGGCACTTGAAACACATGAAGAACTACTTAAGTTACTTGGAAAAATAAAAAAAATATTCCAGGCACTTGAAATACATGGAAAAATTCTTAAACTACCTGTACTAAGTCTCGAAATAAACCCGCAACTTCCTGGAATAAACAAACAAATATTCCAGCAGCTTATGCGTCGACAATTAAGAAATTGAATTTCAACTCCTTGGAAAAATTTAATTATATTCCAGACCCTTGAAGCACTTAAAAACTTCTTAGATTACTTGGAAATGAACCCTAAACTTCCTGGAATAAATAAAAAATTCCATTTCTGCCCTTATCGTTGTTCAAAATCAGCAATCATAGATGATCTTAGTAAGGCCTTTGACTGTATTAGCTCAATCGACTTTTACATTCGGTCTATTTACTACTTTAAAAAAATCTGCTCTCTAGAGTGAGAATTGTTGTCCTTATCAGCCGTTTGTTAAGGATATTTTTAATAACAATAATAGTAATAAAAATGTGTGCAGGTGAGAGTGGAATTGAACCCTTATGCAGCTCCCGCTGAGAGAATCAATAAAATTTATCATCCATCGGCCTTTCCAGAGAGTTCTCTATACCGAATTATCTGGAAAGGACCTTGAAGATCCTCCATTTAAACAGAAATTCTGTACTTATCATTCACCTGAATCTCCCTATGTTTGCCATTAATTTTTTTAATAATCTAAATCACCTGAAACTGTGAATCTATTCTTTTAGAGAGGGTTTTCTTAAAAACCAACTCGTGCGGGTATTTTTGCTAAAAGCCGCTAAAACTATTCTAGCGACCGATAACAGCTCTTTTAGCTCTAAGTAAGCGGTTCAACGAACGTCAAACGACATTCCTTAAATATTTTTATAGCGTCATTGGCATGCACTAACATGTATTTACTCCGCCCCCTTGTATTATAATCCACATTAAAGTAGGACATACGATTTATTACGAGCTCGTTTTAGTAGAAATTTTTATCTTTAAATGGACGATTGAGGAACGCTGTAGTATTTAAGTGATGTATGGATTCGGTTTTAACATTATTACTAATGAAACAAACCTCGATGATGACGGCCCCCTAATTAAAATCAGTACGTTGAGCAAAATGTAGTTATCATGCATGCGTTTCAAAGGATCGATGAATAACCCACACAAACTATCTGACGATCCTTGCTCTCGTTAATTAATAGTTTAAACTTTGAATAATTGATACTGCGAAGCAAGTGTAAATGGCAAATTGACCTTTGGTTAAAATACACATAATGTTTGGGTTGTAGTGTGTGGTGTAATGTGCCAATGGTTAATTTTGTTAATGGTATTGTTACAATGCGACAAATATTTTCTAAAGAAAAGCTTTAAAAGTTAAGGTAAGAAAACTCCTTTTGTGTTTTAACCAATTTCTCTTCTATTCATAATTTTCAAATTTGTACTAATGAATCGGCCTTAATGGTGCTTGCAACTGTATTCTACGATTCCACAAAGGCTTTTGATTGTGTCGATGACCCAATGTTGAATCTTATGGGTTATTACGAAGCTGTTATGCAATGGAGTTTTAAATATAAATTTAGCGATTGCTACGTTTTTAATTATTAGTGTCACGGTTTTTGGGTCTTAGTGGTTAAAAAATAAATATATTAATTAAATGTTTAAATAAACAACTGATATAGAAAAAGATAGTTTTATTAAAAAAACCAATAATATAATTTTATTTTCATAAAATTCCTAATTGTAACGTAGCTCTGAAGATGGTTTAAGTAGAGGCCGAAATGTGGGATAAAGTCAAATGAAATCTGGCTCCTCATAATGACTTAATTTATTAAATAAATAAATATATATATAAATTAAAAAATACTATAAAAACAGACAGTCTTATCTAATATAATAATAATAATAATAATAATAATAATAATAATAATAATAATAATAATATTATTTAAGAAAAATTACTGCTTGTTTTTATAGTAAGTGTTTTATTTAATTATTTAATTTATTGATTTGTTTCATTTTTGAGCATTGATTAAGGTCGAAACGTAAGCACTATATTCTGCAACAAAACAGTGAAAATGAAAATGAAAATGAAAATGAAAATGAAAATAGTATTGATAATGGTAACGTCAAAAAAATAGTATTTTTTATTTTATTTATTTAATTGTAAACTGTTACGTTATAATTTTCCGTTCTGAAGATGGTCTAAATGAAAGCGAAACGTTAGCTTTTCTTCTGAAATAAGATCAATTTCATTTGAATTTTTCCTTTTCAGAATGACTCAATTTATTGAATTTATGATTTAATTGCCTAGAATAGAAGGAATCAAATCTTAGTCTTCACTAACTGAAATAATGAATAAATCAATAATTTAAGGATCAATTAAGCCTGGAATTAAGGAATTTATTAATACCACAATTGCCTGGAATAGAGGGAAAATATTTGACTCAACTGCTTAAAATAATGTTGAATTTGTGACCTTAATGCCAGAAATAAGAAAATAATCATGAATTTATGATTCAATTAAGCCTGACCTAAATGAGGAATTTATCTATGCCCAATTGCCTAAAATAGAAGGAAATATTTGACTCAGCTGCCTGAATTCACAAAATAATCATAAATTTGTGACTCAATTGCCTAGAATAAAATAATAATCATGAATTTATGTTTCAATTACTTGTAGTAAATGAGGAATATATCTACGACTGAACTGCCTGGAATAGAAGGAAAATATGTGACTCAACTATTGAAATAAGAAGAGAAATATATCAAGAATCAACTGCCTAGAATTAAAGGAATAAAATCCAAGTCTTTACTAACTGAAATAATGAATAAATCAATAATTGATGAATCAATAACGCCTGGACTAAAAGAGGAATTTATCAATAGCACAATTGCCTGGAAAATATTTGACTCAGCTGCCCAAATTTAGAAAATAATCATAAACTTGTGATTCAACTAACCCTGGCCTAAATGAGGAATTTATCCATGGCACAATTGCCTAAAATAGAAGGAAATATTTGACTCAGTTGCCTGAAATCACAAAATAATCATAAATATGTGACTCAATTGCCTGGAATAAGAAAATAATTATGAATTTATGATTCAATTACCTGTAGTAAATAAGGAATATATCTACGGCTAAACTGCCTTCAATAGAAGGAAAATATGTATCTCAACTGTTGAAAGTAGAAGCGAAATATATCAAGGATCAACTGCCTGGAATAAAAGGAATAAAATCTAAGCCTTTACTTACTGAAATAATGTATAAATCAATAATTTATGAATCAATGACCCCTGGAATAAATGAGGAATTTATCAATAGCACAATTGCCTAGAAAATATTCGACTCAGCTGCCTAAAATCACAAAATAATCATGAATTTATGATTCAACTAACCCTGGCCTAAATAAGGAATTTATCCATGGCAAACTTGTCTAAAATAGAAGAAAATATTGGACTCAGCTGCCTCAAATCACAAAATAATCATAAGTTTGTGACTCAATTGCCTGGAATAAAAAAATATTTATGAATTTATGATTCAATTACCTATAGTAAATAAGGAATATATCTACGGCTGAACTACCTTGAGTAGACGAGAAATATGTGACTCAACTGTTGAAATTAGAAGAGAAAAATATCAAGAATCAACTGCCTGCAATAGAAGGAATAAAATCTAAGTCTTTACTTACTGAAATAATGAATAAATCAATAATTTATGATTCAACTAACCCTGGCCTAAATAAGAAATTTATCCATGGCCCAATTGTCTGAAATAGAAGAAAATATTGGACTCAGCTGCCTGAAATTACAAAACAATCATAAATTTGCGACTCAATTGCCTGGAATAAGAAAATATTTATGAATTTATGATTCAACTACTTGTAGTAAATGAGGAATCTACGGCTAAACTGCCTGAATTAGACAAAAAATATGTGATTCAACTGTTGAAATTAGAAGAGAAATATATCAAAAATCAACTGCCTGGAATAGAAGGAATACAATCTAAGTCTTTACTATCTGAAATAATAAATAAATCAATAATTTATAAATCAATGACGACTGGACTAAATGAGGAATTTATCAATAGCACAATTGCCTGAAAAATATTTGAGTCAGCTGCCTAAAATCACAAAATAATCATGAATTTATGATTCCACTGACCCTGACCTAAATGAATAATTTATCCATGGCACAATTGTCTAAAATAAAAGGAAATATTTAACTTGGCAGCCTGAAATCACAAAGTAATCATAAATTGGTAACCTAATTGCCTGGATTAAGAAAATAACTATTAATTTATGATTCAATGGCCTGAAATAAAAAAGATATGTATCCATGACTTAAGGACTGGAAATTAGTGTAAAATTTCTGACTAAACTGGAATAAATAATAAAATAATCTTCGAGAACTTTAAACTAATATTTTATAAAAAAATATTGCATTCAAATATAAAAGTTCACCTAAACTAATAAAATACATTTAAATGAACCGTACAAAAGTTTTATTGGCTCAGTTTCAAATAAATAAAATATTCACGTGAAACTGTAAGATCGTAACGTTCGACTCGGATTTTTACGTATTGGGTGAATGCCTCGTGCAGAAAAGGAAAATAAATATGAAAATCTGGAACGGGTCGTTCATTTTTCATTTGGACGAAAACGGATCAGGTAAAACGCGAACGCGAATGGGGTTAGTGCGACTCCCTCCTGTTTTATGGGGATGAGAAAGCGGGAGTCTTAGTCGCTTGTTTGCGATCTTACAGTGAGACGGATTAAGTGGGAAATGGAGGCAAATCGAACTGTCACGATAATAAAGCAAAATGGAGGAAGTGCAATTTTAAACCGATCCTGTTTTGCATAAGATATTACGTGATATAGGTATAATGGATTCGAAATTTTTAGCTGCAGACACGATCTCATTACTAGGTCTTTCATAAATATCGTTTAAAGAATTCCATACAGCATAAGAAGTATTTCTAAACTTATCTAAGACCCTATCTAATTATATTTTTTAAAATTTAAACGGCTGTAATTAATTAATAAATGATTCCAGGCATTTAAAAGTAACTTTACCAAAAATTACTCCATTAACTTCCTAGTATTAGTAACATATTTTTGTCTTTTTCAGTCACATAAGAAAGCTTAAAGGAGATTTATGTTCTGTAAATATTAGGAGTGAAAAGTGTTTTCTGAAATTGGGATATTATTTTCATCATTCATTATTCCTGGTAGTTGATCCCTGATATGTTTCTCTTCTAATTTCAAGAGTTGAGTCACATATTTTTCATCTATTCAAGGCAGTTCAGTTGTAGATATATTTCTCATTTACTACGAGTAATTGAACCATAAATAAATAATATTTTCTTATTCCAGGCAATTGAGTCACAAATTTATGATTATTTTGTGATTTTAGGCAGCTGACTCAAATATTTTTCGGGCAATTGTGCCATGGATAAATTCCTCATTTAGTCCAGTCGTCATTGATTTATAAATTATTGATTTATTTATTATTTCAGATAGTACAGACTTAGATTTTATTCCTTCTATTCCAGGCAGTTGATCCTTGATATATTTCTCTTCTAATTTCAATAGTTGAATCGCATATTTTTCGTCTAAGCCAGGCAGTTCAGTTGTAGATATATTTCTCATTTACTACGAGTAATTGAACCATAAATAAATAATATTTTCTTATTCCAGGCAATTGAGTCACAAATTCATGATTATTTTGTGATTTTAGGCAGCTGACTCAAATATTTTTCGGGCAATTGTGCTATTGATAAATTCCTCATTTAGTCCAGTCGTCATTGATTTATAAATTATTGATTTATTTATTATTTCAGATAGTACAGACTTTATTCCTTCCTATTTTATTCCTTCTATTCCAGGCAGTTGATCCTTGATATGTTTCTCTTCTAATTTCAACAGTTAAATCGCACATTTTTCGTCTAATCTAGGCAGTTTAGTCGTAGATATATTTCTCATTTACTTCGAGTAATTGAACCATAAATTGATAAATATTTTCTTATTCCAGGCAATTGAGTCGCAAGTTTATGATTTCAGGCAACTAAGTCAAATATTTCCTTCTATTTTAGACAATTGTACCATGGATGAATTCCTCATTTAGGCCAGGGTTAGTGGAATTACAAATTCATGATCATTTTGTGATTTTAGGCAGCTGAGTCAAATATTTTTCAGGCAATTGTTCTATTGATAAATTCCTCATTTAGTCCAGTCGTCATTGATTCATAAATTATTGATTTCTTCATTATTTCAGTCAGTACAGACTTACAATTTATTCCTTCTATTCTAGGCAGTTGATCCTTGATATATTTCTCTTTTCAACATTTGAGTCACATATTTTTCCAATATAGGCAGTTGTGCCATATATAAGTTCCTTATTTAGGCATTCAACTCTAGAATTTCGAATAACGTTGTAAAACTGACATTTTCTTTCGTACCTTGTTTGACGTATTTTTTCACTTTATTTCAGGCATTTACAGTAATTTTTCTATGTCTTTTATTAATTAAGTATGTCTTTAAGGTATCTGAAATATTTTTGTTAAAGGATACATTTAAAGATTCAAATTTCAACCCTAGTAACAGCAAAATATTAAATAAATATTAAAAATCGAATATTTGACAAATACATCTTGCGCCATTATTGAAAAAGGAATTCTATTAGGTACAAAACTACTCGTAATTAAATATGTATACGGGGGTGTTAATTTTACACTTCCCATCCCTATTGTCTCGAAACGGGTTAGGTTTTTATAAAAGTTTTTATTACAGTTTTATTATTATCGAAGAGGGCACAATAGTAATATGGGTTGAGTTATACCTCGTTTGAAAGATTTTTTTTGATTCTCTACATTTTGGCACCTTATTTTTTTAATTAGTGTACTGCGTTGCAAAGTTTGGGTTATTTAAACATTGTAAATTATTAAATGACGTGGTATATTCAGAAATCATACTTATCCTTTTTTTTTACCTTATTGATGAACCATTGTAATGAAAATTGATAGAACAGAGATAAAGCATCAAAGTCTTAAGTTAACCGGAAGTCATAAATATAAAGGTATATAAAATGTAAATAAACAGTATTGTTAAAAATTAATATTTTATATATATTTTCTGCAAACATATTGTTTTTTATCAATACAACCCTTACCCCCCCACCCACCCCAAAGATTTGCCCAGTAAGAAATCCAATCTAATAGCTTTGTTTATGTATTAAATATTTATTAATACATATGTATATAATTATATAAAATTAAAAAAAAACAAAATGTATATTCATTAAACTAGATAAAAATATACGTATATCATATATTATTCTGTTTATAAAAAAAAATAAAATATCAGCATTTAAAAAAATTAACACTGGATTTACATTCTAGATTTTAAACTCGATTACTAGACCTCAAATATTTGCTGAAATGCGTCTAAAAAATCACTGTTTATCGTCCATATTATCCAATCTTATAAAGCTGTTTTTATACTAAATATTTATATATAAAATTATATTAAATTTTAATAAACAGTGGTATTAAATTAAATATTGAATATATATTTTCTGCAAAAACATTGTTTTTCATCAACAAACCCTTACCCCCCCCACCCACCCCAAACATTTGCCCCGTAAGAAATTCTTTTGAAAAAATACTGTTTTGCGTTCATAAAATCTAATAGCAGTGTGCGTGAATTCAATATTTATTAATATACATATATATAATTATATTAAATTTAAGAGTTAACAAGTGGAAGTATTTTGCCCAGTTGTGTTCTAGCTGCTTGAATGTCCAGATCTTCAAAATGCAATGACCGTAATATTTGCAGAAACCGATTTCGGCTCATAAAGGTTGAAAAAACTTTTATGTTAAATAAGTAATGTTTTTTCCAATCCTATTCAAACGAATTGTGCCCATGTGAAACAGAACTCTAAGAAATGTTTTTATTTCATCTCTGGTAATATCCTTCCAACGACTAATTCGTGATTGGGTGCCTTCACTCTTGAAAAGCAACTCCACTGCATGCGCATTAGCCTTGGCACATAATATGGCATATAGGTCTTCTGTTACTAATAAATTAAAGTAATCAATGGGCTCTCTTCCATTCATATTGACTTGAATACCAGGAACACCAATAAAAGGAATATGTGGCTTTTCTACTTCATCGTATGACCATTCCGAGGTTGTAGCTACTGGCATCGTCAATGGTGAATTGGGAGCGACTGGTGTAGGAGATATTAAGGGCGGTTCTTGCTCTTCTTCAGAATCGGAGCTAGGATTATATTCGGGATCGTCGTCACTATCGTTTACAAAGGGGTCTTCTTCATCTGATTCTTCAAGAAGCATATAAGAAGTTCGTCGTCAGACAATGGTTTTTTCTGATCGTATTTCAACTTTTTCTTTGGGGGATCATCACTGTCCTTTGATGTTCCAGGCTTCGGTTCCATGACAAACTGTAACAAAATAATGAAATATATTTATTTTTTTTATTGTAATATGCTTGTAGAGGGCGGAGGAAACGACACCAAATAGGTAGCCCCTCCTATTCAATGGGTTTTCATATGACAATGGAGACCAGAATTTTCTGTCACAGGTTGTCACTATTGGCCACTAAAGTTTACAGAATGTGTTGAATAAAAAGAAGAATTAAACTCCGAATTAAATGATTCACAAGCATTTATGTCAAAAATTTATTCTGAAATAGTTACAATATTTTATTGGGAATTGGATATTTTTTTAACATTACTATTATTAGCTCAATATATCACCTGACCTGGTGTCGAAAATTCACCCGCCGTTTGTGGGTGCCCAGCAACGCACCTGGCGCGGTCAAATAATTCGTAAATATATATATGCAAAACCACGCACTCAAATTTTTACAACTAAGCATGTTTCCATATTTTTTATCATTTGAAAGCAATTTATCAATACTATAAATTACCAAAATATAATACATACCTTTGGAAAATACCACAACACGTGATAAGTCGAACCAACTATACTCTATGATTGTTAGATTAGCCTATCACTGTTTTCCGTCCATTTTATTCATTCTTATAAAGCTGTTTTTATACTAAATATTTCTATATAAAATTATATTAAATTTTAATAAACAGTGTTATTAAATTAAATATTAAATATATATTTTCTGCAAAAACATTGTTTTTCATCAACACAACCCTTACACCCCCCGCACACCCCAAACATTTCCCCAGTAAGAAATTCTTTTGAAAAAATACTGTTTTGCGTTCATAAAATCTAATAGCACTGTGTGTGAATTTAATATTTATTAATATAAATATAAATAATTATATTAAATTTAAATAAATAAGCTGTATTATTAGAATGAATATTAACGACAAAACAGGGTGTTATTCATGCCTATTATTTTGGAAAACAACGATTTTTAAACAAAAAATTGTTAAGGGTAGGTTTAATGAAAAACCTTTTTTTACAGAAAATAATTGCCTGAGAAAAATATGATCACATAACCTTAACGTTTTCGAGAAACACGTGAAAAAATCCTATTTCATTTCTTCAAAACGATTACTATGAAAATTGCAGTAGTGCTATTTTTTATCGCAAATATGTGAAAATTTAGTTTTCTAAAGTAAGTAAATTAGTTTTAACGAAATTTTATTTATTTTTTTTGGTTCTTGATATCTTTTTATTACCTAGAATAATTTGCTCAAAACTCAATAAGGATTTAAAAAATTAAATTCATATTAGATAAATGCAGTGAGGTAATTTTTTTTATTAAAACATATTTACAAAATTAGTTGGTTAAAATTTGTCCTTTTTCTTGCATGCATAAAACACATCGGCAAATTTAAAACAAAAATATATCTCAATTATCTTGAGTATTTAAAAAAGAAAAATTATCATTCTATCCGACATTTATAGTTGAAGTCCAACCAAAAATATACACCCGAAGTAAACCAAAAATAAACGTTTAATTAACTATCGCGCGTTGCTTCGGTTCTTAACAGCTTATTCCTGGTGGCTCAGAATGCGTAACTTTTTACAAACAACCTCTGGGTTTCGTGCAACAAGTTCCTTAGCCCGGATTTTTCTAAAGAATTTTTTTTTGGTAATTTTTGAAAATCCGAATGTGTGTGTGTGTTTGTGTATGTTTGTCGCCAGATTGGCGGGAGCTGGTGCCCCCACTTATCGATTGGCGGTGTCGTCGGGACCCCGGGAGCCCCCGGACGCGACAGAGATGCACCTGCAGGCATCGTCGGCTCTTCGTCGTATTCTCCCGCCGAAATTCGGGGGGCGGTTGAGGTGAGGGAGAGGGGTGGCGGTTATTTTTAGAACGGCGGTCGCTAGCACCAGTTGAGGTAAGAAGAAATAAATAATCGCGTTCCGTGGAACAAGCAAACACGTTACATTTTATCCTCTTCGAAGAATTCCATTGAATCCGGTTATGGGTTGTTAATAAGAAAGATAGTTTGTCAGATGTTTATTATTAATAATAATAGGGTCGTTATCTATTATTTGATAGGGTTTATATCTAATACTAACTTAAATTATTTTTATACAGATACAAACGGAATATACCCTCACTATATTATATAAATAAAAAAAAGTATTTGTTACAGTAAGAGACTTACAATTTGTCCCCCATACCTATTCACAATGCATAATGATAGATTTATTTGCAAGCATAGTTATAAAAATATACATATAGTTGCGAAAAAAATCAATATTTTCGATTATGCGTTCACGAAGTTCATCCAAACTTTCAGGTTGGGGAGTAAACACAATAGATTTCAAATGACCCCATAGAAAAAAGACTAACGGCGTTATATCAGGAGAACTAGCAGGCCATTCTATAGGCCCCCTTCACCCTATGCGCGCCATTTTTGTTTTCCTGAGGAGTCTAGCTTTTTGGGTAAAACCCACACAGGTGAAGACCAGGGGGATATTGACGGTTTGATGATCCCTTGGTCCAACATCTTGTTTACTTGAGTCTTTACTTCCTCCTTGTGAATTTGGGGATTCAATTGAACACGGGCTTTGCGTTGTTGGTGTCAATATTGTGTTTCATCTTATTGGTAAAAGTTAGCTGATCTCCCTCTATATAGAATATGTCTCCGTATTCGAGACAGATATTAGTGATTAACTCTTTTTCTTCACTATTGAGGTGATCTGTCCTTAATTCATTTCTTATTATGATATTTCTGTCGATAGGGTGATTCATGGGGTCATCAAGGTTAAGATTAAAAATGGTTTCATTTGATGGGACATAAGGTTCAATAGACAGGTCAGAAAAATCGACAGATTTTGAAATAACGTTAGCATTAATTATTGTTGTATAAAGTTCGCCGTTTTCATTTACATGTACGAGTGCGTTAGGTAACCTAACTTTTTCCTTTTCTTGTGAATTGAGAATGGAATTGATATTCGAAAGATTGCATTTTAATTTAAATATTTTTTCGGTACGCCCTTCTATCGAGATTTTATTAAAGGAATTATCGTAAATTTTTTCTACTCGATTTTCTGTTTCTTTCACTTTGTGTAAGGGAATAGTTTTAAAGTTTGTAACTAAAGTTTTTGATTTAAGATCTATGACTAAAATTCCGTCGAATTCTATGTCAAGATTATAAACATATACTTTATGAGGGGTTCCGATAGCAAACGGTACAAGAGTGGATTCTTTTATAAGAAGTTTTGCATTTATTATTCCTTGAATGGATACGTTTTCTGGAAATCGGGTAGGAAGATTTTTTACCGTATTTTCTTTAAATATAGAAATTCCTGCTCCTGTGTCGATTAGGAGTTTAAAGGTATTTGTTAAGTCGTTAATATAGTAGAGATTTTTGGGATTAACGGTTAATAATGGGCTTATAGAAATGTTTGCTCTGGAAAATTGAGGTTCGAATTGAAATCCTCGAGATTCATGGTATTCATTTGGGATTGAATCTGGGCGACAGGATCTTGACTGTCGCCCAGATTCGTCAAGGCATTCGTCGGGGGTTGGTTTTCTTGAGGCAGTGACAGAAAATGTTGGTAGTCGTTAGTGTCAATCATTTGATCATTTTTGTCTAAATAAAATTGGTCATTTTCAGAGGAATATTCATCGTATTGATGTGGATAATCGAAGTCGTCGATATTTACGCTATCAGTAAAGGAATTATTTTCGAAATTAACATGATGGGTCCGCTGTTGATTTTGCGGAAAATTAGGATTTCTTGTATATTCTAAGGGTCGGAAATTGTTGCTTTGGGATGCATTAGGGTTTCTTTGAAAATTGGGAAAGGTTCTTGGTTGTTGAGTTTGTGGAGGAGAAAGTTGTCTTTGAAAGTTTGGAATGCTGTTTTGAGAAAAATTTGGCCTTTGGTTTTGTTGATAATTGGGTCTTTGGTTTTGCTGGGATCGACATTCAGAGGTCATATGACCTAAACGGCCACAATGCAGACACTTAGGAATTTGAGGTCGGGTACTCATTGGCTGCACTGGTTTTGAAGGTATTTGTGTTCTCTGAGATTTCTGGGTTTCAAAGTAAGATAACTGAAGCTCTCTTCTAATACAAGTATGTACTTCTACGAGGTTACGGGGATTTCCTGCTCTTATTATTTGTCCTAATCTAGGTTCAAGTCCCGTAAGGAGAGTATTTAATGCCATTGTTTCAACAAGGTTATTTTGCGCGACTTTTTGATCATTAGTAAGATTAGCAGGTTTTTGAATACTCGATAACATTTTCACATTAAGCACTTGAACACGATTATAAAAGGTTAAAGCGGATTTGCCGGGTGTTTGACGTAATCTTTGTAAATCCTGAATAAGGGATGTGAGATCTCTAGAATCTCCAAAGTGCAAATTTAGTAATTGCTTAATTTCATTATAAGTAGCTGGATTTCGGGAGTTTATTAGCTGTGCTGCTCTTCCCTTGAGTTTATTTTTGACATGTATAGTTAAAAGAAGTTTCTGATCATTATTGGCCATTTTAAATGCACAATCACACGCATTTAAAAAGGAGCACAAAGCAATTTGGTCACCTCCAAATTCTGGGACAATAGAAAATATTTCTGCAAGTTTATATGGTTCTACTTCCTCTTCACGTGTTGCTTGAGAGCGAGTTTCAGGCATTTTTATTTATTTATGTTATTAAAGCTCTTATAATTGAAATTTAATTAAAATTAATTATTGCAAAATTCTCTAGTAATTCTTATAATTTATTTATTTTTTTTTATTTGCTTATTGTAAAGGAAATTGATTTAGACTCAATTTTCTCTAAAGTTAATTAAAATTGAAAATTATTAATAATAAGGTTAAAATTGGCAAATTGTTAAATGATGTATAGTTTAAATCCTACAGTATTTCACCAAAATAATACAACAATAATAATAAAATAACGGGATGATTCGATTACTTACAGAATCAGCAACATTGATCGTCTTGTTCTCTAGATCGGGCTGTCAGGGGTTTCACTCGGTGTTCCTTCCACAGCTCTCTGAGTGAGGACGTCTTTTCTTTCTGGTTCGTTTTCTTTAAAGGATTGGAATCCACTGTCACTAGTTAGGCCTTTTCCTTGTTCTAATGAAGTTGAAGAATCATATGCGACTGCGCCAGTTGTTAAAACTTTTTTATATTTTTAAAAACAATATTTTTACTTTAAATTATATTTATTCAAAAATTAAACGGACAGAGTAACGTGCTTAAATTTGTTATAATACTACTGTGCTTTTTATTGGAAAACATCCTATTTATATTTAAAATTGATTGCTTAATTAGCATATCTCACGGTAAATTCCATATTTCCAAATATGCTGAGTAAGTTGCTATTGCGACACCGTGGGATCGTGACCTGTTACATAAGGTCAATATAATCGCATATAACATATATATATATATATATATATATATAGCTGAATAGTGTAGTTATATAGCTACCTAGCTTAAGTGTCTCCATCATTTCTATTTGCTAACTATTCCTGTTTTTAGATATTTCTGATTTAACAGACTTTTATATTTTTAAGTAAAATACTATTTCTGGTGGTGGGTTAATGTTAAATAAAATTTTCAAAGCTGTTGATTATTCCATTCCAACTTTTGTACGAATTTGGAAAAACGCTGAAATAAATGTCGAACGAAATAGTCCATTGAATATGTGTACAATTTTTCAAAATGGTATCTGCCGAATTTTTTGAGTTATGGACTTAATGTAAATTAAATAGAAAAAAAAATCATTATACCTGAAAAATTGTTTTTTTCTGAAACTTTTGTACGAATTTGGAAAAACGTTTAAATAGATATCCAACGAAATTGTGCAAGGAATATGTGTACGAATTTTCAGGATGGCGTAAGGTGTTCTAACTCTTAAGCCTTAGCAGATAAATTTATGAAATAAGAAGGTTAACTGAATAATGTAGCGACGTCGCTGCCTGCGTCCAAATTCTAAAAACCTGTCACTCTTTACGATTGCGAAAAATTAAAAAAAAAGAACTAAACCGTAAGTATTAAACATTTTCGTAAATTACATGCAGACCGGAGTTCTCAAACAAATAACCCTCTTTGGTAAGACTTCAATAGCTTTTAACCGTTAGCAGATAGATCTTGAAATAAAAATCCTTTTTTCATCTGAATAGTGTTGCTATATATCACAAAATAAGTTAGAACACAAAATTAATTAACATTAATCAACAACAACCTAAAACTGGTCAATTACGAATTCTTTTTGGTCGTTCCCATGTCAAAACCTGCATAGTTTTTTTCCCTTTAAATTGTTCCCCGTGCGAAAACCTGAAAATGAATTTCCCCGGGTCCGATTCGGAGCACATACTGGAAATGTAATTTCCGCTAAATCCACAATAATGCCGGGTGCTTTTAGAAATGTCGTCCTCGGCGAAAGGTGACCGCAAAACCTGTGCAGCCGTAGGTAGACCTTATATATAATTTTCAGAAACCATTTACGTCTTTGTGAAATATCTCGAATCCTTCGAGCTTTAAGTAATATTTATTATATAAAACTTATGACTCATTTATTAGGTCTAAAAAAAAACCTATTATAGACCTACGTCGCAAATAAGAATCGAGTGATGAATGGGTCGCCCTCCTACGCTAAATCTGGAAAAAGAGATCATTTCCATAAAGTTAAATCAAGTCTGATCAATTTCATTTTAGTTTACAATTTGTTCCGGGCAGGGCCAAAAATTTATCGCTGTTTTTCGGCTGATTTATGTAAATGGATTTGCGAGGGACGTGATTTGTTCCCAATTTATCTCGAGGGGTAGCCTTGACCAAAATAGCCCCGAAGAAGCGTCTTAAATAGATTTTTAACTTAGTAAGGGTTTTATTCGGTATTTTTTTTTGATGTATAAAAAACAGCGTGTTGGGAGAGGCTTAAGGGAGAAAATCAGTTAACAAATTTAAACGTGTTAATTCTCGAATCAATATTTACATTAGAGATAAAGAAAATGAGTTTTTCTTATAATCACTCTCCACTACCTAGAAACCTACCTACCTTGAATTATGTTCAAACTGATAATGATTAAGAGTTTTTAAACAAAGAACCCACTCGGGTAAAACTTTAATAACTTTAAAACCTGAGCAGATCAATTCGTTAAATAAACAGCTTCTGGTAATTGAATAATGTAGGTATGTAACTGCCTAGCTTTAATGTCTAAGTTGGAAAAAGTTGTCACTTTATCAGCAATATAAAAATTTAAAAAAGCATTTGTGAATTCTCAAACATTTTCTTAAATTATAATCAGACTAAAAATGATTAAACAAAAAACCCGCTCTAGTATAACCTTTAAACTTGTCACTTGCTAAGCTCTACAACAATGATTAACAATTAATTCTTAATCACTCTCTTAACATATATTGAAGCTGATGCTAATGAGGAGTTTTCAAACAAAAACCCTTCTCTGGAAATACAATAATAACTTTTTTCTTTAACAAATAAACCTGTGAAGCCAACAGCTTCTTGTAGCTATGTAGCTGCTTAGCTTCAGTATTCAAATTGTCTTTTTATGCGCATAAAAAAATTAATCAGTGGAATCCTAATAAACGTGTTCACACCCATGATGTTTACAATAAAGCAACGAGACCTACCTATGCTGTGTATAAAATAAATCATTATGTTCAGTGTGTATCTCAGTGTGGAGTTATTTAATTAAAATTACGTCTTTGCCTTAAGTGTTCTTGGGATTGTTTATTCTTTTTATTTTAAATTTGATTTTTGGTGATTGTTTATGTGATTTGACTTTTCTTCAATTAAAAAACAGGTAACATTTTCACACAGTTTACACCTCAACTGCATGAAAATAATTATATATTATATTTTTTTCAAGTAGTTAGAGAAATGAAATCACATTTCAGATAACTACACTGTATTTCTGGTAATTGTCTATGTAAAATGAAATTTTCTTGAATCTCATTTGCCTGTAAATAAAAAATTAATTATAATTTTCTAAGCAGTTGATTTCAAAAGTGAAAGAAAAACTCACTCTGGAAAACCTTTAATAACTTTTGAACCTTAATAAATATATTAATAAAACAAACAGCTTTTGGTAGCTAAATAATGTAGCTATATAGCTATGCAGCTTTGGTGTGAAAAGTATTAAAACTTTTTACTCTATGAGCATTGCAATAATGGAAAAAAATTAAACGGACAATTCTCTAACATTTTATTAAATTATATCCGGATCGATGATGACCATGAATTATCAAACAAAAACCCACTCAGGTAAAACTTTAATAACTTTTAGGCCTTAGTATATATATTCATGAAACAAACAAGTTCTTATAGCTGAATAGTGTAGCTACCTAGCTTAAGTGTCTAATTTCTATTTGCATTATTTCGAAATTATATTTTTCAGACATATGTGGAAAAATAGCAGAACTATTCCTGTTTTTACATATTTCTGATATTGATCTATTGATTATTCCATTCGACCATCAACTGCCTTAAAGTATTGAATTATTATTTTTATTCCAAGTATCTGAATAAAAGAAATGACTTTTCAGACTTACATGTTATTAAAAGTTAAAAACTTAACAGGATTAAAATTTAAAATTCATTACCACGATTTAATTAAAGCTATTCAAACTACTTTTCCAGAAGATTTGGAAAACTGAAAAGTCCGGAAAGGTGAATAGATGTCAAATTTTTTCGGTTAAATAATGCTAAAGTCCAATGCTACTTGGCCTCATTATAAACTTTCATGATTTTTAAAAATATTAATTTTTTTTCCTAATTTATACATTATATATTTTTCTTTATATGACTCTTATCAGGATGTGAGAGTAACAACTAAAATATCTTAGATTCAATTACCTGGAAAAACTGTCAGAGTACATAAAAAAAATATTCCAGGCACTCTCAATTAACTATTCCAAATATTCCAAGAGTAGTAAATAATTATTGGCTCTATTAGTATTTTTTAATTATTTAAAAACTTAATAATTATATAAAACTTGAAGTATATTATCCATTTAATGTATTCCATAAAAACATAAATAACTAACTAGATGCAATTGAAACTATTTAGTTAATTAAACCCTTAAACGGGTTTAGTAATATCTTCGATCACAGATCATAACTTCATTAAAGGATAAACTTTGTGTTTTCTTTTTAATTTATTATTATAGTCTGGAATGATGAAGCTAATTCTATTTTATAAATAAATAAAATAAAACTTCTCAGAAAATAATGGTCAATTAAAATAAACGAAAATCTTTATAAAATATCATTATAAAACCCCCTTAAGCAACCAATAGTAATAGCTGATTTAATATAGCTTATCCTTAAGTCATGTCTTGGCAAATAATAAAAATAAAGAACATAATTGAACTTGGGACTTCTGTAGGAATGGCTGGGGGCCAACTAGCTTCGTATGTTTCGCTCACGTTTGATCAAACTTAACCCAATTTATTTTCCTATATTTGAGCCGCTTTATTTTTAACATATCCTAAATTTTAGAAGTTACATTATCCAGCTTAAAGAAGCTTTTGATTTCATGAATTTATCTGCTAAATATTAAAAGTTATTAAGGCTTTACCCAAATGGGGTTTTTGTTTGATGACGCATGATCATGATCAGTCTAAATATAATTCAACATGTTGAAGATTTTTCGGTTTAATTCAGTTTTGTAATGTTTAAAAAGCGACAAGTTATTACATTTTAGATGTTTAAACTAAGCAGCTAAATTGCTACAAGAAGCTGTTTGTTTCATAAATTTATTTGCATAGGGTTAAAGGTTATTAAGCGAAGCAGGCATTTTGTTTGAAAACTCGTGACCATCGTCAGTCTGAACTTTTAATTAAATACCTTAACTAATTTTTTCTTTCATTTTTGCAATGCTTATTGAGTACCAAGTTTTAACATTTTTGCCCCTAAAGCTGGGCAGCTATATAGCTACAATTTTCAGCTACAAGAATCTTTTTATTTTATGAATTTATTCCCTCAGGTTTAAGAGTTATTCAAGTTATTCCAGGGTGGGTTTTTTGTTTTGAAACTCATGATCATCATCAGTCTGATTATAATTTAATAATTTGTTAAAGAATTACCGTTTTAATTTTTTTTTTAATTTTTATAATGCGCAAAGAGTGAAACCTTTTTAGAATTTAAACCTTTTTCTGCATTGTTTTAAATTAAATTTTTTCCTCAAATGCCTGGAATAAAATAAAAAATTACCCTCAATAATTCATGGAACAACTTTGCAAATTCACCCCGAAGGATGTAAAAAATTATATGAAACCTTTAAGTTAAGAAAACCTTTTCTTATATTCCAAATCCAACGGTTTCAATTTTAAAAGTCTATAAGTAATTTAATTAGGAACCTTAAGAAACTTCCCACACTGCTTATTAATTAAAATAAAAACGACCATCGAAACGTATAATTCAACAACATGTTGAATCTTTGGTTTAATTTTTGTAATGTCCAAACAGCAACAAGTTTTTAAATTTTAGATACCTAATTTAAACAGCTACATAGCTATATTATTCAACTACAACAAGCTACTTGTCTCATGAATTTATTTGCATGGGGTTAAAAGTTATTAGGTTTTTCCTGAGGGAGGCATTTTGTTTGAAAACTCGGGACCATCGTCAAATATCGTCGAAAAAATTAATCACCTAGACTAATTTTTTCTTTCATTTTTGTAATGCTTATTGAGTATCAAGTTTTAAAATTTTTGCCCCTAAAACTGGGCAGCTACATAGCTACAATATTCAGCTATAAAAAGCTTCTTATTTTATGACTTTATTCGCTCAGGTTTAAGAGTTATTTAACTTTTTCCAGGGTGGGTTTTTTGTTTTGAAACTCATGATCATCATCAGTCTGATTATAATTTAACAATATGTTAAAGAATTTACGCTTAATTTTAATTTTGATTTTTATAATGCGCAAAGAGTAAAACTTTTATAGAATTTGAACATTTTTCTGCATTTTTTCAAATCAAATTTTTTCGTCAAATGCCTGGAATAAAAAAATTACCTTCAATAATTCTTGGAACAACTTTGCAAGTTCACCCTAAAGGATGTAAAAAATTATATGAAACCTTTAAGTTAAGAAAAGCTTTTCTTATATTCCAAATCCAACGGTTTCAATTTTAAAAATCAAACAAGTTCTTAAATTTTAGATATCTTAACTGAGCAGCTACATAGCTACACTATTCAGCTACAAGAAGCTGTTTGTTTCATGAATTTATTTGCTAAGCTTTAAAAGTTATTAAGCTTTTCCTGAAGCAGGAATTTTGTTTGAAGACTCGTGACTTTTCGTCTGAACTTTACACAATTACCTTGACTAATTTTTTTTCTCATTTTTGTAATGCTTATAGAGCACCAACTTTTAAAATTGTTATTTACTAAACTGAGCAGCTACGTAGCTACATTATTCAGCAACAAGAGGCTTTTTATTTTATGAATTTATTCGCTCAGGTTTAAAAGTTATTTAAGTTTTTCCAGGGTGGGTTTTTTGTTTTGACACTCATGATCATCATCAGTCTGATTATAATTTAACAATTTGTTAAAGAATTAACGTTTTAATTTTTTTTTATTTTTATAATGCACAAGGAGTGAAACCTTTTTAGATTTTAAACCTTTTTCTGCAATATTTCAAATTAAATTTTTTCCTCAAATGCCTGGAATAAAATAAAAAATTACCTTTAATAATTCTTGGAACAACTCCGCAAGTTCACCCTAAAGGATGTAAAAAATTATATGAAGTCCATAAGTAATTTAATTAGGAACCTTAAGAAACTTCCCACACTGCCTATTAATTAAAATAAAAACGACCATCGAAACGCTGTTTACTTAAACTAAGTACACTGATCCATTAATTTCCAGAAAATAACAGTGTCGAAACACCAGCCGTGCCAATTAACCCCTACAACAATTAAACATTCATTTCCCTTTTAGTTCTCTCATAAATTACAAATTGTTCTCTTAAAGTAAAGCCTCTCGGAGACGTTAATCATCGTACCTTAAAATCGGTAAATCTCGCGAATCCATTAATTAAAATTCATGTGATGTAGAAATAAAAGAAAAAAGAGAGGAAGCGTTGCATATTTTAATAAATTTACTAAAACTGGTAGTTTTTAATATGAAAGAAGTCATCCATATTCTCAAAGAGGCCTATCATAACAACACAAAGTCTCGATCTAAAAAAAACACTTTTTTTGAAACCGACACTTTGTGTTGTTTTTTAATTTATCATGTTTTAAGTTTATATTAATAAAGTGAATGATAGTGAAGCTTGTATAAAATTAAAAAAGTTATTGTTACATTTCTGAGATCTTCTTACTATGTCTTACTCGACTGTTAAACCAATGAAAATGCCACAGTAATATATAAGCGTATATACTCTATCCAAAATTAACTTTTGTCATTTAAATTTAACGAGTTCCAAAACTACAAGCGTCTAAAATCGG
Source organism: Anthonomus grandis grandis (assembly GCF_022605725.1). Taxonomy (NCBI): domain Eukaryota; kingdom Metazoa; phylum Arthropoda; class Insecta; order Coleoptera; family Curculionidae; genus Anthonomus; species Anthonomus grandis. The sequence goes on from NC_065560.1 coordinate 4,236,805, forward strand.
GCTTCGAGTGACGTAAAATGCATAACGTTTAATAGGAACCCGACGCTTTAAAAGCTTTATAACTCTAAAAGCTGCGTTCAGCAAATGGCTGCTTCAATCAGCGAGATTACACCTACCGTCTATAAAATGCTTTTACAGGCTTTAGTCAGTCCGTAGTTAAACTAGTTTATAAAAAATGCAGGAATTGTGTTTGTATAAGGGTTATGTTTGCGATTTGTTTGAAGAAGTTAGCAACCTGATTTATTTTATTATTATTATTATTTTATTAAACTGCCCAATTCCCTCGACTTGGAATTAAACAATGTAAAACTAATTAGCCAATCTGGTCAATTTGCTTAGTTTCTCAACTAACGAACCTGGAAACTTGAACGAGCCATTCGCATAAAGGTCATAATTTTCAAGTGAATCTAGGAGTTTCTCGTGTATATTAAGCACGGTCTTGACGTACAGGAATTAGGTTCCACATTATTTAATAAGGCCTTGATAAAATCAGTATGGACGGTTTAAACTTCTTCTTTCTCTATGTACCTAAAAATGTTTAATATACATGTGGCTTTAAACTCGTACTGAGGTGATAAAAACGCAACTAAATCGTTACAAGACAAGTCAGCTTCTATGTATTCCTTAAACGTACTCACTCGACAAACTTACTGAATTAGAAATAGGGTCCCTTTTTATCGGAAGAATTTTAAGTAGTCCGTATAGTAAAATACTTCCAAATCGTCTTGTTTATTTTTCTGGCCTCGTTATTACGCCGGGACTTCGAAACAAGTACGGGACGATGCCTGAATAATTCTTTTTTTTTAAATTTTAGGCACAGCAACTCATTATAATAAACAAACATTGTGTTCTAATAATATTCAAGTTACTGTGTAGTTGCATAGCTACACAATTCAGGTAATAGAAGCTTTTTGTTTCATGAATTTATCTGCTAAGGGTTACAAGTTATAAAAGTTTTGCCTGAGTAGGGGTTTTGTTTGAAAACTCTTAACCAGCATCGAGCTGTATATAATTTAACAACATTGTAAGACTTCCCGGTCTATTTTATTTTGTTTTAGTAATTTAGGAATGCTTGTAGAGTGACAACTTTTCAAAATTTAAACACTATTCTTAGCTATAAGAAGATGTTTATTTTATGTACTTATTTGCCAAGGTTTAAAATTTAATAAAGTTTAACCAGAGTAGGGTTTTTGTTTGAAAACTCTTGATCACCATAAGACGTTTGAGTACAAAAATCTCATTCATTCTCAACATGCAGAATTGACGAAAATAAATAAACAACATATAATGTAGAGTATTTATTCCATTCTAAGTTCAATAATCAGTTGTTTTAATTTAAAAAGTGTAAATTTCTTTAAAAGTGTTTTTTCTTAGGCAATTATGCAAAAAAACCGTTTTTCATTAATTTTACCCTTAACCCCCCACCCACCCCACACAATTTACCAGTAAGAAATTGCCTTGAAAAATCATTGTTTTACGAAATAATAAGCATTAATAACAGCTGGTTTCGACATTAATATCTAATCTATTAACCTAGTTTGTTCATTCAAATTTGATATAATTATATACATCTATATTAATAAATATTTAATACAAAAAAGGTTATTTTTCAAAAGAAGTTCTTACTGGGAAAAATTTGGGGTGGGCGGGGGGGGCAGGGGTTGTGTTGATAAAAACAATGTTTTTGCAGAAAATACAGATTTAATATTTAATTTAATAACATTGTTCGTTTAAATTTTATATAATTTTATATATAAATATTCATTATAAAAACAGCGTTATTCGATTGGATAATATGGACAAAAAACCGTGACTTTTTAGAAAAATTTCATCAAATATTTAAGATGTAGTAGTCAAATTTCAAGACTTGATACGTAAATCCTGTGTCAATTTTTTTAAATGTCAAAATGTTCTGCCTTTTGTAAACAGAATCGTATATGTTATACGTATATTTTATAGTTTAATAAATATTTCTTGTCCATATACGGTTGATAAATATACCAAAACTAAAAATTTACTAAACAATCGTTATATAAATATATATTTAACGATAATAATATATGATGTGTTGTTTGGTGTGGTAATAATAAAAATATATAAAAAGTGTGAATAACACAGAAAATTTCAAAGCAAAGGAAGCAAAAAGTTGCATATTAAGTGGGAAAAATAGAATTTCCTCTAAAATGATGTGGGTAATCGTGTTTCGCTTTAGTTCGAACATCATCAGGCTCAAAATAAAAATATTAGTTTAAAAAAAAACTAAAAATGTAAATTAAAAAACCTTTAAAAGCCAAAACACTACCAAACTAAACAAATATTGTTAGATTATAATTTTAAAAATGATATTAAAAAGTGGAACGCAATAATATAGATTTATCGAAAATCGAAGCTGGTACGTAAATATTCAAACTATGGGTATAAACCTTATCAATTACCTAAAGTTATCCAACATAAGGTGAAGATTTTGAATAAATAAATGGCAGGAAAAAGATAAAAAAGTACTAAGCTAAATAAATTGTAAGTTTTTATTTGTTTAAATTTTTAGTTTTGTTTGTAAAATTTCCGTCCTCATCGGTCTGAATATAATGTTTAAAAAAAATTAAAAAATTTCAAAAATTTTGTGTCTACTTTTACAATTCGCAAAATGTTCAGCTTATATAATGTGACCGCTTAAGCTGAGCAGCTACATAGCCACAATATTAAGCTTAAAAAAGCTTTTAATTTCGTAAATCTATTTGCTTAAGTTTAAGAGTTATTAAGGTTTTTCTAAAGCAAGATACTCGCTTAAAACCTCTCGATAATCATCGGTCTGAATATAAATTAACAAAATGTTTAAGACAAATAATAAACTAAAAATTAAAACTTTACGTTACGGTATCATTAAACATATACAGTATCGCTATAATATTCCTAAAAAACTTTGTGACTGTACCTCGTATAATTAGGAACAATTTTCTAGTATCAGTGTGTACCTTTGTTAATCGTATTTAAACATTCTTTGCCTCTTGTGATGAATAGCAAGAGATTAGTAAATTATTGTATGTTTTTATGCATTTTTTCATGGACAAAAATAAAGCGACTTGATCGATATTGTGCATACCATTAGTAGATAAACATCGGTTTTGGTCGGTATCAAATCTATATTTTGTTTAAGAATGCCTCGTAGTAAAAGTTTTTCTCTTGATCTTAAAGAAATAATGATTGCATCGTATAAGATGGGAACACCACAATACGTAATAAAACAAGAACTAAGGGTTTAAAAATCTGTTGTGTCGAGGACCATTCAGAACTATCGAATTAGAGGAAAAGTAGTTAACCGAAAACAGACGGGTAAACTGAGAAAAACTTCAAAGAAACTTTTCTGTCAGCAAAGCAAATTCTGGCTCTCGAACGATACAGCGCAGACTAGTTGGAGCAGGCTTAAAAGCATGCAAACCTGCCAAAAAACCGCTTCTTAGTAAGAAGAATATTGAAGCACGTCTTCTGTTTGCAGAACAACATGCTCACTGGACACCAGAGCAATGGAAAAAAGTACTTTTTAGTGATGAGTCAAAATTTAATTTGTATAAAAGTGATGGTGTTCAATATGTTCGTTGTAATGCAAGTAAAAGACTTACCCAAAGTATGTCCAAGATACTGTAAAACATGGAGGTGGCAACGTGTTAGTGTGGGATTGTTTCTCTGCCTATGAAATGGGACTAATTTACCAAATTGAGGGAATTATGGATAGGTTTAAGTATAAATATATCCTTGAAAATGTCATGCTACCTTATGCGGAATGGAATATGCCACTACGTTTTCTTTTCCAACACGACAATGATCCAAAACATACAGCAAAATGTATAAAAGATTAGTTTAATGAAAATAAAATAGCCATTCTTAAATGGCCAGCCCAATCGCCCTATCTTAACCCGATCGAAAACCTGTGGGAAATTGTGGATAGGCAACTTAGAAGTAAAACCTATAAAAACAAAGAGTACATTTTTGAAGAAATTAAAAATATATGGAAAAATATTGATCAAGATATAATTGATAATTTAATTTCTTCCATGCCTCAAAGGTGCCGCCAGGTAATCGCAAATAAAGGCTTGTGGACTAAATATTAAGGGCGCAATCTGATAATGTTTTCTTTTATTTTTATTGTAAGCGTCGCTTAATTTTTGTCGTATAGAAATATTAAACTTTTCTTTTTCTTTTTATGGTCTTGTTTATACGGAAGAATTTTGGTATGTTATGTAATAAATATAATATGTTTATTAATGAGTGTATTTGTTTTATTGAGTTTAAATTCTTTTTGCGTTTTTGCTTTTTTAATAAAAGAAAAAAACTGTATCGTCGCTCTATTTTTGTCCTACACTGTATAAATATTAAACGCTACGGGTGTTCTCCTATTTTTTATGTTTATTTACATTGGATTATGTTAACCTAACCTAGCTTTTAATTTGATGTTAGTTGTAATAAGATCTGTGTAGGTGTAGGTCTAGGTAGAACTAGGTTTTTTACCATATCGTTTTTTTGTAAATTTTCAATTTATTTTTAATCCTGATGATGTCGATAGGAGTGAAATACGTGCAGCATTAAATGATAATATATATTTATTAAGACCGTGACTACAAGTTTTACCTTTTGTTTGATCATTTGAAAAAAAATTGTTGATGTGTTTCTAAAATTTTATTATAGAAGAGACAATTTATTTTTTTGGCTATTTTGAGGTGTCAACTTTTGAGAATATGGCCACTAAATCTGAGCAGCTATATAGCTTAAGTAAGCTTTTCACTTCATAAATTTATTTGTTAAGGCTTAAAAGTTCATCATTGGTCTAAGTATAATTAATAAAAATGTTTAGAATTTCACAGTTTAATTTTTTGCCAATTTTTGTAATGCACCGTATATTCTATAAAAGCTAAGCAGCTCAATAGCTACATAATTTAGCTAAAAGAAGCTTTTTATTTCATGTATTTATCTGCTAAGGTGTATTTGTTTGAAAACTCACGATCATCATCGCTCTGAAAATGATATAACAAAAAGTTTAAGAAATCCTGGTTTATTTTTGTCTCATTTTTATCATGCGGCACAGAGACAACAACTGCTAAGTATTAAATGATTAAAGGCTTCCTAGCGCGGGTTTTTTTATTAAAAACCCTACTGCTAATTGGTTTATTATGTCCGCAAAAAAACACCCTTCATAAAATAACTTACTCAACCCTAATAAATCTCCTCTTCCCAATAACTTAACAAATGCGTTTTGTTAAACTAATTTAATGTATACTAGCGGTCTCGACGATTCCGATCCGTTCGCAAACTGATATTCGAACAGCAGATAAATCATTCAAGAACAACGACCTTTAGTTTCATTGCTTTTAAAATGGATAGAACGACGTCGTCGTCGGATATATGTATGTATGCATTTTGACTAGTTTTATAACCGAAGTAAAAAGTGGAAGACTGCTACTGCTGAAATTTATTTATCTGCTCAAAGAAAAAAAAACGAACGAACTTGCTATAATAAGTAGTAGTGGTATGCTAATATTCATTTTAAATGCGTTTAGGCCAATAAATTTTCAGGGTGGAATGGCTAAACATGCAGTTGGAGCAATGTTATATCCTGCTATAAATAAGTGAATTTTTTATTTTGAAAAGATTTTTGATATTCTCGGCCTAGAGTGTTAGAGATGGTTTAATTAAATAAATTATTTACAATAAAGATTTTTAAGGTCATTTGGACCTTAATAGGTTAAACTAAATTGCTCGGTTAAATAAATGTTTACTTTGTTTGAAGTTAAACAACAAAATTAATAAAATGAAAAAATTTATAGTGAAATGCTAATCAAAGGGGAAATAAAAAGCCCAAAAGGACAATTTTGATGGGTTTTTCTATGTAATCGAACAGAGGGTTCTGCTCCAAATTTGTACATTTTTTGATAATTCTTAATTTGTTCAGGCAGTTAGACAATGATATTGTGGAAAAAGGAATAATGCCTTTAATTGGTTGCCTTTATATAAAAACTCTTAAATTTTATTGGCTTATCTACATTCGTTTATCTATCTTTAATTATGCCTCGTCTTTTTCTAGATATAGGTCTTTCAGAGCAATTAGTTATATCCCTGGTGGACCTTGGCATCATCAGCAAAAAAATTTAAATAGAGAGAAAAAAACAATTTAAAGAAATAATAAGAAAATTTGGAAAATTCTTAATTTTTCCAGGCAGTTGAACTATGATATTAAAAGAAATTAATGCCTTTAATTGTTTGCTTTTAGATCAGAACTCGTGGGATTTATAGGCCCGTCTATAACCATTCATACTTCTTTAATTATGCCTCGTCTTTTTCTAGATAAAGGTCTTTCAGAGCAATTAGTTATATCCCTGGTGGGCCTTGGCATTATTAGCAAAAAAATTTAAAATACAGAGAAAAATACTATTTAAAGAAATAATTAGAAAATTAAACAAGAAAACTGAGAAAAGTAAAATTTTTTTAGTAAAACATTAATAAACGGAAAATTACGGTGTCTAAAAGTTGATTTTGATGGTTTTCCTTTCTATAGAAGAAGTTCTGCGTCAAATTTATTTATTTTTGGAAAATCCTAAATTTTTTCAGGCAGTTGAACTATGATATTAAAAAAAATTAATGTCTTTAATTGTGCTTTTAGATTTATAGGCTCGTCTACAACCATTCATACTTCTTTAATTATGCCTCGTCTTTTTCTAGATATAGGTCTTTCAGAGCAATTAGTTATATCCCTGGTGGACCTTCGCATCATAAGCAAAAAAATTTAAAATACAGAGAAAAAAAACTATTTAAAAAAATAATTAGAAAATTAAACAAGAAAACTGAGAAAAGTAAAAATTTCTTAGTAAAACATTAATAAAAGGAGAATGAAGGTGTCTAAAAGTCGATTTAGATGGTTTTCCTTTCTATAGAAGAGCTTCTGCCTCAAACTTATTTATTTTTGGAAAATCCTTAATTTTTCCAGGTAGTTGAACTATGATATTAAAAGAAATTAATGCCTTTAATTGTTTGCTTTTAGATCAGAACTCGTGGGATTTATAGGCTCGTCTACAACCATTCATACTTCTTTAATTATGCCTCGTCTTTTTCTAGATATAGGTCTCTCAGAGCAATTAGTTATATCCCTGGTAGACCTTGGGATCATCAGCAAAAAAATTTAAAATACAGAAAAAAATACTATTTAAAGAAATAATTAAAAAATTAAACAAGAAAACTGAGAAAACTAAAAATTTCTTAGTAAAACATTAATAAAAGGAGAATGAAGGTGTCTAAAAGTCGATTTAAATGGTTTTCCTTTCTATGGAAGAGCTTCTGCCTCAAACTTATTTATTTTTGGAAAATCCTTAATTTTTCCAGGCAGTTGAACTATGATATTAAAAGAAAATTAATGCCTTTAATTGTTTGCTTTTAGATTAGAACTCGTGGGATTTATAGGCCCGTCTACAACCATTCATACTTCTTTAATTATACCTCGTCTTTTTCTAGATAAAGGTCTCTCAGAGCAATTAGTTATATCCCTGGTGGACCTTCGCATCATAAGCAAAAAAATTAAAATAGAGAGAAAAAAAACTATTTAAAGAAATAATAAGAAAATTAAACAAGAAAACTGAGAAAAGTAAATTTTTTAAGTAAAACATTAATAAAAGAAGAATGAAGGTGCCTAAGAGTCGATTTTGATGGTTTTCCTTTTTATAGAAGAAGTTCTGCCTCAAACTTGTTTATTTTTGGAAAATCCTTAATTTTTCCAGGCAGTCGAACTATGATATTAAAAAAAATTAATGCCTTTAATTGTTTGCTTTTAGATCAAAACTCGTGGAACTTATAGGCTCGTCTAGAACCATTCACACTTCTTTAATCATGCCTCGTCTTTTTCTAGATATAGGTCTTTCAAAGCAATTAGTTATATCCCTGGTGGACCTTGGCATCATTGGCAAAAAAATTAAAATACAGAGAAAAAAACTATGTAAAGAAATAATTAGAAAATTAAACAAGAAAACTGAGAAAAGTAAAAATTTGTTAGTAAAACATTAATAAAAGGAGAATTAAGGTGTCTAAAAGTCGATTTTGATGGTTTTCCTTTTTATAGAAAAGGTTCTGCCTCAAACTTATTTATTTTTGGAAAATCCTTAATTTTTCCAGGCAGTCAAACTATGATATTAAAAAAAATTAATGTCTTTAATTGTGCTTTTAGATCAGAACTCGTGAGATTTATAGGCTCGTCTACAACAAATTTTAAAAATACAAAACAAAATTTATAAATGTTAATAAAAGGAGGCATAAGAAGCAAGTTGCTAAATTGCTCACTCAAGCTGGTTAAATAATGGTTAAATAAACGTTTACTTTTGGTTTACTTTATACCAGATGGACATTTTTGGTTAAGCTTCAACTATAAATAACGGATAAAACGTCCGCATGATAAACGTTGATTTATTAAATATGTAATAAACCTAGGTTTATTGCATGTTATTAATATATAATTTTTATTTAAGTATTGTATATTATTTGAAAATATTTATAAAATGTGTTTATTGGAATGAGATTTTTTTAAAAATATTAATAAATTTTTCGACATACAAAGACAAAAATTATTTTTTATCAGTGGCGTTTATCAGGGATTTGTCGTAAATATTATTTAATATAAAAAAAGTACAGTACCTTTATTTTTAAATCCTTCTTTAGTTTTGAGTAAATTTGTATCCTTCAGTTTTTTTTTACTTGTATATCTTATTTGGCATAATTATTTTTTCATACACGTTAATGAATTTCCTTTTTTTCTAGATTTTTTGTGTATGATATTCCATTACTATACTATGAAAAGTGTGTCGCATCCTACACAGTATGATAGTGGGTTCATTTTACCACATATTTGAGTGCTAAAATTTTCTCTCTTGTGTAAACAGAATTGTATATGATATACGTACATTCGACAATATAATAAATATGCCTTGATCATATACGGTTGATAGAAAGTATCGCAATTAACCAATAATTTTGTATATTAGAATTGTCTCCTTTTTTAAAAACCGGACAATTTCCTGCTTTACCATCGTATGATTATTTGATTAATTACCACTTCATGAACATTATTATTGTATGGAATATTGTGGTTGGTACCGACGGTCATTTAAGTATCTGGCAACAGAATCAGAAATGTCATTTCCATTATTATTAATTAAATTTAGGTTTTTGTTTTAATTTTTAGCCCTAATTTAAAAAAAATAGCAAGTATAAATCAATATCACTAAGGAGTAAATTTGCCTGAAATTTCTACCCGTAAATTTTCTTCAGAAACTTTTAAAGTTGCGTAACATTAAGAGCGACAATGTAAATCTGGTAAGTTACAGATTTCGTTATAAGCTGCGACGTATCTTTTTTGTCTGGTGGAGCTTTTAAAATTCCCGGGGTAGTTTATATAAAAGTTTCGTAAGCTCAGTACGTCTTGTAAAAGCAGTTGCTCATAGTCTTTAAGAGTTTTCGTCCACGCTCTAATTTTTATTTCCTAAAGTTCTTGTAAAATAGCAAAGTTAACAGGATATAGATTAGTCAAGTGTATATTGTTGTGATTAATTCATAATTATTTACTCACTATTTTAGTTAAAATCGATGTAGAAAAGACTGTTTTACATGCTCAATTATTAAAAAGAAGAAGTAGGACGTTCCGGCATTATTTTAAGCGAACGTACTTGCCCAAGCATATATTATTATCGTTAAATATGTATTTATTTAACGATATTTTAGAAAATTTTTGGTTTTGGTATAATTATTAACCGTTAAGGTATATTTATTAAAATGTAAAAATTATGTATATCATATACCATTTTGTTTACAACAGGGAGAAAAAAAATTGACACGGGATTTACATATCTGGTTTTTGAACACGACTTCTACATCATATATAAATATTTAGTATAAAAACAGCTTTATTAGATTGGATAATATGGACGAAAAACAGTGATTTTTCAACAGAATTTTTAATTGGGCATATGTTTGGGGTGGGTGGGGGGTGTATAGGTTATCTTGATGAAAAATGATATTTTAGCAGAAAATATATATGCAATATTTAATTTAATAGCACAGTTTATTTAAATATAATTTTATATCTAAACATTTAGTATGAAAACAGCGTTATTAGGTTGGATAATATGGACGAAGAATAGTGATTCTTCAGAGTAATTTAATCAAATATTTGAGATGTAGTAACTGAGCTTAAAAACTAGATGTGTAAATTTACTGTTAATTTTTATTCATTGTCTATGCCTACATAATAAGTTTAGTAGAATATGCCTGCATAATTTGGAACGCGTAATAATGCATCTTTATTTGAGTAATAATTGATGACAATATCTCAACTTCTACTATAAGAATTGCAATGATTCTTTCAATTATAGTGAAAGCAGACTTCAGGAAATTTGAAGGTTATATAATAAAATCAATTTTATTATCAGGTGCCAAGATATTGAGGGATATTTCAGATATTATTTATTGTATTGAGTACAGGAACGCCTGTAATAAAACTTCCAATATCTCAACTTCTACTGCAAGGATTTGAATGATTCGTCCAATTATAGTTAAAGCAGACATCACTGGATCCTAAGGTTTTATAATGATTTAAATTCCATCATTAGGTATCAAGATATTGACAAATTTGCCAAAGATAATTGATTGTATTCAGTACAGCAACGCCGGTAATAAGACTTCCAATATCTCAACTTTGCGGATTTTTTTGAATGATTCTTTCAGTTAAAAATAAAGCAGACATCACTGGATCTTAAAGTTTATTAATAAACTTAATTTTATTACCAAGTGTTAAAATAGTAACGGATTTGTCAAAGAAGATTGATTGTGCTGAGTACAGGAGCTACTATAATAAAAATGCCAATATTTTAACTTCTACTATAAGAATTGCAATGATTCTTTCAATTATAGTGAAAGCAGACATCAAGGGATCCTAAGATTCAATAATAAACTCAATTTTATTTTTTTAATGAATAGATTTCACAGACTTTGAATTATGTTGAATGATCTACTAGTAATTTTTTTAAACCCCTAGTTCCTTTAATAGTAAACGTTGTTTTTTATTTTAACAAAGTAAAAGTAATCCACTAGTATTTTTATAAGCCCCTTTACACGTTTGGATTATGTTTAGTATATGATAATGATATATTAGTAATTTTTCAAATATTTTCGTCTTCACAAAACAAATTTATGAAGGAAACCATCATATTTAAAATCACTAATATAGAGAGGATTTAATAGAGTCAAGGCTAAAATAAGGGTGAATATATTAAACGTTTTGAAAAATGGGATTGGGTATCTTTTGTTTTCGTTATACATAAGACAAGGCACAAAAAATATGAAATTCTAATGATGAATAGGAATTGCCAATACCTTTTTTTCCAAAGAAGTATTAACAAAAATTTTCTAAATTATTAATTTGTAATCCAGATTTTCCAGTAAATTTAAATACATTAAAAAAAAATTCTAAAAATTTCTCAACTGCTCTATTTTTCCGTTAAACAAGACAATTAAAAAAATAAATATTTGGCTTAAACAAAAGTTACACTGCTGTCAAAATACATAATTTTTAATCGAGAAATTTAAATAGTACATAAACTTTTATAAAAGGTAAAAACACAAAATCCACAGAATGTGATATTGTAATTATGTGTTGCTGTAAATTTTGTGATTTTACCTTTTATAAAAGTGTATGACCAGAATCTTTGAATGGATGAATTTTTCGACTCCCTATTGTAAACAGGTTAAAGCGAATAAATTATGTAATAAACGCTGGATTACGAAAGGCCTGATTACTTGCATAGCACGCTATGATAGTTTAGTAAATAATAATAATTATAATAAACAAAAGTAATCAAATAAAAGGCCGACAAATTCAGAATTCTGACAAGATCAGATACTCGTCTTAATATTGTAGCCTATATACTTAATTAAAAAAAATATCACAAATAACGCTTATTGACTAATTATTTAAATGTTTTTAATCATTTTAAGAAGTTCCAAATTTTAAATCTAACAGTCGTCTATAATATAAACAATACAAATACGTGCTCAAAAATGCCAATGGGTGGGGGATGTAAGGATTATGTTGATGAAAAATAATGTTTTTGCAGAATATATATATGAGCAATATTTAATTTATCAACATTGTTTATTTTAATTTAATATAATCTTATATATAAATATTTACTATACAAACAGCTTTATTACATTTGATAATATGGACGAAAAACAGTGATTTTTCAACAGAATTTTTTATTGGGCATATGTTTGGGGTGGGTGGGGGGTGTAAGGGTTCTGTTGATGTAAAATAATGTTTTTGCATAAAATATATATGCAATATTTAATTTAATAGCACAGTTTATTTAAATATAATTTTATATCTAAACATTTAGTATGAAAACAGCGCACATAGGAGTATTTCATCAATCTGGGCGGCCAAAATTATTTATGGGTTGTAATCATGTTTCTAACATGATAACAATTAATACAGTAAATACTAATTAACTACAGTCGACTGTAGCAATAATATGGTGCCTTTTAAGAAAGGTTTCGACAACTACAACAATAATAATTAATACTAACTACAATATTAATTAATACCAACTACAGTAAATACTAATTAAATACAGTCGACTGTAGCATTGATATGGTGTCTTTTGAGAAACGTTCCGACAACTTTCTTCTTCTCGGTCTCATTCCCGTCATTACAGGATCCGAGTTTAGAAGAAGTCTGTAAAAAAAGACGGTACATAACAGTTATTATTAGTATTAAATAAAGATAATTCACCTGTTTAATATGTCCGCGTTACATTCTTGTCGAGAAAATTTTCTTGCGAAGTTTTGGCGATAGAGGCGTATGTATTTGTTCCTGGCTTCAGCAGCCTCCTCAGACAGTTGTCCGATTGGCAGCAAAGCATGTCTTATCACTTGAGGCCCATGGATAAGTATTTTGTGGAGCGTGGGGTTCATCGGATGCCAAGGATACAGCTGGATATAAAGTTCTGCCGTTTCTGTAGCGAAAACCGAAAATTTTTTCGTATTCACCTCATGCTCACTCGACAAAACTTCCAGAATAATTTTCAGGCGATAGATAAAGGTCGCGTCTATACCAGTAATTTCTGGAGACAGTTCGTAGTTTGCAAAAAATGGTCTACTGGTATTGCCGTCATTCGTGTTGCCGAAATTTGCCTTTGGGACATCTACAATGAGACCCATCTTTGACTTAAATTCGCTTTGGATGGCAAGTTTTCTGAGTTTGACTTTTTCTTTTTCTTCATCGCTTCTGAGCTGCCACTTTTGTACTGGTAGTTTATAGGCCAAATGTAAAACAGCTTCAAAAAATCGTATTCGGGCATGAAGAATAGATAAACCAAACTCAGAAGTTTCCACATTAACTGTCCCCTTTTTTTGGATACAGTTAAAATGCTTTGAAGTTAAGCCACATATGTAGCACCTCATTGTAGATGATGTGCTTGTCACAGAGTTGCACACCTGAAATGTTTTTTTTAAATTATTAAATAGAATTACAACAATAAAACCTAATAATCATGTTTCGGGTTCGATTCTTAAAATAGTAATAAACATTTTCAATTTTTGTTTTTTTACTCACCTTTCCATCGACCATGGTCAACATCATTGTGTGCGATACCTCGCAAGCAATATTTTCTTTCATTTGGACTTTCGTTTTGTTCAAATTTTTTGAAGCATTTTTGATATATGATATTTCTTCTCTTGTCACATGTTCCAAGGCATTTCTTTCTTCTTCGTCAAGCGTTTTAACTACTTCGTAAAGATCTGTCAGTAATCTGGATACAGTGTGATCCATCAAATTCTGAAGCGTTATATCTGCTAAAGTTTCGGTGACAGTAATAGATTCTTTGTCGGGGTAACACTCTTTTTTGACTTCTTGGATCTTACTGTAGCATGGATGCATAGATGGATTATAACTTCTTATTATTTCGTACTGTCTCTTTGATAAGTCTGCTTCGATGAACATTGATAACGCTTGTTGCGGTGTTAGTTGTACCTTCTCTTTGGATTTACTTGCACTGAAGGCTTTTTTATAGGGAGTGGCTCGATTGGGTGTAGAAGTGATTTCTTTCAGCAAGAAAGAAGCATCACGTTTCCCTTCATTAGCTAGAAAAGCTAGAAAAGAAAAGCAACAAACCGGTTAATAATTGGGTTTAAAAACCTATGTATCTACCATCCACTTACAGCAAATATGTGTTATTAAATCAAGTATTCTGCGATATTGACAAAAATGTCAAAAACAAAGTTAGTTGTCATATACCCGTGATTATAAATATTTCAATCCGAAAATATAATTTTGAAAATGGCTGCAAATGATAATAGCCGATACGTTATATCTGAAAGGAGCAGCACTAAAGAGCACATGGTGAATATATTTGATAGGCATTTAAGACCCGTTTTGAGGGAAATAAGTCGGGATACTTTAATTGCATTTATTTACGGAATGCAGGATCAGGAGGTGCCAATGCTAGAGTGGAACCAAAGTAGGTTGCAGCGGGAAATTTTAAGTGTCCTACAAAGAAAAACTAGGTCTGCAGACGATGCGCTAAATTAAACTTTTATAAATTAAGAATAGGACCTAATTCCTTTTTTATTTTAATAATATAAAATTATGATAAATAGATATGTGTGTATTTTTTTTTAATCTGATCGGTACTTTCTTTAAGTTGGTTATTATTATGATCTTTACATTTTTAGATGATAAATTTGATTAGCAAAAAAAACATTAAATGATAAATTTGCTGTCATTTCCGGCCTTTAGCATTGAATTGTCTAAAAGTAATATATTTTGTTTACTCACTTATCTAATTTTACTTGAGTTGCAAAAGTAAGTTCTTCCAGGTCATTGTCTCTTCTCAAAGTTTCCGTTTTCTTCTCTTGGATTTTTCACTCGAATCATGGAATTTTGTTTTTGGACGGTCAACTCTTTGAGACGACGAGCTCAGAGGTTTAGGAAGTGAAATGATTCCATTCAGCCATCCTTTGTTATTCTTTTAGAATTTATCCCATATAGCATGTGACTTTTTTTATTTTGATATAATTTCAGACTTTAACCTACGAATTTATCGTTTTACTTTTATTTCATCCTCATCAGAAAATGGTCCAAAGTTAAGGATGTATCCATCCAGATTTTTGCATTTTTCTGTTATATTAACACCTTCTGACTCCCTGACAAATGTAAATAGCATCCTACGTGTCATATTTCGAAAGCCAGATGCAGCTAAAACATGAAAAAATTACGAAAAGTCACATTTCAAATTTTCGATATTTTGAGATGTCCTCCTCTCTTCTTTAAGGCGTTAGTTCAAAAAGTTGAAAAAAGTGGACATTTATTTTTTGTACCATAGAAGACAAATATGTAGGCTATTCAAAAATATTAATATCAATGCCCGGCAAATCCCGGCACTTTGACTTAATCATTTTTGATATATATATTTTTTTAAATGTTTATTACTAAAAGGTTATCATCTTAAAAATGGAATACCAAAGAAAGTATACAATAAATGTAAAAAAATAAAAATGCAGTTTGTAAGTACTTACATAAGACAAGGCACAAAGACTGTGAAATTCTAATGATGAATAAGAATTGCCAATACCTTTTTTCCAAAGAAGTTTTAACAAAAATTTTCTAAATTATTAATTTGTAATCCAGATTTTCCAATAAATTTAAATACATTTAAAAAAAATCTAAAAATTTCTCAACTGCTCTATTTTTCCGTCAAACAAAAGAGGTAAAAAAATAAATATCCTAAATTCAGAATTCTGGTAAGATCAGATTGTCGTCTTAACGTTTTAGCGTAAATACTTAATTAAAAAAAATATTACAAATAACGCTTATTGACTAATTATTTAAATACATGTTATTTATAACCAATCATTTGAAGAAGTTCCAAATTTCAAATCTAACAGTCTATAATATATACAATACAAATACGTGCTTTAAAATGCCGATTTATTTTATTTACAAGAAAAAAGTGATTTCGAAAAAAAAATTGCCCAGCTGTAAAGAGCAATCCAAGAATCATAATTAAGCACTCACCCAACAGCACATTATAGTTAAACAAGCATTTTTATTTTTGGTGTACATTTTTGGTTAAACTTCAACGTAATAAATGTCGGATAAAATGTCGGCAAGATATACGTTGAGGTTCAAAAAGGTTAATTAAAATGATATAAATTGCAATTTATAGCCTGCCGATTTATTAGACCTCAAATTATCTTACCCCGAAAAGTATTACGGAAAGTTGATAGTCAATCTAGGTCGAAATTTAAGAAATTTACTTGATATGAAATACTGTAAGACAATTATCGTTTAATTAATTGTGTTCTATATCTCGGAATATGATTACTTAGTATTTCTTCTTAAATTTAAGTGGTATATAACATATTTTCTAATTATCTAAAATAAATGCCTCCAGCTCTTATTGGCTCAAGTTAAGAACTCTTTCAGCATGCGCACAACGCCAAATAGGCGGGAAATTTGAAAAAACAATTCATAAAAGAGCGTGTAGACAAGAGAGCCATAAAAAGTAATGAATTATCGATATTAGCCTGTTGATATCGTGACCCGTGATTACGTCGTATTTATAGAAGCGGTTTTTTTTCTAAAAGAAAACGTTCGTGAAGCCTCTCCATACTTTCGGAAACAAGGGAGCGAGCAAAGCAACAGACAGTTCGTGATTTCTATTTATAGATGCCGAAGGGTATTTTAAGGTATATTTCCCTATACTCCCCTTAACTTTTAATAAGGTATTATTCAGAGCGGGGGTTCGTGCCGCCGGTTAATGTTACCATAATACAACAATTATAGAATAACCAAATAATTAGAAATTTATTACTATACGCTTTGCGCATTATCCAGCAGTATTAAGGCGGGTTAATAATAGCAGTTTGTTTCCTCTTTATGGCTAATGGGGAGTATTAAGGTTTTTTTTTCGGTAATATAATGGTAGCGTTCAGGTGCTTATAACTTTAATTTAGTTAATAAGATAAACGTTTTTTTCTGAATGGAAATTGGGTCACAAAATATTAATAAAATTTATTTATTTACACTTTACGGATTATAGTACATTGGGCAACTAACTTTATTAAAACGTAAAATTCTAAATCTAAACTATACACTAATTAGATTAAGTTTTAAAATTCTTTTTAGTTGTAGTATTTTATTATTGAGGTTACATGACAATGAGGATATTTTATTGGCTACATGGTTTGCTGGCACATTAAAAGAATGTTTATATAAGCCATTTTGTAATTTAAAAAGATATACAACAGTGAAGTTGAATCTACGTCTCTCAAGTGACTTCATATTGTAATTATGATAATTTACTTTATAATTAATTATCTTTGGTAAATTTGTCAATATCTTGGCACCTTATAATGAAACTCAGTTCATTATAAAACTATAATTAGATAAATTATTAAATTCCTTACAGTAGAAGTTGAGATACTGGATGTTTTATTACAGGCACTTCTGTACTCAATACCATCAATAATCTCTGGAAAATCCCTCAATATCTTGGCACCTGATAATGAAATTGATTTTATTATATAACCTTAAAAATTCCCTGATGTCTGCTTTCACTATAACTGAAGGAATCATTACAATTCTTGTAGTAAAAGTTGAGATATTGGCATTTTTATTATAGTACCTCCTTTACTCAGCACAATCAATCTTCTTTGACAAATCCGTTAATATTTTAACACTTGTTAATAAAATTGAGTTTATCATTAAATTTTAAGATCCAGTGATGTCTGCTTTATTTATAACTGAAAGAATCATTGAAATCCTTGCCATAAAAGTTGAGATATTGGAAGTTTTATTACAGGCGCTCCTGTACACAACACAATTAATAATCTCTGGAAAATCCCTCAATCCCTTGGCACCTGATAATGAAATTGATTTTATTATATAACCTTAAAATTCCCTGATGTCTACTTTCACTATAATTGAAGGAATCATTGCAATTCTTAAAGCAAAAATTGAGATATTGTCATTTTTATTATAGTAGCTCCTGTACTCAGCACAATCAATGTTCTTTGGTAAATCTGTTAATATTTTGACACTTGGTAATAAAATTGAGTTAATTATTGAACTTTAAGATCCAGTGATGTCTGCTTTATTTTTAACTGAAAGAATCATTCAAATCCTTGCCGTAAAAGTTGAGATATTGGAAGTTTTATTACCGGCGTTGCTGTACTCAATACAATCAATTATCTTTGGCAAATTTGTCAATATCTTGGTACCTAATGATGAAATTCAGTTCATTATAAAACCTTAGGATCCACTGATGTCTGCTTTAACTATATTTGGATGAATCATTAAAATCCATGCAGTAGAAGTTGAGATATTGGAAGTTTTATTACAGGCGCTTCTGTACGCAACACAATCAATAATCTGTGGAAAATCCCTTAATATTTTGGCAGCTGATAATGAAATTGATTTTATTATATAACCTTAAAATTCCCTAATGTCTGTTTTCACTATAATTAAAGGAATCATTGCAATTCTTATAGTAGGAGTTGAAATATTGGCATTTTTATTATAGTAGCTCCTGTACTCAGTACAATCAATGTTCTTTGGCAAATCTGTTAATATTTTGACACTTGGTAATAAAATTAAGTTAATTATTAATCTTTAAGATTCAGTGATGTCTGCTATATTTTTAACTGAAAAAATCGTTAAAATCCTTGCAGTAGAACTTGAGATATTGGAAGTTTTATTACAGGCACTCATCCGTTAATATCTTGGCACTTAGTAATAAAATTAAGATTATTATTAAATCTTAGAATCTTCTGATGTCTGCTCTAACTATAATTGAAGGAATCATTAAAATTCTTTTACTATAGAAGTCTTTGTATTCAGCACAATCATATCTGGCAAATGAGTCAATATTTCTTTCAGAATGATCCTTTAAAAATCTCTATTAAATTGTCACAGAATTTTAATTTATACACTAATGGTACACATTAATATACAGTTACTTTTTCAAAGTCAATGCATATAAAATCTATTTGTTTTTGAATATTTAAAGCATCAAAGATTTCTTGAGTAGGAGTACTTAAATTACTTATAGTAGACTTAGATTTGATAATATGCAATTTTTCACTTCAATATATATAATTTTTAATGCCCTTAATAGTTAATTAACTTGAGTTAACTACCTATAAAAAAAATAGGAAAATGGCTTTAAATGTCTAGCAGAGACAGTACAATAGCCTAAAGTAAGAAATCATGTCATTCGCCTGTAATCGGTAGTTTTGTTGGGCGCCAAAAAACCTCGATGAAATTAAAGACAAAAACAAACAAGGTCCTACTGATAAATCAACGGAAAAATGTAATAACATTATCTGTGCATAAAATTTTCTTTTGGTTTTATTACAACAATTTTATTTTATTCATATTTTTTATTTATTTTATATATTATTTCAGAGGACAAAATTATTGAATCTCTCTTCAAAGCTGCACATCCATACCATTACCTCAATAACTAACCGTTACTCCTTTACGCTAAAAAGCACAATCGCTAAATTTAACACTTGCTAATAAGTCCAACCCTTAATCCCGGATCCCTTTAACAAAACATACGGTTAATTTCGATCGTAGATCCTCGGGGGGTAGACGGCACGTGTTAAAATTCCAACTAAACCAAGTTATGCCAGAGAGAGCAAAGCTGAAGCTTCAAAGTTCGCAATTAATTTTGAACAGAGCCATTTACAATAGCGACATAGTAAAATCTGGAATTACGTTACTATTCCAGTGAACATCAATTCAGAGAAGAACCTACTACTATCTCATAGCAAAGTTTACAAGTATATTATATATATATATATATTTAATTCAAGCTACATTCAATAATTTTTTTGTCTTATAATGTACATTTAGTTGTATCAGTTTTGAAAAATTCCTTTCCCAAAACCTTTAAATTAGGTAAATACAATTTATTCTTTATGAACTTTTATCTTTTGTTTGCAGGTCGGAGCTATTTTCATATGTCGACGTCTAATTAATAGTTTAAAAAAAACTGAAAAAAAATAAGATGACACCTATACATATATACCAAGACTTTTACTAATTCGTCACAAATTCCAGGCACTTTATCTTTAGACTTGCTGGACGAACGTAGAGTGTAAAGAATTTCCTGAAAAAAATTTAATTCAGGATTACCTTGCCTGAAATTCAAAGAAAAGTTGCCTGAAATATAACGCCACTGGCTTTCAACACCTGGAATAAAAAAAAATGTTCGATTGCCTGAAATTGTCTCAATTATTTAATTTTTTTTTAAGAGTTTCACATTTAAGTAATTCGAATTGAAATTAAAAGAAAATAGAATTTGTCTAAATTATTTTAAAATAATATAATAATAAGAGATATTTTAAAATAATTGACAGGCACTTTTTCATTTGACAACGTTTTTCATTGTATAGCCATAAAAAGAAGAGCAATTAAAAAAAAATCGGTCCTTCTTTTACAAAACTTAACTTTCATCAGGTCATATCAATATCATAATTTCCTGTGGCTATAATGTTACGCTATAATTAAATTATATTAAAAAATAGAATTAAAGAGGTCTTATTGAAAAATGCGTTTAATAGTGTTTAACCAAGTTTTATGTCTACATTTCAGTGGTTTGTTTTTGTGTTAGGGTTTTTTTTGATTAAATTTAGGATAGTATCGTAAAAACATTGTTTGTATATTTGTTACTTATCCTTTTATTGATTGAGGTATGTAAACATTTTGAGAGTTGTATTAAGATAAATAAAGGATTTTAAATGTTACTGAATTCTAGCATGCTCCAAAGGTTTTTTAAGCAACCATTAAGAAAATAATAAATATTAAGATATTGATATTTGACTCACAGGAGGGCCTGGAACAAATAAAATAATTTGTCTCTTATTGGTAGTTGAATATCTTGATTTCTAGTAGCTACAATGTTATTGTTCTTAATTTTTAGGATACTTCAACGGTTTTTCAAGCAACTTCTAAAGAAACTATTAAAATTGTTACACTAAAAATAAAGATATTGAAATTTTTTTTACAGGAGTGCCTAGAAGAAATTAAATTGTTTAATTATTAATTTATAGGATATTCCAAAGGTTTTTTAAGCAACTATTAAAAAAAACTAATAAAATCCATATACTAAGCATCAAGATATTGAATTTTTTCTTACAGAAGTGCCTGAAAGAAATAACATATATTTTTTTATTATTGGCAACTAAATATCTTAATTTTGAGCAGTTAAAATGCTATAATTATTGATTTTTATGATATTTCAAGGGTTTTCTAATCAACTACTGAAACAATTATCAAAATCTATAATTTAAAATTTGAGATATTGACATTTTTCTCACAGGAGTGCCTGGAAGAAATAAAACAATTTGTCTATTATTGACAACTTAATATCTTGATTTTTAACGAATAAAATATTGTTAAATTATTGATTTGTATGATACTCCAATATTTTTTCGAGTAACTCCTAAAAAAAATATTAAAATCCATATACTGAAAATCAAGATCTTGAATTTTATCTTACAGGAATAACTGAAAGAACTAAAGCAATTTGTCTCTCATAATCAAGTATATATCTTAATTTTTAATAAATAAAATGTTCTAATTATTGATTTATCTGATAGGACAAGGGATTTTCAAGCAACTGCTGAAAAAAATATTAAAATCCATATACTAAGCATCAGGATATTGACATTTTTCAATACAACAACATTCAAACAATACAACTAAAGCAATTTGTCTATTATAATCAACTGAATATCTTGATTTTAAATAAATAAAATTTTGTAATTATTGATTTGTATGATGCCACAAGGGTCTCTTAAGCAACTATGGAAAAAACTATTAAAATCCATACACTAAATATCAAGATATTGACATTTTTCTTACAGAAGTGCCTGAAAGAAATAAAATATTTTTTTTACTATTGACAACTAAATATCTTAATTTTTAGCGGTTAAATTGCTATAATTACTCATTTTTATGATATTCTAAGGGTTTTCAAATCAACTACTAAAAGAATTATTAAAATCCATAATTTAAAATTTGATGTATTGACATTTCTCTCAAAGGAGTGCCTGGAAGAAATAAAATAATTTGTCTCATATTGGCAACTAAATATCTTGATGTTTAACAATTCAAATGTTGTAATTATTGATTTATATGATACGATAAGGGGTTTTTAAGCAACTGCTGAAAAAAATGATTAAAATCCATGTACCAAGCATCAAGATATTGACATTTTTCAATACAACTAAAATTTCAATACAAAAACATTCAAACAGTACAACTAAAGCAATTTGTCTCTCATAATATTTAATAAATAAATTGCTGTAATTATTGATTTATAAGATACGACAAAGGGTGTTCAAGCAATTAGTGAAAAAATGATTAAAATCCATATACTAAGCACAAAATGATGATATTGTTTTTACAAGAGTGCCTGAAAGAAATATAATAATTTTTTATTATTGGCAATTAAATATCTTGATCTTCGGCAGTTAAAATGCTATTATTATTGATTTCTATAATACTCCAAGTGTTTTCCAATAAACTACTGAAAGAATTATTAAAATCCATAAATTAAATTTTGAGATATTGAAATTTTTCTCACAGGAGTGCCTGAATGAAATAAAATAATTTATCTCTTATTGTCAACTAAATATCAAGACTTTTAATAGCTAAAATCTTGTAATTATTGATTTATAGGATACTCCTAAAGTTCTTTAAGCAACTCTAGAAAAAACTATTAAAAACCATATACTGAACAACCTTATAACAATCAAGATATGGACATGTTTCTTACAGGACTGCCTGGAAGGATTAACATAATTTGTCTCTTATTACCAAGTGAATATCTTCATTTTAAATAATTAAAATATTATAATTATTGATTTATATGATACTTCAAGGCTTTTTCAAGCAACTGCTGAAAAAAATTATAAAATCCATATACTAAGCATCAAGATATTAAGATTTTTCTTACAAGAGTGCCTGTAAGAACTGACATATTTTGTCTCTAATTGACAATTAAATATCTTGATTTCAAGTAACTAAAATGCCATAATAACTGATTTTTGGGATACTCTGATGACTTTTTTAGCACTTTTTGAGAAAATTAATAGAATCAATGTACTAAAAATCAAGATACTGTTTTTTTATCACAGGAATGCCTGAAAGAAATAAAATAATTTTTTTTATTATTGGCAACTGAATATCTTGATTTTTAGCAGTTAAAATGCTATAATTATTAATTTTTATGATATTCCAAGGGTTTTCCAATCAACTACTAAAACAATTATTAAAATCCATAATTTCAAATTTGAGATATTGACATTTTTCTCGCAGGAGTGCCTGGAAGCCATAAAACAATTTGTCTATTTTAACAACTTAATATCTTGATTTTTAACGATTAAAATGTTGTAATTATTGATTTGTATGATACTCCAATATTTTTTCGAGTAACTCCTAAAAAAAATATTAAAATCCATATATTGTAAATCAAGATCTTGAATTTTGTCTTACAGGAATACCTGAAAGAGCTGAAGCAATTTGTCTCTCATAATCAACTGAATATCTTAATTTTTAATAAATAAAATGTTCTAATTATTGATTTATATGATACGACAAGGGATTTTCAAGCAATTGCTGAAAGAAATATTAAAATCCATATACTAAGCATCAAGATATTGACATTTTTCAATACAACAACATTCAAACAATACAACTAAAGCAATTTGTCTCTCACAATCAACTGAATATCTTGATTTTAAATAAATACAATTTTGTAATTATTGATTTGTATGATACCACAAGGGTCTCTTAAGCAACTATTGAAAAAAGTACTAAAAGAAGTCTTAAAATCCATAATTTAAAATTTGAGATATTGACATATTTCTCACAGGAGTGCCTGGAAGAATTAACATAATTTGTCTCTTATTGACAACTAAATATCTGGACTTTTAGTAGCTAGAATGTTGTGATTATTGATTTATAGAATACTCCAAGGGTTTTTTAAGCAACTATTAAAAAAACTTTTAAAATCCATACATAAACATCAAGATATTGACATTTTTCTTACAGGAGTGCCTAAAAAAAATAAAACAAATTTTTTATTATTAACAACTAAATATCTTGATTTTCAGTGCTTTAAATGTTATAATTATTAACTTTTAGGATACTTTAAAGGTTCTTTAAGCAACTACTGAAAAAAACTATTAAAAATCATATACTAATAATCAAGATATTGACATGTTTCTTACAGGAATGCCTGGAAGGATTAACATAATTTGTCTCTTATTACCAAGTGAATATCTTAATTTTAAATAATTAAAATGTTATAATTATTGATTTATATGATACTTCAAGGCTTTTTCAAGCAACTGCTGAAAAAAATTATAAAATCCATATACTAAGCATCAAGATATTAAGATTTTTCTTACAAGAGTGCCTGTAAGAACTAACATATTTTGTCTTTAATTGACAATTAAATATCTTGATTTCAAGTAACTAAAATGCCATAATAACTGATTTTTGGGATACTCTGATGACTTTTTTAGCACTTTTTGAGAAAATTAATAGAATCAATGTACTAAAAATCAAGATACTGTTTTTTTATCACAGGAATGCCTGAAAGAAATAAAATAATTTTTTTTATTATTGGCAACTGAATATCTTGATTTTTAGCAGTTAAAATGCTATAATTATTAATTTTTATGATATTCCAAGGGTTTTCCAATCAACTACTAAAACAATTATTAAAATCCATAATTTCAAATTTGAGATATTGACATTTTTCTCGCAGGAGTGCCTGGAAGCCATAAAACAATTTGTCTATTTTAACAACTTAATATCTTGATTTTTAACGATTAAAATGTTGTAATTATTGATTTGTATGATACTCCAATATTTTTTCGAGTAACTCCTAAAAAAAATATTAAAATCCATATATTGTAAATCAAGATCTTGAATTTTGTCTTACAGGAATACCTGAAAGAGCTGAAGCAATTTGTCTCTCATAATCAACTGAATATCTTAATTTTTAATAAATAAAATGTTCTAATTATTGATTTATATGATACGACAAGGGATTTTCAAGCAATTGCTGAAAGAAATATTAAAATCCATATACTAAGCATCAAGATATTGACATTTTTCAATACAACAACATTCAAACAATACAACTAAAGCAATTTGTCTCTCACAATCAACTGAATATCTTGATTTTAAATAAATACAATTTTGTAATTATTGATTTGTATGATACCACAAGGGTCTCTTAAGCAACTATTGAAAAAAGTACTAAAAGAAGTCTTAAAATCCATAATTTAAAATTTGAGATATTGACATATTTCTCACAGGAGTGCCTGGAAGAATTAACATAATTTGTCTCTTATTGACAACTAAATATCTGGACTTTTAGTAGCTAGAATGTTGTGATTATTGATTTATAGAATACTCCAAGGGTTTTTTAAGCAACTATTAAAAAAACTTTTAAAATCCATACATAAACATCAAGATATTGACATTTTTCTTACAGGAGTGCCTAAAAAAAATAAAACAAATTTTTTATTATTAACAACTAAATATCTTGATTTTCAGTGCTTTAAATGTTATAATTATTAACTTTTAGGATACTTTAAAGGTTCTTTAAGCAACTACTGAAAAAAACTATTAAAAATCATATACTAATAATCAAGATATTGACATGTTTCTTACAGGAATGCCTGGAAGGATTAACATAATTTGTCTCTTATTACCAAGTGAATATCTTAATTTTAAATAATTAAAATGTTATAATTATTGATTTATATGATACTTCAAGGCTTTTTCAAGCAACTGCTGAAAAAAATTATAAAATCCATATACTAAGCATCAAGATATTAAGATTTTTCTTACAAGAGTGCCTGTAAGAACTAACATATTTTGTCTTTAATTGACAATTAAATATCTTGATTTCAAGTAACTAAAATGCCATAATAACTGATTTTTGGGATACTCTGATGACTTTTTTAGCACTTTTTGAGAAAATTAATAGAATCAATGTACTAAAAATCAAGATACTGTTTTTTTATCACAGGAATGCCTGAAAGAAATAAAATAATTTTTTTTATTATTGGCAACTGAATATCTTGATTTTTAGCAGTTAAAATGCTATAATTATTAATTTTTATGATATTCCAAGGGTTTTCCAATCAACTACTAAAACAATTATTAAAATCCATAATTTCAAATTTGAGATATTGACATTTTTCTCGCAGGAGTGCCTGGAAGCCATAAAACAATTTGTCTATTTTAACAACTTAATATCTTGATTTTTAACGATTAAAATGTTGTAATTATTGATTTGTATGATACTCCAATATTTTTTCGAGTAACTTCTAAAAAAAATATTAAAATCCATATATTGTAAATCAAGATCTTGAATTTTGTCTTACAGGAATACCTGAAAGAACTAAAGCAATTTGTCTGTCATAATCAAGTGAATATCTTAATTTTTAATAAATAAAATGTTCTAATTATTGATTTATCTGATAGTACAAGGGATTTTCAAGAAACTGCTGAAAAAAATATTAAAATCCATATACTAAGTATCAAGATATTGACATTTTTCAATACAACATTCAAACAATACAACTAAAGCAATTTGTCTCTCACAATCAACTGAATATCTTGATTTTGAATAAATACAATTTTGTAATTATTGATTTGTGTGATACCACAAGGGTCTCTTGAGCAACTATTGAAAAAACGATTAAAATCCATACACTAAACATTAAGATATTGACATTTTTCTCACAGGAGTGCCTGGAAGAAATAAAATAATTTATCTCTTATTTTCAACCAAATATTCCGACTTTTAGTAGCTAAAATGTTGTAATTATTGATTTATAGGATATTCCAAGAGTTTTTTAAGCAACTGTTGAAAAACTGTTAATATCCATACACTAAACATCAAGATATTGACATTTTTCTTACAGGGGTGCCTAAAAAATTAAAACAATTTTTTTTATTATTGACAACAAAATATCTTGATTTTTTAACGATTAAAATTTTACAATTATTGATTTCTATGATATTCCAAGGGTTTTCCAATCAACTACTGGAACAAGTATTAAAATCCATAATTTAAAATTTGATATATTGACATTTTTCTCACAGGAGTGCCTGGAAGAAATAAAATAATTTATCTCTTATTGTCAATTAAATATCTAGACTTTTAGTAGCTAAAATGTTGTAATTATTGATTTATAGGATACTACAAGGGTCTCTTAAGTCACTATTGAAAAAACTATTAAAATTCATATAGTAAGCATCAAGATATTGACATTTTTCTTACAGGAGTGCCTAAAAAATTAAAACAATTTTTTTATTATTAACAACTAAATATCTTAATTTTTAGCGGTTAAATTGCTATAATTATTGAGTTTTATGATATTTTAAGGATTTTCTAATCATCTACTGAAGGAATTATTAAAATCTATAATTTAAAATTTAAGATATTGACATTTTTCTCACAGGAGTGCCTGGAAGAAATAAAATAATTTATCTCTTATTGTCAATTAAATATCTAGACTTTTGGTAGCTAAAATGTTGTAATTATTGATTTATAGGATACTACAAGGGTCTCTTAAGCAATTATTGAAAAAACTATTAAAATCAATACACTAAACATCAAGATATTGACATTTTTCTTACAGGAGTGCCTGAAAAAAATAAAACAAATTCTTTATTATTGACAACTAAATATTTTCATTTTTAACGGTTAAAATGTTATAATTATTGATTTTTATGATACTCCAAGGATTTTCCAATCAACTACTGAAACAATTATTAAAATCCATAATTTAAAACTTGAGATTTTGACATTTTTCTCACAGGAGTGCCTGAAAAAAATAAAACAAATTTTTTATTATTGATAACTAAATATCTTGATTTTCAGCAGTTTAAATATTATAATTATTGATTTTTAGGATAGGGATTTTCAAGCAACTGCTGAAAAAATGATTAAAATCCATATACTACTAAACATCAAGATATTAACATTTTTCTTACACAAGGTGCCTGTAAGAACTAACATATTTTGCCTCTTATTGACAATTAAATATCTCGATTTTAAGTAACTAAAATACCTTAACAACTGATTTTTGGGATACTCTGATAATTTTTTTAGCATTTTTTGAAAAAATTAATTGAATCCATATACTAAAACTCAGATATGGTTTTTTTATCACAAATCCCTGGAATAAATAAATTTATTGGCCTTTTATTGGAAACTGAATATCTTGATTTTATGTGGCTCAAATGTTGTAATTATTGATTGTTAAGGTTTTCTATTGGATTTTAACATTTAATAAGAATCCCTAAGGTAAATCCCTATAGGTACAGGCAATACCCAACAAAATAGGTAACTAATATTAAAAGTTAATTACCTATTAATGGCAGTAGTAACAGTAATAATCAATATTTATCATAAGTTTCTTACCTCTTAAAACAATCTGTATTATATAGATCAGAGTATATAAAATAATTATTATATACATACATATATTTGATTAATAATAGTGCATTTCATAAATAAGCTATATAATGTCTGAATTCATAGGATTCAAGTGCAGTACCGGTCGTGACGTCATTTGTTAGTTAATGCATGTATTTGCTACTTTTGCATTATATTTGCTTGAATAACTTTAGGGTTTTTTCAATAAAAAAATGTACTTTTTGCAGATTAAATTTACTAAAAACTTAACAATTCCAAATTTTCTCCAGCCAATATTACTGCACTATAACAGACCAAACAGTGTTTGATCTTCTTTTTTGCCAGCATTTCGTTCGCAAATTTCTTGTGTACATTTCAGGTTGTAAATTGACTGACTCTAAGCAAGAAACAATGATAAAATAAAAAAAGTATTAACTTATTAAAACCAGAATGGCAACTTTATTAACAAATTGATTTAAATGCTACCACAGTTTTCATGATTCACGGTATTAAGGGGGCTAGTTTCCAAACTTTGAGATTCCAAAGCTGCTCTGGCCGCTGCAATATGTTCTTCAGAAGCGTCTCGTTCCCTCGTTAAAACCCAAGCGAACCCTTTAAAAATTAACTTAAACATTTACACATTTTTTAATATTGAATAACTACTCACTGGAGTGTAAGTTAAGAGGTAGCTCCCTACAGCTAAAAACTGCCGCCCAGTTTTTGTAGTCCGAACCGATAACATAGTAGTTCGCTTCAGCTAAATAGTGAAAGAAGATTAAAGGAGCTGCTAGAAAAATCAAGGGGGAATTTACCATTTTGTGTTGGGAAGTATACGTCCAGTTGTCCCACTCCGTCGCCCACCAGGTTAGCAGTACCCTGGATGATTTGTGTAATTCCACCACTGAGAAAGAAAGAATAGTTAGTAGAAGAATGATTGCATGATTTTCCAGTACTATTTTCTGTATTTATGTAAATTTCCACACATAAGAGATGTTGCTACAGTACTGGGAATCCTGAAGAAAGCTGGAAATCTGAGGCTATTTATTTTAGGTGGATTTATGATTCTAACAGAAATGTTGCATGGTACATCCAGATTTCTAGGCAAAACTTCTCAAATAAGTGAAATCTAACAGAAATGAGTCCATACAGTGTCAACTTACATATTAAAAATACATTTATTAAGTACATCCACGGATCCGTTGGTATTCAAGGAGTACGTAGCCGAGTTACAACGTGTGCCAATCTCAAAGACCATCAAGTACCTTTGGCTCTCATACCAAGTTCCTAGATACTAAAACTCATTAAATTAGAATAATTCTGGTTTGATAATGATTGTTTAGTACTTACACTTGCTGCATCGAAGTTTTGCAGTGGTTGCACCTGAGGGCATTTCCCTGTATGAATTACTTGGGAGTGAGAGATGCCGATAGTGGCCAACAGTAGAACCAAGTAGGACTGCATGATGTTTATTTAGTCAAGCTTATTAGTGCAATGTGTGAATTTATTCCCCATTTATACTATTTGATAAGATGAAGTAGTGGTTGTTGACGTTAGTTTTGAGTGGGTATAATCTTGACAAGGCACGAATAAGCAGCCTAAATTACAGTCAGGTACATTTTTTTTAGATTTTATAGTCAATTATTTTGTTGATTTCAGAAATAATGCATAATAGAATTGCATGGAAAAATAAGTATAAGGAGACAAAAAATTTATATACAATATACAATATTCTAAATGCCTGGAATTAATAATGATTTTTTTTTAAAGTATTTAAAATTATATGCCAAATGTCTAGGATATATCTAAAAATAAATTTTAAAATATTTGGAAATATAGGAACCAAAATGACTAGAATATATTCCAAATTTCTAAAATATGCAAAAAAATAATTTTTTAAAATATTTAAAACTCCTGGAATAAAAGTAAAACACATTGAAACATATTTGAAATTCCTGGAATTAATGAATGATTAAGAGATTATAAATATTTTTTTAATGATGAATTTATGACATAGAAATAAAAATCACTGGAAAATGTTCCAAGTTCCTTGAATAATTAAAAGTAATTAGTATTTTGAATATATTCCAAATTTTTGAAGTATTTATAAGAACATATTTTAAAACATCTAGAATGCTGGGATCTAAACTGATATTATTGGCATTTATTTTAAATTACAGGAATAAAATTAAAAATCATTAAAATATATCTGATTTTTTTTAAAAGTATTTAGAAGCCTTGAAATATGAATGGAAAATCACTGAAATAAATTTCAAATGTCTTTTGACAATAAATTTAAAAATATATAAAATAATAGGAATAAAAATAAAAATTACTATTCCAAATAATGCAATTTCTGTAATCAAAGTGAAAATCAGTGTAATATATTTGTGTGAACAAAAATTTATTTAAAATTCCCGGAATTATTATGGGAATTTATAAAGAAATATTTAAAATTATAGTAATAAGAATAAAATTAAATGCCTAGAATTAATATGAAAAAATTAAGATGAAATGCCTGGAATAATTATAAGATTTTTTTTAAAAGTATTTAGAATGTTGAATATATTCCAAAAGTCTAGGATAAATTTAAGAATAAATTTAAAAATAAACAATAAAACATTGAAATATATTCTAAATTCCTCGGATTATTATGAGAATGATTAAGAGAATATAAAGATTTTTCTTAAAATGATAAATTTATGAAAAAGGAATTTAAATCGATGAACAATATTCCAAATGCCTGGAGTAATTACGAGAATTTATTTAAACGTATTTAGATTGTTGAATATATTCCAAATTTCTGAAATATTTAAAAAAATTCTTAAAAATATTGAGAGGTCTTGGAATAAAACTAATATCATTAAAATTAATTTCAAATTTCAGGAATAAAATTGAAAATCAATGACAGATTTGAAATTCTTGGAATAAAAATTAATTTTTTTTTAATATATTTGGAATATCTAGAATAAAAGTAAAAAACATTGGAATATATTCTAAATTCCTGAGATTATTATGAAATTTATTAAGAGAATATAACGATTTTTTTAAATGATGAAGTTATGAAATAGAAATATGAATCGATGAAAAATATTCCAAATACCTGGAATAATTATTAAAATATTTTAAAAAGTATTTAGAATGTTAAATATATTCTAAATGTCTAGGATATATCTAAGAATAAATTTAAAAATATTTTGAAATATAGGAATAAATGTCAAAAATTACTAGAATATATTCCAAATTTTTGAAGTATCTATAAGAACATATTTTAAAACATCTAGAATGCTGGAAATTAAACTGATATCATTGGAATATATTGCAAATTACAGGAATATAAGTAAAAACCATTAAAATATATATATAAGTATTAAGAAGTACTAGAATATAAGTGAAGAATCACTGAAATAAATTTCAAATATCTAAAATCTATTTGACAATAATTTAAAAAATTTATAAAATAATAGGAATTAAAATTAAAATTACTATTCCAAATTTCTAGAAAGAAAGTGAATTCATTAAAAAATATTCCATATTACAAAAATAAAAAATTTTTTTGGCAAATGCTTAGAATTTCTGTAATTAAAGTCAAAATTTGAGTAATCTATTTGTGTGTATGTGAATATATTTAAAATTTTCGAAATTATTATGGGAATTTATAAAGGAATATTTAAAATTATAAGAATAAGAATTAAAACAAATTCCTAGAATTATTATGAAAAGATTAAGAGATTCTGAGATTTTTTTTAATAAAGAAATTATGAAAAAGAAATATAAATCGATGAACAATATTTCAAATGCCTGGAATATTCATAAGAATTTTTTTAAAATATTTAAAATGTTGAATATATTCCAAAAGTCTAGGATATATTTAAGCATAAATTTAAAAATATATTCTGAAATATAGGAATAAATGTCAAAAATGACTAGAATATATTCCAAATTTCTAAAAAATTGAAAAAAAAAATTATTCTTAAAAATATTTAAAACTCCTGGAATAAAACTAATACCATTGAAATATATTTCAAATTCCTGGAATAAAAATGAGAAATTTTTTGATTATATTTGTAATGTCTGGAATAAAATTAAAAAACATTGAAATATATTCTAAATTCCTCGGATTAATAGGAGAATGATTAAGATATAAAATTTTTTTCTAAATGATGAATTTATGAAAATCAAATAAGAATCACTGGAAAATGTTTCAAGTTTCTTGAATAATCAAAAGTAATTTTTTAATAGTATTTAGAAGTCCTGAAATATGAGTCAAAAATCACTGAAATAAATTTCAAATGTCTAGAATCTATTTGACAATAAATTTAAAGATATATAAAATAATCGGAATAAAAATTAAAATTATTATTATAAATTTCTAGAAAAAAAGTAGGTTCATTAAAAAATATTTTAAATTTCAGGAATAAAATTGAAAATCAATGACAGATTTGAAATTCTTGGAATAAAAATGAGAAATTTTTTCACTAATACGTAGAATTTCTGTAATCAAAGTTATTATTGAGGGAATATATTCCAAATTACAGAAATTGATATAAAATTTATTTTAAAAAATTAGCGAAATATATTTTAAATTTCAGAATTATTATGGAAATTTAAAAAGAGATAATTAAAATTATAGGAATAAGACTAAAAATACATTTCTGGAATCAATATGAAAATTATTAAGAGATTCTCAAGTTGTTTTTTTAATAAAGAATTTATGAAAAAGAAATATAAATCGATGAACAATATTCCAAATGCCTTGAATATTTATGAGAATTTTTTTTAAAGTATTTAGAATATTGAAGATATTTCAAATCTCTAGGATATATCTAAGAATAAATTTAAAAATATTTGAAAATATAGGAAGAAACGTCAAAAATGACTAGACTACATTTTAAGTATCTGAAATGTGTAAAACAACATACTTAAAAATATTTAGAATTCCAAAAATAAAACTAATATTATTAAAATATATTTCAAATTTCAGGAATAAAATTGAAAATCAATGACAGATTTGAAATTCCTGGAATAAAAATGAGAAATTTTTTGAATATATGTAGAATTTCTGGAATAAAAGTAAAAGACATTGGAATATATTCTAAATGCCTGGGATTAATATGAGAATGATTAAGAGATTATAAAGATTTTTTTTTAAATGATGAATTTATGAAATAGAACTGTGAATCGATGAAAAATATTCCAAATGCCTGGAATAATCATGAGAATTTTTTTAAAAGTATTTAGAATGTTGAATATATTCCAAATTTCTAATATTCAAAAAAAATGATTCTTAAAAATATTTAAAACTCCTGGAATAAAACTAATATCATTGAACTATATTTCAAATTCCTGGAATAAACATGATAAATTTTTTGATAATATTTGGGATGTATGGAATAAAATAAAAAAACATTGAAATATATTTTAAATTCCTCGGATTATTATAAGAATGGCTAAGAGAACATAAACATTTTTTTTTTAATGATGAATTTATGAAATAGAAATATAAATCGATGAAAAGTATTCCAAATGCCTGTAGTAATTATGAGAATTTTTTTAAAAGTATTAAGATTGTTGAATATATTCCAAATCTGTAGGATATATCTAAGAATAAATTTAAAAATATTTTGAATTATAGAAATAAACATCAAAAATGACTAGAATATATTCCAAATTTCTAAAATATTCAAAAAAAAATCATTCTTAAAAATATTTAAAACTCCTGGAATAAAACCAATATCATTGGAATATATTTCAAATTCCTGGAATAAAAATGAGAAATTTTTTGATTATATTTGGAATGTGTGGAATAAAATTAAAAAACATTGAAATATATTCTAAATTCCTCGGATTATTATGAAAATGATTATTTTTTAAACGATGAATTTATGAAATTGAAATATAAATCGATGAACAATATTCCAAATGCCTGGAGTAATTACGAGAATTTTTTTAAAAGTATTTAGATTGTTGAGTATATTCCAAATGTCTAGGATATATCTAAGAACAAATTTTAAAATATTTGGAAATATAGGAATAAACGACAAAAATGACTAGAAAATATTTCGAATTTCTGAAATATGTAAAAAAACATTTTTAAAAATATTTAGAATTCCTGCAATAAAACTAAGATCATTATAATATATTTCAAATTTCTGAAATAAAAGTAAAAAGCATTAAAATATATTCTAAATTCCTGGGATTAATATGAGAATGATTCAGAGATTATAAAGATTTTTTTTAAATGATGAGTTTATGAAATAGAAACAAGAATCGCTGGAAAATGTTTCAAGTTCCTTGACTAATTAAAAGTATGTAGTATCTTGAATATATTCCAAATTTTTGGAGTATAAAAAAACATATTTAAAAACATTTAAAATGCTGGAAATTAAACTGATATCATTGGAATATAATGCAAATTACAAAAATAGAACTAAAAATCATTAAAATATATCTGAAATTTTTTAAAAGTATTTAAAAGTCCTGGAGTATGAGTGAAAAATCACTGAAATAAATTTCAAATGTCTAAATTTAAAAATATATAAAATGATAGGAATAAAAATTAAAATTACTATTTCAAATTCCCAGAAAGAGAGTGAATTCATTAAAAAATATTCTAAATTACAAAAATTATCATAAGAAATTTTTTCACACATACTAAGAATTTCTGTAATCTGAGTTAAAATTAAGGGAATATATTCCAGATTGCAGAAATAAATATAAAAATTTTATTAAAAAATCAGTAAAATATATTTTAAATTCCCGGAATTATTATGAAAATTAAAAAAAAAAATAAAAAATTTTAATTATTTAAAATAATAGGAATAAACGTTAACATTACTAAAATATATCCCAAACTCCAGAAAAAAATTGTGAATTTATTAAGAAATATTCCAAATTACAAAAATAAATATAAGAGTTTTTTTCACAATTGTTTAGAATTTCTGTTATGAATATGGAAATCAATGGAATATATTTCAAATTTTCGAAATATATATAAGAATGTTTTCTTAAATATTTAGAATTCCTGGCCTGGAAATGAAAAACGTTTTTTAATTGACATTTTTCGTCATTACCAAAGTCAAAAAAAATTAAATTTCCTTTTAAAAAGCTCTAACACAATTACTCTCTAACATTAACAGTAACCTAAATATTCTGAATCAAATTTAAAAAAGTGAGTTCTTGACCTGCACATTTTGTTGCATGTTGATCCTATAAAGTTTTTTGTCATAAATAAAATTAATATAAATCCAATTTCCTTTAAGAACCTTGTATGCACCCATTACGTAATATAAGCATTTTTTATCCACTAAACATTTCTAGTTAAAGGCTTTAAATTAAAAAAAATCAGTTTCAACGAACATTACAGAGCAAAAATTACTACTTATCCACTCCAGATCGCACCTCTTTAAAAATATTAAATTCTTAAGCACTTTATTATTTTAATATTAATGATTTGTCATATTTATCTATCAAGAGGATAGTTATCAGGAAAATAACACACTAGCAAAAACCTTTCAGGAATCTAAGAATAGAATTTGATAAAATTTTCATAATTATACAAAAAATGTAGTATATGTATCTTAATTTTATCCGAATTTTATTATAAGGGAAATAAGACCTTAAATAATCTTTGGGTACAACTTTTAAGTGGACTGTATTGGATTTAGGAGAAGCCGGTTCTTAATATTTATTTTGAATGATTAGTGTGATGAATGGGTAGAATGTAAAGAAATAAACAAGGTAAAGTATCCATTGAAAAGTACAGAGAGAAACTCTGACTTACAACTATTACAGCAGAGGTGTCTCAGAGGGAAAAGCACTATAAGGTCTCGGTACTAGTACTGTTGATTTTCTTGTAAATCGAGCAAAAAATCTTATTGTCTATTTTCTAGAAGCGTGGGACGGTCCAGGTGATATTTGTCTCCAATATGACCAAAATCTCTAAACTTTTTTTTTAATTTTGCTTAATACCGAACGTGTAATAGGCCTCTCCGGGTACTTCTTGTTAAACAGATCGCAAACTTCGTTGTGTGTTCGAGGCTTGCAGCCATATCGTTCCATCATCAAAATTTCAATTCTTTGTATTTCAGTTAAATGCGCCATATTTTTAAAATTTGCAACTACACTTGACATTTACGTAAAGTAATACATACTATTTCCATGCAATTAAATGGTGACAAGATGTCAACAATGAATCAAATCAAAAACATGTTTGAATATGCTCAAATGACCGATCCAAACAGTTGCAAATTTATTAATATAGTTAGTATTAGGTATAAGACATGGTATACAAAATATACTTAAAATTCTATGCAGAATTCAAAAATGGAATAAAAAATAATTGCGTCCATTTAAAAAATTGTAGTAAAAATAAGTTCATGATGGTTGCTTATTTTTGGTTCACCCTTTATATATGAATTCATTATCAAAAAATCGCTACCTTATTAATATTTAAAATTTTAAATGAATTAGTCCCAACCTGCGTGTCCTCCCTGTATAAATCCTGTGTCAATTTTTTTAAATGCCGAAATATTATCCCTTTTGTAATCAGAATAGTATATGATATACATATATTCTATAGTTTAATAAACCTATTTAACGATAATAATATATAATGTGTTGCTTGAGGGCTCGTAAATGTTTAGACCCGGGCCATTTATTACTTTACTTTTATATTATTTATTGCTTTTTCGTCAATAAAAAAACAGCTTATTGAATAAAAGAACAAAATATGAGCTGATAAATATCAAAGGACAAAGGATATGATATTAAACACATCGATAGATTACATCGAAAAAACATGCGTAAAAAAGGGCTATAGAGCCTGTTGCTATTGTCCTGATAATCTCTGACCTTGTCGGTAACGGTTTTTACTACCATTATCCACTTTAGGGCACACGCTCGACACGTAACGACCACCCCAAGTTTTTCCCTTGTAATTTAGATATGATACTCCTTCAAAAAAAAGCCACTGATTAATTTATTATTTATTGATTTATTCATGAAGTTTCTAAATTTATTAATGAGCTTTTTAGAGGCTCCCTAGACCGGAGTTTCTTAAGAAAGTGGTTCGCCCCTATACCATTTTTTTAATTTTTAAGTTAAAGAAATGAAATTTGGTACGTGCGTGTAGCACCCAAATTGGGATTGGTTGACGTGTTCAGTTGTTTTCTGGCACTTCCGGTTTAACCGGAAATGACCATAACTTTCTTATTTTAAATGGGTTCCCCCAATTTTTTTGGCATATTTTGATAGAAAATGACTTTCTTAGAAAAATGATACCCCATATGTCAACGTTTGACACCTAACCTTTAAATTAATTATTTTTTTATATTTCAATTTACAGTGCTATGAGTAATTTTAAATAGTTAATTTTACATAAGTAGTCCTAGAAAAATATATTTTACTGTCTTATTTTTCACAGCTTTTCTAGATGTGTCTGAAATTTGCAAAATCGTATTTTCGGTAACTCATTTTTTTCAAATGGAACCAGGGTGGCTTATTACCATAATTAAAAAGTGTATTTTTTTACAAATAATTTAATACCAGACAATCCATATTTGGTAATTCTAATAAATAAAAATTATATTAGAAGTTTTATTTATTTATTGTAATATTAAAAGAGATAAATAATAAAATTTTAATAATGCTGGTTTTTTGAAAGTACCTACTATCGATTGTCTTATACCAAATTATTTATAAAAAAATACACTTTTTAATTATGGTAATAAGCCACTATGGTTCTAATTACCTAGTTATAGTACCATAATTAAAAAGTGTATTTTGTTACAAATAATTTGATACCATACTACGATATTTGGTAATTATAATAAATAAACAAATCTATTACAATTTTTATTTATTAATTCTAATAAGAAAAGAGATAAATAATAAAATTTTAATATTGCTGGTTTTTTAAAAGTACCTAATTTCGATTGTCTTATACCAAATTATTTGTAAAGAAATACACTTTTTAATTATGGTAATGAGCCACCCTATTAAAAAACTTGAGTTGGTGCCGAAAATACGATTTTGCAAACTTTAGACGCATTTAGGAAAGCTGTAAAAAATAAAGGAGAGTCAATTATATTTTAGGCTTACTTGATGTAAAATTAACGATTTTAAAATATTCATGGCACTCTAAATTGAAAATGTACTAAAGCAGGTTCAATTTCGTACACCTTTTGTTTCAAATAGCCCCATAAAAAAAAGTCTAGAGGCGTCAAATCTGGCGAGTGAGCTGGCCATTCCACAAGTCCTAACGCCCAGCAGCCATCTTGAAATTTTCATCGGTCAATTTTGCTTTAAAACATAGTATTCATTCATCAATTGCACTACCTCAAGTTTCAATATTTTGAATTGATCCGTTCAAAAAATAAAGAGGGAGAGACACTTTTTTATCTTAAAAATGAAAGGAATGAACAGTTTTAGTATGAAATTTAATTAACTAGAATTACATGAGGAACATACATTCATTCACTTGTCATTGGCATAATCACCTGGTTGTTTTCGTTTGTACTTCTCGTGCAGGTATTCGCAGTTTCTGTACGTCAAGTAGGCTACCAGCAAAGCTAAAAAGTAAATGATATAATTAACAAGTTTCTTTAACCAATAGAAAATTGTGTATAGTATGTATACTTTTAAGTCTTTAATAAGATATTGCCACTCTAGTGTGTGCATGATGATTTATAAATAAACGGTTTTTATATATAAAAATGACAAGGTATTTAGTTGCCTATGCAGAAGTGAATAAACATAATACAGTCAGCATTATTTGCTATAGGCTACAAGTACATTTGTTGCAATGCTTTTTTCAAAAGAAGTGAGTTAAATATTATAAAACTTGGTAATAGTGGATTTGTAATTGAAGCTCCTTTATTTGCAAAATTGTACTGTTTGCCTTAAATATTTTAACTTAGCTGACCATTTCTATGGGCCTTTTTTGGGTAAGGATTTATTGAATTTATAAAAATTCAGATTACGAATTTCTTATGAATTTAACTATCACAAGTAGACTGGTTAATTATGACAAATAGGCGTGTCTTACCGTTAGTAAATAGCTGGACTGTTAAATGACATTTATATATTAGACTTTTCTTTGTGTGAGTTAAAAAAATATTAAAATTATGTTACCGTGAGATTAAACTTAATGTTCCTTTTTTTAATCTAGCAGTACCATTAGGTATTATTTTTTTTATATTTGATGCTTGGAATTAGCAAACCAGTTATTATTATTATTATTATTATTATTATTATTATTATTATTATTATTATTATTATTATATTTACTAAAACTTCTTTATAATAAAACAACTTATGCTTTACAGCTCAAGTAATAAGAATACAAAGCAGATAGACTTAAAAAAACCCAAGCAACACTATATGATGTATTATTATCGGTAAATATATATTTATTTAACGGTATATAGTCAAGGTATATTTACTAAACTGTAAAATAAACGTATATTATAAACGATTCTGTTTAAAGAAGGAAAAAAATTACGGCATTTAAAAAAATTGACACGGGACTTATATAACTCGATTAATACACCTTAAATATTTAGTAAAATTGTGCTGAAAAATCACGGTTTTTCGTTCATATTATGCAATCTAATAACGCTGTTTTAATACTAAATATTTATAAATAAGATCATATCAAATTTAAATAAACACTGTTATTATATTAAATATTTAATATATATTTTTTAGTAGCAAAAACAACGTTTTTTACAAACTCCCACCCACCCTAAACATTTGCCCAGTAAGAAATTCCTTTGAAAAATCGCTGTATTTCTTCCATATTGTTCAATCTAATAGCCCTGTTTTTGTATCAAATATTTATTAATATACATATATAATTATATCAAATTTAAATAAACAAACTGTCTTATTAGATTGGATAATAACGAAAAAAACCGGCTGTTATTCATGCATATTATTTTGGAAAACAATGATTTTTGAAAATAATTTTTAACTGGTATGGTATGTGGGGTGGGTGGGGGGGTAAGGGTAAGATAAATTAAAAAAAAAAACGTTTTTTTTGCAGAAAATAATTGCCTGAGAAAAAAATGCTGTTTAACTAAATTATAGGTGATAAAAAAATCTATAGTTTTTGCACCTTACTTTTTTCACATAACCTTAAGATATTCCGTATGTATTTCTCAAATTCCGTTTGTATTTCTCAAATAAGTGACATTTTTTATCGTAAATAAGTGAAAATGAAGTTTTTTTTTAAATAGTCATTAAGTTTTGAAAAAAATTAAGTTTTTTTTTTGGTTCTAGACCACTTTTCATTATCTAGGTTCAAAAATACATTTTTAACTTAAAACTATTGGTATACTTAACAACCGTGCATGGTCCAGGTATATTTATTTAACTTTAGAATATACGTTTATCATAGGGTGAAGTTGGGTAAGTGTAATCAAAAAAATGATAGTGGCTAATTAAAGTCTTTGGTAAGTATTTACACTATTTCTTCGATATTAGTCTTAGCCTGTAACAATAGAGAAAATGATAGGTTATAGCCTAAAAACTCAAGAAGGAGGAGGCTGGGGCAAATGTAGTCTGTGTCTCGTGATTACATTTACCCCAGTCTTAGTGATTACTTAGTGGGGTAAAGGTAATCGCTGGCATACATTTTTTGTTA
Organism: Anthonomus grandis grandis; assembly: GCF_022605725.1. NCBI lineage: Eukaryota > Metazoa > Arthropoda > Insecta > Coleoptera > Curculionidae > Anthonomus > Anthonomus grandis. Next base: position 4,277,992 of record NC_065560.1, read on the forward strand.
AGTATCGAAAATCAAATCTGATAGCAGAATCAACATCCGTGTCGAAAATTACCTAAGAGTGCAAAATATTACAACTAAATACTAATATTAGCAGTAGTAATAGGGAATTAAAATTCCTAAAAGGCACTCACAAAATTATTATAAATGTCAAAGTACAAAAAAGAAAAAGGGAAATCTTTGAAACTGGAACTAAGAGGTTAATAAAAAGTAATATGGGTATAAAAAGGGTCATATTTTCGAATTTCGAAGAAAATATGTTCCAAAACGTTATTAAAAAAAATCATAGGGCTTAATTACATTTGCCCCATAATTACATTTACCCCACTTCACCCTATATGATTCTGTTTACACAAGGGAGAAAATTATGGCATTTAAAAAAATTGACATAGCTAGTCTTTACACTGCACCTCAAATATGTGATAAAATGACCCCGATATCATATATATACCATTGTGTAGCATATGATATTCTTTTCATAGACATATACCTTATAGTGTAGTAATAGAATATCATACACAAAGAACTCTAGGAAAAAAATAGTATATAGTATATAGTATAGTATAAATATACCAAATAAGATATACAAATAAAAAAAACTCAAGAATACAAATTTGCTCAAAACTAAACAAGGATTTAAAAAATAACATATGTTATTTTTTTAGTAACTTAATTTTTTATTAACTAATATTTACAATAAATTCCTTACGGGCGTCATTGGAAAAAATTAAATTTTTTATTAGATACGATATATAAAATACATCTGTAAATAAAAAAATATCTACACTGATATTAAAGTATTATAAAAAAAAATCTCATTCCATTAAATGCATTTAATAAACGTCCTTAATAGTATACAATATACCATATTTAAACATTTAACTTATATATTATTAACATGAGACAATCCTTCTTCTTAATCGTGACTAACATAAACTCATCAACGTATATCACGCCGACATTTTATCCGATATTTATCATTAAAAAAATAATCAATTATAATTAATTAAACTATTGTGTGTTGCTTGAGAAAGATTAAAATCGTTATGATTTAAGTAGTTTAAGTTAACACCATATAAGAAATCGACCAATATATAGCAAGAAAGATTTGATGATTATAAGGTCATAATCATTAAAGTAATTTTATTTTTAAATATAGCTATAGTGCCATTAAATCAGTCAACATCATTATTGCTGCGTAAGATATTAGACCAGGAGCTCGATGAAAGATGAGGTACATCAATTCTATAGTTGCATAATTTAACATAATATCACCCTGTATATCGAAGAGGTGAATCTATGACTATTCAGAGTCATTTTATTAAGTAAAAATCGAACGCCTTACTCCATCGACCTAATTGTCTGTATAAGTAAAAGACAGTAAAATAATTTCTAATTAACCCATGCTGATTATGTATGAGTTGCCTAGATACTATTATAAACCAAAATTTCAAACACTTTTACAGATTTATTTATTAATTTTTTAAAATAGGTCAGACTATGTTCTGGAACAACTCTGAATTTTAAATAACAATTAAATAAATGAACCAAAGCCTTGATCAGAACCGGATGGCGAATGCAGGAATTTGATCAGGATCAGCGGTTAGTTAGTAGGTTTTGTCCTTAGAATAATATAACGTTAAATTTTTAAGCATTTAGTCTTATGTGGAACTTTCAGATCGGAACTTAATTTACCAATAATCGTAATTCATTCATTAAAATTCTTTGGGAAGTTTAAATTTTTTTTTATGGAATTTCAAATATATCAATTAAATAACAGCGGGCGCAGACTATAAATAGGTTAGAGCGCTTTAGGAGCTCCTTTGGGGGCCTTTTTTTAATTAATTTTCACAAAAAACTTTTTTAGTTTGTAGAGGTTTATAACCATTAAAAATCGATTTAGTCATGAATCGATAATATCTGGACAAAAAAATATTCAAATTCAGATAACTGCGGGCGCGGACTATAAATAGGTTGCTGGCAAACGACATATGCTGCGTTCTAGATTTTGGTTGCTGATCGGGCGTCAGCTTTATGGATATGTGGAAAAAAAACACAAAGTGGCAACATCGGATACGTGCGTTGTAAACATAGAGGTATTCTACGTTGCCAAGTTGCTTTTTTTATTTTGAAAAATTTGTTGATTACTCTTAAAGTATATATTATTAGTCAGCAAATAAACAAAACTTTTGAAGAGAACTTTTAAAATACAACATATTAAAAAAATATGTAATAGATTAAGAAAATTATATATTGAATGAAAAATTGGAAAGTCGATTTGACATCATTGTCTGAGGGGTACACCTCTCCCAATTAATAGAGCATAATTTTTCTGAATTTTAACCCTTTGAATTCTGCCATTTAGGTATGAATTAATAAATTTACTGCAATTACGTTAATACCCCGAAATTATGCAACAGCAAGAAGAAGTTCATGATCAATGGTGTCAAATGTCTTAATAGTATAACCCGAGAGAATTCCCCTGTAAAATTACGTATTAAAAAAAATTTATTTTGCTCACGATTCGTCAATATTCAAAGTATCTCAATTTTCTTTTCACCTGTATTTAATTAAACCTGAAATTCCTTTAAAAGAAAACGAATCAAAGCGTCGACGCTATATAAGAAAATTTAATCAACTAAAGCACATTGTAATATTCCCTAGAGAGTAGTATGCAAAATAAAAATGTTATCACCCAGAGTCTACATACTCACACTTATATATTATCGCATCCAGCCACGTGTAAATTTTACTGTTTTACAGTAAAAACATATACATAATTTACAAGTTTATAAATAACTTCAGCTTAATTATTCTAGCTGCATAACTATTGTATAAACTATACAAAAACCCTGAATTAACAAAAGATCCTGAACATTAATTAAACTTACGTGTGCAAACGTAACCGGCCTCGTCCTTTATTCGTCTAATCATATTCAACACTCCGTGTACACTTGCGACTTTGGGTTTTAAAACAAACGGAGACAATGTATAGTACACGATACCAGAGAGGAAATAACGAGGTCCACCGTGTCCCATTATGAATTAAATTACGAATAAAATTAAGTGTCAAGTGAAAAAAGTGAGCTGTCAAATGATGATGGTTGCTTGGCAACTCATTATATCGAAGCAACTTAAGAAGTTCGTTAAGCGGCCCTCACACGATCAGTAATACTGACAGTACTTGGTATTGTCAGTATTTCATCAATATTTTGAAATTCACCTCACACTATCAATATTTCTATCAGTAACCTATACAATATTTAGTTTTGTTGTGATCTTTCTCCCTCGTATTCCTCTTCTTCAAAAAAATGGGCAATAAACAAAAAGCTTGTGTTGCCATTATATTGTACTGTACAAGTTTTAAACGCAAGAAGCAAAAGAGACGTTGGATGAAACAATGGATAGGTCAGCGTCAAAAATACACTCATTTAAATTTGTTAAATAACACGGATCCAGATGATTATCGAAACTATTTCCGAATGAGTAGTGATGTGTACAATGAACTCCTCAATCTCCTAAGGCCTTCTATTACCAAACAGGACACAAACATGAAGCAAGCAATATCAGCAAACGAAAGGCTAGCGTTGACGCTACGATTTTTAGCTACTGGGAGATCTAAAATTTTCCACTATCATTTCTCCTACAACCATAAGGGAAATTGTGATGGAAGTTTGCAACGCCATAATTGAATTATTGGCAGACTACATCAAAGTAAGTAAACATTATTTTTACATAAAACAAATATGTTTTTTTATTATTTTATTTTACATTAGAAGCTATTACAATTTATTTAAATGAACTTAAATATGTCTGTATAGTAGAAAGGTCTGTTGGTGATTGTGGTGTGTGTTTTCTTTGAAGGGCTTGTTGATGATTTTGGGATACATTTTGAATGCGTACTAACGTTGTGTGCTTCATCCAATGGCATTGGTGGAGAGAACATGGGCATTGAAGTGTAACTATAGTTGCAACTTGCGGATGATAAACTTTGAACTGATGGTGCTCTTGAATATACATCAACAAAATTTGCTTCGTCACAATTTATTTTGACGGAGCTTTTGGTTAAGGTGCCTTGTTCCACCTCGAAAAGAATATCATTTATGTATTTCTCCGCCAACCTTCGTTGTTGTGGGTCAATAAGACTTTTCAAATTTGCTTTCCAAATTTTTCCAATGGGATATTCATCGTCTTTAGTTAGATATTCACGCGCCATGGATAATAGCTGCTGACGATCTTGGTTATCCTGGTTTCCAGTAGCTTTTTTGTCTTCTTTTTGTTGCATGTCTTCAGAACGCTGAAATAATAGGAAACAGATCAATGAATTAAATGCTTTGTTTTTTCAGATACCATTAACCGGAGACGAATGGGAGAAAATAGCAAAGGACATTGGGGCAAAGTGGCAATTTTGGAACTGCCTTGGGGCAATAGACGGAAAACACGTTCACATTATTAAACCAGCGAATTCCGGAGCACCCACAGCATCGTTTTAATGGGGATTGTAGATGCTAATTATAATTTTATAATGGTTGATGTTGGCACTAACGGACGGGTATCGGATGGAGGAGTTCTTTACAATACCGATTTTTGGGAAATGTTCCAAAACAATCGGTTAAATATTCCTGATGCCTCAGAACTGCCAAATACCGACGAAAAATTTCCTTACGTTTTTATAGGGGATGGTGCCTTTGCGCTGAGCGAACATTTATTGAAGCCATTTAGCCAAAAGGATTTATCAGTGACAAACCGGATTTTTAATTACCGATTGTCACGGGCTCGTCGAGTAGTTGAAAACGCATTTGGCATACTTGTTACTCGATTTGGTGTATTTCAAAAAGCTATAAATTTATCACCTGAAAAGGCCACCGTTGTTGTTTTAGCCTGCTGTTCTCTACATAATTTTTTAATGGAAACAGCAAATACAAATAATTATTATAATAAAATATTAAATGTAGAAAACAAGGAATCGTTATTGGCACAAACAGATCCGAACATACATTGAATGGGCTTCGTTTAGAATCATATCGAAATGCATCAAAAAACGCTAAGCAAGTTAGGGAACGCTTTAGCAAAGTATATAGATTTCAATTTTGTTAGACTGTGGCTTTAGGAACTACTTGAGGTTTAGTATGCTCCATCAGTTTTGGTTCATCTAGGACATACAGAGTGTGTACAATTAATTTCCAAAGTGAAAAATGTTTAAAAATGAACATGAACATTACCCACCCTGCATAAATGCAGCATTTAGGTTAATACGTCGTTTTATTCAGAAAGCATTAGTTTCATTCAATCCAAATGAACCTTTATTAAATTTTGCACCATAAAAATATTATTTAAATGGAAAGAAAAAAGAACTTCTAAAACAAAATAAATTTTCTGAATAAACCCTTAATAAATATTGTGATTCTTGATCAAACATACCTTATGACTCGTCAGACGGTATAGTAGAATCTCACAATTTTTTTTAACGTAAAAAAATCCAACAATAACCAAAGTTTATACAGTTCAAGTTGACGTGAACCCTAATCGATCCGTTAAATTTTATAAAATTCTTACGACCTGTATCGAATCGCGTGTACAAAAAAAATTTACTTCAAAGGCGTCTTTTTTCTGAAAACAAAAACAAATAAAAGATTTTTAATAATCAGTTGGCAGCCTTATATGTCTAGATTATAAAAAGGTTTAAATCTTTTTTCTATCCTAATTAGATCTAATGTTATTAAGCACTTTTGTCTCTTAGTCTTTAATTTTGGTAGTAATTTTTTAAGACAAATTTAATAGTGTGCACGTCAATAAAAACATCCTCGAAAAATTACAAGTGGGCGACCACAATACCTCTATAGAAAAATCATTAGCGGTAAAAAAATTAAAAGCTTTAATTGTTCCAACGGTTTTCGTTTACCCAACAAGGGATATACATCAAGAAAATTAAAAATAGCGTATTATGTTTCCCTCGCTTTGTATCGGGTTAACATCGATACTAAAATCAAATAGAATGTCACGTCTATATAAGCCAATGACGTACGTACATGTTTGTGTGGGTTTTTTCTATATCATTTCCTAGAGCATAACCTAAAAACCCTGAAACACAACAAGTAATTAATTGAACAAATATAATTCCATACATACAATCCGCAATGGTGAAATGGAGTTTTAATTGAATTCCTGAGGAACTCCGTGCCCTGGTTAATATAAAGAGACGGCCAATAATCTAATTTTAGTTCTGCCTCGATAGTTTCGAAGGTCCATTATACAAAAATTTGAATAGGGATGTAAAATGAACTTAACTCGTATTGTTTGCACCTGTCTAAGTCTTGTGAACGAACGAAAACTGATAGTTGTGATATCTTTCAATCGTTTACTCATTATTTTGTTTGCAGAATGTCCACCAGCAGAAGATGGTATGCCAAGATTCGCATGTCCAACTCCAGACAGACAGGGTCGTTATCACTGTATAGACGACCATGTGTTATGCGATGGTTTCATAGACTGTCCAGCTGCAGAGGATGAAGATCGTCAAGCCTGTATGTTTTTTAAAACCGTAAGTTTTATTATGTGTTGTATAAATTACATCACATCTTATGCATATTTGCAACCTAAATTTAAAAAATCAGTGATGAAATTATAGATGCCTGGGGTACTCCTTAATTAATAAGCGTAAAAGCCGATAATGTATCAGTAGATTGTTGTTGCATATACAGGATGTCTCGAAATTACATCGCAATATTTTACCAGTAGAATCTTTGTCTAAAAATAAGACAAAAACCTCATATAAAGAAATCTTGAAAAGTGAATCGTTTTCGTGTTACAGGCTGTTTTATAATTCCAATTGAAGATGGTCTTTTGTTAATATTTTCGAAAGACCTAGTCGTTATTTTTCGAAAATTTTATCGTATACTACTGCTATTGTTACTGACTGTTACTATATGTGAACTGATTTTATAAAATTTTATGGTAAAATGTATACAGGATCGTTTAAAATTAGTAGTCAGAAAACATAAAAATGTCATAAGGTTACTTTTTAATTATTTGGAAATTAAACCAAATAAAAAAGGTACTTTTGTCTTATTTCGTTAGAAGCCTCTGGTTTCAAGAAATTTTTGATTTATTTGTTTTGTTTGGTATTTTCAGTTTTTTGTTCTTAGCCAATAAGTTAATTGTTTTAATTTTTTTCAATTATTTACAATTTTGAAATAAAATTTTAAACAAACAAAGCAGTTTTTGATCTTAATATTAAGTAGTTTGAAATAGTCTTATGTCATGTTTATACCTGATGATTTGTAACATACCTTTCAATTTTATTAAACATGATCAAAAATACTTTATGAATGTAGGTTGCAAAACATTTATGTCTGATTATTTCAAAAACGGGCGCTCCTATCAAAATAAGATAAGAGCACCTTTTTTATGTAAAACTATCGGTTCTTTTTAATTTTACTATCCACATAATTAAAAAGTAACCAGAAAAAAAGTTATGAGATATATAAATCTCATATCCCAAAATTATATATTAATTAATAGTTGATACAAAAACAGTGCGATTATATTGGATGTTATAATCAAAAAACGGTGATTTTTTAAAAGAACTCTATACTAGACAAATGTTTGGGGTGGGTGGGTGGTGGTAAGGGTTGTGTTGATAGAAAATAATATTTTTGCAGAAAATATATATCCAATATTTAATTTAATAACACTGTTTATTGAAATTTTATATAATTTTATATATAAATATTTAATATAAAAAAGCGTTATTAGATTGGATAATATGGCCAGAAAACCGTGATTTTTCAAAAGAATTTCATCCAATATTTCAGGTGTAGTAATCGAGTATAAAAACTAGAAATATAATTTTTTTCAATTTTATGAGTGTTTCTTGGGATTTTAACACAACAAAGATAATTGCTATGCACTTTAAAGTGTCATTAAGTCGTTTAAATAATAAATTAAAAATATAACATCGCAAGACATTGTAAAACATAATTCACTCCTATCGGATTCATTTATAGTCCCTTGGCATGCACACCGTTGCTATTTTATGCGCCAGTTCATCGATCTTTCACTGTACAAACATTAAAAGTACATCGTCTATCCCCGAAATGTGACACCAATATCAATTATTGAAAATAGAGCTAGATGTTGAATTTGGGTTTAACTATCCCCGTTTATAAACTCCTTATTTTAATCAATGTGAAGAAGCATAACGAGGCAAAAATGTTCAACAGGAGGTTGATAAGTGAATCCTAAAATAAATCCTCACGGATATCAATGAGCCTTACGAATATCTAAATCGGGAGTTGCGCTCCAACGGAGGTTTATATAGCGTAAATTTTTGAGCAGGTTTCTTTCGTCCAAGGTCACCAAATATGAATGAAAGGGGACGATCGATAAGCCGTGACGTCGTCCGGACACTTGTTCGATTTTAGGGTGTATTAAAATACACCCCGCTCAGTTCACTATTGAGGCCTATACTTCCGTTGTAAGTACAATGCTTGCAGTAATTAATGTCTTAGTGAATGGCTGCATTTATTGCAAAATCTTGAAGGGAAGAAAAGTTCTGTAGAGCCTCTTAGAGAGGTGACACCATTGTAAACCATATTCTTCCAACCGAAGCACAATTTTCCAAGTTATGTTAGTGCCTGTATAACCACTTCTTGTGCCCAAAAGGCTTGAGTGGTACAGTTTTAGACACCGTTTTAGGACAAAAGTTCTTCAGGGTCTTTAATGGTAATTGCACTACTGTCTAGCTCCAGATTTTTTTTTATTCAATGTACATAGGGTTTTAAAGAGAGCAGAAAAATCCTATAGAGTCTTTAATAAAAGTGACATTATTGTATAGCTACGGATTTACTCTATGCTACAAGCAATTCCTCTTTTTTGTACCTTAAAGTCATTTCCTGCATAAGCACATCCTATATTTAGAGCAAGGACCTGAACTAATATATACTTTTATTTAGATCAAACGACTCTATTGAAATGACCGGTCTGAATATCTAATTTTAAGGTTTATTGGAGCATTCTGCCATTAATTTCGGCACCCAAGTAAATTGAGCAAATTTGATAATTAACCTTTCTTAAAAAGTTATCATTGTACGAAAGAAATGAACTCAAACTCATGTCAGAATGTTAAAAGTTTCTAATACTGCTTGATTTTATTTACGAATGTATGTATTTGTCTGAAAGTTTACTTATAACCATATATCAGAGAATATCACTTTGCTAATTTTAATTTTACAATTATTAAAGGTCTTCACTTAGGCTTCAGTTTACGATTCTACTAAAATTGCCAATCCGAATAGTTGATTTCAATATTAGAGTATTCTGCTATTGAATTCGGCACCCAAGTCAACTGAACAAATTTGACCGACATTCCTAAAAAATTTCCCTATAAGAAACAAGTTGTAACGGTAAAATGGTAGCGGGTGCTTAAACCCATGTTAGAATGTCAAGATTATTTGGAATCTTTTGATTTTTCCTTACAAATTTTTATATTTGTCCAAATGGTAACAAATAATTAAATTAATCAGTTTAGAGAATCTGAAAATACACTTCTGTGCAGTTCAAACAATTCTTCTAAAATGGCCAATCTGAATACATAGAGCATTCTGTTATTGAATTCGGCACTCAAATTTGATATTGAACCCTTAAGTCTTCTGCCATTTTGTAATTTTTCAAATTAAAATTAATAAAATAAATTAGCCAGGCAACACGGGGTACAATCTGTATGAAAAAAGTCATTATGGCATATTACGGATAACATTTCCAATTAGTTGAAACCGTTTCTCACATTTGATAACGTTTCCTCCCAATTTCAGGCATTTGAAACACTAATTTCTTACAGTTTTCAACTAGTAATTTCTGGTTTCTTCCAGAAATTTGGAGTAGTCGTTTCTCACCAATTCTAGGCACTTAAGGCATTTTTCACTTTAGGCATAAAGGGTGTACAAAAACGAGAAATTAGATAAATAGATAATAAAAAATGCCTAGAATTAATTGGAAACGTCATCGAATGTGCCAAAGAAATGAGAGTTGGCTGCAACTGATTGGGTGCTCGATCGCAATTTACAAGACAAGGAATTGCGGTACTTTGGTGCAAGTATCGTATGCTCTCTATTGAAAGTATCCAAATTATGTCATCGTCATCAGTCTCGAGGTTCTAACCATATGGGTGCCGTGGCCATGTACGTAATGGCAAGTAACTTGGAGAAACTCAAATAAAGGTAATGAATGGTGTCTATGAGGATATGAGTGGTAATCCAAATTTTTTTTACCACATTATGTACTTATTGGGATAATGTTTAAATTATTTATGTGGTTTCCATTTCCATTTCCAAGCAATGATAATGATTGATTTTTTTTACGAATTTGTATATTTATCCAACCGTTGCCTTATAGTCGCAATTAAGAGAATATCAGTTCGCTAATCTAAATTTTACTATTAAAAGTCACAAATAATTTTTGGCGCCCAACAAATTTTTTTTTATGCGTTTTAATTTAATAGCCCTAAACGGGTTTTAAAATTTTGATTTAACACGCAATTTAAAGATATAGAATATTGATTACGTTAATACGCGTTAATAATAGAACAATGCCGGTAAACTGTTTGGGAATAAAAATAAACACGTTAATAGTTTCCTATTTTATAAGGGGTAAAAAATCAGCTCGGCGCAAAGTCGATATGCGGTTAATAAATAAAAGGTTTTAATCGATATAGGGGCCTTTTACTGGTGCCATATAGGTCGTTAAGGCAGGGGAATTATGAAAATAGCCATTTGGTATCGTAGTAAAGTTTTAAAAAGCACATAAATACGATAAGGAATGAATGAAAACACCCACATTAGCAGACTTGGCGTCTCTCCTACTGAACTCCCGAAATTTCAGGGTCGAATCTGATAACGCGTGGGTTGACCGGGAACTAAATCGGATCCCCTCTATATAATACTCCCGAAGGGTTAAAATATTATGCACTTATTTATCGTGGTGCAATTATCGACTTCTTCTTCTTTTACAACTCCCACATTGCAGCTCAGTCTAACCAGGGTGATTTATAATTTAAATTCCGAAGGGTTTATTTTGATTGCATTGCACGTGGCGCCATAATAAACAAATAAAGTAAACTAAGTCTGATTTAAGATACAAGCAAATTTAAATTGTATGAAATATTTATTCTTTATTTCCTGGGTGTATTTTTTTAGTCAAAATTTTAATTTTTTTATATTTCCAAATTAAAAATTTCCAAATTAAAGTTCCATAAAATAAAAACTAATCTTGAGAGAATATTCACCCTTGGAATAATAATAATAATAATTTTTTCAATAGAAAGTATACCTGGATCTATTGTTTATTCTTTATATAATATTTATTAATTTATTAGCTTTGTCTACAAAATTTGTATTTTTTTAAAATAATAAACCAGATTATTTATTTATTGTGAAAAAAACTTAAAGGCAGTTTAATTACTACTCTCTTATCTCAGTCTTTCTCTGTGTCTTTCTCACATAGTTAAATGGTTAAATGCACTCAAATGAATGGAATAAATTTTAAAAAATTCCAAGTTGTACTCTTTTACTCTGTTTTTTTCGTTATGTGGTTAACCGCACTCAACACTTCATAAACTAAATTAGCCTTTATTCTTATAAAAATACAATCCTTCAAAAACTTTATCTCTTACATGACTAAATGCACTGAGTGAAGTGACAAGTGAAAAAAATTTGAGTTTTTCCCGGCAGTTGAGTTAGAATTTCTTAGTCTCTTTCTTATAGGGTTAAATGCACTCAATTGCCTGGAATTGTAAAAAAAAATTCTTAGGCAGTTAAGGTGGAAGCTATATTCCTCTCTCTTTTTCTTTTCGTCGTATCGAATGCACTTAACTGAATTAACAGAAAATCTTCCTTCTAGACAAGTGAGTTGTACTCTCTTATTCTGTCTCTCTCAGATGGTTAAATGCCCCAAAGAGCACGTGAAAAAAATAAAAATACTGCCAGGCAGTTGGATTTGCAATTTTATACTCTCTTTCTTAGAGGGTTAAATGCACTCAAGTGCTTAGAATAATTTAAAAAAAATACCAGGCAGTTAAGTTTGAAGTTAGTACTCATTCTCTCTCTTTTTGTCTTGTAGTCTAATGCATTTAAACGTCAGGAATTAATAAAAAAATCCCTTCAGGCAATTGAGTCGTATTCTTTTATTCTCTCTTTCTCTCAGATGGTTAAATGCACTCAGCTGCCTGAAATAAATAAAAAAGTTTTCTTTTGAAATTGAGTTGAACTCTCTTAATTTGTTTGCTCTATCTATTATATGGTCAATAGCACAAATATGCCTGAAAAATTGAGACAAAGATTCTTCCAGGCAATTGGGTTATACTTTCTTAGTATCTCTCTCTCTCTCTCTCTCTTTCTACTTTTCACATGGTTAAATGCACTCAAGTTCCTAGAATAATTTAAAAAATGTCATCTAGTTGAGTAACTGCTTAGAATTAAAAAAAAATCTTCCAAGACTTCAGTAACTGAATTATACTCTGTTACTCTCTCTTTTTATCTCAGATGATTAAATGCGCTTAATTGCCTGGAATGAAGAAAAAGAAGTTTTTCAGGTAATAGAGTTATACTTTTTTACTATTTCTCTCTCTCCTTCAAATAGTTATAAATACAGTCAAGAGCAAAAAACTAGAGAGCATAAAATACTAAAAAAATATCTCACGTAATTGTGTAGGAATTTTTTTTCTCACTCTCTGTCATGTGGTCTAATGCACTTAGATGAGTTATTTTTTTCTCTTTGTTATATGGTCTAATGCACTCACTTGCCTGGAATTACGAAAAAGATTTATTCAAGCAATTACACTTTCTTACTATCTCTCTTTCTCTCTCTCTAAAAATTAAGAAATTAAAAAAAAATTCTTCCAGGCAACTGAATTGTACAATTCTACCCTCTCTTTCTCTCTTTCTCTTTCTCTCGCTCTCTCTCTTTCTCTCTCTATTTTAGATGATTAAATACACTGAAGTTTCTGGAATAAATAAAGATAAATAAGGAATCTCTAAATAAATAATTAATGTATCTCATATGATTTTTTTCTCTTTCTCTCATGTAGTGTCAAACGTATTAAATTGCCTGAAATTAGGAAAAAGATTCTTTCAAGCAATTACATTTTTTTACTATCTCTCTCTCTCTCTCTCTATCCTGTGGTCCAATGCACTTAACAGCCTAGAATTAAAAAAAAAGATTTTTCAAGCTACTGAATTTTACCCTATTACTCTCTTTTTCTATCTCAGATAAGTTATTTTTCTCTCTTTATTATGTGGTCTAATGCACTCAATTGCCTGGAATTTCGAAAAAGATTCTTTCAAGCAGTTATGCTTTCTTACTCTCTCTCTCTCTCTCTCTCTCTCTATCCTGTGGTCTAATGCATTTAAAGCCTAGAATTTAAAAAAAAATCGTTTAAGCAACTGAATTTTACCCTCTTACCCTCTTTTTCTATCTCAGATGAGTTTTTTTTCTCGCTTTGTTATGTGGTCTAATGCACTCAATTGCCTAGAATAAAAAAAGAAAAGATGCTTTCAGGCAACTGAATTGTACACTCTTACTCTCTCTCTTTCTCTCTCTCTATCTTATATGATTAAATACACTGAACTTTCTCTCATGTAGTCAAATGTATTAAATTGCCTGGAATTAGGAAAAAGATTCTTTCAAGCAATTACATTTTTTTACTCTCTTTTTCTATCTCAGATGAGTTTTTTTCTCTCTTTCTTATGTGGTCTAATGCACTCAATTGCCTGGAATTACGAAAAAGATTCCTTCAAGCAATTACACTTTATTACTATCTCTCTCTCTCTCTCTATCCTATGGTCTAATGCACTTAACTGCCTAGAATAAAAAAAAAAAGATTTTTCAAGCCACTGAATTTTACCCTATTACCCCCTTTTTCTTTCTCAAATAAGTTTTTTTTTTCTCTCTTCGTTATGTGGTCTAATGCACTTAACTGCCTAGAATAAAAAAAAAAAGATTTTTCAAGCCACTGAATTTTACCCTATTACCCCCTTTTTCTTTCTCAAATAAGTTTTTTTTTTCTCTCTTCGTTATGTGGTCTAATGCACTCAATTGCCTGGAATTACGAAAAAGATTCCTTCAAGCAATTACACTTTATTACTATCTCTCTCTCTCTCTCTATCATATGGTCTAATGCACTTAACTGCCTAGAATAAAAAAAAAAGATTTTTCAAGCAACTGAATTTTACCCTATTACCCCCTTTTTCTTTCTCAAATAAGTTTTTTTTTCTCTCTTCGTTATGTGGCCTAATGCAGTCAATTGCCTGGAATTACGAAAAAGATTCCTTCAAGCAATTACACTTTATTACTATCTCTCTCTCTCTATCCTGTGGTCTAATGCACTTAACTGCCTAGAATTTAAAATAAAAAATTCTTTCAAGCAACTTAATTTTACTCTATCACTGTCTTTTTCTATCTCAGTTGAGTTTTTTTTCTCTCTTTGTTATGTGGTCTAATGCACTCAATTGCCTGGAATTACGAAAAAGATTCCTTCAAGCAATTACACTATCTTACTATCTCTCTCTCTCTCTCTCCTGTGGTCCAATGCACTTAACTGCCTAGAATTTAAAATAAAAAATTCTTTCAAGCAACTGAATTTTACTGTATTACTCTCTTTTTCTATCTCAGATGAGTTTTTTTTCTCTCTTTGTTATGGGGTCTAATGCACTCAATTGCCTGGAATTACGAAAAAGATTCTTTTAAGCAATAACACTTTCTTACTATATGTCTTTCTCTCTCTCTATCCTGTGGTTTAATGCACTTAACTGCCTAAAATTTAAAAACAAAACGATGTTTTCCAGCAATTGAATTTTACCCTATTACTGTCTTTTTCTATCTCAGATAAGTTTTTTTTCTTTCTTCGTTATGTGGTCTAATGCACTCAGTTGCTTGGAATTACGAAAAAGATTCCTTTAAGCAATTACACTTTCTTACTATATATCTCTCTCTCTCTCTCTATCCTGTGGTCTAATGCACCCAATTGCCTAGAATAAAAAAAGAAAAGATTCTTCCAGGCAACTGAATTACTCAATGTACAATCTGACTCTCTCTCTTTCTCTCTCTCTATCTTAGATGATTAAATACACTGAACTTTCTCTCATGTAGTCAAATGTATTAAATTGCCTGGAATTACGAGTGAGATTCTTTCAAGCAATTACACTTTCTTACTATCTCTCTCTCTCTCTCTCTCTCTCTCTTTCTATCCTGTGGTCTAATGCACTTAACTGCCTAGAATTGAAAAAAAATTCTTTCAAGCAGCAAGGTTTTACCCGGCCTATTACTCTCTTTCTTTTATCTCAGATGAGTTTTTTTTCTCTCTTTGTTATGTGGTCTAATACACTCAAAAAAAGAAAAGATTCTTCCAGGCAACTGAATTGTATACTCTTACTCTCTCTCTTTCTCTCTCTCTCTCTCTTTCTCTGTCGCTTTCTCTCTTTCTCTCTCTATCTTAGATAAGTAAATGATTAAATACACTGAACTTCCTGGAATAAATAAAGATAAAATAAGGAATCTTTAAATAAATAGCGAACTTTGCTATTTTTTTTTGCTCTCTCTGTGATGTGGTCAAATGCACTCAATTGCCTGGAATTAAAAAGAAGATTTTCAGGCAGTTAAGTTATACTCTGTCTCTTAGATGGTTAAATGCACTCAACTGCCTGGAATAAATAAATAATTTTTTTCATTAAATCTAGATAAACTTGAATCCTTGAATTGAATCTGGTGTAACTATTTCCAAAATTCTTGATCAGACTTTTTGTTAAGGTCATTTAAAAAAGAAGCTCTATAATTGTTACTAACTTGACTGTAAATGATAAATTATAAATACGAACATTAGGAAAAACCCAGATAAAAGACCATATAAGATGAATATATTCACTTGTTTTATTAAAACAATTTCCTCTCTTTCTATTTTAGGTGAAAGCACACCTAGACGTACTAGCCGACGCAATCCTACGATGGGCGAGAGGACGCTAACTCACCTCCTACTACCACTCCTCACACGCCGAAACCATACTTCGAGATTTCTATTATATTAAAAAAATAATTTTACTTACTTTAGCCCGACTTCTTCGTCTAGTTTATAGACTTTCAGAGAGCAAAAAGACTTCGCTAGCTTCAGCTACGGAGAATGATGATGATGATGATGATAAGTCGCCGTATGTTGTCCTCAATCACCACCAACCAATCACCTCAGCAAACATTAATTTATGTAATTTTTTTATATGATACCTTTTTACCGGGGGTTTCATCACTTTATTTATTTTTTACATACAGCTCAAGACGTTTTCATATGCGCTGTGAATATGGCCTCGATCTCACAACTCGAAGAGTTATTATAGAATATTAATTTTTCTATAAAGGTTAATACTATTTTTATTACGAAATGAAACCTGGCGACATGTAAAAAAGAAAAAACAGAAATTTAAAGCTCTAATCTTCGGTCACATTGATGGTTGTTCTATGTTGCTTTGGTCAGTTTGTATTACGTACGAGTTCTCCGTAGTTCTGTAGCTAGTTCTATAGTTCATTTTTTTTATTGACACGAGTGCTCTGTAGTGTAGATTTACTGGTGGGTATGCCAATGATTTAAGCAATGACTTATTTCCTTTTACTCACTTAATTACCCCAATTGTTGAAAGTACCATTAAGTAGACATATGTTATATATATATTTATTATTGTTACAACTGGTTGTTAATAGTTCGCATTGAGGTTCGATTTTTTTTGCCTAGACTTTTGAAGAAATTTTATTTTTTTTTAATTAATAATCAACAGTTTCGACGCCACTGGATTTCCTTATCGCACACATAGAACCCGAGTATAGGGGTCCCGCACATATACGTTTAAAGTTGAAAATGTTGATGAAAAAAAGACTGTTATATTTTAGGTAAATAATTAGAGGCTGGATAGCTGTTTTGAATTTAACGTTTACATATTCTCTAATGACTTGTGTATTTCTTTTATCATACATACAAAAAAATTAAGCCTCTCTTAATGGAGCCTCCAAGTTTGACTGTCAAATATATCGCTTTAAAAATGTAGTAAATAAAATTAATATTAAAGTGCGAAAGATTATCTTTCCAATAAAGTTTACTTTAAGACTGTAGCATGTCTAGATCACGAGATATCGAACATAGACTCTGAGCCTAATGTTTCAAGCTAACACTAACTTTAGTAAAAATTAAAATAGCTATATCTCAGAACCGAAAAATTTCAACGAAACTTTTTATATCTCCTTAGATTGACAGTGAGCTAGGCAACAATTCTTTATAATATACTGACCAAGCTAATATCAATATTAAAAAAGTTATGAAAGATTTTTGGATTTCATCCGTCTTCATAGAGTCTCCGAGTTTGAATGTCAAATATCTCGCTTGGTAATATGTTTAGAAGTAAAATAGATCCTACCAATATTATAGTCCACATCATTATCTTTCCAATAAAAGTTATTTTGATATCCTCGCATATTTGTATCATGAGATATCGAACTTAGACTCTGAGCCTAACGTTCCACGCTAGCAGTGGCGATAGCCAAAATTCAAACAGCCACATCTCAAGAACAAAAAATCCTAACAAAATTTTTTATATCTCGGTGGGTCGGCAATGAGCAATCCAACTAATTTCTATAATACATTAATTAAGCTAAAATCAATATTAAGGAAGTTATGGGAGATTTTTGAGTATTATCCTCTCTTAAAGAAGTCTCCGAGGTTGAATGTCAAATATCTCGCTAAGTAATTGGTTTAGAGATGCAATAGGTTAATGCAATATTGTTGTGCAGATAACTATCTTTCCAACAAAATTTATTTTAAAATTCTCCAATGTTTAGTTTAAGAGATATCGAGGATAGACTCGGAGCCTAACGTCTCAAGCTAGCAGTGACGTTAGCCAAAATTCAAACATCCATATCTCAAGAACGAAAAATCCTAACGGAATTTTTTATATCTTGATGGATTGACAATGAGCGATCCAACCATTTTTCATAATACAATATTTAAGCTAAAATTAATATTAAAAAAGTTATGGAAGATTTTTGAGTTTTATCCTCTCTTAAAGAAGCCTCCGAGGTTGAATGTCAAATATCTCGCTTGATAATGGGTATAGGTATATAACATGTTAAATCAATATTATTGTATCAATAACTATCTTCCTAATAAAATTTATTCCAATATCCTCCAATGTTTAGATCACGAGATATCGAAGATAGACTCAGACCCTAACGTCCCAAGCTAGCTGAGACGTTAGTCAAAATTCAAACATCCATATCTCAAGAACAAAAAATCCTAACGGAATTTTTTATGTCTTGCTGGAGTGGTAATGAGCGATTCAACTATTTTTTATAATACATTAATTAAGCTAATATTAATATTAAAAAAGTTATGGCAGATTTTTTAGTGTTATCCTCTCTTAAAGAAGTCTCCGAGGTTGAATGTAAAATATCTCGCTAGGTAATAGGTTGAGAGATTCAATATATAAAGCCAATATTGTTGTACCGACAACTATCTTCCTAATAAACTTTATTTCAATATCCTCCAATGTTTAGATCACGAGATACCGAGGATAGACTCGAAGCCTAACGTCCCAAGCTAGCAGTGACGTTAGCGAAAATTCAAACATCCATATCTCAAGAACAAAAAATCCTAACGAAATTTTTTATATCTCGCTGGATTAGCAATGAGCAATCCAACCATTTTCTGTAATACATTAATCAAGCTAAAATCAATAATTAAGAAGTTATGGGAGATTTTTGAGTATTATCCTCTCTTAAAGAAGTCTCCGAGTTTGAATGTCAAATAACTCGCTAAGTAATTGGTTTAGAGATGTAATAGGTAAAAGCAATATTGCTGTGTAGACAACTATCTTCCCAATAAAGTTTATTTCAATATCCTCCAATGTTTAGATTACGAGATATCGTGGATAGAGTCGGAGCCTAACGTCCCAAGCTAGCAGTGACGTTAACCAAAATTCAAACATCCATATCTCAAGAACAAAAAATCCTAACGGAAATTTTTATGTCTCGCTGAGTTGGTAATAAGCCATCCAACCATTTTCTATAATACATTAATTAAGCTTAAATCAATAATTAAGAAGTTATGGGAGATTTTTGAGTATTATCCTCTCTTAAAGAAGTCTCCGAGTTTGAATGTCAAATAACTCGCTAAGTAATTGGTTTAGAGATGTAATAGGTAAAAGCAATATTGCTGTGTAGACAACTATCTTCCCAATAAAGTTTATTTCAATATCCTCCAATGTTTAGATTACGAGATATCGTGGATAGAGTCGGAGCCTAACGTCCCAAGCTAGCAGTGACGTTAACCAAAATTCAAACATCCATATCTCAAGAACAAAAAATCCTAACGGAAATTTTTATGTCTCGCTGAGTTGGTAATAAGCCATCCAACCATTTTCTATAATATATTAATTAAGCTTAAATCAATATTAAAGAAGTTATGGCAGATTTTTGAGTTTTATCCTCTCTTAAAGAAGCCTCCGACTTGGTATATCAAATATCTCGCTAAGTATGTGGTTTAGAGATGCAATAGATTAAAGCAAAATTATTGTGCAGTTAACTATCTTTCCAAGAAAGTTTATTTTAATATCCTCCAATATTTAGTTTAGGAGATATCGAGGATAGACTCGGAGCCTAACGTCCCAAGCTAGCAGTGACGTTAACCAAAATTCAAACATCCATATCTCAAGAACAAAAAATCCTAACGGAAATTTTTATGTCTCGCTGGGTTGGCAATAAGCCGTCCAACCATTTTTTATAATATATTAATTAAGCTAATATTAATATTAAAAAAGTTATGGCAGATTTTTGAGTTTTATCCTCTCTTAAAGAAGCCTCCGAGGTTGAATGTCAAATATCTCGCTGAGTAATAGGTTTAGAGATCCAAAAGGTTAAAGCAATATTGTTGTGCAGACAACTATCTTCCCAATAAATTTTATTCCAATATCCTTCAATGTTTAGGTCCGGAGATATCGAAGATAGACTCGGAGTCTAACGTCCCAAGCTAGCAGTGACGTTAACTAAAATTCAAACATCCATATCTCAAGAACAAAAAATCCTAACGGAATTTTTTATATCTCGCTGGGTTGGCAATAAGCCATCCAACCATTTCCTATAATATATTAATTAAGCTAATATTGATATTAAAAAAGTTATGGGAGATTTTTGAGTGTTATCCTCTCTTAAAGAAGTCTCCGAGGTTGAATGTAAAATATCTCGCTAGGTAATAGGTTGAGAGATCCAATATATTAAACTAATATTATTGTACCGACAACTATCTTCCTAATAAACTTTATTTCAATATCTTCCAATATTTAGATCACGAGATATCGAGGATAGACTCGGAGCCTAACGTCCCAAGCAAGCAGTGACGTTAGCGAAAAATTCAAACATCCATATCTCAAGAACAAAAAATCCTAACGAAATTGTTTATATCTCGCTGGATTAGTAATAAGCCATCCAACCATTTTCTATAATATATTAATCAAGCTAAAATCAATATTAAAGAAGTTATGGGAGATTTTTGAGTTTTATCCTCTTTTAAAGAAGTCTCCGAGGTTGAATGTCAAATAACTCGCTAAGTAATTGGTTTAGAGATGCAACAGGTTAAAGCAATATTGTTGTGCAGACAACTATCTTTGCAAAGAAGTTTATTCTAATAATTTCCAATATTTAGTTTAGGAGATATCGAGGATAGACTCGGAGCCTAACGTCCCAAGCTAGCAGTGACGTTAGCCAAAATTCAAACATTCATATCTCAACAACAAAAAATCTTAACGAAATTTTTTATATCTCACTGGGTTGGCAATAAGCCATTCAACCATTTTCTATAATATATTAATTAAGCTAAACCAATTAAAGAAGTTATGGAAGATTTTTGAGTTTTATCCTGTCATAATGAAGTCTCCGCGGTTGAATTTCAAATATCTCGCTAAGTAATTGGTTTAGAGATGCAATAGGTTATTGCAATATTATTGTGCAGATAACTATCTTTCCAATAAAGTTTATTTCAATATTTCCCAATGTTTAGATCACGAGATATCGTGGATAGAGTCGGAGCCTAACGTCCCAAGCAAGCAGTGACGTTAACCAAAATTCAAACATCCATATCTCAAGAACAAAAAATCCTAACGAAATTTTTTATATCTCGCTGGGTTGGTAATAAGCCATCCAACCATTTTCTATAATACATTATTTAAGCTAAAATCAATATTAAAGAAGTTATGGGAGATTTTTGAGTTTTATCCTCTCTTAAAGAAGCCTCCGACTTTGTATATCAAATATCTCGCTTGGTAATAGGATTAGGTATGTAATATATTTAATAAATATTGTGGTACCGACAACTATCTTCCCAATAAATTTTATTCCAATATCCTCCAATGTTTAGATCACGAGATATCGAAGATAGACTCGGACCCTAACGTCCCAAGCAAGCAGTGACGTTAACCAAAATTCAAACATCCATATCTCAAGAACAAAAAATCCTAACAAAATTTCTTATATCTCGCTGGGTTGGTAATAAGCCATCCAACCATTTTCTGTAATTCATTAATAAAGCTAAAATCAATATTAAAGAAGTTATGGGAGATTTTTGAGTTGTATCCTCTCTTAAAGAAGTCTCCGAGGTTGAATGTCAAATATCTCGCTAGGTAATAGGTTGAGAGGTTGAGAGATGCAATATATTAAGCCAATATTGTTGTACCAACAACTATCTTCTCAATAAAGTTTATTTTAAAATTCTCTAATGTTTAGTTTAAGAGATATCGAAGATAGACTCGGAGCCTAACGTCCCAAGTTAGCAGTGACGTTAGCCAAAATTCAAACTTCCATATCTCAAGAACAAAAAATCTTAACGAAATTTTTTATGTCTCGCAGGATTGGCAATAAGCCATTCAACCATTTTCTATAATACATTAATTAAGCTAAAATAATTATTAAAGAAGTTATGGAAGATTTTTGAGTTTTATCCTCTCTTAAAGAAGCCTCCGAGGTTGAATGTCAAATATCTCGCTGGGTAATAGGTTTAGAGATACAAAAGGTTAAAGCAATATTGTTGTGCAGACAACTATCTTCCCAATAATTTATATTTCAATATCCTTTAATGTTTAGATCACGAGATATCGAAGATAAACTTGGACCCTAACGTTCAAAGCTAGCAGTGACGTTAACTAAAATTCAAACATCTATATCTCAAGAACAAAAAATCCTAACAGAATTTTTTATGTCTTGGTGGATTGGCAATGAGCGATCCAACTATTTTTTATAATACATTAATTAAGCTAAAATCAATATTAAAAACGTCATGAAAGATTTTTGAGTTTTATCCTGTCTTAATGGAGCCTCCTAGTTTGAATGTTAATATCTAGCTTCTTCCAGGCAGCTGAGACTCAGTTTCCCCAATTCCAAGAGTTAAATTGAAGCATGTGATGTTAAATTTACCCAACTGTCTAGATTATAAAAGAAAAAAGGCATCAGATCCATTTAAGTTATGCCTAAAATAATCTATTTATTACCCTACCCCTTTAAGTTCAAAGCAGCATAAACGATTATTTTACCTACAATATTATAGTAGTAATAAAGCGAGCGTGAAATGTGCATAATATATGGATGTAATAGAGTAATAAAGTCTAGGCAAATATAATTGGTCTTATGTGTTACCTATATTTCTATGCAGATGTGCTAAGAAAGTCTGACTATTTATGTTCCTTATAAGATTGGGCACTGAACGTAGATGAAGTTAACTGTTATCATTATTTTTCTAACGATTAGTAAGAGATTCCGGATATTTTATGCATAAACGGCCTACAGTTTAATCGTAATTTTATCATCGATATTTTGTTGATTTATTAGTTAGCGTTTAGGAAATTTGGCTTGATACGTTTTCGGTTAATGATTATTAAGAGCAATGCAAGTACTAAGAAAATTGCCAAAGATGATGCTCCAGGACGGCACTTGGTATGGGGTTTACAGATTCAATAAGTTCAATCAATTTTGTAATGTAAATGATGGTCTTTTCAATAAACTTTATTTGGCGATCCTCGTATGTCTGGATCATGAGAAATCGACTAAAGACTCTAAGACAAACCTATCAAGTTAAAACTGACGTCACCCTAAATTTACACAGTTATATCTGAAGAACCAAAAATCTTAGAAGAATTTTTTGTATTTTATTGGGTTGGTAATAAGGCATACAATATTTTTTTATATAAAATTGATTAAGCTTAATGCAATAGTAAAAAAGTTATGACAGATTTTCGGGTTTTATCTTCTCTTAATGGAGCCTCCGAATTCAAATGTCAAATTTCTCGCTTGGAATGGGGCTAAGAGATTTTATTAATTTAAACATTATTATCTTTCCAATAATGCTTATTTGAGGATCCTTGCATGTCTGTATCATGAGAAATCCGCCAAAGAATCTGACCCCCACGATTCAAGCTAGACTGACGTTACCCAAAATTCAAATATCCATATCTCATAAACCTAAAATCCCAGCAGAATTTTTAATAGTTTCTTGGGTTAACAGGGAGGCATTCAACAATTTTTTATAGTACATTGATCAGGCTAAAATGACTATTAAAGAAGTTATGACAGATTTTCGAGTTTTATCTTCTCTTAATGGAGCCTCCGAATTTGAATGTCAAATATCTCGCTTGGAATGGTGTTAATAGATTTTATTAATTTAAACAATATTAAAACATAAGCCATTATCTTTCCAATAAAGTTTGTTTGAAGATCATTGCATATCTTGGTCGCGAGATATCGACCAAAAACTCTGACCCCAACGTCTTAAACCAGAACTGACCTCACTCAAAATTCAAACTGCCATATCTCAAAAACGATAAATCCCAACCGATATTTTTAAGCATTTTTCGATTGGCTATAAACAAACCAACAATTTTCCACACTACATTATTTCAGCTAAAATAAATATTAAAATAGTTACGGAGGATTTTCGAGTTTGAACCCCTCTTAATGGAGCCTTCGAGGTTGTATCCCAAATATCAATTTATATTAAGGATTTTTTAGGTCAACTACTATTTTTTTTCCATTGATTTTCACGAAAATGAGTTCGAATAAAAAATCTGGAATTCAGTTAAAAATTAATAAAAGGAGAGCCAAGTCCATTTAAGTTATGCCCTTAATTAAAATTGAAATGTGTAGTCCTGGAGGCATTTTAAGCACACAAATGACTGCACTATACAGCACTGTCTGTATAATATTTTTGTTATTATTTTATACGCAGACGTGTAACTTTCAGTGAAGTAGTTTATATAAATTTGTTTAGTTAACAAATTAAAATAGAAGAACCGTCTTTCTGTTGTGACTAGCGTGAACATAAAATGCTTAGATTCATATAGATGTTTAATTCCATATATTATAAATATTCTTCGATGTGATAAAAATTATATAATGTATATTAATATATAAATGTAAGTGTTAAGTATATAGATTATTAAAATGTAAAAAAAAAAATGCCAATATTAGTGCATTCAGACCTCGTTCTTAGCGGTTTAAATGCACTAAAACCTACAGTAGACTCCTTAAATAATTAATTAAACATTCCCTGTATGATATACAAACAAACAATGTATTATAGACTATTTAATGAAAAATCTCGTGCTTTTGAATCAATATGTTCAATTTAAAGCGGGATATTTATGTTAACAACGTTAACTGCCAACGGACAAACGAGTTTTTAAGGTCCAACGGTTTGTTTTTGTCTCGGCTTTTGACTCGTATATGGTACACGCGCCCTAGTAAGTCTTTAGAATATTTTTAAAATTTTTATATGAAATAGTATTACCATGGTATGTGAGTCACGTGGCCCACTTATTTACTGTGTCTTTTTTATTATGAATTACTTTCATGATTTTTTTATTATATTTGTCGTTTACTCTTCTCTAAGTTTAAGTGTGACACGTATGTGGCTCACGCGGCCCCGAATGTCTTTCTCTTGCCACCTAAAAATTTGAGAAAGGATTAGAGGAACCAACTGCCTGGAATTACTAAAATATGTTATCGAATAATGTGGTAATTTAAAAACATTTATATAAAATAAAATTGCCATGCTAGATTTGTTTTCGGGTTTCCCAGGCCGCGATTTATAGGCTGCCGTGAGATTATTATTGTTGGTATGGCACGTATGTGCCATACAACAAAAAAAATGGTCATGAGCAGTTAACGTGTTAATAATTTAATTATTGTGATATTTAGTTTTTTTTAATATGAATAAGTTATGTGGCACAATTTTATTTAATCGGGTCTTAAATTTTTCGAAAATCACTCTGAAATTGAAAATATTTTTTTTTATAGTTCTATGGCTAATATAAAGGGTGTCCAGTAAATAGAATATAAAGCTTATTTAGTATATTTAAAAAAAAAACCTGAACCACTCTGTAATTTTTTTTAATTAATAAAATACTACAAAATTTAATGTTTATTAAAAAATTAAATAAAAATCAGTATTAAAATTAAATAAACATTCCAAAGCATAATTTATATATTGTAAAAACGAAGCTCCTTGCATAACTTATATGTATATGATAAACGTTCTTTAAACCTATTTTATGAAGAATACTTAACCAAAAGCTTTAATACTAATATAAAACCACAAGTAATAAATAATGATATCATTTGGTGTAACGATGCAATAAATAATACATATTTAGTGTACTTGGTTCGTTTTTCGAATTGTTAATTACTAGTGTAGGGATAAATCATTCAGCAAAACTATATTGCCACTTGTAACTGTTTAAGGAGTCAATTTTTAAATAATAATTACTAATATTAATAACACGCTGTCTGTATCATTACGTGAAGTAATAATATGGATTGCTAAAAAAAAACAAGAAAAAAAAAGAAAAGCCCTATTTTTCTTAAGACCTTACTAATCTAAATTAAGTATTTCAAATCGTATAAATGTCAAAAAAGTATTTACAAAAATAGAAACTGCACTGATTTATGTATATTTTAGGGTAATTTCTATTTAATGCACCCAACGCACAATTCTTCTAGATGATTTTTAACAACCCACCTGTTTGTTAAAGATCATCCTTAATCACACAAACACACACTTACTGTAAATTTGTTAAGGTTACAAAAGTGTATCAAAATTAGACGTTTTTCTGTCCCCCTCTCTCTTTATTAATTTTCCGACTAGGTTTACAGCTAGTTTTAGGCATAAAATAGTGGACAAACAAAAGAAAAATGGCGGCCTAAATATTTTTTTATATAAAAAATTTGTTGACTGATAAAAAACAAAAACTTCACCGTAAACAGTTTCTCTCCCTATAAACAGGCAACGCCATCTAAGGAACGACCGCGTCCCTTTAGTAAACCGATATTTTTAACAATATTATTTAAAATATTAATAATTAATTAGGTAAGAACACACCTGTATGATGTACGATATAAGACTTTTAGATAATCAGACGTGCTATACTTTAAAAGAGTCGCATCAGGCAAAGAAACAGAAATTAAGTGACTACTATCTATCCTAATACCTATAATAAATAAATAAATAAATGTGTAAAAGTAATTATAAATGTAACATAAATGCCTCAGCCAATAAAATGGTCTAAAATTGTATTTGATTGTGTTTAATTTTTTTCCCTCCAGAGTAAACAATAATTGACTTATGATGTTCTTTAAGTGACCTTTAAATGTTGATGTTCCATAAATTTCCAAGGCTGAATGTAATTCCTACACATTTCCATTATACGGGAAAAATAGACGGAGATATTTCAATGGGTGATTCCTTGTAAAAAAATATGAGAAAAAGTTTCTATTAACATGGGTCCGGAAATGCACAGTTTTCAAGATACAGAGTGATACATTTTTTTTTTTAAATTTTAACTTTTGAAATTTGGCAGTATTACTTGTTGTATTAAGGGACTAATTTAGCCCTAATTAGATTGAAATTATAAGGTCTAGTGGTGTCCCGGGGGGCATATTCGTATCAAGCGTATCTTATAGCGTCTTCGTCAATCTTCGCAATCGATTCGCCGTCCAAAATATCGAGCGCCCGTAATGCCGCAGCTTGAGCATGGTTTCGCGCGCTTGATACATGTTGCAGCGTTTTAGACCCGATTTGTTTTAGATTCAGTGTTGATTAAATTATTTTAGCAAATTAGTTAGTGAAAAATCAGAATGGAACTGCCCGAAAACTATCAGTATTACTACTCAGTAGATGATACTGTAATTAGAACAAATTTTAAAACAAAGGAAGAGGTGGAGGGAAGTAAACTATTTCCAAATAACATAACCTTTACTTAAATAATAACGTTTTGGTAATATTTGAGGCGGGTCATTCCAAAGTGATTCTTATCCACTTTGAAGAATTGTTGGCAGATTGAAAAAAACGGATAAGTTGAGGTTTACCAGCATTGTTGCTTAAATTAACACTTTAATATTATACATTTTGATATTCGAAAATGTACAAAGATTGTCCCATAAATCAGTTTTGCTTGGAATGCCTTAAAAATAAAATTGAATTTTGGACAAGATGCATTTTGGAACACCGCTGTGGATTAGACGCATTATGGAATAACAAATTAGACAAATCTTGTAGTATTATACCCATATTTTTTTTCGTTTTTTTAAACTCAAAATAAAACAAAAGCCCAGCATTAAGCAAAATTAAGCATTTTATTTCGTATGACAAATTTTAATTTATCAACTGAGAAACAAAAAAAGTGGTTGATAACAAAAGTGGTGGTTAACAAAAAAACGCTTTAAAAAACTAAATTTTAAGGTTTTTAGGCTCCTCTGATAATTGGTAAAAGTTATCAACTTCCTCTTGGATAGTATCAGAGTTTTCCATTATTTCTTCCGATGTAATACAGCTTTCCATTAAGTTTCTAAAAAAACTCACACTCAGAATTGTCCATCCACTGGTCACCAAAATGAGAGTTCAATAAGGTTTGAATATCTTTTAACTTTCGCAGGTTTCATGGGCACTCCTTTTGGAAGATTGTAAAGACTTATGTTGGAACAATTTTTTCCGCGCTTCCCTATGAAAGCGAGTCTATACTCCAAACTTGCCAAAATCACTTCTATAGAATTGCTCTTCTCGCACTGTCACATCTCCTTTCTTGTTCTTCGTAAGAATGATCCTCTAACATTGAGATATTTTAAAATACCACGATTGCACTCCTTTAAAACACTCTTTAGCTGTTTTTCGCCAATCTCGTACCTGACAATCCTCTAATTTAAAAACTGTTGCTTTTTCTGCAAAGAGTTCTATATAGGTGTTTGGGTTTGTTATAGTAGGCATCTTTCTTAATTTTTTCTCTATTCTGCCAAACACACCGTCGGATGGTAAAAAAGAGTGACTCCCTGACTGGAAAAACTAATTCAATTTCTTTTAAAGAAATTGAAGAAATTTTACTCAAATAGTAGACCAGCATGCCAACCTTTACTGAGTTTCTATTTTGTCCTCCGCATCCGTCTGCACAAAGTCTTAATTTCTTAATGTTGTTCATATCAATAAACGAAAGCAATTAAAATACTGCAGACGCGATTTCATTTGAGCTTTTTTGGTATTCGTGCTCCATCCAGGTGAACGAAAATACGTTTGTTTTTGTTAATTGAGAAGAAGACGTCCCTTTTGCAACAAAAAAATTGTAAGTATATAGTTGCATACTGTAATATGCTACTTGATCAGGTACTTTTGGATTTACTAATTTTTTTTTGACAGTCATAGGAGAAAGTCAACATCCCATCTTTCTATTCCTTCAAAAAGTGATAAAATGTTTTACTGCGCAACTTATGTACCCTTTTTTCAATAATAAGTTGGTTTTTTAGATTAACATCTTTTGTTGTCTTTATTTGTTCTGATAGCGAGATACATTTTGAGCAAGCATCGGTAACTGGTGACCCAAAGCCAATATTATAATGTTGTGTGAAAATTTTTTTAAAGAAACTTCTTTTTACCTTTAAATTATTGGGCGCAGTAATATTGTACATGTCCATTATTTTTTAATAGAAAGATTCCACTTTTCTAGCGCCACCTCTTTTTTCAACAGGCATTTTACCAGTTTTAATATAGCGATTAGCAACCCTTTGAACTCTGCTCTTTGTTACATGTAAAATGCCTAAAAAAGTTTTTTGACAGACCTGTATATGGAACTTATCAGTATTGTACACTTTGACAAAATAATTTATTGTAATTTGTTTTCTTGATGAGGTTGGTTTTGTAGCTCTGTTACGTTTTGGCTTTCTTATATCAATATATTTCAAAATAAATGCATCTTGTACCTGTTTTTTCTTAACTTCGTAGAATCTTTCATGAAAATGTTTCACGTCTATCATTTTTAGTGAATGACATCGATAAGTAGCTTTAGTGGAGTGATTACAAGTCGGGTAAACCGGTGGTTTATTCGCAGAATACCTAAAAAGAAACACAAGTTGAATGCACTTTGGAACGACCCGCCTCATTTAACGGGAATGATCTGCAGCGTTTTTACTTATTTTGACTGAACGCGAATCTATAATGTAACAGAACGATTTTCGCGAGGATTTTGGTTTTTTATTTTATAGAGCGAAATATGGTAAAATTTACTTTTTTTATGATTAATCTACATATATTTCAAAAGAAGAATTGCGTTGACGTTTTTGTTACAGGATAGGATACGTACCTAGCTTAGTTTGGTAGGTATATATTTAAAGGAAGATTAAAATTTTTAAATTGCGTTATAACAATGGTTTAGGGTTAAATATTGATTAATTTATAACGGGCTATTTTCCTGATACTCATTTTAAGTAGGAATAAGATTTTTACAAGTCATTATAGATAGTATCTAAAATATGTCCTAATATATACCAGGGTAACAATTTGACAACTTACGACTATAAGTGAGAAACCAACCAAAAAACAAAATGCAATAGCCAATCGTTTACACTTACCTCCTCACCGCAGCCATGGCCCCAACTTCCAAATTTAAATTCTTGATTGACAACAACCTATACTTGCAATGCCTTATTACCTGAAAAGTCTTAAATATTTTTTCAATGGTACCCTATACAAATCTACCTTTGATGTAGGAGTTATTGGCATAAAAAATCATTTCCACACGTTTAGTTGTACAAGTCTAAATTTGTACATTTCTGTAGGTTATCTCGGTTGCTATAGGACATAAAGTCTCGTGGTTTTTGCCTTGCACCACTAGTTTTTTTTATGAAAATTTGCCGTTGTCAAAATTTGTAATCTACAGAGTGATTTCGAACATTTTTAATGTTGGGACATTTTACGTTCTAAAGGCTGTGTGGAAATGGCTACAACTTACCAAAAACGAAATACCAAAAGAACATAGAAGGGACTTATATCAATTATTTTGAAGTATTTTATTATCGAAATCAAAGGAGCAATTACAAACACACATAACTAATACCCACAATATGAAAAATATGTCGCAACACTTTATCTTTTAATAGTAAAAATATGTTATATCTAATAGCTACTGGATTAAATCCCTCAGAAAATACTTTTCTTCCTCTTAAACTTTCAAAATGTGATAAGGATATTTCTATATTTGATATATCGCAGCAAGGCAGTGTAAAATAAAGTGAAATTGTTATATTAAATAATATTAGTGACTTATATGAAACTACTGATATTAATATTAATGATATTAAAGAAAAATGGTCTGAATTTATTACTGAATTTAAACAAGATATAGGCAAAAATAATCAAGATAATGATTGTAAATTTTATTCTAGCAGTGGAAAGTTTTATTAAAAATTATAGAAAAAATATCAATAGTAGGTCAACACTTACAAGTGGCTTACACTCGGCATTTAAATTTAATAATTTACCGCGATCAATGACAGTAGCGTCAAGAAAAATTTTAAAACGGGGAAAAATTATTGCAGTTCAAACTTCTGCATCATGAAGAAAGGTAAAAATAACTGGAAAGAGAAGTATTCAGACAGGAAGAAAAATTAGAAATAATAAATTCTAGAAAACCAAGCCTACACATCTATTATCTGCTTGTGTCGAGAAGGACATTAGACTTGGCGTAAAATAAGTTCATAAAGTAGTTTTATTTTTTTTATCTGATTTAAAATTTGTTGTTTAATAAATCTCAAGACTAAAAGTTTATATCTTGTTTCATATTGAATAATTGCCCTTGTTTACTTTTTAAGAGGGATTTTTAAAATGTCTACTTGCGGATATTAAAAATCATCTTAGGATAAATTATATCAATTCCGATAAAAAAATTATAATATTAGACTTTAGCAATTCAAGTTACAATATTTTATAAATTCCATTTTTAAACAGTTTGTATAGTGCGCGCGTGCTGGTGCAAATAATGCGGTATCGCGAGCGCTCGATACAATATCAACTCGAGAAAGTCGAAGTCACTATTAAATATGCTCGATACGAATATGCTCCCGGGAAACATCTTAGCAAATATTATTGGCAAAAAAATGTACACCACTGCCTTTTTTTCAACTTTAATATTTGTTGTTTCATTAAGCATTTAAAAATACAACTTTTTGGCCTCTTGTATTTTTTTCGTATGTTTTCGACAAAAAAAATAAATACCGTGCCACTGGACATAATTGGTTAATTATTAATATTTGGTAAAAAAATCACCGATGTCTTGGAAAACAAAAAAATCATTTCTGCCTGGAGGTTTGACATTGACAAGTGTCAGTTCTCCTAAAAAAATAATTAATATTGCTAATATTCCCCTGCTATCCGCATGCTCTACTGTACATTGATCAGACCTTTGTTGGAGTATGCCTCCTCAGTCTGGAGTCCTCATTATGCCTGCTATATTCACAGGTTGGAACAGGTGCAACGGAGAATGCTGAAATACCTGGCATTTAAATCCAAAATTGATCCTGTTGACAACTACCATTATGATTACAGGGTTCTGTATGAGCTGTTTTGTCTTCCTCCTCTTGTTGTTCGTCGGGAACAACGGGATTTAAAAAATTTGTATAACCTTCTGACTGCTTCTGTAGATTCACCAGACCTGCTATATTCAATAGGTCTAGCAGTACCTACGAGAAATACAAGGTCAAACAGCCTTTTCTACCAACCTTTCTGTAGAACAAACATCAAGTACAATAGCTTTATTGCTAGATCAGCCAGGCTTGCAAATAATAGTACATCTCTGAACATAGATTTCAATATAAGTCCAAGGCGCTTTGCTAAGTTTGTTGAGGATTTTCATGTGTGACTTTGTATATTGTTGTGGGGTTTTTGCTATTCTGTTTAATTGTGTGTACATACTATTCATACTTCATACTATTGTGTGCTGGTTTAAACCAATTTTGGAGGTGATAATTGGGTTCAAGGGAGTGAAAACTGAATTTAATTAATTTTATTGTGTTCTTTTGTTATATATTTTTTAAGTTCTCCTGTTGCCATTATTTATTAATCCTGTTTTATTCTATGACTGTGATAGTGATGGGTTGCGAATATCAAATGATAATTATATAAGATAATACTAAGTATAAATTGTTTGAGGTTATAAATTATTGTTATTGTAAATTATGCTATTTCTGTAAAAATGGGTAATGCCCGTAAATAAATAAATAAAAAAAATAAAATAAAATATTTATAAACAATTAATATTTAAAAAAAAATGTATCACCTTGTATCTTGAAAACTGTGCATTTCCGGACCCATGTTTATAAAAACTTTTTTTCATATTTTTTTATAATCACCCATTGAAATAGCTCTGTCTATTTTTCGAACACCCTGTATACTAAGTAATTCTCAGGTAAATCCTTTAAAATTATTGATTAAGCGCTCCTTTAAATCTATTTATTTCCCCTCTAAAAAATATCCACTAGTAAATCAAAGGTTAGAGATGAACTTCACCAGACAGTAAAATGATTTTCAAGGTAAAACTACATGGTTTCAATGTCAATTCAGAATAAGAACGTTTTTATGAGGTCTTTTATGTTGTCTTTTAAAACCCTTTTAAGACGTTTATACGGCGTTCGTGACATCTTACAAAATGTTATTCTGCTTCATATATGTCATACTGGGGTGTCCCAGGTGCGGTTTTAGTACTTTTAAACCAAATAAAATGCAAGAATGATTGGAAAATTTGAGGAGTTAAAAATGCTCCTAGTTTTTCTTTCACTGAATGCCTACAAATGTGTGGTATATTATTATTTTTTAATTTTCTTTGAATAATGTCAAGACTGAAGAAATTAGGTGAGTATGATAACATCCTATAAAAAACAAACACTAATTAAATCAATAATGGAACCTTTAGTAATACAAGCTAATTAAAAAAGTGCTTGTCAATCCCATGTTACTTGAAATGTTTTTAATATTATTTTTAGTTTTTTACACTCGCTTAACCCTTTCAGTCACTGCATCATCATTTGACGACATACAAATCTAATTACATTTATTCAGAAAGTATGCGATTTTTGCCGTTTAGTCACGATGTAAGCAATTATTGGCCACAAGGTATTTAACGCATTTAAACACTCAATGCCATCTGTATTATTTCATCCGAATTTTGATCGCGCTTAGCTTATTAGTTGTTTTGAATGTTTGCACGTGAGCATACTGGGCCGTCATAACATCATTGACGATTATTCAAATACCAAATCGAGTTGAAGTTTGATTTACAGACGTTTTTGTTTTCAAGGGTTGTTTGTTTGCTTAGCGGTAAGTATTAGTAAGTAAATGTTTATAATTTTTTTTAAATTATGCCTCGTCATTTGGCGACATTGTGACTAACCGGTATAAAATGTTTCAGAATTTGGAAAAAAAAATCATAATGAGCAAAAATAAACCGTTATCTTATGAGGAGTTGGTCGCACTAGCAGAAGAGATGTTAGACAGAGAATATCTAAGCGATTACAATGGGCAAGATGAGTTATCTTATGAGGAATTGGTCGCTCTAGCAGAGGAGATGTTAGACAGAGAATATCTAAGCGATGACAATGGGCAAGATGAGAATGGGCAAGATGAGAATGAAGATATAAATGGTAAAATTTGTAAACTAGTAATGATTTATTTGTTATAAAATAAATGTTTTTCTAGAAATTCTGGACAATAATGATATGAACGAGCTGCTTGATAGACAAGAAGATGAAATTGTTGATGGTTTGGAAGAGCATCAAGAAAATACAGAGGACGTAAGTGAGCAGGTAATAGTCGGCGAATCTTCTGTACGTGACGTAATAAATGTTCGGAGCAAGGAATCTACTATTAGTGTGACAGAGTTTTTTCTCGAAAATGATCTTACGATGAAGAAAAACATACGTTGGAGAAGAAATGTCACCTATCTTACTCCCCCAATACCGAGGTATAAAAAAAATGTTGAACAACATGTTACCTTGGAAAGTCCTTTATATTTTTAAAAAAAATATTTCACTGATGAATTATTTGAGGACATGACTAAATACACCAATCTTCATGCTATTCAACAACATAGCAAATTTAAATATACCACACAAGAAGAGCTTAAAAATTTTGTGGGAATTCACATAATTATGGGAAATTTGCACTATCCCCGGGTTCGTTTCTATTGGGATTCAAACTTAAGAATACCTCGTATAACAGATTGTATGGCTCTCAACAGATTTTTTAAAATTCGAATGCATGTTCATTTTGTGAATGTCGAGGAAAAGAATCCACAAAACAATGATCGTTTCTGGAAAGTAAGGCCTCTTTTCGATGCAATATTGACAAAGATGTATATCTCTGCCTTTAGAAAGTGAGCTATGCATTGATGAACAAATGGTCCCCTTCAAGGGCTCCTTGAACGTAAAGCAGTATGTGAAAAATAAACCGTCACCATGGGGTATTAAAATTTTCGCTTTGTGTGGAAAAAGTGGGACACTCTACGATTTTATTATATATGAAGGATCAACAACCAAATTAGAAAACATAGAAAAAAAAGTTTTTGGCCTTGCAGGTGCTGTTGTAGCAAAATTATCAACAAGAATAGACATACAAAATATTCAGTTGTATTTTGACAATTATTTCTCCAATTATAATTTATTGCAATTTCTTAGGCATAAAAATATATATGTCACATGCACAGCTAGAAAAGAGAGATTCCATAAGCCACCATTCACTTCAGACAAGGAAATGCAACGCGGATCTATGGAAGAAATTATTAGTGAAGATGGTGAGGTTATTATGACCAAATGGTATGACAACAAGCCTCTGTTTATGGCCTCAAATTTTATGGGTTCTGGCAAAATAGATAACTGCCGTCGCTGGAATAAAGTCAGTAAAGAGTACGTCATGGTGCCGAGACCAGAAGTAGTAAAAACTTATAACCGTTACATGGGCGGCGTTGATAAGTTAGATTGCATGATTTCGATTTACAGAACATTCATTAGATCACGGAAGTGGACTTTGCGAATGTTTACACATGCCATCGACATGGCTTGTACTAACGCATGGTTTGAGTATAGACAAAAAGCACAAGAAATGGGCATTCCATCGAAAGAAATCTTAGATTTGATACATTTTAGGAGCCACGTCGCAGAAGCTTTGATCGCGTGTAATGCTGTATCAAGAAAAAGAGGAAGACCTTCAATTGAATCACTTTTAAGTCGACTTCCTGAAAAGAGAAAGTACCAAAAAACTAGTCCCATAGATGATGTGCGCTTCGACAATACAGGACATTTTCCTCTTCACGAGGATAAACAATCAGCTTCAAGATGCAAACTTCCGGGCTGTGAAGGTACTTCTCGGATTTTTTGTGAAAAATGTAAAG
Organism: Anthonomus grandis grandis; assembly: GCF_022605725.1. NCBI lineage: Eukaryota > Metazoa > Arthropoda > Insecta > Coleoptera > Curculionidae > Anthonomus > Anthonomus grandis. The sequence goes on from NC_065560.1 coordinate 4,313,748, forward strand.
TGCATTTATGCTTGACAAAAAATAAAAACTGTTACAAAACAGTTTTTCATAAGCAATAATAAAATAAAGTTTGATTTTATATGTAATTTTATACATACTTTTATTTCATCGTGAAGCAAGTCTTTGGTCACAATGACAACATTCAAAAATTATACCAAAAACAAAAAAAAAACAATTTTTTAAAATAAAATGCCTTTCTGCTAAGCATAATAACATCATTTTTAAAATATCAGAATTTTTAAAGTCCCTACAAATAATTGTGACTGAAAGGGTTAAAGCCTATTAAATTCCTAATATGTAGCTGTTTGTTTAGCGGTTGTAGCTATACCACGACTACAAGAAATTTAGATTAACTCGACTCTTGGTGTTTCAACCTTACGTTACTTAAGGCGTCTTTAATTTTATCTAAATTTTTTTCTCTTGACTGAAAGCCTAATAAATCCTCAATATAGAGCTATTGGTTTCATGACTGTAGCTATACTACAACCGCAGTAAATGACATTATTTTCACAAGAAGTCTTGATCAAGAACTTGGACTCTTGGTCTTTCAACCTCATATTACTTAAAAAATCTTCAATACAATCTTAAGTCTTTTATATCGACTTAAAGCTTATTAAATCCTCAATAGACTGTTGGCTTTAAAGTGTAGTTGTACCACAACTATAGTAAATGACACTTTTCTCACAAGAAGTCTTGACCAAGAACTTGGAGTCTTGGTGTTTCAACCTTATATTACATGAAAAGTGTTCAATATTATCACGATTTTTTTATATCGGCTTAAAGCCTAATAAATCCTTAATACCAGATATACTGTTTGCTTTATGGTGTAGTTGTACCACAACTACAGTAAATGACATTTTTCTCACAAGTCTTGACCAAGAACTTGGACTCTTGGGGTTTTAACGTCATGTTACTTGAAGCGTTTTTACTATTATCTTAAGTTCTTTAAAATATCTTAGAGCCTATTAATTCTCCAATACGAAGCTGTTTTTTTCATGACTGTAACTATACTACAACCCAAGGGCGTCGCCAGAGAGGGGCAGGGTTAACCTCTAGAGGCCTAGAGGTTAACGCCAAACCAGTCACAAGTGAAAAGCGAATTGAAACGATTACGCTCACTTTGAGCCAAGAACCTACGGATACTGCGGAAAACGTACGACTTTGCCAAAGACGCCGAGTATCTGAAAAGAAAATTCAATCATTCCTGGTTGGAAATGTACTCACCATGGTTAGCATACTCCCGCCAACAAAAAGGAGCCTTCTGTAAATTCTGTACACTATTTCTGAAACTCTTCTCTAATCTGAGCTCCGTTAGAGGTGTTTTAGGTTCGTTCATTATAAGGCCGTTTTGTAAGTTCAAAGATGTTCATGAATACTGCAGAAAACATGCAGATACTCACTTTTATAAGACGGCATTGGAGGCAGCTAAATCTTTTCTTGATAATGTGCCAGTAGATGTGCAAATTAACAAATACTCTCAGGAAAGTATTGAAAAAAACAGGAAAATTATAAGATCGATTATTTCCTGCATTGCGGATCTCACGACCTAGCATTAAGGGGGGCAAGCTATGGTGATGGAATTCTGGAAGGGCTGTATAAGATGCGAATTGACGCAGGAGACACTATTTTAAAAAACCATCTTGAGCATGGAAAGAAAAATGCAAGTTATCGATCGGTTGACATCCAGAACGAGATTATCAGTATTTGTGGAGATGTTATTAAGGCCGATTGCATCAAAAATGTGAAGATATCGCAAGCATATAGCATTTTAGCAGACGAAACAGCGGATATCTCTGGAAAGGAACAGCTCTCAGTTGGCATAAGATATTTTGATGAGGAAACCAGCAACATTGAAGAAGTATTCCTCGGATTTGCTGAGCTTACAGCCTTGGACGCTAAATCGATTGCCACGGCAATAAACGAATTCCTGACGAAAGAGGATCTCGATCCAGAGAAATGCGTTGGTTTGGGATTCGATGGTTGTTCCACTTTGTCTGGAAAAGAAGGTGGCGTTCAGGCTATTTTGCGTAAAAAATACAAGAAAGCACTATTTTTTCATTGCTCGTCACATAAACTCAACCTGGTAATCAATGATCTGAATGCTCTGCCAGAGATCCGAAATACAGTTGGGGCCATCAAAGATATCATTACATTTTTTCGTGAATCGGTTCTAAGAAGAAAATTAATACCCAATATTCCCAAGCTGTGCGAAACAAGGTGGAGCGAGAAATACAAGAGCATCAGAGTTTTCAAAGAGAACTTTTGTGATATAATGGAGGCACTAGAAACCCTGTCTCGAGATGGCAATATTGCGACAAGGAAACATGCATATCAGTCAGTATCCATGCTGCAGCTTCCAAAGTTTCGTTTATTTTTAGCCTTGGATTGATAGCCAAATATTCCGCTCCTTTAGAACCAACAGTAAACGTGCTCCAATCAGTCTCCTTGGATGCAGTTCAGGCATCACAGCATATTGGTCGTATTTTAAAACTGATCAAAAACCACCGTGAGAATCCCGAAAAAATAACAGAAGAAATTTTCAAAGATGCTTCTGTTATTGCGGAAAAAATTGGATTAGATATGAAATCAATACCGCGTACTGCTGAAAGACAACAACACCGTAACAACCACCCATCAAAAAGCCCCTCAGAATTTTGATGCAGGTCCATAACAATTCCTTATTTGGACTCAATTATAAATTCCCTAGAAATAAGGTTTTCTAAAGAAAATAGACCATCATTTACTTTGTCAAAACTACATCCTGCGCAAATGAAAAACATTTCTTTGGAAGAACTTGAAGAGGCTTGCGAGGAATTTAAAAATTTTTACGGTGTTACAAATATCCAAAATGAGATAGAGCTTTGGAAAAAAATATGGGAGGAAAAACCAGAATCGGTCAAAATGAGTGTTGTGGACATCCTTAAGGAAACTGATAATTTCTTTCCTGAAATTAAGAAGGCTTTACAGATCCTTGTTGCAGTACCTTGTACGACTTGTACAGTTGAAAGGTCATTTAGTAGCCTTAGGGGAATCAAAACCTGGTTGAGGAGCACCATGTCTGAAACTCGACTCAATGGCCTCGCTATGATGAGTGTACATAGGCAACACATTTTTAAAAACTTAAACGATTTTGTTAACAAAGTGACTAACGAATTCGCAAAGAACCCTAGAAGATTATGTTTCAATGGATTTTTATGTAAATATTTTGTTCGGTTTTTATTTTTTTTTTAATTAAAATTTTTGTTTTTTGTATTTCATGCTGCCCCTCCCTAGCTTACCGGCTGGCGACGCCCTTGCTACAACCACAATAAATGACATTTTTCTCATGAAAAGTCTTGACCAAGAACTTGGACTTTTGGTCTTTCAACCTCATATTACTTAAAAAATCTTCAATACAATCTTGAGTTTTTTATATCGGCTTAAAGCCTATTAAATCCGTAATACCAGACTGCTTTATGGTGTAGTTGTACCACAACTAGTGAGGCTGTTTTTTATGGCTATATAGTTGTACCACAACTACCGTAAATGACGTTTTTCTTACAAAAAGTCTTGACCAACAACTTGGACTCTTGGGGTTTCAACCTAATGTTACTCAAAGCATCTTCAATGTTATCTAAAGTCTCTTACATCAGATTAAAGCCTATTAAATCTGCAATACGAAACTGGTCGTTTCATGGCTGTAGCTGTACCACAACTACAGTTAATGACGTTTTTCTTACAAACTTGACCAAGAAGTTGGACTCTTGGACACTTTCTGAAATGTAAGCAGTTGAATATCGTCTGTTTTTTGACTTTAAAAGACTACAGAGCCAAAACTATTAAATATAAAAATAAACGGTTTTCATTGTCTTACTTAGGTACTAACATAAAATTTACAAAAATGTCAAAAGCTGTCAAATTATGACATAATATATATATCTCATTTGCAATTCACGTCACTAAAAAGGTTTGGAAAGTAGTACATTTACTCGTGTCAATTAATGTGTAGAAAATTACTTATTAAACCGTTTCCTGAATTTCGACGTCATTCTGCCCTTAAATTCGGCACTTTTTTTTGAAATATTATTGAAAATAAAAAATGAAGTTCGCACCTTTAAAGGAATCTTTGAATATATAAAATGAATTTTTCCTAATGATTTAGTGGAAAAACAAATTTAGAACCTTCCAAATCTCCCCGGTAATTCAATCCCGGCCGCCATCTTGGATCGCCACGTCACGTTATGGGAGGGGCTTAGTGCTTGAAATGCATTGCAAGGGGCGTGGCCTTACTTCGGTATTAATTACATGGGTTATTCAAAATATGCCTGGTTAGATTTACTATTAATATAATATATAAGTATTGCAGGTTTCGGACTTCAGATACTGCTTCAAAACATTTATCTAGTGGTCTTACATACCCACTTTTATTGTTTAACTGTACGTATTGTTTGCCTGCACTAATATTTATAAATGCAAGTTAAACTGCCCTTAAATTATATATAAAATACATAAATACATTTTGTAACGCCTTTATTAACACAATAAATAAAAAAAAACATAATTAATAAAAAAGTACATACATATCTATATACAATAGATTAATATACTCACTATTAAAATTTTGTTGTCCTTATACAGGGTGTCCGGTACCTAGACTAGCCTCAAATAGGTACATTTAACCCTGTCTCTAATTTCTCAATTAAACAAAATAAAAAGAAGTTTTCTTAACGATCAAGTGAAAGTTTGAGAAAAATTGGATAACTTTTAAAGAAGTTATGCTTTTTTTTGTACTGAAGGTTTAAAAAAATTTTTACCATGATATTTGACAGGCTATAGTTTTTTTTCATACAAAGTATTAAGTTGAAGTATCTTATGGAACATATAATAAAGTTTTCTTAATGATTTAGTGGAACTTTGGGGAAATTTGGGCAACTTTTAACGGAGTTATTGATATCTATGTACTGAGAGTCCGAAAAAAATAAGAAAATTTTTACCATCATCTTTGACAACCTGTAAAAAATTTTCTAATTAAATTATCAAGTTAAAGTATCTTTAGTAATATAAAATGAGGCTTTTCTAATAATTAAATGAAACATTAGGCAAGTTTGGACGATAAGGAATTAGAGACTTTTTTGTACTAAGAGTCCAAAAAAATAAGAAAATATTTAATATCATCTTTGACAGCCTGTAAAAAATTGTTTAATTAAAGTATTAAGTTAAGTTATGTTTGAGAATATAAAATAAAATTTTTCTAATAATTAAATCGAACTTTTAGCAAATTTGGACATTTTTTACAGGAGTTATGGGATTTTTTGTACTAGGAGTCTAAAAAAATAAGAAAAGTTTTACTATAATGTTTTACAGCCTGTAAAAAATTTTGAAAATAATATTCTAACTAACAATATATTCAAAAATATAAAAAGAAGTTTTTCAATTGATTTAGTGGAACTTTGAGTAAATTTGGACAATCTGTAAGAGAGTTATGGACTTTTGTGTACTGAAAATTAAAAAAAAACGTGAAAATTTGTACCATCATCTTTGACAGCCTGTAAGAAATTTTTTATTTAAAGCATCAAGTGAAAATATATTTGAAAATATAAACTGCAGCTTTCCTAATAATTAAGAGGCACTTAAAGCAAATTTGGACGATTTTTACGGGACTTATGGACTCGTTTGTACTAAGAGTCTAAAAAATAAGAAAATTTTCACCATCAACTTTGACAGCCTGTAAAAAAATTTCTAATTAAAGTATCAAGTTAAGGTATATTGAGCAATATAAATCAAAGCTTTCCTAATAATTAGGTGAAAGTTTGAGCAAATTTGGTCAACTTTTAAGAGAGTTATGGATTTTTTTTGTACTAAAAGTCAAAAAAAATAAGAAAAGTTTTACTATCATCTTTGACAGGCTGTAAAAAATGTTTCAATTAGAACATTGACTTAAAATGTGTTATGAAATGCCTAATGTTAAACCAAACCAATTAATTTCAACACTCGTGTGTCATTCCGCCATTGAATACGGCACTTCAATTAAACGGGGTTCACGAATTTGGCAACTGCAATTTTTACCAGACACCTTGCATCCTAAAAATTGGAAACAAATCCAACTTGAATCGAGGTTGAGGATAATAAATACTAACTAATACTAACAATAGTTTTTGGTACGAATTGCGCATACGCCAACAGTCTATGGCAACGTCGCTAATGTCTTTTTATGCTTAGAAAACATTTTGGTTTTGGTCTCGTTGCGTTTACGTTTCCTTAAGAGTCTCGTTTGACTGACTTGCGTCGAATCACTCGACTCCTTTTCAACGTCATCAATTTCCAAATCGTTCTGGCAATTATTGTTATTGTTACTCAAATGTGGGTCAAAGTCTGTTTGCACTAAGCAATGCTTCAGTTCAATAAGATCCTTTCCAGTATTCGTTTCAAACATCTTTGGTATAGGTATTGGAATCGGTATAGGTATTGGCAATGGCAGTATGACTGGATATGGCACGAAAGTTGTTGGGGGTGGTAAAATACTGCTTAGGATAGCACGGATATTTTGAGAAGACAAGTTTGCTTGACTAGATTCCTGTTTCAATTCCTCTTCAACTCTACATGTAGCATCATCTTTTGACGGACCACTTAGGACCTCAGGAGGGGTTTCTGGCATAACGGGAGGACTTTGTCGTATCCTCAAATCCTGAGGAGCATCCTCACATAACGACGTAATGGTGGAAGAACATCCTCCCCTTTTCGATCGTTTAACGTGCTTCGATCGATTTCTTTTCGAGTCGTTCGCAAGCAATTTACTAGGGGGCGCCACAGTTATTAAATGTAACGGCTCGATTGGAGGAGGTTTTGGAGGCGATCTACTCGTTTGAGGTGGAGATACGCAGTTCTTCATCCAGAGGTCAGGAGTGATCAGGTTTCCACTAGAGTCTCCTTCATGAATGTGAGGGTGGAGTTCCAGGTGGGCTTGAGTTTCTCGGCAAAAGATGTGCATCTTGTACTGGTTCAAGCATGAATCTGAGCAAAACTGTAGCTGGGTCGAGTTGTCCTGAAAATAATTGAAATGTCTGAGTAGTGAAAAAAGATACAAATCTACACACTCTCTCTTTCTCTTACGTTATATTGCCAATCGGTTAAATATAATGCTAAATAGATCACAAGAGTAAAACCTCTCAAAATAACTTTAAGATGCAGGTCCTACTGTAGACTTGGTCTTACTGTAGACCAAGATCATACATTGAAAGATCAAAGTGCTTAAAACTGAAAATACTGATGATGAAGCTGGTCTGGAAGATATCCAGTTTTTAATTCTAGATTCATAAAAACTAACAGAGTGAGTAAGGAAGTTGACGTACAAAGCTTATGACAATTTGCCAAGCAATTGAGGTATTTTTGTCTCTTTCCAACTAATTAATTATCTGAAGCAGTGAGAGAATTAATGGTAACTAAGCTTCTAACGATCTACTGGTGATCTTTCAATTCTGCTTCGTGTCAACAGAGATCAATCTTTTAGAAAAAAAAATTCTTTAAATAAGTCAATATTTTTACTGCTCATCTAATTTTCCTAAAACTTTATTATATAATTAAAAAATGAAGTTTTCCTAATGATTTAGTAAAACCTTGGGCAAATTTGGACAATTTTTAAGGGAGTTATGGTCTTTTTTGTACCGCATTTTTACCGTGATTTTTGACAGTCTGTACAAACTGTTTAAATTAAATAATCAACTTGAATATTTTTTTATAATATAAAATGAAGCTTTTCAAATGACATGTGAAAAAATTGGGAAAATTTGGAAAACTTTTAACAGAGTTATTAATTTTTTAGTATTAAGTGTCTAAAAAAATGACGCAATTGTTTTGAATTAGTGAATCAACTTTGACAACCTGTAACAATTGTTCTAAATAAAATATTAAATTAAAATAGCTTTAGGAACATAAAACGAAGATTTTTTAATCATTTAGTGGAATACTGAGGAAATTTGGACTATTTTTAACGGAGTTATGAATTTTTTAGTACTGAGTGTTCAAGAAAATTAACAAATTTTTTCATCATTTTTGACAGCCTATAAAATATTTTTTAATTATAATATTTAATTAAAAATATATCGTGAAAAATAAGGTAAGCTTTTCTATTGACCTAGTGAAACTCCAATAAAATTTGGATAATTTTTAAGGAAGTTACGGAATTTTTTACACCGAAGGTTCAAGAAAATTGAAAAAATTTTCCATCATTTTTGACAGTTTGTAGAAAATTTTTCAAATAAAATATTGACTTGAAATATCTTTCAGAACATAAAATGAAGTTTTCTTAATAATTTAATAAAACTTTAAACAAATTTGGACAACTTTTAACGGAGTTAAGAATTTTTTTGTACGGAGTGTCCAAAAAAATTGAAAATTTTCATCCAACATTTTTGACAGCCTGTAAACATTTTTTTAATTAAGACATTTACTTCAAATTTATTTCAGAATAAATAATAAAGTTTTTCTAATGATTTAGTGAAACTTCAAGAAATTTTGAATAATATTTGAGGAAGTTAGGGATTTTCCTAAACCGAAGGTCCAAAAAAAAAGGAAAAATGTTTCCTTTTGGCAGCATGTAAAAAATTTTGCAATTAAAATATCAACTTTAAATACCACTGAAAACCTAAAATTAGGTTTTTCTAATAATTTAGTGGATCTTAGGGCATATTTGGACAACCTTTAACGGAGTTATGAATTTTTTAGTATTGAGTGTCTAAAAAAAATGAGGCAATTGTTTTGAATTGGTGAATCAACTTTGACAACCTGTAAAAATTCTTCTAATTAAAATATCGAATTAAAATATTTTTAAGAATATGAAACGAAGCTTTTTTAATGATTTAGTGGAACATTGAGGAAATTGGGACAATTTTCGATGAAGTTATGAATTTTTTTGTACTTAGTACTTAGAGGTCAACTGAATGGGAAAATGCTTACAAACATTTTTGACAACCTGTAAGAAATGTTCCAATTAAAATATTTACTTTAAATATTTAAAAAACTATAAAATTAAAATTTCTTAACGATTTTGTGGAGCTTTGGGTTAATTTGGTGAGTATTTAACGGAGTTGTACATTTTTTAATACTGAGTGCCTAAAAAAAATCAAAATAATTTTTCTATCATTTTTGACAGTCTGTAAAAAACTTTTTAGTTAAAATATTAACTTTAAATACCCTTAAGTAGATAAAATTAAGTTTTCGTAAAAATCTAGTAGAGCTTTGAGTGAATTCGGACAATTTTTAATGGAATTATACATTTTTTAGTACTGAGTGTCCAAAAAAAATAGGAACATTTTTCCATCGTTTTTAACAGCCTATAAAAAATTTTGAAACTAATATATCAACTAAGAATACTATTGGAAACATAAAATGAAGTTTCCTAACGATTTAGTGGAACACTGGGCAAATTTGGACAACTTGGTCCAAAAAAATTGAAATTTTTTTTCATCATTTTTGACAGCCTCTAAAAAAATTTTTAATTAAGACATTGACTTAAAATATTATTTCAGAATAAAAAACGAATTTTTCCAATGATTCAGTGGAACTTCAAGTAATTTTGAACAACATTTGAGGAAGTTACGGATTTTCTTAAACCGACGGTCCAAAAATAGGAAAATATTTAAATCATTTTTGACGACATGTAAAAAATTTTACACTATTAAGTCAAAACACCATTGGAACATAAAATTAACTTTTTTTAGCGATTTAGTGGACCTTAGGGCATATTTGGACAACTTTTAATAAAGTTATATATTTTTTAGTACTGAAGGTTCAAGAAAATTAAAAAATATCTGCCATCATCTTTGACAGCTGGCTCATTTTTTTTTAATTAAACAATTATTCAAAATATATTTTATAATGGAAAATGAAGTTTTCTTAATGATTAAGTGGAACTTGAAGCAAATTTGGACAACATATTTTAAGAAAGTACGTTTTTTTTATACCAAAGGTCCGAAAAATTAGGGAAATTTTTCCATAATTTTTGGCAGCCTGTAAAAAATTTGTCAGTTCATTCTTTTATCTTAAGAAATATGAAATGAAGTTTTACTAATGATTTAGTGGAGCTTCGGACAAATTTGGACTACTTCTAAAAAAATTATAGTATTTTTTGTAGTGAGGGTCCAAAAAATTTAAAAAAATTTACCATCAATCTTTTACGACCTTTTAGAAAATTATCCAATTAAATCATGAACTTAAAATTTTATTTGTAAAATAGAATGAATATCTCTTAATAATTTAGTGGAATTTTAAGCAAATTTGGACCATTTTTCAATTAGTAATAAATTTTTTTATCATCCTCAGTTTCAGCTTCTGGTTTTCACAATTGGTGTTACACGACATTTTCTGGACAGTTATATATATTTTTTTTATAGAACTTTTTTAACACTTAGACTGTATAAACTCATGTAGCTCCCCTAAATTAAAAAGAGGTGTCAGAATGGCAGCCATCGATTCTTCTGAGTAGCATTCACCTGTGTTGATAAGTAGAGAGAGTATTAATGGACTGAGAGGTCAGAATAAGCTTCTTCAAGCTGTTATAAACTCACAGGAAGGAGCAATGCTTAGGGTTTGACCAAAGTCATTTTCTTACCTGTAGTTCTACATATGACACAGTATGATGAGAATGTCGACACCAGTCACACGTTTTATTACGTTTGAAGCTGGCCCTACGGGATTGGGAGAAGCACAGCTCCGAACAGAATGCTGCAGTAGCTGACACGACGCTGTTGTTTTCTTCTATGGATTTTCCGCACCAACCGCAACCTTCTGTCAAAAAAAAAAAGCAGTGGATCAATTTTTTTTTTAATTTTAATTAAAGAATATTAATGTAAAATGAACTAACCGGGTAGTAATATTAATTAAAAAAATATTTATATCGAAAATACACTAATTGGAGAGTAATGAAACTGAATCGTTTTTTGTCTCGTTTTAATTCCGTGAAACTTGAAACTCATGAAACTCTTTTTTTTTTAATATATTTTGCTTCATTGCTGCTCGATTTTCATGTTTTGACGTGGTTAGAGGGAAACTAAATGAAATTTGTGATTTATACGTTATTTAAATGGAAAATAATAATGGTTTGAGTTATTAGAGAAGAGGGTAATTTAATAGAGAAAAAGAGGGTTTTAATAATGATCCTGAAGAAGCAAAAGAGAAAGACCAAGAAACTAGCAAACAGTACTAATGACAGTAGAGAACTAAGAGCAAAATAATAATGAGACTCAATTTGATGGTACACTAGATCCCTTTGGACACCATAAAGTTAATATCCCAAAAAGGGGGTAATGAAATGCATGAAGTCCAGGGAGTGCATTAGGGAATCTCAACCAAACAACTCACGATATTTAAATAAACGTTTAATATTTTGTTATAAAAAAACGGTATAAAACACTGTAAAAAATGGCTTTGTATTTTTTACTACAATGTTGCGTCGCCCTATTTTTTTACACATTGTAGCAAATTTTATCTTACTTGTAGCAAGAAATCCGATGGGCATATCAAAGTAAATCCGACAGTATTCTAAACTCGTCAAGTGGTAAATAGCCCAATAGCAAAGTATACAGTGCTTTCATTTCAAAACGATCCACCCTTAAAAACTTTCTTAAAAAAAAAAAAAAAAAAAAAAAAAAAAAACACGTCAAATTAGATATACAGGAAGACGTTTAATTATGCATTTACTGAAGTTCTGTCAATCACCTCCTCACCTCCAGCTAACCTCACTTTAATATGTCAAATGGGAACCCCCATTGTATGATACATCATAGTAAGGAGCGTAAAATTCTCTATTTCTCTATGAAATCGGTAAATGTGTAAGCAAATAGTTAGCGAAAATGTCTAGAAATAATGAATATTTTATTTACGCCAAACTTTGGTATGTCAAATGGCTACCCCATGGTGTGATACATTATTTTAAAGGGCATTCATTATGCTCTCAATGGTTGTAAAAAAAATAAAATTGATTAACCAAGAAGCAATTAAAGTGTAAATCGGTAGGGTAGAAAAACAAATTTAATTAGTTTAACAAATTTATTTTATTAAATGTTCAAAATGCGCGCCGTTATTAGCAAGACAATAAAAAAGCCTATTTTCAAACTCCTTACAAACATTGGCAAGGGTCTGCCCGCTAATTTCTCTGCATTCTTGAAATATTCTATTTTTTAAATTCTCAATACTCTCAGGTGGGGTTTTATAAACTTTGCTTTTTAAGTAGCCCCAAAGAAAAAAGTCTAGTGGGGTTAGGTTCGGAGACCGCGCAGGCCATTCGATTGCACCACGTCTGCCAATCCACTTTTCTCGAAAATTTTCATCAAGCCACTCTCGAACTACCAAAGTGTAGTGCGCGGGAGCTCCATCCTGCTGAAAATGTATATTATTTTCATTCAATAATATAGCACCATGTTGATATACTTGATTTTCCATAGATTGGATGATGGAAGGGTATATTGCATTTTCTAAAAGGTTTAAATAAATTTCGCCAGTCAAATTTTCTTCCAAAAAAAATGGCCCGATTATTTCATTCCCATAAATTCCTGCCCAAACATTAATTTTTTGGGGATATTGGGTATTTTCATTATCCCAGTATCTACAGTTATGTCTGTTCACCAGGCCATTTAAAAAAAAAGGTCGATTCGTCACTGAAGCAAATGTTCTTCAATAAATGGGGATCGTCGTCAATTCGCTGGCACATCACTTCACAAAATTGAATTCTCCTATCAAAATCATCTTCTCCGAGTTCATGAAGAATATGAATTTTATAAGGAAAGAACTTTTTTTTTTAACTTTATGTACGGAACCAGTGGAATTGCGGCCTTTGGTATAGACAAAGTTGGATCCATAGCAAATTGTCCTAGTACTTCAACTTGGCATCTTTCATCGACAACTCTATTTTCATATTTTTTCTTATTGCAAATCGATCCCGTCTCTTCACATTTTTGTATCAATTCTAATACGTATTTATGGCTCACGTTTTTATCTTGATACCTTTTATTAAATGCTCTCGCGGTTCTGCGAGCACACCGATCTTGAGCTCCATAAAGGTAAATTATTTCTATTCTTTCGGCTAGCGTATACACCATTTTATTAACTCACTGTTTTAACTAAAATTGAAAAATTGCACCCGTCAAACAAAGACAGTTTTAACAATAATAAATTAAAAATGTAAGGTATTGCAGTGTTTTTTTGTACCTATTAGGTAAGTTTCGCAAAAAATATAAGTGAAATAAATACACATACAAAGTTATAAGACTGCAAAGATTTTTGCAAAAAATTTGAAGACACTCTTTTTTCTCGCAAATAACGGTACACATTCTTTACTTAAAAAAATAAATAATTTGCTTGAACTAAATGTACTGTTTGTTACCACACATTTTAACTTCTAAATTGCTTGTATTTTTTTTTGATGATCTATTATAATGTATATGTTGTAAAAAATGTAAGAATTTTAAAATGATGTAGGTACCACACTAAATAAAGTATTCATTTAAAATACCAAAGTTTGGCGTAAATAAAATATTCATTATTTCTAGACATTTTCGCTAACTATGATGATGTATCACACGATGGGGGTTCCCATTTGACATATTAAAGTGAGGTTAGCTGGAGGTTAGGAGGTGATTGATAGAACTTCAGTAAATGCATAATTTTTTTTTTAGTTAAGTTATTAAGGGTGGATCGTTTTGAAATGAAAGCACTGTATAGATTTCAACTGTTAGACTGTGCCAATAGTGAGTCGCATATTTTGCTACAATAAAATCAGGAAATGTGTGAATCAGGCAAGTAGTTGAGAGAGTTTTTGCTTTTAATATATTAAGTCTACTCTTAGTCCTTGTCCGGAATTAATTAACTATTTTTAGAAAAGGCTTAAAAAAAAGTAATCTTTTTTCTGACAACCTTTTGTGACGGTTTCCTTAACAACATATATGATTTAATTCTGACTACACGTGCAAAATCTTACAATTTTTAAGAAACAGGCTGCATTTTTTAAATTTATACACATTACTGGATACATATTTTTCTCAAAAAATTTACTGGTAAAAATGATTGGTTTTCAAAAATCTTTTTAAATGGTGCTCCTTAGATATTGCGATTAAAAAAGACTAATGAGATTTTTTATCAAATGAAATTTGACTTTACCGCCTTAATTTAGCCTTTCTGCCATCCTGATTGGTCAAATTAACCAAGCATAAATGTCCAACTACCAAATTAATTGTAATAGCTTCCGTTGCCAAGCGGGAGGTCGCTACCAAATCTGCCACAGAAATTTCTATCGGTTTATGTGCACCTACCAAGTCTTTATATTTTTGTGTTTTGTGGTTTCTGTTCTTGGGACTTTTGACCGCCTAAGCTCTTCGTGAATTTTTTAAAAAAATTTCATAAAAGTTAAGAAATTAATAAACTTTTTGAGATTTTATACAAATATTCGACTTACATTACGTTTTCTATATTAAAATATTCTCTTATTTTTCTTAATATGTTTAAGTATTACTATTTCTTCAGAATTAGATTTTTTAAAGATTTGATTTAATATTTCTCTCATTTTCAAACTTAGTATAAAATATTTTCTTTACTTACGTACGTGCTAGTATTTTTTTTGTAAAAAGATTTGGTCTAACATACAGTGTGGCCCATTTTGATGATTGGAATAAAATTATAGCAGATAGAAAAACAGCCACATGAGCCTAAATTTATGCAGAGATACCATAGAAAATTTTAGATTTTCAAGAAAACTTGGAAAAAATGAAGATCGTTATGAACTAGACTTTTTTAAAACGTATCCTTATCAACAATTTTTGTTTTATTAGTATGTCGCTGGAATCTGTAAATTACTAATAAAATTAATTGAAACTCGATTGATTTATCCATAAATTTTATACGGTTTTTAAAATTAATACCTTTCATCGTCTTCAAAATTGCCTACAGCGTATAGTCCAATTTATCTTCCAATGTATCTTATATAAACAGTAATATTTATAATCAATAAGACTTTATTTATTTATTCAACCCTATTTTAGCTAAAGAAATTTTAGTCAAAGAAATGCTCATTGAGGTTACAATATTGCCTAAAAGCTACTACCAAAAAGTGGTTACAATAATTACTTTAAATTCGTACACTGTAAAATAAAGTAAATATCGCTTAAATAGAGGCGAATAAAAACTAAAAACAGCAAGGAAAAACTGCTACATTTTGTAAAGTATAATTACTTTATAACAGCAATTTATATATATAGTAAGTTTATAGTAGTTTTTACACTTGGCAGGTATGCCAAATTTCTGGTAGCAAATAAACTTACAATTTTTAGCAATTTATTATATTTTGCTTTTATAATGTCTTACAAATAATTGACTTGCTTCTCATAGGATGTGGCATCAAACTCTACAATATTATTGGAAATCTTTCTACTTTTCGTGTGGTCTATGATTATTTAATTTTGTAACAGTATGTCCGACTTTTAATATATCAGATTTTTCGATATGTTGTATGTAATTTATTAAAATTGCATCACTTTCTATCACAATTTTTAAGGACATTTCAATTATAATTTTATAAAGATTGTTTTAATAATTTGTTACCGTCCCTATTTGTACCTTTTTTTTTATAAAGAAAATTACTCCAATTGTACCATTTATTCTTATACATTTTTTTCAGTGTGGCTTTAGAGACACATTTGACTGCAAACAAGATGCCTTTTTTGAGGGAAGTTTTTGCAAAAGAAATCAAAGTTTCTTAACGGTTTGAAATAGGTTTAGGATAAATTTGACTGCATGGAAGAAAGTGTGACTACGTGGAATAAATTATGGCAAAATTTAACTTCTTGGAGAATGGTAAACAACAGTGCAACTGCCTGGAAAAACTAATTAATATGCGTTCAAGAAAAAATTCAATTATCCAAAAAGGGTTAAACGACAATCAAATCTTTCTAAGGCAAGACCTGGAAAATAAATCAGATTTTGAAAAATAAGAAAATGATAATGAAGCCGAAGAACAAGTAAACAATTTAACTCTATCACAGTATTTTCAATGTAATTTCTAAAGGTACTTACCCAAAAAGGTTTCGCTTTCCGAGTCGTTATTCACCGAAATGCTGCGTGAGTTTCGGGCATCTTGTGGTTCCTGCTTGGATGAGTCGTACCCGTACCAACCCAATAGTTCATTCATGGTTGACTCCGCGAAACTCTAAAATAGTAAAATTGAGGAGGCTTATTAACGGGATAATTTGTTGAATAATTGAATAATTTGTTAAGGTGGCATATACGGGGGATATTTAAATAATAATTGTTCAATGCAAGTTTCAAATTAAAAATATTTATTCATTAGAATCTATATATTGGACTTAAAATTTAAAAATATTAAGTGCAAATAAAAGTGTCCTGGACTCGTTATGCAATGGAAATTTTCTAATATACTAGGTGGAAATTAACAAATATTAAATGGAAATCTGTCCATCTGGGAACTTTCGTTTATTAACGGAAATCCAGAGACTATATAGACACTAAATAAAAATTTTAATTTTGAGAGAGTACTGGGGAATTCATATTGGAAAATCGAAGTTTATAAAAGAACAACATAAATTTCTAAATATGTTCATCTTCACTTAGTATCAGAATCCTGGATACCAAGAGGAAATTGTCTTCCGCTTATGGTTGAAAAATCTCCACTTTCCCTTACAAATTCTGATTTACTACCTGGAAATATCCAGTTATACATTTACTGGACCAATTTTACTAATTTTTTTTTCAAGGCCATATATAATACCTATAGGCAGCAAGCACTATAAATAATATAGGTATACCCGATGTGTTACTGGATACAGATGAAACTGTAGTAGATACTTCGTTAATGTTTCAAAGGGTAAAAGAGAGGAAGGACGTAAAACAACGACCGCCTGAAAACCGACTCTTTATCCTTCATCAAGTATAAGTTTACAAAATGTTTTTACTATTAATTAAGCACGGCGCATCACTCGATGCCCTTTATTGATTTAAATTTCAAAAATTGATGTTTCTGTACTTCCAATACAGTTTTTATAATTTATTTTAATGAATAGGATAAATAGGTTATCTTATGACAAATATCAATTCAACTTACTAATTTTAAATTAATTGATTCCATTTTTTTGTACCTCAATATAGAGCTACAATATAATGAAAAATCACAACTTTTCCAGAGACAATATATCCTGCATAAAATGTTAATGTACATATTTAGATAAGACCAATAAAATTTAGGACAAAATGTAATAAAATTACAGATATTAGTATATCAAAGAAATTAACGACTTATTGTTCCTAATCTATCCTTAGAATTTTATCGCAATGTAACATTATAATGACTATGAGTAATAAATAGTAAAAATTACTGCTTAAAAGATAACTAAATAATACCATATTAAATGATTTTTAATAGCAGGACATGGTTATAGAGAATAGTGTAATATTCTTCTGAATATTTTACTTTTTGTTTCAAGAGAATATTCCCATTACTAAGTGAAATATGAAACTTTAAAGTGGGTGGTCACCTTAAAGATGAAACATGATTTTCAGACGCCATTACCTAAAAATCCAAATATTCGTTAATTTACTAGAAATAACTTAAACCATAAGCGATATTTCTATAGAATATTCTACCGAATATTACTCAAAGACAAATTTTTATTCATTAAACTTTAAATATTTTAATCGCGACTGCGTTTTAAGGTGTCGAAGGCCCAAGTGACATCAAAAAAGATTCCAAATTGAGGCTTAGTCTATTAGACCAGATCTGGAGTAATTGAAATGAATGTTTAATTTTATGTTGCCAAACAATGTTTGAGACATTTTGAAGTTATTTTAAGGGAAAATCTAGTAGCAATAGCAATTTTAGGGATTTATATAAATTATTGCAATTTAAGTTTTTTAATGTTACTAGTTAAAACAATGTCGTTTACCTTTAATGTTTACATTATAAAACTCAAAAGCACTTTTGGATCTTTGGTTATTCAAAGCTATCCAGATGAGGTCCATAGGTAACGTGGAAGATGCTAGAATTTCTCATGAGTCTAGGAAGTTAAAATATCTTCCAAAGCTATAAAAGAAGCAAGATTTTGGAACGTAGTTGACCAAAATGACGTTTTTACCCCCAAATCCGTCCTCGGGAATCCCACTATAAAGTGTAAAAAAATTATCAAAATATCTTAAGTGGTCCTCAAGTTATGACCAAAAAAGTCGGCTAATAAATAAAAATCTTGTAATTAAAATAAATTTTTAAAAACTTCAAATTTGGCGGTTCTAGGACTTTGATGGACAAAATTCCCTCTAACTCAAAAAGTTTTTGAGGTACAAAAATTATTCATGCATCGAATTATTTGGTAAGAAACAATCTTTCTTAAACAGTAACTCTTTTAAGAATATTCCCACTATTTCTTAAGATATTCTAAATGAAAGTTAGAATTTGTTAGTAAAAATAGCAAAAAAAACTATCCCAACCAAAATAGCTGGAGCTACCTTACTTTTTCAACCAGAATGACGTTTTTACCCTTAAATTCATCCACGGATATGCTACTTTTAAGGTATAAAAAACTATGAAAATATCTTAAGTTGCTTTTAAGTTATGACCAAAAATGCCGGCCAATAAATAAAAAAAAAATCCAATATTTTTTATAGACTTCAAATTTGGTGCCTGGAATTTCTAATTAATTAAGTTATAGTAAACCTTTAAAATAAGATCATTTTACAATTCCAGGCAGTCGAATTACAAATCTCATACCTATGAATGCAATTTAATTAAAATTGTGCCTCAAATGCCTGGAATAATTAATTGCTTTTTTTTAATTAATTAATACTCGGATTGCTAGTTAATTACTCCTGATTAGATCCGCTTCTTTTTTCAATCATCGAAGTCGATCAAATACGAATACGAAACGATGAGCAGAAAATAAATCACACTGTCTTAAATAATGTCATTTATTTATAAAAATATTTTTATTTAAATATTTAGGCTCAATTGATTAATTTTCTTCAAGTTTCAGACACTTTTAAATAATTGGAATATTTATTGAATTTATTATTGTCGACGTTTTAATTTAAATTATTTTACAATTTCAGGCACTTAAACCATTAGATATTTTTATTTTTTGAAAATTTGTTGAGAAAAGTAGCAAGAAAAACTACCTCAACCCAACCAATCCTAGCTGCTTAAATTTTTCAGCTATATTGACGTTTTTATCCTTATATCCAACCTCAGGAATCGCACTATAAAAGTGTAAAAAGATTATCAAAATATCTTAAGTGGTCCACAAGTTATGACTAATAAATAAAAATCTTGTAATTAAAATAACTTTCTAAAAAATTCAAAACTGGTGGTTCTGGGACTTTGATGGATAAAATTCCCTCTAACTCAAAAAGTTTTTAAGGTACAAAAATCATTCATACATCCAATTATTTGGTAAGAAACAATCTTTCTTAAACTATAACTCTTTTAAGAATATTCCCACTATTTCATAAGATATTCTCAACGAAAGTTAGAATTTGTTAGTAAAAATAGCAAAAAAAACTATCACAACCAAAATAGCCATAACTACCTCATTTTTTAAACCAAAATGACTTTTTTACCGTCAAATTCATCCAAGGATATTCTACTTTAATGGTGTAAAAAACTATGAAAATATCTTAAGTTACTTTTAAGTTATGACCAAAAATGCCGGCCAATAAATAAAAAAAAAATTTCAATATTTTTTATAGACTTCAAATTTAGTGCCTCGAATTCCTAATTAATTAAGTTATAGTAAACGTTTAAAGTAAGATTATTTTACAATTCCAGGCAGTCGAATTATAAGTCTCATACCTATGAAAGCAATTTAATTAAAATTGTACTTTAAATGCCTGGAATAATTAATTGCTTTTTTTAATTAATTAATACTCGGATTGCTAATTAATTAATCCTGATTAGATTTGCTTCTATTTTCAATCACTGAAGTCGATCAAATACGAATACGAAACGATGAACAAAAAATAAATCACACTGTCTTAAATAATGTCATTTATCTATAAAAAGAGTTTTGTTTAAATATTTCAGTCTCAATTGATTAATTTTCTTAAAGTTTTAGGCACTTTCAAAACTGCTGGTTCTGGGAACTTGATGGACCAAATTCCCTCTCAAAAAGTTTTTGAGGTAGAAAAATCATTTATATATCAGTTTATTTGGTAAGAAACGATCTTTCTTAAACTATAACTCCTTTAAGAATATTCCCACTATTTCTTAAGGTATTTTTAACGAAACTTAGAATTTGTTAGTAAAAATAGCAAAAAAAACTATCCCAACCAAAATAGCCGTAACTACCTTAATTTTTAAGCCACAATAACGTTTTTGCTCTCAAATTCATCCACCGGTGTCCTACTTTTATGGTGTAAAAAACTATGAAAATATCTTAAGTTACTTTTAAGTTATGACCAAAAATGTCAGCCAATAAAAAAAAAATATTTCCAAAATTCTTTTAAAGACTTCAAATTTGGTGCCTGAGATAATTAAATAATTAAATTATAGTTAACGTTTAAGGTAAAATAATTTTTTATTCTCAGGCAGTAGAACTATAAATCTCATACCTTTTAAGGCAATTTAATTAAAATTGTATCTCAAATGCCTGGAATAATTAATCGCTTTTTTTAATTAATTAATACTCGGATTGCTAATTAATTAATCCTGATTAGATCCGCTTCTATTTTCAATCACTGAAGTCGATCAAATACGAATACGAAACGATGAGCAGAAATTAATAAATCATACTGCCTTAAATAATGTCATTTATCTATAAAAAGAGTTTTGTTTAAATATTTCAGGCTCAATTGATTAATTTTCTTCAAATTTCAGACACTTTCAAATAATTGGAATATTTATTGAATTTATTATTGTCGACGTTTTAGTTAAAATTATTTTACAATTCCAGGCACTCAAGCCATCAGATATTCCCAAGAAAAATTTGTTGATAACAGTAGCAAAAAACTACCTCAACCTAACCAATCTTAGCTGCTTAAATTTTTTAGCTCTATGAACGTTTTTATCTTTAAATCCTTCCTCAGAAATCCCACCATAACGTGTAAAAAAATTATCAAAATATCTTAAGTGGTTCTTAAGTTATGACCAAAAAAGTCGGCTAATAAATAAAAACCTTGTAATTAAAATAAATTTCTAAAAACTTTAAATTTGGTGGTTCTGGGATCTTGATGGACAAAATTCCCTCTAACTCAAAAAGTTTTTAAGGTAGAGAAATCATTTATATATCAATTTATTTGGTAAGAAACGATCTTTCTTAAACTATAACTCCTTTAAGAATATTCCCACTATTTCTTAAGGTATTTTTAACGAAATTTAGAATTTGTTAGTAAAAATAGCAAAAAAAACTATCCCAACTAAAATAGCCGTAACTACCTTAATTTTTAGGCCACAATAACGTTTTTGCTCTCAAATTCATCCACGGGTGTCCTACTTTTATGGTGTAAAAAACTATGAAAATATCTTAAGTTACTTTTAAGTTATGACCAAAAATGTCAGCCAATAAAAAAAAATATTTCCAAAATTCTTTTAAAGACTTCAAATTTGGTGCCTGAGATAATTAATTAATTAAATTATAGTTAACGTATAAGGTAAAATAATTTTTTAATTCCAGGCAGTAGAACTATAAATCTCATACCTTTTAAAGCAATTTAATTAAAATTGTACCTCAAATGCCTGGAATAATTAATCGCTATTTTAGATTAATTAACACTCGGATTGCTAATTAATTACTCCTGATTAGATCCTGTTTTATAATATTTACTGAATTTATTAGTGACGTTTTAATTACAATTATTTTACAATTCCAGGCACTCAAACCATCAGATATGCCCAAGAAAAATTTGTTGAGAAAAGTAGCAAAAAAAACTACCTCAACCCAACTAATACTAGCTGCTTAAATTTTTTAGCTATATTGACGTTTTTATCCTTAAATCCATCCTCAGGAATCGCACTATAAAAGTGTAAAAAAATTATCAAAATATCTTAAGTGATTCCCAAATTATGACCAAAAAGGCCGGCTAATAAATAAAAATCTTGTAATTAAAATAACTTTCTAAAAAATTCAAAACTGGTGGTTCTGGGACTTGATGGACAAAATTCCCTCTAACTCAAAAAGTTTTTGAGGTAGAAAAACCGTTCATATATTGTTTGGTAAGAACTGGTCTTACTTAAACTATAACTTCTTTGAGAATATTCTCTCTATTTTTTTAAAAATTCTTTGGTAAAGTTAGTATTAATTAATAAAAATAGCAAAAAAAAAACTATGCTAACCAAAATAGCCGTAGCTGCTTCAATTTTTAATCAAAACCCATGTTTGTATTCTGAAATTCATTATCAGAAATCCGACTTTTGTGATGTGAAAAAATTATGAGAATATCTTAAGTAGATTTTATGTTATAATCAAAATTGTAGAGTAATGTATAAAAATCTTGTAATTGAAAGTAGGTTTTAAAAACTTCAAATTTGATGGTTCTGGGACCTTGATGGACCTTAAATGAAATGAGTTTCTTAGACCAAATCTTTTTTAAGAACATTCATTCGTATAATTTTGGAAGATATTTTGAAGGAAAGTTAGAATTTGTTAAGAAAAGTAGCGGAAAAAACTACCTTAACCAAAACAGCCCTGGTTAACTCAATTTTTAACCCACACTAACGTTTTCACCCTTAAATTTATCATCTGCTATGACACTAAAATAATGCGATGACAGTAGTCTCAACTACACTGATTTGCCATTTTTTCACGTCATTTAATCAGTTGCTTAAAAGTTACGATAACTGGAACAATTTTATTAAAAAACTGGTTAAAAAAATTTTAAAAAAGCCTTCGTGTTGCCGTTCAAAAATGCCTTCTTATAAATTAATACTAAGGGAGATATCATGCAATTACAATTAAAAAAAATTATTATATTAAAAAAAATGCTAACATGTCTGTCATTACTCCATACAGTAATTTTAAAGGGGTATATACCGAACACTGAAAATAGCGAGATGAAGGGTATAAAATTTCCCGTATTTACGAGGTCTGCTGATAGATATCGTTTGCACGCCATCTGTAACCGGATAGCGGGGATCATTTTACCTGATTATGTTACACATCCAAGTTAGGATACCGAGCCGGCTTGTGCTTTTTGCCGTTGTGATGTCGGGTTACATAGGTACCCCGATATAAACAAACGGCCCTTTAAACTATAATTGTTTTTTTTTTCAAGTTCATTCTCAATTAATAAAACTGTAATGGGCATTTAAACACACTTAAATAATTTTATTTATTTATGTTACCTTAATATCTTCGGGTTTCTTTACGGTTATTTTGCTCACGGGCATATCTCCCTCGAGTTCTTTGCGTTTTTCCATTATTATTATTATTATTATTGCTCCTTTGAACTTTTTGGCGCCCAACAATTGTTAATAAAGTGACCGAAACTATACGACACTGTTTTAAAATGTACTTATTTTTAATTATGAAATGGAAACTACGCATGTGGAAATTTAATATAATGAAAATGTATCGGATATAGTAACTGTCCGAACCGAGTGTGAGAGCGTTGTGATTATTTTCGTCGTTCGTAGCGCTAGTCTGCTTCCCGCCAGTCGCGTTTAAATATACACATCGCGCAACTTAAATCGAACGGAAAACGAGGCGCTTTAGTTAGAGAATTAGGACTTTAGGATTAGGTATTATATATAAAAAGGACCTTCATTTCATAGTAAATCAGCCATATTAGGCACCACAACTTGAAAATAAGAGACAAGTTATGATGCCTTTTACAGGCAGTCCTGGATTAAAAATTCTATATTCTTGACTTTTAGTGAATAGGTTTTAGGTATATTTTTAAAAAAGAACGTAAAAGTCTTCAGAGTAGTCCATAAATCAATAATTGCAAAACTTGAACCACTAGTACTCAAGATATTGGCGTGCCAACAAAACACAAAGAGTTTCATTTTAAAAATGTCTAAGTAGTTTAACCCTTTCGGCCCCAATGGGACAAATAAATCCCAGCATACATTTCATAACATCTGCTGGGCGCTATGGACACGCTTTTTGGAGGTCATTCTGTAAACGCAGTTCAGCATATATAATAGCAAAGTATTTTGATGATTTTTTTGTTTTGGTTATTGCATTTTGGGTGTAATATCTATGGGACATATGTGTCCCAGTGGGTTTTCTGATAGGGTGATTTATATCCCAATGGTATTTTACAGTATGTCAAGAAAGAAGTAGACTAGGGCAGAGCCTCAAGATCTTGCTGACAATTTAGAAGAGTTGTCATCCGGAAAAGAGATGCAATCCCCATATGAAGACTCTTCCTCAGAAGAAGACCCATTCCCTAATAGTAAAGAGTCCGACGAGTTGTATCAGCCCTCGGATACTTCGGACGAAGATAGTGGAGACATTGAAAGTGATGCAAACGAGAACCTAACCCAACCCAACGGTGGCGTTATTTCTGCTGAAAATTCAGATCAAAAGGCTAAAACTCCTGTTACAACTGGTAATATAATTTGGTCATTACCTACAAATACCTATGTCCCAAGACTTAGCATTCCAAATGAAAGTTAATGTATCCTTCAATTGCTGCAAATACCTCCCCGCTGGACATATTCACTAAAATTTGTCCTCGAAGTTTATTTACTTTTATTGCTGAGTCTACAAACCAGCGAATCAAAATTTACAAAGAAAATAAAAAAAGCAGGCGACTTCCACTGATGCAGGGGAGATTATGATTACTATTGGCTGCACATGTGTTTCAATAGGGTGCCAAAACTTCGCCATTACTGGTCATCGCATCCATCTTTGGGAAACAATGCCATCAAATCGGCCATATCCAAAAACGAGTGTTTGTTTTTACTATCCAAGCTTTATGTCAATAATCCAGTCAAGCCAGAAGGGGCCAGTAAGATTTACTATGTACAAGAGCTTCTATCTTACAGTACAAGTCAACGTATTGACGAGAGTATGGTGGTCTTCAAAGGAAGATCTTCACTGAAACAATATATGCCACAAAAACCTGTGAAAAGAAGCATAAAATTATGGTCTAGATGTGATGCCAAAACAGGATATACATACGATACAAAAGTATATTGCGGCAAGGACGACGTTGAAAGGAGCGGAAGTTTGGGCGAAACTGTTGTGTGAAACTATACAAAATCCAAACGTAGTTCTGGCCTTTGATCGATTTTTTACATCAGTCTGTTTGATGGATTCCCTCCAATACATAGCTGTGGGAACAGCCATTATTAAGAAAAGACCAAAAAAATTCGTCGAAAAATGAAAAATGTCTAGGGGTGAATGCGAGTTTTTATCAAATCAAACAAACTCTATTGCGATCAAATGGCAAGATACAAAGCAGGTTGTTCTTTTGAGTAACTGCCATACCCCTGATATGACCTGCGTGAAGAGAAAAGACAAGACTGGGCAGAGAGTTGACGTACCATGTCCCACTGCTATTGCATACTACAATGAAATCATGGGTGGTGTGGATCTGGCTGATCAGATGAGTGGCAGAAAATCATGCAAATGGTGAAAAAAAAGTATTTTATCGACTTTTGATGATTGCTGTTGTTAACAGCTGGGTAATATATAATGACTTACGTCGTACCCAAAAAAAGATACCCTTACTGGAATTTTTATTTACCTCATCAGAGGATCTAATCGAAGAAGGACAACAGCAAACTTCAGTCAAACTTCGAAGAAACAGTTGTGGAAGGCCATCAAAGAGATCAAAATTAATGAAAAATGTGGGTGATCACCTTCCAATAGAAGCATCGAGACGGCGAAATTGTGCTCATTGCGCTCTTCAGAAAAAAGAACGTAGAACCACTACTATTTGTGCAATGTGCGATGTAGGGTTGTGCAAGCATTGTTTTGCGCATTATCATTCGTCCTAAAATGCTTACCTTTGCGGGTTGTCATTTTGTGAATAAAAAAAAAACAAAAATTTTTGAAATACAAAAATGTGTTTTTTATATCCCGCTGGGATATATTTGTCCCACAATTTTTTGCTCTCCCTGTATATATTTTTTTAATTTTAACTAGTATATATTGTCAAATGATCTCTTAAAATACCATAACTCGCAAAAACATCCTTAAAATCATTAAAAATAAAATTGGGTCCCAAAGGGTTCATAATTAATAATTTCAAAATTAAATTAAAAGAGCTGGTGTTCCGATAAAGGAAAATTTTGTTTCTTACAGGTATTCCTGGCATAGGAATTTCACTTTCTTGACTTTTAATGAATGTATTTCAGTCATTTTTTTAAGAATCAAACAATCAAACATTCCAGAAACATGCCGTTTTGGTACTATTTATGTTGTAAAGGCACATTGCATCGATGTTTCTTAAGAACCATTACCTGGATGATTTTTTTCGTGATGTATCAGAAACACCATGTTTTTTTAAAAATGTTCATTATAATAAGTAAGGACCTTTCATAATAATTAAATACACTTAATACCTTTTAAAAATAATAACTGAATATTGTACTGCCTTATTAGTGGATAGAATTAATTTTAATTTTCATTACGTTTTTTAATTATTAAACTAGATTTGACTGAATCGATTTCTGAGACAACATTTCAAGGTTTCTAGCAATTAATTTCTTATGGCAAATGTCAGGGACAAAAGTGCGAAAATTTCTAGTCAAAGAGGCAAAAATTCCATTGTAAGAAAAACCTCCAAACAGTTTTTCCTAATTTAAAAAAAAAAATTGCATTGAAATCCTACTCAAAAATAGAACTAATCATAAAGAATAACATTTAGGCTTAAATAAAAGGTTTCGGAAAATTTCAAAAAAATATGATAAATGTTTTACTAAATTAATAAAAAATTATTTTTTTTCGGAAATTATTAAGTGGTTCGAAACGTTTTTGTGTCAAGTAGTTAAAATCGTTTCCAACCTCGTCCAGGCAATTGAGACATTAAATTAAAACTTATTAATGACTAAGTGACTCTAATTAAATAAAAAAGGCTTCAAGTATCGGCATTTGAATCCTAATTAATAATTGAAGTAATTAACATTATTCTGTCAGGTAGATAAAGTCGGTTCAATTTTAAAATTAGAACTTGTTAATGGCCAAGTGACTCTAATTAAATGAAAACGGCTTTAAGTGCGTAGAAGAAAATACAAATTTTAATTATTTCTTTTGGGCATTTAAAGCCTAATTAATAGCTGAAGTAATTCAGGTTTTTGTGTCAAGTAGTTGAAGTCGTTTTAATTTTTTTAGTATTTTTTATTTAGGTTATTTTTTTTTTAAATAATAGTGAAAGTGTAATTATTTAACTGACTTAAACTATTAAAAGATTTAATCGATCGAAAGACGTATTATTATTATTATTATAATTTTTAATTTAGAAAAATAAATTTTCAGATATTTTTTTATAAATTGATTAATTCCCCCCTGAAAATGTTCTATATTCTCAATAGTTTTCTAGAAAATGAGGAAAAACAATTATTCAGAGGTTTTTTCCAATTTTCTGGAAGACTGTTGAAATTAAAAATTATTTTTCGATTTTATCTGATATGCATTACAATTCTAAACAACTTTTGTTTTATTAATTTTATTACAGATTTAATAGTTTTCCAAAAAAAAAATAAAAACCACAATCGTGAACATTTTCCTATGAGTGTCCCTATGGATTTTTTAAAAAAGACTTTTTTGGAAAAAATTGGGTATAACCTTTTTCTGGTAAATTTTTCAAGAAACTTTTATCAGACTTTCTTGGCGTTTTTTAAGCGATTAATCAACCTATGAAAAAAAAATTAAAATTTCTCAAATTTTTCATCTAATAATTTTCCAACTTTTTTAAAAATCTTCCATAACTCTTTTATTTATGAATTTACAGCTCAATGTTATTCTTTATAATTTATTCTATTTTTGATTGGGATTTCAATATTAAAAGAAAATTTTCTATATTCCCGAGAGGTTAAAAAAAATAAATAAAAAACACAATTATTAATATTGGACTTTTTGAAGACTTTTTTGGGGAATTTGAGTAAACCTTTGTTTAGTACATTTTTCAAAAATCTCTTATAAGACTTCTTCGAAACTTTTTGAGCAGTTAATCAATTTATTAAAAAACATTAAAATTTCCAAATAATTTTTTTTATTTTTCTCCTAAAATTTTTTCAATTGTTCAAAAATCTTCTATAATTCAAATTTTATGATTTATTCTATTTTTTATTAAGATTTCAGAAAATTTTTCATATTACCAATTGTTTTTGAGAAAGTAAGGAAAAACTTTTTTTTTTCAAATCTCCGTACAACTGTTAGGCTTCAAAAAATTCTTCCTATTGCATTTGATGCCCATTCAAACTTTGGCTTTAATAATTTTTGTTGTCCAACCAATAGTTTTTAAGAAAAAAATTAAACACCTTGGCTATGGTTGCCTGTGAAAAATAATCTTAAAAATGACTTTCCCCGGAGAAGTTTTATTCGTCGAATTTTAAAATTCCCGCCGTTTGCTAAATTGTCTTCTTCTTCTTTTTTACTTCTTGACCCTCTAGCTCTCTAAGTAACTTCTATATAAAAAGTAACCGCAAGTCTTCATCGTCGTCTTAATTAATAATTTAAAATTTCACCCTGGTCTGAAATCGGTTAATATAGTTCACAGTAATAAAGAAGAAGAGAGCGATATTCTCAGACAGTTATCTAATAACAAATGACAATGACAACTGTCAAATGACATTTCATGTGAATGATTTTATAGTACTGGTGACAAGGCAACAAAGGGCGGGCAATTTAAAATGTATTCTTACTAATTTGAGATTTTTTTTATAAATTATAATGAAAAGAATAGACAAGACACTATATAAAAATTCCATCTTATCACTAGAGGTAGAATGACATTTAACAGTTGACAGAACAATCTCTTTCGTTTTCTTCCTCTTCTTTTTACTGAGTGGCCAAGACAAGACATTCAGTTTAATCGGTTGCCTAAGTCTTAACTTTTTTAAAGACCTTTTTCATCCCTACTCTCGAATTAGTAAAAATTCATTTTAAAATTCCCGCCGCTTGCACAGAGGACGTTTCATATTAAAATGTCTTCTTCTTCTTTTTTTACTCTATGAGCCAAAAGCTCTGTTCATTTAGTGCTCTAAGTACTATTTCCTTCGCTTTCGTCTTTGTTTTAATTAATAATTTTAGATCAAAGCCTGGTCAAAAATCGCTTAGTATAATTCATTAATCACACAGTAGTAAAAAAGAAGAAGAAGAGAAAGAAGACCATGGAAAGATATTCTTTGACAGCTGTCTAATAACAAATGACAGTGTAGCTGTCAAATGACATTTATCACGAAAAAATTTACAGGCGACAAAGTACGCAAAGTAAAGGGCGTGAAGTTTTTAATTTTTTTCTTACTAATTAGAGAGTTTTTATAAAGAATATACGAAAATCCGTACATAATTTCCATCCAATCACTAGACTGACATTTGACAGCTGACAGAACAATTTCATCAGTTATCTTCCTCTTCTTTTTACTGTGTGGCCAAGACAAAAACTTCAGTTTAATCGGTTGCCTAAGTCTGAACTTTTCTAAAGAATGTTCATCCTTTACTCTCGAATTAGTCAAAGTACAATTTAAAATTGCCGCCGATTGCTAATTAATTGCCTTTTCCTTAGGCTCAAGACCTTAAAGAATATTTGACAGCTGACAGACGACGCTGCCTTCTTCTTCTTCTTCTTTTTTACTCCATGCTCCAAAAGCGTTAAAAGTCCTGAAGTGTTCGCCTTTGTATTAATTAATATTTTAAAATTTCAAGCTGGGTTTATAGTTTCTGTGTGTGTACCGCCTTTTCATTAGAGTTAAGAATTGACATTTGACAGCTGACAGAGGAGGTTTCATATTAAAATGTCTTCTTCTTCTTCTTCTTTTTTACTCTATGTAAGATTTCTGTACGAAATATTCTGTGTGAACAGTGACCTTCGCTTTCGTCTTTGCATTAATTAATAATAATTTAAGATCTAAGCCTGGTCAAAAATCGGTTGCTATAATTCCTAAATCACACAGTAATAAGAAAGAAGAAGAAGAGGAAGGAAAGATATTCTTTGACAGCTGTCTTATAACAAATGACAGTAAGAGATCGCTGTCATCTGTGGGCAAGCGCAGAGCATTAAAGGGCGGGAAATTTAAAGTTTACTCTTACTAATTATTATTATTTAGGATTTATTTAAACAGGAAATAAACAAATTGCTTTCATGGAGATTACTATAACCACACTATAGGCATATATAAAAAAGACATAATGCAATTATTTATTTAAAACTTCAACAAATTCAACCTTAACAAATGAAATGTTATAAACAGAAGCTGGAATGTTATTTATTTGGTTGGTTTTGGTGAGTGCGATATGTCAGGAGATGAATGGACCCTAATTAATCTGGAACTTTCCTGTTTAGGGATTTTTTCTTGGACGCTTGGTATCTGTGGGGGTTCATACTTTCTATCCCTTTCTCGCTCATTATACTCAGTTAGAAATGTTATGTGTGGTACTCCCGGTAGCTGATGACGCTCGTAGATTTTCTCTACATTGGACAAGTCTTTCTCCGGTTTTTCTTCCTCACGCTCCTGCTGTTTTTCGATCCGAACGGTTTTTGGAGTTTTACTTTGAATGTGGCCCAACTTATGGTTGCTTTCGCTTTTTTTCTTTTCTAACTTCAACTTCTCGCATTTTATACGTAAATTGTCCACTTCCAGTTGGAGGCACAAGTTTTCGTAGACCAGGCAGCTATTCTGCTTCACCAACTAAAATCAATTGAAATGTTTCTTTTACGAACTATTTGCTGTTCTAAGTTGGTATTGTTTTAAGGAAAGAGCAGCATGATAACTAGGTTAAATTAAAATTTCCTTAGATTATCAATGACTCATTTAGGGCATTTATGCTCAAGTAAATAAAATAATAAATTTACCTGTAGGTACTTTTTATTACTGCAAGAAATGGGCTCGTCCAATCTTTCCTGAATTAAATTGTTTAGTTCTTCAGATAGGCTGTGAATTCTTGTTTTGTAGTCATTTACTAACTAGAATGATAATATATTTTATTAGTTTTATATATATCTTTTGAACACTATATACGGGATTGTATGTCAAGCAGCTTTAAATGTGTAGATCTGTATCTATATTTCAGCCAATTATCTTTGATGCATAAAAAGAACAGGCTTTTATACCACACATCATTTAATAGAGAAAAGGTCTCTCTTTACTATTCATCAGTAGTGTAGAGTGATTATAAAAAGTTTCATAGTTTTACAATGAAACTAGCTGGGATAGAGTTTCCAAACCTAGACAGTGACGTGCGCTCAAATGTCTCCTGTAAGAACCATTAAGAATTTTGAGAATATTTTTGTTTAGTTTTTGAGATATGACCAAGTTTGTCAAAGCAATCCTCGTCGTACGGTAAATAGATTTATAAATCTTTATTATAAATTATACCTTGAAAAGTTTCCTATTTTTCTAATGAAACTAGCTGAGGTAGAATTTTTAAATTAGGACAGTAGGATGCGCTCAAATTTCCTCTGCAAGAATCATCAAGAATTTTTGAAATATTTATGATTTGTTTTTGAGATATGGTGAGGTTTGTCCACGCAGACTACGTTATTGTTGTAAGTCTTGGTTTTCATCTCCGCGTTCTAGTAGTCAAATGTTTGAAATTGTTAATTTGTACTATGAAGGCTTTTATATTCTTTTTTGAAGAAATAACTAAGATATATTTACTAAAAGTCAAGAATATAGAATTTTTATTTCAGGAATGCCTATAAAAGGCATCATAACTTGTCTCTTATTTGAAAGTGAATATCTTGGGTTCTAGTAATCAGATTTTTGCAATTATTGATTTATGGACTATTATGAGGACATTTATATTCGTTTTTAAAGAAATAACTACAATTTATTCACCAAATGTCATGAATATAGAATTTTTATTCCAGAAGTGTCTGTAAAAGACATCATTACTTGTCTCTTATTTGCAAGTGAATATCTTGAGTTCTAGAAATTTGATTTTTGCAATTATTAATTTATGGACTATTCTGAGGATCTTTATATTCTTTTTTGAAGAAATAACTACAATCTATTCACTAAATGTCATGAATATAGAATTTTTATTCCAGAAGTGCTTGTAAAAGGCGTCATAAATTGTGTCTTATTTGCAAGTGAATATCTGGGTTTCTAGCAATTAGATTTCTGCAATTATTGATTTATGAACTATTCTAAGGACCTTTATATTTGTTTTTAAAGAAATAACTACAATCTATTTACTAAATGTCATGAATATAAAATTTTTATTCCAGGAGTGCCTGTAAAAGGCATTATAACTTGTCTCTAATTTGCAAGTGAATATGTTGAGTTCTAGCAATTAGATTCTTGCAATTATTAATTTATCATCTACTCTAAAGACTTTTATACTCTTTTTTAAGAAATAACTACAATCTATTCACTAAAAGTCAAGAATATGGAATTTTTTATTCCAGGAGTGCCTGTAAAAGGCATCATAACTTGTCTATTATTTGCAACTGTATATCTTGGGTTCTAGCAATTAGATTTTTGTAGCTATTAATTTACGGATTACTCTAAAAACCTTTGTATTATTTTTTTAAAGAAATAACTAAAATATATTCACTAAAATCAGAAAAATTGATTTTTTATTTCAAGAGTGCCTGTAAAAGGCATTATAACTTGTCTCTTATTTGCAAGGGAATATCTTGGGTTCTAGCAATTAGATTTTTGTAATTATTGATTAATGGACTATTATGAGGACCTTTATATTTGTTTTTAAAGAAATAACTACAATCTATTCACTAAATGTCATGAATATAGAATTTTTATTCCAGGAGTGCCTGTAAAAGCCATCATAACTTGTCTCTAATTTGCAAGTGAATATCTTAGATTCTAGCAATTATATTTTGACAATTATGAATTTATGGACTACTCTAAAGACTTTTATACACCTTTTTGAAAAAATAGCTACAATCTATTCACTAGAAGTGAAAAAAATTAAAATTTTATTCCAGTAGTGCTTATATAAGGCATCATAACTTGTCTCTTATTTGCAAGTGAATGTTTTAGGTTCTAGCAATAAGATTTTTGCAATTATGAATTTATGGATTACTCCAAAGCCTTTCATACCCTTTTTTGAAGAAATAACTATAATCTATTGACTAAAAGTGAAAAAAATGAAAATTTTATTTCAGGAGTGCCTATAAATGGTATCATAAGTGGTCTCTTATTTGCAAGTAAATATCTTGGGTTCTAGCAACTAGATTTTTGCAATTATAGATTTTAGGACTATTCTGAGGCCCTTTATATTCTTTTTTAAAGAAATAACTACAATCTATTCATTAAATGTAATGAATATAGAATTTTTATTCCAGGAGTGTCTGTAAAAGGCATCATAAGTTGTCTCTTATTTGCAAGTAAATATTTTGGGTTCTAGCCATTACATTTTTGCAATTATGAAATTATGGATTACTCTAAAGACTTTTATACCCTTTTTTGAAGAAACAACTATAATCTATTCACTAAAAGTGAAAAAAAAGAAAATTTTATTCCAGGAGTGCCTGTAAAAGGCATCATAACTTATCTCTTATTTGCAAGTAAATATCTTGGATTCTAGCAATCGGATTTTTGCAATTATTGATTTATGGACTATTTTGACGACCTTTATATTCGTTTTTAAAGAAATAACTACAATCTATTCACTAAATGTCATGAATATAGAATGTTTATTCCAGGAGTGTCTATAAAAGGCATTGCATTGGTTAAAAAGATCCTTCTGAAATACAAGCAGCGACAACACATGCTGTACAACTCAGGGAATATATAGGGGTTTATCTGTATTCAGAATGACAATAAGTAGGTACTTGTAAGACTCAAAAGTAGGTCAAATATATAATGAAATACATGGAAATACCTACAAAATTATGTGGGATGCCTGGAATAAAAAGAAAAAGTGAATTCCCAAAATATATGTGTGTTTTTCCAATTTATGGAAAACTTTAAATACCCGGAATAAAATAATGCTGCAATAAAAATTACTTTTGAGAGGTAAAGTAAATCAAATGGATAAAAAACAGTGGCAATTACGTTGAATAACTACAATATAATCACTAAAAGTCAAGAATATAGAATTTTTATTCCAGGAGTGCCTGTAAAAGGCATCATAACTTTTCTCTTATTTGCAAGTGAATATCTTGGGTTCAAGCAATTAGATTTTTGCAATTATAAATTTATGGATTACTCTCAAGACTTTTATACCCTTTTTTTGAAGAAATAACTATAATCTATTCACTAAAAGTGAAAAAAATGGAATTTTTATTCCAGGGGTGCCTGTAAAAGGCATCATAACTTGTCTCTTGTTCGCAAGTGAATATCTTGGGTTCTAGCAATTAGATTTTTGCAATTATTAATATATGAACTATTCTGAGGATCTTTATATTCTTTTGGAAGAAATAACTACAATCTATTCACTAAATGTCAAGAATATAGAATTTTTATTCCAGGAGTGTCTATAAAAGGCATTGCATTGGTTAAAAAGATCCTTCTGAAATACAAGCAGCGACAACACATGCTGTACAACTCAGGGAATATATAAGGGTTTATCTGTATTCAGAATGACAATAAGTAGGTACTTGTAAGACTCAAAAGTAGGTCAAATATATAATGAAATACATGGAAATACCTACAAAATTACGTGGGATGCCTGGAATAAAAACAAAAAGTGAATTCCCCAAATATATGTGTATTTTTCCAATTTATGGAAGACTCTAAATGCCCGGAATAAAATAATGCTGCAATAAAAACTACTTTTTAAAGATAAAGTAAGTCAAATGGATAAAAAACAGTGGCAATTACGTTGCAAAATTGAATTCCTACATATTTTTTTTTCCAATTCATGGAAGACTTTAAAATTGCGGAATCAAAAGCCCGAAGAAAAAATGACTGCCAAAATGTAAATTAATTTAAATTATCGTCAAATTTAAAGAATTGCGTCAAATGCCTAGAATAAAATGATAAATAAAAATCGAATAAATGGAAAAGATAAAAAAATTTTCATAACTTGTCTCTTATTTGCAAGTGAATATCTTGGGTTCAAGCAATTAGATTTTTGCAATTATTGATTTATAGACTATTCCAAGGACCTTTATATTCTTTTTTAAAAAAATAACTACAATCTATTCACTAAATGTCATAAATATAGAATTTTTATTCCAGGAGTGCCTGTAAAATGTATCATTAGTTGTCTCTTATTTGCAAATAAATATTTTGGGTTCAAGCAATTAGATTTTTGCAATTATTGATTTATGGATTATTCTAAGGAGCTTTATATTCTTTTTTGAAGAAATAACTACAATCTATTCACTAAATATCATGAATATAGAATTTTTATTCCAGGAGTGCCTGTAAAAGGCATCATAACTTGTCTCTTATTTGCAAGTGAATATCTTGGGTTCTAGCAATTAGATTTTTGCAATTATAAATTTGTCGTCTACTCTAAAGACTTTTATACTCTTTTTTAAATAAATAACTACAATCTATTCACTATATATCAAGAATATGGAATTTTTATTTCAGGAGTGCCTGTAAAAGCCATCATAACTTGTCTCTTATTTGCAAGTGAATATCTTGGGTTCTAGCAATTAGATTTTTGCAATTATTGATTTATGGATTATTATGTGGACTTTGATATTCGTTTTTAAAGAAATAACTACAATCTATTCACTAAATGTCTTGAATATAGAATTTTTATTCCAGGAGTGCCTGTAAAAAGCAGTATAACTTGTCTCTAATTTGCAAGTGAATATGTTGGGTTCTAACAATTATATTTTGGCAATTATGAATTTATGGACTACTCTAAAGACTTTTATACGTTTTTTGAAGAAATAACTGCAATCTATTCACTAAAGGTCAAAAAAATTGAATTTTTATTCCAGGAGTTCCTGTTAAAGGCATCATAACTTGTCTCTAATTTGCAAGTGAATATCTTGGGTTCTAGCAATTCGTTTTTTGCAATTATTAATTTATGGACTATTATGAGTATCTTTATATGCTTTTTTGAAAAATTTATTCACTAAAATCAAATAAATAGAATTTTTATTCCAGGAGCGTCTGTTATTGGCAACCAAATATTTCGGATTCTAGTAGTCAACATTTTGCAGTTGTCACATCAAATGTCAACATCTTTCTTTGTTATTAATTTTTTTCACAACCGACCGATATTATTGCCAACTTCAGAAAATGTATTAATATTTCTTTTGTTGGCAATTATAGTGTTAAAACGAAAGTGCGTTTACACGTAATCATAATACGAATACAAGAGACATTTTTAAGAATCTTCGACACGTTAAAACTCTCCTTTGACTTTGAGGATAAATGAATAACGCGAAAATTGAAATATATTAAGGGCCTTTTAAGTAGGGAAACTTTTGAGTCAAATCTTCTTGGGAAAAGTTCATTATTACCTTCCATGAATGGCTCATAAAAATTTGGGTTATAGGGACTTAAATGGTAAATAATGAAACTGTTTTTTTTCTTAATCAAGTACCGTTAAGAGTTTGAAAAACCTCTATTTTTCAGAATTTATTTACAAAAATTTATATTTTGTAAATTTTTGACTTTAGGACTGTATGGAGCCTTTTAAGAGTTCTAAACTAAAAAAATTTCGACGAATTCATCAAGCGCAACGCATTTAGAACTTATAGATGAAATTTCAATATTTTAACGTTCATAGAGCCAAAGATATGTATTTTTATTTCAAAAAAGTACTTTAGGTTGCAGTAGGTTGTTTTCAAATTAAATTTGATAATATCCAAGTAATTTTTCTATTTCAAATCATATTCAAGCTTTTCTGGTTTTAATTGACACTATAAATTACAGTGGACCTTCATCTAATCATTCTGCTTTGATTAATTGATCTATGGATAGTTATGTTAGTTCTTGATCCAGCACCTGCTCATAAATTCTGGTAAGGCCTCTACAATTAAGATGTCACCCGCGCATGCTCTTTCTTTTTTTCTTAGCAGTTTTTCAGAGGAAAGAAAAATGTTGATCGATCAGAAGGAGATTATGAAGCATTCAAATCGATAATCCTGGATAAGACTAACCCATTACAAAGAGAACATTTTGAAGAGCATCTGAGACAAGAATAAAATGGAAATTCTACCCATGAAGAAGAATTTGGTTAATACCTTCTCATGTTCTAACTTCGTGGTCTTCAACTCGGTTTTCAAACAAGTTTTCGTATTCTTCATCCTTAAAAACTTAATGCTTAAATTATAATTGGCCTCCAAGGTCTCACTTAATGTACGTTTAATTTTCTCGATTTCCCTTTGGTACTGTTCGCTGGTCTTCGCCTCCTTTTTGCTCGTACTGGCGGTACTCAGGACCCGTTTTAGTTTCTTGAATTCGTTCATTTCCTCGCAGTACTGTTCTTTTTCTTTGAAGTAAAATTTCCGTTCCTCTTCCAGTTGCTTGTTCAGGTTGTTGTTTGAACGTTTTTGCCTTAGCAGCTCCATGGTGATCTTCTCTTTCTCTCTTGCTATATTTGCTATGGCTACCTGAAAAAAAATCTCTCTTTAGTACGTAAAGATGTTTTATTTATTCTTATTGCCTCCTTCTT
The DNA here is from genome assembly GCF_022605725.1 of Anthonomus grandis grandis. Taxonomy (NCBI): domain Eukaryota; kingdom Metazoa; phylum Arthropoda; class Insecta; order Coleoptera; family Curculionidae; genus Anthonomus; species Anthonomus grandis. Next base: position 4,351,373 of record NC_065560.1, read on the forward strand.
CTCGGTCTCATTTTGTAATGCTCCAATGGCGGCTTTTAAATTTTCAATTTGCAACTTTAGGGCTCGTATTTCTGCACTCAACTGTTCCTCCTCGGACATAGACTTCTTCTTCTTCTTGCTGATTGTTGACGTGCTGGTGGTCTCTTTGGAAGTTGATGGTTGAGAAACGGTTGATGACGTCCTGGATAACACTCGCCTATAATCGTTTTATCAAAGTAACCCCTAATCCCTCTGAGATTTTTTTTTGAAAATTACGATGTTCTTTTTGAAAATTTTTATACAGTACTTACGGTTTACCTGACAAGCTCGTTGGGAGACTTTAGGATTTTTTTCATTTACTTTTCGCTAATTTGCTAGTTTAGTTTATTTTTCCTTTGAATGTTGTATTTTTTCTTTGTTTTTCAGTCACTTATGTGAATTTTGAATTTTTTTATTTTGACACAATAGTCAAATTTGGTTTGGAGAATGTTCAGGTTATAACGATGTAATCATATGCTTCTCTTAATTAAATCTTGCAGTATCCTGATAGTAGGATCAAACATCAACACTGGACTGGATGAACATTCCTGCAAATACCTACTAGTGATATTGTCACAGGCTTTATAAAGATTTAGATATATTAAAAACTCATGTTACAATTTAATTAGTTCTAGTTTAATACGAAAACCAAGAAGCTTCATTACAAGCTCCATGAGAGAAAGAGAGACAGACGGGTAGAGAATTTATAAATTTAAATTAATTTTAATCCTGAAAAATGTTTTTGATATTTAATAGAAGCCAACCCAACTTGACCCTCTTAAAAATTGTGATAAACCCATTAACATGGTACTCATTTCTAGCTATTATTTCTTTTTTAGTTGTAGTAATTTTTGTCCCTCTGGTCCCACAAAGCCACTCTCTCACGCACTAACTCAATCAAGTTTACTTTGTCTACCATTATAACAACAATTATTATGATTTATAAACACGAGCCAAATGGGAACACCAAATACGAACCAACTGGGAGAAAAACAAACTATTTTGGTTTTTGTCAGACTAGTTCAGACCCGTCGCTCCTTCCCAACACGACAACTGGCTCTAGTGTAGGAGGGAATACGGCGCCTTTGTGTTTGTTTTCATCAGACCCATTCAGACCCGCTCAGACCGTCAAGTCTGAAGAAATTCCGCTTCCAATGTAGGAGCAGCCTAAGCTGCTTAAATAATTAATTAACAAAACTGGAAACATAAAACAGGCATGTCCCTTTAAATGTACGCTAGTTCCCAGGAGGTTATACCGATTTATTAATTGTTAAGTTTAAATTTAAAGATTCTCTTTTTTCATAAAATTAAATTGTTGTTTTAAAATTAAGCCTATGGTACTCATTTCAATTCAACCAATTTTTGATATCATGAATGGTATTTCTATAATCACCTTAATTAAATCAAGCCATTAATATAATTTAAAAAAAAAACAGAAAAATTTACTTTTTCTTCTGTTTACTCCTATTAAATAGTTACAATACTAAACTAATAATTTGCATTAAAAATAAATTCGACTGCAAGATAACGTACATACAATCTATTTAGGCTTTAGTAAAGCTTTTGACAAGGTGTAATTTTCAGTTAAGGTTTAATGAATGTTAAATTAGGTTTATACAAGAGATTTCATTAATAAAGAGAACAATTTATTTTAGACAAACATTGATGCATAAAAAAGCAAGCACTAATTATTGCTAGGCCTTTAAACTCTACAAATTAAATCTGCTACTTACACACACATTAAATGCCTTTTTTGCATATGAGAACCACATGTTTTTATGGTAAAAAGTCTAAAGATTCTTCATTTCTTATTTCAATACTATCCAACTTTCAACTTTATTTTCAACGATTTTAAGGAAGCATAAGGCATCTACATATTGTACATATATCAGAATATCCCAAATTGTTCGAGTACAAATTAGACGTATGCGCTTTGGCGAATGCGCTAGAAAAACGAACTCAATACAATAACTGTTTATTAACATTTAGCTTTTTATGATCGAATCAAGTAATGTTGCCAAAGAAACATGGTCTATTGTAAATGAATTAAGAAATAAGACTTCTTCATCTAGCACTATCCCTACTTCACCTGAGGACCTTAATCACTACTTTGTTAATGTAGCTAAAAATCTAATGGCTACCATAACACCTTCTCACGATCCTCGTTCATATCTCCCAAATGAAAATTTACACAGCTTCTTTTTTACCACCATTGTATCAACAGAGCTTCAAACTACAATAAATGAAATAAAAAAAAATCATCATCTGGTACAGATGGGCTCACTCTCAAAATGTTTTCCAATCTGCCAAATTGCACCTTAATCCATCTAACAAACTTAATTAACAAGTCATTCCAAAATGGAGTCTTTCCTACTTGCCTTAAGACTGCAATAATTATTCCTTTGCATAAGGAAGGAGATAAACAACAAGCTTCAAACTATCGCCCAATCGCACTCCTTCCCACTTTATCAAAGATCATTGAACGATTGGTCAAAAAAAGGCTCTTATCGTTTTTGTTTAATTATAAAATTCTTACTCCTCAGCAATTTGGATTCTTGAGTAACAAGTGCACAAATGATGCTATGTTTTCTCTCTTTAATAGTGTTTACACCAGTATAAATATTAATCATCAGGAACAATTTTTTGTGATTTCTCCAAGGCTTTTGATTGTGTAAACCATAACATCTTAATTGACAAATTGAATCAAATTGAATATGGGTTCAGAGGAACGCCCCTTGAGTGGTTTAAATCGTATCTCAGTTACAGAAATCAGCTTGTAAAGGTTGATACGACGAAGTCTTCTTGCAAGCCAATAGAATGTGGGGTACCTCAAGGTTCAGTCCTGGGCCCTATTTTGTTTCTGATCTTGATAAATGACATGACCAATCTTAACATCAGTGGCAAAATCTGTCTTTTTGCTGACGACTCTAGCTTTACATGGAGCAATCCGGATGCTAGGGCACTACATGCTACTATTTCTAATGAGTTAATTACCATTAAATCGTGGTGCGATTCTTATCTTCTGTGCCTAAATGTCTCATAAACTAAAGTATTATCATATAAAACTACTATTCAACCCTTTGTACTTAACAACACCAGTTTGGACGTCGTTAAATCTGTGAAGTTCTTGGGACTTAATGTTGACTACTCCTTAAAATGGGACTTGCATATTGATGCCTTATATAAAAAATTAAGTTCATCATGTTTTGCCTTAAGATCAGTTTCCAGGGAATTAAGTTTTCAAACATCAAGAACAGTTTATTATGCCCTTTTTGAGTCACATCTACGTTACGCCCTTCCATTCTGGGGCACATGCGGTGTGACTCAATTTGAGCGCATCTTTAAACTCCAAAAGAGAGCAGTTCGGTATCTGCTTGGACTTAATAGCAGAGCTCACTGTTAAGACATCTTTAAAAAATATAAGATACTTACTCTTCCCTCTTTATTCATATTGGAATCTATTTGCTTAGTACGCAAACATAAGTCAGAAATGCCAAGTAGACCGTCTCACAATTATTCACTTCGCAACGCAGTGCATGATCTTTATCTGCAAAGCCCTCGGTCCGAGTTAGTAAAAAGCTCTATTCTATACAGAGCCAAAAAAATGCATAATCATTTGCCTTTGGAAATTAAATCAATTACTTCTTTTCCTCGATTTCATAATGCTTTGAAGGCGTACTTTCTGGAAAAAGCCTTGTACGTAGTGGAGAATTTTTTTCTAGGATAACTTTTTGGGTATTACACACAGACTGGCTCTTTTTATGTCTTAAAATAGAAAATATATTATTTAGTTTTTTTTAGTAAATGAATTGCACATTCATTCTGTATTTAATTAATTTACTGTTATTGCCTATTGTGTTTATTTTTATTGACATTTTATAAAAAGTTTATAATAAGTTTTGCATGTATTTATTTTGTTTGTATTATATTTATGATAAAAAAACCGCTTGCTTAAAAAAACAGGTCATAACGTTTTTTTTTTATTTGTCAGCATGGTATCTAAAGCATGCTATAATAAGGCAAATGTTTTTTCAAAAAAAATCTTTCATATAGTAATATAAATAGTTCACTCCACTTATAAAACAGACTTTTTTAATAAAATAAAAAAGCTATTTAAAGAATTTGGAGGGCATTATTAAAAAGTGGCAACCGGAAAGCGATTCGCTGCTAATATTCTTTATGACGGTTATATTATGTAAAGTGTGGCCATAATAAGAGTTAACTGGTACTATTAATCAAAATAAATTAGTCGCGTATATCGCATTATTTGACACGTAAGTGTTTTCTTAAAAATGTACTGATTTAATAAATTTATTTTGCATTATATAGGGCAAATATGGTTGTGTTCTAAATCTATATCTAAGGGTGTGAAAAGCTCACATCTTCCTTGGATGCGAGAGAAATTTTATGGTATTTCATAAAAATTCTATATTATTAAATAAAAAAATTAATTTATAACGAAATTTTCAAAAGTATTTGTCTTAAAAATGGCGAGTTGCGATAAAAGCACCTTATTTATGTAAAATTTTTTAAATTTTGTAGTTCAAAATGTAGAGTGTTCTCGAATTTAAAAATATTTCTAAAACCCTTGAATAAAATAACATTTTTTTATGAATTAAAGAGTCCACGTATATTATATGGTATACCTACCGTATAAGAGAATAAATATTTTTTTAAGGTTAATAAGACTTTTTGTTACCTATACTTACGTTGTTATACGCTTCTAATCCATAATGAAATAAGAAGCTTGACCTATATGTTATTTTATTAATGTACGGATATGGAGACCAAATTATAGGATAAATTAAATTAAAATGAACCAAATTACCTAAATTATAAATTTAAAAATAACGTTGTATTAATGACAGTAATTAATGTATAAAAGAAACCAATCTACTGAGGATTAAAGTTTTAGATCTATAAAAAATATTCCTATGGTATAGTTAATTAAATTTATTATTAAATTAGTTTAGGATAAAACATATAATAAATTGACATTTTAGATTTTAAATACCATATCTGATGATGCTGAAAACAGTGATGTTGCATCAACATCAACATCAGAATTGACATTGAGTTTGATTTTCATACATTATTTACAACTGCTCCTTATGGCTCTCTAATTTTAAATTATTATAAAGAACATGAGTGCCAAATGAATATATAAGGAATAAATTAGTAGACATCATAGGCAGACACATCTATGACTACATAATGAAATAGTAAATTAAATTTTAAGCACTTACTTAAAAAATACAGGATATTCTATAATGATATGAAAATATTTCAGAGGAAGATTCCAGACAATATTTTATGGAAAAAGTTAATAAATGTGTTGCAAATTAACAAAGTCAATGCTCTAAGACCTTTAACCATGTATTTGTTAATATTGAGACAAAATATTTCTATGTGAAAATATAACACTTTCTCGATGTATCTCTTCCAATTTGATGTTTTTCATCAAATTGAAATAATATTTTAACGACTTAAATAAAATTCTATAAAATGCATTTTTAATAATAATAATAATAATAATAATACTTCTTTATTTGCTCATATACATCCAACAGCTTAGCATCGTCAAAAAGTATGGACTGTCAAACGCCAATAATACAGTGCATAAAGGGAGACATTAATCTATCAGAGTTTTACCTACAGAACATAGCAAATAAAAAAAAACTTACATTTTGTTCACAATATAAAACAAAATACAATAAGTATGTATGAAACATTTGTTATACAGATATGAAAGTATAATATTCGATAAATTTTGATAGACTGGGTTAAAGACTATTGTAGAATTCGTCCAATGAGTATGGACAGATCTCCAAAATCAGGTTTTTCGTTACTTGCTTAAATCTATTTAAATGTAGTTGTTTTGTGGTTTCGAGTATTGCATTAAAAAGTTTTATGGCATTAGTCATATAGTTCCTTATGGGTCAGACTAAGCTGGTGTTGTGGATGTAAGAGATTTCCCCCATGTATGCTGTCATATAAGTGCCTACTATTTACTGTGCTAAATCTAAAAGAGTGTGTTCTAGCAAACATCAGACATTGGTGAATGTATAGGCCAGGCATTGTCATGATTTTTAAATTTTTGAATAAAGGTCTACAACTGTCTATTGGTTTTTTGTTTTCTAGAATTCTGAGTGCCGATTTTTGCAACTTAAATGCTCTCTGCCAGTCAGCGGAGTTACGCCAAAATAACAGTCCATATGACAACTTTGATCAAAAAAGTCCCATATACGCCGTTCTACATACTACTGGAGGCGCCAATTGAACAATTCTGCGCAACAGAAAAAGAACCGACGAGAGTTTTTTTGCCAGATCTATTATATGGCTCTTCCATGATAATTTATTATCTAGATAAACACCCAGAAATTTAATCGCGTCTATTCTCTGATGTCTTTCCCTTAAAGAGAAATTAACCACCTCTGTTTTATTTAGATTCAAGCATAGATTATTGTCAGCAAACCATACTTTTAACTTGTGAAGAGTTGCACTAGTTCCATTCTGTAAGGAAATCAGATCTGAATGCCGACTGAGAAGAGTTGTGTCATCCGCATATTGTACAGATATCACCTCTGAGAAGTAGGCGGGTAATTCATTTACATAAAGTAAAAACAGAAGAGGACTCAAGATTGATCCCTGAGGCAGCCCTGTTGTTATTGGAAGTATGGAGGATGTTCTTTCTCCACAAGTCACCATCTGCTGACGCTCACAAAGGTAGGACTGGATAAGTTCTAGGCAAATACCCCAAAAATCCAACTTGCTCAACAAAATATTATGCGAGACACAGTCGAACGCTTTTGAGAGGTCGCAGAAAAATGCACCCACTGTCTGGCCCTCCTCAAATGCATCAACCAGGTAGTCTACCATTACCCTGAGTGCATCAGCAGTGGAACTTCCTTTTCGAAAGCCAAACTGCGCTGGTGAAAGTAAATTATGTTATATTTTAGAAGAGTCTTATTTACATAACATATAATAATGATTGTAGAACGTCAAAAATGACTTGAAATATAATATATTTTGACCTAAAGAATATGGTTAATCAGATTTTTTTTGTATCTTGCTTTAAGATTTTAATTAAGTAAAAAAACAATAATAAAACTAAAAACTTTACTATCGGTTGAGTTTAAACTAAATTTGAAAAAATTTGAAAAAAAAATCCGCTTTTTCTTGTCAATGTCAGTTTAACAATAAAATAAATCTGAATGTCAAATCTGATTCACATTTTATATGTATATATGTAATAGGAAAAATGTATTCGTTGCATTTTCATTTTATGATCCTAAAAGGGAGAAGTGTATTAAAAAATCTGTCTAAAATATAACTCATCAAAGGAACTAAATATGTAAATAAACAGAAAATTCAAAATTGATTTTATATGTAGGCATAACAAAAGATTTATTGACCTACAACGCACATTAGGAAACTCAAACGTACAATTGAGGACTTGTTAAATAAATGCTACCTTTTAGGTGGGACCACTTTACATAGGTTTTTCTTTTACTCAACGTAAAATATTATATTTTTTAAATTTATTTCAGACTAAAACGTAGCACTTATGAAAATTGTTAATTTTCTAATTAAATTCGTTTAAAAAAAAATAAGACAGAAGGGGGCAAATCAAAGAAAAGCACTATAATCGTTGAAATTTAATTTATATTATTATTATTTATTTTTTTTGTTATATTATATTTATATTATTATATTAATGTAATGTGTAAAAATATCAATATGTTTGCAAAGTTAAAGATCAATACGAATCATCTTGATATAAGCTCTATTGAAATATAATTTTTCTTCCACAAGGAATATTCATTTTTTACGTATTCATCAATAGTTGTTCTTAATTCAATAAATGATCACTTTCATGTCAATAATAATTAATAATATGCGAATCTTAAATAAAATAGAATTTTTCTTTTAGGAAGTATATTCGGCTTTTAAAACTTAATAGGTATTCTTGATTCAAGAAAAGAACACTTCTGATGTAAATAATAATTAATTTATATTATTAAAAAAAAGATATACGTAATTATAAGGTTCTAAAGCTTAAAATAAAAACAAAACTACTTAAATAGTAAGTATATAGATATATGGTATTGCCTACTATTCTATGCACTAATTGTAATGTTTTGAATGGATATTAATTGGTATCTGAGCATTGTTTAAAAAAAAAATTAATCTTAAGGTCCTCAAACACATTACCATCCTAACAGGGTATATAAATGAAATCGAAATAATCGAGCCCGTTTCAAATAGCAATCGAATATTCGCCAACCTTGCAAATATATTTTGATACAAAAACAATTATTGAATAAACTAAAATTAAAACAAAAGAAAAATAAAAACATACAATAAATTGTTGGACGCTGGCTACATTAGTAGTCGAACAACTCACGGTAAGTTTTGTAGTTATTAAAAATGAAAACAGTATTCTAAAATCAAAGTTTAACAAAATAGAAAAAGGCATTCCTCAAGGTTCAATTCTATCACCATTACTTTTTTGAATTTATGTTGCTGACAGGAACGAGGCACTAAAACACTCTCAAATTCCTCAGTATGCAGATGACTCTCAACTGTATTTACCTTTAAACTTTAATAATATTCAACAGACGGAACTAAATATAAATACTGATTTAAATAATATCTTTAAATCTCAAGTGACGATCTGTCATTCAAATGATCAGAATAAAGAGCTTGTCAAAGGCAATTTAAATATTAAAATTGAAAATGTTTTTATACCAATTACGGATGAGGTAAAAAATTTAGGATTGTTTATGGACTGCGAACTAAGATTTGAAAGTCATATCAATAAGAAATTGAAATTGGCATATCTTAGATTAAAAACTATTTCACACTTAAAAAAATATCTTTCCTCAAAAACTAAATATTTACTCTGCGAATCCCTTGTAATCTCTCTTTGATTATGGAGATGCTGTTTATACTAACTCGATTTCTAGTGTACTTTGTAGAAAAATTCAAAAGTTACAGAAGCTATAGACACAACATGACCAAATTCTCAATATGTCAAACAGGCGAAAATATCATATTATGTATCTTTTTAACTTGGGAAATGGTAGATGAAGATCAATAATGAGTAATAATGAAAAAAAAATGTAATAAAATATTTTTGGTTTCCGAAATAAAGTTAAACAAATGTCAACAGAACGTGTATCAGACGGACTTATTTTGTTTATTAATAACTGATAGTAAACAAGTCATAATATTTGGAATTTGTTGTTTGGAATCTTTAGCAGTACTTAGTTTGTTGGTGGCTGTGATCGCTTTCGATCGTTATTTTCACACGAACAAAATAAAAGCGTCAAATGTAATGGCGCAGATTTTTACAAACAAAGAACTTGTCGACAGGGTTTTGGTTTACGGAGAAACGCATCAGAATACAGTGGCAGGCAATTTGCGGCCGCGGCCTGGACAAGATGGAGGAGCTATTAGACCTAGGCACATTCTAAATCTGGAGGAGGATATTTTAGAAGTTATCGAAGAACAACCTGGAATTAGCACTAGGACAATTGCAGCGCGATTTGGAATATCGCAATCTACAAGTTGGCAAATTTTAAGGCACGAGTTGCTGTACCCGTTTCATGTGCAGAGGGTACAAGCTTTACTTCCAAGGGATTTTCCGCTTCGAGTACACTTTTGTGAGTGGTTGTTACATCACCAGCAGTTAAGCCCAAACTTTACCATGAACATTTTAGTTACGGATGAGGCAAATTTTACGCGCAATGGAATTTTCAACTTTCATAACACTCATTACTGGGCTTTGGAAAATCCGCATATTACACGGAGAACATACTTTCAACAACGTTTTTCTGTAAATGTATGGGCTGGAATTCTGAACGGGATGCTCATCGGACCTTTTATTCTGGAAAATCGTTTGGTGCTCGGTATTTAGAATTTTTGCGCAACAATTTACCGGTGCTCCTTGAAAATGTGAATCTCAACGTTAGGCAGAACATGTAGTTTCTTCGTGATGGTGCTCCACCACATTTTTCACCACCAGTGCGACAACATTTAGATCGTGTGTTTCCCGGACGATGGATAGGCCGCGATGGTCCAGTTGGGTGGCCCCCTCGCTCGCCTGACCTTAATTTATTAGACTTTTATTTGTGGGTCATATGAAAACAATGGTGTATGTAAACGAAGTTGATACTGAGCAAGAGCTACGACATCGCATAAACGCTGCCAGTGACGCAATTCGTCTACAGCCTGGTTTGGCCCGTGCATGTACGTCTTCATGGATTCGACGAGCTCAAGTCTGTATCAAAAATAATGGAAACAATTTCGAACAGTTGCTTTAAATTAGTTTAAATTAAACACGTTAAAAAATACACGTTTTTTATTTAAAAAAATATGAATATCTCCAAAACTAAAAATATTTTACTATATTTTTTTTCATTATTACTCATCAGCTATCATTTCCCAAGTTTATGCGCATAGGTTGAAAATTACTCTGTATAATGCCATAATGTTATAAAATAGTCTCTCAACAAATACTAAAAATATGTCAAAAAATAGAATTTTGCAAAATATATAAAAAAGTTCTTGCTAGAATCACAATAAAACGCAAAAGTTTTTAAAATGAAAATTTACACGTTTTTAAAATGCTATAATATATACAACTTTTTATTTTGTTTCTTTTTCTCTATGAATACAATTTTTTTTACCAGATATTTTCTTAGCTTTTAACTCTGTTAAGTTTCTAAGTTTATTAAATGTTACTTACTTAATGCCAGCTGTCAATGGTTTTAAAAATCGCGATACCATCCTTTTTGTCTAAAGAAGATAAAGTATTTTAAATTTGAATTTGAATTAAAAACTTGTATTAAGAGGTTACTATTCTTAAATAAAGCTTTTATCCTATTGTAATAAATAACATCAATACGTTTTCTGCAATAAAATTAGTTTCCATTGCGGATAATGAATCTAAGCTTATTAGTCAAGATTATTAGTTTTAGTTATAGTGGAATTTTTTTTCCGTATACAGATGACCTAAATCACATATTTTTTGAAGGTATAAGCATTACTTAAAAAAAACTATTAATCTTAAGGCCGTCAAGCACTTTACCATCCTAACAAGGTATATAAATGAAATCGAAATAATCGAGCCCGTTTCAAATCGCAATCGAATATTCGCCAACCTCGCAAATATATTTTGATACAAAAACAATTATTGAATAAACTAAAAATAGGCGCTATACAGACCGAAAATAAAACGATGCCGTTAATATCTTAAAGCAAAAAAATACCAAAAAGAAAATACAATGAATTGTTGGGCGCTGGCAACATTAGTAGTCGAACAACTCACGGTAAACCGGTGGGTTCGCGATGATGCGCGAGAAAATGCGCTTCTCGACGCGAGTTTCCGCTTTCCCACGACAGTAGTAGCAACAAAACCCGCGTAGTTTCCAGTGAAACCCTTCTCGGTCGGAAAATTTATTTTCTTCTTCTTCTTATTTTGGATTTAATGCAGCGACGACGGTTACGACAAAGGGTGAGGGTGACGTAACATTTGGACAAGGTAACTTTCCCTAATTTTTTTTTTTTTGCTTGACCACTATTTAAGTGAGCCCAATTGTAATCAAACGGTTCATTTATTTATTAATAAAAAAATAAATTATATTAAACAAGGGTGTTCCTGTCAGGTTATTGGCTGAAGCATAAACATCTAATCCAAGGTCCTAACAAAGCACTGCAGCATTATGTTGCGCAAAGCTAAATATATATTTTAACCGCACGCGAATAAAAGAATTCGTTAATGCTTGATAGGGGGTTGCTATTATTTATGCATAATAATTACCTTTGTTCTATGACCTAATTTTTATAAGACTTTGTAAATTTTAATAAAGTGGTGCACACTTAATTGAATTTTTAATAGTGAAATGTGTCAGGTCGTTTTAGAGTGAATGATTAACTAAAGTAGGAGGAAAGGTTAAAAAACCTTAACTGAAATTTTGGCAATTTAATTGAAATATATGAGGAATTTAATTTTTTTAATTATTGTAATCCATGCTTCTTTTAATATTAAATTAAATTAATATTTTTTTTTTGAAAAATAAAAAGTAACGAAGCTATTGGCGTTTTTTCGTTTGCTAAATTTGGCTAATTACAAAAAAATTGCTGTATATGAAGAGGTAATAAAAAAAAACTTATAGCAAAATTTTCTATTTTAAAAAATTAATAATTTCCATAAGAGCACCTGTACTACAGAAATTGAATTTCATATTTTTCATGAAAATTCAATGACTGCAAAAAAAAAGTGGTTGGGTAAAAGTTGTTTAGAATTAAGAGGGCTATCCTCGAAAAAAGAAATGTTGATTCTACTACTTGTACAATGAGGGAAAATCAGGAAAGACTCTAAATTAAATATTGGCAATTTTCTCTTTAACTTAATATCTTTTATTTTTGTGATCGATGTCTCTTTAAAATACAAATTAAAAAGTATTTTACATATTTATAATAAAATTGAATAATAGAGAAGTTGTTGGCATTTTTTTGGTTTTTGGCCAAATCTGGCCCAAAAATTATTGAAATTTCAAAAAGTTAATCGATTAAAAAAATTTTGCTGTGACTCATAGAAAAGCCAAAAAAAAATTAATTTCCTTATTACAGAAATCAAAAGGAGTACAACCCTGTAAAATTTTTCAAAAAAATAATACTTTTATTTATATTTTAAATCTATCGGTTCAATAAAAAAATTGCTTAAATAAAACTTGTTTAAATTATAAAAGGAATCATTAAAAAAAGGAATTTTGATTCTATTCCTTACATAGTGGGAGAAAATCCTAAAAAACCTCAACTAGAATATTGGCAATTTTCTCGAATTGTAATGGGAAATTAATATTTTTAATTTTTGTGACCGATGTACCTTTTAAGTACAAATTAAAAAGTACTTTACATATTTTTGATAAAAATGAATAATAAAGCAGTTATTGGCATTTTTTTGTTTTGCATGGAAAATCTTTGAAATTTAAAACTCAACTGATTAAAAAAAAAAATTATATTAAGCATAAAAAGGGAATGAAAAAAATTTTATGGCAAAATGTGCTTTTTTCCATAAAAAAGCCAATAAAATATAAAATACCTAATTTTCATAAGAACGCTTGTACTACAGAAATGAATAAAACCGTAATTCTCAAAAAATCACTTTTTTATTTTTCACAACATTCTTGTACAACGTGACTTGATTTACAAATTTACTGCCTAAGAATTTTTTAATAGCATTAACAGGAACTACTGATTTATTAAGCAAAAACCTGCTTGTCAAAGTCACTACCCAAGTGACAACACCTAAATTCCAAAATTTCTCGAAAACTATTGGGTTTGCAAAAAAAATTCTTAAAAATATTTTTGTGAAGTAGGACCTGATTTACAAGTTTACTCTCTAAGTATTTTTTGATAGCATTAACAGAAACTGAGTTATTTGACAATCACCTGGTGATCAGACCTACTACCAGCTGACAACTTCTGAATTCGAAAATTTCTCAAAAACTATTAGTTAAATAAGAAAAATGCTCACGAACATGTTTGTGCAGCTTAGTCTAATCTATAAGTTTATTCTCTGAAGTCTTATTTTCTACTTGAAGGAAGTCATTTAATAAAGTTCAGGTAATACATTTTATACGAGAACATATCCGACATAAATGCAGGAAAATGAGCAATTCAATTTACTTTTGACAGGCTATTTAGTGATCCGCTAGACTTTACGACGACTCGACGAGTTTTCGGAGTCGACGTTCTTTTGTGGTTTATTTGACATCAGTCCATGTTTTTATTTAAATAATTCTAGCATCAAGACTATTAAATATACAGACTGTTCTTCTTATAATGGACTCTTTTAGTTGAATAATTAACTTTTCATCAATCCATCCCTTAGTAAAGTCTTTCAATTCAAAAAGTTACACTAGTGAGAAAAATGCAATTTTGCACCGAAAAAAGAGACACAATTTTTAAATATTTAAAAAAATCACAACTTAAATGCAAAGGGTAATCGGATCGGGGTCAATATTTGTAAAAGCAAACTCTCTTATAGAAATCCCTCCGATTGTCGAGGAGGTTTCGCCAATATCTGGCGCCGCTGCGACGCCCTTATTTCAGCTTTTTTTCCAGTTTTATATACGAACGAGGGAGGATTTTCATCCTGTCTGGAACTTCCTGGTTAAATATTAAACTGGCACCCGAGAAGTAATTTAACGCTTAATAAGACTCGATTCAAGATAGAGCAAAATTGAACAAACTTTTCTTGGTAAAAAGTTGCTTAATTTGGTCCCTAGATGGTGCTGAATAAATGTTTAAAGATTGTCACCTCAGAGCAAAAGAACTTTTTTAATTGTCAAAATATTTCTAGTACTCGTTTTTAACTATTTTTGTGTAACTAACCCAACAATGCGATCTTCAAAAACAAAAAATCATTTGTGGGAGTATATTTGCCATTCTGCTATAGAATTCGGCACCAATGGATTTCTTTATCTACTGAAAACTTCAAACAGTAAAAAGGTGCTCAAGCATCGAGTTAAGAGCATACAAATTAAAGAAAATCATTATTTCAACTGCCTTTAAGAAAACACTTCAACCACTAAAATGACGTCAAATGCTCTGAAGTCACTTCAAATTCATAGAAGAAAATCTTAACTGAATTTATATTTGTTGGAGTATATTTATAATGGAATTCGGCTTCAAGGGTTTTTTTGATCCGTTAAAAATTTCAGATAATAGAAAGGTGCCGAATTGGATGGCGGAATGGCAGGTGGAAGTATAGAGTATACAAATTAGAGAAAATCGTAAATGGGTATTATTTATTCCTTATAGTGGCACGGAATTAAATTCCTGGGAGAAAATCTCAATTACTTTGAAGGAAAAACTAACTAGAGCATCATCAGGCCATATCACAACCTTTACACTGACTTGACTGTGTGTTCTCCTCGTTTTTGTCAATTATGTATCAAAAAGACCAATTTGAGGAGACTGGATGAGATATTTGTATCAGTGGAAAAAGCGAGAAATTGCTTTAACTGTTAAGCAAAAAGAAACATGATCTATCTCAACTGCTGTAATAATTGAACAATTGACTTCAACTGCCTGGAAGAAAATTGAAATTTCATTTAAAATTTGTTTGATAGGTACAGGAGGGTTTTTGTGTGAGAGGGTTGAGGAATGCTTTGGCAAGACAGAACCTAAAGGACTAAATGGTTTGTAATAACTGAAAGGCATAAAAAAAAACAACCAAAAAGCGACCCTAACTGCTTGGAAGAAGTGATGATTTAGATCTCAACTGCCTGGAAGGAAACAGACATTTTCTGCTTCATTATCAATCAAGTTGCAATGACTTAGTCCCCTCAAGTTATTATTAAGTCTTTGGTGTCTACTTTGAGTCTATCCATGTTTATCTCTGCCTCCTGTTGATCGTTTCCTGATCTTATTATTTACACATCAGTTTCGGAATATATTGGAAACTACTTCAAATTCTTGTAAGAAAATCTGAACTGCCTTTCAGGTCGGATTTGTCGGACTATATTTGCCATTTCGCTATGGAATTCAGCACCAATGTTTCTTGATCTGTTAAACATTTTAAAAAGGTAGAGATACTTAATTGGATAGTGGAATGAATTAGAGAAAATCGAAATTGAATATTATCTACTTCTTATAGAATTATGAAGTGAAGTACAGGAAGATTTTTGTGTAAAGGAATGTTTTGCCAAGACAAAATCCAGTGGACTGAATGCTCTCCAAGGAAAAGACAAACGAACAAACGAACTCAACTAGCTTTCATCATCTTAATTCGTATGGTACTTGGTTACGATGACTTAATCTACAGTTTCTATATTCATTTATGTGTTCTGTGGATCATTTTAATATCATTACTAACTTAATTCTTCTTTTATTAAGTAATTACTGGATACAAACTAAAGATAATAAACACGCAACATCGCACGAAATCGATATCGAAACATTAATATTTCAGCTCGCTTTCATCCCCCGGAGGTGAATTAATACTGATTTAAGCTGAACGTCTTTGTTCAGCAGACAATGTGCGAGCAAGATTACGTGCTAAAGAGAAAATATTATTATTAATATTTGAACCGTGATGGGCGGCTTTGATGAGTTGCTCTTGGTCGAGTAACTGTATCTAATTAATTAGCTAAATTATCCAGAATTAATTCTAATGCTCAATTTTGCCACAGGTGATGAATAAAAACGATGTTGGTTAGTAGAAGTGAAGTCTCATAGTCAAAGTTTATATACAGATACAAATTATGGTATGACTACGTGATCTGTTAATAAACTGACATTTGTTTCGTGGACGCTATAAGCGCGAAATTCACGTCTCAATTTATTAATATCCATCATGTTGGTATAGATTATTTAGATGGGTGGCATGTGCACTTTTTATGGTAGTGTTATATAAGATTAGCCGTACATATATGTTTGAATTTTGCACGAATTTGTTTAACGATCAATCGATTTTGATTAAAGTGTTTAAGTTGGTCATTTTCAGTCATATTTTACACCTTTGCATCCTCCTTATGAAACTCTTTATCGTTGTTTTAGTTTTTTTCTTGTTTGGCTTTTGTAAAACTAGGAGTACCTAAGAAAATATCTAGGGGTATGTAAAGTGTGTAAAATGCAATACAGCAATAATTATTTAAAAAAAATTCTTTGTCAAAATTATTCTAAAGTTGTACTCTGGCATTGGTAAAGCTTCGTTTTTAGTTTTTAAAGATATCTGAGGTCAATATTTTAATTATAAACGTTTTTACAGGCTTTCAAAGATGATGGTGAAAATTTGCCAATTTTTTGGATTCTCAGTATAAATAAATCCATAACTGTCTTAAAAGTTGCACAAATTTCCTAGTGCTTCACTATATCATTATAAAATGTTAATTATATATTTTTAAAGTTATTTCAAGTTGATACATTAATTGGACATTTTTTATAGGCTTTGAAAGTTGGTGGTAAATTTTTTTTGACCTTTAATAAAAAAAAATCGTAACTTCCTTAAAAATTGTCCAAATTTTCCCGAGGTTCCTCTAAATTGTTAAACAAACTTCATTCCATACTTTTTTTAATATTTTAGGTTCATAAAATAATTGTCAAATTTTTTACAGGCTGTCAAATATGAAAGTAAAAATTTCTCATCGTTTTTAAACCCTCAACATAAAAAAATTCATAACTACCCTTAAAGTTTTTCAAATTTCCCAAAAGTTTCATTAAATCGTTAAAGAAACTTCCTTTTACGTTTCTAAAAATATTCTAAGTTGATACATTAATTGGAAATTTTTTTATAGGCTTTCAAAGTTGACAATACAAATTTCCAATTTTTTTTGGACCTTCAATAAAAAAAATCGTAACTTCCTTAAAAATTGTCCAAATTTCTCCGAGGTTCCCCTAAATTATTAAACAAACTTCATTTCATATTTTTAAAAGTTTTTCAAGTTCATAATTTATTTTTCAAATATTTTACAAGCTGTCAAATATAATGGTAAAAATTTCCCAATTTTTTTGAACTCTCAACATAAAAAAATTCATAACTACCCTTAAAGTTTTTCAAATTTCCCAAAAGTTTCATTAAATCGTTAAGGAAACTTTCTTTTACGTTTCTAAAAATATTTTAAGTTGATACATTAATTGGAAATTTTTTTATAGGCTTTCAAAGTTGACAATACCATTTTCCAATTTTTTTTGAACCTTCAATAAAAAAAATCATAATTTCCTTAAAATTTGTCCAAATTTCCCCGAGGTTCTTCTAAATTATTAAACAAACCTCGTTCCATATTTTTAAAAGTTTCTCAAGTTCATAATTAATTTTTCAAATATTTTACAAGCTGTCAAATATGATGGTAAAAATTTCCCAATTTTTTTGAACCCTCAACATAAAAAAATTCATAACTACCCCTAAAGTTTTTCAAATTTCCCAAAAGTTTCATTTAATCGTTGAGGAAACTCCTTTTTATGTTTTTAAAAATATTTTAAGTTGACACATTAATTGGGAATTTTTTTATAGGCTTTCAAAATTGACAATACAAATTTCCAATTTTTTTTGGACCTTCAATAAAAAAAATCGTAACTTCCTTAAAAATTGTCCAAATTTTCTCGAGGTTCCCCTAAATTATTAAACAAACTTCATTCCATATTTTTAAAAGTTTCTCAAGTTCATAATTTATTTTTCAAGTATTTTACAAGCTGTCAAATATGATGGTAAAAATTTCCCAATTTTTTTGAACGCTCAACATAAAAAAATTCATAACTACCCTTAAAGTTTTCCAAATTTCCCAAAAATTTTATTAAATCATTGAGAAAACTTCCCTTTATGTTTCTGAAAATATTTTAAGTTGATACATTAATTGGGAATTTTTTTATAGGCTTTCAAAGTTGACAATACAAATTTCCAATTTTTTTTGAACCTTTAATAAAAAAAATCATAACTTCCTTAAAAAGTGACCAAATTTCCCCAAAATCCCACTAAATCGTTAAGAGAACTTAGTTTTATATTCCTAAATAAATTTTAGCTTAACAATTACAGGCTGTCAAAGATAATGGTAGAAATTTACCCATTTTTTGGACCCTTAATACAAAAGAATCTTATAAAACAGCCAAATGTAATGAATCTTCCAGGTTATTAAAGGGTTAACGAACAGCTTTTATCAATTTCATTAATAATTAGGCATGCCTTGACTACCTTTATAACATATTTCAAATATAGTATTTAATTTATAGGGTTTCGTAAGAACATATGTAGAAGAAAAATATATAGGAGCACCTAGAAAAATATCTAGGGGCACGTAAGAGATATTAAGTGCACTAGCTGTCATCAGTAAACATTTATTCAGAACTATTTCTTAAAGACATTTAGAAAAAGATCTATGTCACCAATTTACACAAATCCATTAGTATTAAAGAACCATTATTTAGTCAGATATTCTGTTAATAAAAAAAGTGCTTATTTCTAGAAGGAAATTAAACTTGCAGATATGACAACAATTTAAATACCAGCAGCTCAACTGTATTTTTTAAAAATTAATATTCATATTTGTGTTTCTCATGTTTCTTAATGAACAAAAACAGTCTTGCCAACCCCTTGAACATTCTGGTCGATTTACAGATCAAATACCCCATCTGCAGTAGGTAAAGTGAGTTAACCGAACCCTGTAGGGAGCTATTTCTTCTAAAATATTTGAGAATTTTGAGCCTAGAAGCACTTCTGGTCCCATATCTCTAAAGAGGTAAATTATTTTTTATGTTACACCACTATTCATCAGCAAGTTGTAAACGATTAATCGACCCTCAACCAACCTTGCATTTTGCACGATAATTATGCAAAGCTAAAGATATCTAGGGGTAGGTAAAGCATATAAAGTGAAATAATAGATATTATATTATATTCATCTAATACTATACCATACAACAGGGTTTCTTAGGAAAATAAGTAGGAGGACGTAGTTTGAAAAATATATAGGGGTACCTAGAAAAATATCTAGCGGCATGTAAACTGTCACAGCTAGTCGTCCTTGTGCTCCATGGTATACCAGGTAGATCTGAATATAATGAGACAAATGCGATGGTCTGTCAAAAGCCCTGGACAAGTCAATATAAACTTTTGACCCTGGAAAGCAAAATTGTCCTGGAACCTTATGAAACTGCATGCGAATCCTCGCTGTTTTATTTAATACCCTTAATAAAAATTAATTGCTATAAAATATAGATACAAATCGTTTGAAGATTATTATTAGTCTTAATTAATATTAGCGGACTCGTTTATCATCTGCTGTAATGGAGCTTGAAATTACCCTATAAAGTTCTGTCGCGTCGCTCCAGAATGGCTTTTGGTATTAATATTCTGATGTTTCCTAGTAACGGGCATTATATCGTGTTCCAATTATTAATATCACGTACTGATAAAGTGTAATTTGGCAAACAGTTCAGACGACATATATTGATAATGCATGCAGGAGATCCAACACTTCCTAGATTCCTTAATACTTGGTTATAAAATTCGGTTCTATAGCCATTGGTTTGTGAAGAGCAGTATAATTTAGCATGTGGTACTATTGGTAATTTGTTAAAAGCCTAAAGTGTTCAGTGGAAAGATTGTTGTCATTTGCAAATAACTGTAGATGGCAGAAACAGAACTTGTATTGGCACAAAAATTGTATTGATGTTTGTATACGAAGATCACTCGACAGAAACAATTTTCTGAGAGTTTTCTAAAGCTTTTGATAGTGTAACTCTTAATTAATAAGTTACGGGTTCAAAGGAACATCTCTCGAATGGTTTATTAAGTCGTATAATTAAGAAATGAAAATATTTACCATCATTTAATATTTTTAGACATGAAATTTCAGAAAAATTGTGAAAACATGAGAATTTTTATTGAAATTTTGGTTTTGGGATGAATATTCCTGGATTTTGCATTGAATATTTTTACGTAGAGTTACGTATATCACAAAAAAATCCATAATTTTCTTAAGAATAACCCAAACTTACCAAAAGTTTGCACTAAATCGTTAGAAAAGTTTCGTTTTATACTTTGAAAGATATTTCAAGTTGATATTTTAATTGGTAGATTTTTTATAGTCTGTCAAAGATGATGGAAAAAATTCTCTATTTTTTTGGCCCCTCAGTATAAAAAAATCTATAACTCTCTTAAAAATGGTCCAAATTTGCTAAAGGTTCCACTAAATTATTAAGAAAGCTTCATTTTATGCTTTTGGATATGCTTTAAGTTGATATTTTTATTGGATTTTTTTTGTAGGCGGTCAAAGATGATGGTAAGAATTTCTTAATTTTTTTGGACTTAAGTACCAAAATAAGCATAACTCCCTTGAAAGCTATCTAAATTTTTCCAGACTTCCACTAAGTCATAAAAAAGCTTTAAAAGCTTTATTTTATATTTCCAAATATATTTCGTATTGATATTTTAATTAGACAATTTTTTACAGGCTTTCAAAAGCGATGATAATAATTTTCCTGTTTGATAACTCTCTTGAAAATGGTCCAAATTTGCCCAAGGTTCCACTAAATTATTAAGAAAGCTTCATTCTATGTTTTTGGATATGCTTTAAGCTGATATTTTTATTGGATTTTTTTTGTAGGCGGTCAAAGGTGATGGTAAGAATTTCTTAATTTTTTTGGACTTTAAGTACCAAAATATGCATAACTCCCTTAAAAGCTATCTAAATTTTTCCAAAGTTCCAGTAGATCATTGGAAAAGCTTGAATTTATATGCTCAAATATATTTCATATTGATATTTTAATTAGACAATTTTTTACAGGCTTTCAAAAGCGATGATAATAATTTTCCTGTTTTTTTGGACCCTCAGTGCAAAAAAATTGATTTGAAAAATTGATTTTTTTGAAAAACTCTCTTGAAAATGGTCCAAATTTGCCCAAGGTTCCACTAAATTATTAAGAAAGCCTAATTTTTCCTTTTTAGATATGCCTTAAGTTGATATTCTGGTTAGAAAGCTTTTTGCAGGGTGTCAAAGATGATGGTAAAAATTCTTTAATTTTTTTGGACTTTAGGTACAAAGAAATTCATATCTCATTTAAAAACTGTCCAAATTTCTTCAAAGTTCCACCTGATCGTTAGAAAAACTCGATATTATATTTTTAAGGATATTTCAGGTTAATATTTTTATTAGAAGATTCTTTATAGACTGTCAAAGATGATGTAAAAATTTCTTATTTTTTTGGACCTTTTTTAGTACAAAAAAATTCATGTCTCTTAAAGGCTTTCCAAATTTCTTTCACTAAATTATTAGGAAAACTTCATTTTATATTTTTAAAATTAATTTTGAATTAATATTTTAATTGGATAATTGTCACAGCCTGTCAAAAACGATGGTAATAATTTTCCTATTTTCTTGGACCGTCAGCACAAAAAAAATTTAAAACTCTCTTAGAAATGGTCCAAATTTGCTCAAGGTTCCACTAGGTTATTAAGAAGGCTTCATTTTATCTTTTCAGTTGATACTTTTAGTAAAAATTTTTTTATAGGCTGTCAAAGATGATGGTTAAAATTTCTGTATTTTTTTGGACTTTTGGTACACAAAAATCCGTAACTCCTTTAAAAGCCGTCCAAATTTCTTCGTGTTTAACTAGATCTTAAGGAAAACTTTATTTTATATCTCCAAATATAGTTCAGGTTGATATTTCAATTAGACAATTTTTTACATGCTGCCAAAGATCATGGTAATAGTTTTTCTTTTTTTTTTGGACCTTCAGCATACAAAGATCCAAAACTCTTTTAAAAATGATCCAAATTTACCCAATGTTTCACTAAATTATTAGGAAAGCTTTATTTTATATTCCTAGATATGTTTTATGTTGGTACTTTTATTAGAACATTTTTTGCAGACTTTCAAAGATGATGGTTAGAATTTCTTAATTTTTTTGGACCTTCAGTACAAAAAAATCCATAACCCCTTTAAAAATTGTCCAAATTTGCTCAAAGTACCACTTAAACGTTAAAATGACTTAATATTACATTTCTGAGGATATCATAACTTAATATTT
This sequence comes from Anthonomus grandis grandis, assembly GCF_022605725.1. NCBI lineage: Eukaryota > Metazoa > Arthropoda > Insecta > Coleoptera > Curculionidae > Anthonomus > Anthonomus grandis. Next base: position 4,373,930 of record NC_065560.1, read on the forward strand.
TTACTAGAAAATGTTTTACAGGCTGTCAAAGATGGTGTCAAAATTTCTAAATTTTTTTTGGACCTTCAGTACAAAAAAATCGATAACTTCCTTAAAAAAGGTCCAAACTTGTTTAAGGTATTACTAGATTATAAAAAAAACTCCGTTTTATATTCTAAAAAATATTTAAATTTATTAGTTCCATTAGAACTTTTTTTAAAACCGATCAAAGATGATGGTAAACATGTCTACAATTTTTTGAACCCTCAGTACCAAAAATCGCATCACGCCTTTAAAAATTGTCCAAATTTGCTCTAAGTTATACTAAATCCTTGGGAAAAGTTTACCTTATATTTTTTTAAATATCTCAAGTCGATATTTTAATTAAAAATTTTTTTACAGGCTGTCTGAGCATCATTATCTGCATCTAAACAAGTACCTTATACAGTATCGAAGGCATGTTTTAGATCCTTAATAATTTGTTTGCCTTCAAAACAATAAAGTGATCATCCCGAATGTAATAATACTTGAAAACACGGGCATAGGCAATACAGGCGTATATTAATAGAGGTAATATTTTTAAAACGTTGGTATTTGCAACGCCTTGACCGTAAGCGATGCGTCGCAAGGATGCGACCAACTAATAATTATTAATAAAATCAATGAGGGAGTCGGGCCAATTTGTGTTACGACTTATGATCATAAACCCATTAATATTCGACTTATTTGCTTATAATAATAATAATGGCCCTGTTCTATTACGTTCGATTTTAAATAGTACAAATGCTTGGACATAAGTGTATCACGGGTATAATCAATTTTACGACACGAAATTTGGTCTTGAAAAGTGTACTAAAGGCAAATTACAAAATGAAGGAAAATCTAGATAATTCAAGAGACCACAACAAAATATATCAAAATTGTTTTTCTTTTATTCCAGTTAATTCAATCTTTGCTTGTTTCTAATCAAATATTGGAAGTCAATTTTTAGATATTTAAAGGCATTTATTTGAACCCTCAGTACAAAAAATCGCATCACGCTCTCAAAAATTGTCCAAATTTGCTCAAAGTTCTACTAAATCCTTGGGAAAGGTTTACCTTACATTTTTAAAAATGCCTCAAGTTGATATTTTAATAGAACATTTTTTTACAGGCTGTCAGAGCATCATTATCTGCATCTAAATAAGTACCTTTTTAGCTTTTAATTAATTGATCTATTTATTGGTTATGTGGAGTTAATTTAAATCAATTGTCTTTCAATTTTTTTCTGTAGGATCTTTAGATAATTTAAAATAATTACCAACATTAATTATTCAATTTAATTAATTTTCATAAGTGTTAATATTTAAAAGAACGGTAGCATTACCTTTATCGGCTGGCAGTATTTTAATAGTATTATCGCATTTAAGTGTCTTTAAAGCTTTTAATTTTAAAGAGTTTAAATTTTGTTTAATACTAATAGTAGTAAAATTTCCATTAAAATAACTAATGGAACACCCATTTTTTATTTCGTTTTCTAACAAAAAAACTCAAATAATACTTCAGAACGATGTTTAAATGAAAAAAAGAAAATGGTTTTAATTTAAAAAAAAACGTATTAACCCATCCTAAACATGGACCTTTTACGGGAGCAATTTGGCTTTTTTTTTGTATATTTGTATTAATAAACAAAATTTGCTCTTTTCGAAAATAAATACCCTACATCTAAAGACCGATCTAAAAATAGCAGAGAATATACTTCAAAACATAATAAAACCACTGTAAATCTTAACAATCGTAAAATGGCGCTCATGTAAATAAATCTGGATATTTTGCAAACTTTAAGCGTTAGTCGCGTTTATTTAAAGTGGTATTTTTAAGGTTCGGATTACGGTGGCTTATTCCTTGGACATTAAAAAGAAAAAAATCAGTTTCTCAGTGTTTTCTCTAATGCGATTTTAATTAAAAGTCCGTTATAAACCAAATATTTTTTTACTCAAAAAACGCATTTTAAAAATTTGCAAAGAATGCGATTTTTGAGGATTTTTTTGAGCCAAAAATGGGCTCTAAAAATGCGAGATCTAGGCTAATATGAGAGCTACAGCCTTGGAGAAGATCTCGTTGGATTCAGAAAGACAAAGATAAAACAAAATCGTTGGAATTTTCTCGATAGAGTCCACAGAAGCCGAGATATCGACCTTCGTAGCATGGGATTTTTCATATTTCGGGTATCGAATTTTTTCAACAAAAAATTGATTTTTTTCGAAATCGAACCAATTATACTAGCGGCTCATTCTCATCACCTACATCATGAAAACATCGAGTTATAATGGGATTTAAGCACAACTAAGGGAATGCGGAATGCTAGAAAATTCGGAAAAAGTCACTTTTTGACCTCGTTTAGAGCCCAAAAATGGGTCCTAAAAATGCAATATCTCGGCTAATATAAGAGCTACGACCTTGCGAAAGATCTCGTTGGATTCAGAAAGACAAATATAGGATAAAACCATTGCAATTGTATCGATAGTGCTTATAGAAGCCGAGATAGCGACCTACAAATTTTGGAATTTTTCATTCTTCGGGTATACCCCCCCGTATCGAAATTTTTCATCAAAACTTGATTTTTTTCGAAATCGAACTAACTATACTAGCGGCTTATTCTCATCACCTACATCACGAAAACATCGAGTTATAATGGGATTTAAGCACAACTAAGGGAATGAGAGCACTTTGAAAATTCGGAAAAAGTCACTTTTTTGACCTCGGTTTGAGCCCAAAAATGGGTCCTAAAAATGCGAGATCTCGGTTAATATAAGAGCTACGACCTTGCGGAAGGTCTCGTTGGATTCAGAAAGACAAAATAAAGTCAAAACTATTGCAATTTTTCCGATAGTGTCCATAGAAGCCGAGATATTGACCGCCAAAGTTTGGGATTTTTCATTTTACGTCTACATATCGACTTTTTTCGTCGAAAATTGATTTTTTTCAAAATTGAACTAACTTTACAAGGGGCTTATTCTCATCACTTACATGACAAAAACTCCGGGCTATAATGAAATTTGAGCAAAACTAAGGGAATGAGAGCACTTTGAATATTCGGAAAAAGTCACTTTTTGACCTAGTTTTTGAGGCCAAAAATGGGTACTAAAAATGCGATATCTTGGCTAATATAAGAGCTACAACCTTGCGGAAGATCTCGTTGGATTTAGAAAGATGAAAATAGGATAAAACCATTGAAATTTTTTCGATAGTACCCATAGAAGCCCAGATATCGACCTCCAAAGTTTGGAATTTTTCATTCTTCGGGTATACCCCCCCGTATCGAAATTTTTCATCAAATTTTGATTTTTTTCGAAATCGAACTAACTATACTAGCAGCTTTTTCTCATCACCTACATCATGAAAACATCGGGTTATAATGAGATTTGAGCAAAACTAAGGGAATGAGAGCACTTTGAAAATTTGAAAAAAGTCACTTTTTGACCTCGTTTTGAGCCCAAAAATGGGTCCTAAAAATGCGATATCTTGGGTAATATAAGAGCTACGACCTTGCGGAAGGTCTCGTTGGATTCAGAAAGACAAAATAAAGTCAAAACTATTGCAATTTTTCCGATAGTGTCCATAGATGCCGAGATATTGACCGCCAAAGTTTGGGATTTTTCATTTATGTCTACGTATCGACTTTCTTCGTCGAAAAATGATTTTTTCAAAATTGAACTAACTTTACTAGGAGCCTATTCTCATCACTTACATGACGAAAAAACCGGGTTATAATGAAATTTGAGCAAAACTAAGGGAATGAGAGCACTTCGAAAATTTGGAAAAAGTCACTTTTTGACCTAGTTTTTGAGCCCAAAAATGGGTCCTAAAAATGCGAGATCTCGGTTAATATGGGAGCTACTGCTCGGAGCATTGGACAAAATCACAACCTAATCAACATAAATTGTTAATAAATTTAATGTCTGATGTAATTTAACAAGAAATGGGTATACTTATGTAATATCCAAAATTTACAGCAATTAACTGAAAGATACTTGTCACAGTTGTACTTCGCAACGTCACCATACGTTATTGCATTCTTACCATCAACCTAGTGTACATGTATCTACTATTGATAATCAAGAAACTAACCATTTCCATATATATTTCTCTGGAAATGCTTCTATAATATTTCCAGGTTCTGTTCTATTAACTACGGCCGTCGTAGTATGTTTATATTTTGATTCGTCCAGGAAGTCCAGGGTTTAACCGACAAACAAAGATAAGACTAAAAGAAACATCTATTGACTAAGCTGGATTTAGTGAAGAAAAATAAACCCAAAAATTCATAGAAATCAAGTTTTTCTTCCAGGCATTCAAGTACTTCTGGCTTCAACTGCCTGGAAGGAGTTAAATATTACATAAACTGCCGAAAAAGAATATTCATGTACTATTTAAAAACTGTTGTAATAAAAATAGGATAAAGACAAATAAAGTGTAGCAGCAATAACGAAATTAAACAAGAAAACTTGGATATCTAAGGAATGCTTATGAAAACAGTGATAAAACTGAAAACAAGCAGGCGCAAAGTGATTATTTCCATGTATTTAATGTCAAAAATTCTTTTATTCTTCCATGCTCTCCGGGACTGGACGAGATCAAGAAGAACTTAAACTGCTAAAAATGGATATTAAAATAAAAGTAGGATAAAAACAAATAAAGTGTGAAAACAATAACAAAATTAAACAAGAAAACTGAGGAACCTAAAAAATACTTTTGAAAACAGTAACAAACTTGGAAAAAAAAGGGGTAAAGGGACTACTTTCATAATCGAGTTAGTATATGTCTAATCTTAAAAATTCTTTTATTCTTTCAGAAACTTCAGGGTCAACTGCCTAAAAGAAATCAATAATTTAATTTAATTTAATTGCAATAAAAATTAAAGCAGGATAAAGGCAGACAAAATGTGAATACAATAATAACAAAAAAAAAACGAGAAACCTAAAAAGACTTTGCGGAAGATCTCGTTGAATTCAGAAAGACGAATGATTGATAGTGTCGATAGAAGCCGAGATATCGACCTCCAAAGTTTGAGATTTTTCATTTTTTAGGTATATCCCCCCCGTATCGAAATTTTCCATCGAAAATTAGATTTTGTTGAAATCGAACTAACTATACCAGCGTCTTATTCAGATCACCTTTATTACAAAAACACCGGGTTATAATGAGATTTGAGCAAAACTAAGGGAGTGAGAGCACTTTGAAAATTCGGAAAAAGTTACTTTTTGACCTCGTTTTTGAGCCCAAAAATAGGTCCTGAAAATTCAAGATCTTGGGTAATATGAGAGCTATAAACTTGCGGAAGGTTTCGTTAAATTTGGAAAGACAAAACTAAGTTAAAACCGTTAAAATTTTCTTGATAGTGTCCATAGAAGCCGAAATATCGACCTTCAAAGTTTGGGATTTTTCATTTTTCGGGTACATCCCCCCCGTGTCGAATTTTTCACCGAAAATTAATTTTTTTCGAAATCGAACTAACTATACCAGCGTTTTATTCAGATCACCTTTATTACGAAAACACCGGGTTATAACGAGATTTGAGCAAATCTAAGGGAATGAAAGCACTTTGAAAATTCGGAAAAAGTCACTTTTTGACCTCGTTTTTGAGCCCAAAAATAGGTCCTAAAAATGCGAGATCTCGGTTAATATAAGAGCTACGGCCTTGCCGATGATCTCGCTGAATTTAGAACGACAAAACTAAGACAAAACCGTTGGAATTTTCCCGATAGCTCCCATAGAAGTCGAGATATCGGCCTTCAAAATTTGGATTTTTTCATTTTTCGGGTATACCCCCCCGTTTGGATTTTTTTCAGAATTTTTTTTTTTTCGAATTCGAACTAACTATACCAGCGGATTGTTCTCATCATGTAGATCACGAAAATACTGGGTTATAAGGGAATCTGAGCAGAACTAAGAAATCGAGTATTTTTTCGACCTCGTTTTTGAGGCCAAAAATGGGCATCAAAAATACCATATCTCGGCTATCGTAAAAGCTACGACCTTGCGGATGGTCTCCTTGCATTTAGAACGACGAAACTAAGACAAAACCGTTGGAATTTTCTCGATAGTGTCCAAAGAAGCCGAGATATCGACCTTCAAAGTTTGGGATTTTTCATTTTTCGGGTATACCCTCCCGTATTGAATTTTTTCATCAAAAATTGATTTTTTTCAAAATCGAACTAACTATACCAGCGTCTTCTTCAGATCACCTAAATCACGAAACCACTAGGTTAAAACAAGATTCGAGCACAACTAAGGGAGTGAGAGCATTATGAAGATTCAGAAAAAGTAATTTTTGACGATTATGGTGTATTAGAAATATTTATTTTATTCAACTCTAAAAAACCAATAAATATATAAAACCAAGTTTAACGACAATAATTTTTTTTTAATAACGTTACATAGCCTTCTATATAATCATTTCAAGCATAATTCTACTGGTTGTAGTGTGTTAAATGTAACATGAACAACTGACTGAAGATGTTGTGCGCATTTGCCACGAGGGACCGCCACCCGCCAAAAATTTACGCGGGCCTTTCAAATGTTTTCCGATTTTATGACCTAATATAAACATTTTAAAATAATTATTTTGCTGCAATTCAGTTCGCAGGTAAAATTAAAAACCAATTATGCGGATAGACCACTGGCAGTAGCAGTGGTATAGAGCCCAGTGGCCTTTAGGCAATCTGATCCAGTTTAAATGAATATTTTAATAAACATCGGGTTGGCTTATTGTAGTAGAATGGCGCAGGGTTAAGAATTGCAGGAACATCGATTGCCACAGGGTCAGTCACGCGACCCTAGCCGCAAAACAGCAGGAACGACGTCGGTTCACTCTGGACTTGTAAAAGGTCGCACGGTGTGTTTAAGTGGCGCCATGCAGGATTTCATTTATCGGCTATAAGTGCTCCATTATTTCAGTTAAAACGATACACGTGATTTAGGAAAAAAATGAACAAGTTTAATATTTTTAAGCACCCATAGCCGGCAGCGTGCTATTTAAGTATCTATGTGCAAAGAGACCACTGTTTAATATGTTCTCTTTTTGATAATAATTGATTGGCACCACACTGAAAAAAATGTGTAGAAACGAATGCTGTAGTTAGAGGAATTTTCCTTGAAGAGCATCAACCTTAGAACATTGAAAGCCTTTCAATTTTCTAAGGCGTCAACATTCCTTGGAAGATGTTGGTAACAGACGTCGATGCGTTATTTGTTATCAAAAGCTTGAAAAAGAATCTGGACGCTTTTTTCAGGTACATGACTGTACCAAATAATGTTTGAATTTAGATGTATTTCGTTTATTTCTTAGCTTTCTTGCTTTAATGCTATATTTTAATCAATTAAAATGTTTATTTTCTATACATTTTGATTTTATGAATGACTTATTTTTGAAACCATGAAGACCCACTTTCGAGTCTCAAATTCAAAAACCAAAACTAGTGTCAGACCGTTACAACCGCGCTCTTTCAGTTCCATATAACTTATATAAGACTGAGACGCCGATCAAAGCTCACATGGATATAGTACACAATTACTTCTGAGACACCACAGATAGGTCACGCGGCTATTACTGAAAGTAACATGAGACACCACATTTATGTCTCACGGCAGTTAACGTGTTAATATATTAAAAGCAATTGCATCTTCTGATTTTATTGTATCAAAATATGCGACTCAGTATTGGACTAATTACCACTTGACGAGTTTATAATACTGTCAGATTTGCTTTCATATGCTCATAGGATTTCTTGCTACAAATAAGATAAAATTTACTAGAATTTGAAAAAAAAGGGCGACGCAACATTGCAGTAAATATTACAAAGCAATTTTTTACAGTCTATTATTATTAAGAAGTGAACTCATTTAGTTCCATTTTTTTTCAATAAATCAATCACTGAATGAAGGCCCTTGTAATCGGATCGCTTCTATAAGTGGCACGAAGCAATTAACTAAAAATATCGCAAAACAAATAAAAATGCACTAATGATTTCACTTAATAGCAGGAGAACAAACCTCCCCGTATTTAAAAAAAAAAACAGACGCTTTTAATCACCTACAAAAGAATTTTATATTTTAAAGTAAACATGTAATAAAACATTGTGGAGCAGCGTATAATTACTTCCTTTTAAGCCTCCGGGCTAAAATAAAACCGACAAAAGTTCAAAAGGGCCGTTTGAGAAGGTTTGTATGCGGGCATATTCAACCGTAGAAGGGCATTGTTCCAAAGAAACGCAGTAAGGGGAAACAAGCGTCTAACTTGAAAAAAGTTTGCTTTTTTTTGTTGGATGCAAGGGTTCTTCTCGATTAGGAATGAGTCTCATCTTTACTTCGAAAATAACATTTTCATCATGTCTACTTAAATAAAGATAAACTTCCTTTGAGAGATGACGTTGTTTATGAGGAAAGTGGCTTAAGTTTCTCTATCAAACATGATTGTTATCCACCTCGATCCATCAAGAAAGTAATTGAGTGACTTGCGTTTATCTTTTAACAAACAACTCCATGCTGAGCAATGATTGAAAAATATTTTAACACTTCATACAACTTGTATTAGACCCAACTTCTCATTCGACTTTAAGTTCTAAAGTCTTCAAAGCAAAATATTGATAAGTAGATGAACGTACTAAAACAACTAACTAACCTGTGAACTTCTTTATATTATTGAAGGATTGGAATTCCGTCTATTCGACTACAGTTCTGACGATTAAAAAATATAAATAGGAGAATGTAGAAAATTAACTAGAGGTTCGTAGTATGTCGCTTGCTTAATAGCGTTCTTTTTCCACTGTAATTATGTTATTCGTATTCGTATTCAAACTTAATTATTGGGTTGTCTTTTGATCTGTTAGTGAGTCCAAAAACCCACTTTTTCTCAGCTTCATGTATATATCGAAATAAGTCTAAAACTATTAGACTTTAAAGCAAAACGAAATTATTAAAATAAGAAAATGTACTAAAATTATTAGAGGTTCTCGAAAATAATTTGTGGCGAATGTGCTGTGTTCCGGAATATTTGCTCGTTTTTTGTTCACCATTTTCTCCAGAAACCACAATTTTTTTTCAGAGTGAATTCTTAGCACCACGAACTTATTATTTATTATACGCAGATTTAAGTTGATTCTCTTGAGATTTTTGAGAGGAAAATGTTGTGAATAAAGGCTAAAAGACGTCTACAAGACGTCAAATATTTATGTAATATATATAACGCCTGTGGACCAAATGCGACCTAAAAATGACCTCGATTCCAGATTTTTTTTTAATTTTCTTATTAATCAAGGCATTTGGAATAAAACTTGGTTTTATTTCAGGACTTTTCAATCATTTTTCACGTCTTCCGGGTATTTTAAATCAATTTTCTTTAAATTTTAATATTTTAAAATAGGGTTTAATAGTTTCCAGAGTTTTTGTAGTTAAATTTTGTTTTATTTCAAGATTTTGAGGTAATTTTTCCACGTTTTGCAGGTATTTGCCATATATGTATAATATTGCACTATAATGTTTTTATTTCACTTAAGGTCTTTATTTAATTTAACGCTTTGCATTTATAAGATTTTTTTTTAAATTTGGAAAAAAAATGGGAAAAAATTTTCTAGGCTTTTTGAACCAGTTTTTCTATTTTCAAGATAGTTAGAGTGATTTTTTATGACTCTTAATGTAATTCTGTAGGTTTTACAGAAAACTGAATGTCGCTGAAACGTCCTGAATAAAGGCTAAAAGACGTCTTTAACGGAAGTGAAAAAGACGCCTACAAGACGTCAAATATTTATTGACGATGAGAATTTGAGAATTTTTTGAATATAAACAAAACATTTTTATTTAAATCCCAAATATATATATATATATATATAAATATATGTATTTATTTATTTATTTGTAAGTATAACAACATAAAACAAACATTTTTTAGTTAAATTTATTGAGGAAACATTCGGTACAAAAATATTGACAACTTATAACGTTTATATATTTTATACTTTTCTCAGTAAAACATTTTTTTTTCTTTTTTTTTTAACTTTTGTATTACTTTTTTTTAAGCATTTTCTTATTATTATTGATTGCAATTGTATTTTTTCCATTTTTCCCATTCAGTTATTGTATGTAAATCCGTTGAATGGCGTAAATAAAATAAAATAAAAATAAAACATAAAATTCCAAAGTGTCAAAAATCTAAATTTTAGATGATAAATTATTGCATAACCCCCTTTTATGTATTAATAAACCAAGCCGCCTTAGTGTGTATTTGTGGTAAGGTAAATATGGTGCAGGTGATCCCGAGTTCAATTCTTGACATATATGCTAATGCTTCAAGTATGTACTACATTTCTAAAGTTTATACTTGGAATTATCTACTAGTTGTAGTAGTATTTACTACAGTTTAAATGAAGTTGGTGTTTGACAAACTTCGGCTCCAGCAATCAGTGGAGTCATATGGAATGTAGGAGAAAACCCAGTTCTACACAGAGTACCAGGTGCATGTCAAGCCGGTGTAAGCAATGAGATTTATGTTTCCTTCCAAAACAGTGAAGATGACTTCCTCAGTTCTAAATCTGGCTCTAAACAAGTCATGACACCTAAAGGTTCTAAAGCAGCTGATAAGGAGGAAACACTTATTCATCTACAAAAGACCTGTCTACGAAGACAAATTGAAGCAGCCGAAGCCCAAATTTCTGCTTCTCGAGCTCAACAGTCTTCAGCCGAAGCTCAAGAACGGACCGCGATTGCATTGGTCAATTTTGCCAAAGCTGGTGGGCAGTAAGTTGACCATTTAATTAGGCGGGACATATTGGATTATTAACAGGAATATAAAATCTACATATGAGCCCATAATTTAAATATAATATGAGGCGTAGTATCCACTAGTATGCATGCGTAGTATCTTTTTTATACTTAGTTTATTATTGAACATTTCATAAGTTACCTATTTAGTATATAATTATTATAATTATAACTTAAATTATTAAGTATGTTAGTTATCATTACGAAATAAAAACTCAGCAACTTCATTTCTGCGTTGTGTACCTTGATTTCGAATTGGTGCTTGATTACCCTCTGGCATTAGTTCATTGGGATGCTGAACTTTCATCTCAATTCGATCAAAATCATGGTATGGATCTTGTAGATATTTAGCTATATTGTGAAGTACTACAAATGCAGTCACAATATGTTCCGGAATGTTTTCAGTTTTTAGGCGAAAAGTATACTGGAGCATTGGAAAACGTCGTTTTAACTGCAGCGCTCTATGACACATCGTTCCTTTGCATGGATTAAATTATAATTTTCTTGCATTGGTGTAGTTGGATTTTTATATGGTGTCAATAACCACGGGGCAACACCATATCTTTCATCACCTAATAAAGCTGCTTCGTGCACATTATTATACATAATTCCATGCACTATGGAGTTTCGCCAAATTCGACTATCGTGTACGGAGTCTGGCCAAGATGCATCTACACTTGTAAACATTTCTCGGGCATTACAAGTAGCTTGAACATTTATTGAGCATACCCCTTTTCTGTTCACGTATTCATCACCGTGAATAGATGGTTTTGTTATTTTTACATGGGTACAGTCAATAACAGCTATAACCCTGGGCATTCGCTCACCACGTGCTCCCTCATTAATAGCAACTGTAAGCAATTCGTTAGTGTTGGGGAACTTTATCCAATTGTTTCTTTTTGAATAAATTGCTTTAGATACCGTGGCTAAGGTTCTGGAAACAGTGCTTTGATTGACGTCTAGATCAACACCAACTCCTGGCTGAAATCCAGGATCTGCTGTAAGAAAAGTTATATACATTTTTCAAATTACAAAGTTAATTTACTAGAAACACCTAAACTTCTCAAAAAAACCTTCATTTTCCGAGTCGGTGACAGGGCTCCACCCCTTGTTTCCACCGGTTCACCGGTCTAAGCCACTCTACATTTTCTCTGTTAAATCTAAAATACCAAAGCGTGATTAGATGATTGGGATAGAAAAATCTATTAAATTTATGGTAATTACCTAAATAATTTTGGATATAAATCGTCATTATTGTATTCTTTTCTTTGTTTATATACTTTTTGACGATGCACATCCATAAAAACTGCCATTTTTTACTAAAACACTTTGATTGCTAGGGCCGAAGTTTGTCAAACACCAACTTCATTTAAACTGTAGTAACTACTACTATAACTAGTAGATACTTCCAAAGCATAGCACCTTCTACTATGTATCGCGTACAGAGTAGTATATGCTACAGAGAGTAGTAAATGCTTCATTAGTGTAGTATAAACTTTAGAAATATAGTACATACTTGAAGCATTAGCAGATACTACTTTTTATGCATTTCACCCAATGTCTCTTTTTTGTTACTTTTTTACCTTAACATTTTGATTTTGTTTGTTAATGGATTATGTATTAAAAAATTCTCAATATTTACCAATATAGTAAATGAAAGTCATTTTAAAGATCACAAACTGGACGCCATTGTGTATGAACGATTATCCTGAAATGACTAATCAGGACGACATGAAAACGTCTTGTACTGACGTTAAAGTGACGTCGCTCGGACGTCATTTTGGGTCATAAAACGTCCGTGGACCAAATACGACCTAAAAATGGCCTCGCATTTAAATAATTTTTCTTTTTTAATGTTTTTGTTTTCAATTTTTAATTTAGATTTTTTTGATATTAGTCAAGGCATTTGAAATAAAATTTAGTTTGGAATCATTTTTCACGTGTTCCGGGTATTTCAAATAACTTTTCTTTAAATTTTAATATTCTAAATACGTTTTGGCGTTCAATTTTTAATTTTTGGAATTTCTGAAATAACTTTTAATAGTTTCCAGAGCTTTTGAGTATTTGTATATTATACCAGGAATTTGTAATTAAATTTTATTTTATTCTAAGATTTTAAGGTAATTTTACCACGTCTTGCAGGTATTTACAATATACAGGGTGGCCATTTGAAAACGAAACAGAGCCTATTTTGGGTCCCTCAGAACATTTGCGGACCCGTCAATTTTTGATTCAAGAGAGAAACATTTCTTTGCTAGTTTCGCCCCCCTGAGGGCAAAGCCCTAGCGGGGGTGACAAGGGCCCCCAAAATTTTAAATGGAACGGGGGGTCGAGCGATACCTTATTTTAAAGGTATTTTTATGTGGATTATAACCCTAAAGTTTTAAATCACTACTATTTGCCTAGTCGATACAGGGGCTAATAAATGTTCAAAATGTTGGACTTCGACTTCCATACAATAATACAGGTTTTGTTCAAACCTTTCCCGAACATTTTGCAAAATTTCTGGGGTGGTTGGACGATTCCCTTTCGGGAATTCCCTCTGAGTGTAACAAATGTAGGAAATGTTTAAATATCTTCGGATCATGAAGAGAATATATAGAAAAATATTGATTGAAAACCAACTAGTGCTAAGAATTGGCCAATAAACTAGTGTCAAATTTGATCTATTAAAAATACATAGAATCGGTACATGTAGCATAAGGAGTAAGTTTTAAAAGAGATGAAGAGATCAGGTCAGTAAACTTGGAATAAATGAAATGCGTTGGTCTCAAGTTGGAACAGTAGTAGTTTCGTAGTCAAAGACAGTCCATAACACACAAATGGAGATTATTCATTATCAATCAAAGATGATGAACAATGGCTTTAATAATGATACAGATCGGGTTATCATTGTTATGGGTGCCAAAACTGGTTAAACAAAACAGGATCCTATGGCTTGGGTACACGTAATGACAGAGGAGATATACTTGCAACGTTCTAATTAGAAAAGCAACTAATAATCATCAACATAGTCAGGAAGTACAACAGAACAACTACACTGAATAAGGACAAACCCAAAGATGAAGCCACCATTAGAGTAAACATTACAAGTAATTTACAAGAGACAGTAGAAAGAAGAAGACAGCAGAGAGAAGAGAAGAAAAACACGACTTGTTTAATTTAAATAAAAAACTGAATCAAGTTAGCGGCAATAATTGACTAACCCTAGAAGACCAAGATGGAAACAAATTAAAAAATATAGGTCAACTTAATAGATTGAAGGAATTATGAAAGATCTGGATGTGATGCAAATGATACTACATCACGACAGCCTAGAATTACTAGAAATGAAGTAGAAAGAGCGATAAAACTAGTCAAAATGGAAAAGCAACTGGACCTGATTAAGTGGGCTCATAACAGCCTCACAAACTCCAACTATAAAAATAATGCAGATAAATTGGCTTAAATTAACATTTCATGATCTCGAGGAAGAATAGATCAACCAAATGCAAAGACTATAGAACACTTAGTCTAATTAGTCACGTAGAGATATATTTGAGAGTAATAAATGGAAGAGTACATTCAGTTTGGTTTTTAGAATGGCCTGGGAATTGTAGAGGCATTGTTTGATATTAATGTACATCTTCTTCGACTTCTTATTCTTCTTTAAGTGCCTATTCGTTTCAAATATTGGCAATTATCCTGGATGTGATGACTTTGTTCACCAATCCTTTAAAAGGTTCAGTAAAAGTTTTGAGTACCATGTTCTTCAAGTTTTAAGTCATGATATTCTCCTTCTTCCTGGTTATCTTCTGCCATAAACTTTCCCTTGGAAAACGTACTTTAAAAGGTGATATTTGCTTTAGTTCCTCACAGTATTTCCGAAATATTCAAGCTTTCTTCAATCTCTCCATCGCTGCCTTAATGGTCACTCTATCCATCCATGATATCCTCCTGGAAAGCCACATTTCGAAGGCCTGAAGTTTTCTTTGTTTTGCCATGGTTAATGTGCATATACTAGAAAAGATTAGAGAAATATATAGCATAGGAGGAGTCTGATTTTGCCATTTGTTTGAACACTTTAACCAACACCAACAGAAGGTGGCTCTTGCTTTCTCTCTTCTACACATGATCTCCTGTAAATGCTCCTAATTATCATTGATCATTATTAACCCAATAAATGTCTTACTCTGTCTTTTGGTGTGTTATTGATTGTAAAGCCGTATCTTCCATCAGTTTCTCTACTGATCACCGTGAATTTGCTGAGGTCTTTTTTCAGGATGTTGTGTATGCACCTCACGAAATATTTGAATCAGCCCAATAGCGACGATTCACAGTACCATTTAGGAAAAAGGAGCATTCGTCAGAAAAACATACATTAAATAGAAAGTGTGGATCATTGGCGGCTTGTTCAGATATAGTTTCACTGTACTCGCCTATCAAAATCGTCTTCGTTTAGTTCTTGTACGAGATGCATTTTGTACGGATGAAACTTGTAGCCTCAATGTAGGATCTTGCACAATATGGCCTAAAATAGCTACTTCTGGAGCTTCATTCATCACTGGATGCTGGAAGCACATTTCGCGCTTTTTATTAGCCACAGACCCAGTTTCCCTAAATATGTCCTTGCGATGGACCTGTCGATTAGGGTGTTGTAGTGTGTTAAAGAGCTGGGCAGTTCTGTAAGCATTTTCATTGTTCGCAAAGAAAAGAGAAATTATTTCAACTCTTTCAGCAAGTGAATAAACCATTATCACACTCAATATTGTAACTAACTAACTTTAAAGAGCTATTTGTTTGACACACTATGATCTGACAGCAGTAATTGACAACCACTATTAAACTTCAAAATGTTGCTATAATAACAGTCTCAACAATAACCAAGAGTTCCCTTGCAGAATTGGCATAGATACCTACGGGTATTAAAAAAAAAACAACAGAAAGTACGGTTCACAATGTAGGAGAACAAAATTTTTTGTATTTATTTAACTGCTAAATTTACAAGCATTTTTTTTCATAAAAAATGTTGACATGTTTTTGTAACTTTTATTAGCCCCTGTATCGACTAGGCAAATAGTAACGATTTAAAACTTTAGGGTTATAATCCACATAAAAATACCTTCAAAATAAGGTATCACTCGTTCCATTTAAAATTTTGAGGGCCCTTGTCACCCTCGCTAGGGCGACAAGAACCCTCAGAAGGGCGAAACTTGCAAAATAATGGTTCCCCCGTGAATCAAAAGTTGACGGGTCCGAGGATTTTTTCGCAAATGTTCTGAGGGACCCAAAATAGGCTCTGTTTCGTTTTCAAATGGCCACCCTGTATGTATAATATTGCAATATATTGTTTTTATTTCACTTTAGGTCTTTACTTAATTTAACGCTTTATAAGATTTTTTTAAGTTTGGAAAAAAATTTGGAAAAAATTTTTCCAGGCTTTGAGAATCAAGTTTTTTTATTTTCCAGATAGTTGGAGTGATTATTTATTGTAATTACTCTTAATGTAACTCTGTAGGTTTTCCAGGAAACTGGATAAATTTTCTATATTATTTCATTAAAAAAATAATCAATAAAGGGTTTCTTAGCATGCTAAACAAAAAGTTTATTTTATAAAATATCTTCAAATCCATGAAAAAATCACCCTTAAAATAAAATCTATAAATAATCAATAAACTAATCAATTCTGACTCTGATAAAAAAAACAATAAAAAAACGTTAAGGATTCTAAAAAAAATATATTTTTAAGAAATTCTTAAGTCTATCACTTGAAGTCGACGAATTTTCAATTGTAAGACTTGATTGTTAAAAAAATAATCAATAAACGGTTTATAGGGCTTTTAAGCATGCTAAACATAAAATTTATTTTATAAAACATCCTTAAATCCATGAAAAAATCACCCTTAGGAAATTTTTACCCCTTGCAAGCATTTCAATCATTGTTTAAATATTTTCCAGGCATTTAATGTAATTTTGTAAAATAAAATGGAAAATGACTTTAAATAATAAAATAACTCAGTTTTAGCACAGCCTACTACGATAAATTAGGATTTTTTTTTTAAATTCAGATTTTTAAAAATAAAAAAATTTACTTGTGAATAAACATTATTAAAGAGGAAATTTTGCAAAGATTTAAAAAATGCAAGAACCGAATATAGAGCCTATAAAAAAACCCAACGTTAATGCTGTACCTTGGTAGAAAAAGGGTCAATGTCCAAATTTCCCATATTTGAGTTATAGGCATAGGAAGTTAGTTTATTAATGACTTAACATTATTGAAAAGGCCAAAGTCCAAAATACTTGTGTTTTAGCGAAATAAACAAAATACACAAAGGCCTATGTCCAATTCTAGTTAATAGAAAAAAGGTCAATCTCTGGACTTTTCAATATATTAGAAGAATAAATTAAATGGCCAAAGTCCATAATATGGCCATTGGCCCTTTTGTATTATTTTATTTAGGAGATTAGCCTTAAGATTTTAAGGCGTACCTAGTTTTTATAACCTCAAATTTTTAGTGTAATTTATTATATTATTAGTAAACTGTGTTCTGTGTTTGCATAACGTTAAATTATCAAAATGAGCAAAAGGACCCTGGAAATTTTGCAGAGATGACTGAGAAAAAACTAAAAAACGTGTAAGGAATGAAAAATGAAAGAAGGGATCGCAAAGAAAAAGGAAAAGAACATAAGACAAAAAAAGGAATCTTACATAGGGCAAAAGATCTAAAGGAGCCATGCGAATGTAAACTAAAATATTGGCAGAAAATTGAAGATGTCCAAAGGCAGAATCTATTTAGAGATTTCTACAATTTATCAAGGCATGGTCAAGATCAGTTTATAGCGGAAACTGTTAGGGAATGTGCAAAATTTAGAGAACGACAAAGAAAATTAGCTGATAAGCAAATTAAACCCAGTCAAAGAAACTTTTCAAGAAAGTACTTTCTCACAAATGAAGATCACAAGAATTTGGAGGTTTATCAGAAAATGTACCTAAATACTTTTGATTTGACCCTTAAAAAAGTGAGAGTAATTGTCGAAAAAAAAAGATTAAATGATTCAAATATTTGCTCTTCAGACGGTCGGGGAAAACATCAAAATCATTATAAAGTTACCGAGGAAAAAAGAGATTTTATTAAATCACATATTAATACTTTTCCTACATATAGCAGTCATTACTCTAGAGAGAGGACATGAAAAAAATATTTAAGTCCCGATCTTTCAATTGCCCAAATGTATCGACTTTACATTCAATATTGCGAGGAACAGTAAGCCCCGAAAAAGAGTCACTTTACAGACAGATTTTTAATTAAAATCTGTATTGTTGTGACGAATTCATAATGAGTTACTTATTATATTGGGTATTACGTTTTACCTTCAAACAAACCTTCAAGGTTCAAATTAGGTATTTTTAAAAAAAGTAGGTCTTCTTGTTGTTTTTTATCATTTTTTAATTATAATATTCATAACAAAGTTAGGTAGGATATTGAAAAGAAGAAACGAGCTCAGAGATTATTAGATTGAACCTCAGCTCCTACGTATATAAAAAATCTATTATACCTCAAGTAAATTATTGTATTTAAAACTTATTGAACTTAAATTAAATTAAGTATATCGAACGGTATCGTTACAGATTTAAGTTCATATTTCTTTTAAATACGTGAATAAGTCTATTTTCTTCTTCTTTTCAATTGTTGAGCGTGTGAGATAAAAATTTCTAAATTGATTTTTGCTATAAGTGACGTAATACCCAATATAATAAGTAACTCATTCAGATTTTTAATGAAGAATTCATTTTCATTCAATTCAACATTCTTTTCATTTCATGCCCCTGCGAACATCACTTGCCCTAAATGTGACAGTTTAAATGTAAAGTTAAAGACATTTGATGGTAAAAATCTTATAGAAGAAGAAAAAACTAAAATTGAAGTTTTGAAACAAAGAAACGCTCACTTAAACCTCTCTGAAATGGCTTACAAACTTAAGTCATTAGATAAAGAAAACAGCAAGAAAGACATCAAATTTGTTGTTGCATCATTCGAACTACAAAAGTGCTTACCTACATCATATTTCCGTAATGGCGTTTCTTTTTATAAAAGACAACTCTAGACTTCAACTGCCGGCAATTTGGGACAATTGCTGCTCGTGGAGGTCAAGAAATTGCTTCATGCGTCCGAAAATACATCTTGTCATTACCAAAGGAAACGAAAGTTTTAAATCTTTATAGTGATTCATGTTCGGGGCAAAACAGAAATATTTTTATGTGTACTATGATGAGCTATGTCTTGAAAGAATGTCAAGATCTAGGACATAATTTGCAAGAAATTAACCACAAATTTATGGAGCCTGGTCATACTCGTATGGAGACCGACACAATCCATGCAGCAATCGAAATATGCAAGAAAAAAACGACTGCTGAAATAGAAGTCCCCCATGACTGGACGAATTTTATAAGAACTGTGCGCCGAAATCCACCCCTTCAAGTTAAGGAAATGTTACAAAAAGACTTCCTAAATTTTAACAGCCTTTTGACGGAAAAATTAGATTGGTGAAGCTGTTCCATGGATGCGGATTAAATGGATGAAGTTCTCCGTTGAACACCAGTTTCAGATTTTTTACAAAACGAACTTTAACGATAGTAAAGAGTTTAAGGTTGTTGACTTGAGAAATGGTTCTATACGAAACCGGCCTGCGATTCTGGATATTGATGTGCCTAAACCTATAAATCAAGAACCTCTACCATTGGCAGATCTTAAAATCAAAGATTTGTTAGATTTGCTGCCTTACATTAGCGATTATAACAAACTATTTTATGAGAGCTTATAAAGATCTTCCGACTTAAATGTTGAAGATATACAAGACCCTGAGCATGAAGAAAATAACTAACTTTCTCTGTTATTTTAGTGTAGGTATCATAAGCAGTAAAGATTTATGGCCACAGAAAATTAATTTTCTAATGCTAAAAATTACGAATTTCGTGTATAAATAAAGATTATTTTCGTAATTGGGATTGTTTTATTGTAGCAAAAAGGCCGATGTCCATTAGCTCTTTAATACTGCCTTGGCCAATGTCCATTTTTTTTGCAATCTAGAAGACTAACAATACATTTTCAAAAAGAATCCCTTCTTAATATTTAAAATCCCAAAAATAAGTAAAGTAGGAATTTATAAAAATATAAAGTCAATCCATCTCATTAACCCTGTTTTTCTCAAAACAGCTGAAATGGACATTGGCCTTTATTCTACCAAAGTACAGAATGATGGTTGCCAAAAGACGAAACGTCGTATTAACACCATCATGTAGCATTTATTTTAAAATCGGATCAGAAATAGGGTCAGAAAAAAATAAAATCGATTTTTTCGAATACCTTCGAAATTTTTGAATTTTTTAAACTTTGAATTTGAATTTTTTGAAACTACGCTTAGATTTTCAAGAAATTCATTGCGTGCATTATGGAGCTCATTTAAATTCTCTAATACGCCAATCAATGGGTCAGTTTACCGATAACACTACTATTCTGTGACATA
The DNA here is from genome assembly GCF_022605725.1 of Anthonomus grandis grandis. Classification (NCBI taxonomy): domain Eukaryota; kingdom Metazoa; phylum Arthropoda; class Insecta; order Coleoptera; family Curculionidae; genus Anthonomus; species Anthonomus grandis. The sequence goes on from NC_065560.1 coordinate 4,394,210, forward strand.
TTAAAGCGGTAAAATTAATTGTGCTTATCAATCAGCAATATAAATATAAAGTCCGTATTTTCAGTCATAAAAAAATCATCCATTCCTATCGAGTTTTTAATTTAATCGCTAGCAATTATTATTCGGTCGATGTTTTCGTGCCGACATCGAAATTGCGTTGAACAGTGGAGGAAATTTTAATTTCCTCATCGGCGAATTGTAAACTCGATTAAAACTCTCAGACCCACGGGACATTTTTAACCATAATTTTTTTTCCTTAATTACCTCTGGACTACTAAGTGTACTTTGACGAAGTTCTATGCATGAATTTTCCCGTACAGGAGAACTTTTTCTAATACCTTGACCTCTTAATGCCTGAAATAATAAACCAGTTATAAATGTTTGAAAAGCAACAGTCCGGGTTGTTTTCGTGGAATCGTCAATATCGAATTGAAAATTTAATAAGGTTCTAAAAGGTAATTTCAAAAGGGGATCGTAATTTATTCATGGTTAATTCGTAGATCTATTTTTAGGGATAGTGGGAAATCGGACAGAACGTTCAAATGTTGAGTGCTATAATTGATTTAAACTCTATTTAATTATGCAATAGTTAGTGGTTTAAATTAAATAAAATATAAAAATAGAAGAAAAATATAGTACAAATTAACAAGCACGTTAAATGAAGTACTTATATATATTTTTTTAATTTTTCTATAATGTAACATTTTTGCCTCTTAGTTAGAGTTACAGGCATGCTTAGATTTATTGATTACTTTTGTACCAGTACTCCGATAACTCGAAAAGTTTCACTTAAAACAGTACAATTTATATCATATTTTTTTCAATAAGTGAGTTTTATTGGGTATAGAGCCCATGGACAGTCAACTGTACTTGAAACCCGATAACTCGAAAAGTGCATTCGGCTCCTTTTGCACCTGAAACCAGTTTTATTCAGCATAATGTTTTTAATGCAATGCAATTTGTTTGATATTTTTTCGTTAAATAGTTTTTTAATAAATTGAGTTTTAGTGGGTGTAGGTCCGCATGCAGTTAACTGGCCCAAAAACCTAATAACTCAAGAAGTTTTACTTAAATCGTTTTACAGTTAAACAATATTATTAAACCTGAATAAGATAATGTACATACAGTTCTTTAAAGGGTCTAACTTTTTTCGTTTTTGAGTTATGGATGTGTGAAAAAATTACAACTTTAAAAAAAAAATGTTCCCAACTCTTTGTACAGTTATGGAACCTGGAGTAATTTTTGTATAACCCTTTAAAGAGTCTTATTTCCTTGATTTTTAGGTTAAAGGCACATTGAAAAAAAATGTATATTACTAAAAGAATGTTTTACCCAACTCCCTGCACAAAAATCAACAATCTCGAATCGAATCTCATAAATGGGACAATCCTTAATTATTTCAATGTGACCTACCTCTCATTTCTTCACCAGTACTTTCCATTACATTGTCTTTCTTCCAGAGAGTTGAATCCTGGAATTACTGGACTATCTGGAATAAATAAAAAAATGAATTAATTCAGGGAATTTTCAGGTCTTCTAGACTAGGAATCTGTTTTTTTTACGGTTACCTTCAGTCATGTTGTTTTTCTTCCAGAAAGTTAAATCCTGGAATTCCTGGACTGCCTGGAAGAAATAAAAAATTACATTCAAATCTTTGGTTCTTTAAAATTCACTGAAACTTTAATGAATTATTTCAGGGAATTCTTAGGTCTTCTAGATCAGGAATCTGTCTCTTTCTTTACCACTACCATGTTCACCCTTGTTGCCTTTCTTCCAGGAAGTAAATCTTGGAATTCCTGAACTGCCTGGAATAAATAAGAAATTACATTTAAATCTCCAGTTTTTGAAATTTGTCTGAAACCTTAATGAATTATCTGAGGGAATTTTTAGAGTCTTCTATACCAGGAATCTGTGCTCTTTCTTTACCACTATCTTCAGTCATGTTGTCTTTCTTCCAGGAGGTAAATCTTGAAATTAGTTTAATTTTATTATTGCCCCTGGTATTTGTATTTGTATTAAATTTGTATTTGTATTAATAATGTTTTTCTTAAATTAGGTACTGTAGGTTTATTCTTGTTTCTTTTCGTTTGTGTCCTGTACATATATTACACTTTTTATTTTTATTTTTATTTCTACTATTGCAATAAGCTCTTCGGTTCTTCAAAATTCTCTAAAACTTTAATAAATTATTTCAGGGATTTTTAGGTCTTCTAGACCAGGAATCTGTATTCTTTCATTACCACTACCTTAAGTCATATTGTCTTTTTTCCAGGCAGTTGAATCCTGGAAATCCTGGTCTGCCTTGAATAAATAAAAAATTACATTTGACTCTTCAGTTTTTGAAATTTGTCTGAAACCTTAATGAATTATTTGAGGGAATTTTTAGGTCTTCTAGTCCAGGAATCTGTGCTCCTTCTTTACCACTACCTTTAGTCGTGTTGTCTTTTTTTCAAGAAGTTGAATCCTAGAGTTCCTGGAATGCCTGGAATAAATAATTCATTATATTCAACTCTTTGGTTCTTCAAAATTTTCTGAAACCTTAATAAATTCTTTTAGGGAATTTTCAGGTCCTCTAGTCCAGGAATCTGTGCTCTTTTTTTACCACTACCTTCAGTCATGTTGTCTTTCTTCCAAGAAGTTAAATACTGGAATTACTGGACTGCCTGGAATAAATAATTAATTATATTCAACTCTTCGGTTCTTCAAAATTCTCTGAAACCTTAATGAATTATTTCAGGGAATTTTTAGGTCTTCGAGTCCAGGAATCTGTGCTCTTTCTTTACCACTACCTTCAGTCATAATATCTTTCTTCCAGAAAGTAAATCTTGGAATTCCTGGACTGCCTGGAATAAATAATTAATTATATTCAACTCTTTGGTTCTTCTAAATTCTCTGAAACATTAATGAATTATTTTAGGAATTTTTAGGTCTTCTAGACCAGGAATCTGTATTCTTTTATTACCACTACCTTTAGTCATGTTCTCTTTCTTCCAGGAAGTTGAATACTGGAAATCCTGGACTGCCTGGAATAAATAAAAAATTATATTCAACTTTTTGATTCTTCAAAACTCTCTAAAATCTTAATAAATTCTTTTAGGGAATTTTCAGGTCTTCTAGTTCAGGAATCTGTGCTTTTTCTTTACCAACCCTCAGTCATGTTCTCTTTCTTCCAGGCAGTTGAATCCTGGAAAGCCTTGACTGCCTGGAATAAATAAAAAATTCTATTCAACACTTTGGTTCTTCAAAATTCTCTGAAACCTTAATAAATTATTTCAGGGAATTTTTAGAGTCTCCTAGACCAGAAATATGTGCTCTTTCTTCACTATTACTTTCAGTCATGTTGTCTTTCTTCCAGGCATTCGAACCCTAGAATTCCTATACTACATGGACAAAATTCTCTTCTCAATTTGTTGTAAGCATCTTCTTGGTCTTTCAAAATTTTCATGAAACCTAATTTAATAACCAGTAAAAATGTCTAGGATTCTAGGACTTATTTTCCTCAATCCTGTACAATTTTCCAAAAACGCCCAGTATTCGATCAATTGAATAAACTAATTTATTTTGCACCAAGAGCCCTTAAGAATATTGTTTGATGAGCACATAAATGTAATGAAATTGACTCATCGAAATTCATCATTCTTAAAACAAGATTGACATATTATTTTGCGGAAAACATTGACTTAAAAATAGACTTTTTTAATGAAATTAATATTGTTTTCTTTGTTTGTTTCAGTGCGAACAAGTGAGACAATAAACAAGACCGAAGTGGCGGGCGTGAAACAATGCATACTAAAAGCGGGTTGGATCAAATGTCAAGAATTCCTTTTAGTCCGGGTTTCCAGGGTCCAGAGTGAGCGTGGATCGCAGAATGCTCCTCTGAAAAGGTACGTAAGGAAAGAATTTCTATAATTATAGGAATACGCTGCTTGTTATTAGGAAACTTTTTATTTGGCACAGTACTTCTTACTTATAAAGCTTGAGACGACAAGTTGTCGCTCGATACTTGTGTGCGGAATTTTTAGATTTTCTTTTACGGTAGTCTTAAATTTCATTTATTGGATTAGAGAGGTTCAAAGGAGATAATTGCATTGAAATGTTTTAGTTAGAAGGGCATTCAGACCTGCCTTTTCATGTTTTGTATTTGGTTTTAAAGATTAAAGAAGGAGAATTGTTAAGGCTTTTTTATTGTTATTTTTGTCTCATTTATCCAGTAACTTTAGGCTAATATTTTTCTTTAAATTCAATTAAGTAGAAAGAAATGTATTATGCAGCAAAAAATAGACTTCAACTGCCTTTTTTCAATTCTTCCATTCATTAAGAAAGATTTCCTTGAAATTTTCATTTACTAGAAAACAATTATTTATTTCTTCCAGGCAGTCGAAAGGCATTTTTCCAGATATTTTTATTTCAAGAGCTTGTAAACTCTTTTTCACTTTTTTCAAGAATTTTGGATAAATTCCAGGTATTGGAAAGATTTTTTTCCAATGAACAATATCACTTAATAAATATAATTGATATTGCAGAGGACACAAATATCCTCTTAATAAGGTTTATTTTAGGCTTCAAGCAAGTCTCTAATCCTAACGCTCAAACCAGCTGTTACCTCAGCGAAAATTCAAACAGTCATATTTTATAAACCAAAACCCTCAATGAAATGTTTTGAAGCTCAATAGGCTCATATTTACTCAAACCTACAATTTTCCTTGATTTCCTTGACATATAATAGAATTTTTTTTTATTTAGACCATATTTTTTCTGTGACCGTGACCTAATTGTTTTAAAAATTCACGTCTCTGGTCGATCTATAGAATAGTTGTCTGTTCATAAATATTTGCTTGATGTAATTGATCTAAGGCCTATCTAAGTGCCTGGCTGAAGGTTTCAATGCCTGGTTTACTTCTTGGGGTTTAGATCCAACCAATATTTTAATTACTACGTGTTTTCTCTTATAGATGTCCTAATATGGGTCAGCCTTGGATGTTCCTTCGTGCTGCTGCGATTTTACTAGTGACTAGGCAAACCTTGGCACTATCCGACATGTAAGTAAATTTTTCTTCATATTCTCAGGCTTAAAGTAGTTGCAATGGTGAACTAACTGAACCATAAACAAACCTTCCTGTACAAGATATTTCTTGTTTGCAGCTTCGAAGAAGGAAAATCTGACAAGGAAATCCTCGATAACCTTCTAAGGGCTACACGCTATGATAAAAGACTGTTGCCACCAGTTAGAGGTAAGTTGGAATGTATATAATATATAATACTTATTGATATATATTAGTAAGTCTTTTCACTAGTTTATTGCATATCTGCATTTTCTGAAATTTTATGAAAACATTCACTGGATATCTAGTATCACATGATTGAATTTCAAATGTCCCTATTGAATACATCATGAATACATAAATTGTGTTTTACTGACGAAGTTTATGCAGTCAATTACTTTATTGAGATTTTTCGTGATATTTTGAGACTGCATCCCATATTAAGGTGGAAAAAGCAGGAAAATTTTGAGAGTCATATTCTTGCTAGTTTATACAATTACTTATATATGAAAACCTTCATATTACCAACATTCGTATTCCCTCTGGCAGGAAAGTCCTCCTGTAACTCACTTACAATTTTTTTCTCCTACTTTTTCGACTTTTACCACGTTACACAGAAGAATATTTACATTTTAATGTCCCTTTTAATTTAAATGGTTATCCATGTAAAGCGAGAGAGTCTACAAACACGGGTAAAAATGATGTTTTTTTAAGCCCTCTAGTGCAGATCCGAGCGATTTTCATAATCAAATACCAGGTTCGTTTTCCGGCCTATTATTGTTGGATATTTCGGCATCTGTTGGTAAATAATTAAAATTTAACGTTCGTGGGGGGATTTTGCAGCGAATCGTGCATTAAAAAGGGCATTTTAATTGTATTTAATGTAAGTTTAATTTTAATGGACGTTTTATGAATTGGTAGTGTCTACTACAATGTGGAATAAAATTAAAAAAGGCTCTAAGGGTCTGGAATGTGTCGAAAATTATAAGAAAATTAAGAATCATATCAACTATTTCTGGAAAAAATTACGTTTTTTTCTGGTGCTTTCGCCATTTTTCTTCTTCATACTTGTCGTCTCTTTCTTTTGTCACAGGGATGACTTGGATAAATGAAATAAAAAAATACTTCCAAATGACTCGGTTTTCCCAGCACCTCCGCCATTTATTCAAACCTGAATTTTCCAGTTTACTGCATTTACCAGTTTTTACAACATTAAAAACAAAAAGGTCTACGAATCTGGAATATGTAAAAAATTATGAAAAAATACAGCATCATTTCAAATTCTTTCAATAATTTTTTTCTAGTGCATTCACCATTTTTCTAAGCTACTTTCTACTACTCTTTTCCTTTTTCACTTTCTGGTAAAAAGAGTTTAAAATTGCTATTTACGAGTCAGTTTTCCCCGGCACCTTCGCCATTTCTCTTCGACCCTAAAATATGCATTCACCATTTTTGTAACCATAAAAAAAGGTCTAAAAGCCTGGAATATGTAAAATACTATGAAGAAATAAACCAAGGGGAAATGTAATATTTACGGGTCTAGTTTGCCGGCACCTTATCAGAAAAAATAATTTTTTTTATTTACTTTTTCTCTTTTTCTCAATACTAATTTCACTCGTCTACTTCATGTCCTCTCTTTCTATTGTCATACAATAACGTGCGTAATAAATAAAATGGGAAATCCCTTTTCAAAGTACCTGGAACTTCGGTATTTCAAAGTAATTTTCCGAGCACTTTCCCCATTTATTTAAAATCTAATCTTTTAAATAAACGAGTATTTCTTTCCTTATCCCCCTCCTACTAATTAAACGATATAAAAGAATGAGTGATATTGAAATACAATTTGGATTTAATATTTACAGTAAAATAATTTTTTTGGCGCATTCACCATTTTTTTACCTAAAAAAAAGAGCCTGGAATATGTAATTTATTTACGAAAATTAACAATTTTCCTTGTCCATTCACTGTAAATCAATTACTGTAAAATCTTGGAAAATCTACAAACTAAAAAAAAACTGAGATGTAAAACGTGGATTGTTTTCCCGATACCTCCGCCAGTTCTTTTAAGCCTAATATCACAGGAAATAAATTATAATTTTTTTCTAGTGCATTCGCCTTTTTTTACCTTAAAGAACTACCTCTAAAAGCCTGGAACAAGTAAAGTACTATGAAAAAATAGACCACGAGAAGCAAAAACAATTTTTCCTAGTGCATGCACCATTTTTTTTTTCCTTGAAACAGTCACTGTTATCCTGAAATATACACAGAAACGGAATTGATTTTTTTTAAACCTATTTTGATCTAAAGCTAAAAGTCGTTTCACTCGCCAACCTATTGCCCTCTTTTTCTTTTGTTACACTAATAACGTGTTTAATGAATAAAATGGAAAATGACTTTCAAGTACCTGGAAGGTCAGTGGTTACACGTTATTTTCCCGACACTTCCACCATTTCCTATAAACTTCATTTTTATCATCTGATTAAATAAGATAAAAGAATAACGTGAATATAACGAAAAGTACCTGGAACCATGATTTTATTTGTCTTTTAGGAATGACCTAAATGATCTCCAAAAAATTTCAATATTTCTCTATCCCGGTGCATTCACCATTTTTTAAAAAATTTTCCCTGTCTTATGATCTCCTCTCTCTCTCTCTTTTTCTCAGTTTGCAGTAAAATATTGTATTTATTTTTAATACATAAATTGTAAGTAGGTCTTAAAATGCCTGGAAAATTTAACAAAAAAATACATCAAACGTCTGGAATAAAACGATTCCATAAAAGTCAGGAATATACAGAAAGAATCACTTGCAATACCAGAAAGCCATTTAAAGACACAAAACCCTTTATACCGGAGCATCCACCAATTCTTTAAAATCTATTTTTTGAAAAATACATGTGGAATAACTTGACATGGTCAAGGATCCAGGTAACTTAATAACCCATTAAAATGTCTGGAATAAAAATTAGCGATAGCTCTAAAAGCGTGAAATATAAAATACAATTACCTGAAAGATTAATAGACTTTTAAAAAAATAAGTATAAAGGAAAATTACAAAAAAAAAACCCCAGCTTCTTTTTACTTGTGCCTGGAATATCCTGGAATACCCACACAGCCATATTACCCACTGGTAACGTGTGTAATAAATAAAATGGGAAATGACCTTTTAACGTACCTGGAAGGTCAGTAGTTACGAGTAATTTTCCCGGCACTTTCGCCATTTTTTCGAACTCAATCCCAGTTTTCTTAATGCGATTATGCTTTAAATAAAATAAAAAATTACTTCAGCGCTACAGGGTTAAAAAAACAAATTTTTCCCGGCACCTTCGCCATTTAATTAAAATTTAATTCTCAAATATCTGTTTCCCCTTCCTGTTTTTTTTATATCTCTCTCTTTCTCTTGTAAGCTTGGTATTACTGGTTTATTTCTATCCTTATCAACAAATAAAATGGGAAATAAACGTGCCTGAAAGGTCAGTAGCTACGAGTAATTTTCCCGATACCTTCACCATTTCTTTCGAACTTAATTCTTACCCCAGTTTACCTAATACGATTATGCTTCCAATAAAATAAAAAATTACTTCAACTGATAGGGGGTAAAAGAAAACAAAATTTTCCCGGTACCTTCGCCATTTCTTTTAAACCTGTTTTTTTATATTTCTTTTTTTCTCCTATAAGCGTGGTATTACTGGTTTATTTTTTTCCTTATCGAATCCCTTCAAATGATTAAATAAGATAAAAAAAAAAACATCAAAGAATTTAAATACAAAAAAGATAAACGTCCGTCATTTATTCTGAGCAAAATTTTGACCTTCAGTTTTTGTTTCCTTCGTGAATATAAAGAACTTCCTTTTGCTAGTGCCTCCGCCAATTCTTCGAAATTCATTAATTTTCTCTCTTTCTCGTAGTTTTGGTTCTATGGGCATTTTTAATTTTAATTTCCTATTTTGTTTCTATACATGACTTTGAATCTTTAAAAAAAAAGACAAAATCCTGGTGCCTCCACCACTTTATTTAAATTAAATATTACTCTAAAATTGTTATCTCCCTTTTTTTTAATCTTGTATTTACTCATCTATTTCTTTCCTTATCCTACTCATTGCCTAAAATAAAATAAAGAATGACTTAAACTGAATAAACGCGATAAAAGAATGACATGAAATACTTTGTTCTTTTACCTCTTTTTCCATCCTCCCTTTCTCTGTCAATTTGCAGTAAACATTGTCGATTACTAAAGTTTTTACTTGAAATACCTGGTAAAAAATTAACAAATTACATAAAAAATCTGTAATAAAATCACTCCTTAAAAGTCGGCAATATACTGAATAAATCACTTGAAATATCACAAAGCTATTTAAAAAATAAAACATTCTATCCCGGCGCATCCACCATCAATTTTAAAGCCTTAATAACCCGATAAGATTTTTGAAATACCTGGAAAAACAATTGACAACAGCTCCAAATGTCTGGAACATAAAATGCAATTACCTGAAATATACCAGAGTTAGACTTTGAGAAAAGAATTACGTGATTTGGCTGAGACGTCTTCATAACCAAAAACTTCCTAAAAACAAGAAAGTTATTATCTAGTAAGTCGTATAATATAATATAACCAGACTATGCACGAAAATATCCCTTACTAATAAAGACAAACTACTACCTCCTCCTCAGTTTTTCCTCCACACATTTTACATAAAACACAACATTAAAAAAAAACTTTTTTTACTAAAAAGAGCATTTTGCAGATGCGGATTTCTGCTGTGGTCTACGATCACCGCAGGACGCAAATTATGACGAACGCAACGTTCCGTATAGCGGAAAACAGCGGGGTCGGTTAATTAAATTTTTTTTCAATTTTTCTTTAATTATAGCTAGATGGTATTTAAATATTAAAAAATAGGTTGCTAGGGTCGATGCACTGCTTTAATATAATATATTTTATTGCATTTATATTGATAAATTGTTCTTTAGGTCTTGATGCATTAGCACGGCATGGACGATTGGTTATATTGTCTTGATATTTGTATGTGTAGTTCGTGGCAACAATGCCTATCCAAGTAATTTTTTGAGACAGATTAGACACCAGCAATAAATAAATTATTTTATGCCAGTTAAGAGGCATTAGAGTTCATGGAGGTGGGTCTTGATGACTTTGAATAAGTCCAGCAATTATACACTTAGAAAAACGTTTTGTGACTTAAATTTTAGGCGAAACATTTGTCCAGCGAATGCTGAAGACTAATTTGAAATATCATAGTAACTTTTTGACTTATGAGGCAAAATGTCTGTCAATTACAATGCATTAGGGTCCATGGAAATGTGTCTCGATGACTTAGAATAAGTCCAGGAATTTTTAACTTAAGAAGTCGTTTTGTACCTTGAACTTTAGGTGTAATATTGGTCCAGCGAATGCTGAAAACTGTTTTAAGATATCTTATAAACTTTTGGACTTATAAGGTAAAACGTCTGTCCATGCCGGTTTATACCTTATAATATTTATAAAACTCGTTTGCTCTATCAGCTTGTAAATTATATATTATTTTTGGTTCATGAACCCCTGGTTGCTTTATAACATAATTGATTTTATCCACTCGGGTTAAATTAATTCAAATAAATTCACACTATGTCAAGTTTCTTGACGTTCTCCTTAGCACACAATTATTTATTAAAACCTCAATACTTGTAAAATGTTAAAATGTATTTTGAATTCCTGGACAATATTGGAAAAATCAGATGAATAATTAATGGCAAATGACGTCAAATGCGTGAAATAAAATGGAATGATTATTCAAAGGCCTGGACTATATCCAGCATGTCTCCAAAAGCCTGTAAAGTATGGAAACACTCCTTGGATTTAATAGGCATCAACAATAAATAAATTATTTTATGCCAGGCATTAGGGTTTATGGAGGTGGGTCTCGATGACTTCGGATAAGTCCAGGAATTATTAACTTAGAAAAACGTCTTGTACCTTATATTTTAGGTGAAACATTGGCCCAGCGAATGCTGAAGGCTATTTTGAAATATCACAGTAGCTTTTTGACTTAGGAGGCAAAATGTCTGCCGGTTACAAGAGCTTTGGGTCCTTCGAGATGTGTCTCAATGACTTAGAATAAGTCCAGGAATTTTTAACTTAGGAAAACGTCTTGTACCTTATATTTTAGGTGAAACATTGGCCCAGCGAATGCTGATGACTATTTTGAAATATCATAGTAACTTTTTGACTTATGAGGTAATATGTCTTCCGGTTACAAGACATTTGGGTCAATGGAGATGTGTCTCTATGACTTTGGATAAGTCCAAGAATTTTTAACTTAGGAAAACGTTTTATACCTTAAATTTTAGCTGAAGTATTGATTCACCGAATGCTGAAAACTGTTTTGAGATATCTTATAAACTTTTGGACTTATAAGTTAAAACGTCTGTCCATGCCGGTTTATACTTTATAGTATTTATAGAACTCGTTTGCTCTATCAGCTTGTAAATTATATATTAATTTTGTTCAGGAACCCCTAGTTGTTTTATAACATACTAGAGCAAATCGCCTGTTTAAAGCATGAAAGTGCAATGAATCAAGAATAAAAAGAGTTCAAAGGTAAAACCTTAAGGAAGTCCTTGAATGCTAGAAGGATATACTTGAATTTGAAGGTTACTAAGACAATATTCTTGAGAATATTGGCAAAAGGAAAAAGGGTCTGTAGTTTGACCACATACATATATGCCCTATGTAAAATGTAATACAGGAGAAAATGATGGTTCTCCTATGTAATTAATAAAAGTAGCTGCGAGAAATACAATTTTTAGTAATTAAAAATCCAATACACCCTGTCAGACTTTATTCAACATAGTAAAGACCAACATTGGCACGTTGCCAATAAGCAAAACTTGTCCACGCTGTTGATACATATTTCCCAAGTCGATAAATTCTCTCCCCTAAAAATAAAAATGCAAATGAACCTTTGAAAACTAAACGAATTTTTAATCTCCCTAATGGAGTCGTTGGAACAACCGACGTCTTTTAGGAGAATAAATTAAAGCAGAAATAAAATAATTATATTAACGGTTGTAACCTTGGCATAGATTTTGCCCCGCGTATCGATCAGAAGGATCCCTAAATATACACGTAAACAAACATCAGAAACTAGCATTAAGAAATATTGATCTTTTCATTAACATTTATCTGTTTTTGTATGTATGAGTTGTAAAACACTGCTGCAAAGATCCACCTCTCTTTATGTTACAATATTATAAAACTCATTTGCTCGATCAGCTTGTAAATTAAATATGATTCTTTCATAAACCCCTAGTTATAATAACAAAATTCGTTTTATCGATTTAATTGAGTACAATTAAAAGTTTTAATTTATCCATCCAGTGTCGATGCATCTCTGCACCTTAATATAATATTTCGGTTGACTTCTATCGGTTTAATAATTACTTGCAAAGATATTGAGTATATATAATGATAAAAGTTCAATTGTTTCATTGTACCTTTTTCAAAAGCTCTATATAATTCAGCAACTTGTTGTTAAAAATTCCCCTTTGTAGCGTATGACCTTAACTACATCTTGAATAATTCATAATTAGCTTGTTAGAGGAAAACCGTTAACTTTTTGGACCCTTTTGAGAAAAATTTTCGTGTTCACACAATCAAATGTGTCACAAAAGTTGACCGAGTTAAGCTTTGATTCACAATGACGATTTAATTATAAAATTCCTTTGCTCGATCAGCTTGTAAATTACATATTACTCGTTCACGAACTCCTAGTTATATAAAAACAAAATTCGTTTTATTGATTTAATTGAACACAGTTAAAAGTGTTAATTTATCCATCCAATGTCGATGCATCTCTGCACCTTAATATAATATCTCGGTTGACTTCTGTTGGTTTAATAATAATTCACAAAGATATTGAATGTATATAGTGATAAAGGTTCAATTGTCTTATTGTACCTTTTTCAAAAGCTCTATATAATTCAGCAACTTGTTGTTAAAAGTTCCCCTTTGTAGCGTATGACCTTAACTACATCTTGAATAATTCATAATAGGCTTAATAGAGGAAAACCGTTAACTTTGTGGATCCTATTCAGAATACCTTTCATGTTAAGCTCACAGCACCTCAATTTGATTCAGAATGCCGATTTAACTAAAAAATTCCTCTGCTCGATCAGTCTGTAAATTACATATTACTCATTCACGAACTCCTAGTTATAAAATAACAAAATTCTTTTTATTGATTTAATCGGGTACAATTCAAACCTTTTTATTTATCCTTTTAGTGCCTTAATGCATCTCTGCACCTTATTATGATATCCCGGTTGACTTCTATCGGTATAATTATCATTTGCAGGGATATTGAGTGTAAGTAATCATAGAGTCATGGCTGAATAAATAGTTTCAAGCTTCACCGCTTTGTAAATGGATTTTCTAGTTTGTTTGAGCGGCTCGACGCTACTTGTTAAACAAGACGTAAAATGTGAAAGCATACAATCTGGGATAATACAATCCATGTGTATATATAGGGTGTGTTTAAATACTTTGTATTAAAATTTGAGTCTATCTTTAGTCCATTCTTTTAAGTCTTAAATAAGTTGTACAATTGCAACTGCTATCCTGTTGATCATTTAATAAAATGGAAGGAAGGCACAAAGAGAGCTGATTGTTTGTAGAATTTTTTAATCGTTAGATATCGTTGATTTAAGTAGGTAATATTATGCTATGGTTACAGGTTTGCCTGATTTAATTGTATCGGTTACTTTTTTAATTATCTATTAGTTTTTTTTATGGTTGATTTATAATAATTAATTTTTTTTTCTAAACAGGTTCACTCACAGTCAACGTAAGTGTACTTTTATTAAGCTTGGCATCTCCTGACGAATCTAGTTTGGTAAGTTTATATTTTTTTTTTCAGTAATTATTAATACAATATTTTAATAAATTAAAGAAATAATATATAGGGAGTGTCTCAGAATGTACGTTCAATATGGTATTTTTTTGACTAATTAAAGGAGAAAAACACTATTTGCAGGCGATCCAAATCCTAATGAGGATCTGGACAAAAATTTGTGAAGTTTTATTAAATTGCCTTGGATATTAAACGTCACTTATGAGACACTCGTGTATCAATAAAACTCAATTTATTTCACCTTTTTCTCATCAATCGTTTAAATAGAACAAGATTTAAAAATTTGTGGATAATTTGAGAGGTTTTCATAGATCAATTAAATTAACGTGAAACCTTAACCCTGATAAGTTCTTATCGTGAACTTCCAGAAATACGAGGTGGAGTTTCTCCTGCAGCAACAGTGGTACGATCCACGGTTACGATACTCGAACCAGAGCGAGTACAATTATTTGAACGCGATCCATCATCATGACGACATCTGGCTTCCGGATACGTATTTCATTATGCACGGCGATTTTAAGGATCCACTGATACCCGTCCATTTTAGCTTGAGGATATACCGGAATGGAAGCGTCAATTATTTGATGCGGTAAGTGACTGATTTCAAAAAAAAAGGTCCAGGAACTGCGTACGTTGATCCTGATGTAGACACTATCACAGGAAAATTTTGTGCCAGATAAAAATAAATAATAAAGTGAGTATTGTATCAGATTTCTAGACTGTATGGAGTGTCATCACAGAAATCTGTAAAAAGATCCACTAACATTTACAGATTCCTATAGTAACAATTCTATTTATTATATCACAGATGACAACGGGGTGTCGTCACAGGTATCTCTGAGAAATCCGATACGATGTTTCTCATAACAGTTTCCTGTAATAGGAGTATTGTCGTTGCAGTAATAAAATGACATAAATACGCATAAATCAAATAAGCAATTAAAAGTTTAACCAAAATGAATGAAAAAATTACAATGTTTTTATTTAGGTCCATAGTGCAACAAACTTTTTTAGAGGCATTGAAAGAGTATGCATTTTTTGGCTGACGTGAAAAAAAAATTATTTAAAATACACTTAGCTGATGTAAAGCAATCCTTAATAACAATAGAAACTTTGGCTGACGTAAAGAAAAAAATTTATAGCTCACAAGTTAAACAATAATGCAGTTTTTAAAACGATTCAATTAATAGAGAGCAGTGGCTGACGTGAAGAAATATTTACTGCTTTAAAGTCAAATGCGTTCAAAAGAAATAGCGAGAGTGTACATCAAGCTGACGGAATAAAAAATCATTAAAACTGCCAACAATATTGCCGATGTTATTTTTATGATTAATTCTAGGGCCACAGTGCAACAAACATTGCTAGTAGTGGATCTCCTAAGAATGGTTCAAGAATTAATTTTAAAAAATACAACGGGAACACAGTGCAACAAATGTTTCTTATGTCTAATCATTTTGAAGGCCTTCAAACATTTGTTGCACTGTAAACCTAACCAAAAATGTCATTTTTTATTCTTTTTTAATTATTTCTAAGCTCATACTGCAATAAATGTTTTATGTTTTTATTTATTGTAAAATAACTTATTATTTATTTTGTCCAGGCAGTTGGAAATGATTAAAACTGCCTTTTTATTATTTCTCTGGTATGTCACGTCATATTGCGGAACGAGCTTAAGTTTCGACAACAGTATCACGTGACTGTTCATTTATTAATAGATAATTGATCACGTGACATATAAGAGACCTGGCTTTGGTTTATTTATTACGTGTAAGAGAGAATAAACAACAATCCTAAAATTCATTAAAATATTTCATTCTAATTTTTCTACGTCAGACAAATTTCCATCTTGAGTTTATTTAAGTAGATTGATGGAGAGTTTGCAAATTTTTTTTATTGCTCTACGTCGGCCAACCTTTTTATTAAATAATAATTGTGGGTTTTCTGCGTAATTAAATAAAGTGCGACAGAAAGCCATGATTTCTAGAGGATCCAGACAGTATGTAATGTAAAACTGAAATAGTGATATAGAAAAAAAGTGTAAAATATTTTTTTTGTTTACTTCACGTCAGCTAAGGTCGTCCAGTTGTTTAGGCTATGGAGGTACTATTACCATTTTTGCAAACAGTATAATTTGTATTTCTTGTTCACTCCTGTTTACTGTTTTAGTGATTTTTTTACTCCGTCAGCTTCCATAGTAGGTTCGCTATTTTTTTGCACAAATTTCATAAAACTTACTATTAATTTAATCGTTGTGATATGATTCTATAACTCGTGGGTAGAGCATGTAAGTTTTTTTCAACGTCAGCCAATATTAGTCTTGGATTGTTCTACGTCAGCTGTATTTTCATTCATTTTCTTGGAGTATATAATTTTTTTTCCTTCACATCAACCTAATTTCTTTCATTGGTTCTCTTGATATTTTTGACTATATTACCATGTCAGCTTGGTGAGTATATTTTTTATTGCTTTACGTCAGCCAACTTCCAGAAGTTCCAGATAGTCGGCTAGAGCTGAAACGCTGATATAAAAAGAAAATAGCTCTTTACGTCAGTCAAATTCGTTCAATTTTTTCTCCCTATTTTTCTCTACGTCAGGCAACGTTCTCTAACTCTATACTTGTCAGCTAACTGTATTTTTAATCATTTTTTTAGTAGTATTCAATTTTTTTTTCTTCACGTCCTTAAGTAAACTGACAGTTCTCTTAATATTGAAAGATTTCTTATCCTGACTTGGTGATGAGTGGCAGTTTCAATGGTTTTTTACTCCGTCAGCTCGCTATACGTTCCCGATTTTTGCACACATTTTATTTTGAGCAGTAAATATTTCTTCACGTCAGGCAATGCTCTCTGGCAGCTTAATTGGTTTGAGAAATGCATGGTTCTTTAGCATGGGAGCGATGTATGTGATTTTTTTTCTATCTCAGCTAAAATTTCTATTTGCTGTCATGAATTATATGCTTCAGCTACTTGTATTTTCAATAACTCTTTCAGTAGTATTCTTTTTTCCTTCACGTCAGCGCAATATCCATCTCAACTTTGTTTATGTAAAACAGTTCTCTTGATATTTTTTGAGTTTATTACCACGTCAGCTTAGCGAGTATATTTTGTATTGCTTTACGTCAGCCAATTTCCAAAAGATTCAGTCAGTTAGAACTGGCACGGCAATAGAAAAAGAAAAGGTAAAATTTGAATTTTCACTCTAATAATATCGCCAGAGACTGAGTTATCATAAAAAATAACAACGAAGCATTTTTTTTGGTTTTCTTTACGTCAGCTAAATGCGTTAAATTTTTTTAACTAGCAAGCACATTTTTCATTGCTCCACGTCAGCCAACTTGTTTTTTATTAATAATTTTTGCGAGAAGTATATAGTCCAAATTTTTAAGTCACTCCTGTTTACAATTTTAATGATTTTTTTACTCCGTCAGCTTGCTGTACTTTCGTTGTTTTTTTGCACACATTTTACTCTAAACCACTGAATAGTTCTCCACGTCAGCCAATGCTCTCTATTAGTTAAATCATTTTAAAAATGCATAGGAATGATTTTTTAGCTTGTGAACAGTGTATATAAATTTTTCTTTACGTCAGCCAACATTTCTATTATTTGAAATCCATCTCTACGTCAAGTGTATTTTTAATAATTTTTTCTCACTAGCACCTTTTTTTTTCTTCACGCCAGCCGAATTTCCACTTTGAGATTGTTTATTTAAATTGACGGTTCTGTTCATATTTTTTTATTTTATTTCCACATCAGCTTGTATATTTTTAATTGCTTTACGTCAGCCAATTTAAAGGATTCAGACAGTCAGTTAGAGCAGACACGGCAATAGAAAAAGAAAAGGTAAAATTTGAATTTTCACTCTAATAATATCGCCAGAGTGAGACTGAGTTATCATAAAAAATTGACACTGAATAGTTCTTCACGTCAGTCAATGCTCTCTATCAGTTGAATCATTTTAAAAATGCATAGGAATGATTCTTTATAATGATTAGTTGCAGTTTAATGATTTTTTTTACTCCGTCAATTTGCTGCTGTATGTTCGATATCTCTTTTATACTTATTAAATTCCTTCATATCAGCCAATGCTTTTTATTTAATTTTTCTACGTCAGTCAACAGCTTTACACTTTCGATCTTAGTCTAAATTTTTTGCTTAGCTCTATTTGAGGTTTTAACGATTTTTCTACTCCATTGAATATTTCTTCACGTCAGCCAATGCCCTCCATCTAATTTCTCTAGGTCAGCCAACGATGCCATTGTTTGTGATGGATTATCCTACGTCACGTATTTGTAATTTTCAGTAGTATATATTTTTTTCCTTCACGTCAGCCCAAATTCCTTCTTTAGTTTATAGACAGTAAATAATTAAAACATAAAAAGTTGAATAGTAAAAATTTCGGATTTCGTGTTCAGATAATTATCCAAATTTGGAATGAAAATTATACTTTTTCTTTTTTTTATTTCCTTGCTATCATTTAATAACATATATATATTATTTTTAATTTCTAGAAGACACTTGATCCTATCCTGCCAGGGCAGCTTGAACATATTCCCATTCGACGATCCCAAATGTACATTTTCAATGGAAAGTAGTAAGTATTACTTTTTATATATAAAGAGATAGAGAGAGAGAGAGAGAGAAATAAAAACTATATTAATTAACTGACACGACGTATCACTCAAAAATGAAAATCCCAATACAGTTCAATGCAATCAAGTAAACCTGAACTACGAGAGCACTTTATTTAACCAACGGTTAACGTCAATGGAAAACATGCAGCGCGACTCGTATCTGGAAATAATAAAACGAAATTCACAATTCCAATCAATCGATCAGCTTTTATCGGGATTTTACTTTTATTGTAACTGAAACCATTTCGATATTATCCATGGTTGAACTCCAATTATAATTTAGTAAATGTGATTGTAAAGTGTGTCTCATCAAGGGATTTTCTTCCATGTAAAGTTTATTTGATGACCGTAGCACTAGTAGATCAAGAGTTACCGGCTGTAGACTCTTAGATCGACCTTTTAAGCTCCCAGTGACGTCAACCCAACTTTGAATAATGATAACTTGTAAGCGGTTGACCTTTTAGAAGTTATTGTAGTAGATTATGGTAGAAAGTCACTTGATCTACAACTTTGTTTTATAATTTATCTTTCTAAAGTAGACAGTAAGAAAGATACAAGAGATTTTCTTGTCGGACCAAGTCGCGACAGAAGTCTTCCAGTTCCAGGTCTGATATCTCAAAAACCATATAATTTATAAATCATGAGATATATATAAAAGTTGTGTATCAAGTCATTTTCTTTCAAATAAAGTTTATTTGATGATTGTAGCACTAGTAGATCAAGAGTTACTGGCTGTAGACTCTTAGATCGACGTTGTAAGCTCCCAGTGACGTCAACCAAATTTTGAATCATGATAACTTGTAAGCAGTTGTCCTTTTAGAAGTTATTGTAGTAGATTATGGTAGAAAGTCACTTGATCTACATATTTGTTTTATAATTTATCTTTCTAAAGTAGACAGTAAGAAAGATACAAGAGATTTTCTTGTCGGACCAAGTCGCGACAGAAGTCTTCCAGTTCCAGGTCTGATATCTCAAAAACCATATGATTTATAAATCATGAGATATTTATAAAAGTTGTGTATCAAGTCATTTTCTTTCAAATAAAGTTTATTTGATGACCGTAGCACTAGTAGACCAAGAGTTACTGGCTGTAGACTCTTAGATCGACCTTTTAAGCTCCCAGTGACGTTAACCCAACTTTGAATAATGATAACTTGTAAGCGGTTGACCTTTTAGAAGTTATTGTAGTAGATTATGGTAGAAATTCACTTGATCTACAACTTTATTTTATAATTTATCTTTCTAAAGTAGACAGTAAGAAAGATACATGAGATTTTCTTATTGGACTAAGTCGTGACCCAAATATTCCAGTTCCAGGTCTGATATCTCAAAAACTATATGCTTTATGAATCATAAGATGTATATAAAAGTTGTGTATCAAGTGATTTTCTTTCAAATAAAGTTTATTTGGTGACCGTAGCACTAGTAGATCAAGAGTTATCGGCTGTAGACTCTTAGATCGACGTTTTAAGCTCCCAGTGACGTTAACCCAACTTTGAATAATGATAACTTGTAAGCGGTTGACCTTTTAGAAGTTATTGTAGTAGATTATGGTAGAAATTCACTTGATCTACAACTTTATTTTATAATTTATCTTTCTAAAGTAGACAGTAAGAAAGATACATGAGATTTTCTTATTGGACTAAGTCGTGACCCAAATATTCCAGTTCCAGGTCTGATATCTCAAAAACTATATGCTTTATGAATCATAAGATGTATATAAAAGTTGTGTATCAAGTGATTTTCTTTCAAATAAAGTTTATTTGGTGACCGTAGCACTAGTAGATCAAGAGTTATCGGCTGTAGACTCTTAGATCGACGTTTTAAGCTCCCAGTGACGTCAACCCAACTTTGAATAATGATAACTTGTAAACGGTTGACCTTTTAGAAGTTATTGTAGTAGATTATGGTAGAAAGTCACTTGATCTATCACTTTGTTTAATAAATTGTCTTTCTAAAGTAAACATTAAGAAAGATACAAGAGATTTTCTTGTCGGACCAAGTCGCGACAGAAGTCTTCCAGTTCCAGGTCTGATATCTCAAAAACCATATAATTTATAAATCATGAGATATATATAAAAGTTGTGTATCAAGTCATTTTCTTTCAAATAAAGTTTATTTGATGATTGTAGCACTAGTAGATCAAGAGTTACTGGCTGTAGACTCTTAGATCGACGTTGTAAGCTCCCAGTGACGTCAACCAAATTTTGAATCATGATAACTTGTAAGCAGTTGTCCTTTTAGAAGTTATTGTAGTAGATTATGGTAGAAAGTCACTTGATCTACATATTTGTTTTATAATTTATCTTTCTAAAGTAGACAGTAAGAAAGATACAAGAGATTTTCTTGTCGGACCAAGTCGCGACAGAAGTCTTCCAGTTCCAGGTCTGATATCTCAAAAACCATATGATTTATAAATCATGAGATATTTATAAAAGTTGTGTATCAAGTCATTTTCTTTCAAATAAAGTTTATTTGATGATTGTAGCACTAGTAGATCAAGAGTTACTGGCTGTAGACTCTTAGATCGACGTTGTAAGCTCCCAGTGACGTCAACCAAATTTTGAATCATGATAACTTGTAAGCAGTTGTCCTTTTAGAAGTTATTGTAGTAGATTATGGTAGAAAGTCACTTGATCTACATATTTGTTTTATAATTTATCTTTCTAAAGTAGACAGTAAGAAAGATACAAGAGATTTTCTTGTCGGACCAAGTCGCGACAGAAGTCTTCCAGTTCCAGGTCTGATATCTCAAAAACCATATGATTTATAAATCATGAGATATTTATAAAAGTTGTGTATCAAGTCATTTTCTTTCAAATAAAGTTTATTTGATGATTGTAGCACTAGTAGATCAAGAGTTACTGGCTGTAGACTCTTAGATCGACGTTGTAAGCTCCCAGTGACGTCAACCAAATTTTGAATCATGATAACTTGTAAGCAGTTGTCCTTTTAGAAGTTATTGTAGTAGATTATGGTAGAAAGTCACTTGATCTACATATTTGTTTTATAATTTATCTTTCTAAAGTAGACAGTAAGAAAGATACAAGAGATTTTCTTGTCGGACCAAGTCGCGACAGAAGTCTTCCAGTTCCAGGTCTGATATCTCAAAAACCATATGATTTATAAATCATGAGATATTTATAAAAGTTGTGTATCAAGTCATTTTCTTTCAAATAAAGTTTATTTGATGACCGTAGCACTAATAGACCAAGAGTTACTGGCTGTAGACTCTTAGATCGACCTTTTAAGCTCCCAGTGACATCAACTAAACTTTGAATATTAATATCTTGTAAGCGGTTGACCTTTTAGCAGTTATTGTAGTAGATTATGGTAGAAATTCACTTGATCTACAACTTTATTTTATAATTTATCTTTCTAAAGTAGACAGTAAGAAAGATACATGAGATTTTCTTATTGGACTAAGTCGTGACCCAAATATTCCAGTTCCAGGTCTGATATCTCAAAAACTATATGCTTTATGAATCATAAGATGTATATAAAAGTTGTGTATCAAGTGATTTTCTTTCAAATAAAGTTTATTTGGTGACCGTAGCACTAGTAGATCAAGAGTTATCGGCTGTAGACTCTTAGATCGACGTTTTAAGCTCCCAGTGACGTCAACCCAACTTTGAATAATGATAACTTGTAAACGGTTGACCTTTTAGAAGTTATTGTAGTAGATTATGGTAGAAAGTCACTTGATCTATCACTTTGTTTAATAAATTGTCTTTCTAAAGTAAACATTAAGAAAGATACAAGAGATTTTCTTGTCGGACCAAGTCGCGACAGAAGTCTTCCAGATCCAGGTCTTATATCTCAAAAACCATATGGTTTATGGATCATAAGATATATATGAAAGTTGTGTATCAAGTGATTTTCTTTTAAATAAAGTTTATTTGATGACCGTAGCACTAATAGACCAAGAGTTACTGGCTGTAGACTCTTAGATCGACCTTTTAAGCTCCCAGTGACATCAACTAAACTTTGAATATTAATATCTTGTAAGCGGTTGACCTTTTAGCAGTTATTGTAGTAGATTATGGTAGAAATTCACTTGATCTACAACTTTGTTTAATAATTTATCTTTCTAAAGTAGACAGTAAGAAAGATACAAGAGATTTAGTTATCGGATCAAGTCGCGACCCAAGTCTTTCAGTTACAGGTCTGATATCTCAAAAACCATATGGTTTATAAATCATGAGATGTATATAAAAGTTATGTATCAAGTGATTTTCTTTCAAATAAAGTTTAGTTGATGACCGTAGCACTAGTAGACCAAGAGTTACTGGCTGTAGACTCTTAGATCGACCTTTTAAGCTCCCAGTGACGTCAACCCAACTTTGAATAATGGTATCTTGGAAACGGTTATACTTTTGGAAATTATTATAGTGCTTTACAATAAACCGTAACTTGATCTTCAAATTTCTTTAATAAATAAAGTAATTTAGATACAAGAGAATTTCTTATTGGATCAAGTCATGAACCAAGTTGTCAACTAGTGTCCCTTCTACTTAATTAATATTAAAGAACATCCTTGTGAGCTCCAAGTCGTTGCTGCTGTTTTTATTGATTTCACCAAGACATTTGACCATATTTTTTTTAATAAAATTGACTTCACTTTCCTCCATCTATTCTACTGTTAAAACATAAAATATGTAATAAAAGTGATTCTCTGTATTAATTCCAGTATCGTACGAGATAACCTCAATAAACTACGTGTGGAAAAATGACGAGGATGTTCTTCGAAAGTCGCCGAGCTTAACAACACTTAACGCTTATCTAATTAAGAATCAGACGCTCGAGTGTCCTATACAGTCTAGTTGGAGAGGTAAGTCAATTATAGCAATGTAAAACTTATTAATATGCGATTAAAATACTTTGTGACAATCAAAGGCCTCACTTAAGTCCCAAAATATTACCGTCTGATAAGTGGCAAGCTGATTAAAGGTTATCCTTTTCATTTACTTTAATAATATACATATTTCATAGGCCCTATGGATCGGATTTGTCCGGAATTAGTCAGGAAAAGTGCAATTTAAAGTTTTAAAGTGACACTTATGTGCTTAAATTCAAGTGCAGCCGAGGAAACCGCATCCAATTTAAACTTCCCGGTAATTGCGGTCTCTTTTTAAGTTTATACACGGTAATTTCACGTTTTTTGTATTAAACTTTCGGGTCTGGAAAATGTGGATTTTCTAAAGCTGGATGATCGTTAAAAATCGTAAGCGCGAAAGCTGTTCGTTGGTAAATTATGCAAACGGTCGCTGTTTATTATGGAATAAAAGATCCATTACATTTTTAGGTTTTATCTGTCGTAAAGTATGTCTGAAAGGATGGAGTTAAAAGTTGCAGGTATTGATCGAAGGTTCTTTTCTATGAGAAAGAGAGCCAGAGATTAATTGCTTTTAACGATCTCATTGTGTGCAACATAGCAATTGACATTGGGTGTGAAATTATTTAGGACATTTGAAAAAGTTGTTTTTCTGGCAATTATTGAGAAATATGGAAGAATCACTGTTTTTGTTGGAATTTATACTTGGCAAATGTTCAGAAAATTGAAACATCATTTGTTTTTTTGGCAATTTTTTAGAAATTTATAACATTCATTTAATTGTCTTGGTAATTTTTCAGAAACCGAATGTATGTAAGTTTTTCTGTACTTTATTCAGAAATTAAAAAAAAAAATTACCACGTA
The DNA here is from genome assembly GCF_022605725.1 of Anthonomus grandis grandis. Lineage (NCBI taxonomy): Eukaryota > Metazoa > Arthropoda > Insecta > Coleoptera > Curculionidae > Anthonomus > Anthonomus grandis. Next base: position 4,418,487 of record NC_065560.1, read on the forward strand.
TGTAAATTGTTTGTTTTCCAGGCAATTTTGCAATAAATTAGGAGTTTTGACTTTTTTTTATTTTTTCTACAATTTTTTCAGAAATTTAAATAATAAATCGTTATTTTTACTGTCAGTTGTTTAGAAACTTGGAAAAATCGGCTTTCCCAAGCAACCATACAGAAGATATGAAGAAAAATTCCTAAAAATTTTTCAAAAGTATTCTTGGCATGTTTCATAATTTTAGAAAAAAAAAATCATTTGCTTTTCTGACGATCTTTAATCATAAACTTTCTATCTATTCTTTCTAACTCTATATCTATTTTTACCTAATTGCTGTGTATTTGTGACAATATACATTATAAGAACATAAATATAAACGCGGAAAATTTTCTGAGCAATTAACCAAATTCCCCAGAGCAAACATGCAACTTTGTTTACTTCCCTAATAACTTATCACCCTATACGACGTATAATATACTCGTACATAAATATACATATAACTAATGGACAATATTGGACCGGTTTAATATTTAAACAAATTTTATTTCAGGTAACTACAGTTGCCTTCGGGTCCACCTGATATTCACCAGGGACCGAGCGTTCTACTTTACCACCGTCTTTATTCCAGGAATAATATTGGTGACGTCATCGTTTATTACGTTTTGGTTGGAGTGGAACGCTGTGCCAGCCAGAGTCATGATAGGTAAATACATATTATAATGTATATCCCACTTCTGGTTTTAGAATATTTGACTTATATGAAAGTCTAAAGAAAATTAAAAACACACTTTGTATTTGTCACTGAAAATGAGGAATATCAAATGTGACCGTTTACACCAAGGCTCGTGGACGCAAGATCCTATCGAATTACCACTTGGACTTGTCTGTGTTTATATACTAAATCTTAAGATAAAGCAGTACTGTTGTGCCTAATTCGAATAACATAGAACATACAAACTAATTTATAACGCTAACAACATAATACTATTTCCGTTTAATATAATCTGTGGGTCAGATTTGAGAAAGTAGCAGAAATAAAGCATGTAAAAGTAGCTTATTTATATTTAACGTCCATGCGGTTTGTCTGCAGCCGGCTCTCTTGGTATTCATTCCCCAGAAAAAAGGAATCAAGACCATTTGCCCTAATAACTTTAATAATGTAGCCCCTAATTAAGATTTTATTAGACTTGTGACGGATCTTGTTTAACCATATGACATTCCGTACATTGGGAGAACCTAAGTAAAAAGGCATCTGATTGAAAGAAGATACAATGATCTTGAAATGCTTTATCGTTTTTGTCTTGGTTATTTATATCTTGTTCTTCAACATGTCCATGTGATCTTCTACGGTATTTAATATCTAATTGGTATATGCCAGGAATATCTTTTTATTTTCTATAATATCTGCTAGGCGTATATGTCTGCACATATTGGGGTTATTAACTTTAAATAAATATTGGTCTTTTAACATTTAAAAGAAATAAATGCAAACACACTCTTTCTTGTGGATTAAAATTATTAAAATAAATATTTTTCAGATATTTAAACTGTTAATTGATTAGTCGCTTAATCAGCTTTACATTATACAAGTAAAAAAAAATATTTTAAAAAGCAATAAATGTTTAAGAGTAAAAAAACTAAAAATAAAGAATGTTCAGTCACATTTTTTGTTATTCTATAATATTTAAAAAAAAAGAAATATATTGGTATATATTTAAATCAGAATATATAGTTTTAATGGAAAACAGTGTTTTCGCAGAATATATATATATGCAATATTTAATTTAATAACACTGTTTATTTAAATTTGGTATTATTTTATATATAAATATTTAGTATAAAAACAGTGTCAATAGATTGGATAAAATGGACGAAAGACAGTCATTTTTTAGAACAATTTCACCAAATATTTGAGTATTAATCGAGTTTAAAAACTAGATATGTAAATCCCGTGTCAATTTTTTTAAATGCCGAAATTCTTTCTTGTTTGTAAACAGAATCGCACATTATATAGTATACACGTATATTCTTACCTATAATTTTCTTAAAAAGTATATTTTTATCAGGCAATTATTTTCTGCAAAAAAAACCGTTTTTCATTATGCCTACCCTAACCCCCCCCACCCACCCCACACAACTTACCAGTAAGAAACTGTTTTAGAAAATCATTGTTTTTTAAAATAATACGCATGAATAACAGCTACTTTGTCGTTTTTCGTAAGGTTTTTTTGCAGAATATACAGTGTGGTGACTTTAACTGGAATAAATTCAGTTAAAACTAATCAAAATTTATCTCGCAAAATTCCTGAGACTCGTCGATTTTTGTTTATTTTTTTTCACATTTCGAGATAGTTTTTGTATTTTTTCACCTACAGGGAGGTCCAAATAAACCCCAACTTTTTTCAAATGGAAAGCCCCTTTTTTTAAACTCTCATTGAAAAGAGCCCTTTTTTTTGATTAAATTGCCCTATTTACTTTTGTGATTATCTAAAGGAGAAATACGAAAAAAAAACCATTAAATTATTAAAAGTTGCGTTTAATGTATAAGATGCTAAAAATGAGCACCATTTACTTGTTGGCAAAGCCCAAGACGATAATAAAATTCGTTTCTGACATTTTCTAACACTTCTGGAGATATTTGTCGGATTTCTTGCCTAATACGTTTTTTGAGTTCGTCTAGGTTTCCTGGTTTGCTCATATAAATTTGACTTTTCAAATGTCCCCACAGAAAAAAATCAAGTGGGGTGAGATCGGGAGAACGTGCCGGCCACTCGATTGCACCCCTTCTACCAATCCATCTGTTTAGAAAATTGTCATCTAAATACTGGCGTACATTACGGCCATAATGTGGGGGAGCACCATCTTGTTGCATCCAGATTCTTTCATCATACAAATCTGGATCGAACTGACTCGGATATAAGGCACGTAAGGCTGGAACTAGTTCATGTTCAAGAAATTCTAGATATCCTTCCCCAGTTAAAGTATCATTGAAGAATATGGGCTCTATAACTTGTCTGCTAATTATGCCAGCCCAAACATTAGTTTTCGGGGGATATTGTGTATTAGTTTCCCTTACCCAGTGTGAGTTCTCGTCAGACCAGTAGCGACAGTTCTGCTTATTAACATGGCCATTTAGGGTGAATGTAGCCTCATCAGAAAAAAGGATCCACTCCGAAGATATGAGATTTTCGTCAATGGCGTTCATCATTAATTCACAGAACTGAACTCTGCGATCTGGATCGTCTTCGAATAACTCTTGAACGGGTTGCATTTCATAAGGTCATTTGGTTGCACTTTTTAAAATTTTTAGCACAGATTTATGATGAATAGAGTTTTCGCGAGCTACTCTTCTGGCTGCAGTTACCGGATTTTCTTCCATCGCTAACAATACATTTAATTGGGTGTTTTCATCGATTTTAGAAGACCTTTGTCTTCTCTTGTCTTGTCTTCTCGAAATCTGCTTTCGATTTTACTAACCGTACCTTGGTTAATAGATGGCAAATCTGGATATTTCTGCCTGAATAAGTGGACAACCTCTAGCTGAGTACGACTTCTGTCCCCATAACCAATCATCATTAAGATTTCAATCTTGTGGGATTCGGATAAATAGGGAATTTTTTCAATATAAGTTAACTTATTCAACAACTGGTTTAAATTCACTTTAACAGTGACACTACAACAATGTCAGGAAATGTCTCGATACCAATAAAATAAACAAACACGCCAAAAATTTACCAACACAAAATATTTCGAGACTTTTAATAATTTAAAGGCTTTCCATTTGAAAATAAAAAGTTTGGGTTAATTTGGACCCCCCCTGTAGGTGAAAAAATACAAAAACTATCTTGAAATGTGAAAAAAATAACCAAAATGGGTCTCAGGAATTTCGCGAGATAAATTTTGATTAGTTTTAACTGAATTTATTCCAGTTAAAGTCACCACACTGTATATTTGCAATATTTAATTTAATAACATTGTTTATATAAATTTGATATGATTTTATTAATAAATATTTAGTATAAAAACAGCGTCATTAGATTGGAAAATATGGATGAAAAATAGTCATTTTTCAGAACAATTTCATCAAATATTTGAGTAGTATTAATCGAGTTTAAAAACTAGATATGTAAATCCCGTGTCGATTTTTTAAATGCCGATTTTTTTTTCTTGTTTGTAAACAGAATCGTATATTATATACGTATATTCTTACCTATAATTTTCTTAAAAAGCATATTTCTCTCAGGAAATTATTTGCTGCAAAAAAAAACGGTTTTCATTAACTCTACCCCTACCCACCCCACACAACCAGTAAGAACCTGTTTTAGAAAATCATTGTTTTTCAAAATAATACGCATGAATAACAGCTAATTTGTCGTTAATATCGTATAATTATATATATGTTTATTAACAAATAAGAACAGTGCTATTAGATTAAATATTATGAATGAAAAACAGTGATTTTTCAGAAGAATTTCTTACTGGAATAATGTTTGGGGTGGGTGGGAGGGGTAAGGGTTGTTTTGATGGAAAACAGTGTTTTTGCAGAAAATTTATATATGCAATATTAACAACACTGCTTATTTAAATTTGATATTATTTTATATGTAAATATTTAGTACTAAAACAGCGTCATTAGATTGGATAATACACGGAAAAAACCCCACTATAACTTAAAGTAATAATCTTGACTGAAGATAAGCTTAGATTCATATATCCACAATGACAACTAATTTTATTCCAGAAAACGTATTGGTGTTAATCCAATGCAAAAATTACATTTTATTTAAATATTAATTAGCTTTGTCTTAGTATAGCAATACTCGGCAGAACACGTTTGCAAATATTATTACAATAGGATAAAAGCTTTATTTAAGAATAGTAATCTTTTGATACAATTTTTTAATTGCATTGTTAGTTAGAAGTAACTAAACTTGAAATAAGTATAGCCTATACTTTATTAATAATGTGCTATTCTTAAATAGAATGGAACCATAATTTTGAATTTGAAATACGAAGCTTCAAACAAAACGCTAGGGTTTTTATTACAAAGAATAGTTACGCTTGTATATTTTAATAAGAATATAAAATTAGCTGTATCATGGAAGTTGAGAAATGCGATACAATTTAAAAAAAGAAAAGGTACTTTCGCCCACTAGCTAATTTTCAACAGTTCTTCAATAGATTTATTAATGAATTAGATTAGGTAAAAAAAACGCAAATCTTATGGCATTTATTTAAGCTTTTTTGTCAACTAGTCATTAATCCAAAAGATAACGTTAAAAATTAATTTGATTAATTTTACCATATAATTTGGTCTCCGTACATTAATATAATAACATCTAGGTCAAGCTTCTTTTTTCATTATGGATTAGTAGCATATAATAACGTAAGTGTAGGTAAGAAAAACTCATATTAACATTAAAAAAATATTTATTCTCTTTTATACAGAAGGTATACCATATAATATACGTATACTAAATAATTCGTAACAAAAAAAAATTTATATTCTTACCTAAAATTTTCTGAAAATCATATTTCTCTCAGGCAATTATTTTCTGCACAAAAAAACCGTTTTTCATTAATCATAACCTTACCCACACAACTTACCAGTAAGAAATTGTTTTAAAAAATCATTGTTTTCTAAAATAATACGCATGATTTACAGCTGATTTTGTCGTTAATATCCAATCTAATAGCACAGTTTGTTTATTTAAATTTAATATAATTATGTATATGTATATTAATACATATTTATAACAAAAATAGTGCTATTAAATTGGATATTATCGACGAAAACAATGATTTTTCATAGTAATTTCTTACTGGGCAAATGTTTGGGGTGGGTGGGGGGGTAAGGGTTGTTTTGATGGAAAACAGTGTTTTTGCAGAATATATATGTGCAATATTAACAACACTGTTTATTTAAATTTGATTTGATTTTATATATAAATATTTAGTATAAAAACAGCGTCATTAGATTGGATAATATGGACGAAAAACAGTCATTTTTCAGAACAACTTCATCAATTATTTGAGTAGTAGTTTAAAAACTAGATATTATGTAAATCTCGTGTCAATTTTTTTAAATGCCGAAATTTTTTTTTATTTGTAAACAGATTCGTACATACGTATCCTCTTACCTATAATTTTCTTAAATATTCTATTATTTCTCTCAGGCAATATTTTCTGCAAAAAAAAACGTTTTTCAATAATGCTACTCTTGCCCCCCCACCCACCCCACACAGCTTACCAGTAAGAAATTGTTTTCAAAAATCATTGTTTTCCAAAATAATACGCATGAGTAACAGCTAGTTTGTCATTAATATCATATAGTTATATATATGTTTATTAACAAATAAAAACAGTGCTATTAGATTGAATATTATGAACGAAAAACAGTGATTTTTTAAAAGAATTTGTTACTGAAAAGATTAGTGGGGTGGGTGGGGGGGGTAAGGGTTGTTTTGATGAAAAACAGTGTTTTTGCAGAATATATATTTGCAATATTTAATTTAATAACATTGTTTATTTAAATTTAATATGATTTTATTAATAGATATTTAGTATAAAAACAGCGTCATTAGATTGGATAATATGAACGAAAAAATAGTCATTTTTCAGAACAACTTCATCGAATATTTGAGTATTAATCGAGTTTAAAAACTAGATATGTAAATCCCGTGTCAATTTTTTTAAATGCCGAATTTTTTTCTTATTTCTAATTTTTTTTTAAAAGCATATTTCTCTCAGGCAATATTTTCTGCAAAGAAAAACGCTTTTCAATAACGCTACCCTTACCCCCCCCCACCCACCCCACACAACTTACCAGTAAGAAATTATTTTAAAAAATCATTGTTTTCTAAAATAATACGCATGAATAACAGCTGATTTCGTCGTTAATATCCAATCTAATAACACAGTTTGTTAATTTAAATTTTATATAATTATGTATATGTATATTAATAAATATTCATTACAAAAATAATGCTATTGGATTATATATTATGAACGAAAAACAGTGATTTTTCACTCAAAAAAAAGAGTCAAGAGTCAAAATCAGTTAGTCAAAGAAGACTTTCAAGAGATATGGAAAAAAAACCCACAAACACAGCTTCGCTAGCTGATTTCGATGGATTGAATTTCTGAGGAGTCGCTCATTGAATATTAATTATAACTCCATAGTGCGTTTTCTTTTGCAGGCGTAACGACAATGCTCAACTTTTTCACCACCTCGAACGGATTCCGGTCAACTTTGCCGGTGGTGTCGAACCTGACCGCCATGAACGTTTGGGACGGGGTCTGTATGTGTTTCATCTACGCGTCGCTTTTGGAATTCGTCTGTGTAAACTATGTGGGACGCAAACGACCCCTTCATAACGTAGTTTATAGGCCTGGGGAGAATCCCTTTACGCAGGTAAGATCGTTTTTACGCTTTTCCAGCTTAAGTTATTCGCATAGTTTCGGCTTTTAAAATATAAGGGTGGCAAGGGTATTAGGTTACTAAAAGTGCTTAGGGAAATGAGCCGTAATATATACGCGCTCGGTTTTTAGATTTTGGTCTAAAATAGGGTTCTCTGAGAGGAATTTTTATCGAGAATTAAGGATTTAGGGAAAAGAAAATACATTAGGTGTATATATTTTGAATAATGTTAATAAGGGAGGTCTACCCATAGGTTCCGTATGTCTTTGGCAACTTACTGTTTCAAGGACTTTCCATTTGGAGTAATTTGCTTCTTTAATGGTGTATTCATTCCAGGCATTCAAGGTTAAGTTCGAGATTTTTAGAATAATTTTCATTTTAGTCGATGCAGTCAATTTTAATTTCTTCCAGGCATTTTTTCGATATTTTTGGCTTTAAGACTAATTTTGGATTTTACTCCAACCCTATTGTAAATTCACGTAAGTTATGCGATACATGAAAACTTCAAGTACAATTCGTGTAAATCACGTCACAAGTTATCCAGACTTTTTCTTCCAGACTTATCCAGATTTCTTCTTGGCAGTTGGGTGACTTTTAATGTAGTTGTGGAAATATTATTTTAAGACAAATTTTCGATTTTGAGAAAACTATCAGCAGTACCAAAATTTTCATTTTACAATTGAAATATTTAAAAAAAACTTGCTGAAAAAGAGTAACATGTCGATGGGTTTACTTTAATATTTTAAAAAGTCGTGTTTTAACCATCGGTGGTACCAAATATGTTATCTTACCGTTAGATTTGTGAAGAAAAATTAGTTGAAAAATAGGACCATATCGATCTATTTTTATTTTTTTTGGGGCAAATCGTCAGTGGTTCCAAAAATCTGAATTCAGCATTAAATTGTGGGGAGAAAGTAATTCAAAAAGAGTACCTTGTGGATGGAATCATATTGATTTTTAAGAAAATTGTGATTTTTGGGTGGTACCAAAAATACTGATATCACTATTAGATTTAGAAGGAAAAATTAGCTGAAAAAGAGTATCATGTCGATGGATTTATTTTCATTTTTAAAAAAGTTTTAATTTTCGGGTAAACCATCAGTGGTACCAAAAATCTGATTTCACCATTAGATTTGGAAGAAACAATTAACTGAAAAAGAGTACCATGTCTATGGGTCTATTTTTATTTTGGTTAATAATTGTGATTTTTGGGTAAACTGTCAGTGGTACCAAAAATCTGATTTAATCATTAGATTTGTGAGAAAAAATTTGCTAAAAAACAGTACCTTCTCGGTGTATTTATTTTCATTTTTAAAATATTTGTAAGTTTTGGGTAAATTATCAGTGGTCCCAAAAATCTGATTTCACCATTAGATTTGGAAGAAACAATTAACTGAAAAGGAGAACCATGTCTATGGGTCTATTTTTATTTTGTTAAATAAATGTGATTTTTGGGTAAACTGTCAGTGGTACCAAAAATGTGATATCATCATTAAATTTAGAAGGAAAAATTAACTAAAAAAGAGAATTATGTCTATGGGTCTATTTTTATTGTAAACTATCAGTGGTACCAAAAATCTGATTTTACCATTAGATTTGGAAGAAACAATTAACTGAAAAAGAGAACCATGTCTATGGGTCTATTTATATTTTGTTAAATAATTGTTATTTTTGAGTAAACTGTCAGTGGTACCAAATCTCTGATTTCACCATTAGGTTTGGAAGAAACAATTAATTAAAAAAGAGAACCATGTCTATGGGTCTATTTTTATTTTGTAAAATAATTGTGATTTTTGGGTAAACTGTCAGTGGTACCAAAAATCTGATTTAACCATTAGATTTGTGAGAATAAATTACCTGACAAAGAGGACCGTCTCGATAGATTTATTTCCATTTTTTAAAAAGTTGTAATTTTTGGGTAAACCATCAGTGGTACCAAAAATGTAATTTCACCATTACATTTTTGAGGAAAAATTTTCTGGAAAAAAAAACCAGGTCGATGAATTTATTTTAATTTTTAAAGCAATTTTAATTTTTGGGCAAACCGTCAGTGGTACCAAAAATCTGACTTTTCCATTAAGTCTACTGTCATTTTTAAGGAAGCTTTTTAATCTTAAAACGATCAGAGATGCCAAAAATGTTATTTCATAATTCACTTACTTAGAAAAAAGTAGCTGTAAGAGAGTGTTATGTCAATGGGTTTATTGTACTTTTTAGGATTTTGTATTAATTTTAACAAAAGCATCAAAGGTACCCAAAATGTAATAATTCACTTATTTAGTAAAAAGTGACTGAAAAAGAATGCCACGTCGACGGGTCTATTGCAATTTTAATTTTTTTTTTAATTTTGACAAATGTAACAGCGGTACCAAAAATGTTATTTCACAATTAACTTGTTCAGAAAAATTCTTCACGAGTCATTTTTTTTTAACCATTTTTCTCAAATTTTTAACAAAAAACCATCAGTGGTACCAAAAATATAATTTCAATTTTCAGAAAAAAATTACCGATAAGTTTTTCTTTAGACTTCGAATACCACAAAGGATATTTCCATGAAACCTCTCCATCACATAACCTTCAATTTAGTATCTAATAATTTTCAAAACGGGCTACATAGAAATATTTCCAATATATATATTTTGTTTTGCGTAGTATATATGATATGGGTCCTAAAATATTTTAATTAATTTATTAGACCTATTAATTAAATTATAAATTAAAATTATTTTTCAATATCAGGCAGTCGTGCTGTAAATTTCTTACTATTTAAAACTCTTTATTTAAAATTATGAATGCGTAGAATAGTTAATTAATTTATTAATGACGTTTCAATTTAAGTTTATATATAATTCCAGGCAGTCGAGCAATAGATTTCATGCACTTTAATTAAAAGTATGCCTTAAATGCCCGGAATAATTAATTAATGACGTTTCAATTTAAATTATTTTACAATTCCAGGCAGTCCAGCTGCTTACCATTTCAGGCAGTTTAATTAAAATCATTCCTCAACTGCCTGGAATAATTAATTAATTAATTTATGTTTAATGTTTAATTTCAATTTTCAGAAAAAAATAACCGATAAGTTTTTCTTTAGACTTCCAATACCACAAAGGATATTTTCATGAAACCTCTCCATTACATAACCGATTTCCTGAGGACGAATTTAACGCATAAAACGTCATCGCAAATAAAATTATTATATGGGAACAATTTTTAAATTAAATAAATTCTTAAAGAGTTCGTATCGTGCTTTAATTAAGTTATGCAGGTAAAATTTCACAAATTTTCACAATTACCCACTGGTCGTGAAAATTACACAAGGTTTGTTTGAGGATGATTTTCCAAAGCTCGAAACGTCTATACATATCATACTATATGCTATTTAGTATAATCGAATCACATGGCAGGCCTCCCTTCCTCCTGTACACTCCAACAGGATAATTATTTACTTACTTCTATGTGCTACTTATATCTTCCATCTATATAGCTGCATGACCAATGCGCATGACGGTTTTCTTGTATTACGTATTAAACTGATGATGCTTACTACAAAAATATGCTAAGCTAAACATAACGATCTAAAGTCTGATTTGACTATTTATGATAATGCGACAAAGTGGAATCAGAGAACAGGAGATGAAGCTTAGATAATACGTCCTTGAAGAAAATAAAGTTAAATCTCATGTTCTTTGATTCGTTCCTGAACCGTTTAACTTTAGGTAATTTCTTAACTAAGCTAAAGCCGTATGCTACTGTGGCATTTGACTAGAATGTTCCTTGTAATTTTACAGCGTTTGCCGGCTGTGCTGAGCAGGATAGGCATTATACTGGCCAGTCCATTGGTAAGCAGCCTCGCCCTTAATGTACTACCTCGCCTTTGCATTTGACCTACTAATCATTTTTTTTGCATTAAATTAAAAACAGCGAAAATCGGCTAATTCCCATTTTTGACTCGGAACGATAGTTTATTTTTTTGTTAGTGGCTACTTTCGTCAATAATTTAGACATTGACCGCTTTAGTAAATATTTGTGCAGAGCTTATACTAGTTGGTTATATACCCGTTTAAGAATTTATTGCTTTTTATTAATTATTAATAAACGGTTTTGGTCCACTGTGTTTGTTTGATGGGATGGTTTTTTTAAGGAGGAAGCGTTAATCACATTTTCACAGTTGCCCATGTAACTTCTAGATGGAAAAACGTACAATTATTTTATCGGGATATTAAGAGGTAAAAGTGCCCTGTTTGATTTAAGACCAAAGAACTACTTAATTCAGTTGTACTGCTTGGATATGAACGGTGATCATGCGCAGGGGGAGTTTAGTACAATTTTTTACAGTCAATTTAGTATCTAAGAATTATCAAAATTAGGCTACATAGAAATATTTCCAAAATATACATTTTCTTTGCGTAGCGTATATGATATGCGTATTAAAATATTTTAATTAATATATTTTAATAATACTAGACTTATTAGTTAAATTATAAATTGAAATTATTTTACAATATCAGACAGTCGTGCTGTAGATTTCTTATTATTTAAAATTATGAATGCGTAGTATAATTTATTAATGACGTTTCAGTTTAAGTTAATTTATAATTCCAGGCAGTCCAGTTACTTACCATTTTAAGCAGTTTAATTAAAATTATGCCTCAACTGCCTGGAATAATTAATTCATTAATTTATGTTAAACGTTTAACTTTAACGCTATTTTGTCTTATTAAGTACAGCAACTGACAATACTTTAAGTAAGTTACTATTAATGTTACAAAAGTTTACAAAAAATTAAAATCGATTAAAAAATAATAAATCTAATTAGTTTAGATAAAATTTGCTTATAAAAAGGAAACAGTTAACTAGTAATAAATAAAAAAAATTAATTTCGAATTAGAATATTTTAATTAATATATTTTAATAATACTGGACTTATTAGTTAAATTATAAATTAAAATTATTTTACAATATCAGGCAGTCGTGCTGTAAATTTCTTACTATTTAAAACTCTTTATTTAAAATTATGACTTAAATGCGTAAAATGATTAATTAATTTATTAATGATGTTTCAATTTAAGTTTCATAATTCCATTCATTCATAATTCCAGGCAGTCGAGCTATAGATTTTAGGCGCCTTAATTAAAATTATGCCTCAACTGCCTGGAATAATTAATTAATTATTTAATTTATGTTTAACGTTTAACTTTAATGCTATTTTGTATTATTAACTACAGCAACTGACAATACTTTAAGTAAGTTAATATTAACATTGCAAAACTTTACAAAAAATTAAAATCAATAAATAAATAATAAATCTAATTAGTTTAGAAAAAAATTGCTTATAAAAAAAACGGTTAACTACTAATAAATAAAAAAATAATTTCGAATTAAAATATTTTAATTAATATATTCTAATTAATATACTAGACCTATTAGTTAAACTATACATTTAAATTATTTTTCAATATCAGGCAGTCGTGCTGTAAATTTCTTACTATTTAAAACTCTTTATTTAAAATTATGAATGCGTAGAATAATTAATTAATTTATTAATAAAGTTTCAATTTAAGTTAATTTATACTTCGAGGCAGTCGAGCTATAGATGTTGGGCGCTTTAATTAAAATTATGCCTTAGATGCCTGGAAAAATTAATTAATGACGTATCAATTTAAATTATTTTACAATTCCAAGCAGTCCAGCTGCTTACCATTTCAGGCAGTTTAATTAAAATTATTCCTCAACTGCCTGGAATAATTAATTAATTAATTAATGTTTAATGTTTCATTTTAACGATATTTTATATTAATAACTACAGCAAAAGCCAATACTTTAAATAAGTTACTATTAATATTGCAAAAGTTAACAAAAAATTAAAATCGATAATTCCGGGCAGTCCAGCTGCTTACCATTTCAGGCAGTTTAATTAAAATTATGCCTCAACTGCCTGGAATAATTAATTAATTAATTAATTTATGTTTAACGTTTAACTTTAAAGCTATTTTGTATTATTAACTACAGCAAAAGACAATACTCTAATTAAGTTAATATTAATATTGCAAAACTTTACAAAAAATTAAAATCAATAAATTAATAATAAATCTAATTAGTTTAGATAAAATTTGCTTATAAAAAAGAAACAGTTAACTACTAATAAATAAAAAAAATAATTTCGAATTAAAATATTTTAATTAATATACTAGACCTACTAGTTAAACTATAAATTAAAATTATTTTTCAATATCAGGCAGTCGTGCTGTAAATTTCTTACTATTTAAAACTCTTTATTTAAAATTAGGAATGCGTAGAATAATTAATTAATGACGTTTCAATCTAAATTATTTTACAATTCCAGGCAGTCTGTCAGCTGCTTATCATTTCAGGCAGTTTAATTAAAATTATGCCTCAACTGCCTGGAATTATTAATTAGTTAATTAATTTATGTTTAACGTTTAACTGTAACAATGTGAATGTTAAAGTGAGCTTATTATAAATCTAATTAAAATATATCTAAGTGATTATTTTAGATAAAATTTGCTTCCAAAAAAGATAAAGAAAAAGAACAATAACAAAATAAATAAGCGGTTCTTTCTTAAATCAGAGATGCCTCTGAAGCGTTTCATTTAAAATCGCATAAGACCTTTAAAAACAAAGAAATCTTGTTCATATTCCTCCATATATTATTTATAAGTTCATTGTAATTTCTTAATATATATTAATTATATACTATTTAAAAAATGTGATAAATATATCTTTTGCTTATGCTTGCCTTTAAATTATTTTATTAATTAAAATGCCCTTGTAGAGGTAACTTTACAAAGGCTGCATTAATTAGTATTGATTTCTGATTAGTTTAATTTGGAAATTTAGAGAAAAATTGCTCCTCTTGCTTACAGGTAATTCAAAACTTTATCGGAAATATAACCAGAATTAATGAAAATTTGGACTTTTTGGACAATTTTTTTTTATTAATTTATAGTAATTGTACTCAATTTTTTATTAATTTTAGACCATTAAAACACGTTTCGTCAAGTTCCAGTCATTTGAAGTAATTTCCTATTAATTCCAGGCAGCGAAGTTCTTTTTTCAGTATTTAACTGCCTCGAAAAACTGAGCTTTAACTATCTGAAATTACGAACAAATAACTTAAAATTCCTCTCTATCTGTGCTCACATAACTCATTAATTTTCTTTCGGTTAAACAAATACACAAATTATAACTCATAACTTATAAATCGATAATTTCAAATACATAAATTAATACTTCCCGCCATAATCGAGTTACGTCATAATAATCTCTACTTGTCAATGCTCATTACTCATGTCAACTTAACAAAACGTAATAACTGTCAACATATGTGACGTTATTGCTAAAAGCGCGAAATTCAAATTTTAAAATTTAAGGTTTTTCTTTTTAGTTTTATCAAATTTAATCGAAACTATATTAGAATTAATAAAAATTTGGAAATATACACATCAGTGGTCACATCACTAAGAAACCCTCTTCAGATTTATGCACTTAATTAAAAGATTTTTAGTTTCAAGTATCCACTGTTTAACCTTAAGCCTTCCTAAAATTATACTTTAATAGTCAATCAGTAAAAATTTCAATAATTTCAAAAATGCTCAAATTTTATTAATTGGAATAGTTTCAATAAAATAAATCGAACATTCTTCAAAAGATGAAATATAAAAAAGTAAGCGGAAATTATGTGAGCAACTGTAAAAATCGGATTTTTGTTGTAGAAAGTAGAAAAAAATCCCAATTTTTCTCAAATATCTAAAAATACAGATACACCAATACTTTGGTTGAAAATCACATTCCACCTTAAAATAACCCCTCAAACAACGGGTTATCAATAAAATTATACACTAATGGACCAAACGAAGGAAACTTTCGGAAATTTTAATTGACGATCACGACTTTGCCTTAAAGTCAAGAAGTTTTCCTATAGTAAAAGCTTAAAATCGAATGCACGGCCAGTATATTATCTAAAATCGTTTTGCATGCGCATGATTCCTGCTCATGCGCAGCGCTTGTTAATTTCGAAACGCATGTCTTTATTTGGCGCATGTTTTTTTAACGTTGAAATCAAATAAATTCAGCAAAGAGAGGAACATTACAGTTGATCAGCTCGTTAGACACAAAAGCTTCGCCATGCAAAATAATAAACATTAATTTCGTAGAACGATTTGCTTATTTCTATAATTATTAGATTTTTATCCTTAGGACATTGTCGAACAAGAATACTTTTCTACTTTCCGTGAAAGTCCCATAAATCAGCCGTTCGTAAGTGAAGTATGCGACCGAGTTGTGTTAAGCCTAAAATACTAACTCATTGGTTTCCATCACCCCTGTATCGTATACCATTTACAAACAAGAGGCCAGAAGTGAACAAACAAATTAGAAGACATGCAGGTTTATTTATTTTTAGCCTCTAGGTTGTTATTGAACTATATCAACTAAATCTGTTCATTTTCAAGAACATTTTTTTGGCAACTGTTTTTTCGTTCTGCAAAAGTTTCTCATCAGTTCCATCTCTCTCCAACGTAACTTCAGACTTGTCACTTAATTTTTGGGATTTTCAATTAAATTGACCAGACGCTCCGTTTTCCTAATAAAGTAGAGCAAGAATTCCCAGTTCAGTCTTCTAGTTGCTCACACTCTTTACAATCTCTCATACTCACCTTGGACACCATGATTCTCACACCTGAGAGATACTTACAGTCTACTAGTCTACAGTCTTCTAGTCTAAAATGGCCGATAAGAACTCCACAAGAGCTAGTAACAACTTCAGAAGAAGAACCTTCCAAGGTTTCAATCACTTACATAATCACGTTCACAAATTTTGGCAATTTTGAATTATTTTTTACAATTCGGAATGCCTTTGATGTGCCGACAAATATTTGGCAAGTAAGACACAAATTGCATGATGCATTATGTCTTGCGTTTTAAGGTGTTTGACGAATAAAAGTCTGAGAGATCTTAATCTGGAGACAATACAATACTTTAATCAGATAAATTGTGAAATATGAAAATATATTTCAAAGAGTGGCTAAAAAAATGTGTACCAAACACCAAGGTCTTTTATGAAAACACTTGAGATATTCACTCAATTCCTTTGATGTGCCGACAAATGTTTGGCATGGAATTATTGGTCGAAAAGTCGGGAAGACTAAGCAGTAACTTTAAATATTCAAGTATTTAAGAAATGTTCGAATATCCTGGAGGAAAAGGTGCAAATGCCATGAAGAAACATAAAATTTACTTCAATTGCCTGGAATAACGTTGATAATTGATCTAATAGATGTTTATCCTTTAATATGCCTTATTCACTCTATTGTTTAGTTCTTCCAGGCAAATGAATTCTTTATTTATTTCTTACAGGCAGTTATATAATTTTGGCATTTCTGAGTTATTTAATTCATATACCAAACTTGCAAAAGCCAAGACATACGACATGACACCGTTCCTTTGATGTGCCGGCCAATGTTTGACAAGTAATTATTGGTCTAAAAATCGGGAAGGGTAAGCAGTGGCTTTAAATATTCAAGTATTTAAAAAATGTTTGAATATCCTGGAGGAACAGGTTCAAATGCCAGGAAGAACCATAAAATTCACCTTAATTGCCTGGAATAACGTTAATAATTGATCTAATAGATGTTTATCCTTCAATATGCCTTATTCACTCTATTGTTTAGTTCTTCCAGGCAAATGAATTCTTTATTTGTTTCTTACAGGCAGTTGAATAGTCTTGGCAATTCTGAATTATTTCATTCATATACCAAACTTGCAAAAGCCAAGACGTACGACATGACACAGTTCCTTTAATGTGCCGACAAATGTTTGGCAAGTAGGAGCCACATTGCCTCGGTTATATCTTGCTTTACAGATGTTTGATGAGTAAAAGTCTAAGAGATCTAAATCTGGAGATCATGCAATACTTTAATTAGATAAATTATGAAATATTGCCAAGTATATATCAAGCAATGTTTAAAGAAATGTGTATTAGGCATCAAAGTTTTTTTATGAAAATACTCGAGACATTCACACAATTCCTTTGATGTGCCGACAAATGTTTGGCATGGAATTATTGGTCGAAAAGTCGGGAAGACTAAGCAGTGGCTTTAAATATTCAAGTATTTAAAAAATGTTCGAATATCCTGGAGGAAAAGGTTCAAATGCCAGGAAGAAACATAAAATTTACTTCAATTGCCTGGAATAACGTTGATAATTGATCTAAAAGTGGAGAAGACTAAGCGATGACCGTAAATATCCAAGATCTTGAGAAATGTTCAAATGCTAGGAAGAAACTTGAAATTCAAAGATATCAGAGAGAGTTAACCAATGGAAAACAAAAGATTTTTTAAACTATCTGGCTTTAATAATAACCCCCTTATACTCTTGATATGCTAACCCTTTAAGCATCTCTTTTTCTTTCAATATGCCTTATTCTCGCATATAAATTGTTTAGTTCTTCCAGGCAATTGAGTTCCCCATTTATTTTTTACAGACAGTTGAACAATTTTCTAAATTATTCAATTCATATACCAAACTTGCAACAGCCAAGTCGTACGACATGACACAATTCCTTTGATGTGCCGACAAATGTTTGGCAAGTAAGAGCCACGTTGCCTCGGTTATATCTTGCTTTACAGATGTTTGACGAGTAAAAGTCTAAGAGATCTAAATCTGGAGATCATGCAATACTTTAATTAGAGAAATTATGAAATATTGCCAAGTATATATCAAGCGATGTTTAAAGAAATGTGTATTAGGCATCAAAGTTTTTTATGAAAATAGTTGAGACATTCACACAATTCCTTTGATGTGCCGACAAATGTTTGGCAAGTAATTATTGGTCTTCAAGTCGGGAAGACTAAGCAGTAGCTTTAAATATTCAAGTATTTAAGAAATGTTCGAATATCCTGGAGGAAAAGGTTCAAATACCAGGAAGAAACGTAAAATTTACCTTAATTGCCTGGAATAACGTTGATAATTGATCAAATGGATGTTTATCCTTTAATATGCCTCATTCACTCTATTGTTTAGTTCCTCCAGGCAAATGAATTTTTCATTTATCTCTTACAGGCAGTTAAATAATTTTGGCAATTCTGAATTATTTCATGCATATACCAAACTTGCAAAAGCCAAGGCGTACGACATGACACGATTCCTTTGATGTGCCGACAAATGTCTGGCAAGTAACACATTGGTCTAAAAGTCGGTAAGCCTAAGCAGTGGCTCTAGATATTCAAGTATTTGAAAAATGTTCGAATATCCTGGAGAAAAAGGTTCAAAACCAGGAAGAAACTTAAAATTCCCTTAATTGCCTGGAATAACATTCATACTTAGTCTAAAAGCACTTGTCCATCTCATACTGAAAAATCAAATGAAAGAATCAACAAAACATTGTGGCAATAAAAAGGATATAGGTAACTCTCCTCTGCTTCCAATGTCATCCAACTCCTTCAGTAAAATAGAGTGTTCCACCGTATTAAATGCCTTTCTCTAACTCTAGAAATACTGCAAGCGGTTTTAGTTGGTTCAGTTATGAAACTTATTACTTCGTCTAAGGCATTCCAAGTCTGAGGGGTCTTAATTTCTGCCTTCCTATATTAATCAGTTAAATACACTTAAGATATGACACAATTCCTTTGATGTGCCGACAAATGTTTGGCGAGTAAGACCCACCTTGCACCGATTATATCTTGACTTTTAGATGTTTGAGGAGAAAAAGTCCGAGGGATCTGAATCTGGGGTAATAAAATAATGCCAAGTATATTTCAAACAGTTGCCAAAAAAATATGTAGAGTACGATCACTATTCACGTATGAAATTGAATAGGGAGTTGTTCAATTTTATGTTTTTTAAGTTCAAATATACTCTATCTCATCAAAGTAAGTAAATCTGTGATATCCTAGGGAAAATACTAAGTCACTTCCTGGCATTTTTAAACAGACCTAGAGTGCGGTTTGGATTTGGCATAACCAAAACTAATTGCTCCCCAACGTTTGTATATTGATACTTTAGAATTAGATTAATTATATATTTTCTTATCTATAATATTTAAACAGGAACTAATGTTTATTTGATCTTCAGGGTGATAAAAAGCGAGAGTCAACGACAGTGGTCGCAAACGAAATCGTGACTTGCCAAAACTGTGGACCAAATCCGTGCACGCATACTAATAATGGGTGTCCAGCTGCAGAGGTAAATATTTTCAAGTATAAAATTGTTTCTAAATAATTTAAAAGTTATTGGGTAAATATTTTACTTGAATTAGAGCGTTTTTAGGCAATTCTGATCACTTAATCCAAGCAGAATTCCTTTGATGTGCCGACAAATGTTTGGCAAGTAACACCTACCTTGCACGAGTTATGTGTTGCTTCTTAGATGTTTGACAAGGTTTGTTGGTACATAGTAGTTTTATAATAAATACATTGGTAAACATGTAAAAAAACTGAAAAATTCATCCTACTTATATCCCCACCTTAAGGATGAATAACAATATTGCTGAAATCATGTTTTTTTACAAATGTCCACACAAAAAAATGCAATAATTTTCTGACCTATATTTTCATCTCACATGATGAGAAAGAGATATATATAATGAGAATCTTAAATACCTTTGCACCTTGTCAATTTTATATTAGAAACTCTTGCCAAATCTAAGTGTTGTCCGACAAAAAAAATAGAAGTGTCACCGGCAAAGAAAAAGACTAATAGTGCATCCTTGTTAGTTCCAATAGTTGAAACAGGTAAATACACTCTCTTTATTTCAAGAGGAACTAGGCTTAATGATCCTTTAAGCCTGTTGGTGATTTCTTTATGATGCTTATTAAGAGTTGATTCCCTAGAAAATTATATAGTTGTATAGCTGGATATGTGAGCAAATTCGATCTAAAAGACCAAAAGTCTGGAAAAAAAGGTGGCACTAAGAGTAATTAAAGAGGTCGCATCCGTTATATCCGACTCCCTAGGGAGTATCTTGACTATTGACTCAAAAAATTATATTTTGATAACTAGAAGACTGACGGGAAAGTGGTTTAATGATTTTTTATAGCCAATTAAATTATCTACCAAAACGTTTTTAAATTACTGCTTTAGCGAAATTCGGAAAAAAGTTATTTGACAAAATATGCAGGCAGTCAGTTTGGTCTCCATCGGACTTTAGCCAAATTTCAAATATTTCTTATTTGGTAACTGTAATAGTAATGGAAAAGTTGTTTCATACTTTTTTATATCTACTTAGACTAGCTATCACAGAATTTTTATTTGACTGTTTTATTCTTATCCTGGAAAAAGTTATCTGGAAAAAGGTTGAGGCAGTCGGTTTCTTCTTCACTTGACATTAGCCAAATTTCGTATATGTCTAATTTGGTAACTATAATAGTTACAGGAAAGTTATTTTATACTTTATTATAGCTACTTAGACAGAATATAAAAAACTTTTTATTTTACTGTTTTATCTCTATCCTGGAAAAAGTTATCTGGAAAAAGGTTGAGGCCCTCGGTTTGTTCTTTACATGACATTAGCCAAATTTCATATGTGTCTAATTTGGTAACTATAATAGTTACAAGAAAGTTGTTGAATACTTTTTTATAGCTACTGAGACAGACTATAAAAAACTTTTTATTTTACTATTTTATCTCTATTCTGGAAAAAGTTATCTGGAAAAAGGTTGAGGTTCTCGGTTTGTTCTTCACTTGACATTAGCCAAATTTCATATGTGTCTAATTTGGTAACTATAATAGTTACAGAAAAGTTGTTTAATACTTTATTATAGCTACTTAGACTTACTATAAAAAACCTTTCATTTCACTGTTTTATCTTTATCCTGGAAAAAGTTATCTGGAGAAAGGTTGAGGCCCTTGGTTTGTTCTTCACTTGACATTAGTCAAATTTCATATGTGCCTAATTTGGTAACTTTAATAGTTACAGGATAATTGTTATATATTTTATTATAGCTACTTGGACTAACTATAAAAAAACTTTTTATTGTACTCTTTTATCTCTATCCTAGAAAAAGTTATCCAGAAAAAGATTGAGGCCCTCGGTTTGTTCTTCACTTGACATTAGCCAAATTTCATATATGACTAATTTGGTAACTATAATAGTTACAAGAAAAATATTTAATACTTTATTATAGCTACTTAGACTAACTATAAAAAACTTTTTATTTTACTCTTTTATCTCTATCCTAGAAAAAGTTATCCGGAAAAAGATTGAAGCTCTCGGTTTGTTCTTCACTTGACATTAGCCAAATTTCATATGTGTCTAATTTGGTAACTATAATAGTTACAGAAAAGTTGTTTAATACTTTATTATAGCTACTTAGACTTACTATAAAAAACCTTTCATTTCACTGTTTTATCTTTATCCTGGAAAAAGTTATCTGGAGAAAGGTTGAGGCCCTCGGTTTGTTCTTCACTTGACATTAGCCAAATTTCATATGTGCCTAATTTGGTAACTTTAATAGTTACAGGATAATTGTTATATACTTTATTATAGCTACTTGGACTAACTATAAAAAACTTTTTATTTTACTCTTTTATCTCTATCCTAGAAAAAGTTATCCGGAAAAAGATTGAGGCCCTCGGTTTGTTCTTCACTTAACATTAGCCAAATTTTATATATGTCTAATTTGGTAACTATAATAGTTACAGAAAAGTTGTTTAATAGTTTATTATAGCTACTTAAAATAACTATCAGGACGTTTTTATTTTATTCCTGTATATTTATTCTGGAAAAAATTATCTGGGAAAATGTGGAACTATTCAGTTTGAAAAAATTGCCTAAATAAGCTGATAGATATGGATAATTTTTTTTTTTCTAAGTTAAAATTAGGTAAGCCTGGAAGAATCTTCATATTTTCTTCAGAAAGGACTGGAAAATCCTTCGACCATTAAAAGTCATAAATTATTTTGTTTCGCACAGGTACTCCTGTAATAAAAATTCTCATATCTTGATTATCACTGGAAAGATTATCACAATTTTTTCAGGAAAGGCTGGAAAAACGTTCAGTACCTTTCTGGACCTCAAATTTTTCAGCAATTTCCTACTTAACGAGAGTAATAAACTTTCAAGGAAAAAGGACTTTTTCTTTCCAAATCAATTCAACTGATTTTCTTTAGGGATCAATTATTTGATTACCACTATAAGGATTTTCACAATTTATCTGAAGAATTGAAAGCTGGAAGGTTGGCTGATATATCATTACAAGCAGCATAAAATTCTCTTTTGACCCATACTAACAAAGTCAAAATCCGTTGCCGTACAAGCGAATAGTAAGGAAAAATGTGCGGTAATAATATCTTATCAACCTCAAACTTTGGCATATCAAATGACCATCTTATGGGGTAATTATGCTAGATTAGTAGTTCTATAACGTATCCTTTTGAGGCATAGCTTAAAATTGATCATGCCTTTTCTTCTTCCTATCCTTTTCTACCTTAGAGGTTTCATCTGCTTCTTGTGTCTTCTTTTAGGTACTTCTCCCCCTGATCATTAGCTATTTCACCTTCAGTCATGTAACCTTATACAGTTTTTGAAATAGGTAAACACAGTCAAAGGCCTTACTTAAATCACAAAATACTGCTGTACAGTAAATTGTTTTTCGTGGTCTGTTATCTTCTGAAAAGCCTAAGTTGATGCCATAAATGTTTCAAGATTTGTGTCACATACCTCAATTAAAACACTGTAAGTCCTATACTCAATATAAAGTTACTTATTTGAATTAAGTCTCTTGTACTATTTTACTGATGCTCCATTTCCAAGGATGCCTCAATAAACCATACATTATTAGATGCGTTTGCAAGGTCCCGAAATACTGCTGATAAAGATGTTATTGAAAATATTTCCCCAATAACTATTTGGTAATTAATGTGTGTGTGAAATACTAACCGAACTAATCAATCTCTGCCATGTATAGGGTTCAACTTTGCAGGTCAGAAAGAAGGAACCTCCTCATCCGATCAGAGTGGCGAAGACAATCGACGTAATAGCGAGGATCACCTTTCCTACTGCTTTTGCGGTTTTTCTCGTGTTCTTCTTCTACCACTACAAGAGCTTTACAAATACACACGAGTGAATATGGAACAGGAGGACTATTGTAACCCGCTTCGTTACTAAAAGACTTTTAGAGAAAGATGTCTCTTGGTACTGAAGCGGATGGTGAGAACGCGTGCCTATATATTTGTAAAAAAAAATTATTAAAAATGTTATTAGTGATAAACGGCTTGACGGTACATATCAAGCAATATTAGTGGACTTGTCGGAAATATGTACTTAATTTATTACGTATGAAAAATTATTTTCGAGATTTTCGCAAAGTTCGCAATACGAGGTAGCTCTTGAAGCACTGTATATATACCAAGATGTACTTTAGATTTAATAAGCGTTCGTTCTGCGTCATTTAACTTACACCAAAATTAGGGTAAATTAGTGTATGTATACATCCGCGTGAATAATTTGTTTTTTCGATATACTATTGCAGTCTTATGAAAATAATTGTTGAAGTTAACGCAAGCTAGGGATGTGATTAAAGAAACCTTTTTTTGGGTGCATTTTTTTAACCATCGGTAAAATTTTAATTTATTAAAGCAGAAGTAAATCAACTTGATCACTATCATGGTGACATAGTCATGACATGGTAACATAGGCGCATATCATACATTGTATTTCTTGTACGTTGAGTATGAGTTGGTAATTTTGTATTTCTTCCAGGCTGTCAGGGAACCAAGGCTTCAACTGCCTGGAAGAAAGACAATATGACTGAAAGTACCTATGAAGAAAGAATACAGATTTCTGGCCTAGAAAACGCAAGACATTTGCGCAAATAATTTATTAACATTTGAGAAAAGTGTGAAGAACTGACTAGTTAAAGAAATTTTTCATTTCTTCCAGGCAGTTGAAGCCTGGAATTGCCGGACTGCCTGGAAGGAATAAAAAATTACATTTCAGATAGTCTGGAATAAAGACAATATGACTGAAGGTGGCGGTGAAGAAAGAATACAGATATCTGGTCTAGAAAACACTAAAAACTTACTCAAATAATTTATTAAGGTTTCAGAAAACTGTGAAGAACTGAAGAGTTAATGTAATTTTTTATTTCTTCCAGGCAGTCCAGGAATTCCAGGCTTCAAGTGCCTGGAAGAAAGACAATATGACTGAAAGTACCTATGAAGAAAGATTACAGATTTCTGGCCTAGAAAACACTAAAAATCCGCTGAAATAATTTATTAACATTTGACAAAAGCTTGAAGAACTGAAGAAATTTTTCATTTCTTCCCGGCAGTTGAAGCCTGGAATTCCTGGACTCTCTGGAAGGAATAAAAAATTACATTTCAAATAGTCTGGAAATTACAGGCTTCAACTGCCTGGAAGAAAGAATACAGATTTCTGGCCTAGAAAACACTAAAAATCCGCTGAAATAATTTATTAACATTTGACAAAAGCTTGAAGAACTGAAGAAATTTTTCATTTCTTCCCGGCAGTTGAAGCCTGGAATTCCTGGACTCTCTGGAAGGAATAAAAAATTACATTTCAAATAGTCTGGAAATTACAGGCTTCAACTGCCTGGAAGAAAGAATACAGATTTCTGGCCTAGAAAACACTAAAAATCCGCTGAAATAATTTATTAACATTTGACAAAAGCTTGAAGAACTGAAGAAATTTTTCATTTCTTCCCGGCAGTTGAAGCCTGGAATTCCTGGACTCTCTGGAAGGAATAAAAAATTACATTTCAAATAGTCTGGAAATTACAGGCTTCAACTGCCTGGAAGAAAGAATACAGATTTCTGGCCTAGAAAACACTAAAAATCCGCTGAAATAATTTATTAACATTTGAGAAAAGTGTGAAGAACTGAATAGTTAAAGAAATTTTTCATTTCTTCCAGGCAATTGAAGCCTGGAATTCCAATTTATAAAAATAGTTATTGGCACCCTGAACAAATGTATCGATAGACCCACTTAACCCCTTGCAATCTTGCTGAAGGATAATAATCTTCGATTCTGAGAATATTGTATATGTGCACACATCCCAGATTCTGCGGTCCTAGGTTCTGATCTACAAAATCATATACTCAGAAGTCAATAACAAAACAAATATTTTAAATAAACATTGAGCTTAAAAAACAACAGCCAAAAACTAAAACAAAAATCTTTAAAAAATATAAAAACACGGTGTGATAAACTTATAAATTATTGAAATAAATATTTTTCAGCTATTTAAACTATTGATTAGTCGCTTAATCAGCTTTACATTACGCACATAAAAAATAAAAGCAATAAATATTCAAGTGTAAAAATAAAGAATATTCAGTCATCTTTTTTGTATCTCTATTCCTAAAAAAGAAAAAAAATATCAATATTGGTAATAAATTAAATCAGAATATACAGTTTCGAAATAAATAGTAAAAACAATGAATTAGATAAATCATAGTATGGTAATATCATAATGAAGACAGATTAGAATTATCCAATATTGGTACTTACATTTCTCCATTAAAGGAGCTCTAATGCTTTAGCTAAAACACATCTTTAACTGATTTTCAGTTCCCACCTTAAATTGACGATTTGCTTGCAAATGTCTAAAAAAAGATTTACAGTAAAAAAAATTAATGCACTAATGGTTCCAATTGCAGTAACATAATTATTTCAGATTCTGGCATTGATTGAATAGTATCATTTTATGATATTAGCTAAAAGATATATTATATTTATCGATACTTTATGATTTACCTTTTATTATACCTATACAGTATACATCCATATCTTGATTACCTATACATGTTTAAGATTGATACTTGATGTTTTTCTTGTTTTTACAATACATTGTTTTTCACAAATTCATTAGCATCTTGTGACATTTGCTTGGTAAATAAACATGGTAAATTAAACATCCTAATACATTTTTGTAATTGTTATCACTAAGACAATTATTAAAATAGAGTAAACCTAATAAGAAAATTAAAAATTGATTAATACAATTGTTGTAATTGTAAAAGTCTTCTATGTCTGAATGGCAATAAACTCGGGCATCTTTAATATGTAATGGTCTCTAGAAAAAATCTATCACTATTAGGCCAGTAAAACTATGGGTCCAACCCGGAACAAATTTGGGACTAGCTGAAATTGTCAGGATACCTTCTGTAGGTTGTCGACAATGTTTCCTCAGAAATCGCACTAAATCGCATGGGCGGTACTCGCCCAATAGGGCTTTAAACTAAAAAAAAGTGCTTTTTTATTATTTTTCAAAAATATCTAAGAAACTATTATCTTTTTTAAAAATCTACAAGAAAAAAAAATTATTGCCAATAAAAATACCTACAAAACATTTTTTTGTTTTTTAAAATCGGCCTAAAAACAAAAAAGTTATGGGCTTATAAAAATTGAGCCGATTGGGCTTGGATTCTATTAAACTGCTTTTGATAAATTCGACTTTATTAACGCTGACGCAAATTAATTGAATGTTTTTTATAAGAAAAATATGGTAGATTTAATATTTTAGGTAAAGCGTTAAACTCAAAAATAGGTAAATAATACTATGCTAAAATGTGCTGCTATTTACTCGTTTAATAATAATCTCAAATAATATTAAAAAAAAAAACAGAAATATAGTATAAAACTAAAGTCTGTATGGCATGGTACCTAAATGACACTTTTTAAAGAGTTAGGCCAGTTGTATTTATTATTAAATTTGATACCAAACACAGTAATCGTCTCATACAGTCATGAACAAAAGTATACTTACTTTATTAAAACAAATTTTAATAAAAGAAAAAGAAATTATTCTATAGATTCATCATTTTCAACAAAAGACACATTTGTTGCATTGTCACAATACTGTCCAATGCAAATTGTACAGCTTGATGAACATTTAATTCCTACCTTTTTGCAGATACACGTTTTGGAGCATACTGACTTGCATCCACAAAATAATAATTTTATAATAAAATCGGGAGCGATGTCCTTACTGTTTCTTTGTGGGTCTAAGTAACCGTCCTTTTCCACCCAACCCCACACTCTTGGATCTAAATTATTTCCCAACCATGACTGTACCTGAAGGTAAACCCTTTTAAGATGTAATTGAGCAGCTTCAGTTGTCGGGGGTAAAGAAGCTAGCTCAAAGTTACTACACAGTTTTTGGCGTGCAATTACCTGATTGTATTTTACATACCTAAATGAGTTTAAATTTTGACTTCTCCTACTGCCGTACCATTTTAGAATAAAATTTTCTCCTAATTTTAATAAAGTGGCAATATCACTGAATACCCCTTTAAATTGAAGTAAATCTTCGGAAAGCTTTTCATTTTTAGACAAAACAATTAAAGCACTTTTTTTTGCCCTTTTTAAAGAATGCCGATGTGGTATCGCAACCCGACATTGCATGAACAAATAATATGTTTTTAACTATTGCAGGATCTAAATTCGATTTTAATGTATGTATATTTGTTATTTTGTCCATTTTGCCTGCAACACCTGGTCTAAAAAGCAAATAGAAGTTTTAAATAATTTACAATTTTTTACTTGGTTGTGACATTCGGCATTGGTATTATATGGCAATGTTGGATGTTCGGTTCCAACTGAAGTAAAGTAATAATTAGGTATCATGTGTTTTTTTTACAAAATGGTTCAATTTTTAGATATAATTGCAGCTCAAGCCGTAATGGCCTAATATTTAAAGGCCCATAAGTTCTTTGTTTTTAAGGTGATTTTGAAAAACAAAAAGCGGTTTTGTAGCTATTCTTATTGGCAACAAATTTCCCCTTATAAAATTTTTAAATAGTTTATATTTTTTGAGATATTTTCAAAGAAATAAAAAAAAATACGGTTTGTTAGTTTAAAGTCTAATTGGGCAAGTACGACCCATGCGATTTAGTGCGATTTTAAGGAAACACTGTCGACCATCTAAAGAAGGTATCCTGAAAGTTTCAACTTGTCGCAAATTTGTTCCGAGTTACCCCATGTAAACACCTTAGTTTTACTGGCCTATATGTAATAATGTGTCATATTCTCTAGAGAGCTCTCCTAACAATCCTAACAAATAATCTAAACTTTCCAGATAACATACTTTTTTATTGTTATAAAACTATAGTTCAACTTAGTATCGGATATTTTTATTTATTTAAAATTAAACTATAGAAAACTTTTAAAAACTTTATTAATTATTCACACAACACCAACATTTATAAGAATGAGGTAAAAAGGGATGGATGTATCGATACTATTTGGAATTTCGATGTACGGGTTCAAAAATGTATTTGTTTTTCTTTTTTTTCTCATTCCCATGTATTGACTAAAAACATGGTAACGAATTATGAACGAAGCGTTAAATAACGCAAATTTAACTATAGGATATGTTAGATATGTACCTATTACATTGGTTTAAAACGTTCAGTGTAATATTATAACGCCGTATCAATACTTACTACGAACTTCTAATATGGATTCCTAAGATAAAATGGCAATGGCAAGAAAAGAGAAAGCAGGTTTTTAACGACACAAAAAACGAGTTCGAGAGAGTGAGGCACAGTAAACGAACAATAGTACGGAATCGCTGTAGCAAAATTTGATAAAAAAATAAAATATGATAAATAATAATAATTTTTAAAATAGTATATTAACTAAAAAATCGAAAGACATATTAAATATAGGTACTACCTTTCACAAAAGCAGCTGAAATATCTGACAAAAGATGAAAAGTGTATATTCTCTGCATATCTGCCCGGAATATTGCTTTTGCATATACGATATTTGGCATATTCGTGGGATATTCCAGTCATATTGCAATATATTTCGTCAAATGAGTATAGTCGGATATTGTACATTATATAGAGGTTTTCTACACATGCGTATGGTTACCAAAGCTAATGACCTCTAAAACTAAGCTAAACTTCCAGGGGCTATATTTCGAAAACCATCACTCCCACAAAAAAATTACTCTAACAATTCTTGTTGTCCTTAAAAAACTCTACAACTCTTATAACAGGCTTCATGACTTTAACATCATACTAACTAAGATATTAAGGATAAAGTGAGAGTAAGCGGTGACAAACATAATTTGCATAAAGGTGAACTTCCAGGAGCTCTATCTCGAAAACCGTCACTCACACAAAAAAAATTACTTTAACAATTCTTGTCCTTAAAAAACTGTACAACTCTTATAATAAGCTTTATGACTCTAAACTCAATACTAACCGAGATATTAAGGATAAAGTGAGAGTAAGCGGTGACAAACATAATTTGCATAAAGGTGAACTTCCAGGGGCTCTATCTCGAAAACCGTCACTCCCACAAAAAAAATTACTCTAACAATTCTTGTTGTCCTTAAAAAACTGTACAACTCTTATAATAAGCTTTATGACTCTAAAATCAATACTAACCGAGATATTAAGGATAAAGTGAGAGTAAGCGGTGACAAACATAATTTGCATAAAGGTGAACTTCCAGGAGCTCTATCTCGAAAACTCTCACAGAAAAAATTACTCCAATCATTCTTGTAGATCTCACTAAGATCTAGCACTTTTATTTGTTCCTCTAAAAATGCGACTTTAATTAACTTGATTTTATTGTGAGCGTCTTTTTCTTACCGCTAACTTCAAGCTCAGCCCCTTACAAAAATTTAAAAATTATGCCGCTTATTTTAAATGAATTTTTATTAAACGGTTGAAAGTGTTTAAATTTTTGTCATCACTGTCAAAAGTCCAATATGTACGAAATATTTTTTTCTAATTTACTCCATTTATCACATTTTTTTATACTCGCATAAAGGTGAACTTCCAGGGGCTGTATCTCGAAAACCATCATTCTGACGGAAAAAATTACTCTAACCAATCTTGATGAGCTTAAAAAAATCTATAACTTCTATAGAGACCTTTATGACTCTAAAATTGATACTAACTGAGATATTAAGGATAAAAGGTAAGTAAGCAGTAACAAACTTAATTTGAATAAAGCTAAACTTCCAGAAACTATATCTCGAAAACCATCACTCTTATAAGAAAAATTACTTTAACCATTCTTGTTGACCTTAAAAAAGTCTACAACTTCTATAATCAGCTTTAATACTGTAAAATTAATATTAACCGAGATATTAACGATTAAATGTGAGTAAGCAGTTCTAAGCTTGACTTGCATAAATTTAAGCTTCCAGGATTGGACGTTCCTGCCCTAATGGATGATATTTCCATAAGTGTTTATCAGCATAATTTTGAATGCTGTAAATAATATTCTTTTGAAAATCATAATTTTGAAGGTCACCTAGGTAGATCAGACTTTGTCCTTGTACTTTAAAGCCTTAAAGCGCTGATATTTCTACTAGACTAACTTGAATCCACAATAAAAAATTTAAAGAAAAAATTAAACTTTTTTTGGATATTATGCTTTATATTTCATCAAAATAGTCTTAGTAGTTCTTCGGATTTTGGACTTTCAAATGGGCGGTATATAGATCAGACGTTGTCCTTGGACTTCACTGTCTAAAAAAGTCAATAATTCCAAAAATATATGTTAGATCACTTTGAACTGTAAACAACATTTGTAGACAATATATTTCTGAGTAGCATATTTTCTATTTTATGAGGAAACTAAACTGTTATTACTGTAATATTGATATTAACTGAGATTAATTAGTCTGGTAGTCCCGTTTTTATAGATTCTGTACCTTGTTCAGGACACAATTCGATCGGATCTTTTTTTCTAATTTCATATGTGAAATATTTTTTCCAGGCATTAAAATAATGAAAGAAATGCATCCAAAAGAAGTAGTCATGGATTTTTCACTCGAAATGTGATAATCACGAAATGCGCTTTAAACTAGTGTTTATATATTTTGTTTAAGCATTTTAATAAGAAATAGAAAATCTATGTTCTTTAAGCACCTTTTCCCAATTGTTTCTTTTAAAAATTTTTGGCATAATAAAACAATCAAATTAATTGCAAATCAGTTTTTCTATTTTTTATTAATTATTATTATTACAATTATATAGAGCATAATTTATTATTTAGAACCCATATTTTTATGATCCACTTTATAAATGGGCTAACTCTTATACATTAGATTTAAGAAGGAAAAAAAAACATTTCTGTGATTGTAGATGATATAGACGATCTTTAAAATTACTAAGTTAAAATATTTATTGTAAATATAAATCATCGTTTTAATTTGTACCTGACTTATTTCTATCATCTTTCAATTTTTAAAAATTATTGCCTAGTCACTAGAACGTTAGAAAACTCTAAATGTTGTTATATTTATTATATTAATATTATTTATTACACTGTTAAACATTTTTAATCGTAGTTTATCTCATTATAAAGTTTACACTGCATTCCGACTATAGTTGTAATTCGAAATTATGCCACTTACTATACTACTGCAGGCACTAATATAAGAATAATATATAAGACAAAAGTTCAATTTTTGTATTAAGTTTTGGATTAAGGAAATGTACTATCATAGGTAGTACATTTCTGCATAACTTTTCAAATGTTGTTTGTTCCTCTTCCTGAGAGTCTACAGTGTCCTCTCGACTTTTCATTAATTGCTCATAGTAAAATCAGCTCATATTTAAAATAAGTTCCTGGAGGATTATTTTTTAATCCAGTTTTCCACTGCTGCTTTGAACAGTCTTTGAAACCTGGCTACAATCAGTTTGTAAACCAAGGTAAGATTCCAGGACATTTATAACTGCATCTAAACTGCCTTTAATTGCATTCATTGCCTCTAGACTTTGTGAATAAATGAAGGTCTTGTATGTAACTAATTGACTCTTGGTACCGTTATTTCTACTTCTATAAAAATTTAGAGCAGCTGTAAATTCAGAGGATACTTGACAGCTATGACACTAATAAATTTGAAATTGAAGGAACTTGATACAAAAATGATTCAATTCGAAATGTATGTTGGTCAAACTAAATCTTGATCAAAGTGTTTTTCTTTAATATTCTAAATGATAATGTGTAGTATATTTGCCTTAGGCACATATAGAGCAAAACCTGTGATGATGACTGAAGAGCTATTATGCTGCTTTCGAACCAATTTAGATATTATTATGTGTAATTTGATATCCCAGATTATTATTGAAGGTAATGTAAAGTATAATTTATTAGATCTACTGTTTGGCATTAGGTTTTTAATCTAACATGTTTATAAGAAGACCTAATGCCAAACATATTTTAATATACTTAATTTAACTTAAGCATTAGGGCTTTCGTTACCAAGCCTTTCATGCTTTGTCCTACCTTTAAATGCAATAAAGAAACCCAGTAATTAAGAAATCGATGCTACTTGTGGCCTTAACAATTGTGCGATAAACTATTCCTAATTATAATGCTTGTAAGTTAATAAATTTTATGTAAGTTTGACTGTCATTTAATTCCGAAAAGAGTGTTAATTAATTTTGATTGCTTAAGTCAACGTGTGAGGGGTTTAAAGTCCTCACTTTAAAAGAGAAAATCTTTCATTCGTTCCATTGATTTAAATATGGGAGCATTTTCAATAATTCAGCAATATGATATGTAAATTAGTCTTGGATAGAATGTAAAAAGAAATATTTAATATGATAGTTCTCTTTGCTACAAATTATCGCTGTACATCACTGTAAATTACACAACACAATCAGGAAGCACCATTTTTAATTAATCTAGTGGTAATAATATAATTGATTCTGTATATAAATCACATAATTTATAAATAAATGCAGGGTGATTTTAATGCGGCGAATCTATGAGTTATGAAGATCCAGATCCAGAATTTTTACTATGAATTCCCTCAGGAATATGGTTCATTCAGCATCCTCTGAAGCAGAACTATTGCAGATGATTCATATTTAGCACTTTCTATAATACCACCTTATTTGATAGTTTTCTGATTTAATAAGAGGATTTTATTCAAGCATATGTACTTATATGGGAAATGACTCCTTCTGAGTCAGATGTAAAAGTGGCTTTCTGAGTAAAATAATTAGTTAGGACTGTAGTTCATGTGATGATTCTTCTTAGATACGCCGCATAATCACCAATACCTAAGAAGTAAATCTCTTTTGAAAAAAATTAAGATTGCTCGCCTGCAGCTTTTAAATCGTTTAAACTTAAGCAAATAAAAATGAAATATTATGTACCAAAACCTATACCACAAGAAGACTAGTCAAAGGTGGCTTGCACTAAAATATATGAATATGGCTTAAAGAATATATTCAAAATAATCTCATATACTTTATATAAATCTGTTGTTATGGCAGTTCTTTATTATTTTGAATTATGTTCTTTAAAATAAATATGTATAATATTTATATACACACACACATTGTTAGTATTTTATCAACACATTACATTATATCTTGTCATTTAAAATTAAAATTTGAAAATAAAATATTTTGTAAGACCCTAAAATGCAGTTTGTTTCATTTTTAATTTATCTTCAAGAATTAAAATCAATCAACTCTTTTGTGAGCAACTTTGCTCACTTGATCAGTAGAACTTTGAGACCATATATCAGCATAATAACTTCACAAGCCATGGACTAATTTCTTTCTTTTTCAAGAACAAATCAAGTAAAATGTCAGATGATAATAATACTTGTGCCTTAAATTTAAATCTCCCGCCTGTGATCGTGAGGCCCTCTAGTATAGTTGCTTTAAAAACTTGTAACCACGGCTTCCCTGGCACTTGTTAACAGGGGATGTATCTCTTTTTAACACAAGGTATGAGAGAGAAAGAAAGGTACTCGGATCGGGCATAGGAAGCAAACGAGCTGACAGTTCACAGTCAGTCATCTGTCATCTGTAGTTGTTTTTATTTACGTTTTATAAAACATATATTATCCTTGTATTATTAAGGTATTTATTAATTATATTGTAATACTAACTGCTGTTACCTGTATAGTGAAAGAAATGGATATACTGAAGGCTGAAATAGAGAAAAAACGAAAGGAATTAGAAGAAAATGTGGTAAGTTTAACATGATAAATATTCCTTTACATAACTCCAGTTAACTTATCACTTACCCAAATTATTAAGACTAGCATAGCTTAAAGCTGTATCTGAGTACCTAAAACCTTTAAGTATTTTGGCAAGATAGACTCCTTGGAGCCAAAACTTCGTTTCACTCACTATGGCTTTACACTTATTTATTTTGTACAGTGTCAGCGACAGTTTTGCAAATTTCAGATCCCAAACTTAAAATATAAGAGTATATAAAAACACAGTGAGAATATACACTTTTAAGTAATACTACACAAGTACCGAATCAAAATGACAAAAAGATAACACAACAATCATCAAATCATAGTTCTAAGGTATCATTGGCGATTGATGTTTATAAAGTCTATAAATACTTATATAGAAATTTGGTCAGTAACAGAGGTATATTTATTGGATCAGGAACACATTTTGTGAGCAAAATCCAGGTAGAAAATGTTTTTTGATCTAGTACTTCTTACATTAAAAGAGAAGTTAATTTCAGATAAAATCCTGGGATAATCCACCTCATTATTAATTATTATACATCATTTTATCATTCTGATTTCCATCGATAAACACTACACTTTGGTTAAAATTTGTATATGATCATCAAAGGTTAAACCAGCATCTAACATTACACCTAGGTCCTTCTTGCTAGAGGTGAATCATTAATTTTGTACATATGTCAATGAACATTTTTATTCAACTCACCTGTATTAGGGGTAAAAAGTATTTTTACCACACTTAATCACTCTATTAACATCATTGTGTAAGAAATTTGCCATGTCTATCAATTTCAAAGAACAATTTGAAGTCACAGTAAAAAGTAATGGTCCCAAATTTGACCCTCGATTTAACAACTGATTTCCACAATATTTTACCTCTTTGACAAGTAAGACATCAATAACATAATAAGAGCAGGTGCTAGAGTCATTCATTAAAAGGCATAGTTTATGCCAGTACATTTAACTTTGTCAAAAGCTTCTTCAAAGTGGTTAAATACAACATCACCTTTTTGTTTAGTGAATTATGGCAATACTGAGAGTACATCACTAAGTTCGATAATATATATATAATGTCTAATATCTGCATACAGCTGTTCAAAAAGAACAAACTCAAGCACCTTAGAATTAGAGTTAAAAATTTAAATTGATCTATACTGTACTTAAAAATGGACATTATTTTACTAACTCTCCATTCACTAGGGAAGGTTGATGTTTTAAAATAAAGACTAAACATAAATGTCTGAGTTAGTAGGTCAGCACAGTCTTTTAGAATATCTCCTGCAATACCATCAAAGCCAATAGGGTAATTTAAATGCATGACAAATGTGAAGCTATTTTTACAATTTTCCAGAATATTTACAAAATTATTGCTCCAAATTCCTCGACTATTAATTAAAAATTTACTGGATGATGATACCTTCAGTTTTCTAAAATCTATAACAAAGAAACTAGAAATATGTAAGAATAAGCAATATCCAAACTTCATTCATTCAAGATATTTCATTATTTTCTTGACTTTCATCTTTGAAGTCATTTTCCAGGCAGTTGAAGCATCAATTTCATCCCAGGAATTGCATGGAAGAAGCTTCAACTGCCTGGAATAGTCACTTGAGTTCCAAGTAGTTTTCAGTAATAAAGGACAGTAATATAAGAAGTGTATAAATAAATATCCTCTTAGATTATGAGTTTTACTTAGTTCAAGAATTTCAGATTAATTTCTATGACTCTTGATGAAACACCAAAAATACTTTAGGGGATCAATAGCCAAGGCAGCCTGAACCTTTAACATTCCTTGTATATTTAAGTAATTAAAAGCAGGTTTAATTTCAACATACCTCAGAAACCAGTAATTTACTTAGTTCTTTTATATGTCTCAAATAACTGTTCCTTAGTTCTAACAACCTTAATAGTGTCTGCATTATACCAAAGGGGAAAAACACTACCAATGTGCCTGGACAAATAGAACACATATTAATTATGTGATAAAAAACCGTTACTGAAACATTGATATCCTTACATGAAAGCAAACTGTTCCAATTTTGAACTAAGACATTATTAAGAAATTAGCATTTTTAAAATTTAAACTTGGAAAGTTTCTTTGTTCTTGCAGTTTTAATTAGTCATCAATGATGGTCAACTAGCAGTCTTAAATCTAATAAATTATATTATACAGTCACATTTTAACATGTTGTTAAGAAATATTGAAAATCTATTAGCTTCTATTATTAGCTCTATCTATTCTATATGGTTCCACAGAATCCAAAGAGAAAATACTTCCGAAGGGGAGAACTTACCGCAAAAGAACTTGAGAAATATAAAGAGAAAGCAGACCTATCTAAAAATACAGAAACTTCTAGTGGCAATGAACAAGGTATTATTTTAAGCTTATTATATCAAAAGTACCGTGACTTCTACTTCATTCCTTGCAGGAGCAAAGACACCAACAGATATCAAGCATAATGTAGTACCCAGAAATGAAGTAATTAGTAAACTCAGAGATAGAGGCGAACCGATATTGCTTTTTGGTGAAAGTGAGGCAGATGCATCCAAAAGGCTTAGGAAATGTGAACTGCTCGAACCTGAAGTGAATAGAGTAAGTACACCCCAAAGAAAATCTTTGTTTAATAGCCAAAAACTGTTATTATACAACTTTCTTCGCTTAGGGATTTAGAAATGACTTGCAAGAAGCTATGGACCAAGTGGATCAAGAGTACCTTAACGATTTCCTAAAGTCACAAACGACATCGGATAGTGAAAGCCAAGTTAGTAGTAGCACCCAAGATCCTAGCGTCACCTATGATGAAATCTGTGAGATGGCCAAGAAGATGGCTAGGGGCAATAGGGAGCACGATATGACCACTATAGTGCATTTTATACAGGTGAGCGAGTCTTTTTTTTTCAATTTATCTATTGTCAATCATTTCTTTACAATTATGTTTATACATCATTGAACACAATATAGATATCTTATAGAGACACTTTTATTGCCAAATAAATTATACATGTAAGAAGTATAAATAATTATTAAATGTGTGCAATCCACTTAGGCTGCGTATGGAGGTGGATAAGCTTTTGTCTCAGCTGCATCTAAAAAATAAAAAGTCTATATTAATGAGTTATAGTGTTATTACTAAACTTGTGTGTTATTGTTCAGTTTTTAATGGTTTTCCACTCGAAACTTATCAAAAATTATGAGAGGTTGGCTCAAAGGTTTTTTGACATAATCAGCAATAGTTCTCTTTTTTCAAAAGACTCTTCAATGGCATGAATAATTTAATTTTTAAATAACTTCAATCTACTACACTACATTCTCATTTAATAATTTGTATAAAAAAAAATTGGAATTTACTTACAAGTAGGTGGTGCTCCTGGTGCTGGAACAGTTGTTTGTTGATTTGTCTGTATAACCGAAGGTCCTGCTGCACACGTCGTGATTGTTAACACTGGTACAAGAGATATTAGTCGACCTAAAAGGCGAAAGCGTTTTTATATGTTAATTAAATGCATCAGAATTCCCACCTTTAGCTATGATCGCGTTTCTCAGCCTGTTATAGGAAATCCGTGCGTACAACATGTATGCCAACTGGGCAAACACATATACCACCAAAAGGCTTATGCCTATAACCAATAGGTCGTCGTCCATTTTTCTGTATCCACCAAATACACCAATATTTCACCAAAAATTGAATATTGATTCGTCTGATAATCTTATCTCAGATAATAAATTACTGTTTTTTTTTGCTCGGTTTTCTAAAACTCAATTATTGTGTATTAGCTGTATAAAATGATAAGTATAAGGTGTCATTTAAGTTAATCTTTAAGGGGATTTTTTCAATGTTATCTTGACATATTTCGGGGTACTGCACAATTTGGAAATAACTCCATGTAAAGAGAAAAAATAATTTTGAACTAATTGACAAAACCTCATTAAAAAGTTGACGTAAACAATCCAAGTACAATTAAACCATTAATAATATTATAGTCAAAACAGACATTGGCATAAGGCTATAGTGATCTAATTTTGCTCATTGATCAATAGTGTTCTTTTCTAGTCCCATCTTCATATATTATGTGGATTTTATAAAATGACAGTAAATGTTGTAATTAAATTCCTATTCCTTAATCTCCTATTAATATTCAGTCCAACTGGACTGAACCGACCTACACTGACCTAGAATCAGGTTGTATACATATAAAATACCTGTAAAAGACAAGGAATTATTCTTCCAGGCGTTTGAGTTTAATCTGCAGTAAAAAACAATGACACTCTAAAGAATTTCTATACGTTTGTTGAATTTGTGGGCAGAATACCTAGGAGTATCCAAAATAAAGCAGTGGCAGCCTTTAAGGCATAAAAATTGGCTTGATATCCTGGAAGAAATCAATTAATAACTCTTGCAAGGCAAATTTTTGTTGGAACAGTCTGTAGGATGCTCGAAAATATTAGACTACATGCGAGGAACATAAAATTATTCTTCAAAGCAATTGAGTATACTCTGGAATAAAAAAACAAGGATCAAACGACCTTTTGTGTTTATTAATAAATCTTCAGAAACCAGGAGGAGTTTTAAACAAAAAAAGTGTTCGATTTTATTCAAATATAACCTGTAATCACGAATAGTCGGGACTTTGTGCATAGCACGCAGATTAGAGAAATGAGCGTAATTTTCCTGAAATCTGGATTGCGCAAAAGATCTATGAGATAATATTTTCTCAATAATGAGATTCTTCTGAGATTTAGTATCTTGGAAAATTAGAGCTCTTATAGTATTTTATGGGTATAAGTAGTGACACTTCATGGTATCAAGCCATTCTGACCACTAAAAGTGGAGTTATCACTTAAACTGTTTGTCCTCTTGTACATGATTTTCAAAAATGTTCATAAAAAAGTTTCTAATGCATGGATTTTGATGATTTTTTCAATGGAAGGTTAAGAACATTACAAAGAAACTTTTAAAACAAAAACCGTGTTAGTCTGAACCCTAGAAGTGAAGTTATGACCCAAGTTACCTCAAACTGTCTATACTCTCGGACATGATTTTCGAAAATGTTAATAAAAAAGTTTCTAATGCATGGATTTTAATGATTTTTTCAATGGAAGCTTAAGAACATTACAAAGAAACTTTTAAAACAAAAACCGTGTTAATCTAATCACTAGAAGTAAAGTTATGACCCAAGTTACCTCAAACTGTCTATACTCTCGGACATAATTTTCGAAAATGTTAATAAAAAAGTTTCTAATGCATGGATTTTGATGATTTTTTCAATGGAAGGTTAAGAACACTACAAAGAAACTTTTAAAATAAAAATCGTGTTATTCTAAGAACTAGAAGGGAAGTTATGACCCAAGTTACCTCAAATTGTCTATACTCTCGGACATGATTTTCGAAAATGTTAATAAAAAAGTTTCTAATGCATGGATTTTGATGATTTTTTCAATGGAAGGTTAAGAACATTACAAAGAAACTTTTAAAACAAAAACCGTGTTAGTCTGAACCCTAGAAGTGAAGTTATGACCCAAGTTACCTCAAACTGTCTATACTCTCGGACATGATTTTCGAAAATGTTAATAAAAAAGTTTCTAATGCATGGATTTTAATGATTTTTTCAATGGAAGCTTAAGAACATTACAAAGAAACTTTTAAAACAAAAACCGTGTTAATCTAATCACTAGAAGTAAAGTTATGACCCAAGTTACCTCAAACTGTCTATACTCTCGGACATAATTTTCGAAAATGTTAATAAAAAAGTTTCTAATGCATGGATTTTGATGATTTTTTCAATGGAAGGTTAAGAACACTACAAAGAAACTTTTAAAATAAAAATCGTGTTATTCTAAGAACTAGAAGGGAAGTTATGACCCAAGTTACCTCAAATTGTCTATACTCTCGGACATGATTTTCGAAAATGTTAATAAAAAAGTTTCTAATGCATGGATTTTGATGACTTTTTCAATGGAAGGTTAAGAACACTACAAAGAAACTTTTAAAATAAAAATCGTGTTATTCTAAGAACTAGAAGGGTAGTTATGACCCAAGTTACCTCAAATTTTCTATATTCTCGGACATGATTTTCGAAAATGTTAATAAAAAAGTTTCTAATGCATGGATTTTGATGATTTTTTCAATGGAAGGTTAAGAACACTACAAAGAAACTTTTAAAATAAAAATCTTGTTATTCTAACCACTAGAAGTAAAGTTATGACCCAAGTTACCTCAAAGTGTCTATACTCTCGGACATGATTTTCAAAAAATTTAATAAAAAAGTTTCTAATGCATGGATTTTGATGGTTTTTTCAATGGAAGCTTAAGAACATTACAAAGAAACTTTTAAAATAAAAACCGTGTTAATTTAAGCACTAGAAGTGAAGTTATGACCCAAGTTACCTCAAACCGTCTATACTCTCGGACCTGATTTTCAAAAAATTTAATAAAAAAGTTTCTATTGCATGGATTTTGATGATTTTGTCAATGGAAGCGTAAGAACATTACAAAGAAACTTTTAAAACAAAAACCGTGTTAGTCTGAACTCTAGAAGTGAAGTTATGACCCAAGTTACCTCAAACTGTCTATACTCTCGGACATGATTTTCAAAAATGTTAATAAAACAGTTTCTAATGCATGGATTTTTATGATTTTTTTAATGGAAGGTTAAGAACATTACAAAGAAACTTTTAAAACAAAAACTGTGTTAATCTAATCACTAGAAGTAAAGTTATAACCCAAGTTACCTCAAACTGTCTATACTCTCGGACAGAAAATGTTAATAAAAAAGTTTCTAATGCATGGATTTTTATGACTTTTTCAATGGAATTGAAATTGTTTTTCCCCTCAGACATGAATTCAGAGAAGTCATTTAACATCTACTCAAAGCCTGCCAGAAAATAGTTAGAACCCCATCCCATTCGTTAAATCATAAAAAACATTTAACCTGTTTAAGGTTTTTATGACTAATACACTTTAATTAACAATAGTATGGCAAGAGGTAGATTTTAATTTCCAAAGAGATTATTATTATCTTAGACCAGGCATAACTATTACTAATGATTTCTATAGTATCACAATGTGATTCAGAGCATGAGAGCTTGAAGGACTATAAACTTCACACTATTACTCACCAAAAATTGTTTGAGATTAAAAAGAAGCAATTTTGTCCTTGTTAGGTCCGACTTCTTTTTTAGTAAACCAGTCAAGTCTCACCAAACTGTATCTTCCAACATAATTACATGCGTAAGCTATTGAACCTTGAGACAATTGAGTAAATATTGGACTGAGTTGGATTGAGTACTTATAGATCTGTTCCTATTCATGCTTTCCTTTCTATTGAGGTGTGTTTTATGTATATCTGCTTAGAGGCTCAGAAGCTTGCATTCTTTTTAACCTTTGTCTCTCTTTAATCTAGGATTGGTTGCTATTAAAGAAGGACACAACAATTTTTCATGCTTTATTATATATCATTATTATAAAAATATATTCTCAGAATGTATGTGTAGGTCTGTATCATCTAATAACCAGTGCCGGGTTAAGTATTATGGGATATCCGGTGCCTAAAAAAAAAGGATATAATGAAATATAGAGCAGGGTCTGGAAAATTCAATAATTTAATTAAAAACCTTGGAGAAGCATAGTGAATGGAAAATGAGGAGGTAACAAAGACTGCACTAGGTTTGATGTGATGGTTTTTAGGTGATACATTGAAGTGCTTCAATAGTACCCTTGAAAGAAAGTCTGATTTCTCCTTTTTCGATCCAGATTCATTTCTTTTTAGGACACTATAGACTCTAACCTGGATCTAAGACAGAGGAAAATAAGTCCTAGCTTAAAATCATAATTTGGGGATAAAAGTAAGGTTTAAGGACTGTCAGTACATAGGAAAGATTGTAACATTACTAAGGAATAAACTTCTTCATCTTAAACTGAATCGCAAACTAATACTCCTATCAGGAAAGTGATAAAGCGTCTC
This sequence comes from Anthonomus grandis grandis, assembly GCF_022605725.1. NCBI lineage: Eukaryota > Metazoa > Arthropoda > Insecta > Coleoptera > Curculionidae > Anthonomus > Anthonomus grandis. Next base: position 4,460,814 of record NC_065560.1, read on the forward strand.
TGGGCTACATTTTTATTTTTCAAACAAAAGAAACGACGCTGCAATTTTAATGTGAGTCGGAATGCCTTGAAGTGGACCTATACTCATTTTCAACAATATGCAGCTCTAACAGATACTTACTGAGGTCTACATTATTAGGATGTACCGAGTATAGTTGTCTACGTTTCCAGCGCATATTATCTTCGACGAAGTAGTAACCTACAAACCAAAAGTACTATAATAATTTATATGGACTGCACAATGACCCTACCTTGATCCAATTGATGATAAAGCCTACTCTTGTTACGGTAAAACGCGATAATCTGCAGTATCGTTAAAAAATTTGATATTGAGAATATTATGGTAAATATTAGACCGGTATAATTATAACCGTAGACGGGCATTTTGCTGGTGGCGAATGATTTTTTTGTTCAAAACAAAGAGGTTTGACGGCGGATTTATCTTATCTGTTTATCAGTTAATTATTTATCAATGGTATTAAGGTGTAGTCGTTAAAATAACACAGCTGTATGGACTTTTAATGTACGGGTGTATGTAAAAGATTTCATACAGGGTACAACCAAAAATTCTGCTTTATATGACTATACTATGTCTGTGTCTGCACCGTGATGTGGAGGAGTTTTTAGAGCAATTAACTATAACAGGTTTTGCCTAATTCAGCTTTTCAGTTTCGGTACTTCCTTATTAAAGGGGTTTTTGGTTGTAGGGCTTTAATAGTATCATCTGCGGTCTGTTTTAACAATAAAGAAATTCGCAAATTGTAGTAAATCAGCAATTGAAGGTTTTCTCTCGGTATTGAAAGTTTTGTGACATGTTTATTGAATCAGCAAAAAATTCAAGAAGTTGAGTATTACACATGATGACGACAGGTTATCAAAGATGCAACAAAAAAGCAACTGCATACAGCCTCATGAGAGACATAGCGGAAAAGGAACAACTATCAATAGGTTGTTGATTTTATTGTATTGAATTCGTAAGTCTAGAATTAAAAGTCATGGATGAAAATACTCGTACAATCGTCTCTGCAACTGATAGTTTTATAATCAAAGAAGAACTGGATCAGTGGAGCTTTTCAAGTTTCGTTGTGCCAGTCACCAGTTGGATTTAATTGTTAACGATTTGAATGAAGTTTTGAAGCAATACTGTAGCGACATGTCATCGGTTTTTCTCGAAAGATGGAAATAGGTCCCTAACATTTCTGCTGAACAGTATAAGAATATTGCAAGTTTGAAACAACAATTTCAGTCCGATTTGAGATACCGAAACCCCAGGTATTTCATTATAAATTTCTGTGGCGGGCATAAAGGGATGTTCTGTTGCCAACATTTTTATTTTTCTCTTAATAACTTTATTCGTTTTCCTTGGCCGTCCATACCTTGGACGGGTAGTAAACAATTAATTTTCGGAGATCAATACTCAGATCTATTCCGCGAGGCATTTTGCACAAATCGTATACAATAGTTTAACATTCAACGTTAAGATCAAACTAATGATAAATAATCACTTTTGTCCGCATAAAATAGCATAAATAATTTTTTGATCAACTGATAAGGTAAATACAAACAAGAAGGATGTGTTTTTATGCTGCAATAATAGAGCTAAATATTAAATTTATTATACTACTAAAAATGTAAAATAATATCTTGTATGTTAAGATTGTTAAATTTGTAAATGTTTCTTCACTTTTGGCCGGTAGTGTATATTCCTAGTTGGTGAGGCTTTTGCAGCGGTCTTTTATGATTTGTCAAAAGCATCTGACTGTATGTCTGCCACGTATAAATTGTCCTGATATGAATGACTTGAATATACCAATGAGTCCCTTTGGTATACTCCCTTTCTTATTTGAATCATTGGAGTGAATGATAACCAATTGTTATGTAAAGCTTCCATTAAAAAAGAAAAAACACAAATGCGATAATAACTTATTATTTTATTATCAATCACACATCGTTAATGTGTACGAAGGCAAGGGAGGTCTCGATCATCCAATAATACGTGACGGATTTTTTATTCTGGGATATCCGCTGCCTGCAATAAGAATTAAAGTTTCAGACACTTAGATGTAATCAATGCACTACAAACTTAGATAAAATACTCACTAAGGTCTACATTGTTTGGATGAACTGCATATAGTCGTTTACCACGCCACCAGCTACTTTTTTCAACGAAGTAGTAACCTAAAAACCAAAAGTACTATTTATATTGAGTGTACTCTACTAGGGGTTAAGAAATGATCACTTACCTTGCTTTAGTCGCTTATACATCCTCCCTTTTTTACAAGAATAACAGAATAATCGAACAAGCAATAAAATAGTTGCCACACCAGGTGCTACCGAGGCATGAGTACTATAATTGGTATAATGTGGTACGGTAGACATAATGTCAAATTAATCTTTAAAACTGAATATGTTGGTTGCTTACTTTTATTATTGGTTTATCAAATACCATTGAAACTTTATGAGATGTCGAGGGTGAGATAACAAACTTTAGTAAAAAAAGTATTCTTATCAAGGAAAATTGATTATATTATCACATATGTGGTAAAACCACCCCCAAGTGGTTTTTTAACAGAATTAATCACTAGTTCTCACTCTATCATAAAAGAAAAATTGAAATAAAATTAAAATAAGTATAGAGACTTTCCAAAGGTAATTTTTTGCTTAGCTAATTGTACTGCATGTTTTTAATTTTCCGTACTTTTGCATTGTATGCACCAAGAATACTCCTTATTTTTTTGCGCAATGTTTTTACGTCTTTAACTCCAGTTATAGCTAATAAATGTTCTTCTTGCGATTCTGTCTTAAAATTCACGATAAATCTTATTCCACAAACAAGGAAGTCTCTCATATTCCTCCTTTTCTTTCTATATGAAAACGGGCCTTTACATATATAATTTTTAAATACGATTACTACACCTCAAATATTTGATAAAATGACTCCGAAACTACATATATGGCACTGTATAGCATATGATGTACTTCTCATACATGTATATATTTTATAGTGTATTTTATATCATACCGAAATAAATCTAGCAAAAAATAGGAAATGCATTTCAAAAGTGGCTGTTCCCAATGGCTGGCTGTTGTGTTGAGGAAAAACAATGTTTTTGCAGAAAATATATATTCAATAAAAAAATTTAATAACACTGTTCATTTAAATTTTATATACAAATATTTAGTATAAAAACAGCGTTATTAGATTGCATATAATGGGCAAGAAACAGTTATTTTTCAGAAGAAGTTTATCAAATATTTGAGATGAAGTAACAGAGTTTAAAAACTAGATATGTTTTAGAACTGTATATGGTATACGCATATTCTACAATAATGAATAATTAATTCTAGATCTCGACTATTTTTTCTCCTGTTTTTTTTTATTTTAAATTTCATTCAGTGAAACAATGAATTTTCTTTAAACAAAATTAATTAATTATTCTAGGCTATTTTTCTGGGTTTTAGGCAGTAAAACACTGAATTTTCTTTTAGTAGAGGCTTGGAAGAATAAATTCGTTATTTCTCTTTATTGCAGGAAGTTTTTTTCCTGAATTTAGTTAGTGGACTAATGAATCATTAATTCTAGGCCTCGACTGAATGAATTTTTGAAAAAATGTAAATTTTTTATCAAGATTAATTCATTATTCCAGGTAATATTTTCCTTATTTTAGGCAGTAAAACAATTAATTTTCTTTTATTCTATGCTTCGAATGCCTGGACGAATAAATTCATAATTTTTATTTATTCCAGGTAATTTTTTTTTCGTTATTTCAGTTGGTAATGACTTAATCTTGAGTAAAAAAAAATCATTGTTTCACTGAGTTAAATTTAGAAAAAAACAATGATTTAGAATTTTGAAATTAGAATTAGACAATTTTTGGTCTTTAAGCTTGTAAGTATTAATAAATATTTAATTGTTAAATTATTGTATTGGGACATTCCACTCCTTCGACATAACCTTACAATATCTGACTATCCTATGATTCTAAATGCCTGGAATAATTACGAAATTACTCTAAAACTTCCAGGCATTCAAAAAGAATCATATGAAAAATGATTAATCCCTAATTATATCGAAGGCCTTCGAAAACAAGTCTATAATATGATCTTTAATATCCAAAGAAAACTGCTCTTCTTATTACTTACTCAAGTCAATATCGCTCGACTATTAAATTTATACTGAAACTCATATAATGTACAGTACCTTCATCTAACATTCTTTCAAGTTTCTTCTTATGATTGAAAAACCCAGTAATTTGCACCAATAATAAATATCAGAAAAAATAAGGACACCATTCCGATCGTTATTTTAGGCCCTATTGAAAAATCTGCTTAACTCGGATGCATTTTATCCTGCGATTGGGCATCGGAACCTAATCCTTCCTATTATCTTATCTTAATCATAATAAGTAATAAAAGGATTAATATATAATAAACTATTTTTTTTCTCAATTATTTTAGCTGCTACTGTCAAAATGGGATGAGCAACTACAAAATAGGACGCACGAGGAGAAACTTTCCGTTAAAGGAAAATTGCAGGGGGCCACCTACGCCCAGACCCAAGTGTATCTCAAGCCGCTCCTGAGAAAATTGAAGAGTTTCACTTTGCCAGAGGATATTTCCGATAGTCTCACGGAAATCATTATGCACCTTTTAAATAGGAATTATTTAAAGGTAAATCAAAATGATATGAGAAACTAGGCTCAGGAAATTCGATGTGAAAAACTTGAGCGGCAGGTCAATGTTTAATGAGAAAAAATGCCTTGAAACTTATTATAGATATAGAAATAGAGTTAATATACAAAACTCTGTAGTCTGGTACATTAAAATCGTTTAATTTATGTGCTTCTAAGTAAGTAATTAGGTTATCAATGCTTCTATTAGAACTTCTAATATCATACTTCTTATCTTTTGAAATTTCCAACCTTTCTTGATCCACCTAGAGTCCCATTTTCTTTATTTATTTCTTTCAATATATCACCCTAAGCGTTAAATACTATTTATCATAAATTAATAATCAATTTTGTTTTTTAATCGCTCCATATGGTATTTTAGAGATGGACATTCTTGTTCGAAAGCTGTATGATTTGCGTTAACTTGGAGTTATGGAGTTTCATATAACTTTCTTAGCATTGATTTCCCGCACATATTTCATTCCTCATATATATTCCGCTCTTATGACGAAAACCCTGAAAATTAAACCATGACAAAATCGTTTAATTCTTCTTTACTAAATGACTTGATATTTCTTTTTCAGGCAAGTGATGCGTACCTACAAATGGCAATCGGAAACGCCCCATGGCCAATCGGCGTCACCATGGTTGGTATCCACGCGCGTACGGGTCGTGAAAAGATTTTCTCCAAAAATGTCGCTCACGTAATGAACGACGAAACCCAAAGGAAATACATCCAGGGCCTAAAAAGACTGATGACAAAATGCCAGGAGTATTTCCCTACAGATCCCTCCAGGTGTGTGGAGTACGGTGCTTTCGGAGAAACTAAGGACAGCGAGTGTAGTAGTTCCACTTAAGGACTTTTATAAGGAAAAAATAAAGGAATTCAAATTATATTCAATGATTTATTGATCCAGCTGTTGCGGTCAATATAAATACGTTTTTGGTTTATAGAAAATCCGGTAGAATAATTTTATTGTTTGCCTTGTTTTCCTAATTCGGCGGCTTTTAGGGCAGCCGCTTCCACTGCGTCCATTACAGCACCTCTGAAAACAAATAAGTGTTATAATATACTAATAATTTCAGTGACCAAAATCTCAAGCAAATCTCGGACTTCTTTTAGTTTCTATAAGAAATATTCATCAAAGTTATCGGCACTTTTAGGTGATAGTGCCCAAGAATGATGTTTGATCTTCAAGGTGACCACTCGCTTCAAAGTCCAATATCTCAAAAACTAGTGCGAATATTTTCATGAAATGAAAAGCATGGTATTCAGAAGAATATTCTTATATCTGTTTCCTATAGAGTAATTTAGTCCAAGAAATATTATCAAAGTTATCGGCACTTTTAGGTGATAGTGCCCAAAAATGATGCTTGATCTTTAAGATGGCCACTCACTTTAAAGTCCAATATCTCAAAAACTAGTGGGAATATTTTCATGAAACAAAAAGCATAATGTTCATGAAAATGTCCTTTACAAATGATGTAATTTAGTTCCAGCAATAGTGTCAGAGTTAATGGCACTTTTAAATGATAGTATCCAAAAAAGAAGTTTGCCCATCAAGGTGACCACTCACTTCAAAGTCCAATATCTCAAAAACTACTGGGAATATTCTCACGAACCAAAAAGCATGATATTCAGCTGAATGTTCTTTGCAATAATCCTTATGGTGAATCGGAATTTCACTTGAACTAACCTGACACCACCTCTTTCCATCGCATGTATACCGGCAATAGTTTGTCCTCCAGCGGAACACACCTCGTCTTTCAGTGTTCCCATGTGTTTGCTGGTTTCCAGGACCATCTTAGCCGCTCCCATAACCGTTTGGGCCGCAAACCTCGTCGCCATGTCTCTGTGTAGTCCCATTCTCACTCCTCCGTCCGATAAAGCTTCAATAAATAGATATACCTGAAAGAATATTGACAAATATCGTTCAGATTGTAAAAATCCTTTGTCAAACGCTTTAGATAGGTCTATGAAGGCCTTAAGAAACATTTTTCTCTTAATCTGCATCCAGGATTAAGTTAATAGTTAATAATACGTACAAAAGCAGGTCCGCTTGCAGAAACGGCCCCCACAGCATTAATCATGTGTTCTGGCAAACGCTGACACATCCCGGTGACCTCCAGAATGCTATGGACCAGATCGAGGTCATCTTCGGTAGCCTTTGACCCCGGACAATAAACCGTGCAACCTTCTCCGACTAGCATCGGGGTGTTTGGCATCACCCTGATCACTCTGCTGTTTTCAAACATGGAAAGCAACTGAAATTACGGTTTTTTTTTTTTTTTTGATAGAAGGAACTTGGGGAAGTATGCTGCTTACCCCTTCAAGATCCCCGGTAGTTATACCGGCCAGTATCGAAACGAAAAGTTTGTCTTTAATCTGATCCAGGAGTGCGCTGGAGGCCATTTCGGCGACGGCGTCTTTTAAAATGTGCGGTTTTACCGCTAAAAAGACAACGTCTGACTCTTTGGCTACTAGTGCGTTACTGGTCGATACGTTTGTACCCAGTTCTTTCCAGGAGTCCAGGTTTTTTGGGTAGGGACTTGCTACGAACACCTGAGAGTAATCGATTAATCCTAGAAAAATTAATAGCTTGTTCATCGGGTGTACCGTGGTTAAGGGGTTTTTTGTAATTTAAAAATGAAACTCCATGTATGGCCTTTACTTTTTTACTACTTTTCTATTTAGGAACACGATTACGACCAGAGAAGCACGGATTCTCCTCTGATAGGTAAACCACAAGCAATAGGGATTTTGGTGTAGACTCTATTTACATAGACTGATTCAAGGCTTTTGACTATATTAAGTTGCTATTAAATTAATTCTACATCAGTGAAAGTATTCAACTATTTTTCTCTCGGTCTGGAGTTTTGTTCTCATAAAATCATTGCATACCTATTTCAACATTTTTCGAGAAAAAATCTAAAACGTAGAAATGTTCCTTGGAAATTTAATTTTTTTTTGAGACATCTCGGGGCAAAAAGGCACGTATCTCTGCAGTCAAGAGGGATAGAGGCTTGAAAATTGGATCATAGATTCTTCTCATAAAATCAGTGGATACCTATTTCGGGATTTTTCGAAAAAAAATTCTAAAATGAAAAAAAATTGCCTTGAAAGTTGACCATTTTGTTTTCTAAAAAGTTCGATATCTTTGGGACAAAATGATCATATCTCTGCAACCAGGTAAGATAGAGACTTGGAAATTGAACCATAGATTCTTCTAATAAAATCATTGGACGCACATTTTAGCATTTTTCCAAAAAAAATGAAAATTAAGAAATTCGCCTTGGAAATTGCGTATTTTTTTGTCTGAAAAATTCGATATCTTAGGGACTAAATGATCATTTCTCTGGAACCAGGTAAAACAGAGACTTGGAAGTTGAACCATAGATTCTTCTAATAAAATCATTGGACTCACAGTTTGGGATTAAAAAAAAAAAATTAAGAAGTTCGCCTTGGAAGTTGAGTGTTTTTTTTGTCTGAAAAATTCGATACCTTAATCCGCGTACTCATTGACGAACTGTAACTGCAACTGTGTGCCGTGCAACGCTACAACCAAAAAAATATGATTACGTAGGATGAAGAAAACGTTTTGGCCTTAATTGAAAATTATAAAAAGATGCCTGTGATAATTATGGGATCAAAAACATAAGGATTATTATAAAAAGCATTTGAAAGAAAATGCTTGGGCTGAAATTGGTTCCGTAATAGGCACAACTGCAGATATCTGCAAGAAACAAATAATTACGATATTGGCGTCGTGGAGAAGAGAAAAAGCCAAAGAAAAAAAAAGTCGTGGAACTGGACAAGGTAATTTTTTTACAAGCTTTTATACACTATTTATACAGCGTGTCAATTTAAAAACTTCCCACCTTGATTGTAGAAAAACGGATCATTAGAAACTTTTGCAACGTAGGGTCATTGGGAACACATAACTAAAATAATGGCTCATATGAATAAAACCGAAGCACATGCTTTTGCTTAAGTTTTTTGAGATAAACACATTCCGCTTTAATGCAACAAAAAAAGATGGAGGTAGAGTAAAGTAAAAGCATGTGCTTCACTTTATTAATACGACACATTGTTTTTAACCCATCAATGAGTGCCTCGCACACCACTGGAATAATCTTGCTAATGACTTGTTTAGATATTCCAAATAAATACTCCAGGCTTGTAAAAGAATCGCCGGTCGCCAAATGCCTTAATGTCACTGCTAGTCTGTCTTGAACGGATATTGCTTCCCTGCAAGTAGTATCCATTTTCTGAATCTTCGGACCAATTAAATTAATACAATATTCAAAATCCGTTGGACTCATGCGGGTAAAATTTTTGTAGTTTCCGCTAATTTGTTGCATCTTCAAAGCTGCAAATAATGAAGATCCACTTCTCTCTTTATACAGTGCATGAGACCACCATCGCCGAGGACGTTTTTCTTTTTCAATTAATGCATCTATTAAAATAAAAGCAGCACTGGCTATCATTTTTGGTTGCAACATGGCGGCTTGAGCTCACGGCGAACAATGCGGATCGAGAGAGCAAAGAATGTGGTTACAGTAGTTCCTTTGATACAGTAACTGTTACAGTTACAGGTTCGTTAATGAGTACGCGGCTTTAGGGACAAAATGGTCATTTCTCTGCAACCAGGTTAGATAGAGACTTGAAAATTGAACCATAGATTCTTCTAATAAACTCATTTTAGCATTTTTCCAAAAAAAAAATAAAAGTTAAGAAATTCGCTTTGAAAAAAAATACGATATCTTAGGGACAAAATGATAATTTCTCTGGAACCAGGTAAGATAGAGACCTGAAAATTGAACCATAGATTCTTCTAAGAAAATCATTGGACGCACATTTAAGCATTTTTCCAAAAAAAAAATTAAAATTAAGAAATTCGCCTTGGAAATTGACCATTTTGTTTTCTGAAAAATTCGATATCTTAGGGACAAAATGATCATTTCTCTGCAAACAGGTAAGATAGAGACTTGAAAATTGAACCATAGATTCTTCTAATAAAATCATTGGACGCACATTTTAGCATTTTTCCAAAAAAAATTAAAATTAAGAAATTCGCCTTGGAAATTGCGTATTTTTTTGTCTGAAAAATTCGATATCTTAGGGACAAAATGATCATTTCTCTGCAACCAGGTAAGATAGAGACTTGAAAATTGAACCATAGATTCTTCTAATAAAATCATTGGAGCACATTTTAGCATCTTTCCAAAAAAAAAAATGAAAATTAAGAAATTCGTCTTGGAAGTTGAGTATTTTTTTGTCTGAAAAATTCGATATCTTAGGGACAAAATGATCATTTCTCTGGAACCAGGTAAGATAGAGACTTGAAAATTGAACCATAGATTCTTCTAATAAAATCATTGGACGCACATTAAAGCATTTTTCCAAAAAAAAATTAAAATTAAGAAATTCGCCTTGGAAATTGAGTATTTTTTTGTCTGAAAAATTCGATATCTTAGGGACTAAATGATCATATATCGGCAACCAAGTAAGATAGAGACTTGAAAATTGAACTACAGATTCTTCTAATAAAATCATTGGACGTACATTTAAGCATTTTTCCAAAAAAATAATGAAAATTAAGAAATTCGCCTTGGAAATTGCGTATTTTTTTGTCTGAAATATTCGATATCTTAGGGACAAAATGATCATATCGCTGCAACCAGGTAAGATAGACTTGAAAATTGAACCATAGATTCTTCTAATAAAATCATTGGACGCACATTTTAGCATTTTTCCAAAAAAAAAATGAAAATTAAGAAATTCGCCTTGGAAATTGAGTATTTTTTTGTCTGAAAAATTCGATATCTTGGGGACAAAATGATCATATCTCTGCAACCACGTAAGATAGAGACTTGAAAATTGAACCATAGATTCGTCTAATAAAATCATTGGACGCACAGTTTAGCATCTTTGCAAAAAAAAAATGAAAATTAAGAAATTCGCCTTGGAAATTCGGTATTTTTTTATCTGAAAAATTCGATATCTTAGGGACAAAATGATCATATCTCTGCAACCAGGTAAGATAGAGACTTGAAAATTGAACCATAGATTTTTCTAATGAAACCATTGGATCTCTATTTCAACATTTTTCCAGCACAAAATTCTAAAATGAAGAAATTCGCCTTGAAATTTGATCATTTTTTTTGCGAAAAGTTCGATACCTTAGGGACGACTTGCTCATATCTCAGCAATCACAAGACATAGAGACTTAATAATTGGATCATAAACTCTTCTAATAAAATCAAGGGTTGACCTGAGGCAGATTTCAGAGAAAAAGTCAGATAGTGACTCGGAGGTAAATGATGCTGAGTAAACTTTGTCACTCTTCCGTAGTGGTAGTGTCAGAAAAAAAAGATCTTCTGTTTTCATGTTTTTGGTCGCTACTCGTTGTTTGATAACCAAACGTCAGTCAGATCTGTGTAGAGCAAAAACCACTACTAAAATTTGTGAATGTTCAATTAGGCAAAAAACCCACTCCTTCCGGTTTGATCTCAAAATAGACGCCTTAGGACCAAATTTCGACCCCTTTTCAGGAATATTTCAAAATAGAGGTCTTTGGAAAGAACATATTTACGTTTAAGCATTAATCTGAAAATAGACCAAACAATACATCCAATACTACTGCTCTATAGTTTTGTCTTACCTTTTCTCTTGATACTCCTGCATATCGCTTTGGCCATGGCACCATCTCCAATAAAACCGATTTTTTGGGTGAACTTTTTTGGCACATGGGTGCAATAGTTTACAAAACTATATGATAGTTTTGCCCAACTAAAATAAGATAACTACAGTGCATTTATGCTAATAATAAAAACGCTAATATAATACATACGTATATTAAAAACATTTAAAAAACATACAAAATGGAGTGATACAATAATTATTATTACTTAAATCTAAAGAGACTATACTATTTTTGGTATGCCGTTGTATGCTTACATTTAAAAATGGAAATGTGACAAAAGGAACAACATGGACATAGTAATAAACGTTAAATAGACATTTATACAAAGTATAAGCCAAATAATAACAAAACCGATATTTATTGTTATAAAAGACGGTCCACAAAATATATTTGTGTTTTATTAAAATCCTCTTATAGCTTAATAATATAATAATTAGTATCTACATCATATGACTTTACGAGCTGAAAGATTATCGTTGTCTTTTTATAATTTAAGTATATAAAGTAACCTTGGGCTTGTCTAAATAATGGAAGTGTATCTCTTGGAATGCATTTATGACCAAATTTTTTACTAGTTAATATTGATTCAGAATTATTGGTATTTAGGTCAATATACACCAGTGGCGGCTCGTGGGTCAATCTTCAGGGGGGTCATTTTGGTTTGAAAACTTATAGTTTACTCTAATAGAAAAAAAAACAAATCAAACTATTGATTTTTTAAAGTATTTGAAAGATCCTTTAGCATTTATATTTTAGATTAAAAAATACAGACTTAGATAAAACTCAATAATATTTACCGAGATATTTATCCTATTAAGCGGGTAAAAATAACTTTAAATGCTTAAATCGTTTTCCGAAAATTAACTTTGCCTTTTTATTAGAGTAAATATTTTAAATAAAAATATAGGAAAAAGGGTATAAACAGGTTATCGAAACCACTCCATCCAGAATCATCGTACGTTTTGGAGATCGGCCGAAAAGGACGAAAAAGCGTGTAAATTTGCAAAAAATATTTTTATCGGTTTATGTTGACTCGCTGCTTTTTGCAGGATAAAATTAAGTTGATGGGCATAGCAATAAATAAAGTGTGCATTTGGGTATATTTCTTTAATTTTTGTTTGTACTCCTCCCAGTTTACCGCTCATGACTGATGCATCATCGTAACTTTGGGCAATTAATTTTTCAGGTGCTTCATTAATTTCTGATAATTGAAGTTCTTCCAATATTACATTAGTTAAGTGTTGTGCTGTGGCACCTGGAGGGTTAACAAATTTCCAAAATCTTTCATGTACAATATCAGTTAAAACATATCGCAATATGACAATCATCTGCGTTTTATTGGAGCTGTCTGTGGTCTCATCTACTTGAATTGCCACAAAATTTGTCTGGCCAATATCCTTAATTATATGAGTATGTACAATGGCTAACATTGATTCTAAAATATCGTTCTGAATTGTTTTTGATGTGCCTTTAAATACTGTACTTTTTTCAATATGTTCTTTAAACATTAAATCCAGTTCAGAAACAAAATCGATAAGGCCCAGAAACATTCCAGGATTATTGGAGCCGATACTTTCGTCATGACCGCGCAATGCAATTTCGAAAACTCCGCAAAATTTTACACAGTCGATTAGTTTGTTTAAAATATACCTATTTTTAGAAACCGATTCATTAAAGTCATGCACAGATTTACGATATACACTATCAAGTTGCTGTCTTATGTTAACACGTCCTAAACTTGCGTAACTCATTGATGAATTTATATGAGTAGTGGAAGAAGCATGCTTTGTAATTTTCACTTTTAAATGCTTAATGTCAGTTACTCCATTTTTCGCCCATACAGGGTCGAAAACAATAAATACGGGTAGCAAAAAAATGTATTTCTCACACTGCAGCCACAAATCCAATCACACAAATTGTACATTGATTCTTTAAAATATCTTTGAATATCTTTACCCCTATCCTTTGTTGTTTGTTTTAAATTCATATTTGGTTTTTGGTCGGCCACTTTCCTTTTTCTCAAGCCGCCGTTCATAATTTAATGTTCCAGCAGATTTTAAGGCAATTATTTCGTGCGGGCGGCAAACAGTAACTAACTAAAACAAAACAATAAAACATTCATCCAGTCGGGCCGTCGACTACGTTAGCGATATAGGACTGAAAGTGACTCTCACTTCCGCTCACGAAATGCTAATCTGCCTTCTTTGTTCTATTTTACATGCATTTCTCCATAAGCCATAAGAACTGTATAGGGACAATTTAAAATACGGCCCAGCCGAGGGGTTTGTGATGCGCGCGAGGCGCGATAATATATTTATTTGTTTTGCCAATGCAGACTGTTTAGAGAATTTTATAATTCACAATGAAGTTTTAGATAAAAGATATTTATAATAAAATTGGTATTTTTATGAGATTATTTAAGGGGGGTCATTGACCAATTGACCCTAAGAAGGAGCCGCCACTGATATACACTGACTTCTGTAAGGCTTTTGACAGCATCAGAAAACTGGGACAAAATTATCTTAACAGTTCTTTCTAAATATGACCAGGTTGGCAATTTACCTTAAAGGAAATGGAGGTGATCTCGCTGAAAGCTTTAAAACATGTGCAGCGAAATTATTGAAAAATTAAAGGAAAGACTGATTTAGAAAAATTATAACGGTGACCAAAATTAATTAATAAGACAGTAACAAATTGCGGAATAATCTCGAAGTCTCGCAGATTTTTTCAACTCTTGTACAACTAGAAAAACTATCAAATTTTTGAAAAATTAAAGGGAGAAAATGTGAAACGATGACAAAGTAATAACGAGAGGGCCATAAGGTATAAATTAATAGGAGCCTGGAACATGCAGATCATTTCTAACAACTAATTAAACACAAAAAATTATAAATTAGGCAGTATAGTTCTATTCTCCAAAGAGCATGTATTTGCTTTGACCCACTGTCTCTTCCATTTTGATGCAGCAATGCAATTACTCAATTATTGTCTAAACTTATACAGGATTTTTAAATTGTACAAGACTAGAAAGATCGTTACAACAAATAAGAAAAGATTTACAGGGATAATTTTCTATTTTATTTAATTTATTTGGGATTTGAACATACTGTTTTCCGTCCGTAATATAAGACCATTAACCACATCAGGCTTTGCTTAAGTCATAAAATATCTCAAAAGTCACTAAACCAGAATCCAGACTACAATTTATCTTCGAAAATACCCAGAGAAAAAAATCCTGGGTCCAAATAATATTAAAAAAAATTAGTGAAAATCAATAGTTGCCACAAGAATAGATGCCAAAGTTGACGATTTTTGAGCAGCACCTTATCCCCCTATGAATCTTAATGAAACTTTAAAGAGGCATAGCTTGAAAAGTATTATTTGTACGACTGTTCCAGTAGTACCATATGATTTAAGGGGTCCTAAATAATCTAGAAACATTTGAAAAAATATCCGATAATCAATAATTTTAGTTTTTTAACTGCTTTAGATAAAAATCAATTTTTGTCCAGGCAGTTGAATGATAAAGATTCTTGGCGAAAATTGAGGAAATATTGGACTAAAATTAAACAAAATCAGCCTGAAAAAATAGAAAAAGTAGATTTAAAATATCAGTAGAGTGCCCGAAATTAGAAGTGAATTTCTGGCTCAACTGCCTGGACTAATCAAATATTTTGGCTACTTTAGATATAAATAGATAACCTGCATAAATGTTTTTTGACCGCACTGGAATCTTTGCTTTAGGACAATAAATTAGAGATTACAGGTTTTAGTGTCATTATCTTAGTAGTTCTATTTATTTTGATTAGTTCCATAACTTCATGTTTATATTGTAATTGAAGTGTTTTCTCTACTTGTTCCACGCATTTGATGTCATTGCAACTTGCTTACTTGGATGTAATAAAAATCTGTGTGTTTTATTTCCTGAGGCACAGTCCTAGAATAGGTTTAAAAAGAGTTGCAGAAAATACTTTAGAAAAATAAGGTGAAGAGTGTCTTATATGCGGAGATGTGGGCAAATCAGAAGTTTGGTATCGCTGTATTGGTTGTGCAGGTTGGGTTCACAAACTTTACAGCGGTGCAGAAACAGCTAATAACTATATTTGCGACTTTTGTTCAAACTAAACTATTTTTTGTTAGTGTTTGGTGATACCCGAAAGAAAGGCGGGCAAAACGGGGTGCCGTGATTATTTTTAGTACAGCCAGCTCCATCTATCCGATTCGGAAGCTGCGTGAATATCGGTCAGTCGAGCGGTGTTTGTTTTAGAGGTGTATATTTTTGTCAATAATTTAATAAAAGGTAAATGAACCATAATTGTAATTTATATTTAATTGTTATTCTTTATGGAAAAGTATACACATTTACGCATATTCCTGTGTAAAAATGTTTAGTAATTTTTTAATCGAACAGGGAAAAAAATATACCCAACCTCATAATGTGCATTTGGGCAAAACGGGGTAGGGCAAAATGGGGTATTACAGAGCATCTACCAGTTTTAATGTGCCTCAATCTGCATTAGACCGCCACGTTAAAAAAGCTAGGGAAAAGCCCGAGTATGTTGTTACTAAATCTTTGGGACGATTTAGGGCAATATTTACTCCTGAACAGGAACAAGACCTTGCAAATTATTGAATGCACATGTAAAAAAGATTGTTTGGATTAACGATGACTGATGAATACAGGCGTTTAGCATTTCAATTAGCTGAGCTCAATGAACTTGATCATCCGTTTAATAAAGAACTTGCCGTGGCTGGGAAGGATTGGATGCAGAGTTTCTTGCGTCGACATCCAGAACTTTCAATCAAGACCAGAAGCAACATTTTGAGCTCGAGC
This sequence comes from Anthonomus grandis grandis, assembly GCF_022605725.1. NCBI lineage: Eukaryota > Metazoa > Arthropoda > Insecta > Coleoptera > Curculionidae > Anthonomus > Anthonomus grandis. The sequence continues at coordinate 4,477,024 of NC_065560.1, forward strand.
AATGGGGTTTAATAAAGTGACTGTAGATAATTTTTTTAACTTACTTATCGAATGTGTAGATAAATATCAACTGACAGCCGATAAAATATATAATGTGGACGAACCCGGAGGGTCAGTTAATCCAAAGGGAATGTCTAAAATTATTGCCACTAAAGGGAAAAGACAAGTCGGAGCCTTGACGTCAGGGGATAGGAGTGAGACCGTCACTGTTGAAATATGAAGCATGCATGCCTCCCATGTTTATATTTGGTCCCATGTTTATAGATGGTTTATAATTGTTCCTGGCAGTTGGATAGAGCTAAATGATAGTGGGTGGATGGATAAAAATTTATTATTTATTTGGTTCAAAAAATTGCCAAGTCCTCAAAAGACCGACCAATTCTGCTTCTTTTGGGTGGACATTCATCCCACACAAAAAACCTGGAAGTTACTAATTACGCCAGGGAACATGCGAGTTGTTTTGACCTGCTACCCTCCCCATTGCACCCATCGGCTACAAGTTCTAGATGTAGCTTTAATGAAACCAATAAGTACCTATTACGCTGAAGAAGTACGCAAATGGCTTAGAGCTAATCCTGGTCGTATTACCTTATAACAGATAACTAAATTATTTTGTGTAGCTTACCTCAGAGCAGCTACACCGCTTACTGCCACGAATAGATTTTTAAAAACTGGAGTTTGGCCAGTTAATAAGGATGTTTTCACTGATGCAGACTTTTTGCCTTCCGAAACAACAAATATTGAACAAAATGAAAACTTAGCACCTAAAAACAATAATAGTGAAACTATTAATTTAGTTAAAGAAAAAACTCCAGAACCAATTGATATTTCCAAACCAGGTACATCAAAAGATTCAGAGGTAAGCTTTAAGATTGTTAGTCCTGAGGGTATAATTCCAATCCCTAAAATAAAACAAACTGAGAAGAGTTTCTCGTAAAAGAGGAAAGACTGCTATTTTATCGTCTTCGCCTTATAAAAAACGAGCTAGAGGAAGCTGAGCAAAAAAAGAATAAAAATTCTAAAGGGAAAACCCTTGTGAAGAAAAACCTTACACCATCACCAAAAAAGAAAAAAATTACTAAAGCCTCCACTATTCTGATAAATAATGACTCAAGTGACAGTGTGACAAAGCAGAACTTAGACAACTGGTTGGAGAGTATGTTAATGCAAAAGGTTTAAGAACACCATTTAAAAATGGAGTACCGGGAGAAGACTGGTACTCATACTCATTCATGAGAAGACATCCTGAACTGTCTCTTAAGAAACCGGAACATTTGCAAAAACTGCGGAAGGATGCTAGAAAACCTGAGATCGTCTACCATTTTTTTGATGGCCTGAAAAGAATCATTGATGAAAATAATTTAGATGATAAAGGAAGCTTTATTTTTAATGCTGACGAGTCAGGTTTTAATAATGATCCCTAGTATATCTGGAGGCTCTGGAAGAGAGTCGACGACAGTCTTAGGATGTGTTTCTGCCGATGGAAAAGCACTTCCACCGCTCATCGTATTCAAGGGAGCTGGAGTTCAGGCTCGTTGGACTTCCAATAGCGCCTATCCAGGAACTCTATATGCGGCCTCCACTAATGGATGGATGGAGGAGCCGCAATTTTTTCAGTGGTTTACGACAGGGTTTATATATACCTCACATTAAAGATTTAAGAACTTCCCAAAACCTTCTAGATCAAGCAGCTCTACTGTTGTATGATGGTCACAGCAGTCATATGAGCGTCAGAATTATTGAAGAGGCAATGCACAACAATATTATTTTGATAAAGTTTCCAAGCCATCTTACGGATAAGCTTCAGCCTTTGGACGAGTGTGTCTTCGGACCCTTAAAGGTGAACTGGAATAAACAATTGGTGAAGTTTGGTAAGGAACAAATGGGACGAGGGTGTGGACGGTTAACTAAGGAAAAATTTACCGAATTACTTGGCATTACTTGGCAAGAGTCTATGGTTTCTAGCAATATTATATCTGGATTTAAAAATAATGGCGTATACCCAGTTGATCGAAACAAATTCCCACAAAATGAATTTACACCAGAAGACTTGGCCAAATACGAAGCTGCCCTCAAAGCTCCGAAATCTGTAACATCCGATGCTATTATTATCCAACCAGTATCCTCTAAATCAACTGTTGTTGCAATTTCTGAACCAAACCCACTTCTACCCACGGCCGACGATCAAATGCCTTCAACTTCATCATGTTGTAGTCAACATCATTCAGTGTCATCAGCTGAAAGCCGACAGCAGCCTTCTACATCGTCAACTGACTACCAAAAATTATTAGTGGCATTTACCCATAGTCCACAACTATCGACGTCATCGTCTATCAGTAAATCGACAGAAATTACCAACATTTTCTTGCCACTCAGCCGCCGTGAAGATATTGTTGAAGAGAAAAAACAAGTCATACCGAGATTAAAGCAACAAAGATATGGAGAGGTATTAACAATCAACCAAGTCTTGGAAAGACTAAGAGAAGCACAAGAGAAGAAGAAAAATAAAGGAAAAAAAAGGCTAATCCGAAAACGGACAACAAAAAGTTAGAGCCGAAATTGAGAAAAATGATAAGTGAACCAGTTGCAGAGTCGGAAAGTTCTGATGGAGAAATAAGTCTAGGTGATACTGATGATGAAATAGATTGGGCAGAACCGGAAAAACAAGATATAGAGCTTAAAACAGTCGAGAGTTCAGACGTGTCCACAGGGAAATTTATTCTTGTGCAGTTCAAAGGCGGAAAGAGAAAGACTACTCTTTTTAAATATGTGTGTTTAATTGAAGCTGTGGATGAAAAATTAACGGAAATCAAAGTGACTGGTCTTAAATCCTGGGATGCATCAAAAGTGAAATGATAACCTTGAATCAAATCATTGGTGTGCTTTTATCTCGATTTTTCATTTATATTGCAAGCAAAACCTTTAAGGTCACATTATTTTGGGGTAAATGTAAACACGACTTATATCAAAAAATATTTTGCTACACAGCGACTTTATATAGTTCGTTTACATTTGCCCCAGGTTTTTTTCTGGTAGAGTAAATGTGTCAAGAGATGCTTGTTTACAATTACCCCTAAAGAGTAGGGGCAAATGTAAACGGACAAGCATGTTGAATATATTTTTTTTATCTTAATGTGACTTGTAATTACAGAAAACCACTAGTAATTATCAAAGAAGATACTATGAGCTATGTGACTGCTAATTTACATATATAACATAATGCGTGATGTCCACAAAAATCGTCTAGCAAGTCAAAACATTAAATATCGTCCACAATTACCCCTAATAGTGTTTTATTCCTACTCCTAAGTTCCGACGATTTTAATTTAAGTAGACGAAACTTAAGGTGACAAACAATAATTAAAAATATTTTTTGTTGATTCTAGTTTGCCCACAATAACACCTACAACTAAAGAAACCTAGACTTAGTGTCCTGAGGATGACTTAATATAAGTCGAAACGTCGACATTTAAGTAAACCGGTTTCTGTTTTATTTCTGACCCCACCCAACAACCCTCCGCAATATTGAAGATATTGGGTCACAAACACGAAACTGAAAATTAAAAATATTATTTATTAACATTCTTATTTTTTAATGTTTTAATCTCTTTTGTTATGCAACTTTTATATAGGTGATTTTTGATATATCAACTTCTTTTGACAAATTCTACATGCAGATAAGACTTAACTTCGAAAATAGCCCGTAGTGTGCAGGAGTGTTTTGACACTGTTTCGTCGATAAGGTCTTTGAATTAAAAATGCTATGTTCGGTGAGGTACCACTCCCAAGAAAAATGCCCAAGATTGTTGCTAGCCAATAAATTTAGTGAAGAATCTCGCTATTAAATATCCATACGCTATTTAAACAATTAGCTTCTTCTCACTTCTAAAATTATTTATCTACACAACCACATATAAAAATACCATTTCTTTATCTAATTCAGGTTTTCAATTTATACTCGATTTTAAAAGGATTCTTTTACTTTTTGGCACGGTTACGAACCATACATTGTATTTGTGAGTGGAACAACTTTCCCTCTATAGCCAGACAAGTCAAAAATAAGTTTTCAATTTAATCCTAATCTAACCTATAAATTAAAAAAGTCATCCATTTTCTCTCTAAGGTGCTGGTATAATATCAAAAGGAACGAAAAACTCTCAAAATCTACAGCATCTATATAATTTAAATAACGGTTACATATGTTTCACCCGGTTAGGGCATCATCAGACCTTAAAAAATTATTAATTTAAAATAAAATTACAATAAAAAATAAGGTTTTCCCTTACCAAAAATAGGACGATACACATACATACACGTAAACGAACTCTACAGACTTAGACTCAGACTTAACGCTACAGCCATCCAATAGGCGCTGCGTCTGTAGCAATGGTACTCGTTGTAGGCGATGGAGATGTTAATGTTGTTAAAAATAAAATGATTCTGTCCCGTAATTTTGTCGTTCACACATACAAAATCGGGACTATGGCTTTATTAATCTCCATCGTCTCTAAGAGATCGAGCTTTCTACCTTTATCACATTTATGTAGAATTCTAATATTTTCTTCGGGCGGGAAAGTGTGTCTATTTTCTAATAAGTGGTTGGCAAAAGCTGACTTGCTCAGTATAATATCGGTGTTAATATGTTTATCAAACTGGGATTTATGTTCTTTAATACGCGTTGCTACTTTCCTGCCAGATTGTCCAATGTACACTGCGGGGCATTCAACGCATTTAATTTCATATATCCCCGATGAAGTGAGCGGGTCCACCTTATCCTTAACCTTAACAATATGACTTTTAAGTGTGTTACTAGTTTTAAATGAGGTTATTACATTATATTTTTGGAAAAAACGGCCCAAGATATCAGAGATTGTACCAAAATATGTCAAAGATCTGTAGGTAACATTAGCTTTAATATTTGTTTGAATAAAATTAAATGAAAGCTTATATTTATTAACAAATTTATTGTATAATTTATGAATAGATTTTAACGGAAAAGAATTGTTTAAGGCAATTTGTTTGATAATATTAAGTTCTGTATTAAAGGCGTCCCTGGAAAGTGGGATGTTGAATAATCTATAAAACAGAGAATTAAAGCTAGCAAATTTGTGGGTTGTAGGTGAATTTGAATGGAATTGTATGATGTTGTCTGTCGTACTGGTTTTTCTGAAAATTTTGTATGTGTGAACGACAAAATTACGGGACAGAATCATTTTATTTTTAACAATATTAACTGTACATCTCCATCGCCTACAACGAGTACCATTGCTACAGACGCAGCGCCATCCAATAACCAACTATAGAACTCCGCACCATCAGAATATAAAAATTTGCAACTAACTTAACTTCACTCTAGTAAATTAATGTGTTTTATTGTAGATGTCACAATGTGTATTAATTATAAAATTTTTAATCTTTGTACCTATTTGGAATGTTTTGTTTGTATACAATTAGAGTTCGTTTACGTGTATGTATGTGTATCGTCCTATTTTTGGTAAGGGAAAACCTTATTTTTTATTGTAATTTTATTTTAAATTAATAATTTTTTAAGGTCTGATGATGCCCTAACCGGGTGAAACATATGTAACCGTTATTTAAATTATATAGATGCTGTAGATTTTGAGAGTTTTTCGTTCCTGCTTCTAATCTAACCTATTCAGCTTAAATAATCAGAGAGGAACCTTAAGAAGTAAAAAGTGATAAAAGCGGTAAAGAACATTCAGAAAACAACCTTTGGTTTTAAAATTAAATTCATACCTATTCCTTGCATCTTATTATCACAAGCAGCAGTCGGAGCCGCCTTAAATTAACACAGTAACCAAAGAAAAAAAAGAAGATTCTGATTCGTTACATTAAATCGAGTTTGTGCTTTCGTAAATTTCCATCAGTTTATCATAAACCACCCTAAAACAAGGTCTATCGTGCGGTTTTTGAGCCCAACACATCCTCATCAACTCATAAACCTCCCCAGGCGTATTCTCCGGTGAAGGCATAATATTTCCCTCTTTTAAAAACTTGATTACCTCCTCATGTGTGCTTCCATAATAAGGCTGCAAAGCAAAAGAGAATATTTCCCAAAGGCAAACCCCGAAGGCCCAAACGTCCGTTTCGGAGGTGTATTTGTTATACAGAATGCTTTCTAAGGGCATCCACCTTACCGGAATGGCATCCCTATCGGTACCTTTATAATAATCCTGGAGATAAATTTTTTGAGACAAACCGAAATCAGCGATTTTCACTACCATGTCGTCGTTAATGAGACAATTTCTCGTGGCGAGATCTCTATGAACGAACTTCCGATCTGACAAATAAACCATACCGGAAGCTATTTGAATGGCTATAAAAATTTGATCGCGATGTGTCAGCTGGAAGTCTTTATAAATTTCCTTATTAGTAAATTCGCCACTAATAGCACTTCTTACCACATAGTTTGTAGGCGAGCACTGACGCAGGAATTCGTTTAAATCTCCTTTACCCATATATTCGAACAATAAACACATCGGTCTACCTACGGCGCACACACCCAAAAGTCTTACAATGTTCGGATGATCGAACTCGGATAGTAAACAAGCTTCTTTTTCAAAATCCTCCTGCATATCTTCGGAGGCGTCGTCTTTGAGCATCTTGACAGCGACAATGGTAAATTCTTCTCCGGAAACTAGGCCTGGAGCTTTGGCCTGAAAAACACTACCAAACGCCCCTTGACCTAAATCCCTTAAGTAGATAATGTCATTTCTCGGGTATTCCAGTTTTTCCAGTTTAGGGTTTAATGGGACCCCGTGGCGATGGTACTGAACGTTGCTCGGTAGTTTATCCAAGTCAATATTTACCTAAAAAAAACTTTTATTAATTGACTAACGAAAATTAATTTAAAAATTAAGATTCTAACTGTTTGAAATGAAAAGGAAAATGTCTCGAAAGATATTTATGTCAATTCAGTTGTGCCTCAAGGAACTGAAAACTGTTAAACTCTATTTTTTATTTTATTTCTATATATTACTTATTGTTTTAAGATTGACTTGATGATTTGAAATTTTGTAGTATAAAGTCCATTAGACCAGGAACTCCTGCTATGAAGAACCAGTCGAATCTTAACATAAAAAAAATCTCTCTATAAAAGTGATGTTACAAATATTTTAATAAAATTAATAATTTAGATAGGCAGCAATATGTTGACTTAACACGTGCATTAAATTGTCTAGAGATGACCTATTCTTGTATTCAACTGACTGGAAAAAAATTCATAATGACCTCAACCCTCCTGGAAGAAACAACAAATTTCTTCAAAAATTAAGAACATGGAATAATTTAGCTGTAAAGGGAAAATATTGCTGATGTTAAATTTACTTTATTTATGGACAAAAATATAAAATAGGATGATATTTCTGTTCCACTACTAGAACTTGCCGATTGTTTCCATGAATCTGAAGATTGAATCAAAAATCAGACTGGCTTAGTGAAGTAAGGCGAAAATCTGCGTTTTCTGGTTATGTATTCCAAAAAATCAACTAGTGATCAAATTATAAACTAAAATTGAAAGCAGCATTAATCGCAAAAATAATGTCTCCATTAAAATGAGGGCACTTTGTCAGATACTAAATGAGACTCAAGTTATTTTAGACAGAAGTCATATCCAACTTTTTTAATAATTACAGTGTTGCAGGACAAGTGATTAGTCAGTCAATTTCTTTCACCATTTAATTGCAAAAGCTTGCGGTAACTTAATGTTTCCTCAACTAGAGTTTTTAAGGTTAATTTCTCACAAACACTCAAGTGGTATTAATGAATTACCTTTTTAGTTAAACTATCTGAATACTGTCCTGACAGACCTCATAAATGCATCATTTCAAGAAAGTTCGTTGATGTTGTTTTTCACTCAACTGCAAGTGTCCATTGATCAATTTCAATGATATTGATCATACTATTGAATCCGTTGGAAACTCTATGGTTCAAACATTAAATGACAAATCTGTTATAATGGGAGTCTGCTTTAATTAATTATGAATTATCCAATAAATTGAATGATTATGGAGGGATTTCCACTGCAATAGGTAGTGTGGGTTCCTCAGGGAGATTATAAGACTTCTTATGTATCAAGTAATTGTAAATTTAGTATAATAAACCATTTATTTCAGTTTGTCTAACTTGTGTCTCATTTTTGTTTGTATAATATACAGATGTTTGTGCTAATTGTATAGTGTATAGGTAACAAAAAGTATATATAGGTATTTTATATTAAATTATTTATTAAATGTTTTGACATGTAATATGGTAAGCAGCTCATAAGATGTAAAATGTGGCAGCTCTTTAATTGAAACTAATAAGAGATTGGCAGGATTGAGCTTTTCCACCTTTGATCAGCATTGTAAATAAGGACATTGAGCTCTTTTTATATTAAAACAGTTTTGATATTAAACATTTTCTTAAAAAAAAAAGTCTATATTTCAACAAACCTCTTCGACAGGTCCTACATAATATGCCACAAAAAATACTGCACATTTTTTACTTTGAGAAACTACACCTGGAACTAGTTGCACCTATTTTTCAAGAAGTGCTTTATAAAATAGACTGTATAGTGCATTTATTCACACAGAAAAAATTCAATTCACAGTTCATCAGTAAAATACCAGGATACAATTACCTTCGGTGGTTTGTGTTTTCTTTGTGTCCAAGTTCGTATACACAAATTGATCACTTGGTAGTTCTCTAGTAGGAAATTGAAAAGAATTATTTACAAAACATTGTCTAACAAGAAATTCCCAATAATAAGACAACTGATGCTTGACAGATCAAGAAGCAATTATCCAAAACAGATAAACATTATAAAAATTTAAACGATTTGATAGCAACTAATATCCCAAGTTCACCAATATACTATCCATAATATACTAGAGACATAGGAAAATTAAAATGGTGAATTTATATAGAAAAAGGTATTTGTTTAAAGGTGCATTTCTTGCTAAGTTAGTAGGGTACCCCCTCGATGGGTATATTCCATCAATTTTAATTATGGAACTAGGAGTGTTCAAGGAAAATTTAACAACTTCATCACTAAGTTTGTTATGAATTCACATTCACTTGTACTTTTTAATGTTCAGAGGTACATGATTTACTGTACACTGGCATCAATGTATCTTTGCATCATTATAGGACTGTTAATTTAGTATTACATTTTTTTCTCTATACATTCAAATGTATTTCTTTTTAATTTGTATTTTTTGTGGTTTAGTTTAAGCATTTTAATCTGCATGTACATAAATAAATTGTAAATTTATATCTAATTATGACATAATTACACATCATGGACTAGCAATCCTTTACTAATACTCCCAATACTAATGATCAATATTTAATTACTTACCTCTGCATTAGTAGGTGCATTGTATCCCAACAATCTCCTCTTGTAAATTTTGTGGCACAGCAATATAAAAAGAAGACATAGAACTATGGCGAACATCCCTAGACATGACATAATAATGATAAATGTCGGAGAAAAATAGGCCTCCATCTTGATGCCGGGAAATTCACCCTCTTCGGAAGTTGAATTTAGACACCTCGGTATTTGACAGTATTGCCATCTGATCGCGGGATTTGTGGTAAAGCACCAAGGCATTTTTTCTTCTCCCCCGGCATTTCGACAATAATTCTCAGCATTTTTTAGTTCCATAAAGACGTCCGGAGGTGAGTTGTGCACCTGTGGGTCCTGAGAGTCCCACCTTTGACATGGTATTCCTTCTTTGGTTATGTTGACTTTACCTTGATAGTAGCGGCCTTTGCCTTTGATACAATCGTAAGTTACTTCGCTTTCCACCACATCAGTTAAGCCAGCATAAGAGCATACATTTTTACCGACATTCTCTCGATATTTAGGTAATATATTGCAATCTGGCAGTCTAAAGTGCCCTCTAGATTTAATATGAACCCCATTTGCTTTTTGGTCTTCTATCACTGCCCATTCTTTGTAGCAAAACAGTTCTTTTACTGCTATGCAGTCTTCATAGCACAAAGGCAAAGGACTAGAGACGTTACAGTCAGGAAAAGCATATACGCAAAGCATCTTTTCTGCTGCACTCCGACATGGCTCAGAAAGAACAGAAATTATTTCATCCCATAGGGCTGTTGTTATCTGTTCGTTCTCGTAGCCCCCGGATATATTATACCAGATGTACTTCGAGTGATCCACGTATTTCTTACAGATATTGCCATGGTAGGTGCTGCAGTACCCTTCAGAGTTGACCAAGTTTAGGACTGCGAAGGTCGTTACTAATAAAAGGATGGTTTTCATGACACAAACAGTTCACTAATCCTTATCAGTTTTAACTAGAGAATAGGGACATTGTCGGTTTTGGTTATTGGTCGTTTTTATTTTGGTGCTTATAATTTTTATTGAAAAAGGAAAACAAACATCCCAAAATTCGATTTTCTATCACTTTGAAAGTTTTGACGTTGACGTGTGTGACATTGACGTGCGTGACGTTTATGTAGTACAATATATAGCGTTTTCCTTTGTTCAGGCTAGGATTAACCTGGTGCAGTTTTCCATTAGGATCAGTGCAGCACTGATGAATTATCAAATCGAAAATAAATAAATAAATAAAAAAATTGCTTTCGTTTATCCAAATTAGTTGCAGGCCCGTTATAGAAGCCAAAGGATGTTGGATTTCCTCATGAATTCCTAACCTTTATTTATTTTTTTTTTAATATTGACAGTAGATGTAACATTAAGTATACTAATATGTTTTTTTTTTATTTTTTTAGATAGAACTTTTTTTTCTTGCTAATTTTGTCTAAAAAATCGATTGGCGCAATTAAAATTATAATTCTCAAATTTTTAATAAAAGGAAAAAATCACCATATATCCCAAAAAAAAACTTTATTTAGGACAGTTTCAAAATGCATTAAATCGATTAACAATCCTCGGTAGAAACACAGTCATACAAGAATTCAATATGCATTACGCATGTCAAGAGTCGTGCTAAAATTACTACTGCAAAAATAAATTGCAAATAACGAGGTATAGGCAGGCAAATGCACGCAATGAACAACCTGCCATACATCCTAATAATGTTTATATATAATTATCCATAAAACATATAATTTTTTTGACAATTAATTATTAATATAAATGTATTATGGCATTTGATTTAAATGTCCTCCTCACCGAAATGAAATAGAGCGTTAAATTATTAAAGTTCTTTTACCTTAGTGCCGAACTGAATAACTTTTTGTTCATTTTAACACCGAACTACATAACACGAACCTCAAATTATTTTTTGGGCCAATCGATTGTTTTAATGGGTGCGTTTACACCGTTTAATAGTTGCCTTGGACAAGGTAATTGAATGGCTACGCCGAACAACGTTGCAAGTGACAAAAACTTATTTTTTCAGAAATTCAAAAAAATACTGATTGTTCACTGAGATATTGACAATTTAAAAGTATTTTTTCGGGTACAACGTTGTAAGCGACCGTGCTTACAACGTTGTACCGTTGTACAACTTTACCTTAAGTTTTTCGCCCTATATAAAAAAAAGCCCTATATAAAAGCAACTTGTTGAACGTAATTTCATTTCATTAAACGCATTTTATAAACGTCTTTAAATAGTATACAATATACAATATCTAAATGTTTAACTTTTATGAAATAATAATCGTACACATTGTACATGTGATAAACCTTCTTGTTAAACATAATAATAAATTCCTCAACGTAACTGCACCTCACGCACTGATATTTATACTTGAATTTCAACAAAAAACGTACATCTGGTGTAAACCACGAATAAACGTTTATTTAATTAATAACTTGGGTAGTGACGACATTCAGAATAGCTGGTTCATACACTTAATTCATTCAACATTTAAATATTTCCCTTCAACTACTTACTAACTAAACAGTGTGAAAGTCCACACTCTACTACATTTTGTCAAATACCTTGTAGGTGTCCAGAAAGATTGCGTCTAAAATGTTAACGATGATGAAACCAAACCGTCTGGGAGCACCTTAGGAGTAATATAGAGCTTTGCTTATTTTAGCTCTAAATCCAAATAAAACATCCTCTGCATAAAAACACTAAATTTATTATTCTAAGATTTTATAAGCAGATATAGTAGACGAGCTATCTCTCTCGTCAATATTGCCTAGAAAATAAAAATTGTTCCTCGAAGATCCGGTGGATTCTTCAAGAGAACTAATCGATTCTTGGGAGTTCTGCTGACTCTCGAATACGGTTTCGTAAGTTTCATCTGTTTGAGCCGCCTTTTCCTTTAAACAATAGGGCTCCACTGTACGTCGAAAATCTTTCAAAGAAAACACATCGCTCAAAGATTGTTTGATTCTCGTTTCTAAGTCTTTTTTTACAGCGGGATCGCTCGCAGTTACAACATTACGTGACTCCTTAATAAAATATTTTTGTGTGTTAACATTGTCTTGCCAATGCACCCTTTGAAGGTAATTAAAGTAATCCGATTGCAAACTAGACTTTTCGTAGTCGGTGGCTTCACGGTTAGACTTTGACGACACAATAGACGCATCTGTTTGTATAAATGTATTTTCTGTTGCAGGCATACATTTATTAATTGCCCCTAAAGTATCGCTAGAAACTTTTTCGTTCCGATCCGATATTTCGATGGTCTCAACTAAGGCATCTATAGCGGAGCAAAGTGACGTATAAACAAGTAAATATTTGTCCTTATTTCCTATATGGGGAGCAGTAACATTCACTGGCACTTTGGAAATGGAGGGACGATGTCGTTTGAGGTGTCTGGAAGGCTCTTCGATGAACGGTTCGAACTCTGTTAGGTTTGTTGTTAAATTATTGTAACCCTACAAAAAATGGAAGAGATGTGATTTTGCTATTTTACTGAGGTACATGTGAGAGCAGAAATACACAAGATGGAAATCAACTCAATTCTGGAATACGGTTAAAACCAAGCACCTCTTTGCCACAAATCATCATCAAATTTAAATTGCTTGGAAGAAGTTTGAATTGCCTGGAATAGTCACTTAAGTTGCAGGTACTTCCAAAGGCAGTTGCTTGGTTCGTCCAGGCAAATGAAAGGTTCAATATCTCACAAGGAGTTTCTTGGAACATTTTTTCAATTCTTAGAAATTACAGTAATTTTCCAGGCAGTTGAAACTTTTAAGAGTCATTTTATGATACTTCCAGGCAGTTGAAAGCGTCAATCTCTTCTACAAAATTGCTTGAGAAAAGTTTCAACTGTTCCAGTCACTTCGATTGCAAGTACTTTCAGAGGCACTTGATGCACATTGCTAAAAGTTACAGTAATTTCCCAGGTAGCTGAAACTATTAAGAATAATTTGATGATACTTCCAGGTAGTTGGAAGCATCATTCTCTTGTAGAAAATTGCTGGGAAGAAGTCTCAACTGCCTGGAATAGTCACTTCAATTGCAAGTATTTTCAAAGGCACTTGATGCACAATTTTGAAGTAACTAAAGGCTTTTTTGCTTCGTCCAGGTAGTTGAAAGGTTCATTGTATTAGAAGGAATCTGTTGGAATATTTTTTTAATTCTTAAAAGTTACAGCATTTTTCCATGAAGTTTTTAACTATTAGGAGTAATTTTATGATACTTCCAGGCAGTTGGGAGCATCATTTTCTTCTAGAAAATTGCTGGGAAGAAGTCTCAACTGCCTGGAATAGTCACTTCAATTGCAAGTAGTTCTAGAAGCACTTGATGTACAATTTCGAAGTAACTAAAGGCTTTTTTTGCTTCGTCCAGGCAGTTGAAAGTTTCAGTGTCTTACAAGGAGTTTTCTGGAATATTTTTTAAATTCTTAAAAGCTCCAGTCATTTTCCAGGCAATTCAAATTATTAAGAGATATTTAACGATACTTTCAAGCTGTCAAAAGCGTCAATTTCTTGCAGATGATTGCTCAAAAAAAGGTTTCAACTGTCTAAAAAAGTCACTTAAATTGAAAATCTGACCAGAGGTACTTTATACACAATTTTGAAGTAGCTAAAAGCTTTTTTTGCTTCGTTCAGGCAGTTGAAACGTTCAGTGTCTTACAAAGAGTTTCTCTAAACATTTTTTCAATTCTTAGGAATTCCAATTATTTTTCAGGCAGCTGAAACTATTAAGAGATATTTTATGATACTTTCAAGCTGTTAAAAGCGTCAATTTCCTGCAGATAGTTGCTTAAAAAAAGGTTTCAACTGCCTAGAATAGTCACTTGAATTAAAAATCTGTCCAAAGGTACTCTATGCACAATTTTGAAGTAACTTAAGGCTTTTTTAGGCTCGTCCAGGCAGTTGAAAGGTTCAATGCCTTACAAGAGGTTTCTTGAAATATTTTTTAAATTCCTCGAAGTTACAGTAATTTTCTAAGCAGTTGAAACTTTCAAGAGTCATTTAATGATACTTCCAGGCAGTTGAAAGCGTCAAACTCTTCGACAAAATTGCTTGATAGAAGTTTCAACTCCCTGAAACAGTCACTTCGATTGCAAGTACTGTCAGAGGCACTTGATGCACATTGTTAAAAGTTACAGTAATTTCCCAGGTAGCTGAAACTATTAAGAGTAATTTTATGAAACTTCCAGGCAGTTGAGAGCATAAATTTCTTCTAGAAAATTGCTGGGAAGAAGTCTCAACTGCCTGGAATAGTTACTTCAATTGCAAGTGGTTCTAGAAGCACTTGATGTACAATTTCGAAGTAACTAAAGGCTTTTTTTGCTTCGTCCAGGCAGTTGAAAGTTTCAGTGTCTTACAAGGAGTTTTCTGGAATATTTTTTAAATTCTTAAAAGCTCCAGTCATTTTTCAGGCAATTCAAATTATTAAGAGATATTTAACGATACTTTCAAGCTGTCGAAAGCGTCAATTTCTTGCAGATAGATGCTCAAAAAAAGGTTTCAACTGCCTGGAATAGTCACTTGAATTGAAAATCGGTCCAAAGGTACTTTATGCACAATTTTAAAGTAACTAAAGGCTTTTTTTGGTTCGTCTAGGCAGTTAAAAGGTTCAATGCCTTACAAGAGGTTTCTTGGAACATTTCTTCAATTCTTCAAAGTTGCAATAATTTCCCAGGCAGTTGTAACTGTTAAGAGTCATTTTCTGATACTTCCAGGCAGTTAAAAGCATCAATTTCTTCTAGAATATTTCTTAAAACAAGTTTTAACTGCCTGGAATAGTCACCTAAATTGCAAGTACGTCCAAAGGCACTTGATGCATAATTCTTGAGAAAACTGAAGGCTTTTCTTGGTTCGTTTGGCAGTTGAAACGTTTAGTGTCTTACAAAGAGTTTCTCTAAACAATTTTTCAATTCTTAAGAGTTCCAATCATTTTTCAGGCAGCTGAAACTATTAAGACTCATTTTCTGATACTTCCAAGCAGTTGAAAGCATCAATCTCTTCGACAAAATTGCTTGATAGAAGTTTCAACTCCCTGAAACAGTCACTTCGATTGCAAGTACTGTCAGAGGCACTTGATGCACATTGTTAAAAGTTACAGTAATTTCCCAGGTAGCTGAAACTATTAAGAGTAATTTTATGAAACTTCCAGGCAGTTGAGAGCATAAATTTCTTCTAGAAAATTGCTGGGAAGAAGTCTCAACTGCCTGGAATAGTTACTTCAATTGCAAGTGGTTCTAGAAGTACTTGATGTACAATTTCGAAGTAACTAAAGGCTTTTTTTGCTTCGTCCAGGCAGTTGAAAGTTTCAGTGTCTTACAAGGAGTTTTCTGGAATATTTTTTAAATTCTTAAAAGCTCCAGTCATTTTTCAGGCAATTCAAATTATTAAGAGATATTTAACGATACTTTCAAGCTGTCGAAAGCGTCAATTTCTTGCAGATAGATGCTCAAAAAAAGGTTTCAACTGCCTGGAATAGTCACTTGAATTGAAAATCGGTCCAAAGGTACTTTATGCACAATTTTAAAGTAACTAAAGGCTTTTTTTGGTTCGTCTAGGCAGTTAAAAGGTTCAATGCCTTACAAGAGGTTTCTTGGAACATTTCTTCAATTCTTCAAAGTTGCAATAATTTCCCAGGCAGTTGTAACTGTTAAGAGTCATTTTCTGAGACTTCCAGGCAGTTAAAAGCATCAATTTCTTCTAGAATATTTCTTAAAACAAGTTTTAACTGCCTGGAATAGTCACCTAAATTGCAAGTACGTCCAAAGGCACTTGATGCATAATTCTTGAGAAAACTGAAGGCTTTTCTTGGTTCGTTTGGCAGTTGAAACGTTTAGTGTCTTACAAAGAGTTTCTCTAAACAATTTTTCAATTCTTAAGAGTTCCAATCATTTTTCAGGCAGCTGAAACTATTAAGACTCATTTTCTGATACTTCCAAGCAGTTGAAAGCATCAATCTCTTCTACAAAATTGCTTGAGGGAAGTTTCAACTGCCTGGAACAGTCACTTCGATTGCAAGTACTTTCAGAGGCACTTAATGCACATTGCTAAAAGTTACAGTAATTTTCCAAGTAGCTGAAACTATTAAGAGTAATTTTATGATACTTCCAGGCAGTTGAGAGCATAAATTTCTTCTAGAAAATTGCTGGGAAGAAGTCTCAACTGCCTGGAATAGTCACTTCAATTGCAAGTAGTTCTAGAAGTACTTGATGCACAATTTTGAAGTAATTAAAGGCTTATTTTGCTTCGTTTAGGTAGTTGAAAGGTTCATTGTCTTACAAGGAGTTTTCTGGCATTTTTTCAATTCTTAGAAGCTACAGTCATTTTCCAGGCAATTTAAACTATTATGAGATATCTTATGATACTCTCAAACTGTTGAAAACATCAATTTCTTCCAGATAATTGCTCAAAAAAAGGTTTTGACTGCCTGGAATAGTCACTTCAATTGCAAGTACTTTCAGAGGCACTTGATGTACATTGCTAAAAGCTACAGTAATTTTCCAGGTAGCTGAAACCATTAAGAGTAATTTTATGATACTTCCAGGCAGTTCAAAACATCGAATTCTTCCAGAGAATCGCTGGGAAGAAGTCTCAACTGCCTGGAATAGTCACCTCAATTATAAGTAGTTCTAGAGGTACTTGATGCACAATTTTGAAGTAACTAATGGCTTTTTTTTGCTTCGTCCAGGCAGTTGCATGGTTCAATGTCTTACAAGGAGTTTCTTGGAACATTTTTTTAATCCTTAGAAGTTACAGCAATTTTCCAGGCAGTTTAAACTGTTAGGAGTAATTTTATGACACTCCCAGGCAACTGAAAACATCAATTTCTTCTAGAAAATTGCTTGAAAGAAGTTTCAACTGCCTGGAATAGTCACTTCAATTGCAAGTACTTCTAGAAGCACTTAATGCATAATTTTGAAAAAACTTAAGGCTTTTTTCGCTTCGTCCAGGCAGTTAAATGGTTCAATGCCTAACAAGTAGTTTTCTGGCATTTTTTCAATTCTTAAAAGCTTCAGTCATTTTCCAGGCAATTCAAACTATTAGGAGATATTTCATTGTATTCGAAAGCATCAATTTCTTCCAGATAATTGCTCAAAAAAACGTTTCAACTGCCTGGAATAGTCACTTGAATTGAAAATCTATCCAGAGGTACTTTATGCACAATTTTGAAGAAACTGAAGTCTTTTTTGATTTTGGGTAGTTGAATGTACTAAGAAATACAACAGAAGAGTGTTGCAATGAAGATCAATCTTTTATAATGAAATTGGAGAAGAGAATAAACGTGGAAATTAAAATTACTTACGATTGAACTTTGGGTTTTGCTTTTCAGGTGTTCCTTAACGGGACTCGAAGCAGTTTTAGCCTCATCTGATCCCTTATGCGGTTTTTTTTTTCTGAGCATTAACCTCCTCCTTCTGGAAATACGCCTTGTAGACTTTTTTCACGTCCGAATGCGGAATGGATCTTAAAAGCAACGATTTCGGTTTTGCCGGAACGTGACTCGATGCCGGCAACCTTTTGGTTTTTAACACGTAACTCTCGTCAAATATTTCGAACGTTAATCTGTCACTGATTAAGGGTTTATTGTAAATGTTATCGTTGATTGCTTTAAATGTTGACGCTACAGTTTGCTCGCCAACTGATGCACCATCATCCACATTTTCTATCATGTTTGATAAGCTATCAAGGCGATCAAACATTTGGCAAAAGTAAGTTTTTAAAATAACGTAGCAGTAAGTGTATTTTTTTCGTTGTTTGTTTTCATATATGCAAGGCCTTTGTAATTTATCAAGAATGGTTGTTAGTTTGTTGTAATAACTTTCTTCGACCAACTGTATGTTAGACTCTACTGCTACTTCTGCAAAAACAGAAAAATAAATATATACTTAATAATAGCAATCCTAAGTTAATTAAGTGTAAATTAATAATACTATACTAAGAATCTATTATGAAATTGTATTGCTTATTACCCAAGCAATATTAATATAGTTAATCGGATATGGTCAAGGAATATTTACTAATTGGCAGAATATACGTATATTATATACTATTCTGTTAAACAAAACGGAGAAAATTTAAAAAAAAAATCTCATTTTTAAAGTCAATTACTACATCGCAAATATTTGATAAAATTCTTCTGAAAAATCACTGTTTTTCATCCATATTATCCAATCTAGTAAGGCTGCTTTTATATTTAATATTTATATATAAAATTATATCAACTTTAAATAAATAAACTGTTTTATTAGATTAGATATTAACGACGAAAACAGTTGTTATTCATGCGTATTATTTTGGAAAACAATGATTTTCGAAAACAATTTCTTACTGGTAAGTTGTGTGGGGTGGGTAAGGGTAGGGTTAATGAAAAACGTTTTTTTTTGCAGAAAATAATTGCCTGAAAAAAAATGCATTTGGTTGGTCACTCTGACAAATTTCAGTTGTGCCAATTGTAGGGAAACAAAACAATTAAAGTTTTTGAGAGGTTATGCTTACAAATACAAAAATGGAAAATAAGGCGGCGATTACATTGGACGCGAATTCATACGAAATCAATTTGTAAGAATAAGTGGTTACATTAGATGCGTTTAAAATGATTAATTCAGTGTTTTAAGTCAATTTTTACAATGGACAGAGCAAATTCGGTTGCAAATTTGTTATACTTATATGAGACATCAACTTATTTAAAAATAATACTACTTGAAGAAAAAGAGAAACGTACCTGGGTTGACGATTATTTCTTGACACGAACCCAAAATGGAGAGTTTCAAAGATCCTTTAGAGAAATTAAAGAAAACGATGAAAAGTTCTTTCAATATACAAAGATGTCAAAACTGTCCTTCAATATTATTTTGGAAGCTATTAATAATGATCTTCAAAAATATTCAAATTTTTGAGAATGTATATCACCAGAAGAAAAGCTCATTTTAACGTTAAGGTAAGTAAAATAAACCAATTAATATTATTAACCAATTAAACCATTATTATTTATTTTAAAGTGGTGATAACAAAGTATATTAGGTTTATAGTTAAAAATATAATATTTTCAATTTGGTTGGAAATTTGAAAAGTATGTAGATGTATTATTAACTTCTTGGGCAGTAGTGTGCATTGAATAGAGAGAGAGCTCTTTGTTTGCTGGTTGGGCTGGAAGTGGTTGTGCTGGAAGTGGAATATGCAGGCGAAGGTGTTGGAACTGGTGTGAAAGACTGAGAAATGGTTGAGGTGGTAGCTTGTTGATAAGTACCTTGACGATAGATAAGTTCATGTTCTTTTGTAAGTATATCAATAAATTTTCCTCTTACATGCAACTTTTTGTGCATTGGCAAGTCTTTGAAAAATGGTACGAAACTAAAAAGAAAATGCGAATCATCATTCACGTTTTGCTGTTGCGGCCTTTGCATGCTCTCTTGAAATTGTTTTAATTTTTGTTCTTCTATTTTAAGAAATTTTTCCAATGTCTGCCCTTTTATATTATTTTCACTAAGTTTCCTTTTTTTTGGTATTTTTTTTTCGTGAGAACCTGTATCTATTATTGCCTGTTTTTTTAGGGAGTGGGGTGTTTATTAACGTGTCGTCGATTTCATGATCACTTTCTTCATCGTAATTTTGCAAATTCGCATAAGACGACGATTCAATTTCTTCCATGTCATTTTGACTTTGTGTATTACTGTTGGGAATATGTCCAGTGGTTTTCCGAGGCACAGATTGGTTTTTAACAAAGAACATATTATCAAAAAACTGCCACTTTGATTCTATAATTTCATCCGCCGCATCTACACTTCGTTTTTGCTCTAATTTCGAAAGTTCCTTCCTAAATGTGTCCTGTAGGCCTCTCCATTTTTGTCGAACAAGACTATCTGTAAAAAAGTATTTTCATGGAAAAGCATTAGGTAAAAAAATATGATTTTTGATTGATATGATATGATTTTTCCAACCGATTTCGATGAAACTTGTTTTTTGAAGTCAGAAATTACGAATTTGGTGATACAATATTAAGAAAAAGGCGTTTTTAAGACTGAGAAACCGACCTCTTTTAGTTGAATACCCGGTACATACAGCGGTGGCCAATAAAATAAGAGTGGTCGAAAATTTAAAATAAAAACAATACTGCAGCAATTATTAAAGAACTAATAGTGTATTTGGAAACTTCAATCCATTCCTCAGTTGAAGTGCTTCGGCGATTTTTTTCATAAGGTTTTTATAGTGCCTTTTTATCCCCATTAAAAAAAGCTAAAAAATTAACTCTTTTCTGTGTAGTTCTAGGTAAAATTTACTAGTCGCATTTGAAAGAGCGGGAAAAATTATACACCCCCTGAAAATTTCATGACAATTGAAGAATACATAGTCTAGATATAAAATTTTACGACTCAGACTGTGGAATGTCCGACGACGAAGGGGAAACTGAAGATCTGGATATTGAAAACAACCAGCAAGAAGATGAGGCTGAAAATGTTGAGTTTAGCAGTGAAGATGAGGAGGACAACCTTCCTCTTAGTGTCCTTAAAAATAATTTAACAATTTCCAATGAAGTTCCAACTTCTTCAAGGAGAGCTGTTTGGAAGAAAAATCCTGTATTTTCACCTCAGGAATTTGGAGATTCCTCTCCTGCTGAATCTGATTGTGAAAGTCGAAGTACATGGGCCGCAAAAGACTACCTCACAATGTATATTGATAATGAACTTTTTCAAACAATGTGTGACTGTACAAATGCTAGATATGTTGAATTAAAAGGATTATCTCTGAAACTTACGTTAAATGAGATAAAACAATTTTTTGGCGTAGTATGCCTAATGTCCTGTTTAAAGTATCCAAGGATTAGACTGTACTGGGCCAAAACAACTAATAGAGTTTCAGCGATTGCAGATGTTATGGCCAGAGACAGATTTTTTGCGATAAGGAGCAATTTAAGACTTGTGATAGATGGTGACATCTCTGAAGATAATCGTAAATCTGATAGATTTTGGAAAGTACGTCCAATTTTAGAAAGGGTGAGACAAGGATGTTTGCAGCTACCCAGAGAAAAAATTGTTGCTGTAGACGAGCAGACGATTCCTTTTACGGGAATTTGTCACATGAAGCAGTTTGTGAGAGGTAAACCCAACCCTAAAGGACTGAAAAATTTTGCATGTGCTGCTCCTGATGGCCTTGTTGTAGATTTTGAAATGTATCAAGGCAAAAATACATTTTTGGATAATACAGCTAAAAATCTTGGCATTGGGCCGTCTGCTGTTGTTCGGTTGGTAGAGACTTTACTTCCAGGATCACATATTTACCACGACAGATATTTTACAACCATTCCACTTGTTGAATACCTCCATGAACGGAATTTGTATAGCACTGGTACCATAATGAAGTCACGTGTACCAGCAGCTGTTCACTTGACACCTGACAAAACCTTGGCAAAAATGGCTCGTGGAACGTCGGAACAGTTTAAAAGGGAGGATGGCAAGTTGGTTGTTGTGCAATGGTATGATTTAAAATCTGTTCTAATGGCATCTACGGCTTTAGGAAGTCAACCAATCAATGAGTGCAAGCGATGGTCAAAAAAAAGATGGGAAATATATCCGAAATATATATAAATGAGTCCCAAGACCTGAAATTGTGGCAAAATACAATGACTGCATGGGTGAAACTGATCTCATAGATAGAATGATCAGCTACTACAAAATTCAAGCAAGGTCAAGAAAATGGACAGTAAGAACTAATTTCCATTTTTTTGATTTGGCAATGGCAAACTCTTAGGTTCTTTATCGGAGAGATAAAGCATTTTTTAAAACACACAGCTTGATGCTGCAATAGACATGCCACGAAGTATGGCTACTAGAAAAAACCCAGCAGGAAATATTATGGTTGACTCTTTATCTGCAAATTCAACTAATAGAAAAAAACGCGAACATTTCCTGAAATAGATTCTGAGATAAAAAATTCTGTAAGATGCAAATTAAAAAATTGTGATAAAAAAACCAAATTTTATTGTGATACTTTTTTATGCATAACAAGCAATAGAAACTGTTTCAAAGAGTTTTATTCTAAACAATTTTGAAATAACTGCATTTTTCGTTTTTTTTTCAGTAAAACTTGTATTTTTTTTAATTTTGCATGCAGAAATATAATATTTTCTGAATTCTTAAGCTATGTTGATATTTTTATATTTTTATTTTTAAAATGTTAGTTTAAAATGAAACATGTATTTCTTATTTTAAGAATTTAAAATATTTTTGTTTATTCTATTTTTTCTAGGGATTAAGACCCAATGTCTACTTAAATGGACAGTTTTTTTGTTAACTATGAAAAAAATAAAAAAAGTTATTAACAAAAGCTGTTTCTTTTTACACTTTTAAACGAAATTTAAAAGGATTTTTTTTTCCTAAAAAAAAAACACCTCTGGGTCCCAGGAGGCTATAGTTCTCCAGGCTGTAGTGGATGCGGACTATAAGTTTATTGCCGTTGACGTGGGAAGCTATGGAAAGCAAAGTGATGGTGGTATCTTTACACTTTCTTCATTGTTCAGTCATCTTGAAAACGATACTTTTAATATTCCCCCACCAAAAGCCCTACCAGGAACAGCCATAATAGTACCACATGTTTTCGTTGGAGATGCCGCATATCCATTAAAGACATATTTAATGAGGCCATTTTCGGGAGCAGTTCTGACACCACAGCAAGAAAATTTTAACTATAATCTATCCCGAGCGAGACGCCTCGTTGAATGTGCTTTTGGAATTATAACATCAAAATGGAGAATTCTAAAAACATAAATTGAAATTCATCCTGACAAAGTAGATTTAATAATAATATGTATATGTCTATTACATAACATAATTATAGATATAGAAGGGATGCCAGATCTGTTGCAGAGTCACAATAAAGTGAATGAAAGTAAAAATAAAACGCAAGGGGGACGTCATCTTAACAGAGCCACAAACACAGCCTATCAATAATTTTCTACAGTATTTTACTCAAGAGAATTAATTTTTTTAATTAAAAGTTGTGTTATAATCTCATTAAGTTAAAAGCAATATTATATTATCTAAAAATCACTTAGCACTTGTTCGCAAATTTTCAGCCACTTCCCTCCATAGTTTTTTATTGAATTCCCTATTATGGTAACTTTTGCTTTTCTGATCCCACAGAGAGGGCCTTTCTTGTACAAGATTTATAAACTTTTCACAATTTATCATGTTTTAATCATTGTAATATTAAAAATAACCGATATCTTTGACAACACGTTCATGCGAATTCCGATGAAAAACAAAATTATTTGGTCGCGACAAGATATTCTTACGAACTGGGCGAACTCGTAAGAACTTGTCGTGAGCAATATAACCACCCAAATACAAAAGCATTTGTTTATTTACGTCCGAACAATTCATACGAATTCGCATACGTTCGTACGAATGAAATTTCGTACGAATTCGCATCCAATGTAACCGCCACCTTACATGATTGACTTGCGTACTAAAGACCTGAGTTGTCCCGACCGGTATATATGTATGTTTGTGTGATATGTATGCACTTACCTTTTTGCCCTTTACTTGACTTTTTCTGTACATCCTTGTCCTGCTTACTGTTAGTCGCTTTATTATGAGAAGAGTCCAAAGTGTTCGCTTGCAGCGCTTCTCGCTTTACTCTGGCAGTTTCATACTGATTAACCTTGTTTTTGAAATAAGCGATCAGGTCCCTCTTGCGCGCGATTTCCCGAAGCTTTTTAACGGAAAAATCCCACAGTTTCTCGTCTTCGGGAAATCGATTTTCTTCGTAAAACCTTTTCAGTTCACCAACCGTTTTTACATCATAAACGTATTTGAAAATATTGCTCGTTTTACTTTTAATCCAGTTGGCACTTTCAAACATTTCTTGTTCGGAATATGTGAAGGAGTGTTTCATGTTTATTGGGGTACAATAGTTTCCATCTTTTAGCACGTTATTTAAAATACCTCTGACAGCCGTATCCCTTATCATTCGATCTAATTTATCTCTAATGTTCTGTAAGCGAGAGTCAAAATTCCTTATGAAGCTAAACCCTTTCAGCAATATTATCAATTTGAAGTCGTCCCTCCATATCTCTGGACGAGTGGTTAATTGCCAGTGTTCTATAAAGTTACCTGGATGGTTCACCTAAAACGAAAAGACCCATAAACCAGACAGCACTAGTACATACATGCCCGGGATATCTTATTGTCAAGAATATTTTATATCTCACTTGACATATGCCAGTAATATCTTTTTATCTTCTATAACAGATTCTAGGCATATCTCTTATAATATGAATAATATTAATTGGAAAAATGCTGTATGGAATAACATTTAGTGCAAACATGAAATATATAAATGGTGACACTACTTTTCAACAACGAAATTATGAAAATGCAATGCAGCTGGCATATTTCACAGAAATGGAAACTTGATATCTTTTTAAACATATTATGCTAGGGACATTGCTTTTGCATATTTGTGGGATATTCCGGGCATATTGCGATGCTGTCTGGAAAATTGATTATATTCTTATGTATCATCACTTTTACCTGAAACAGTATTTGAAAGTCCCTCTTTTCTCCAGGTAACAGCACAATTTCGTTGCGATCGAACTTAAACGGATGAAATATCTCGGTTGATCTCGTGTACTCTCGAAAAATCTTCAGTTTTTCATATTTGTCCCAATAAAGTCGTAGAGCGGTCTGTCCGTTATTCTCGAACGACACGGTTTGTACACAGGGCAGTCTCGAATCGGTAAAATGTTCAAAAATGACGGTTATCCTGTTCTCCCTGTACGCGTAATCACTGAACTCGGTGAACTCGTGACCGTTTATCTTTAGGCAGAACCTCTTCGATCTCACAATCAAATCGATTTCCGATTCTTCTGACCATTCGTTTATTACGTCCCTGCTTATTCTGGGACTCAGTTGTCTGCTGTCACTTTTTCTTATGATTTCCGTAACCTCGACCCTGGGTTCTTTCTCTGTGTTTAAAATCTCCGGAGTGGCTGAACCTAGAATAACCAAATTGGAAATGTCCGGCTTGTGGGGCTGGATTTCGTTCAATATCTCAGACACCTGTTGCACTTTGGCTCTTCGATAGCAGCTATTTTGCCAGCATCTGTTGAACTCTCTAGAAAAGACAGACATGTACAGTATATTTAGAAACAGAACTACACAACAATCTTTAAGAAAAATGCTCTTCTCTCAGGCAATTATGCGCATAAGCATTATGCAATTATGTGCTAAATGTTGCAAATGTATTTTATCGAAAATTACCCTTTCAATCAAATTAAACCTGGTCCTTCACAGTCATCAGATCAAACATTTATCACATACTTACCGAGTTCTTGGTACGATATCTTTTTCGTCCATAAGCACATCTGGTACTCCAACGTAAGTAATATCAGGAACTTCATTTCTCTCTTCGTAAGATTTAACTTTAAAGTACTCGGAGCCTTTGTAGGGTGGCACTTGACTTTTCAAACTTACCGGCAACATCCAGAACTCCGGATTACCCCGGTACTTATCGAAATGGGTTTCTATCTTAGTATAACCTAGCAGTAATTTTTCTTCGCGAACGCTTCTGTACGTATCGCCGCTGTTCATTAAAAGATCCCCAGGTGGGCGCCGAAGCTTCCTCGTTAAATAGTTGTGCATTTGTCTGCGTCGGTACATCCATATTTCCCAATTTAGCAAATGATCTTTGCACGTTTGGTCACGCTCTTGCGGTTTCAACTTTAGGCCGCATAAGCAGGCGCATAGTGTACGACTCTCCTTGGGCGAATTCCCAGACATTTTGATGCCAAACGTGCCAGTGAATCAACTGAATGACAAAGTGCGTCATAAAGGTTAACTAATAGGCATCGAAATTGTCATTGATCATTTTTTTTATTCAGTCGCGATTTAAATCAAATTCATGTTTCATCGGGCATTCATAGCGTCATGAGCGTCAATTCACCCGAACCTAATCAAACCGGTACGTATATATCCTTAAGGAAATTATTACCCCGAAGATGTTTGTCGCCTGTTCAATATGGTTCCTCAGAGTGTAGGTCCTGGGATATCTTATCAATGTTTTCTCAAGCCTCTTCTGGATTCTTAAGGCCTAAAAGTGGAAATATGTTTAGGACGTACCCCCTGGTCCTATATGTCCATTTTTTTTTGATAATAACAGTTTCTGTTTTTTAGAGCTAAATGAAATACCGTATGACACTTTCGAACGGTTTGCCAACGATGACATGGTCCCACTGGGTGATAATTTTAAAAACGTGCTGGAAGTGTTGGACGCCGAAGAATTAAAGGAGTCACCCATTGACATTAATATCAGTCATGTTATACCTGTTCCTACCGCCCCACCTTTGGCATGGATCAATTATGATTTGCCACCTAAAAAAATGAAGATCACTAATACGGGACACACTGGTTAGACATTTTAATATATTTTGCAATTAACACTGGTAGCAAAAAAGTAACTCATGTCTCTACATTTTTGCTAATAGTTATGTAAAGGAAAGTTGATTAGATATACACCAAACTTTGTGCCGTCTAATTGGCAGCAAACGCTTCGATTTCTCCTGAAGGATCAAGATCGTTGTTGCATGAAAAATATCGATATTAGATTGCTTTGCACTTTATAGAGACTAGATATGACTTTTTAATTCCATATCAGCACCATAAGCTTCAACAGCAGTATTCCGGAACTGGCACAATTCAATGCTTTTGACATTGAACATTGCTGTAGAAACTTAAACCAAGAAGAACACTCTAGCTATAAAGAGCATTTTAGACTATACCAGGTTGTTGGAGTTTTATTTGTTTAACTTGGTTAGGAGGATTTTCTGTGGATATTTCAATAGTGCAGATTCTGGATTGGTGTATGCCAACTCCTCTACGTATATTTCTTCTGATCCTATTATTGAGACTTAAAGACTAAAATGATAATTCGGCTAGTTTGAATCTGAGTGGAAGGCACTTATTCCGGAGTACTTCTATTTTTTTAGTGATTTTAAGTGGAAAGTGGGGCCAAGAACGACCCTATCTCTGCAATGGAGTACTAAATGGAAAATACGTATTTTCACAAATGCATTTACATTGGGGCGTTAACGATATGGAGGGAAGTGAACATACTGTGGACGATAGTTACTATCCCGGTGAATTGCACGTAGTTTTATTTAAAAGCTGTTATTTAACCCAAGAGTCTGCTTTAAAAGAGAAAGATGGTGTTGCTATCTTAGTCTACTTTTTAAAGGTGAATAAGAACGCTGCTATAAACTGCAGCATCTAACTTTCATCATTTTTAGTTGCAAGATCCTATGAACACGGAATTTCAACTGATAGTTGATGCTTTACCTGCTGTAGCGAAGGCTCATACTTCAGCGAAGATTTCACCCGTTCCGTTAAGTTATATGATGAAACAGTTTGAGGCCGATTATTTTACTTACAAAGGCACAGTCAACACCACGAACTGTATCCATCCGATTCTATGGTTAATTACCAGAATACCAATGGGTGTATCTTCCGATCAGGTAACTAATACACCAAATCTTCCTGTCTACACGAATGCACTGTCTTTAAAATCGTAGCATAATGATTGTATTGTAGATCGACTCCTTTAGATACCTCTTGGACAATGACGACGAAATAATAAAAAGAAACTTTCGGCCGATCCAGCCTATTGACGATAGACACGTTTTCCATATTCTTCCATCGACGTCGAAGTACTCGACCCTGTTGCCAGCACCCTTATCCAGTTTTGAAGACAAAACTGTGATGCAGATCTACTGTTTACGGCTGCTGTATAATAAGAGACTTCACTATCTGAGGCAGACCACCAGAAACTATGATAACCAAATGAAATCTCTTGTAGGTTTAGCGAAGAACAGGAGAAATGACGATGTAATTGAAAAGGCGCTGTTTGTAATTTCGAAACTTTTTACATATATGGATTACATTTACGATATGTTAATTATTTCATTGCAGTAGGAGCCTTTTGTCTCTTTATTTTGGGATATTTTTTACAGACGCACACGAACTTTCGTACGGCTTAATAACTTCTTATCTAGCAGCTCTGACGTTCCTCAGGGGTCACATGTGGGTCCGTTGCTTTTTACAATCTTTGTTAATGATACATGAATTATTTGTAAGAAATTGTAAATTTTTATTATTCGCTGATGATTTAAAATTATTTTTGTCTATTATTCTAATTTTTAATGTCAATCGTTACAGGATGACTTGCATAAGCTCTATGAATGGTGGTGGTTTAGATTTAAATGTTCCGAAGTGTTATTCAATAACTTTTGGAAGAATTCGCATTTGCATCTTCCATTGTTTGATTATAGTATAGGTCTCACAATTTTAAAAAGGGTAGCGGAAGTTAGGGATCTCGGAGTAATTTTCGATTCTAAGTTGATATTTGTGTCTCATGCTGAAAAGTTAGTTCAGAAAGCGTATAGACATTTAGGATTTGTAACTAGATCAAGTCAAGACTTCTCATGCTCTGTCTATAAAGTTCTGTACTGTTCGTTAGTCCTTTCTAGTTTGGAGTATGCGAGTTTCGTATGGTCTCCATTTTATAAATCGCATATTAAAAAAAATTTGAGAAAGTCCAAGCTAATGGTCATACTGATTACAAGTCGGTCATGTCAGTTCTCTCTTTGGATCCACTTGAGTTAAGGCGGAATAATTCAGACTTGTGTTTATTTTTAAATTAATATCTGGCATGACTGATTGTGATTATCTTTTACCTAGGCTGAATTTTCGGGCGCAACAATTGACTTAAAAAACTCGTCCTTGTAGATTTTGATAGTAGTTCTTATGGACAGCACAATCCTCTAACTAGAATGCAACGTTCTTTCGATGGATATAGCCTTGACTTGCACGTTTCTTTTAGCAGTATTAGGAATTCTCTCAAATTGATTAGTGACTCGTAACTTTAACAGGTTTCTTTAAATTAATTTGTAACATTGATTTATGTCTTATGATTATCTAGCTTAAGTTGTATTAATATTAGTATCTTTTGTATTATTTTTGTAAAATTGGTGGATACCGTTAATAAATAAATAAACTTATGCATCTGGACTGTTACGTTCTTCGTAAGTCTCTGAACTCTTTTGATTTTTTACAAACAATGATATTTTTAATTAATTAGAATAAAATTTATCGCGAATACTATAATATGATTGGACTGTAACTGATTACGTCGCTATCATATATCGGGGGCGTAAAAATTCGGCTTAACTCGCGTAGCGTGACATTTCTACATAACCTAACCTAAATTATATAATCTAACCTCACTAATTATATATTAAAAAAATAATACACAAGGAAAATTTGGGTTTGAGGAATATTCAAGGAATAAAAGATGTCTTCTGATAAAATATGTAATGCCCCACATCCAACAATTAAGGAATCCATAGGATTTATTGGAGGAGGCAATATGGCAAAAGCAATATGTAGTGGCATTATCAATAAAGGTAAATTTCACATTTTTCCGCTATAAATTTAGATTCAAAAATTACTTTATTGTAATAAACTTTGAATGTTATTACCTTACCACACAACTTTACACACCTATAAATAAATGTTTATTTAGCACTTGGCTAGCTTATACTAATTAAGACAAAGAAAATCTAAGGTAATTAGATTTAGATTATCTCTTTGTTGCGATGGCTTGAGTCCTATCTATCAAATCGTACTCAGAAGGTTACAGTGTCTGGGCGTTTGTCTGCTTCTAGATCCCTAAAATGCGGCGTTCCCCAGGGTTCAGTGTTGGGACCACTGTTATTTTTACTGTATGTGGATGACTTGAGTTCATTGAAACTGCAGGGCAAGGTGGTTCAGTTTGCTGATGATACCACCATACTATGGAGCCATAAAAATTCTGATTATATTAAGACTTGTATCCTTGAAGACCTTCAGATTTTATCAGGGTGGTGTGTTTCCAACAGGCTCGTGTTTAATGTAAGAAAGACGTCTATTATCGGGTTTAAGTGAGATGTTCAGAAAGAAAGAAAGAAAAGAAAGAAAATGTGCTATATTACGTAAGACAACAAAATCTTGTGTACAAGCATCCTAAAAACTAAAAAATTCCAAATTCACTTTAAATTTCAAACAAACATAACATCTAAAACACTTTACCATAAAATTTTCACACATTACCAAAATAAATTAATCATAACAAAACAGATTGAGAAAAAAAAAAGCATCTTTTTGATAAATTTCATTAAAAAATAAGTAAAGCTGTCAATAAAACAGAATTTAGAAGAAGTAAATTAAATTATTTAACAGGAAACAAAACTAAAACACTAAAATGATGTCAGAGCACAGGTTAAAAGGTATCATTAAAAAAATCATCAAGGCTATAATATGCCCTGGATAATAAAAGTGATTTTAATTCCTTTTTGAATCTCTTAACTTCTAAAATTTGTCTGATACATAGAGGAACATGGTTGTAAATTTTTTTGCTAAGGTATATAAGTGAGTTCTTGGTGAGGGAGGATGTAGGGATTGGTAAGGGAAAATCGTTAACCTGGTAAGTCATATGACCAGTGTTAGAGGGAGGTTTAGGACATTTATGAATAAGAGTAGCTGTTTCTAAGAGAAAAAAAGATTTAGAATTTTTTGAGATATAAAGAGAGGTTTACAAGAATCTCTTAACCCAGAGGAACATAGGTATCTAACTGCCTTTTTTTGAATCACAAAAATTATGTTTAATAATCCCTTGTTGCTTAAACCCCAAAAAGGCAAGCCATAATGAAGGTGGGACTCAATAAGAGAAAAGTACACTGACTGTGCAACTACCCCTCCCAGCTCATGCCCCGCCATTCTTACTGCAAAGCATCCAGAGGAAAATTTTGATGCAAGATTTAGGATATGATCTTCGAAGCGAAGGCGACCATCAATGGTAATACCAAGGAACTTACAGCTTTTGTTTGTTTTGCAAGGGCGAGTTTTCACTAAACATAAGGCCCTGAATGTCACACTTAAATCCCATAATAAAGGTTTTGCCCACATTAAATACAAGCCTGTTTGCAGCACACCACTCCGATAAAATCTTAAGATCCTTAAAAACCTGGGCTCTAACATTATCAGAATCTCTATGATTCCATAAAATGGTGGTATCATCAGCAAACTGAACCACTTTGCCCTGCAGTTTTAATGAACCCAAATCATTTACATAGAGCAAAAATAATAGTGGTCCTAACACTGAACTCTGAGGTACTCCAGTTTTAAGGGATCTGGAATCGGATAAACATCCAGATACTGTAACTCTTTGGGTACGATTAGACAGATAGGATTCCAGCCATTACAATGCCACACCTCTAAAGCCATAATTATTGAGCTTAGACAGCAGTATTCCATGATCTACACAATCAAATGCCTTGGATATATCGCAAAACACTGCCGCCGCGGACTCTCCAGAATTTAAGGACACATAGACACTCTCCAAAAAGCCGAAAACAGCGTCATGAGTCCCTTTTCCCGTTTGAAATCCAAACTGATTTGCAGATAAAATGCAATTATGTTGCAAAAAAGATAAAATTCTGATTTTTGCAAGTTTTTCAACTATCTTTAAGAGGGTAGATAATATAGAAGTTGGACGGAAATTACAAGGCTCACTCACATCTCCACCCTTATAAAGAGGGATAACCACTGCCTCCTTCAAACATGCTGGAAAGATGCCATTATGAAAGGAATTGTTTATGGCAGAAGCTAAGGCATCCAATGCTGAGTCAGGCAAAAAGAGTAGTAATTTTGATGATATTCCATCAGCTCCAGCTGATTTATGGTTTTTTAAGCTTTTAATCTCTAACATCAGTAAGGCTAACAGGATAAAAGAAAAAAGAATTTTGAACTGACACTTGTTGAATATAATGCAAAGGATCAATATTAGTATTCACATCCTTGAGCAATAAATGAGGAATATTACAGTAATAATCATTTAAACTATTTGGTCTTACTTCTGGTTCTGAAACTTTCTTGTGAGAATGCCTGAAGTCATTTATAATTGACCAACATTCTCTCTGCCTATTTGAGGACATATTCAAGCGGTCACTATAATATTTAACCTTAGCTGCTTTTATCGTCTTTCTATATAGACTACGATATTTCTGATGATAAAGAATAATGTTTGCATTAGTTGTAAACTTGCACAGCTTAGCCAAAAAACGGAGGTTTTTAGCTGAAGTTCTGAGGCCTGCTGTGACCCATGGTTTTCTATTTTTCATTTTAAGCCTCTTTTTAGGAAAACACTGATTGATCTTGTCACATAGCACATGAAATAACAAAGTAAACGGGTCAGGAGCCATTTCAACTGCATTCCAATTAGCCAAAGCTGTAGTAGAAGAAAAAGCATTAAAATTTGCTCTGCTGAAAATTCTTCCTATATAATGAGATGAAGGAAATACAGTGTTGCATGGAATCCTAGCGAGAATGGCTTTATGGTCAGAAATACCAGATGAGGGTACTCTACATGACACATCATTTAAATTTGTACACAAATAATCAATAGTAGTTGCAGATGAGGATGTTATATGTGTGGGTGAAAGAACATGCATCTTCAAGTCATAAGATTCCAATATACTTAAAAGGGATGTATGATATGATGGCAAGCTTACATCAGTGAAGTTAATATTAAAGTCACCAGCCAATATAACTATGGAGTGTAGAGACAATTGGGATAATAGAGAATCAAGTTTGTCCAGGAACATACCAATATCTCCTGTGGGTGGTCTATAAACACAAAGAACATATAAATTAAATCACTTACAAAAACAAAGGGAGAATTGAAAAACCTTCTCCAACAGAAAGCTATCATACTTATTAATTTTACAGAAAAAAGCTTCAATTGTTGGTTTAACTAAAATAGCTGTTCTTATTCGGTATGGCTTGCCTTTTTGGGGTTTAACCAATAAGGGGCTACTTAACATTGTCTTTGTTATTTGAAAAAAAGCAGTTAGATACCTGTGTTCTGCTAAGTTAAGAGATTCTTGCAAACCCCTCTTCATTTATGAAAAAATGCTAACTCTTTTTTCACTCTTTATCTTAGAAACAGCTGCTCTTATTCACAAAATTCCCAAACTACCCTCTGACACTGGCCATTTGACTAGTCATGTAAATAATGTTCCCCTACCTATTCCTACGTCTTCCCTTACCAAAAACTCATTAATTTACATAAGTAAAAAAATTTACAATCATGTTCTACGTCTCTATGTGTTAGACATATATCGGATGTTAAGAAATTTAAAAGAGAATTAAAGTCGCTTTTATTGGCTAAGGCATATTATAACCTGGATGACTTTTTTAATGATAGGTTTTAACCTTGGACATGTTGAAAAGTTTTTTTTTTCCTTTTTTCTTCTCTAGTTTTGTCAACAAGTTTACCTTTATTTAGTAATTGATTGTTTTGTTTAGTTATCTTTAATTCAAGTATGTTCAAAAAGTTTTGTCTTCTTGTGTTTAAATTTGTTCATTGTCTTGTCAATTTTTGAAATTGTATTTTTGTTTTGTTTTTTTAGCTTGTAGGATGCTTGTACACAAGATTATTCTTACGTAATATAGCACATTTTCTTTCTTTTTTTCTTAATATAGTTCAATAGTATAGTATAATAGAATTCTTTAAGTAAACCCTAACATATTTATTATACATTTTCACTGAATTACTCAGTCAGGTAATGTATTATAAGCGCAGACCTCATTATAAAATAATGACTTTTGCAAAACTGTCGCTCTCATTCATGGGATATAAAGGCTCGATTTGTGCTTAAATTTATTCACAATCTTATAAATTAGGATACAGTTCACTCTCTCTATATATACATGTATTTACAACAAGCCAGCTTAACACATATTAAGCATACTCTCTATAGGAGTATATTGAGGAGTATATCTATTAGAATTTAGAAGAATACATATTTGTGCAAGAAATTAACAATGAAAATGCATATGAAAAGTGAAGAAAGATTTAAGATTCGGGACCATGGCAAAAACAATTTGCAATATGAAAGACAAAACTAATTTTTTACATGACACCCAAATATTTAATGCTAGATCAATATCATCCCCATTTATATTAAGTTTAAAGCCAAAGAACTAATATCTATGACAAAGTATCTTAGCACCTACACTTAGTTTTTGAGGTAATTAACTTAAGTTTGTTGACATAGCCATTCATATAATACACTATGTTTTCCATTAAAAGTGTGGGTTATCAATTAACAATCCATACCAAAAACCAATATTAAAGTATCATTAACATAAATAATAAATAGCAGGACATTTCCTTGGGGTACCCCCATAAATTTTCTGTAGCAGTTGATATTTTATTATTTACCTTTGTAAAGAATATCATTCACTTATCTAGTTCAAGCTTAAGTCCACTTAAACCTTATAAAGCAAGAGGTACATTCCTGTCAATAGTCTCAAAGACACACTCTAGGTCTACAACTAGGGTTAATTTTTGTTTTAGTACTCATATCTTTTCTCCGGTTAGCAGATACTGTATTATCAGGAAAATCCCAATACAAAAGACAATTATGAGTAATATGG
Source organism: Anthonomus grandis grandis (assembly GCF_022605725.1). Lineage (NCBI taxonomy): Eukaryota > Metazoa > Arthropoda > Insecta > Coleoptera > Curculionidae > Anthonomus > Anthonomus grandis. The sequence continues at coordinate 4,511,917 of NC_065560.1, forward strand.
TAACAAAAAAAATACAACTCAACTAACAAACTTAAACAAACTATGCATATGACAAGAGTAAACCTACTCAAAAGCAATTATAAGTAGTATAATAGAAAGAAAAAACTGACCCAAAGCACCCAAAATACCTCCGCCCATCTAATACTGATCAAACCAAGAATTTTAATGAATTAACTCTAATCAATTGAGAACCAATAATTTATGCTGCCAAAGGTAACGTTTGCATCACCTTAAAGAGCCATTAAAAAGGTCAATGTTATTCTCACTATTTAGTGTGTTAAACTATGAACAGGCTCGGTATAAAGGAGCACATCTGCTTAAGTTGGTACAGGTATTCTCAAGATAAAATTGAACTGGCCTTCTTGTATGTACAAAAAAATTTAATTCACCCAAAAGGTCTGGAGCATCAACTTGATTGCACCAGAGTTTAAATAGAAAAAGTTGGCTGCTTACTTAATATGACACAATGTTTAAGAGATAAAAACCATCAGCTTTGAAGCTTAAATACTTTAAAAAATTATGTGGTACATACTCGAGCCTGTCAATATGTATCTCATAGTTAGGGAACCATACCATAAAGCAATTCAGATTTTATCAAGCTATTATATAAAGCAATAAGGCTTTCCAAATTCAGAAAATCTTTTGTGGACCTAATGAGTTTTTAATGATGCTTTTACAACTACTCTTTAAGATTTATATTCTAAAAAGAATAGGCTCACTGGCAGATATATACCACAAAACTTACTGCTTGGGAGATTTAAAGCCTTTCTATGCAATATCCAAGACAGTCAAGTGCAAAACAACTAGATGTACTCTGCAGAGTTTCTCACTCACTCAGATAAACATCTACCTCCTCCTTTTAAGACTCTGACTGAAAGTTCTTGAAAAAAATTGGTAATGCCTATGAAATTTCCTTGTTTCCCTTTCAAAACAAGTCTATCTGCTAGTCCTTGTGTTTCCTTCTATGACTGCTGCTTAATTTGGTTTTTCAAATATGACAAAAATAGGTAACATTAGGTTAATTACAAACAATAATATGAAAGAAACATCACCACTGTTTCCAGGTATGGCTCAATATAGCCAAATTTACGTCTCGAGTCCGCATATCGAAAACCTGGGATGGTGGATTCAAAATGGAGCTACAGCATCCATCGAAAATGTTAAAATCCTTGAAAAAGCCCAAATAATTTTCTTGTCGGTGAAGCCCCATATATTACCGTTAGCTGTAGCATCAATGTTAAAAACACTGCCGGCCAATTTCACCGAACCGAGACTTTTTGTCTCTATATTGGCCGGGGTTACACTTGATCAACTCTCTAAAGTAAGTATTTTTATTAAACTTAGAAGTTCGACAGTTATTGTTGTGATTATTTAGACTTTACGTCCAGTGGGTGACAACGTAAGATTAATAAGAGTCATGCCAAATACCCCAGTGATGGTGGGTGAAGGTTGTGCCGCCCTTTGTGCAGGAAACGGAGCGACGGCGCATGACGTAAAAACAATTACTTCAATATTTTCAGTATCGGGAATTTGTAAGGAAGTGCCCGAATCAATGATCAATTCTATCGGAGCATTATCTGGAAGCGGGCCGGCCTTTGTTAGTATTTCGATGCTTTTGCCTTTTTTTTCCCTAGTTTAATATTTCTAGATATATTTAGTCATAGAGGCATTGGCCGACGCTGGAGTAAAACAAGGGATACCGAGAGCGATGGCCATTGAAATGGCCGCACAAACCACATTGGGAGCAGCTAAAATGGTTTTAAGTACTGACAAGCACACTGCCGTATTGAGGGATGAAGTTTGCTCCCCAGGTGGTACTACTATCTGTGGGGTGCATGAATTGGAATCAGGAGGTGTTAGGTAAAGAGATATCTCGAATATTTATATTGAATTTTGAACGAATCAAAACTGTCCCAAGATTAGATTTTTTACTTTTAAATCCATCAATTTTAGGGCGGCAATGTTTAATGCCGTAGAAGCGGCTGCAAAAAAATCAGCACTCTTAGGACAACAACAACAACCAAAATAAACCGATCTTTTATTGTAATATTTAATTTAGAAGCTAAGTTGCAATTTAGTGTAAAGTGATTGTAGGACAATATAGAATGTAAGCAGTTCTAGTTTATTAAGATGTAATATACAGTGGTGGATTCAAATTCAGTGTTTTATTGTCTAACAGGAAACGAATCCTTATAATAAGGCAATTATTGGTAAAAATAAGCTCTTACAATTACATTACGAATAATCCTTATGTTGATATTTAAGTTTTTAAAGAGCTACACTCTTAAATGCCTAGGAGTGCTATTAAACAAAATTTCACTAAACACATCGTCACTAGTTATATTTGTAATGTAAAAATTATTTTCACTTCATGGACTTGTTATTAGCAACATTATTTTTTAAATTACAAGCAACATTATTTTTTAAATTAAAAATTGAAACAGAGCATACTAAATGTGGTTCTTTGCTGGACATTCATTAAATTAAGAGTATGCAACATAGTTTTAATATGTGTTCTTTTGTTGCAACGTAGTATAGCTCTCATATAACGGTCCTGCAATGATGTTATTCTTTTTTAACCCTTTTTGTAATTTCCTGTGGAAAAAAGAAAGACCTCTTTGTCGCTCTCTCAAATGCCTGAAAGAAATACATAATTGATTCCAGGCAGTTGATCGAGTCATTCCTGCTCTAATCCTGTGACATTCTGTCTTTTTCTATTTCAATTAACGGGAATAAATAGTATTTTACTAATTCTAAGCACTTGAAGAAGATTGAGGCAAATGAGTTCTATGCTTTTAGACACAGTTCTCGTTGTCTCTCTCCCTCTTTCAAATGTCTGGAAGAAATATATAATTATTGACTAATTCCAGGCAGTTGATCGAGTAATTAAGCTAATACTATGAGCCTCTCTGTTTCAATTGCCTGAAAGGGATAGAAATATTTTACAAATTCCAGGCAACTTAAAGAGATTAGGACAACAGGGTTTTCTGCTCTTAGATTCAATTCTTTCTCTCTCTCAAATGCCTGGAAGAAATACATAATTATTTACAAATTCCAGGCAGTTGATCGAGTAATTATGCTAATACTATGAGCCTCTCTCTTTCTGTTTCAATTGCCTAAAAGATAGAAATATTTTACAAATTCTAGACAGTTTAAAGAGATTAAGACAACAGGGTTTTCTGCTTTTAGATACAGTTCTCTCTTTCACTCTCTCAAAGGCCTGGAAGAAATACATAATTTGTCTAATTCCAGGCAGTTGATCGAGTAATTATTGTAATCCTGTGACCCTCTTTCTCTTTCTGTTTTAATTACCTGAAAGAGGTAGAAATATTTTACAAATTCTAGATAGTTTAAAGAGATTAATACAACAGGGTTTTCTGCTTTTAGATACAGTTCTCTCTCTCACTCTCTCAAAGACCTGGGGAACAAATACTTAATTTTGGATTTATTCTAGGCAGTTGATTGAGTAATTATTCTAATCCTGTGACCCTCTTTCTCTTTCTGTTTTAATTACCTGAAAGAGATAGAAATATTTTACAAATTCTAGACAATTTAAAGAGATTAATGCAACAGGGATATAGATACAGTTCTCTTTCTCTCTCAAATGCCTGGAAGAAATACATAATTATTGACTAATTCCAGGCAATTGATCGAGTAATTATTCTAATCCTGTGAACCTTTCTCCCTTTCTGTTTCAATTGCCTGAAAGAGATAGAAATATTTTACAAATTCTGGACAGTTTAAAGAGATTAATACAACAGGGTTTTCTGATTTTAGATACAGTTCTCTCTCTCTTTCTCAAATGCCTAGAAGAAATAAATAATTATTGACTAATTCCAGGTTGTTGGTCGAGCAATTATTATAATCCTGTGACCCTCTCTCTCTTTCTGTTGCAATTGCCTGAAAGAGATAGAAATATTTTACAAATTCTAGGCAATTGATCGAGTAATTATTCTAATTCGATGACCCCCCTCTCTTTCTGTTTCAATTGCCTGAAAGGGATAGAAATATTTTACAAATTCTAGACAGTTTAAAGAGATTAATACAACAGGGTTTTCTGCTTTTAGGCACAGTTCTCTCTCTCTCTCAAATGCCTGGAAGAAATACATAATTATTGATTAATTCCAGGCTGTTGATCGAGCAATTATTCTAATCCGATGACCCCCTCTCTCTTTCTGTTTCAATTGCCTAAAAGGGATAGAAATATTTGACAAATTCTAGACAGTTTAAAGAGATTACGACAACAGGGTTTTCTGCTTTTAGACACAGTTATCTCTCTCTCTCTCTCTCTCAAATGCCTGAAGAAATACATAATTATTGACTAATTCTAGGCAGTTGATCGAGTAATTATTCTAATCCGGTGACTCCCTCTCTCTTTTTGTTTTAATTGCCTGAAAGAGATAGAAATATTTTACAAATTCTAGGCAGTTGATCGAGTAATTATTCTAATCCGGTGACTCCCTCTCTCTTTTTGTTTCAATTGCCTGAAAGGGATAGAAATATTTGACAAATTCTAGACAGTTTAAAGAGATTAATACAACAGGATTTTCTGCTTTTAGATACAGTTCTCTCTCTCTATCTCAAATGCCTGGAAGAAATACATAATTATTGACTAATTCCAGGCAGTTGATCGAGTAATTATTCTAATCCTGTGACCCTCTTTCTCTTTCTGTTTTAATTACCTGAAAGAGATAGAAAGATTTTACAAATTTTAGACAGTTCAAAGAGATTAATACAACAGGGTTTTCTGCTTTTAGACACAGTTCTCTCTCTCTCTCTCTCTCTCAAATGCCTGGAAGAAATACATAATTATTATCTAATTCCAGGCAGTTGATCTAGTAGTTATTCTAGTCCTGTGACCCTTTCTCTCTTTCTATATCAATTGCCTAAAAGAGATAGAAATATTTTACAAATTCTAGGCAGTTGATCGAGTAATTATTCTAATCCGGTAACTCCCTCTCTCTTTTTGTTTCAATTGCCTGAAAGGGATAGAAATATTTGACAAATTCTAGACAGTTTAAAGAGATTAATACAACAGGGTTTTCTGCTTTTAGATACAGTTCACTCTCTCTTTCTCAAATGCCTAGAAGAAATAAATAATTATTAACTAATTCCAGGCAGTTGATCGAGTAATTATTCTAATCCTGTGACTCCCTCTCTCTTTTTGTTTCAATTGCCTGAAAGAGATAGAAATATTTTACAAATTCTAGGCAGTTGATCGAGTAATTATTCTAATCCGGTGACTCCCTCTCTCTTTTTGTTTCAATTGCCTGAAAGGGATAGAAATATTTGACAAATTCTAGACAGTTTAAAGAGATTACGACAACAGGGTTTTCTGCTTTTAGACACAGTTATCTCTCTCTCTCTCTCAAATGCCTGAAGAAATACATAATTATTGACTAATTCTAGGCAGTTGATCGAGTAATTATTCTAATCCTGTGACTCCCTCTCTCTTTTTGTTTCAATTGCCTGAAAGAGATAGAAATATTTTACAAATTCTAGGCAGTTGATCGAGTATTTATTCTAATCCGGTGACTCCCTCTCTCTTTCAGTTTCAATTGCCTGAAAGGGATGAAAATATTTTACAAAATCTAGGCAGTCAAAGAGATTAAGACAATAGGGTTTCCTGCTTTTAGACACAATTCTCTCTCTCTCTAAGAAAAGGAAGAAATACATAATTGTTGACTAATTTCAGCCTGTTGATCGAGCAATTATTCTAATCCTGTAACCCCCTCTCTCTTTCTGTTTCAATTGCTTGAAAGGGATAGAAATATTTTACAAATTCTAGGTAGTTTAAAGAAATTAAGGCAAAAGAGTTTTCTGCATTTAGATGCAGTTTTATCTCTGCCTCTCTCAAATGCCTGGAAGAAATACATAATTATTGACTAATTCCAGGCAGTTGATCGAGTAATTATTCTAATCCGGTGACCCCCTCTCTCTTTCTGTTTCAATTGCCTGAAAGGGATGGAAATATTTTACAAAATCTAGGCAGTTCAAAGAGATTAAGACAATAGGGCTTTCTGCTTTAAGACATAGTTCTCTCTCTCTCTCTCTCTCAAATGCCTGGAAGAAATACATAATTATTGATTAATTCTAGACAGTTGATCGAGTAATTATGCTAATCCTATGACCCTCTCTCTCTCTTTCTGTTTCAATTGCCTGAAAGGGATGGAAATATTTTACAAAATCTAGGCAGTTCAGAGAGATTAAGGCAATAGGTGTTGGGAATGCACCTAAATAAGGAAACACCAAATTCGACTTGACTATACATATGTATACGATTACTCATATCTTATTTTTCTTGCCTGTGTATCTGCACGGTAATGATAATCAGAAACCGCGCTATTTAGATTAGACTTTGTTTATTTTTGTTTCCTCTGAAATCTCCGCCGGCTGAAAGTAGATAGGGTCACAAGTGTTTTTTTTTATGAAGAGCTTTCAGTGCTTAGAATCATATTTAGTCGTATACACATCAAGGTTTTTTGTCGGGCGTATTATTATAATTTAGATTTAATTAAATTACCGTCGTGTTAATAAAAAATTGTGTTTTATTGAACCGAACCGAATCACAAAAAGAAAATCGGGTAGGTTTTTAGATCGTGATGCAAAAATAGGGTTTTCTGCTTTCAGACACAGTTCTCTCTCTCTCTAAGAAAAGGAAGAAATACATAATTATTGACTAATTCCAGGCAGTTGATCGAATAATTATTCTAATCCCGTGTCACTCTTTGTCTGTTTCTGTTTCAATTACCTGAAAAAGATAGAAATATTTTACAAATTCTGGACAGTTTAAAAAAATTAATACAACAGGGTTTTCTGCTTTTAGACACAGTTCTCTCTCTCTCAAATGCGTGGAAGAAATACATAATTATTGACTAATTCTCCACCACTAAGGCTCCATCGATTTTTTCTTGTCAAATATGTTAAAACATTACAAACATAATGGAGATGGGAATTCCTAACAAAAAAAGTATCGAATATCGAAGTACTGTACTGGAAGGAATATTTTAACAATAAAACAAGAAAAAGCGTTTTTAGCTAATTTATTCGATGAAAATAGCGATAATATTAATAGAAGTATAATATAATATCCTTAAGATTGTATAAGAGTACAAAGATTTTAAGCTCTATAATATACGTAGGCATATGCTTCAAATATTTTTTCTTGAAATTTTAAAAAACGTTTGCAGCACACAGTTTTGCATAGAATAAGAGCAAGCCAAAAGCACTTAATCGTTCTAATTTATTTGACCTTACCGAGAATGAATATGAGCAAAAGTTTTGTTTTTTTTTTTGTTAAATGGATTTCTTCTATAATATAAGAGTAAAAAAGAGTTGTATAAGGTACGAAGGGCTTCCTGAATTTGGCAAAAAGTTTTCCCAGTACTGTTTGTCAAAGTCAATGAGCCATGCTGCTAAGCTAACAACATCAAATCACAGTTTAAGTTGGTAGTATCACAAAATTTTCCCAGTATCTTGGCTACCACCGAGCGTAAACATGGTCGAAGTTACATAATATTAAGTCGGCAGAGATTACATTTATATATGGAGGGTTGAAAAGGAAAATGTTCTCTAATTATACCACTACAATGACTACAAGTAGATTCTGTGCTAAGAGTAAGAATTAAAGTCGCTAAAACTAATTTACCGTAACAATGTTGTGCTAAAAAACATCTATTTTTGTTTTATTAAGTAGGTAGCTAGATTTTTGGTTTTAGGTTGTGATGATTGGACAAAATTCATTGTGTATGGTCCCGTACATCACCAAGTAAAATTATTCGTTATTCTATGTTATTAATAATAAGTGTATTGCGGTATAAGAATTGCTTTAAAGTTAACTTTAGTAAATAATTTACTTATGTCATAAAATATTCCTTATAATTTACGGTTTGTCCACCGCTACGCTTTCCAACATGGGCGTGGTCGCTCCTTTGGATGGACTCTTTATTATTTTTCCAGGTGCGGACACGTTGCTGCCTTTCGATCCTCGACGTGACCCAACTACGGAAAACATAATTAGTATAAGGCTCAAAGTTAACAAATTATCAATTTTTCACAACAAATTTTGAGAACCGTTGTTGCGGTACCAAAAATCTAATTTGACCATTGCATTAGTCGGAAAAAATTAGTTGACAAAGAGTACCATGTCAAAGGGGTTACTTCAATTTTTTTAAACATTTTAAGAACCATTACTGTGACAGAGTGGACTATCCCCGATTTACTCTTCCTTGAGATATTTGCTTATTGCCCTTGAGATATATATTGTTCAAAACGTTCACTTTATAAGTATAAATTAAACAAAAAATATGTCTAGGCATTTGTAGCTAACTAAAAGGCCCGTTCCAAGATTTTGAGTCAATTTAAATACTTGTAAGTACTCATAAGCTTTTTCCAGGCGCTCGAGGATCTGTTCCAGGAGTCTGAGTCAGTTTGACGAGATGTAAAAATCTTTTAAGTATTTATTAACTTATTCTAGGCACTTGAAAGTAATTTACAGGTCTTTTCCAAGAGCCTGAATTCGTATACTGCCTGTAAGTACTCATAAACTTCTTCAGGCATTTGAAAATAAATTGAGGATCTATTCCAAGAGTCTGAGTCAGTTTGCCTCTCTGTAAGTATCTCATGAATACTCATAAACTTATTCTAGGCACTTGAAGGTAATTTAAGGGTCTCTTTCAAGAGTCTGAACCAGTTTAACTGTCTGTAAGTACTCATAAACTTCTTTGAGGCACTTAAAGATAATTTAAGGGTCTCTTTCAAGAGTCTGAACCAGTTTAACTGTCTGTAAGAACTCATAAACTTCTTCCAGGCACTTGAAGATAATTTGAGGATATATTGCAAGAGTCTGAGTCAATTTGCCTACCTGTAAGTGTTTCGTAAATCCTCGTAAACTTATTTTAGGCACTTAAAGGTAATTTAAAGGTCTCTTTCAAGAGTCTGAACCAGTTTGACTGCCTGTAAATAATAGTAAACTTCTTCAAGGCATTTAAAGATAATTTGAGGATCTATTCCAAGAATCTGAGCTAGTTTGACTAGCTGTAAGTATCTACTTAACTCTCGTAAACTTATTCTAGACACTTGAATGTAAATTAAGATTCCTTTCCAAGAGTCTGAGTCAGTTTGACTAACTGTAAGTAGCTTCTGAATACTCATAAACTTTTTCTAGGCACTTGAAGGTAATTTAAGGGTCTCTATCAAGTGTCTGAACCAGTTTGACTGCCTGTAAGTACTCATAAACTTCTTCCAGGCACTTGAAGGTAATTTGAGGATCTATTCCAAGAATCTGAGTTACTTTGACTAGCTGTAAGTATCTAGTTAACTCTCGTAAACTTATTCTAGGCACTTGAATGTAATTTAAAATTCCTTTCCAAGAGTCTGAGTCAGTTTGACTAACTGTAAGTGTCTCCTAAATACTCGTAAACTTATTTTAGGCACTTGAAGGTAATTCAAGGGTCTCTTTCAAGAGTGTGAACCAGTTTGACTGCCTGTAAGTACTCATAAACTTCTTCAAGGCATTTAAAGATAATTTGAGGATCTATTCCAAGAGTCTGAGCTAGTTTGACTAGCTGTAAGTATTTACTTAATTCTCGTAAACTTATTCTAGACACTTGAATGTAAATTAAGATTCCTTTCCAAGAGTCTGAGTCAGTTTGACTAACTGTAAGTAGCTCCTGAATACTCATAAACTTATTCTAGGCACTTGAAGGTAATTTAAGGGTCTCTATCAAGTGTCTGAACCAGTTTGACTGCCTGTAAGTACTCATAAACTTCTTCCAGGCACTTGAAGATAATTTGAGGATCGATTCCAAGAGTCTGGGTTAGTTTGACTACCTGTAAGTCTCTCCTAAATCCTCGTAAACTTATTCTAGGCACTTGAAGGTAATTCAATGGTCTGTTTCAAGAGTCTGGACCAGTTTGACTTCCTGTAAGTACTCACAAACTTCTTTAAGGCACTTAATAATAATTTCAGGATCTGTTCAGAAGTCTGGGTTAGTTTGACTGCCTGTAAGTCTCTCCTAAATCCTCGTAAACTTATTCTAGGCACTTGAAGGTAATTCAATGGTCTGTTTCAAGAGTCTGGACCAGTTTGACTTCCTGTAAGTACTCACAAACTTCTTTAAGGCACTTAATAATAATTTCAGGATCTGTTCAGAAGTCTGGGTTAGTTTGACTGCTTGTAAATCTCTCCTAAATCCTCGTAAATTTATTCTAGGCACTTGAAGGTAATTCATGGGTCTCTATCAAGTGTCTGAACCAGTTTGACTGCCTGTAAGTACTCATAAACTTCTTCCAGGCACTTGAAGATAATTTGAGGATCTATTCCAAGAGTCTGAGTCAGTTTGACTACCTGTAAGTGTCTCCTTAGTTCTCGTAAACTTATTCTAGACACTTGAAGGTAATTTAAGATTCTTTCCCAAGAGTCTGAGTCAGTTTGACTACCTGTAAGTGTCTCTTAAATCCTCGTAAACTTATTTTGGGCACTTGAAGTTAATTTAAGGGTCGGTTTCAAGAGTCTGAACCAGTTTGAATGCCTGTAAGTTCTCATAGACTTCTTCCAGGCACTTGAAGATAATTTGAGGATCTATTTCAAAAGTCTGAATCAGTTTGCTTACCCGTAATTATCGTAAACTTATTCTAGACACTTGAAGGTAATTCAAGAGTCTTTTCCAAGAGTCTGAGTCAGTTTGACTACCTGTAACTACTCATAAACTTCTTCCAGGCACTTGAAGATAGTTCTTATTCCTCGTAAACTTATTTTAGGCACTTGAAGGTAATTTAAAGGTCTGTTTCAAGAGTCTGAACCAGTTTGACTGCCTGTAAGTACTCATAAACTTCTTTGAGGCATTTGAAGATAATTTGAGGATCTATTTCAAGTGTCTGAGTCAGTTTGCCTACTTGTACGTGTCTCCTAATTTTTGTAAAATTATTCTACACATGTGATAGTAATTTAAGGACATTTTCTAAGAGTCTGAGCCTATTTGACTACCTGTAAGTACTTATAAACTTCTTCCACGCATTTGACACATTTCCACACATTTTTCGAGGATTTATTCAAGAGTTTAGGTCAGTTTGACTGCCTGTAAGTTTCTCCTAACTACTTCTTTTCGGCATTTCAAAGTAGTTCAAACAATCTGACCTAGTTTGACTGCCTATAAGTACTCATAAACTTCGTCCAAGAACTTGAAGGTAATTTGAGAGTTTATTGCAGGCACTTTGGCTGCCTGTTAGTGTCTTTAATATTCTTAAGCCTCTTCCAGAAATATGAAGCTAAACCCTCGCGTTTTAATTTGGGTAGATTTCTACGCAGAAACTCTATTGGTCTCTTTTTAACTTACGATTTGTTATTACAAGTTAATACGTTGATTTCCGCACTCAAGGTCTAAGTATTACTTCAATACTAATGTCATTGTTAAATGTGACAATTTTTTCTTAATTAAGTGTCTAACGCATTTGCATTTTTTCCCATCAAGTTATTATTAAAATTGATTTAAATAAAGTCTTTATGTCAGTTTTATTTGTCTGCGATGGATTTCCTTGAGAAACAATTATTTTGCTGTTTCCAGGCAGTTGTATGTCCCTATCCAGTTTTCCAGTATTTTTTTTCGATTTGCCCTTTGAAGAGGTTTTTCGTTTTTTATTTTTTCCAGCTTCTACCAGGCAGTTCCGTTTATTCAAACTGTGAATAAATTTAACAATCTGGAAGAAATTAATAAAATAATATTCTAAGATGGACCATAATTATAGTACTAGCCACCACCTTAGTACTAGCCCTTTCAATGTGTTAATTTTCCTAATAATAGTTAATAAAGTCCTTGAGATTCCTACTGGTTCTGAGGTTCCATTATAATATAAAATATACGTTAAAAATTGAAAATTGGTACTGTACCTTGAGAATTTGGCGAATGAGGTTGAAGCGAGGTCACACTCTCAGGCCTACTGGGAGCGTGACTTATCTTCGAACCCCGTCTATCGTGGTGCCCCTTGTTTTCTCTCAGTAAAGACGCATTCATCAACCTCGGATTCGGTGTGTTAAAAATCGTTCGATTTTCTCCCCATCTGGCCCTAAAAGAGATACAACCTATTTAAAATTGAATATTGATGATGCAAGTCTCCTGTGATTTCTCCAAAGCATTTGATTGCGTGAATTACGGGGTATTACTTGGTAAACTCTTTCTCTGGATAGGCATAAATTTCATGACCACATTTTAGCCTTGAGAGGGAAATTAACTAGTGGGTGTTATGCTGTTAGAATTGTCGAAGATAAACTTGGATCTGAATCTACTAAATCAGTGTATAATAGAGTAAAAATAACATCGTATTCAAATTCGTTCATAAAATGTTGAAAGAAGTTTGTTTTCGACATTTTTACTTGAATCGAGAAACGTATCAATCTCTACTATTATCGTTAAAAATTTTACACATTGCAATAATTTTCCAAGCACGCAATCTTGAATCGATCAAGAAGAAAATTTTATAAAGTACTTCTTTCTGGATGTATGCCATCCTGTCTAAAATCTTCTTTGAATAGACTCTAGGTCGTTAATATAAGCTTCTTAAACTGGAGGTCAAATAACTATTGCATATTCTAATTTTGATCTAGCAAGTGATTAAAACAGCACTATCTAGCATTTTTTTTGTTTTCAAATGCCTTGAGCTTCTTATGATAAAACTTAATGACTTTGATGCTAATAAATCTCCAGTCTATTGGACTTGTGATTCATTAGCAAGTGATTCGTCCAATGTAACAACAAAATATTTTAGTGAATTACATCTGGTTAAAACATGGGAATTTTTTTCGTAATTATATCTAATAATTGTTTTTTTCTTGAATATGAAACTACAAATCATTTGGAGATATGAAGGTTGAGTTTGTCTTCTGAAGGCATTGGCAATTGAGAATTGATGCAATCTTGAAAAAGGCATGTCAGACAGTTCGACAAATCCTTATAATAAATAATATAAGGGTCCTAAGTTTGTTTAGGTTAAGTTGTTGTTCTCTTGTATTTTTATAAAATGACATACAAATCCATCTGATCAAATTCTTTGTCAAAAAAAGGTATAAATACATCAACTGGGCGTTGATTATCCAGCACCAAAGTCTGTTACTTTACGTCTACTGCATTTAATTCTTCTTTCCTTAATCCTTTGGACTTTTATTACTTACGTCTTCTTACTACAAGGGAACACATTTAATAGCGATCGCCTTAATTTTAAATGAAACTTTTTTGGGAAAGACATTTTTTTTTAACATGGACCCCCGGACTACGCTTGAGAGGTGTGGCTACGCAGTACAATCGCTTCCCTCTTGCTCTAACGCACTATGATGTAACGTTGTCTTTGTTTTTTTTGCTTCCTTTAGTCCAGGCGTATTTGATCGAATCAACAGCAAATAATTTATTTTAATATTTGAAGAGGAATTTAAACTTTTCAATTGCCTGGAAGTAATTTATTCTTTATTCCAGGAATTCGAAGAAATGATTGAATTTTTTTCTATTTTTCATTATTTTACTTCCAGGAACCGGATTTTCAAACACATGGGAGTGCAATTTGAGAAAGAAGGATAGTTTATAAATATTTTGTTTCATTTCACATCAATACGCTCCTTATTGTTTTATTAGACATTTAATTCTCTTTTAGGAAAAACATAGTTCTTTTTCCTTTTATCACAATTACATCATTCCGTCCAGACAAAACAACTATAATAACGACCATCTTAACCACAAAACTTCCATTATAATAAAATAAGTTAAAATGTCCCATAATTAAATCTTACAGTACAGAGGCAGGTATTGGCAAAAGAAAACTTTCATATTAAATGGAAATAACTGGACTACTAACATTATTTGTAAGCCATTAATATTCCATAAAATATTAAAGAAACATTTTCGTCACAATAAAGTCGATAAGTGATTCCTCTCTCTTCATGTGCAAACTCGTTTCACGATTTAAAAATTAATATTATTTATCAGAAGGTGCGAACTCCAAATTTAGGAAATTTAATAATAATTTATTGTCTACATATGGAGAGTATGATATTTTTGTAATGACAAGTACATGGTTACTTTGTTAAGTGAATTTTGCCCTGTAAGTATTTTTTATGTGTATCGTAAAGATCGAAATTATAGAGGCACTATGGTAAATGTCTAATGTGAAAATCGCATTTAGTGATAATGATATTGATGGCAAGACTATCTTTGAGTAAACTCTTTTATTGTTACGATATAGCTGTATATGCTGCATCAACTTGTAATTTACATTCTCATGAAAAACTACGAGAGAAAAAGGCACTAATTTGAGAAGATCCAAATTCTATTTAGAAAATAAAACGATGATATTGAAAATAGATGGAAAAGTCGAACTCTCATCAACCAAAGTCAGTAACTTTTGTCTACTGCATTTAATTCTTCTGCTACGTCCTTAATCCTTTGAACTTTCATTACTTACGTCTTCTTACTACAGACGAGGGAACTCATTTAATAGCGATCGTCTTCATTTTAAACGATAAATTTTTTTGAAAAGACATGCAGGAGAAATAGGAATCAGTATTATTATTTTTTAACATGAACCTCCGGAATACGCTTAAGAGGTGTGGCTACGCGGTAAAATCACTTCCCTCTTGCTCTAACACACTATGATGTAACGTTGTCTTTGTTTTTTTGCTTCTTTTAGTCCAGACGTATATGATCGAATTAACAGCAAATAATTTATTTTATTATTTGAACAGGAATTTAAACTTTTTAATTGCCTGGAAGTAATTTATTATTTACTCCAGGAATTTAATAGCGATTGTCTTCATTTTAAATGAAACTGTTTTTGGAAAGACATGCAAGGGAAACAGGAATTAGTATTGACGAAAGGCAAAGAAAATTACAAAGTCACGGTCTCACAACATGTAATAAACGGGCTACACGTGTTTCGCTCTAGTTAGAGTTATAGAGTTATCGCTCCAAATGAGTTATTACATGTTGTGAGACCGTGACGTCTTTCGTCAATTTTGTCTTTTAGAGAATAATGGATGAGATTTTTGGATAGGAATTAGTATTGTTTTTTTAACATAGACCCTCGGACTACACTTAAGAGGTGTGGCTACGCAGTACAATCGCTTCCCTCTTGCTCTTACGCACTATGATGTAACGTTGTTTTTGTTTTTTTGCTTCCTTTAGTCCAGGCGTATTTGATCGAATCAACAGCAAATAATTTATTTTAATATTTGAAGAGGAATTTAAACTTTTAAATTGCCTGGAAGTAATTTATTCTTTATTCCAGGAATTCGAAGAAATGATTGAATTTTTTTCTATTTTTCATTATTTTACTTCCAGGAACCGGATTTTCAAACACATGGGAGTGCAATTTGAGAAAGAAGGATAGTTTATAAATATTTTGTCTCATTTCACATCAATACGCTCCTTATTGTTTTATTAGACATTTAATTCTCTTTTAGGAAAAACATAGTTCTTTTTCCTTTTATCACAATTACATCATTCCGTCCAGACAAAACAACTATAATAACGACCATCTTAACCACAAAACTTCCATTATAATAAAATAAGTTAAAATGTCCCATAATTAAATCTTACAGTACAGAGGCAGGTATTGGCAAAAGAAAACTTTCATATTAAATGGAAATAACTGGACTACTAACATTATTTGTAAGCCATTAATATTCCATAAAATATTAAAGAAACATTTTCGTCACAATAAAGTCGATAAGTGATTCCTCTCTCTTCATGTGCAAACTCGTTTCACGATTTAAAAATTAATATTATTTATCAGAAGGTGCGAACTCCAAATTTAGGAAATTTAATAATAATTTATTGTCTACATATGGAGAGTATGATATTTTTGTAATGACAAGTACATGGTTACTTTGTTAAGTGAATTTTGCCCTGTAAGTATTTTTTATGTGTATCGTAAAGATCGAAATTATAGAGGCACTATGGTAAATGTCTAATGTGAAAATCGCATTTAGTGATAATGATATTGATGGCAAGACTATCTTTGAGTAAACTCTTTTATTGTTACGATATAGCTGTATATGCTGCATCAACTTGTAATTTACATTCTCATGAAAAACTACGAGAGAAAAAGGCACTAATTTGAGAAGATCCAAATTCTATTTAGAAAATAAAACGATGATATTGAAAATAGATGGAAAAGTCGAACTCTCATCAACCAAAGTCAGTAACTTTTGTCTACTGCATTTAATTCTTCTGCTACGTCCTTAATCCTTTGAACTTTCATTACTTACGTCTTCTTACTACAGACGAGGGAACTCATTTAATAGCGATCGTCTTCATTTTAAACGATAAATTTTTTTGAAAAGACATGCAGGAGAAATAGGAATCAGTATTATTATTTTTTAACATGAACCTCCGGAATACGCTTAAGAGGTGTGGCTACGCGGTAAAATCACTTCCCTCTTGCTCTTACGCACTATGATGTAACGTTGTCTCTGTTTTTTGCTTCCTTTAGTCCAGACGTATATGATCGAATTAACAACAAATAATTTAAAAAGAAATTTAAATTTTTCCAGGAAATTGTCACTGGTTTCCAGGGGATGGTAAATTCATTTTTCAATTGCCTGGAAGTAATTTATTATTTACTCGAGGAATTCGAAGAAATTATTGAATTTTTTCTTTTTTTGTAATTTACCTTCTCATGAAAAACTACGAGAGAAAAAGACACTCATTCCAGAAGATCCCAACAATCAATCAATCAATCATATGCTTTATTGTCAAAAAATTACAAAATTTTGTAGACAAAGCTAATAACAAAAAACATATAAAAACAAAACAAAACACACAAAATAAAAATAAAAATAAAATATACAAACAAAATAAATACATGCAAAACTGTACAAAAACAATGTACCTGGTCAATATACATCATGATGTATAAAATGTCAATAAAAATAAACACAATAGTCAATAACTCTATTTAGAAAATATACGATGATATTGAAAATACGTAGAAAAGTCGAACTCTTATTTTGTATATCTTTATATCAATCTGAAAATTAGTAGAGGATGGGAATAAAGTGGTGTTTTTCGGGTATAATTAGACACATTACAGAAGAAAAATATTAATTCCAGAGGATCCAAACTCTATTTAGAAAATGATACGATGATATTGAAAACAGGTGGAAAAGTCGAACTCTCATCAAGCAAAGTCAGTAACTTTAGTCTACTACATTTAATTCTTCTGTTACGTCCTTATTCCAGAAGATTCAAACTCTTATAAAATGATACCATAATATTGAAAATAGGTGGAAACTAAAACACCAATGAAGACCGATGTATATCAAATATGTGATAATACTTACTTGCTAAATAGTCGTAAAACAACGCAGATCGTTATGAACATGAGAAACATCGCTACTAAAATCCCGATCATGGCCGGATCGATGAATCGTGGTGGATTCGGGTCCGAATTGGCCATTGCTAAAACAAAAATTATTATTTTAATTAATTTAAATAGATTAAACCCTTTAAAACACGTAAGAATGTCTTTAAATAATTAATGTATTGTGTATACCTTCATAACAATGACATTTAATTCCTTCAGTTTAGGACACTCCTCATAACTAAATGCTTGAAATCATTTATTAAGCAATGTTTCAGGAATAATGTCGGTACCTTCAGGACAAGTTAAATATAAAAGCAACTTTAATATTTCTAATTGAACCCACCGCCCCACTGCGTTTCTTCAAGAATATAACGACTTTTTTTAATTAGAAACGTGCACTAGAATTAACGAGATACTTCTTACAAGCATTCATTGCACCCCTAGAGGGAGATTATTGCTTTTTTCCTTTTTTAAGTTTTTTTTTAGCCTTTAGTGTTATAAACCAGTTTTCTGCGTAGTAATTTGATATAACATATCTGATACTAAGTAGTTTACTTAGAATATTAAAAGGCCTTTCAATGTTCTAAGGTAATTTAATACGACAAAAAATGGGAGGAAAGCACACAAACCTAAATCAATTTCCCCGCAGCAGGAAATTAAATATTATTCTTTTAAAAAAGGAATTTAATCTTACGTATACAGTCGATAGTTCCGTCGGGTTTTATAACGGCCTGCCTCTGAAAGCGGCAAATACAGACCCCGTCCCGGCACTCCAGCAGGATATATTCCTTTTCGCATTGTTCGTTGAAAAAGCAGGACTCGTTCACTTTAGCAGCTGAAATAATAATAAGAAGAATAAGAAGAAGAAAAAACCGCTGATTTTTAGAGCGTTAATTAAAAACGCTGCTAAAGAAACCACCACCCAATTCCCCCAGGGTCTTTTAACTCACCAACTCCACACTTATCCAGATGATTGGTGACGGGAAATTCCGGCCGACAAAGACACGCCCCTGCTAGTTCGTCGCATATTGCTCCTTCAAAACCACATTCGTCAGTCGAGGTGCATTTGTCTCCGAATTTTTTCACATCTGAAACAAGTTTTGTGGGATCTTAAACACGAACTTAATAAATATACCTGGACTGCCAATTCAGTGAAAAGTAAATGACTACTACTAGGGGGCCGCCATTTGGCGTGATTGTGTCCTTTCGATGTTGGTCATCCTGACAAATTTCAATGGTGCCAATTTTAGGGAAACAAAACAATTAAAGTTCTTGAGACGTTATGCTTACAAAAAGACAAAATAGAAAGTTACATTTAGGTAAGAATTTAAGATAGTTGCGTTAGATCTGTGACTTTTCTTGTACTTCTTTGAGAATTTCGTTAGAATTTGTGAAAGAAAGTAATCCTCACCTAAAATGAGACAAAATTTCAATTAACTTGGGATAAATGCATGCACTTAAAAGTATTTATTTAATTATTCTGATAATCTTGAAACTCATAAATCTAAACTTAATCTTGAATCGTATCAACCCTAATGCCGTGAAAATAATGATCTTCATTTAAATTTTTCTTGTAGGGTCATTGTTAGTTGCTAGTTATCGACCACCTAACCGAAAATTCAACTTCAAGCCCTTGTAAGAACATAATTGAATCGGTTATTTGAGAAACCCCGTAAGTCCAAAAAATAGAATTTTGGGAAAACTGGATATAACGTCCTACAAGAAGTTACAATAAATTCAAAGTTGTTTCAATACTAATTTAATGAAGAATTTAGTGTTAAAAATTAAAGACAACATAATAGCACACCAAAAAAAATATTTTTTAGCTGAAAAAAAATTTTGAAATTTGGAAACAACGGGGTTTCTCAAATGAATGCCAATTTTCAGAGTTTTAAGGATGATTTAGGCTAGACAGGGTCGGGACCGGGCCGTGCCCGTACAGTGCCGTTCTTTCCATGTCTCGGCCGAGCCAGTCATTTATATTACACCGGGTATATTTACGGGCTACGCAAGGCTTTCACTTGTATTTTTTGATAATAAATTTGTTAGGTATTTTTCATCTAATTTCGGGTTGGGTGGTTTGAAGACAATGTCAGTAAGGCAATTTTCAGTAGTTGAATTAGCAGCTATTGCAATTGCCCTTGATGACGAAGTTTCGGAAACACAAATAAGAACTACAAGAAGAAGGTGGAGTGTACACCCAGCCTGGAGGAAACGGGAGTCGGAAGAAGAATTTACAACAACGCTTTATAAGGAGCTTATAGATGATGAGAGCAAATTTTATGGTTATTTTAGAATGTCTAAAGAATGCTTTATGATCTTACTTGAAAAAGTTAAATGGGATTTAACCAAACAAAACTCAAAATTTCAAAGGCCTATACCTCCCATTGAACGATTGGCAGTCTGTCTTAGGTAAGTAACAAAATAATTTATAAATTTAGAAATAGGATATATTTATAGAAAATAAAATCCTTTAAATATATATAAATTAATCATCATAAGAAAACTATGAAAAATAATTATGAATATTATGATTCAATACTCTAGATGTTGAAGGTGTTGGTTCCGAAGGTGTCATCAATAATTTTTTATGCGAAAAGAAAGATTACACAATAGGTCAAATAAACCAAAACATACACAATTTAAATCCATTAGGTAACCAACCAGGAAGACTTACTAAGGATGCCTTTGCCATAAGAGAAATATTTAAAGAATATTTTGCATCGATAGCATCCTGTTGTGTACGTCCTGCTAATTTCGATTCATTTTCTTTCATTTTTATTTAGATGTAAGTGCTTATTATGTACGTATTATGCCCAAGAATAATATACAGTCTGCATCAAATGGGATAAAAATAATTTCAAGAAAAAATCCTAATTGATGCAGACTTTATGTGTGACACTGTATAATAGCTACGAAAACCTATTACATTTTTTATTACTCCTAAATTTATTACAAAAAAATTTATGTAAATGAAATATATTCTATAAATAATCAGTAAAGGTTTTTATTTACCAGTTTGTTTCATTTCCAAAGCTATTGATTTCCACACCGAGTTTTTAAATTTGCTATCCAAATATTTTAGATGGCTCATATCATAAATGACTGAGTATTTGCGTACACTTTTCAACAGTTTTTCGTCATCCATTTTGTAAAACTTCTCTCGCAATAATCAGCCAACATTCAACAACTATTGTCTTTCCGAAAAAACGGCTTTTTGGATTGCCCGGCAAAACATTTCATGTTAGGACGAGTGGTGACAGGGCCGGGCCGGAGACGGGAAATAAATATCCGGTGACACGACCGGGAGACGGTCTTGGCCCGGGAAAGCATAAATTGGTTCATTTAAAACTATACAGTCGATATTTGGACGTGGCACGGCCCGCTCCCGGCTCGGTCCCGGCACTGTGTAGCCTGAATCATCCTTTAAGGTTAAGGTAAACTAGTATAATAAATACAGCCTAAAAAATTTCATGATTAAATCGTGTATTTATTACTACGTAATCTACAGAGTATCCCACCGAGTCAATTCCCCATAAAAGTTTTGTATTTCTTCGTCTTGAGGTATGTACTGCATCAAGCTCCTAACGTCATTCAGTTTGGTCACATTGATAGGACAAGGCCAAGGAACAAGGCCATTATAAAGTGTCTCTTGGGGCAAACCAATCCTCGTTGATGCCAATAATTTCAATGAAAATGAATGAGATTTCAATCCATCAATGAAATCTCGAGCTACAACGACTCCGTCTTCACAATATTCAACTTGATTGAATTTAGAGATAGTGAACGACTGCTTTAGTTCTTTGGGTAATTTTCTTTGATATGACTCATTAGAGAGCACATTCTTCTTAAAGAACTTTGGCCACCATTTTTGAAAAGTTAAGACCTCATGAGTTTGTAAACGTTTAACAGTGAATTGTCCACAAATTGAACAGGAATTTGCAATTAATAACACATATTTCGTTATTGTGTAGATTCGATCAGTTCGTCTAATTTTTCGTTTAACGACACTAAAGTCTCTGTCACATGGCAAGAAAGAGTGACCTCTGACAGGAAAATATTGAAAAATTCGTTGAAACCTACCAGTTGATTGCAAAGCCAATATCAGTCAAACAACAGCGTGGTTTTTATTCTGTCCCCAGGCTCCGCCTGAGAATACGTACAATTCTTTAACAGATGGATTAATTTCTGTATTAATATAATCCAGCAACATGGAACATACTTCATCGGGTCACAGTATGTATCGACTTGCGGTTTGTGAAACTGTAAATCTAAATTTTCATTGATTATTTTCATATAAAATTTGTATTTGACCCTATTTTTTAAATCTGGTAACTTTTCTATAAAAAGATTCCACATAATTTTAACATTTAAACAAAAGTTAAGGTAAAGCACTTCACGGGTGGTATAATGCGCAATTTTTGTAGGAAATGAGGAAATATGTTCGTGGATTTTTTGCACAATTTCGCCAGGCATTACATTTCCGGGAGTGTTTTTGCCTCTCTTATCTTAGGGAGCACTGCCAGCAGCCGAAAGTTTACATATTCCTAGAATTTTATCATTGGTAACACCATAGGCACTAAGAAATGCTTTTTTACAAACATTGATTCTAGTCTTTCCGGGAACATTTACCAAATACCTAAAAAATTTTTTTGTCGGATTACCTTTTAGTATTATCTCATAAATTAGGTACCTAAATGATGAATTTCTCTGAGGTGCTTCTTCATTTCTTTTGCCACGTCGTCTTTTTATATCAAAGATATCTATGTTGTTTTGCAGTAAAAAATCTTGCTCGTCCTTGTTTTGCAATGAAATTATTCCATTGTACACGATTTCAGCATCTTGCATTGTAAGCAAGTTTGGTATACATTTTTTTTTGCAGCTATAACAAAAACATTATTGCTGTAGAACATAAAACAAAAAAAAACATATTAATTCTTGCACGGATATAAATGGGGAGTCGGTTGAACAACATGGCCCCTATAGTTTGTGTATTCCTCATTTTTCACTCTCGATTTCTTTATTTTTTCACACTGGTACTCTACTTGTTTCACACCCTTCCTTCTTTTTTTCGGATTCGTTGCAACACTTTCGTCGATATCACTATCACTAGACATTTTATTCAGTAGATTTTTTAAAAGGTAAAGTGATTATAAGTTTAGAAAAAATAATAAACGCAAGCTGGCCTGTTTACTTTTATAATAGTGACCACTGCTTGACGTGTTCGATAGAAGCAACTGCGTAGGTAAGGATATCGCGCGCGCATTCATTTGAGAAACACCATAACTCCTGCACTTACGGGGTTTCTCAAATGAATAGCAGAAGTCCATATTTATTTGGAACGTTAGTTATATGGAAACAAGCGGGGTTTCTCTGTGAATCGATGCGTCTAGACCCTCAAGTTATAATAATGCTAAAATGTCATTTTCGCCAAAATATGGACTTACGGGGTTTCTCAAATGACCGTTTCAATTAAGGGATCTATGATGACAAAGTCTACCTTTTCTAATAGCCTGATTATTTGAAATTTATTATTTGTACGTTTTTTACAGTTTATACACACTTAAATGCAACAATTTGGACAAAACATGGAAAAAGACCAATTTCACTAGTTCTCGACCACCCGCCGCAATTTTCGATGAATTTTCTGTTAATTTCCGACCACCTTTTTATATAGGAATTTAAAAAAGACCTTATAGATTCAACAGTAACTTACCCAAGCTATTAAAAAGTTTTCCTGAAATTGTAGGATATTAAAAGAAAATAAAAAAGAAGATAAAAAAATCCTGTTTGTATTATTAAACTTAAAACATACATATTTAAAAAAAAAATTAAAACCTACACCCATGTACGCACATATAAAAAAAATTGAAATTCTTCTTTAACTACCAACCAAGAGGTATTTTGGTTATTATTTGGTTTCATTGCTTTAATACTTACAATGTACATACATTTAAATGTAAAAATACAAGTCTTATTTCTTAAAAGCTTATCATAGTTGTATCTACTTATAAAACTTAAAAAAAAAACTAAACGTAGGTTGGAGCAAATAAATAATAAAAAAAGGAACGAAAACAGAATTCTTGAGTAAATTAAAATTAAAAACAAAAGGCTTAAATACCTACATTCACTAGCTTTACTCACATTTACTACATTTGTACTCTCTAGCAGCAGCTATTTCATACGCTGTATCTTTTAATTCGGTACACTTTTTGTGATACCATTTATCACAAAAGTCACAGCCAATATTCTTTTTGTCTTCATCCTCTATATCACTATTCAATCCTATTGCACATAATCTACATTGAATTTTAGGTGTATCCGAGGACGTATCTGATAATTTTGGCGTAATGTTTCTTCTTTTGCACATTTTTTTGGAGCTTTATTTGTTGATTTTCTTTTGTATCCATTCGTATTTCTTTTCTTTCAGCTATTTCTCACTGTTTTTTATCAGAATCATCTTTTTTTTCTAAGGAAATTGCAATAAGCAGGAAAAAACTCTCCATTTGTCTGAGGAAATTGCATTGGGAGTTTTTTCTCCTTTATATCTGCTAGTATTTTTTCTTCGTAATTCACAAACTAATAAACATTTTGCAACGCTGTAAAAGGATTGGCAAGTTTTGTCTAATTTAACTGCCCTCGTATCTCCTATAGTTTCGCAATAGCAAATAGGACACCCTGTATATATCAAAGTGGATTATTTTAAAGGAAAGCATATACACTTAAATAACGGAACATTCTTTGAGTGCAGTGCGAGAATATTAATTGTCGCACTCGTTTCGGGATTTACAGCGGTACTTAATGCGGCACCATCTAACAGTCATCCTTAAAAACATAAATTAAGGTCATCAGATATCAAAACACAAGTCAATCACACAGAAAAACAAACTAAATGCTAAATTTAATATTGATTTTTGTCGCTTTGTCGTGTATAATAATGATCGCAAAATTAAAGGCGCGACCCATTTAGTTTATGTAAACAACGCAATTATTTGCATGCCCATGGCGAAATGCGGGCTTAGTTTATTCCAAACGGATAATCGCTACGAGGATAATGATCTGCTGCTGCTGCTGCTATGCTATATGACGTCACCATTATCGTTTTCCCCCGATGGCCTAGCAGGAATAACGGTCTCCAAGGAGAACATTTCGATGTACCAAATATAATAATATGCGGCTATCACATAACCTTAGGTCAGAGGACTTTCATTCATTTAGTGATAGAAATAATGTATTTTGTTACAAAGTTTATGTGCAAATAATACCATAGATACATGATTACTATATAGGTCGTTTCTCAGAACAAATTGTTGCAAGACAAGCGTTTGTATATCTATCTTTTTCTCTAGTGCTATAAGCATATGGGTCTCTTCTTGTCTGCATTGAAGTTTTTCCAGTTTCATCCTTTGTCTGAGGTTCCCCATGATTTCCAGTAAAAAAAACTCGCAGAAAGTCTGATGTTAGTCCAAAAGCAGAAATACAAGTGCATACATAATGGTTTAAGGTTTTTAGATCTGGGTTTAGAAAACGTGGAATTTTTCCACTAGATAGGAATCAAGTCTTGGGTCGCCTTCCGCAGCAAAATCTTGACGAGACAAATGATGAGAATCAGAACATTGAAGAAGGACTTAATAACTCTTTGGTAGACCTTCTAAGAACAATGAGATATGACGATGGTCAAAATGTGAAGAGTCGATGTCGTAAAATTCAAGTTCCTGCTGGCAAAAGCGTTACAAGTGTAGATTTTGAAAGCACGTTGGATAAAGACGATCAAGAGGATAATGATTTGGAAAGACGTATGGAAACTTAGATGAAGCCCGGAAATGAATGCCAATAATGGCAAAAGCTCAAGATCATTCTTCAGATGCAGACTCAGAAATGGACACTTCACTACCAAGTTTCACCGATAAGTCCAAGAATAAGTCGGATACAAATAATTCATCAGCATCAGTCTGCTTTGAGGGTAAATTGGTCCGATGTGTTTCTACTATTTCGCTTGATTTAATAGATCAAGGAACTTGGCTTCTGGTGTATTTTCAAGCAAAGAAATAACATGACACATGATATTGAAGCCACTTTCTTAAGAAGTCGCTCCACCACTCGTCAGGATATATTTATGGATTTCCAGAAGTTCCGGATGTTTCCACCTTTCATTTTAGCCAGGTTGTTGGAGAGGTTTTCCCAGTTCATGACGAGATAGAAGGATCTACGTCAAGAAGAGACATTTTAAAATTTTAATTTGCATCAAAGTTGTTTAATTTCAATAATATGTTTAAACTTGTTACATTTCTATTTTTTTTGTAAAATTGGTGTTTTTGTCAGTTTTTTTTGTGTATTTATATTTTTTTAACAATTTAAATTTTTTTCAGATGTTCCTATTCGCCCTCTTGTGGGTAGAATAGCAAATTTGACCAATTTAAATGGGTGTTTCTATTCACCCCACATTAAAGGTGAATAGAAAAAGAGCGTTTTTATTTTTTTTTTGAAAAACCTCTATTTAAAAAAAATATTATGCGTTTTTTGATTTACAAGTCGAGACCTGTAGATTCCTTACTTTGTTATCAAAAAGGTAACTACCATGTTAGCAACAGAGTAGGAAAGGTACGAAACTGCACTTGTATATGCATTGAATTCAAGCTACATTACAAAAAAAATAGGGGGTGAACTTACCATTCGACTGAATTTCCTGAACGTAGCTAAAAAGGAGCAGCATGAGCAGGAGCAACCTCTGGCGAGGCGCTCTCTGCCTATCCCGCATGATTTACCACTTAAAAACTTCACATTTTATCGGGCCGAATGTTCCGTTTCGTGCCATATGTTGGCGACTGCATTATTGACAATGTTCCCGTCTCGTTTTCCCCGTTTTCCCTTCGTTGTGTTCACATTCCAGTTTTGCGATTCCGCATCGGACGGGATGCGCTAGCGTCGATGGAAACGCCATCCCCGTCTCCTCCCCCCTTCGCCCCTTCCCCCCTCGCCAAGTTTGTTTCGCCCTGTTGCCATTTTTTTCCAGCCCCTGGTTCTGCTATAACTATATTCATGTTTTACGTAAGGCTCGATTTTTGTGCTGATGCTATCAAAGAGTCAACGGCGCTTTTCTTTATGGCTCTTTGTTCAGGGGCTGATCCAACCCTTTTCATCAGACCGCCGTGGTGGCTTTCTGGCTGATTTGTAATTCTATGCAAATTTAAAGGGATTTTAATGAATTTCTGACTTTAAGAATTGACTTCATTTGTAGTTCATTGTCTGATCAAACATATAGGGGAATAGGCAGTAATGAAGGTGCAGGAAAAAGTAACTTCCAAAACACTTTACGACAAATAAATCATTATAAAACAATAAATAGTCCTACTTTTAATTCGATAAACATAAATGTTATTAACTCATGTAACGAAGTTGGTAACCTTGGTATTATGGTAGATCCCAATGTTACTTTAGAAAGTTGGTTTATAAATTCCAAGAGAGATAATAAGTATCAATCTTATTTTATTATATAAATCCTCAGTGGAATCTTTGGTACGTTATGCTACCTTTACGAATTGTGCAGAGCAACATTCTAAAGATTATTTATAAAAAAAAGTTTTCTAATTATTTTAATATTTAATATTCAAAAATTGTTCCTGTATCTATACTCATCAAAAAATCAAACACAAGGATAGATTTATATTTCAAAATTCACCGCTGTTTAATAATATAATAAATTGATAGGGACAAAACAGATTATAATAATGTATCCTTTTCCTAATATCTACTTCTGTTTGTCATAGTACCTAAGTTATTTAGGGAGTGTAGGGACATTGTTTTGAGCATCATTGCATATTTAAGAGCAAACTTAATTCTAGTCATTTGCCCACTTTAGAATTTGAGGTATGTCTCATTGAGGTTTCAGCGAATATTTTAAGCCTAAATGAGCACTGGTCGGTACCAGATGAGCTACGCATTGTTCTCATTAGGGCCTACATGATGTATTTAAATCAGAGAAAACTTTTCAATTTTTGAGAGTTTCTCTGCTAAGATGCATTGTGAAGTTTGCAAATCAGACTTTGAAATGACAAAAGTTATTAAAAAAAATGAATGTACATAAAGTTCTTATTGTAACAATAAAGTTCATTTTAATGAAAGAGATACTTAAAGCTCTCTAAAAAAGTTATCCACAATTTTATAAACCAAAGTCTGTTATAGACTAATAACAAACGGTGGTTAACCAAAACATGCTCAAATTTTATTTTTATTAACAATAATAATTTAAAAAAGGTTCAAAATAATTGATTCAAAACTTTCCAAGTTATTCAACATTTTTACAGTCATGTTTGACCAACTCACTTTATAAAGGGTGTTTTTTTTAGAGGTTTGGATTTTAAGTTGTCAAAACTGTTTCTGGTGATTGTCAATTTGACAGTTCGTGGTCAGTACAGTTTGCCATTTCACAATGAATAGACTTACTCCAGAATAACGCTTTCAAATTGTGCAAATATATTTTGAAAATCATAGTTCAATTCGCGAAACTTACCCTGCGCTGCGTCCATTTTACGGTCGACATAATCGGCCATCCGAGTGAGTTATTCGAAAAACCATGGATCGTTTTCGTACCACGCATACTCTAGTTGATAATACGCATCCACAAAGACGCCATACAGTGCACACAGAAGAAGTTATTGCTGCTGTGGAGCATAGTGTTGAAGAGGACCCGAATGAGTCGATTCGCCATGCTGTGCCCATCCACTTTGTGGAAGATTTTGCGGCAAGATCTTGGCTTGCGAGCTTACAAGATCCAACTTGTGCAAGAACTGAAACCGCGTGACCATTATGCGCGCCGTCGGCGTCGGTGAATGGGCGGAAAACAGTTTTCAGCTTGACCCATTTTTTCAATCCAAAATTTTGTTCAGCGATGAGGCTCATTTTTGGTCGAACGGCTTCGTCAATAAGCAAAATTGCCGAATTTGGAGTGGAGAAAATCCAGAAGCTTTTGTTGAGACGCCCTTACATCCATTAAAAGTCACAGTTTGGTGCGCTTTATGGTCAGGGGGAATCATTGGCCCATATTTTTTTAAAGATGATAACGACCAGAATGTTACACTCAATGGAGAACGTTATAGAGCCATGATTGCCAACTTTTTTGTTCCTCAGTTGAACCGACTTGATGTGGCAGAGCTTTGGTTTCAACAAGATGGTGCAACATGCCACACAGCGCGTGACACTATCAATTTATTGCGGGAAACATTCCATGATCGTGTGATCTCACACCCCTGGATTACTGTCTTTGGGGATATGTGAAGTCACATATCAATTTAAAGATAAACCACAGACGTTGGATCACTTGGAAGCAAACATTCGCCGCGTTATTGCCGAGATACGGCCCCAGATGCTTGAAAAAGTGGTCGAAAATTGGACTTCCCGATTACGCTACATTCGAACCAGCCGTGGCGCTCATATGCCCGAAATCATTTTTAAGCACTATTGGCATAACAATATCTTTTAAATAAAACCATGTCAATAAATTTTTTTTAATAGTTTTATTTCACTTCAAATTTGTATACCTCTCAAAAAACACCCTTTACTTTGAACGTTTGGCTTCCATTTGACCTCTTGTATCTTGAAAGCCATAGAAGATACTGGCATAAGCTCAAAAGCAGTTAATTAAGAGAGTATTGATCTAGAATCTTTAATTAAGGTTCAAAACAATTGATTCTCACCTTTCCAAGTTATTCAACATTTCTACAGTCATGTCTGACCAACTCACTTTATACTTTGAACGTTTAACTTCCATTTGACCTCTTGTATCTTGAAAGCCATAGAAGATACTCGCATAAGCTCAAAAGCAATTAATTAAGACAGTATGGATCTAGAATCTTTAATTAAGGTTCAAAACAATTAATTCAAAACTTGCAAAGTTATTCAGCATTTCTACAGTCATATTTGACCATTTAACAGGTTTAACCACTTAAAAGATAGAAAGATCCTAGTGTTGTGTCAAAGAGAGAGAAACATATGGAAACCTAAAAGAGACGTGAAGAAAAAGGAAAACGATGTTTGTATTTATTTATTGGTAAAATTAGCTTCTAAATGATGAATTCATACTAAAGCTTCATCCGTAGCTAGGATAAATAAGGGATAAATAGAGTTTTAATGGCTGTGAAAATTATTGGTCTAAATACTTGTTAATTAGAGCATCAAGAGTTCTTGCTAATTTTCGATGATATTTCGAGTCCGAAATTGGCCTCAATAGGATCCAGAAAAGGACAAAACTAAGAGAAAACCGTTAGAATATTCACAACAGTGACCGATCAAGTCAAGGCGACGTCAAAGGTCACGTCCAACTTCAGCTCAAGGTCACGTGGAAGATAAAGTCAAGGCCACGTCAACGGTCTCAAGTAGAGTCTAAGGTCACTTCAAGGTTAAGCCCAGTCAATTTCAAGCAAAGGTCACGTCCAAGGCTAAGTTAAGTTAGGGTCATGTCAAGGCGCACTAAGAAGCTTTAAGGTCACTCTACTAACAAATATATTTATTTTATGACTAGGAATGCCTTGAGAAATCTGGTCATATCTTAAAAACTAATTAAAAATATTTTCAAAATTCTTGATGATTTTTGTAGAGGATGTTTGAGCGCATCTCACTGTGCAAGTATGGAATCTCTAGCTCTACTTTAAGTAGCTCTACTAATAAATATATTTATTTTACGAGGAATGCCTTGAGAAACCTAATAATATCTTAAAAACTAATCAAAAATATTTTCAAAATTCTTGATGATTCTTGTAAAGGAAATTTGAGCGCATCTTATTGTCTAAATATGAAAACTCTAGCCCAGCTAGTTTCGTTGGAAAACTAGGAAGCTTTTAGGTCAATCTACTAAGAAATATAATAATTTTCCCACCAGGATTGCCTTGATAACTTTAGTCATATTTTAAAAATTAATTAATAATATTTTCAAAATTCTTGATAATTCTTATGAAGGAAATTTGACCGCATCTTACTGCCCAAATATGGAAACTCTAGCTCATCTAGTTTCAATGGAAAAATTAGGAAACTTTCTGAAATCACCCATATCTTAAAAAAGTATAAACATCTGACTTTGAAGGCTCTTTTAAGGGTCGTTTAAGTGATAATAAAACGACTATAATGGGAAATCGATGAACTGGTTCACTTTTTTCCACTTTACTCAGAAACTATGCAATATCAAAAAAAACTCATAGGATATTTTTTAAAGGGAAATTAATTTCCTTTAATTTGATGTGCATTAGAACTAGATACGAGGCAAATAATATTTTTATGCAAGATAACTAGGTGTACGTATTGGTTCAGTTTTTCCCAATTTTCTCAGAAACTATGCAATATCCAAAAAAACTCATAAGATATTTTTTAAAGGGAAATTAATTTCCTTTAATTTGATGTGCCTTATAACTAGACACGAGGCAAATAATATTTTTATGCAAGGTGTACGTATTGGTTCACTTTTTCCCAATTTACTCAGAAACTATGCAATATACAAAAAAAACTCATGAGATATTTTTTAAAGGGAAATTAATTTCCTTTAATTTGATGTGCACTACAACTAGATACGAGGCAAATAATATTTTTATGCAAGATAACTAGGGGTACGTACTGATTAAGTTTTTCCCCATTTGCTCAGAAACTATGCATTTATAAAGAAACAACTCATAAAACGCTTTTTGAAGAAAATGTAATTTTCTTTCATTTAATATGCATTACAACCTTCAACATTTTTTTATACTTAAAGAACAACCCAGATATCATTCAGACTAGGCGTACCTATTTACTTCTGTTTTTCCCAGTTTTCTTAAAAACCATGCAATTTCTAAGAAAAACTCATAAAACACTTTTTATAGGAAATTTAATTTACTTTCATTTAATGAACATTAGAACCCCTTAACATTTTTTTATACGTAAGAAACAAGGTAAATGACAACTTTATGCAAAAAATCTAGGCAACAGAATGGTTCAGTGTTCCATAGACAGAATGTCACAATGATGAAAAATTATCAGCATATCAAAGTAAAGGAACTTAAATTTTATTTAAAACATGTCTTTGGGTGTTTCTTGGAAATTGCATAGTTTTCGAGCAAATTGGAAAAAACTGCACCAATATGTGTCAAAATATTCTCTCCAGTCCCACCAACAAACCTAATAAAAAATGTTCCAGGTTAATATAGGTTTAGTTCGCCCCTGTACATAAAACAGTCCTGCTACTTAATAAATTTTTTATATTAAGTAGGGGTCGTGGAGTCCAGCATTAATTTTTCATATACTAATTGCCACCTGTTGGGCAAGCTAGTTTGTTCCACTAGTAGTATTTTTTTAATGGAAAGGCTTAACGGTAATGGATTATTAATTTATTTTCATGGAATATAATTGAGATGAAACATGCACACTTGAGTTAATGGTGGGAAAATGCTAAGAGATTTAGTCAGAAGTGTTTGTCAAAACTTAGATAGAAGAGAGGACCTGTTAAGCTTGTCTCGCAATTGTTTAAATTGGGATCCAGTTTGAGGCCAAGGTGCAACGCTGGTATGAATAAACAACAACTGGAACAAGATCTAAGGGAAACCATTCGTTGTGCCACAACGCCTTTTGCTAGCTAATTCTCCAAACCTAAATCCGATTGAGTTCAGTCAAATATGACGTTTTCCTACTGAATCCCTCCAGTATTGTAAAGCCTAATAAGGCCCGGCAACAAGGCAAACTTGCACTAAAATCTCCCGTGACTAAAGCAATTATTTCCTGAAAAGGTGAATCAGGGTAGAATATTACTTTTAATAATTTTTCATGCCAACGAAAACGTGGTTCAACTATGTATACTGTATATTACATTCTACCTGCACGGTTTCGCGTATTATTATGATCGATATTTTGTTGAGGCGAGCAGAAATTAATAAATAATTAAAACCTATATACTTGTCATATATGATTTTGTTCAGGCCATTGCCGCGCCGTGGAAATTCCCAAAAGGTTCGTTTAAATTTAATTTAACGCTGTCGGATCCAGATGTACATGGATTGGAGTTAATTAGCCAGTTTGTAGGGCGGACTAATTGGAAGACTGATGCTTTATTTATTAACTTATTTATGTACTATTTAAATTGCGTTATGTTAAAATTATTGTGTTAAAAAGGTAGACCTGTATCTTCCATGTTTAAAAAGATCTTGAAGTGTGACAGAAAGAATAATTAAATAGTTTGATGCTCCTAAAGTTGTTGATATTATTAGTAATAATAAAGTGCCCTTGAAAAGTTTCTTAGTTTTCCATCGAAATTAGATTACCACACCTCAAATATTTGATAAAATTCTTCTGAAAAATAACTGTTTTTGGTCCATATTAATATTAATTATATATAAAATTATATTAAATTTAAATAAACATTGTTATTAAATTAAATATTGAATATATATTTTCTGCAGAAACATTGTTTTTCATCAACACAACCCTTACCCCCCCGCCCACCCCAAACACTTGCCCAGTAAGATATTCTGTTGAAAAATCACCGTTTTTCGTCCATAATATCCAACCTTATAGCACCATTTTTGTATTAAATATTTATTAATATACATATGTATATATAATTACATCAATTATAAATAAACGCTTTTCTAATAAAATTATTATAATTTTTTTCCGCTCAAGTTATTAATTATAGGGTGAAAAAGCAATAAAAAAATAAATAATAAAATTCATATAAACGATGATATTCTAATTATTAAACTTAAGTAAAACAGAAGTTTTTTTTGGTCTGCATTAAAAATGTATCACTTAATTACAACTATAAAAGCAGAAGAAACATTTCAGCGTAAACATCAGCGAAAAATAATATGTCAGGGGATCGACTAGTAATTATAGCGAAATGTCTCCTATACTTTGTCGGATTGTGGACCCTGCACCTAAAAAACGACAACGTATACACGAAAATCTACAGAATCTACTCCATCTGTATTAAGATAGTGTATCTCAGTTTCGTGACAACGCTAGTCACTCAATACGTGATATTGCTAATGAGACACGACAATTTAGAAAGACTAATAAGCAGCTTGGCAATCGTCATTATTATAGTGGAAAACGCGACTAAATGTGTACTGTTTCACACAAACAAGATTCCTTATATGTTTCAGGATATCGTCCGGAATGAGAAGGAAGTGTTCGCATCCGGAGACAAAAGGATCATCAAGCAATATATGTCTCAAGTGAAATTTTGCAGAAGAATAAATATATTTCAAATAATCGCAATAGTATCAGCGATAGGGAACTTTGCTTACATCACGTTCGTAGAATATTCAAGCAAAGGTTTAGAGGCATTTCGTGATAAAGCGTTTATGCACGACATTTGGTATCCTTTTGAATGGGAACGGCACATGAACGTCGTGATATTCCTGCAAATGTACTATTTAATTATCGGGGGGAGTATTAATGTCGCTAGCTTAACTACGCTGGTTGTTTTAATATCTTATGGCGCTATCAAGCTACGACTATTGCAAATCAAGATAAAAGATATCAAAAATAACTCGCACGAAACGCAAGTGAAAAATCTTCTAAAAGAACATCAGTACATTATCAGGTAAGACGCGTAATTTGCTTTATATGCCACATTGATTGAAGTGTGGACATTTTTTACAGCTTTATGCACTCTTTAAACGAAAAAACCAAATATGTGATGCTTATGGAGTTTTGTTTGAATTCTATTAATTTGGCTATAGCGGTGATGCAAGGACTGATGGTAAGTAATATACAAGGCTAGCAAGCGAACGTCTTGAGTGCGGAAATCAGTGTATTAATTAATACGTCATATATTCGGGCGGTTAAAGAACGTAATGGTTCTTCCAGACACTTGAAGGATATTTATAGTTCGGTCCAGGCACTTGCAAGTTCTTGTACCGTTTCTTGATTATTTCAGGTAAATGAAAGTTATGTTGGGTTTATTAGAAGCAGCTGAATATAAAGATAATTTATAATTTCTTCGAGCCATTTGAAGGTCATTTCTAGATTATTTTAGGCACTTAAATGTTTTTAATAGTTTGTTCCACGCATTCGTAATAAGTCATTACTGCCTTGCAAGTAATTGAATTTAAAGGTAATTTATTGTTTCTTGCAGGAACTTGAAAGTCATTTCTAATACTCTCCAGGCCTTCATAAGTAATTTTTAATTTTCTCTAAATAATTGAAAGTCATTTCTAGTGTATTTCAGGCACTTGAAGGTTATTTGTAGTTTATTCCAGGCACCCCTAAGTCATTTCTGCCTTACAAGTAATTGAATTTGAAGGTAATTTATGGTTTCTTCCAGGAACTTGAAGAGGTCATTTCTGATATCCGCCAGACCTTTCAAAGTTATTTCTAATTTTCTCGAGACAATTGAAGGTAATTTCTAATTTATTTTAGGCATTTGAATATCATTTGTAGTTTAGTCCAGGAACTTGTAAGTTATTTTTTTTATAATTTCTTGATTATTCCAGATAATTAAGAGTTATTTTGGGTTTATTCCAAGCAGCTGAATATAAAGATAATTTCTAATTTCTTCAAGCCATTTAAAGATTATTTCTAAATTATTTCAGGCACTTGAAGGTTATTTGAAGTTTATTCGAGGCACTCCTAAGTCATTACTGCCTTAGAAGTAATTGAATTTAAAGGTAATTTATGGTTTATTCCAAGAATTTAAAAGTCATTTCTAATATATTTCAGGCACTTGAAGGTTATCTATAGTTTATTCCAGGCACTCCTAAGTCATTGCTGCCTTATAAGTAATTGAACTTGAAGGTAATTTATGGTTTCTTTCAGGAATTTGAAAGTCATTTCTGATTTTCATCATCCTGACTGTTTATAATCTTCAATTCTTGTCTATACTTGTCCATTTGTGGTCTAAAAAAATGAGTATATACATTTCCCACCTCAAGATTCAGTGATTTCCCGACCACCGTTATGATTTGGCTTATTTTTAAGGAAATTAAATATAAATATGTAGCCTTATCACTATTAGGTTGTGCACTCAAGACCTGAGGTGAGAGAAAGAATCTGACCAAAAAGTGAGTAACTACAAAGTTCACTTTTTGAGTTTCAATTACAGGTCACAACTCTATTACTTCATGAATCACCTAGAAAAGTTACTTTTCTTATTTAGTAGTGCTCCCTACAGACGAGAAGTATAATTTTTTATTGTTGTGGAGTGAGAGAAAGGACCTGACCAAAAAGTGAGTAACTACAAAGTTCACTTTTTGAGTTTATACCGCACGTCACCCCTTACTGACTTAATGGATCACCTAGAAAAGTTACTTTTCTTACTTAGTGATGCTCCTTACAGACGAGGAATACGGTTTTAAAGCGATCGTGCAAGGTTTATGGGAATGAGAAAGAGAATCAAGCTAAAAAGTAGATCCACTTTCTGAGTTTCTATCCCATGACACTCACGTCTCCAATCTCTTGGAAAAGTCATTTTTGTTACGTAGTGATGCTCCCTAAAGAAGACGAACATTATTTTATAGCGATCGTACGGTATTCTGACCAAAAAGTGGGTAAATAAAAAATTCAATATATGAGCTTCTATTACATGTCAATCTTCAAGTGCCTGGAATAGTCACTTTTCTTATGTAGTAATACTCCCTACAGATAAAGAACATCATTTTACTATGATCCTGCAAGATACGTGGAAGTGAGAGGAAAAATCGATTTGTTAAGGTTCTTCCGCTTTTCACTCTTTATTCACGTTCAGGATGGCTTGGAAAATTATTTTTACATTACATTACAGACGTGTATAGTCAAAATTTAATTTTATATATATTATCAGCCACAGTCTGTAGTCGTTTAAGTTCTGTGGCATCACTCTAATGTAATTGGCGCAGTCGGTAGGATCAGAAACGAAGAATGCAAGAATATGAGCAACTACTACATCCCAAGCCTGTGGAACAGAGCCAATGATAAAGAGCTTACCTTTCAATATTCAGTTATTTTAGTAACTTAGCTGTTCTCCATATAAAAACCAAGGTATATAATCTCACTTTATTTACCTACTTAACCTTATAATAAATACCCTGAAGCAATCTTTCTTAACTAGAGATCCCCTTAGAATTGGCTCAAATCAATTTTTTTTTGCTTCATCCTGACCTCTGTTTTCATGTAGGGTCAGGTTGAAATCTTGCAATGCTTAACTCCTCTACGTTATCATTGTCTTCGACAAAATTGGAACCACTGGGTAAAAACTTCTCAGTAGTCCAGATTCTATATTTAACATTAAACATAAATATGCACAATAAATAAATGTTCATTTCAGGCAAAGGATCTGGCCTCCTTAGCATACTCCGCGTCACTCTTATTCTTGGTGGTTCTTCAAGTATTCATCATCGCGTGGGTTTCAAATGATATTAAGATTCAAGTAAGTATGACAAGAACAACCATGAGATTTTGCTGTATTTTGATAGAGCTTAGCGATAGGCGATGCCATCTATAATTGCAAATGGTACGACCAAAGTAGATCTATTAAGGATCTGTTGAGACTCGTGATTG
The DNA here is from genome assembly GCF_022605725.1 of Anthonomus grandis grandis. Classification (NCBI taxonomy): domain Eukaryota; kingdom Metazoa; phylum Arthropoda; class Insecta; order Coleoptera; family Curculionidae; genus Anthonomus; species Anthonomus grandis. Next base: position 4,548,757 of record NC_065560.1, read on the forward strand.
TAAGAGCCCAGACGCCTTTGCTGCTTACCATAGGACCCTTTGGGCCTATGACCAACGAAACTGCCTTAACGGTAAAGTTTTTGTCGAATGTTGGTATAATGAATGTCTTATAAAGGACTATGTTTTAGATGGTCAAAGCTGCTTATACTTATCTTACTGTCATGAGAAATTTCTACAAATAATGCCTGTAAGTAGTCGTGTTTTTGCACCTGCAGTAAGAAATAAAAGAACGCTTCAAAATATCAAATAGTTTTATTAGTTACAATACATACGGTATCTTAGTTTATTAGATTGGTGTTTATAAAATTGACTATATAATTATTCATATTTTATTAATCGCTGCTTCTTCGGTGCGACCTGGCATAGAAAATGTTCAGTTTCCTGTTCGAAGGCGGACTCTGGACAGGCCGTACGTTATTTACGATTTTCTTCTTTTCACACGGTGTAGATTTTAGTTCACGGAAGTGAGCGACCTGTAATTTAGACTTCATTAAATATTAACAGAAAATAAGGAGAACGTTGATTGATGATACTCAATCAACGGTATTAGTGTAAGGGAGCTAGAATTAGCTGGCAACAGCGTCGTTTTTTTTCCTCCTTTCAGCACAAAGGAAATTGAATTTAATGTTTCTTTTATCAATTATTATGAATGCCCTCCATTCGTAATTCGTTCGTTAATTTTAGTAGTTTTCGTATTTTCTTTCAGACTCGGATAAACAAACAAACAAACAAACCGATTGCGCATTTTCGTAATACCTTTTCACGATAGCTATACGTTGCTCTTGACTTAACGATTCATGAAAACTGTTCATTCTCAACATATACCAACATATTTCTCTATTCTACTAATGACTGACCTGTTGTCTAGACACATGAATCGGCGTTGGATACAAAATCCAAGTGACACTCTCAAGATATGGCTCAGTGGTAAGTGACCCTTGATAAGTATAATATCCCTTGCATTGCGCTTCTTCTTTGATCCATGTCAAGCAATCTGTTAATAAAAAATTGTAAGTTCATTTTAAATTAATATAGACAATACCAAATATATGCTCTTCAAACAAACAAGTAGGTAATATTCAACTAAACATAAATGGGATCAACCTGGAAAAAGTTACTTTTATGAAATATTTCGGTCTGAATATTGATCAGTCCTTGTATAAATAAATAAATACAATGTTGCCCTGTATATATACAGGGTGTCCCAGAAAAGAGTGTCAAGGAGTGGCGCAGAGGTACAGCATCCCTCGGGAATCCGAACCACCCCCTGTATATGATCCTTATTTTAATGAAAAATGCCTTTAAACTTATTGGACTTTTTTCCCTCTTATTTTTTAAAGAAATTTATTTTTAATCTTGAGCGCATGATTTTGATTGGTGGATTTAGTCGTTTTCATGTTATAGTTAGGCCCAAGTTTTAACTAAATATTTAAATAAAAAATCAGGCATTATTTACCATGATTATAGAAAATTAGCTAAGATGGTGAAAATACTGAAAAATCACAACAAAATCATAACTCCTTAACAAAACAAAAAAGATACGGTGTGATTTGGATTCCCCGAGGAGTGCTCTACCTCTGAGCTACCCTTGACACTCTTTTCTGGGACATACAAATACTGATAATACAAAAATGAATATCTATGAACCTGTTCTAATTTGACAATGTCCAAATATTACAAAATGGGGTCCTTAAAATATTATTTCAGTATGGAATACTTACGAATACAGGGTCACTTTATAGAGAGCTTAAGGTTTTTAAATTAAATAAATTACTGGACTTGTTTAATTGGAATTTAATGTTTAACTGGAAAAATGTAAACTCATGTGTAAAATTAGAAACAAAAAAATTAAAATGTAATACAACTGTGATATTCTCAAATGACGTTCATAGACACAATACCAGAGGTCAGTTAAATTTATATGTCATGTATAATAGAATGATAATTGAATGTACTCTGAATTTAAATTTTGAAATTTTCAAAGTTTTGTAATAAAACTAAAAAACTACTTTTCTATTTAATCGGATTAATTATGTGGCTACTTTTTCTCAAATTTATTTATAGTAATCTACTCAAAATTTATATGTATATACCTAACTATGATTTTGGTGTACACTCTCTTTATTTGTTATTCTTATTTCTCGAGGGCAGCGCTATAAGCACTGTTTAGAGTTTTAGTGTAAAAAAGTTGTATGCAATATTCTTGAGTAATATAAAAGTGTTTTCAAAAAAATTTTCGTGGGCACTTACCAGGTGCCACCGTTGCTGTCGCATTCACTCTCGTTATATTCTGCACTGCAGTTGTAAGTTTTTTAAAGCAAGGATTATCGTCGTTATCGGTAGCTTCCAGAAAGAACCCGACTACGGCCAGCCCATCAGGTTTATCTTGGGCCTCCTCAAAACTCCCATATTTCTTATTGTAATGCACCGCATGAGCCTCCATTGAAAATCTAAAAGAGAAAACTCTAATGAGATAAAACGAGATAACTAAACCGAAAACGCCTTACGCTTGTCCTTCAAAAATATGTTCGCAACCGCCAGTGTCGTCTTCGCTCCAGTGGAAATGTAGTTGCTCGAAAACGTACGTGTCTCCATGCAAAGGTCCTCCAACCAAATAAGGCATTTCATTTCTTTCAAACCGTATAACAACTAAAACACAAACCAGCATAATCTAAAGCCCGTTTAAAAGGTTTTAAATAAATTACCAGTTTTTCCATTGTTTTCGATTGAGGCCGCTCCAAGTTTATCCCAATGTCCGTGGAACATCAAGGGGTCAAAGTGATCGTGGCTTATGCTGTCATCGTGACTCAACTCTATGGGGGACTGGAATTTGTGTAACCTCCATTCTGCCACCAAAACGTGAGCTTCATGATCCTCTATGAATTAAAAAAAAAATTCCATGTAACTCGGACTCAAAAGATTGAGCCAGTAGCTAGGTACATCTGTACATCATCAAAGGAAGTGTATGCTTCGTAAGTTTGTCGTTGCCTCAAATATCAATAAATGTATTGAGAAAGTCCAAGGCAACTGTGAATATTTCAGAGATATTTAGGTTATAATCTGGGACATTCACTGAATGTCAAGTGTTAGAATTTTAAAAGCTGATGCATGTTCTACCAGAATTTATGATTAAAAGGAATTTCAATATGCATTCAAATAGTTTAAGAGACAAGGCCTATCAACTGTACTTACTTCTTACAGAAAATAATGTTTAAACTTGTTCAAGCATACTTCTGGTAAAACTGTTAAAAAGAAGTCTTCCTTTCGAGAAAGATGTTTGATGTTTTTCCAGCAATTTCTACGAAGGAATATATCCGGAATATATCATTAGTTGCAGCAAACCCTCAAGTAAAAAAAATGAAACTGGTTCGTTTGAAAGAGATAATTCATGGAATTGCCTGGAACAAATCTATGGCAGGAATAATAAAAACAATAGTATAAATGTTCTTAGTATTCTAAAACAAGCAAGAATATTACCAGTTTACCGGTTACTGAAAAAAGTCATGTTCTTAGTGCTTCCAGGTATAAATATTCTAACATTACATGATTTGTGCGTTTATCTTTGTAGTAAATTCCGAAAAACCCTAATACAAAAATTTTACGTTCTTCGAGAAATACTGGGCAACAAATTGTGTTTGCTTGTATATAAATCTTTAGTGGAGTCTCTCCTTTCTTATTAAATATTGGTACTTACAAGTCTACTCTTCAACCGTTAAAAGTTGTCCAAAATTACATTCTTAAAGTAATTTATAACAAAAATAGACGTTATTCAACTGAGCTACTATACAAATCTAATATTAGCGATACAAATCATCTTTATACAGAAAATTTATGTTCTTTTGTACATACTACTGATATTTCAAAAAAAACAAATCACGCATTCCCATGGTACCAGGAGTAATATGCATAACAATCTTACTTTGCCACGGAATCATAAGCAAATAAACCTTTATTTTATAGATTATTAAGAATATAACTTATCAGAAAGTCTTCAATCGGAAGGTCAAGAATTATATTCATGAAAATCTTAATAGTTTTAGGCAATTATTAGGATAATTTTATTACATAGCACAGTCTAAGAACTAGGGGGACGTATTGGTTCAGTTTTTTCCCCATTTACTCAAAAACTAAACAATTTACGAGACAAACTCATTAGACATTATTTAAAGAGAATTCGATACCCTACAATTTGATATGCATTACAACTAAAAACAAGGCAAGTAATATTTTATGCAAAAAATCTAGGTTCCCAATTTACTCAAAAATATGAATTTTCAGAAAAAAACTCGTAATACACCTTTTGAAGGGAATTAAATTTCCTTTCATTTGCTGTGCATTATAACCTGAAATACTTTTTCATATTGAAGAAACAAGACCTTTATGTAAAAAAATTAGGGTACGTATTGGTTTAGTTTTGCCCAAATTACTCGAAAACTATGCAATTTCCCACAAAAACTCATAAAATATTTCATAAAAAAAAGTCAACATCCTATAATTTGACATGTATTACAACTAGGCAAATTCAAAATACACTTTTTGAAGAAAATTTAATTTGATATTCATGCAACCAGCCTCCCTACTAATCCTAGAACCAACAGATCAAGATGTACCAATTTCTCGAAAAGCTTGCGAATTGAGCTTAGAATAATTATAGGGCTATAATTTGTAGCTTACTTATCCGAGTTCTTTGAATAAATTAAGCCATTTAGCACAAGACCCGAATTAATTTAAAGTTAAGTTATTATTTATATTAAAGATATTAATAGTCAGATTTTAAAATTGATTGACTTAAAGGCATTAAAATCATCAGCAATTCTATCAACAATCGGGACTATTTCAGTGGAAAAATGACTTAACGATTTATTTGTAATATCCTTACCAATAGCATACTTAAGTCTATTATACCTCAACAACAACTCCAGTTCTTCTTGATCAATATTAGATTGAAAGGAGAAATTAATTCGTTTTAAGTGTGTCCGAAACTTTGGCGCCCAACAAGTGTGAAATTTTATTTAGGTAGAAAGAAAAGCAAAGTAAACAAATTATTAAAATTTTAAATAATTTTTTTTTAAAGAAGTTTGGCGCCCAACAGCTCTTTTTAAAATATACAAATAAATTGTTTAATTTTTAATTAAAAAAAAATGTTAAGTACATTTTTAATTAAGCAGCAATAGGTTCATATTCCTCAACAACAAATAAACCAAATACAATCATATGAAACTACTATGTTCTATTTATGACAATTAAACCAAAAGCTTTGGTGTTTTTGCTTGCCCTGAAGAAGGATTAATCTAGGCCAAAACGTTGGCAATTAAAGAGAACATTTAAAAAGCTTGGATTTTTTTCAACCATTTATCCAACTGTTATTCATGCATATTTTTTTGGAAAACAATGATTTTTGATAACAGTTTCTTACCGGTAAATTGTGTGGGGTGGGTGGGGGGGTAAGGGTAGGTTTAATAAAAAACGTTTTTTTTGCAGAAAATAATAAAAGATAAAAAAATCTATAATTTTTGTAAAAATTGGACTGGGTCACTAAAACAGCACACAGTTTTTTTAAAATAAAAAATGGATTAAGTTTTGTATAGATTTTTATTTATTAAGGCGTTTTTAACATAAAAGTTCTTACAGCCATTAAGGCAATAACATTCTATTTAGCAGAGAAAGATCGAGCTATTAAAGATTATTTTTGTAACAATGGTCTAAGCGGTTTTTTTATTTGTTTCCGTTACAGCAGAGTCGTCTATTTGACAAGCAAGCAGTAATTTTGTTTCGTTGATTCACTAACCTGTTGTCCAAAAACCTCTCGGTGGAACACTAAACCACCACCACCACACAAATACCACCACGAGTTTCGAACACAGTCTAACATATAATTAAAAAATCTATATCCTTTGGTTATAGTGCACATTACCAACTAATTTCTGAATTGTTTCTCTTTTGTTCACCACCAAGAGATCCTCAATTGGTACAAAATGCAATAACTTCTGTTCTATAGTGTTATTCATTTTATGCTTGGGAAAGTAAAGTTAAATAAAACACACAAGATATTCAGATGGAGACGAAATTTTTATTTTGTTTTAAAGATTGAATCATTCCATTATATGTGAAACACAATATCATTTAAATGTCCACCGCGGGACCTCTGACAAACTTCAATCCTTTTAAGAAAATTTTCAATCACTTTTCGGCACATTTCAGGTGATATCTCGCCTAGAACTTCACGAATGTTGGCTTTAAGTTGTTGAAGAGATGGAGGGTTATTGGCGTAGACACGATCTTTCGCATAGCCCCACAAAAAAAAATCCAAAGGTGTGAGATCACAGGATCTTGGGGGCCAATAGATATCACCTAATCTTGAAATTAAACGTCCTGGAAACTTCTCTTGCAAAAGAGCTCGGTTGGCCTGTGTTGTGTGACTTGGAACCACATGTCTTTCAGATCTTCTTCTTCGATTTCTCTCCAAAAATAATTGGTCAACATGCTTCCATACCGCTCAGAGTTTACTGTTAAGGCTCTCCCACGATTGTTTTCAAAAAAATACGGACCAATGATACCACCAGACCATAATGCATACGATACAGTCACTTTTTCGGGATGCAAAGGCCTTTCTACGATCACCTGAGGATTTTCAGAACCCCATATGCGGCAATTCGGTTTATTTACGTAGCCACACAGCGTAAAATGAGCATCAGCAGCTTCGTTGTTCAAACACACAATTTGCGAATGTTCTGCGTTGTCCATGGTCTGTAGGCTTAAGTTCTTGAGTGAGTTGGACTTTGTACGGATGGAGCTGTAAATCCAAATGCAAAACTCGCCACAAACCCAAATTTTGACACGCCGAGGAATTGACAAATTTGGGTCTTCCTCCACACTTTGAGCCACAGCAGCGATATTTTCAGCTGAACGAACGTTACGGTGATGCACGTGCCTTACAATATCAATAACCGATCCAGTCTCTTCAAATTTTCTTACTGTGTTCGAAATTGTTTGCTCTGTAGGACGCTTATGTCGACCGGAATCAGCTCGTAAAGCTCTAAACGTTGAGACAGGAGAATCACCATTTCTATAGAACAATTTAATAATATTAGTACGTTGTTCGACTGTTAAACGATCCATATTTATAAATGGCAAACCTTCAACTAAAAAAAAACGCTTTACAAGATGTTTATTTCTGACAGGTGTCAAACGGCAGGGATGTACTTAGCCAACCTCGAATTGCATAACCCGCTATTAATCAGATTTACATGATTTTGGTGTCTAAAGATTGAGAAGAATGTTCTGCAACTTTAAAGATATAAATGACAGAAATTGCTTGAATAAAACTGACTTAATTCATAAATTTACTAATGTCCACCATTAAGACAACACTCTTTTTGTACAAAGTGAAATCAGTTTTGTTCTATGAATTAGATTTACATGATTTCGGTGTCCAAAGATTCAGAAGAATGTTCTTCAACTTTAAAGACATAAATGACTGAAATTGGTTGAATAAAACTGACTTAATTCATAAATTTACTAATGTCCACCATTAAGACAACACTCTCTTTGTACAAAGTGAAATAACTTCTGTTCTATTTATCAGATTTAGATGATTTTGGTGTCTAAAGATTGAGAAGAATGTTCTGCAACTTTAAAGATATAAATGACTGAAATTGGTTGAATAAAACTGACTTAATTCATAAATTTACTGATGTCCACCATTAAGACAACACTCTTTTTGTACATAGTGAAATAACTTTTGTTTTATTAATCAGATTTACATGATTTTGGTGTCTAAAGATTGAGAAGAATGTTCTGCAACTTTAAAGACATAAATGATTCAAATTGGTTTAGGAAAATTGACTTTATCCATAAATATGTTGAAGACCACCTTCAACACAACCTTCTTTTGGTACAAAGTGCAATAATTTCTGTTCTATATATCAAATTTGCTTAATTTTGGTTTCTAAAGATTGAGAAGAATGTTCTGGAACTTTGAAGACATAAATGATCCAAATTGGTTTCATAGAAGTGACTCTATTCATAAATAAGCCTCAAGTCCTCGGTCCCCTCTCTGTATAAAGTGGGGAAAAATTATTGTTTTGATGATCTAAATTTTTTTTATCTTGTTCTTCATTCCTTGCAAACAATATTTTACCTTCTACTTAATTAGCAATTTAATGATAGGCATACACAAGTAAGTATTAAGTTACTTAGGTTATTTTGTACTTTTATAAGAATTTATGTAACAAAGTCTATGGATTATAAATAAATTAAATGAAATGAAATCTTGATGGACATCAATGTTATTCTCTCTAAAATCTCTGTCACTTATCAAGATACAGTTCCGTAAAAAACAATGTGGAAATTAGTGTATTTAGGTAGAATTGGTAATTTTTTCCTTTGTAAGCCTTTATAAATTAAAACTGTTCTGAATTTTAGGACTGATGATTTTTTTCGTTTATTTAAATTTCAATTTAAGGCCTGTGCATGTTAAATAATTTTACTCTGTATTTGAATATTTGTTCCACGGACTTGTTCAACTCCTCAGGTGCTAAAAATATAATTTTTTTTAGGGAACCCATACCCTTCTTTCTGCGAGGAATATTTACTATTTCTATCCTTTTTTCTGCTTGGAATATTCACGAAATCTGTCTCACTCACTCTATTTTCCGTTCTTACATCCGAGTTTTATTAGTGAACATCAAATTTCTTTTAAGACCATTTCTAAGTCCAGATTCATTCAATGAGCTTTAAACATGTATGTTATTTATGCAAAAATTTGGTCCCAATTCTGGTTTGAACAACTCAGGTTTTCAGTACGAAAATGAACGATAAAATGGAATTTTCTTGTATCAAACTTAATTGGGGGCTATAAATTCCCATTATAGGGGTGAAAACTTCGTTACATAGCTTGCCAAAAGAAAGCCAATCAACGAAGGGTGATTTCGAAAAGAAATTGCTTTGAGCTACGTTATATTAAATATAATAAGTGAGGAATAAGGAGTTTTGACTTGTCAATTCATATAATTATGTCTGAGCCTTGGTTACGCATTATTGGAATATGGGATAAAATGTAATCAAAGAGGAAAAAAGTGGGGATTTGCGGCAGAACCACGTATCATGGAAGACCACCCTTAGCACTTAGGTGCAATGAAACAATACCACGTGTACTTCGAAGGAACTGCAGAATTTCTAACACAGGATCAGTATCTTAGACATTTATTATTATTTTATTAGTATCTTGTTGTATTTTTCCTATACAAACTGTATCTAAATTACAATTTAAACATTATTGGGAACACACCGTTGGCAGCTAATAATTCAATCTTATTCATCGAAATAAATTGGATTTTTTGGCCCATTATAATGTGCTTTCTATTCCGAAGAATGAAGCTCTATTTAAAGCTATGGCGTGAAAATGGGGTCAAGCAGTTTTATTGCGTCGCACCCTCAGTTCAACAATAAAACCCTTAAAGTGTTTATAGACCGGGTGAAACTTTTATTACATTTACTTTATTACAGAATATTCAGTGAATAATATACTCAAAACCCAGAGCGACATGTGTTAATATACTCTATAGGCAGTTGACAGGAGGATAGAGAACAGTAGACCAGACATTGGTTATGCAGTATCCTATTTAAGTAGGTTTCTAGATTGTCCAACTAATGAACCCTGGATAGCTGGAAAAAGAATCTTAAGATACTTGCAAGGAACTTGGGTTAACGTATCGTCTATACTTGTCTTCAGATGCTGATTAGGCTACTGATAAGAGAGCCAGAACAAGTGTCAATGGTAGTATAATTCTATATGGAAAAATATAAATAACTGTAAAATTAACTCTATCAAATACTGTATCAGAAAACGTGAAATAAAATTACCATTATTATAACCAAAACAACGTAAGCAAACCGTATAAAGAACAAAAAATATGAGTCATCCGATGAGTCATCCGCAAAACCTTCAAATTTAACAGTTTTCCGATAAGTATATAGTCGTGTGACACGCTTAGCAGGAGACTTAGGCAGGGGTATAAAAATTAGTAAAATAACGCTAATAAAAACTTACCGAGTAACTGCGATTTGGTCGGCTCCTCGTCCCCTGAATCGCAAACACACTCGTTCCTGGTAACACCTGAAACATTAGACCCGGTCATATTGGATTTTATCGATTTGTGTGTAAATAAAAGGATGTAAATAAACGTGAGGCGGTGATTCCGACCGTGCAACTGTTGTCTCTTGCAAGATAACAACGCCAATGCGTTAAATAACTAGTTTACGCCGGCTTAAGTATCGGTATAATTATTAGCGACTTAATTTAGTGTACCTACGAGTCGGATTTTTTTATGTACGTATGAGACAGGCGTCAGTCAAGACTAAATTGTTGTATGTAAATAATGTTTGGTACGTCCATACTCAGTTGTTCCTTCTCAATATGTGAATAGAAAATTGAGGAGTTTGGGTGCAAAACCAGATATATCCACTTTTCACTGAAAATCGTTTTTTGACGGTTTTTGTTTTTTTTTAATTATTTTTATAGGTTCATATATTTGTTTGGAAGAAAAACCGGATAAATCCCATTGAAAACGTTAAGTAAGCTTCGACATTTGGAGCAAAACCGGATATATTCAAATTTTGATAACAAAAGTGGATATATTCAAATAAACAACAATAACTTTTCATTATCTATTCTAGTAGTTGTTGTTTGGATGTTGAGTTGTGATTCCACGCGCTTTTAACTCCTGTAAGACCAGTCAAATAAAAATGTTCTTTTAGTGTTCATAAGACATCCGGTCATTACAATAAAAGAAAAATACGTTGAAATATATTCGGAAGTGGGTTTGGTAAAAACACTGGGCCTTGACTGGTAAATGTATAACGTTAAATAACTGGAAAAGTATATAAGAAAATAAAGGGAGTTTCAGAATGCAATGAACATAACAAAACCATTGTTAAAATTAATATGTCTCAATTTTATCGGTTTACATCATTGGGTGACACAGTTTGGGAATCATTTCTTAAGAAAGGAAAGTCAAAAGACAACATACAGCTTAGCACGCTACCACTAGGTAATTCCAAATCCAGAAAAAAAGTTTAAATCATTTGATTGAGCAAGAAACAGGGAAGATTTTTTGTGATACAAAAACTTATTACATAGTAACAATACCGGAGCCAATGTGTACTTTGGTAAATTTTGAAACCCAAGGAGAAAATGTGCTATGCGATTGCCTGCATGAAGAAAATGCAATACATATTTAATTTTCCATTTATTACTTTTATTTTTTTATTAATTAACTTAATCCAGTTTGTTTAAAAAGAAATAAATATATATTTTTGCTTACTATGTCTCATTTCTGTGCAAAAATGGATGTATACAAACTTTTATTGCTTATATAATGACGAATTGTTAATTTTTTTTTGTTAATAAATTAGCCACCCGTTCTTAATTAAAGCTATTTTCTTAAAATAATACTATTTTTAAATATAAATACACAGGGTGTTTTTCGTGTTTCCTGAAAATTTTATGAAAGTGGATATATCCGGTTATGCACGCGAACTCCTCAATTGTTGAGGCGCTTTTTTACAAGGGCGAAAAAGGCCTTCCCAGCTTCTCTCTTTTTCTATGACTGCACTTGAATTGGATATAAGGTTGTGTCTTCGACTAATTAAACAAAACTTTACTTTTATTATAATATTTAAAGTTTTTAGCGTTTTATGTTTCTATTCCTTATGTTCAGTAACGCTCCATTGACATTTCATTAATTTCAGTAATTACATTAATAGTTTCAGTCAACTTCTTTTATTCATATTTCTTTAAATTCACACTGTCATTGACACCTTACTACTGTAACGCATTACTCTCCTGGTTTAATTATCCATGCTTTCTGTTGACGGTCCGTCACTTCTCTGATTGGCTGATATTGACAGCTCAGGCAACAGGTATGGTCGTTATTGATTTAATCGGTACCACATGTATGAAGCTTGTATGATGAAAATCGGAATCGTATGTCGGCCATCTTGCTTGGCAAAATTGACAGAAATGACGTTGACATTGACTGATAGAACATCATTTGAGTTTGTTTTTGATTTCAATGTATGCTGGAATCGTGGGTTTATTTTAAGGATGCTATTTTAAATCAATAACTTTTTTTCCTAAAAAGTTATTATAAATTAATGTGCCAGGTGTCCGGTAAAAAAAATGCAATTTTATTTATTAACCTTATTTTTTTGTATCCTCAATTTTTAGTCTAATAAAATCAAATTCAGTTGGTTTCAATCAAGATGTTTCTTTTTTCAAATATTTAATTTTCATGTAAGAATGGTTCAGATACATAGTAATAGTAATTAACATAGTAATAAAAGATTTTTCAATTTCCTTCAGTCCCCATTACAAGAAAAACATGGAGAAAAATATGCAATGTAAATTTTATTAAGACTCAGCTCTACAATTTGTTCTGATCAGTTCTCTCCACCAAATTTTAATAATGCTGATACTGCTGGCTTTACACTACAATACATTACACATACACACATATTCCATAATACTTTACACTACAACACATATTTTTTAACAACACTTATATTTTATGTATGTATTTTTTTGCTCTTTATGTCTGGGTCTGACATGTTTTGTTTTTAAATTATTTTTAGTAAGATATGAGTAGATTATGTATTCTTTTAACTTGTGTAGGTTTAGTACATGGATGTTACTACTTATGTCATTAGTCTTAAGCATTATCGAAAAAGATTATCCTAATTGTCTGCTAGAATCTGCATTGTAGAAATTTGAATTTGTCTGCCTTTTATTTGCATGTATAGTTTTGTACTACACTTATAAATATTTATACACTTATACAATATTTTGTATATTATATTTTTGCAAATAAAAAACATTTATTATTAATATATTATTATCCTATATAGAATCTGTTTGTGTCAGTAAAATAGGGATATTATTAACCTAATGGATAATGTCTTTACATGTATGATAAGAAAATAACACAAAAATCTTCACAATATTTTCTAATCTGTTTGGGTTGGCATAGTTAAGTGCTAACACAATACTTTTAAACAGTTTTAGATTAATTCTAATTTCTATAATATCTGGTATAATGAATTATTGTATATTATGTATATATATTTTCTTTTTTATTATATATTCTTAAGTAATTATTTTTCAGGAAAATTAAATAATAAATGTCTTAAAGAAAAACAATGTTTTATTTCCATTTTGAAATAGATGATATGTGTACTGACTATTGTTAACTGATTATTGGAGTACATTAACTCATTTAGATATGTATGTGAAATAAAGCTGAAGAATTTTATTTTATCCTGATCAATATCTGATGCTAACACCTAATCAAAAAGTAACCTCTATGATTAGGTGTTTGTTTTGGATATTGCGACTAAATAATAACATAAGATTTCTTATTAAATGAATTTTCCCGCCTTAATTTGGCCACGCCTTTCTACTATTTTGATTGGTCCAACTAGTTACGTCAAACTGTCAAGTTAGTTACAATAGTTTCCGTTACCAAGCGAGAGGACGCTAGCAGATTTGTCAGAAGAATTTCGATCAACCACTTCTCTATATATTTGTGTTCTATGGTCGGTACTGCGTCCATTTTTCGACGACTTGTTCCCGTGTTGCAGGTAGGAGCGCACGTAAAAGGCCAGTTTTTTTTAAATTTCTGAAGTTTGTGTAGCAGGCAGTGGCCAATATGGTTTATAATTTATGGTCCTTAATCTTGTTCCTTTAGAGAAGCGTTTATTTCATAATTCTGGTGCAGGATGCCCAAGATCTTGATGGATAGATAATGAAACCTAGCAAGGTGAGTGTGTCACATTTTTAACGCCATTCATTTTTATCGACAGTGAATGCAATGGCAACCATCAGTTTAGGGTTTTACTTTTCTTTAATTGTTAATGGCTGCGAACTTTTGATTTCCCCGGGAAATTGCTGAAAGCGGTGGAGCTGGAGCTAGAGTTAGAGCTAGTATTAGAGATTCCCAGTCCGGATAGCTGAGCTACAAATGACATCCACAACCTCGGTTTTGAAGGCTAGCCGTTCATTTCTTGGATGAATATACAGGCCAGTTTATTCCATTTATTTAAATATTACTCACCATAGATTTGTCTCACTTATTTAAATTTTTATTAATATACCTTTTATTTCAATTTAATGTTACAAATATTTAATCAATGTCGTAATTTAATACGTCAATTTCTTATCTATAATATTAATTATTTTTTGTTCAGTATTTTTCAGTCCACTTTTTGGTGATTAAGTAGATATAACACGGTTAAGGCTGACATGCCTTTCATGAACTTTTCCCTGCGTAATACTAACATATATACTAAAAACTTTAATAATTGCAATTAAAATTTCAAGTGCTGAAATCTACCGTATCATAATTTAAATGTTACTTTTGTCAAACTTATTTTATTCAAATCAACATTATACATATTTTAATTCATAGCAAATTATTAACATTTATCAGATTAGAACATGAGATGTGTAAAGGCCCCTTCAGAGATCTATTAGAATCTTTGATGTGCCGCGAATAGTCCGTGTGCCGGTGTTGCTTGTATTGTCACATGACATGCATGTTTAAGACTTTACATATCTTTGATGTAAATATAATTTGGTTGTATTGTTGAGATTTTTTTTGCCTCTTTAAATCTACCTTATCCAGGGTCATTTAATTGTTAATTGAAACCTATATACCAAGTCTTTTTCTTAGTTTTCTTTTATTAAAAAAAAACTGAAAAGTGGCGCCCTCTTATTTAATAGTTATAATCAAGTTTAGATTCTGTAATAGCCAGTTATAAGTGAACTTTCGAACAATCCCAAGCCTCCAATAATTCTGAGCTACCGTCTGCAAGCTCTTGGCAAAATAGTAACACTATAAAGTTAACGCCACAAGTTATCGTGACCAACTAGAAAATATATATGCGTAACGTAACGTGCTATTCAACCGTTCTTCTTCAACTGTCGTCTCCCTTTTTCATATTATATAAGCCTAGTCTCTAATATAAACAAAACTAATCTTAATGAGACCGAACCCATAAGTAACGCAGATGATCGACAATGCCGCAGATGGTGTTTTATCTCTTACATGTCGTTTATCTGTTTCATATAAGAATTAAAGGTTGTTCGACTCCCTGCAAGTCCTCCCTATCACCTAAGTTTCTATTTTTTTAATTTTAAGAAAACACTTCTTGAGCTAAAGAAGTTAATATGCTCGAGTGAATGCATTTCCCTATCCCTATTCTGGCTTAATTATCAAATTGCATGTCATAATTGGAGTTTTTTTTTCCAGGTAAAGAAAACTTTTTCTAGACATGGGCAATTATTTCTTACCTCAGCCCTCCAGTCTGGACCGACCAGATTGCAAGCTAATACAAACATTTATAGAAGAAATAGCTTGCAAAGGACCAAAGTTGCGAAAACTGATAGCACAGATGGAAGTCATTAATAAAGAAGCTCATTTAGTGATTCACTCTGTCAAACGCCTTGAAAAACTCTAGGTATAGAGTGCTAAATTCCTCGTCACTATTTTTTGTTGCAAATGCAACTGGTTATACAACTGTATGGCCTCAACACACTCACAGGAGACTCTCATTTTTACTGCAAAAAATGTTTGCATAGACTGAGCAAATGAGATTAGAACTGGGGCTTGTCTTTCCTGTTATTAGAACTCGATAGTAAAACTTACACAATATCTGGATATAATTAAATAAGATGGAACAGTTGTTGAACAGTTATGGACTGAAAATCTGCATCTCAGGAAATAAAAAGGCTACCACATAAGTGGCATTTTAAGTTCAATACATCTGTCCAAAAAGGGGAAGGTTAATACCGTTAATACCACATGGGGAGAACCCAATTTGTCTGACCTTAATCGGAGCAAATCCGTTTCTGCCAATACAAACTCGAGTTCTACGATTGATAGCCTAGATTATAATAAGATAGTATTGGAAAAATATCTCGGAGGCCCTTTATTTGCAAGAAAATCATTATGAAATCAAAACGATGTCTGTCAACCAGTAGAGGTAGTTCCTGATTTGGTTTTGACATTTGTGAAGTACAACAAACGCGGAATACAAACCGACAAGCCATGACGAAGCGGTTTATTCAACAACTCGTCGGTTATGTTGTCGTAGATTTCCTGACAGTTCTACACCAATTGCACAAACCTAAAGAGAAAAAAGACCCAAGTTTTTCATTAAAAAAAAATACAGCAAAAGAACGACTGTTACGTATGGCCTTAATATAAGAAATTTTGTCTGGATCTTCTTGATAAAAAGAACGACTCTATTCTCTTTGACAAGAATATTTATTGGTTTTTTTGCATATAGGCACCGGTCTGCCAATATCCCGAAATCTAGGCGATATTTCCGAATAAACCTACGACCTACTTCAACAAAATACCACAACAACTAAACAAACGCTTCAAACGTTCAAATTTAGAAAGACGATCAATTAGCTAAATAAGAATTAATACATTTAATTTTTACCTTTTGTACATGATATCATTACAATAATTGTTTAAACTGTCTTTCTCCAACCTGGTTTCGACGGACCTGACTAATAATTCGATACTTGTTTTAAATTATTTCAAATGCTGCTATAATTCGTCCAATTAAGTATCGTTTTGGTTCTACTGGAGTTTCGTAGACCGAAGACTTTACATGTCCCCACAGGAAAAAATATAGCAAGTTTAAATCGGGTGACCTAGGAGGCCAAGAAACACCTGTGGCAATCCAAACCGCTGAGCCATTTCCTTACGTACTTATACAGCAACGTGAGCGAGCGCTCCGTCATGTTGGCCCAATTGAATAATCATTAACAGTGTCTGCCCATTTCACATTTTAAATAATTGTGATGATATTACGTACAAATGTTTTCTACTGTTGCACTGAATTACACCTAAAACTTTGATCCCATAGTTCTGAAAGACTCTGCATAAATGGTCGATTAAAATTCTCAAAATAAAAAAAGGATGACATCCATGACTAGTTTCAGGTACGCAAAGGTATGCATTGAATTACAGTCTCACGAGGAATGGAATCAGTTATGTGGGATACTTGTTGCGGTTTATGAAAGTTGCATTCATTCCTACAGGAGATGGAGATAATAGACTAATGACTTTGACCCGTATTCTTATCATTAATTAACACACGTAAAGTCAGAGTATTTCATTGCCAAAAGATATAACTTGTCACAATGATCCAATACTCTGACATTTTGTTCTCATGAAAAAAGTGTATTGTAGCGATATTGTAAACACCGAGAAACCAGCTGATTCTCCGGAATGACAAAAGACGTCTCGAAGGTTAACGAGAATCTGCCGGAACAACGTTCTGCCGAGTATATAAGCAGCCGACAGTTGTCAGTTCAGTGAAGTAAAGTCCGGAATATTGGCGCGAAATTTAAATAGTTGTAAATAAATACAGTAAAAATAAATATTTCTATCAGTCTTGATAATAAAACGACTATAAGAAAAAAGTTAAAGAAAATCTAGAGCATCAAAGTTTCAAATATTGCACTTACCACAACAACTAAACAAACATTGGGGTTATTCAGTACAACAGTAGAAAACATTTGAGTATAGAGACCCATGTCCCGAAAAGTGTCATTATAGTACTAGCTCCCTAAGACGCCTCAAAATTTAGAAAGACGATCAATTGGCTAAATAAGAATTAATACATTTAATTTTTACCTTTTGTACATGATACCCTTACAATTATTGTTCAAAATGTCTTTCTCCAACCTGGTTCGACAAACTTGACTAATAATTTGAAACTTGTTTTGAATTATTTGAAATGCTGCTATAATTCGTCCAATTAAGTATCGTTTTGGTTCTACTGGAGTTTCGTAGACCGAAGACTTTACATGTCCCAAAATCTAGCGAGTTTGAATCGGGTGACCTAGGAGGCCAATTAAATAATCATTAACAAAGTAAAATCAGAATTATTTATCGCCAAAAGATACAACTTGTCGCAATAATCCAATACTCCGACATTTTGTTTTGGTGAAACAGGTGTATTGTAGCAATATTGTAAACACCGAGAAACCACCTGATTCTCCGGAATGACAGAAGTGGCCTAGCACATGACGTCTCGAAGGTTAAAGAGAATCTTCCGGAACAACGTTCTGCCGAGTATATAAGCAGCCGACAGTTGTCACTTCGGTGCGGAATATTGGCGCGAAATTTAAATAGTTTTAAATAAATATCTGTATTAGTCGTGAGTGATCGTGTTTTCGTAGTGAAGTCCTAACGTACTTAATCACACCTAACGTACGGGAAAAACGCTACAGTATTATTAACGATAACCGCGTTAATGTGTCGACAGTTTCCTACCAAATAGTCAAGATAAACATCTGGACCTTCTTGGTACCTGATTTCTATATTCGTTTATTCATTATGTTATTATAGGCAATTTGTTCGTTAATGTTAAGTTCCTTATTGAACGCTTCCCTTGCCAAGGGAATATTAAATTTAAGGTTGAAGAATTAGATTTTAACTCAATTACATTGTCCGTAGCTGAGTTTCCTGTAAATTTCTAAGTCAATACTATTGTTTTCCCTTATCAAAAGAAAGTCCAACAAAGGTAGGTAGTTAATTTATTTGATCGTTTTAAAAAATAAATTTATTCCTTGGGTTACACAAGACGCATAATATTAATAAAAATTCGCTGTTGTTTTTGTTCTAAGTGGTCTGTCTATAAACACCTTACTTAAGAGTGGAGAGAAATTAAAACGACTATAATATAACTTATACAATTATGTTATATAACATGCAATAAAACATTGTCATTAAGAAGCCACTGTTCCTATACAGACTATACGCGTTGGAGGAATGTTTATAAATATAAACAAAAGATAAAAGCATGCAAATTAAAACGTCCTATAGGAATTTTTTATTAAATGCTAGTCGCGTGGTAAAGTGGCAAAAGAAAGTGGATATCACGTGCCATGACTAATATTGATGTTACGTTTTAGCGTTTAGAGGAATTTTTCGTTGTCAAATATAATAAGCAAGCAACAATGTTTGTTTGAGAGCTTTTTTGTAAAAATATTGTTGCTAGTACTGGGTGTTCGCTAATTAATGGTACATTAAATGTCAATTGTCTAGAATGCCAGAAAATCATTTTTTGTCTGATGCAGTAATCTCACACATTCTTTCTTAAGTACACACAAAATTCAAGACCAATTAGCAATAATATGCCGACATTTATTAATAATTTATAACGGAATAATAAAACTTCAGACTAATGATTTCCAGGCATTGATTGGCCCTCAAAATAATTTCAGGTATCTTAGGGATATTTAATTAAGTTAATTAAAAAACTTAAAGGTATTAATAATTATTTTCAGGTGGTACGATACTGATGGAGCATTATCAAGGATAATCCGTACCTGTCTGTGTGCAAACTTCACATATTTTTTAACGATAACACCCGCGTGTCACCGCGTCACGTCTAAAGGATTATCCCTTATAATCCAAATAAGTCGTTTATTATATACATAATTGGCACTTTTATTTACTATAATGACTGTTTCAATTACAATTTAAACCTTTTGGAGTGGAAGTGATTTTTAATTATTAGGGATCTTGATGTCTATAGAAATAATTCCAGAACTTCAAAAAAAATACCCGTTGACTGATTGTTATATTCTGACAAAAGTCTGATTCATGCAATGCAATTTTTAATTGTTTCATACACGTTAATGTATTTCCTACTATGTTCTAGATTTCTTTGTGTATGGTATTTAATATAATATGTGATATTGGAGTTATTTTATCTCATATTTGAGGTGTAGTGATCAAGAGTAAATTCCTTGTCGATCAAAATTTTTGTAAAAAGAAAAGTATATGATGTACGTATATCCTACAGTTATTAAATATACCTTGGCCATTTACGGTTGATACAAAATTTACTAAAAAATCGCTGAATAAATCTATATTTAACGATAATAATATTTGTTGCTTGGAAATGAAAGACAAATTATTTTGTTTCTTACAGGCACTCCTGGATTAAAAATTCCATTATGTTGACTTTTTCTGAATGGGTTTTAGTCATTTCTTTAAGAAAGACCTTGGACTAGACTAATTTTTTTTTTAATATACAGGGTGTTAAAATGTTTCTATACCCTTATTTTAAAGAGGTTATCTACCGATTAAAATTTAAGACGTCCAATCAAATTTACATTAAAATGTATAGTATGAAACAATACATACTGTATAACATAAAACAAGAAATTCTCTGGTCTATGCATATCATGTTGAAAAACAGGGATTTTGCAGAAAAATTTTTTACTGGTAAGTTGTTTGGGGTGGGTGGCGGGTGTAAGGGTAGTGTTGATGAAAAACGTTTTTATTGCATTAAATAATTGCCTTAAAAAAATTAATTCATTAAATAATTTACTTCTCTCAGATTATAGAAAATTGATTATAATTTATATTATTCTTTATTTCTAATCACTTATACCAAAGTATATAGATTTCAATGATGTTAGACTGTCTGATGTTAGACTGATGTATGTTAGACTGTGCTTATACACAGAGTGGAAAGAATTTTTTGAATTTCTTTAGTAAATTACTAAATTTTTCCTCTAAGGTAATTATTTCTGTAATAATAATAACCCTATCCTTTGTAAACAGAATAGTATATGATATACCTATATGCTATAGTTTGATAAACATATATTTAACGATAATAACTTGGATTAGAGTTAAAAGGAGAAAAGAGAAATTGGTCTAATTACTTTATTAGACCAAAATAAATTAGACCAATTTAACTATAGACCACTTCACTAATGAAAACCCGTAGAGATCCAAGGAGAATCCACAAAGGAATTTCTTCCTCTGTATCATCGGACACTAGAGTATATACGCCTGGCAAATTTCTTTATTGAGAACCGAACTAAACACTTCTCGGCCATCTTTTGAGTTATTAAGAAAAACCTCGCCCAAGTGGCTACGATTTAAATAAGAAAGCTCAGATTAACAGTAATTGTATAAGTAGAAAATTATTGTTTAAATAAAGTAGTCGGTATACAAAAATAGGCATACGTAAGCAATTTATTAACTCTAAGCCATTGCAGCTCAACCGGTTTTACAGAAACATGATCGTACTTCTTACATCTTATTGCGCAAACAAATCTACAACATATTTTTAGTAAGTAAGTCTAATGAGGCATAATATACTAAATAGCAGAAATGAATGATGGGAAAGACAAGACTTTCTTATTTTAAAAGACTTGAGAAATTTTAAAAGACTGAAATATATCGCAACGAAAAGACGAATTTTTTGAATGAACTGAGTTCGGAAATCTGGAACGTTTTGTACACGAATATTCACCGAAATATTTCGGGCCGATCTGGTCAGAGAATCCAAAGCATAAGTCATGTGGATTGAAGAGTGTTGGTGTGAACGGACTTAAGGGTTTAGGTGTGTCTGTTAATGTATCATCATTAGCAGTGTTCTATTGATTCACTTAATCACTTACTTTATATAATCAAATAACGATTGAGAAAATAACCCTTTTTAGAAGCTTGAAACCTTATTTATTTTCAATGCTAAATTCATTCCATATTTAAATCTAACGTATCCACGAGCTTAATAAATAAACCTGGACTGCCAATTCAATGAGAAGTAAATGACCACTACTAGGTGGCCGCCATTTTGCGTGATTGTGTCCTCTCGATGTTGGCCACTCTGACAAATTTCAGTTGTGCCAATTGTCGGGAAATAAAACAATTAAAGTTTCTGAGAGGTTATGTTTAAAAATATAAAATAGAAAATTATATTTAGTTAAGAAGTCACCGGTATGAAGGTTTAATGTGGCGGCGCGGAATAGTTTGCCACCCAAGATGGCCGATTGATTCTGATTGATTCTGTCTAATTTTTGACGTACATCAAATATGACAATAGTGACGTTAATGATATTTTAACTGTCGTATTTGACGATTGTCTTCTTTTTTAAATTTTCTTTGGGTGGAAAACAAGCCAAGCCTCATGATTATCTCCCAATTTAAAGTTTTTAAGTAAATTGTTCTCAATTTAATTTTTAATTCTTGAACCTTCACTGGGTAAATATCAAGTATTTCCTTTTCCTTGTCTTCATCTAGATTAAGATATTCATGCAAATATCCTTTATTCACCAGTTTGTATATTAGGAATTGCCCAGACAGTCATAGAAATCATGGATTTCCATTGAATCCATCCTTACGAAAATCTTGTCTGTCATGATAAAAATGTCACCAATTATTGAGTTTGCTCCAAACACTTTCCTGGTTCTTGAGAAGAAATAATATTCACATGGAGTAGAAACATAACACCTATATGTTCAATTAAAAAAAAATGATGACATATCCTTCTCAAAAACTGATTTCTCTAATCAACTTAATCCACCTTAAGTTATATACATTTATGGATAACCATGGTCATTTAGTCAATTTAGAGAAAAAGTTTTGGTCGGTTTATAAATATTTAAAGGATGAAATCAAAAGTGAACTTCAAAACTACAACAACAATCTTCTATATCTATATCTATATCTATATATGCATTAGCAGTCCAGGTATATTTATTAAGTTCGTGATCTTAATGCATGGTTTAGAAACAATGTCAATGGAAAAAATTAATTTAGTTCGTGACAGGTCACACGTCAAACGTCAGCGTCGTTAACTTCATTACCATTATTTAATATATTTTTGTTGGCAACACAGAAAATGTTCAGAGTGACCAACATCAAAAGGTCATAACCACTATAAAAATGGCGGCCACCAAGCAGTAGTCATCGTGGCCATATGCATTAGCAGTCCAGGTATATTTATTAAGTTCGGGAACGTATTCCATTCCTGGATAAAAGTTATTAAAAATTAATAGTAACCCAGACGAGGGTGGGTAAGAGGGTCGTCAACAGGTCCCGGCTTCAGTGAAACGCCTGTTCCGGTTTAAAAATATTGAAATATTAATGAGAGTAAAACACAAAGAAACGGCGAGGAAAACAACTTTTACCCTGGATTTGAATTAACTTTAATAAAATCTCGTCCGATTTATTACATTAATTGATGTGACTTAATTAGCATTTTCTAATCAAAAGTTTTTACTTACACTTGTTAGGTTTCTTCTTTAAGACCTCGGGATCCTTTGTAGCATCGCTTTTAGCAACTTTTTCCGTTTTGCTCGGTTCCAGTGAAGTCCCCGCCTTAGGTACATTTGTCACCTCATCAATCTTATTATGATCACCAACTGGTTTGCTAGTTAACACTTCTGTTTTCTCATTTGACGCAATATCCAACTTTCGTTTGGTCCTTGGAGGTTCGTTGTCGGACCGATCATCTTCAAACGATCGTTTCACCATATTCGCCTCGTTTTCTTTATTTAAATTAACTTTAAACTGAAATACTCGGAGACGGCCACTATCGTCTGCTCGAGACTATTTCGAGTCACAAAGTATATTTATTTTTTTTGCACCTTTTATCAATAAACTTTATCGCCTTAATCCTTTAAGCCTTAATATGGACTTATACAAATTATTATTGATGTTTTTATTAGGGAATTAATCGATACGTGAGCGTCGATAATAATAGGCTAGCTTACTGTTCAAATGGAAAATTATTATTTAAAGTCTGGATCTGAATGGGTCTAATGACGTACTGAACCTAATTGGGTAAATTTCTTGTTTCTGACCAGTAAGATAAATGAGAACTGGGTAAGCTCACTATTTATTCTTATTTCAGTAAACGTCTTACTTAAAGCAAAGCAATTGAGCATTTTTTCCTAAGTTACTCCTATCTATATTATTCATGCAAATAGATCCATGTGGAACAACAATATTGTATTCTGGTAAATTGAGAGGAAGGAAGAGAAATTGGTTTTCAAATTTGGAGCAATAGTGTCTGGTACTGGAGGTCTATGGAAATACTGAGCCATTATTATCAATTAGACAAAAAGTATTTTTAACAGTTTGTTTTATAAATTTTTATAAATCATTTTCTAGTAGGGAAATTTTCCAGTGTGTGTAAGCAATCTCAAAATTAAGCGATTTTTTTTTTAAGTCTCTAAGCAGATTGAAACATTTGTTTTTAAATGGAGTCTCCTTTACTAGTAAATATTGCAAACAATTAAAGGATCTACTAAGATGTAATGGAAGTAAAAAATTATACCTGGTTGGTTCTATATTGTAAAAGAAAACACTTGTGATTTCTGTAATTCGCAAGTTGTCTGCTGATGTTCGCCCAATTCGCCCAAATAGGTACAAACCTATGAATACTTGAAGATATTTTTGATGTTTACTTAAATGTCGACGTTTCGACTTACATTGTCATCCTCAGGACTCTGAAATGGATTCAACTAATCACAGAGATGAAGCAAAGTAATTTCAAGTACATAAAAAACACTATTAAAATAAATGTTCTTTACGTGTACAAAAATTAAAACAACAAAAAAAAAAACAAAGACCACGACACAATTAAAATTACATGAATTTTTTTTATACATTACACCTCTTACCTAAGTCTAGGTTTCCTTAGTTATAATTAAAACACATTAAGAGCGTAGAATTACTTTTAACATGGGTTAAATTGTAGATATTTATAGTTGAGTTAAGTTCAACCTAAAATGTAAACCTGGCCTTCTTTAGTGCTGCGTCTACTTCTGGCTATGATATTATCTCCATCACACAAACTTGGCTCCAAAATGATATACTTGATAATGAAATCCTTCCCAACTCATACGTAATGTACCGTTCTGACAGAAGAACTGACCTTGTTGCTGCTTCAAGGGGTATTGGTGTTCTACTGAGGATTCTGAACCACCTCTCCTCGGAAGCCCTCGACCTCTCTGCGATCAGCCAAGAAATACCGGAAATCGACCTGGTAGGATGTAGAGTCAAATTTAATCATTTTGTACTGTATATTTTTGTATTGTACGTTCCTCTTTCCATCGACTCCGTGCAATTAGAACGCTTTCTCCTTTCTCGAAGCCTTTTCCATGGTTAATGTAATCTATTCTGAACATGTGATTATCCTGGGAGACTTTAATGCCCTACTTATATTGAACACTCGGTATCTCCCAATAGTAAACGTCAACTTCTAAGTAATTTTTTTGATTTCCTAAACTATAAGCAATTCAATAACGTGGTAAATAACAATCTTCGCTGTTTGGATTTAATCTTTGCAAGTTTTAATATCTCTGTACTTAACAGCGGTGCATCTCTTGTCCCGGAGGATACCTACCATCCTTCTCTGTCATTTGAATTCCATGCAGGCCTTATCTCTCTCAATAACCTACCCCTTAATAAAGCTGAAATAAAGGAATTTAATTTTAGAAAGGCTAACTTTCCGCTTTTGTATCAGCTGCTGCTAGATACTGATTGGTCGCCTGTCATGGTGCAGCAGGACGTCAACTCTGCATGTGATGTTTTTTATAATATACTGAACTTTCGCTAGAGCGGTACCCTTCAAGGTAAAACGTAAAAGACGTTTCCCTCCCTGGTTTTCGGGGGACATATTCCGTAATATATATAAAAAGGAAAGAGCATTTCGTGATTTTAAGATTTCCAAGTCTAATCATCATCTAGAGATTTTTAGATCTCTGCGCAAGACAATTAAAGCTCTAACTGCACAAGCCTACAAAATGTACATCCATAGTATTGAGAACAAAATAACCTCCGATCCGAGTGAATTTTGGTCTTTTATTCGAAGCAAACGTAATCAGTCTCAAATCCCCGGCTCAATGAAGCTTTCTAACCAATCATACAATTAGGCCTGACAGTATTGTGTCCGCTTTTGGAGATTATTTCAGGAGTGTATACACGAACTCACTTCCCAGCGATCATCCTGTCGTAATGTTTCCAAGTGTAATGTGGCCAACTACCTTTGAATCAAAAGTCCAGTTGTCTTTAATTACTCAGTTAATGGAGAGTCTCTGGCAAGGTCTACCTGTTTTAAGGATCTTGGAGTCACCTTTAACCAAAAATTTTCTTTTATCCCTCACATCGAAGATACTGTTTCTAAAGCTACTCGCATGCTGGGCTTTATTATTAGAAATTGCAAACTATTTTCGAACACTGCCACTGCCAAAACTCTCTACTATGCATTTGTTAGATCCAGGCTGGACTACAGCTCCCTCATTTGGTCTCCCATTTACAACCAGCACATTCACCTATTAGAATCAGTCCAACGGCGATTCCTTAAATGTTTGGCATTTAAGGATGATGGAGTCTATCCTCCAAGGGGTTTTGACCATAACCTGCTGCTCTTTAGATATACTGAACGGTCACTTGCGAAGAGGAGAGAAATGCATTCGGTGAAATTCTTGTTTAATTTACTTAACCATAAAATTGACTGCCCCTCCCTTTTGCAAAGGATTTGCTTTCATATATCACGCCCAGGATCTAGACAGTGTCCAGCTTTTAACTTGGACACAGCCAGGTCCAACATTCTGTGCCAGAGTCCTATTCACTTTATGTGTCAAAACTTAAACACTATTGCTGATTCTTGTGACATTCACCATGACAATTTGGCACTTATTTTGAGTCACCTGCGTATGGTCGGTGGGGGAGGAATTCTTTTATAGTTTAGTTGCATGAATCTAATACAGTTCATGCATTCGTACTTGTACATTTATATATTTAATTGATTCTCCTGTAACTGGGTATATGTAACCTGTTGGAAATAAAGCTTATTATTATTATTATTATTATTGTAAACCAAGGGTAAACGTTTATTGAATTATCATGTGTTTTAATTTGTGAATCTTGAGAGTCCATTCTACAGCTCGATAGAGCCAGATGTAGCAGTCTACGAATGATAGCTTAACCTGCAGATCAAAATACGTACACGTACATATTTTTTACTTTTTATCACTTGTACCCACCACATAAAGTTAGTGTTTTTGATATTTATATTTAAATCCAAGGCTTTACTATACAGGGTGTTTGAAAAATAGACGGAGATATTTCAATGGGTGATTCCTTGTAAAAAAATATGAGAAAAAGTTTCTATAAACATGGGTACACCCTGTATATTGGCCGATATAATTTCCAAATTACCAAGGCAGTAAGGCAATGAGGTGAATCCAAAAAAAAACTGGAGAACGTAGGTGCTTAAGACAAATAATCAAACTCCTAACAAAATTACAATTACATGATTTATTGTATAAATAATTTGCAAGTACAAATAAAATAAACACTAAGTGATATATTTATTCATTACTATCGTTAACGTATCTTTTAATCCAACTTACAAACAATCCGACTTTTGTAAATATAGTGTAATATTTTGGATCGCACGTGATGTTCCGAGGATCTTTTGGGCTAATGCTGACCACACCTTCTAGCATCCATTTCCCAGTGACCGGGTCTTTTATAGCGAATCCTCCACCACTGTCGCCATTACATATAACCGAACCTTAAAGTAATTAAAATTAATCGGTGTGAATATTATTTCAGTTAAACCGAACCGTTTATTCCTTTGCCACAGAACGTGGCAACGGTCACGTATTTTTTAAATTCACTCATTTGATTGTCTATGCAGCCCTTTGTGCTTACTAACTCAACTCGTGCCTCTTGTAAGTTTAATGATGTAGAGCCTGATTCGGTTATGCCCATTCCTATGACCTAAAAGAATATTGAGTTATATAAGTGCAGTGAGTTCATTGCCTTATACAACTTGCCTTTCCTTCCATAGTAAAATTATCCAAATCCATAATGTTTCTCAAATTCAGATCCAGGCAAATTACCTGCACAAAATCACCAACTACAAATGGCGTTTTTAATTTAATTAAGGCAATATCCGATCCGAAGTTTCCCAATGCGTCGAAGTAGAGGTCGTGTATTATCACTTCGCTTACATCGGCAATCTGTTTGCCAGGTTCCTCTCTATCAAAATCACTGAAAGAACTTCCAGCTGTTACTTTAATTTCAGTAGCTGGTACGGTCCAAAGACAATGGGCAGCTAAAAAGAGTGTGCATTTTTTTGAGGCACTAAATGAATTTTTCTCTTAAAGAATTAACAATTTCCTGTGTCTCTGACCTCGTCAAGCAGCTCATTTGAATGGTGTGAGAACCAAAGGGAATTTGCCTCAATTTAATTAATTTACCTGTAATAACAAGCCTTTCCGACAATATAGAGCCTCCGCAAGAGAACTCCCACGTGTCCTTTTTGGTGTGCAAATAAATGGCAGTGTACCAAGGCCAATTAGCGGATGTCGTGGGTGATGCGTGCATAATTAACGGAGACATTACGGATTCTTTTATTAATCCACATTCTTGGAAAGTCTCTAGAATTAAAAAAAGTGGAGAGACATCTTTGGACACGCGTAGGAAGTTGGCACTCGCCGCTAGGAGGCCGAGTGGCGCGACTTTTAAATCGTAATGAATAGTCGGAAGTAAATAGAGTTAAATTAAGGGCTTCTGTTAGTCTTAAGTCATTGCGTTTAGTGCATTTTTCATAACCAAATCATACCCTTACTTGTGGCTTACCAACTATAAAACTTTTAGTAACACTAACCTGAATAGCTAGCATGTAAAACACTAAAACACAAAAAAGTAACTAAAATTCTCATATTCAAAGGTGAGTGTCAGCTAGTTAGTGCTGTTAGTTATTAGAAATATGTGTAGGTTTTTAAGCTAAATATCGTAGATTTATACATATATTACCATACTTAATGAGAAATTTTATTATGGCTCATGAGAGAGCATATTAATGTGATTTTATAATTTTGCCAACATATATTAATAAAATATTCACAAAAATTAATGAGCTCCATTTTTCCTGTCACGACAAATTTCGTGTATTATCTATATTCTTTAGTTAGACCACATGCTAGAAAATCTCTGTTTATCAAATTCAATGCAGTTTTCGAGTTCAGATATTATCGATGTATAAGCCCAGGTCATGATCGAGCCTTATTCAATCCCTTATTTGTTAATAATATTTCGCAACTAAGTATTTAAAAGGTTTCTAATAAATAAAATTCAAACTACTGCAAGTCTTTTCCTGAGGATTTTATAAAATTTACTAAAGGATTTCTTCCCTCTTTAACACAGCTTTATAAAGTAAAGTGCTCTCTATGGTGTCTTATTGGATCCACGACTCAATTCCTCCTGTATCTTTAAAAACTGATAAGAGCTGGTATTTAATGGTGAAATTACGTTCATGCACTACTTTTTGTATAAGTTATCGTCCTTCATCGAATAATTTAACTACGCTTTTAGCGCAATTTACTCAATGGACCTCGATAATGTAAAACCCGATCATCTGTTCGTTCTATACGTAATTTTCCTCTTTAATCCTCGTACATACATTAACTGTACCATTAACTACTCCATCGCGTTTTACGTTAATGATAGGCGGATTTCGCGTTTATCAGCAAGTTTCCATCGTGAATTTTAAGCTCCTATAAGAAACTCAATAATTGATTTATATTAGATGACACCCATAAGGAGAATATTTAGGTAATATTTATACCCGAGTCAAATTAAAAATTCAAACCCTTTGGTAACATCAGGTAATGGTCACTGTAGGTTGGAATTTTTAGATCGTTAGGAAGTTTTGCTCTCTATCTCGTTAATTTTAGTTCTCAGCAATCCCACCCGACTGCGCCAACTAAATAGATCGAATTATTAAGATTAAATTGAAAGGATGGAAATTATTCTACGAATAACTGCACATTTCTTGAATTTTTACTATGGAATTTTTACACAGTTAATTTATGACCTTTTAGGATAAACACTGGGTAGAAACGTCAAGTATATCGGACTTTAGCCGACCAGGTTATCTTTTTCACAGTGAAAGTGTTTCATTGCTACAATCCAAACAAGACTTTTCTGTAAGGGTAGGACGATGTTGCCCTTACCAAACTTCAAATCCTTTGGTGACACCAGGTAATCGTCAATGGTGTTGTTCTGCAATGATTGGATGTTTGCACGCTTATCAAATACGACAGTTAAAATGTCATTAATGTCATATTTGATGTACGTCAAAAATTACCAATAAGAGTTAATCGACCATCTTGGGTGGCAGACTATTCCGCCTCGCCATATTCAAAATTCATACGAATGGTTAACATTCGGCTTTCTAGCGTCGTATTTTTTCTGCTTTTTCCAACTGTTACCGTGGTTACCAGTTCTCGTTGCAAATGTGTCCTTTCTGTCACCCCTGCTCGTATTTGCGCCTTTTATTTTATAATTATAATTTATTTTATAATTTGCCAGTTTAATTGCAAAAATAGAAATATATTTAAAAAAACCTGCTTGTTAGGCGAAAAATATTAGTGTCAACTTCTAAATGTGAAAATTTCTCAAAAACTATTAAACTTATGAGAAAAATAATTGTTGAAGGAAGTGGGTAGCGTGTCTCCAAAAACAAATTTCATATCTAAGACGAGAATTAATGAAGGCACAGTATACCATCAATCAGAAGCAATCCTCACTTATAATTTTTCTAAGACACTTGATGCTGTGTAGTTGGAACACCTCCAATCGAGATCCATTCAAACGAAACCATGGTTTCATTTGAATTCAATGATAATAAATTTGAGTCAAACTTAGTTTTAATTTTTTGCAACTCGGTAGACATAGAAGAGTAAAGAAGCTTCTTAGAAGAACTGTGCCACCAAATAGATGTGTCATCAGCAAACAACATAAGTTTTCCCTGTATACTAAGATTTTCTTGGATCTATCTAAAACAGATCCATGTGGGACGCTCCACTGCAATGCACCACACTAAGAGCTTGCAGAACCCATATGTGTGATAGATGTGATGTTTCTGTAGCAGAAATTCACGACCGACACAATCAAACGCTCTTAATAAATCGCAAAACATTGCCGCAGAAGCTCTATCTCTATTTATCTATCCGTACAACTCCTAAAAGAAGTTGCATATGGCATCATTGGTACCCATCTCTTATCAAAATTAATTAATTAATTGCTGAGGTTCTAAACGACTGAACAATACGACTAATAATAATAATATTATCTTTATTTAGCAAAAAAGCTACATTCAATAAAAACTTAAATGAAAAATAAGTAAAAGTATAAGTTGGCCATAACTGTATCAGGAGACTCCGCTTTGTCCATGGATGGTATCGGTAATCCAGAAACAGCATCCCGGTTCCAGAAATATCCTGTCAGAGGTAGACCATAAATTAAAACTAGACTTAACCTAAACATTATTTCCTTGCCCCACTTATTAAAAGCACAGTTAATTGATTTTGCCTTGCCTTATCATAATAAAAATAATGTCGACTCAGGTTGATCGAGTCGGTTCGGTAATAATCTAATCCGGTTGGGTCTGTACCTAAACTACTCCTAAGATCTTCATTTGGCAAAAAATCTTTACTATGGAATTACTTCAGAGTTAATTTAAGATCTTTTAGCATAAACACTGGGTTGAGACGTCAAGTCTAGAGACTTTAGACAAGGTCTTGCAGGTTATCTTTTTCACAGTGAAGGTGTTTCATTGTTACAATCCAAAGAAAACTTTTCTGTAAGGGTAGGACGATGTTGCTTCAAACTTCAAATCCTTTGGTGTCAGAAAGTAGTTACTCTCTATCTCACTAATGCCAACGTCAAAGCACAATGCTCTTTCTAGTTCGTAACGGTTCTCAGGAATCCCACCCGACTGCGCCAACTAAATAGATCGATTAAGAGGTCGAGATATGAACAATATTAAGATTGAGAATTTAGGTTAAATGAAAAGGATGAAAATTATTCTACGAATGACTGCACATTTCTTTAATTTTTTCTTGAATTTTTACTATGGAATTACTACACAGTTAACTTAAGCCCTTTTTGGGATAAACACTGGGTAGAAACGTCAAG
Organism: Anthonomus grandis grandis; assembly: GCF_022605725.1. NCBI lineage: Eukaryota > Metazoa > Arthropoda > Insecta > Coleoptera > Curculionidae > Anthonomus > Anthonomus grandis. The sequence goes on from NC_065560.1 coordinate 4,580,586, forward strand.
TATATCGGACTTTAGCCGAGGTCTTGCAGGTTATCTTTTTCACAGTGAAGGTGTTTCATTGTTACAATCCAAAGAAGACTTTTCTGTAAGGGTAGGACGATGTTGCTCTTACCAAACTTCAAATCCTTTGGTGACACCAGGTAATCATCAATGTAGATTAGTATCATTTTATCATTGGGAAGTTTTATTCTCTATGTTACTAATCCCAGCGTCAAAGCACAATGCTCTTTCTAGTTCGTAACGGTTCTCAGCAATCCCACCCGACTGCGCCAACTAAATAGATCGACTAAGAGGTCAAGATATAAACTAATGGACCAAACAATATTAAGATTGAGAATTAAGGTTAAATGAAAAGGATGAAAATTATTCTACGAATAACTGCACATTTTTTTAATTTTTTCTTGAATTTTTACTATGGAATTACTGCACAGTTAACTTAAGACCTTTTTGGGATAAACACTGGGTAGAAACGTCAAGTATATCGGACTTTAGCCGAGGTCTTGCAGGTTATCATTGTTACAATCCAAAGAAGAATTTTCGGTAAGGGTAGGATGATGTTGCTCTTACCAAACTTCAAATCCTTTGGTAACACCAGGTAATCGTCAATGTAGATTAGCATCTTTTGATCGTTAGAAAGTTGTTACTCTCTATTTCAAAGCACAATGCTCTTTTTAGTTCCTACCGGTTCTTATAGCAATCCCACCCGACTGCGACAGCTTAATAGACCGACTAAGAGATCAAAATATACTGACAGAGCAAACAATCTTGAGATCGAGAGTTGAGGTTAAGCCCCAACCATAAAAATGATTACAATTCCCAAATAAAACAACGATTTTCTTATAATATGTATTTCATGAGAGCTATCACAAATATTTCACATAGAAAATCAATATAAGTATATATTTAATATCAGTAACCGTAAAACAAAAAGAGATGCCATAATAAGTCTGATATCATTTTGTTTCCTCCGATAATAATTTGTTATAAACATTACTATATTGTTTCAATAAACAAATACTGATGAATACAATCACAACTTTTGCAGCATCTCTTCTCCTATCGACCGATCGTTTTTTTTTTTTTATTTACTTTTCCTCAGACTTTTCACTTCTTTATCGGATAATTTAAAGGGCATCTCCGCTCTATACGCCAACGGATTCTCGAGTTCTCGTTCTTCCAAATCTGCCGCGAGTTCCTCGCTAGTTACACTATCGACAGTCTTACCCGTTCCGTAGAAAATGTCTTCATTGTAGACCCTGTCCTTTCTTCTATAAGTGCCATGGAGCTAACAGTAAATGCCGCATTTATAATGGAACCTTTTAAGACTTTTAATCAAATTTACTCACTTTATCCCAGAACGATATGTTAAAAGCAAAGTTCACGTGGAAATACTGATGGTGGTTGTCGTGGAAAATGGCATCCGGTTGCCAAGGTTGCCACCAGAACGACTTAAAGTTTACTCCCGAATGGTCGATTATTCCGTGATAGTAAGCGTAGAACGCGGAAGCGTAAAATGGAACTGAAACATTAGAAAACTTAATGAATCAAAAAGAAAAAAAGAGGGAGAAAACTTGCAAACTTGAATTCATTTGTTACATATGTTTTATAATACTTACACCAATGTATAGGAGCAAAGAATAATGGGGTGGCCAAAGTGATCTGGATATGTAACGACTCCACCGGATGTATTGCCGTTACAGAGAAAGCGGTGGGCTGCTTGTACTTGTGATGTAACTTATGGAAGTTCTTGTACAGGAAGGGCAAATGATAAATGCGGTGCAACCAATACGTTAAATAGTCCTAAAAAGCGACGAAATTGATTGTGACAAATATAGATTTAACTGCCGTTTCATACTTACTTGATAAATGAAAATTAACGGAAACTGCAAAATGAAATATAACCAACCGTATTCACTTATGTCATAATATACCGTGCAATAACCACCGTTATAAATGTAGCATGATAACAGGGAGCTAACGGTCGCATTAAGGAATAACGTGAAGGATCCCAATAAGATTTCGTGTTTTTCCAGTTCTGGTGAGAGCCACTTTTGCGGCTGACACTTCCATTCTTCGGGTCTGTCCCGTTGTCTGATGTAATAGTACCACTGAAACGAAATTTTCAATTTACTAAGGGATGAAGGAAAATCACTATTCGTCAAACAAAACAGTTTTTTTAATGCCAATTTTATTCTGACATAGATTTTGCACTACAAGTTTTTAAAGCAAGATTCTTTCACTGAGTACAAAGTATAGTCAAATGCCTTTACGAGCATCTATTACATTTATTAGTACAAAATGATTTCAATATAAAATATAGCCTTAAATAGTCAACTCTTAAAATGCCATTTTTAAATTATATCAAATTACATGACTTATGAGATATTCTCTATCAGCTTGAATATTTATGACATTACATCAACATTCCTTAATGGTAAAGAAACCATAGAAAATAGTTTCGGTGATAAACGAATTGTTTTAAGTTTTATAGCAACTTAAACATTTTTATCAATCAATTAAGAGTCCACTTATCTAATGACAAGGTCCAATCATTTATCAAATAGTGCTGATTATAGTAAATACCTACTGCAATTTAAGTATGGTAATTAAATCGCAATATGAATAATTTTTTGTATGTAACAATTGTAATCATATAAAAATAAACTTCATAATAAATTTATCATTTAAATTTAAGTGCTGCTAATCTGTATAAAGTATGTGATATTTTTCACGTATAAATTTTCAGAAGTGGGAAATTTGGGAGGTATTATTGTACATTAGCTATAATTGCTTACTCACTCAATATTTTTAAATTTAACTGTTGGTTATAAGTTTCATATCGTTAGCAAATAACAGGATACATTCATATTCTAGGCTGCGTTTTAGTTTTAACAGAGAATATTCCATGTTTTATTAGCTAACCTGCTGCCTTTTTTGTTTTACTGTATTCAGATAAAGAAGTTCATTTGGGTTAGATTTTGGACCAACTCAACATCTACTTCTGGTTTACAGCTTGTATACAGTCTCTAATAAGTTTAATTGTCTCAAATTGTCTTAGTTCAGGTTGTTCGATTTTAAAATGTGGGAATAAAAATGATATCGGATTACCAACTACCACACTGCATGTAGCCAATAAAGGGCAGATCTGCTGACATCAATTTGGTTTTTTATGTTAATCAAAAAACAATAATAATAGATAAATATATGAATGAAGCAAAATATTTTTCCACATCATTGAGATAGCATAGAAAACTACATAATCAATACTTAATACTTAAAGAATCTCTTCCTATATCCAAGTAGCAATTTGACGACTTGTGGATGTAAAAACACAAATCATTTTAAGAGCACAAACATCACCCTTTTGTCAATAAAAGTATCTTTTTATGACGCATATATTCAATGATAACAATCAATCACTCCACATCAATTGTCGTCATTAGCTGAGTTTACGTCAAACAAAAACAAAATTTTTTCATTGTTTTATTCTAAATACTTAAATAAAAGTGAAATAAACATCATGAGAGTGGAGAGAAATTTGGATGAGGGTATTATACTTACTGTTCAAAGTTTTTAGTATCATAAAGCAAGTCTAGTTCTTAAAAAAGTTCGGATACTGACCACTTACATAATTTCCTTGTTTGTCTTTGTATATATGTCATTTTGATTAAATATAGTCTTCTTTTCAGGTTTTTGTAAGTCAATCAATGAATGTACTGAAATTCATCGATTTGTCTTTGGACTCCATGGACCTTTATCACCTTTTCACTCTAGTTTCTCTTATCGGCAATATTAGCAGAGGCCTCCTTCAAAGGTCTTTTAAGGCAAGTCGTACTGTTAGTGGCGATATTAGCTGGAAAGCGAAATCTGAACTCTCGGCTTGCTGAAAATTTACCTTCCGGTTTTGCTTTTTGTTGACAAGCCGGAACGTGTATGAATTAGTTGTGAGTACAGGCCGAGAGTTAGCAGAACTTTTTCGATATTTAGTTTACTTGTTACTCTATCATTTAAGTTTCTTATTAAATTTCTTGTGCTCATAAAAATGGCCGATATGAGAACGCGGTCTCACGAATTTATTACCGAATTCATTGAACTTTATAGATCATTGCCGTGTTTATACGATATAAAAAGCAAGCAATATTTGAAAAAACCTTTGAAGTTAGCTGCTTACAATAAAATGGTAGAAAAATTAAAAGCAGTAGATCCAGCAGCAACAAAAGATGTGGTGGTAAAGAAAATAAATAATATGCACAGTTCGTACCGTAAATATTAAAAAAAAATTAAAGACAGCTAAAGAAGTGGTTCCAGTGGAGAGGTTTATGAAACATCATTATGGTACTTTCATCTTTTAGACTTTCTTTATGGACGCGATATGGAAATGAATAACAGCGATGATAGTGAGGTAATTTTTTATTTTAGAAATTTGATTTTTTATTGGTCTTGAACATTGGATTCAATTTCAGAAAACAAACTTTTTACATGATATTTTTTTATTAAACTGCTCGCCATAATAAAAGGGACAACTGCATTTTTTTGATGATTTTCAACCACCTACATATACAGGGTGTTTCAAATTCGACTCTCAGCATTGAGATCTCGGTTGCTATAGAAGATATGAAGATGGTTAAATTAGGGCAAAGTTGCGCATTTTTGCGCCTAATAATATGCCATTAAAAAAATAGAAAATTCCTAGCAGTTCTGAAAACAGACATTTAGAAAAATCAATTTTAATTTTTACTGAGCTTTAAAGATAATTTGCACTTTTGCATTGCCACTTTTTCCGTGCTACATGGTGGTGTTTTTAGTTTTTTATTACGACGTTTCGTTTTTTGGCGACCATCATCAACTTTGTTTTTTCTTACGGATGCCATATTTTATTCTTGCATTTTTAAAAAGTGCTTTCCAATACTTTTCTATTATGTATTGCACTCTATTGAAGATCATCAAAAAAATGCCGGTGTCCCTCCTATTATGGCGAGCAGTTTATTTTAAAATGACAAAATAAATTCAATTTTTCGCAACTAATTCTTTTTAAAATATTCTGTTTTGCGTCTTGAGGACAACGTCTACTTCCATGTCTTTTTGTAGCGATGATAGTATCTGTTGATCTGCCAAGATAGCTTCTTCATCCGTAGATATGTCCGTGTACTGGAATGGATTCTTATTTCGTAAATAATTATGCAATACGTATGTAGCCATTACCACAGTTTCTATATTTTCACAGACGGACAGATGTTCCTATTTCGGTATGATATATGTATACGAAATCGATTTGCAAGAATTCCAAACACATTCTCAATAATTCGTCTAGCTCTACTTAAACGTTTGTTAAAGTATGAACGGGTCAGTATTCAGTTCTTTTTCTTTATAGTAGACTTTAAAAAACCTTTTCTAAGCGCAAAAGCTTCATCTGCTATGAATACATAAGGTAAATGAATACGTTGATTAATTGCAAAGCACCCTTTACTAATGCCTTGTAAAAAGATGTGTTATTTATCACCTCTCCGTCAGATACTCGTCCGTTTGTACCGACATCAAACAATATTAATTCATAATTACTATTTGCAATTGTCATTAATACAACACCGAAACTGTTTATAGTTGTAGTAGTATGCTCCGCTGCCTGGAGGTGGTCTTATTCTTATAATGTTTGCCGTCAACGGCACCGAGGCAATTTGGAAACTGCCATTTGTTTTCAAAGTCGAGTCCAATCTGCTCCCATTCTGATTCTAAATTTGGAAACTGTAATAAAAAAAATAAAGTGTCATTTTACTATAGGAAAACGTTAATACTTAAGTAATATATTTTTTTAGGAAGAAGCACAAGAAAATGCAGAATCACCAGCAGCAAATGAATTGGCAAGAGACGAAAACGTGTCACAGGATGAAGGAGGCCAATATGACTTTCATCTACTCGAAAACGTACATCCATAAGATCTAGCAAAAAACAAAAACCAATTTTGAACCAGACCAATAGCCAAGAGTTGGACGCAATGCCGCCAATGATGGCAACATATTGCCAAAAAATAATAAATGACGCCTTATTCAATGCAAAGTGCGGGCAACTAACAGCACACTCAAGAATTGTAACTGACTCGCAAACAAGTAGTACCTACTTCAGTTCAATACCTACAGCCATATCCACAACAGTTTAATACAATGACAACAGATTATGACAATCAACTTCTCACAACACGTGGTTATTACAATAGTTTTGTACCCTAAGTTTTTTTTGTAAATTATGTAGGGGAGACCGGGTCACAGTGGTCACTCTTAAATAACTTTTGTTCCTTTGGCTTGTATGTTATGTCACCTAGGATGTAGCGTGCAAACTACCATTCCAATAATCTTTCTTCCTTTGATGTCCGTCCTATTTACGATTTTTGTGTTAGTGTGAGTTTTTGTTTTGAAGAGTGCACGTGAAAAGTTAAGGTACGTTTTATTTTTTGCATCATTTCTTGTCATATTATTTTTTCGTAAAGAAACCTAGTTAATTTTAAGACGGGTACATTAAAGTATATCGGGTGGAGAAGCGAAAAATCTTAGGTTTGACTAGCAATATTTTTTGGTAGAACATGTATTTTAGGTTAGTTTGGGACACAGTGGCCAGGTTGAAAATGGGGCACAGTGGTCACTACTAATTTATGATAATTCGAGTGACCACTGTACCCCCATTAATATTTTAATTTTTGTAGAATTCTCCGACATCTTAATATCAATAATAAAGTAATTTATTATCAATATAATTAAGCAAACAATTTTGCATTTGTTGTATTTTGCTTTCTTTCTAGCTAATATGGTATTAACACTGCACACGGTATTATTATACACACACAACACTTCTATTTCAACAATCTCTATTTACTCTAATTTATTATATTAGTGGTTTTTTGGAAAACAAGCTAAGAAATAAATAATATATAGTGTACCTAATTGTTTCAGGTTACAAAACCCATATAAAATGCCACGTAATAGAAAACGTAAGACAAATATTGGCTTAGTTGACGAAAATGATATGAAAGCAACTGTTACTGCAGTTTTAAATGGAGGTCTATCTACAAAAGCGGCTTCACTGCGATTTGCCATACCTCGTACCACGTTGCGACGATATATTTTACAATGCCGTGACGAAAATATTAACTGGGAAGAGCCGATATTTCCAAAAATGCGCCCTAATTACGAATGCCGAAAAATTTTTACACATGAAGAAGAGGCAGTTTTATGCTAATATTTAATTCAGTGCGGAAAACTTCAACATGGCTTACAACCAAAAACCGCTAGAAAGCTAGCTTATGATCTTGCAGTTGCAAATAATAAACAAATTCCGCAAAGTTAGCATACAAATGAATCTGCCGGCCCAGACTGGTTTAGTGCTTTTATGTAACGGAATCCCATTATTTCATTACGAACCCCTGAAGCGACATCTATGTCAAGATCTGTAGCATTCAATAAAGTCATAGTTCATAAATGGTACGACACTTTGTTAAAACTGTATGAAAAGTATCCTACTTTTGATGCCAGTAAAATTTATAATGTCGACGAAACTGCATTGACGACTGTGCAAGGATCAACTAAAGTTATTGCAGAGAAGGGTCAAGTGACTTCTGCGGAACGGGGCATTCTAGTTACTATGTGTGGAGCAATTAATGCTGTTGGAAATTGTGTTCCACCACTATTAGTGTTTCCAAGAGTAAAGTCTGGCTAATAATCCCGGAAAGCCTATCACTATATACGAAATAGCCGAACTTTTTGGCGTTGCTTATCATCTTGCCTTTTCACACAAAAATTGCATATCTCGTTTTGCTAGTACAGGAATATTTCCCCTTAACAAGTTTCTATATGGAGATGCTGAGTATGTAGCAGCAGAAGTCACAGATAAGCCAGAAAAACCAAAGGACCAAACTTCTACATATAGAACCTGAGAAGACAGTGAGACCAAACACCCCGTTAAATCAGGTGATCCCGACCACCAGCTCTTGTAATTCAATTCCTTTGAAAAAAGTGAATCAAAATGAGTCTAGATTACCTTTAATATCTCCTGAAAATTTACGACCATATCCAGAACAGAATAGAACAGGAATATATGGAAAAATGTCGAAAGGAGAGTTTGAAACAAAAACAGAATAAGCAAGATAACACTGTAAAAGGTAAGAAAAATATAATGAAACTAATGCCATCCAGCAGCGAAAGTGAGGGTGAAATATCAGACTTAGCAGAGAGCCATACTTTTGACGAAGAGATTTTTGAATCAGATGAAGACATTGTTGAACTGGATGAAAATTTGGACAATATTCGTGTTAAGTGCTATGTATTGGTTCGGTTTGCAACTAAAAAGACAATAAGGTTCTATGTGGGTCATGTCGAAGGTATTGAACGCGACGAATATAAAGTTAATTTCTTAAGGAAGAAAGGCAATAAGTTTGTTTTTCCTCAAGTGAAAGATGAGGCATCAGTCCCAGTTTTTGATATTGTTTCGATTTTACCAGCCCCTTTAGATTATGGTGGTACTTCCAGATTACGTACAACAACGAAAGTTCGGTGTCGACTTTAGTGGATACAATATAACGTAATCTTTCCTAAATATAAGTTTAAACCTGTATTTTTTTGTTAGTGACCAGTGTGCCCCAATGTCATGGCCACTCTACCCCTGGTGCGGGGTACAGTGGCCAAAAATCAAGGCGGATTAAAATGTTTATTTTTTTTTTAAGAATAAGTGTTTTTTTTTTAATATATTTTGCGTTATTAGTATAGACTATGTTCTTTATTTCCCTTAAAGAAAAAATCAAATACATTAAATGGGTTGAAAAATACGCCAACAATAAGTAAAAGGTGGCCACTGTGACCCGGTCTCCCCTACTTATTATGTAAAATAAAAATTATAACAACGTAGCTTACCTTAATAATCTATATTTAAGAACCTCAATTATTGCCTGGCACGTTTCGGGAATCATTCTCCCCAGACATTAAGCAGAGATACGGGCTGTGAATTTTAAGTCTTCGTAGTTTCTCCCTGTCGCTAAGTACCTCAAAGTAGTACTTAATCGCTCATGAGGATGCTAACCTCATCAAACTATCTTCCTTTTGAATTAATGGGGTTACAAGTTCTAGCAATTCCGTATAGGAATTTTCATCCATACGAAGATAGTTTCTGTAATCATCAGGTTCCAGTCGTAATTTATTTATGAGATAAGTGTGGGAAGTAACGTGTCGATTTATTAACCACTGTTTTGCCCATTTAGAACGCTTGTGTTTTTTCTTTGTATGTTCTTTAGGTAACAAAGCTATTATTATTAGGTAGCAAACCTATTAACGTAAGATCGTTGTCCGAAATCATGTCTAGTTCCCGCTAAGAACGTTTTTAAAAAACTGAACAAACCCGTTGGATAAAAAGTAATGTGTATGCTTTAGCCGGGGGTACAGGTTTAGCCTTCCGGTAAACAGTATCGAGTATGCCGTCCTTTACACCCATATTATAATAAACAAAGAATGCTACTACAAATACTTATAAAGTGTGCTAATGCAAAAAAAAAAACAAAAACTTACAAAAAAAAAATTATTTTTGAGGTTAACTAAGCTAACTTCTTGTCCTGTAAGTGACCTGTCAAAAAAAATGGCGCGTAATTCAAATTTAGGTGATATTTCCTCCAGATGTTATTTTACCGCCGATTTTCTTAATACTTACATGTATAAATCCGCCAATTCCAACATACAGTCCATAAGATACAACAAGCGAGGGCCACCAGAAGCTAAGAAAGTTATTCAGCCTAAGAGATTCCAACGTAAACCACCGACTATCAACAGTAGCGTTAACACTTCTATGTCCGAACTGTTTTATCAGGTGCACCCAAACTAGGATCCAGTCTCCTGATGATGAAGAAAAAATTATCAGTAATATTAGGTTCTGCAGGGTGATGTCCTTATCAGGTGACAAGTCAATCAAAGTCAGAAAAGGCGATTGTAGAACCTGACCTGATTGTTACCATTAGGCGAGTTTTAACGTAATGAGTAACCGCGTTTTGGTAAGGAGAACTGGCAATGGTGTAAATTATTATTTGGTAACAAAACCAGTTACCATCATGGCTGGTCGGTTATGAATTGTGGTAATATATTTATCCTTTTCTGGTGTGCTATTTGTTTTTTGTTGACTTTTAACAGAACAGTTTTTCTATGGTAACAAGTTTTGCTTGACAAAAAAATTATTGAAAAGCTCTTCCTTCGTTAAAGGTAGATTTTGATAAAAAGAAAAAATGGAAAATGGATATTCAGTGTTGTTGATGCTGAAGATCCAGCACAAACATTTAAAATAAAGCTGCCTGCTGAAGATTATTTTAAAATAATGGAAGGAAGTGGTACATTATAAATATACCTATATATTTCTAATACATTTTGTAGTTTCTTAAACAATTTGAATTTGAATTAAACCACAAAAGTAAATGAACTTATCAGTAATTATTAAGTCAACAAACCATTTGCGCGCGCATTGGCGGTTAAAGTTTACAAATTGGAATCGTATGTCGGCCATCTTGCTTGGCAAAATTGACAGAGAGTTGACCGACAGTTGTTGACATTGACTGATTTATTGATTACTATTATGTTTTTGTATTGTCAATCTTTAGTCTTTAATAAAATCAAATTCAGTTGATTTCAATGAAGAAGTTTCACTTTTCAAGTATTTCATTTTTAACTTGATTATTACAAATACACGTTACAAAATGTCTGGTTTTTCATTTTCTTTTCAATAATTAAAAATTGATTAAGATTTTCTGAAAATTTCATTGATGTAAGAGTATGTATATTTTAAATGGTTCTAAGAAATATAGTAATAAAAGATTTTTTAAATTTCCTTCAGTTCCCATCGCTATAGAATTTTTTCTGATCAGTTCTCTTCACAAATTTTAATAATGCTGATACTGCTGTGTTTACACTACAATACGTATTTATTTAAACATTTATTTTGTCTTTTTTTCACTTGAGAAGAATATTTCTTAGTATTAGTTTTAATTAATTTAATATTAGTGTATATGAGACAATTAAGACTTATCAAAGAATTATCAAAAGAGCGAATAGATTTGCAAAAAATACAGTGAAGTATATAAAGGTGAGGTTGCACGGATATTTTTTTAAATTAATTTTTGATCAGTTTGTGTTTATTTCTGTGGAAAAAAATATGAGTAAGGTTATGTTTACGTCAGTAATTTTTTTGTTTATTGTATTGCCTCTTGGACAAATGTCTGTCCTTCGTCGTTTTCAGGACAAAATTAATTTGTATTTTGTGACAAATCGGTGTTTTCATGGTCAGTCTTCAAACCGAATGCAATAGCGATGAAAGGTATAATAATACAATATTCATCCTTAAATTGATCTTCGATTAATAAATTGATGTGTGAGTCTTGTATATGAAAGTGTGATATCTTACTACCACTATGTGACTAATCTTAAAAAATTCAAAACTAAAACATTCTTATCCCTCCTGTTTTTTTATTAAATAAATTCAAGGAATGTGAGATTAACTTCCTTGAATCAACTTGGGTTACTAGCGGAGTAAATTCAGGGGCTTTCCCATAATGATCCACCAGAAAACATGAAGGCAAAAAGAATGTTTTACATGTTGACTGAGAATTCTGACGAATATTAGCAAACAAGTCCAAGTGTTTTGGGGAATGTACTAAAATCTGTCTTACCATTGATCGACACGCCTAAAATAAACACAGCAACAGACGCAATAATTTTAGCGACACTTTCCGGTAAAAGTTTCCAAACTTTCGAAATCTGCTCGTCGTACCTCTCGGACCAAGTCAATGCCATCGGATCGAAGGTTTTTCCATTTTGACCTTGTAACTTTTCAGTTTTGCCATTATTAGTCTTGTTTTTTTTCATCGCTGCAACTATTTATAAATTTATATATACCGACGACCATTTGAGGAACCTGGCTCGCGCGAGACTGTCTTATACGTGAATACATAAATCTCTATTAAACAAACTGGCGATAACGATTTTGCATATCAAAGTTCTTTTAAGTGCCTATATTTATTTTATTATTGGTATTATTATTATTATTATTATATCCCGACCGACGAATTACGATAAATTAATCTCTAGCGATGTCCATTGTTATTTTGTAATCAGTTTTCGATTCTTTTTTTCAAGTGAGTCGCGAATTTTAGATTTAATTAAGTATAGGGTCTACCAATAAGAATGATATAAGTTTAAATAGCTAAAAAATAAAAACGAATTGGTTAATTTCTATGATTGATGTTTCATGTTGTAGTTTATTATGTAACATTATGTTTTAAACAAAATATCATTAAGATGTCCACCTCGGCTACGGCGGCAGACCTTTAGACGATGAACCCAATTTTCAATCACTTTTTCTAACAAATTGGGCTAAATTTCGCGAATAAACCTAGTTATGTTAACTTTCAACTCATTGATGGTTTGAGGATTGTTAGAATACACCTTCGACTTCACATATCCCCAAAGAAAAAAGTCCAGGGGAGTAAGATCATAGGACCTTGGTGGCCAGTTGATATTGCCATGTCGCGAAATTATTCAAAACGCTCTCTTTATAAATTAATTGTGGCTCGGGCGGTGTGTGATGTTGCTCCGTCCTATTGAAACCAATTCTGTTCGAAGTCTCCAGCATCAATTGCAGGCCAAAGAAAGTTTGTTATTATGTCGCGGTAGCGCTCTCCGTTGACTGTCACAGTACACCCCCCTGCATCCTCAAAAAAGTATGGACCGATAATTCCACCGACATGCAAACCACACCACACAGTCACTTTTAACGGATGTAATGGCACCTGTACTAATTTCTGGGGATTGTTCTGACACTAGAAGCGGCAATTTTGCGTATTGACAACGCCACTAAGACAAAAATGGGCTTCATCTGAAAAGATGATTTGTTTCCCAAAATCGGCATTTTGTTCCAACTGCAACAGGGCCCAGTCGGTAAACGTTCTTCGCAAACCATGGTCAGCAGGCTTCAATTCTTGAGTTAGAACCATCTTAAATGGATGTAGGCCTAAGTCTTTCTTCAAAATGCGCCACAGAGACATTGGTGAAATGCCTAATTGCTGAGAACGGCGCAAAACAGACACATTGTTATTCGCGTCAACACTTTCTCTTGCAGCGGTCCTTGCACTTTTTTGTCGCGTTGGTGGCTTATTATCCAGAAGAGTGTACTCCCGTTGAAACTTATTAATTGTGCGCCTTATTGCAAGCTCAGAAGGCCGTCCACGATGGCCAAAATCTTCTCTAAGAGCACGATAACAGGCTCTAACCAATTGCGCATTTTCCTAATACCTTTTCACGATAGCTATACGTTGCTCTTGACTTAAACGATTCATGATGAAATGTCAAAGTATACTTAACAAAACTGACGCTTGATCCGCGTTTTGACACATACCATTTTGCGTACATGGCCCACTAAACTTCTATTGGTAGACCCATTATAAGGTGGAACATTGGAATTTATTAACTAATTAGGAACCATAAAGGAAATGGTTTTGGTGACAACCTAAGGCATACAATGAAAAAACACATTCCTTTTTTTTAAAACACTAACTGAATATAACCCAAGTTAGGCCTAAAAACAGTAAAAATACAGGGTGGGTAAAAGTGAACTTTATATCTTTTCTTAATATCTACAGGGTGTTAAAACCATTTCATATAAGACCAATCGAACTTTTGGATCATTATACCAATTAGTTCTTACATAAGGATCATTGATATTGTAACGAAATTCGGGAACACACTTTTATTGTCAACGTCAAAAACACTAACGCCTTGACTGTCGTTTAATTGTTTCCAAGGTAAAAACTGACTAAACAATTAAAACTGAATGAATTGTCACGAAGCGCGTCCTTTTTAACCCTGGAATGCTACTTGGGGTACATTTGTACCCCATCATTAATTATATCTCAAGTAAAATGGAAGTGGGCGGGGGAACGAACGCCGACGTTTTATTAGTTTCAAGACGCGGCAAGTCAGTTCGCGTGCGACAATTGACATTGGCACACGGTTTTTTCTTTTCGAGATTTGTGATATTTGGGATTAGCGCGTACCCCAGTGTAGCAGTTTAGGTTAAATATACTTAGCGGAGTAAATTCGCCGGCAAAAGCCGCTTCTTTTTGTTGTTTTTTTTTTTAAGGTAGAACCAAACGAGACTTATATAACGTTATACAGAATTATGTTGGGCAACTGTAATGCACATTCACGACATCCTAGGTTGGGGCTGACTCTTTTTGCCAATTTGCTCATAGCCAAAAATGTGTAAAAAAATACGAAATCAAAAAATTTTACTTTTTACCATATAACTCGCAATAATTTCAAAAGAATTCCAAGTATTTAAATATATTTTTGTTTGTTGGAAAGAAGACACTCTAGCGGTTGTAACAGTATATCACAAGTCTCAAAGATCATTTTTATTTTTTGAGTAAACTAGATAAGAATGTCGTTAATCATTATTTGTGCATTGCTTTTTTCACCAATCGAAAAACTTTTTTGTTTCTGAAAATTTTACTATACATCCTGCGGGTAAAGTAAAGTAAAATGTTTGTGTAAGTTTTCTAAAAAGAATGCAGGTTGTTAAAACTAATAGTTTACGTAATAATTAAAGTTAAAAACTCCTCGCCTCAATAGAGGAACCGCGATATACCGAATACGAACAGACGTAACAAGAAATATTTTGTAGCTACTTTTGTAGCTATTTTGTAGTAGATACTATTGACTATAAACTAATTGAAGGGAACGTTTAGCGTATTTATTCACATTAATTCGAGTTTATGCAAAAATTATTTTTGTGCCAAAAATTGTCTGTGAAGTAAGTATACATAAAATATATTATACGTATTGTATAATTTATATTATTAGTTATATTTATTTTAACTAATAGTTTTAAAGACATTCATTCTTATGAAGTGCATTTTGTGTGGAAAATCAATTGATGGATTACAAGACGAATCGGTGGTTCATAAACCGACAAAACAGGGCCTACAAACCATCTGTAATGCTGCTGAGAAAAGACTGGCAACTTGTGGACTACACATTTTAGAAAGGAAGCAAGCTATTTTAGATAGAACTTTAAAAATTAAGTTTTATAAAAGCTGCCGAAAAACATATACTAGTAATATAAATATTGCTTCTGCCAGCACTAGTACAACCGACAAGGAAATTGTTTGCTCTAAAACCACTAGAAGTAACACTGGTTCATTTGATATAAGAAGCATGTGCTTAATTTTTAATAAAACAGGACCTAGAAAAATTAAGCAAAAAAAGGAAAAGTTTTTACTTCGGTACAAACAGGTGAGTAAAATTTTATTCCAAACAAGGTAATAAAATTAAACGAACTGATAATAATTTGAACCGTGTTTATGGCCACTCGATACAATTTTTTACTCAAACGTAAAAATATCAAATTTACAAGTTATCCTATTGTATTAAACGTTTTATGTCAGACTTGGTATGGTAGTCGGGATTGTTTAAGGTTACTGTGGGTTCATTTGGTTGATTTTGCGAGTCCGGAGAGGCCCGGATTTTCTAATTCATTCGAATGTAAAATAAGGCGAAATTCGTACAAAAATCGTTGATATTTGGGAGAATTTCACAGCAGTTCGCAATCTTAAATTAGCATTGATTCCGCTTATGGTTTAGTGTTTAGTTATATTTTTTTATGTTCTAATTTCTAGTACAGCTATAAGACCTTAACCTTAACAGTTTTTTTACCAATTTTTTTTTTCTATTTTCCTTTATAAAAAAGTTCTGGAAAAAATACGCATAAGAAAATAATTGAGGCAGCCAAACAGAAAAATGATATAATAATAATATCAAAATTATGTGGCTTCGAAGATTTGTTTGCTTTCGATGCCAAATACCACAAAAGCTGCTATACTCACTACATATCGTAAATAAATATTCAAGCCACAAAAAATAAAATTAAAAAATCTGCACAAACTTCACAGAACCAAGAAGAGTATTTTTCAGATGAATCGGATAATGCAAACGAGGAAAATTATTGTAGGATCGAAAACAGTAATGTGCAATTAATTTTACATAACGCAGCTGATATTTTAAAAAGGGAAATTTGCAACTTTCAATCTGAGC
The DNA here is from genome assembly GCF_022605725.1 of Anthonomus grandis grandis. Lineage (NCBI taxonomy): Eukaryota > Metazoa > Arthropoda > Insecta > Coleoptera > Curculionidae > Anthonomus > Anthonomus grandis. The sequence goes on from NC_065560.1 coordinate 4,596,686, forward strand.
AAAAAGAGTTCCCCATGCCTAAGAATATTACTGCATCCGAATTTGAAAAACAAGTACCCAAATTACTACTTACTTTTGTGTCTCGGCTAATAGATGACGATGCTTTTAACAATGTCGGTAATGAAGTGGCAGAAGCAGTTATACCTTGCAGCATTATTATGGCTCTGATTTCAAAAAAATATAAGAAGAATTAGTTTCAATTTGGATTGGGACTATTTGTATATCACTTAGTTGGTAGTAAACATCTTTTGAAGACTTTATCAGATATTGGTCTCAGTTGTACTTACAGTGACGTTCTTGAGTTGATATTGTGTTACTTTCATATTTGCACATAAATATTTTAAAAGTTATATTTTAGGTGTATATATCAATTAAAAATTTGGTACTCTAGCCATCAAGCGGAACAAAATTTGGAAGATCCCAGTAAGTACGGCTGGATATTAGAGGACAATTTTTGGACACCTGTTTTATCAATCGAAGATCCTGTGCCAGATAATTTAAGAAAGCTTTTGTCTATTCGTTGCTCAGATAAAAACTGCAATAACAGCAGCTGTATTTGTGTTACTCAGGGATTAAAATGCTGTGCTGAGTGCAAATGTAAATCTTGCTCGAACACAATAATTATAAGTGAAGATACAGATTCGGAATCTGACTTATATTAAATGCAAGGTAAACCAAAAAGTAATAATATTTTATTGTTTTTAGGCACTTTTGAAAGAAACATATTCTACACTTATATTATATTTCTTATGTAGTAATTAGTTAATAATAATAATTTATGTTCTTCCACTAAGACTATTAAAATTAAAAATACGTTCCACAAGGAGAACGTTTTTATTTTATTTCTAGTAAAACATCGCATCGCCTTGTCGTATTATTGTTGCTCGTCCCGAGATGCAGTCGCGCTCCACTCGGTCGGCCGCTCCTTATTTGAAATTTAAAATTTAAATATCTCAAAAAGTATAGAGCATAACTTGGTAATTTTTTTTCTGAAAACTTTTTTGGATACCTGGCTACATTTCATTCGCTGAAAGTATATAAAAATTCCTTAAAACAAAAAAGTTTTTCGATTACTGAAAAAAGCAATGCCGGAAAGATAATAACCACATTTCTTAGTTATTTTCACAAAAAATAGAGCTGATCTTAAAAACTTTAAATACACTATTGAAACGGTAAAAGTGTATTCTTTTCAATAAAAAAAATAGTATTTCAATACTTGGAACACCTGTAAAGATATCGCAAGTTATATGTTAAAAATTAAGTTTTTATAAATCCGTCATTTTTTACGAATTTTTTGTTATAAAATGAGTCAGCCCCAACTGAGGATATCGTGAATTGACATTTTAGATGACCAATAAATTCTGGATAATGCTACATAGGTCACATTTGGTTCTACGCTCAAAAAAATTTTTGAAACATTTCACCGGCGTTTTTACTCCGCTAACTCTGTGATTATTTCGCTTCTCAGTAGATTTTGGATTATTATTATATGAGTAAGTATCTTTTTTTTGAAAAATATCTCTATAATACTTTGAAAATATTTTAGTTTTTTTTTAAGTTATTATATTTTTCTTTGATTTTTAAGTTATTATTGATTTTCTTTGTTAGGCTGCACAAATAATGGCTGGGCAGAAAAAGTTCTTCGACCTAACAAAGCCTGAAGATGTCGGAGAAATTCATCGCATTCTCTATGAATCTGATTCAGACAGTTTTTCGGATGATAGCGAGGAGGAAGATGCCGTTATACCTGATTTTAGAGAGGAGCCAGAAAAGGATAAAATACGCGGCAATCAAATCAATCTTAATTCTTTTATTGCACCAGAACAGACTCAAGATACCTTTCCATCTGATACAGATTCGGAAGATGACAATATACCATTGGCAGAAATACAGGCGATCAACAGAGATATGGTGGAAATTTTACCAGTGCCTACCAAATTAAGGGGTAAAAATGGGTTTATGTGGTCAGGTAAGAAAGGCGCAATTCATCGTACACCAAAATGAAATCTGGTTTTGCATTTACCTGGAAACAAAAACGAAGCAAAACATATAACATCGGGAACTGAAGCTTGGAAATTATGTTTCACTCAAGAAAATCTCTATAAAATTACTTAATATACTAATAACGAGATCCAAGTTCAACGATTGAAATATTCAAATAAGAACGATGACCAAGATACTGATGCACCTGTTATTACGCCAGTAGGTAAGAGACCCTCTTGGACTAAGGATACAAACAGCATTGAACTCCAAGCACTTTTCGGTCTATTTTATTACGGTGTTATGAAAATGGCCGGAGTTTTGACCAAGGAACTATTTGATAAAGACACAGGAATTCCAATATTCCGTGCTACCATACCCGCGGCACGTTTCAGGTTTTTGATAAACTGTCTTCGCTTTGATGATAAGCAGTCCAGAGCTGAAAGAAAAGAAACTGATAAGCTTGCAGCTTTTCGAGAGGTATTTGAGAGGTCAATCGTTAAAATGAAAAACCTATATACTCCTTCAGAATATATTACAATTGATGAACAATTGGTTGGTTTTAGAGGGCGATGTCCTTTTAAAATGTACATCCCTTCAAAGCCCAATAAATACGGAATTAAAATTTCTCGGGGTCTTTTTTCGCCTCGTCTGTCCTCTCTCCTTGCGCTCGTCCGTTGTCGCACTGCCGCTGCCTGTCTTAAAATCTTAGGTTAATTAATTCTATATCTTACTTTGCATTCCTATATAAAAACGTTATTTTTATTTTTGTAAAATTGTTTCTGTAAATTGTAAAGGGCTTTTTCATCCCTTCTTTGCTTGTGCTAACTAGGGAAAACGGTTTTATAATCGAGAGAATAGTCCTATTTGTCAATGTAATTTAATTTTTTTTTCTCTTTGTAATTTTTATTGACCTATAAAACTGTACATTTTGACAAATAAACCATTTTTGATTTGATTTGATTTGAAAATTGTGTTGTCCTGTGATGCCAAAACAGCTTTTGCACTTGATGCTGAAATTTATATAGGAAAAGGTTCCACACCAACTGATGTTCCTGTAGCTCAGTATTACTGTAATAAGCTAACCAGTTCTGTCCAAGGAACAAATAGGAACTTGACCATGGATAACTGGTTTACTTCTATTGAGTCCGCGAAACATCTTTTGGAGAGGAAAATTACCATTGTTGGTACTGTGAGAAGAAATAAAAAAGAAATTCCTGAGTCGTTTTTGGAACTCAAAGAAAGGAATCAAAATTCTGCCATGTTTTGCTACAGTGGACATCTGACACTGTTATCATACGGTCCACCCAAGAGTGCTAAAAAAGCAGTAATTATGCTTTCGACAATGCACGAAAAAGGTGATGAGCCATTTACGACCAAGTGACCAGAAATTATTCAATTTTATAATTCTACAAAAGGAGGAGTGGGTACTTTAGACCAGTTGTGCCACACTTATTCTACTGGTAGAAAAACACGTCGCTGGCCGTTATGTCTGTTCTATAATTTGTTGGATATTCTGGGATATAATTCAATGATTCTTTTGCGTGGCTCTGGTGAAGTGAATAAAGAAATTGTAAAGCACAGGAGAGAATACCTCAAGAAGCTTGCCCTTGACCTCATCAGACCGCACATGATGAGTCGTTTGGAAGCTCCAACTTTGAGGCGCGAACTCCGTGAAACTATATGTAGGGTCCTCAAGATAACCACTTCAGAAGAAGTACCTACTAGGCTTACAACAACAGTGAGTAGGTGTGTGCTTTGTCCCAGAAGAGAGGATCGAAAATCGAGAGTATGCAAAAAGTTCGTGTGTTTGCAACATCAAAAAAAAATATGCTCAGTGTGTGCCGCATGAATATTTTATTATGGATGTGCGTTAAAACTGTTCTTAGAGACTCGGTTTAAGTTATTATTTTTCTATAGGTGAATAAATTTTTCGTTTTTCTAAAATACGACGTGTTTTATTTGGGGTACGGTTGTACCCCTGTGTAGCAGATGCAGAGTCGGAAATAAGTGTAGCATTCCAGGGTTAAAACCCGATGGAACAGTTTCGAAATGTTTAGAATTATCTTCATTGTTTTTGCCGAAAGAGACCAATAATTTTGGGAGAATACTGACAGTCAAAGCAAGCAAGTATACAAATTCTAGAAAATTAAAACTACAGGGATTTATAATAATATAACCTAAATTAGGGCCAAAATAGGGCTCTCAAACAAGATGAACTACACTATAGATCAAAATAATAAACCAAACGTAAGTAGAACCCTACGAATAAACTTTAACAACAGAATACTAATAAAATAGTACAAAAACTAGGAGAATAATTAACGTATTTACATTTTCATAATAATATGTATCTCCGACAATTTCTGGCCACTGGAAATTGTGTTTTCCTGGCATACTTGAATATCGCACTTAATCCAGTCAATTTTATTCTTTAGCAGACATATGAAGCCCTAAAATATGTTTTTTCCAGCAGGAAGGGATTTCAGAATAAAAAATTGTTTATGAGTGGAATAAAAATCCAATATTGAGGTTATCTATTTATAGAGGTTGCCTTTGGATGGAAAATTGTTATAAAAATCTCAAAAGTAAAACATTTTTATTGCCTAAATATTGCAGCGCAATTCATTACGTTTAAACGAGCTGTGCGTACTGCGTAGCTCTTAATGAAGATAACGGACTTATTTACGTAAAATTGAATTTCCAGTATCATTAAAAAAATATATATATATTGTCCTTTATTGTTATTTTAGATGTGCACCTAAAAGTTTGCACTGAACTGCCGCAAATAAATTTCATTGTTTCACCGGGGTCTTTTGTCATAGAAATCAAAGTACGTGCATGCGAACCGGCGTTCTATTTTTTACCATTTTATCACTTAAAGCAAAATATCAATTAAAAAATAATTGAACCGAAACAAACGTTTATTAATAATATTTTCTGCAATAAATAAAAAAACATTCGGATAACACTGGGTCAAAATTCTGCTGCAACATACAAATAAAACGGTAATCACAATGCATCCTTTCACTCTCGTTTCAATAATATATCATATTATGTATATTGCAAAATAATGAAAAAAGTTAACACGAGGTCGATATCACATTTAAAAATTTGTTTAAATTGTCTTGAACCTGTTAAAAAAAAATAGTGTTTTTGATAATAAGGGATTAAGAAATTTATCTGTTTTATACATGCATTAATCTATAGGATGTTTTAGAACACTCATGGGTGAGGTGATATACTTACTATTCATCCCTTTGTAAGTTACTGTAGTAATTTTTAAACCCTTTAAGGCAAACATACCAATTTGTAGAGGGTGTTTTTATCACTTTTTAGCAGTAATTACTTATTTTTTTTCAGGAAATTAAATCCATATAACCATTTATTTATTTATTTTTCAAGTATTCTGTAAACATTAAGTTTTTTTGAAACAGTTGAAAGGAAAATAAGTTGGTTCTCAACTGCCTGGAATAATTTAACCATATGACATCTGACTCTACAGTCTACCTCATCTAGACCTACATTAATGTTTTTTTTATGTAGATAACATTAAATACACAAGTGTTGAAGTTGGTGTCATAACAAAGTTATTCCAGGCAATTGAATCTATGTAAAGTTTTTTTTTAATTTCTCGATGTAGTTGCTTTTAAGGCTTTCCATAAAAATTGACTTTTTGCATTGGTTCTCAATTGCCTTAAAGAATTTCACTATTTAATTAATATTTAATCGTCAATCGATAAAAGTGATAACAATAATAGAAAACTTCACTGGAAGTCAAACATTCACATTTTTAGTTAAAAAATTATTCACGAAAAAATGAGGTGCGAGAACAGGCAAAATCTCGGTTAAAATACGGTTGGTGTAATCTTTTGTATATTTTTATTTTAATAACAATAAACTATTAACCAATCTTTAAATGCTGTATATTCTCCCACTACATACTAATGTTACATTAATACTACTAAACAAACTATGAGCTGCAGTTGTAGGTCTGTCTAGGTATATTTTTGTATCATTACCGAGGCATAAGTATAGGCACCTTTCATAGTCTGCAAAGAATATACATGTTAAGCTATTATGTGATTAACAGGCTTTGTACGAAAATATGAAAGACAATTTTAATGTGCTTCAAAGATCAAACTAAGTTTATATATACAAAGTGTCTCATATTTGAAGATCTGGATCTTCATTTAGGATTAGATTAGATACTTGCTACGTTTTGAAAATAATTTTTTGTTTAATTTCAAAGTAACAGTCTCTTACATCAAAAAAAAGGTATACACAACTTACAATAAGAGCAGACTCAACATTCATCACCCTAAATGAACCTATGGTTAATATTAAAGGTTTCTGTGCACGCATTAGCATAATATACATTATCTTCTTAACTTCTTCACTTTGGTCGATCCAATTACTCTCGTACACTGCATTAGCAATATCCAAGCTCTGCAAAAGTCTTATATAGAAATCCAGGATAAATTTTAATAAATTTATTAGGTTACTTGTATATTAATATCGTTCGCACTCCATGATAATATGAATATCTGCACTACCAAAAGGCTTAAGTGAAAGAACGAAAACGCCATTTCTGAGTTGGTTCTTACCTGGAAATAATACTTAAATCATAAACTCAAAGAGGTAATTTTAACGTAGTAAAACCCTCGGTCTATTAAGCACTTAGATGGGATGAATACATGTATGAAATAAACCATGTGGTTTTCCTTGGCATGAGTAACTAAAGAGCCAGAACTAAGAGTCCTCCTGACATTATGGTGGAGGCACTTAACTCTTACTGACATTTTGGTGGGTGTGCCAAGCTCCACCAAAATGTCAATAGGAGTGAATCATTCGTAAAGGTAATTGAGCCCTTTAAGTAAAATAAAATTTTTTGAAAGAATTATGAAGATGAGAATGAAGCCAATACATAAAGATATTACATTAATCATAAGAGAACCCATATAGTTATTTATCCATACTTAAAAAAAGAACAAATAGTAGTAGATATGTCATTCTAGACAGTTGTTATTACGAAGGAAATTTACTTTTTAAATTTCCGTGGGATCTCAGAACTCTGTTGCTGGAAAACCTAAATATTATTGAAACTTGTTTTCCATTAATTAAAAGGCGACAAATACTTAACCGGGACTTAGCAGGCTGACTCAGAGAGGTCAATAATAATAATAATTAAATTGCGCTAATCTTGATTATAAGAACATAAACTCTCTATGTAAATTATTTAATTGACTCTTGTAATCTCAACAAAACTGATTGAGATTACAAGAGTCATCAATTGAGATTACAAAAATGACTTTTCAAAGAGTTTAACAGCAGATCAGTCAGTGTTCCAGGAATCTAAACTCTGTTAATATTATGAGGCTGGACGTCTTGATAATCCTTCAAATTTTAGACCGATTACTACGCAGCTTATTACTATGCTGCTTAATATGTCTTTTAACTTCAAGCGACATCGTCAGTTTGGCCTCCAGGAAAATTCAAACAAAAGTGATGCACATTTACAATTTTCTCAGTGAGCTGTTTTTCTAGACAAATAGGCTGTTTTATGTTACTTCTCGAAAGCTTTTGACTACGTTAGCCATGAGATATTGCTTCAAAAGGTTCAGCATTATTGCATAAGAGGAGTTCTCTTAAAAATTGTCGACAGCGAATATACTCGGATATTTATGGGGTGATCATCAAGGTTCTGTCTTTAGCTCTATAGTATTCCTCATTTACATTAATGACCTGGCGAAACCTGGGCGTACGGGCAAAAACTACCTTATTTCGCAATGACACCACGATTCTCTGACATTGTCCTTTTTACAATTTGAAGTACAGACCTTTTGCAGATTAAACAATGGTTCGACTCAAACTTACTTTCTCTTAATAACCAGAAAACTAAAATTTTGTGCTTTGAGGGAACACTAAAAGATGTGGGTTCACAAGTTGTACAATACACTGCAAAAAGTTTGATCACATAAACTAAAAGAGGCAATTTTAACGTAATAAAACACTACGCCATGTACTACCCTCGGTCTATTATGCACTTAGATGAGATGAATACATGTATGAAATAAACCATGTGGTTTTCCTTGGCGTGAGTAACTAAGGAGCCAGAATTGAGAGTCCTCCTGACATTATGGTGGAGGCACCGAACTCCTAGTGACATTTTGGTGGATGTGCCAAGCTCCACCAAAATGTCACTAGGAGTGAATCATTCATAAAGGTAATTGAGTCTTTTAAGTAAAATAAAATTTTCTGAAAGAATTATGAAGATGAGAATGAAGCCAATACATAAAGATATTATATTAATCATAAGAGAACCCATATAGTTATTTATCCATACTTAAAAAAAGAACAAATAGTAGTAGATGTGTCATTCTAGATAGATGTTATTACTATATTATTAAAACTAGTTTTCCATTAATTAAAAGTCAAGCAATACTTAACCGGGACTTAGCAGGGTGACTCAGGGAGGTCAATAATAATAATAATAATTAAATTGCGCTAATCTTGATTATAAGAACATAAACTCTCTATGTAAATTATTTAATTGACTCTTGTAATCTCAACAAAACTGATTAAGATTACAAGAGTCATCAATTGAGATTACAAAGATGAATTTTCAAAGAGTTCAACAGCCGATCAGTCTATGTTAGTAGCCAATATAGGTGGAGAAAGAGTCAGTTTGCCAGGAATCTAAACTCTGTTAACATTATAAGTTTTGATAATCCTTCAAATTTTAGACCGATTACTATGCTGCTTAATATCTCTTTTAACTTCAAGCGGCATCGTCAGTTTGGCCTCTAGGAAAATCCAAACAGAAGTGATGCACATTTGCAATTTTCTGGTTGTTTTGTGTTACTTCTCGAAAGCTTTTGACTACGTTAGCCATGAGATATTGCTTCAGAAAGTTTAGCATTATCGCATAAGAGGACTCATGGTTCTCCTCTTATCTTAAGAATTGTCGACAGCGAATATACTTGGATATGTTATGGGGTGTTCATCAAGGTTCTGTCTTTAGCTCTATTTACATCAATGACCTGGCAAAACCTGGGCGTATGGGAAAAACTACCTTATTTCGAATGACACCACGTTTCTCTGATATTGTTCTTTTCACAATTTGAACTACAGACCTTTTGCAGATTAAATAATGGTTCGACTCAAACGTACTTTCTCTCAATGACCAAAAGACTAAAATTAAGTATTTTAAGGGAACACTAGAAGATGTTACCCTTGTGGGTTCACAAGTAGTTGTACAATACATTGCAAAAAGGTTTCTTGAGATCATCATTGATGGCAACCTAAAGTTTGATCACTTAAGACTGATAGGTGAAACACTCGAACTTAAAGCGCCCCTCACACGATCAGTATTTTCTATCAGTCACCAGTCTGCTGATTTGCTCCAATCCTCTGCTGCTTGAAGCAGTTAAAGCGTGTTCGTTCGCGTCACTTATCTGTTAGTTATTTTGCTATGAATTATAAAAAGAAAGCTTGAATGCTATTATAATTTTACATTTAACAAGTGCTAAACGTAATAAGCAAAAGAGACGCTGGATTAAGCAATGGATTGGTCAACGTGAAAAATATACCATCTGAATTTTTTAAATTTAATTAAAGACACAGACTCCGAGGATTACAAAAATTATTTCCGAATGACAAGTATAGTCTACAACGAACTTTTGGACTTTGTTAAGCCTCATATTATGAAACAACGAACAAACATGGGGGATCCTATATCAGCAAATGAAAGATTAGCAGTAACTTTGCGTTTTCTGGCAACTGGAGATCATTCGAGGATTTAAAATATTCTGCTGTAATTTTTCACACGACTATAAGTGAAATTGTCAATATCTGAGGCTGGTATTTCCTTTATCTAGTATTTCCACGTCAGATAAAAATTGAAGTGCATGAAACGTCCACGCACTTGGTTCATACACATCGTCTGTTGCACCAGTCCGTTTAGAATCCTTAATTTTTTTTTAACTCTCGCCTAAAATTGCTTCTTAGCTTATTGATTTGTTTTTTTACATCGTCAATGATCGCATTCGGTTTGTACTGCACGTACGTTCTTTTCGCTATCGAGCTCAGAGCGGTCGTTTCCTGAGTTTCTTCCATTGTGCACGGTACTCAGCTTATCTCTACCTCTGTCTCTGCACGGTGCACGATGCAATTCAGACTGACGACTGTGGAATGATTGACAGTCTCGCCCTCACACGATCAATATTTTCATCAATTTTTCAGGATCCCGAAAATCACATCAGTCATTCATTCACGACTGACAGTCTATCAGTATTTGCCCTCACACGATCAGTATTACTGACAGTATTTCAAAATAGTGTCAGTAATACTGAGGTATTTTGAAATATTGTCAGTAATACTGATCATGTGAGGGGCGCTTTAGACAGGAAAATACTCTCATTTCTCCCGGCTTCGTTATGTCATCGCTTTTTTGAGCAATGCAAGTGGTTACTTCGTGCAATTACTTTTTGTGATACAAAAATGTTAACAGTTAACAAACAGTCTTAGAAAGATCTCGTCTTATTTATAAAAATCATACCAACTTTACTGTGTAATTTCCAATACTCATTCTGATATCCAGTCTAATTAAAAAGTCAATAATCTCTGAAAATATAATGTAACTGAGGATTCGGCTCATTCACCAAAATGTCACGATATTGTTAAGTCGATGGATTTTCAAGAAAGGATCCTTACAAATACGTTAGTCGATTACCCAGTTCATCAATATGGCATTTCCATTTTAGACCTCTTTCAGTGGTAATTCCTAATAATTTTTACACATTTACTCTCACCTTGGGAATATGCGAAGGAAAAATCAAATGATCAGTTTAACTTAAATGAATCTGAAGTGAACACGCTCTTAACCATTTTTAAGGATTGATCGGTATTTTAAACAAGTTCAATGGGTTTTGTGTTCTTCAGGTAAAACCAGATTAGAGAAATTGCTGGAGTGTTTATACCTGAGTGTTTATGCTGTTTGCAACTCTACAGTCAAGACAACGTCCAAAACCTTTAAGACTGACAAGAATGGTCGTCTCGGCATCGATCTCTGTTTCAGTTGTGTTAGTTGAAGGGCCAGTAGGTCTTTCTGACTTTAGGAGAATGGGAGAATCCAGAGTGTCACTTTAGAGACTCAGGCTCTTCCCCAAAGGGTACAGTCACTCCTTCGCAGGAATAATTTCGTCTATTATATAGGCCTCCGTTAATTTTTTCAAATCATTCTGGTTTTGTGCTCCTTTCATCCAGTTGTCATTCCAGTTTTCGATTCTTTGTTAATTGTCTGTAATTGGTTCTTTATTTGAAGGACAAATTTCCATTAATAGCCGATGGTAAATTACGACTCAGCCGGTTTTACTACCTTATTTAGCATATACCAAATGAACTATAAAAATTAAATTTAAATCAAAAGGCAACAATTGCTAAACGGTTTAGATGTCGTATTTTCTTAACACTAATTATGTCTAAAACTCAAAAAGAAGCATATATGGTATCCTATATATAGGCTCCAAATATTAAATTTAAATTAAATTCGAATAATAGGTAGAAGCAATAGCGTTATATGCTCGATTTTTTTTTATAAAGTCAATTTAAAAATTATTTAGCATATACCAAATAAAGAGGATCAGATCAAAGTTATGATCGAAAAACTGATCACATCTCTAGATTTCAATAGAATTACAAATTATTAAGTCAATGGCCTTCAGTAAAATATCTGCAACCACCTCCTCATAATAAAGAAACAATACTGAGGATTGGCGCATTCACCAAAATGTCACGATACCTGTCGAGTCCACGCACTTACCGTTACAACTTGCAATAAAGCTGCCGCAACATTTACAGAATTAATCAAAAACTCTAAGAATATCATATTTTTTATTGCGTCGTTTAATAATTCAACAAACCTGAAAAAGAAACTAAATTATCCAATAGGGCAAAGGAGACGTTCATCTTACCTAATGATACTTTGATGTTTTCTTACCAGCTGCTTAACTTTCACCAAAATAACCTTTTCATCAGTGCATTCGTTGTCGAACGCCCTCCTAATTCGAATTTGCAATATGCGCAATTCAGCACTGATAAATATAATCAGAGACTGAGGGGTTATTCTAGAAGCGATATTGAAAAAGAATCCCATAGATACCATCAAAAGATTGAAAAACACCACCAGGAATTTATACTTTATTTCGTCAAAAGGAAACCAAAATTCGTACATAAACGTCTCATGTTCCTGAAACGCGTCCATTATCAATTTATAGAGATTCGATGACACGAACATGGATGCAGAAAAAAAAGTCGACATTATTTGACACGTGGTGGTCCGATTGTAGTACTTGACTCGACCCAAGTACGTTTGTCGTACGTCAGGTTCCCTGCACTTTAAGATCTCGGCTTCTTCGTTCATTACTTTAGAAAACATTTCTGGAATTCCATTTTTAATAAAAACCAATACCGTGCAGTTCATTGTGCAAATAATCAACGTTATGGTGACACATCCGAAAATTTTAGCGGGTGTTGCTCCGGTAATCACTAGTTGAAAAAGTCTCATAATGATCGAGAATGTTAGTAAACTAAACAGGAATTGAACAAACCGTGAGTATGCTTTGTAGATCTTCGTTATGGATGTGTCTTTTGCTTGTGACATCTTCCATATTCCAATCACTATCATGAAGTAACGCGTTATAGAAATTAAGCTGTTCGCCATGGTAGCTAACATCTAAATACCCCAACACCTTAAAAGTTCTTAAATAATTAAACATTTAATTGGCAGGTGTCACTTTTCCAACCGTGCCCTGAATAATTAAGTTATTTTTTAAAATATTTTTTACTCAAACTTTAAAGAGGAAATTACGCGGTTAATTATATGGATCGTTACTTCCAAGGGTCAGATAACTTTTCCAACTACTGTAATATTTATTGACAAGGGCTTAAGCAAATATGAAATCCGACGTTGTGGAATCAAAGATAAATATAAACTAAGCAGGAAATTTAAAAAAATATATTTATAGGGAAATTAGATTTGATCGAGATACAAGGTGGTAGTAGTTTATCGTGACATTTTGGTGGATGCACCGAATCCTCAGTGAAATTTCGTTCTCATATAAAGATGGCTTCTTGTGGTTGTAGTTGTTTTACTGTGCATTAGTGACACAATTTTCAAGTACAAGGAAATCTAGAGAAATGATCATTTTTTTAGTTGACCTAATGTTCCACCCTTAGGTAAAAACTGCTTGCCTATGACTATATATGAATATGTTCTTACGAAAGAGTGACTCTGCCCTTTGAGGAAGACTCTTGAATTTAAAGTTCCACCAAGGACTATTTATTAAGTTCTTTAACGGACACAGGTAAAAATCCATGGATCCAATGATTATCCCGACATTTTGGTGAATGCGCCGAATCCTCAGTAACGTTTCGTTCTTATGTGAAGATCGCTTCTTGTAGTAATTCTACCGGGCTGGTTACTAACTTATATCATGATTGACTGAGTTTAAAAGATTTCTATTAGTCTCTGGTGGTAGATAGAGAAATGTAGTCGAAGAAGCTTGGATTGTTTCAGGTAGTTCATTGAGAGAAAAAGGACTACTTGGACAAGTTGAGGGGACAAACAAGAGGTTGATTGAAATAATTGATTATATTTTATGAATGTTAGGTTCAGATAAGAGTCTAATGATTTCTTGCTTAAAGAATTTAAAGCAATAACTCTAAAACCACTTTTCGTCTTCCAGTCATTGGATGTTTCCTCCTACAGTCTCTGATTGTCATAGAGCTACTGATCAAACTTTCACTCTTAGCCACATCCAAATATCTGCTTCATTAAAAGTGTCTTTCTCTGATTCTTTTAGAAACTGTCCATGTATCATTTATGTATTACATCTGTTAATTGTTTCTTTATTGTTGTTTCCTTTTATATCAGCCTTGACCTTCTTCAGTTCTGTTATTTCACCTATACTTATCATGTACGAAAACATGATATTTACCATGTTGTTTTAGTTCTAGATATTATGCTAGTTCCAAAGAGTTTTGAGAACCAGAAGTTGCAGATGTTTCCAGTGAACACCTTCTACTCGAAAATCGTCTGTATCTTCGTTTGTACTCGTTTGTGGCTAATCATCACGAGAAGCAAAGGTGAAGACTAAGATATTGCCTACCCAAAATTATCATAAAACTTTGGAACGTATCAACCACTGATGAGATATAAGCATTTTAAATTTGGTTGAGTCCAGTTGGGTCAAGGTTCGTGTGCCTGGGAGTTCACACTTGATTACTTCTGATCTACTTAAGCTAGACTCATCAAATAAGGTTTATTGGAAAGAATTTTATTCATTCTACAACTTTTATAAAGGTCTATAAACCCTAAAACCAAATAATTAATCTGTTTTAAGAACCAGAAACTGCAGACGTTTCCAGTGAACACCTTTCACTCGAAAATCTGTCTGTATCTTCGTTAATACTCGTTTGTTGATAATTATCAATAGAAGCAAAGGTGAAGACTAAGATATTGCCTACCGAAAACAACCATAAAATTTTAAGATTTATGAACCACTGATGAGCTATCAGCGTTTCAAATTTGGTTGAGTCCAGTTGGGTCAAGGTTCGTGTGCCTGGGAGTTAACACTTGATATCTTCTAATCTACTTAAGCTAGACTCATCAAGTCAGGTTTGTTGGAAGGAATTTAATCTGTTCTACAACTTTCATAGAGGTCTATTAACCCTGAAACCTAATAAGTAATGAGTTTTAAGAACCAGTAACTGCAGACGTTTCCAGTTAACACCTCTTACTCGAAAATCATATGTATCTTTGTTAGTACTCGTTTGTCGATAATCATCAGGATAAGCAAAGGTGAAGATTAAGATATTGCCTACCCAAAATTATCATAAAACTTTGGAATGCGCCGATCAACCACTGATGAGATATAAGCATTTCAAATTTGGTTGAGTCCAGTTGGGACAAGGTTCGTGTGCCTGGGAGTCTGCACTTGATTACTTTTAGTCTATTTAAGGTAGACTCATCAAATAAGATTTATTGGATAGAATTTTAATCATTCTACAACTTTCATAGAGGTCTATAAACCCCAAAACCTAATAAGTAATGAGATCTTGTTGTAAGATTTAGTTGATGAGCTTAAATTGTTTCAAGTAGTCTATTGGGACGGCGATGGAGCATTTGGACGAGTTCTGTTGAAGTAACACTTATTAAATAATATACTGATAATATTTGTTAAATGTGCAATTATACAGATTGCAGATAGCGACTTCAGAGAAAAATCTAATGATTCCTTGTTTAAGTTTGGAATAGTCCAGGATGATGAATATCCATGAGAAGGCTGCATAGGATAAACATGTTGCCTGTATGCGGTCCTGAAACTGTTTTGCAAGATCCAGAAGCAGATGGTTCAAGGATAATGTCAAAGGCTTTTGACAGATCTAGAAATGCACATTTTAGAGCATAAATATTTAATAGAGTTTGAGAGGTTTAGGACGTAATCGGCATAAGTGGCTAAAATCCAAAACAAAGAAAACTATAATAGTTTCACAAAGTCTATTGCAAGTGCTAGTGTCAGTGGGGGTTTTAAATGGATGCCATTTTCTCTGATGGATGCAAGGCATTTGATAAGGTAAAAGAAACTTCTGGAGTGCTTGGTAAATGTTCCAGTTGCTTCTTCTGATTTATAAAGTGTAGATAATTTGCCCTAACCTTTTCTACACGTCATAATCAGTCTGTCAACTTCAATTGTCACTTATTTTCACATACGTATTAGCCACTGTCATGTGCACCTCACGTTTAAGCTTCGTTTACACTAATGTAGCTTAGACTACCTTAACCTAAAGAACAACTAACTACGTAAGATTTTAGTGATATTCGTTCGCATTTTGGTGATCAAATATTATTAAATAAAACGCATTACTCTTCCTTTAAAAAATCTATAATGAAGAACAATAAATAATACCTTACTTAACCAGTATGAAACTACTTCTTAATGATAATGTTAACATATTTAATTATATCAATAGTAATAATAATAATTATATGATATTTTATAACATTTAAACACAGTCAGCTTATTGTTTTCTTAAGTATATGTTTTATAGTCTTAGCGTTCTTCTTAAAAATACATTTATATTTTTTCCCTTATGTACTAAATGTATATTCTCATTAAATATTTGTATGATGAATTATTCTGCAATGATTGGTTAGTAGACGGATTGCATCATCGAAAATCTATTTTTCATATTCATCTGAGGTACAATATATATTTTTTACTACATTTAAATGCATAGTACCTTAAGAATAAATGATATATAAAGTGTAAAAGGGGTATATACAAGAGTTAAATTTCCGAACACTATTAAATTTGGCTAGATAAAGACCTATAATGGTATATTATAGGAAAATACAAAGATATAATATTATAATTGGCATATCACACAACCCTGTGTCAAACATAAATTTGATATGATTGATTTATTAGTTTATAATTTTAGGAATATTTTATATGTTAGCGTTCGCGGTCGATAATATGGCCATGGGACCATCCTGTAAAGAAACTAAATACATATTTTAAATTTCGTGTTTATACCGGTAGGACAAATTTCTTCCTTGAGTGTACGGGAAAACTGACAGCAGAAATTTATAGCTCTATACACCTTGTCTACTGAAAACAGTCTAGCAAGATTTAGGGCTTTAAATTTGACTTAAAGTCTCATTAGTCCATTGAGCTCCACTTTTCCCAAATATCTCTATTTCTCTTGGTTAAATGAGAAAATATAAAGAGTGCATTGTTGTATATCAGTATGATCTTGAGCATCTATATGAGGCCAATATTTAACGTGTACAGGGCCGACGATTTTTTTGGGTTATATATTGATTTCTGTTTTTCTATTGGTCAAACCGGTATATAAAATGTATAAAGGTTGGCCCATAAAATTTAAAAGAATCCTTGGACCTGTATACTGTTATTTTCAAGGCGAATTATATATACACATAAATTAAAGAAGTTGACGGCATTATGAATTTCTTGCTTTAGAGTCATTTTTAATTTTCCCGTTATCAAGTCATTTTTACGAGTTTTTTTAAAATTTCCAGATTTACTTTTAGGTATTTTAAGTTACTTGTATTTTTACCATTTTCAGGTTATTCCTTCCAATGTTTTTTGGAATTTTATTCAGCACGTTGTGTTCACTCAATATTTTTAGGTTTGTTCCTGAAATCTTCGATTAATGTTATTCAGGGATTTAATGTTATTTGTGCCTTCCCATTTTTAGGTTATATCCAAAGTTAGATTATTTCTGTTTATTTTATTGTTACTTGTATTTTTTACTTTGTATTTTCAAGTTAATTTTCCCAATTTTTTCGGAATTTTCAAAAGTAAATTTCTTTTTTTTTCTTGAATTTATTTTCGTTGCTTTTTTTTCTGTAGTGTCGTTTATCATTTTCGGAATTTTTGAGGTTTTATTTAGATTTTTCCAAAATTTGTAGACTAAAATATTTGTATTCTTTGTATGTATTCAGTCAGTTATTTACGCCATTTCTAGAGGTTTCAGAGCTTAAGTGCCTTTAAAAAAGTAGCAAATTCCATGCAATTGCTTAGGAATAATATAGAATTGACTTCAACTGCTTGAAATATACTAGAAATAGGTGAAAAGAACTCTCAGGCAGTCAACAATGGTGTAGTATTTAATTTTAAAATTTGATTTTCGCGCCTTTAGCTACGACGTCATACGACCTGTTTTGTCAGTAATCCCGGTTTGTTAGATTGGTATCAGTAATGTGAATTGACAAGTTTGACACTTGAGATTATGTTGCGGCTCGGTTACGACGAGACATAATAATTAATTAATTTATATATGTTTACAATTTATGGAATTAATACTTTAAAAATAATAATGGGAATCATTTTTTATTTTTTATATATATTTGTTTCATAGGTATTAGAGTACCTGAAAATAACTTAAAAGTTCACCTTAAATGTTTGGAAATAGTCCAAAATTAATCTTGACAGCCTCAAATACACTAAATATGATCTTGGCATTTAATGCTATTTATATATTGTTATTATTCAGTTTTTTTTTGACCCGTTGTGTTTCAGATTTTTCCCTACAGTTTTCGACTAAAATTTTTCGTTTTTTTTTCATGGAATTTAATGGTATTTGTATTTTTTTTGATATTTTTAGTTTTTGTTTCAGGTTTCTTCAAACTTTTTAGAGGAAAATGCTTGAATTCCTTCCAGGCTTTAATTTTATTTGTATTAATGTATAAAAATTTTGACATCCAAAGCTGATTTTTTTATGCTGTATTTAATGAATGCATAGTTTTAAATACAAGAGTACGTATCACATTTAAAATAATATAGTTGTAGAGGTTAACTATTGAAATTATTTATTAACGAACGATCGACCGCGAACGCTATAAGTAAAGAACCGTAATGTGGGGCTACTTGCCCACCCCGGGGTAACTTGCACACCACGTGTATTTTTGTTTACTTTTTTTTAGGTTATGTTATTTTGTATTTTATCGCCGGCTATCTATTGCTACAGGTAAATAAACTATAAAAATGGTTCATACGTACAAAAAAACTCCGGAAGAAAGAAATTACTGGAATTACTCAAAGAACGCCTTGCGCCAAGCGGTAGATGCGGGTATGTCGAGGAAATTAGCAGCCGAAACTTTCAAAGTAGAACGCACTACGTTAGGTCGAAGACAGTTCGAAAACAGTTGGTCGTCCAAAGGTTTTAAGTGATCAAGAAGAGGCTCTCATTTCAAAGACATTGGGTGTTGTAGCAAATTGGGGATTTCCTCTCACAAAAGTTGATATTCGTGACGTAATAAAAAAATTCTTGGACAAATAAGGAAAAAATATTCGAATATTCAAAAATAACTTCCCTGGACCTGATTTCTTACAATTATTTATAATAAGGAACCATTTAAGCGTTAGAATGGCTTCAAACATAAAGAGATCCAGAGCATCAGTGGATCGTAATGAAGTTTTAAATTTCTTTAATAATATTGACTTAGCAATTAGAGAAGTGAAAAGCTCAAATTTGTATAACTATGATGAAACCAACGTTACACATGCTGGGTCCAGGAAGGTGGTAGTGCCAAGGAACACGAAGAGAGTGGAAAGAGTTCAAGAGCATTCCCGGGCTACGATCAGTTTAATGGTTTGTGGAAATGCCAAATGGTGGACCACGAGGAACAAAATATGCGAGCAGTGCGAGCGGATGGTTCGACATGAACTTCCACCAGAGAAAATAACGACCAGATGATTCTCGTTGGTGACAACCTGGCAAGCCACAGGTGATAGAGGCATGTGGTACAAATAACATCTACATAACTCCCTTCCCAGCCAATGCCACGGATTTAATGCAGCCCCTTGATGTGGCCGTATTTGCGCCTATGAAAAGAAAATGGAGAGAAATTCGCGATCAGTGAAGAAAGGAGTCGCGGTTCCAAGGCTGTGTCCTGAAAGAACAATTTCCGAACCTACTGGACAGGTTGTGGAAAGGGGTAAGTCAAAATGTAGCAGAGAATCTCAAATCAGGATTTAGAGCAACTGGTTTGCATCCTGCAAATCCCGACGAAGTTTTGAAGCGCGTTCCTGGTGGACTAGAAGATGCAGACATCGAAAGAGTCTTAGACAACAGCTTGGTTGATTTGTTGAAAGAGCACCGTGGAACAGGGGTTGAGAAAAAACGCAAAAGGGGAAAAAAGTCGAACATGGAAGTGATGCGTCTCGCACTGTTACAGACCCTAATATTTCTGAAAATCCTCTAACCGTTCCTCAGGAATTTCGAACTACAGCCGAAGAACCAGGACCATTTTCATCTAGCGTTTTGCCATGCACTCAGCAACTCCCTACCAGGAAAAGCAAGAGAGAAAGAAAGACTAATAACTCCCAGTTTGGTATCTGCAAGATTAATTGGAAAGACTACAGAGGCGCGGATTTGATTGGATACAATGCACGAAGTGTCGAGCTTGGATTTGTGGACCCTGTAATAAAGACAGCAAAGACCCTTATTTTGAATGCGAATGGTGTGAGGATTCGGAAGACAATGAATCTCCAGTCGATGACAGTGATGCCGACAAGGACTTCCTAGTTGACAATAATAATTAGCCAACGTTTTGTTTTTGTTACACTTGTGATTTTTTCAAAGAATGTGCCTTATTTTACCAAAGTTTTGCTAGGTAAAGTTTGTTTATTTTTTAATAACTTTTTATTAATATTTCTAAGCATTTATAGGTACAGAATTTGTTTTTAAGTTTCATATATTTTGACAATATATTAATTTTCTTTAAAAATATTGATTTTTAATTGGTTGTAATGGTGGCCCTTGTTATAGGTTTTTTTTTCATATGATTAAGGGGTAACATGCACAGAATATGCTTTAGAATGCAATTTTTTCATGGATGTGCAAGTTGCTCCAACCATGGGGTAACTTGCACACCCCACAAACAAATTTTTTTTTGGGACCAATGGCTGCATTCTTTCAATTTTTATACCAGCCATGGGTAGCCCTTAAATAGGTCCGTACAATGTAATTTTTGCAAAGTTGTAAAGTTACAATGTACGGGGGTACATTGGGAAATGTGCTGAAAACGTGTGCAAGTAGCCCCAGTTTACGGTACATAACTAAAATACTTATTCAGCTGAGATAAAATATTGAGTTATGTATAGATTATATATTGCTAAAAATTACATGTTGTATATGGCGATATAAAGAAATAATTTGCGTCAGTTTGATGTAAAAACTTAATCACGTTATGTAGCAAGAACGTCATTATTTACGAAGAAAATATTCGTTTTACCGTTGATTGAATAATACCTATTATTCAATCAACGGTTTTACTTTCATATATAAATTTTAATTGGGAAATTTCGCTACACATGGTGACGCACTTTTTAATCTTCAAAAACTTTTGTTTACATACAAATTATGCCAAAGCTCTTCTTTGTTACAATCACTTATTTCCTAAAGTATCAATTTTAATACACACACGCTTTTACTAGGAAAATTGCATAAAAGACAGTGAGGAATATTAAAAAAAAAAATCGAAAATTTGCAATAAAGGACAGTATCAAAAACGCTACGACAGTGAAAAAGTTACAGTAAACATGCTTAACAAGTTGTAATATAATAAATATATTCATTTCTTATAACATTTTTTTTTGTTAGACCAACAATGAATAAGGTACAAAATATATATTTTGGAGAACCTAACTTATGATAAATAGTTTGATATAGTTTTAAGAGTAGTATACGCTTACACAAAGTTAACAGCTTATCAACTACAAAACTCGAATCATATTATGTCAAAATTCTCATAGTCTTGACAATGTACTACTTTATACTCAAAAGAACCATCATCAGGGCATCTCCCAAACTAGTTTCATCTACATCAATATCACGTGCCTCGGTTGCTTATGAGCTCAAATTTTTTTTTTCAACAAGTATTCTTCGTCGTTTATCGTCAGCTCTCCTAGATCAACTGGGCTAGTTTTCATGTTAAAGGATTGTATTTCACCTAAAAAAGACAAATTATTTTGTTAAAACAAAAACGTTAAATTATCTACAAACGATTGCTATGACCAATGGACAAATGCAGGCAAAATTCGTATAGCTTTTCTGTAACTATAAAATTAATCTAGCGTTTTTCCATTCGTTAAAAAAATTGAAAATTGTTAACTGATTTATTTAGAGACCTATACTACTAAAGCCGAGGACTTACAGCTACTAAATATATATATTTACTACTATTTATATCCGATTTAAATGTCGCGCCAATATTCCGAACTGGACTAAAGTGAACTGTCAACTGGCCCCCTAGCGGCCGCGCAGCGACTTACATTCTCGGCCAACCACTTTTCGGAAGATTCGCTAACTTTTCACGTGTCAGAGAATGAACTGGTATTCTTGGCGTTTCCCATATCATTACGATATTAATTAACAATAAATCATTTGCTTAATCTAGCCTTGCAAAAATCACATAAATAGTACTTCGACTTTTCTCCTTCAACCCCTGCGCATAAAAAGTGCACTATTCTCCACTTTTTTTCAACTTGGACTTTAAGGAAAAGCGGTATAGGCATAGTTCTTCATTATCGATTGATTCACGAGATATCACTTAATAGTCAGACGAAGAACTTGAAGATACTTCTTTGGTCATTCTTTTTTTGTCTGCTCTTTTATTTAAAGTTTGTCCTACCGACCTTTGTACTACTTTTTTGACTGTTTTCAGTTGTTCCTTTTTCAATGTTAGTTCTTTGATTGCGTTTTTTTCTGGCGTATCAATGGTTCTTCCTGGCTGTCTGTATGTCTTATTATTCGACCTTAGGTTAAGATTATGGAATATCTTTGTTTTATGGTAAGGATGTAGGTAAGGCCGAAGACGTAGGTAACTTTTAGTAAGTGCAAGGTCTTTCCATGTTTTTGTAAGTGTTATGACTGAGCTCCTAGCAATTGCTATTTAACCTTTAATTTCATTCGAACCATGACTTGAAGGTAATGAGTCAGCCTAGATAGATAAACTGTATCACAGCCTTATAGCCTTTCAAGTTATGGTCATTTATTTGGTTGGTGCTATCAATAAACATAATTTTTCATTTTATTTTTATTTAGATTTAGGACATATTGCTTTGGCCTACGATTGCTTTGAGTTTATCTTGTGATTATCGTACTTTATGTTATTAATGTTTTCACCACCGACTGATATCCCAACATCCAAGCCTTCCAGAAATTAAATAGCATTGGCGAAGTAACCCTGACTTCTCTGCCGACTTTGGATGAACGATATATGAAAGGGAACTGCCATTATCTTCAGCGGTTTCCAAAGTGCGTTTAATCTGATTATATCAAAGGCTTTGCAATAGTCTACAAAGAGCAGTGACTTTATTGTACTTTCTTAATAAGTTCTCTGGTTCCTTGGCATAACGCTTGTTTGTTCTTGCGAGATTTATTGGAAAAGAAATGGTTTGAGCCTGTCGTTAATGATTGACAGAAGAATTTTACTAGTATTTGACATTAAGGCAATATTCTCTCCTTTTTATATAACTGTATAAACATAGAGTGGCACCATCCTTTCGGCCACTTTCCAGTGTTCCACATTAGCTTAATTAATCTGCTGTAATGTGATCGGCTCCGGCAGCTTTACTTCTAGTATTGATACTTAGTATTGAAAATTTTGCATTGGCCCCAGAATTATCACTGAATAGTACAGTGCAGTAATCCTTTCATATCTGCACAATCCCTGGTCAGTTTGCGAAGATTTTTCCATTCCTGTCCTAAATGATTTGGGTTTTACGTTTAAATTCCTTAGCAATGAATTTTATAGATGATCACTCTCATTGTGACGTCACTTGTATCATACGTTGTATGCTGTACCATGATTGGGTAGCAACCGATAGACATGTACCTCGTTCTCAATTTAGTGTCAAGAATAAGCACCAACAGACTGAAGATGTTACTTACAAATGATGTGACGGTGCGGTAACTACTGTGAATTAACATTGTGTGTGTATAACAAATGTAAACACTTTGTATAGGAGTAGCTCAAGAGATATATGTTCTTATTTTCTGATTGTACTTTGATGAGTTTTTTTGTTTTCGATAAACGATCAACCCAAAAAAACAAATTGTTTTGCATTCCTGAATGATTTCATTTTTAGGTTTAAATTCCTTGGCAAAATATCTGACCTTCTCATAGAGCTCCTTAAGCATTGGGATATTATTAATTTGTTTGATCTTATCAGCTCTGCAATTTTTTTTAACCGATCGATCTTAATTTTTTGCGTTCTTGAATCATTTTTAGGGTGTCCTCAGTGGCTTTTAAAGATCTATTTGGTTTTTAGATATTCCAAGTGTATAAGCGTCTGGCGTGCTGTTGAACCACAGTATTGGTTACAGTGAGATTATTGCTAATGATGATTTAAAAAAGTCGTTCACCTCTCTGATTCCTGGCACCCAAACCGTATTTACCTACGACATCACAGGACACAACAAATCCTACTGATTATATATCCTCCTAGTGATTACTCTCATTATGACGTCATTCATATCTTAGGTTGTCTTCTATAACTGCTACATTCTCAATTTAGTGTCAATGACAAGCACTAATAGCACAACTGGGGAGGGTGCGGAAAGCCGTGTGTGAACACTGTTTATATGAGTAAAATGTATACGATAAAAAAAAACATTTGCATGCATAACAAATATAAAAAAGGTGTATTTCGTACCTACCTAGTCTTCCAGCATTTTAGTAACAATGGAGTCTCTTTCTCGTCATGAATATCAACGGGTACGGTTTCCAGAAGTGGATACCATTGTGCCACCGGTTTTCTGGCATTCTCAAGCATTTCTAGCCAATGATCTCGGCCTTTGCCTGGATCGGTTGGGCCGATTGTGAAACACCCCATTATTTCATTTTGGCCGATCCTAAAAAATAATTCGCTAGAGGGTCATAGTTTTAACAGCACCACCAGACGAAATAAAGCATTTTTTCTACAAGAGAGGTTATGAAAGAATAGTTATAAAAGAAGAAAAGAAATGTAGAAGACTGAGTATAGGCCCAGTCGACGCTGAAGTCGGTCAAATTGATTTTCGCACTTAAGATCTCACTTGACCAGGCGTGTATACTAACGCTAGAAATTAGCATTTTTGGTCAATATGAACCAACGTCAGTAGGAATTCAAAAAAAGTCTTAATGGAAGCAGCAGAGTTACAAGAAGTTTTCAAAAGTTAAGCAGAAGTAAACATATCAGTGCTGGTAATCACAAATGAATTTTCTCTGCATAGACCTCCGAGAAATTCCCCTTGTAATTACGGATCGTGTTATAACAGGAGTCAACATACCGAATAAACATATGATGTGAAGAGCCGAGATAAATTAGTTTCGAAATTTGGGAGTGCAAAAGATATACGAGCTTAGGGGCGAGCTAATTGTTACGAGGTTGGACTGAATAATATATGAACGGACGTTAATTTGGCTTGTAATGATTTTGTAAATGTAATTTGGTAATTAATGGATAAAGTTTTGTTTAAACACAAAATGGGAACATAAAAAGTTTCCTTGGATAAATCGAAACAGATTATGCTGATATCAACCTTGGAAGTTATCATGAATCAATAATATTGTTTATTTAGAAAGCAATTTTCTTTATGAAATATAAGTTTATATGATGAATCCAAAAATGAACAGACTACTAGGGCAATCAGAATTTTGATCTATTTAGAACCTATATAGAAGCTATTCACTTTATATTACTTGAAACAGTCTTGCTTTAACGCATTGGATAATAAAAAGTAAAGAAGGTTCTTGGGATTTTTGGTGGAAAATGGATATGGACTTTTGTCATAGAATAGCATAGAATGGCGACCAAAGACAATAAGAGGCATCGTGGTCGAACCAGAGGAATGTAAAGAGCATTTAGGAATCTGATGACTAACTCTTCTGATTAATACAAAACATGGTTTACATGCCAATAAAGGGGGATCGTGTGTCCATTATTTGGCATTTTATTGCATCCCACCTTTCTGTTTTAAACCATTTTGAAATGTTACTTTTCGTATGTAATTAAACTGATTACAGACGTAAGCTATAAATTCATTATGATAGTTAATGATTCCTGGGTCTCAGATAGGTTTTTCATGTCAAAAAGTTTTGTACGTTGTTGTGCGTTTACCATAGGGTGTTTTAAAGGTGATCACTCTCATCGTGGCGTCACTTATACGTTGTATTCTGTATGATGATTGGTCGTAACCGATAGATGTATGCTAAGTTCTCAATTTCTTGTCAAGGATAAGCACTAATAAACTGAAGATGTTGCATACAAATACCGTGAGGATGCGCCACTACTTAATGTAACATGCATGGAACGTATAGTGCGAACACTGTATATATGAGTAGTTAAAGAGAAAAATGTTCTTATGCTAATTGTACTTTGTTAATAATTTTTTTTGTTTTTGATAAACGATGAACCAAAAAAAAAACACAGTGGCAGTGAAAACAACTGCATACATACTAGAGGTGTATTTCGTATTAGCATGTATGGTCTTCCAACAACAACTTTGAGTTTCTTGGGTTTGGACGTTTGGCAGCAATTTAAAAGCCATGAAGAATCGTATAAAAGGGTTAAGAGGTCTCTGACGATCATCAGAAATCTCCAAATTAAGGGCCAATTGTTGAGACTTACGCTCAAGTATCACATGCATAGCATAGAATTGAGATCAAAGATAATAAGAAGGCATCGTGGTCGAACAAGAGGAATGTAAACAGCATTTAGGAATCTGATGACTAAATCTGATTTATTCAAAAAATGGCTTACATGGCAATAAAGGGAGTCTTGTGTCCATTATTTGGCATTTTATTGCATCCCACTTTTCTGTTTTAAATAATCTTAAAATGCTACTTTTCGTATGTAATTAAACCGATCACACACGTAAACTATAAATTCATTATGATAGTTAATGATTCCTGGGTCTCAGATAAGTTTTCATGCCAAAAAGGTTTTACGTGGTTGTACGTTTACCATAGGGTGTTTTAAAGGTGATCACTCTCATCGTGGCGTCACTTATATCATACGTTGTATTCTGTACGATGATTGGTTGCAGCCGATAGACGTATGCTACGTTCTCAATTCCGTGTCAAGGATAAGCACTAACAGACTGTAGATGTTGCATACAAATACCGTGAGGGTGCGCCACTACTTAATGAAATTTGCATGGAACATATAGTGTGAACACTGTGTATATGAAGTAGTTAAAGAGAAAAATGTTCTTATTCTAATTATACTTTGTTAATTAACAGTGGCAGTGAAAACAACTGCATACTGCATACTAGAAGTGTATTTCGTATTAGCATGTATGGTCTTCCAACAACAACGGAGCTTCTTGGGTTTGGACTTTTGGCAGCAATTCAAGAGCCATGAAGAATTATATAAAAGGGTTAAGAGGTCTCTGATGATCATCAGACATCTCCAAATTAAAGGCCAATTGTTTCAGAGACTTACGCTCAAGTATCACATGCATAGCATAGCATAGAGTTGAGATCAAAGATAATAAGAAGGCATGTAAAGAGCATTTAGAAATCTGATGACTAAATCTTCTGATTCATTCAAAACAGGGTTTACTTATCAATAAAGCGGGTCTTGTGTCCATTATCTGGCATTCTATTGCATCTCACCTCTCTTATATGTTTTAATTAATCTTAAAATGTAACTTATCGTATGTAATTAAACCGATCACAGAGGTAAACCATCAATTTATTGCGATAGTCAATGATTTTTGGGTCTCAGATAGGTGTTCATGTCAAAAAGGTTTGTACGTTGTTGTACGTTTACCATAGGGTGTTTTAAAGTCACTCTCATTGTGGCGTCACTTATATCATACGTTGTATTCTGTATGATGATTGGTCGCAACCGATAGACGTTTGCTACGTTCTCAATTCGTGTCAAGGCTAAGCACTAACAGACTGTAGATGTTGCATACAAATACCGTGAGGGTGCGCCACTACTTAATGAAATTTGCATGAAACGTACAGTGTGAACACTGTGTATATGAGTAGTTAAAGAAAAAGATGTTCTTATCTGATTGTACTTTGTTTTCAATAAACGAAGAACCAAAAAAACTCAGAGAAATCAATATAGACTATATCTACATGAGACCTACGTGAAAGCAACAAAATTTTACTCTGGTATAGGTCCAGAAGAACTAAGCTGATCTTTAGGATATATTCAGTCTTTAAGACTGAATATATTTTATACATAAAATATGCGAATTGATTAATGGCCTCTCATAAAATCCATTTTGACCCAAGTAACCTGTATAAAATATCCTTATCTACTTAAATGACAGAAGAGCCAGAGGATAATTTATCAAAGAGAAATATGCTTACCTGTCGTAATCAATAACCTTAACCAACAAACTCACTTCGTTGATATTTTCGGTGGGCACGTCGAATACGAGAGCCTCGTTAAACACGGGGAAGAGGGTGTTGTGACGCACCGTTGTTTTCTTTTTCTTTAGCTTCCTCCCTTGCCAAATTAGATACACTTTTACGTACGGATCTAGAAAATAAGATGGTACTTGAGTGCCTAAAAAAGACAATCTTACTTATGCAGACTTAACAATTGCTTTAAAAGAAGGGTTAGTCACTAATGTGTGTCTATTAGTATTAAAACATTACATGCAAGCACTTATTTATTTCGTACAGGCAGTCTCAACAAATCTACAAAAATCCTATATA
The DNA here is from genome assembly GCF_022605725.1 of Anthonomus grandis grandis. NCBI lineage: Eukaryota > Metazoa > Arthropoda > Insecta > Coleoptera > Curculionidae > Anthonomus > Anthonomus grandis. The sequence goes on from NC_065560.1 coordinate 4,624,923, forward strand.
ACCACCATCACTCTCATTACTTCCTTGTCGTATATTATATATTCCTTGTATTCTTTGTACTAGTAGTTAATTACGTAATTTTTTATTTCTTCCTGGCAGTTCAGGGAATTTCAGGCTTCAAAGCTTAAAGTATACTAAGCTAATTCTCCAATTGCTCCGATTACTATTGGAACTACTCCTATTTCATCTACTTGCCAAGTCCTTTGTATGTTTCCTGATCAAGTGGAGAATCTGCTGATATCTTCCATGAAGTTCTTTTCCTTTGCATATATTTTAGGGTTGTGAGTTTTCTATCCTGGTACCTTGATAGTTCTTGATTGTCTGTCTTTGAAGTTTGAATATCTCGGTATGGGTCCAAGCTAATACTCCAAAAGTCTGCAGTTTATCTTTGACTACCTAATTTCCCTAAATTGGGCACAACCAAGATATTCATAGCTTTCGTTGCATTCCATGCTTCCATGGTTTCTTCTTTTGCTACCTATGTAACTTTATCTTTTTGTCCTGCATTTTTTCAAATTCAAATTTAATTCTGATGCCTGTAGAACACTTTTCGATACATCGCAGATGTTTCCGTCATGATGCCGTTTATAACTTAGTATTACTGCTGAGTAGGAAGATGGTCTTAAGGTTATGTTGCATAAAGCACTGAGTAGGATATTAATATCAAATTAGGACGCATCTTCTATTTTGTCATCATGAATTTCATTGTCATTACTTTTTGATAATTAATAAAAGTAGTATAAAGGTCAAACTTTTTTTGGTTTTATTAATGTGTTGTATTAGTAGAGTGACTATTGTCAATTGCTCTTTGCAACAATGTGCTTTTCGTGTTTTATTGATTGTCGGGAGACACTTGGTTTCTCTGTTCTTGGTAGACATACCTTCTACCATTTGTTAGACAACTAGAACCATCTTTAAGGCTATTCAAGGTAAGCAGAAGTAAATCAACTTGATCACTCTCAAGGTGACGTCACATAGGCGCATTGTATTTCTTGTACGTTGCGTATGAGTTGGTAATTTTGTATTTGTATTCTTTCCAAGCTGTCAGGGAACCAAGGCTTCAACTGCCTGGAAGAAAGACAATATGACTGAAGGTATCTATGAAGAAAGATTACAGATTTCTGGTCTAGAAAAGACTAAAAATCCGCTGAAATAATTTATTAACATTTGAGAAAATATTGAAGAACTGAATAGTTAAAGAAATTTTTCATTTCTTCCAGGCAGTTGAAGCCTGGAATTTCTGGACTGCCCGGAAGCAATAAAAAATTACACCTCAGGTAGCCTGGAAATTCCAGACTTCAACTGCCTGGAAGAAAGACAATATGACTGAAAGTATCTATGAAGAAAGATTACAGATTTCTGGTCTAGAAAACACTAAATATCCGCTGAAATAATTTATTAACATTTGAGAAAATATTGAAGAACTGAATAGTTAAAGAAATTTTTCATTTCTTCCAGGCAGTTGAAGCCTGGAATTTCTGGACTGCCTGGAAGAAATAAAAAATTACATTTCAGATAGTCCGGAAATAAAGACGTCTAGAAAACACTAAAAACTTGATGAAATAATTTACTAAGGTTTCAGAAAATTGTGAAGAACTGAAGAGTTAATGTAATTTTTTATTTCAAGTGCCTGGAATAAAGACAATATGACTGAAGGTGGCGGTGACGAAAGAATACAGATTTCTGGTCTAGAATGTAATTCCTGGACTGCCTGGAAGGAATAAAAAATTACATTTCAGATAGTCTGGGAATTCCAGGCTTCAACTGCCTGGAATAATAACAATATGACTGAAGAGGAGGGTGAAGAAACACCTATTTTTAACATTGGATTCGGAAAGAGCTGGAAATTGATATCTGAGACGGTTTTACTTCTAATTTTTGTGATGACCTTGACAAGGTCAAATCAGGGTAAAACTTTGAAGTGAGCTAATTAATTCAAATTTTAGAGATATTTTGAATTAAGGAGGTGTTGCAGGTGTCTTGCCCTTTTTTTCAGAATCGGAACTTTTTAGTGAACTTTTTAACTTATGTGATTGGAACAAGAAGTGTGCAAATATTGGCTCTAGTGAGGTTCGTGCTATTGCTATTGCTTTCCATATATTTGTAAAGGATGTGCTCCTAAACTTAAGAGGTTAAGGATCGTGTTATCTCTCGTGAGCAACAATTGGATGAGGTCAAGACTGGAGAAACCAAGAATGTGATCGTTTTCATGGAAATCAGGTCGTTTTCATGGAGGTCAATAAGAGAAACCTGAGGGCCAACAATATAGTGATAGTTTACAACATGGCTGAACCCAATATGGAGAGGATCCAAGATAGAATTTATTTATTAATTTATTTATGCAATCTACAGACACAAAGTCCATTAAATGATTACAATTGGTCCTTAAGGACTAATAAGCACAGTAAGTAAGCACTACATATTACAAAATTTCAAAAAAATAGATTATTTGCCCCCTAGATAACACATTAGGTAACGTAAAAAAAAAACTTAAAAATATTCTACATTAGATATATTTTTTTTAAATTTCCCAAATGGTTCGTAAAATATGTCAATATGAAATAGTAGGTTGGCGGCACTGGACATTCGAAAAATTGGCGACTTTTTACCTAAATTGGTATTTGTTTTTTTTATATAACAAGTTCCTAAATCTCTATTGTTATGAATATTTACCGTTAACAGCAGTTTTTCGAGAAGAAATGAACAATCTATATTATTATGAAGGAACAATAATCAGGCCACAGTTCTTTTGGAAGTAAGTTTTTTTTAAATTAAATTCTGTCATCAGATACACACCATGTTTTTTATAGTACAAAAACCGCAAAAACCTTTTTTGAACTTTTTCCAACATTTGTTCGTAAACCGAATAGAATGGACACCAAACAATCGAGGCATATTCCTATATGCTGCGAACATAGACATTATAGAGAGTAGTAATGGTCTTAAATTAGTAAAGTTACGGGCATTACGAATTATAAATCCTAAAATCTTAAATGCCTTATTAACAACTGTGTTAATATGAGCATCCAAATGCAACTTATTGTCGAAAACTACTCCTAAATCTTTTATTTTTGTTTTACATTTTAAGACATTCGTACCCATTTTATAATTGTAATTAATTGGCACTTTTTTTCTAGTCAAATTTACTGTGATACACTTTTCAACATTAAAAGATAATTTGTTTTGTTTGGCCCAAAGTATTACTCTATTCAGGTCATGCTGAAGGAGTTCGCAGTCCTTAATACTATTAATTGCTCTATAAAATTTAAAATCATCGGCAAATATTTCACAATCACAATATTTTAAGCACAATGGTAGGTCGTTGATAAGACATAAAAAAAGCAATGGCCCCAGGTTAGTTTACTCCTGAGGCACCCCTGACAAAGCGACAAAACTTCGAGATGTACACCCTCTATATACTACATACTGTATCCTTGATTGCAAGAATGAAGTAAGCAACTGCAGAAGATCGTGCGATAAGCCAAACGAATCTAGCTTTCTTAACAAAATGTCGTGGTTGCTCTATCGAACGCTTTAGAAAAATCGGTATATATAACATCTACCTGTCCGTTAGAGTCAACCACGCGATTCAGCTTCTGCAAAAATGTGGTTAAATTTGTGACTGTTGACCTCTTATTCATAAAACCGTGCTGTTTTTTAGTGATAACACCGATTATATGATTATAAATTTTGTTATATAATATTGATTCAAGAGAATAGAAGAAAAGAGAATAGTTAGAATTTAGGATGACCAGCAGAAGATCAGAGATTTTTGCGAGATATAAGACCTGCTGCTGAAAATATGGTTAAAGTAATTCGATTGGGTAAAATAAGTGAAAATGCAATTACCGATGAAAGTAAAACGTTTCAAATGCAACTCCCGATATTCTGTTGCAACGTGACACAAACAAGCCGAATCTCGCCCAAATCTCCACTCAAGATTTACCTTTAATTAAAGCTCGGTGTGACTGAAACAAACTTAGCACATCAAAGGGCAACCTATTGCCCTTTAATTGTAACCGAGGGCATGTTTATTTGGAAAATCCAATATTAGGCAGGAACAGGAATTGTATGTAGTTTGTCACATTAAACCCTTTAAACAAATACCTAGTTGTCGTCACATTATTTGGCTCCATGAGTGCTTTTAAAGTTCTTATGACAAACAGCTGAGGGCAAAGTAAATAAAATTCAAAATAATCATTAATTAATCTCAAAGAGACTTATACAGTGACCGCCTAAATTCGATAAAAATTAGAGACATTTGAGAAAACGCTCGGTCCCGTCGATTTTTATTTCAAGTTGCGCATTATTTCACATAAATTTTTGTATACAGGGTGGAAAAAAAAAAAGATGTGACGTCATCGGTATTTTTTAAATGGAATGCTATATTGCTATGCATTTATGAAATATAGGCGAAATTCCAAGCAAGTTTCGTATAACACACCTTATCTCAAAACTCAACTGTTTCAGAAACATTTACATTTAAATAACAAGAAAACAAATATTTACAAATTAAGGTAAAATCGAGGATAAAAATAATGTTATAAACAAGGGCCAATTGTTTCTATTTCCATGGTTGCACTTGTAAAGTATCTCCATTTTCGAATGTCACTATCAATTCGAAAATTAATAGTTTTTATCAGAATAAATTATGGCTAATTTAACGGAAACCCAACGAATTGAAATTTTGATGATGCTAGGGTATGGGGATCGAGTGCGCACGCAAAAAGAAGTAAGTGAACTTTTTAATGCCAAATACCCAAACCATCCTATTTCTCAGTCAACAGTTAGTAGAATAGAGCACAAATTCATAACTTCAGGTCATGTTAGGGATTTGCCAAGATCAGGTCATCCAAAAATGTCTGAAGAAACAAAATTAAACGTTCTGCTCTCCGTCGAAGAAAATTCAAACAATACAACTCAACAAATTTCAGTTGATAATAATATAGCCGGAACGTCAGTAAGACGCATCTGCATCTTAAAAGCAAATAAATACCATCCTTATAAAATTAGACTAATACACGAATTAAATGAGGACGATCCTGATCGAAGAAATCAATTTTGCGAGCAAATGATGAACATTTGCAATTTGCAAGATGGATAGTTAAAGAAATTTTTAATTTCTTCCAGGCAACTGAAGCCTGGAATTCCTGGACTGCCTGGAAGGATTAAAAAATTACATTTCAGATAGTCTGGAAATTCCAGGCCTCAACTGCCTGGAATAAAGACAATATGACTGAAGGTGGTGGTGAAGAAAGAATACAGATTTCTGGTCTAGAAAACACTAAAAGTTGATGAAATAATTTATTAGGGTTTCAGAAAATTGTGAAGAACTCAAGAGTTAATGCAATTTTTTATTTCTTCCAGGCAGTCCAGGAATTCCAGGCTTCAAATATCTGGAAGAAAGACAATATGACTGAAAGTACCTATGAAGAAAGATTACAGATTTCTGGCCTAGAAAACACTAAAAATCCATTGAAATAATTTATTGACTTTTGAGAACATTTTTAAGAACTGAATAGTTAAAGAAATTTTTAATTTTTTCCAGGCAACTGAAGCCTGGAATTCCTGGACTGCCTGGAAGGATTAAAAAATTACATTTCAGATAGTCTGGAAATTCCAGGCCTCAACTGCCTGGAATAAAGACAATATGACTGAAGGTGGTGGTGAAGAAAGAATACAGATTTCTGGTCTAGAAAACACTAAATATCCGCTGAAATAATTTATTAACATTTGATACAATTTCGAAGAACAAATCAAGCATCTATTTAAAGTGTTACGCGTTTCGCCGTATTAGGGCATCATCAGACCTAAATAAAATGATCAAAATTAAATATTAAGGAACAAACCGCGAATTAACAGAAAAAACATACTTCATCTAAATACAACTACTACACACTTACTCTCGCTAACATAAATAAAAATATATCATGTCTACAACATCATGTACCGTTATTTACTAAAATAATATTACTGAACTCCACTACATTTTATCATTTTATGAATATTATTTTATAAAGAACCAAAATAATCTCAACCATTAAAAAAAAAAAAGATATTGAATTAGGATCTGAAGTCCGAAGTACAGACCTTGTCGCCAAACTGGGGTAATGATGTAGTATACGAGTATTTACATAATATGAGAAGTGATAAAACGATGTTAACAAAATTAAAATTTATTGGAGATTATTGAAAATGAGATTAGGTTCGAAATTAAAGATGTCATTGACACAACTTAATATTGGGCTTCTCTTAGTTCTGTAGATCTTCTCGAAAAGCTGCAGATGTATGCCTGATTTGTTCTAAAAAATATAAAATCATCGGCAAAGAGAAGCTCTAATGATTCAACTAAACACTCAGGGAAGGAATTTATAAATATGACATTTAGGCAATATGACTGAAGGTGACGGTGAAGAAAGAATACAGATTTCTGGTCCAGAAAACACTAAAAGTTGATTAAATAATTTACTAAGGTTTCAGAAAATTGTGAAGAACTGAAGAGTTAATGTAATTTTTTATTTCTTCCAGGCAGTCCAGGAATTCCAGGCTTCAAATGTCTGGAAGAAAGACAATATAACTGAAAGTACCTATGAAGAAAGATTACAGATTTCTGGCCTAGAAAACACTAAAAATCCGCTGAAATAATTAATTAACATTTGAGAACATTTTGAAGAACTGAATAGTTAAAGAAATTTTTAATTTCTTCCAGGCAACTAAAGCCTGGACTTTCTGGACTGCCTGGAAGAAATAAAAAATTATATTTTAGAAAGTTTGGGAATTCCAGGCTTCAACTGCCTAGAATAAAGACAATATGACCAAAGAAAATAATAGTAAACTATTATCTTTCTTCTACTATTATCTTCTTTATTTAGATCTTATCTCTATATAAATTATGCGCCTTAATTTTTTATGAGTAATCGTTTTTTTGGCTAAATTATAAAACGACATCAGTAGTTTTCCTCAGAGGTTCGTAAAGAGATACTTGTTTCCACGTGGTAACCATTGACCCGAATAACGCTAAGCAAAGTTCCGGTGAAGTGCTATTCAGTGTGTATGTGGAGAAAATTTCAAAAAGGTCGATACCTTTAATTCTAAAATGCATACAAAAAGGAAAGAGAATAAATGGTTTACAAAAACTAATCCCAGGTGATTATGATTTCACGTGTAATTTGAATAATTGATGAAATATTTATATCGTCAATTAACAAGCGATTTCATTATTATGATAAAATGCCGTATGAGCGACCTTTCTGTTACGAGTCCAATAAGCTAATGGACCATTAACGACGCATTTATGATTTTGACGTATTTAATGCTTTAAAATTGCCAAATTTCCCCGTTTTAGCAGGTTGTTTTTTTTAGCATGTGTGTTTTTTTAATGGGCGACAGACCTAACCAATATTGCTGGTTTTAGGTCTACAAGGTATTAATGTTAATTATTCTATAATAATGACTGACTACATCTCTCTACCTTAGAGATGCTCAGAAAAAGCTTTAAATTCCATTTTTGTCATATCATAAAAAATAATTGATCATTTAAGCATAAGATGCTCCTCTGATTGCATAGTTCTTATGCTTGCTTTAGAGGAAAATTTTTCTCTGGCATAGTGAAATATAAGGCATTTGCTGATGATACCACATTCTTCTCAGCATCATAAAGATCTATTTATTGTTAAGGCAGATGTTCTGAACGATGTATGAAGAATGACTTTGATCATTAGATTTTACAGGGTTCTAACATTAGAGGCCTCCAAGAAATGGGAATATCAACACTTAGTGTGACTATTGAGTGTAGTGATTTATCAGACTTCAATTGCCTGGAATAATTTCTTCTTTTTTCAGAAGATAGCTTGTAGAGAGATTGATTTCTGGCAGTTGATCTATTAGATATAGCTTCATATGAAAGCTCACGAGTTTCTTTATCAAAAAGATCGTTACGAGTTTCGTATAACTACAATTATTTCCGAGTTATTCAGTAGTTTCTTAGTCGATTTTAAAAAAATCTTGATAGTGTCAAAGGCTTTACAAAAATCAAAGTATTTTAAAAGTACTTTGTTTTCGAGAAATAAAATAGGGGCCTTTCATGTTTTTTTTCTCGGGCAATTATTTCATGCAAAAAAAAACTTTTTTCATTAACGCAACCCTTACGGGGGGTTTGCAGATAAAGATCATGCACTGCGTTGCGAAGTGAATAATTGTGAGACGGCCTACCTGGCATTTCTGACTTGTGTTTGCGTACTAAGCAAATAGATTCCAATATGAACAAAGAGGGAAGAGTAAGTATCTTATATTTTTTAAAGATTTCTTGACAGTGAGCTCTGCTATTAAGTCCAAGCAGATACCGAACTGCTCTCTTTTGGAGTTTAAAGATGCGCTCAAATTGAGTCACATCGCATGTGCCCCAGAATGGAAGGGCGTAACGTAGATGTGACTCAAAAAGGGCATAATAAACTGTTCTTAATGTTTGAAAACTTAATTCTGTCTGTAAATTTTTTCAGGTGTGATAATGAGCGCTTTAGTGGTCCATGGCGTATGATGTTTAATTTTGATAGGTCTAAGAGGAAACGACTTATCTGCAATACTTGATAAAGACTTTATAAAACTAATTATAAATAAATATACCAAAACCAAAAATAAATATATATTTAACAATAATAATATATAATGTGTTGCTTGGGGTGTTCAGCTTATGAAGACCATCAGGATCCTATTCAACTGCCTAGAAGAATTACTTTATTTCTTTCAGGAGTTTGAGTTCCTTTTGTTTAGCATATAGCATAAAGCAAAAATCCCTAATACCCAAAATTCTTAAAAATTTATTCCAGATTATTGAGTGTATCACACTTCAACTGCCTGGAAGAATAGAAACGTATCCTCTAAGAGACCAAACGAAAACAAAACACAGGTAAGAACACAAAGTCACGGTCTTATTAAATCCATATAATTTTTTCAAAGCTACACGTGTTTCGTCTTATCGGAGCATCATTAGGCCTAGACCTACACAGATCACATTACAACTAAACTGGCTTTTCTTTTGTTGTTAGTTGTAATGTCATCTGTGTAGGTCTAGGTGTAGCTTTGAGAAAAAAATTATATGGATTTGATGAGACCGTGACTTTGTGTTCTTGCCTTTGTTTTCCCTGGACGAATTTCTCACTTTTCCAAGGAGTAGTTTCCTAGCAGTTCATTTAATCTTTATAGTTTCTTATGAAACTGATGAGTTTCTTTACCAAAAAGGCCCTTACAAGTTTCCTTATTAATACAACCGTTTCCGAATTATTGAGTAGTTTCTTAATGGATTTCAAAAAATCAAAATACGTCTTTAAAAGTGATATCTTTTGTAAATATATTGACCTTTGCAGCACAGGTTCACGTTCCAGAGGGCACCATCGCCATGACTGGAACCACCACAATACGTGCACGCGATAAAAACCTCAATTCCCTGAATTCCAACCTCCACCTATCACCCCCGAATGTCTTGTCTTCCGTGTATTTTTGGTATAATTTCCGTATATTCTTAGATCAAATCCTCCCTTTCCACCAAGTTGTAAAGTGAGTCTATGTCAATCTAATAGAGAGAATGTGACTACTATAACTATTATTAATGCTTGGAATGGCCTGATTTGCAAGATAAGCATAATACTATCGAAAAGAATTACTTGGATTGGAGATTGTATAGAAATTGATGTTTCAGTATATTTAAAGCTCCTTGACGGTCTGATGAGAAAAGCAACTTTCTTTGCTGTACAAAGGCTTAATATCAAAATCACAATATGGTTTTTGTAGCAAAAGATCCACGGTAACAAACTTGGTTTGCTATCAGCATCACATTATCATCACCAGTTACTTCTGGACAAGCTGATTGTTAAAGGTTTTCTTGCCAGATTTGTTGACTGGTTTAAAAACCCCTTATTTGAACGTAGTCAAAGGATTAAAATAGGTTGTCATATCTCACAGTATAACAGTATTCATACTTCTTTACTTCTTTGCAGCATTTTCGTCAATGATGTCACTTTCTGTTTCCGAAATATCATAATTGAAGAGGACCTAAAGTTGTGGAAACTCTAGATAGGTTAAACGACCAAGCATTATTGCAGGATGATCTTGACATAATATAGAATTGGTGAATCCTACAAATTAAATACAAATAAATGTTGTTTTTCCTCGTAAAACTAGTAGACTTTCCTATGGGTTCCTAACCTTTGTAGGATTTTTGTTCTATTCGGGATTTGAACACTTAAGCATTTTTTCTAAACTTCTTGGTTGTGTTACAAGAAATTGCAAATATTCTTCAATATATTCCACAACATTGACGCTTTTGGAATGGAAGTCATAAATGAATTCATCGATTGTTCAGATCTTTTAATGTACAGGGTGTCCCAGTTTGGGTACTTTTGCGGGGTATCTCCGTTATTTTTAACGTTAGCGTGATGCGGTTTTCGCGACAGAAACAGAAAATCAGCATTTATTGTTCGAAAGGGCACAACAGGGACGTTTTGGAGTTGGGGTATCTTTACTTACAACAAGATGGTGCTCCTAGTCATAATTCAAGGCTAGTAAGGAAATTTTTTGAGAATAATTTTCCGCAATGATGGATAGGTACCAACGGACCTGTAAGATGGCCCCCACCATCTTCAGTTCTTTCAATTTTGGATTTTTTTATGGGGGTATCTACAAAATGAAGTGTATAAAACACGTTATGATGGAATTGCCGAACTTCGAAAGGGCAATTAATTTAGCGTTTCAAAATCTGCGAAGGAGACCAATGTTTCTATTTAATGCCGTTTAAAGAATAACAAAAATGTGCCAATTTTGCATTCGAGAGAATGGTCATCATTTTGAACATTACCTTTAATTTTTTTTTTTGTTAAATACAGTTGAGTTTTTTGTTTTGTTGCTTTATGCTACAAAACAAGCTTATGTTGTAAAAATTGGAACTATACTGTTGTAGTGTATTTTTTTAATAATATGCTTTTGTCTCAATAGGTATATTTTGATTGCATCCAATATATTTGCAATGAATCCAAATCTTTGTTAGTGATTTGTGTATGTTTTTTCTTTGTTATTGTTATTCATGGCCTACTAATAAATGTATGTCCTTAATTTTGGAAAATCGTCATTTATTTAAATGTTTCTTTAAAAAAAAATGCATACCATTATTTATTTTTGAAAAGGTAAAAAAAGACAAATTTATTAGTGCATATATATACAGGGTGTTCCATTAAAAAAACATAAGTTTGGCTTATAACTCAAAAACAGTAAATATTTAAAAAAATGGAATTTTTGTTAACGGCATCGTTATTTTCACGAAAAAGTAGCACACTGTCGCGAAAACCGCATCACGCTAATGTTAACGGAGATCCCGCAAAAAGTACTCAAAATGGGACATCCTGTACATTACCTTTTTACGATACCACACATATTTTCAATATTCTTTTCCACAGAACACAACCCATTAGAAAAGTACATTTACAATAGAGCCACTTTAATAAATTTAAATATTTAAATGTTAAGCTCAAAACAGCAACTTACCGGATTTTCCAGTTATATCCATCGCTTTAAAATTACGCCCTTTAATAATTGTTATTGTTAGCCGGCCAGCTTTAGGTAGAAAGCACAGACAAACCATCAGTTCTCCCAAGTTAATTTCATCCTAAAAAATAAACGGATAACAAATTATAAAAGGTTCATTAAGAATTCTGGACATGTATTTAAATTAGAATTTTTCTTTGCATACGAGCTTATATTCTTTAATAAATTAAAGTCGTTGAACCCGTTTTGTGGGCAATAAGGTCTGGAAGAGGCTATAAAGACATCGTGTCTGCATAAGTTAAATGGTCGTGTCGCATCACAATTTAATATATTTCTTAATAAAAAAAATAAATAAAATTTAAAGGACGCGCTCAATATTTATTTCCCCCTTGTGAATATATAAATAATCCACGTCTCCCTCAAAACAAACAACGTTTCCGACAAAATTGTATGTGTAAGGATTTATTTGCGACGGATAAGGGATGTACACCTGGTTGACAAAAAATCCATATTTACAGGAAGTTGCTTGGCAATTTTTTGATGTAAATCAAGTCAGCATATAGCATTAGTAGATGTATGCGGTCTATTTTCAGTCCATGCAAATATTCCAAGAGCAGAAAAAGTACCAAAACTGACCCTTGAGACTGTGAAGCAACTAGTTTATACTGTTTTAACTGTAAATGATTTGTGGAAGTCTTATAATTGCAACTAGATGGTGCATTGAATACTGCCTGCATGCTGCTTCGTTAATAAAGTCAGCATGCAATATTAGTAGATGTATATGTTTGGTGGAAGGAAGAAGGTATCATCTGCATAGCAATGATGTTTACATTTATTAAATTTTTTTGTTAGTTGCGTATAGTAAAGGGTTTAAAATGCTACCTTGTAGTATGTTAAATGGCTCTGATATTTTGCCATTTATCAGAACAAACAGAAGATACAAGTATTAAAGACGATTCGGAAAATCCGATATCTTGTATCTCATGATGCGCCATATCAAATGCTTTGGTAAAGTCTAAAAAAATTAAAATATTTTAAATAATTTATCATCAGTTTTTTTAGTACTCATTTTCAAGGATAGTGTTGGGATATAATGTTTATTTATATAATTATAATATATGGGAATATAAGGAATGGGATAAGAGTTAAGAAATAATATATAATTATATAAGATTTTGAAACAAGGTAAAAATTCAAAAAAATGGCTTTTAGACGTCGCTTTAAATTTACCGGACTTAATTATTATCATTATATAAAGTGTGTTTTTTGCCATTTCTACATAAGCATTTGGCATTATAGATGTTGCAAGCAACAAACTGCCCATAGTTCCACGCCAATGCTAATTCTAACCTTTCAATGTTCTAAGGTAAAAATAACAATATGTGCACCAGCGCGATTTAAGTATGCATGAAACTGTAATATAATTCGTTTGCCATAGGATCCCTAATGCCTTACATACATTTCCAACTTCCAAAATTCGTTTCTAATGCTGGTTTTATAAGAATGATCATATTTAAAATATACACTGGATTGTAGATGGTACATGAAAGACAACAAGTTAATAACCATTTGAGTTTTAATGGACTCTAAAATGTAATTAAAATTAACTAATAACCCGAATAATCTGGCTGTATCTCAGTTAGTAATTAAGTTTTAATCCGTGATAAGCGAGCGAGCATTTTGCCACCGGCTGCTTTAATATCCTAAAAGTGAAAATCGGTTTAACTTGATGGATGAACGTCTGTCCTACAGCATCGGCACACCTGATCGATAACTTAGTCTCGCGGAAAGTTCTCAATTTGAAAACAAAAATGCCATTCTTCTCTTTCGAACAAAGTGGTTACTGAACAGGCATTTTCATCAGTATACGCGGGTTATTGTCTTCCTTTGTTTTCGAGAGCGTCCCTTTTAACTGTTAAATGGTTTTCATTTTTCTATTAGGAATATCGCGTTTTTCAATTTAAAAATTCTATTTTGGGATTAATAAAGAAAAAAAACATTTTTTTTGTCTTCGTATCGGCTATATTAAATGGTATTATGCAAGAGAATTCAATAGGATAGAGCTATATTACGCATTATTAAAGGGGGAGGAGATTTGTAAAAATTAAAACAAGAAACCGGTAAACTGATAATGTAATAAGAATGAGCTCAGAAGCATGACATTCTGGTGTGGATTCTTCTGTTCTTCCACGTAATTGTACTATTTAGAGTGTCTGGAATACTCTTCAAAGTACTCTGAAGAGTATTCTTTTTCCAGGCGATTGAGCTACTTGGAGTGCCTGGAATAAGTTTTTATATACTCTGACAAGTCAATTTTTGATCATCGGGTGAGTATGAGCCCTAGAGAAAATTAATATATGTAACAGGATAAAACTAAAAAAAGGCTATTCTGCTCTAGGGCTTTTACAGTCCCGATGAACAAAAATTGACTTGTCAGAGCATATAGAACTTATTCCAGGCACTTCAAGTGGCTCAATTTCCTGGAGAAACCTTCAGAGTACTTTGAAGAGTATTCCAGACACTCTAAATGGCACGATTACGTGCAAGAACAGAAGCATGACACTCTAATACGGATTCTTCTGTTCTTCCACGTAATTGTACTATTTAGAGTGTCTGGAATACTCTTTAAAGTACTTTGAAGGTTTTTCCAGGCAATTGAGCTACTTGGAGTGCCTGAAATAAGTTTTTATATACTCTGACGAGTCAATTTTTGTTCATCGTTTCGTTCGGGCGTGTATAAGCCCTAGAGAAAATTAATACACACCCAGTGAACAAAAATTGACTTGTCAGAGCATATAAAAACTTATTCCAGGCACTCCAAGTGACCCAATTGCCTGGAAAAATCTTCAGGGTACTTTGAAGAGTCTTCCAGACACTCTAAGTGGCACAATGACGTGAAAGAACGGAAGCATGACACTCTGGTATGGATTCTTGCATTTATTTTGCAATTTTGTAGGAATTTCACCTTAATTTGTGAAGGTCATAAAAAAATTATTTCAAGCCTAAAATTTTCCACTCTTTCTGAATCCTGCGTTAAGAACAGGGAATTCTATTTTCTTCCCACTATACACCCCATATTTTATAGAAGAAATATCTTGATGTCACTCGTTTTTGTAATTATTTGTAGTAGTAGTGAGATTAAAATAAAAAAACAGGTAGCATTAAGACATTTCATCATAGAACTCGGCACCCGAGTACAGTGCCGAAACCCAGGGTGGAATGTCGCGTAATAATGCGGATCTCGTTACACAAAACGGTTATTTTTGTCGTTTTAAGGGATTTTGTATGTTTGATTCTTATATTTGTTTGTGATTTAAAAGAGACTTTCCAAATTCAGCGTGAAAAATGATGATCAACCTAAAAAGTGAACTCCAAGGTACTGTAAGCATTTTTTCCCTTATCGTACCCTCCAACATTAGCAGCATTTTGACATTCCACTATTGAACTTGGCACCCGTCTTCTGTTCTTATTAAAAAAATTATAAAACTTCATTGCTAGTTTTACACTGCTAATTATTTTTACAGCAGTGTAATATTTTATATTATTAACATCAATCTGGCTTCAGACTTGTCAGTAACAGATAATAACCCTAAAGACATAACCGCTCTAGTTATTCTCGATTTTAGTAAAGCGTTTGATATGCTAAATCATAGATCTGACCTTATATGACGTAAACACATGATGTTTCATTAAATCGTTAACAGAACACAGAGAGTAGGATATAACAATTAAATCAATTAACTGAATCCAGTATGTTTACTAATGGTGTGCCGTCAACTATGACCCGAGTACGGTGCCGAATCGTATAGCGGAATGCTGAAACGCAGAATGTTGCGTAATAAGGTGGATCTCTGGATTATGATTTTTTCTATTTTTTTGTGAATTAAGGAAGACTTTTAGACTAAATTTGAAATGAATTTTTAGACTAATAAAACCTGATGTATCGCGTAATAATTAAGAATGAAGAATTTGTTAAATTGCTAAGATAATGGTGCAATAAATCGAATTAAAAAATGGAGTTAAATGTTCATGGTAGTCCTAAGAAAAAAAATGAAAACTCAAATTGAAAAATATATACATCCTATAAAAGACCTATATCAATAATCTCAAAATTGCACTTGGGTGCCGAATCCTATAGTGGAACGTCCAAATGTCACCGCGATGAAAAATCTTTTTTTTTTTGCTAATTTTACCGTTTCCAAGATATCCTAATGCATAAAACCAGTAGAATGATCAATTTCAATAAAGCTTTTAATATCTATTTATATCAATATCGTCGTAGGCCACGTGTGCCTTTGCGGATATTAAACTGTCATTCTCCCAAATGCGACCTTATACGATATATATATATAATATACTTATCCAGATTGACAAATCACGTTTTCCTACTTTGCTGCTCGCTCCTCTCGTTTACATAAGGCCATTTTTCATCGCTGATTTGGACCGATCCGTGATATCCAGATAGAGGGTTTATTATAATAGAGACGTGACGGGCTCATTTAATACGATGTTTTTTTTTATTGGGATATATAAATTATACTGTCAATTTATTTAAAAAAAAAGTGACAAATTTATATCAAGATATTTTGCGACTTACCACGGGCGGACAAAGAACCGGCATCGTATACTCAAAGTCTTGCTGGGAAAAATCGGCTACGGTATATAAGTTGTCCACGGTTATGTGACCAATCAGGTCGTGTCTTGCGAACCTGTCAAAGTCATAAATTGATAGCTGGAGGTACCTGGATTCTAGTTCTTCCGTTGTTACACTAAAGTAAAATTACATTGTTAGGGAGGTTCATTTCACTCTAAGTATATAAAAGCTGAATTTGTTAAATGGACAAAATGAGGATCGCCTACTACATACTTAAAGGCATCACAACATTCAATCATATTTTTTGACATAGACTCTTTTTAGATAATCCCATCATGTTGCAACCACATTTGTGTTTGAAGCTTCAAAAAGAATTGACGAATATGGGTTTAAACTCTACAGGGTGTTCGAAAAATAGACGAAGATATTTCAATGGGTGATTCCCTATAAAAAATATGAGAAAAAGTTTTTATAAACACGGGTCCGTAAATGCATAGTTTTCAAGATACAGGGTGATAAATTTTTTTAAACAATAATAAGTCTATTTTTCGAACACCCTGTATACATATCTTGGTTTATTTAGTTTTCTTTAACATAAGGATCAATTATCTGCAATGGTTCCATAAACAGATGTTCTAACTATAATGGATTAGGAATAGTGTAGTGATTCATTTCTTCAAAAACACTTAAGCCTAGATCAGGAGACCTAGTCGTCCCTAAATCTGGGAATGAGTTTAACGAGAAATTCTCGAACAATAAGCCACCGTGTTGCAACCAATTATATTAACTTCAAGAAGAATTAAAAGGTTTAAATACTCTGCATATTGGTTTATTTAGTGTTCATAACATCTGCAATGGTTCCATAAAATGCAGTTTTAACTATGGTAGATTAGGAATAGTGTTATGAATAACTTCTCCAAGATAATTAAGCATAGATCCTAAATACTCAGTTATCAAAATCATCAGCATAAAGTTTCTGATTCCACAAACTCTATCAGAAGAAACTTGGGGATTAACAATAATTGGTGCAGATACCTACTTTATTTAATTAATCAATCTAACGAGTCACATCATTCCTTCTTAAATTTCAGTGAACCCTAAAAGTATGTCAATTTATGGTAATATAACAATGGTAAATCCTTTTCAAGTCCTTCTGGAGACTCATCAACAGGTAAATATTGTCATCTGCAAATATCAAAAGTGAGCAATACAAAGAGCTGTATTTGGTACAGTAACATGATTAACGAAAGTATTAGTTCACAATGAAACAATGCTTCAACGACTGTTTCACACAATACCCAATTCTTCTAATTTATTGATCCTATCAAGGGTCTTTGAAAGGTCCAAATATAGAGTATCTATCCCTTTCTATATTGTCAAGGGTTTGTTCGTTTTTTTGCTGTTTTTGCAAGGGTAATTGCCAACTGAGTTTCAAAGTACAAAGGAATTTACGGACCTTTACTAAAACATGAAGAGTATTCAGGTTTTTCTAGGGACTCTGAATCATCAGCAGAACTAATAGATCAGAAAGCTCTGTCATCTGCAAACATCAAGTCAGTAATACAGAAACCTGCATATGGTACAGAAACAAGGTAAACGAAAATATTGGTTCACAATGAAACAATGCTTTGACGACTATTTCACACTGTTTGGTCTCTATACAAAACTGAACCTTTAATACCCAATTCTTCTAATGTATTGACCCAATCGAAGGTCCAATATATATACAGTGTCTATTACTTTCCATACTCAAAGGTCAAGGGCTTGTTTGTTTTTGCAATGGTAGATTTCTGACTGTGTTTCAAAAAATTTTATAGACCTTTACTAAACCAGCAAGTTCCTCTGGAGACTCTGCCTCATCAGCAGAAGCAATAAAAAAAGCCTTAACGTACTCCTTCAATGGTTTTATAGACCTCAATTCACAAATTGGACTTCTAGAACCCGACTCTTCTAATTTATTGACCGTATCCAAGTATAAAGAGTCAACTTGCCACTACTTTTTTGTACTGTCAAGGGTCTGTTTGTCTTTTGTTTTTTATTGGAAAGTCTAACTATGTACTTAAATTCTTGGAGAAAAAGATGATAATTCGTAAGCAATTGATAAAAAGTTACAAAACAACTCCACCGTTAAAACTCAAACTTGACTGTAACCTTTGACCTAATTAAGTATAGATTTCATTAAAGGGATCAGTGTCTAAGAGAAATGAGAATGAGTTTTATTGATGGTCTGGTGAAATATGACTTTGGATTGTTTCCTAACAACTGTGTCTTTTATATTATTTTAAGAATAGGCTATAGAGAGAAATTAAGCCAATAGCAAGCAACCATATAAAAGGATACACTGTAATTGTTCTTTTGATACATATTGGATCAGAAACTTCTGGGATCAGCATAGTCTCATTTTTTTAATGTAAATAAAGTTTTCGTAGCATTGACTTGTTAGATTAAAAAAGTGATAATAGTGGGTCAAAATACGGAGACTTTATCCAGCCTTTCCTAGATCAGCTTAATAAGAAAAGGACTCTGATATTTAAACTTGTCATGTCATCTAAATTAATTTGCATCAATTTCACTAAGGACTATTTTAAAAGTATGATGTGCCAACACAAGTCCAGTTACTCAAAATAATGATAATTCTTGTGTTTAACATGAGATGGCGTGCCAAAATATGGGATGCTCTGGTACCTGAAAGTAGCGTGGACCCGATGGACGATTGGATTTGCATCTACGTTAGAACAATTCTAATCTAAATCTCTTACCTAAATATGAATGTTTCATTAAAGATCGGATTCAAGCTCTTACGGTGAACTTTCGTTTGATAACGTTTTTTCCTATCAGGTAAAAGGTGTATTTTAACATAAGGGTCGCAAGTGCCAAAAGTGTCCTTTATAGGTAAATCTCTCGCTTCGAAAATCTGAAAAAGAAAATGGTAATAAAATAAATGTTAAAGTCTTAATTAAACCCGAACTAAAATGTCGCTTGATAAAACCGTACTGTTATTTTAAAACAAAACGTCTTACTTTAACAACGAGCCCTTCAAGTTCTTTATCGTACTTTAAAGCGAAATGTAAGAAACCATTTGTGACCATCTTTACTTCATTTTCGCTCTTTATGGAGGGTTGTCTCTGCAGCATTTCTTTTTTGTAAAGCTCCGGCTAAAACGTAAAATTTAGTCATCATGTAAATGTTCAAATAATTATTTTTTATGCTTTAAATAAGGTATTAAATAGTGAGTTTTTTTTTTATATAAGGATTTACATAAAACAAAGTTTCATTTTGTTTAATATATAGCCAGAATAAATGGAATTATGATGATAGTACTTATAGAAGTCGAGATATTACCTTCAAAGATTGAGATTGTTGATTTTTTGGGTATCGAATTTTTTCACCAAAAACTGATTTTTTTCGAAATCAAACTAAGTATACCAGCATCTTATTCTGATCATCTAGATTACGAAAATATCGGGTTATAACAGGATCCGAGCAGAACTAAGGAAATGAGAGCACTTTGAAAATCCTGAAAAGGTCGTTTTCACGTCCGTTTTTGAGGCCAAAAATGGGCATCAAAAATGCCATATCTCGGCTATCGTAAAAGCTACGACCTTGCGGATGATCTCGTTCGATTCAGAATGACGAAACCAAGACAAAACCGTTGGGATTTTCCCGATAGCTCCCATAGAAGCCGAGATATCCACCTTCAAAGTTTGGAATTTTTCATTTTACGGGTATACCCCCCCGTATCGAATTTTTTCACCAAAAATTGATTTTTTTCGAAATCAAACTAAGTATACCAGCGTCTTATTCTGATCATCTAGATTACGAAAACACCGGGTTATAACAGGATCCGAGCAGAACTAAGGAAATGAGAGCACTTTGAAAATCCTGAAAAAGTCGTTTTCGACGTCCGTTTTTGAGGCCAAAAATGGGCATCAAAAATGCCATATCTCGGCTATCGTAAAAGCTACGACCTTGCGGATGGTCTCGTTGGATTCAGAATGACGAAACTAAGACAAAACCGTTGGGATTTTCCCGATAGCTCCCATAGAAGCCGAGATATCGACCTTCAAAGTTTGGAATTTTTCATTTTTCGGGTATATCCCCCCGTATCGAATTTTTTCACCAAAATTGATTTTTTTCGAAATCAAACTAAGTATACCAGCGTCTTATTCTGATCATCTAGATTACGAAAACACCGGGTTATAACAGGATCCGAGCAGAACTAAGGAAATGAGAGCACTTTGAAAATCCTGAAAAAGTCGTTTTCGACGTCCGTTTTTGAGGCCAAAAATGGGCATCAAAAATGCCATATCTCGGCTATCGTAAAAGCTACGACCTTGCGGATGGTCTCGTTGGATTCAGAATGACGAAACTAAGAAAAAACCGTTGGGATTTTCCCGATAGCTCCCATAGAAGCCGAGATATCGACCTTCAAAGTTTGGAATTTTTCATTTTTCGGGTATATCCCCCCGTATCGAATTTTTTCACCAAAATTGATTTTTTTCGAAATCAAACTAAGTATACCAGCGTCTTATTCTGATCATCTAGATTACGAAAACACCGGGTTATAACAGGATCCGAGCAGAACTAAGGAAATGAGAGCACTTTGAAAATCCTGAAAAAGTCGTTTTCGACGTCCCTTTTTGAGGCCAAAAATGGGCATCAAAAATGCCATATCTCGGCTATCGTAAAAGCTACGACCTTGCGGATGGTCTCGTTGGATTCAGAATGACGAAACTAAGACAAAACCGTTGGGATTTTCCCGATAGCTCCCATAGAAGCCGAGATATCGACCTTCAAAGTTTGGAATTTTTCATTTTTCGGGTATAGCCCCCCGTATCGAATTTTTTCACCAAAATTGATTTTTTTCGAAATCAAACTAAGTTTACCAGCGTCTTATTCTGATCATCTAGATTACGAAAACACCGGGTTATAACAGGATCCGAGCAGAACTAAGGAAATGAGAGCACTTTGAAAATCCTGAAAAAGTCGTTTTCGACGTCCGTTTTTGAGGCCAAAAATGGGCATCAAAAATGCCATATCTCGGCTATGGTAAAAGCAACGATATTGCGGATGGTCTCGTTCGATTCAGAATGACGAAACTAAGACAAAACCGTTCGGATTTTCCCGATAGCTCCCATAGAAGCCGAGATATCCACCTTCAAAGTTTGGAATTTTTCATTTTACGGGTATACCCCCCCGTATCGAATTTTTTCACCAAAAATTGATTTTTTTCGAAATCAAACTAAGTATACCAGCGTCTTATTCTGATCATCTATATTACGAAAACACCGGGTTATAACAGGATCCGAGCAGAACTAAGGAAATGAGAGCACTTTGAAAATCCTGAAAAAGTCGTTTTCGACGTCCGTTTTTGAGGCCAAAAATGGGCATCAAAAATGCCATATCTCGGCTATGGTAAAAGCAACGATATTGCGGATGGTCTCGTTCGATTCAGAATGACGAAACTAAGACAAAACCGTCGGAATATTCCCGATAGCTTCCATAGAAGCCGAGTTATCGACCTTCAAAGTTTGGAATTTTTCATTTTTCGGGTATACCCCCCCGTATCGATTTTTTTCTACAAAAATTGATTTTTTTCGAAATCAAACCAAGTATACCAGCGTCTTATTCTGATCATCTAGATTACGAAAACACCGGGTTATAACAGGATCCGAGCAGAACTAAGGAAATGAGAGCACTTTGAAAATCCTGAAAAAATCATTTTCGACGTCCGTTTTTGAGGCCAAAAATGGGCATCAAAAATGCCATATCTCGACTATCATAGAAGCAACGACCTTGCGGATGGTCTCGTTGGATTCAGAATGACGAAACTAAGACAAAACCGTTCGGATTTTCCCGATAGCTCCCATAGAAGCCGAGATATCCACCTTCAAAGTTTGGAATTTTTCATTTTACGGGTATACCCCCCCGTATCGAATTTTTTCACCAAAAATTGATTTTTTTCGAAATCAAACTAACTATACCAGCGTCTTATTCTGATCATCTAAATTACGAAAACACCGGGTTATAACAGGATCCGAGCAGAACTAAGGAAATGAGAGCACTTTGAAAATCCTGAAAAAGTCGTTTTCGACGTCCGTTTTTGAGGCCAAAAATGGGCATCAAAAATGCCATATCTCGGCTATCGTAAAAGCTACGACCTTGCGGATGGTCTCGTTGGATTCAGAATGACGGAACTAAGACAAAACCGTTCGGATTTTCCCGATAGCTCCCATAGAAGCCGAGATATCCACCTTCAAAGTTTGGAATTTTTCATTTTACGGGTATACCCCCCCGTATCGATTTTTTTCACCAAAAATTGATTTTTTTCGAAATCAAACTAAGTATACCAGCGTCTTATTCTGATCATCTAGATTACGAAAACACCGGGTTATAACAGGATCCGAGCAGAACTAAGGAAATGAGAGCACTTTGAAAATCCTGAAAAAGTCGTTTTCGACGTCCGTTTTTGAGGCCAAAAATGGGCATCAAAAATGCCATATCTCGGCTATCGTAAAAGCTACGACCTTGCGGATAGCCTCGTTGGATTCAGAATGACGAAACTAAGACAAAACCGTTGGGATTTTCCCGATAGCTCCCATAGCAGCCGAGATATCGACCTTCAAAGTTTGGAATTTTTCATTTTACGGGTATACCCCCCCGTATCGAATTTTTTCACCAAAAATTGATTTTTTTCGAAATCAAACTAAGTATACCAGCGTCTTATTCTGATCATCTAGATTACGAAAACACCGGGTTATAACAGGATCCGAGCAGAACTAAGGAAATGAGAGCACTTTGAAAATCCTGAAAAAGTCGTTTTCGACGTCCGTTTTTGAGGCCAAAAATGGGCATCAAAAATGCCATATCTCGGCTATCGTAAAAGCTACGACCTTGCGGATAGCCTCGTTGGATTCAGAATGACGAAACTAAGACAAAACCGTTGGGATTTTCCCGATAGCTCCCATAGCAGCCGAGATATCGACCTTCAAAGTTTGGAATTTTTCATTTTACGGGTATACCCCCCCGTATCGAATTTTTTCACCAAAAATTGATTTTTTTCGAAATCAAACTAAGTATACCAGCGTCTTATTCTGATCATCTAGATTACGAAAACACCGGGTTATAACAGGATCCGAGCAGAACTAAGGAAATGAGAGCACTTTGAAAATCCTGAAAAAGTCGTTTTCGACGTCCGTTTTTGAGGCCAAAAATGGGCATCAAAAATGCCATATCTCGGCTATGGTAAAAGCAATGATATTGCGGATGGTCTCGTTGGATTCAGAATGACGAAACTAAGACAAAACCGTTCGGATTTTCCCGATAGCTCCCATAGAAGCCGAGATATCCACCTTCAAAGTTTGGAATTTTTCATTTTACGGGTATACCCCCCCGTATCGATTTTTTTCACCAAAAATTGATTTTTTTCGAAATCAAACTAAGTATACCAGCGTCTTATTCTGATCATCTAGATTACGAAAACACCGGGTTATAACAGGATCCGAGCAGAACTAAGGAAATGAGAGCACTTTGAAAATCCTGAAAAAGTCGTTTTCGACGTCCGTTTTTGAGGCCAAAAATGGGCATCAAAAATGCCATATCTCGGCTATCGTAAAAGCTACGACCTTGCGGACTCTCACGAGATGTGTAGAATGACGAAACTAAGACAAAACCGTTGGGATTTTCCCGATAGCTCCCATAGCAGCCGAGATATCGACCTTCAAAGTTTGGAATTTTTCATTTTACGGGTATACCCCCCCGTATCGAATTTTTTCACCAAAAATTGATTTTTTTCGAAATCAAACTAAGTATACCAGCGTCTTATTCTGATCATCTAGATTACGAAAACACCGGGTTATAACAGGATCCGAGCAGAACTAAGGAAATGAGAGCACTTTGAAAATCCTGAAAAAGTCGTTTTCGACGTCCGTTTTTGAGGCCAAAAATGGGCATCAAAAATGCCATATCTCGGCTATCGTAAAAGCTACGACCTTGCGGATAGCCTCGTTGGATTCAGAATGACGAAACTAAGACAAAACCGTTGGGATTTTCCCGATAGCTCCCATAGCAGCCGAGATATCGACCTTCAAAGTTTGGAATTTTTCATTTTACGGGTATACCCCCCCGTATCGAATTTTTTCACCAAAAATTGATTTTTTTCGAAATCAAACTAAGTATACCAGCGTCTTATTCTGATCATCTAGATTACGAAAACACCGGGTTATAACAGGATCCGAGCAGAACTAAGGAAATGAGAGCACTTTGAAAATCCTGAAAAAGTCGTTTTCGACGTCCGTTTTTGAGGCCAAAAATGGGCATCAAAAATGCCATATCTCGGCTATGGTAAAAGCAATGATATTGCGGATGGTCTCGTTGGATTCAGAATGACGAAACAAAGACAAAACCGTTCGGATTTTCCCGATAGCTCCCATAGAAGCCGAGATATCCACCTTCAAAGTTTGGAATTTTTCATTTTACGGGTATACCCCCCCGTATCGATTTTTTTCACCAAAAATTGATTTTTTTCGAAATCAAACTAAGTATACCAGCGTCTTATTCTG
The DNA here is from genome assembly GCF_022605725.1 of Anthonomus grandis grandis. Lineage (NCBI taxonomy): Eukaryota > Metazoa > Arthropoda > Insecta > Coleoptera > Curculionidae > Anthonomus > Anthonomus grandis. The sequence goes on from NC_065560.1 coordinate 4,649,610, forward strand.
ATCATCTAGATTACGAAAACACCGGGTTATAACAGGATCCGAGCAGAACTAAGGAAATGAGAGCACTTTGAAAATCCTGAAAAAGTCGTTTTCGACGTCCGTTTTTGAGGCCAAAAATGGGCATCAAAAATGCCATATCTCGGCTATCGTAAAAGCTACGACCTTGCGGATAGCCTCGTTGGATTCAGAATGACGAAACTAAGACAAAACCGTTGGGATTTTCCCGATAGCTCCCATAGCAGCCGAGATATCGACCTTCAAAGTTTGGAATTTTTCATTTTACGGGTATACCCCCCCGTATCGAATTTTTTCACCAAAAATTGATTTTTTTCGAAATCAAACTAAGTATACCAGCGTCTTATTCTGATCATCTAGATTACGAAAACACCGGGTTATAACAGGATCCGAGCAGAACTAAGGAAATGAGAGCACTTTGAAAATCCTGAAAAAGTCGTTTTCGACGTCCGTTTTTGAGGCCAAAAATGGGCATCAAAAATGCCATATCTCGGCTATGGTAAAAGCAATGATATTGCGGATGGTCTCGTTGGATTCAGAATGACGAAACTAAGACAAAACCGTTCGGATTTTCCCGATAGCTCCCATAGAAGCCGAGATATCGACCTTCAAAGTTTGGAATTTTTCATTTTACGGGTATACCCCCCCGTATCGAATTTTTTCACCAAAATTAATTTTTTTCGAAATCAAACTAAGTATACCAGCGTCTTATTCTGATCATCTAGATTACGAAAACACCGGGTTATAACAGGATCCGAGCAGAACTAAGGAAATGAGAGCACTTTGAAAATCCTGAAAAAGTCGTTTTCGACGTCCGTTTTTGAGGCCAAAAATGGGCATCAAAAATGCCATATCTCGGCTATCGTAAAAGCTACGACCTTGCGGATGGTCTCGTTGGATTCAGAATGACGGAACTAAGACAAAACCGTTCGGATTTTCCCGATAGCTCCCATAGAAGCCGAGATATCCACCTTCAAAGTTTGGAATTTTTCATTTTACGGGTACCCCCCCCGTATCGAATTTTTTCACCAAAAATTGATTTTTTTCGAAATCAAACTAAGTATACCAGCGTCTTATTCTGATCATCTAGATTACGAAAACACCAAGTTATAACAGGATCCGAGCAGAACTAAGGAAATGAGAGCACTTTGAAAATCCTGAAAAAGTCGTTTTCGACGTCCGTTTTTGAGGCCAAAAATGGGCATCAAAAATGCCATATCTCGGCTATCGTAAAAGCTACGACCTTGCGGATGGTCTCGTTGGATTCAGAATGACGGAACTAAGACAAAACCGTTCGGATTTTCCCGATAGCTCCCATAGAAGCCGAGATATCCACCTTCAAAGTTTGGAATTTTTCATTTTACGGGTACCCCCCCGTATCGAATTTTTTCACCAAAAATTGATTTTTTTCGAAATCAAACTAAGTATACCAGCGTCTTATTCTGATCATCTAGATTACGAAAACACCAAGTTATAACAGGATCCGAGCAGAACTAAGGAAATGAGAGCACTTTGAAAATCCTGAAAAAGTCGTTTTCGACGTCCGTTTTTGAGGCCAAAAATGGGCATCAAAAATGCCATATCTCGGCTATGGTAAAAGCAATGATATTGCGGATGGTCTCGTTGGATTCAGAATGACGAAACTAAGACAAAACCGTTCGGATTTTCCCGATAGCTCCCATAGAAGCCGAGATATCGACCTTCAAAGTTTGGAATTTTTCATTTTACGGGTATACCCCCCCGTATCGAATTTTTTCACCAAAATTAATTTTTTTCGAAATCAAACTAAGTATACCAGCGTCTTATTCTGATCATCTAGATTACGAAAACACCGGGTTATAACAGGATCCGAGCAGAACTAAGGAAATGAGAGCACTTTGAAAATCCTGAAAAAGTCGTTTTCGACGTCCGTTTTTGAGGCCAAAAATGGGCATCAAAAATGCCATATCTCGGCTATCGTAAAAGCTACGACCTTGCGGATGGTCTCGTTGGATTCAGAATGACGGAACTAAGACAAAACCGTTCGGATTTTCCCGATAGCTCCCATAGAAGCCGAGATATCCACCTTCAAAGTTTGGAATTTTTCATTTTACGGGTACCCCCCCGTATCGAATTTTTTCACCAAAAATTGATTTTTTTCGAAATCAAACTAAGTATACCAGCGTCTTATTCTGATCATCTAGATTACGAAAACACCAAGTTATAACAGGATCCGAGCAGAACTAAGGAAATGAGAGCACTTTGAAAATCCTGAAAAAGTCGTTTTCGACGTCCGTTTTTGAGGCCAAAAATGGGCATCAAAAATGCCATATCTCGGCTATCGTAAAAGCTACGACCTTGCGGATGGTCTCGTTGGATTCAGAATAACGGAACTAAGACAAAACCGTTCGGATTTTCCCGATAGCTCCCATAGAAGCCGAGATATCCACCTTCAAAGTTTGGAATTTTTCATTTTACGGGTATACCCCCCCGTATCGAATTTTTTCAACAAAAATTGATTTTTTTCGAAATCAAACTAAGTATACCAGCGTCTTATTCTGATCATCTAGATTACGAAAACACCGGATTATAACAGGATCCGAGCAAAACTAAGGAAATGAGAGCACTTTGAAAATCCTGAAAAAGTCGTTTTTGACGTCCGTTTTTGAGGCCAAAAATGGGCATAAAAAATGCCATATTTCGGCTATCGTAAAAGCTAGGACCTTGCGGATGGTCTCGTTGGATTCAGAGTGACGAAACTAAGACAAAACCGTTCGGATTTTCCCGATAGCTCCGATAGAAGCCGAGATATCCACCTTCAAAGTTTGGAATTTTTCATTTTACGGGTATACCCCCCCGTATCGAATTTTTTCACCAAAAATTGATTTTTTTCGAAATCAAACTAAGTATACCAGCGTCTTATTCTGATCATCTAGATTACGAAAACACCGGGTTATAACAGGATCCGAGCAGAACTAAGGAAATGAGAGCACTTTGAAAATCCTGAAAAAGTCGTTTTCGACGTCCGTTTTTGAGGCCAAAAATGGGCATCAAAAATGCCATATCTCGGCTATGGTAAAAGCAATGATATTGCGGATGGTCTCGTTGGATTCAGAATGACGAAACTAAGACAAAACCGTTCGGATTTTCCCGATAGCTCCCATAGAAGCCGAGATATCCACCTTCAAAGTTTGGAATTTTTCATTTTACGGGTATACCCCCCCGTATCGATTTTTTTCACCAAAAATTGATTTTTTTCGAAATCAAACTAAGTATACCAGCGTCTTATTCTGATCATCTAGATTACGAAAACACCGGGTTATAACAGGATCCGAGCAGAACTAAGGAAATGAGAGCACTTTGAAAATCCTGAAAAAGTCGTTTTCGACGTCCGTTTTTGAGGCCAAAAATGGGCATCAAAAATGCCATATCTCGGCTATCGTAAAAGCTACGACCTTGCGGATAGCCTCGTTGGATTCAGAATGACGAAACTAAGACAAAACCGTTGGGATTTTCACGATAGCTTCCATAGAAGCCGAGATATCGACCTTCAAAGTTTGGAATTTTTCATTTTACGGGTACCCCCCCGTATCGAATTTTTTCACCAAAAATTGATTTTTTTCGAAATCAAACTAAGTATACCAGCGTCTTATTCTGATCATCTAGATTACGAAAACACCGGGTTATAACAGGATCCGAGCAAAACTAAGGAAATGAGAGCACTTTGAAAATCCTGAAAAAGTCGTTTTCGACGTCCGTTTTTGAGGCCAAAAATGGGCATCAAAAATGCCATATCTCGGCTATCGTAAAAGCTACGACCTTGCGGATGGTCTCGTTGGATTCAGAATGACGGAACTAAGACAAAACCGTTCGGATTTTCCCGATAGCTCCCATAGAAGCCGAGATATCCACCTTCAAAGTTTGGAATTTTTCATTTTACGGGTACCCCCCCGTATCGAATTTTTTCACCAAAAATTGATTTTTTTCGAAATCAAACTAAGTATATCAGCGTCTTATTCTGATCATCTAGATTACGAAAACACCGGGTTATAACAGGATCCGAGCAAAACTAAAGAAATGAGAGCACTTTGAAAATCCTGAAAAAGTCGTTTTCGACGTCCGTTTTTGAGGCCAAAAATGGGCATCAAAAATGCCATATCTCGGCTATCGTAAAAGCTACGACCTTGCGGATGGTCTCGTTGGATTCAGAATGACGGAACTAAGACAAAACCGTTCGGATTTTCCCGATAGCTCCCATAGAAGCCGAGATATCCACCTTCAAAGTTTGGAATTTTTCATTTTACGGGTACCCCCCCGTATCGAATTTTTTCACCAAAAATTGATTTTTTTCGAAATCAAACTAAGTATACCAGCGTCTTATTCTGATCATCTAGATTACGAAAACACCAAGTTATAACAGGATCTGAGCAGAACTAAGGAAATGAGAGCACTTTGAAAATCCTGAAAAAGTCGTTTTCGACGTCCGTTTTTGAGGCCAAAAATGGGCATCAAAAATGCCATATCTCGGCTATCGTAAAAGCTACGACCTTGCGGATGGTCTCGTTGGATTCAGAATGACGGAACTAAGACAAAACCGTTCGGATTTTCCCGATAGCTCCCATAGAAGCCGAGATATCCACCTTCAAAGTTTGGAATTTTTCATTTTACGGGTATACCCCCCCGTATCGAATTTTTTCAACAAAAATTGATTTTTTTCGAAATCAAACTAAGTATACCAGCGTCTTATTCTGATCATCTAGATTACGAAAACACCGGATTATAACAGGATCCGAGCAAAACTAAGGAAATGAGAGCACTTTGAAAATCCTGAAAAAGTCGTTTTCGACGTCCGTTTTTGAGGCCAAAAATGGGCATCAAAAATGCCATATCTCGGCTATCGTCAAAGCTACGACCTTGCGGATGGTCTCGTTGGATTCAGAATGACGAAACTAAGACAAAACCGTTGGGATTTTCCCGATAGCTTGCATAGAAGCCGAGATATCGACCTTCAAAGTTTGGAATTTTTCATTTTACGGGTATACCCCCCCGTATCGAATTTTTTCACCAAAAATTGATTTTTTTCGAAATCAAACTAAGTATACCAGCGTCTTATTCTGATCATCTAGATTACGAAAACACCGGGTTATAACAGGATCCGAGCAGAACTAAGGAAATGAGAGCACTTTGAAAATCCTGAAAAAGTCGTTTTCGACGTTTGTTTTTGAGGCCAAAAATGGGCATCAAAAATGCCATATCTCGGCTATCGTAAAAGCTACGACCTTGCGGATGGTCTCGTTGGATTCAGAATGACGAAACTAAGACAAAACCGTTGGGATTTTCCCGATAGCTCCCATAGCAGCCGAGATATCGACCTTCAAAGTTTGGAATTTTTCATTTTACGGGTATACCCCCCCGTATCGAATTTTTTCACCAAAAATTGATTTTTTTCGAAATCAAACTAAGTATACCAGCGTCTTATTCTGATCATCTAGATTACGAAAACACCGGGTTATAACAGGATCCGAGCAGAACTAAGGAAATGAGAGCACTTTGAAAATCCTGAAAAAGTCGTTTTCGACGTCCGTTTTTGAGGCCAAAAATGGGCATCAAAAATGCCATATCTCGGCTATCGTAAAAGCTACGACCTTGCGGATGGTCTTGTTGGATTCAAAATGACGAAACTAAGACAAAACCGTTGGAATTTTCCCGATAGCTCCCATAGAAGCCGAGATATCCACCTTCAAAGTTTGGAATTTTTCATTTTACGGGTATACCCCCCCGTATCGAATTTTTTCACCAAAATTGATTTTTTTCGAAATCAAACTAAGTATACCAGCGTCTTATTCTGATCATCTAGATTACGAAAACACCGGGTTATAACAGGATCCGAGCAGAACTAAGGAAATGAGAGCACTTTGAAAATCCTGAAAAAGTCGTTTTCGACGTCCGTTTTTGAGGCCAAAAATGGGCATCAAAAATGCCATATTTCGGCTATCGTAAAAGCTAGGACCTTGCGGATGATCTCGTTGGATTCAGAATGACGAAACTAAGACAAAACCGTTGGAATTTTCCCGATAGCTCCCATAGAAGCCGAGATATCGACCTTCAAAGTTTTCCTCCAAACTTTTGGAATTTTTCATTTTTCGGGTATATCGCCCCGTATCGAATTTATCCCGAAAATTAATTTTTTTATGTAATTAAATTAAGTATACCAGCGGCTTATTCTTATCACCTACATTACGAAAACATCGGAATATAACGGGATTTTAGAAAAATTAAGGGAATGCGAGCATTTTGAAAATTCGGAAAAAAGTCATTTTTTGAGCCCAAAAATGGGCGCTAAAAATGTGATATCTCAGCTAATATAAGAGCTACGACCTTGTGGATAGTGTTTCTAGATTTGGAAGGACAAAACTAAATCAAAACCGTTGAAATTTTCCCGATTGTGCCCATAGAAGTCGATATATCAACCTCCAAAGTTTAGGATTTTTTATTTCTCGGGTATACCCTCGCGTATCGAATTTTTTCACCGAACATTACGAAAACACTGGGTTATAATGGGAGTTTAGATTAGCCAATATTGATTTTTTATACCATAAATTGAATAGATAATCTTCAGTCCCTTTTTACTTTGACTTTGATACTTACTTGGATGATTCCGATCTTCGAATTGCTATGGTTTTTATCCAGACTACAAATACTAAATTTGATCTCAGTGCGCATATCCAGGGTGTGTGAAAATTGCCTCTGGAACGTTTGATGTCTTTCTGAGACAATTGGGAGCGTGGTTTGGCGAAGAACCTGAAAATAAAAACACTTAAGTAAAATAAAAAAAAACAATAAAGACTGCCTCTTCCAGCGTTCTCTTCTTCTTTGCCATAGTAAGAAAAGCCTTTTTTTATTAATTAAACAAGTTAATTTTTTTTTAAGTTTTTTATGTATGATTTGTCTTACAGAGACACTATAAAACCAGTTTAATTATTTTTTTTACAGTTACTGCCACACTTGTTCTGTCTCAGAGAGGCAAGACTACTTCTTTCATAATTTACTGGATGAAAAAAGGCTTCTTATTTTACATCTGAGTTGTAATTATTTAAAAAAAATAATTGTAAATTTATTATTAATTAAATTTAAAAATTATTTCTGCTACTCGTGTACACTTTTTAAATCTGTTTTAGTATCCATATGCTTCAGTGAGTTTAGAAAATTGTATTAACTCTTTGGGCCAGATTCAAATGAGTGGTTACATTTATAAAAGTATTTAGTATCCTCAATGTAATTTTAAGATTTTGTATAAGATTTTTAGTTTTTTGTTGCAAAGTGTGTTTTTTTATAAGTATTTAATATTTATTTTTATAAGCATTTTAATATTTTATATTTCCATATAAAATTTTGCTATTTAAACATGCATGCCATGTAACAATACAAGTAACACCGGCACACGGACTATTCGCGGCACATCAAAGATTCTAAGTAAATCTAATTTTTCTGGACATATTGTATAAAAAATAAACAGCCTCCGTATATAGAAGGTGTTCCTTCAAATCATTTTACCTGAGCAATCGTTGCCATGCTGACAATTAACCAAATGTCAACACGATGATTTTTTTTTTAAAAATACTTGTCATGTTTGACAGCGATTGTCAGGCATTCGCTCCGAATGACTTTCGAATAGTTTAAAAAAAGTCACGTTATTCGTATCGAGTTATTTTTGTGTTTTTTCGTATTAAATACTTGTAAACTTGTTGTATTAGCGTCATGCAATAAAGACGCGACGCTCCAAAGGACGAAACGATAAAGACGGGCATATATTAGAAAAGTTTCTGTCGAGTTAAAGATGACCCTACTGGAGGCAAAATACAAGCAGAAGCCTTATTTGGTCGGAAATTACCGTTTCACAGGGAGGTTGCTGGGAAAGGGAAATTTTGCACGGTAACAGCTTTGTGCTCTCTTTCTCTTCATTTTATATTTTAGTTAAAGTAATGCGTGTTTATTATGTGTGCAAAATAGAGGTTGCTACTCGGTAGTAGTTTTATATTTGAGGAGCAAACCGTTTGCTACATACTTCCTGTTCGTGCAAAAATATTAACGTTTTATGTAGAAAACTTATTTAAGAGTTATTAGAGATTTAAAAGTCGCGCTCTTATTCAGACTTAAACAGACCCCCCTAGCGGCGAGGGCTCCTTTCGGTAACACTTTCGGTAACTTTCTACGAGATGTCGCCAGGTGTGGCTTACTCCATCCTTGTCGCATCTTCAGTTCTAGGCGATGGACCAGATCAGTCTCGAATGCTGGAGAACAGCTGGTATCAAGATCGTTACCTTAGAACATTGAAAGCTGTATATTTCCTAATATATAGCTGAAAATTTTCTCTTTTGAAAATGCGTGTAAACTTGACAACAGAGCAATCGATGAATATGTTTGTAAACAAAACACCTCTCTTGTCCCTTGTTGTTTACTAATTCTAGCCTTTCAATGTCGTTACATTACTTTAACTTGCCATAAGGAAATTAATGTCTATTATTAAGTGTTCTATTTTTATTAATTTGATAAAATCTTGATACTTTTTTTTCATACAAATCACCCTGTTTTTTGCCTATATATTTCATGCCAATCCAAGAGCACTTTTAAAAGGCTGTCTTATAAAAGCGACGTTTCAGTTTATTGGCACTATAATGTGACTAACTTCTTTTTCTAATAAACTTGTTTTTTATACCTAATTGATTGAGAAATAAATAATGTACAATATATTTTGCCATTTCGATGTTTTGATCGAAAATTTTCATAATATTAACTACCAAGAATATACCATATATACGGGTGGTTAATACGTCGCGCGACATCTTTGGAGACGCGTGGCAATTTAACGAATCGTTGCCTCGCCGTTAGGAGGCCAGTTGTGTGAAGATTGGCGGGACTTTTAAATCAAAATAAGTAGTAGAAAGTAAACAGAGTGTAAATAAGACATAAGTCATTGGGTTTGGTGTGTCTTTCTGTAATAAATCAGTTGACTATTTTTTGTGCATCAAGTTTTTTTAATTTACACCTGGACGAGCGGTAACCTATACTATTATAGCATACTATATGCTACAATATATTGAAATTTAGGTTAACAGTCATAATCTATTGCGTTTTATCCAGGATAGAAGACATTAGAAATTTAATGCAAAAAGTCAATTCAATCCTTTTTAGATCGAAGATTGACTTTACAATTTTTTTTTTATGGTCATGTAAAACGAATATTCAAAAAAGGCCCTATGAAAAAAAAAGAAGTAAATTTCGAATTTGAAAAATTATGTGACCTCATTGAAGGTTATGTCTATCTGGAAAAAATAGAGCCAGAGGCAAGAAAAGTGAAAACAGGAATTTTAGGTTTTCTTCCCATATTTTCCTCGACTGGAAATTTTTAAACTGATGCATGAGAATTTAAATCGTTAACCTCGACGCCCAGTATATTTTAAATACTGCTATAATTAGTCAATAAATGTTCTCCTTTTATAGAATATACATGAAAGAAATATTTATTTACTAAAAAAAATAAGTACAAAAACCTAAAACAACATCAAATACCTGGAATATTTGATGAAAGTGCAATTTGTTTAAATAAAAAAATATTAAGTATTGAAAAATGATGAAAATATTGAATAAAAGGAACTGTTCTATTAATAATTAAATGATTTAAAGCCATTTTTTGTCATTTTTTTTCGAAAAAAATTAAAAGTGGGTTAATGCGAAAAACATTAATTTTACAAAAATTATTGTTCGTACCTCTTTACTTAGGTATTAAAAAAAAAGCTAAATAAAACTAATGTTCATTAAAATCGGTTGATAATTTGCTGCGTTATTACCATTTTGAGGATTTTGAGGGACTTTTAAATCGAAAGTAATAGTGATATATAAGCATAGTGTAAATAAATGTTTCTAGTAGTGCTAAGTCATTAGCCCGTATTTATAAAACTGAAGCATTTACTTTGAAGTAAAAGGTACAAGCAAAAGGTAGAAGTAAAAGGTTTTGCTCTAATTCGTATTCATAATCTCTACCTCTTCCTTGCAAGCAAATGCTTTGGGAAAATAAAGTAAAAGGTACAGAGATTAGCGATTTCGACAAGATATAACTTGCAGCGTGCAGTCAACGCGTATGTGGTCTGTAACTGATGGGGTTGATCTTATTTGTTTCATAATCAAAAGCAGTTCGCACGTCAAATTGATGTAAAGAAGATCCATCTAACTTATTGTGCAGCTATTTTAAAGTGAATAAAATATTTAAAACGTCTGACACCGATAGTGAACAGGAAGTTACCGAAGATGCCCCTAACGAGATGATGTTTATCGCTAAAAAAGTCGAAGCATTTCCGGAGATTCTCGAGAAATCTCAAGTTCCAGCGATGAAAAAAAAGAAAACTGCTGCATTAACTGATATCGTTAAGGAATACGTTAGTTTATTTGGCAAGGAGATGGATATTAAAGCTTTTATGAAAAAAGTGAACAATATGAAAACGCAACTGAAAAATAAAACTGACAAAAATAAAACAGGGAACAAGCCCATTCGTCTTTTGTCCTGGGAGAAAGTTATGTTAAATGCTATGGATGCGAACATAAATCCTGTACTAAGTCGGGTACCAGGTGAGAAATAGATTCAGGTCTTTATTATTACCTTGTAGGTACTTATCATGCATGTATATTTTTATTAGGAGCTCTTGCAATTGGCGTGGCAAGTCAACCTTCTTTACCTACTTCAAAGGATGACAATATGGTGGAAAACGATGCTCATCAGATGATTATGCCTCAAGTAGTAGCTAACAAAAAGTGATCCTATACATCAGTTGAAGAGGTTGCTGCAAAAAAAATTCCTCCGAAGCCTACCTTTGCTTCGGGCAAACAAGAGTCTGACGAGACGAGGCAGTTAACGACAATCCAGCTTCAACGATTAGTTTTAGTCGAACAACTGAAAGTTGCTCGTCTCCAACAACAATATTACTCTGCCAAGCTAAAAAATTTAAACGAGGCATCAAACGAAAAAGCCCCGCAAGAGTATGTTGTTGTTGGAGATAATATTTACCAAAACTTGTAAAAATAGACGTATATCTAATATGTATCATTTATAACAGAAAAAATAATTAAACGTTTTTTTCCAGTTCAAACGTGTAAGTTTATTTTTAGTTTAAGTAAATACATCTTTGTACGTTTGAAGTAAACGACATATACATAGCATTACATGAAAGTTTTAATCCTAATTATACAGCTATATTGTTATTGGTAATAAGACGAGCTAATTCCTCTCGTCGCCTTTGTCCTTATGCGCGAATAGCATCTACATTTTCATTCTCTATAAATGGCAAGTCCTGTTCTTCTTCTTTGCCATTTTCTTGAAAATCTTCATCTCTTAATTGCTTAGCTATATTACACGCAATTATAACTTTTGGAATACTAGTCAGTTTTAATCTGCATCCATACTTCAGGATAGGAAATCGCCGCTTTACTTGCCCAAATGTATGCTCAATCACAACTCGCTCTGATGTAAGCAGCCTGTTAAAGACTCTCTGATATTCCTCGTGGGGGTCGGTGTAAGGAGTCATAAGACATGACATTATACCATACCCACTGTCTCCTAGCAGAATAGTGTTTCTTGTCTTTTTCATGATTTCACACAATGCCGAATTTTTCCATATACGAGCATCATGGACTGATCCAGGCCAACTTGCATCTATACTAGTTATAACAGAATTCTGGTCGCATGTAACCTGTACATTAATACTGGCAAAACCTTTTCGATTTACATATTCGTCTCCAAATTGGGCTGGTTTTCGATCAAGACGAATATGAGTGCAGTCGATAACTCCAATAGCTGTGGGAAAACGGAACCTGGTCAATTATTTCTCTTTGGCCTGCATAATTTGATTTTCTGTATTTGGGAACCTGATAAATTTTCCGGCTTGTTGTACAATTCGCTCTAGCACGTCATGAAATATTCTGGCCACTGTCGGTTGCGAACATCCCAATTCTTCAGCTATTCCGCTCTGAAATCCAGGGTTCGCACAATACCGCAGAAATATTTTCATTTTCTGCACAGGTGACTGGGCGGCTCCACGAGATTCGAAATCCATGCCAAGAAAGTAATTTGCCAACCACACCACATTTGCCTCCTCAAATCTAAACAACGTCTTGAAATCTGACTTACGAGGTGTACGTCTTGGTTTGTAGTATTTTCTTGTACGTAAATGCACCACATTAGCCATAACTAACACAATACTGCGACTAATCAAAGATCACTTAAACAAGCACTTACAAATAGATTTTATTAAATGAAATGCACAAATTTTAAGATTTGGCAGGCTCTAAGATGCCGGGACAACTAATGATAAAATGAGAAAAGTTGCTGTAACCTAGATTCCTTTTTTTAGAAGCAAATCCTTTAGTTTTTAAGCAAATGCTTTTTATAAATAAGAAAAAGTTAACACCTTTTACTTTGCAGAAGCGAGACCTTTTCCTTCACTTTTTTTTATGCATATACTTTGAAGGAATTGCTTTATTTTTTGAAAGCAAAAGGTAAAACTTTTTTTTATAAATATGGACTATTGTGTTTAATAAGTCAGTCGTCTATTTTTGTGCATCGAGTGTTTTAATATGTATTTAATATATAATTTAAAATATAATATATTTAAAACATTTGAAGGTGGTCTCAGAAAAACAAAACGTTGAATTTGAAAAATTATGTTACGACATTGGAGGTCAATAAAAAAATACTCCAAAAAAGTTCTTATTGGTCTTCTCTATCTGGAAAAATAGAGCCAGAGACAAGAAAATCGGAAACAGGAATTTCAGGATTTGTACAGATATCTCCGGTAGATTTTTTGAAATTGAAAAAAATGCTGGGAATTAAGTATTTGAATTGAATCTTTCGAGAGATTTAAGATAACAAATATAGTCAACCGATTTATTCCACACGTACCCACTATAAGCACAATCACTTAACACTACTGAAATCATTCATTTACACCATATTTATATGCTACTATTTATTTCAATTTAAAAATCGCGCCAATAGTTTAACTTAAAGAGGCCTGCCCCCTAGCGGCGAAGGCTCCTTCCAAAACATTCGCTAACTTTCTCCGCGAGATGTCGCTAGGAGTGCCTTGCTCCATCCTCGTCGTACTTAGAGTCTAGACGACTGACGAGATGATTCTCGAATTATGGATTACTACCTAAAACTTGCATAAAGAAATTATTAGGTTTTAAGGTTGAAATTGCCGGTTCAAGATATTAAGATGACGTTTTGATGGGATTAATTAATTTTGATTTTTATAATGTATAATGTAATACACCAGCTATTCTCCGACATTCGGGAATTACTTGCTGGGTGACGAGTATACCGCGCGACATCTCTGGAGATACGCGAGAAGTTAGCGACAGTAATTGAAGTGTGAATACTGGCGCGACTTTCAAATCGAAATAAATAATAGAAGATAAATACAGTGTAAATAAATATTTCTAGTAGGTTTAAGTCCATGTTTTTGTGTGTGAAGTGTTTTACTTCACACCTAAACGAACATCAAAAACGCTACAGAATATGTGTTAAAAAAAAGTATAAAATAACTCCTGTAAGAAATGTTTAAATACCTGGAATAAAATTTGAAAATTACTCTTAAAGTCAAGAATTCAAATACCGGGAAAATGTACAAAACGCCCAGAAACCGTGAGCACGTTAAGCGGATAACGCCGTTAACTGAACCGGCGATGTTTAGATCTCCTGTACCAGGTAACGCATTAAAAAGCGAAAATTAAATTTGAAAATTAACAGCAGGAGTAATAGCTGCAAATATTAGAACCCAAGTTTAAAAAGATCGACCTTTTAAAACATATTCTGTATGTATATAAAAAAAACGCTTTTAATGTTTTCACCCCTTAACAATTAAACCACGACCCGCCACAATGCTAAAACTTACCTTAATGATCTTTGTCATTGGCAATTGCATTCCATTGATAATTGCACTTTGATATTTATGCGGATGACACCTTGTTACTTACTGGCTTTGGCTATAATATCTGGATAGTTTGTTTGACATTAGCAACACTTGCATTTGAATTATAACTATTAAATTTAAATTGTTATTATTTCTTATAATCTTCTTGCAATATGAACGTATCTTTTACCAAAACTCCATTCATGTGTCTCAATGGTGTTCGATAACCGATAAAAATTCCTTGAATATTCCCTCCACGTCTGAAAGGAGTCATTAAGGGTGCTCCGCCCTATATTCCTCTATTCATCGTGGCATTAATTAGTGAGGATTTAAAAATACCCTTTTACTATGACTTTTAATTAAAAACTTGAATAGGTAGCGGTTTCTAAAATTTATGTAGTTCTATGTGTTTTTAATTTGTAAATGAGCGTGTTTAAATTCAAAAAATTGACTGTTTGAATAAAGGGAAAATGCAACAATAAATTAAAAACTTGAGTATAGAAATGGAATACAGAATGGCAAATGAAGACGTTAAATTAAGTTGATATATTCATGATGTGGTTCTCATATTAGAGGAAGAAAAGATTGCTGCAGGTGAACAAGTTCTGAGTTTCAAATATCTAGGAGTCAACATCACCAACAGGAGAAACCTTTAACTCACAGAGCTGCAGTGATAGGGTGTAAATATATAAGGAGGTATGTTAGACAATTTTAGAGACAAGCAAGAAAGGTGTGTATCCAAGATATCATAACATCAGATAGAGAATGAGATGGTGAAAAACTGACAAAAATTGCAATAAACGATAAATCAGTTAGAAGATCTCACCAATTATATCTATATATATCAAACAAAAATCCTGAGCAATTTTTTCTCCCACTCTCAGGCAAGTTATTATTGAATATGAAAAAAAAAAGAAAACCGAAGCATTTTCCAGCTTTGACTTTCTGAGACTATGCTCTACCTCGTCGAAAGCCTTTGGGCAATCAATGTAAATGTGCGTACTCCTGCCATATCTAGGATACACCACATAATTTTAAAGTAATAAGTAATTAACTAATAATTTTGGTAGAAACCTCTAGTGCGTTTAATGATCACTATGAAGGGAACCTACTAGTTTTTTTTCTCAGAAACCCCTAGTTCGTTTCATGATAAATTTTCTTAACTACTGATAAGCCACTTGTATGTTTTATAGAAATCGCTAGTTTCTTGCATTTTACACTTTGAATTATATTCAATTTATGATGACCCACTAGTAATTAATTTAGAAACCCCCTTGTTTTTTCATGATAAACTTTTAGCATCCTCTGAGTTCTGGCACACATATGCTAAAAATATCAATGGTCTTGTCTCAGAAATTCCTGGTTTAAAGTTTTTAATATATTACTATAATAATAGCAATATCTTGGGAAAAAATTTCACAATGAATGAAAATAATGACTTCATACTAACTGCCTAGAGGTCTCAAATAAAATAGAGATATTTCTCTTCCAGGCAGCTGGACAAGAGGTAAATCATCTTTCTCTTACAATACGCTGCCTTTTGTTTAAGCATTTGAAGGAGAAAGATACATCCTCTGGATAAAAATTGCTCGGTAGCGTTGTCTATCTGCTATCTGAAAAATTAAAAAAAAGACTTACCTCTTCTAGGCATTTGAAAAAGAGAGACAACCTCAGAATTCCTGAATAAAGATAAACCCTGCCTCTCTTTCTAGAAAACGAAACAAGTTAGGACGTACGTTTATATGAAAAAAGTTCTTATTTTTGGCTGGAAAATACGCCTTTGGAATTTTTGTACTCATTTTCGAATCACGCTGTATACAAAGTTTCAGTTCACACAGACATTTTTGTTTAATAATGTAACGCATGAAATAACTCCAGGCCTACTGTACATTATAGTTGACAGATTTGTTATTACATTGACTTCAAAGACTTAAGTTTGCCAGACGTGTAAATTATCTGAATCAGCGGTTTTTTTTTTGTTATTTTCTTTTTGTTTTAGTGTGGAAGAGGCAGTACATACAATGCTCAGCGTAAAAGTGGCTATAAAAATTATGGATATAAACGAAATCAAAGAGGAGTACGTTATACGAAACCTTGGCAGGTAAAGTATTTTTATAACACCTTAAGTATGCCTAATTAGTTTTACTCGTTAAATTAAATTTTAATCAAGGTATATACTTGACTCGACCAGAAAACTGTTAAAGAGAAATTATTGACAAACTTTGAGATTACAGCTAATTGAAGTTAAGCTTAAAGTTCCGTTTCGAGGAGTTTATTCAATTATAAAGTAATAAGTTAACAGCCAAAAAAGGGAGCATATTGAAGCATTGTATTCGGTAATTAAGAGAATTTATCAGTGGGGCATTAGTTGGTTGTTTGATGCTTCAATCCACTTGCAAAAATGACCTTGGTAAGATTTTTTCCTATTTTTATAGAGAAGCCAAGCTGATGGCTAAATTAAGCCACCCCTGTATCTGCGCCCTCTATCAAACGATGAAACGTTCGGATAACGTTTATTATTTGGTAAGCGAACTGGCTAATGGTGGCGATTTGTGTACGTTTGTTAAGGAACAACGTGGCGGACGACTAGAAGAGAGACCTGCTCGCATTTACGCTCGCCAGTTCGTGTCTGCGCTTGCGCATATGCATAGCGTCGGAGTAAGTACCTAATATTGGATATTCACCATAGTCGTTTTTTGTTTTTACACTATTATGAAGATCCATGTCACAAGAATCATAGTTACGAAATACCAAATAATGCTTCATCCAATACCTAAAAAAAAGATTTCACACAATTCAACAAGATAACGTAACTTCCTTAAACTCATATATAAATTCTGAATTAAGAGACACAGGTAGAGGTAAAAGTTTCATTAAACACGAACTGGCTTATAAATTGTACTCCGATTTAATACCCAAAGAACAATTTCTTGTTTAAACAGCTCATGCAACTTCAAGTCATAACATAATGAAATTTCAATAATACCCATATTTCCCTCATTTAAATTCAATGAATATCATAAATTTTATTTATTTGATTTTTCTCCAAAATTCGACGGACTATTAGGAATCGACTTCAAAACCCAAATAAAAGCGACTATTAACTTAAAAAATTCAACTGGCAATTACCAGTAAAATGACTTTTATATTCTGAAATACTTCGACATCTATCATGTATTTCTTTTTTTTCCTCCTCATTCAAACTCTATTAATTTAAGTTTTGGTGATTACTGGTTGTCAATCGAGAAATGACAGATGTGCTTTTTATTTACGGAACTTTATTCTTATCACATACAACGGGTACAAGCACTTTTGCCTCGAGATTTTCCTATAAGAGTCGATTTAACTTTTTCGATGTAACTGGTTACGTGCAAAAGTAACGTTAAATCAAAATTCTTTACTATTCACGAATGATAATAAATGTAAAGTAAGAATATATTAATCCGAGACAACAAAGGCCCAGAGATATCTAACTTAGACAGATGAGAGGTAAGAATGAATTATCGAAAGCTTTGTTAAATTCAGTGTAAATGCCGCGTGTTTCTTCGCCATTTTCGAATGAATTATGAATATAATTGATTATTTATCGTAAGAACATCTTTTAATAAATCCATGTTCCTCATCCCAAATAATGTCCTAGAAAACGTTTGTCAAAAATACTTTTACACACTATTCAAAAGGTTTTGAAACAGAAGACTAGATGCTGATAATTTCAGACTAAATGGTCCGAAGGAAATTCCCATGCCGTAATTGAAAATAATACGCAATACGATTTTTCCATAAGATTGGAATTATTTGTAACCACTGTATTAGTCCTTCTCTTCAGACTTAGTGGTAAAGAGTACCGACGATTTTTGAAATTTGAACTACCTGGATTAATGGATATCCTCTATTAATCCTCTTGGAGAACGACATCGCATGTAATACATGCAATTCCTCCCATATCGATGTATTGAAAGAGGAAGACCGTAGCCATGACCGCCTAGATCGCCCGACATAAATCCTCTTGATTTTTTTCTATAGGGACATTTAAAATCATGATTAAACAAGACTCTTATTTAAACCGTGGAGTACTTAAAGAGTCAGCCTTTAGCCAGAGAAGTGAGTACAATTGACCACGTTATAGAGAGAGAAAAAATGGTGATAGCTGCCACTCAACTGCCTGGACGAATATTTTAACTTCTCCAGACAGTTGAGTGCACTTAGAGAGAGAAAGGAGACCGTGGAAGATTTGTTTTATTTATTCGAAAAAATTGAGTGCATTTGGTCACATGATAGAGAAAGAAAAAAAGAGTAATAGCTGCCGCTCAACTGCCTGGACGTATATTTTAACTTTTCCAGACAGTTGAGTGCACTTAGAGAGAGAAAGGAGACCCTAGAGGATTTGTTTTATTTATTCGAAAAAAT
This sequence comes from Anthonomus grandis grandis, assembly GCF_022605725.1. Lineage (NCBI taxonomy): Eukaryota > Metazoa > Arthropoda > Insecta > Coleoptera > Curculionidae > Anthonomus > Anthonomus grandis. The sequence continues at coordinate 4,667,972 of NC_065560.1, forward strand.
TAAGTGCATTTGGTCACATGACAGAGAAAGAAAAAAGAGTAATAGCTGCCGCTCAACTGCCTGGACGAATATTTTAACTTTTCCAGACAGTTGAGTGCACTTAGAGAGAGAAAGGAGACCCTGGAAGATTTGTTTTATTTATTCGAAAAAATTAAGTGCATTTGGTCACATGACAGAGAAAGAAAAAAGAGTGATAGCTGCCGCTCAACTGCCTGGACGAATATTTTAACTTTTCCATACAGTTGAGTGCGTTTAGAGAGAGAAAGGAGACCTGGAAGATTTGTTTTATTTATTCGAAAAAATTGAGTACACTTGGTCACGTGACAGAGAACGAAAAGAGAGTAATAGCTGCCACTCAACTGCCTGGACGAATATTTTAACTTTTCCAGACAGTTGAGTGAACTTAGAGAGAGAAAGGAGACCGTGGAAGATTTGTTTTATTTATTCGAAAAAATTGAGTGCATTTGTTCACATGATAGAGAAAGAAAAAAGAGCAATAGCTGCCATTCAACTGCCTGGACGAATATTTTAACTTTTCCAGACAGTTGAGTGCATTTAGAGAGAGAAAGGAGACCTGGAAGATTTGTTTTATTTATTCGAAAAAATTGAGTGCATTTGTTCACATGATAGAGAAAGAAAAAAGAGCAATAGCTGCCATTCAACTGCCTGGACGAATATTTTAACTTTTCCAGACAGTTGAGTGCATTTAGAGAGAGAAAGGAGACCTGGAAGATTTGTTTTATTTATTAGAAAAAACTGAGTGCATTTGGTCACATGACAGAGAAAGGAAAAAGAGTGATAGCTGCCGCTCAACTGCCTGGACGAAATCATCTCAGAGAGAGACAGACAAAGGATTAGAAAAGCCTGGAAGATTTTTTTATTTCTTTTAGTAAATTAAGTAGAATTGACCACATTCAAGAGAGAGGGAGAGAGAAAAAAGAGAGGGATAGTTTCCACTCAATTACCTAAACGAAGACAGAAAACAAAACCGTTAGGGGCCATCTTTATGTGAACATTAGGTCTTTAAATTGACCAAGGATTTGATGGTTAAAGTTTGTCTACATATTTTAGTAAACACTTTACATCGGATGTTTGATGTTGCGTACTTACTAATACTAGTTCCTTAATTTAGTTTTGTACCCCTTTTTAATGTTCTATTTTATTGATAGGTTAAGTATAATTGCACATAGAATAATTTTCGGCACATCGATCTAAATTGCACCATATTAAATATAATGTTTGCATTTTTCTGAAATATGTACTGTCTCCTGCAGATTTTTCCCTGATCGCCCTAGACCTACACAACTGCCTGAAAAAAATTATTACAGACAGTTGCGGCTTAATTTAAGTTGAAGGTTCAATTGCATTTCATTTTTATTAATTCCAGGCACTTGAGCACTAAAGAAAGCTTTAACTACTTGAAAAACAATATGAGAAATAGGAAAGATTAAAGCTACTTAAAAGGGACTTTAACGACCTAAAATAAAACATTTTTTTTTATTTATGTAACTGCCTAAAAATAATGTATTCTAGGCAGTTGAGACTTAATCAAAGTTGAGCTACTTTCAAGACAATTTTTTTTAACCATCTGCCTGATTTTTTAAAAATCTTAACATGCCTGAAAACCTAAAAGAAGCTATATAAAAAAATATATTTTCAGATAATTTTGTGTTAAAAATTGCCTGATATTTAAAGATTTTAGGTTGCCTGAAAAGAACTTTAACTACCTAAAATAAAGAAAAATTATTGCTTCAATTTCCTGGGATACAAACATAATTTTAATATTCCAGGCACTTGAAAAGCAACAAAAATGTAACTACTTAAAAGCACTTTTACTATCTAAAATAAAACATTCTCTCTCTCTTTAACTACCTGGAATTAATGTATACTAGGCAGTTGAAGCTTAATCAAAATTTAACTACTTTTAAGACAGTTTTTTTTATTAACCATTTGTTTGATTTTTTAAAAATCTTAACATGCCTGAAAACCTAAACGAAGCTGCATAAAAAAATATAATTTTAGTTAATTTAGCGTTTAAAATTGCCTGATATTCAAAAGTTTAAGGTTGCCTGAAAAGAACTTTAACTACCTAAAATAAAGAAAAATTATTGCTTCAATTGCCTGGGATACAAACATAATTTTAATATTCCAGGCACTTGAAAAGCAACAAAAATATAACTACTTGAAAGGTACTTTAACTACCTAAAATAAAACATTTTTTTATTTATTTAACTGCCTGAAAATATTGTATTCCAGGCAGTTGAGGCTTAATCAAAGTTGAAATACTTTCAATACAATTTTTTTAACCATTTGTCTGTTTTTTTTTAAATCTTCACATGCCTGAGAGCCTAAAAGAAGCTACTTAAAAAAAACATAATTTCAGATAATTTAGTGTTAAAAATTGCCTGATATTCAAAGATTTTAGGTTGCCCGAAAAGAACTTTAACTACCTAAAATAAAGCAAAATTATTGCGTCAATTGCCTGGAATACAAACATAATTTTAATATTCCAGGCACTTGAGGACTAACAAAAAATTAACTATTTCGAAGGCATTATATAAACGTTAAAGCTACTTGAAAAGATCCTTACACTACCTAAATTAAAGCAAAATTATTGCGTCAATTGCCTGGAATATAAACATAATTTTATTTATTCCAGTCACTTGAAAACTAACAAAAATGTAACTACTTGAAAGGGATTTTAACTACCTAAAATAAAACATTTTTTATTTCTTTAAATGCTTGAAATTATTAATTAACCATTTGTCTGATTTTTCTTAAATTGCCTGGAATACAAACATAATTTTAATATTCCAGGCACTTGAGAACTAACAAAAAATTAATTACTTCGTATGCAATATGTAAACGTTAAAGCTACTTGAAAGGAACTTTAACTACCTAAAATAAACCACTTCATAATAATAAAATGTTCCTCATTTACATTTCGTATTGTCGTTTTCACTATATATTGTTTAACTTTTGGGCAAATAAAAAAAATTTGAGTTTGAATTCTGTCATTTTAAAGTCATTTAATGTTACTTTCAGAGGCAATTGATGCCTCCCAGCAATAAGAAAAATGATCTTAATTGCCTCAAAGTTAACCATATGTCATTTTACAATCACTTTCTAATACTTCCATGAAGTTGTTTGCTGTAACAATGAGGAAAATCACTTCAACTACCTGGAAGTTGACATTATGTCATTTTAAAGTAATTTTCTGTTACTTCCACGTAATTGATGCCTTCTAAAAATTAAAATTATGCATTTAACTGCCTATAAAAATGCTTTACATATTCTGACTCCCTGAAAGTAAATTTATTTTCAAAGCCGACGTTTCAGCTTTTAAATGTTTATCATCAGCCCTTTACTTATAGACTACCCATTAACTTTTATTTATTTTTATAGGAAAAACCTAAATTGTTTTTAGGATCTCCTGGATTTCAAAGTTTGAAATTAATGAAATAACAAGATGACAGTTTTAAGCTTGAAACTCGGACGTTTCGTCTTTTAGGAAACATCAGCAATATTATTTTTTTTTATGGTCCCGGATTTTTTTTTATATGTTTTTGAAACACTTTGACCTCATTTGACCTTGTTAAGACACCAAAAAGCTCTCGCTCTTTCTCAATCCAATATGAACTATAGGAGTTACTGTTTGGCCTGACGGCGTTGAAATGTTCAAGTGATCTTGAAAATTAACCTCAGTCATCCAATGACACCAAAGGGTGGCCTCAATAAGTTGAATCTGATTATATTTTTGGGCATGTTTAGTATTTTATGAAAAAAATGAGGGAAAGAGAAAAAACATGATTTTCTACATCTCACTAATCCGAACTGTTTTAGGTTGTACATCGAGACCTCAAAATGGAAAACGTGATGCTTAATACGGCCAGGACTCAAATCAAGATCGTAGATTTCGGATTGAGCAACATTTATAATCACAGCGATCCATTAAAAACCCACTGCGGGTCACCGGAATATGCGGCCCCGGAACTCTTTGTCACCGGAATGACTTATGGACCGGAAGTTGACGTTTGGAGCCTGGGAATCATCTTTTACGGAATGGTAATCCTTCATTTTTTAGCTTAGAGGTTTCTTTGTGGCGTTGTCATTCTCGGCTAATGAAAATTCTGCGGATCCTCGTAAATCATCATTAAAGACGCTTGATATGTATGGTGTTTTTCTAAATAGGAGAACTTATTGGCAATTTATTTAGGCTATTAATTGGAGTTCTATAATTTCTCTTTTTGGTAATTTAGATTTTTGTAGCACTTCATATGTACGTTTGCTCGATTGATTTAATGACTTTCTTGTGAAATCCGGAAAAAAAAATGATTTTTCGTTATGTTGCAGGGGACTGAAACAATCCTCCTGTGTATATCAAGGTTTTATCTGTATTTTTCAAGTTCTACGGTCCAAAATACCACTGATCTCAAAAATAGTTCGTTATAGGCGATCTATTTAGACGTAAATCCAAGACTGAAGCAGGTTCAGTTTCGTACACCTTTTGTTTCAAATAGCCCCATAAAAAAAAGTCTAGAGGTGTCAAATCTGGCGAGCGAGCGGGCCATTCCACAGGTCCTCGACGGCTATTTGAAGCAAAAGTAGTACGAAACTGAACGTACTTCAATATTGGATTTACGACAGATAATAACGACTATTTATAGAAATATCGATGTTAGTGTATTTGAAAATTTCGGACCGACTGTTCTTGTGTCAAGAAGTTCATTTTCAGCATTATTAGGATAACAAGAGGCAAAACTCCCGATATCTCGTCTACGTCTTGGTTCCTAAAATACGCACGCAATATTATAAAAATTTACTGAATAAACTCCAAATTTTAAATAGCTAATAACAGTCATTTTAGAAATATTAATTAACCATTGCAATAGGGCTTGTATTTATAATGATCGACATTAATCATTAATGGCACACATTTCATAAATTAATTAACAAACTTAGCGGTGTGCGCGAAGGAAATTAATGTTGGTTCAATATGTGGGAAAATTGATAAATTACTTGCCCCAAATATGTTTATTTTTTTAATTCATAATGCAATTATCAATATCATGCTTTTTGTCTGCAGCCGCAGCATTTCCCAGGCCAGAATACTCGTCATCCATGGGGTTCTAATATATAAAGTGATTTTCTTCAATGTCCACCCCCCCCCCTCTTTATTTTTTGAACTTTTTGAAGTAATGCAATTGATGAATGAATACTATATTTTAAAGCAAAATTGATAGATGAAAAATTCAAGATGGCTTCTGGACGCCATCTTGGAAAATAAATTAAAAGGAAAGGGTGGACTTGTAGCACATCTTTTAAAGCTCCTGACGAGTACTTTAGAACCCTAGAATATAAATTCAATATCTTTACCTACTACAAAATGGTGGTACATTTAATAATTCATTTCAATTCGAGTTCAATTGAGAAGATGCTGGCAATTGTTGCCTTGAACTTCTTGACACAAGAATAGTCGGTACGAAAGTTCACACCGAACATTTTCAAATACACTAACATCATTTCTACAAATATTCGTTATTGTTTGTCGTAAATCCAATACTGAAGTAGGTTCAGTATCGTATACCTTTTGCTTCAAATAGCCGTCGAGGACCCGTGGAATGGCCAGCTCGCTCGCCAGATTTGACACCTCTAGACTTTTTTTATTGGGCTATTTAAAGCAAAAGATGTACGAAACTGAACCTGCTTCAGTCTTGGATTTACGTCTAAATAGATCGCCTACAGAAGAAATATGTTGCACACTCGTTTTCGTTCGAAACGCTTCTTACTGTAGTCTTCTTCTTAGATTGTTTTATATCCGATAGTTTTTAGGTCGTAGGGCAACTGCCGTTTGTCTGTAATAAAAACGAGCCGATTTCCTCACAAGAGCGTCGCAAGAAGTTGGTTGCTCAAATAAACAAAGGACTCGGAGTGAATCATAAGAAATCGTTATTGCCGTTATCGCCCGATTTTCGAAACATGATTGGAAGGATGTTGGTCGGCGAAATCGATAAAAGGATATCGGTAAAAGAACTGTTATCCCACCCATTTATAACGGAAAAAGGTACAAGGGCAATAAGGTAAGGAAGCAAATCTTATTAGGCTAAAAGCTGCCTGTGAAGTTGATTGTTTTGGGTTTTACATTTCCAGGCAGTTAAAGATATTTTCTTATACTTTTTAAGGCCCCGATGAATTTAGAAGTTACTACACTCTAATTCACAATTTTTTTTTAAAAGCAGTGGTATTTGATAATTTATTACAGGCAGTCGAGGATTTTTTACATTTCTGCATCAACTGCCCGGAAGAAACTAAAAATTTAAACCAAATTTGAGGTATTTGAGGACATTTTTTAATCTATTTTAAAAGGCCATAAATAATTTTGAAGTTACGATACCCTAGTTCCCTATTTATGTTTGAACCAATAGTATTTTTGAATTTATTCCAAGCAGTTGATGATTTTTTTAAATTTCTGTGTCAACTGCCTAGAAGAAATTAAAAATTTAACCCGATTTTCATGCACTTGAGGCCATTTTCTAACTTACTTTTAACAGCAAGGAAAAATTTAGAAGTTACTACATTTTTTTTACATGCAGTGGTATTTGTTAATTTATTCCAGGCAGTTGATGATTTTTTACATTTCTGCATCAACTGCCTGGAAGAAACTAAAAATTCAAACCAAATTCGAAGCATTTGAGGACATTTTTTATTTACTTTTAAAGGCTATGAAGAATTTCGAAGTTTTGATATCCTAAATCCCTATTCTCGTTTCAACCAATGATATTTTTTAATTTATTCTAGGCAAATGATAATTTTTTTAATTGCTGTGTCATCTGCCTGTAAGAAATTGAAAATTGAACCCGATTTCCATTCATTTAAGGCCAAGGAAACATTTAGAAGTTACTATACTCTAGTTCACTATTTTTTTTACAAGCAGTGGTATCTGTTAATTTAATCAAGGCAATCGAGGATTTTTTACACTTCTACATCAACTGCCTGGAAGAAACTAAAAATTTAAACCAAATTCAAGGCATTTGAGGATATTTTTAAATCACTTTTAAAGGCCATGAAGAATTTTGAAGCTACAATACTCTAGTACTCTATATTTATTTCAACCAATGGTATTTTTTAATTTATTCCCGGCAGTTGATGATTTTTTTAATTTCTGCATTAACTGCCTGGAAGAAATTACAAATTTAACCCGATTTCCATGCAATTGAGGTCCAGGAAAAATTTAGAAGTTACTATACTCTAGTTCACTATTTTTTTTACAAGCAGTGGTATTTGTTAATTTAATAAATTTCTTTTACAACTGTTGCAGTTATTAAAAAAATGGGGTTACATTCGTTTCTCAATTTGGTAACTTTGAAATACGACCGATCCGACAGGATTCTCGAAAAATGGTTTCAATATCCGATTGCCGACTTCAGACGTTATTAAAAAATTGTGAACGCTTTCAGGTGGACTGGAATATTTGAATATCATCGAAAAATAGGAATCGGGCTCTATTCAGCTTCAAATAACATAAATATTTAGCTAGATAAAGTTATTTTGCAAATATGAATTGAACCGAATGAAATTTCATTCGTTATATGTGCAAATAAAAGCCAATTAATTTGGGCACTTTATGTATTTTTCCATTTATTTGTTTCCAGTTAAATTATTATGGACATTTGTCAGTTTAAAGCAAAAAATTATAATATTTTGGTTTTCAATTATATTAAAAAATATATTAGCTATATGTTCTAAACTTGAAATTGCCATTTTGGTAAAAATATCTACCTATTTACTAGAGAAATATTAGGCATAACTTAAATGGAGCTGGCACAAGTCTATATATTTATAAGGCTTTTTTACTTAGATTAATGGTTTCAAAAGTTGATTCTTTTTAACAAATGTCTCTAAAATTATTGATAATTCCAATCAATAAAATCCGAATTCCTTCTCACAATTATTAATTTAATGCAAAATGGTTCAAGTGCACAATTACGTATTCAAGTGGCATCGACAATTAAATGTGCATACATTAATTCAACTGACGAATATTTTAGAATTTCATTAGAAAAAAAACAAAACCTAGCTCAATGATGAAAATGGCAACGGTTTTGCCTCATCATCAGATAGATTTGTAGGCCTCAAAATGTCATCGTCGCTCAACGTACAACAACTAAACGTATCTATAAAAATGTTTAATATTTGTCTATAAAATCCATTCTTTGTCTTATTATCATTATCCTTAGTTCCTTACTGGAATACATTCCAGTAATATTATCGAAATTGACGTCACAGAGGTAGGAGGATAAATTGTTGATAAATAAATTGTTGAGAAATCTCGATTTGCCACACCACCGAACGGATAATTTAATTCCTATTTTAAACTAAGACTGTAAGATGGCGTCGTGAAAAAAAAAAGTGACAACAGGACACGTCATTTGCTTGGATGATTCATCTTTCCAGACCTAGTGATCTTAACTCATATTTTGAAGCATGACTTCTAGAAGTTCTAGATGGCGCTACAATAAAAAAAGTAGGAGCATTGGTTATGGGATGCAACAATTCCCTTGTGAGAAACGGCTCCCTTATCAAAAAAATTGTATTTTGTCGTATTCGTATTAAATGAATAGTTATTTACTGTTCGGCAACATTACAAATTATTCCTTTTGGGGTTACTATATTTGGTTTGATTTGGTGGGTTCAAATGCCCAAAAGAACGTTACATCAAATACGTCAAATGATTAATTATCTTCAATAAAAAATGACCTTGAATATTACTTGAGATGTCTGAAAGATAAGAAAAATATATTCAAAATACCTGGAGAATATTTTTTTAAAATAGATCGGAATTTCTCAGTTCTCCTCTAGAAAATGAGAGTAAGTAATAAGTTTGAAGGATGGAAGATATAAATCAGGAGTCTGCAAGCATGGAACACCAAAAATTACGTCAAGTTCCTCGCATAAAGTGAAAAAGTTACTAGCACGAGCACCTCATATCTGTTTCATAATCAAACACTGAAATTTACCCAACCCAACCAAGGTTCAAAAACCCAAGGCCCTTATCCTGATCCAGAACTGAAAACTGAAATTCTAATACCAACACCAGAATTTAGTGCGAATGTCGTCGTAATTTGATATCGTTTTACATTTTTTCCAGTTTCAAATATTTTAAAGCATAACTGTTCGATGGAGCCACAGTATGGCAGATCTACCTTTTTAGATTCAGTGACCTTTATTTATGTTTTGAAGCATGACTTCAGGTACTCAAGCATGCGAGAATGAATATTATTGCACTACTTACGATGGAGGCTATTTAAAAAAAAATTGAATATTCGTACCAAATTCTTGTCTTTGTTTCGCCATAAAGCATTGAAGGAAAACTCATGTTTTATTTTACATTCCTAATACTCCCTGGTTAGTTTTCTTAAAAGAACCTTTGGATCTCAGATGTTTTATTTACAAAAAACAAGTCTTGAAGGTTCATTACGTCGATGATCATAAATCTAAAGCTAGATTTACAAATAAATACAGAGAAACTGATTTTTGAAAAATGCAAAGCTAAGCCAATGGAAACGAGGTTGTCAGTCAAATGACCTTCAGGATGTACCTCAAGCTAACTAGTTCTCTATATTTGTTTCAACCAATAGTAATTTTTAATTTATTCCAGGCAGTTGATGATTTTTTAAATTCTGATTTAACTGCCTGGAAGAAACTAAAAATTTAAACCAAATTCGAGGCATTTCAGGACATTTTTTAATTTACTTTTAAAGGCCATAAAGAATTTTAAAGTTACGATACCCTAGTTCCCTATTTTTGTTTCAACCAATGGTATTTTTTAATTTATTACAGGCAGTCGAGGATTTTTACATTACTTCATCAACTGCCTGGAATAAATTAAAAATTTAAGCCAAATTCGAGGCATTTCAGGACATTTTTTAATTTACTTTTAAAGGCCTTGAAGAATTTTGTAGTTACGATACCCTAGTTCTCTATTTTTATTTCAACCAATTGTATTTTTTAATTTATTCTAGGCAATTGATAATTTTTTTAATTTCTGTGTCAACTGCCTGGAAGAAATTAAAAATTCAACCCGATTTCCATGCATTTAAGGCCAAGAAAATATTTAAAAGTTACTATACTCTAGTTCACTATTTTTTTTACAAGCAGTGGTATTTGTTATTTTATTCCAGGCAGTCGAGGATTTTTACATTACTACATCAACTGCCTGTAAGAAATTAAAAATTTAAACCAAATTCGACGCATTTGAGGACATTTTTTAATTTACTTTTAAAGGCCTTGAAGAATTTTGAAGTTACGATACCCTAGTTCTCTATTTTTATTTTAACCAATTGTATTTTTTAATTTATTCTAGGCAATTGATAATTTTTTTAGTTTCTGTGTCAACTGCCTGGAATAAATTAAAAATTCAACCCGATTTCCATGCATTTAAGGCCAAGAAAACATTTAAAAGTTACTATACTCTAGTTCACTATTTTTTTTACAAGCAGTGGTATTTGTTATTTTATTCCAGGCAGTCGAGGATTTTTACATTACTACATCAACTGCCTGTAAGAAATTAAAAATTTAAGCCAAATTCGAGGCATTTCAGGACATTTTTTAATTTACTTTTAAAGGCCTTGAAGAATTTTGAAGTTACGATACCCTATTTCTCTATTTTTATTTTAACCAATTGTATTTTTTAATTTATTCTAGGCAATTGATAATTTTTTTAATTTCTGTGTCAACTGCCTGGAATAAATTAAAAATTCAACCCGATTTCCATGCATTTAAGGCCAAGAAAACATTTAAAAGTTACTATACTCTAGTTCACTATTTTTTTTACAAGCAGTGGTATTTGTTATTTTATTCCAGGCAGTCGAGGATTTTTACATTACTACATCAACTGCCTGTAAGAAATTAAAAATTTAAACCAAATTCGACGCATTTGAGGACATTTTTTAATTTACTTTTAAAGGCCTTGAAGAATTTTGAAGTTACGATACCCTAGTTCTCTATTTTTATTTCAACCAATTGTATTATTTAATTTATTCTAGGCAATTGATAATTTTTTTAATTTCTGTGTCAACTGCCTGGAAGAAATTAAAAATTCAACCCGATTTCCATGCATTTAAGGCCAAGAAAATATTTAAAAGTTACTATACTCTAGTTCACTATTTTTTTTACAAGCAGTGGTATTTGTTATTTTATTCCAGGCAGTCGAGGATTTTTACATTACTACATCAACTGCCTGTAAGAAATTAAAAATTTAAACCAAATTCGACGCATTTGAGGACATTTTTTAATTTACTTTTAAAGGCCTTGAAGAATTTTGAAGTTACGATACCCTAGTTCTCTATTTTTATTTCAACCAATTGTATTATTTAATTTATTCTAGGCAATTGATAATTTTTTTAATTTCTGTGTCAACTGCCTGGAAGAAATTAAAAATTCAACCCGATTTCCATGCATTTAAGGCCAAGAAAACATTTAAAAGTTACTATACTCTAGTTCACTATTTTTTTTACAAGCAGTGGTATTTGTTATTTTATTCCAGGCAGTCGAGGATTTTTACATTACTACATCAACTGCCTGTAAGAAATTAAAAATTTAAACCAAATTCGACGCATTTGAGGACATTTTTTAATTTACTTTTAAAGGCCTTGAAGGATTTTGAAGTTACGATACCCTAGTTCTCTATTTTTGTTTCAACCAATGGTATTTTTTATTTTATTTCAGGCAGTTTGGGATTTTTTTAATTTCAGTGTTAACTGCCTGGAAGAAACTAAAAATTTAAACCAAATTCGAGGCATTCAAACCTTTGGATCTGAGATGTTTTATTTACAAAAAACGAGTCTTGAAGGTTCATTACGTCGATGAATTTTACAAATAAACCCTGGCTCTACAGCATAATATAGAAAAAACTGATTTTTAAAAAATGCAAAGTTCGTTTCCATTGGCAAACGAGGTTCTATGAGGCACCTCAAGGAGCACATTATGTTTTTTTGTACTTTAACTTTAGCTTTACGCGCGGTTTAAGTCAATTTAATTTAGGATTCATTTAATTCAGTTACCATCAATTTACTTAAAAACTAGCACTCTAGTTTTTAAGTTGTCTGAGACAATATTGATTAACTCCAAAATTAATCTAGGATATCCCATATTTACATTAAATTATGATGAATCAATAAATACCCGTGTTTTAGAGTCCATCCAATCAAAAAACTGGATCTGAGGCATCAGGCGAGCATAATAGCTGAAATCTGCGAGATGATCCACCTGTCGTCCGATTTAGTTATTAAAAGCATAAAGGAGGAGCCGTTTTCGAAAATTTCTGGAATGTATAATATTTTGGCTCACAGGCTGATTTTGAACCGGTAAACTATCCTTAAATCTAATGAATAGACAATTAATATGAAAAAGTTTGGTTTTTCAGATTGAGTGGAGATGGAATCACGAAAGTTCGTCCAGTTTTAGAACCAAGCTCTAAGGAATCTCTGACTGTGCGAGCTAAGAGTCCGCAGACGCCTCCTGCCAAGAGACTTTATCAAACGAAATCCGCATCTCGTTCCAACACAAGAGAACCCATACTAATTGGTGTGTTGAATTTCAGACTAAAGTTACTTCAACTTATCTACCTATTACAAAACATGTTTAATATGTTGCCCGTTTAATTTAAGGTTCGTTTATGGGGGTCTTGCAAGAGTTTACTCAGCCAAAGGTGCAAGAATCCAGTACTTGATCACACATGAATTGTTTGTAGCTGCAGTTGATGTTCGAAGTAAATGCGGCCTCATCAAAGAAAATATTTTCTGAACGAGTGAAATTTTTTGTGTTCCCCGTTTCATTATCAATTCATGTAGTATTCCTCTTAGGCCCTCATTAATTTTGACTCTCACCTGGTATTTTTTCAACATATACACCTCAAATTATTGCGTCTATGACTTCTCTTATTTGTTCGATTGACATTTCTTTAACCTTAACTTTCGAGTCGAATCGTACATTTTCGCCTCTCACTTTTGCACTTAAGACCTTCGCTTGCCCACCCGGTATATTAGGTTAACTCTTACTAAATAAAATGTGATTAAAAAAAAAAAATATGTAGAGCTGTTCGATGTTTGAGTTAAGCTTATAAGTTTTTTGACCCGAGGGAAGTTTTAGATAAATTATTATTTTTTTTTACAACACCCTGATCGATAGAATTTAATTTACGTTATTGCATTATAATATGGAGTTGTGCCTATAGCAACACGTTAAAAAAGTAATCAATTACCCAAAATGTTGCTTTAAAAATTATGTTCACAAAGCCATATAAATTCTTAACAAATACAAGGTGAGAAATTGGTATAATATTATTAATTTAATAAGATAACTTGTGACGGTAATTTAATAATGTATAATACTAAATCGACAAAAAATATAACAAATCCATTTAAATCTATGAACGTTACCCAAAGATTTATAACATATTTATAGTCTAGTGTTTTTTAATAAATTAATGATAATTTTACTGACGTTTAGACCGATTTGGAGGTCAAAAATGCCTTTTTTGATTTTTTTAGCATCTCACCTTTCAGTAACATTCTGGATGTGCTGGAAAAATTGTTTCTTGAACGTGACTAGACCAACTAAAGACAGGAGATATCATTTCATACCTATCGTTCTTGATTTCTCGATGTCTGAGTGACTTTTATACCGATTTGGGGGTTAAAAGTGTCTTTTTGGACTTTCTACTTCATCTCACCTTTTAGTAACATTCTGGATCTTTTAAAAAAATTATTTTTTAGACGTGACTAGATCGACTACAGACAGGAGGTATCATTTAATAGCAATTGTTAATGATTTCTGGATTTCTGAGTGACTTTAATACCGATTTGTAGGTCAAAAGTGCCTTTTTTGACTTTCTACCGCATCTCACCTTATAGTAACATTCTGGATCTTCTGGAAAAATTATTTTTTAGACGTGACTAGATCAATTACAGACAGGAGACATCATTTCATAGCGATCGTCCATGATTTCTCGATGTCTGAGAGACTTTAATACCGATTTGGAGGTCAAAAGTGCCTTTTTTGACTTTCTACCGCATCTCACCTTATAGTAACATTTCGGATCTTTTAGAAAAATAATTTTTTAGACGCGACCAGACCAATAACAGATAGGAAACATCATTTCATAGCGATTGTCCATGATTTCTGGAACTCTGAGAGACTTTAATACCGATTTGGAAGTCAAAAGTGCCTTTTTTGACTTTCTACCGCATCTCACCTTTCAGTAACATTCTGGATCTTCTGGAAAAATTATTTTTTAGACGTGACTAGAGCGACTACAGACAGGAGGTATTATTTCCTAACGATCGTTCATGATTTATGGATCTCTGAGTGAATTATATACCGATTTGGGGGGTCAAAAGTGCCTTTTTTGACTTTCTACCACATCTCACTTTTCAGTAACATTCTGGATCTTTTGGAAAATATATTTTTTAAATGTGACTAGACCAATTACAGACAGGATACATCATTTCATAGCGATCGTCCATGATTTCTCGATGTCTGAGAGACTTTAATACCGATTTGGAGGTCAAAAGTGCCTTTTTTGACATTCTACCGCATCTCACCTTATAGTAACATTTTAGATCTTTTAGAAAAATAATTTTTTAGACGCGACCAGACCAATAACAGACAGGAAACATCATTTCATAGCGATTGTCCATGATTTCTGGAACTCTGAGAGACTTTAATACCGATTTGGAAGTCAAAAGTGCCTTTTTTGACTTTCTACCGCATCTCACCTTTCAGTAACATTCTGGATCTTCTGGAAAAATTATTTTTTAGACGTGACTAGAGCGACTACAGACAGGAGGTATTATTTCCTAACGATCGTTCATGATTTATGGATCTCTGAGTGAATTATATACCGATTTGGGGGGTCAAAAGTGCCTTTTTTGACTTTCTACCACATCTCACTTTTCAGTAACATTCTGGATCTTTTGGAAAATATATTTTTTAAATGTGACTAGACCAATTACAGACAGGATACATCATTTCATAGCGATTGTCCATGATTTCTGGAACTCTGAGAGACTTTAATACCGATTTGGAAGTCAAAAGTGCCTTTTTTGACTTTCTACCGCATTTCACCTTTCAGTAACATTCTGGATCTTCTGGAAAAATTATTTTTTAGACGTGACTAGATCGACTACAGACAGGAGGTATCATTTAATAGCAATTTTTAATGATTTCTGGATTTCTGAGTGACTTTAATACCGATTTGGAGGTCAAAAGTGCCTTTTTTGACTTTCTACCGCATCTCACCTTATAGTAACATTTCGGATCTTTTAGAAAAATAATTTTTTAGACGCGACCAGACCAATAACAGATAGGAAACATCATTTCATAGCGATTGTCCATGATTTCTGGAACTCTGAGAGACTTTAATACCGATTTGGAAGTCAAAAGTGCCTTTTTTGACTTTCTACCGCATTTCACTTTTCAGTAACATTCTGGATCTTCTGGAAAAATTATTTTTTAGACGTGACTAGATCGACTACAGACAGGAGGTATCATTTAATAGCAATTTTTAATGATTTCTGGATTTCTGAGTGACTTTAATACCGATTTGGAGGTCAAAAGTGCCTTTTTTGACTTTCTACCGCATCTCACCTTATAGTAACATTTCGGATCTTTTAGAAAAATAATTTTTTAGACGCGACCAGACCAATAACAGATAGGAAACATCATTTCATAGCGATTGTCCATGATTTCTGGAACTCTGAGAGACTTTAATACCGATTTGGAAGTCAAAAGTGCCTTTTTTGACTTTCTACCGCATCTCACCTTTCAGTAACATTCTGGATCTTCTGGAAAAATTATTTTTTAGACGTGACTAGAGCGACTACAGACAGGAGGTATTATTTCCTAACGATCGTTCATGATTTATGGATCTCTGAGTGAATTATATACCGATTTGGGGGGTCAAAAGTGCCTTTTTTGACTTTCTACCACATCTCACTTTTCAGTAACATTCTGGATCTTTTGAAAAATATATTTTTTAAATGTGACTAGACCAATTATTGACAGGAGACATAATTTCATAGCGATCGTCTATGATTTTTGGATCTCTAAGTGACTTTAATACCGATTTGGGGGTCAAAAGTGTCTTTTTTGACTTTCTACCGCATCTCACCTTTCAGTAACATTTAGGATCTTCTGGAAAAATTTTTTGTTGGACGTGACTAGACTAAGTACAGACAGGAGACATCATTTCATAACGATCGTCCATAATTTCTAGATGTCTGAGTGACTTTAATACCGATTTGGAGGTCAAAAGTGCTTTTTTTGACTTTCTACCGCATCTCACCTTATAGCAACATTCTGGATCTTCTGGAAAAATTATTTCTTGGACGTAACTAGACCAATTACAGACAGGAGACATCATTTCATAGCGATCGTCCATGATTTCTAGATCTCTGAGTGACTTTTATACCGATTTGGGGGTCAAAAATGTCTTTTTGGACTTTCTACTTCATCTCACCTTTTAGTAACATTCTGGATCTTTTAAAAAAATTATTTTTTAGACGTGACTAGATCGATTACAGACAGAAGGTATAATTTCGTAACGATCGTTCATGATTTCTGGATCTCTGAGTGACTTTTATACAGATTTGGGGGTCAAAAGTGCCTTTTTTGACTTTCTACCGCATCTCACCTTATAGTAACATTCTGGATCTTCTGGAAAAATTATTTTTTAGACGTGACTAGATCAATTACAGACAGGAGACATCATTTCATAGCGATCGTCCATAATTTCTGGATCTCTGAGAGACTTTAATACCGATTTGGAAGTCAAAAGTGCCTTTTTTGACTTTCTACCGCATCTCACCTAATAGTAACATTCTGGATCTTCTGGAAACATTATTTTAAGGACGTGACTAGACAAATTATAGATGAAAGACATTATTTCATAGCGATCGATCATAGTTTCTGGATCTCTGACTAACATTTAATCAAGATTTAAAAAACCAACTTTAATAAAGCAAAAATGTAAACAATTTTTGCCAGAAAACCAAACATATTTTAATTTATTATTTAATTATTGTGCTTATCTAAAAAAATGCATACATTTTAACACAATTACTTTGATTGGAGCCATTTTCATGCGAAAAGTCTGTTTCAGTTTTCGTCAACTATTTAAGTATAGGTATGTTGACTTACAAGATACCGGGTTGGCAAGCGGAACTTTTAAATGCACTAAAGATTGACGTGAAAGGACTGATTGTCGGTTTCGGATGCAGACTTCCATCGACAGGTTTCTGACTTTTCTTTGAACTTTATCTCTTACTATTGATGATTCAAGCAGTCTCTGGTGTTTATTATCTGCTTTTGAATGGCAACACTAAACGTATCTGTTTCAGGAAACAACACTTCAACTGTACAGGGTGTCCCATTTTGGGTACTTTGGCAGGATATCTCGGTTATTTTTAGAAATAGAGAGTTGCGGTTTTCGCGACACTGTGCGACTTCTCCGTAAAACTTAAGATTATTTTTATATATTTTTTTCTGTAGAATTCAGTGGTGTAGATATTTATTTTTTTTGATTAATAGTTTTTGAGTTATAACCCAAACTTATGTTTTTTTTTAATGGAACATCCTATATATTTATATTCCATAATATTGGCCTTTTTTAACAGTATGGACTTATTTTCAAAAATACGCAAATCAATAACTAAATTTATTTAAATGATCAAATTCATAATTTAATGGGCGGCCATGGCTATTTGTAACAAGAAATTAAAAAAATGACAAATAAATAAATGTCAACTATCTTCGGGTTTTGATTAACATTTCTCTATTTTTGATTGAGTTTATGCTCCTTTTAATTTTGCCAAAAAAATGGCGGCATTTGAATATTATGAAAAATACGATATGCTTGTATGTTTTATCAAAGCAATGAAAATGCAGAAGAAGCTTCGGAACTATACTTCCATATTTAGTTAGAAGCCGTTATATGACTACATCCTAATCTAATTCTACACCAATTTATCTGTATAATATAATCTGTTAGATATCCAGAGAGAAGGCAACCGTTTTTTGGTATATTTGCTCGTTTAAAAGACAATTTACTTGAGCACGGATCTTTTGTTCAGCCGCGTTCTAAAGCGTACAATAAAGAAAATAGGGAAGAAAAAGAAGTAAATGTTTTAGGTTATATAGAAGAGACATCCTCGAGTTCATGCGAAAAAAAAATTGGAGGAAAAAATAGTGATGCCGATGGCCCTTGGAGTTGGAGTGTGTTGTTTTATTTTTGGAAAACAAATATACCGAATTTTTGAAGGGAATCTTACAGCACGTAAGTCATAACTCTGGGCTAGTAAGGGCATTTCTTGAAAATAACTTTGCTCAAAGATGGATATGTACCAACGGACCTGTTAGAGGGCCTCCACAGTCTCCCGATCTCTCGATTTTAGATTTTTCTTTATGGGGGTATATATAGCATCAAGTGTATAGAAGAAAATGCAATAATCTAATAGAACTTTAAGACGCAATTCATTTAGCATTTCAAAATCTGAGAAGAAGACAAATTATTATTTTGAATGCTATTCAAAGGGTTACAAAGATGTGCCAATTTTGTCAGAGAAGATGGTGGTCATTTTGAACATCCCTTGTATAAATATTGTTTTGTTACATGGCTGTTTTTTTATAGTGTTTATTAAATATGTTAGTTTTTTATGTTCTTTTATTACAAAAAAAATAATAATGATGCAATTGCCCATTCGTCGTCATTAATTTGTAACTTTTTATTTGTTTATTATTGTTATTCATGGCCTACTATTAAATTATGCATTTAATTTAGAAAATTGTTTGTGTATTTTTGAAAATAAGTCCATACTGTTATATATTTTAAAAAAACTCCAGCGGCTATACATGCTTATAACTAAAAGATCTATTTTTGTAGTGCAGGACAAAACGTTAACGCCAAAGAACGAAAGCCGTCCCATGACCGTTTTAGAAAATTCCAGTAAGCACCCTACGGTTTCGCAAAATTCCATTCGACCGAAAATGAACGATATCAAACGCCCTACTTCTCCAGTGGGGACAATGCGGCCGAAAACGGTGCAGTACAGTAAAAAAAGCGGCAACTACAAAGACTTTGTTATTAAATCGCCATCGTCGATGACAAGAAACACCACGATTCCCGGTAAGTCGGCTTACAGTAGAAACTGTACAGGGCTTAGTGGTAAAGGGGATTTCGAGAAACGTTTAATAGAGAAACACTAAATGTTTTAGAGTTCCTTTGAAATTTCTCCTTGTTTAGGTTTTGGGTCGGTTGATTTTAAGGTCAGGTTATTGGCTATTTGTTTTATTTTAAAGAAGCTTTCGTCTACTTACGGTTATTGGAATGGCTCGCGATAATATTTAATTTAAGAAATCAATAAATGGACCGATGTAGAAACAGAATTTTTTTCGTAATAGTTCAGGTTAATCGCACTAATTTAAATTGGAAAATTAAGTTGTTTTTCAAGGGTTAATGGTTGGAAATGGTACGGAGATTTATAATGTTAAGAAAATAATGTATGAAGGTCGTATAAATTATCCGAAACCTCAAACCATCCGAGATAAATGCAAAAAATAGAGTTTCTGTAAGTATTCAAGTACCCTTACAAATAAATTATTTAATATAAAACTTCTTAATCCTTAAGAAGGTCGTCAAACTCGTTAAAGTAATCTCGAGTTTTTAAGGTAAACATTACTTCTTGGACCGCCAGACCCTACGCTAAAGTATAAGAAAATATTTGTATTACGCAAAAAGGGCTAAAAAGCACGTTTTAAGGGAATCGTCTACTTAACTTTTTGATTTTGACCGGTCGCTTTATTTACACTGTGGCGTTTTTACTGTTTGTCTAGATGTGAATTAAGACAGCTTACTGTATAAAAATAGTTAATCAATTTGTTACAAACTAAACATTCCTAAAGACACTTATTTCTACATTTCGATTTAAAACTCGCGCCAATATTCAACTGACCCCCTAGCGATGAGGAGAAGATTCACTAGCTTTCATAGATGTCGCGCCATGTGTCCATGGAATCATTCCGGAAGCGGCTTTGTTCCAAAATGGTCCCACAGATGGTGGATGTTGATATCAACAGAGCGTTCTTCTCTTGCTACAGGACGGGACCTTTTGCTTTTCTCCAGAGAACGACTCTAACGATACGCTTGCACGCCTGTAAACCTGAAGACCACTTTTATTATGCTGAGAATGATTTTCCAGTCTAAGTTATCAAGTCCGCGAGCCAGCTTGGGAATTGCCAGGCTTTTTAGGTCCTCGGCAAGTAACTCCTCCTTTATATGAGAGAATATAAAGCCTCCCAAACATTCTTACAGGTTGGGTTCTGATGTGACGCCTATTTCATAACCAGGTAGAAAATCTTTCCATCAACTCTGGAGCTCTTGAATTTTTCCAAACTTTCTATGGAAAACTTCGACTAACTCTACAGACATTTGCAAATCCTCGGCCACACAATGTGCCAGAGTGTTGTTGCACTTCACAAGTCATGGAACATGAATTCATCGATTGAGTAGTTTTTTACCTGTCACTACCCAGTTTTCAAGTCAATTATTTATCAGAAATTTGAGATATTTATTTTATACCTTGCTATACCAGGATTTATATTCCTAAACTAAGCATCATATGGAGGCTGATATGTGAGATAATTTTATAATTAACTTATTCTTCAAATTTGCACAAACATCCGATTCATTCATTTTTAAATGACAGCCAGTTTTTAATTTTACTTCCTAATACGTATAGTTCTGCAAGAAGAACTCCGAACCAAAAATTCCGGCAGAATGGACAGCTCGTTACTACACGCTAACTATTATTTATTTCGATTTAAAATTCGCGCCAATAATCACACTTCAACTGGCCTCCTAGCGGCGAGAGGAAGATTCGATAGCTTTCCTTCCATGTGTCTCCATAGATGTCGCTATCGGCAGAAGTTTCCTCTCTAGCAGCGACCTGGTTATGAGCTAACTTTATTAAGAATAATAATGTTAAAAAATTTATTTTTCAAGTTACAGTTTATTTAATAATAAACCTATACCGGGTTGCTAATCGGAGGTCTTAAATGCACAAATGATTTTCTGACTGGCTTTCTTTTGCACTTTGATGATTCAAGAAGCAGTCTCTTGTGTTCACGCATGAATGTTTTGTCAAGGGGTTAAAGTTTGTGGGTATACGTTGTTATACCAGGATTTATATTCTTAAAATAAACATCATATAGGGACTGATTATCAGAAGATTTTGTACATTTCAGGTTCAAAGTGATAACTTTAGTAATTTTAATTTTTTCTGTAATAAAACAGTCTATTTTTATAATTAATATAACCATCATATTTACATAAATTCGACTCGTTCATGTTTAAACGAAAACCAGTTTCTTATTTCCTGATACATATAAACGGCAAGAAAAACTCCATTAGAATGGCCGACTCGCCTACCGGATCTAACTCATTTTGACTTAACCTGTTTGTCGACGATCTACAAATTATTTACAGCTCTAATAAACGAGAATAAACAATCTACAGCCATTGTATCAACAACAACATCTTCGAGAAAGAGTAAAAAGGATGTGAAAGAGAAACATCAAAGAAATCCTTATGCATCTTATGGCGTCATGTAAAACCAGTTTGTGGATGGACGACCAGGCTGTTTTACTGTTTGTTTAAATGTAAATTAAGACAGTCAATGCATAAAAATTACTACACACTACCTATTATTTATTTCAATTTAAAAATCGCGCCAATATTCACACTTCAACTGTCCTCCTAGCGGCTAGAGGGAGATTTGCTAGTTTTTTACGTGTCTCCACAGATGTCGCGCGGTTACCGTGGTGATTCCCGAATCAGCCGGAAAATCCCATTGTATCCAAGATACCTCTTACACAGCTATAAAATTCCCAGATATAAAATGTCAATTGACAAAAATACTTAACTGTAGTGCGGTTTCTGGAAAGTTAAAACGGTTCTAAGCCTAAATCCCTCAGGGTTGTCAGGGTCTGATGTTTCTTTGCATTGCCATTGACACATCAACCCTCCTGAATTACTGTTTTTTATACCTTTTAATGATAGTCAATTACCGTAAATCTTATGCAACACTTTTAGCACTTCGGCACGCAAGATTCCATTCCCAATGCAAATTTTTGAGACCAATTCATTCATCCATACCTTACGTTATTTTAGACATGATAGATGGCGCTCTTTGAGTATACGGGACAGTTGTACCAACTTAGCCATAAAATAATCTCTTTACGCGGGCTGTTTAAATGCTCTATAAATGTTTAATGATTTATACTATTTATACTTGAGAAATTATTTAAGAGAACTTGCCAAGTTGAGATACGAATACCATTTTTTACTTTAAAAGATTAAAGCAAACAAGGAGGTTATCTTGGTGTAGATATATGAACCAGCGACAGGCAAAATGTTTAAGAATCCTTCATAAAACCCCATTATTTATAGCTTTGTGTACTCATCTAAAATGCGTGACCTCTAGGCCTTTATTTAGGGATTTAAAGGTACTGATGTTGTGCTGCAAACAACGTGCTTAATTTATTAAAAAAAATATAAATTGTATTATCCGAGCAATAAATCTAGGAATCCATAATACCAGACAAAACGTCAATATTCCAATGCCCTTTCCAAAGAGTGAACTGTTTAGGATTTCTCTTCATATAAAGACATTCTGCAGGCTTTGAATCTGTTCACATTATTTACAAGTTGATGCTCAATTTTTACATAACCCTTTTAATTATAGCAACATTTTTAGCACTTTGACATAAGACATTCCATTTACAATGCAAATTTGAAGGCAAATTCTTTCTGAATATCTCTATGCAAGTAAAACACGTTTAAGCTTATCTTACATATTCAGTCAGTAAATGGCAGATGGCGCTCCTTGAGTATATAGGACAGTTGTGCCAACTTAGCCATAAAATAATTTCTTTAAGCGGGCTGTTTAAATGCTCTATAAATGTTTAATGGTTTATATTATTTATTCTTGAGAAATTATTTAAGAGAACTTGCCAAGTTGAGATACGAATACCAGACAAAACGTCAATATTCCAATGCCCTTTACAAAGAGTGAATTGTTTAGGATTTCTCTTATATTTTAGTTATGAAAGGGTTAAAGCATTTTATATTAAGATATTATTTAAGAGAACATGCGATCTTGACATACGAATACCATTTCTTACTTTCAAAAGTGAAAAGCCTAAAGAAAACGAGGCGGTTATCTTAGTGTAGATATATGAACCAGTGACAGACAAAATTGTTTCAGAATCCGTGTTTAAAACCCTCATTATTTATAGCGTCTAAACCGAAGAGTATCCGCCCCTCGACGGTCGCTTCCCCGTTAAGTAATAAATCAAACACAGGAAAAAACAGCAGGGTGTTGAAAGACGTTCAGAAAAAGTTAGCGAGTCAGACAACCGATGATACGAAAAAACCGACCGAGAAGGTAGAACATAAGAAGTCGTTGTTAATGCTGCCACACTCCTTAAAATTAGCACTGAAACGAGAGGAAAGGTAAATTTTAATAGTAGTGTTTAAAAATGTATGCACACTTATCAGGCCCGTCTAAGTTTCATTTAGTTTTTAATAGGAGTTCAGCAAGTATGGCATAAGTCAGATGCAAGTAAGATGTGACTCATAAATTTGCTTACTGTGGTTTGTGACTTACCGCTATATAGACTTAAAAAGGCCCCATGAGAAGAAGTCTAAGGGGTCATATCGGACGATCTCGGTGGCCAGTTGATATCACCTCTACTTGAAATAAGTATTTCCCAACTTTCACGTCAAAGAAATATTGACCGCTAGCAGAAAATTTGCAACAAACATTGACTCTTTTGGGATGAATTGCTTCTTGGTTCACCTCATGTTTTCGGCAGATCTTGTGCTTCATCGAGGTTTAATGTTTTATCTATCACAGTGCGAATAGTGTTCTTTATAAAACGATTGTTCGCTAGTGTGAACACTAGTTCTGTCCATGGTGATTTGGCAAAAAAAAACCTGAATTAATTACAGTCAATTCGACAGATGTAGATTCAACAGTAGGGTGGCTATCAACTGTCAAAGTTCGGAAATCTTAATAGTCCTCATAACATATATTACCCATAAGTTAAATTTAGGGGAACTATTAGACTTTATTTAGTCTGTAATTAAAGCTTTCACTTTCGTTATACTCAACGAGTAGTGGTGGACTGAAAACTGCTTAAAAGTGTGTCCAAATATAAAAGACATGTGAGCTGTGTTAAAAATCTTAATGTAATGTTCCTATTTCTCAATATCTTTTAAATAGGGTTTCCAGTTCTCCAGAGAAAAAACAGCGAAGCAACAAATCAGAAAAATTACCGGTAACTACTGGCAACTGGAAAAGCCCTACGACGACTCAGAGTGACTCCAAGGCAACCAGACCGCAAACTTCACCATTCAAAGAGTATAAGGTCAGTTAAAACACATTTGACTTTAAAAAAAAAAGAAGCTCGATAATAAAACATTGATTACGATCTGCTTATGTGCATTTTTTCTTTTTTACAGCCTCTCACGAGATTCTTAAGGTTCGCAAGACCAGGTACATCCGGTCAAGCAATGGAAAAGTGTCCGATGGCTTACGGAGATATCGCCCAAAAAAATCAGGCAACGATATTATCGAACCAGAAGACAAAGAAACCGACTATCTACGATCCGATTGCTCGCTCAATCGCTGGTTATGTGTGTAATAACGTGCCCAACAGGCTCAAGACCAAACTGACCGGTTGTAAGGAGTGAATTGTCACGTTTTGCCTAACTTTATATTGTAATAATTGCTATGGTAGAGGTTTAAATAGTAAAATTATAATCTGAGTAATATCTGGTTTGATATGAAAGTATTTTAACGATTTTCAGACCTTGGTGCATGCAATATGCCTCTTTTGTAATATTTGAATTGCTGCTTTTGTCAATTGATTGATGTCTTTCATGCTTTATATCTGAGACCTGGCGCCTTCACCAATACGTCAGGATTTATAACTTATCTTAGTCTTAGGAGAGTCACCGTAATGACTATTGGTCAATGTCTCGCAGCAGCTTTCATCAAGTTTTTAAAATATATAGATTTTTATAAAGCCTTTGACTCTATCAAGATTTTTTCAATTCAGTGCAAGTCTTTTTTTTACCATTTAGTGCGTATAATGTCTTATTAATATTGTCAGTCGTCCTGGAATGTAAATTTTCTGACCTAGTTAGACTAATTGTAGATAAATTGCATACTTTTATAGCGATCGTCCGTGATATCTGGAACTGGCATAGATATTTATGCCAATTTAGTGATCAAGGTTTTTTTGGGTAAAAATTTCAATTTTCTAGTTTGATACTATCCTCTTATATAACTACTTTTAATTTGAATAGCTGTAGCTAGGCAAATATCAATCGCACGACTTTTCCAGTAGTACCAAATGCTAAAAGTGGTTCTAAATATTCTAGAAACGTTCAAATAAACATTTAAGAGTCAATAGTTTTCCCAGAAAAAATTTCCAAATTTAACAATTTTTGAGCAGCACTATTAATTTTTATAATCTGAGTAAAACCTATTATTCATATCCATAACTGGTTTACTAAACAAGTGTTTTAACAATTATTAGACCGTCGTGCATGCAATAAGTCTCTTTTGCAATATTTTGGAACGTTGCTCTTCAATCAATTGCCACCTTCCATGCTTTTTATCTGAGACCTGTCGCCTCCACCATGATATCAAGAATTATAACCTAAAATATATTTCTGGGACTTTTGTTAATCCTTATGAGGGAGAGAGATGAACTAAATATGTAGATTTTCATGACACTATTAAGATTTTTTAATTCAGTGTCATTTTTTTACCTTTTACTGCGTATAATGTCTTTCTAACCTTTTGGATCGTCCTGGAATAAACATTTTTTGACGTATTTAAATTAAATACAAGCTATAGGTATCATTTTGTAGCGATAGTCCATGATTTCTGGTTCTGAGATAGCATAGCAAAATTTCAATTTTCAAACTTGCAATTTTTTCCCTATGAAAGTACTCCAACTTTATATCAAAAAATTTCAATCGTACGAGTACGAGGTAGCAAATAATTAAGTAGAATAAGATATTATCCTCCTTTTTTTTAAATATATTTATGAATCTTGATAAAACTGTTTAAACTTTTATCAGAAAATATCAGTGGTACGACTGTCCCAGTAGTGCCAAACGATTTAAGTGATCCTTGATATTTTAGTAGCATTGGAAAAAACAAATATAGTTTCCCCACAAAAAATTCCAAAGTTGATCATTTTCAAGCGGAATTGTACCTGCCTATGGATCTAAATGAAACTGCTCTAACTTCAAAGGGCCCTGACTCAAAGTATCAAATTTTGCAATGGTATTAAGCAATTTAAGTGGTAGCAAAGAATCTAGAAGAGTTGGAAAAAATAAGTGAAAGTCAAAAACCCCTTAACATAACCGAACACACCATTAAAAAAAAAGTTCTGTCAGTACCTTCTTACCTTTAGCACTAATTCACTTTGAAATATCAATTATTAAACGCGTAAATATTAAATCACCTTAAACGCGCCTTTTTTTTTAGGAGAAGATATTTAGGTGGTTTGTATTAAAATCTAACCACCTCTCAAAAGAATTTTCATTCTTATTATTAACATATATATAAAATATATAACACTAAGTATAGAGCAGTGAAGCTCAATCATTGTCCTGAGCAAAACAATGGCTCTAATGTAGTGAAAATTTATCATTGTTCACGTTTACCAGAGATTAAGAGGCATCAAATTAATTTGGGCGAGAGTAACTCTATTAAAGTGCTTTGGGTCGTATTTGTCCGCAGTCCAGAGTATAACTTAAAGAATTTTAATCTAAGATCAAAGCCACGAATTCGCGAATGCAATATACTATAAATATACGTAGAAGTTTACGTATAGTAGACCAATAAAATCTTACCTTTTTGGATACAATCTCCTTAAACTCCTGCACGTAGTCCATTTTGCTCTCCTCGGCCAAGTCCGGCATAGAGTTGCTGATTTGAACTGGTCCCTGTAGAGGTCTCTGAGTATCTTCGTCATCTTCCATTCGCGTAGGAGTAACCGGTCGACTGCACGCCCTCTCTCGGAGCCATTTCCAGGTGAAGGCCGCCTGTTGTCCCAGCGAAGCTACAAAAACTGTTTAGATTTATAGGACTATGAAATTTCTACGTAAAAAGTTATTATAGTAAATAAAAGGATAATAGCAAGGACCAGACGTGATTAATTCTAGCACCTTTTCAAATCCAAATACCTTAGTTTATGTTTTAAACCGTGACCTCTAGATGATGCCACAGGCACTTATTCCGGAAAGAGTGCAAGTATGTTTGGTGTGTGATTTACATCTGTGGTTAAGGTTGAAAAAGAATATCTATTCACGAATTTAAGTAAACTCTTCAGCAGACGTTGCACTATTGTGTATATTCAGAAGAAACTCATCGAGAAGATTTAAAGCATAGTGAAGACTAACACTAACAACGCCATACAATATAAATTATTTAATTGCTCAAGTGATAATTTACAAGTCTGATATTTCAATATTTAAAAAGATGACAGCTGTCAGATAAGAACCTTCTTCTTAATTCTTCTAGTGACAGCTGACAAGCGTGACATTTGATGTATCTGACGAATAAGTGACAGGTCATAAAAACGACATTTGATGTGCATGTCTGTACAAAAAGCCTTGAGAGGAAAAAGAAGAAGGAGAGAAAAAGTCTTTTAAGTGACATATGACTGGTATGTCATATGTCACGTATCTCATATACACTTGTCATCTGTTACGTGAAGAATTAAGAAGAAGAAGAGTCTTATCTGACCGATGTCATCTGCTTAAATATTAAAATATTAAACTTCTAAGCCGTCACTTTAACAATTAAATAATTTATACTGTAAGGCGTTATTTACATCTCTCTCTCTCTGTACTAGTGTTATTTCTGGCAACTTCGTTTACGTGATATCTGATGGGGCATTCTCTATAATATTAAAATGTCTTAGTTTCATAATGTAGAGGGCGCCACAATAAACCTCTTATGGTATTTTGAGGTGGCATTCAAGAGACAAGGACTCATTTTTATGTCAGCTGTCATCTTATGTCAGTTATCACATATCAAAGGCTCTTCTCCTGGTAGCTCAAAAAGCCTTGAGAGGAAATAGAAAAAGTAGGAGAAGAAAAGTCTTCTAGGTGACATATGAGTGGTATGACATTTTTAACTACTGTCACAAATTTTAGCTATTAGATGACAGCTGTCAGTTAAGATTTAGTTCTACAAATGACAGCAGTTATAAGGTCTCTTGCAGTTAATAACAGATGATGTTATGTATTACATTTAATGCCTGTAATGCATGACTTACCCTGGTAATTTTCACCATGTTCAAAGGATAAAAAAAGAAGAAGAAGAAAAAGAAGTCTTTGACAGATGTAACAGCAGTAGATAGAAACTCATCTGATCGGCAACAACGAGTTAAGTAAACGTGCAAAGAATGTTTAAACTGATGACGTGGCCTGAATATTTTTTGGAATGATCATAGATAGCTTGCAGTTGCATAATATATTAACTAGAAAATGGAATTTAATTAAATGAAATTGGAATATTCCTGAAATGTCCCTCTATGACACGATCAGTCTCCATCCTTCTTTATCTTGCATCAATTCAAGATCGTATTCGATTCCCATCGCTCTCAGATCAGCAACAATGTTGTCTTCTGATCACTTGACAGTCTGGTTCTCTTGGTTTGATTAATTATTTTGATAAGGTCTGGTTTCTCATAGAGATCATTCAGTTCGTTGGTTGTTCGGGGAGAGAACTGCTCTATTCTTGAGTCTTCGCATGTCCCATAATTGGTACATAAGAGCTGCAGAACTGCAGACCCTCAAAAAACATCAATTTACATACAAGGTAAACAGAGATTTTTTCTCTTTTTGGGAAAATTGACCATGAAACGAGACCAGGTTTTCGGCTCCGCCTTCTATTGAGTAATTAAGCGTTCAGTCCTCCGCCGGACCTATTTATATGCACTTACGTACACTACGACATCCAGTTAGATTAGACTTGGTCTCTCACTACGACATATAGAAGCGAGATAGAAGATTGCTGAATTGTCTATCTTCCTGATAAATATTGCGTCCATGCTCTCATACTCTACTTTCCTAATTTTTTTTACTTATCTCAATAGCTTTCATAGTTCACTGTCTTTATAGTATTGCATGCTGAGCTTACAGCTTGAGCACATAAAGACCCAATTATGAGGAACGTCCATTACCAGTTTCACTTATTGATGAAGAAGGTGCAACAGTGCAAGAAACAATCTCTTCTTCTGATTTCCTTCCGTACTTTTTTTGCGGAGAAAAGTTGATGATGCTTGTAATTCGTTTGCTGCTGTGCAGACCTTTTGTATTCTGACTCAGAAGTCTCCACTGAATTCTTTTGCCTAGGAATAATTTTCTTATTGGCCATAGAAGCATCGTTCTTGAAAATATTGTCTCAACAATTCCTACTTAATCATTTACACCCGATACACCCGTGGGTGAGTTGTGGTATTCCACAAGGCTCAATTTTGGTCCCTTTAATATTTATACTAATAACCTCACTAATTGCCATTGCTAAATTCTGCAAGGTACACCAATATACCGATGATACACAACTTTATTTTTCTCTTCTTTCATCTGAATATATTAATGCAGAGAAAGTCATAAACGAGGATCTAAATACTTTGTTATCATTTTCAACTCGTCATAATCTTCTTATTAAGTCAAAACTTATGATTTTTGGTAAAAACTAGCAGAGTGTTGAATCTTTTATAACCATAAGTGTAGGTGATGATTCTTTTTCTTGTGAGAAAGTTTCAAAAAGTTTAGGGTTGTATCTGGATATCGAGTTGCGCTTTAAATTCCATATTAAAACCTGTCTACCAAAGGCATACACGGCGCTGAAGTTACTTTATTTTCACAGACATTCACTATCGCAATCTTTAAAAATTAAGCTGACTGACACTTCAGTTTTGAGCCATTTTAACTTTTGTGGTGTGGTTTACTCACCTTGTCCAGATTTTACTGAAATACAAAAGATTCAACGGGTACAAAAATCTTGTTTAAGGTACATCTCTGGAATTAGAAAGTATGAGTCTGTCTCTCATAATCTAAAAGACTGTAACTGGTTAAATATGACGAAGAGACGCAAATTACATTTTTTGGTTTTATTTCAAAAAATTATGCTTAATAAGTGTCCTCCTTACTTGCTAGAGAAGGTTAATGAATGTATTTCTTTTTGTACGTTTTGCTTAGTTATATATCTGCGGGCAATAGTGGTCGTATATAATATTTTTCAATTGTACATTTGTTTTTGAATTGTTTTTTTTGTTTTCGGAGTCAGACTTGATCTTTGTTTTAATTGTTTTTGGCTCCCTGTTGTAAATCAATGACAAAATTAATATTATATATATTTATGTATCGGATTGTTTTATATGATTTACAACATAAATACATTATTATTATTATTATAAAATTTTCCCGCTATACAAATAACACATTTTTCACATGTTAATGGTTTGTGTACAGCACCTATATCATTCCATATAATATGCCATTATTCGATCCCCAACCCTCTCGTTTGCGTGTTTTATTGAATTTTACATCCCGTTTTACGATAATACTATTTACCCTCGCCGATTTCAATCCATAAAAAAAAAGCAAATCCCACATCGGAACGGCGTTATGGCCCATAATACAACTCGTAAAATTAATACGGTTTCGGTATGCGTGATATTTATTCGATTTTCGCGCGTTAATTGCTCATTCCTCTTGGGGCTGAAAATAAAACAATATTCAGAAAACAAGGTGTGAATTTTCCAGGGGTTGAAAATACACAGGCTCTCCCCCAGGAGTGAAGCGGAAACACATAAAATACAACCGTACAGCTGCGGCTGGGCCAAAGTGAGATAATGCTCAGTTTTAAGGGGACCTTGGCCCATTTTTAGCTGGATCCAGGAACTGATGACCTACTTATTGACGTCACGTTTTATAGCGGCTATCTACGACTCTATGAATGCATCATTCAGGTGTATTAAGTGCTTCATTGAGGTGTTTATTATTAATATTTTTTAGTTTTTAAAAGTTTTTTACTTACGTCTGAATACGGGAAGTATTTTTTCAATACCTAAGTGCGTAATAGTCACATTTTGATCACCTCTAGATATATTCAAAATATAACAGTTATTTTGTTACCCAAAATTCTAGGAATGTTTTCTGTAAAAATAATAACGTGAAAATGCAACAAGTGTTTGAAAGAACTGAAATAACGACCAATAAATTTCTGGTCTGGAACGTAAATGGAACATGTTGTTGTAAAAGGAGAAGGTAAAATTATTCGATAGAATTTCTCTGTTCCTCTTAATGCTATTGCATGGAAAGTATTGTGGCCTGTAAATTAAAGAAATTTTTGCCAAAGTAAAGTTCCTAACTCTGCCACTAGGAGGTTATAAAACTATTTACGATTACTTCGGCTAATGAGTCGCTATAATGCCATTACATTAATGAACTAAGTAAAAACTGTTATATAATGCGGTACAAAGTTTGTCTATTTAATATAGTTGTAAGAGCAATGATACTCAAAGAAAACAGGTTTTGTCTGGCTTGTGAAATGAATAACATTAAGGGAAGATTTTGTCTTAAAAAGCTTAAAGCAGACAAAGATATATGTAAGGAATTACGTTTAGGAATTTAATCCTGAAAAATGAGCGACAATTTAAGCCCAATTACATCCCTGACTGACGCAATAACGGAATCCTTATGATAATCACGATTTTTATGTTAGGCGTTGACATACTGACTTTTAAATTGGGGTAAGAAAACGAAGGATGTTCGTCACCAACCATTTTTATTCAAATTATTCTTGAGCCTCTAAAGCATTTCGATTTTTTTGCGTACGTTTGTACTCTATATACTGATCTTCTCCATAAAGTATATAGCTCGTCAGCTTCCCTTAAGGTATCGGATATGACATTTATTTTTTGGACCTATAAAGGACAAAGATATGAATAAAAACTGTCAAATAATATTTGGTTTGCTCACGATATATCAAGAATGGAGCGAGTAAATAGGTTGAGGTTTTAAAGTATAAAAAGGCCTTAAAGAAATATATATCTGAATATTTTTTGACCGATGTTCAAGTATCAAAAGTAATGTTTCCAATGTATAAAATTATATTACCTATATTTTGAGCACTTCTAGACCCCTAGGAAAGCGAGAGAGGTTTTAGGATGATGTGTACAACCTTCTGTAATTACAGATACAGATACAGAAATAGTCATCACAGACAATCAAGAACTTATTGGAGGATTCGTTTTCCTGATCATTGTAAATATTATGTTTAATTAAAACTTTTGATAAACAAATAATTCACTACTCTTTCATATGACTCTTTTACCAACAGGCTCATTATAAAGCTTATGAACTTTACAGTAAATACAACTTCAAATTCCAACACTCATAAAGAACAATGGTTTGAATATAATATATAGAATTTTTATTTTTACTATAAAAAATTTAAAAAAAAATCAGTTTACTCACGATATCTCAAGAACGGAGCGAGGAAACGGGTTAAGTTTTTTAGGCCTTATAGCACTACGTATCTGAATAGTTTTTGATGAACGTTCGAATACGAGAAGTATTTTTTCCAATAGTTAAAACTTTGTAATAGTCATATTTTGAGCACCCACTGTTGGTTTCGGAGGATAACTGTTAAAGCAAGAATTAATTCTAAAAGAAATCCTGTTGTTAATCATCTCATAAGTCGTAACCAGCCATTATCAGTTCGTTGTTGCAGTTAAATACACCATTTTTTATTACGAACCTTAAGTAATAATCATTTTATCATAGTGACACTCGTTGATAATGACGTTGCCCGTTTACCTTCATAAGGTATTATTCAAAGCTCTCCATTTCTTTATCTAAATCTTCAATTTCATAGAATGTTAAATGTGCAAATTGGTCGCAGTTCGACATTCAATACAGACAGAAAATTTGTCTAGAATTTTACGTAGAATCGAAATTTGACAGAATTTATAGGATGTTCTATTTGAAAAAATAAAGTTAGTTATTATAATTTTTATACAAACTTTTTACAGATAAAAATGCGCATAAACAATTAAAATCGACGTGTTTTAAGCAAGAAGGGATTAAGCAAAGAGGTTGAGTTTTTTAGGTATAACAGTCTTTTAAGTAATACGTGTCTGAATAGTTTTTGACTAACCTTTGAGTTTTGGAAGTATCTTTTTATCTGTGCAGTTACAGATACAGATATAGATACAAATACAAATAGTGAGAGTATCAAAGATCATACTAGGGAATTCATTTTCTACCTTCTCACTACAGTATGCATATTACTCTTTTACCAACAGAAAGTTTATGGACTTTATAAACATATAAAATAGTTCATTTTATGCGGCTTTTTTATATACAAAAACAACTCAATAAATAAAGGAGAAACGTCGGCATTCCTTATGGAATAAAATCAATTTTATGTGAGGTCCTAAACTCGATTTTTTTCGCATATATATAAATTTCCCGCATAAAAGCACTAACGCAGTTTCTTGTTATTAAAATTAACTATGGCAATTAACAATAATTACCGCTCCACGGATGCCTTTAATACTTATTACGGCCATTTTAAGAAAGAAAGTTTTATGATAAATACGTTTTGAATTTTATTCTGTAAATTTCATTTATTTTCTTTCATTTTTAAGTAAAGTACTTTATCGTTTTTATAAAATACTTGACGGAATTTTTTTTGTTAATTTGAGCTAATAAAAACTCGATTTATTTGTATGCAATATAGTCAATATTTATTGAAGAGACCACTTTACTTTTCAAAGTATAAATATTATTTCCAGTTATCTACCTATTTAAATAAAACGGGAAATACATGTAATATTAATACTATTTCAAATATATGTACATATTATATTAAGTATTATTAGGCGGAAAT
This sequence comes from Anthonomus grandis grandis, assembly GCF_022605725.1. Lineage (NCBI taxonomy): Eukaryota > Metazoa > Arthropoda > Insecta > Coleoptera > Curculionidae > Anthonomus > Anthonomus grandis. The sequence goes on from NC_065560.1 coordinate 4,702,024, forward strand.
AGCATTAAAATATATGAGTGGCACTCTTAGCCATAAGAATAGATTTAATAATTTAACTAAATTAGAAAATCAACAAGTATATGATAGTGATGCTTCAATATCATATAGTTTTTAGTTCGATACTAGATGTAGTATAAATCAATGATTTATATAGTCAATATAAGACAGTACATTTATAATTATGTAAATGAAAGATCTTCACTAGTTATATATCGGAAAAGCTTACCTGTTAACCAAGCCGTATCATCTGAAAAAAAATAAAAATCATTATCAACATAATTATTATTAAAAATCTTATTGTTGAGCCATATTTGAATCTTCTTAGACCTCACAAAGGCTTTTGATTAAATAACTTCTATCAGATCCAGATATCTGTATATCTTAATCAGTTTCAATTAGAAAATTAATGTTTGAAGCATGGAGTTCTTCAGTTTTGATTGTAGAACTTTTAAAATTAATTCATTCATCCAAGATACTTATCACTTAAATTCTACTCCTTACTATACAAAACGTAACTTATGTAAAATGTGTGAGAAACGAGCATTAATAAAAACAAATTAGAAGAAAAATAAATATGCCCCAGAGTATATTTAATGAAATGTAATTCAAAGAATAACAACTGACAAACGTTCCCTGCTTCTGCTTCGTATCCACAGCTAAATTTAATAATTCACTGAACTTGTTCTTTCGACCTTTTGTTTCTCAAAACTGTTTTATTTTAGAAAATTGGCCAATGTGACAAATACCTCTTAAAAAGAAATTTAACAGCCGCTTCTGCTTATTAACTTCAGTTCAACAAAAAAAAGTCCATTTGTGCATTAGACCCGTTAAACTGAGAAAAAGTTCACATAAATAACGAACGAATTCGTTAAATTGCGAAAAAGTTTTGATAAATAAACAATTATTTTTATTTACCGAGGACATAAAGCATATATAGGAGACCCTATGGAATTTACCTATTGAGTGTAAGCAAACAATGAAGAAAGAGAAACAATAGGAGAGGTCGATCGGGAGAATATCGAATACACCCTGATAAGTTAATAATAACGATAAAAGGTATTTGAGGGCTGTCAATTTAGTATAGAATATACACTTTTCGTTTAATATTTACCTATGGCGAAAATAGTAATTTATTGTTAGACGAGTAAAATATGTTTGGGAATTCTGTTGCTTAATCACTTTGAATAAATAATGTTAATTATATTGAATTTTAAATGTTTTAAATTAAATTTAATTTTGATAGGAATTTTTCGTTCAAAACTGCAAGGTAGAACTATTCAGGATTCTTTGTAAAAAAATGCATTCTTGCTGATTCTGCATTAAAAAATGGCGGTTTCCAGTTAAAAAACATATTGATGACGTTATATGAATAAGTTGGTAATTGAATAAGTAATTTTAATATTTACTTTATTTATTTTTATATATCTACTACCTAATGGGAAATAATAGGACATCTTTTGAAAATTTTAGACAGAGTGACTCGGTAAATAACACTAGGAAGAACATAGTGAGTGTTTTTTACCAGCCTACATTTTACATTCTAAGTCTAATTTTATCTATCTTATCCTAAACTAACATAGTATAATATTATAATTTTCTTATTCATTATTGCAAGTCTAGTTTTTATGTGAATTATATTTTAGTTTTACATAGCTTTAAAAATGTTAGAAAAGTTGCTTCTAGTGTTTTATTTAAGGTAACTTCAATCATAAGGGTTGGGTGGCACATTGGAAGTAAGGATAGTTTTCCAAGTTCCATATTTAAAAATTGAATTGTTTTTACAAGCAAAAAGTATACGTTTCAGATCGTCAATTAATTGATTCTCACATTCGCAAATTTCTGTATCTTTCATGTTTATTTTATGACCTACCAAAAATCTAAAATAGGATATTGACAATTATCTTGGCAAATTATGGCTAAGGACTAAAGTGTTTTTTATCATATTAAAGCCCTTTAAGTAGATAAAAGGGAATAAGGTCCTGTAGTGTACTTAAGGTATAAAGTTGTTGCAAAAAATGGTTTTCTTTGCTTCCTTATCAGCTAACTCATTACCCAATAATCCTGAGTGAGTTTTTATCCACATAAAGACTATTTTTTTATTATATAGGCCAGAAGAGCTCTAATTTTGAAAATGATTGGATGGTTTAAGTTACGTCCATTACTTAGAGTTTGAATTACTGACCTAGAGTCCGGCGGAATTAACGTATTATAGGGATTATTGGCATTGTTTACGTATTCTAAAGCCTTTAATATGGCCAATACGTCTGCCGTGAAAATGGAAGCATTTTTTTCACATCTAAACCCCATTTGAATATTTAATTTAGGGATAGTAAATGTCCTCTTTAGTCTTAGAACCATCTGTGTAAACTTGTAAGTAGTTTGGAAACTTGTTAAGAGTGTCCATTAATATATGTTTATTTGCCATAACACAGTCTGTAAAGTTGGGTATTAAAATACGTAGTTCAAAATGATTGGTTCCACGTGGTAATCTTTAAAGCCAATACCTATTATTTTATTGTGAAGAAAGTCACAAAATCCACATTCTGGATTTTACAAGTTTCTCGAGTATCTTTGAGAGAGTTGACAGTAATAATATATGGCGATAACATGATCGATTATCAGTGCTACAAACCTTAAAAAGAGGTTTTACTAGAGCTGTCTTCAGACTTTCAAGGAAAAATACCTATATCATATGTCAGGTAAGTTTATTTTTAATTTTTAGTTCCCTGAATATCTTTTACATTTTTCATTAAAAAGAGGAAAGAAATGTGCCACAGAGATGTTCTTAAGGTAATCAACTTCTGATGAAATATGTGACACTATGTCAATTGCTACTGACTAATTTTGTGTATGAATTGAGTCTCTATATAATTAATTAAAATTCAGATCTCCTACCAATAAAATTCAGATTCAGTGTCTTCACTGACGAGTCGAAAGAGAACCCACAATTGACAGTTTACTGGTAATAGAGCTCTAAGTTTTATTTGCTAAAATTTGTTTGGCTCTGGAGTACAAATATATGTCATTCTTACAATAGGAGGGTTGGTTAAATTCACCTTGCGAATTAAGGCACTTAACATTATTAAAGTAGTAACCTAAATTTAAAGAACAATTAAAAATTTTCTTATTTATATGATAAAACCTATATGTCCCTTTACAATAAGAATCAATAGGTATGGCACATAAAAGTAAATTTGTAGAAAAGCCAATGTGGTAATACTTTTTACAGAAATAACAATCATATCAGATTTGCACATAATCTAAAATTGTTAAAACATTTCTTGTAGTAGCGATAAACGGTGTTAACATATTCTCCAGACAATAAATAACTTTTTTAATTTTTAAATCACTTATTTTAGATTAAACCTTATTCATTCTTTAATGCACCAATTTTCAGTTCCACCAAATTCTCATACAAATGTTTATTGGCAGCGATCAAAGAACGTAGGTCGTCATCATTTTCTGCTTTTGTACACTGTATAGCTTTTAAAGACTTTGTAGTACAAAATTTAGTGTTCGAGATTCTTTTTTTTTTTCAAGACAGTATTTGTTTAAGTTTCTGCATCACTATAGCATTTTTATTTAAGTTCTAAGCTCTTATCTAGCCATTCTCTAGGCTCCTGTATGTAAGTGTGTCCCTTTAATAATTCCTGTTCAGATCTGACTACCTCCTCATAAAAAGTTACAGAACTACGTTTTAAACAAATTATATGGTTGTTTTTTCTAAAAATTTACGTTTAAGTTCGTATATAATAGATCGTAACTCTTCAACAACTTGTTGTTCTTCGTCATCTACTGAGCATTATTGTGAACACTATATTAAGTCAAATTAATCAAACTAGATGTATTCAAAGCAATTTATTTATTAGCAGAACGCTTTCGACGTATGAGACATCATCAGTGCTAATTTTTAATAAAGCCAGAAGTTTTCCACATTTGATAGTGTGAAAATTATTATAAGGAACGATAGTACCGTTGATTGAATAATAGGATTTTATTATTCAATCAACGATAGTACATTTAGAAACACTTAAGTCTATACAGAACACTAAACAGGACGAACAGTATTTAAAAAGGGTAGCACGTTAGTGTCTTGTTTACATTTTATTACTTTACTTTTTAGTACTATATGAGTGTTCATTTACTACTTGAAACTTTTTAAGCCTCGATGAAAATAGATTTTGTTAAATACGTTTTTATAAACTAGACAAAAATAATTTTAAGGGTCATTTATTCGTCCAGTGGACAATTTTATTGAAGGGCCCTAGGGTGGTCTACTATTATGACATTTGTGTTATTACACACACACAAAAATAATTCCTTAAAACAAGGAAAAAGGTTCTTTTGTATATTTGATTTTAATTTAATAAGTGGGTAATTAAAATAAGTCCTTTTCCTCAAAACAATTTCTTAAATTTCATTATTTAAATAGATTAATTTCTTTAAAATCATTTTTATTCTACAATTTGAGTACTTCCTATAAACTATAGGTTTTTTGTGAAATTAATACTCAATAAGTGGAAAAGTTAACTTGGAGACTTATTGTTCAACATTTTAGAAAATAAAGGAGAAATAGAAATATTATCAAGTTTGCATGGAAGCTTGCAAAAAACTGGATCTCAGATAAAGTAGGTGTCAGTGCGTTAAATTAAGGCATATTCCATTTGGAAATATTAAATAATTTATTATTAGAAGATATAGGATGCAACAACAATTACTATATAACATCCCAAAGTCTGTGTGATTTTGCGTTTGAAGAGGACACACAAGGAAAACTACCTGAAACTGCGGAATTAAATAATGTGGTAAATCCAATGTGGAAAATACCTCCTAAGAATTTAATTTGACTCTCATATTCTAACTTTTCATTATTTACCACAATGTTAATATCTTTCACATTGATATGCATTAATTTGCTCTTTTTCCCAAATACACAAAATTTCGATTTTGATGTGTTTAGACAAAGGCTACTACTGCAAAGCCATTTAAATAAATTAGATAAATCATTATTAAGAATTATTTGCATTTCATTTGGATCCCTCCCGATTAAATAAATCATAGTGTCGTCAGGAAAAAGCTCTATTTTACAATTACTTATAACAATAACGATATCATTAATATATAACAAAAATAACAGGGGACCTAAAACAGTTCCCTGAGGTACTCCATATTCGTTGATTAGTAACTCTGACACACTGTTTTTAAACTTCACTTTTTGCGACCTGTTTTGTAAGTAAGATTTAAACCACATTAAAACTTTATGTTTTTTTTTAAATTCATTTATTGACCTTGTGCTGAGCACATTTAATCACGAAAAGCCTCTATAATTTGTTAGTACTTAAACTAAATCGGACATCACAAACGACCAGGCCAAGTCTGGGACTCGTACCCAGGGCCACACGACTGCTAGGCAGGTATATACCCACCGCGCTGCCGGGGCCGGCTAACTTTATGTTTAATACCCATCTTTTCCATTTTTTTTAACAGATTAGCTCTATTTACAGTCTCGAATGCTCTCTTAAAATCGAGAAACACAGCTAGAACAAAATTGCCCTTATCCAGTTCTTTTAACAAGGTATCGCATATATTAATGAGTGACGCTCACGAAAACCTGATTGATTTATTTTAAAAATATCGTTAGAATCACAGTATTTTTGTAATTGTTCTTTCACAGCAAGTTCTAACACTTTATCATAAACCTCCACGGTATTTATTGGTCGAAACTCATTGTGAGAAATAGTATTTTGTACTTTTGGTACAGGGCTTATTACTGACAAGCCTTTGGAAATACTCCGCTTGAGAGTGATGTATTTACTATATTTAAAAGTCGATTTCCAGCTACACTACATACGTCACACAAAACCTTTTTTGAAATTTCATTTTCTCCGCCTCCGACATTCTTTATGTTTTTCAGAATTATCTTTAATTTGGCTAAGGATATTTCTTTAAAATTTGAGAACTCCGGATATTGAATATTAGGGGGATGGACAAAGGTGTCATAAGAGAGAGAACAGTTTGGAATACTATTGATAATATCAATAATATTATTTACAAACAATTTATTCAACTTTGTTGCAATTTGTAATTCATTTGAAATCATTTGGTCATCAAATTTAATTTCGTTTGGTAATAATAAAATATTTTTTCCAGGAAGTAACTTTTTTTGGTTTTTCCACATTTCACGCGGATTTTCTTTATTTTCATCAATAATTAAGACGAATCACATTACAAAAGACCTGCTTAAGAATGGAGTTGATAGACACCTGCACCAAATGCATTGTGGAGCAGCTCATTTCTAAGATGAATCGTCTCAATTATTGTAAACGACTCCGCTATTCCTTTAATCAAGAACTTTTTGGACCACAAATGGAAAAATTCCAAACTTAGGGCCATTAAATACATTCTTACTTTAAAACCTAATCCATTATTAAAAAGAACACATTGAGTACGTTCAACTAAATATGATTTTAAAAAATTAATAGCATCTTCAGAAAAATCATTTGGCTGAAAACATTTTGTGACATAAAGTGTCAATTGCTTTGCTGAAGTCCAATAAACAAAGGCAGATAATTTATTTCTTTTCTTGATTAAATCTTACGTCATTTACCAGGTTGACCAGACATGTACTAGTTCCAAAGTTCTTTCTAAACCCGGACTAACAGGGCGGAATTAAATTTCAAGAGTCGGCATAGGATACAATCTGGTTAAATATATGCTTTTCCAAGATTTTGAAACTACTGGCTTATATGACTGGCTATATTGAATCTTTTGAGTAATAATGTTAAATACTAAAGTCCTTGATTCAAGATGAGTTTTAAATCACTTTAATAATTCCATATTTTCTAATATGGTATCCGCATCTTAAAGAAAGAATATATTTACCTTAATCGAATAAACTTAGTCTTTACAATCATAACTTTGTATACTTGATAAACTAAAAGTATCTCTCAAGACGGTTATCTGGAGATTTTCAAATAATAGTTTACTTATCTTTTTTATAAAAAAAGAGTACTTGAGCCATGTCTATTAAGGTTAAGAAATACAAACTTTGATGTAAAGAAATATATCAAAGTCAGGATTACTTTAAAGGGAAGTAAACAGAATTTCTTTTTTGAGTGTATACATTGAATTTTATGAAGAAATTTACGGATTTCAATTGAACCTTTGGATGTCCATTTGTATTGTCTGGATTATATTATCTTCTAAAGTAAGGCAATCATAGCTTACGCCTCCATTTATTTTAATAAACCCAAACAAAAACAAACAGTCCAAAACAAACAAACAAAAATCTATTAACTTAATAATAACGTAAGTTTCATTAAAGTACGAATTCGCCTTAAGACGTTCCGTAAAACAACTTACTAGTCGGCCGTTGAGCAGCGTCTACAGGTGAACCGGGATGCACGTCGATCATCGGACTCGGCGTCCTGGACGTCGTCGCTACCGGAACGTTCAGTCGGCCGACGTTTTTATCGGGGGACGTTGTACGGGAAGACGACGACGGCGGCGCCACCGTCACGACGACGGCGCCCGCGTTCCCGTTTTGCTCCGGACGCTGGATCATCGCGAACTGGGCCAAGTTCGGCTTTACCGACGCCGTCGACGGTGAACTTGCTGCACGCCGTCCTTTGACGTTGCCAGGCGCGACGGCTCGCCATTGGTCAGGTTCACGGTCGTCGTCGCTCCCCCCCTCCCCCTTTCCCTCTTTCGCCCCTTCTCCTGGACGTCCCGTACGGTGGATCCAGGAAATGGGCCGGTGGACAAAAATTGTGGATGCTCCTACTCTACTTGTTGCTTTGAGTTTAGATTATGAGGATGAGAACGGGGAGGTGATGACGCCTCTTCGAATGCCCGTTTTGTGCATGGCTTTTTTTATTATGTGTTCAATTTTGGTGGGTATTCTGCCTTTCTGGTGTTTTTATGTGCGAAGGTGGGTCTTAAATTAATGGGCATTATCCAGGATTACGAGACTTTTACGGGCTTATAAGCCATATTAAAGGGTCTTTCAGTGGTCTACTACTTTTTGCTATAAAATATTAAATTGATGGTATACTCCGACTCGATAACAAGTTTATATAAAAAAAAATCAGAAATTACAAAACACATGCATGAGATTCTCTTTTAACATCCCCAATAGAGATCATAAAACTCCACATCTAAATAATAACAAAATTTAACTATGGAGTATAGAAGAAAGCTTCATATGTACTGCTTTGTCTATAGAATAATCAAGACTGAGAAACCGGAGTATCTGCATGACTGTTTAATGCCATTACCACACACTGCTCATGAAACTAGAAACCTTAATTTATAGAGTTCCTCTTTACCGGACGACAAACTGTCAAAAATCATTTACATACAAGGCGTGTAAGATTTGAAATGACCTTCCAAATACAATAAAATATTTGACATTAAATAGTTTTAAAAAGCATGTGAAATTAATGCTTCTGCAGACTCAACTATAGGCTCGCATTTAACTAATATGTACCATTCTTTTTGTAATAATTTGTTTAGTTTGATGATTTTTTTATTAGTTTCCTTATTAATTAACTTTAAGTTGACGAGTTTGTCCCTCTCTTGGCTTCTTTTGTCAGTAGCTAAAGAGTATCGGTTGGTGAAAATCGCAGGACAGACCTTTTTGCCGGGAGAAGATGTAATTTAGAATATACTATCTTTATTTTGTTTCTACGAATGTATTGACCCTTTATGGCAAATAAATTACTTTTGATTTGATTTGATTTTTTTAAATTAAGGCAAAAGAAACAGAAAAAAGTCTATTAATTAAAGTATTTACAATTTTAGTTTAGCTTAGCAGCATTTGGTAGGTAAACTTGGTTTTCTTTCGAAAGACATGACTATTTGAAAATTCGTCGTCTTCATCACTTTGAATATTATTTAATTAATCTTTCCCCTATACTCGCTAAGTTTCTACCAGGTTTAAATGCACACAACCAAACTTAAATGGAATCATCGCAAATTTTGTAGTCATTTAACTGTTAAAAAAATATTATTAAAAATTCTGTTCGTTGCTTACAAACTGTTTTATTTATCGATTAAAAAAACGGGAAATACGACGTAAACAATCAAAGGGAAATTTAAAAAACAAATAAAACATATTCCGGGGTTTGTCAAACAGAAAACTAAATTTCAAAATCATGGAAAAAATCAATAATGTAATAAATACTAGTAGTCCATGTTGCCTTCTAGCCCTTATACAGGCTTCAATATGTACTAGTATGCTTCTAATTCTCCTGGGGTAAATTTCTCCAATCTTCCAATACGACTTAAATAAATTGGGCATTTCAAGGATTATCTTGACTAATTTTTTGACCTGATCCCATAAATTGTCTGTCAATGGGGTTTAAGTCCGGTGAACACACAGGCCAATTTAAAATGTTAATTCCTTCGGGGTCAAGATAATCTCGAGCCACTAAAAATACAGCGTGTATCAGTCAATGGAATAAATTCCATAATAAACACATGGGCGAATTCTCGAAAAAATGCCCAGATAAGTCGGTAGGTATTTTTATTTGCCAATTTTTTTAACAAAAAAATATACAGGGTAGTGGAACTTTCTTATGTTAAAGGCAACAGTGTATAATAAACTAAAAGAACTCGTCCATTATCTCAAAGAGAGAGACCTACGTAATTAGAGAAAAAAAAAATAAAAACCCTAAGTCTTGGTTACCAAATATTTTTTATGTCCCGAAAATTCCATGTTTAAAAAAAAAAAAAATAGACCGAGACTTAGGGTTTTTATTTTTTTCTCAACAGTGTATATTGCTCAATTTTTGGATTCTTCAGGACATATTTCATGTATAATGTTTTATACCAATTTTCAACTGTTTCGGAGGTATTAAGTTTTTTCCCACTAAAGTCAAAGAAAATTATTTGGTCACAAAAATTCGTTGCAACAAACTAAAAAGTTTATAAGTAATTCTGTTTCTGTTCAAATTAAACGACAAAAAACAATAATGTCAACGTAGGAGAATGCTTAAATTTAATGACTTACAATATTACAGTAATACCAATAACCCATGCTATATATAAAAACTTTTTATAATTGTATTTTAATGCCTCTACCCTAAGATGTTTATTGATTCTGCAACTCATAACATATGATATTAATGCCCCTTTACAATTTAATTTCTTTTACCAATCCTGTTGACAAAAAAAAGTAAAATGTGGTGATCATAATGATTAATTAAATTGACTACTTCATTTTTTTAGCTAATGTAGCTATGCAATTTATTGGTAGCTATATATTCGCATATTATTGCTTAGGGTGCAAAGTACATTTGGTTTAAAATAAAAAGGCCATTTGTAGAACGATGATCTTCGGTTTTCCTCTATGTTCGTTCTAGAAGAGTCGTCCTTTAACGAGTAAGTAATTTTTAATTTTTTTCGTTTTGTAATTTTGACACTTGTACACTTGTGACACTACGCAGAATACTTTTCTTTTCTGATAGTCAATTACAGCGTACAACTGACGAAATTCAAACCATTTGATAATCTTAGTTTTCTTTTACAAATACATTTAATTTAAAAATTCGTTTTCTTCATCACTTTGCATATTATATGATTGATTTGTCCGCTCTACTTAGGAAGTTCTACCAATTGAAAAAAAATGTTCACGAACAGTTTAAATGTTAGGCAAAGTGTTTCAAAGTGCAAAAACATATCAAAGTTATGTTTGTTTTAAATGGACCACCTTGTATATTATTTGATTTTTGGATTCTACATCCTATGAAAACGAAGTAGAATCCAAAAATCTACATTGGATATAGACATATAAATAAATTGATTCCATCGATTATTCTACATAGAACAAACAATTATTTTTGATGGCAATGATTAAAATACACCTCTGGTCAACTTATAAGAATAATATTTAAAAACCTGTTTTAGACCTTCTCAATAATATCAATAATATCATAATTGAGAGACTCTATATAGCAATTCTCAAGGCAGCACATATGTATAGTGAAAAAGTTCTAAAATTTCAGGAGAAAAATCTTTGCTATTATTGTTCAAATCCCAGGTGTTTAAGAGCCTTGTTGTAAATTGTATTTATATGATTATGAAAATTTGGTTTCTGGTCAAATACCCTTCATTTGATCTAGTCAGGGTTGCATTATCAACATTATATTATCGAGAAAATGTCTCTACAGAGCATCTATAGATATTTAAAAGAAAGCAGTCCTCCTAAGTTTTATATGCCTAAAAACGTTTAAGTCATCTGCAAAAATTAGATGTCTAGAGAGCAAACCATGGACTACATAAAAATTAAAGGTATCTAAAGAAAAATGGAAGAAATCTTGAATTTTTATTTCAAATAGCTTAATGCAAAAACAACAAAAAATAGAATTCCCAACAAAAAAAAAACTATTTGTTCTAACATAGTTTTAATTTAAGGTAATTTTAAACTATACTAAGGCCACTACCTAAAACCTTAGATATTCATTTCTTTTTAATAAAATATCTTTAATTCCCTATAAATCGATAACACCAATCGCCATTAAACAATTTTTAATTGGATTTCTAATAAGGTTTGGAGCGACTGTTGTTTCCCATTTTTCAGAATTTTATATTTATATAAAAATAAAAGTTTTCTCTCTTACATGTACTTCCACGAAATAGGTAACTAATTTTCTGCTTTTTAACTTTGAGTCCCTACTTTAAAATGAAAATGTAATTTTCCTGTAGTCTGGAGTTTATGTATATATTTCCATAAAAAATAAGTGGAAAAAATTGGCAGAATAAATTTGTCTATTTATTAATAGAGTATCGATAACCGAAAGCCAATTACATAACCAGATATGAACAAAATAGGTTAAAATATAACATTAACGTAATAATAATAATCAGAGGCTGATTTACGTCAGCCTAAGGATCTAGCAGAAACAGAAAATGTCGAAAACAAGTGAACAAGGAAATTAAATTTGGGTAAATTTCGATAAAATTGCCTTGAAAATAAATCGATGCAAAAGCAGTAGCAATTTTAGAATGTCGTTCCTATAGAGCTTTCTAAAGCAAGAAAGTTCTTATGTATAATAGCAGCATCGGTACCAACTGAGTGGAAATTTTCAACCGCCGCTGAGCAATTATTATCAGAAAGGAGAAACTTGAGTTTTTCTTACATAATAACCAGAGTCTATAGTTTATGTTGACAAGCAATTATTATTTTAACTGATTTTTTATATTAAAGTTCTATGTTTTCGTTTTCCCAATATATTTATACCAAATAAATGCTCTTAAAAAAATAAAAACGATAGTAGTTAAAAAAAAATTATTGAAAAAACACAGTAATATTTTAAATGATTACTCAATAACCGCTATATGTAACGAGTAATCAAAATTTATGAAAGTCAACATCTCTAGGCCGTATTCATCTTCCTCTTATTTCTTTATACCTAGTCCACTTCTTATATCTATTCTATCTCTTTTCGACGTTTGGTTACTCGACATAAAAAAAGAACAAGTGTGACAAAGACAACACTGAAAACGTATAGTGTAGTATGCTCGATTGCTCTAGCCAATGAGAAATAGAGTCATTAAGCTATTGCGATGTGACGTGACGCCTGAGTCAACGTTAGATTGACAGCTGTCACACTTTGGCATTCTTGAGAGATGTAACCGGAAGTTAGTCGATTTCGACAACTTTGGTTGAGTTTTATTCTGGGTAACCGTTTGTTTGGTTCTTGGTGAACCCTACACAATAAATAACTTGGTTTTGCCTAGATCCAAATCCTTACAAAAAGAATTTTCCTTAATGAAGTCTTTCGGAAAGTTTCACTTTCGGGAGTTAAAGCTCAAGAGAGTTTTAATCTTCTCCCGAAGATGCTAACATCGTTAGCGAAACACGTGTTTAGATTAAAAATGTTAATAAAACAGTTTTGGTTAGTGGTGAAACTGTCTCGTAATTAGTTCACAAAAACACTTAAATGAGACGTTTTCTTTTTTTTTAACCAGAAACGAAATAAAAAAACAAAAAAAAATCTAATTTCGTTTATTTGGACATTATTTAGGATCTATGTTTTGTTGTTTTGGTTATCCATGGTGATCAACTGTATTTGTAATGCTGATATTGCTAATCCAAGAATAAGACTTAATTGCTCAATACTTAAAACTCAACTATTTATTTCCATAGACTCATACAAATAAAACTATAAGACGTAAACATACAATTTTTAAAAGGCCTTAATAAAAAACAATAAAAAATCTACAATTAACTCAAGACTAAGAATATAAGAAAACTACAGCTTTTAACAAACAAACAAATACGAATTATGGGAGTAAGGATGAGACGCTGCAATTTAAATATTCTGTTACCGTATAAAAGGAATTTTTAATTTTCAATGAACCTTTGAAATCATTAACCTTCTCATTTTTTTTTAATTTTAATGTGAAGATTATTGTATAATTTTTTTGGTAAAACTACTGGGCTGTTTGCCACTTTGGTTCATTTTGTGTTTGGGTAAATCCAAATTTAAGTTAACCCTGAGTTCAAGTCTGAAAAGAGTGTTCTACAAGAAAATGTATAAGACTTAAATAAAATAGTTCTAATTATTTTTTTTGGGCCGTAAAAACTTCACCACTTCTAGAACAGTTACCTTAAGAAGTATCAGGCCAATATCCATTTTATTACGTAACTGCCAGATCACATAGGCATAAATTGATCATTTCTTTAAAACCATATCTACATTTGGCTGTCGATTTTTTTAATGAAAATTTCGTGTTGGTTTTAAAATATTTACGGCAGTCACTTTATTCCGAAACGCAAAAAATAATTCTTGCTTTGAAGGAGAAATATATCCCTTCTAATAAAGTGCCTTCAACAGAACTTCGGCTAATGGAGTACAACGTATATAAATTCAAACTTTATTTTTATTATTTTTTTAAGGATGTTTTGGCATTTTAAATAACCATTTAACCAAAAATTAAAAACTATGAAGATTTGATGACGTCACTTTTTTAAAACCAACAGCACCTAAACGTTTTCGGAATCGGAAATTGGTAAGAACCAATTTTGCGTACGCTCATTTGAGAAGCGCGAAGATCAGCCTCCTTATATCAAGCCTCGTTCCCATGAGCACATGTTGAATTCAAACAAAGTAAATCAATTATTTAGATGTTTTATGAGGCCTGACAACATTAAATATCGTAAAACATGATTTTGCCATGTAAGAACGAACCCATTGTGCGAGTCCACTGTGCCTCTGCCAGGGTCCATCACCAACGTATACATACACACACACACACGCGTTCTTGCACGTTTTGGCTCGCTCGTGCACGTGACCCACGGCTGCAATCTGTTGACAGCAGCGTCAGGCAGCCCTCGGCCCTCTCTCCCTTGTTTTGTTCCTTTCTTTCCCCGTGGGTCGATTAGAGGAGAACCCCAGTCTCCACTATTAGCAGATGGGTTTGCATGAGCAACAGCCGCAGCTAATTCGATTACCTGGGGAATGATTATTATTCCCAGTGTGACTAGACCAATGTTATTTTGAGGCAGACATTTATGGTCTGCTATAGTATAGTGATGATTAGTGTTGATGCATTGGAAAGCACAGAAATTGAAATTATTATGACTCGAGATGATCAGTCTCTGATTTGGGTGCGATTAAAGTAGTTAACTCAGTCTTTGAGGATTTGTAGCGTGCCAAAGTAGGTTGTAGCCAAAGTAAGAAACTGGGATAAAAAAAAAAGATCCTTGCTGTACAATATAGCCCTGTGATACACCGAAGGACAATGTATCTAAGTATATTATAAAACTAAACAAAAAATTACAGAGATAGTATGTTTGTACAGTTGAATAACTTCTATTAATCATGAATTTACTTTTCTGTTAATCGGAGAGTTTAGGTACTGCGATTTGTTTAAACCGATACCCATACGCATAAAGCGCATGTCTCGTACAACCCATTTAAAGAGAAAATAGTAAAAATAACAGCAGATGTAAATTATAGCCTAAAATAAGTGTAAGAAACAGCACAAGGGCAAGCTAGAACCATAGAAGAAGAAAGAGGCAAGACTAAACTAACATATTGTAAATTTAGCTTTATATGTAGAAGTTTAAAGCAGGAACCCTACAAATATCATATGACTGCAGGAAGTTGTGCATGGTTCTTTATATTTAATAAATAATTTCTAGGTGAACATTCTTTTATGTGATTAGGCATTCCACATTGTATATTCAAATGATTTTTCGAAAGCTGAAGTTGTTTGCATACAATAGGTTAAGGTTTCTAGAATCATATGAAAGTTCCCAAGTAAAAAATAAATGTCTTGGGATTACGGATTGTCCGATGTGAACTAAAGCAACCGAAAATAGTCAGCTAATTTATTTACACACTTACACTACGAAAATACGATCAGTCATGACTACTATAGAAATATTTATTTTTACTGTATCGATTTACAACTATTCAAATCTCGCGCCATGATTTTAATTGAAGTGACAATTGACAACTATTGGCAATGCAGCTCGTTATATACTCGGCAGATCCTTCCGGAAGATTCTCGCTAACCTCGCATGCTTATATATGGGGATCGTATGTCGGCCATCTTACTTGGTAAAATTGACTTTTACTTTCCATCTTACTTGGTAAAATTGATTTCAGGTAGTAGGGACGGCATTTTTTAATATATATAGTTTTCTCTTAATATGTCACAGGTACGGGTAAAATCAGTTAAGAGCAACTCTACAGATCATTCTGGTTCTGTGACACAATCACTAAAAACTATTTTCGATGCACACTCTCTAGAGTTTCCCTATGTACTGACTTAAGATTTGGCATCAGAACTGTATTTGTCTATTGAATGTACTTTAATCTATTTTTCCAATGGCTCTACTTTTTGTTGCGACCCCGCTACGTCTTAACTAATGTAGCAAAATGTCAAGCTAAATTCGTACCTTAAAAGCCAGCAACCGTTACTAATGTATTAAGTTACGTTGACATCAAATTTTAGAAGGTGGTTTCTTAATTGTAGGGTAGAATTTAGGGGCGTATATAGGATAACAGAATTAAGTATTTCCTGTACGCATAGAAATCATGAAATGGTAGACATGCATCTTGGATTATGACCGAATGCTTAAATCATTAAGTGCTTCTACAGAACGTAATTGAATACGAACATATCTATGACTGGACCAAAATGATATTAGAATAGCTGACTCCCTCCATTAACGTCCAACCCTGGATTGACCTGTAATCTCCATTGGTCCAGACAGTTTTTCTGTGCAGTTGATACTATATGGCTGTATGGACGGCAAACCGATATATCTCCCTTAATTAGACCCCATAGTGGGTAATTCAGACATCTAGGAGTTAAACAGGAGTGAGAATATCAGATCTGAGTGAGTGGATCAGTCTTATCTGGTGCCCAGAAAAGTTTGCCAGTTGGATCTTGCGTACTCATAATGCCGTAATTTGTCAAATGCCTTAAAAACGTCGAGTAACACTTTCGTAACACAGCCATTCTCAATTACCAAACGATTTCGGAAGAATTTTGTGTATATTACCATAAAATTTGAAGAACCGAACGAACGGTGATCCAGAATAAAATGCAACCAAAGTTGTTAAAAGCGACTACGCTTTTATTGGTGTCTTTGTCACTCTAGTACAGACATAAGACGAAGAAGAGTTCTGCCTGGCAGCTGTATATCTAAGGCAAAAAAAAGATGCTGAGTTAAGAAATAATAAAATTAAGTTGTAAGTTTATATAATTGGTAGTCGAATTTTCATATTTTATTTAATAATAATATCTCAACAAGGGTGTATACTGTTAATTTTTATTGGATAACTTATGAATTTTTTGCTGTACTCTTTTCATAATATAGTAACAAATTTTGTGAATATTTTTTGTCTAATTTCTGAAATTTAGACCTACGTATCTATAACTTTCAGAAATTATAGGACGCAAGTCGAAAAAGTGATAAACGAATAAAAAAAACCCAATTTAACATTATTTTAGTCTGCCTACGGTAGTTTCCAAGAGAACAATTTAAAACAATTTTAAATGCACGGCATAATAGAGCGAAACTTTTTAAATTTAAAATTTCCCGCTATTATGACGTCACAGACCCATTTTCTTTTCCGGTTAGTACGGCTCTTCGACATGCAGAGGGCGCTTTCAATGGACGGTTCAGTGTTCTATTGGCGTTTATGGAGCATTCATATCTAAGAAGTATTAATATATATGATAATCGAGATAGAAATAGCGGGAAAAAATGTTATATTAACTATATATGGCATAAATCTATTCTCGTTTCGGCTCATTATCCTTTAATAATTTTCTTATTTATTAATCAATCACTTTTTTGCAACTATTTGTCGTCACTTTACAATACAAATAGCGCCATCTACCCAATGACAGAATAACGTTCCCGAAAACCATTCAGCCAATCAAACGCCGACATTTCAAATTTCGTATTTGACAAGTGGTTGACAGAACTCGGCGTGTCGGTTTACTTCAGTTCAACATTCAGCAACATTATTTTTTGAGACGACTTTTTAAACTTAAGCAAACCGGCTTTTAAATACATTTTTAATTGAAACCCCCTCACTAAGTAAGAGTGCCATGTCTAACGAGGACGACTCTCAAATTCCGGCCATCATTTACGATGCTGAAAACAATATAAGTTACAAAAAAGGACGGTTCTTTGGCAAGGTGAGTGAATTGAAAAATGATCAGTTTTTTTCTGTTACTGCAAAAGAATTTGGTTGTTTTATGGCACTGCAACGAGGCAATTGCCAATCAAAAGAATTTGTTCCGGTGCATTCTTTATATGTTTTATTGTAAACAATAAACTCATAAAATTTGAAGCTTATGGTTTTCTTTCAGGCAGAAAACAACCATTTTGTGTATTTGTATATCTGCCTCTTTCCTTGCCGAAATTTTAAGAACCCTGTACATTTTTCTGCATAATAAATACAGGTAGCACATAAAATTATCTAAATTCATCAGACCACAAAATGCCTTGATAAGTATTAACTCGATCAAGTGGTTCCACATTCACTTAAAGATGCCTCAATTATACCATTATCGAAAGGTGGAAGCTATGATGGTCCGTCAAATTTCAGACCCATAGCCCTGCTTCCCCCACTTGGCAAGCTGGTAGAGAGATTGGTAAAAACTATAATGATGGAATTTTTAAAACTTCATAATGTTCTTAACCATCAATAGTTAGAAGTCGGGTGACACTGGGTACTTCCAATGCTATTTTCAATTTTTGGCCGAGGGTTCTGTGACTCATCTAAGGTAGTTTTGTAAGTCACAGAATATTGCTGCAGAAGCTAGAAACCTATGGATTCAGAGGAGTTGCTCTTGACTGGTTTTGTTCTTACCTATATGGAAGAACACAAAGAGTATTCTTTGACAATAATTATATCATCCTGTTAGCATATGGATGCGGGTATGCCCCAGGGTTCTGTTCTTGGTCCAATGTTGTTTCAAATCAAATCATATATTCCTGTTGAATACCAAAAAGGTTTACACAAGTCAAAAAAAAAAATCAGTCAAAAAAGAAAGTTTAAAAAAGTTAAAGTATACTTATGTTAAAATATTTATTATACTTATGTTATAATTGTTTCTGCTATATGTGAATGAATCTCTCAAATTCCAATTAGGAGCAAATTTACTATCTATGGGGATGATACAATACTTTGGCATGACGCTGACCCCAAGAGTTTAAAGAATATTATTGATGAAGGTTTAATTCTTGTATTGTTTGAAAATCTTCGACAAGTTGTCATACTGCTAAAACTCAAGTTAGCAATTTCAAAATTGGCAGTTGTAACTAGAATAAAGAGACCATTGAAATAATCACTTGACCCTTGATTGAAAGTATTAACAAAAGTTGTCCTTCTAAAATCAAGAATCAACAGGTTCAAGCATTTTTTAAAAAAGAGCCCCAAACCTTGCTGGATTCATGGATTGTTTCCGATTGGCCACCCTGTATAAGGCTAATAAATTGTGAAGAACATTTTAGAAAAAATATAGAGAAACTCTTACCCGCAAAAGCATTTTATTCTTTAGATGAGTATTTAAATACAACATTTTGACAGTGAGCAGATTTGCATAACATGATGTGACTTTGTTACATATGTTCTATGTTTGTAAGAATTGTTAAAATGTTTATATTTTTGTAAAACATTATATTGTCAAGATTATTGTCAGATTCATTAATGCGAGTACTAAACAGCATTAACTGAATTTTATTAAGATTTAATAGGAGCTCATTATTTTTGCAAAATTTATTGAATTCTTGCCTTGAGCGATTCACAACAAATAAAATAAAAACAATTTTCAGGGAGGCTTTGCAAAATGCTATGAAATAATTAACCAGTCCACCATGAAAACGTACGCGGGCAAAATCGTGTCGAAAAAATTCATGGCGAAACAAAATCAAAAAGAGAAAATGTCCCAGGAAATCCAGATCCACATGTCGTTACGTCACCGGAACGTGGTCGGATTCCACGGTTTTTTCGAGGACAGTCTCAACATTTACATCGTCCTCGAACTGTGCAAACGACGCTCGATGATGGAGCTCCACAAGCGCAGAAAGGCGATCACCGAGCCGGAAACCAGGTTCTACATAACTCAGATCGTCGACGGGGTGCTATATTTGCACAACCACAGGATCATACACAGGGATCTGAAGTTGGGCAACTTGTTTTTGAACGATGATCTTCACGTTAAAATCGGCGATTTCGGATTGGCCGCTAAGATCGAATACGACGGCGAGAGAAAGAAGACGTTGTGTGGTACCCCGAATTATATCGCGCCCGAGATTTTAAATAAAAAGGGACATTCTTACGAGGTGGATATTTGGTCGGTCGGATGTATCATGTACACGTTGCTGGTGGGAAAGCCGCCTTTCGAGACGAGTACTTTAAAAGAGACATACGCTAAAATAAAGAAGTGCGATTATAGGTAAGTTTGCAGACTATATAAACCAACATTTTAGTTTTTTGTTGAGATTTAATAGTACTACCACATGGTAATCCTGTCAGGTTTATTAATGTTTTAAATTATAATATACTTGAAAGTTGAACTTGTAAAACCTTTTAACTGGGGTTAGGTCTTCCTATGGGCTATCGCAATATGTCAATATGACCTTAGTATGACTGCTAGATTCTACAGGGATCGATTTCCTCTAAGAAACCATTTAGGGATCCCAGGTTTTTCTGGTCCCATGTTCGTAATCTCCATCATCAGGTCTCTCATCTCAGGTCTCCTATAAGGATATGTCCATATCTGGCACAAAAAATATTGCTGATATCTTTACAACATATTTTGGTTCAGTTTTTGAAAATGCATCAGTGCAAAATGCACCTGTGCATCAGTGTAAAGTTCCTTCCAAAGCATACTTTTGTAAAAAGACATTTTATTGGGCCTGCCTGGTTATATAATAAAGGGCTGTGGTGATTTTTTGGTACCACCTTTTTTATTTATTTTTAACCTTAGCCTACAGACATCAACTTATCCTGATGAGTGGTGTATCAGTAATGTAATTCCATTGCACAAAAAAACTATAGACCTGTTACCATTCTGAATGCTGTTTCTTAAGTATTTGAGATAACTTTATTTCATAGCTAATATGATGAAGTCAGTCATAATATATTTGAATACCATATACATGGATTTTTGACTAATAAATCAACATTAGCTAATTTGATTACAATTTGTTCACAATTCTTTGAATACTTAATAAAAAAACAGGTTGATGTCATATATACATGGAGAAAGCATTTGATAAGATTTGTCATTCAATAATAATAACCTCTCTTTTTGAAAATAATGTAACTACAGATTTAATTCAGTTAATTTCTCCCTATTTAGAAAATAGACAACAGTATGTAGAGATTAAGGGTGCCAGGTCCTGATGTTTACACTAGTACCTCAGGAGTTCCCCAAGGTTCTAATTTGGAACCTCTGTTATTTTTGGTTGCCATGAATAAAATTTCTTCTGTTTCTAATGATTCACAAAAATTACTTTTTGCAGATGATTTTAAGATTTACATGGAAATTACCTCTCTAGGTGATTCTCCGCAGAATGTTTAAAAGTTTTAAGTTTTAAAGCTATTGTTTTTAGGCATAAGTCTTGTACCTATTGTTTTTAAGGTATTTTAAACTAATGGTCACGATAAAACATTCATTATTTCTCTTGCAGTATAAGAGCAAAACAAATAGTAATTAAGTGAAAAAGCAATAATCCTGGGAACTCCCTGTATTATTTCCACAATAAAGGAGAACTTTAAAAAAGTGATTGCTGGTCCTAAGGCATTTCATGATTGGACAATATTTTAAAGTTTGACAGATATTGTCATTGGGGTAGTTTAGACTTTTTGAAAAAATTTGGTCAGAATCTTTGAAAAATGTTAAAATTCGCTTTTAACTCG
Source organism: Anthonomus grandis grandis (assembly GCF_022605725.1). Classification (NCBI taxonomy): domain Eukaryota; kingdom Metazoa; phylum Arthropoda; class Insecta; order Coleoptera; family Curculionidae; genus Anthonomus; species Anthonomus grandis. Next base: position 4,723,428 of record NC_065560.1, read on the forward strand.
AAAACCTAAACATTTCATTAAGGTCATACTGACATATTTTAATAGCCCATAGGAAGACCTAACCCTAGGTCTCTGCAAGAATATTGTGCTGTTACTTCCCTAACCCAGGATGGCCTGCCTTAAAACCTAATAAAACCTAGCATTCTAAAACCCTTTATCGTGATGTTATCAACATGAACATTAAAAGTCAATTGATGGTCAAAAATAATGCCTAAATCATTAAAAGTGTCTACACTTTCCAGCAAACATCCGTTTAATGTATATATGAAACTATAAGGAACTTTTTTCTGGTAAAAGGACATAACTTTACATTTTTTAACATTAAGATTCAAAAAATTTTCTACACACCATTGATTAAAATTATTTAAATCTAGTTGCATTAAGGAACAGTCTTCATCACAGGCAATAGTTTAAAAAATTTTAGACGTCAGCATATAAAAGACATTCACAGTGTTTAAAAACAGATACAGCTTCATTTATATATAAAGGGAACAAAATTGGCCCAAGATGTGATCCCTGAACTTTCGAATTTCCCTTGAAGTTGCTCCCCTTAGCTTGACTTGTTGAATATGACTATTCAAATATGAATCGATCCACTTCATATATGATCCATGTACTCCCAATGCTTCAAGTTTCTTTATCAACAGACCATGGCATACACTGTCGAATGCTTTTTGTAAATAGGTGTAAACAATATCAATCTGATAGCCTTTTTCGATATTTTCACCTAAAAAATCCGCTAGGTTTGTCGCCGTTGATCTACTTTTGTAAAAGCCGTGTTGTTTCGGAGAAATATAGGATTTAAAGGTATAGGTAGGCAAATATTTTGGAAAAAACTGAAAGCAAAGAAACACCCCTATAATTTCCAATCTCAGTTCCACTTTTAAAAATAGGGAATAGAACTGACAGCTTCCAATACATGGGAAATAAAGATGTATCAAATGACCTCTGATAAATTAATCGAAGAGGCTCAACCAACACAGATGAACAGTTTTTGATAAACACTGGTGAGATTCCATCAGGTCCCTATCCTTTATTGGCATCCAATGAGTTAAGTTTGTCCAGTATTTCTTCATTGGTAAAAATATGATGTGAAAGAAGACTTCAGATTTTCTGGAACAGGTGTAATGCATTTGTTAGAAAAATCCAAATAGCAATATTTAAAATGGTCAGCAAATAGCGATGCCACGAGATGTCTCGTCTCGTCTCGAAGCCATTTTATCTCGTCTCGAAAGTATTTTGTCTGGAATTTCGAGACGAGACGAGACGAGATAAAAATGTTCGAGACAAGGCGACACGAGACGTCTCGATATATGTAAAATGCTTCCAGCAATAATTGGTAAAATTGTCATTAAAATCACGGAATAGGTTTTGATTATTTTTTTAATTCCCCATTTTTATACTAATGGGCTTACGATTTGTGTAACAGGTGGTGTGTAGATTGGAAAAAATATCCTTAGAATTTAGGGGTATGTTTATTTAAATCTCTTGGACCAGTCACGTCTGTTTTTATTTTAGCTGCGCATTTTTTTTCAACTTAACGTTTTTATACAAGGTGTGTCATAAAACGGTGGGCTTTCATATTTTAAACAAACACCATTTATTATTATATTTTTTGAATTTACCAAAAATTTAAGAATATTACCTGCATTCACCGGACGGAACAGTTGCGTCACTGTTACAAAACTCTATCGAAACCCTCCGAAAAATGGTAAAGTCCAGTGCAACGATATATTAGAATGGTCACCCGTCAAAACACCAGCATTTTATTTTACCCTTCACTCTGGTGATGGTTTTATCTGTTTTTTTTTATGACTGGCTATTTTTAGCTTGATTTTTTGTTGTATATATTAACTAGGAAAATTTTTGTAACACCTTTATTTTATTTTATTTTAGTTATAACTGTATTTCTTAGGCTTTGTTAACAACAATGTATATTTTGTTTTGACATTAATGCATATTTTGATTTGATTTCATTGATTTGATGGTCTGCATATTGAGTATAGATTAACCGTTAAAAACAGATATAACATTTATGACGTTTTTCAGCTAGTTTTTAAAAACCGAATTTTCCTCTCAATGCATCGGCTATACTAAAATAATTCTAAATACTGTCCATTTGAAATTTCAGCATTACATTCGATATATCGCAACAAGCGAAACACATGATCATGATCATGCTACAAGGAGATCCAACCAAGAGGCCAAAAATCAGTCAATTAGCCAAACACGAATTCCTTACGAAGGGTTACTGTCCAGCCTCGTTGCCGGTCAGTTGTCTCACAATGCCTCCTCGGTTTGATAATTGCGACATGTCGATGATCCGTAGTCCCGCGGGAAGGAATAATAGAGGACCCCTTATTGAAATTCAAGGTGAGATATTGTAACTCAATTGTTTAAATAACAAAACCGTTTTAGCACTAACTAAAACTACTTACAAGTGACCTAAAAGAGCAAAAAATGAACCAAGTTTAAACAATAACTAAATTATACAATTGACTTTAAGGGATTGGACCTTTATCCCTATCAAGAATGGTTTTTCATTTTTGATCATTCCTAAACTTTCGTATGCATCCTTTTTTCGATTGTTATTTAATGGTTTAAGTAATTTTAAGCAGTATATTCCTTCACTATTTAAAGCATGTTCAGCCAAAGTTGACTTTTCCTTTTCCATATTTCACATGAGCTGCATGTTCACACTGGGATGCCTGGAAGATATAAAATAATTTCCCTCTTATTGGCAACCGAATATCTCGATTTCTTGTGGCTTAAATGTTGTAATTATTGATTTATAGGATACTCCAATGTCTTTTCAAGCAATTAGTAGACAAATTGTTGAAATCCATACACTAAAAATGAAGGTATTGACATTTTTCTCACTGGAGTCCCTAGAAGAAACAAAATAATTTGTCTCTTATTGGCAACTGAATATCGTGATTTCTAATGGCTGAAATGTAACTATTAATTACTGATATTAGTATTCTAGGGGCTTTAAAGTATTAAAATTGGGATACAGACAATATACTGTAAATACGCATTCAAATGATCAGCCTAAACATAATATAATTAATTGCTTCAAATAATATGTTTAAGAAAGACAATTTTTTTTTCATTTTTACAAATAAATTAATTAAGTATTTTACGTTTCAGCATATTAACCGCCTCGTCGCCATCTTTGCCTTATCTTCACTTTTATTATTATTATAAATAGTATGTATAATTATGCCATCTATTGGAGAAGGTAGTTTGCACGCAAGCTATTTTAGCTTAGGCCAATTCCTCTCTATTCTTTTTTTTACTAGGAATTAACTGTTTTTTTTTATGGTATGTGCTGTTTTATGTATATAAATTCCTATGTAAAAACAGTTTTCTGTTCTTTAATTTTTGAAATAAATTTGAATTTACAACATATTAAACAAATAGTTTACTAGCAATATTCGGGTGAAGTTGCATCTTCAGGCAAAAATTCTTTAATCATTATTTCTTATCTTCTGTTGTATAGTGTTAGTGGTAAAAGAGTTGCAATAATTAATTAGTAAAAGTACCTAAGAATCTAATGAGGATGGTTTAGTTCTTTAAATCTGACATTAATTGAACTTCGTGTTTGCCCCATGTACTTCTTATCACAAGACGTCTCAATATTGGTCAGGGCAGGATCTATCTCTTCTGCAAAGCGTTATTAACGAGGACTTGCACAAAATAAAATGCTGGTTTGATGAAAACAGATTAGCTTTAAATACTTTTAAAACTAACTTTAGGGTTTTTCCAAACACACTCTCTCCTAGAAGGAATATCCTTACAAATTCCAAATAGTTTGGTTCAGAGAGTGGGTGAGTATAAGTTTCTGGAACTAATGATTGACCAAAAAAGTGGGATGTTCACATTACCAAGCTATTAAAAAGTCTATCATCAGCTATTTACGCAATAAGAACAGTAGCTATGAAGAATAATAACCCAGGCATCTTAAAAGAAGTTAGGTTATTGTACTGCTACTAAGTTACATTCTCTGTTTCTTCTGCAGACGAGAGCTGTTAGGGTCTTATACTAAATAACAAAATACTAACTCTATATGATCTTATTTTGTTTGCAACATTTCGTCACTGTCATTGTAATACCTTCCAACAAAGGGCTTAAATACATAAATATCAAACACGTTCTAGGCAAAACCTTCAGGTATCTTAGTCTCAGAGCACTTTAAGTAGAAATACTATTTTCCATTATGGAAAGCTCGCAACTTGAATAGACGAAAATTTGATATTGTCATTAAATAAGTTTTATTGAGATCTGCTAATGATTCTTTCACAGAATTTCTTGACCTATGTGGCAGAACATTCATGACTTGTCATTTGCGTGCATTCATGTTTAGATTAATTTTGTTTTATTTCTACTGTACCTCTAAGTACACTTTGTAATTGTACAGCAAATTTGCTTTTCACTTTGACAATTGTTACAATTAATCTCATAGATCCCTGACTTTTCATTGGTAATTATTTTGCCATTTGTGTTTTCTAAAAGATTTCTTAACTTGGCCAAACTTTGATAGACCATTCTTAGACCTAAGTCTTTAAAAATCCTATTTGAACATAGTTTAAAACTATACACTTTTGAAGGAAAACCATTTAATATCATTGAATCTAAGTGTACTGTTTGCTTATAACAACGCCTATACCAACTACTAAAAGTGTTTTATATTATTTACTTCAGCTGATGAATAAATTTAAATAAACTATTTTTCTTTCTTGTTGTTTAGGTAATGCCAAACGTGGGGTATCGCCAAAGCATGATTCGATTGCCGCTGGATTTGCTGGTGTAATGCAGGCCAACCATTTCGGTTTTGATGCCAAAGAGAACCTATTAAGCCTCAAGAATCTGCTTGCCAAGGTAAGTTTTCTCCATAATATTCACGTATAGCGGGTCTGTTCAATTTTGGTCGAATTTAATAAAAAAAAAGTTAATTTGCTAAAAGTAAAATTTGTTGAGAGTAATTTTCTTAATCAATATCATATTATTAAATATAATAAGTAAAAATGACAAAAAAAGTAAAACTCAAACATGTCATTGAAAAAGTGAAAAATGTAAAATATTGAGTGCTGCGTGCATCTGATGCAACATAAAAGCTCGTTGCGAAAGTTTCGTCATTAATATTATTTTATTCAAAAAGGTCAGAAAATTAATTATTAAAATTCTACATTTTAAAATAGCGTATGTAGGTATTATTAGCAGGCGCGTGCATATATTTAGGGCATTGAATTTAAAATGTCGACGTATTTCTAGAAGTAAATTCATGCAGATTGGCACACACATTCTGTTGCAAATACTGAGCGATGTGCAGTTACGAGGTACTGAGTTAGCACTTTTTGAATTATACCTTAGTAATCGAATGCAACAAGTAAAAAATTAATAAACTTGTTTCAGAGAACCTTACCTATGGTTTAATGTGCTGTGCCACAGGGTGCACTTTTAATTTTACAACCTTAAAAGAATTTATTGTGAAATAAATTGTTCTGTTGTTTGTTACGCTGTAATTCTAGTAAAAGCAAAATCATTATTAGGAGTACAAGAGCTAGCTGAAGCATTTATCACATTAATTAAACTTTGGACGGAGCAGCATATACTATCTCTAAATAGTAATGAAACACACTTTATTTCTCTATTTAAAACAAGAAGAACCTTTGGAAGTATTAATACATTAAAAGGTTTCCTCAGTTACCACAAAACACCTGTTTATATTGATCAAAACTTAAGATGCATTATGCATATTGATTATGGAACTTAATATACTTAAGGAATATTCATACTGTCCTAAGCACAGAATACTTACTAAAGGATAGAAGACTCATGTCAGGAAACCAATTTTAATGTTTTTGTTTTTTGCATATACACGGAGTTTTCTTAACAATCGGACAACCGTTAACCAAATTAACAAAAATAACTAATCGAAATGTAATTGATTAAAGCAATACATGGTGTTCAAAGTCGTAATTTTATTCACTTTTTGGATTAACATTTTCTAATGAAGATGATATATAATTGAATTCAATGTGAAGTTGATAAATACCTATAGCACTTGTTCACCTTTTTTTATTTTATCCTTTCCATTACATCAATTTAATACTAGAATAATTTAAAAAATACAAAATTTTTATTTAAAATGCAAAACTTTTAAAATGTCTATTTTATACGATTCCTGAAAGTAGCATATTTTACCAAATCACACTAAAAATAAACATTTCAGAAACATAACAATGAAAGTAAATAAATCGAAAACAATGTAAACTAGATCGCAAAACAATAAACGTATTTTTCACTATAGATTTTTTTATTTATAAGATTCTTTTAAATATAATTTTCCTAAATATTAACTTTTCCTTTAAATCTTATTAGATAGTATGGATAATATGGTATAAATTATATACATAAAGATCAGCACTGCAAGTTGTAACTCCCATAAAAATATTATTAAAATTTAAAGTAGGCTGCTGATAGAAGTACACTACCGGACAAAAGTGGAGAAACAAAGTGTCTTTTGTATTTATTTTTATATTAGTGTATTTGATCATTAATTTTTTATTTTCTTTAAATATAATTTTGTTTCTAGTCTTCAGTACCTCAATAAAAAGTTAAAAAAAAAAACAAGTTACAACTAATATATTTTATTCTTGTTTTTACAGGGGACAAAAGTGGAGAAACACTATTTTTATTTATTTTTTATACACAATGTATTAGTTGTACATACAGAGACTAATAATGTGTAGCAAAACCCTTATTTTTTATAACTTCATCACACCGACTTCGCATAGAGTTCATTAGGCTATCAATATAATCTGCTGAAATGGAATTCCACTCCTCTTGAAGAGCTGTGAACAAATCATCCTGGTTTCTAAATTTATATTTATTTTTTTGTTTGATTTTCCTATCTAAATGGTCCCATAGATTTTCTATCGGGTTTAGATCCGGACTGTGTGCGGGCCATTTCATAAAGGGCACATTGTTGTCTTCAAACCATTTCTTTACTACTTTTGCGGTATGCTTCGGATCGTTATCCTGCTGAAACGACCATCGAAGCGGCATATTTTCTTCTGCGTATGGAAGCATATGATCCTGAAGAATTCTTAAAAATTGAAATCTGTCAATTTTTCCTTCAACTTTTCTTAATGGTCCTACTCCTGATCCGGAAAAGCAACCCCAAACCATGATATTGCCTCCTCCATGTTTCACAGTTGCCGTGGTGTACTTTGGATTAAGTCTAGTATTGGCAGGACGACTAACCCATTTCATTCCATCAGATCCGAATAGGCAGAACTTACTTTCATCACAAAATAGAACCATTTTCCACTTTTGGGTGGTCCAATCAAGATGTTCCTGTGCAAATTGGAGTCTAGCCAATCTATTCTTTTTAGAAATGAATGGTTTTTTGGCTGGACGACGGCTATAAAGTCCAAATTCAGTCAAACGACGACGAATAGTACGCACAGATACCGAAACCCCAGGTATTTCATTATAAATTTTTGTGGCGGGCATATTCTGTTGCCAACATTTTTATTTTTCTCTCAATAACTTTATTCGTTTTCCTTGGCCGTCCATACCTTGGACGGGTAGTCACACTATTATATTTTTTAAAAGCAGCAATAGTTTTTGAAACTACGGATCTATTACGATTAATTTGCCTAGCAATTTCACTTTGTTTTACACCAGCTTGAAATTTTGAAACAATTAATTTTCGGAGATCAATACTCAGATCTATTCCGTGAGGCATTTTGCACAAATCGTATATAACAGTTTAACACTCAACGTTAAGATCAAACTAATGATAAATAATCACTTTAAATACCAAGTAAGATTTGTTTGGAATGTTTATTCACTCCTGTCCGCATAAAATAGCATAAATAATTTTTTGATCAACTGATAAGGTAAATACAAACAAGAAGGATGTGTTTTTATGCTGCAATAATAGAGCTAAATATTTTCTACTAAAAATGTAAAATAATATATTGTATGTTAAGATGTTATTGTTAAATTTGTAAATGTTTCTTTACTTTTGGCCGGTAGTGTATATAAATGTTATATAAATATAAGTATGGTTTATGTAAAATAATATTTCAGAGATATAGCCAGATATCGATTCTCTAAAAATAGAGCCATAATAAAAAAAATTTTAGTACTAATTAAACACTGTGTATGTATACTAATATCTATAGAATATACCATAATAATTTTCTAACCTTCTACATTATAGGAAATGAAAATTTTAACAGAAAAGTACACCACTGCATTTTTCTAAAATAAATTTTATTTTTTAAGCCCTTATTTAATTTTGAACAAATTTGTATTCTTCAGTTTTTTTATTTATATCGTCTTATTTGGTATAATTATTGTTTCCCTCACGTTAATGCATTTCCTAGTTTTTTCTAGATTTCTTTGTATATGAAAAATATATCATATCCTACACAATGGCATATATGTGATATCGGGGTGAGTTTATCACATATTTGAGGTGTAGTGATCGAGTGTAATGTTCTAAATTTTTTTAAATACCAGAATCGTATATGATATACGTCTATTATACAGTTTAATAAATATACCTTCACCGTATGCGGTTGATAAATATACAAATAGTTTTAATTTAAAAACTCTAGTAGCTTTTTGAACCTAGATAATGAAAAGTTGACTAGAACCAAAAAAAAAACTAGAATTTTTTCAAAACTGAATAACTTATCTTAAAAAAACTGAATTTTCACTTAATTTGAGATAAAAAATTGCACAGATATGGCACTTTTCATAGTGATATGCCTTGTTTTCGAGAAGTAAAATAGGATTTTCTCACGTTTTACTCGAAAACTTTAAAGTTATGTGCGAAAGGTACATAACTTTAACTTTATTATTATGATTTTGTAAACTGTGATTTTGTTGCCATTAATAACTACCTTGCTTGCATAAATTGGGATACTGCTTTTAATCAAAAGGATATTAATAAATGCATTGATATTTTTTACAATGATCTCTATTTTGCTATTGAGATGTTTGTTCCAATTAAACATTTTAAATCATCTAATTTTCCCACTTGGTTTAGTAGAAAATTACAGAATCTTGTTATTCAAAAAAAGATTGCTCACACAAAATTCAAAAATAGCAAGGATCCCATGGATTATGTTAATTTTTCAAATTTGAGGAATAAATGTAAAACTCTTCGTGATGAATGTTTTAGGTCATATATTGAAAGAGTAAATCCTGAAATTTCTCATGATCCTTCTTCATTTTGGAAACACATCAATAGATTACGTAGGTCTGATTCATACCCCAATAGCATGCATATGGAAGCCGAGGTTGCTGGTAATGGTCTAGATATTGTAAACTTATTTGCTAGGTATTTTGAAACTACATACAGGCAACCTGTCCGCAAGGCTCCTGACTATAAATTTGATTACAGTCTGGATTTAAATCGCATCTCTTTCTTTATTGGACATATTTCATGAAATCTTTCATCAGGCAAATTTTCTGATTATTGGAAGGTAAGCTTTTTAACACCAATTCATAAAAATGGCGATAGAACTGATATTTGTAACTATAGACGTGTGTGTATTCAGTCTGTAGTTCCTAAGCTGTTTGACAGGTTGTTTTCTGTGCGATTTTCGTGGCACTGTAGGCGATTGCTTAGTGATCATCAGCATGGTTTTTGTCAGGGTAGATCTATGGTGACTAACCTGTTGACTTACCAATATGATTGGATTGGTGCTTTTGAGAGGTCTGTACAAGTCGATAGTGTGTACACAGACTTCTCGAAGGCCTTTGATAGGGTTGTTCATGAACATCTGGTTCAGAAGTTTGGGGCTATGGGCCTTGGTAGGACTTTTGTCACAGTTTTTTGACTGGTCGCACACAGTTGGTCAGGATAAGTAATTATATTTGTAATGGTATTGAAGTATCTTCAGGCGTGCCTCAAGGTTCGCATATTGGACCGGTCTTTTTTAACTTGTTCATAAGAGATTTGAGTGATGTAATTGTCCATTCAAAACATATTGCTTTTGCTGATGATTTTAAACTGTATAAAGCCATTGAGTCATATCTTGATGCTGAGCTACTTCAATTGGATTTAAATAGTGTTGCTGAGTGGTGTAATAGCAATAGTCTGGAACTGAATGTAAAGAAGTGTGTATGTATTTCGTTTGGTCGTTCTAATAAAATTATTAATTATCAATACACAATCAACAATAACGAACTCAAGTCAGTTGATACAGTTAAAGATGTAGGTGTTCTTTTTGATACCAAGCTAACTTTTTTGCCGCACACTTTGGATATTATTAACAGGAGTATACGTAGCCTTGGTTTTATCACTAGAAATTGTGTACATCTTTCACCTTATTGTTTCAAATTACTTTATTACTCTTTGGTACGTTCCGTGCTTGAGTATGCGTCTGTAATTTGGTCCCCTTATTATGATTCTCATATTGAACGCCTTGAGGCTGTACAAAGAAGATTCTTAAGATCCCTTGCCTATAGAGCTGAACTTAATATTTTTCGTAATTATTACATCGACTATAATGCTATCAGTGTCCAATTTAATATCCCTAATATTGAAATCAGACGGCATTATTCTGATGCTACCATCTTGGAAGCAATTCCTTTTAACACCTGTCAAAGAAGGATAAACTCTTCTATGTTTCGTTTACCCTTTCATTCGGCCAACTATGGGTTTTTTTCTCCACTGATTAGGACCTTGCGTTTCTTTAATGAAAATAGTTTGGATCCATTTTCAGGCGGCTTACGGTCATTCAAATCAAAAATAAATAATCTTACACTTTAACCTACGTTCCTTGGATATTGTTAAGTTTTTAACCCTGTTGATTGTTTTTTCAGAGGTTTTATCTTGGTATATTTTTTTTTTGTAATTCTAGTATTGTATTTATATTGTTATATTGTCTAGTATTTTGTATTATCTATTTTGTTTTTGTAAACTGGCTCTGCCGTATATTGAAATAAATAAATAAACTTTACCAGACAAGACAGCCAAACTCTAAATAATGTGACTTTAATAAGGAAACATACAGAGTCCTCAGCATCATTAGATTATTAAAGTCCTTTATGAATTCCAATATTTTCAATGCCTTAGTGCGACAGTGAGCAATATAATCCACAAATAATATAATTCGATGTACTTGCGTTTTTTTATTATTAAATTGAGACATTTACTCTCGCAACAGTTGAATCTTGATATTTTTAAATGATCTGCATACAGCAGAATTTCACAGTTTTAAAAAACACGCATTAATAACAATAATTACTAAGTAAAAATGCAAACAACAATCGTGAAATGAAATATCTTTTCTAATAAAAAAAATTATTTATTTCTACAATTGATATACTCGTTCCCTTAAAGATTACAAAATTAAACAAAACCATTAATAATTTTTAATACATTATTAAGCTCTATGTGAAACTTATATTTCATATAATAATAACGTCTAACTGGCTATCATATTCAAATTTTCTTTTTAAATATAAATTTTATTTAAATACAAGTGAGGATACAACAATGTCCTGTAAAATGTAGATACACTTAAGTCTACAAACTGGTACTTCACCGATTTTGGTACTAACATTTTTTTTTAGTTTATCACTATGTGAGGTGTGCAAGAAAATAACTTTGCTGGTTAGTAATAAAGAGATTTCATTAATATGGTGTTATAAACCATTGAGTAATTCAAACTGAAGAAAGTATATAACAAATGTCCGTTTAACAAAAATTCCGTTACATTATTTACAATGTATACAAAGGAATTAAATAGACATAGAATATAGAAAAATGCATAATCAGATATATAATTTTTTTTTATTACTTAAACATGCCTAACAATAAAAATATAATTCTCTTCTAAACGCTGCTATACAACTAGCAAAATACTTGGTACGTATATTTTCCTAAATTAATAAAAAATAATGGTCAAAATGTGGAAAAATAAAATAAAGTGAAAAATAGGGTTCGATACTATTTACATGGCAGTTACATGTATGATACTACATTTGTTATTTAGTGTTATGGTGCTTACATGGGGTGCTTAAAAAACAATATTAGGGTATAATAAAATATTCTTTTTGACTTGTATACTTATTGAAAGCCCTGTATTTTAGTCAACCACACGAAAAATTACTCTTAAAATATGTAATATAAAAGAAAACTCAGTGCTTAAAACCGATAGGTAAATAAAGCTTAAAATACCCAATATACATAAATATAAAAAGTGGAACTTAATCGAGATACATTTAACCTAAAATCAACTATAAAACCTATAAATTTGATCTTTACATTAAGGCTAGGGGGGGTCTGGTAAAAAGGACATTTTTTTGAAGAGCTATTTTACTAGCTTATAAACAATATCTTTTATAATTCCTACATTTTTATGTGAATTGAACCCCTTTAGGGGTCTTGTGAGACGTATTTTTTAATGTAATTACCGTTTTTTTTAACTAAAACCATAACAATTAGATGCATGTGGCAATAATAATTGCGTTAAAAATTTATTCAATTTACTGATGCTGAACATACAGGTGATTCTTGACTTGATTGAGAGAGATTTAACCACGTTTCAATAATTATTAATTACGGTTATAAACATAAATTCTATCCAACGAATAAGTATTTAATTGATAAACGGATCCCGTTTTTATTATGGCCGTCTCAGTTACCCGATCTTAGCCCATTTAAGAAGTTGTGGAATCATTCAGTCATATTTACTTGCAGTGAATATTTTCACCTTGTCATCATTATTATTATCCACTTTTCTGCATTAAATTTGCTGCAAAACATTGAGGTGGTTACATACAGATTTACCCACAAAATTTAAAAGCATTAATTACACTATAAGCATACATTAAAACCAATAGATATGCATTTAATTGATAAAATGATTTAGTTTTTAATTTGGCCGTCTCAGTTACCAGATCTAAGCCCGTTCCAGAAGCTGTAAAATATCCTGGAAATTTTCCACACGAATTCCAAAAATTTCGTTCAGTCATATTTTCTTAATAGTTTAATGGGACTATTTTCTTACAGTGAACATTTTAACTTTGTCATTATTATCCACTTTTCTGCCTTAAAAGTGTATTTAAGTTGCTGTGAAACATGAACTATAAATTCAATTCAATGACTATGTATTTTATTGATAAAATTATCCAGTTTTTATTTTGGCCGTCTCAGTTACCCGATCTAAGCCCATTTAAGAAGTTGTAGAATGACCAGGAAATTGTTCACACTGATTCCATAAGTTTTTTAATTCATTCAGTCATATTTTCTTAATAGTTTAATAGGACTATTTTCACTTTGTCATCATTATTATCCACTTTTCTGCAAAACATTGAGGTGGTTACATACAGATTTACCCATAAAAATTAAGAAGTATTAATTACACTATAACCATACATTTAATTGATAAAATTATTTAGTTTTTATATTGGCCGTCTCAGTTACCCAATCTAAGTCCATTTGAACAGTTGCGGAATGGCCAGGAAATTTTTCACATTAGTTCCACACATTTTATTATGTTTTTTAATTCATTCAGTCATATTTTCTTAATAGTTTAATAGAACTATTTTCTTACAGTGAAAATTGGAACTTTGTCCACTTTCTGCATTAAAAGTGTATTTAATATGCTGTGAAACATGTACTATAAATATACAATCAATTAATCGACTATATATTTAATTGATAAAATGATATAGTTGTTATCTTGGCCGTAGTTGTGAAATGTCCAGCAAATTTTGCACAAGGTCCAAAAATTTGATCCTGTTTTTTAATTCATTCAGTCATGTTTTCTTAATAGTTTCATGGGACTATTTTCTTACAGCGAAAATTGGAACTTTGTTATTATTATGCACTTTTTTGCATTAAAAGTGTATTTAATTAGCTGTGAAACATGGACATTGAATTCAATGACTATCTATGTATTTAATTGATAAAATGATCTAGTTTTTATCTTGACCGTCTCAGTTACTTGATCTACGCCTATTTTTGAAATTCAAATTGCAAGTATTACGATTCTAAACATAAATTCAATCCAATGAATATGATAAGACCATCAAGCTTATATTATGGCCGTCTCAGTTACCTAGATCTAGGCCCATTTGAGAATTTATGAAATGCCCAATAAAATAATTCAATTCCATTATTTTTTCTTAATATTTATTTAAAATTTGCAGAAAAACACATTTTGATTTATATTCACTTAAAATTTACTTTCTAAAAATGTGCTAAAGTTTATCACACAAGTGACCGTTATTAAAATGTGCCGATGCACAACAAGTTGAATAAAAAACTACACAAATAAGTGACTAATAATTATAATTAAGTAAATTTTACGGTTATGCCAATAAAGCAGTATAAAAATATATAAAATAACCATAATAAAAAGAAATTGGATATCATTTTTTTTAAAACAATGCAGAAAAAGGTCCTTTTTACCAAACCCCGAAGAAAAACCCACTATAAAGCTTAAAACTTATTTACCATTTAACCTGCGAGGCCCAAATGTGCACGGTCGACACGAACTTGGAACAAATCGACAACGTGTTAAAGTACATCTTCTGACACACGGTGATCTTGTTATGTTTGCTCGTCTTCGATGCGGATCCGTCTTTCGGCAACGTGTAGATCCTCGAAAAGTTCCTCTTGGTCAAACGTCCCGGTATCGAGCGGTTTTTGATCGGAAACTCCTTTACGGTATTCATGACGAACTGTTTACGTCCTTGCCAGTCCATCTCGCACCAGAAATTCTGGTGCAGCTGTTGTCTCTCTTCCTCCTTAAATTTACGGCTGCACTGGTGACGACACGTCGGCGGACAAGGCGGTCCCATTTTTTTGCTACTTCGAGATTTTCGACGCACTTCAGTTTTGGTCGAGAGGAGTTGCACGTCTTCTTTGATTTGACTCTCGAGTAGGGCTGCACAGTTGATGAAGTCTTTTTCTTCTGGACCCGGTTGTTTGCTGTAAGGTTTAATAAGTTTTTGTGTCAAATACTAACAACCAAAGTACACAAACAATCAAAAATTCTCTTAATAATAACATAAAAATTTGTCACTTATTTTGACAGGCGCAAAACAATACTATTCCTCATTCCTCGTTAATAAAATATGAAAATTGATTCCACGGAGACGAGTAATGTTTACCAGTGACGTCGAGAGTGAATAATTAGATTATGCTTTAAATTATAAAGAATGTTATTGTTCATGAACTCTATCCGTTTTTTTAACGTACTTCGTTAGAGTAAAGGTCCTTATCCAATAAAAAGCATTTTGATGGAAATTAAATACTTTATAATTATTATTGATTTCTTAATAAGTTTTTATTATTCTACGTTTATGACGTTGGTTGTCCCTTGATATGATGTCATGACAGTATCGGTATTAACTTGTGAAAAAATCGATTTTCGTAATAGTTCACAAAAATACTCAAATGAGACCTTTTTCAACCAAAAACTGAAGAAAAAACAGAGAACTTCACAAATACCGAATGTAAACCAGTTCTAGCCTTTCAATGTTCTAAGCAAAAATTAGTTTATTTAAAAAAAAAATCAGAATTATTTACAAACTCCATTTACTCCATTTACAAACTCCAGTACATGCACAGTACACAATAAACAAACAAAGTTTGTTATACAAACAATAAACAAACTTTGTTTGTTTATTGTGTACTGGAGTTTGTAAATGGAGTACACAATGAACAAACAAAGTTTGTTTATTGTATACTTAAATGGAGTTATGTTTCATTCTTACAGTTGAAGAATGTGTATTGCATTCATTTGAAAACATTGTTCATTTTTCCTTCCCTTCCTTTTTTATATGGTTTCCTTAAGATTAAAATATAGTTTGTTTTCATATTTATAATCCGGTCAATAGGTGTTTTCTTTATTTAAAAAAAAATTGTTTTCAAACTATATATGTGATATTTGAATATCATTTGGCATCTTTATAAACATTAAACTGAAAGAGTCCAAAAGAAAATGGTACACTATATGTATGTTGAAGAAACAGGCCTTTTTTACTTTTTTTTAATATCTTGGGAAACAAGGTGATTCTTCCCTGGTATATTTATGTAAAACTAATAATTACCACAATAACAACTGTCAACTTTTGTAGATTGCATAGGGTTATTCATGGCATACAGGATGTTTCAAAGTGTAAGAACCTATCAAAGTTGTTTCTTTTTAAATGGAACACCCTCTATATTATTTGATTTTCGGATTATACATCCCAAATAAAGGTAGGTTTTGTCAAGGTCTACCCAGCCCTGTTTTCTCTTTATTTACCATATTTGCACTGAGGAGCACTAAACTATTTAATTTTGCAGTTCATTTGTAAAAAATTACTATTTTATACAAAAGTTGCTTAATTTAAATAGAACAACTTGTATTTTATATGACAATGAATTATTTTGCGAATTTAATAAGGTCTTTCGATACCTAAACCTTCTTATTTGTATAAAAAATAGCAATAGTTAAAATGCTATAAGAAAAAATCCAGGGATCTTGATCGAATGGCCTCGATAGGACTACTTCTTCCTATCCATCGGTTATGGGAATTATTATTTAAAAACCACGGTGGTGGACATGTGGCGGTGTTCCATTCATTTGAGGCCGCATAATTCTTCGACGGCATAGAGGAATATTCTCCAATAATAATTAATAATCTTCTCTAGGGTAAACTTTTATTTTAAATACAGTAATTTTAGCAAAAAGAAAATCTGTTAAAAGCTTTAATTATTAAACGAGAACTTTAAAAAAGCGTTTAAGTAACTGACGAAGAAATTATAAACATGACCTGTCATCACGTCGGTGTTTTTTTTTCATAAATTCTGTAGTGTAGCCAAAATATTCCGTGTAGTATGACGCGAATAACCCTGCATAATCAAATTTAAAATAATCTTTAGTGATGGTTATAAGAAGTTTTTATCATCTATAAAAATTCTGTTGTCCCTTTTGGTTTTTTAGTACTAAACTAACATGAGTGCCTATTAAATTACTTACTTCATTAGCTGCCTTTTGTGGACATGCCTGCTACTGCCTTGTGCCTGATTGCAATTTTGATCGTCATCTTCAATAATACTCCCGTCATGATTAATGTTCTTCACCGTGCTCCTTACGAACTCCTCTGACACCGTCAGTGTGTTAAGGTACATTTCTCGACACACTATAGCAGTATCATATTGGTACGGCAAAGTAAAATGTTTGATCTCATGTTTTTGCTCTTTGGTTATTTTGTCTTTGTTTATTTGTACCTATGGAGCGAAATAAATGATTTTCAATACTGAGGGTTTCAACTAAGTGATGGGCTTCACTTACCTGTATAGTTGATAATATAAAATGCTTCTTATCGACTTGGGCAGGCAAATTCCAAAATTCCCTATGTATCTCCTTGCGCACGTCATCAGTTAACTTTAAGCCGCATTGCATCGCGCAGGAGCAGGGAGGTTTCAACGGTGTAAACTCTAATTTTGGCCTTTTTATTTGTGGTGAGGGCAAATGATGTAATTGTACTTCTTTGGTAATGTCTTTGGGATAATGCAAGGGCGGCACTTGGGACATGCCGCTTCTCGGTGTGATGGTTACATTGTTCAAGTGGGGTGGCGTAAAAGGGGTTGGTTGTGGAGAGTAAAATTGTTGAGGTAAATGATGAGAGGTGGCGGGAATTTGTCGAGAAGTAGCTGGAAATTGCTGTGCGGTGGGTGGATATTGATAAGCAGAGGTAGGAGGAAACGGTTGTTTTTGTCTTGGTGAGGGAAGTTGATTGTTCATTGGCTGCTCTAGTTTTGGCTGAATGACTGTAAATTGGCGGCGCTGCCCTTCTTCGTAATGGTCTATGTTGTATTTTCTTTTAGGTGGTTTGATCGGCTCGGTTTTTGGAAGAAGTAGATCAATCGGTTGCTCGTTAAGGGATAGAGTATTTAGATACATCGTCTGTTTAAAAGAAGAAGTGCTGCTTTATATAAATCTTATATGATTGACTTAATATTTAGTCAAGACAAACTTTATTCCAAATAGTTTTAACATATTTAGGAGGGTCAAGCCTAAGTTTTGTGCTTAACACTCCTTCATTTGAATAGTGTAACTAGAGTTGCATGTTTGTAACTATCACTTAATTAATATAACTCAACTTTATTATAATCACAATATTTATAAGTTATGACAGATGTGTATTTGATTCTTTAGATTTACCAAGTCTCAAAAGTACTCAGGGTTTTTCAATAATGGTGATATTTTTGAATTTTGTTCTTTCATGCAGAGTGCTCTTAATTAAAACAATTATAAACACAGGTCCATAATATGTTACAAATCTTTGACATCAAAATTAAAAATTTTTTTGTAATTTTGGTCTTGATAGATTTTCTAATATACTTCAAAACACCATGTATATTAGAATCTTGATAAATCTTCTAAACAATATTTCTATTAAGATAAGATTTATTAAAAGTATATTTTTACAGATCTTGGATTATGCAATACTGTAATAATTATCATAATTTGACGTTTCCCCAATTGCATCAGTTTTAATCTTATAATGTTCATTATTTTTAGTACAATAATTGCTAAACTATTTTCGATTGTAGACAGACAAAAAAAAATTGATAAGAGCAGTGAATTTACAATTAATGCTGCAAAATCATACATACTGCAAGTACTTGACTAGTTCGTACAAAGTGTGTTTAGACTTTGGAAAAACTCTTGAAAATTGACTTGTAAAATTTACCTTTATTAGAATAGAAATCATAAAATATAGAACCCATTAAGGCAATTAAAAATAGCTCTTATTGGCATTAATTAATGTAGAAATTTTCAACTGATAATTTATCCAAAGCAATTTTAAAATACTAATTTTGTTGGTTTATATTGATGTTCCATTTGATCATACTCAGGATAGACTAGATTTAATAAAACCAAATTTTATATACTACATATCATCAAAGGTCATATTAGAAACATGAGTTTAATTAAGAAAATTGGTCAGAATCTGTGTTCTTAATATTAATTGATACTGTTAAAAACCTAATGAAATCAACATTCAACTGACATCAAATCTGAATTTTCCTCTAGTTTCGAAGTGGCAAATGATTGAAAATCCTTTTAGAATTGAACAAAAGAGACTTTTCTGTTGAGGTAAAGTAAGGGATTAAGTAAGATGCACAAGTCATAGAAACATTGGTAGAAAAGATATTGGAGTTTATTTTTATACATCAAGCACATAGATTCTATTATAAAATTACATACCAATGTCAATATTTTACTACGGATAAAAAATGGATAGCATGAGTCTCTGGAGGGGCAAGTTTGCAATCACTGCTCTGTTTGGTAGAAATTGTTATAATAAAGAATATTTTAATTTATCTCTATTATATATTTTCAGTTCTTCTCATGTATATTGTTGTACAAGTAGTTGCTTTAACTTAAGCACAGTTCTATTGGAATTTAGACATTTTGAGGTCATAGAGAAGTAGTGGGAACGAACTCTCTATTAACCTTCTATTTTGCATATGTTGAATCTAGACTCTCTTATAGCCTAGGGAAACGATGCATCAACTAGTAATAGAATTTTCTTATTCCAAAAAAGGGTATTACGTACAGGGGACAGTTTTTTCTCTTTACAGATCTAATATACTTATGTTTGTCAAATATAATGTAACCATATGTCAATAAACTCTGGGCCTATTAACACAAGATTTTAACATGAGCTAGAGGTACCAAGGCTAAGTATAACTAGTGTTACAAAGCACTTAATACCAGAAGTATTTTTAGGCAAAAAATTAAAAGCCATCTATTAAAACACTCTTCTAAAGAATATTTCAAGAAAAATGTTGGTACTGCAATAGTTAAATGGTATTTTTAGTTTTATGCATGACTGGTTTTTAACTATTTTAATTTGACGAATCAATGCTGCCACTTTGTAGCCAATAAGGTAACATACTGGCTTGATTTATAAGAATTTATTGGTTTTTTCAAAAGGATCTTCAAGTAAATGCTTGGAAATTTAATTTAACATGTGCAAACACAATTTATTAATAATTTATGAAAGGAAGAACTTCCTAAAGGACCACACTCTTTATGCCCTCTCATATCAATTTAAATGTGTTGCACTTAAAAACATAAAAAAATAAGACAAATAATCAAAATCATTTATTCAATTGTAATAAACCATCCTCGAAATGTCTCCTTACCTGGCAAACACTAATGTGGCCCCCATCTTTCATTGGCAAAACAAATGTACGAACTGAAGTATACCGATCCCTCTCAATAGTGTTAATTATAAACAGTTTCCTTTCTTCCCAAGACTTAAGTTTTGTCCAAAAATGCTCGTGAATTTTCAATCTCACCTCCTCAGCTAGTTTATTGCCGCACTGTTCAATACATGAACAAGGTGGCTTAATATCTTGTTTGTATTTTGAGTCCAAAAACTCCCCCTCCGGTGGGATATCTTCTTCTTTAACAGGACCGTCAGATGTTTCACTATCTGAGGAGTCGTCCCCGTCTTCTTTGGGCTCCTTGGAAGAACTTTTCTTGCTGGACTTTGTTGGGTCGAACATTTTGGGAATGGTTGTAGGATTGTTCACTAACTTGATCGTAGCCTCGTCTAGGACATTATCCGGGTATTTTTGTAAAGTGGTCTCGATAAACTTAGCGCTGATGGCCAAGGTATTAAAGAACATTGTCTTACAAACGAGCGTAAAACCGTCCTCCATTTCCAAATAATATTTCCGGAGGAACTTTTTTCTTTGTTTGTTTTTTGGATGGGGCACACGCAGTACTTGCACCAGACGTCTCACGTGCGTCCTCCGATCTTCCCAACTTTTTATTTTGCCCCAAAAATGTAGATAATTGTCCTGACGAAATCGTTCGGCTATACGGCGATCGCATTCCATCTTGCAGTCGATGCACGGCTGTCCGATGACCCTTTGTTTAATAGTATTTTGGTAGGAATACTCCCCGTTTAATCTATCGGGCTTTTTTTCCTGTTTCCCTTTATGAACTTGAATGATACTCCGTCTGGTAGTGATATAAGAGCACTCCTCTTCGGATTCTTCGCTCTCACTTTTCTCGGCGAAGTTTTCGCCGTTTTCGGGGTCCGCGACCGACGTCATCTTGTTAAATTCGAGTTGGGAATATTCGAAAGTTGCGATATTTCGGGTTTATTGGCGAATCCAGCGGGTTAACGAGGGAAATATCCGCGTTTTTATGTTATCTCGCTCGCGGATTTTGTAAACAATAACAAGGTTAAAAGAATGGCCGTCTGTCAAACGTAGAGTGATGCCAACTTTCGACGCCTGAATGACACTAGACGTGCGCGCACATGCGCCCTCTACGTGCGCCTTACCGTAAAGCTCGCTACAGACGATCGGCAGTAGTTCGCGATTCGCATAATGCGTAATTAATTATAATATTTCCTTTATTGCCAACAAAATCAAAATAAATTTGACAAAGCAACGTCAAGCAGAAATGGTGAATTCCCTAAAATAGATTCACGATGAATATTGCATATAATAAGTAACATGATACAATCAAATACATATAGAATAAAATGAGATAGACTAACAAACAGTAAAAGTTAAAACAGCAACTACAAAGTTAAAATTACAATATCAATAAATGAAGTTCAAAATATATAGAATATGTACATATGTGTAACAGGTTCACAGGTCTGGCACATCAAAATCTAAATTTAAAATCATAAAAGCACTTATCTAAAAGAAACTGACTAGTGGCTTTCCTAAATTTAACACTATTATTAATGGATTTTATTTCTGGTGGTGATAACCCATATGCTTTAACTGCCATATAATAAGGACCCCTTTCAAAAAACGCTGAACCATGGGCTGGTGCCCGAAGATATTCCCTCCCCCTTGTGATTACTGCAATATCAGTGCCATAATGGTCACTGTTTACTGAAAAAAGGTGTGGGTGCCTTTTGACAAACATCACTAAGGACATAAAGTAGATTGAAGGCACAGTCATTATGTTCAGTGATTCAAAATATGGTTTGCATGATGTTCCAGGGCGCAACCCCAGCATAGCTCTGATGATCCTTTTCTGAACTACAAAAATTTGAGGAGCCACAGAGGATGATCCCCAAAACATCACACTATAGGCAATCAATGACTGCACCCCTGAAAAATAAAACTGTCTTATGGAATTTACTGTTAATGAATATTTTAGTCTTCGCACTAATGCACAAAAGATATTTAGTTTAGATTGGAGCACCCTCACATGTTCCTCCCAGCCAAGAGCAGTGTCCAAGGTGACCCCTAAAAATTTAACTGTGTTTTCCACAGGCACTGATTTGCCTCGCATTTTCAAATAAACAGACTCTGTTAATTTGGGATTTTTCTGAAATAGCATTAGACCAGTCTTTTCGCAGTTCAGAATTAACCCTGCCTCATCACACCAATCCTGCATTGTCCCCACTGCACATGAGCACTCGTTAGCCAGGCTCCCAAAATCCTGCCCCACCACGACAGCCGATGTATCATCAGCATACTGGCAGAGGAGTCCCGCAGCCACCTCATCTGAAAGTGAATTCACATACAATAGAAACAGCACAGGACCGAGAATCGAGCCCTGAGGTACACCTTGCGAAACAATAACTGGCTTAGAATAATAATCTCTATTGTCCTTTGAGATACACACAATTTGTTTGATTTCCTCCAGATAAGACCCCAGTAAAGCACCAGACAATCCTCTCAAACCATAGTGTTCCAATCTATGCAACAACATCCTATGATCAATGGTGTCAAAGGCCTTAGAAAGATCAAAAAAAAAAATTTTTTTTTTTTTTTTTTTTTTCGTCGGGTAGTTCGTGTAATTGACGCATAGGGCATACAGACTGTACTGTTCACAATTCGTGATGCATTCATGGTTCATTCAGTTCGCAAATATGGAGAATGACGATGATCTGAAGTGAAATAAACGGAAAAAACGCAGATGGTGGAGTGTATCATTATTCAAACATAGAGATAGGTACATTGTACACAGGTTACATTGTAATATACGGTAAAATTGGCTCGGAAGCACGAAGATGAAGGTGTATTCAATAATTGTTCTTTGTACGAGGCGTTGGAAAATAAGACCTTAAATCTACCTATTGCCAATTTGAGCAAAGCCTGTGCCCTATGTTAAAGTTGGCGGCAACGCGTTCCTTTTAAAAGTATAAATAACATATCAGAGCGTATATTAAACTGTAAGCTTTCTAGAGCCCGCAGAATAATTGAAAATTCATTCGGCGTTATGTTTGCAGTATTTCGAGTTTTACGGAAACTCATTCAAATCAAATCAAATATGCTTTATATTTTTATTTTTAAAAATTGAATATGAGACTCTGTCCAAGGAACACATCATATATTATTATTGTTAAATATATATTTTTTATTTTTATATTTTATTTTTATATTTTATTTTTATATTTTTTATTGATTTGGTCAATCATTTCTATGAAAAACATACAAAATACCCTGGATATTGAGCAGTAAAGTTTCTTAATGTTTTACTAGATGTTGTAAAGTCCTTGCCACTAAGTTCTTTACAAACAAGGCTGAAAATCTGCCTAATGAGTAATTCAACCAAAATATAAAAATCTACAATATACCATATGCGGGACCACATACTTTGCGTTATTTTTTATTAAAACTGAAACCCAGTAAAAAGGCATGATTATGAGAACTCATATTCATTTAATAAAATATATTTCCTTGCTCCCTAATCGTATTACAATTTTGCTTTATGTTCGGTATAAGCTACTCCGTCTTGTATTAACTTATCGATATCGCTACCCCCATACCCGATTTCTTCGAGAATTTCAACAGTGTGTTCACCCGCATTCGGTCTTTTTAAATCGGCCGTCGATTGCCCGGGAGTTCTACTCAATTTCGGTGCCGGCTTTGGTGCATAAATGTCACCGACCTTTATAAAATGCCCGTTGGTTTTATTAAATTCATGCTCAGGCGCCTCGTTTAGGTCCAAAACGGGCATTACGCACGCGTCAAGTTTCTCAAACACTTGGCACCACTCTTGTCGGGTTTTTGCTAAAAATTTCACTTTGAACAACTCCTTGATTCTGTCTCCGAAGTCCCACTGAGGCGCGTCATCTTCGCTCACACCCAACCCTAACAACAAATCTTTGTAAAATTTCCGTTCTATAGCACCGACAGCCATAAATTTGTCATCTTTAGTTTTATAAACTTCGTAAAACGGAGCTCCCGAATCGAGTAGATTCTCGCCTCTCGGATTGCCCCATATTAGGGGCATGTTTTGAGATCGATAGAGGAAACTTCCGAGGTAGGAGGAACCGTGTACCATGTTCGCATCTACGATTTGCCCTCGGCCAGTCCGTTCACGTTCAAACAGTGCCAAAAGAATTCCTGTTTAAGCATTATTTTATTATTTGATATTAAGTTGCGTAATCATAGTGTTACAGTACCTAAAGCACACATTAGTCCTCCTCCACCAAAGTCAGCCGCCAAATTAACCGGGAAAATGGGGTTTTCCCCTTTTCTACCAAACAGCGACAGCAGCCCTGACAAAGCGAGATAATTGATATCATGTCCCCCCTTTTGCGAATACGGTCCAGATTGACCATAACCGGTTAACCTGGCGTAGATAAGCCTGGGGTTTTCTTGCATTAATATTTGGGGTCCGAGTCCCAGTTTTTCCATGACGCCGGCCCTATATGGTTCCAGGGTAACGTCGGATTTCTGGATTAACTTTTTCAGGATGGTTATTGCTTCTGGAGATTTTAGGTCCACGCAGAGTGATCGTTTTCCATTCGAAAGACTGTCGTATTCTTCCATGCCTCCGGCCTAAAACGTAAATCATTTTAGAGATTAAACTGAGTATGTTGGTGTTGATTGCAATGACATTAAAGCATTGTACTAAATAAAAAATCGTCAGTCGTTTCAGGTCGGTATACAATTATGTCAGATTTATTTAGATATACCTGGTTAAGCAACATCCCTTTGGGTTTGAGGGTGAGTTAATTAGTTTCTTGGTTGTAGAAAAGGGTGTATGTATCCATAGCTCAAATGTGGGTGAACATACGATTTGTCAAAAGTCAAGAAGAAGAAAAGAGAGGTGTGTTACTCACGATGTGCCACAAGCACTTAAAGTCTTTTGATATTATGGCACACATTGACCAACCAAGTAGATTAAGTAACCCTTACTAGACAGTAACGTTTCTGAACTGCCTCTGTACTAATTTCAATTAAAAAAAAACGTTCTTTGTTTGATGAAGAACAAAGTTTAACCTAAACCAAGGTTTTTTTCATAACAAACCAAGATTCATTGACTATCAAGTAATTCCTCTAAATTAAGAAAACAAAATCAAAGCTTTAACAATGGATCTTTGTCACTCGTATTCGCATTGCCAAACAGATTTTTTTATAGTAATCTCATAAATTGAGCATCAAATAAGTTATTTTTTATAAAAATCTACAGCATCATAAAATGCATGTGTGATGTTATTATAATTTTGTATTGTTACCAATTTTGTGGTGTATGTAGATTAGTGCAAAAATAATAACTCCTTAATATGTAATTGTTGTTTCTATGGTAGTCTGGTCTTGTCGATATGGATTGATGTATCTGGTTAACCCATTAATGCCCAAGGGTAAAAATAATAAGAAAATTTAACACTTATATAGAAATTTTTTATTTATTTACCCCTAAAAACAATATTTCGAATATATTTTTTTTTCAATATTTTTGAAAAAAAATTCTGTTGCGAAAACGCATCACTGGGACAATTAATCAAAACTATTATATTTAACTACAAATAGTCTAGTATTAACTGATTGTATTAAAAATAAACAAATATTTCACAAAAAAAGTGTAGAACAAAACATATTTTACATTTCATAATGTTGCGAAAACGCATCAGTGGGACGATACGATATAATATTTGGTACTACGTTTTATGGCGCCGTGTGATACTCAGCAAAGCAAGTAGTATGTATAGGTGCTCTTGACACTTTTGGCACATGTATACAGTTTGACTGTGACATATTCGACACCTCCTTCGTGCCTTGTCAGGACTATGGGTCAACACATGGCCTATATTGTCGAAACGTAATTCGTTGATTCCTGTTGCAAGATTTCTAATTACCCTGATTTTCTCTGTTTTTATAAGACGAAGTGCTATATAGGATTTGAAATCAAGTTGCGACATTGATGTATCATTGAAAATGTTATAAAATTTCCATGCATGGACAGTTAGGCTGTCAATGGCATTGATGAATATAGGCCACCACCACTTTTTTCCCAGTACATTACACCTGTAATTGGCGATGCCATTATCGTACAAATCCACTCCCCCCATATACTTGTTATATTGAGGTATAACATTGGGTTGAGGAACAGACTTATCAACTCTTTTTTTCCTATCAAATCTTTTCACACGACTAATAGGCTCAACGCCAAAAGTATTACTAGCAACAGTCACCACCGAATTGTCGTTTCAACGAGCAATTGAGACGTTTGACAATTTGTCATATGCCGCTGAGTAGGTCCCACGGTCCTTCTTTCCTATCGACTTAGGATCTTCAACTGGACATTTGTTAGTTCTGTTGTCCCTGATGGTACCAGTAGCAAAAAAGCCATTACTCATGCAATTTTTCACTACATCAACACCTTTATCTTCATCATTGGACCAATAAAGTCTAGTTTGTGGAAGCTTATGATACCCCGATAAAAGGAGAATGCCAATAAAACCTAAAAATTCATCTTTCTGCAATAAAAAGCTATGGCGGTTATTATCTCTAGCATATTTTAGCGTAAACTCTAATACTAGGTTCACAACTTCATCGTCGAAAAATAAAAAGAAAATTTCTAATGGAGTCTTTCCACTATATAGATTTTTTAAATGTTCTTTATTTTGAAATTCTACTGAGGTTGGAGAGTGTGTGTAGCTGATCTCACCTTTTTCCCATTTTGCTCCTGGGGATTGCTGAGGCACTTTACCTGCAAGTAACTTTCTCCGAATGGAAGCAAGCGTTTCATCGTCGGACGAATCGTCAATAAAATTCTGTTGAAAGTCCGGCGAGTTTGAAGTACCTGGCGAAATTGGCAGATCCTTCTCAGACCTTTTGTCACTGCCCACTGTCTCAGCTTCAGCCTGAAAATCCTTGTCTGAGGGACCCTGTAACTCAAATGTCCGGTGGGATATAAACCTCATCGATATACCCTAAAACAATTTTTGACAGGAACAATCGAATGTATAAAACAAATTTAAATTTTGTGAAACATAATAAATAAATATCACCAAGTTTATATTTTACCTTTCTCTTGTTCTAAAACAATCTCCTCCATAGCTTCTACTAATTCTTTTCGAGTAAGAAACCACCTATAAGCCATTTTAAACTTGTTTCACGACGACACGAACCGTAAAACATAAATTCTTTCGCTAGACTGCAAATCTAAGCACTTTAGTTCCCGACTATTATTCCTTTCTTGACAGGCTCAAACGTGAAAAAGTCATGTGTTGTTTTATGGTTTATACCAGTGATGCGTTTTCGCAACAGCAGATTTTGTTGCATTTTTTTTATCGCCAATAAAGATAACTGATTCGTAATAACATATGTACAACTGTAAGGATTTATGTTCATATTTGAAGAAAACAGTGTTTGCTTTAAAAAAAGAAACCCGAAACTATTTTTTTTAGAATTTAATATACAGCGAGAAAAAAAGAAAATTTTTTACTACAATTCGTCTTGCCGTATTTGACATTGATTTGGTAAAAGAACAAATTTCCAGGTTTTTCCTAAAGTTGCATTGTAGTTCTCTTAAAATAAACTAGATAATTCAAACAGAAAATAATTAGCTGCGACAAAAAAAAAATAAATTAGGTGTTGCGTAAATGCGTCACTGGGGCAAAATGGGTTAAGGTGTTGTCCCTTAGAGAACTCCTTTGATTGTGGTTTTAGGGCCTATAAGTACACTGAGATTCTTGTGAACAACATCTTGGTTGCCGTATTATGGTAATATTTGATAAGACCAAAATTGATCTTTCCATGGACTAGATAATGGTCAAATCGGTTTAACACACGAACTTAATCAATATACCTGGACTGTCAATCCATTGAAAAGTAACTGACCACTACTAGGTGGCTGCCATTTTGAGTGATTGTGTGTGTCCTTTCGATGTTGGCAAATTTCAGTGGTGCCAATTGTAGGGAAACAAAACAATTAAAAGTTTTCGGGAGGTTATGTTTACAAAAACCAAGTTATATTCAGTTTAGAATTGATAGTTGCAATAGTTCTGATATTTTTTTTGTACTTAGTTACAGGGATAGATGCATGCACTTTAAAATATGTGCATCATTTACATTTTTGAAATAAAAAACAAGGATTATTGAGACTCTATCATTTGATTATTATTATTATACCCATTTTAACAATTCTAGTCTCTGACACGTAGGTTTTAATTTAGAACATGGTTTAAAAACAACGTCAATGAAAATGATCGGATGGTGAATGAACGACATAAAATGATGTAACTAAGAAGTATGTACTCTATGGTTTAGATAACAAAACATTAATATGCTTACCAATTCATATATAAAATAAGTTTTATTATTTAAATAAAGTTATATGAAGGAAAATTAGTACCAAACAGATATTTTAAGGTTAGATGTTAATCTTTTGCCAAATCATTTTATTATCACTGGTTAAACCGGTCAACTTTTCCAGTAATAAATTAAATACATAGTTAACTCAACCATTTTTTTTTTTTAAATTCCTAGGTTGGCAATGGTAAATAGCTGTTTAATCTTAAAGTGGAATCCCTTTATTAATCCTCTCGTGTAAACACTAGTCAAACTGAATTATCTCTAAACCGGTTTAGCCACTAAAGTATCCTAATTTCTGACTGCTATTTACACATTAATTCGTTTTCGTCAACAGTTCTTGAATTTTAAGGTGATATAGCGATTACCCTCCAGTCTGATAGATTTGTTGCTTTTGGGCAGCATTTTATTGAAGGAATTATTTGTCTACAGGCTGCAAAATAAAGGAGATCTTTCGTCGATGTAAACGTGCTCATAATGTAAATAACGTTATGATAACCATAACCTCAAACACTGCTTACGTATAAACAATGAGACGTAGAAAAAAATGCAAATGTGTAAATTACCCTGTCAATTTTTATCACAGAAGCCCCAAAATCCGCCAACACCATACCGCAAAATGGGCCTGGGGCCAACCCAGCAAACTCGATCACTTTGATTCCTTTTAATGCCATATATAAAAAAAGCTATTGATGCACTCAAAAAAACACTAATTTATAGTGCAATCGTTTTAGGACTAAAAGTCATTATCGTCACTGCATTTACATTGTTTTGATGTCCGGCTGAACTTTCGCTTAGGCCGGGTTCGTTTACACAGTGTATTTAGACAAAATCGTCACAACAGTGAAATACGATTATGCATTTAATTATAATTTTGTCATTTATATAGATGATAAAAGCTATATTCAAAAGTAGAAAAAACTAGCTTTATTATCCAGAAGAAACCTTATTAGTAATATATGGAAAATTAAGCCCATCATCAATTGTTAGACCCAAAAAATATGCTAGAATGGTGCCTTAGGATTAGGCTCATTGTTCAAAACAACATTATCCATAGAACACTTAAAACTCAAGACATTTGTTTTTTGAAGGAATTAAGGCAAACATTATTTGCATCACATCACTCCGTAATTGTTTCAAGATCAGTGTTCACAGCCATTTCGAGATCTGTCAAATTCCTCTCAGGCCAACATGGTGACCTTGCCTGTTATTAATAGAAGTGGTGAGTCATTAACATATAACAGGAAGAGTAACGGTTCCAATACAGAACCCTGGAAAACACCATTGGAAACTGGGACTTCCTGTGCCGAACAATTGTCAAAGTTGACCTTCTCGACACAACCTGACAAGTAGAATCTCAACCCTTACAAGGACAAACCTTGAAAGTCATATCTCTTTAGTTTCGACAGCAGTATGAACATACAGGATACATAACAGAACACCACCTGCATTGAGACTGGTGTCAATTAGGTCAGAAATACTAAACCTAGCATCTCCCTTTCTGGAATCCAAACTGGTTAGGACTCTTTTCTTCATGAATCTCTCGACAACTGTGGATATGACAGGCAGAAGAGATGGATTGTTATGGTCACCACCTTTGTGCAGAGGAACAATCACTGGTCTTTTAAGACAGGCAGGAAATATATTTGTTGTAAAAGAGTTATTTATAACATCAGCGAGAGCCTCTAGTGTATTGTAAGGGCAAAAAAGATCTTCAAAGACTCTGTACTTGAAAAATGTATCTTTAAAATTAAATTTATTCATAATTTCTTCAGGTGAATACTTGGTTGAAATACCTTGGGTTGGGTTGCAATATTACAGTAATATGAATTAAGGCTGTCCACTTTTACTTCAGATTCAGTTGAAATGACATTATACTTTCCTCTGAGCTCCAAGATCGTAAATACATACAGGAGGTTTCAGAATAATATTGTGATCCCTAAAGGTATGCTAAATTTCTTAACTTTTCAGCTATAACAAGTTGACATTTTATTAAATTGTCAGTAATATATGTGGCGTTTGTCTGAAATTGCTAACATATTGAATATTGACATTCCCTTATTCAATTCCTAAACGAAATTTGGAAGAGAGCACAATTTTCCACTATTTAATTTTGAGTTTAAGTTTGATTTGTAGGTGACTCATCAAAAGCCTTTGATTACGTAACTCATATAACATTAGTGTACAATCTTGAATTCTATGCTTTATAAAATTATATGGGTGTACTACAGCATTATGTCCTTGGCACAGTTTTGTTCCTTATTTACTCTAATCTACCTTAAATTGCAATGTGGCCCATCAGGTACAAGCAAGTTCTTAGGTCTGACTAAGACATCCTCAGTTAAAAGTTCTCTTAGTTCTAATGTGGTTAGAAATGTTTACCACCTGTCTGTTGGCCCTATTGCATACAAACATAGAAAAACGATGTTCAGATGAAATGTGAAGAAACACCTATAGACAGATGTCTTTTACAGTTTGATGAGTATTTATTTATCAACAAATCCTATTGAAAATGTTACATAAACAATCAATTAAACCATTAATTCTGTGACACATTTAGATATTGATTTTACAACATAGAATGGTGACTAAACCAACAGATGCATACCCTAATTGAAATCTTTCCAAAGAGCAGTATAAAATTATTGAAATAGCATAAAAATGATGAAGCTAAAAATGAAAAATCACTTGATTCTCTTTCATGGACTTGATTTTCTAAAAATTGTATAAAAAGCTTTGAATGCATGGATTTATATGATTTCTTCGAAAAAATATAGAAGAATATTTCAAATAACCATATAAAATCAAAATGAAGCTGATCTAATTATTAGAAGTAGCGTTATGACCCAATTTATCTGAAACTGTTTTCCCTCATAGATTTCCAAAAACTTTTTATGATTTTTGAACCAAAGTTGAGAAATATTCCAAGGAAATTACATCAATTTTTATTATTTTCTCAATGTAAATTAAAGGGTATTTCAATGAAACTACCAAAATAAAAATCAAGCTCTGACAAGGTTAACCTTTTGTGGGTCATTTGTTTATTCACACATTTTACTGTATTTTGTTGAATAAACTTATTATTATTACTTAAAGTGTCTCTACCTACTATGGTTTGATTCACAGTAGTATGCCTGACTACTGATGCTGACCCAGTGGAAACAATATAGTAAAATAATTAAATCTAAACATACATTTTGAGCAATGTAGTATGTAATCACTTATCAAATGCTTTCATCAAGTCATAATAACATATCTTTACAAATATATATATGGATTTTTATAGCTTCCCTTTTGTTTCTCTTAAAGGTAATCAAAAGCAAACCAACCCTACACAAAAAAGTATCAGACGAAATGACAGATCCCGCTGCCCAACCGACGATATGGGTCTCGAAATGGGTCGATTATTCAGATAAATACGGGTTCGGATATCAACTATCTGACGAGAGTGTAGGCGTCATGTTTAACGATACAACTAGATTAATTTTGCTGGCGAATGGAGTGTAAGTACTTATTAACATCGAATTATTATTGGATCATTCTTTTTTTCCCCTTTTATAGAAATGTACAGTACGTAGATAAAAACGGTAGCGAGGCCTACATGACAATAAACGAATACCCTAAACCGGCGTACGAGAAGAAGATAAAGTTGCTCTCGTATTTTAACCGATATATGAAGGAACACCTGATCAACACCGGCGCGGACATTATGAAGGAACCGGACACGCTGTCGCGGACGCCACATTTACACCAGTGGTGCAGGTCCACCTCGGGGGTGCTCATGCAGTTAAATTGTGGGATTTTGCAGGTAAGTTTTGATCAGTTTTCTAAGGAAATCGGTTACTTGAAAATCCGAGCAAATCTTAGGAACCTACAATAATTCTCTTAAGTTTCTAACCCAAGATATTCATTCTTCCCCTTCCCACTATACAAACATCTTTTTTGGCCTAAATTTCTATATATTATGAGTTGCAGAACATCATATCATCATTGATGCTTTCGTACTATAGGATCTCCACATCCTTCTCCATTATTTGTAGAACGTCCTGTACAATAAATTCTCAACATTCTATAGTAGATCCACACCATCTTGAGCTTCAGCTTCTGATCCAAGAAAAACTAAAATTTTATTCACATAGAATGCAGATGTTATCTTAATGCGAATTTTTATTTGTCACTCATAGCCCATGGAACATTTTGCAGTTTATTGACAGTCTACTGACGCCCTTTCTAAATCTCATAACACTTTTGACAACGCTTTTCTGGGAAAAAAATTATCATTAATCTAAGAGCTCGGCATAAGTGTGTTAATTAATTAAAAGGCTTTCAGAAATTAATTTTAGTGCATCAAAGTTACATTTAAGTAACCTTAAAGTCTGAAATGTTTTAAAACAATTTATTATTTAATGGAAAAATCTGGCATAAGTGACTTGAATAAGTGCCATTAACATATAAAAAAGTGACTCAAAAGCCTGGACTAAAATTTTGGTCAATCCAACAGCCTGAAATAAGTGTGTCGTTACTGAAAGGGCTTCTTTCAGAAATCACTTTGGCATTTTAATACTAGATATCCAAAAGTAATTTTGATGCCTGGAATAAATATTTAACTCTCTTATAAGCGTTTAAGTCATTTTAAGTACCTGAAATAATAATTTAAAACAAACAGAAACTTCTAGTCTAGTCTAGTCTAGTCTAGAAACAAACAGAAGTCTAGTTCCACATAAGTCCATTGAGCACTTATTCCAGACACATCAATTAAGACGACACTTAGTCCAGGCTTTTAAAATAGTTCTTCCAGGAGGGTTTATAGTGCGACACTTATTCCTCGAATTTAAGTTACTTTAAGCATTCAAGAGTCTGGAAATGGCTTTTGAGTAATGATATTTACATGCAAAAAATTGCCATTAATCCAAGAGCAGGGAACAAGTGTATGTGTCTAATTAATTAAAGGGCTTCCATAATTTAATTTTAGTGCGTGAAAGAGGTACTTCTAAGGAACCTTAAAGACTATACTTGGGTTACCAAACAGATGGAGTGGTCAGGTGATCGTTCTGCGCCGGAAGTGTGGCCTAGAGCCTCGATAGGGTTCATGACTTGGGGTGTTATTTAATTTTATTAGTCGAGCGGCTTTAGATTGTTTTGGTTTTAAAACACATATTTAAAAAAAGATAAGAGCTACTTAAGTAATTCTCAAAACCAGATTATGATCATAAAATTATATTTTATAATGGCCGGGTTCATCAGAAAAAAGCGCTCCCTGAGCGCTCGATTGTTGCTCAGGTATGACATTTTTTATTGGTCCTTACTATTATAGGCAAAACTTGCAGGGCTCAGGTAGCGCTCGGTTCCGATGAACCTGGTCAATTACACCCTGGCACGATTACTTAAAAGGATTACCTATCCCTTTTCGGTAAACCCCAATATATTAGCATAACTTTGCATAAGAAAATACTTAAAAGGGATTATTATATCATTACCTGGCACAACCTCAAAATCGGTTTGGACCCATTTTACAGGCGACCGTATTATATTTTAAAAAAAGCTGCTTACAAAGCAAAGCCGTACGGTAAAATAATTTAAAATTAGTAGGCATAATTCTCCTCGTGTAAATCTGCCAAGGTTGCATCGATGGGCGGGCCTATATTTCGCGCACATCATTTACTCCATCTGTTCGGTAATCCGACTATAGAGTGTTTTAAACAATTCAAAAACTTGGAATAAGTGACTCAAGAGCCTGGACTAAAAGTTTGATTGATCCAAGAACCTGGAAGTCCAATCCCACGCACTTATTCCAGACACTTGAAATACGAAGATACATAGTTCAGGATCTTAAAATATTTAAAGGAACTTACGTTACTTTAAGCATTGAAGTGCCTGGAAGTGACTTTTGAGTAATCTTTAAGTTCGAAGTAACTATCTTGCAAAAATTCTCATTAATCGAAGAATTTGGAATAATTGTCTAATCAATTAAAAGGTTACTAGAAATTAATTTTATTACATGAAAGTTACATCTAACGAACCTTAAATCTAGAGTGTTTCAAAAAAATTACTACTTAATTCAAAAATTTGGAATAAGTGACTCAAGACCTTGGACTAAAAGTTTGATTAAACCAAGAATCTAGAATAAATGTTTCTTTCATAATTAAAAAGAAGTTCTTCCAGAACTTAATTAATTGACTTTGGCATTTTAATTCTAGACATTAAAGGATAATTTTAGAATATTATTTCAGCAATTTGATGGTCTTTTAGGTCTCTTTTAGACCTGTAAGTTATTTTTAAGTACTTTAAATAATTATTTAAAATAAACAAGTTTAGTCCAATCCCACTCACTTATACCAGACACTTGAAATACGAAGACATATAGTCCAGGATCTTAAAATGTTTAAAGGAAATGCTTAATGTTACTTTAAGCATTGAAGTGCCTGGATGTGACTTTTGAGTTCGAAATAAGTATCTTGCAAAAATTGTCATTAATTGAAGAATTTGGAATAATTGTCTAATCAATTAAAAGGTTTCTAGAAATTAATATATTTTAATTAATATATTTAATTAACAATGCTACTTAATTCAAAAACTTAGAATAAGTGTCTCGGTACTAAAAAGGGCTTCTTTCAGGAGGTAACTCAAGTCACTTTGGCATTTTAGTTCAAGACATTCAAGAATAATTTCAGAACGTTATTCCCGGAATTTGAATGCCTCGAGTAATCAACTATAGTGCTTAAAATAAACACAAGATTAGTCCAACTCCACTTTGATCAATTGAGTACTTATTTCAAAGAAGTAAGAAGATTGTTTAAGGGGATTTGTAGCAATACACCTATGTTGTCTGAAAAGCCTGGAATAAATGACTATTTACCATGAAATGCTCGACACCATTAATGAAGTGAAATATTACTTCTGATGCTTGAACTGAGTGATTTAAATACCTAAAAAAGCCTGGTAAAAGATTGTTATTAATCCATGAATTTGAAATAATCTCTAATTAATTAAAAGGATAACAGAAATGAATTTTATTGCGTCAAAGTTACGTCTAAGTAACCTTAAAGTCTAAAATTATCAATGGAAAGTGATTTGGACACTCGTCCTAGGCATTTAAAGTAATCATAAGCTTAGTGCTAAAAATGATTACGGTTTTTTTCTGTTTTAAATTTCATTGGCCTCTATAACCTCAAAAAGTTAAAAAAAGCAGATGAATTTAAACTATGCATAGCTCAAAAACCATGATAGACCAGTTTACTGTGGTTTGGTATACCGAATCGTTCCATTTCTAAATGTCATTTCTGGGGCAGTGTGTTCTAAACTTTGACTTCGATGCAATGACGATCCTTTTGCTAAAATCTGCAGGTATTAACCGTTCATTTCAAGACGTAAAAAAAAGGTCTACAGGATTTTCTAGGTCTTTGGTTTCACCATGCATTTAAGCATTCTCTTCCATGTCTTTGATTGGTTCTATAAAAAGTTAAACTGACCTATACTATCTAGAGAAATACACGTGCACTTTTTAGGTTTGAATTGAAACTTGAAAGGTGTAATTCCTAGGTTAAATGTCGGTCCAGACACCCAAACATCTCTCTTGGATGTTGAAAGTTTATTGGTTCCTTTCTTAATAAAACAATTTTATTTTTTCTAGATAAACTTCGGAGACCACACGAAAATAATAATGTGCCCTCTGATGGCAGCCATCACATACATCGCCGAAGATAAATCGTTCCGCACGTTCCGCTTTAGTACCATCGAAAAATACGGTTGCGTTGCCGCACTTTACGAGAAAATACGTTACGCCTACGATAAAATCACTTTACTTCTAGAAAACTAATAATGTAACATATTAATTAAGTATTATTATTTTCTTTATTTTTATTTTCGATTATTATTATAAATATATATTGTAATACGTGTTCTGTTGCTTATACCTGATTTTTTTGTTCTTATTTACAATTTGTACTGTAACCCGAACGGAAAGAAACGCTTATGTGTAGATTATATTTTTTTTTACCAAAATACTACTGCCTGCTATTTTAAAACTAAACTGATATCGCCCGGTAAGTGTTAAACACTCAAGTGTTTCGATGAAGTTAGATTCTGATGAATCAGTCTGATGAACCAAATCTCAATAATTGTTGGATAGGAAGCACATTTAGTGCAAATTAAGTTCGTCATATATTTAAGTTGTATACTGTAAGTTTTTTAAATCTAAATATTTGTAATAAATTTCTATTATGTTTTAAAGTCACGTTTTGTTTTTGTTCTCAATATTGACCAAGAAGTTAGAAGAATGTCACCTGAATTCAAGTCAGGAGGGATGGAGATGTAATGGTGAAAATTAAGTGTCTCTGAGCTATGGATCCTGCCCACTAATCAATAATAAATAAAAAAAAACGGAAAGGTTTACGATTGTGAAAATTTAAAAAAATCCTCAGTTTTATTCCAGTTAATAATAAAAATAATGCTCTATTTGCCTAAATTACATTTGGAAATGTTTAGAATTGTCAGATTTTAATTACGCGCAGAAATGACAATACCTTAACCCTTTCATCCCGGCTAACGCATATGTGCGTTACTTACTGACTTGCCAACAGGACGGATGACGCATATGTGCGTCAGGTATTTAAACTGCCCCCTCCAACTGTGTTTTATGACATGATTTATGTTTTATGAACGCTCTATGTTGACGCTCTGGTGCGTTATCCGCCGCCGCGTATTTGCGTCAGCCGGCTGTACGGGATGTTGTTTTATAAGGTGCGTGGTGTTAGTTGGTTTGTTGTTGTCGCGAGTTCAACACGCGTGGTGCGGTCTGGATGTTTACGTATAGTTTAGTGTTGATTAAAAGTAAAACTAATAATTAAAGTGACAATGATCAGCCAACATGTTCAAAGAGAAGCAGAAATAATTCTTCTTGCTGCGGACTTAATAGTGCAGAGATTGATAAAATTTTTGCTGTTTTGGGGGATGACAATCCGTTCATAGATACCGAGGACGATATTGAGGAGGAGGAGGACCCTTTCCAGGATAGTGGGAGTGAGTATTTGCCCAGCGAAGAAAGTGATAGCGAGTTTGAGCTGTTGGATAACGATAAAGAGGTTATAAGTGATTCTGAAAATACTATATCCGACGAACATGATGATAGCCATGAATCTTGCGGAAAGGATTACAGCAATTTAGATATAAATTGGAAAGATACTGGAAATTTTTTATTTATACCCACCAAGTTTCAATTTAGTAATGACAAATCAGGATTGTTAAATTAATTTCCTGAAAATGCTTCAGAGGTAGATTTTTTTTTTGGCCCTTTTAACCCAAGATATGGCAAATATGATTGTTGAAGAAACAAATAGATACGCTGAAGACCAAAATATAAAAGGCTGGAAACAAATGACCATAGATCAGTTTTATGTTTTTATTGCCTTGAGCATGTTGATGTCACGCAATAAGAAAACAGATGTAAAACAGTACTGGTCGACCGATCCACTTTTATACTCTCCAATTTTTGGGCAGATTATGCCAAGAGATAGGTATTTCAATATTCTTAGAGCTTTACATTTTGCAAATAACGCTAATGCTCCCCCTCCTCGTGGAAACTCTTTGTATAAAATTGAACATTTCCTAAATACTATGAAACAACATTTTAAAGATCAGTTTTACCCCTTTGAGAATTTAGTCATCGATGAGAGTATGGTTTTATTTAAAGGACGATTACACTTGAAACAATCTATTAGAACTAATAGGCATCGTTTTGGAATCAAACTCTTTGTGCTATGCGATAGCGAGACTGGAATTATTTTGGACTTTATAGTTTAGGTGGGTGCAGAAACGAAAATCGAAAACGTAAAGGGACTTGGAGTTTCTGTTTCAGTTGTGGCTTCACTTTTACAACCTTATCTAAATAAAGGCCACTCACTCTTTACGGATAATTATTATAGTAGTCCTGCATTTTCTACATTTCTTTTGAAAAACCAAACTATTTCTTGTGGAACCGTACGTCCTGGAAGAAAAGTAATGCCAGATCTTTCTAAAAAACTTAAGGAAAAGGGAGATATTGTTTCAAAACGCTCAGATAAAATATTATGCCTAAAATGGAAAGATCGAAGGGAAGTTGACATGATTACTACCTTTCATGAAGACCAAATTGTCACACTTTACAAAATAGACCGCCAGACGAAAGAATTTAAGAAGAAACCAGAATGTGTTTTACATTACAATGAGGTGATGGGTGCAGTGGACCGGTCAGATATGATGATTAGTTCAGTAGATTGTATGAGGCGTAGCACGAAATTGTACAAAAAGCTGTTTTTTTATTCTATAGATATGTGTTTGCTTAATGCACATGCAATGTTTTTGATTCAGAATACTAGGAAGATTCCTTTAGCTGCATTTTCATTTGTCAGCTGTTACAAAGGTAATTTTATTTTCATCTTTTCATTTTGATGCTTCTTTTTATTTTTTCTTTTACGTTTTGTACAATTCAAACTTCTAAAGTAAGAGCAAATAATTTAACTCAAACTAGACTTACTGAAAGACATTTTCCAAGTAAAGTAGCTGTCAACGACAAAGACAAAATACCAAGGCGACGATATGTAGTTTGTTCAACAACAGAAAAAAGAACAAAAAACGGACGGACACCTCCATAATTTGTGTTAAATGTAATGTTGGGCTATGTATTTTTCCATGTTTTGAGATTTATCATACAGTAGACAAATTTTGATACATTTTCTATAACTACTTCATTATAAACTGTTTAGAATGCTATTTTTGTTTCATTTATTGGTTTACACAATTACAAATAATTTAGATATTAATGTAAGCTTTAAAAACATAAATGTAACTTGATTTCTTTTAGATAAATAATAAATATCAAAAAAGAAAAATATAATTGCGACGCCTTGGTGCGTCATCCGTCTCCCAGGCATGCTATTTTTTGCCGTCCATGCGGCATAACAATACATTTTCGTACCGTATTGAAAGGGTTAAGCAGTGTAAGGGCTATACACGCTGTCCCGCAAATAATTTAAGAGTAGTCTCCTTTTAAAAAAATGAGGTTAAGTTAAATTTTCCTAGTACGAAAGTCAAAAGCAACAAAGATATCGAGTGACAAACTTAATGTAATTTGTTTGTATTTTAGCTATAAATTTAGCATTTGTTCTTCGTTTTTCAGAAAATGTTGACAATGGTTTTTTTTATATGTCAAATGTTAAGATTAAAAGTCAAAAATAGCTTTAGTGTTACATAACATAATATGTTGTTAACAAAACATTATATAAAACCTTAAAGATAGTATAAGAGCATGGTAGGCAATTTTAGCCACATCGAGTCCCAGAGAATGTGTTATTGCTCTAATAGCATAACAGTTGGATGATAGCTTCCCTATTAAAGAGGAGATATGCTTTTAAAATTTTAATTGCTTATCAATTGTCAGCCCAAAAATTTACATGTCTCAGAAGGACTTATTGTTTCATTTTGCTTTAACCTCTTGGGGTCAGTGTCATCCTAAAGTATTGTTGTATCATCCGCAAAGATAGTAAATTTGCTCCTAATTGGAATTTGAGAGATGTCATTGACATGTAGCACGAACAACATTGGTCTAAGAACAGAACTCTGGGGTACACCCGCATCCATGTCCAGACGGGATAAATAAAGTGATGTCCTTCATTTGTCTCAATACTGAAAGATCGCCGAATCTTAAAAAATAATTGCTCATATAATAACTCAACAGCAGTTAATATTTTTATAATTAATTTCATGTATCCCCATGTGCAAAAATCTAATGGGTTAAAGTCTAAAGTCTTCGTGCGAGCCAAGGTCTTCGATGTTGAGCGCATTTCAAAAAGGGTTAAGTGCAGTTGCGATTTTCGAAGTTTACATTTTTGAAACAAAACTGTTTACGCAATTCATATTTTAAATAAAAGATTAAAATTTGCCAGGCCTAAATAAGTTACGGAGTTTAAAAAAAATCAAGATGTTGCTGTTGGCGTCATTTATGACAAATTTTAAGATTTGCCATATAAAAAAACACATTGACCGAATTTTGTTAAAAAAAAAATTCACAAACAAATCCATTAAGCTTATCACATGTATGTTGACTTTCGGACTAGAAAAATTTAACTTAACCTTATTTTTTTTTAAGGAATCTACTGTTAGATTATTTACCATTATTTATGCAACACCCTGTATAACATTTTAAAGAAATTAGGTCTATGAAGATGAATGTGACCAAGATTCCTCAAGCTTATATTCTTTTTATCCGTCGTTTCTATTCATGCTTCGTTTTTTTTTGCATACCGATCAGGTGTGCTCAACAGTTTTACAGCCGCATCTTTCAAGAGCGCTACATCGGATGGAGGTTTACATATAGCAGTAACACCCCTTGATGCGACCCAAATATGGTTTATCAAATTGGTTTTGTCCTATTCTATTGCTGGTGATTTCCCCCAGTACATTGAGTTTGTCATCTTCTGAAAAGAGATCCACTCAAGCAGCAATATCTCTTTCAAGTTACTCATGTGTCAAGTTTTCAGTATGTACGCACTGACTCGAATTTTTCATAACAGATGCTTCTGCTGCACTCAAAAACGGACATTTTAGAAGAAAACGGATCTCTCAACTTGTATAACTTGTGTTTGACATTTTAACTTTCATAAATTCGTTCTAGTCATAAAACACATCATCGGCTAAGATTGAAGTCTTGAGGTTAGTAGGAGAAATGCTCTTTGCATAAACTGTTAGCTTGTATGCTGTTAATGCAAGCCACGGTAATCCCCTATCTGGTTTCGAGGAATATTTCCTACTATATATCTGGTTTCTACAGGCATTTTCAGCGCTTTCTACATTATTTGTCTTTCAAAACTGTATTTGGCAGATGTTAATTTCAAGAATTTTATAATTTGTTTTGTTTTCTTTGTAATGATCTTATGCATATAATGATTTTGAAAAAAATCTTATAAAATTAACCAGGTACTATCAATACCATTTATTTATATCCATTTTAGTTTGGTAAAGACTAAAATTTGGACATTTTAAATGTTTAAAAAATGGTAGAATTCAGATGAACTGCGTCAGTTTGATGCTATAAAACGTATAGTGACCATCAATATTATAGGCGTTAGGCTTACAGTATATGTTTTATTCTTTGTGTTGTGTTATATTATAAATTATGTATAGGCGTGGATGTACTGTTGGGTGCTGAAGTTGGAACAACGTTTAAATTGCTTTCCAGTTGCTTTTTGTATAAGAACTGTATTTGTACCACTAATTTAACACTGTTAGGATTATCATAAATTTCTCCAGGGTGAAGTACCATTATGTAAAGCAAAATAATAGACGAAGGGTCCTGTTTACTTCACAATCTTTATTTCAAGAATCCCGACGCGTTTCGGTTGTTAAACCATTGTCAAGGGAAAAATGATATTATAAGAAAATGTCCATAAAAAGGTTAAAAACGGCACACACATAACATGACAATATATCAATCTAAAAACATGTCAACACACCGTATTTACAAACAAAGTTTTTGTTTACATTGTTAATTAACACTGTTAATTGTACCATTCGTACGATTTGAATTGCTTAGTTGCTCACCTTTATACGGTAACATTGGATACATGAAAAACCACCTTTACATCAATATACGTTGCTCCTTGTTGCTCCGTTGCTAAGGCCCGTTTTTCCTTTACTGCCGGCAGATGGCGCGCCGACTAACTGTCAATGTCACAATTAAAACATACTTCAATTCAATCAAAACTCGTAGAACATGGCGAAAAAATAGAGGATGTGCGTGCAGTGTTGTGTTAAAAATTATTTTCTTTTTATTTAACGATGTCTAATACACCGTCGGCTCGTCGAAATGGGGCACAAAAGATCCGTTTAACTAGTAAGTAGTGCATTTGGGCGAGGAATCCCAGCTCTCGAAAATCCGAGCATTTGTTTATAAAATTGATTTGTTTAACTGTCAAACAATATGGCCTCAATAGAGAAGGGACCTCCCAAGTACACCAATTTGTGATGTAATAAAGCTAATTAAAATATTTTTTTGCAGTTCTTTGTGCAAGAAACCTAGTTCGGAAGGAGTTGTTTCGTAAGTAGGCGTGAAATAACGCGTAGTAAACAAATTACCATAGACAAAACCCACTGACATGTATCATACATTTTTAGGGCTTCCAGACCCATTTGCCAAGATATCGGTGGACGGAAGTGGTCAGTGTCACTCTACAGATCCGGTTAAGAACACTTTGGATCCAAAATGGAATTCCCACTATGATTTATTTATTGGCAAAAATGATACCATAACAATTTCCATTTGGAACCATCGAAAAGTTCATAAGAGACAAGGAAGCGGTTTTTTGGGATGTGTCAGAATTGTAAACTCTTTGATACAAAGATTAAAGGATACCGGTTGTAAGTGTTTGTTTTGTATTTATTAATACTAAGTACTTAATTTTATAACCATTTTACACAAAAATCTAAACTGAACCCTGAGTTGTTTACATCCAAGATGCTATAAAAATATTATCTAAGCAATTACAGATATACTTTTTCATCTCATTTTTATTTCATGTTATGTGTATTTTGTAACCACATTCAAACCACTTTTATTAATAATTAAATGGGGATTTCCAATTTATATTTTAAACTATAGATGTTTTAGTTTACCAAACAATATATCAAAAGTACTAGTTTCTCTAGAAAGTGTTTAGAATAGAAACAGATAAAATCTAAAAGTAGCCTAATTTAAACTTACTATAAATTAATCAATTAGGAATAACAATGTTTACTAAATACTTAATCAATGTTAGTTTTATACAGCATTGAGTTACAGTATCACAAGACAATTTCCTAGGACTTATCTAGTTTTAGAAACTTCAGTTTCCCTCTATTTCTAAGAAAACAAATCTACAAAAAGATTCATGGTAAAATAATAACAATGCGAATTAACAGCCTTTACAAATCTCACCAAAGAAAGTTCATTCATTATTTCTAAGTCTATGTGCAGGTACATTAAACATAATTTTAGAAAGAATATTTGGACAAGTTGTTAACAATCTAGAATGTTAAAATGAGATTGGGTGAATGTGTAGTTGTGTTCCACAATTTGGAAATGAGATTTATAACATAAAAACCTTAAAAGTTTATTCTGGATTTTCTCAAGTCTGTATGTTTCTTTTTTGTATTCAGGGTTCCATATGACTAATGCAAATTGTAGCTTACTAAACACTGAGGAATAATAAAGCAATATCATTGTTTTGTAATTTTGAAAGTTTGCATTTGGTGTTATAAGGTCGAGACCCACCGAATTTGATGTTTTTAAACTTTTATTGCAGAGTCAAGATTTTTATTTAGTTCGAGACATTTTAGGGCATAACTCAAGAACCAGTAAAAATATTTCACTAATTCTTTGACTCAAATACACTCAGATTTCTGAGGATGGATTTGAGGGTAAAAATGTCATTCTGAACCAAATGCTCTGATAATTAGGGCAATTTTTGTTAAGGCACAAATTTTTTTAGCAAAATTTCACTTTTTTTTTTAGAACATTTCGATAAAAAAATGGCGATATGCTACAAAGGGTTTTGGGCGAAGAAAAGGCATTTATTTGTTCATAAATTCATATAAGAATGATTCTATATCTCAAATATCTTTCAACTAGT
Source organism: Anthonomus grandis grandis (assembly GCF_022605725.1). Taxonomy (NCBI): domain Eukaryota; kingdom Metazoa; phylum Arthropoda; class Insecta; order Coleoptera; family Curculionidae; genus Anthonomus; species Anthonomus grandis. The sequence continues at coordinate 4,767,648 of NC_065560.1, forward strand.
TTGTTTTGTTTTGGTCCCGTTCGGAAGCGGTAAACATCAAAGGGTTTCATGTGTTTAAGAACTGGAGTTTGTATAGTGGAAACAGCATGTTGCGTTTTTAAATGTGTCCCTAGTTGCTTTTCAGCTGTTTGTGTGTAGGGGTGTATTTAATAAAATAGCGTGGTATAAAACAATAAAAATAAACAACAGATAAGTTGATACGAAACGTTTATCAATAGATATACAATGCAGTATAAATATAGGTATACTACTGTATTAATTCGAAAGGAATCTGCCAAAATAATATACAGGTTTATTCACGTAAAACGCATCTTAATATTATAGCTAAACTATTTAAAGAAAAATAAAAAAAAAAACAACTGAAATTAGTATGGACTTTCCAAAGGTATCTTTTAAAATTACAGGGTGTTTTAAAGTACTTAAAAAGGGAAAAAATAGGTTTTTTTAAATAGAAAAAACCTATTTCTCCTCTGTTTCAGTATCTCTACTTATCTGTTACTTTTGCTTCATAGAACGCAATACAAACCAAGCACCAACCATGATAAAAAAATCATCTTTATTATTAAACATTTCCATAACTTTTGTAGCACAAAACAAGCAACACACTAGTTCGTTTGGTGGAAAAGCACTAAAAACTAAAACGAAACTCCGGCTATAATTTGTCTGCTTAGTGGAAACAGAGTTTCAAATTTGTCCGAGTTTTGTTTTTTGTTTTATGTGTTTCAAAAAACAAGAACAAAACAGAAACTCGACTAGTCCGTTTGGTGGAAAACCGGTTTTTCACTCAAATACACTCAGATTTCTGAGGATAGATTTGAGGGTAAAAATGCCATTCTGAACCAAATACTCTGATAATTAGGGCAATTTTTGTTCAGGCACAAATTTTTTAGCAAAATTTCACTTTTTTTTGAGAACATTTCGATAAAAAAATGGCAATATTCTACAAAGGGTTTTGGGCCAAGAAAAGGCATTTATTTGTCCATAAATTCATATAAGAATGATTCTTATATCTCAAATATCTTTCAACTCAAAGGCAATTTTGTCTTGCAAGGTCCAAGACTCACAGAATTTGATGTTTTCAACCTCTTATTGCAGCATCAAGATTTTACTCAGTTAGGGACATTTTAGGGCATAACTCAAGAACCACTAAAAATGTTTCACTAATTCTTTCACTCAAATACACTCAGATTTCTGAGGATGGATTTGAGGGTAAAAATGTCATTCTGAACCAAATACTCTGATAATTAGGGCAATTTTTGTTAAGGCACAAATTTTTTAGCAAAATGTCACTTTTTTTTGAGAACATTTCGATAAAAAAATGGCGATATTCTACAAAGGGTTTTGGGCTAAGAAAAGGCATTTATTTGTCCGTAAATTCATATAAGAACGATTCTTATATCTCAAATACCTTTCAACTGAAAGGCAATTTTGTCTTGCAAGGTCCAAGACCCACAGAATTTGATGTTTTCAACCTCTTATTGCAGCATTAAGATTTTACTCAGTTAGGGAGATTTTAGGGCATAACTCAAGAACCACTAGAAATATTTCACTTATTCTTTCACTCAAATACAGGAGGATGGATTTGAGAGTAAAAATGTCATTCTGAACCAAATACTTTGATAATTAGGGCAATTTTTGTGGAGGCACAATTTTTTTTTGGAAAATTTCACTTTTTTTGAGAAGATTTCAATAAAAAATTGAGATAATCTACAAAGGGTTTTGGGCCAAGAAAAGGCATTTATTTGTCCATAAATTCATATAAGAACGATTCTTATATCTCAAATACCTTTCAACTCAAAGGCAATTTTGTCTTGCAAGGTCCAAGACCCACAGAATTTGATGTTTTCAACCTCTTATTGCAGCATCAAGATTTTACTCAGTTAGGGACATTTTAGGGCATAACTCAAGAACCGCTAGAAATATTTCACTAATTCTTTGACTCAAATACACTCAGATTTCTGAGGATGGATTTGAGGGTAAAAATGTCATTCTGAACCAAATACTCTGATAATTAGGGCAATTTTTGTTAAAGCACAAATTTTTTTAGCAAAATTTCACTTTTTTTGAGAGCACTTCGATAAAAAATTCTGATATTCTACAAAGGGTTTTGGGCCAAGAAAAAGCATTTATTTGTCCATAAATTCATGTAAGAATGATTCTTATATCTCAAATACCTTTCAACTGAAAGGCAATTTTGTCTTGCAAGGTCCAAAAGACTCACAGAATTTGATGTTTTCAACCTCTTATTGCAGCATCAAGATTTTACTCAGTTAGGGACATTTTAGGGCATAACTCAAGAACCACTAAAAATATTTCACTAATTCTTTCACTCAAATACACTCAGATTTCTGAGGATGGATTTGAGGGTAAAAATGTCATTCTGAACCAAATACTCTGATAATTAGGGCAATTTTTGTTAAGGCACAAATTTTTTAGCAAAATTTCACTTTTTTTGAGAAGATTTCAATGAAAAATTGAGATAATCTACAAAGGGTTTTGAGCCAAGAAAAGGCATTTATTTGTCCATAAATTCATATAAGAATGATTCTTATATCTCAAATATCTTTCAGCTGAAAGGCAATTTTGTCTTGCAAGGTCCAAGACCCACAGAATTTGATGTTTTCAACCTCTTATTGCAGCATCAAGATTTTACTCAGTTAGGGACATTTTAGGGCATAACTCAAGAACCACTAATAATATTTCACTAATTCTTTCACTCAAATACACTCAGATTTCTGAGGATGGATTTGAGGGTAAAAATGTCATTCTGAACCAAATACTCTGATAATTAGGGCAACTTTTGTTAAGGCACAAATTTTTTTAGCAAAATTTCACTTTTTTTGAGAGTATTTCGATAAAAAATTGTGATATTCTACAAAGGGTTTTGGGCCAAGAAAAAGCATTTATTTGTCCATAAATTCATATAAGAATGATTCTTATATCTCAAATACCTTTCAACTGAAAGGCAATTTTGTCTTGCAAGGTCCAAAAGACTCACAGAATTTGATATTTTCAACCTCTTATTGCATCATCAAGATTTTACTCAGTTAGGGACATTTTAGGGCATAACTCAAGAACCGCTAGAAATATTTCACTAATTCTTTGACTCAAATACACTCAGATTTCTGAGGATGGATTTGAGGGTAAAAATGTCATTCTGAACCAAATACTCTGATAATTAGGGCAACTTTTGTTAAGGCACAAATTTTTTTAGCAAAATTTCACTTTTTTTGAGAGTATTTCGATAAAAAAATTGTGATATTCTACAAAGGGTTTTGGGCCAAGAAAAAGCATTTATTTGTCCATAAATTCATATAAGAATGATTCTTATATCTCAAATACCTTTCAACTGAAAGGCAATTTTGTCTTGCAAGGTCCAAAAGACTCACAGAATTTGATATTTTCAACCTCTTATTGCATCATCAAGATTTTACTCAGTTAGGGACATTTTAGGGCATAACTCAAGAACCACTAAAAATATTTCACTAATTCTCTCACTCAAATACACTCAGATTTCTGAGGATAGATTTGAGAATAAAAACGTCATTCTGAGCTAAAAATACATTTTTTTAGCAAATTTTCACTTTTTTTTGAGCATCATTTGATAAAAAATTGGAATATTCTTGAAAGGGTTTTGGGTCAAAAAAAGGCATTTATTTGTCCATAGATTCATATACAAACAATCATACCTCAAATATCTTTCAACTTAAAGGCAATTTTATCTTGCAAAGTCCACCAAATTTCATGTTTTTTGCCTCTTATTGCAGCATCAAGATTTTTACTCAGTAAGGGAATATGCTATAAAAATTGTTTTTGTTACATTCAGACTTAATTTATATGATTCTAACTAGTTTTTTTCTTTCATTTAATACAGCAAACAGTTTCTTTTGATCCAAATCTATACCATTAAAAACCAAAACCATATCATCTACATATGAGATAATGGTAGTTTTATTTAGGACAATTTTGAGGAGAGATGTTTATAATTTATGTAAATTATAAACAGAATCGGACCAATAACTAACTGTGCTTTATGTCCATCTTTAGGGTTTATAAATGTCAATATATTTCTTTGCGATTATATTCTCGCAGTTATCTATATTATTGGAAGATGGTCTGTGAAAAAAGAAAAGTAAATGGACAATTAATGTTTTTTATTGCCAACAAAATCTTACTGACAAGATACAACACTAACGCCAAATGATTGACGTTCCTAATTAAAGTATTTTTAAACAAACAACTAAAATGATAAGTTACTTTAAGGGTCATTAAATTCATAAAAACAATCAACAGCACTAAAGCAATTTATACATCAATAATTAGCACATTCTAGCTTAAAATTACCATTGAAATGTATACAACTTAAAATAATTAGAACCAGTTAAATAATAATAAATATAGTTGCCCTTGGAGTTTCCCCCGTAGGAGGTAACAAATTAATAACTGTAAAATACTGAAAAAAACAGACAAATGAATAGGAGGATAGATGTTAAGTGGGTCATTGGACATGCATTCTGAATCATTATATAATAATTACCCGTTACAGAATTTATGCTTTAAACAAATAAATCCCAATTGAGAAAAGTGCTGTCTATAAGATTTCCTAGCTTGCATTGGAGTGCTTTTATTTATTAAACATATCTATAGACATCATTACTAATTATAGCAATGTTTTCCTAGAATTGCATAATAATAACTGTAATATTTAATTTATCAATTGAATATTTGACATTATATGAACTACTATTGTTTAACTTTTATTAATTTATTTTATTGTTAAGTCAGGAAATATGAAATGCTAACAAATACAATAAAACTTCTGACTTATGTCCAAAATTACTCTCTCAAAACCAATAATGCAGCTAAAAATAACACACAACATGAGGCATATAACAATTAGGTCAACCAAGTTAGACCAGATGTACTCCCTAAATAAGTAAACAGCATATTTAACTAGGTACTCCCTAATCTTGGCCTTAAATGTAAGAAAATTAGGGAATGTATGATTATATGTATTCTTTGTTTCCTATTATTCCTAAGATATTAAAAAAATATATATTTATGTTGGTTTCCTGTTGAAAATAATCAGTCAATCTATTAATCATAACATATTGACTGATTGTAACATACTTTCTGTATAAACTAACAAAGCCTTAACAAAAAATCTGAACTGATTTTCGAGTCAATTAGAAGTACACATTTTAAATTTTCTACTTCATTAATTGTTAGTTTTGTGGTAAAGCAATGAACATAAGATTATCAAGGCAAACACATCTCTTAAGTACTTTATTTTTAGAATAATTAACGTATAAAGGTTTTTATGACACTTTACTTAATCTCTGATATCAATAGCTGTAAATGAACCTCTATTAGTAGTATGGTAATAGTAATGTATAGAATTAACCTTCAAGACCCTCTCAGTTTATTGGAAGTTATGTTAGTATTAACTAAAAAGAGATGACAGAGTGATTTCTGTAGCTGAGGCATCAGACGCATAAACCTTATCGCAGAAGTTTTTGCTTCTACTACTAGAAATTTTATCTATATGTGCCAATCAAATTTTAATGTTTTCTGATGACAGTCTTGTCAATAAATAATAATGAATGCATTATTTCTGTGGATGTTTCAATAATTATGCAACATTATATATTCCCTTGCTTACCTTTTGTATTATTTCTTCCTTAGATCAATGTCTAGACCTCTGCAAGGCCTCACAAGAGGATAGTGAGCCTGTAAAGGGTCAGATCATCATATCTCTTCTATCCAGAGATGGTCCATGCGGAGGAACCCCTGTGGCAATTGTCAGCCCTATGGGAGACATCAGGGGACCATCGAACGATGAGTCCATCAATGATAATGTAGTAAATGTCGAAAATGGCAATAATGTAGCGGAAGAATTACCGAGAGGGTGGGAGGAACGTAGAACGCAAAACGGTCGTCTGTATTACGTGAATCACGTTATGAAAAGCACTCAATGGGTCAGACCGCAAAATGGCAAAGGAAGAGTGAAAAGGGTTAATAATGAGACTAATGGGAATAATAATAATGACATTAATAGGTAAGGAAAAATCTTATTGCATGCAAACCGTTATTTTATTATTAGATAACAGGAAATAATCTATAACAGAACCTGATTTCTCTTTATATAATATTAAATCATAATGAAGATAATTTTTTAGTTAACATAATTACACTTTCACAGTTTAAAAGAACATGCCATTTTAATTATTGCCTCATGACTTAATTTTAAATATTGCCTCAAAGGGAATTTTAACTCCCTACTTTAAATGAACCTTGTATGTATGAATATAGGAAACGTAAAAGATGCGAGAACAATTGAGGCATTTTTTAGAATCGAAGAAGAAGCGGATAGTAACCAAAACGAGCCTCTTTTACCCTTAAGTCCTGGCACAAGTACCTCTCCCATATCCCCCATAATAAGCCCCCAACATAAGGAAAACAGACCTCCGATAATCAGTCCAGCTTCACCAGAATCAAGGGCCATATTGCTAACGGCGTTACCAGCAGCTACGGCATTGGAAAATGAAGCTAATCACCCCAATACTTCACAGGCAGCTTCAACTAGCACACCTGCAGGTAAAACTTTAATTTCTTTCTCTACAAGTACCTCAATTACTTTTACAGTCTTTACAACTCATTAAACAAATTTATCAGTAAGAAAAAGCAATACCTGTGTAGTGTTGTAATGGACTACAGTGGCCATATTTTTTCCTATTACCGACGCCATCAATTTTATTGAAGTCAAAAGTTAAACCTACTTAAAAGACAATAGTAATTATACCATACAAAATAAAACTTAAGGTTGATTGATAAAAGTGTTCAGTGTGGCCACTAAGCGACATAACATTAAGTTTGAGCGAACGATTTTTCAAAAATATCTTGTTTATCCTTGATCGATAATACCAATATGATGCATATAAAATCAGGACTGTAAAGAAAAGTGAAGTGTTTTATAGAGAGGTTTAAATTGAGGTTATTAGCCCTTTGGATACTGCCATGTCTGCTTACCTAAAGATTGTACCTGTAACACAAAAACTCATTTCTGAAAGATAGTCTGTTACTTTAAATATGATTAATAATTTAAAATCGTTAAAGGGATCCGCAGTTCACCATAAAAACTAAACTACATAATGTATTCTTTTAACGTTAATTGGTATTTTGTGTTTTAGGAACCCCTATATGTGCAAATATAAAAAAATAGCCTCAATATAAAATTTACCAGTGGATTTCCACACTGCTGCTCTCCATATTTACTTTCACGGTTTATAAACTATGCTAACAAATGGCGTCTGCTGTAGAAAGTAATTTGTCACGCATGACGACGCTTTTTTTTAGGGGTGTAATTTTTTACATGCATTGAAAATTTAATCAAATAAATGTATGAGGTTTAGACTTCCTTTCAGCAGGAATTCCTTTTCAGGAAATAATGACAAAAACTAACTAATATTTAAACTCCTTAATAATTATAATATATTAATAATAAACGGTAATACAAATAATATTTTTTGGTCTGCGACTATCTAACAAAACCATTTAATTTACTACTACGGAACTAAATAAATAACAGGTTTATTATTATTACAGTTGTCCAACAAAAGAATCTATAACTATCCCAATTTTTAACTCAAAGTGATGTTTCTACATTTAAAATAATCCTCAAATATTTCACTATTTTGCTGTAAAAAAATTATTAAAATATTTCGAGTGGTTCCCAAGTTATGAACAAAAATGTCTGTTAAAAAACTCATAAAATTACAGTTTGATTTTAAATTTGTTGGCTCTTGGACTTTGGATGACAAAATCGCCTTTAGCTTAAAAAGTTTTTGAGGTACAAAAATCGTTTATATACGAAATTGTTCGAAAATAATTGAGCTTTTTTATGTGTAATTCTTTTAAAAATATTTCACCTATTTCATAGAATTATTTGCAATAAAATTGAGAAGAGAGCAAAAATAAGTAAAAATGGCCTTTCTATTCAAATGTGGAATGCACAGTGGCGTTTTTACACTCAAATTCATCCTCGGAAATTCCACTATTTTAATGTGAAAAAATTATGAAAATATCTACAGTGGTTTCCAAGTTATGACCTAGAATGTTCGTTAAGAAACAAAAACCATAAAATTACAATTCGGTTTTAAAATTTGGTGGCTCTCGCACTTTAGACTGGAGAAGTTTTTGAGGCACAAATAACCATTATATATGAAACTGTTCGAAAATAATTGGATTTGTTTTTATGTACAGTAGGCTCGCGTTAATATGAACTCAAAAAATTTCGACTTAGTTCGCATTACTGAAATGTTCAAAATAGCATAATAGTATATTAAAAATAGCTAAAATTAAAATAAATGGGAACTACATTGTACTTTATTTATATTTGTATTTATTTATAAATTTATTTACAACAGTTTTAAGCATTATACAAAAGTTTTATTTAAAAAAAAGATGTAATTTTTGATTGAAAGATGACAATTTTCAAGGCTGCAAAAGCCTCCAAATGCGTAACTTTTTTTTTTTCAAAGGTTAATATCTCGCAGTCACTATCTTCTGAATCATTGCTATCGATTTTCCTCCACTGCGCCTGTATTCCATTCCTCAATGTCTTTGGGATTATAATCAATCTAAAAACAATCATATCTCAATGAAATTCTAAAACTATTAAAGACTTTCTTCATTTAATTTCCAAAAATCGAAAATTAAGAGGAGTAACAAGCACTAAATAATACCTGTTCAATTGTTTGAAGCAATGTAATGGTTTCATTAACTGCAGCTGCTCTAACATCATTTTCCCGCATCTCTTTTAGTCGAGCTAAAGGTAGGTCATCCTCCTCCGATTTTTTTCCCAAAATATTATTCAAACATTTTGAAATTACTGAAGGCTCTATTTTTTGCCAGGCCATATGCAATTGCATAATAGCATCTCTTAAAGGGCCTCAGCTAGAGTTTGTCTAGCTAAGGAAAGGTACACCATCTGTTTCAAAGCTGCGCCAAGTTTAGTCCCCTAATAACGCGCGATTAGCGACAGTAGCGCGCCTTTTTTTAATTTAATTTAATTTAATTTAAAGGCACAGAACACAAATATAAGAATTAACGCAACGGCACTGTTTATATGCAAATCGGGGCGATCGATACCGTTGCTTTGGCAGCGGCGTAAACAAATTTACTGCGCAACCGAGTCGAACAATACGTGCTGTACCTTTTCTTAGCTAGATAAAGTCTACTCCTTGACCCTTTGATACAATTGAACTTAACATGCCTTTTCTGTAAATAGTTTGGTTATTCGCAAAACTTTTTGGTCTAATGGTTGAATTAATGGTGTAACATTTGGGGGCATGTAGACAACAAAAATGTGTCCATCAGAAGTTTTTAATTCTTCTGCCGGTGGATGCGAAGGGGCATTGTCTAACAGGAAAACGGCTTTTAAAGGAAGGTTTTTGCTTTGTAAAAATGATTTAACCTAAAAACCCAATTTAGTCTTAAAAAAATTAAAAAGTAAACAAAACTTTCACTTACCTCTGGAACAAAATGCTTAAAAAACCGATTTTTAAAAATTTCCTGCATCATCCAGGCATTTTTAGTGCTTTTATAGATGACTGGATTATCAAATCCTTTAAAACATCTGGGTGATTTTGCTTTTCCTAGTACTAAAGGCGTTAGTTTGTGTGATCCTGTAGGATTTGTGCACCCCAAAAGTGTTATTCTTTGTTTAGCTATTCTTAGACCAGGCGCCGTTTATTCAAAAATTGCAACATAGGTTTTATCTGCCAATAACTTCCAATATAAACCCGTCTTATCTGCATTTTAAATTTGATCTTCACTAAGATTAAGCTGCTTCATCTTTTTTCTTAAGCCTTCAATAAAGGGATTTACAAGGTGAGGCTGCGAGGACAACTTTTCACCTGCAATTTTAAGCAGCCTTATACCATATCGCCATTTAAATTTTTGAAGCCAGCCATCGCTTGCGTTAAATTTATCGCTGAGTTTTAACTTTCTATGTAAATCTAGAGCCTTTTCTTTAAGCATATCACCCGTAACTGGCAAATTTCGTTCACGCTGTTTGATAAACCATTTATACAGCTTGGGGTTAAGTTTCCATCTTGGGGTTGGGTTGGGTTGGGCCTAGACACAGGATTACTAAAGATTTCTTAAAATTCACATTAGCGAAATATGGGTTTGTTCACACTATAGAATTAACATAGAAAAATATTGTTGTTCACATTAATGAGTTGTTCATAAAATCGTAAGTTCACGTTACCGCGAGTATACTGTATAATTCTAATAAAAATATTTTAACTGTGTCATAGAAATATTTATTAATAAAAGTGAAAAATTCTTAAAGTAGCTCAACCAAAAATGCCGTAACGATCGAAATTTTTAATTAAGAGTGACGTTTCTTCCCTCAAACTTTTTCTCAGGAATCCTACTTTTTTTCGTGAAATAATTATACGAATGTTTCCAGTGGTTCTCAAGTTATGACCAAAAATGTTTGTTAAAAAATAAAAATGATAAAATGACTATATCTTGAATGATAGACTTTCCAACTAAATGAATTCATTAATTTTGCTCAATTTTTTTTTGTCTTGAAATTATTTAGTGCGATAACTAAAATCAAAAGTTTTGCCTGCAGATCTTAATTTTTAACACTTCTAAGAACTCTGTTATCAGAGTCTGCACCTTGTTTTTTGACCTTTATCTATTTGACATAGTACGCTATTTCCTTTTTTTCCATAGTAAGCTTTGTGAACTGAAGCCTCTTCATGTTTCTCAATTTTTTCCAAAGCTTTTTTCCAGTTTTTCACTACTATTTTACCGAAAGCCTCATCTGCGCATCCCGGTGGATTGAAACAAAACAAAACGCCGCATGCTATATCCTATATATTATCAGCGTCAAAAACTTGAAGAAATTTACTTTAGGAACCTAAATGCAGAAAGTATTAATTATTAAACTGCTCAAAAATGAATACGACATTACTGGAAGGAATTACACTTCGGCAAATATTTTATATTCGGATTTTATTGCCACACTACAGGAAGCAGTAAATGATAAGTTCCTATTTTCCATAAGTCCTTGTGTAGCTGAAAATGTCCTTGGGTAATACAAAAAAAGTAAAACAAGCACAACAAGTAAGAAACATTGCCTATCAAAAATGTTTATTTAACACAGATTACGGAAATTAACACTACATTACAATAATCAAAACAATGAACAACATCATCAGTTAAATAAAAAATGGGCAAAATGGGCACCCTGAGGAACCCCGAAAATCACTTGAATAAAACTTATTTATCTTTACAATTTGTGATGATCGATGCCATTGAGTGACAATTTCGTAACCAGGAGAGAATAAATAACCCTGTCAAATGCCTTGGGAAAGTCAATAGATATAGAATCAACCGACATACCATTTTCCAAGACCCTCGACAAAGCTGTTTGGTAAAGCAACAAATTAGTGGTAATGGACCTACCCCTGACAAACCCATGCTGCTTAGTTGAGATTATGTTTTTAAATTTCTCTGATTAAAAATCTGTGAAAAAACTTTGCAGTTATCAAATAATTTAACTTTCATGAGTTTGGAAAACTACCTGTCTTTAAAGACAAATTATAAATCAGCCATAGTGGACGTGCCAAAGCAAAAGCACATTGTTTTGTGAAAACAGCTGAAGTACAGTCAGGCCCAGGGCCCTTATTAACATTGACATTTGTTAACTTTTCAAAGACTTCAGATGCATTTCATTAATATCAAAAAAACATGCAATATCAGGCTTCGTAAATTCTTGAACATCAAAATGATTAGGAGAGTAGTTGAAGAAACATATTGTGAAAATAAAGATGCTATTTCACCCACTGCATCTAAATATTTTACAGTAGATCGAATACTGTTATTTTGTGTCTTATCTCTTATATATTTCCAGAAATATTTAGAGTCATTGGAAATAGAAGATTGGGTTTGCTCAATATAGTCTGAGTAGCACTGAGCGGCCTCATTTTTACAGATTGCTCTAAGATTACTGAACATTTCATAGTCTTCAACGGCTTTAGACTCTATACAATTTGCATGTGCCAATCTTTTTTGCAACACATTTGATTTTAATTCTGCGCTGAACCATATTGGAAACTTAAATTTATTGTTAATTTTTATGATAGGTACAAAATAGGTGAGAGCCTTGCCCAATGCATTATGAAAACATTGCACATTAGCGTTAACGTCAGATGAGAATAAACAATCCCAATCTGTATTAAGAAGGTAGCTCGAAAAATTCATCCATTATTCCAAAGATGCTAGTCATACACTTTTATAAAAGGTAAAAAACAGACAACAAACAAACTATATCAAAACTTTTAGGTCGTTTACTTATTTCGGACCAATTTCGTCACAACTATCCCGCTTTTTTTCTCCCTTTGGCATAACCCCAGCTTTTAAAACCAATAATACATTAAAAAGACACCTAATTAAAACTAAAGATAAACTACCCTCGCTATCTTCTCCAGGAGTTTATGAGATTAGGTGTAAAGAGTGCCCTGCAGTGTACGTCGGCCAGTCTGGTAGGAAGATTTCTACTAGGATTAGTGAACACAAGGCCCAATATAATAAATTTAAAAATACCGAAATCACAGTGACCCGTGAGTGATCAGCTTTTGCTAATCACCTGCTCGACTCCAAACATAATTTTCCTGACAGCCAAAATATAAAAATACTGCATCAATGTAACAAAAGTAAAAAACTAGACTTGTTGGAGACAATGGAGATTAGTAAAGCTTTTAAAAGCCCAGATTTGTCCTGTGTTAATGAAAGGTTTGATCTTGAACCTTAAGTAGTTCTAGACTCTTGAATGATGGTTAGATTTCTAAAATGTATAAAGTGATTTGATTGTTTAGTTGAGTTCTTTGTACATAGATAGTGCCACTTTATTGTAAGCTTTGTTTACTTATATGTCAGGTTTTTGTGTATGTTATGGTAAGTTTTTGTTGAATTCTCCTTTTTTCGGGTTACATAATTTTAATTATTGTTTAGGTCTGATGATGCTCTAATCGAGCGAAACATGTAACCTTCGTAATTTTATTAAATGTATTTGTGATGCTGTAGATTTCGTGTTTTTTACCTTTTATAAAAGTTAAGAAGGTACCTGTTAAGACCCGCATAATCTGCATTCTTCTACACGTTTGAGATCAACTCCCACGACCATCTAATTTCTTCTTAGTTACACCCTGACATAAAAATCTTGCCAATCGTGTCAGATTTATTATAAATTCTCTCAAAAGTCTCTTCATTCTCACTCTCGTTCAATCATTTTATTGATGCAGTTTCGAACGTAACTCAAGCGGTGCCGTCACCAAACGGCGCGATCACCGTGAGTCCGCCGAGGTCCGCGAATCGTGAAAGACGCCCCCGCAACGGCGAGGAGCGTCGCGACGGCAGCAGCCGACGGCAACGCGGCAGAAACCGGAATTCGGTGCTTGCCGCGCAGGTAGCGGCCGCCGTGGGGCAAGTGGTGGCCAACGGGTCTACTAGTAGTGCGCCGACGCCGCCTTCGAAGTTGGATTTGCCCGCTGGTTATGGTAAGTGTTGAAGGCTTTTGTTTTTTTTTTCAGATGTTTCTGATTTATATAATAAATCAGGAGTTTTTATTTTTTTTTGTCTACTTACGTAGGTTTCTTTGAGATAATGGACGAGTCTTTCAATAAATTAAACCATTAAGTTAAAAAAAAATTAAAACCTGGTTTAATTTGAACTATGTATTTAACGATAAATGCAAACAAATCTAACTTTATTTGTTTCTCAGTAGGTAAATATAAATCTGCATTTCTAGATAGCCTTACTATTCACGATCATAACTGTTCCGATCATTTTTTCAGTGTGAGTGTCACTTAAAAATATAAAACACAACAGAAATAAAATATCTCGGACTAGTTATTGACTCAAATCAGAAATGGTTGGCGCATATAGAATATGTGTCAGCCAAAATCAGAAAGCTCATTTATAAATTCGACCAACTAAGGCGGTTTATGGAATATCATTTACTAAGGTTAGTTTATTCATTGCTCGTAGAAACTATATTAAATTATTGTATTGCTGTATGGGGAGCAACAAATAAAACAATTATAGAACCTTAAGTAATTACCCAGATATATATATTTTTTTTAATTAGATACATATCAAGACATAAATCATTTGTAAGTTTTCCAACTCATACATTTAACACTAGGGCAAACTGTAAAATAGAAGCAGTAACACAAAATGTAAAACTTGGAAAATGTCAAAAAAGTCTTTTTTATATAGCGCCAAAAATATACAACATGCTTCTATTTGATATAAAATATAAAAACTTTAATAAAATAAAACGCAAAATTAATACATGGTTACTTGTAAATAATATAGATTGGTTTACTAAATGACTTTGTGTGTGCTTACTTGCTACACTATTTTCTGGTATAACTTATTCTTTCCATCATTAACATATTTAGTACTTAGTGTAATATTATATTTACCATTACTTATAATTAGTTATTTTTCTGTATTTCATTAAACCATGTGCACACACAGATTGTAATCCATTGTGCACTCAATAAGATTTTTATTATATGTATATCACTTGTAATATTTGTAATATATTTGAATTTTGAAGTTGAAAAAAGTTGGTCAATCTTATTATTGTAAATGAAGCAGGCTCATAAAACTTTATATTAAAATCCCTAGCCGACAATAAAGCTTTTAATTTATGGAAAAACCCAGCAATTTTATTAAAGTGCGTGACCTATAAATACAAACAACATATAAGTTGAACTTTCTGAGAAAGCAACAGCAAACTCACAGCTTTTTTTTCACTTAAAAGATCTATAAATCTTGTTATGGCTTAAAAACGATTAGTACCTACTTAAAAATTCAAATTTCAGTAAGACCGTCTACAAAATGAAGAGATAACTGTATAACCTGGGATACAGATTATTACTGTAATTATACTCTATTTCAGAAGTGTGTAGAGCAATAAAACCTCATTAGGTATGCAAAAGTGGTACCTGGTGATCCACCAATATTTTATGCCACTACCTTAGTTGGGTATTAGTTTCAATGTAAAATTCTTTCTTTTCGTCGATTGCAGGTAGTGCCACCCGGTTTTGGGTCAATTTATGAGTTTTGCCCGTTGTTACCCACTGATAAACATTGAAAACGGTTCGCCGAAGGCGTGCAACTGGGACTTGTTTTTTACCTTATAATTAATGTACTTAAATGCTATTTTATTTTAGAAAGTTACTTTTGTTTAAATGGAATAATATATTTTTTTCACAAATTTATTGAACATAATATGTAGAGTAAAACAGTTGAAAATGTCACTTTTGGATCTGGCACTTTTTGAACAGTGTATAACAATTTTAAATTATAATAGATTGTAGTCTTCTTCGTCATCTGACGAACTGTAATCACCTCTCGACATTATAATTAAAGGATCGACTGTCTGATCGATGAGGTTGTCAAGATCCCACATTTTGTCCTCTTGCTTAATTACATGCTGGACTGCTTTTCGCCAATTCTCTGGTGTCGCTTCCGTAATGGCTTGATCAAACAGTAGCTTAACATCTTTCATTTTAAAAGTCGTGTTTTGTCTTGCTACAAATCCTTTTACCTGCGCCCATATCAGTTCTACAGGATTTAGTTCGCAATGATATGGCGGTAAGCGCAGTACAGTTATATTATATTTTTCGGCTATATCTTCCACGGCGTATTTCATGAAACGAGTTTTGTGTAAGTTTGCTATTGCCAGCAGTTCTTTTTTTATCAAATTTGCTTCAAACGCAATACCTTTTGCAGTCAGCATAAATATAGCGATAATTTCTTTGTTTCTTCAACTTGAAGTTGGCGTCTTCTCTATTCGCCGTGAATGATAGCTTGCGTTATCCATAACCACCACCGAATTAGCCGGAAGAAATTTTATCATTTCACCAAAATAGTCCTCGAAAACGTCTGAGTTCATGTCTTCATGGTAATCTCCTGTGCGAGTCGACTCAAAGGTTAGCAGACCTTCTTTTAAAAATCCCTCTTCGCTTCCAATATGTTTGATTATAAGTCTTTTTTCTTTTCCCGAAGGTACTTTAATACCCGTAGACAGGCCTTCTATGAAAGCTTGGCGAGCACTGGTTATATTTTTGTCTTGCCACATTTTTTGGACTATATAACCTTCGTTAATCCACGTCTCATCAAGATAAAAAACTTTCTTTTGCTCCCTGCGGTACTGCTTGATACTTCTCAAGTATTGTCGTCTCCAACAAACAATTTCGTCGCTCTCCAGTAAAAGTGCTTTGCGGTTATGCTTTTCCCAGGCAAAATCCATATTTTTAAAAGTTTTCTACTTATCAACGGAATACTGTCATCTCGGCCAAGCTCCATTAAAATTTTGTCTAGGGTGGGTATTTCCTTTTTAAAATAAAAAGAGTGAACTTTTCTTCGAATTATACATTTAGCATTTTCATCAAGGACTTTTGTAGGTCGTCCTGGCTTTTGCTTGGGAGATTCCACTTGACCTGCTACTTTTCTTTCCCGCAACAATTTGAAAATGGTGGACTTTCCAATTCCACTCATTCGAGAACATTTTTCAACAATTTCTTGCACAGTAAAACTAGGGTAATCGTGTTTTATGCAATCATGTACATTTAAAATAATAACTTTTTCACTCAGCGATAGTGGAGAATTTTTAGTACATCTTTTCGTTGGACTGAATACCTCCATTTTTTAAATATTGGGATAATAATATTGTGATTACACTACAGCGTAGCAGTGACTACTAACGTTTAAAATATGATTTAAAAGTATTTATAGTCTGTATATATTACCTGACCCCATTTTTGCATGTTACAAAGCGTTAAAAGATAGGTACCTATACAAAAGGATTAAAAGTATTTATTTAGTATTTAATCTCTTTCAAAATAAAGGCATTTAATCCGTGAAAATTAAATTCATAAATATTATAAGTACCTGCGCCTATGAACTACCACGAAATGTAGCCAAACAGAATGGAATTCCCCAGTTTATTGCTCTATACACTTCTGAAATAGAGTATAGTAACATGTTAGGAGATACACAATGTTCTATAAAAAGTAAAAATTTATTTGTTTTATTTCATGGAGACTAGACTGTAAAAGAAGAAAGAAAGCATTTTAATTTTAGAATCTGCTGTGACCCTATTAGAGTCTGACAGAGGTCAAAAAAATGTGAACTTATAGGACGCATTTCTGTATGATTTACTACATTACTAAAGTTTGCTTGCCAAATTGGCAGGCAACTTAACTAGATCTATAAAAATAAAATTTCAAAACCATTCTGACAATAATATGTTATAAAACAGAATAATAATAACTTATATTGCAAGGTTTCTTAACTATTTGATACCTTTTAAATACCATAAAAATTATATCTTCCTTTCAATTAATTTGTATATTTCAACGCCAATCCTTAAAGATCTAAGAACGCCGTAAAGTTTTACGTACAGCAACAGTTTTCTAATTTAAATAGGAAGACATAATGCTACTTTTCTAACGCAATTTATGTATTAAATCTGCAGAATTACGCACGACGCAACAGGGACAAGTTTACTTTTACCATATCCCGACTGGAGTTTCAACATGGCACGACCCCAGGATACCCAAAGATTTAACACCGTTAAGTTTGGCCTTGGATCATTTGGGACCGTTGCCGAGCGGATGGGAAATGAGACAAACCACGTCGGGAAGGGTGAGTTTTTTTTCCTCAAAATCTCGACTTATTATTAAGAGACTAAAAGTCCTCTTAAAACTTCTTTTGTGAAAAGTGCAAAGACCATAACCAATTAATACTTACAAAGAGAAAACTGAAACTAAGCTCAATTTTTTAGATATATTTCGTAGATCACAATAGTCGTACCACCCAATTCACCGATCCGCGTTTAAACTCCCAAATACTCAATAACATTTTAAAAAGAGTGGCGCCCCAACAGCCGTCTAATCAACAGCACAACGTCGTACCGCCCCCCACGAACAATCCGCCGTCTACTTCGCTGAATACGGCAACGACAACGGTACCGCCCACGAACTCCGGCAATAATTTGGCCGCTCCGCAAAATCCCGGGCCAGTTTCGCCCGTCAGGTCGAGGATACAAGAAGATTTACCGCAGGTAATATACCATTGATTTTTGTTGTTGGTTTTGATTTTCGACTACTCGTTTCGTCAGTACAAATATACAGGGTTGATGGTACGTTAGACGTTTATGGAGAATGGAAAATTGATTTTTTTTGAAAACATCGTGGATTTTATCCAACGATTAAAAATATTTTTAGCCATGCAGTGTTTCCGCTTTTATCAAAAAGTAGTAGCAACTTTGTTATTTTAAATGGAATTCTCTGTATATTATTTTATTTTCTGATCTGCTATCGCTTTATGATTGTTTTTGTATAAGTTGTTCCTATACCTATCTTTAGTTTTCAAAAATTTAATTACTTTCTTTATTTTTCGACCAAAACATAGCGCCAAATAAATATGTATTACTACGGCACTGGAATCCGCAGAAAATTTAAATTATAAGCGTAATTTATGGAAATATTGCACATTTGTCTTCACTGTAAAAATTTGTTTTGTGAACATTATACAGGGTTGCTCAAAATTAGTAATTTTACCGCTAGATACAAAAATTATAATATTATAATTTTTCACTGGAATCCGCAGAAAATTTAAATTATAAGCGTAATTTGTGGAAATATTGCACATTAGTTCACTGTAAAAATTTGTTCCACATTATACAGGGTTGCTCAAATTAGTGATTTTGCCGCTAGATACAAAAATTGTAAAAAATGCACTTTTTTTAAATCGAACACCCTGTATTATATAACATATTCTAAAAGGAAATTGAAATCCCTTTCTAAGGAGGTTCACGTTCCTATATCTAAGTAGTTCGGTTTCTGAAATAAAAGCAACTTTCTGTAAAAATCGGAATATTTTGACATATTGCTTTAGGCCGATCGCATACTTATAAGACATTTGGGTTCATCCATATAGTACAGCTATCTTCATCGCAGTATATTTAAAAGTTGTACTCTGGTGAAGAAATGATGGAAGATCAAGCAAAATTTCAATCATTTTATAGAATGTCACGAGAGACATTTTTAGTACTTTTGGACATAATTGGACCTTCTATTAAGAGATCAGTTAAAAAATTTCGGGAATCCATTACACCAAAGGAAAAACTAATTATTACAATGAGGTAAGTAACTAATCAAATTTCATTTTAATTGTGTAAGTATTTATTATGTATTACAAATTTAAATAGTCATAATCGGTATTTGGAGATGTCATAGGTGTGCTTATTTGGCTTGAAGAATTGTTTGAAAAGGGGTGAAAGTTACTGTTGCTTGAATTATAACAAATCTGTTGAGAATGTGTTGAAAGTGATGGGGTAAAATTATTTAGTGGTGGTTTGTAAAGTATTTCACCAATAACTTGCATTGTTTTATATTTAAATTCGTGTTTTTGGGCGTTCGTCATTCGCTGTAAATCGGGCAGAAGACTTTTAAGAAATAGCAAGTCAGCGTCAGCTTTTCGATGTAAAATAATCAATGACACATTTCTCTAGAGGGTCCACTTCTTTGCGCTTTTTTGCAGAACTTTTATTGCGAGTTAATGCGCTTTCAGTGACTAATAAAGGTTCATTTGTAGAGGATTCTTCGAATGCATCCCTATTTAGATCATTTTTGTCATGTATTTCAGGAGGCTCAATATCCGAAGGTTTTCTTGAGTCGAAATATTATTTGTTTCTTCATTTATATTTTTGGGAGATGGAATGCTACCCTTTTGTTGTCTATAAATTTAGACATTTAATTGTATATAGATTTAGTGAACGGCAGGAGAAAGTCCAAATAGTCTGCTAAATAATATTTTTTCTTTGTTTGTGCTGATGATCCAGATGGTGGTTTTTGCCTTAAATGACGAGTATAAGCAGATCTTAAATTTTTCCATTTCTCCTTACATGCAGCTCCTAAAATTAAATTTTGTTTTAGATACTTGGCAATCGGAATGAGTTTCAACCAGTTATCTTTCTTATTTATGAGAGGAGACTCTACAATTGGACAACTAGTTGAAGAAGTTTGTGACAATATTTGGTCAGGTTTGCAAATGGAATTCATGCCTTTTCCAAGTAAATTGCAATGGATTGAAAAAGCCGAACGCTTTGACGAACTTTGGAATTTACCGAATTGTATTGGTAGTATCGATGGAAAACATATTAGAATACATTGTCCAGCCAAGACGGGATCCGCCTTTTATAATTATAAAATTTATTTTTCATTGCACTTATTGGCTATAGCGGATGCAGATAGCAATTTTACTGCAATTGACGTTGGCGACTACGGTAGAAATGGTGATGGGGTATAAGTATTTAAGAATTCAAGTATTGGACGAAACTTCCAGGCAAACACACTCAATTTTCCACCACCGCAGCCTTTGCCCAAAGAACCACACGAGCCGGCTTTTCCCTATTATTTTGTCGGAGATGCTGCCTTCCCTCTTTGTAAAAAATTATTAAAGCCTTATCCGTCAAGAAATTTAACAAACCCGAAAGGAATCTTCAACTATAGATTATCACTAGCTCGTGGAAGTGTAGAATGTGCGTTTGGTATAATGGTGTCAAAATTTAAAATTCTAGAGAGACCTATTCTATGCTCACCCCAAAAAGCTGATAAAATTGTTAAGACAATTTGTGTGTTATAAGAAAAATGGATGGAAAAATGTCAGAGCCAACATTTGAAATGGGTGGGTTACCACATAATAATATTAACACACAACAAATATTACAAAATTTTCACCCTCAATATCAGCGCGGCACAAATGAGGCGATAATATTGCGAGATAGATTATGTTCATATGTAAATCAGCCCTATGCGGCATTACTTTGGCAGTCAAAATATTATTTATAATGAATAATATTATAACTGTTCTTCACGTTTTTAAATTAATAATTATGTTTATAACTACACCGTGTCCTGGTAACTTCTTACCAAATGGAATTTTTTTATTGAGTTAAAAAAAAAATGTTCAGGAAAAATTCTGCTTCGTTCATTGAATTTTTGGGCCTCCCTGTATGCAATGGAAAAACATTTTGCACGAAAATCTTGTTTTTTAACAAAGTCGAACTTTTTCTGAATATGTTTTGTTTTGTTAACTCAAGGAGACTTAAGACATTTATATTTCTGAACCTCCCTGTATACAATAGAGAAACATTTTGCACGAAAATATTATTTTTTAACAAACCAGAACTTTTTCTGGACATTTTTTGTTTTTTACTCAATATTAAAAAAAAATCCCCGTTTGGTAAGATGTTACCAGGACACGCTCTATATTATATTATAAAAGTAAACACTACCTGTTTCATTTATTTCTTTTCCAACTTCGTTCCAGGCTTTTTCTTGCACATGCCTATTTGAGTAGTCTTCCATGGTATGGTCATACAAAACATTGTATTTTTCAACGATTTGTACAAATTTTACATTAAATGTTGGATTATCTTCCATTTTACTTATTTTTATTAAAATTATTGTTAAGTAGAGTGCATTCAGTTGCAGCAGTCGGAAACAAATGACACTTGAAATTGGAGCAAGCAGTGTCGTATAAAATTCGTTTGCGACAAGTCTTGTCCTGTCCGCGGCGTATCTACAGTTATGGTCATATAAATAGCACACTTTTCTAAATTGCGATAAAAAATATTAAATACCATTGTCTATTTTTTT
Source organism: Anthonomus grandis grandis (assembly GCF_022605725.1). Taxonomy (NCBI): domain Eukaryota; kingdom Metazoa; phylum Arthropoda; class Insecta; order Coleoptera; family Curculionidae; genus Anthonomus; species Anthonomus grandis. The sequence continues at coordinate 4,789,409 of NC_065560.1, forward strand.
ATAATATATTTAGCTTAGATGTTCTACAAAGAGTTGTATTTAATTAAAATTAAAAGAGTATTTTAAATATATAAGAAACATAACAAAAAAACTAAAGAAATGCTGGCCATTTAAATAGCACACTTAAAAAATATTTACTTTCACCAAAACCAATTTAATATTTTGTTGGGTATCCTTTATTTTTTATAACTTCACTTAATCGCTTGGGTATTGACTCCACCAATTTTGCACACACGCTTGCCGGAATACTGTTCCAAGCCTCTTGGAAGTTTTGCCATAGTTCATCCAGATTTGAGGGATTTAATACCTTAATTTTGGTTTTAACGTGATCCCACAAATTTTCCAGAGGGTTCAGGTCTGGGTTTTGTGGCGGCCATTCCAAAACATCTACCACATTTTTAGTAAACCATCGTTTTATTGATTTTGCAGAATGTTTTGGATGATTATCGTGCATGAACTGACATGTAATTGGCATAAAATGCTCCATGTATGGTTCCATAACATTCTGCAAAATCTCCCTATACTTGTATTGGTCCATTGTTCCCTCTATACGATGAATAGGTCCAACACCATGCCATGACATTGCTCCCCATATCATAATTGATCCTCCTCCATGCTTAACAGTTTTAATTGTGTACCTAGGGTTTAAGGCACGATTGGGAGGACGTCTAACATAGCATTTTCCATCATTTCCAAATCTATTAATCTTGGTTTCATCGCTCCATAATATGGTTTTCCAAAAATTAATGTCCTTATTTATATGTTGTTTAGCAAATGCCAATCTTTTTTTAATATTTCTTTTTGAAACGAGTGTTTTTTTCCTAGCTACACAACCTTTGAGATCTTTTTCACATAATCTTCTTCTTATTGTTCTTGCAGAAATATTGACGCCATATTGGTCTGCTATTTCACGTTTTAATTGGGCGGAACTTAAAAATGGATTACCCTTGCTTATTCTAATAATAATTTTATCCATGTTATACGTGGTTTTTCGAGGCCTTGTTAATCTTTTCTTGTTCATTGTGCTTTGAGTGGTCTCATAGAGAGCCAGAGCATTATAAACCCTTTTCCTAGAGCAATTTAAATCTTTTGCTATAGCAGAAATAGAAAAGCCTTGATTTTTCTTTTCTATAATAAGAGCTCTCCTCTCTGGTCCACAATGTTTCTTTCTACCCACTAAAAACAAAACTACTCTTGACAATATTCAAAAATTTAAAAGTTAAAATAATACTTACTAATTAACACTCGATATATTTAATAAGAATGAAAGGTGTGCTATTTATGTGTCCAGCCTTAAAACGTTAATATTGGAATGAAATTCTGTATGTGCATATATTTTTAAAATAAACATAAAGTCTTGCATATTAGGAGGAGATTAACTGCTTAAATATTTTCTTATCAGTCAGGAATTTGTTTTTTGTAAGTAATATATGAAAAGGCTAAGTGTGCTATTTATGTGACCACAACTGTATGTTTGCGACATGTCGCAGACATGTTTGAAACAAATGTCTTATAAGTATGCGATCGGCCTTACGCGGCCATGAAAGTTCATGACCAAACAATGTTATGCTAATGACGTTTGACAGTTACATTTAGTTGATCAATAATAGTAATGCACGTGGATATTTCTTTAAAAAAATTGTTACCTAAAAATTAATTGAAATGGAAAGAAATAGTTATTCAAATGAAGTTTTGATGGACCTATTTATTATTCGTGGACAATGTGACAAAATTGTAGCAAGAACATGCCGAAAGTTCAACTAATTTACAAAAAATGGATAAAAGAAAATTTGTGCGAATACAAAATAACTTTATACTATAATAATTATAGCATTGTAGTTTTGGGCATAATAACACTATTAAATTAAAAAAAAAATCATATATTGCTCAGGAAGCATTTGCGAATCAATGTTCATAAGGCATTTTCGACTAGAATTTAGAACACCCAGTGAAATTTTGTTGAACCCTAACGTCTTACAAAGAAATTCAATAATTTAAGGAGACAAAACTTGCTACAAGTATTTTTTTTCGTTTTAGGGACTGTTAAGCGAAAGCGAGCATTTGCCGAAATACCGAAGAGATTTGGTGGCGAAACTGAAAGTATTAAGGGTCGAATTGACCTCTATGCAACCTCAAAGTGGTCATTGCAGGTTGGAGGTGTCTCGGACGGAGGTATTTGAGGAGAGTTACAGGTAGATCATTTTTACTACAGCACTGTTAGTTAATTTTGTTTATTATTAGTTGTTCTATTATTGTAAAGAGGTGGTTGTATAGATGTGTCATTTTAAAACAAGTTTAATGCCCTTTCAAAAAATGTCACAAAATACCTCTTTTCATTTGAAATGTTCACATGCAAAGCCTTAAAGTTTCCTTGACTTTTTCGATCACTGGATCTCGTTGTTTATTAGTTTATAGAATATTGTAGGACAAATGCTTTTCAATCAGGGTGTACTTAGACATAAAACTAACACATGGTGGTTTACTATATGTTTATCTCAAAAAAGCCAGAGTAGCAAATAAAAGACTTATTATTTATCGAGCTTCCTCATGCTAAAAGTACAAACTAATATGGTACATTTTTTCTTCTGGATATCTTCTGGAGAAAATGGCTAACGTGTAAAACAACCACAAACGTCTACGAATTTAAAGACCATTTAAAATAATATGGGATATTATAATTAACAACAAAAGTGGTTGGATATCACATTCGAAATAATTTAGAGATTTGTCCTTCTGATCAGTGTGATAGCAAATCTTGATACCTCACAATGTGAAAAACAGTAAAATACCAACCAATTTTAAAATAATTTAGTGCGGGCCTAAAGGAGCTTTACCAAAGGGTAATTACAGTTTGTAAAAGCGGTTTTTACTGCGTTGGTACAGTGCTTTCGGCGACAATCATAACTGAATTACTGAAAAAGGTCCAACAAAGGATTGAAACGTCGCTCAGAAAATAATAACGGCGTTTCCCAATAAACTTTTGCTCTCTTTTTATAATTTATATTATGAAAAGAGAACGAAAATGGGGCTTAATATACAAAGGGAGTTTTGGAACATTAGGACTGAATTATCTGTAAAAGATGACAAGACACATAAAGCAAAATTATATATTATGTATTTAAGTATTTTTATTGTTCAAAGTAATCGATAAGATACATTAGGTTTCTTCAAGGAAATTTAAAATCCAAACTAAGATGAATTACAAAAAAAAAACCGTCAAGGAACTGGAAAATTAACAACTCTTCTGGATGAGACAATATTCTCTTAACACTTTGTACAAAGTTGTGAACCTTTTCAATGGGAGTTTTTCCACCTTTCTTAAAAGAAGCAATTTCTATACTTTTATTTAAAGGAGATCCATCATGTATGGATTTTTTAGACTCATTTCTCTACTATGTATTTGCTTAGAAAATCACCTTATTCTTTCCTAGTTTTGATTTGTCAACAAAAGAGGCAATAAAGATGTGGTTTGCAACCTTCTGTTTTCCCTTTTCTTAAGTCTCAATGATGGGGGGGAATTCGCTGAGGCAGTATATTATGAGTTCCCAAGTAGATCTTTAAATTGTCTTACCCTCTTAAACTGTCAACGATGTGTGTCTATAGGAGATAAGTTTTCTTAGGGGTCAAACTTATTAGGGGTTCAATAATGTATGATGGCAAATAAATATTTAATGGCTTAAATAAGTCCTAATAAGAAAGATCAGGGGTACATTAATTTAAGAAAGCTGTTGGACAATTTATGATTGGAAAAGCTTGCTAAGGATTTGCACATTACTGCATTCTAGCATTCCAAGCTCTCTAAGTGGCTCAGATCCCTGGACTAAGACTCATAATTTCCCGAAGAGTACTAAAAAAAAATTCAAGCACTCTAAGTAGCTCAATTGCCTGGAATAGACCAAGAATTGCCGCAGAACGCTTAGAAGCTAATTCTAGGTACTCAAAGTGGCTCAATTGCCTGAAAGAGCTGTCATGAATAGACACTTAAAAGCGAAGAATACGTGTATATTGCTTACCTGTACATGTGCAAAATTTGTACCTGTTTTAAGTTTCATTTGTGTGAAACACTTGAAAATGATTTGAACAGGTAAGGAAATCCTTTTCGTCAATTGTATCCTTTCTCCCGGTTTAACTATATTTAAGGACGTCACGTGTTGTTTCTATTTAAAATGATATCACTGATTGTGTGCGTTATTAATTTCAGATTACTAAATGAGAAACACGGAAGAAGTGACTTTGCAAATGTTGATCGTCTTTTTCGTGATTTTATTATAAAAACAAATACAGTTTTCCATCCTTTAATTGTTAAAACAACTTGTGTTGAAAAACAGTGTGAATTTTGCGTTTGTCAGTGTCTTATTTTAAATAGGTCTTATTATTTTGTTTGTCTGTACAGATCACCCTCGGGTAATGTTAGTACTTTCTTGTCCATTTTAGATGAGTTGCTACACACTACATACATGGCCAACAGGTATCTGGTAGTCTGTGGAGATTTTAACATTAACTTTTTAGTAAACGATCAGAACTTCTCTCTTACCAAACAATTATTAGCTAGCTATGGTTTAGCACCACACATAAAGGGTAAAACTAGGGTGGTAGGACAATTTGGCTCTCAAATTGATAATATTTTCAGCAACTTGGCTAAATGTCAGGTAACAAGTAATACATTATTCTCAGATATATCAGATCATTATGGTCAGAAACTCCATATAGAAATGCCTAAAGAAAGTAAAAAGCCAGTATTTATAAAGAAACGTTCATACACAGAAAACAACATTAAGAAGTTTAATGATCTTTTAACACATGAATCCTGGGAAGATGTATATAACTGCACTGAAGTCGATCTAAAATATGATTGCTTTTATAATATTTTCTATTACTATTTTAATGTAACATTTCCTCTAAGTAGCCACAGAATAAAGGATCCTGATAAAAAATTTGTAAACTCTGAAATTAAAAATTATTCTAGTCATATTAAAGATCTGTATGTATGGTACAAGGAAACAAATAGTGAGGCAGTTTATAATCAATATAAAAAAGAATATAAAAAATTTATTTCTAACTATAAAACTTCTTTAAATGAAAACAAGATTATCTGTTCAAATAACATAACTAAAACTGCTTGGACTATTTTCAATCAATGCTCAAATAAGTCAAAGTCATCTAAACCTGTCACCCTAAATTCTAGCAATAATGAAATTATTGAAAATTTGGATAAGATAGCCAACATATTTTTGAAGAAATTTAATGCTTCATCTCCTACTCCTTCAATTTCTGGTCAATTGCCTAAAGGAAGTCATATCCCCACTATTTTCCTCTTTCCCACAGATTCAAAGGAAGTTCAGCATATTCTATCGGCCTTGCCAAATAAATACTCTGCTGGTCTTGATGAAATACCAATAAACATACTCAAAAAAGTTAGTCACCATATAGATGTGCCTCTAGCTCACATAATAAATGCCTGTCTGCACATGGGAATCTTTCCATCTAAACTAAAAAAGGCGAAAGTTCTTCCAATTTTTAAAAATAAGGGTGATGAGCAGGATGTAGAAAACTATCGACCAATATCTCTCCTTTCTTCAATATCAAAAATCTTTGAGCGAGTCATTTATATCCGTATTATGAACTTTTTAAAAAGGCAAACTATTCTTTCAGATAGCCAGTTTGGTTTTAGGCCCAATCATTCAACCCAGTTGGCAGTTTACAAGCTTATATCCTTTGTGATTGAAAATGTTGACAAAAAAGAAAAAGTTGCCGGACTCTTTTTCGATTTATCGAAAGCATTCGACACAATCAACCATGGTCTACTGCTGTCAATCCTTGAAAATTGTGGACTGAGGGGAAACTGTGCCAGACTTATAGCCTCTTATTTAGATCAGAGGGAACAAACAGTTTGCCTTGGCTCTGGTAATGGTACATATGTTTACTCAGCGTCATCCTTGGTGGTACAGGGAGTGCCTCAGGGTTCAATCCTAGGGCCAGTACTATTCATATTATATGTAAATGGTCTCAGTGAGTGTTTTCCAGGGTGTTTTATCAACCAATATGCTGATGACACTTCCATAATCTTGTCAGAACATCTGATTGAAGAACTATCTGTCAGAGCTTCTCAGGTGGTAGAGAGGATGCAGGAGTGGTGTGACAATCATGCTCTGAAGCTAAATGCTGATAAAACCGGGCTAGTGACATTCTCCAAAACTTTACCTCAAAATTCCCTACTTGTAAAGTTTCAAATAAAGTCTCTTCGAGAGGTAGCTTCCTTAAAATTCCTTGGTATACAAATTGACTCCTGTCTCACATGGGTCCCACACATAGACACTCTTGGCAAAAAACTAAATAGTTTCTGCGCGTTAATAAGGCGTCTACGAGAAGAGCTTTCCCTAAATTGTCTGAAGCAAATTTACTATGCATCGGTCCAATCTCTAATCACTTATAGTGTGATGTTTTGGGGATCTTCAACTGACGCCGTGTCAGTCTTTATAGCACAGAAACGGATCATAAGATGCATGCTCAGACTCACACCACAAACGTCTTGTAGGACTTATTTTACTAAGCTTGGTCTACTCACTGTTCCAGCTCTGTACATTCTTATGTTAGCTATTTTTGCAAAGAAACACCTGCATCTTTTTCAAACTAATGAAGATCATTATGCTGAGGGTATGTCTATTGTGACAAGGGGGAGAGCTGAACTGAGTATCCCAACTCATCACTCTGCCTTTTTTCAAAGATCTCCTGCCTTTGCTGCTATTAAAACATATAATAGATTACCTCTCGCCCTAAGGCAAGATAAAAATATCATGAAGTTTAGGAAAGACACTGCAAGGTATCTGTTGGGCAAGTGTATCTATAGTTTCGATTTACAATTTTAAATGTGTATTATGATTAATATTAAGAGTTTGTTTATTAATTTATTTATTTTCATAATGTATCATACTTGAGATATATGTGGTAAGGTAATGCACCCAATATTATGTCCAACATTATCTTTTTGTTCTTACTATTTTTATTAGCAGTATGTACTGTGTAGATGTTATCAAATTTTAATTTTGTTCGTTTTGTGACGTTGCTATTGTCTATTTAAATTAGATCTTGAAAGCAATAAAGAAATTATTATTATTATTATTATTATTATTATTATTATTATTATTAAAAATATGGACAAAGAAAGAAGAGACAGGCATAGGATCTAGTTTACCTTTTATAGCGTTCCTTTTCTCGAAATTATGACTCTCTGGTTTTCACCATATGAAAGAGTGTCTTAAATTGTAGCCAAATTGGCAAAAAAGTGGAAATTTTTTTCACAACTTTTTATAAAGCAGGTCACATATATTCATCTATAAAAAAAAGAGGCATTGGCAGTATGATTATCTTTTTGTTATTGGTTAGGTAAGTTTATATATTATGTAATATAAATGTGTAAAAAAAGATTATTACCTGATATCCTGTTTTTTACCACAGAAAGTTCCTGGATGCAGGTTAAAGTCATTAAAGATTTAAAGGGTACAACAGATTTAATTATATATATATTTATATTAAGCGTCAAAAAAGTCCATATAGATAAATACTTATTATATTTTTTCATAGCAGTAACTTGAATAGATAACTGCACAAGTACTGACTCTACTAGACTAGATAATAGCCATATAGTGGAATTCCTATAAGATTATAAGGTATAAATTTCTAATCAATATAAAATATATAATTTGAGAAATTGGCTATAAATAATGTGAATTTGAATAAATAGGTCTCAGGAAGAGAACCAACTGGTCTGCAATATCTTGCTTTAAGTTTCAATCATTTGTTGTACCTTATTATCTACGCGATACTTTCAGACTTATAATGAAAATGCGGCCGAAGGACATGCGAAAACGACTGATGGTAAAATTCCGCGGAGAAGAGGGTCTCGACTACGGAGGCGTGGCCAGAGAGTGGCTCCACCTTTTGTCCCGGGAAATGCTTAATCCGCAATACGGTCTATTCCAATATAGCAGAGACGACCAATATACGTTACAAATAAATCCGGATTCGTCGGTTAATCCGGAGCATTTAAGTTACTTCCATTTCGTCGGCAGGATATTGGGAATCGCGGTGTTTCATAATCACCAGTTAGAGGGCGGTTTCACTTTGCCTTTTTACAAGCAACTGTTAAATAAACCGATTACGTTGCAAGATATCGAGGGTGTGGATCCCGAGTTGCATAGAAGTCTCACCTGGATGTTGTGAGTTGTTTTAAGAGCATTTTATGGACTTTTTTATCTAATAAATTATGGTGTTTAAGGGATCATAATATAGATGGCGTGTTAGATACCACTTTTTCAGTGGAAAATAACAGCTTCGGAGTGGTTAAAGTGCACGAACTGAAACCTGGCGGATCGTCTATAGCGGTCACCGAAGATAATAAGAGGGAATACGTGAAGCTTTATGTTAATTATAGGTAAAAGTCTAATAAGTAATTTAGGGAAGACAGATATATATTGATGATTAACATATTTCAGGTTTATGAGAGGCATAGAACAACAGTTTTTAGCTCTTCAAAAAGGATTTACAGAACTGATACCGCCACATTCCTTACGGCCTTTTGATGAAAGAGAGCTGGAGCTAGTTATTAGTGGAATTGGTAAGTTGGACATCATTTATTTTGCAAGTAGTTGGAACATAACGGAATTCGAACCTTGACAAGTAATTTGTTTGGTTTCATCCTAATATATTATATTTTCCCTTAAAAATATTGTTAGAGTAAGCGTACGATCAGGACTTATTTTCCTATAATAAAACTTGAACAAAGTTCTAAAAGTTGAACTTTGTGTGTAAAAGTGTCTTTTTGAATGACGTTTTTAATATGCTGATATGCTAATTTACTTGTGGATCCAATCACTATGATTACGCGTATTTAGAAATTACTGGAACTTTTGACTCGCACAATAATTCGGAATTTGCTTTATCTCCGCATTCCTATGTTGAATGTCTGAATTGAACATTTGCCGAGCGGATTTTCCAGTGGTTTTTGCGACTTATTTTATTTTAAAGATGACATGATGTTTAAAGTAGAAATTAAAGAATTAAAACTGCGAGCAGCTTAACAATTAACTAAAATCTGTTAAAAAACAAGTCTTGTTCTTGAGAATTCCAGCCGGTTTTTACTCCGCTAGATACATATGCTAAGATTCCTTGATTTGAACAGTAATTTATGCCATTGTCATTCTTACAAGACAATTTCTCTTTCGATAGGTTTTAACTACTATTTTAGATTTTTTGTAATGTATTAATTTAAATAAAATAATATATATAATTTTTATATTAACTTAAGCGTACACATAAATGTTTTATGATTCGTTGTGCTCCTGAATCAAATTTGGTAAATTATAATCTTGTAATTTTTTTTCTTGAAAGTATTTGATAATTACATAAATAAACCAATATCTCTCAAACCTAACCTTGTTTTTCTCCAGGTTCAATAGATATCGCAGACTGGAGATCTCACACGCGTCTGAAGCATTGCACAGCGGAAACGCCGGTCGTGCAATGGTTCTGGCAAGTAGTCGAATCGTATTCGGAAGAGATGCGTGCCAGATTATTACAGTTTGTAACGGGAAGTTCAAGGGTGCCTTTACAAGGATTTAAAGCTCTTCAGGGTGCGTATGTTAGACACATAATAGTAATGTTATATAAATAGTAAATAATCCATTTTCCCAAAGATATTGGCTATAGTGTTCTTAGAAAAACTAAAACTAATGCCAATATCTTATCATGATTTTTTTTATTTCGTTAGACTTGAAAATCTTAATCTTTGTTTATATCTTTCTCTTAAGCCAATTTTTAAAGCCTTTCAGTATATTAGATAAGAAATCATCCATCTTCCCAAAGATATTGACAATAGGTTTCTTGAATCAGACCCTTTAAGATTGTCTTGTCATAACAATAGCAACTTTTACTTGTACAGTTTTGGTACATAGTACATGGTACTGTACATTTTAATTTTTTGTATTCTTCTAACAATTTAAAAAAAAAAACAGGTAGTACGGGTGCTGCAGGTCCGCGCCTGTTCACGATCCACTGCATAGAGGCCTCGCCGCAGAACCTGCCGAAGGCGCACACTTGTTTCAATCGTATCGACATGCCCCCGTACGAATCCTATCAGGTGCTTTACGAAAAGTTGACGCAGGCCGTGGAGGAAACCTGCGGATTCGCTGTTGAATGATTGTACGACCAAAAGGTGAGTTTACATCTTATCCTTGACTTATACGAGGATATTCTTAACCTTATAACAAAGATTCAGTTCACCATCTCTCAGACAATTATGTCAAATCGATTTACCAATTATTCGTACACTGTATATTTTGCTTTAATCCACTGAGCAATTTTTGAATGTGTTGTATTTTGTTACAGTTAAAAAATGTTCTTAAAATTTTCTTTTATTTAATATCTAATACATATTTTGAGACGAATCAACAAACCTTTCAGAATAAAAAAAAATAATTAAAAAAAAAGCAATTTGGCAACCCAAAGTTTCTGATATGTTTACAACGCAACTATCCATTGTTGCCAAAATTTGTTGTTATTTTACTTGATATTTTTGCGAAAAATTTGCCAAATTATAACAATATATTTAACTACGTAACTCTATTAATATTTTTCAAAAAAAATTGAAGCCAAGAAGCTTAATTTTGGTACCTGATACCCAATAGGTATTTCACGCATGATTTGTTTGTCTTTCATAATAAAGGGTGTTTTTTTTAGAGGCGGAGAACTTTCATTTGGCAACACTGTTTTTTTATGACAGCCGACCTGACAGTTCTGGGTTATTTTTAGATTAGTTTGGTTTGGCAATTCATCATGAACAGACTCACGCCGGAGCAACGTTTCCAAATTGTTCAAATTTATTTTGAAAGACATGGTTCTATTCGAGAAACACATCGGGCATTACGTGAGTTTTATGGTGCTCATAATCGTCCTTCAGAGAGATTAATTCGAGAAACTGTTGATCGTTTTCGCAATACTTTTACTCTAGTCGACAATACCAACACCCACTCAAAGACAAGGCCTTAGTGCTTGACGCGTGACGTCATCGATGTGGGCCACCGATTTTTAAAAACCAAGGGATTTCCTATGCTAATATATCAATATTTGGCTTATTTTAAAAAATGCTAGGAATAGAATAGAGTTCAGGAAACATTCAAAGGTATGTTTTAGTTCTGGTTGAATGTCAGGTTAAATATTATTGTGTAATATTAAATGCAGACTCCCAACTCCCCTACATCTGCGCCAAAATTCAACATATGTATTTAGGTATTTATAATAATTTTTTTATACCATCAAGTAGTAAAAAATGTTATTATATACACATAAATACATATATTGAACTATTCCTCACCTTGTCATAATTAAGAAAATTTAAAGAAAACTGTCATAATCAGGAATGTCATATTAATTAGAATCATTTAAAGTAAATCAATTGGATAAAGAACTAAATTAATTACCTAGGACCTACATAGTCTTTAGATTCAAATATATATTTTATATGTTTTTTTGTAAGTAGACTATTTAAAGTTAAAATAAACTTGATAAAGAACTATTATATTTTAATTAGTAGTGTTAGTGGCTGGTATATTATATATATAGCCTACTTCGTTAGGGTATCCAGTTTTCTTTTTTTACTTGATCATTATTCTTAGTGCAATAATTTTTTAAAAGTGTATTGGATATACTTTTAATAATTATCTTTAAAACATCTATTGCATTATGACTAGTGCATCCATCAAAATGTAATACATGTTTTTGTGCAACAGAATATTTTAAAATTAACTGACACATGAACTGTCTTTTGTTATAGGTTGGTAAAAATATGTCCTCAAATTCATTTATTAATCTGTTAAAAATTATGTAAGTCAAAGATACAATATTTACAACTTGGTCTTGGGAATATAACAGTCCTCCACGATTTAATTTATTAATTAGGTCAAAATTGTCTTCAACGATAAATTGCTCATTATATACCAGTTTTCCTTTACAGCTGTGACATTTTAGCTTTTTGACTGTAACATAGCAACAATAACCATAAATATGTAATTAATGGCAATATGTCCTCGATGCTCTGAAAATGATCATCATTTACTGAAATTTTGGACAACAAGGTTTGAATTTGGGAAAAGTCTTCTGGAGAGGAATAATTATCATCTAGGTCATAATCGGGAAGCTCATAGAACTTATTAATTTTAATAGGGCCAAAACTGCGAGACTGAAGTGTTAATATAGATTGAATTCTAAGTCTCTTTTCTGTCTCATACAACTGTCGTACAGAGATGTGATAATGACAGCAGTCCATAAACAGTATTGCTGAAAGCAGTTCTTGTTTGTCAAGTAAGAGTTTTAGAAAAATTACTAGGTTGCCAAGTATCAAGCCAGCTTAATAATTTTTCTAAGAATTCTATCTTGGGATCTATGTCAATATCAGTGAGTGTTTTTTAACAATTGGTTCTTGAAATATGTCTCGTTTATGACCCCACCCAACAACCCTCCGCAATATTGAAGATATTGGGTCACAAACACGAAATTGAAACTAATAGTATAGATTATAGAAGTCAAAACTATTGTACTACTTGAATATCAATCTGTACCTTTCCTTTGCAGTTGTAAATCGAACACACACTTCATTTTATTTATGTCATTTGATGGTTTGACATGATCAAGAATAGTATTGCCAAGGGTATTGGTAGCAGTCTCAGTAGCAGTATTTGGATTTAAGTCACAGTCGGGGTTGTCATTATTGGTAACATTTTCCTCCAAAGGCAGGGTAATAATAGTAAAGTCTATTGCTTCAAGTATTGCATATAAATCATCTAAACTATGGGAAGTATATGGAGTTTTAAATTTTGATATTAAAACCCAAACTGGCTCGCTATATAAAAAAGTTTCAAAAGTCAGCCATGGTTTTAGTAATTCTATTGTAAAAATTTTACCCGTGTTGGAATCTTGAACTTAATATGTATAATAAAACGTATAATAAAGTACTCTTTATTATACTACCTTCAATAAAATGAGCTTCACATACTTTGTTGTTGTTTGTGGGCTTAAAGTCATCTCTGTGTATGGCTTTTACCCATTTTCCCCTTAGATTTAGGTATATCATTAGGAAAACCGAAGACATGCACTTTAGGTCTGTTTTTATAGTTTCCGTTACAACCCGGAACACAACACATTTGAGGCATAAGACACTCTGGTATAAACTACAAGCCGAACTAGGAGAAAAACATTAAATTAAACACGAACTAAAGTATTAAAGTCTGATATAAACAAATAAAACCGCCACCGAGAACCGGTTTTTCCGAGGATTTTTCTAGTCCGAAATTACGATCTTGCGATTTAAAGGTACGCGAAGAGTTTACATAAATATAACATACACGTTTCGCGGAAATAAACAGTTCCGATTTTAGAAAAAAACACAAAAATGGGCTAATGTTTACTGCGGATCTCGTCAGAAATACCGGCAACCACAGAACATAAATATAAACAACCTAACCTCTCGTTTCATCAGGTAGCACAACTAGTAGATGCGCCATTGTCAGATTTATATAGAAAGAACTCCTATTGGCACGTAACAAGATATTAGATAAATGATAAAATTTGAAAAAATTGAAGTTTAAATTATAAAAAGAAAAATAAGGATGCACTCTTTTTTTTTTAACTAAATTGTAAAGTAAGAGCAGTTAAAGATATAGATTTAATTATTTTAAGATAGTAATAGATCATCCTAACGTTCACGGCAATCTGCAAAGTCTGGCAGCGTTGCAGGCAGCCTTCCGTGGACGAACACCGGCAGCGTCAACAGCTGAATTCACGCGAAAATCAACCCGAAGTGCATGGCCCAAACGTGTGACGTCACGAGCAAAATTTTTTGGAGCGCTTTGTCCTTTTGTAGAGGTGTTATTGACAATACGCATCCCGTAAGAGGCCGTACAGTGCGCACGCAACAAGCGATAGCTGCTGTGCAGCATAGTGTTGATAATGATCCAAATGTGTCAATTCGTCGTCGTTCTCAACAAGTCCATCCACTTTATGGAAAATTTTGCGCAAAGATCTCGGATTGCGAGCATATAAAATTCAACTTGTCCAGGAGTTGAAACCCCTGGAGGGAGGATCATCTTTTGCGCCGTACATTAGCTGAATGGGCGGAAGGAAAGATTGCTGTTGATCCACGATTTCATATGAAAATTTTGTTCAGTGATGAAGCACACTTTTGGTTAAATGACTATGTAAACAAGCAGAATTGCCGAATTTGGGGGGATGAGAATCCACGAGGTATTGGCAAAAAACCGTTACATCCAGAAAAACTAACCGTTTGGTGCGCTTTATGGGCCGGTGGAATCATTGGTCCTTATGTCTTTAGAAATGCTGATGGTCAGAACGTTACAGTAAACGGTGAGCGATACAGAAACATGATAACCAACTTTTTTGTACCTCAATTGGAAGCTGTTGCAGGCGTTGCAGAAATGTGGTTTCAGCAGGACGGTGCCACGTGCCATACAGCGCGCCAAACAATTAATTTACTGCAAGAGACATTCGAGCAACGAATAATTTCAAGGAATGGACCTGTAAACTGGCCAGCTCGTTCGTGCGACTTGACGCCATTAGATTATTTTCTTTGGGGCTATGTTAAGTCGCGTGTCTACGCTGATAAACCCGAAACACTTGAGCACTTGGAAGCCAACATACGACGCGTGATTGCCGAAATACAGCCTGCAGTACTGGAAAGAGTGTGTGAAAATTGGACCTCTAGATTACGCCACGAAATCATTTTTAAATATTAATGCCAAAAAAAAATTCTTTAATACAAAAGCAAATTCGTTCATATCAATAAACTATTTTGTGTTTAATTTCAATTTAAAGTTCTCCGCCTCTAAAAAAACACCCTTTATTATCCCTGTAAAGACAACTTACCTGTGAAAAAATTGAATTTCCTTTTTCACAATATATGTAATACTTTTCTTTATCATGTTTTAGTAATAAAAACGCACTGAAATCACTCAAAATGCCCTTTTATTTGTTAACAAGACTATACTATACCATAATTATGCCAAGTTCATGATTTGTTATACTTTTTCTTAATACATTATTGTCTTTATTATTCTTTATTGTATTTTTTCAGGTGATACTCGTTCAAAACAATTGAGCAAATAATCATCTTTTACCGAAATAAGAAGCACACAAGCCGATTTAGGACGACGTGCATTCGCTTCAAAGACTGCCAAGTGCCTTCTGCTCACTCGCCTTTCACGTTATTTTTCAAGTGTCTCTACGCTAGTCAAACTCTTCCTATATCACACTGTTTGCCTTTTCAGCTTAAATATAAATGTGAACAGATCACGTGGAACCTCGCTTATAACGGAGGATTTAATCAAACAAAAAAAAGGGTAGTTTTTCTAGCTTTCATTTTATTTTAATACTCATCGTGGTGGTTAGAGGACTGTCGATTGGGTACGGTGACAATAAGATCGCTGTTATGCATTTAAATCAGATTCGTAACTATGACATATCAATCTAAAAATCGTTTATTATCTGTTTTAAGATTAAACTAATTATTATTTATAAGGTTAATAATAAAGTGAAAGACAAAGCATATGTATATTATTATTAGAAATGAGAAGGATATATTTTTAATGAAGCAAGAAATAAAAGCAGAATTGTGATTTATTTATATAGTTGTAAATATTTATAAATTGAAAAACAAATTGAAAGAAATTATTTTTAGTTTATTGTACATTACTGGGCATATATCTATTGCACTGGTGTTTTTTTTATTTAATCTAAATACTCTTTTTTTTCTAATAGTCCTGGAATATAATTCGGGCCGGGCTTACTTTTTTACTGTAAAATATAGTTGATTTTTTGTATTATGGGATGTACTCTTTCGTTGGATTTGTATATTTATGTATTTAGTATATTATTATGATTAAAGATTATCATTTTAACTTCACTTTGTTTCTGGATATATCTTTCGGCAACTTAAGCGATCGATAAATAAATAAATCAATAAACGCAGATTGCTTTTTAAAAATGTGTTTTTTATTACATTTGTTTTATTAACAAATCGTCCCTTGGATGCACTACATTAAAACTATTAAATTAAGAAAAAAAAACAATCAATTTTTGAATTCTCTTCGAATTTAATTAAAAACTACTATAAAATAATTATTAACTTTATTTGTATTATTGTTAAATGTACAGATATCTTTAAAACAAGATTATAAATATAAAATAATTTTTTTTAATTATGTAATTTATTTTACAAATCCGTTACACGGTTTTTTTTCTTGGGCTGCTTGTCGATCGTCTCGCTGATTTTAATAAGTGCCTGTGAAAAATCACAAGTTTAAAGTATTACGGTAATTATTGGAAAACTGCCTTAACCTAGATGGACACCAATCTTGGTCAATATTCAACAAAATATAAGCCAAATTAATGAGAATAATTTAGGTCATATCTAACGAAATATTTACGATTTATTTCAAATATTCCCTAACCAAGGAAAAAGGTCCGTTTTATTTTTAGACACTAAAATTGGCACCACTAATACAAATTGTTATGAAATAGAAAAATTAGAATTTTTTGCACTCAATATATGAATGTTAAACTTTTTTATGCAAGAAAATATTCTCATGTTCTCTTTTTAGGTATAAATATAATATTGATACATTTTGTTAATCATATTAATTTAAAAAATATATATACAGTGTGTCCAAGATAAGGATCCTAAGCATGGGGATCTCGGTACCTGTTGGAGATACAGCTTCGGTTAAATTAGGAAAAAGTTGTGCACTTTGAAGCGTATTTACATGCCGTTGAGAAACTTCCATGGCCTGCTGAGATATTTGGAAAAAACGTAAATTTGCCAATATCGATTTTATTTTTTCCTGGCTTTATTTTAAAAGATATCAAAAAACTATTGACACTTTCTCATTGACACTTTTGATGTAGTACGTGATGGCGCTTTTAAATTTTATATCCGACGTTTCGTTTTCGAGAAACCATCATCAACTTTATTCTTTTATATGGCGCGAAAAGAAAGTACGCCCTGTATCTGATTCCATTTT
The DNA here is from genome assembly GCF_022605725.1 of Anthonomus grandis grandis. NCBI lineage: Eukaryota > Metazoa > Arthropoda > Insecta > Coleoptera > Curculionidae > Anthonomus > Anthonomus grandis. The sequence goes on from NC_065560.1 coordinate 4,806,493, forward strand.
TTATTACAAATTCAATGATGTATCACATGTCACATTTTTCTTGTTAGTTGAAAGAAAAAATGCGAATTTTCTATTTTTTTTAGCATATTTTTTAAGTAAGCTTTGGAAACAAATGCTTTGACGTATGTAAATACCTGTTACCGAGTCTGTCACATTTTTCTTAATATCTATTTAGAGAGTGATGAAGCTAAATGAAGCATTGATTTGCATTGTACATTGTACTACTTATAAATAAAAAAATGTAACCAGTAATAGACAAATGTTTTATGATTTTTCCAACGATATGCAACAAATAATGAATACATTTTAAAAATAACGAAAAAAGCAAATAAATTAAAGCATTTTATAATATAATTTAAAACAGGTGTTCAAACAGGTTTCCGTTATTTTCTAGACATAAGTATGATCTTACAGTAGCAGTTAAAACATCACGCAATATCTCTGGCGTAATAATTTGAAAAGCGGCCGTCACACATTCTCGTAACTCCTGCTCAGTTCCAAAAGAATGTTGATAGACTCGGTATTTAATAAATCCCCAAAGGAAGAAGTCCAAAGGGGTTAAGTCCGGGGATCGCGCTGGCCAAGACACTTCAATGGAGGTTCCAATCCACTTTTCAGGAAAACGCTGCGAAAGGTACTGTCGAACTTGCCCAGAATTATGTGCAGGAGCCCCGTCTTGTTGAAACCAACAGCTATTGACTTATGCCAGAGGTAAATCATCTAAGCAGTCTTCTAAATCATTTTGCAAAAAATTAAGATATCGTTCTGCTGTTAATGAATAATGGTAAATAAATGGACCTAGTATTTTGGTTCCTAAAATTCCACACCACATATTAAACCCAAAACGTTGTTGATGTCTAGATATTTTCTTAACACGCGGATTTTGTTGGACCCAGTAATGACTATTGCGGCGGTTAAAGATACCATTATTAGTGACCATACTTTCGTCGGACCATATTATTTTTGATGGAAAATTAAAATCCTCTTCACAGGCACGTGTATACCACTCACAAAAATGCCGACGTCGTTCGAAATCCCCAGGTTTAAGTCCTTGGCAAATTCTAAATTTGTAGGGGTGATATCTGTTTTTACGTAAAATAAACTCAGCTGTAGATTTGGTCACTCCTACATTTTTTTCAATTTGCCTGGCTGATATCTCGGGGTTTTCAATAACTGCTTGTAAAACATTATTTTGAGTTTCTTCAAGAGATTCCTTTTTTCGAGATAAAACAGGCTTTTTAAACGAACCATATTCTTTTAAATTTCGAGCCAACTCTAAGAAAATGGATTTACATGGTTGCTTTCTATCTGGAAATTTATTAAGATACATTGCTGCTGTATTTACAGTATTTTTGTAGCACGACAGCATGTCAAACTTCTCTTCATGACTATAATGACCACCAGGCATATTTAAAGATAATAACACAATTTTAGCAATAATAACGACAACAGTAAATAATAATAACAATAATTACTCAACAAACAACACCTCGACAATCACGGTAACAACAACGGCAATTAATATTTAATAAAAAATATGTGACAGGGTAAAAGGTATTTACGTCAAAGTGTCAAAGCAATTGTTTCCAAAGCCTACTTAATAATATGTTTAAAAAAAAAAGAAAAATTGTATTTTTCCCTTTAACTAACAAAAAAAATGTGACATGTGATACACCGTTGAATTTGTAATAAAAAATGGAATCAGATACAGGGTGTACTTTCTTTTCGCGCCATATAAAAAAATAAAGTTGATGGTGGTTTCTCGGAAACGAAACGTCGGATATAAAATTTAAAAGCGCCATCACGTACTACTTCAAAAGTGTCAATGAGAAAGTGTCAATAGTTTTTTGATATCTTTTAAAATAAAGCCAGGAAAAAATAAAGTCGATATTGGCAAATTTCCGTTTTTTCCAAATATCTCAGCAGGCCATGGAAATTTTTGTAATTATATAATATAAGTTTCTCAACGGCATGTAAATACGCTTCAAAGTGTACAACTTTTTCCTAATTTAACCGAAGCTGTATCTCCAACAGGTACCGAGATCCCTATGCTTCGGATTCTTATCTTGGACACCCTGTATTTTTTATTTACGGGATATGGTGATAAAAACATTCAGTATTCCCTTCCTTATACTAATTCCACCTTAAGTGGAAACTATTGCTGTTAAGTTTTTCTTATATGAATGTCCAATTAATGTCCAGTCGCTTAAACAAACGTAATAAATGAACAGATTAAACATAAAAACTTACTCATCCGAAGAAGTTTCTGAATCGACCACTTGTAACCTACGAGAACGTCTTACAGTAGTGGTTTCCGAGCCGGATTCGTCTAGAAGACTTTGCTGTAAAGAAAAATATAAGTGAATACAATATTTAAATAAGAACATGAAGGAAATTCTTACATATCAAATGTTTTGGGATAAAACTAGGACATATTTAGGTAGGACCTTTTTCGTTTTTTTTTTTAAATAAAACTATGTTGTTAAGTCTATTGGGGTCCTGGTCTTATTTATAATCGGGGAAGTTATTAAAAAGGTAATCATTTAAATGAATCGTTCATTTGAGAAACAGCACATGTCATATTTTCGGCCATTTTGATTTTATACCGATAATGCAATATTTAAGGGTAAATACATCGTTCCATGCAGTAACATCACTTGTCCGATAACATTCGCACGGTTTTATTCGATTCCGTTTAGTAACAACACAAGTCAGTGTGCATGTGCTCTTTCTCAAAGCATTATAAGTAGTGCTTTTTGTTGTTTGTTATTGTAAACCATGCCGTCAACAAGTGATAGTGCTCCGACTATTTTAACAAACAAGAAGGGTAAAAGAAAGTTATACAAGTGTGAAATAATAAAAAATGCTAGACTGAAGGGTGAGGAATATATGAATTATAAAGGTGCTGTAGTTTCTGCTAAACAACAGGGTGAAAACTGCGGGTAAGTTGTTACGGGTTTTGAAGGTTAGGTTAGCTTTTGTTAAGTACATTTTTTTTTGTAGATGTAAATTAAAGTGTTATAACCGATGTTCCGAAGGTGACCGTCAGGAGATTCTTCAAAAATTCAGGCTTTTGGCAACCAAGAATGAGCAGGATGCATATTTACAAGCGTTAATGTCTTGTCAACACGTCAAAGTAGGGCGAGCTAAACCGAAATCTTACACATTTAAATACTTTTTAACATCCTCATCTGGACGAATCGTGGTGTGCAAAAAGGCTTTTATTAAAATTCACGAAATTACACCTGCTAGAGTTCGACGTCTAAGTTACTTGAAGAGGGCAAACATCCTAATGACAAAAGAGGCAAGTGTATTTCTGGAAATGCAATTCCAGGAAATATAATTTGCCAGATTGAGGATCTTATCAGGAGCTTTCCTACGAAAATTTCACATTATAGTAGCAAAGAAAGACATTATCTTGACGAGAAACTTAACGTGAAAATTATGTACGATTTATTTAAAATACAGAACCCGTCAACCAAAATAAAATACAAGTTCTACTTGAAAATCTTTCCGTCTCTTTTGGACGACCGCAAGTGGACACCTGCTGCAAATGCGAAGAACTAGGTGTCAAAATAAAAAGTCCCTCGCTGAATGATACTGCTAAATGAACCGCTGCTGCGGAATTAATGGTGCATAAACGCAGAGCTAAGAAATTTTATAACAAACTAAAACTCTGTACTGAAATTTCCCAAAATCCCGAAAATGATGATACCGTCGTAATAACATTTGATTATATGCAGAACCTTCAATTGCCACTGGTTCCAGTACAAGAAACTTTTTATTTAAGACAGCTTACTCTTAATGTTTTTGGAATAAATTTAGCTGGAAAACAGAAAGCCAAGTTCCACCTTTATCATGAGGGTATCGCAAGAAAGGGCCCTAACGAAGTAGCGTCATTTCTTTTGGACTTTTTGCAGAATGAAATTCCAGTCGGGACTAAACATCTACATATTTTCTCCGACAGTTGCAGTGGTCAGAATCGAAACCATACTATAATCAGATTTTTAATGGCGTTGGTGCATACGAAGCGATTCGAAACGATTAACCAGTATTTTCCACAACGAGGACACTCTTTTTTACCAAATGATCGAAATTTTGCAACCATTAAACGAGTGATTAAAAAACATGATAGAATCTACTCAATAATGGAATACGTCGAAATGATGGTCTTCTTTTTCAAGTACATCTAAAGCATCACAGGGTACAATTTCTTGATAACGTCCTCTCAAGAAAACAACAAGATTAATGAAATGAATGGCTATTTATGTCTCAGGAGCCCCATTAGATATGACAACAAAAAAAGTATGGTTAGATGTATTCAAAACAATGAGATGCGCATATAAACCACCTTCTCGTTACCAGTTGTCAAATCCACTACTCGAATCCGGGTACACTAAAGTACAAGCTGCAGTTTCTTCAAAAATTAGTGAAGCACCTATCTTAAGCTTACAAATGGATGGTTGGTCAAATTGTAGAAATGACTATATCCAATTTTGTTATTAATACACCTCTTCCGGTATTTTATAAATCAATCCATACCGAAGATAACAGACATTTAGCAACATTTTTGGCCTCAGAAATTGAAAAAGTATTGGAAGAGTTGGGAGCTTCAAATTGTCACTGACAACGGAGCTAACAAAAAAGGCTCGTGAAATAGTTAGCAGCAAGTACAATTACATAACTAATTATGGTTGTATTTGTCACGGTCTAAACCTTCTGGTTGAAGACTTCTTGAAATTAGACCATTTTGCCAATTTTAAAATGATTGCCAAATTTCAATTGTATAAGAGTTGAAAAATTCGCAGATTTTACATGCAAGGTTTGAAAAAATCCAGTTAAACAAAACGCGGCGATACATCTCTTTAAAATTGCCGGTAAAAACAAGATGGGGTTCCTTTGTTTCTTGTTTAAAAAGCTTTTTGGACACTAAACATTCATTGCAAAGTTTAGCAGTTGATGATAACCCAGATATTTCTGATGTTCTTTCAACAAATAAAGTAAGACTTCTTCTTCAAAATGAATTTTGATTACAAATAGAAGCAACTTATGACTTGTTCTAGCCAATCTCTGTGGATAACGTTTTTTGAAGCTAACGGGCCAACAATCTCAAAAGTGTTCATCTGCTTTTTTGAAATAAGATCTATATTACGTGACAAAGTATCAAATTTATCCGCTACTATGTTGGAATCTCAGAAAATATGTTCAATTCTTGAAAAACGAGAAAATAAATGTTTAAAACCCGTTCATCTTGCTGCTTACCTATTAGAACCAAACCAACGTGGCAACAATTTAACTGAAGCTGAAAATTTAGTTGCGACGGAGTTCATCTATGAAACTGCAAGGCGTCATCCAAAATATTCTTCAGAAGTAGGTCTTATTATGGAAGCACTTGCACAGTACAAAATTAGAGGTGGTAATCTTTTTGCTAAGGAATTCGTTATTTCCAGCGAAAAATCTATGTCTGGGCATGTTTGGTGGGCAGGAATTTGCTCCAGTTCTAAAATAAGTAGATTGGCTGTAGACATTTTCAATTTACCATCGTCAACCAGCCGCAACCGAAAGAACGTTTAGTACTGATGGATTTATTCATCGGCAACGAAGAAACAGGCTTACCGTGGAAAGAGCGGGAAAACTAACCTATATTGCCCATAATTATAATTTACTAAACGAAGATCATTCAAGAAGAGAAAAAGCTACTGAGGATTCTGAGGAAGAAATTGAAAAAGAAGATCTCGGTTTCGAAATTATAGACTTGACTGAATTAACCAAGGAGAAAGAAGAATCAGATGAAGAGGTTGGGGATGATGAGGATGATTTACCATTATCCACTCTATTACGTAGTTCATTCTGACTCGTTTTTTTTGTGTTTCCTAATGTTTTTACAGTTTTGAATTAAAAAAACTAGTATTAGTTAAAAAGCTGTTTTTTTTTAATAAATTACCAACATACCGTAATATTACCGATTTTTAAATTACCGGTAATTTTACATCTATAGGTAAACCCATATTTTTTAAATATAGGAAAATTATACTAAAAAACTTTTGATTCGGGTTGACTAGAATATTAGGGTAGAAAAGCATTTATTTTCTAGATTGAAATCCTTAGCACAAGTGTTTCAGTTTTGTTTATTTGTTTCGGAACATTGGCTTTAGTAATTTTATCTATTTATCTAAATAGCTTACATAGAGCTAGTCGTTGAAGCTACCAGAGAGATGAAGAAGTAGTCCATACTTGCAGTGGAGTTAATATGTCAAGAATTAAGAACTGTTCTTAATTCTTGTTGACATAACAATTATCCTAGTGTGGTAATTATGTGATTTTAATGTTTGTGTAGACCCTGTTTAGTCACTTTCTCGTGCATCTTAATATGCCCTTTTTATTTATTGTTAGTAATTTTAACCTTTGACCTTGCCAGAAGCATTGTGGCTTTTTATGTGTTGTGATGAAAACCCTCTTTGTATATCCCTGGTGATGATGGACATCTTATATGTCCGAAACATGTAGGATAACTGGTTTTTCAATTAAATTTAGTGGAGGATGACCGAAACTATTTTAGTTACCCTTTACCAGAGAAATATTTTTATCTTTAGATATTTATAAGATTCAATCTAATTTTACAATGAAAATCTAACGTTTTTACATAAACCATTAAAATAAAGCTAAATTGGTGGACTCTTACCTGAAACTGGTCTGGCTGCAAAAATGTGTGAAACGACTCCTCTATTGACGTGTCAGACACGTAAACGTTCTCCTTGGATTCGTCCGAAGTCGATTTGGATTTCCTCAGTTTTCTTCTTTTAACTTGGGCGGTTTTTTGAACAGGCTTAGTTGGTATTGAGATTTTGGTTACTGGAAAACAAGATATTCCTCAAAAAATAGACAATAATTTACACTATACGTCGCAATAGTTATTAGCGAGGTTAAACAAAAAAAGAGGCGTTAGTATTTACTAATTTAGCACTTACATCGAACAACTAACTCTGGCACTTTTAAATCGTTATTTTGTCTCGTGGTCCTTAGCAAATCTCTTTTTCCCTTGGAAATTGGGGAATTTTGAAGGGCCAAAACTCCGTTTACTGGAATAGCAATTTCGCCATTTTTAAGAGGTATTTAAATTTACTTCCGTTTCGTTATCATAAATTCCAAATTGGCATACGCTAAATAATACATAACTGTTAATTTTGTTCAATAAATAGTTTTCTATATGCCAAGCTGACTTAGAAGTGAACGTCTTTAGTTACGAGAAAAATTGATTTTTAAACGGACCCGATTTAATATTAAGTCTTACATTAAAAAGCAAATTACCTTTCTTTGCAGGTATAACCTTCTTAGTTGGTTCTTTTTGTTTGGATTTAATCGCTTTACGTTCCGGTGAAATATCATTATCGGAGTCGCCGTCACTGCTGAGGGTCTTGGATCGAGTTGTTGCTCTCCTTTTTGCGGTTTTATTTGTACTCGCGACTAAATAAAGATATTTACTTTGTAGGAACGAATTTAAGAAGAGAATTATTTTGAACTATACTTGAAACAAACAAGACTCTTAAAACCGGTGATTTATCGAGACGTTTGCTAAAAACTTCCTCTCTTATATTTATGACTTACTTCTGAGACTCTTTCTTGCAGGACTATTGTTCACTGATTCTGAACTAGATTCGTCTGACCTTTGAGAATTCTTCCTTAATCGGTCGTGCTGCAATTTCTTAGGATACTTTTTTGAAGGTTGTGTAAACAATTCTACAAAAAAAAAATGCAATTCAGAATAAAGAAATGTTGAAAGGGTAGTGACGAAGTACAGGGTCCCTCCTGTATAAAAAAAATGTATAAAAAAAGCGATTTTTCATATTTCAAAAATATATGCATTAACAATTGGTTCAGCGGTTTGGGAAACCTTTTAGTTTAAAGGTCATGATCTGGTTGCCTGGTTTTCATTATAGACGAGTATGAGATGGTCAAGTCTGCATATTGTTGCTATGAAACTTAAAAATACCCAAAATTACAACTGACAGAAAGAGCGTTATTAGGAAATTCATTTCTGTAAATATCCTCTTAATATGTTTTTTGTGAGTTTTGTTATACTCGTGTAAAAATGCGTTATATAAATGAAGAGAAATGCGAAATGTTACATTTAAATTATCATTCATCAATGTAGAAAGAGGATTCAGGCTTAGAAGATGTTTGCAAAGAAGAAAAGGAAGAATTAGATATTTTGTTATTTTTTTAAGGTAGTTGTAATATAATGCAAACAATGAATATCTGTCACTTTAGGAAATGGTGCCTGTAAGTATTGTATTAAGTTAGGAAGTACAATTCAAAGCAAGTTATTGATCTCATTTTTTTACGACGGAATTTTAACTGCTGAGAGATACATGGAATTTATAAATGCTATATAATTGATATAAGATTTCTTAGAGATACCAATTCGTCAATATGCCCAAATAATATGCCGCCAAGATGGAGCTCCACCGCACAATATAATGCCTGTTGTAAATGTTTTAAATAATAGGTATAAATATGGATAGGTAGGCGAGGAACCATACACTGGGCCCCTATACGTCTATTAATAAAATAATGTGAGCGTTATTTCGAACTTAAAAATGCATCAATCATAAATTTAGCAATCAGATAAGAGCAATGCCAAGACAAATTTTAAACCAATTAAGATTTGGCAGGGAAATGGAGCATATAACAAAAATCGTACCTATATTTTTTTCTTTATTGGGATAGTGGTTTAGTAATGGGTCTACCAATAGAAGTGATAGAAGTTTAGTGGGCCATGTACGCAAAATAGTATGTGTCAAAACGCGTATCAAGCGTCAGTTGTGTTAAGTATACTTTGACATTTCATCATGAATCGTTTAAGTCAAGAGCAACGTATAGCTTATCGTGAAAAGGTATTACGAAAATGCGCAATCGGTTAGAGCCTGTTATCGTGCTCTTAGAGAAGATTTCGGCCATCGTGGACGGCCTTCTGCCGACTGGAAAGCGTTTTATACATCGAATAATTTCGCGACATGGCAATATCAACTGGCCACCAAGGTCCTGTGATCTTAATCCCCTGGACTTTTTTCTTTGGGGATATGTGAAGTCGAAGGTGTATTCTAACAATCCTCAAACCATCAATGAGTTGAAAGTTAACATAACTAGGTTTATTCGCGAAATTCAGCCCAACTTGTTAAAAAAAGTGATTGAAAAGTGGGTTCATCGTCTAAACGTCTGCCGCCGTAGCCGAGGTGGACATCTTAATGATATTTTGTTTAAAACATAATGTTACATAATAAACTACAACACGAAACATCAATCATAGAAATTAACCAATTCGTTTTTATTTTTTAGCAATTTAAACTTATATCATTCTTATTGGTAGACCCTATATAAGAAGAAATACACTGCATTCATCAATATGTTCCACTAAATAGTTCATTATTCTGGAAAAGACCCATGGCCCAGTAATTGGAGTTAAGAAGAGTTTATCGAGATAACTTTTATTAGTACTAATTATTAAAGTCAAAAGTCTGATCTTTTCTCTTAGAATCTATGTGGGAGATGATTATATATCTTAAAGCCCTCATAGAAGATACATTTTTTAGTAGATATTTGACCAAATTGCTAGTAACTTCCAATTATGTAGACTTGTGATCGAAAAAAGGGCTTGCATAATTTCTTGAGTTGGACCGTACATAAATAATAAACGGCATGTGTTTGTAGGATTAACAGTTGATGGATAAGACCATACTTGAAAGCGTGCTTCAATTAGGAAAAATTAAGCCGTCTAATCGACTCGTGATCCAAACTCCAGAGTTTCCAACCCCTTTTTGCCAAACTTAAAATGTGTCGTTCAAATTTTAACATCCTCATAATTTAGAGGTATCATGTTGGCCGATTGTAAGGTCTCCAATTGCTAAATCCTCAAGTGTTTAAAGCACAAAACCTTGATTTTCTTGAAGTTTAAGGTTAAAATATTTAAATACATAGTCCGTAGTAGACATTAATATAAGATTAACTTTAATCGAAAGATTTCAACCTAATCATCACAAAATCGATAATAATGTCCCCTCCTCTTATTCTTGCGAAATAAAATGGCTTCAAAATACGTTTTATGTAAAATCGTTAACAAAAGACGATTGATATAAATGAAATAAAAATGTTCTGCTGGTAAGACACCCTTTTTAAACTACATATGTTCTAAAAACTAACTTTTTTCTATTGATAATGTACTTACTAGGTGCTGTCTTTTTTCCATTTATCGCGTTTTTTCGTCGAGGTCCATTTACTCTCTCAGGCAATTCTTGACTGCTTGTGCTATTTCCCGACAAGGAACTTTTCTCCGAAGAGTTACCCTTGCTCGTTGGAAGTAAAACTATAAAAATTAATATTAAAAAAAAAATTAAATTAATAAAAACTACAACTACTTGTCTAGCAAATTTTGCTATTCTACTTTATTTTCCCTGATAGCCATAATAAAATGACATAACAGTGACTCTAACCATTGTTTTCGACATAAAATGGCTAGCATGCATTTCTTGGTACATCGTTTGGTCTCATTTCCTCTAAACAGTAACAGATTTAACAAAGAAAAAGCAACAATTAAAATAATTGCTGGGGTCAATGGTTATGACGATAATATTATTGATAAGCTGATTAGAAGGCCTAGGTTTAAAGTTAATCTTAAAAACTATACCACATTTTAAAAAGATGAAAATAAGCAAACTTTTGTTGCAATACCATATGACCCTATCTTTACCAGAGGCCTTGATAAGGTTTTCAAAGACTTAGGTCTAAGAATGGTTTAGAAAACCCAAAAAATTAAAATAAAGACCAATAAAAAGTCTGGAAAAAAGTACCGGGGACAAATCAGGAGACCAATTAATGCCAGACTTAAAGAACATGTAGCTCATGTAAAATATGGCAGAGTTGAAAAGTCAAGTGTGGCTGAACATGTTTTAAATACTGGTCACTTTGCAGGGATATACAACTTAAAATTACTTAAACCAGTTTATAACAATAGAAAAATTATATGCATACGAATACGAAAGTTAAGCAATATTCAAAAATCAAAAAAACATTCTTAATAGGGATAAAGGTCCAATCCCTTATAGTCAATTATATAGTTTAGTTAGTCGGCTACGCTTCATTGCCTTTTCCGCTCAATTAGGTACATCATTAGTATATAAGATCATTTGTAAGTTAGTTTTAATCTTCTAACAGAAAGAACGCGTTAGAATTGTTTCGCTGTATATTGAAAACAATCGTTTAACTTCGACTCGCCTCCTCGTTCTCCGGATTTGACGGCACCGGACTTTTTTCTGTGGAACGACTTGAAGAGTAAAAAAGTGTATACTTACAAACCGAATAGTATTAAAGAACTAAAAGTTATTGTAAAAGCAGTAATTGCTGGCATTACGTCTGAAACGTTGTCAAATACTATGCGAAAATCCCGAAAAAGGGCCACTTTTTGTGTGTCGAATGAATGGATAGGTCGGGGTCATTTAATCGATATCGTATTCTGACCAAATTTGCAATGAATGGCACTTTTGAGTAAAGAATTGTCTGGTGTCTCTAACTTCTGCCTCAGGAAACTGAAGGAAACAGGAGGAATTTGCATCAAAATGGTAAAACTATTTATGATATTAAAGAGGCAAAATCTTAAATTCCCTGGTCAGACATGACTAATATTTTCTCTAATATTATTATAGATCAATATGCTGTTTTAAATTCCAGAAAGTTCAGAATCAGATCTTATTAAATAGCCAAAAATGGCAAGTTGTTCACGTTAGATCGAAACAGTATTTTATACAAATTGTATTAATACGAAGTTCTTTTTTGAGATTTACCGATTCGTTGTTTACCAATTTCTCATGTCGATAGAGATATCCCAAATAAATCTTTTTGTCCAAATCGGCTGAAAAATGGCGGAGTTACTCAATATTCAAATAAGGAAGTATCACAATTTTAACTAAAACTATTACATACAGAGTGTTCTATTAGAAAAAAAAACTGGAAATAATTATTAATTAGGTAGATTGGGAAATATCCTCACCCTGCACGATTTATCACTTACCTCGTAAACTTCTTCTTTCAGGAGTACGGTCCAACGATTCCGAACTGGACTCGTCCCATCTTAAAGAACCGTTTCGTTGTTTTTTTAACTCTTGCGGTCTCTTGTCACTTTGTTTTAAAGGTTCTGAAAATTTAATTTTAATACTCAGTGTCTTAAAAGTTTTCTTGAAAATTGTTCGTACTTTTGCTGATAAGTCTCCGAGCCCTGTCCATTGGGGCTTTTCTTTTACCGTTTTCATTGTCAGTTGGCGGGGAATTCGTCGCGATACTGTTGTTGTCCGAACTCCACGAACTCAACGAGGTTTTACTTCTTAACGTTCTCTTAACTCGAGTCGCGGTTTGGCTCACTTTTTCTATGTTGTTATTGTTATTATTTTTACCTAAGATATTAATAATTTTCCATGCAACATGATATATTATTGTCGTTTATTTGTTTACCTTCAATTTGTATTGCACCAGGTTTGGGTATTGATTGGGTATCTTGACTGTCAGGTACTATATCGGAGTCAGAGTCGTCTTTTGATATAGTATCTATGTTTTCGTTTGGTTTTCTAGATACGGCGGGAATATTTGTAGATGACGCAGCATTTAAGGAAATTTCACTAAAAATAAACGCATGATAGAGTCAAAGTAGGTTAAATATTTTATAAGGCACTTGGGGTAATTTTGCCCAAGTATTTAGTATGTGACACATCATATATTGTTGTATTGTGGCTTTTAAGAGAAAAAGCAACATAAATTGTTTTAGCAAGATTAAGTGATCATTTACGAGAATTTAGCCATGTTTTTACTTTACTTAGACCAATAACAATTTTGCTTCTTAATGAATTACATGATGAACCAGTAAAATACAGTACTATATCATCTGCAAAGGAAATTGACATGTCATTAATATCTAGATCCAGTAATGAATTTATATAGCAAATAAACAATAATGGGCCAAGCACTGTGCCCCGTGGTATACCCATAAAGACATTCAAAGGATCACCATAAATATTATTTATTTTAACAATTTGAGATCTCTTATAATAAATAACTTTCAAAAACATTCAACACTACACCCCTGACACCAAACTTCTCAAGAGTCTTAAGCAGCTGGGTGTGAGGCACAGTGTCAAATGCCTTGGATAAATCGAGAAAGACAGCTTTATATTTTTGATCTGATAATAAAGTCATAGAGTCTGACTTTAAGGCATTTTTCAAAAATTTTTGTAAAAGTTGTAATAACACTAATGGGTCTGTAGTTGGAAATATCTGATCTTGCTCCTTTTTTATATATGGGAGTTAAAACAGCGCATTTAAAAGCTGTAGGCACTATGCCTGCGGTAAAGATGAGATTTACTACATGAATTAGTAGTTTTATTATAGTGCAATGTACTTTTTTTATATTACTTGTAAAAATATTATACAGAGCGGGCTACTTCACACACTTCGTCCTTATTTGTCATATTTTCTTCTATTATTATTTTGTTGTAACTATAACTCTATATATTATATACTATGTATCTTGAAGACAAATAAAAAAATTTTAAATTTGAATATTATTATGCAGATAAAACAGATAATTTTTTTTAACAGTAGAGTGCAAAGAGCTTGACTTGAAAAGAAAAATTAATCCTATCCTATAAAGTACTTTTTTTATTGAATCCCCTACAAAATAAACCATGCCAATACTTAAATTGATATTAAATACGGTGCATTTATTTCTTTTCTAACAAAAGCGATATTTCTTAAAACCAAATTTTACCTGTTGGTTCTATTAAGATCGCTGCTGAGATCGATCCTCCTCTTTTTCGAAGGCACCGTCTCTTCCGCATGCTTTTCTACCACCGGACCACCGTCCTCCTCGTTTTCGGTCGAATCCTCTTCAATCACCGAACTGAGGCGCCTCGACATCCCCACATCCTCACCTTGGGTTACGATTGTGGCATTTTGGGTCGTATTCGCCGTGGTCAAGGTTATGTTTACCGATGCGGTGGTCGAATCCGCTTTTTGCCCCAAGAGTCTCATTACGAACTTTGACAGTTGTTTTTTCGGCACCTTTTCCAAGGATTCCTGCAAAACAACCTCATTATTGGAAAAATGTGTTTGAATATATTGTTAATTGTGAAAATCTGGCATCACATTGTTTAGCAGTGTGAAGTAAGTTAAATATTTGAGGATCTGAAAAGGATTCCTGCAAAACAACCTCATTATTGGAAACATGTGTTTGGATATATTGTTACTTGTAAAAATCTAGCACCAAATTGTTAAGTAGTGAGGAGTAAGTGAATTATTTGAGGATCTGAAAAGGATTCCTGCAAAACAACCTCATTATTGGAAAAGTGTGTTTCGATATATTGTTAATTGTGAAAATCTAGCATCACATTGTTTAGCAGTGAGGAGTAAGTTAAATATTTGAGGAATAAAAGAACGTTTCAAAATGAACTAATTAAAAATCAAATTTTTATACTTACCATTTCTTGAATGTTGTTTGCCTGTGTTATAAGCTCTTGCACGTCCGGCGTATCGCCGGCGGGAAGCTTCAATAAATTAAGCATTTTCGAGAAATATATCGTTGTTTTATCTGTCGGCTTCATAGAGATCTCTTGTAGTAATTTCTTAGCCAAACTTGTATGAACCAGATTCTATAAAAAAAAAACATTATTTTCTTTCTCAAAACACATTTGGAACATGAATTCAGAAGACATATTAAGCTCATATTTGAAAATAGTTGGAAGAAGAAAAGGACATAAAACATATTGCAATATTTAGAACCAAAAGGAATTAAACATTTAAATAATTAAAGGGAGAAATAAAGAATTTAAGTAGTATATGAGGATCGTTCAATAAGTCCCTTTCCAACAGTTTTTCTAAATTTCCAAAATTCAAGATTTTGAAATCCTTGCAAAATAAGCATTTGTTTGCTCAATAACCTCTCTTTTGAAGTAAATCGTCCATGGGGACTAAATCTGGTGAATACGGTGGATGTTAACAATTGGAAATTCAATTCTGTTTTCAATTTTTGAAAATGAACACGCGCATTGTTTTCTCTTTAAACATATATTTTTTCTGCGATTTCCTCCCTAAATCGGTGCAATTACTATGCAGACTGGGCCCCTGTTGTCGTTTTTTTTCTTTTTCCAAGTAATAGATTTTATCATTTTAAACGCATTAATCATATCAGCACTGATTTCTTTCGGTGTTAAGTCTTTGAAAAAAAATTTTATCACCGCTGGAAACTCACTTTTCCCCATTGTTATGAACTAACAAAAGTTGCTAACTTCAATTGACAGCTTTTTAGTTAACACTTCTGCCTTGTAAGGACTTATTGAACGACCCCCATGCTATAAACTTTTATTAAGGAATAGATATTTAAACCAATTCTAAAAAAAACAGACTAACTGTCTTGGATAACAATTGACTGAATTCGGCATAAAAAATAGTAGCTTCCATTTACAAAAAAATACTGACCGCACTCGTTTTTACAGTGTTTTAGAGGGCAAGGGTAGGGTTAATAAAAACGGAGTTTTTTTACAGAAAATAATTGCCTGAGAAAAAAATGCATTTTAGGAAAATTATAGGTGATAAAAAAATCTATAGCTTTTGTATCTATACTTTTCTCACATAACCTTAAAGTTTTCGAGCAAAACGTGAAAAAACACTATTTTATTTCTCGAAAGCAACGCGTATTGCTATGAAAATTGCAGTAGTTGTGCCAGTTTTTATCGCAAATAAGTGGAAAATCAATTTTTTTTGGTTCTAGACATCTTTTCATTATCTAAGTTCCAAATACATTCATTCACAAATAATTTTAAATTAAAATTATTGGTATATTTATTCAACTGTAGAATATACGTATATCACATTCGATTCGGTGTACATAAGAGAAAATTTGACTAGCTAGAAGAGAAGATTTACATAGCTAATCTTTACACTCGATTACTCCACCTCAAATATGTGATAGAATAGATAAGAGATAAGTCGAGAGCAAAAATAAAGAGTTTTGGTTAGTGGTAAAACTGTCTCGTGATTTGAGCGTCACACCAAAGGTTCCAACCATAGGACCATTAATTATTTCGCTAAGCATTCTTTACATACTCAATGCCTATCTGAAAAATGTTATTTTTTAACTTAAAAATGTTGATAAAGGATCAAACCCGAATAACTGTAATTTATTTAGTACTTTAATTGATTCTTTTTGTGTAAATTTTAGTGAGAGTAATTCTTGTATAAATATAATTTTAACTTCTTTAAACATTATTGACGAAAACAAAGAAAACACCAAGTCACGGTCTTACAGCATATAATCACAGGCTACGCGTGTTTCGCTTTAGCTAGAGCATCATCCGGCCTCAAATCAAAAATTATAGTAAAAACAAAACTAAAAACTTTAAAAGCCATACACGAACTTCACATTACATAATTTTTAGGTTATAATTGTGAAAAAAAAACGCAATAACATTACTACAACAGCACTACTTTTTTCATGGCTTTTAAAAGTTTTTCAAGAGAAACACGTGTATCCTGTATTGTAAGACAGTGAGTTTGTGTTTTCCTTGTTTTGGAATGGATGAGATTTTTGTATTCATTGAACATTGACGAAAATTCGAATATGACCATACCGTATTGTTGTCGTCGGTAACGCACACCAAGAATCTCAAAACGTCGTCGACGTCAATGTCGGCCAACGGGCTCGTCCGAGGTGCGTCCGCGATTCTCGTCAAAATCGTAACGATGGACTGCGCCATTGTTTGCCGAGCGTTCGGTACCCAGGCAATGTATTTGCTGAACAAGTTGCCCAGTTTAAATTGGAAGGATTTTTCTAAAAAAAAAAATAATAAATAATCAGATTTTAAAATATCCACTTAGGGAAATGATCCTTTTGTGTCAAGAGATTTTTGAATATCGGGCAAACTTAAAGTATATTGAGTCTGAGAAAAGAGTTTTTTGTCAAAGAACTTTTTAACCATACAGTTGCCTAATATTCGAAAATCAGCAACGACGTTAGTGATATAGTACAAAAAAAAAACATGTTAAAAAAGCAAATAATGAATACCCTGTCTTTGCATTCTTCTGTTTTCTCTAAAATTGGAAACATTAGTCTCTTCCAGACCTTAAAGAGAAAACGAAAAGTTGAGTTAATTTCAATGCTTAATAATTCGAATTGTTAACGTTCATGCAAATCTGAAACACAATTACTACAGTAATGACGCATAGATAAAAAATACAAGCCCACTTTGAAACGATATCAGTCCATAATATTACGCTACTCACGTGTCGTAGGACAAATCCACTTTAATACCAGCCTGGTTAACATTATGGGTTCCACAGGAAAACCTGTTAATATTAATTTTCCTATCAGTACTAATGCTGTCACCCTGATATCATCATCCTATAATGAAAACATAAACAATAAAATTTTCCCCTAACAACCAATAACTCATTCTTACTTCATCATCAATCATCTCAAAACACACGGAAATAATGAATTCAGTGTTCAAAGGGTTGCCATTAGTGGTGTTAGGGTCTTCCTCATTGGTTTGACTATACAGTTTCCGTTTACTACCGGCAGAACTTTGCGACAATACGCCCTCACTGTCATTATCGAAGAAACCCGCGCCGTAGAGCCGTAGAAGGTCGGTAAGGGATTTTATGGAGTCTATTACCATTGATTTGTTGAAGTTCGGAAGGATCCGATAAGCGATTAACTAAACCAATATTAGTTAATAAAAATAATGTATTTTTTTGTCTTTGTTACTTACAGGTAGCCCAAGCGTTTTTAGATGTACCTCGGCCAGTTTTCGATCTAAAACGCAATAGTCCGCCAGGCATTTGAACGCTTTAATTTGTACGTCCACAATCGAGCTTTGTCCGAGTGGTAGCAGAAATTCATTGCTGAAAAGTTTTGATTGTTAAAAGAGTCGTTGGGCCATTGTTGTTAATAAAAAACTAACGAACTTTAATAATGATCCGATGTGGTGCTTTTTGTAGGTAAATTGGTCAAGTATTACAGAAAACTATTTGTTGGAATTATATTCAACTCATAAATAACACTCAATAAATCTATCATAGACCCAAGAAAATTGGTGAAAAAAATTCTAACTAAAAACTAATTGCAAGAAGAATCACATACTATTTATCTATTGAGTCTGTTGCCGGCAAAAGAATGTTAAGAATGCAATAGTTGAGTTTAACCGAGTTGCCAATTTTAGCTATGTTACGCATACTTTTTACTTTATGCTATTTGAATTTACAAAGAAGAAAAATAGGACTGACAACAGTGCATTTTTTTAACGTTTAACAATGAACTTTTACGAGTATATCGCGGGAGCCGTAACATTTTAAATAGGTTAAAAGGAAAAAATTAGTCCCACTGGGAATTACCCATAAAATATGCTATTTGTATATGCAGGTATTATATTAGTTTAATTATCAATTTATTAGTGAGTAACATCCCTAGAACAGCCTTTATAGCTGACTATGCAATTATACTATATAAATACAATCGCTCAATTGCCGCGGGCAACATTCCTATTAGTAAAATAAATCTTTTTTAAAAGAAGCTCCGCAGGTCTTGTCATTTAACTGGCGCTGCGAACAGGATAGTGCAATTTCGCCCTTTAACGTGTTTTCGTTGTGTGAAAGTGAACCTTCGTTCTTAGTGCACTATCAAAAAAAAAAAAAAGTTGAACTGCAAAATCTGTGAAAATTTTTGGTGAAAAGAAAGTATATTTTTTTTTCAAAAGACCAAAAGAGTTTTGTGCAGTTCTCTGTGTGGAAATTGGTGAACCGTCAGATTGGCTGCGATCTGATCGCTACGTGTTGCATCCAATTCCTGAACCAGACGAGATCATCCCATCCAGACATTCTACAAGGCGTTGGTACCCTTACTGGAAAATTGCTGCAATATAAGCTCTGTGGATAAACCATGATGTTATTCCTCCCGAACTTGATCCTCCAAGCAATAATGACCCCTTACCAGGCCCTTCAGGTCTACAACCTGCCCAATAGTGGATATTTTAAAGAAGAAATAGCTTTTTCGCTCATAGTTAATAATTATCATACTACATATTATATTCCTTTTAATATCTCTACTGTTAAGTTTACATTATCACATCTATTTAGTAACGTATTAATTTTAGAAAATATGGTGAATAAGCAAAACAATAATTTCACAAAAACGCAGTTTCTTCATCTATATAAATTATTAAACAATACTTTCGACGCATTTGCAAAATTTAATGTTTATAAAAGTAATAATGAAATTCCTTGGTACTGGTATCAAATTCGTCACAGGAAACCTAGACAATGAGGATTTACAAACTATTACGGAGAACGTAGAAATTTTGAAGCATAATCAACTTAATGCCATGCATAAAATCAATGACCTGAGTTCGAATGAAAATTCGAAAATGATCAAAAACGAGTTCTCAATTATAAATAATGAAATAAATCTAATATTGTCCATCCAAAATCAACACATCGAAATAACCAGTTTGAATCAATTTTTAGAAAAACTTTTGCGAATTTTTTCCTTTGCCCACTTGCAGACACTTGACCTAGAAATTTTAACTACAACTGAAATAAACGAAATTTGGGACTTTTTAACTTTACACTACCCTAAAAATGCCCTATGGTCTATAAAACATCTTTCAGAACTAACTCTTATTTGTAAAACCGGATTGCTAATAATTGACGAAATGGCAATTTTTTGGCAATTAAAATTCCAATATTTGAGAAAAATCTGTGTAACTTAAATTTTGTTTATCCTGTACCAAGTAATGAATCAAAAAGGTTGTTGAGTCCGAGTAAATACTATTGTAATGATTTATGGTATCAAAACTGTGTAGATGTAAATTCGAGGTGGTTGTGCTCGGATCCTCTCGTTAATAATTGTTACTTACCCAGTAATTGTCAATATGTAAATGTCTAAAATAACTACCAAGTACATACAATAACATATAAAAAGTCTCTACTATTTTGTACCAAAAAAGACGAAATAATTTATGAAAACTGTTTTCAGTTCCAAAAACAAAGCATAAGAGGTTGTTGTCTTATCCAAAGCCAATGTGATGTAGTAGTCAATCATCATAAATACTCTTTATCCATAAACAATGTATCCATACAAATTTCAGAAGTGAGTTAAAACCCACAAATTTTTCCATTCATTTCAAGCACCTGGAAAATCCAGAGGAAATTCAAGACGACCTCTTAGAGCCAATAAATTTTGAAGGAATTGTTTTACAAAAACAAAATCACTATATTGTAATTTTAATTGTTTGTATAAGAGTAATAACTAGCTTAAGTACAGTCCTGTACCAGTGGAAGAAACATAGTTCTCTCAGGACAATTCCAGTGAAAGTGCTCGAGAAGATGTTTAACGAGGACGTTGAAAAATCTGAGGGTGGAGGAGTAACATCCCTAGAACAGCCTTTATGGCTGACTATGCAACTGTAGTATATAAATACAATCGCTCAATTGCCGCGGGCAACATTTGTCGCGTGTCAAAGCCGAGTCGTCGTTCGTGATAATTGTTCACCATAGTAATTAGTAAAAAACCCTTTTGTAACGTAGTTGGTCCTATTAGTAAAATAAATCTTTTTTAAAAGAAGCTCCGCAGGTCTTGTCATTTAACTAGTGTATTATAATAGTTGGATTATCAAGGAAAGGAAAATTTAGTACCTATCTATATTTATAAATAATTAATAATTTATAACCTGCACCTACCGTTAATCATTTTTGTATCCTTTTTATACCTTTGGAGTCGGGTTTTTATTATTTACCAGTCGTATCTTAAAGGGCTAATCTGATAATATTAGGTAAACCAAACATGTTTTAATCTAATTATTTATTATATATAATCATATTGGTAAATCAAATCTACCCTAGTTCCATTTGAAAAAAATGGGTTAGAGCCGAAAATACGATTTTGCATCTAGGAAAGCTGGGAAAAACAAGAGAGTCAATTATATTTTTCTAGGACTACTTTTCTAGATGTCAAAAGTTGACATATGGGGTATCATTTTTCTTAGATTGTAATTTCCTATCAAAATAAGTTAAAAAGTTGGGGAGTCCCATTTAAAATAAGAAAGTTATGATCATTTCCGGTTAAACCAAAAGTGCCAGAAAAGAACTGAATACGTCAGCCAATCCTAATTTGGATGCTACACCCACTTATAAAATTACATGTTTTTAATTAAAAAAATTAAAAATAGGGGCGAACCACTTTCCTAGGATACCCGGTTGTTGGGACACCTTGTATTGTTTCCAAATATGATAACTGCTGATATATGTACATACTTGACTAAATTAAATTTTTATAGAAATATTTTTGTAGATTTAAAAGTGTGATACATGTGAAAAAATCGAAATCGTTTCAAACAAATGTCCCCGCTTTCTTTTAACCCATTAAAAAACCATTACGATTTTCGCAAAATTCCTTTTTGATTAAAAACAAAAACTGAAAACTTACAGACAGGAAATCAAGCTGGGCGACAATATTCTAATATTCCCGTGTTCCAACAGTGAAGCCAAAAGGTCCAGACACCAACAAAGTATTTCGGGATCATCCGTATTTTGAGTAGTAGCCGGAGGATGTTCCGACGACTTCAGATCCTCCTGAAGCTCCTCTAGTTTTAACTTAAGCCTGTTTATTTCCGGGGTCAATTCGTGTGCCACATCGAAACGTTTCTCCTGTACGGCCAGGTCCTGGTTCTCCTGCATTATGTTGATTTGCATTTTTAGGTTCGAGATCTGTTTAAATATTTCAAATTTTAAGACAAATAAAAACTTACATTACTTATTAATTTAAACTAGGCATAATGTATGAATCATATCGAGTTTGATGCTAAAGACTATTTAAAATATTGCATTACTGAGACCCATACAAAGCTACTTACTCACCTCGTATTTTTTTTGGATAATTTCATTCTCGTTAATGGGCTGCACGGTCATCGGTTGCCAAATTTCCGATAAAATTGAGCAAATTTCAGTTGTGAACGTGTCGACATTACGGGCAACTAAACGGTCAATCTGAATTAATTTATTTAATAATCTTGATTGTAGTCTGTGTTTTGATAATATAGATTTTATTAGCTCATCCAGAGTTCGTCGACCCATCTAAAGAAACAAAACGAGTAAAGTATAACTAATTAGCCAAAAAAAAAATGGATATAGGATTAGTACATATGTAACGGAATTATTAATGATTTTAAGACTACTGTATGATGCAAAGACAACCAAGGGTTGAATATACGCGGAACTTTTCTATATGATCGATTCATTAACTAAATAGTCTTTGGATCACCTGAAAATAGTGTTTTTCTTGCGTAATTTGTCAAATTATACACGAACATCACTTAAATCCCATACTTTTTTAATTCTCAGACTGAGACAGCAATATATATAAATGAGAATTCGACTTTTCAACCTTTTTCTATATAATAAATAAATAATAAATAAATACGTCTTTATTTGGTATCAAATGCACATTACATTACATTTGCCCAAAAAGGCGAAAGATTATAGATAAAGCTACTTTTATATCTTAACCCCAATAATAATAACAAATGTTTTGACAAGCAAGCAGTAACAGTAATATAAAAATTAACCAAAGAACAAATTGAGAGAGAGAAAAAAATTAAATACATTTGTAAATCCGCAGAGAAAAAAAACTAATTGTGCAATTGTTCCTCCAAGAACAAAGTTTTATAATCATTTTTAAAGCGAGATATTAGAATTCAAAAATTAAGTCTAAATCTAAATTGTTTCGGCAATGTAGGTATAACTTCGTGAGAAAAGAGCTGTGCTATGGTGTGGCAAGGTCAGAGTCTTATGTCATATATCTCTATCGTGAATCGCATTTCTCTAACAGATATTTTGGCTTTTGGTTTTTATAAAGTCGATACATATGTAAATGTAAGAAAATGAAACTTAAAACGAAATGACATTTTTAGCCACTGAAATCGATAGATATACATGGACACATGATCAAATTTTCTTAAATTACACACATTGCAGTTTCTGCTAGGTTATTTTATCCGTAGAATCTTCAATAAGAATCAATAGTTAAACCTAGAATCTTGACATTCAATATGATTATTATCATATTGAATGTATTGTATATACATTTTTTTTCAACGTTGGCACGACGATTTTTATTGGCAAAAAGTTGAACCTAAGGCCCGGTTGTACAAGCAGTGGTTCAACTTAAGTTCTACCAAACTGCAGTTCTTCGTTGAACGTAGTTCAGAGGTTCGTGTGTTGTTCCAGTACAAGTTTAGTTAAACTCGGTTCTATTTAAAGTATGCAATGGCCACATAAAAAAGAAGAAAAAGAAAAGAAGAACCTAACCTATTCATTAAAATTAATTAATTTATTTACTTTGTATTTATTTATTACTGTGTATTTTTTGAACACAGACAATACCGTAAATTCCGAAGTGTTGTTTGTTTAAAAGTGTTTTGTGCCGCCTTGCTGCTTGCTAAACCTTGTCAGAGAAGAAAATGTTCTTATTAATTTAGTAAAAAAGTACAAGGAAAGCGGAGAGCCCCTTAGAACTGTTACATTTTGAAAAAATAAGTATGAGAATATAAAAAAAGGGCCAAGCAAAAATGTATAACAATAACTGCAAGCGAGAGTCATATCCATGAAATATTAGGGACCAACTTACAGAACTAACATCAAAATATGACACTGATGCTATGGCAAGTTTTTTTAACTTGTTTTAAATCATTTTCAATCTTAAATATTGTAAAATTTTTAGAATCAATTGTAATTCAGATTGAAAGCAAAAATGCTGACGATATTCTATCTAAGATTTAAAAGTATTTTTAAAGTCTATAAATAGTGTAATTGAACTAATACAAATCATCATACTTGTCTGTAACAGATGAAATTTCTTCAGAAATTCTATCTACTATGAATCTTACAGCTTGCTTGTCCAACCTAAATCTAGCCTTAAATTCTTTAACATTCCAAATGATCCAGTCTATCCCTGTACACCTGTGATGATCTAGGGTGTAAAATTTTATTTACTAATTCCAGAAAATTTTCGTTATCCGTAATATCTTCCCAAATAGGATCCATTTTTATATTTATGGTTTGTAAACTAAATCTAGGGTATCTAGTAACTAATAAATTAGCACCTTACCAAACACAATAATTATTGAAAGGCGGCTGTATTTACATAAATAAAAAATATCAAAATGATATACTAAATACTAATTTAATCTCAAAAATTTGCTTGAACTCCCTTTGAACGCTCCAAATTGGACTTTCAAGATGAACCGCAGGTTATCGTTTGAACCAACATTGTACAACGGATTAATTCCGCTGAACTGGAGATCTTTATGAACTGTTGTTGATCGCCCATTGTACAACCAGGCCTTAGTCTTATTGGCGTTAATATTAGGATTGTGTTCTTTCGAGTAGCGCAAGGTTAAGTTTAGGCCTCTATTTATACTTTCAGAAGCCTGTTCTATGTCATCTGGATCGAAATTATGAATTAACTGAGTACATCTCAGAGCTCTTTACGACTAAAGGAAGATCAGAAGTATATCGCAAGAATAAAAGAGGTGTAATTGTTATTGACACGTACTCGTTGAGTACGATTCCAGATGATTGCTTTACTTTTTTAATAGTGTTTGGATCGCCTGGAAATAATGTTTTTATTGCGTAATTCGTCAAATTAGAGACGAAAAACATCATTTTATTGCCATTATCTTCTAATTTTTACACTGAGATAGGGAAATATAAATGAGAGTTCGATTTTCCCGTAATATGGTTTCAATTTCTCAATGGTATTTGGATCGCTTAAAAATAGCGTTTTTCCCCCGTAACGTGTCTAATTATACCCGAAAAACATCATTTCATTTTCATCTTATTCTAATTTTTACACTGAGATAGGGATGTATAATAGAGAGTTCGACTTTTCCACCTATTTTCTATAGGATACATTAATTTCCGCACCCATGCGGACCAATAAAATCACGCCTTCGGATTTTGTCGGTCGGCATCGTCGAAATAATCAGCGGTACTGTTGATGTGGTTTGCTAACCTCATTTTCAATTTTCAGCTCTGAGTTTTTGAACCGTTTTGTTGTTTATTTACAATTTGTGCGACCAAGAGTAATTATTATTACTTAATATTATCTTGTTGCCTTGTAAATTCAAAACGCCACTTTATATTTACATTAATTTACTACACCTTTATTTGGTGAACATGGATATAAATAAACACGTAAGTGCTTTTAAAATTAAAAGTACCTTTGTAAAATTTTATTTAACCTATATATTTTTTAGGGATAATAAATTAATATGTGCAGATTGTGGAAAGTAACTTTCTTCTACTTCAACTTTGTATCGGCATCGTATGAGGGATATACATAATAAAAAACATAGTGAAAAAGAGAGGAAACATATTATTTGCCCCTTTTGGCTGGACAAAAACATGATAACAAACTTTACATTCTAAGATTCTTTAATAAGACACTTTTCATAGTATTCATAATAAACATATTAAATAATCTGTTTTAAATTTTAGGAATTTGGCAGAGTTTGAAGGAAAACAGAGAGGTAGATTATGCTGTTCACCAAAGAAAGAAATCTGCCAATGGATAAGAATGTATTTACTATAATTGTAATACAATACAAGTAATTCAAAAGGTACCTAGTTAATTTTATAATAATATAAGTTGGTAATTTTTCTAGTTTTTTAGTTTTAGGATATGTCAGTACATGTTTGCAACGGAATTTAAAGTCTAAAGGAAGCATTTGCATTCAAGGACTTTGTCTATCAAGAATAATACTTAAAATGTTGGTAAATGGTAGGTATTTATTTGCTTAATAATTATTAAAATAAAAGATTTATATGACATTTTTCAGGACTGATTTAAGTGAGATTTTTTGAAACCCACAAAAGGCTAACAAAATCGTAATTATTCATAACGTAATTATGGTGGTGAATTGGGTGAACATGATTTAGAAAAGTTTATGGGTGATTTTGGAATTTTATGCAGACAGTAAAGAAAAAAGAAATGGTGATGAGTAAAAAAGATAAAAATAGAAAAGCAGCAGTATTATCCCAACAAATAACCTAAATAAATTTATTTATAACAAAATGTTTATAACTATTTTATTATTGCATGACATTCCTTTCATGAGTATTCTGGTATTGTACCTAAGTGGCGTTGGCTATATTTTGTAGTCATGTAATTCGTTGGCTTATGGTGAAGAATACTTATAAAATATATTTGTTATAATTAAATAATATATTAGTGTTTGTTTCATATTTATTGGTATTTGTTTGCAACTTTTGTAAGTAGAACCCTTTGAGCAACTATGTTCTATATTAGTAGATTGCTTAATAGATAAGGTTGATATAATAAATTTTGAATATTCTGTATCAGCATTATGAATACACCTACTTTATTCAAATATCTGGTTGTTTTATTCATATTTAATAGTCTCAGATCCTGATAAATATTAGTCTTTTTTCATTGTTGAAAGAGAATACAAGAAATGTTTTTCTTTATTATGGGTCATTATCATAGTATTCAATCGCATCTGATGTATGAATCACACGAGAGAAAAAAGTGTAATAGGTATATAATAAAATAATACCTTTCTAAACTTTTTTATCTTAAAATAAAAAAAGTTAAATAATATAATGGATTACTAGATAAAATAATAACAAGTGTTCTTTTTAGACTATTTAATAAAATTATCAATTTTTTATACTAAATTTTAATTGAGCGAAGTTAAGCAAAATTAATAAGATCATGTAACAAAACTATTTTCCGTCATTTGCTGAAAATAAACAACTTCTTTATTAACGTAAGTAAAGTGTTCCATATGTTTATTTTTCTCAAATACCATAATTCCTCTTATAATCAGATTTGAAATACGCGCCTTAATTATCTGAGCCAATCACAGACAAAGCGCCGTGATTGGCCCGCATGGGTGCGGAAATTAATGTATCCTATTTTCTATATCATCGTTTCATTTTCTCAATAGAGTTTGGATCTTCTGGAAATAGTGTTTTTATCGCGTACTTTGTCAAATTATATGCGAAAAACGCCTTCGTCATTGTATCTTAAAAGCCGTAACTATTTAAACTTGTTTACCTGCCATAAATTAGTTAAACAATAAAAAAATTACAAGAAAATAATAGACATGTCAATTTGTTATCGCCTACCATGAAATATTATGTTTAAACTTAAGGGTGTCCCAATAAAATTAGTCAACTTATTGCCTTGTAAAAACTGTAATAATTTAAACCTAATTTGCGATGGTCCTGTATAAAACAGTAGATTTTAATATATTTCTGCAAGATACTTCTGGGACGCCTCTGATAATCCCAATTTCTTTTTACCCCGTACTTTAGCCATAATATTCCGTGTCGTATGTCTTGAATAACCCTGTATATTGTTATTAATTATATTTTATTTCAAATTTGAGCTTTGAGGTCTTCTTTAAACATAAAATTTGAAGACAACTCCGTATATTAAAAAAGCGCATAAGCTTTATAAAAATGATAACTGACTCACCTCTTCTGATAAATCATATCCGGCAGCCATATCAAATAAATGATAAAGCAAATACTGAAAGTTCACTTTTTCCCAATCGTCTCCCAGTTTCGAATATTTATTCACGATCAAGCGATCGATGTAATGACAAAACGGCGTCAATTCGGGCAAAACCTCGCCCAAATACTCCTCCATTTTATCGGATTTCCTCAAATGTTTCACCAGCATGTTCCAATATAAAACGAGTTCGCTCCTGACGTCATCCTCCGGTATCAATTTGTTCTCGTTCAACGAAAGCGCCCGTATTAATTCGGTTATCGGTTTCGTTTCAAAAAATGCCTCGACGATTTTTTGACTCAACTCCTCGGTGTATTTAATGTCTTTCTCCTCGGCGTATAGTTTGATCGCCTGCAGCATGTTTATGTAGCACCCTCCCGAGCTGGTCAACCATTTCGGCAATAAATATTCTTTAAATTTTTTTTTCGCAACGGGATTTACTTCCGCGAAACCCGCCCACAATATTTCCTGTCTATGGGCGATTTTAAAATACTTCATCGCTGAAAACGAAACGTTTACGTGAGCTAAACGAAATTTAACCGGTTGGATTTTAAAATAGTCTTATAACCAAGGATAGACTCAACATGTTTACATAAAACGAAATCATACATACAGTAATGGCCAAAAGTAGATAGACAAATGGTTTTTTAAAAAAATCAAAGGAAATAAAAATTCTATAATAAAGATATTATGGGGAACATAAATATGTATAAAAATAATAAAACTTTCTTTAGAAACAATCACCTAATTTGGTAAATAATAAGAAATAACTAAATATACGCTGGGCAAAAGTAGTAGACAAATTTAAAAAATAACCAAAACTCTTTTTTTTTCGAAGTATTTTTTTTTTAATTACAAACTAAACCATCTACAATATTAGTATTTTGTAAAATACCCATTATTGTCTATTACATCTACGTGGCATTGATTCAATAAGATTGTCTATGAGTTTAAAACCAATATTTTTCCATTTCTGTCGCAACCGTTCGAATAATTCACCTTTATTTGAATAGTTTGTATCCCTAATATCACGATCTACAATTTCCCATAAATTTTCGATGGGATTAAGATCGGGTGACTGGGATGGCCATTTTAAAACTGGTATTTTTTCTTCTTCGAAAAATTGCTTCATAATTTTGGAGGAATGCTTCGGGTCATTATCTTGCTGGAATTGGAATCTCAATGGTGAATTGTCTTCGACATAGGGCAACATAACATCTCTGCGAATATCCTTGTACATAAACCTGTCCATTATGCCCTCTATGCGATGTAACGGGCCCATTCCATAACCTGAGAAGCAACCCCAAACCATCACTGATCCACCTCCATGCTTAACTGTGGGTTTTGTGTACTTGGGATTCAAACGCTGGCCAGAAGGACGTCTAACATATTGAATTCCATCGGAATTAAACAAATTAAACTTCGATTCGTCGCTCCAGCAAACACGTTTTCATTCATGCTTTGTCCAGTGTATATGCTGAAGGGCAAATTCCAATCGGACTAAGCGATTCTTTTTTGAAAGCAATGGTTTTTTTGCTGGCCTACGTGCAAATAGATTCTCTTCTACCAACCTTCGTCTTACAGTCCTTAAGGACACATTACAAATCCCTAGAGCCTGTAATTCTATCTGAATTTGACGAGAAGTCATGAAAGGGTTATTCTGGCTAATTTGTTTTAATTTGCGTACAGCTCTAATGATCCTGTCCTTTCATATCTTTTGATAATTGCCCAAATAGCTTTTCTTTTAACATCAAATCTACGAGCAATATCAATTTGACGATCACCCGCGAGATATGCATTAATAATGCGTTGTCTAAAATCAAGAGAGAATCTAATTCCGCGTGGCATGTTGCACCTTGAGTTAAAGAGAAGCAATGCTATACTCATTTGATTTTATAAATATCTAGACAAAAAAATAATTCCAAAATTGTTTTTGTCTATCTACTTGTGACCATCTGATATAGTAAGTAGCAAAATATTTAACTGCAATGTATTGGTATCTTTTTATAGACTGCCTTACAAATAACAATAACTTAAAATCTAGGGGACCTGTAGGTAAATCTTTAAACAATTATATGAAAATAATACTTTGTCTATCTACTTTTGGCCACTACTGTACATACAGGGTCCTGCAACAGAGTAGATAGAGATAGAGATAAATTCATAGATCTTTTAATGGCACTAATGTAATTGTTGATTTGTTCAAAAACACCTTTTATAGTCATAAAATATTCAAAGTGAAATATTGCTTTATTGTTATAACATTAAAATGTTTTTAACAAAGCTAGAAAAATTAAAACTTACAAACTACAAGTATAAAATTTAAAATTAAAAAAGAAATATTTAAGACACAAATATAAAATACGAACATACATACAAAAACATAACCATTGATCTGATATATATAATCAGTCACTTAAAGTATATCATTAAAAAATTCTTCAACAGAGTAATAGGTCTTAGCAGCAAGCAATCTCTTTAAATGTTTTTTGAAAATCCTAGGCGAAGTTAAGTTTTTAATAATGATAGGCAGATGATTAAAGATAGAAATACTGTCGTAAAAAATTGATTTTTTTGTTAAAGCTGAAGTAGGTCGAGGAAGGGGCAAAATCATCTGATTCCTGCTTGGGTACCGAGCACTCCTGACCATGAACCTTTCTCTGTACTTATCTCTGTACTCAGTTCTTGTACACTGATTCTGACAGCATAACAACCAGAGGTTAGCTTTTTGGCAAGAAGATTTATATGAGATCTTTGTCTATGAAAATTCCAAGAAATTTGCTATCAGGGTTAATCTGAATTGGATCACCATCTATCGAAACATCTTACATTTAAAACATAGCAAATTAGTTTTTGTTGGACTTAATGTAAGTAAATTAGAGTCACACCACCTTTTTACCATCTTAAGATCCTTCAGGATGATCTTATGGAGAGAATCTGAGTCTACAGAGTCAGATTCTCTCCGAGTTTAAAGAGATTTAAGAGATTTAAGAGACTAAGAGATTTAAAATTTGAGTCTGAGACTACCTCAAATTTTAAATCTCTGAATTTAAAATTCTGATAAATTGGGGGGCAAGGTGTGGCAGTATGAAATATAATATGAAGAGCAATCAACAGCATGTGTATGTGGAAAGCCTCGGGATGACTATCATTGTAAAAAATATCCTAAGAAAAAATTCTAGAGCTTCTTTGGCCGTTAGCATACGCTAAACATCTACGCAGATCAAAACAAAAATATGATTAATACCAGAAGAAATATCAAACTAGGCACATGGAACGTTCGGAGATTATATCAAGCAGGAAAAATAAATAAGGTTGTGCAAGAAATTGACATTGGAATAAATATAGATATCTTAGGAATTAGTGACACATAATGACCAAACAGTAAAGCATACCCCACAACCAATGGTACAATATACTTTTCAGGTAACAGCGACAACCACAATAATAAATATATTGAGTTGCAAATTCAATGTAATTCAATGCTATCGGGACATATCATTCAAATATGTCCCGATGGCAGATAAATCAGATAAATTGATAGGTAAATTCAGATTGATCTTAGCTGCCTTTAATGTCAAGATTGGAAAAGGTGGCAAATACGTTCGAGAATAGGGCTTTGGAATAAGACTGTTCCTTGTGTTCATTACTTGATACTTGTTTTTTTAAAGAAAATTGTAAGTTTATTGTTTTGTTTGGGTTAAGAGATAAAGAATAATTTGAGTCAAACAATTTTTTTACATGTATTCTTTGTTGTGAGTTTGTGTCCTGTGCTTGTTGTAAGACATTAACGAAATATAAACAATACAAAATTGGTATTACAGGCAAATTCAGACTCCCTAAATTTCGGTGACTGATTAGTTTGGTCTATACTTGGTTATAAGTCAATGGATTTTACTTACACAAGTTAGCCACATGTGTAAAAGCATTACATCTCACCCCCGGGTCCTTATCAAAAACGGTGTCTTTGATATACACGACAGTTTTGGCCGTGGGAGCGATATATTTAACCGCGTCTTTTCGCACCTTTGGGTTAGAATCGGTCAATCTTTTTGAAATAGCCGCAATAACTGGGCAATAAGGATTGCTGGTATCTTGTATTCTATGTAGGGCGCGTACTGCTTCCAACCTTACCAGAGGTTTGGGATCCTAATTGCATTAAAAAAAAAAACAATAAAAACGTCCAATTTGGATATTAATTCACGGTTACCTGTATACATTCTAACATAGCTTCTTGGATCAGCTCGATAATATTATCGTCCAGTTCCCCATCGGTGTGTTGTAACGTCATAGATAAAAACATACATGTATTATAGCGACATACCCAGTCTTTATGTGAACGATACTAAAATTCAAAACACATAAACCTTTTGCTCTCGTTACCGCCACAACACTATAGAATACCTGAATAACCCTCTTGACAACGGCCCCCAGAAAGGGATGGATTTCCGTTTCAGATCCTGTATCACTATCCTTAGTTGCGTCATCTTTATTTAGTTCTTTGGCATTTGCGCTTGCCAATGTACTAACAAACATCGCCATGAACTCCAAAACGTTCCTAACGTAGGGATTTTTAAAGTCACTCTGTATGGTTCCTTCAACATGTTGAAGAAAGGTTTCAAGAAACACGTCATAATTATTCTGAAATGTTTAAAAAAAGGTTCCTTAGGTAGAAGAAATATGCAGTTGGTTCTGTTGTCCTTATCAATTTTATTAGTTTTTATGTACCAAAATTCCACTTATTACAAAATATTTCATAATATTGTTTTTTTCTGTTAATAGGTATATATTTTTCTAGGCAATTTATGTAGTCTTGCATGTAGTTACCTATTTGGAGGATAGTAATATTTATCTAAATAAATCAGTATGTCTCATTATACTCGGCTCAATGTCCTGAGAATTAGCAGAAACACTCCGCACTGACTGCATCCCATTTATTT
The DNA here is from genome assembly GCF_022605725.1 of Anthonomus grandis grandis. NCBI lineage: Eukaryota > Metazoa > Arthropoda > Insecta > Coleoptera > Curculionidae > Anthonomus > Anthonomus grandis. The sequence goes on from NC_065560.1 coordinate 4,839,058, forward strand.
ATTTAAAACTTAGAAACCCCACCCAAAACATAGAAAAAATAACGAAACATAGTAGTACTACATAACCATTATTGTTGCTCCACTCATTTTAACTTGTTGTATATGGTTATTTAAATATGATTTTACCAAATTCAGGTATGACCCGTGTATTATGCTATTGATGAAAGTTTTTTTTATTAATCAAATAGCCTTCCTCAATCTTACTATTTAAAAATTCTTGATCTGTAGTTATTGATCTGCCCTTGTAAAAATCCATGTTGTTTAGGAGCAATATATGATCTAAAGGTATTAAAAATTTCATCCGTCATCAAGATTGAATGATCACGAATTTTGGAAAAATGGAAAGCAAGAAGGCTTCTCTGTAATTTTCTATATTGGTTTTGCATGCACTCTTAATAGGAAAAAGTGTTGAAAGTTTCAAACATGTGGGAAATCAGGATGTACCAAATGGCTTCTAAAAAATGAGCTGAAGAGACCTATATAAGAACCTAGAATAATTCTTGATAAACTATCAAAATAAATTCTTTCACTTTTTGGAAAACCTCTTAGAAAAACAATTACGATTTATATTTTTTACAGAGTAATTATTGATGAAATGGAGATATTGACAAATTAAGCTTCTAAGCTTGAATGTGCCTACATAGTTTGGTAACCTTATCATGCAGTACACAACTTGACTATGGAAAGAGTTCAGCATAAATTGTTAAGATTTTGCACATTTAGGATGGGTTCGTTTATTGCTGATCATGATTATGCATTAATTGAAAGTCGTTTACGTCTGGTTACGTTGGAACGTAGGCGGAATATATCGGGTATGATGTTCGTACATAAGCTAATTTATGGTTACATAGATTGTAGCAGCTCACTGGAGTGCATAAACTTAAATTTACCAGATAGGAGTAAAAGTAGAAACTATGGTCAAAATTCTCCCATAAATCGTTACTCTAAACTCATAAATAGTCGCAACATTGAAGTATTTGGCCTGTGAGTGAATTTATTTAAGAAGCAATTGGTCAATTCTGCTATTTAGTTTTAATGTTTGAATCTTTTAAGTTTATATATTATAGTGTTGGGTTTTTGGATTACTACTTATGATGCTTATCTTGGATAACTTTAAATTAGCTTGTAGAACTTAATGAGGTATCCCATCATTAATAAATAAAAAATTTGTTCCACTAACTAAAACAAAAAATGGTTCAGAACATCTCGGGTTGCCTCAATTGAAACCATAATAAAATTTGGTATAAAGCTGACGTTAAAATTTAGATTTGAGACAGTTAGAGGTATACTATACTATATACAATCATTTTCATTAGTTACTATACAGCAATTATTTAATAAAAATAGTGAACTATTTAAGTAATATAATACGTAGAACATAAATATGCAATTCACTTTAATCAATAAAACTTGATAAAAATTAAGGGAAAACATATATTTGCCTAATTTCGTGCAATATTGTGTAATCCTTTGTTCTGACAAGTACACCCTTTCCATAACAAAAATAAATTCAAGGTCAGAGTATAAAACAGTATCAAGAGAGCGGATCGTTATTCAGTCTGCTATAATATTCGTATTTCGCGTAACGTCAAAACTTGCAATTAAACAATGAATCATTGCAATTTTTACGGATTTCACCCGTTTGATAGAAGAGGTGGGTATGGTAGACCTGCGCCGCCCCATATGGAAGAGTTTTGGCATGGAAGGCACCACTGGAGGCATCATCATGGATTTCCTGGACATTACCATGATCACCCTGATAGGCATCATTTAATTATGAAGGATGAAAAGGCTGTTGAAGAACTTACTAGGATTTTAAAGGACTTTATTAACAAGAAGGAGGAAACAAAAGATGGCCAAGGTAAGATAACTGAAGAATCAAGTTCATCTAGTGAAGAAGAGGCCTGTTCTTGGCATCCACACGGGCAACAAGAGGAAGGAAAAATGAAACATGGTCGATGCAGCAGAAAAGGTAGGTCACACCATCACAGAGGGAAATTTAGTAAGAAGATGAAGCACTCTCATCAAAGACATGGACGTTGTGAAGAAGAGCCAAGGCGGTGCATAATTATTTTGGAAATTCTTAAAAATGATACTAAAGGGCAGGTAGGTCGTGAAGAAAATATTATTGATATGACCATGGACGACACTGAAAAAGCAAAGGGAGAGGACAATATGGAAGGAGAATCTTCTGGAATAAGACGTTCTATGGAACATTTAGATATACAGAAAGAATAAAGAACTTTTTAGTGGTTTATATAATGGTAAGATTCAAATATGCAATAAATTAATTTACTAAAATTATATTGATGATTAGTCTTTATAGATATTAATGCTTATTAAATTTATCACTGTTCTCTTATATGTTGTATTATCATGTATTATTCATATTCTAGTATATATTATTTAAATACCTAATACCAAATATATTTGTGAATGTAGAATATGGATTGATGCCAATAATTATGATAAATAAAGGGTTATTAGAGATTTTTTGCATTTTTTTATCCTATAGTTATAGATGAAATTTTTTGTTAAGAAAATAATAAATAAATAAGTTCTTCCAATACAATTCGGAATTTTATTATGTTTTTTTGAGTGTAGATGAAATCCTTAACATCATACTTTTAAATTAAAGTAAATATAAATATGCTCTAAATATATTATTAAAAACAGCTAAAAAAATGTTGTACAAATTTAACAAGGCAAGAGTAGTAATAGGTTTAAAGCAAGGAATTTTCTAGATTCCTTCTCCACAAAATGTGGTGTTTTACTGGAAAATATGTTCATATAAACTGGAAAGTCGAAGATATATTAGAGTATATAGGGTAATAGTAAAGATATAGCTGATTTATTCGCTAATTTTTTTCTAATGTTTATTGCAACAGTAATGTAAGAACTCCCAATTGTAGTTTAGAGAATAGGCTTGAATTTTCTATTTGTGATATTGGCTTGTCTGAGATATTTGATAAACTCTCTAAATTACCTAATAAACTTTCCTGTGGACCTGATAAGATATCTGAGTACATGTTAAGCAGACTTAAATATTGTATATCACTTCCTTTGTTTTTGTTGTTTAATAGATCTATATCAGAGGGTGAGCTTTCAAATATATGGAAATTAAGCTATATAATCCCTGTGTATAAGTCTGGTGAGAGGGATCGCATTGAGAACTATAGAAGCATCTCAAGGCAGTCTGTTGTTCCCCAGATTTTGGATGATATTATATGTGATCAGCTTAGGTGGGAGTGCAAGAGAGTGTTTCATGAGAGGCAGCATGGGTTCATTAGTGGTAGATCTACCTCTACTAATCTTGTTTTATATGAGGTTGCCTTGCTGGAGGCCTTCGAGAATGGTTATCAAGTGGATTAAATTTATACTGACTTCTTGAAGGCCTTCGACAGGGTCAATCATGAGTTATTACTAGCAAAACTTAATTCCCTTGGCTTTAGTGAAAGATCTCTAAGGTGGTTTAGAAGCATGGTGCAGCGTGTTAGGATTGGAGATTCTGAATCTGGAAGTATCTTGGTTACTTCTGGAGTTCCTCAAGGGGGACACTGTTCCCCATTGCTTTTTGATTTATTTCTGACTGACCTTGTAACATGTTTAACTGACTGTGATTACTTAGCATATGCAGATGATTTGAAACTTTTCCATGTTATTAAGTCACAGCGGGACTCTGATATCTTACAACACAATCTTACTTCTTTTGTAAAGTGGGCTAATATGAATGATCTCTCTTTAAATATAAATAAGTGCTACTCAATTGGATTCTCTAGACTTAAAAATAAAATGAATAATATATACACTATTGATGACATAGTACTTAGTTCTGTTGACTCAATAAAGGATTTAGGAGTAGTCTTTGAACTTGTCGTGACATGTCTATATCTACTTTGAAGGTACTTTATTGTTCATTAGTTAGAAGTCATTTAGAGTATGCCTCGATCATTTGGTCTCCCTTTTATAATTGTCACAAAATGCAACTTGAAAGAGTCCAAAAAAGGTTTACCCGGTACTGTTCCTGCAAGTTGAATATGCAGGATAACCTACTTGACATGGAGGCAATATTGGGACTTCAATCGTTGGAATCTAGAAGGATTCAGAGTGACCTCAGCTTTGTGTATAAGGTTATTCATGGGCTTATTGATTGCCCTGCTCTCATCAACAGGTTTAATTTAAAGGTCCCTGCACGCACCCTAAGGAGACATGAACTGTTTGCTTTACCAATCTGTCACTCCAACTATTCTTTACATTCTCCAATCTGTGGTAGTCTTGCCTATTTAAACTCTCACCCTGAACTTGATCCATTTGCAAGCTCACTCTCTGGATTTATTGGTAAACTGGGTCAAATATTTTAAAATATTTTAATTTATTGTGTTTATTTCTTGTGTATATGTTTTGAAGACTGTCTAATTATGTTCGTGAAAGTACTTTTATTATGTTAATTATCCATCTTTTACTTTATTTAATATTGTAACCAAATCTTTTGTAAAATGGGGTTTCCCGTATATTGATTGAATAAATGAAAGTACTTAAAGGATCACTTTACAAGAGTGGTGGGCTGGTAAGTTATGGCCATGCTGGTGGCTTATGGATCACCTTGTTCTCATATAGTATACCTAATTTTATAAAAAAGGATGAATTTAAAATAAAGTTTACTATACTGGCTCTTTGGGACATCTGAACAACATAAAAACTGCTTCCAATTATCATAAACTTAAAAAATTCACCTGTGAAGATATTTGCTATCAAATAATATTGTCCTTTAATAAGGTAACATTTTAATAAGTTTTATTTAATAAGATGCATGTTTCCCTTGTTTTTCTAATCAATTTTGGTAAATGTGTGTTCAAGCTTTGTTCTTTCAAGACATATTTTCCTTTTTTGCATAGTTTGTTAACTCGACAATCTCCAGTTTACTGAATTACTACTGTAATAACATGAACAACTAATTAATATTATTCTTTTAGTCGAGGTACATGCACGGACTTATATTTTTTATCTTTTTGTATTTCTACCTGATGATAGCATTGTTAGGTTGGAATTAATTACCTACAGAAATTTGCAGTCATCTTTATAGACATAAAAAGAGCGTAAAGTAAACTTTATGGAGCCTATTGTTATTATTATTATTTGAACTACATAATTTGGTTACTGTAAACCAAGAATAACATTTGTGGAAAATATATCAAACATTCTCTTCAGTTCTAAGTATGGGAGAGTACAGGGCAAGACTTAGATATTGTTATTATATTCATAACTTACACTCTTCTCCATTTAACTCACTTAAAGTATTAAATAATACCACAACTCTGCTTCTGAAAGTTTGAAGTATCAATTTACCTACTTATTAGAAGTCAAAGTCAAAGTAACATAATTGGAAAAAATAACTGATGGAAAATAAACAATACTAATGATGAAAGGTTTCTGGTACAAATGTATAAAATAAACAACTCTATTTGGTTATAATGATATTGTGCTTGAGTTTTGTGAGTGCTGGTGAACCAAGACCTTGTGTAAACAAGCAGAATAATTATAATGGAGAGCAACAATATGCATAATTATATATTTTCTTTTAATTTTATAGGCTTACTAAATTGATGCTAGAAGTCTAGCACATACAGGTCTACTTATAGCTAAGTTATAAATGTTAAGCTCTCAGGTTTTCTAGAGTTCTAATACATTTATGTAGATCGTTAGTAGATTTATGTAAATTTAATATAAGCTATCGAACAATACCAATAATTTTTCAATGCTTAAAAATCCAAAAATTATCACTTATGTTGTTTGGTGTGCAACACTTACAGAATTAAACACAAGTCTCAACAGTTTAATGCTTTTTACGTGGTTCGATTTGCACTTCTGACAATTTTCCACTATACGTTTTATTTCTTCTTGCATTTTTCACTTTTATTTATAAAAATATTGTTTAAATTATAAGTTTCATTCCACTATCTATTTGACAACACACATTTTCAACGTTGACCGTTTATAACAGCATTTTTTGTTAAAATTATTTTCGACTTGGTTCTTCTCTCTCAAACTCGTGTGAAACGAAAGAGAGAGAACGGTGAAACGACGAGATCCGGGCTGAATGGCGTATTGAAACGAGCAGCAGTTTCGAATGAGCGTCACTTTTCAAATTTCGAACAATGCCGTCAACCTGAAAGAATTAAAGTTCATATTTCCTTTTTTTGTTTTTTTTTTTTGGAAATATTAGAGAAATTTAAAAAAAAACATTATTTTCTTGTAAATGGTGGATAATTTAAACTATTGAGAATATTACTTTCCTAGTAAATGAATGTAATGTAAAAAAACTAATGTAATATTTGTCGCATGATTGCAATCTAGCAATAAAAATGCCCACTTTGTTTTTCTCTGTCGCACTCGTCTCAAACAGGAGAGAGAACAATAAGAAATCGCACGATCAAATGTCACAGTGCGACCAACATAAAAAAACTAAATTCATACGTTGGGTAGTGTTTTTTCTTGACATGCTTATCTTTGCGAAAAAAAGCTTTTTCACGAATTTGACCAGCATAAAATATTGAGAATTTTACTTTCTTATATTTCTAAGTAAATATTGTGATGTAATCAAGCAGCGAAAATCGTTATGTCCAAAGTTTGTTGTGCACACGAGAGGGCAGTCGTGTGTAATCGCGTCAGTGACAGTGACATCTGTCATTAGTGTCAAACCGACCAAATAAAATTTTATTGTCAACAAGCCATATTGATATTCCATCAATTTATTTTTAATTTTTTTTTTAAAAACATTAGCTCTTAGTTAAACCTACGGCGGAAATTAGGATGGATTCGACGAAGAAGGTACGTTTTCCTTTTTGTATGCACATTGACCCCTTACTTAGAAATTGTAGGCATCATTGTCCGATGAGGAGGAGGATTTGGAAGCCTTGCGTTTGGCTGCATTACAGACCTTAAAAAAACCTTCTAATCCAAACGAGGGCTCGAATAACGATCTAAAAAACGATGTGAGGCCTAAAAGGTCTTACAGGGCTGGCATGAGAGGGCAAGGAAACTATGGGGTTAAGAGAGGAAGATATTTTGGCCATAGGGGGTCAAAGAATGTAAGTTGCATCAATATCTATGTGTGGGGGCATTTTTTAATTTTATAAATTTATTTATCTATATAGTATTGTTTATTTATAACATTCTATGGGTGAAAAAACATGATGATTATGAGATACCCTGGTTGAAAAATGAAACAACATTTTGTAGGATTTTTCGCAGATTTATTTAAAAAATGCAATAAAAACTGGAAAATATTTTTTTAAAAAAAAAACATTTTTTTGGGTCATTTTTACTCCATACTAAAAACCTTTAATAAGAAATACATGAATATGTAAAAACATCAGTTATAAACGCAGTTTGAAAATAAAAAAAAAACAGAAAATAAATTCTAGATAGGTACATCAAAAATATTACCTAAATAAATAAAAAACTCCAAATACTCTGCATGTAGTTATAGTTAAAAGATCCATGTGAATGAATGTGTCTTTAGGTTTTAGAATATTTAGACTTAATTTTATTATGTGACTGTTCAGACTGAGACTTTGTGGTTTTTTGCCTATTTAAATCATATTGAGGTCTCTTTGAGCGAAATGGACAATTTTATGTTAGTATTTAATGGTTTTATGACATTCTAACATAGTGGGTGGTAATGAATACTTACATTGCAAAATGCATAAACTTGGTAATATTTAACGAAGCTGTTCTTCATATTTTGTATGTTCATTTCCCTTTTGATGGGTTTCAATAGATGCATATAGATCTCAAGACTAGAGATCACAATCTCTGCCCTGTATTATCTTAAATTTGTATTCAGAAAAGTAGTAGTTAAGAGGGCCTTGACACAGGTTTGAACCTGTGCTAACATTTTTGTAATCGAGGCATGGTCCTGTTTATCAATAATTTTATTTGGAAGAACTATGTTGGTTAGGTGTTAATTATATTCAATTAAAAAAGGGAGCAATTTGTAAGATGCTAATATGAAAAATGGCACAAAGACATTGTAAATTTGATGCCATAAGAATCTTGTGTAGACTGAGCAATAAGGTGCCTTGCAAATACTACTTAGTATAAAGAAAAAAATATTAACATTACCATGCATTTTTATTTTGGAAATTGTATGCTTTATGTATATGAACACAAATAAAATGGGTTCAACATTTAATTTACCAATAAATATTAATTTACCAACCACAACATTTAATTAACCTTCCTATTGCATCTTTTGCTCTTACAAAAAATCACCTACCTACTTCACATTATGCTACCTACTTTATACTTGCTAATTGAAGCTATTTAAGAAAGGTATAAAAGCGTTTTTGTACTTAAAAGCATACTACAGTATACACAAATACTTTTTAGACCATTTTTGATTGAATATGGAATTAAATGCAACATAATAATCTAGTTTAGTCTTTCCCAGCTGTCACAGCTTATATGCTTGTAATCTTGTGAAAAGTTGACTATTTATTAATTTGATGCTTGCTTCCCAATGATTAAAACCAAACTGAAATCCAAACCTATAAAATCTTGGTTCACAAGGGGTTTGAAAGTATCTTCAAGAAATCTGAGATCTCTTCACACATTAAGAAAGTTCACTGACTCCAGTTTTTCATAACTATTTCAATTCTTACAGAGCCTTGTATTGTTGTCTGATAAGAATCTCTAAGCAAACTTACTACTCCAACCATTTAAGTGGTTCATCTAAAAACACACAACAAATATAAGGAGAGTTGGAAAATTATTAATGATATTCGTCACAATTGTGGTAAGCAGTCAAGACAATGCCCTGAAGTCTCTCCCAATGATTTTAACAATTTTTTTTCTAATATTGCTCTACAACTTCATCAAAATTTGAACCCTTCTGTGGATCCTCTTTCCTTTATGCCAGCCATTCATGTTCCAAATTCCTTCTTCTTTATACCTACAAACCTAAACGAACTCAAGGATATTCTGTATACTGAAAAAAATAAAAATTCAACTGGAGAAGACAACCTTTCAGCTAAGATTTTTCTCAACCTTCCAGCAACGGCGCTAAAGGCACTAGTTGACGCAATTAACCTTTCTTGGAGCAAGCAGATATTTCCATCTTGCCTAAAATCAGCTAAAGTTATCCCAATTCATAAGGGTGGAGCTCTTGATAATCTTTCCAACTGTCGTCCCATCTCTCTCTTGTCTACGCTATCAAAGGTAATCGAAAAACTGGTTAAAAATCGAATAATGTCCTTTTTAAAGTCCAAAAACATCCTCACCAGACTTCAATTTGGCTTCCGTGAAAATACCAGTACCAATGATGCCATGTTTAATTTTTTTCATGACCTTTACTCCCAGATAAATGCTGGTGGAGTTTCGGCGGCAGTTTTTTGTGTTTTGTCGAAGGCTTCGATTGTGTCTGCCACAGGATTCTGCTGCGGAAGCTTCATCATTATGGTTTTCGGGGAGTTTTATCTTCTTGGTTTGCTTCCTATCTGCAAGATCGGCAACAACGAGTGCTTGTTGATTATTTATTAATTTGATGGAGTAATTAAGACTGGTGGCAATAACCCTTAGGGCGTAGCAGCCTGATGAGACTTTTCTACATACATTCACAATATGGTCTTCAAATTTAAGGAAGTTGTCTATGGAAAGACCCAAAAACTCACTGAACGGTGGCATGGTGATGGCTTCATTATTTAAACATATATCATTTGTATTACATTTAAAATTAAGGATATTTGTTTTGGAAACATTAAATGTCAAAAAATTTGCATCACACCAGTTTTTTATTTTTAACAAATCTGCACATATATTGGCCTCCATTTGAGAAACATCAGAGTCGTGCCAGAGGATGGTGGTATCATCGGCAAACAATGTAAATTTGCCAGTTACCTGCAGTTGTAGCAGATCGTTCACATAAATGAGAAAAAGTAAGGACCAAGTACTGATCCTTGCGGAACACCCACATTTATATTAAGTTCCTTAGAGATACCACCATTAAATTTGACATCCTGGACACAATTTGATAAGTAGGAACGAAACCACTCAAGGGCAGTTCCTCTGAAACTATAGAGCTCCAGTTTCATCAGCAGCACTCTGTGACTCACGCAGTGAAATGCCTTGGACAAGTCACAGAATACCGCTGCTGCAACTTCACCAACATTCAGTCGGTTGTACAGGTGCTCTAGAAAGCTAAAGATAGCATCATTTGTGCTCACAGACTCACGAAAGCCAAACTGCTGAAGACGCAATAGGCCAAACCTATTTAAAAATGAAACCATCCTCACCTTAACGAGCCGTTCCACTATCTTGGCTAAAGTAGGCAATAACGCTATAGGTCTAAAGTTAGGACAGTCGCGATCGCCACCCTTGTAAAGAGGAACAATCATTGCTCTTTTTAAGCACTCTGGGACAACTCCAGACATAAGTGAAAAGTTAATTGACTCGGCCAAGACTTGCAAAGCAACAAGAGGTAAAGCAGAAAATATTTTAAGAGAAAGCCCATCCCAACCTGATGAACTCTTATTCTTAATATTAACCATTAACTGTTTAAGCTCTTCTACACTTGTGGGGGCAAAAAAGAAAGATTCGGCTACTACCACATTGCTGAGATAGCTCCTGGGATCTATTTTTTGTGAGAGATTGGCTGCAAGGTTACTAGCAACATCACAGTAGAAGGAATTGAGGACATTGGAATCTAAGGTACTTGGAATAACCAAGACATTATTTTTGCCCCTTAGCTCATTTAAAATCTTCCAAGACTCTTTTGCTCTGTTGGAGGAATTATTTATCCTCCTTTGAAAGTAGGTCCACTTAGCCATTTTGATTGAGTTTCTGTAAATTTTGCGGTATCTGTTATAATAATTTAAAAATGTTGCATTGTTTATAGCGTATTTCCTAATGTAAAAAAGAGAGCGCATATTTTTCCCAGATACGCGTAAACCCTTAGTATACCAAGGTTTTCTATTTCGTTTCTTAATATTGACAACATAGACATTTATATGCTTGTAATTTTATAAAAAGTTGACTATTTATTATATGTTGGAAATTATACACACAGAAAAAGCTTTCATACAATGAATGGAATACACATTGAGTCGATCGGGTATTGTATTTGCAGTACTAGAATGACATTTGTGATTAAATAAATTAATGTCTTACTTTTATTTGTGCATATCTAGTTAAAATTAGTTCAGTGATTGTGATCAAAATGTAGTTTAACTAAAATATGAAATGATTGAATTTCATTGGTTTTTAATTAATAATGGTCATATTAAATGCAATGAAAGGTCCAATTTATTAAAAATAGGTATAATATTGAGCAAATATTAGATGTAAATTAAATTAATATGAAGTCTTAAAAATAAATAAAAATTTTTTTATGACAAATTAACTCACAGTTGATTTAATTTGATGCAGTATTTATTGTCATAAAGTACTATAATTGTTTAAATAGAAGTGTTATTGACTGAATATTGTGATATACTGGGTTTTCGGACTAATTCAAATATCGTCATATGGAAACCAAGTCAAAAATTTGTTGATAAACATTGGTTCATTTTAAAATGTGGTTATAGATATCATAAACCATTTTGTTAAAATACTATTTAATTTCACTTTCAGGGTCAATTTCACAACAGAGCTATCTCCAGCAACTTAATTTCCCTCACGCCCACCCTACCGTCAGAACCCAAGGCAACTAAAGAAGCCAGCAACGATTCGAAGCTAACACTAACCCAAGACAGGTTCAATAATAAAGCAGACTCGGAATCGGGCAAAACAGACGAAAAATGCAGCAAATTCGACCGCTACAAAGACTCCGATGAATCTGAAGACGAGGACACGGAAGACGAATTATTAAGAAGCGACTCAGACGACGACAGTCCTTTAAAATTAACGAGATCGGATAGTTTGGAGGCCTTGATGCAAGAGCTCGATGACGAGATACAGGGCAAAACAAAAATCAACAGCGAAGAGAAAAGTAAAGGCAAAATAAAAAGTAAAAGGAAAAGAGTTGAGACTGAACAAGAAAGTGAAAAACCGGCACCCACAGTCGAATCCTCCCCTAAAGAGATAGAAAAAACTCTTGAGGAACCTAAAGAAGTAATCAAATCAGAAGAACTTGCTACACACGCAGAACCCCCTAAACCAACTTCACTACCGAAATCACCTGAGCTTCAACAACCCCCAAAAAAGTGTCGCCGCTCACCACCATTTAAACGAGAATTCCGAGATGGGCCCAGGGGTAATCCGCGGAAATTTCAGCGCGTCACACCACCACAAAATAATCCTCTGCCGCCCTTTATGCCCGTTCCTCCAGTTTATTCACTTCCCGCTTTTGCCCCGGGCGTAATAATGAACCCTGCTCCTTTTTTGGATGCCAGGCCAATATCTCCCCTTCACATTAACGCGGAAACATTACAAAATCAAACTCTGGCCCCCTTATCGCCCAGAAGCGCCGCTTTCGTGCTGCAAAATAGAGCCATTATAGAAAAGCGAAAAAGGTCACCAAGGAGATCGTATTCCAGAAGTCCCTCCCCAAGGAGCCCTAGAAGGTCAGTTTCGCCACGAAGAAGGTCTTTGTCGCCTAGAGATCCGATAAGAAAAAGGTCTCTAACTCCAATAAGAAAGAGGTTACCATCCCCGTTTCGAAAACGATCACTGTCTCCATTAAGAAAAAGATCGCCGAGAAGAAGATCGATTAGTCCCAAACGAAGACCATTTAGTCCCAAGCAAAGACCAATTAGCCCTAAAGCGAAACAAAACAGTCCTAAAAGGAGATCGTTATCACCACTGAGACGTAGAGATCGAGACAGGAAAGTTACCGCAGAACCTACTGAGGGTGCCTCAAAACCGAAGCAAAGTATTCGGGAGCGTCTGGGCATGAAATCGTCTAAGCCAGAAGAAAAGGAGTCTACAAAAGATAAACCTGTTGAGGACCAAAGCCTTCCTGAAGAAGACAAACCTTTGGACCCAGTACTTGAGGCCAGAAAGAAGAAATTCGAATCAAAAGAAATCAAAATCAGGGAGGGAGTGATAAGACTGAAACCGAAAGTGGAGGATAGCAATATTAAAAAACAAGAGGAGAAACTCGAGGAAACATCCGCTCCAGCGGTAAAAAGCGAAGATGACGATGTTGTTAATGAAGACCTCTTGTTGGAGGACGACGAGTTGGAGTTGGATGCCGACCACGCCGATTTGTTTAGCGACGAAGACTCTGCTACTGATAACGAGGGCAGGTTTAAAGCCAAAGAAGTGTCTGAGGAAAAGCCAACAGCGATTTCTTTTAATAAGTTGACCAATGGAGCTAAACCAGAGGTAAGTTTTATTTTTTTTTATAATGCGAATTTAATTTTTGTTAATGACCTTTATATAGGGTGTGTTTCGGGAGGAAAGGAAAATATTTTGGGAACATATTCAGAAGGTCAAAATAAGATAAATTAACCCGTATGTTTGGATCCGATTCTTAACTTATCCCATTCCAAATTCTACACAAAATTTGACTTAAAACTAAAAATTACGGTAAATTAACAGCCATTAATTTCGGCACATTTTCCTTGACCCAGGAGGCGACGCCTTGCAAAATAAATAAAAGTCAACGTCAAAAGCGTAACTAACATCCACGAACTTAATAAATATACTTGGACTGCCAATTCAATGAAAAGTAAATGACCACTACCAGGTGGCCGCCATTTTGCGTGATTGTATCCTTTCGATGTTGGTCACTCTGACATTATTTCAATTGTGCCAATTGTAGGCAAATTAAAATTTTTGGAAGGTTATGTTCACAAAAACAAATTAGAAACTTACATTTACTTACGAATTTAAGATAGTTGCGTTAGATCTGAGATTTTTATCGTACTTCTTTAAGAATTTCGTTGAGAAAATGAGACAAAATTTCTATTAACTTGGGATAGATGCATGCACTTAAAATATGTGTTTTATTATTCTTATAAACTTGAATCCTCTAAATCCTAATACCATGAAAAGGCTGCAAAGCAACAACGGCGGAGAAAAACGTCGACTCGCCCCCCATCGTCAGTGGGGGGCACAACTATCGCCGAAAAAAAAAGGAGGAGAAGCAAAGAACGGACGTGTCAGATGGATACTCAACTGATAGATCCACCAAAAGCGAAGACTACAAGAGAACGACAAGCAGATAAGAGAGAGAGCGGGGTAAGACTTCGGACGACTCCTCTAAGTTCCTTAAACCCCATACCAAATCCCGTACTGATCCCAGACTAGCAAAATCACTCCAAACCCCGACCTGGGAGCTGGCAAAGCGCCACCCTAGAGTGCGGAAATTAGGCAAAGCGAGGAAAGAGTACCCAAACTCGAGGAGAAAATTCGGGAACGAGATTTGCAAATGGGAATGGAGAAGAGCAAACGAAATGTATGAGATTAAACTTAGAAACTCTCAAATCATCGAGAGAGTACAATTGTTTGAACAAAAGATAAATAAGTTAATCTCTGAAAAGCAAGCTCTCAATGGGCAGATCTCGGACCTAAAATGTAAACTCGGGGAGGTGTTAACTCAAAACGAAACCCTTACCATCAAAAATTCCGAACTCAAAGAGAAACCGACGGCACAGAGGGGTCTGGCTAGTGATGAAAATCAAAAGGAGCGTAAAAATAAAAGAACCAGGGAAGACGCGGGCCTGTCTCCGCTCTTACAAGACGGAGGTGAGCCGGCCTCGGAACTGGTTCACCCTGAAATAACAACAAACAGGGAGCCAGTCCCCTCAACATCGTCAGCCTGTAAAATCATAAAAAATCCACTGTACATGCCCTTAAACGACCTTTTCCTAGCGGGCAAAGGGAGGAGCACTGATCCCAGCACAAATATTAACAAAGTCCCAAAAGTAGTGTTAAGAGACACAAAAAACTGGGTCGCAAAATACAAGTTATTTTGTGAAAAAAAAATAAACATAGTAAAAGTGCAGAAAGACAGATTGGGATTAGCACTCTTCCCCAAAACTCCTAACGACCACCGGGCACTAACAGGACTTCTCAGGGAGGAGGGAATGGAATTCCATTTCTTCTTCCTTGAGGAGGACAGGAAACTGAACGTGATATTGAGAGGACTTGACCAAAACTTCAAGCTAGAAGAGGTCGAGGAGGAGCTGAGAGCGATGGGGTTTGAGCCGGAGGAACTGGGCTGCTTTAAAACCGGCCCAGGCCGACGAAGACCCACAGACCTCATCAGATTCCTCGTCTCTAAAGAACAGGAGAATGTGTTTGAAATTGATAACATATTAAAGATTAGGGTCCGCGTGGAGCGCTTAAGGACTCAGACGATTGAAAACAGGAAGCAAATTGGGCAGTGTCATCGCTGCCAGGAATATGGTCATGTCCTGAGTAATTGCAACGCAAAGCCGCGTTGCCACAAGTGCAAGGGCGAACATTTCTATTCACAATGTGTAAAAAGCAGAGCAACCCCGGCTGAGTGTTGCAATTGCGGCGAGCTATTGGCGCTGCCCAAAAAACCCAAATATAAAAAACACAAACAACCAAAAAAAAAAGCTTCGCTGAGACCTTGAGAACGACCGACTCGGACTCTAATAACAGGAGGGCGGAGCCAAAGGATGGCAATACATCATCGCACATGAAACGGCCCGATTTATCAATTAAAAACACAAATCTCCTAAATCTCTTAAGTTTGCCCGACGGGATCCTGGAAAAAAAAAATCGATAACTTAATGGCAAAACTGGAGAAATTAAACTCCAATCCGGCGATCAAACTATTGCTGGGAGTCGAGGTCTAGGTTCTCGCAGTGTCCGTTCGTTTCCTTCCTAACATGTCCAAATCCTAATTCCCATCCAAAAATAAACCTCATACAAAACCCAATCCAACCGCCAAAAACCTAATTTATCACCAAACAACACCGTAAAGGACCGGTTACGTTCACACCTCCGCCCGACCTTTTCTCGCTAGCCAAAAGTTCCGCAATCTGAGGGGGCGTGGTCTGCTTCACAGGCTCGCGTCCAATACCATCACACCCAGACCTCATAAATACATGCAACCAAACCTATCCCGACCAGTCGGTTCCTATTCTCCGAGCAAGTCAAAAGTCCAAGCACCTAGATGCGACCCAGAATCATAAAAAGATGGCGCCTAACCTCGACTAAAGGATCAATCAAAAGACCGGCAAGAGCCTTCGTTGCTAGACCGGAAGAATCAGTGCAAAGATGATGATACCATGAAAATGATGATCTTCGTTTAAATTTTTGCTTGTAAAGGTTATTGAGGACACAACCACTATAAAAAATGGCCGTCACCAAAGTTTATTTATTTCTATTTTTACCAAACATTGTTTAACAGGAAATTCCTAATAATAAGACAACATAATGCTTACCAATAAACTGAAAAAAACTAAATACTTAGTGGTTATAAGGTCATAATCATTGGAGCAATTTTGCATTTGAATGTAGCTATTATAGTGCCATTAAACAGGTCAATATCATTTTTGCTATGTAAAATAATAAACCATGAGCAAGCTCGATATAAAGGTGAATTTCTTGGTAAGTTAGTAAGTCTATTTTCTAAATAAAAACGAAGGAAAACGTTGGTGGCCATATGCATTAGCAGTCCAGGTTAATTTATTAAGTTCATGCAAACATCACTACTGTCAAATTTTCCTAATGTCAAGTCACCCTAAGATGGCCGCTGTCCGAAATTCCGTTTCATAAAGCTGCTTTTTCCGACTTCTTGGTGCCGTTGTGACATATTTATACTTAAAATTCATCAGATACACTTCTTTATGAAGTACGCCACCAATTTTAAAATTACTCACTCATTTTTATTAATTGTCTTTGTTTTGGTTTTATCCTGTTAGATACTAAATAATTACCATTGCCTTTGACCTCTTATAGAGTATATATGACTAAAAAAATTAAAAACATTTTACAGCTACGCCCTGAAAGACCTATAGAATCAAGACCAAGAAGATCGAGGGCACGATCGAGAAGCCCCCGCTTAAGAACCGGAAGGAAACTAACCGAAGTTAAATCCGCCATAACGCAGGCGTCTCGATCAACGAAATCCGAAAACGTTCATCAGACATCCCGGAAGAAGTTCGGCGTGAAATCCGAACGTCATCCGAAGAAGTTCGAAAGAAAAATCGAGATTAAGATCAAGAATCCGTCGAAGTATACTGACCGAGAGGAAAAGGAGGCGGCGCGAGCAATTGAAACGGGAGTGGAAGTGGGAGTGGGAAGCGAGCACGTCGTAGATAAAGTCGAAATCGAAGATGACGATGACGAAACCGAAATCGTCATCGAAAATTACGAGGGTGAAATCGAAAATGTGTGCAGCAGTGAAGGTAGGTTAGTTTTTTTTTGGTTTGTTCTTTCGGTATTTTAAAAAGGATGCAATCATCAGCATATTTTCCCTAACCAATTTTATTGCTATATTATTACCAACCATAAAATTCTCTAGGCGATTTGAGGGCGCAATTAAGCAAAAAACGCGCAGAAAAGCTTCAAAGTCGCACCACAGTGTCCCGGGAGGGCGTCAGTTCCAGATTACTACAAACCGCCCTTAAACACGCATTGCCAGTAAAAAAACCGAAAAAATCGAAGAAAAAAGATCTTTCTAGTGGCGGTAAGTTCCTCGTTATAATAACGTTGTTTTTGTCACAGGAACGGATTGAAGTCTTTTTCTATAAACAAATAATTTTTGAACTTAACCGTAGAATTGGAGACGATCAAAAGTCTGTTTACGGCGGATTTTATCGCAAGTCGGTTACAATTGACAGTCCGTTCCAAAAGACAAGTTACCATTTATAAGCGTAAAAAATTCCCGTTTGGTTTTAGAAGGTCCCATTGTCGTCCAGGTATTTTCCTTATCCCTTAACCTATTTACTCCTTACTTTATTTATACGTTTTTCTCTCGTAGTGCGGTTTGGGTTTAAACATAGTAAATTTTACTCAATTTATTTTATGCCATTATACTTAACGTATTTACACTACTTGTCTATAGAAAAACGGTGAAATAAAACGTCAGTTGTATGTATTGTAAGGTTTGTATTGAAACGCCTAAGAGGTACCTTTTTACACATCAAAAATGTTCTGGGGCCGTATTTTTGAAACCATTCGACTTTGATTCGCATACGAACTTAGAGGATTTCGCACGAAAAATCGATATTCGTATTTTCGACCGCTTCGTATGCAAACTTTTTCGCATGCGGTGTCTCGAATGGGTATATACCATTCGAATTTCAAAGTTCGTGTGCGATTCTGCCACTTGTCTTCTTTTGATTTTAAATTTGTGAGGTGGTTAAGTATTTTCGTAGTGTTTTTTTGTTGTTTATTGACAAAAAAAAATAACAATAATCAAATTAAACAATCTTGTGCAAAGGAACGTCGTCGATGCACTGAAACTCTAGCAGATAGCTAAGATAAGGATTATGATGTACTCTTCATTTCCTCGCCCATTTGAAATGTATTCAGATGGTGAATTTAATAAATAATATAGATTAAGCAAGCTTATTACAGTGGAATTGATGTGCTCTTTATGTGCTCCAGAGACTGTGCAATCTGTCCGCTACTTTTATCCACAAGGCTTGTGCAGTTTTAGCTAAAAAATCTTGGGTGAATTTGCCCGACTTTAATTCCGGGTGCTCTTCCATAAATGAAATTAGTTCTTTCTTTTGCTCACTCGACACAAAACCACAATATTTTTGTGGGATAATTTTAATAATTAAGGTTATTTCAATTTTTTTTAGTTCAAATATTAAATGCTAAAATGATTCGTTTTGTTGTTACGCAAAGAAATCGATCCAGCCGCAGAGCAGTAAAATGCAGCCAGCCATCAAAAAGCGCCGAAAGACCGACAAAGAGTCGGGCGGCTTCTTTACGCACCCACTTCTTTCAACCTATTTTTAGAAAAAAACGCAAGAGTTGCGAGTGAGTCTTAAATGCCGTGTCATAAGGGAAAGACGTTCCCGAAGTAGCCGATTTTGACGTGTGACGTGGTTTTTTGGACAAGTATTTTATTCTTATTCTGATTTTTTGCCGAGACGCGGTGAAGTTGATGTTGGTATACGTAAGACGTATGTATATAAAGTATAAAGATGTGTAAGAGCCAGAGATATTTGTAAGACTTAAGACTGTCCTGTGTAACTGTGTACTTAACCTAATCATTATTATTCTAACCATAATCTTCAATCTGAATCTGCAATATGATCTTATTAAACATTTGAATTAAGCCATGTGCCTTTTATTTATGTATCCCTAGACAACAACAGTAAAAAAGCCTACATTTTTTATTTTTTGAATCTATCTTAAAAGAAGTCAATTCGAAAAACCCAAGATACGCCATGAAGAAAACCTGATTCCAGTCTGAATCAGTTCCCTGATGTTTTTAAACTTAAATTTTAGGTTAGGTTAAAAGATCTTTATCGTCTTCATCCCGTTTGACATGGCCTATAGCACTCGACTTTGCTACGTTGCCACTACATTTCATGTTCGTATGCGAATGAAATTTCGAATGCTGTTCAAAAATGCACTTTTTAATTCGTGTGCGAATTTTGCCGCTCGACTTTGTTCGCCTTCGAAGATTCTCGCATGGTTTCGAAAATACGGCCCCTGAATATTAAACCACTTTTTCTCTATGCTTTTTAGATCGCTCAGCATTAAACGTAAACTATGTTTAATTCCCAACCTGCGCGACACATATTCATTCATATACAAAAACTATAAAATATAACATTTTTTTAACAGAAGGAAAAGTTCCTATACACTTGAGGCTTGGCTTATCGTACGAATCGGATTTATTTGACACTTCGGTCCCGAAACTGAAAAAGAAATCGAAAAAAAGGAAAAGAATTGAGGCGGAAGAACAGGTATTTTACACTTTGTATTTTATATGAAACTAGGGTAAGTTTTTGTGGAGTTTCGAATGTTGGCATGATAAATGAATAATATGTAATTCGGCTGAGTGTAAATGTGGAGACGCGTGAGTGATATTTCGTTTGACTGTGATATAATCATCGTTTGTGATATAGATAACCAAATAAATGGTAGAATATTAGATTATACGGAATAATACTTATTTATTTTGTAGCATCCAGGATAATATGGTGTCTCGAAACCGTTTTGTTATTTCGGTTTAAGTTTTTTACTGTTATACATTTTTATAATAACTGTTAAATTTTTGTGATGTCTGTGCTTTTCACTGGCATTGCCTTTAAAATTGTTGTTTTCAGTTGGCACGTGAAAAGTACATTCTTACATGTCTGTATTGTAAATAGTAAATTTATTGACGTATGTAATTTCACCCTAGTATAATCAATTTTCTGGTAAAATTATCACGGTTATGCCGATCGGATCAAGATTTCGTATTTCTTATCACAAGATATTTTTTTTAAATAGGGTTCAGCATCAGATAAACAGAATGACCCAAGTATCAGAAAACAGGCGTGGGACTCTGTAAATTTTCTCTATTTAGAGAAGGAAGCGAAGAGACAAAGATCACTTAATGCCTTGGCACTCTATAAACATTTCTTTATAAACTTCGTTGTTGCTCGGGCATAGAGAATTCGATAATTATCTATTCTAAAAACATCAGACAATTGAGCAGAGTCCAGCTGTGAATACAAGAAGAAGAAGAAAATGCCATTGACAATATTGACATTTTGACTTTTTTTTTTAATTTTTTATTTTAAACCAATCCAGCACAGCCCATTGCGCTGGATTGGTTTTAGGTGCTCTACTTTGATTCTCCATATCTGTAACAACAATAATGAGTTGATTATTTATTAAAAATGGCATTAAAAACTAGTCTGGAACAATTTAAGTTTATTCCAAACATAGTTTCTTCTAAAGAAGCTAAGATATTCAAAGGCATATGATAGGTATTATAGGAAGTTAACAGAAATAATATTATGATGTATACCCACTTTTTATCTATAATGATTTGCAATTGCAAGGTGTAATTTTACATAGGATATTATTTACTTGAGGGAATGGATGAGTGCTTACCTAATAAAATAATTTGATTTCTCCTTTTCCTTTTACCCTAAATCACAGAATACAAATATAAATCAAAAACGAAAAACTGAAAATAAATCATGACATAATAAAATTTCCCCGTTCACGGCGTACGGACGGGGAGTCGGTGCCAAATCCAAATAATTAAGCCAATAGTTTATTCTTTCCCACAATACACGCTAAAAAAAGGAAGAAAATAGTATCTTTACAATAGAAAGGTCCTTTTCGTTGTCGCTTAAGAAAGCGAGGTCGTCTATATTCGTT
This sequence comes from Anthonomus grandis grandis, assembly GCF_022605725.1. Taxonomy (NCBI): domain Eukaryota; kingdom Metazoa; phylum Arthropoda; class Insecta; order Coleoptera; family Curculionidae; genus Anthonomus; species Anthonomus grandis. The sequence goes on from NC_065560.1 coordinate 4,860,319, forward strand.
CTGTAACGAAAAAGCCCGAACGGCGTTACAGAGTACGAAATACCATAGAGATAGAGAATAAAGAGTTTATCTATCGCTATTTGCGTTACAGAGTCCCACCTCAGTGAAGTAAGATAAAAGATGGTTAAATTATTTCTTCAATTAAATACACTGAAAGAGAGATAAACAGATTTCAGAATTAAAGTACTTAATAAAGTAGTAAATTATATTTTCTCTACATTTGTATAAAAAGATTTTTGTAAACATTATGAAGTAAATGAAATGCATAGCAGTAATTAATTGACATAATAAGCAACATTGGAAAAATACTGCAACTGGCCATTATCTCCTCCTCCCTTTGTCATATTACAGTATTCTATAATTTCAGCTTTTTCACCAAGTAAAATTTTTAAAAAAAGTTCATACCTTAATGCGAAGAAAAGTTTGATCCTTAAGAGAATGTTTGATATAATGTGACTAGACCGGCAATTAGGGAAGTGCCTGAGGATGGATTTGAGGGTAAAAACGTTATTGTGGATTAATAATTTAGGTAGTTAGAGCACTTCTGGTTGAGAACATTTTTTTGGCAAGTTTTCTTCAGATTATTTCCATAAATAATTAAAATATGATTAAAAGGGTGCTAGAGAAAGAAAAGGACGTTTCTTTCTGATTAATTTCGTATACGAACGTTTTTTTATACCCCACAAATTTACTTGGAAGCAATTGTATACCACAAGGTCCTGGAACGTTCAGATTTTAGGTTGTTGAAACGCATATTGCCTCAACAAGATTTTTCTGCATAAACAGACATTTTTGGGCATAACTTATACAGAAGAATATCCGATAAATATAAAATACAGAAGAATATCCGAGGATGGATTTGAGGGTAAAGACGTCAATCTCGGTAGTAACAATTGCTGTTTAGAGCAATTTTTTTGCTAATAATCTTGGAAAATTTTCACTTTTCTTGAGAATATTTTCACAAATAATACAATAATATTAAAAAGGCGTTAGACAAATACAGAGCGTTTCTTTCTGAATAATTTCATGTATGAACGGGTTTTATACCTCGAAAACTCCCCGAGTTAGAGACAATTTTGTCCACCAAGGCCCAAGAGCTATCAGATATGAAGTTTCTCAATGGATCTTTGGACTGTTTCTGAAATGTCAGATTAAAGTCATATATTTTCATGAAATCCATAGTGTGTCCAATGTCCATGTCAGTCCATGCTTTGTAATTCCTAAACAAGTGGAATGAAAAAAAAACCAGTGGTCTGACAAACCTTTATGTAATGGAAAAACAGATTGTGATCATATAATCTGCAGAAATGGATAAAGCTAAATTCAATGGATTTTCTTTGAAACCTACCAGTAAAAATTTAAAATGACGTTTTTGCATGGTACAATTAAAGACGTTCTTCCTTGCAGCAGCTTTTATAAAATAGAAGATTTCACCTCCAAGATGCTTGAAATAAGATTTGTATTTTGCCAAGATTACAATAACTGCGTTCTTAGGAGGTTCTTTCTTTGACTTAAAAGTGTGGTATTGTTTTCCTTTGGAATATTCAGTATTGTGCACACTATCTTCATTATCCGATTCTGTTGCGCTTTCCTCAGAATTTAAATCATGGTTGCTTTTTAACTGCTTGGTCATCATCGCTATCGCAATTGTCCTACTTCTAAAATACTTTTAGGTGTAGTAAATTAAATGTATCTGGGACTTTTCGGTAGCGGTTAAAACATATAAAATATCCCAAATTCTGTGAAATTCTTCCTGAATGTGTTCCTGAATCCATTTCCTAGGATACCTGGAGTGTATTGAGTTGGTTCAGAACTTATTTGAATTCCGAAACCTTATTTTGTTTCGGAATGAAAATTTCTGTGTGTTGGCTTTCCTATTGCTGTATGGGTGTTTGTATTTAACCCATTAACGCCCAAATTATTTTTTTTTAAATCGTTGAAAAAATAGTCTTGCCATGTTATTTTTAACCAAAAAAAAATTAAAGAAATTTTTTTGTTTTTTAGATCGCTGGGCAAATAATTGATTGTTTTTTATAAAAAAATATGTTTTTTAATACTGTAAAATTGTACAATATCTAATTTTTGCGGTGATATTTTACAAAACAAGTGGTGCAAAGCGTAATGTTACATTTTTTGCAGTAAGTAAGTGGGCGACTTTCACAAGAAGTGCATTGGCATCTTCTTTGATTGGTTCTCTTTTCCAAAAAATGCCCCTTTTCATAAAGTCTAACTTCATCAGGTACGCGTGATTTGGAGGTTGATGGTAAGCTCAGGGGTCTACCTTTCATAATACTTCGTCCATGACCAAGCTTGAGGTAGATTACTGCAATCTCGCGCCTAAAATCTTTTAAATTTCTTGATTTCTTCCCATTGATTCTTCGGTAAAGCTGCAACGAATTTATTACTGCCATATCTATCATCCTTGTGAATAAACACCAGTACCACTTTTTCCTCGGATGGCGATGCTATGCTTCTCCAAAAGCCAGTCATGGTGATCCACTCCTCCCATGTATTTATTGTAGTTGTATATCAGTCTAGGTTGGGAAACTGGCATGCTAGTTTTTTCCTTCCTATTCCAGCGTGGAACTGAGGCTACTGGCTCTACGTGATCAAAATTAGTGGCCATTGAAACACACTTATTGTCATTCCATTTAACAATTAGTATTTCATTTTTGATGTCGAATCTAAAATCATATGATCCACGAGGCATTTTTTCCAGTTCCTTGGTTGATTGTAATGGGCACTGGGCAGTCCGATTTTCCCTTATCGTGCCAGTAGCTCTAAATTTAAATTCTTTTAGCTTGTGAAATAGCCTATGACTACTAAAAAAATTATCGAAGTAGACGGAGTAGCTTTTCGGATTTTCCACAATTGATAGCATTTCTACAACTACCCTGGTACCCAAAGGCTCTTTTTGTTGATTTTCTTCTTTTCCAGCATAAAGTGAAAAAGAAAAGCAATATCCGTCTTCGCCACACATTGCCCATAGTTTATAGCCAAAACGGATTGGCTTGGCTCTAATGAATTGTTTTAACGAGTGCCGACCATAATACCTAACAATCATTTCATCAATTGACAGATTTCCTTGAAAATCCTTATATCATCTTTTGATATTGTAAATCCATGTCGATTCTTTTGGGTAACTGCATAGTTAGTAGTTTGTTCCCTTATCATGCTGTAAATTTCATCATCGAAAAAGTGTTCAAATATGTTTACCGCAGAGGAGTCTTTCAATGTAGCTTTCATATCATTCTCAGCTTGTAAAAAATCCTGTTCGGCTGTTTGAAGATTATATTTAGGGTCAGTTTTGATCCATTTAGTTTCAAGTTTTTGTGATTATTTATTTTTATTTTTTTTTCTCAGGGAGTAGACGTGCCAATGGTAAGTTATCTTCTTCCTCGCTTTCGTCATCTTCATTTGTCTGTATTTCTACATAACCAGCAATATCTTCTAAGATAGGGATTCCAGTTTCTTCATCGTTAAATACTTCCTCATCGGTTAGCTCATCAACATCGGGTGGCAACGCTAGTATGTCCGCATCTATTTGCTCTGAGTACAGATACTGCACTGCATCTTCTAGATTTTTAAATATATTAGGTTTGCTCATTTTTATATCTAAAATTAAAAAAAATCTTACAGAAAAACATTTTTTTATATCTAATATAAGTTATAAGTATTTTTTAGAAATTAAATTTAAAAAAATCTCTGTTTATCCCAGCGATCTATTTATAGATCACCATAAAAATCAGTGTTATAAAAAGTAAAAAAAAATAGAAACATGCAACAATAACCATTTAGCTACATTTATTGAACCCCTCCTAATAGAAATATAATACATAATTTAACTTACCTTAACAATTTTTAAAGCTATCTCAAAATATAATAGTCGATGCACTTGATAAAAAAAATGTCTCCAACGAAGGTCCAATAAAATAAACACTTTCGGTCGTACAATGAAGTAAGGCACTAAATAGGACCGATTTACAATCAAAGTAACGATATTGGTGGTAGGGGCGGCTTAAAATTCACCAGACACATTTTGAACACCTGTTTGATGTTGTGATCTATAAATAGATCGCTGGGCGCTAATGGGTTAACAGAATAGTACCTTCTGAACAACACAGTGTTTAGCGAATTATATCCTACTATAGTTTGAAATAATTGTCATATCAAGTAAAGGCCAAATTAGTAAACGATATCAAAATATACCTTAAAAGGCTCTCCAAGGAAGCAACAACCTTTAATAAGTACATTTTTTATTTATTTTAAGTTAAGGTTTTGTTCAAACAAAACCCCCTGTGACCCCTTGTGAGAGTCTTTATACAACCTGGAAAAGCAGTAAAATTGAATTTAATCCATTCAAGTCATCATGACTGAAATAATTGTAATAAGAAATACGAAAGAAACCTACATATTTCCTACAACGATAATTTTACTTTAATAGATAAGCTTTATATGTAAAATTAGCATAAGTAACTTAGCAGCATAGAAGCCCGACAAAAAAAAAATTAAAAAAACAAATTTATGGTCAATAGGTGTAAACAGGCAACGAGATCCAAAATGATTGCAGAACGACCCAGCAGAAATCCAATTTTTGAGTGAGAAAGAAAAAAAAAACAATGTTTTAATAGTGTTAGTTTTAATGATGAAATTATGTGTTTGATTTGGTTGTATTGAATAAGTTGTAAATTATAAAAACTCGTTTTCGTTTAATTTCTATTAGTTTAAGGTCCTATTTTACATAGGCGTGTATAGTTTTAGGGCTTACTAAGTACAAATATAATTTCTTTATATATTAAGATTAAATTGATGATTATCTCCCATTATGCTAGAATATATATATATTTCACTTTGTACATATTTTTTGTGTATATATTATATTTGTTGATACATATGGTAAAACCAGATTTTTTATTGTTTATTTATTTCTTTAATAAAATATCTTAAAAAATTAATGCGTTTTTTATTTAGGGCTTAAAGAGTAAATTGGAGAACACAAACATCGTCAAAATAACAGGAATAATAATACCCAAACCAATCACAAGTGATTAGATTGAGGCTGATAAAGGTAAGTAACAATAAATCAATTTTTTTTTACTTCCTGTAAGTTTCAAACTTAGCCGTTCCACAGAATTGAAGAAACTTCACAAAAAAAAACAAAGTAGAAGAACCATTTGAATATTTCACACAATTTTATTAGTTATTATTATATATCAGGAGTGGACATATGATACTAATACAAACTAATTAGTAACAATTAATTAAATGCATTTTTGACACTTCCTAATCATAAAACTAATGCTAAAGGACTTTCTGGATTTTGTACTTATTCATTCACTAAGAATATCTAATAAAAACAACTAAAAAAATTATAAAAATGGCTACCCAGAAATTTTTAAAAGTTGTTTCTATGCAAGTAATTAATAAACACAATATTTACAAGTATAATTGAAAATCAAGCAGTTTTTTTACTATTAGAAGGTAAGTTATTCAATATTCGCATGTAAAATTATATAAATAATATATGTATTATGTTAATACTGTATCTTCCAAATCAAGCTTCATTCATACCAAAAAAAAGGCAGTCAAAATTGCTGTTCACACATCAAAAACCAACATCGCAAGCAAATAAAAATCTATTAAATGTTCATAATAAAGAAATAAACTTCAGTCCATAATATAATATGTAAAAACCATTAACTTTAAATCTGATGACATCCTCGATTCATCCGTTCCAAGTACATCTCGTACAACAACTTATTTATGTTAAAGTAATGTGGGTTCTGAGATTCGTTTAAATCGGGAGAGTACTGAGAGCTGTAGTTATATTCTGAGCTTTGTTCTGAACCGGTTGGCGAGTCAGATATCCTATTTTGGCTCCATTCAGCACACCCCGACTCCGTCATCATGTTGTTGATGTGAAGGTTGTTGATTCGTTTCGAAAGGGGCATAAATTCAGTCTCGTCTTGAAAGCTTCTGCAGCGTTTCCTGAAAGGAAAAACATATTTTTATTTGGGTCATTAAATGATCAAAACCATTTTATACAAGAAGGAGTTACATGTTACAAAATGATGGAAGTATAGAGTAATAAATTAGCTATTTCAAATATCATACTGGTGATTAGTTTTTATAAAAATAATAGATCTTATTGTTCATAAATCCATAGCAAAAAACTTCCTTAACAATGTCAATGCTCGGAAAGTGTTTTTTGGAAATATGTAGAGGGAAGAGATTTTTTTATTCTCGCTTTTGAATAATGTAGGATTCCTTCAAAGGCCAATCTAAGAAGTTTGTTTTATTTAATAGTTCAAGGAGAATTTGTTATGTACTTAAATCTGTTGGGTTCTTTGGGTCAAATCTAATTAATCTACTTATGCAAATTACAGATAATAGTAAGAACATAGAGAAGCGAAGCACCTATAATAGGCTGCCAAAAAGATCCTTCCAGGCACAGATCCTGAAAGGTTCCTTATAAGATCTAAGTCACTGGACATGAGTTTTGGTCTTAAAGTTTAGAGGAAAATCTGTCTTTAAAAAAAAATTACTCCGTTTTTCGTAAACGACGTACTTTTTAACCAACACTGATTTGGTAAAAAATTATAATATTTAAGTATTAAGTGTCAAATATTTTTTTTGATCATCTCTGTGTTAATTTACACGGCTACGTGAAATTTTTATGGAGAAGATTCATACCAGGATATTGTCAATAAGGGTAAGTAATAATATGCATTAGTATAACGTATTAAAACGTTTTCCAAAAATGGAAGTTAAAGATTAAAACACCCATGCAAGGTGTCTGATGAAGCAGATATTTCGAATCAAATGCTTAAAATTGTAGCAGTAGCATCAACATATTTCATTTTTATTCATACGCATGCACCTATTGCAATATTATATTGATGCTGTGATTTTTCTAAAAATTTATACATGCAACAGGCCTAGGCGTCTAATGTTGCCATACTAAACCGATTTATTCTAGCCAAATGCTAAGAAAATCGTAATTTTGTCGCCAATTGTTTGAGTGCATTAATCGAGAGAAGATAAAACCTATTTAGGCAAGTCTGAACCTGTCTAGACAAGTCAAAACCTGTCCAGACAAGTTAAAAATCTGTTTTTTTCCTGTTTATTTCTGTTTTCTTACCCCCAGTTTCTTTTTTTTATATATAGCCAAAGAAAAATTTAAAATTGGAGCAGAAGCCTCTGTAACCTTCACAGACAAAAGTGGAAGCATCCTTGAAGAGGATTATCTCTCCTTATTTACCAAGTGGATAGAAATAGAAGCAATTTTCGGTCCTTTAAGTGAAATAAATAATTGCAGCTCATATGCTTACTGGGATGATATTCGGGAAAATATTGACATTCCCGAAAATACTCCTTTACATATTTACAAATGGGTGGATTTTGGGTACTTGTATAAAAAAAGTTACTTTATATGATTAAAACTTTTCCTATATTTCATAAAATTTTAGATGTTCTTACAATTGATGGTGAGATATTCTTCATTACAGTTAAATATAAAACTGTTCGATTTGGTGAGAAAAGACATGCCTTTGCCTTATCAGAAACTGATAAATGTGATATTATTCAACAAAAACATTTAAAATATAAAGAAGTTTTTAATATTACTGTTGATTTGACTGAAAATTCCATGTTATATTTAGTACCAAGGTACGTAGGCTAAGTTGGCTATTTACATATATGTATTCAACATGAATTAACCACTCAAGCTGTTGTTTAATTGAATTTTTTTATTATTTTGTTAAAATGACATTTTTGTTTTTATATATAAAAATTTACTATATACCTATTTTCGATATGTAAGGATATACCTATATATACTCTTTGGTTGTTTTGCTTTTATTTTGTTTAGACAAATACAATAATTTTGATATATGTACCTTCTATGTTTTTTGTTTTGCTTTTGTTTCTTAATATAATAAAATATTAAATATAACTCTAAGCCGACTTTGTATACAAGTGAATGTATATATATTTTATAGATTTTAAGGAAATGTGACCTAAACAATTTATAAAATTGTTAAGTTTTTTGTATGTTTTGTTGTATTTTTTATTTTTATATATTTGTATTTTTTGTTTTGTCTTTGTGTATATTTTGTTTGTATGATTTATTTAAATAATAGCTTTGTCAACAAAATTTTAAATTTTATGATAATAAAGCATTGATTGACAGTTTTTTATTTTCAGTTTACACATAACTGTAATATCCTAAACTTTAAAAATAATTTTACACCATATGGTGTATGCTCTAACATGGCTTAGTATAAATTTAACATGATCAAGTGTGATTAATATAAATAAAATCTACACGGATGTATATTATACAAGGGTGTATATTATACATTACCAGGTGTATATAGTGTATTATAAGTAACACAACTTGGTGTAAATTTTATACACGGTGTTTTTCGTATAAATTACCAATATACGTGTAAAATATACACGCAGAAGTGGTGGACTTTTCTGGACCAGAATTGGTGTAAAAATTAACACGGAATTTTTTACTGTGTAATTGATCACTAATATATCTGATTAATTAATTATATATATACTAATTTGTTGTCACATGTCTAAATGGCTATTAAATTGGTATAATTTTTCTGCTTTCATTGTCGCATATAATATAGGAGAATTAGGGATTTTGAGAACCTTTTGGGAGTTATAATATGTACATTATGTTTATCAGTTGCATTCAGTTCAAGATTTTTATTATTATTTTGCTTTTTATTTGAACCACCTTTAATTATTTTATATATTTATTTGATATTATTAATTAAGAGACCTTTGAAGTAAGGAAAACTATAACTAATAATTAGGAGTCATAAATTGATCAACAGCTCAAATGGGCCAAACACATTAATTATCTTGCTGGAAGAATTAGACTTTTAATCCAAAAGTTTTACATACTAAGAAAAATTTTAAGTACTAAACTTTGTATTTTTATGTGTAAGTCCTTAGTAAAATCTCTAATAACACACTGCATGATAGCATGGGGCGGTACCTAAGAAAGTAGAATGCAGGTTTTAAATGTACTGCAAAATGATGTTTTAAAGGTCATTTTGAATTTGAATTGAATAATTCCTGACATGTTTCAGACATGGACTCAAACCCTGGTGTGTATGTTACTGCCTACATTTTATTTTTAAAATGTATACTATAGATAGTTTTAGTAGGTATCTTTTTGAATTTGAATTATAACTTTTCCTTTCTATTCCTGTGTATGTATAAGTGATTTCTTGGCTTGTGTTTGTATATAATAAAATATTTACTGGTTTGTTGCTGTATCTTGGCTGAATATTCTAATGAAAATCTTTTTTTAAATATTAAAGAACACACATAGGTTGCCTAGGAATGTTATGTTGAATACTTTAGGTCATCAATTTGATTTGATATAGTAAAATATTTTAGCTTCCTAAGTTGTTCTCCTTAAAATGCTAAGCTAAAATGCTAATGTGTGATTTTCGGAAAATTTTGCTAAACTAGATGTTTATCCAAAACACCTTATACTTATTATATCTTCCCAAATTGTGTCTTTAAATAATGTCAGAAATTGATTATCATCATAGCATGTAATAGTATAAGTTAAGTTTGGATGGAGGGTAGGTTTTCTTCGGTGTCAAGCCTTTTACACTTTAAACTATTTGTCTTTAGTTTACTGTCAATAACAGGTTTAAAATTCAGGTGTTACCCTCCTGGTGACAGATTTTATTGCACATTATGGATTCCAGTACTCCTGTTTGCTCTGAGATAATTTTTTTGTAATGTAGCTATTTCAAATAAATATTATCATATAACACCTGCAATTTATACTTACAGGTTTGAAATTTCAACAATTATTCAATAAACTAGTTTTATATCGAGACATGACTTTGAAGTTTTTTAAATGAATAGGAAAAATCCTAACTTGAACACAGTTATTAAATAAGACAGTCTGAGCAGCAAGATACAATTCTAAACAGGGATTTTTAAGATTCTCAGTAGCCTCTCTTATTAAGGTGATCCTAACAATCGAATTAATGTGCATATTTCTTATCGGCCTTGTCATTTGATATGTCAGAATTATTGTTGTGTATACTTATTTAGCGTATTTATTAGCTGATTAATAAAAAAACGTTATTAGGGCACTTGGAGTTAATATCTCTAAGGCCTGCAACTGCCTTTAAATGTCATTGTATGCCTGAGGTGGGTGTAGTTTCCTACAATTTTTTTGTTAAACAAAAATGAAATTAACAGAGGGGATGACTAAGTATGCAAACTTACCTGTTTTGAGTCATTTTACAATTGTTCCTTTGAACAATCAACGACTAGGATATGTTTGTTTTTCAAAATGAATTTGCTGTTTTTTTTTCTTTTTTCTGTAAAATTTTAAGAAGTCACAACATTCACACTACTGACTGAACTGACAGATTGTACTGACAGTTAAGGATGACCGATGGTCAAACGTCAATGTCAAATATCGAAAATAACGGCTGATTGTGACAGTTATAAAAAGTGGTTACTGTCAAAAATTAATTGTATAACAAAATAACTTTTAATATTTCTTGGGTAGTTAACATAATTATATATTTATCTAAGTTATATTAAATGTAGGTTAATATTTTTTTTCAAAAAAAAACTACCCCTTGTTGCTACATTCTAAAGGCCAGACGTCAATGGGAACATGTTTTATCGGCGTTGCCGGCTTCTCTAATTGTTCCCTAAAAACTGGTATAAATTTGACATTGGTGACATTTCTTGCCATGTTGATTTTTGACATCTATTCACGATTTCCCTATTCATCGAAAAAGGCTAATTTTAATTTAAAAGAAAAATAGAAGAACTCTTGCTCAATTCCATATAGTCTCTCAATAGTATTGTTCTATAGTAAAGAATACGTACTTCCTTTTATTTGTGTGATTAACCTATACACCACCAGTTGTAATTTCCTGAAGGATATTTGAAAGAGAAACGTGCATTGCCTTTTCCATTGTGGCAACTCTATTGTTCCTTTATATAAAAAAATGAGTAAAAAAAGGCACCAAAGGGACCCCACGAACGGTGACGAGTCCTCAGAATCCGGAGATGAAAACCAGAACAACGCGGAATGCAGTCACATCAACAAGGCTGTAGATTTACCTCGCCTAAAAAAAACCTTACTAAAATCTGGCTTTCTAACTGAATGTGAGGAGTGCAAAAAGGTCCCAGCCGATCCAGAGATAGATGAGTCGGAATTTGAGGTCGACTTATCCCTCTGGCTATGCTTGAAGTGTGGTAACCAAAGTTGCGGGAGAAGTAAGAACATGCATGCTCTCCACCACTATGAAACTCCACGTTCCGATTGTCATGCTATGTGTGTAAATACGACCATTTGGAGTATATGGTGCTACGGCTGTGATAATGAGATTAATATTTCTTGCAAAAAAAAATTGCTGGAAGCCGTCGAGTATTTAAAAAAACATTCTGAGTCGAATCGAATGAAGCAGGTTGCTAATACAAATACAGTAATTAATAAGGTAAGAACTTTTTATTTAGAAAATATCTTTTAGGATTGTTGTCTTACATCACTTCAGTGTAAACTTGAAAAACAGTTACAAAACAGAAATTGTTAAAATACATAATTACAAAGTAGCATTCTAGATAATATATGTATAGGATGGAAACAAATAACATACATACCTAACTAAAAACAAATATACAATTTAAAATTGCATACAATTTTTTTCTTATAAAAGCTTAGAACCAATATCACATTTATTTTAGATGAATTACCAACATTCAGTGTAAAAATTTCACAGAAATTTCAAAATATCTGTCGTACAACTTTCTAGGTATACACAAATGTAAAAAGCACCAGTAATCAAGTAATGTTTCATTTTTGATAAAAATAGTTTAGGCTCTAAATTTTATTGAGAAAATATCTACTAACTTAGCAAGAAATGCACCTTTATATTGCGCTTGCTCATGGTTTAATATTTTACATAGCAATAGTGATATTGACCTGTTTAATGGCATTATAGCTATATTTTAAAACAAAATTTCTCCATTAATCATGGACCTTATAGCCATCAAATCTCTTTCTATATAAACACTTTTCTCTCTGGGATTGTGAGTTCGGGATTTCAGATGATTCTGGTTCATTTCAATTTTTATAGACTGGTAAGTTTTTATGCACTAGGTTAGAGGTTCTTTATATGCCTCCTCTTGATCAATTCAAGCTTTAATAGCATCCAGTGGAGCCGCTGAAGAAGCAGTTTCCATTTTTTAAATTCTGTAGGTGATTTAACTTGATTAGACCAACAGTCTACAAGGCACTTTAACTATAACCATTGGAAATTAATAACTTGATTAGCAAAGGTTGTAGAGGTGTTGGTCAAAGACTGAGGAAAACTATTTGTAATTTGAAGTTCATTTAGCTCAAGTTTAGAGTTCAGGAACTGGTGTAAATTGTCAGTTTTTTTAGTTTTCTACTGCATCTTATTCTTACCCTAATCTTTTTAATAATGTAAGATGCCTAAAGTATATAATTATTTTTTTTTTAAAGTTTATCTACTTTGTATAATTACTTCTTGATCTGTCAAGCATAAATTATTAGGAATTTCCTGTTAGGCAATGTTCAGTAAACAAATAAATAAAATATAAAATGAGATAAGTCTGGGGATTCCAAAGGTTTGCTACAATATACTTTGCAAATAATATTTGATGTTTCAGACAGCTACATAGAAACAATGCAGATGATAATTGTCTTTCGAAAGAGAACAATTAGGACCATTTGTAGTGTATCATATTATTCAGAAAACTAGTCATAATGACAGCATACTCTTTTTATATATCTATGATATGTTAAAAGAAAACATTGATATAAATATGTGTAATAGAGAGACACAAACTAGTCAAATCCTTGCAGTCCCAAGACAATTCCACTAGTCCTAATAATATATAATCCATTACCTGGTGGGTAAAAAAAGTTAGAGGTGCGTATAGAGGATTTATGCAAAGAATAAAACAATTTCTTATGCAGCATCCATTTTATTCAGTAAAAGAATTTATTGAACAATCAAATAAATTGGGCGTTTTAGCTTGATAGATTAAATTGAGAGTAAAAACAAACTTTTTTGTGATTTAAGTGTCACCACAAAGGTTCGATCCATAGGACTAGAGACATACTGTATTTAAGTCAGCCTTCAAAGAATATGAAACATTAAGATTTACATTTTTTAGTTCCAATCGGTAATTTCTACACTGCCAGAAACTCTTATTACTAATACCAGTAGTACAGGTGCATTACCTAAAACAATCATCCCGTCAACAACAGACCTGCCGAGGGCAAGAGGCTTGGCCAATTTAGGAAATACATGTTTTTTCAATTCAGTTATGCAATGCTTAGGACAAACTCCCTATTTGGTAAAATTACTGGACGAAACTGCGGAATCTGGACAGCATTTCTCTTTGCCTGGTGGTTCTTTGAAACTCAAGGATAAGGAGGAAGAAATTTCATTACCTGCTTTAGAAGGTAATAATGATTCAAATAAGGTTCTTCCCAAAAAAATTATGTGATGTCTTTTATAGGTGAAACAGAAAGGTGGCGCCCATTAACTCAAACTCTAGCGGAAACTTTACATGAGCTTCAAAGTGGTAGACCTGAAGTTTACATTCCTAGAAATCTGCTTCAAAAATTAACATGTAGAATGCCACAATTCGGTGGTGGTGACCAGCACGATTCTCATGAACTTTTACGGCACTTATTAGAGGCAGTGAGAGAGGAAGACCAACGGAGATTCAAGGCGGTCATTTTAGAAAAATTGGTGGGATCAAAAAAAATCGACCCGGCAACCGTTGAGGAAGAGAAAAAACAAGTAGTCAAATTTTACGGTCAACAGGTTTCGGAAATGTTACTGGCCACAGAACAAGTTTTCAGGGGAGCTCTCGTTAGTACCCTTCAGTGCCAAATTTGCGATCACATGTCCCACAGGGAGGAAAAATTCCTAGATTTAAGTTTGCCGATTTGTGACAAACAAGTCGCCCCAATTTTAAGGAGGAAAGCCGAAGATAGCGAAGATAACAAGCCGTCGAAGCATCAAATTAAGAAGGAAAAGAGGGCGGAAAGGAAAAGAAACAAAAGTAAACTGATAAACCACGCTAAAGTGGTTAACAAATTAGATAATAGCAGTAATGATATTTCTATGGAAAAGAAGTCTGATAATGAAGAGTCCGATGCAGACGTTGAGGACAATGTAGAGGTAGGAAAAACACAAATATTTATTTATTAACGAAAAATTTATTTTATAGTGTTGGGCTTAGATCTCAAAATTACAATATTAATAAGTTTAAATCTAGGAAAGTTCAATTTTCTTATCTGCTAATTTAAATTTATTCACTGACATAATTATAATAATCAAGCTCTGCAGACTACTTTTAAAAGGTGGACCAGATTCAATTGACTGGGAAATGAAGTAAATAAGATTTCCTACAGTATAGAAGGTGCAAGAGGAATTGATGGTGGTACATGAATTTTAAAAGTAGGCAGACACGCGGGGTTTTTAATACAATTATTTGAAAATCTTTTATCCAAAACACATATCATAATATTTCCTTCTGTCAGTTAATATATTTAAGCCAAGATAAGACATTTTCAACTCATTACTAAGATTTTTCAAATTGAAATTCATTTATTGCTCTTTCGATTACATAAGTAATATAAGGTCGTCGATTTAAGAATAATACTAGAATTAAGATTATGTTTAATTAGAATTAAAAAAAGTTTAAAATTAAAATAGTTAGAGCTAAGTCAAATGAAAATAAAAAGTAAAAGACACACCACTTAACACTAACTACACCAGCAGACACAGGCTTATCAAACTAGGTATATATTAAAAGAAAAACCTGCTAGCAATATGGGCAGTTAAAACCAAATAGATTAAGCCTCTCTGAATGAGTTATGTAATCACCCAATCATAATATAATTTATTTCTGATTTCTAGAATCTAATTAGAAAATTTCAGATACTTATTTTAAATCTTACTAATTCTCTTAACATGTATTTGGTTGTACCAAAAAATATTTCGAAACTGCAGCATAGACCTAAGAAAGGTGAACAGTGCAAACACATTATTAAAATTCTTACCGTAATAATATCATCAAAGTGAAAATGAAAGGCCAATGAGTTTTTCAGATAAACCCCTTCATGGCATTAACCTTTTCAAGAATGATATTATTGATATAATATTGTACATTGTACTTTCAAAAGCTGAGAAGATGATTACATAGATAAAGTATTAGATTTTTTGGGTTCTGACGACTTTGTTAATATAAACAAAGATCCTACTGGTTCTTTTTTTCTCTAAGGTTAAACAAACCCTTGATAAGTGTAATCTAACTTTAGAATTTTTTCATATTAAAAAAAAAATTATATCCTATGAATCCTAGAACTTGTCCTGTCATCTACGGCCTTAAACAGTGACATATACCTTTTCTTTATAAAAAAATTAACACATGTGCTGCAACTCCGTCTCTGGGCAGGTCAAATCACCTGCAATTCCTCAAAAAATGTTGCCTCATCACCTATCATATAAAACCTAAACAGTGGTGTACTTGTTTTTTTTTTAATAAAAAAATTAACGTGCATGTGCTGCAAGTCCGTCCCTGGATAAATCAAATTACTTGGAATTCCTCAAAAAGTTGCCTCACTACCTATCATTTGAAACCTAAAAAATTCATTTGAATCGCTTAAAACGTTTTTAATACAGAGGTAAATTAAATGTCATCGAGGCAATTCCGACTATCGATGGATCTCAAACTACTTTTTTATGGCTCTTGTATATACTGCAGCATTTTTGACTAGGGCATTCAAAGGGGATTTTTGACTATTTTTTCTGTGCACTTAAAGTCCGTCAATATTTAATATTTTAATTAAACTATTCGGTGATTTTTCAAAGCATTTTAGTAGATTGTGTGTTTCAAGTCAAGTTTTTTAATAAAATTAATTTTTCAGGACTCTTGTCCACCAAACGTGATAGCCCTTCCGGCACCCGGCGAAGATTTCACGCGAAAAGGCACCGAATCTGGCTACAACTCCGACAAAGTAGATAACGGTAGTTCAGACTCGAACCGCATTAACTCTCCGACCGAAATAAACGTAGATGATAGCGGTATCCCCAGTCCTAGTGCGGTAACGGGCGGCAATGTGGGGCCCAATAGTCCCGCTTCCAGTGAGGCTAATGTCGACATGGGTAGTCCCTTGTTTGGTACCAGTACTAATAGTCCCGATGAGGAGTTTGGAGATGGAACCAGGTAAAGTGTTAAAATCTACCAGTTCTTAATAAATTAGGAAAACAATAATAATAATTAGCAAAAATTTGAGGTAACAATGACATTGTCGACGTTTCATTGAAACTGTAAGTGATTATTGGCCTGGAACTATAAAGGTACCTATTCACGTTCAGGCGGTCGGCAGTCCTTGGACGGTCCGGCTATTATTTCCGGCTTTCTACACACGTACAGTTTGTTGCTAGGGTTTCTGTCGACAGTTTTCTATCCGATGCGATATTTGCCGGACGTTTGGTTCAAATTCAGTACACACATTCAGTTAATGATCGACGACATGTCACAAGAATACGCTGCAGCTATTGTCATTATATATATTGTCACAAGAACGGTGAAGGAGTTGTTGAAAAAACGTAGTTCCTTATCACATTTGGAACTTATACGAGAACTGCGGCAAACAAGCGACAGTGATTTAAAAAATTACCTTAGAATGGACACTTATTAAATTTGGTTAAGCCGTATATCACAAAAAAAGACACAATAATGCGACAAGCAATCAGCGCTGAAGAAAGATTGTTAGTGACTCTTAAGATATTTAGCAACAGGCCGCAGCATGGAAGATCTAAAATTTACTGCAATTATTTTGCCCCAAGCGTTAGGAAAAATTATTCCAGAGACGTGCAATTCGTATAGTTAAACCCAGAAACAGTGGGTCTTACTATTTCAACTATAAGGAATATTTTAGTATTGTTCTGATGGCCCTTGTAAATGCTAACTATAAATTTGTTTATGTAAACGTTGGTTGCAATGGTAGAGTATCGGATGGTGATGTCTTCGAGTGCACCGATTTTCATGACAAACTATTGAATAAATCATTAAACTTGCCGGATAACCAAAATACAACGGAAAATTTAAATTTTGTATTTGTAGCTGATGATGCATTTGCATTGAACGAAAATATATTGAAACCATAAACCCTCAAAAAAATTTTTTGTAGTTATCGGTACCGAATTGGTAATTGTGTATTACTGTTTATAACTATTTATTATAATTAAACAACGTGGCTTTGTATTATGTGATTATAAAGAAAACATAAATATAGTGAAAGTGAATTAGTATCAACTTACCGCATTTTCATTAATTTCTTCATCGTTATGCATTTCTTCTTGTTCTACATCACTGTCTGAAGAAATAGTTGTTCCACACTCTTCGTGCTTAACAGTAAATAAAAGACTGTCATAATACCACAACACTGGCTTATACAAATCATCTGGAGAAGAACCGCTTCTTTTCGATGGCTTCACTTTCTTCAGCTCTTTTCGAAAAGCACTTCTCATATTGTTTATTTTATTTTTTACAGAATCGACTGTAGCATGTTGATCCACTGTTTTGTAAAGTTGCAATAACTCCTCGTATGCCTTATTTCTAAATGCTCTATTAGTATATACTAGCATCTTTCACTTTCCATAAACATTTATGGGCACGGTACATTTCAATAAACTCCTTTGTAAAGTCTGGATTGTTAGCCATTACTTTATAAACAGGGAAAGATTTTAGTCTAGAGTAAAATCAGGCCGGCCGGCAAATAACGTCCACAAAACACTACACACGTTGAGTTTTTAACAATATGCGACGAAAGACAGGCCACGACCTGTCCCCCAACCGAACGTGTGTAGCGAGAACTGGCCGGCCGCCTGATTATCTGGTACCTTAAGATTTCTTTATTTAATATTAATTCAATTTATGCCATAATAATAAGGAGTTAGTTGAAACGCCTTTTATATGTGATACACTTGTTATATATATACAGATATAATCATTCAAACCTCGCCTATAGGAAATAGTGTATAAGCGTAAGCGAGAGGGGACATATGGAGTCCGCATGAGACAGACAGAGGGCTCAATACATGTCGTTTCTAAATTAATACGTTTGGCAAGACTGATATTTCTGCCGCACGGCTCTCCGCTCGTTCATCGAAAAACGAGACAGATCTTATCCTCACCACACTGCACCGCCAATATGAGATTGCATTTTAAACGTTTAACGTTATTTTTATTCCTAGCTTCTTGCTTAATCAGCAAAGATTACATTTAAAACCGCTCGCTATTTCCTTGTTAAAATGTGTTCTCTTGAGGAAAAAAGCAAATTATTAAGTGGTATTATGCCGGCAGTTCTGTCGATGAAATATCAGGCAGAATTGCATTCACGTTCGAAAATCGGCCCATTCCCGTACGCAGCACAATTTTTGCAATTGTCCATAGGTTTGAGACCTTTGGGCATAGAAAAACAAACCACCGAGAAGCGACAAAACCCGCATTTACCGTTGATTTTCTGTGGTCCAATTTTGGTGCCCTTGAGCGGGCTTAAATGACTGGCGCTACATATTAAGTAACGGAGAAAAATCGTTTTGGCAATTTAATAGTTCCGTACACGGAGAGAAATACGACAATTAATAGATTAAAAATTTTATTGGGAATTTGAAATCAAAACTATTACATTATTTTACTCTTGGTATAGTTAAGTTATAAGTATACCTAAACTATACCGGGTGACACAGGAAAAAGGGAACACGCAACAACTTTTTTATTTTTCAAGATAAACAAATGTATGAAAAAACAAACTGGGTGCCATTTAAAATAAGAAAGTTCGTGTCATTTTCGGTTCAACCGGAAGTGATCAAAAACAATTGAATACGTCAAAATATGCTTTTATAACCATTCTATTGACATACCAAATTTCATTTGTTTATCTTGAAAAATAAAAAAGTTATTGCGTGTTCTCTTTTTCCTGTGTCATTCGGTATAGTGCCAACTATAAAAATTACCATTTAGGATAAATAATGGAAAACAAAAAATCTTCTAAACAAACTTATTTTTTGAGAAAATAATATTGGCCCATTGTATAATGAAACACAAAAATACATTGGCAATAATTAAATTAAACCTAGGTACATTTATACATTCCGCAAAATTTTTAGTTTTCGAACATTTTTATCTTTTTTGTTTTTAAGACCCTATTATTATATTTAATGATGTAAAATATTTTCAACCTCATAAATAATTTTAAGATAAAGGTTTTTGGAAAATGTGCACAAGGGTGTTCATAATTAATAGTTTTCCACATCCTGTCTTTAAATGACATCCACGAAAAGCACAGGTATAAGGCATATTATAAAAGTTTTTAATAAAATAAAAAGCACAATGACAACACACCCAAAAAATAAAGACAGAGAAAAATTCAGGCAACACTTGACTAGACTAAACTAAGCGTCGAATATTACCGGACTAACCGACGGCTGGCAGGGGACCGGCAATAAGACAGGTATACCAAATAAGCTCGCACATGCGCAAGAAAAATCGGTCCCGGCTTTGTCTCTTCTCGGTGGTTTGTTTTTCTCTGCTTTGGGTGCTTGCAAAATTGCAGGAAATGCTACGCAAATGAGCAACCACCTGTTGTTAGACCGCTAAACGAAGAAAGGGAGCTTCGAGAGGTTAATGTTTGTGCTGTTGCTGAAATGAGCTTTCCTTGCAATAGTACAACCAGTGCCAAAGAAACGGGTATTGAGCCTTTAAGGGTTAGAAGAATTTTAAAAAGAAACAAGTACAAGTGCAAAAAACTCAAGAAATTTTCCCACAAGACTATATGAGAGACGGATGGAATTTTGCCATGAAGTATTGGAAAGGGCAAATCGGGACGAAATGTTTATTAGTATCATTTTGTAAAATAAATGGTAAACATAATCCGTCCATTACAGTGGGTTATTCGAGGGAAAATAAGCACGTAATGGTATGCTTACGTGTATGCTTACTACACGTACACAATACTCTCAAGAGGTTAATGTATGGGCTGGCATTTTAGGTGATTCAATTATAGGCTCTTTTTTTATCGATGGAAACCTTAATGCCAACAAATACCTTAAACTTTTGAGAAATGAAGTTCTTCCTGCTATTCGAGGGCTCAATATCAATTTAGAACAAGTTTGGTTTCAACAGGATGGTTGTCCCGCTCATAACGCATTAGTGGTACGTCAATTTCTCGAAACGTCTTTCCCTGATCGAACAATCAGTGGAAACGGTACTATTAAATGATCCGCCAAAAGCCCCGATTTAGCCCCCAATCATTTTTTTCTTTGGGGATACCTAAAAGAACAAATTTATAGGCACGAAAATGAACGGGCTACTAATTTAGAAGAGCTTTGTGTTAAAATTAGGCAAGCATTTGATAGTATCTGCATTCAAATGTTGTCGAACACAAGAAGGTCGTTTTATGGTCGATTGACGTACTGCACTGCTAAACAGGGTGGCCTTTTTGAATCTGACATAAGATAATTTTAATTTAATATTATCAAATGAACTTAATTTTTTGCTTTATTTTGAATTATTTTTTTTATTTCCTGTCCAATATTTAGTTAAGACTCAAACGAAACAATTTTTTTTTTAAATTTGCCCGAGAGCAGTGCATCCCCACTTGAACGCTTTAAGAATACTAAAAAGTTTCGGACTTCGGCGGGGTCCCTGCTTCGAGTATGTTGTCACAAAATTGCCAGACCTTTCGCGATATATAATTTCTATAGGCGAAGTTAGAATGATCATATCTGTATATTTTTTAATTGATGTATATTTCAGCACTTTTCCGCGTCCAATGTCAAGGCTCGCATTTGTGGAGAATAACAACAACAAAAACATCGATCTAAAAGTAGATTTGGAGAAGCTTAGTCTATTGAACGATGGAGATTCTAGTAAAGTTAATTCCGTGTTTGAACCGGATCAGTTGATAGAGGGCGCATGTGCAATGGAAACGACCAACAGTGAAATGGTAAGTTTTGCAATGGAAACTTTCATTTGTTTAATATCAAATGATTTGGTGTCAGATATAATAAAAATTATCTAAATTCAGTCACCCTGAATAGCACAGTAAATTTTTAACGAAATTATGTCTAGAAATAGAATCTGTATTACATGGATTCCTTTTTTCCATTATTGCTTTTAATGGTTCCGCTCCTGCACCAATCCTCAAGATAATATAACTATAAAGTCAAGTAGTTATGATGGAATTTCGTTTTGTTTACTGGAAAATATACCTATAAATGCAACTAATGCTCTTTGCCTTGCTGATTTTAATTGGGCTTATTTCCTCCTTGCTTAAAGTTGGCAAAATTAATTTCTAAGTATAAAGGAGCTGGGCTTTAAAGAGTTTTCTGTGAGGCAGAAGTGCCTCTAATTCTATGATCAGATGATGACAATGCTGTGACTTACCCACGGCTTTTAACGGAGTAAGTCACAGAATATTGTTGCGGAAGCTTCTAGTTTATAGCGTTAGAGGTTCTGCACTAAATCTGGTTTAAAAGTTAGTTGTCCGATCACCAACTGTTCCATAGGAACCAAAATTCTTGGACCATTGCTGTTCTTCATTTACAAAATTGATGATGAACATAACCCTTAACCACTAACGTACGATTTTTGTAACGTGAATGCTAACCTGACATCTCTCAGACGTTGTTAGAAATATCATCACATTGTAACCAAATATTTATTTTTTTTAAATAAAATGCTTATAAATCGTTACTAAGGACTCTTTTTATTTGTAATAATGTGAAACGAATATTAAAGTAATTGTTTTTCACAAAAATTGAACAAAATAAACAAATATTCTACATAATAAATAATTTTTAGGTAAACTGAACGAAACTTAATTGTAAACATATTAAAGTCTTAAAATTAAATGCTTTTCTATTAAACAAAACGTAAATAAACATAAATTATTTCTAACAGCAAAATTTATATGCTAATATTAGGAAAAATACAAGTAATTTTATTACATTTTCTGAACACATTCAGTACACATTTTTTTGCTACATTCTAAACATATCGGATTTTGACAGCTATAACAAACATAGGCTGTTTGCCTTTCGAAGGACATGTATAACAAGTTTTTCTTTTGGCCAAACGTTCAATTTTATTCTCTAATGGAATTTCGGGATCTTTTAAGCCTAAGATATCACAAATACTTGATCTTATTCTTTTAGTTACACGTGGATTTTTTGCTCTTAGGACGAGATGTGGAGTTACTAATTGGAATGCAAGTTTTTCGATAAATTCTGCTATCTTTATTGTTTGATTATCTTTAAATGATTGGTGCATTATATAGGCATTAACTGTACTAATATCAAAAACTCGGAAAAATATAGCCAAAGGCCACCTACGCGTACGACGACTGCATGAAAATTTAGAGCACTTTTCATCTAATGCATCAACTCCACCTTTAGTAGAGTTATAATATGATATTATTTCTGGTTTTTTATTTATTGGATCTTCACATTGTGAATGATGCATTGAAGAGACCAGAATAACAGCTTTGTTTTTTTTGGGAACATGTGAGACTAGAGTTAGGTCTTTTGTAAACCCATAGAGAGCAGAGCCAGCTTCTCGCTTTTGGTTAGGCTGGTATTTCTCGCTTGTTCTTCTTAATGGTTCCCACACACGTTAAACCTCGGTTTCTTAGCAGTTGTACCAGCTCGATAGAAGTGAACCAATTATCGAAAGTTACATTTCTATTAGAGTGGAACAGCGGCTGAGCAAGTCGTAATACTGACTGTGTTGGTTTTTTTTATTTTTGTTCTTCTTGTGATAGTCCTTCACCATCCGTATTTTTACCTTTGTAAATATAACCATTAAAAAAAAATTATTTCGTGCATCTGTAAGGCACATAATTTTCAGTCCATATTTTGTTGGCTTATTAGGAATATACATCTTAAATTTACAGCGCCCACGAAACCCAACAAGCATCTCATCAATGCATCCCGATGATCCTATAGAATAAGAAGCCTGACAATTTTCAACAAATAACTGGAAGATTTGACTAATCGGAGCAGCAGGATCTGTTACTTTTCTAAACGCCCTATCATCTGTATTATCAAATCTTAGCGCCAATAGCAAAAATGCAAATCTTTCTTTTGACATTATGCAACGAATTATTTCTCTTCCTGTACCATTTGTTTTAAAGATAGTATCTATATTCTCATGATTTGATTTAAATATGGCTGTAAAGGCAAGAAGTCCTAAGAATGCACTTAGTTCGATTTTATCGATATTTTTCAGCGTCGGAGAATTTTGGTTTTTGTATTTTAATCGAAGTTTTTCTATTTTATTATTCGTCCATTGAATTATTATTTCAAGGATGTGGTCGGTAAATAGCATTTCCATACAGCAAGAGGTTCCAGTTATAGCCTTCGGACGTATACCGGGTAGTTGTATTATAATATTATGCTTTTGCGTACGGCTTCTCGAAACTAAAGGTTCCTTTGCCCATTTGAATCTGTTTTTGCCATAAAAACTTTTGCTTACTTTTTGACGCACAGTTTTAGTTATTTCTTCATCTTCACTATCTTCTGTTTCAGTAATTTCCATATCTTGCGTCTCCATCGTTTTTTCTTCCGACTCTGACCCATCTAAGTAAAGTGATAAAAAATAGATATAGTTTTCTTTGTCTAATAAAAATCAGGACTTACCCTCTTCAGAATCAGTTTCGTGATCACTCTCTAAAACAAAGTCCTCATCACAATCTTGCTCTAAGTCGCTACACTCGCTATCTGTTTCATTATACCACTTAAGTAATTGGTCCTCATAATTTGCGTCGGCTACTGACACTGATTTCGAACAACTCGGTTTTGGATCCATCGAATAAATAAATTACGCAACTACTAAGGTGACGTCTCCCAGACGGGTTTCGAGTTTTCGACGCAGATAAGAGGGCAAATACAACGCACTTCACCGATTTCCTTACGTCGACTGATCGAGCGAACGCGTACCAAAAAGTATATAGGATATTGAATTTAAAATTTAAGGCGGTGCCTAATTACGCCCAACTGAACTTACGCTCCCGTCTCCCAGACGTAACGTTAGTACTTAAGGGATAAAAGAATATAGTTGACGTTGTTTGTTGACGATACCAACGTGCTGTGGTGCTCCGCCAGCACATCTATTTATAATACAAAGGGCCTTAACAAGAAATATCTCGTTTATTGGTAAAAAAGATGAAAACCGTTTTGTAAACAATGGGCTTGGAAAATTTAAAAAAATATATATATATTTTCCTAAAAATAAATACAACATAAGTTTATAAGAACAATAACGTTTATTTCAAGTTGTTAGGGTAAGTATTTGCAAAGTTATAAGGCTGCTAGTCTGGGGTTTTTTATACCTCCCGAGATTCCGTCCCAATTACGCGCTACGTCATAGACGCCGACGCAACGCGACGGTGTATTATAGAGCGCTCGCTAGCCAGCCAGCCACAGCCTAGTACCCAGGCGTTATTTTGACAGGGTGGTTTTGTTTGGTGACTTTTAACTTTTATTATTGACGTATTTTGCTTGTTGACTAATTACAATGGAGCAAGGATTTGTTCGTGGTCAGTCAGACAACTTATCCATTATATAAACGTTAATATTTTAAAACTATAAATTCTATTTAAAAATAATTAAAAATAAACTTTTACTTTGACACCCTGTTTTTCAAAAACTAAGCATTTTTCTTAGACAAGGTAAATGACACCTGAAACGAGCTGCTTGCCACCAAATCTGCAAAAATGTCGTTTGGCAATTATTTTTCCTACGAAATTTAAATCAAAACACTGAACATCCCACTTTGATGTAATATCCAAAAAGTATAGATTTAACCAAAAAAAAACAAGAATCTCTTAAAATACACTCAAAAACAAGTAAGCGTGTCACTATAATGCGAGAAAAATTCGGCTCACTTCGTTAACATTGTAAATATAGGGTAATACCGGTCCAACCATTTTCCTTGCCTAAGGCGTTTTTCGACATAGAACATATGTACATATGAACTTATTAAAATACAATACAATATTTATAGCAGGTATGTGGAGCAGACATTTTGAAAAACACAAACAACAGCAAAAACATGCATAATAATATTAACAAAGCAGCGTGCGCGGTCGACATGCTAGCGTCGGTCGTCGCGTCCACTTGGGCGCCTGTGACGTATCATCCCGGCCGCGCTGGTACAAGGAAAAAATTAAACATGGCGTATTTATTCGAACTTTGAAAATTGATTGTGAAGTAACTATAAATGCTAGAGAACTGAAATAAATTGCTAAATTTAAGTTGGAGCCTGCTCTTTTTTACAAAAAAATTATCGAATTGTCGTTTCCAAGCTCATTACTGTTTTTATAATTATTAGAGGCGAACTCCTATGTGCACTCTTTCGATGGTGCATATAAATTTAAATAATATAATGAATGTAGAGAAAGTTTTTTGCCGATTCTAGAAAACAAGGACCGTTTTGCAATTTGAGCACCAAATATCTTAGAATACCATTTAACCATAAAAATGTTTCCTTTATTAAAGCTAGCGTATTTATTTTCAATATTACTTTTTTTGACCATGTAGTGAATTAAAAAAAAATCAAATGAATACTACTCAAAAAGGCGTTAATTTGAGAATCACAAGAGGGTTGTGATATCTCAAATTAAAGGTCTTGGTTGCCCACCCCTTGACCTAAATATGCTACTTCTTCCCTTTACCCATATAACCTTTAAACCAAACTTAGTTTTCCTAACTTTTTTGCGTTCAAAGTTATTCGCATTGAAAGTTTTCAAATTGACACCCTGTATACGAAAAATGCTTCACTTCAAACATTTTTAGATGGACCAAGACGAGGACTACATTGAAAACGATTCAACGTACAACGGTACCTTAGCACCGCGATACCAATGCGAAGAAGGCGAATGCTCGGTCGAGTCCTGCCTAAACCAGTTCACCGAGTGCGAACTATTAATGGGTAGCAACAAAGTCGGCTGCGACTTGTGCACGAAACGAAGCGGCAACAAAAAAACCATTTACACGGACGCCTCCAAACAACTGCTCATCTACAATCCGCCTGCGGTGTTAATTTTACACCTCAAGAGGTTCCAAGTGTGTCGGTTTCGTTCCGCTAAAATGTCGAAATTCGTCAAATTCTCAACCGAATTGGACCTGGGCCCGTTTTGTTCGAAACGTTCTCAGAACTTACCGACGATTCAACACGGTCAAACCAAAGTGCTCTATTCGCTTTACGGTATCGTGGAGCACAGCGGATCGATACATGGGGGCCATTACGTGGCTTACGTGAAAGTAAGGAAACCCCTTGAGGAGAACAGCTATAGATGGCAATTTTTACCGAAGAACCAAAAAGAGAAAATTCAAGAGTTAGGTGAGGTCGAGGCACCCCAAGGGAAATGGTACTACATCAGCGACTCGTATGTATCTGAAGTACCCGAATCGAAGGTGCTTAACGCTCAAGCGTACTTGTTGTTTTATGAAAGATTGACGTAAACCACTTGAGGTTCTCTATTAATTTGATAGGGTATAAAATAAGTTTGGGAAAACTCTTGAAATTATTTTCGATTTTAAATAAACGTTCTGATTAAGGTTATTAGAAACTACTGTGGTTATAATATCGTTCTAAATACCTTATTTTTAATTTGGCAATTATTCCTCAACACTCCCCATCCTAAGAGTATTTATGTGGCGTATATACCGTACTAGTTAATAGATTTTCTTAAGATGTTAACAAATTAAGACACTGCCTAATTAAAGTTCAGAAAATAATTTTGAGGCTTTTCTTAAGACCTTCTTGAATTGAACGTTTGTAAATTAAACATAAATTTTGCCACCGAACACTTATTGTGAGACTTTTTTGAAATTTGGTGCTTAGGAAGTGAAAAGCTTCAAATATGCATCGGGGATACTATATAAACCTATTAGATGAATTACATCCGGCATTCAACATGTTTTTCTGGCACCAAATTCCAAAAGGGCAATTATTACTTACTCTAGCGGAACTTATTAAAATTGTATCGCAATCCTGTAATTTATATTGAAAAAAAATTATTACTTTTTATTAACAATTTTTACTGTGTTTAATTTATTAAGCTCTATTTATAAATATAATGGTAATTTTAAACTGTTGTGGGTATCTAATCTATTATTTGCCGTAATCCTTTTTGTCAGCAAAACAATAGAGGTCAAAAGCAAAATAAATTATAAATGATTGATCAACAACACATTGAAAAGGATCTAAAAATACAGTAAGATTAAGTAAAAATCATCAAGTAAAAATCATCAATCAAAAATCATCAATGCTTTATTGTCAAGAAATTGTTACAATTTGTAGACAAAGCTGTAAAACAAAAAAGACACAAAAATACAAACAAAACAAAATGGATTTAATTTCCAATGGCAGATGATTGTGCATTTTTTTTGCATTATATAATATGGAACTTTTGACCAATTCTGAATGAGGGGTAGGCAGGTATAGATCATGTTCCGTGTTTCTAAGTGGATAACTATGGGAAGGCCATCAGATGCTGAACCGTGTTTGCGTATTAGACAAACGGACTTAAATATGAATAAAGATGGAAGAGTTAATATTTGAAATTTTTTAAATAAATGCTGGCAATGACTTCTGTATTTAAGTCTCTGTGTATAACGTAAAGCTCTCTTTTGTAGTCCAAAAATACGGTCAAATTGAGTTGCACTACATGTACCCCAGAATGGAAGGGCGTATCGAAGGTGCGATTCAAAATGGGCAAAATAAACTGTTCTAGAAGTAGACACGCTAAGCTCCTTAGAAATTGATCTTAACGCAAAACAAGCGGTTCTTAATTTTCTTCATAAAGAGTCAATATGTGTGTCCCATTTTAACGAGTTGTCAACAGTTGGCCCTAAAAACTTTACAGAATCAATTTCGTCAATTGTTGCGTTACCAAATACAAAAGATTGCAAGGTATTTTTATAGGACAACATTTTAGTTTTGGAAATGTTGAGACAAAGGAGATTGGAGTCGCACCATGATTTGATAGTAGTTAAATCACTTGATACGGTTCTATGAAGTGTAGAAATATCCGGATTACTCCAGGTAAAACTAGTATCATCAGCAAATAGACAGACTTTACCGTTAATATTTAGATTAGCAATGTCATTGATGAAGATAAGAAACAAAATAGGGCCAAGTACGGAACCTTGAGGCTAGTCGAATCATTTCTCACAGATTGACTTCTGTTATTGAGATACGACTTAAACCATTCAAAAGGCGCTCCTCTGAACCCGTAATATTGCAACTTTTTTAATAAGATGTCATGATTAACACAATCAAAGGCTTTAGAAAAATCACAGAAAATTGTTGCTGTAGGGTGTTGGTTATTTAAAAATCCAAATTGAAGTAAGTATTTCATATTTTAGCAAAAATGATACAAGTCTTTTTTTAACCAATCTTTCAATAATTTTTGAAAGTGGGAAGAAGAGCGATAGGGCGATAGTTGGAAGACTGATCTTTGTCTCCTCCTTTATGTAGTGGAATTATTATCGCTATCTTAAGGCATTTAGGAAAAACACCTTTTTGATAAGACTGATTAATTAGAGTAATAAGTTGACATAATGTACATTCGGGCAGATTTGAAAACATTTTGAGAGTAAGTCCATCAATTCCAGAAGAGCCTTTGTTTTTGATTTCCCTAATTGAACTGCAAAGCTCTGGTAACACTACGGACGTAAAGACAAAACTGTGGAAATTCTCATTTGCAATGGGAAGATATGAAGAAAGTGGATCATGGGAAGGAGTTATGGTACTCATTAAATTATTTGCCACATTTACAAAATAATCATTAAGGTTCTCAGATGAACCGGAGATAGTATTCGACAAAGAAGACTTATTTCTCAAAGCATTAACAATCGACCATGTTTCCTTAGCCAATCTCCTATTATAGTAAATATCCTTGGCGGCTTTTAAAGTTCTCTGATAAATCTTTTTGTAAAGTCTTACGTATTCATGAAAAAAAGCGCTGTCTGAAAATTTCTTAAGATGAGAGCATGTTCTTAGCAGATGTACGCAAGCCTTGGGTAGACCAGGGGTTATGTTGCTTCTTTTTACGAGGTCTCAAAGGAAAGGATTTGTGAGAAAGACTAGATAGCGTTTTTACAAATCTAGAGAATTCTGAATCAACGTCGTCAGAGAGAATATTCCAATCAGTTGATTGACAAAGGTGCCTGAAATGTAAAAATTTTTATCCGAGAAAATACGGCCTGATTTGCGTGGAACATTTTTACTTTTAGATTTAGTTATGGAAAACTTTGTTAACACTGCTTCTTGGTCTGAGAAACCTGAGCTTAAGACAGTAAAATCGACGAAATCTGGCTCAAAGGAAGATACGACATAATCGATTGTACTAGAGCTGGTTTTAGTTATTCTGGTAGGCGATTTAATGTGCATGATTAAGCCAAAAGAGTCGAAAATGGACTGGAGAGATTCTTGAGCAGCACACACACTGGAAAAATCAATGTTTAGGTCGCCACATAAAATGAGTTTGCTGTTTAACGGCAGAGACTCGAGCAAGCTTAGTAATTTTTGGAAAAAAACATTTACGTCAGCATCAGGTGTTCTGTAAATACAAACAACGTAAAGATCAAAATTATTATTGTAGACAATGGAAAATTCAAATATTTTTTCAGAAACTAAATTATCGAACCTGGTTACCATTGAAAAGTCGTTGCTAGTAGATAATATCACAGTACCTCCATGAGTTAGATTTGTTCTATCAAATCTGGCAACTGTAGTGATCCACCATCACAGGCTCACCAACTTGCAAGTTCAAGAGTTTATAAACAAGTTCTACAAGGTAAAATTGCAGGTTGATGTTTATAAAGCCTACTAGTAATTTTAATTTTTAATTGATCCAGAGGAATTGATTTAGAATGAAGAACACATTTTCTATATAGGTGAAGGCTTAAAAAAATGCGAGGAAATCCGGGTAGAAACTATTTCTTGTTGGTCATATAAAATAGTGGGACAATCCACCTCATTTCTAATAATTTAAATATATAAAAAGAAAAATGATTCATGTTTTTATGCTTTTGGTTTCCATAGATAAACTCTCAAAAATATGAAGCAGAGTCCATTTATCAAAGTCCCTTTCTGGGTAATAACCAAACTCTTTTAAGTATCAGTATTTAAAAAACTTTCTTTGGATACTTTAAATACAGTTATAAACCCAACTATCACATTGTGGAGACCATATTCTAGATTTTGTAAAACGCGACTTTCAAATTACTTAATACACATTTGCGTAAAATTCTTAATGGTTCTAGTAACATACCCCAAGACGTTATATGCTTCTTCAACTTCTGTATCAATATATGATCAGCAAAAGTTAAACTAACATTAATTATTACACGCAGGTCTTTCTGGTTAAAGGTGAAACATACAATTATTTTATACGTATGCCAAAAGGTGCAAAAAATATTCCAGAAAACCCTTTAAAATTATTCTGGGATATCCTAAGGAATGCTTTTGGCATAGTTAATAAACGTCTCTTTATATATTTTTCATTTTTATACATACTACTACTACATATTTAAAACATCCCCGAAATAGTCTTCAAAATCCTCAAATAGTTCTGCTTCTGAAAATCAACATTTTCAAATACCATGGATTCAATTCAAATTTTAATAAATATAAATGTGAAAGGTTAGTTTTTTATTTACATCACTATCCCAATAATATTCATATGATTCCAGGGATATACCTTACAAATCTTAAGATATTTCTGGAATATCCTGCAAAAAGCTGCATCATCAACAAATATATTCCTGGAGTGCCTCGCCTAATCAAGTTTATTTATTCTTTTTTGTTTTGTTTAAAAACATTAGAGATTCAGAAAATTCCAAGTATATGCTTTAAAATGCTTAGATAATTATATTAATATTACTAAGTGCCTTGGATATGATTGGAAACATTCCTCGAATATCACTCCAATAATCCAGATTCATCAAAGTATTTGTGTCTTAAACTGACAGTGATGTATTGATAAAGTTTATGAATGGTGACTTCCAAAAAAGTGTAATAAGATGAATATTTCTTTGCTCAAAGATGACATTGACATCGACAAATTAGATGACATAAGTACGGCAGCTCTGTTCGTGATTTGAGGGTCACTATTGAGAAAACACTATTCACTTCACTTGATAAGAAGTTGAAGTTTTAAGGTTTTTAAATTTTCACATTGAAAGCCCCTAGACTGTCTTTTATGGAGCATATAAGTGTCTATGTTCGTCGTTACTTACATGATACTGGTACCACTTCTTTTCAAACAAACATCTGTCATCCTTAACACAACGACCGATTTCATATTTCAATATAGGTGTAAAAAAAATCAGTGTTCATAGTAAATCCCAACTTTAATTGTAAATAAGTAGTTTTTTGTCAGTAGGTAGACAAAGCGATACAAATTAAAAGCGCGTAAAAAATCGTAACACGAAAACAATAAGTGTGTATCAGAACTAAATACATAATAACACTTTTATGTACAAACGATAGTTTTCGAAATCCAATAAATGATAACCAGTAGTAGGTTCTATATACAGGTAAGAACTCGTCATATCTCGAAACTAAGTATCATAGAACTTCAGTAAAGAGATATTAGGAGACTGGGCGTGATTCATAAATTAAATCATAAGTTCACAATGATTTTTAAGATTAAACTATGAATTCAAACAAAACTAACCGTTGCACTGGTTAATCTTATAAGTGTCATCGACATATAGTGCTATTTGTGAATAATGTTCACAAGTAGTATTATTTGATTATTCCTGGCATATAAAGAAAAGTGTTGATATATAGAGACTAATATTCTCACTAACATATCTGAAAAAATGTTTTCATTGATTTTAACCAAAAATTTTGACCTTTTGAGAAAATTATGTGTGAGTTTAATTAGAAATTTGATATAACCATTTCATGGTTAACCTACATACCAAATTTCACCGTTTTGAAAATCAAACCGTCATTTGAAGGTGTTTAAGTTCTATAATAAAACTTGATCTGCCAAGAATTATATTGACTTATGTATTGAGGTTTTCACACCACAAGTGTACTAAAATCAAATAACTTATTAAAGACATTTAACCAGTTACACTTCAAATCTTTAAGGAAAATTTACTAGAAAGTTTTCATAGCTTAATTTTAATTATCATGGGAATATTTTCCGTAAAAGAATAACAAGTTTGTCTATACAATTACTCATTAGCGTTTAGTTTATTAACAAGAATAATCCTCATACAATTTTAAAGGTCTATCTGTTCTTATATTATACAAAATCTTAAACGCACAAATATGTAGCTTTCAGTCTCTAAAATTACCGATAAAGACTCTTTGTACAGGAAAAATATTCTTAAAAACTAACTTACAGTAATGTTATGTTGTTGATAAAAATTACTATATGTTTGTCACCTTCATCTTAAAAAAAAAACAATACAATATTACTATTAATTGATAGATTGCCATTTTCATATGACTGTCTTGGGCAGAGAATGCTTAAAAGAGACTTTTTTTGCAGTTCAACCAATGAGCAGTTTGATACCACAATACAATTTACATAGTCACACAATCTTATAACGATTCAAAGTCAACCATAATTACCATTTGGTATTATCAGAACTCCATCGAGACCTGAAAAAAAAGGAAATATAAGTCTTATACATGTAGAAAGTATATATACTTATAATGAAGATAAAAAATATTCGAAATATGTTATACAACAACGGTTTTTGATATTGATATACGCTCAGGTATAGATTGTTTTACATAGGTTGCTACCTTATCAAATGATTGGGAAAAAATGAATTTTAACACGCTAACTGCCACAATACAATTTTTTTACCCCACGAGCCAAAAGCTATTTTTTATTTGTTTCACTTCCAAAATAATATTTTGTTTTTGTTCGACAAAAATTAAAAAACCTTGCATTTAACGCCATTTATACAAAAATTTCGTGTGCTAATCATTACATTTTATACGCCAGGCCACGCTATTTAAATTACCATTGATTTATATGGCTACTGAGAATCACCGGCGAGCTACAGGCATAATTACAATAGTTTTCCTGTGAATGACGGCTGATTTACGTGGCATAAACTAATATGCTACCTGTGAGACACACTTGATTCACGTGGCAGTTAACGTGTTAAAAGTGGTTGTGCTATTTAAAAAAAATAAAGTAAATTTCAAAATTACTGGTTTGGACGTTTTAAATAAGCGTGTAAAAGATTTGAGTCATATAAAATGCAATGTATACTATTTCTTCCATGATTACTTTATTAAAACTTTCAACCCATTCATGACACCCTAGTAGCAAATGCAGTATCATTGTTCTGAGAATATTATTTTCTATCAAAATTCATAATAATATACAAAGTGTCCTATTTAAAATAAGAAAATCACTTTCGGTTAACTAGGAAGTGACAACTGAATATGTCAAAAGATGCTTCTTATAACAATTTCATCGATATACCAAATTTCGTTTTTTCTCCTTTTTCTATTTAACTTGTCAGTTAGACTAAAATACCCAATATTACTGAATTTATATTTAATTTTTGAAATAGTTTTCTTTCAGTTCTGGCTTGTATCTAGAATTTAATTTTTTATACACTCACTTAAAAGCAGCTCAGTTATAAATCAAGTAATATCTATTTATTTACCTTTAAATTAAAATACCGAATGCTCTGGTACCTAATAGGAATATTTATTGAGTTTGAACTTTCCCACCTGGTTTTGAGTAATAATTTGTTACTTAAGTGTGATTTATTCAACAAAGGACAAAGTTTAAATATCGACTCCCTTGCAGGGAAAACTGTTCTCATATCCGAAGGGTTCTTTTATTTCCAGAATATGCAATTCGAATAATCTGCCCAAAAAACGAACCGTTAAACTTACGTTTTTACAGTAGACCCTTGTAAACCAGGTGACGGGATCGGCGGTAACCCCATATGATGGGGATAAGGTCCCTGGGGTGACTGGGCAGTATGTAACGGAGTCCCGTGGGGACTTTGGTGGTGTGAGGTTGGTACGTGAGGTGGCGGCGGCAGGTGCGGGGGCGGCACGTTCGGACTTTGAACGTGAGACAGCGGCGGGGGCGGCATCAGGAGGTTCACGGGTGGCGGCTGCGTCCTGTACATGTTCAATTGCGAAGGTGACGGTGTTTGAAGTTGCTGAAAATAAGCGAAAAGTCACGATTAAAAAAATTTGAATCTATTTTTCAGACCAAGAGGTTCTAGTTGTTGTTAGAAGTTTACCATTTAAAGTCAGTCATACAATAAATGGGTGAAATCCCGAATAATATATAATTTCATGAAATCTATGCAGATTTAGTCGCAATAAGTATCTCGTAACACTACGACACCAGATCACCACTGATTGCGAAAAAAATGGCAGAGGGCATCATTTCTCAACCTAACACCCAAGTAAACCAAATAATAAAAAATCAAATACCATTCTCTATGTTTTTAAAACCAATAACTGAAAATGAGGTAATCAAGTACATAGCATCTTTAAAAAATAATTGCTCAACAGGTGAAGATGGCATTAGCGCAAGAACTATAAAAGCTTTACACAAATATATTGTTAAATCATTAACACATATTATAAACATTGTCTTTAACACTGGTTGCGTACCTTGCCAATTTAAAACGTCAGTGGTTCGTCCAGTGCATAAATCAGGGCCCAAATCCCTTTTAGAAAATTTAAGACCTATCATCATTTTCAATTAAATTTAGATTTACCAATGAATCAATGTCAAATCAATTAAATTAATTGGCAAATCAATCATTTGAATAAGACATATTTAAAATTCATTGGTAATCAGTTTTTGTACTAATATACTCTGTATATTCCCTTACTACCAATTAAGAGAGTCTTACCTGCACAGTCTGCATAATTGAAGCCAAATAAGCAGTAGGCACGTTATTGATAACGTTATGTTTAACCCTCGGCGGAAATATGTGGGGCGGTGGAGATCCGGGAGGCGGCGACGGGGGCGGTAAATTATCGTCCGAATCACTCTCCTCCAACGATTTTTTTAACACTTTTACCTGAAAAAAAGTCGCAACAGCATGAATATTTGAATTCAAAATATTAGGTAAAAGTAGTGTCAAAGAACAATAAGAGTGTCCCACAAAATTCAATATTTATTAACACAAAAAGCACGAGTGACTCTGAGCAACTACTATCAGTACCATCTGGTCACGTGCGCAGATAAATTCAATTGATATAAATTGATATAATGCAAACAGACTTAGTAGTGTTAGGAGCGACATTACTAGTAGTTTAGAATAAAAAAAAACCCTTTGCAAGAGACCTCTATTTGTCATATTAATATTAGAACCATCAAAAATACATCGGAACAGTTAGAATTACTTCTCCATTCTATTGGTGTCCCCGAGGTCGTATGCATCACTGAGACCTAGTGTACCAAGGAGCAAATCTTATTAATTAATTTTTCTTGTGGCAATATTTGCTCGTATTGGGGTTAATTTAAAAATCAAAAGTTTTTCTATCAAGAGCAGCGAGAAGGACTTTGAGTATGTTTGTTGCAGTGTAGTGATATCGATGCTAGTTTTTTTGTATGTTGTCTGTACCGATCCCAATTAATGTCAAATCTATTAAGTCCAACCGACGCAGCTTTTTTCTGTGGAGATTTCAATGTTAATTTCAAGTTAAGGTAACGTGAAAAACATGCAATCTTCCTCCACTCGTTTATTCTACATATATTTCCCAACATGTTTCGGATACAGCAGAGTTTATTATCAGGAAGACAAAAAATTTAAAATAAACCCGACGCTTAAGTTTATGTCAATTAAAAAAAATTATACTTGGCTAATTTAACAAAAGATATTAATTAATGCAGGTAATACAAAAAATTAAGAAAATTTTATTAAGTTGTCAAAAATACTGAGAATATTTAATTGAATTTAATAAGGATCCAAGGATTAGCCAAAGAAACCAAATGTCTAGAAAATCTAATTATATCAGAAATCGAAGAATCAGCCTAGAAAACTGAATTTCAAAAAAAAATTTAATTAAAATTCTTCAAATTATAGAAATGTAATTAAATTTAACAAAAATTCAAGGCTCACCTAAAGATTTTAATTCAAGGTTAATACAGAACATAAAACAAATACTGAGGAAATTAATTTCAAGGATAAGCCAAGGAAACCAAAATTTTAAGAAAATCTAAATCAAATATATGAATATGTTTTATAAAATTATAGGAATATTTATTTATTTGGAGGGATCAGTACATATATTTTGTGTTAACATTAATTATATATATATATATTGTATATTAGTATACAGATATTTATATAATTAATGTTCACACAAAATTTAGGACAATTCTAAGAAAACTAAGGTTTTAACAAAACTAGAAAAATTTGGAAAGTTTAACGGAAATCCAAAGATAAGTAAATTAAATTCTCAAGAAAATGTAATTAAAATTAGAGAAATTAGATTTAAATTCAAAGCTCACTTAAGTTGCCTAAATATTATTTAACGTTAATTGAAGAAATTTTAATTAAAATCATAAAATCTAGAGAAACCAATCGGATTTAACAAAAATCCAAGTTTAAGCCGAGGAATTTAAATTACCGAGAAACAATTAATAAAATCAGAAAAATGTAATTATGTAATTTTTAATACAATTTAATTGTAATTGATGGATATAAATGAATTTAAATACATTTGGTTTAATTTAATTAATGATGAAGTTAATACAAGACCAATTCAAAAAAATCAAATTAAAGTTTATAAAATTAGAGATATTTAATAGAAATCCAAATCTTAGCCTAGGAAACTATATTTTCACGTTTCCTAAGCAGTCGAACCCTTATAGTGACGTGAAGTATTATTTCATAGCGATTGTCAAAGATTCATCAGTCTCAGATGAGTTTAAAGGTCAAAAAGTGAGTAAAAACTCTAGTTTTTCAGTTTTTACCGCATCTCATAATCCATGCACGCCTTGGATTATCTTAAAATTTTACTTTTTCTAAGTAGTTGAACCCTCTAGAGACGTAAAATATCATTTCATAGCAATCGTCAAAGATTCATGCGTCTCACATGGGTTTAAAGGCCAAAAAGTCCAAAAAGTCACTTTTCCTAGGTAGTTGAATTCTCTAGTAATGCATCAATTCATAGCAAGCGTCAACAGTCTCAGATGGGTTTAAAGATCAAAAAATGGTTAAAAAGTGCATTTTTTTAGTTTCCGCATCCCATGGTCCATGCACGCCTTCGTTTCTTGTATTCTATTCAAATTTTTTGTAATTATACATATATATTACCTGACAATTTCTATATCTATTGTTTATTTACTAAATAAAACATAATAAAAAAAGAAATCTACTACAGACCTTTACCTTTTTCTTCTTTAAAGACTTCTTATTGAACTTCAGTTTCTTGTACCGCTTCTCTTTGGGCAGTTTCCGCTTGGGAGGAGGCGGCGACGATAACTCCTCACCGGCGGACGGTGAGGTGCCGTAACCAGGCTTCACGCCGTCCGCGAATTGTACCACTTTTCGAACTTTATCCTCTATAGGCGAGATTTCATTAAACCTACGCAGCAAATAGACATAAAAGTGTTACAAAGTTCAGTTTTATATTCTATATTTACCTGTTTCCGCGATTCATCAAAATACTCTTTCTGACCTCCTTGTTAACCGCGTTATGTGGCATCAACGGTAGAGGGGGCCACTGAACGATATCGCTCTTCAACAGATCGGCGCGTTCGTTTTCTTCTTCCTCCTCTTCCAACGCTTTCTGTAATTAGTTAGTTTCATAACCAAGAAAATATAAATGTTACACAGTTAATTAGTTTTCGCACGTAATTACCCTAATCAAATCCTCGGTTCGGGCTTGCTTAATTTTCTCCTTCTCTTGTCGCCGCTTCTCCTTTTCAACACGTCGTTTTTCTCGTTCCAGTCGCCTCTTTTCTCGCTGCTCTCTTCGTTCCGCTTCTTTTTGCAACATCGATGCCTCCGCCGACGGTTTTTCCTGAGAGACCTGCTGTTCATTCCAAGTTTCGTCCGTTATTTCCGTCTTTATCTGTCAAATCGATATTTTTTATGGTTAAGTCATTCTATTATGTCACAATATCAATTTACCTGTTGTAAAAGTGAGGGACCTGTTATTTCTGTAGGCACTACCTCCAGGACGTTGCCTACTTGAACGATTTGGGGCCTGGGGTCTTGCGTATGTGAAAATTGAGACTTCTAGAATGTCGAAAGGTGTATTTAAAATTGGTATATTAGTAGTGATATGAAATGAGAAATTTCATAATAAAAAGGATTGTGCAATTGCATTTCTTGAGGTCTTGATCAATTAATCTGTCCTGTTCTTAAGTTTCAAATAAATATAGAACTATGACCAATTTGACTATCAGTTTTTTTTTGGATTTCAGGAGAGCTTTTGACGCAGTATTTTGTTAAACAAATTAGAGCACTTAGGAATTAAGCAAACTGGTTTTCAAAGTCTAATTTGTATCGAATAAAATTATCTAGTTTGTTGACGACTCGATGCTCTATATCATAGGGAAAGACTTACAACAAATGCAAAGAGACTTAAAGGATGATTTGAATAGTTTATTAAATTGACATTGAAGTGTGTTACCGAACTATGCTTGAATGCAGATAAGTCCAAATTTTGCATCTTTAGTAAAAAATCGCAAATTAATTGAAGAAGTTCCAAAATATGCACATTGTTGTCTTTTGGATATAAGTACAATAATTAATGTACAATATAAATATCGACACTTCAGTGATTTTATTTAATAAACATTCACCTTTGGCAATCTGTTTTCTTGGGTGCCTTTATCAAATCAAATCAAAATATATTTAAACTAGAGTTAACATTACATTATCGTATGCTAAGTACAACTTATTTTAATAATAAATAATCGTTTATGGATGCACCTAGAGAAATACCCCTTTATGTATATAAGGTAACACTTGAGTATTAATTTAAGTATTGTGCTAGATATTAATAAAAGTAAAACATTTAAAAAATAATATTTTTAATGTTTTCATAGTATTTCCCTCTTGTAAAAATCTTTGATTTTATAAGAACTAAATTGAATATATAAAATGGTTGTTTTCATTATTGTATTTAAAGACTCAACATGTAATACGTGGCGCCCTGTATTAATGACATTAAAACTATCAATAAATGTAAATTTAGCACATTAGAAAACCTCCTTATATCTAATTTCATGTGGTTATTCTCGTTTACTTTCAAATTATTAAGAAAAATTGATGATGAAATCAAAATTTCAACGACCTGTATCTCCGCAGGGAACCATTTTCGGACATAGGGTTAAAGGAAGTTTTTTCAATATTTTCAACAAGAAATATGCGCTTAGATTTTCGTGCAATATTAACCCGTTTTTTCCCATGTTTAAATAAATCAAAATTACCTGTTATGCCCGAGTTTTGCAAAACTTTTGAAAATTATATTTTTAGAAAAAATCAAATTAACTAATTATATTTTTCTGTGAAAATTTGTTTTTTTGTTTCTAAATATTTTTTTTATTTTTTAAATTGATGTTCCATTTTTGGAACACTGGGACATGGGTGCATTAAAACCAACTTTAATTTTTATGAACAAAAGTTTAAGTTTAATTTAAAAAATCATAAAATAAATATTAAGTGGATACATGATAGTCTTTAAAACAAGCCTCATGTAAATTGAGGTAACATTTCTCACACATCTTAGTCGAGTTTTTGTGACATAGGGCGCACCTATTCTGTTTTGTGGCTGGAATAATCCAATGATTCAAACCATCGTACCTAATTTGATTATGGTTCCGAGCCTCTAACGGCTTTGATGTTTTAAGGCGTCCTCCAGTTGAAATAGGCCTTCCATATTTTCTTAAATATACCTGCACCACTTCTCTTCGAAACTTTAAAAAATCCACTTTTTTGCCATTTGGTTAAAGTCTGTAATACCGCCAGGCGTTATGCATGCACGAGTCCAAGCAAAATGCGAAAAGACTCCACCACCATTTCTTGGAACGAACCCCAATTCTATAGTTGTGTATATTTTGATCCATTCGGTCCCTCCAACAGGATTCACCGGATCGCAACTACTTACAATTAGAACAGGACGGCTATCATTCCATAAGGTAACTGTTATTTGAGAATTAGATAGTCTGTAGAATAATCAAAGCTGCCTCTTGTACCCTTTTTTTCTTGCATTTTAGGGATTAAATTGTATTAGGTACCCAGATTTTTCACACAAGGACCATATTTTATAGACGTACCTAAGAGGTTTACCCTTTATGTACTGCTTCGCTCAATGCCTTCCGAAATATGGTACCATACTTTCATCAATAGACAGTTTTTCGTTAAGCGGAGCATAAGACAAAAATCGGTCATTCAACATGTTGAAAAGTAGTTGCAACTTCGCAAATTTATTGTCTTGTTCTAAGTCATTGTTAACAGCATAATGCGCAAATTTTTTTAACAATTCAAACCGATTTCTTCGCATTGCGTTTGCTACTAATGGATTGTATATATCAGTAGCCACCTCCCAAAGCATACGCCATCTTGGAACTTGTAAATGCCCGGATAAATATAAAATACCAATAAAGCATTTTAGTTCTCCTGCATCAGTACTAAAATTATGCTGCCTTTTTGTCTGGCATACAAATTAAACATTTCTAGTAAATAATTACATATTTCCATATCAAAAAATGATTCAATGCACGCAACAGCATCTGGAAATATGTCGACGTTTGCGCCAGGCTCTTTCGGAGAAACAAATTGTGGGAAGGAGTTATTCAATTCCACTTTTTTCTAGCTTCTTTCTAAACTTGTTCTGTTTATATTAGCTTGAGATAGATAATTCAGGAGAGTTATCGTTTACGATAGAATGGCCTGAAGTTCCTGGTTGCGAATCGATTGCGAAGATTTCCTCAATATTTTTATCCTGATCATTATCTTCAATATAAACTACTCCATCAATGTTCTTTATTTTAGCACAAGCTTCTGACTGCATTTGACGACCACTAAGGTGATTTACATTAGCTGAAGGAACTTCATCATCATCAGAATCCCTTCCATCGTTTTGAGGTGTGATAAAAACATCTGCAGCCCAAAACTGTTCATCTTCGACTAAATCAATTAGTTCTTGGGTCGTGTAATACCTACAATAAAAATAAAAAATTATGTCCCCGTTTGTTCCCAGAGTTCCAATATAGGAACAACCTAAAATGATCAAATCATTTAGTAACTTTCAATATTATTCGTATTGGGTATATAAAATATCTTGAATTACATCACTTTGAAATTCTTTGCAGTAGAACAATTAATTATCAAAACTATACTTACTTTTTTAACGCCATATAGTGAACTTTAAAAAAAAAATCAGTAATTAGCACACTAAATGCGGAAAATTTGCAAAAAGGCACATCAAACCTTCTCTTATGCTAGCCAGAACGACACTAACACGACCGCGCGACGGAAAGATAGTTAAGAGCACGCTTCTCAGAAAAGAAAGGGAGACGTGGTCGTTCCGATTTTGGAACACCGGGACAATAATGACATTTTCAATATCGGAACTCTGGAAAAAAACGGGTTAATGACTCACCCTGTATAAGTGAGACCTAAGTAAATATTTTAAGATAGTTTTCCTTATACCTCTTACATACAAGCGCAAATCTAAGAACACTACTAGGGAATCGAAAAAAAAATCAAAAACCTCACAAGTAAAATTTTCGTATTGAACCAAAATAAATTTACGCTCATATTCTTACGACTGTGGAAAATTTAGTACCAAACCTGTTTTTATATCAAATACCTGCACCCAAAAAAAATCGGATATTATAATTTGAGAAAAATAAATATTTTTTACTTTTATAGCCAGAATTGTACAAACTCTCATAAACAGCTAATTAATAACAGAAAAAATAAAAATTAATA
The DNA here is from genome assembly GCF_022605725.1 of Anthonomus grandis grandis. Taxonomy (NCBI): domain Eukaryota; kingdom Metazoa; phylum Arthropoda; class Insecta; order Coleoptera; family Curculionidae; genus Anthonomus; species Anthonomus grandis. The sequence goes on from NC_065560.1 coordinate 4,902,372, forward strand.
TAGAAGAAAAAAATTATAGAGTAATCCATATAATAGATTGTCCTGTTAGAATTGAGAGAGCATTAAAAAATATGTTTATCTCAAGATTGTTACACCCTGGACGAATATTTTAATGTATCTAGAATTAACAGTCTACTTCTCTATTATACAACGTGTCCAAGATAAGGAGGGCCAGTACAGGAATCTCCGTTCACATGAGAGTAGTTAATAGTTCAATGGGAAGAATTTAACGCCTTGGGCTGCTCAATATTATACCGCATTAAAATGTGTCATTTATTTTCAAATATCCTTGGTATTAAACTCAGCGGAAAATATGCAATTTTTTCCGAAAATTCGGTTTTTTTCAGATATCTCGGGAACTACTCGAAACCCTTTAGATTTCAAAGTGGCATATTATTGAGCACTTAAAGCTGCAAAATTCTGCTCAGTTACCAACTTTCTATCTCTCATGGTTACCGAGATCCCTGGGCTATCTCGGTTACATTGTGTAATAAGTAAGTCTTATTGTCGTTGAATTTTCAATGTATATTATACCCACTTCCCATTTTTATACTTAACGACTTTCTGTACTCTGTGACATTTGTATCTTATTATGATTATTTTATCTCATAGTCACTAGTAGTTTCACTTTGTCAACAACTCTGTTATAATAAATCTACTTCTCTGAAATAATAAAATAAAACGTACTTACCAAATTGTCAAAGTTCTGGTACTGCTCCCTAAACCCTTCGTTCTTCCCCGAGCAACTCGGAATGGGAATTTCATTAATATTCTCCTGATCTATGGGCACGATCTGCATAATATTCCCCACTTGTCTGTACATACCCTGATTCTCTACTGTTCTCAATGTAGGTGGGATATTCCTCTTCGAAGGACTTTCTGCCGAAGATGGTCCCCCTTGATGAAAATTTTCGTTATTATGGTAAAAAGAGGTCGTTATGGTGCTTATGGGCTTGGGAGAGCACTGGTGACGTGGCTCGTTATGTTGCCCCAAAACTTGACTTATACGTACGTCCAGTGACACCCGTTTGGGGGATTTGGGAGGCTGATTACTTAGAAACTCGTGCCCAGGAAAACTCAAGCGCGACAGCTGATCGTCACTTATAGTCGAATCCGGTAGGTTCCTCTGCAAAGGAGATAAGTCTCTTGGATTTTTGGCGACTTCGTGTTTCACTTTATCAGGAACTTCGGGACGTTGTTTACTCTTTTTAGGTGACTGACTGCGTTTCCTTTTTGGCGAAGGACTGCGTCTCTTTCTAGGAGATGAAGTGCTTCGTCGCCTTTTAGGGGAAACGCTTCTTCTTGCAGAGGATCTTCTTCTTCTTCTTACCGGGCTTCGTCTTCTAGGTGACGATCTTCTCGGCGATCGATTTCTTACAGCAGGAGACCTTCGTCTTGGAGAGGAGCCTCCCCTACGCCTCGCCGGAGACTCTCTGCGCCCCTTTTTGCCCCTTTTAGGAGAGGGATCTCTACGACGCGTACTGGTCGAAGCCCTACGAGGCGGGCTAGATCTCCGAGTTCCATCTCTGGATATTTCTTGTAATTTATTTATAATAGCATCCATACGGGCTTTTTCTTTATGAGTCTCCCGCTGATTATCCTCTATCAGTGCCTCTAATCGTTTCCTCTTTTCTTCCTCTAACAGTTTCGTATCGTCTCCATCGGAGTCGTCCAAGTTCAACTGTGAGTTGTCCAGAAGTTTTTTAGATGGTAGAGCGAGTGATGTAAACGTCACTTTTGCGTTAGGCTCTTCTGGTGGCGGGGGAGGAGGTGGAGGAAGTTGAAATATTTCCGGAGTAAAGTAGTAAGTCTCAGTAGGCAAAGTAGAAATCTCCACTTTAGGTTTGGAGACGTCGATGGTTGAGGTAATTGGGGCGGATATGCTGGGCATACTGGTGGCCAAACTGAATGTAATGTTTTGGGTCACGTTGGCCGATAAGCTGAGGTTTATCAAAGGTTTGTTCAATTCTAACACGGCCTCCAATTTGGGCGAAGGTACTGGGGCAGGCTTAAATTCGTCAGTTTTTAATGGAGGTGGTGGTGGCGGTGGCGGTTCAACTTTAGGAGAAGGGATTGGGATCGGTTTAAAAGCCACAGGAACGCTTTTTAGTGGTGAAATGATGGGTAAAACTTCTGGAACAGTTGTGATTTCAACCAGGGTATCTGCCTTCGGAGATGGCACAGGACCAAGCGTCGCTTGGTCAGTATAAGAATTTTGTCCCGAAACAAGCCCAACTTCTTGGCTTTTTAATGTCGAAGGTGAAATAGGAACGAGCTGAATTTTCTCACTTTTTAGGGCAGGTTCCGCCTCCGGTTTAGGCTCAAACATAACCTCAATTTTATCCCCATCTAAAACAACTGACGCGACATCTTTAACAGGCTTGCTTGCTGGCGATTCTTCCAGAAGTGTTAACGAAGAATCTGAGTTGCTATCAGCAACTACTACTTTGGCATTATTGGTTTCTTCCTCGTTTTTCACCGCGACAGCTTTGATGAACTCTTCATACTCGTCCTCTAAAGTAACAATATCTTTAGACGATTCTGGTAAAATGACTGGCGACACCTGTATGTCCCAGCGCCTCTTCTTTTTCGTTGGCGTGAGCGCGTTCACGTCAAGTCCGATTGCTTCACTTTTTCGCGATTTTATTTCCAGCAAGTGCAAACGTAAATCTGGTTGTTCCTCGCGGTTCACAGTCTTTTCATCGGCGTTAGCTTTGCCAGGTGGTTCTTCAATATCAAACACATCCTTTTCGATTTTGATCTCTTTCCTTGGCACATGTTGGATGTGAAGGGGAATCTCTAGATTGGGTGAGGAACCTTGCTCCAGTTCAATCTGGTCCTCATCAGACTCTTCCCAGGAATTTGATTTTTGGCTAAGCAGTTTTTCTTGCTTGATTTGTTCGGGAAATACTATATCCAAAAGTTCTTCGACCTCTTTGGCCTTTTTTTCAGTAGTTTCTTGATTGTTACTGTCGACTCTTGTGCGCTTCCTTTTTTCTTTTAGTCGTGCCCAATCGGGCTGAACTTCCTCTACAATTTTTGCAGGTTCTATACACTCGTCAGGTTTATGCAAGGCTTCCGAAATATGCTCCTTATCAGGTTTTGACTTTATTTTACAGTTTTCTAACGATAACGATCTACTGTCACGAGTTTTCCTTTTCGGGGTGTATTCCTCTTTCTTCTTTTGCTCTCTTAAATATTCCTCGTTCATTTTTAGCAGGTCGACTTTTACCTCCTCCTTCTTGCTCTCATTATCTTTACTCTTGCTTCGAACTTCATCCGACTCGCTTAATTTCCTTTTAGAGGCTTTTTCTTCGGTTTTTGGCACGGTCAGTTCATCCAGTGAAATATGGATTCCTTTGGTCTTGTGTTTCGATTTTCCCTTAAGCTCCCGTTCTGCAATGAGCCTTTCGGCGAAAAATTTAATATCATCCTCATAGTCCTCTTCAGGTTTATGTTCTTTTAAATCGGAATCGTAGCTGATTGTACGTCTACGACTCTTTTCGGTTGTTTGTTTCTTTTTCTTTTTTCGCTTTTCTTTGGAATCAGAGTCGGATTTTGAGTTTTTCCTCTTCTTTTTCGGTTTGCTTTTTACCACCTTATGTTTTTCCGGCTTCTTCCTCTTTTTCTTTTTAGAAGTTTCTTCTTCAGTACCCGTTTCCGAATTTACAAAGTCATCCTTTTTCTTTTTCCTCTTTTTTAACTTCTTTTTCGAGTCTTTTGCTTTGGACACCTTTACTACCGCCAACTTTTTACGTTTCTTCTTTTTCTGCTTTTTTTTGTCCGCAGGTTTTTCACTCTCTTCGGCTTGGAGCTCTTCCAAGTAACTTTTTGAAGATTTCAACACTTCCTCCAGCTTCAGTAGCTCTTTCTTGGTCCTCTCATACTCCTCCACATCAATATCATCTGAAGGTAGAGTCACTTCTTTTACAACTTCTTCAGGAGGCTCCTTAGGTAATTCCGGAGTTTGAGGAGTGTATTCATTTTCTGAAACCTCGCCCTCTTCTTTATCATTCTGTTCGGGTTTTACAAGTGGAGGAGTGTTAATGTCTTCACTTTGATGGTTTCCATCTTGTGCAGAATCCCATCTTGATTTAATATTTGCAGTAAAAGGCTGGTCGCAAGGCTCCCATATGGTTTTACTTTTTAAAGTTAATATGCCTTCCAAATTGTCTGGGGTGTTTTCCAACAGGGGTTGTGGCTCTTCAGCAATATCTGCAACGGTTAGAGGAGGTTCTTCAGTATGAGTTTCTTCATCATCCGAGTATCCTTGCAAAAAGGAGAGTCCAACAGAGTTTTCAAGAAGTTTGGCCTCCGAGGTGCCTAAGCTTTTCCACTTTTTGGGGAACCAAGCTCTGACCGTCTTCGGTTCACTTAACGGTTCCACACGTGAATATTTCCAAAGCTTTTCAATGATCAATTTTCGCTCTTTTGGTATTATGGCGAAAATTTGTTCCCTGTTAAGAGGTGTTGGTGAAGTCTGCATATGGTTTGTGCTGTAAATTAATTGAGGTTTTGCGGCAGTGTACCTGTAAAAAAATATTTCATGAAAAAATAATTGAAAAACATAGTGTGAACCAACCTCAGGTATTGAAAAGGCAACATTTCAAAATTCCCTTTGGTATTCTGGTATCTATGGTGTTCTGCTTGCAGTGGGGGCTTGTCAAAGTTGAAATACCTCTTGAAGCTGTAAAAGAAGAAATCATGTTTTTCCTTTAATTTGATATAGGCAATTACTTACTCAAACTTTCTGACTTCAGAACCTTTGAGTACCTTAGACTTTAGCAACGCATGTCGTTTCGTATTTAACTTCATTTCTTTATACTCCAGCCAGTCTTTTGGATATTTATCCTTTTTTGCTTTCTCTTCTGCATGTCTCTCTTCGCTTTTATCTTGCCTACCTTCCCTCTTCTCGGGAGATACTGACCTCTTAATTGAAATTTCACTTCTCCTAATATTCTTGCATTTTATTTCTCTTTTTTTAAATAAAATATCTTCTTCAGAGATGAACGACGTTGACGCCGGAGATCCACTTGGTACCTGATTAACAGTAAGGAAAGATACATCAGAAGTAAATGAAGCATCCTGAGATGGAGGAAGGTCAACGGATAATCCAATTTTTTTTAAGGTTCCCAAGTTCTGAATTGCGGTTTGAGTTTCTTCTTCTGAGCTATGTACTAAGAAAAAAATTTATTGATGGTAAATGAAATCACAAAAAATAATATATGAGTTATATCTAATAAATCACTCATCTGTCAAAGAACAAGAGAAGAAGTCTATGTTGTCACTGTTTGCACTTATACAGATTCTATTTAGTAGGGAAGTAATGCAATAAGTTGTTTACCAACAAGAAAAAAACAGAGAGTAAGGGAGAGATAATAATACAGATACATTGCTATAGTACTTTCTTATTAATTAAAAAAATTAAATAATAGAAATGGCAGTAAAAATGAATTGGTTTGATTAGACTGACCTGATTCAATAATATAATTAAATCAGCCTAAGAATGGTTATTAAAATAGACTTGAATCTTCTAGAGATTCTAACTGATTCAAATATGTAGTAAGCCTAATTAATAATATACTGACTTCTACAAGTACATTGAGTGAATTTTTGTTGGCTTAGATCCATAGAATTATTAAATGAGTTCAAGATAAGTTTTTATGAGTTCTTTCATTTGAATTTTAAATATCAATGATAGGACAGGAAGAATATTAGGAAAATCCTTGATATGGATACCATTGATCAAAGGAAATTTGCAACTGATAACTGTTATATCTTTATTAATTAATGGTATTTCTCAATATATTATATAAAAATAAGTTATCACATTGACACCTCATAGGCCAAATGGCGTAACCCACAAAAGTTATATTTTACAGGAGGTTCAAAAAACTTAATAAATCTTTGATTATAATTATTTTTAATAGTAAAATTTTAGATTTTTGTTGCTAATTTTGTTAAGAAAAAGTTTTTTAAAGCAAATCCTAATAAAACTTATCAAAAAAACTAAGCTTATCAAAAAGTTAAGACCATTACTGTTATAAACTCTTTATCGGAGGGGATACGCTTTTTGGTTGTAATGAAAATAATAATGTCCTCTAAATAAAAAACTTTTATTTTATAATTTTTTTACTTAAGTATGAAGGTAATACCTGCGCAAATACACAAAAAACTTTAATTTTTTTTTTGTAGATTTCTGCAATAGCTGTTGTTGTAATTCTTTAAGGGGTATCTCATCATCACTAAGTTCATCTTCTTCATCAGTTTCTGATAAAACGTCTGGTAGATCAGAGCTGGGTTTTAGATTTATATATTCGGTGTGGTACATCCCTGGTATTAATGCCTTCTTAACAAGGTTTTCTAGATCCTTAAATTTCTGTTCCGAAACTGAAAATTTACTTTGGTATAATTGAGATGGCTTTACTTGTTTGGAGTGCCTTGTGAGTTGATTCTTTTTTGGTACAGTTAGTAACTGGTGCTCTACAGTTTCCTCAAATGTGTAGAAGTTTTATTTGATCACAGTCTTTGGCAAACATAACTCTTCGAATACTTTTAAATTTAATCTGTTTTCCTGAATCAGTTTTCTTAAGCGATTCAGGGTAAATATTTTTCTGAAATGTTTTAAAGTCTTTAAAACTCGAAAATACAAGCTTTATAACTTCGTATGGCTTTGCGTTTCATGCATTACGAATAATAGTAGGCCATTCCGATGGAGCCCAAATTGTCTTTCTTTTTATAGCCGTTTCTATAGAAGCATGGACAGAATCAACAGGCATATAGGTGTGACCTGGTAAAAGAAAAGTAAGGGATATTTGTTGAATATTAACTGAAACAGATCTAATAAACCAAGCAATGCAACTTAACAGTTGGTGATTTTTATTCCGCCCTGGACAAGAGTCACAAAACAAGGCAACTTCCGTTATAGTTTTTCGAGCATCCACTTGTTGAAGATACATCTCCATTATTGTGCAAATTTCATTCGCTCCTCTCTTACCATCCTCTTCACCCCAAAGAAAACAATAAACGTTTTTAGTGCCGGAACGTTTCATTATAGAAGGAATATTTTCGCGAATAATAGAGGAGCATACTGTCTCCATGGGGAGTATTGAGAACTTTTTGTAAGTCGAAGCTAGCGCATACAAAATTTAGATTGGTTTTGGCTCGTTGTTGTTCTTTAAGATGGAGTTTATAAGAGTTTTCTTTTTCTCGTAAATGCAAAGGAAGTGCATCATTGTTGGTTTCTCCTTTTGCTTGGGACTCACAACGAGCATTTGTCTTTTTTGAAGATGGAATCCTATATTATATTTTCTTTTAAAAAAATCTCTAAAGAATTTTTCTTTAACCGATTGTTGATGACTTTCTGAGCAGTTCTGTTTACAGATTTTATACAAAGTGGCTACATTTTTTAAACTACTCTTGAAACTCTTGTGGTAAGTACCGTTTTGTAGTTTTTCCCCGACAATAATGCGAGGGAACAGCCGGTTTGTTAAAAGTTGGCGTAAATAATCAAAAACGTTACTAGGAGTTTTATTTTTGGGTTCAAACTTACCGCGGCCCTTGTTTCTGTTCACCATTTAGCGGTAAGTAAATAGTAGGCCTTTGAACATTTTCGGCGGCTTTCTTCACCAGTAGCAACATAGCGGCGCTTTATTGGAACCCTTTTAACGCATGATAACATACAAATTTTCTGTTCCTCTTCACTTGTAAAACTGTAGAAATTATTAAATATTGCCTGTCTTTCATCTGTAAAAATTGTGGCACATTTATGTTGGCATTTTTTGTTTTGGCAAGGATTTTCTTTTATTTGTTTCTCTCTTACGACTTTTTTATTTCCTTGTAGATTTTATGTTGTTTGTCAAAATATCTGTTAGTTCTTGATCAGGTGTCATACAGTAAAATGGTTCTACTGGAGTAAGCTGATGCAAAATATATTTGTTTATGTCACTGTCTTCAACATTTTCATGTGCTTCTTGCTCTTTTTGATTGGCATCTGAATCTACTAAAGAAGCGAAACTTTGTGTTGCCTCCTGGATGGCGTCATCTTCAATTATTATATTCCGCTCTAAAGCAAGACTAAAATTTTTTTACTTCGAGAGCTTGATATTATTATGGCTCTAAAAAATTAAACAATTTCATATTATTCAATTTTTTATTTTAAAATCAGAATTGTCTATCTATGCTCCCTTGCAATATTCTATTATTTATCTCTACTATCTATGCAAGCAACTATTATCCTAACCCAACTTTACACTAATTAGTAGTAATTAATATATGCATTTTAGTGCTATTATAATACTAACTTAAATGCCTTTTATTAGAGATAATAAAAAATCAACTCACAAAGAAAGGTTTCAATCAACCTGTGAATTGATTTTACCGGCATCATCCGAATACTGGCCTATTTATAATAATATCATAATATTATTATCAACTTACCTTATGATAATTATTGACAAATGCACTCTTTTATTATAAATTAGTCTGACACTTTTTTAGAAAAATTAAAAATATCAGCAAAACAACAAACACAGATCACTCCTTGAGTTCTTACCCTAATATACATGTGAGCATGTGTGGGTTACGTTATATGGCTCCTGACAATTTTGCATTTTTTTTTTTTTACCTTATTTTTGAATAATATGGCTTACTGCATTTGGCCTTGTTCATGTTAGGTCAATCCTTTAAGAAATAGGGTTACACTTGGAAGATACATCAACTGGCCACTCTTTAAAATGGTTACTCCAAACTTGGAGATTTTATGTTTTTCAGTTTTTTTGATAATTTACTTTTTCTTGTGGGTTATATCATTTGGCCAGCTAATGTATTTTTCGGAGAAGAATTGAGATATGTACTTAACTTAATTTCGGCTATTTTGTGGGTTACACCATTTGGCCTATGAGGTGTCGAGTCATGTATTTTATGTGTCACAATCTCTAGATCAAAAAGTTACAATAATAATTAGTTTAAATCTAGGAAAGTGAAATTTTCTTAACGGCCAATTTAAATTTACTAAGTGACATAAAATTAAAATAATCTAATTATCAGTGGATGAGATTCCATTGACTGAACAATGAAGTAAATAAGACCTACAGTACAGAACATGCAACAAAAATTGTGTGATTTTTAAAATTAAATTATTTAACAATGTTTTTTGGCCTATTTTATGAACAAATAAGTGTTTATTTATATATCTATAACTATTTATATTTATGTTTTCATATATACTTGTTTTATGATATTCAGCTTGTAGATAAATAAGACCTGTCTGTTTTTACGAATTGTGCAATATTTCTATATTTGTTATATTATATTGCTGAACTTTATTATTTATTGTAACTTTTTATAAACGCTAATACATTAAATTAATGTCAATTAAAATAAAAATATATTATTGATTCTCTTATTGTCTCTCATTAGTTATTCACAAATCAACAAAAATAATAAAAGCAGAGGATTGCAAACTAAATTAAGGTCAAATAAAGGATGTAAACTTTGATAGGATCAACAAAATGCTTTTATTTAATAACTCAAGTTTATATATCTAGCTCAAATGGGCTTCATTAACTAAATGTACTTACCCATTTCATTTTCATGAAAATTCTCACTCTGTCCTTTCTCATTGCTTGTCTTAATTGAATGGATCTTTATTAATGTTTTAGCAAAACTTTGAGGCAAGAATTGTTTGATAGGTTTAATATCAACATCATTAGTTACTTGACCATTAGGAATAAGGTCGCTATTGGATCCAGAAGAATAATCTTGTTTATTGATTACAGGCTGCACTACTCGATCTAACTCCGAATCAGAACCTTCTCTAGATGCGGATGATAAATTAGGGCTGTCTATAAACTCTTGAAATTCAATGTTGTGATTGTCTTTCCAGAATTCCATGTTAATGCATTAGTATATCATACTGTTTAATGAGTTCTATGGATGTAGCACTAATTTGAATAGTATAATAGTTTCACCAACCAAACATTGCAAAATAAATTGTATAAAGTAGGTCAATTTGGTTCAGCTTCTAGCTCCTGGAGACGATTTAGTGTGGCTCAATTTAGGGATGTTTTAAATCCCTTTAATGCTATTTCTACTATGTATTTGATGTAGCAATTGGGAGGCCATAAAACAGTACTCATCAGCTATCCAACTGCATGGTAAGTCAGCAGAAATGTCATGTTAATTTAGTACGGAAAGTTTCGGTTTATCATAGGCTATTTCAATACACGTTTAAATATATTTATTTAACCCTGGGAACAATGCACTGATGGACTTATTTTCAAATAAATTTTACAGGATGTTAGGAAGCTTGCAACATGAACAATATATTTATGAGATCTGTCAAAATGTTTATAATTTTTTGGTAAATGTGGCAATGTCGCTTCTTGTCTCGTTCTTCTTTATTAGTAGATGTGGACTTAAGGATATAGCAACAGCGCTGGAGCATTTGCCCGAAAAAGGCTGCATTCAAACTAGCACTATTTTCGGCAGAGTACGTGCTATTCCTATCGTTTTATTTTTTTCTTTATTTATAGGACTATCCCATTTTTGTACTTGAAGTGTTTTACTTACTTACAATACATAAACATCCCTTTATTTTAAATTCTTGCTATATAGCTAAGACCAAAAGGGACGGGGCGAAATTTGACCGATAGCTTTTTAGGTTAAGTTACCGGGTCAAACATTTAAATCTGTTTATTAATTATTCTCTCTATTTGAGTAATTACTTTACAAAAGTATAGTCGGAAATGTCTTTACACGACCGCTACACAATTCTGCTAGACAAATGCGTAAGTTCCTTAACAACCTGGAAAAATCTCATAAACGAAACCTTGGAAGATGGGGATCTTGAAACAGAAACTGTCCGAATCAAAGAGATGGCCAAAGAATACTGCATTATCGACAATAATCACAAAAAATCAGAGAACGCCATAAAAGCCCTAGAAGACCACATGTCTGATCCTTCACAAAGTTATGATATTGATGACTTGTATAGTCAAAAGTTTATGGAACAACCTGACAAGGACCCAACTGAAAATGAAATCTGGCGGCAACTATTTTGCGATGATCTCTCTATTCAGGAAGTGAAAATGATCAACAAAAACAAGACTGCAAGTCAGTATGAACAAGTGGACGATTCATTGCTTTGCTCAACATCATTTGCTCCACCAGTAGATCCTATTTCGAAAACGATTATCAGGAAACCAATTAGAAACAAAAGATGCAATCATGTTTATGATAAAAACTCTATCTATGACTATATAAGGCAGTCAAAGAATAAAGCTAAATGTCCTTATATGGGATGTAGGAATAATAAATTGTTGGTACAGCATCTTGTCGAGGATGGGAGTTTAGAAGAACAAATTTCTCAGTTTCTTGCCAATCATCAAAGTTCTGATGAAGATGATTAGAATATGAGTTAATTTTGAATGATGTTGAGCTGATTTTTGTATTTAAGGTTTTTGTCAGATAAGCTTGTACAATTAATAATTTAAATGAAAGAATATACCATTGACTGTACTCTAATAAATGTTTATTTTTGCTAGTTGGTTTTTTGTTTCACCTTCTATTATTTCTGGATAGAATTAAATGGAAAAAGATTGCTACAATTTTCAGTATTCACAACATATCAGAACAACCTATACATTTATAAAGGTTGTTCTGATATCTTGTGCACTCCATTAAAAACCATTTTTAATTTGTGTCTAAAAACAAACATATTTCCAGAAGCGCTTGAATATGCTTTGGTTACTCCAATCCTACAGACCAATTAGCGTTCTTAATTCTCTCGCAAAAATTTTTGAAAACATTTTATACCAAGATATTTTGAGCTCTTTCATGAATAAATTCTCTCAGCAACAACATGGATTTCTACCAGATGCCTCAACTGTCACCAACCTCAAGCACTTTGACTGAGGCAGCTGCCAATGCAGTAGATAGCCAAGAGCAGCTAGATGTTGTCTTGGCAGATTGTGCAAAGGCTTTTGATCGGGTTGACCATGGGCTGTTGAGTAAATTTGGTTTCACTGAAAGCATGTAGGTTTATGGTATCTTATCTTCCGGTAGGCCTCAGCAAGTTAAAGTTGGTAAAAAATTGTCAAAAATAGAAAGAAAGAAAATGTGCTATATTACGTAAGACAACAAAATCTTGTGTACAAGCATCCTAAAAACTAAAAAATTCCAAATTCACTTTAAATTTCAAACAAACATAACATCTAAAACACTTTACCATAAAATTTACACACATTACCAAAATTAATCATAACAAAACAGATTGAGAAAAAAAAGCATCTTTTTGATAAATTTCATTAAAAAATAAGTAATGCTGTCAATAAAACAGAATTTAGAAGAAGTAAATTAAATTATTTAACAGGAAACAAAACTAAAACATTAAAATGATGTCAGAGCACAGGTTAAAAGGTATCATTAAAAAAATCGTCAAGGCTATAATATGCCCTGGATAATAAAAGTGATTTTAATTCCTTTTTGAATCTCTTAACTTCTAAAATTTGTCTGATACATAGAGGAACATGGTTGTAAATTTTTTTGCTAAGGTATATGAGTGAGTTCTTGGTGAGGGAGGATGTAGGGATTGGTAAGGGAAAATCGTTAACCTGGCGAGTCATATGACCAGTGTTAGAGAGAGGTTTAGGACATTTATGAATAAGAGTAGCTGTTTCTAAGAGAAAAAAGAGTTAGGATTTTTTGAGATATAAAGAGAGGTTTACAAGAATCTCTCAACCCAGCGGAACATAGGTATCTAACTGCCTTTTTTTGAATCACAAAAATTATGTTTAATAATCCCTTGTTGCTTAAACCCCAAAAAGGCAAGCCATAACGAAGGTGGGACTCAATAAGAGAAAAGTACACTGAACTTGCAACTACCTCTCCCAGCTCATGCCCCGCCATTCTTACTGCAAAGCATCCAGAGGATAATTTTGATGCAAGATTTAGGATATGATCTTCGAAGCGAAGGCGACCATCAATGGTAATACCAAGGAACTTACAGCTTTCTTTGTTTTGCAAGGGGGAGTTTTCACTAAACATAAGGCCCTGAACGTCACACTTAAATCCCATAATAAAGGTTTTGCCCACATTAAATACAAGCCTGTTTGCAGCACACCAATCCGATAAAATCTTAAGATCCTTAAAAACCTGGGCTCTAACATTATCAGAATCTCTATGATTCCATAAAATGGTGGTATCATCAGCAAACTGAACCACTTTGCCCTGCAGTTTTAATGAACCCAAATCATTTACATAGAGCAAAAATAATAGTGGTCCTAACATTGAACCCTCAGGTACTCCAGTTTTAAGGGATCTGGAATCGGATAAACATCCAGATACTGTAACTCTTTGGGTACGATTAGACAGATAGGATTCCAGCCATTGCAATGCCACACCTCTAAAGCCATAATTATTGAGCTTGAGACAGCAGTATTCCATGATCTACACAATCAAATGCCTTGGATAAATCGCAAAACACTGCCGCCGCGGACTCTCCAGAATTTAAGGACACATAGACACTCTCCAAAAAGCCGAATATATATAGTAGCATCTGGGGTGTCTCAGGGCAGTAACCTTGGGCCTCTCTTATTTCTAATTTTTCTGAACGATTTGCCAAACTGTATAAAGCATGCTAGATGTCTCGTGTTTGCTGATGATTTTAAATTATTTATGCACATAACATCTCTTATTGATTGTCTTGAGCTGCAAATTGATTTGAACTTGGTGGCCCAGTGGTTCAGAGAAAATAAAATGTCATTAAACATAGATAAATGTCAAATTCTAACCTTTACAAAAAAAATGCAATTTATAAATTTTGATTACAAAATTGATAATTTATCGTTAACTAGGAAAAGTAAATTTAGGGATCTTGGAGTCTGTTTTCAAACAAATCTCAAATTTAAGCAACACTATGAAACTATTGTAAACAAAGCATATAAGCTTCTTGGTTTTGTAATAAGAAATACAAAACATTTTAAAGAAATAAAATCAATAATAATTCTGTACAACTCACTGGTCAGACCGATCTTGGAGTATGCCTCAGTTATCTGGGCACCTCAAGCAATGGTGCATATTAATATGATTGAAAGGGTCCAAAAAAGATTTTTAAGATACCTGTACTTAAGAACACATAGTGCATATCCTTATATGATCTCCTATAATAGTATGCTAATTGAATTTAAAATGGTACAATTGAGTGTTAGGCGTAATATGAATGATGTCTTATTTATTTACTACATAACTAACAACTTAAAATATAAGAACTGTTCTTTAATTAATCATCTATCATTTGCTGTTCCTAAAATCAATTTGAGAATAAGAAATAACAATCTTTTCCAGTGTTCACCCTCAAGTTGTTCGCCATTTAATAGAATGATGCAAGAATGTAATAATTATATACAAAAATATGATATAGATCTCTTTAATATTAGTATTCGCCAAATTAAGACTGATTTTGTATCCTTATCTGATTAATCATTTACTTGTTAATCTGTTCTTTTTGTTTTTGATTTTTAATTGTAAGTAGGTGTATTTTATTAAATGTTATTAGTTTTAGTGTAGGTTTAGTTTCACCATTATTATTGGTTTTCCTTTTTCTTTCTGCAAGCCAGTAAGCACTCCCACATATAATTACATTTCAAATGTGTTTGTAAGAGTATAAATAAATAAATAAGTATAAATATAAAAGATTCTCATCACAAGTTTCAGAGTTAGGCCTAATTCATGAAACATTAATTTAAATCTTCTATATGTTCTTCATATTAATTATTTATTTATTCAATCTAAAAGTAATAACATCTTTACAGTAAATATTATAATGTAAAATTAAATCATATGTCTCAATGCTATATGTAATACCAAAAATTGCAAATTACCTAATAAAAATACCAATCACAAATACTTACAGTTCAGAAAGATCACAATTCTTTCATAAAGAGTTAAAGCCTTTTTGCATGCAAATAATTGAAATATGGAATCATAGAGAAATGAATATTAATACTTTTAATTACTCTCTGTATGGAAATTATCATTAGTTCTATGAAAAACACTTAAACAGATGATTTCTTAAGTCATATTAGTATTTATGAGCATTACAATTTAAGAGACTTTGATTGTTCAATTTAAGAGAGATGATCATTCAAGGCATTAATTAGTTTGTACAGAAATAAACAAATCTTGCTGCCTTCTTAATGATTCCAATGAAGGGTTTTTAATAAAATACAGCTCAAAAATATCCAAATGCAATGGATAAGAGTAATATTTGAAAAACCTATTTTGCACCTTTTTGAATATGAAGATCACAGTTGGGACACTACACTATATAGCTAAGGGCGAGTATATGTATTATACAAAAGTTTCATACATAATTCCAAGAGAAGAATCCATGCTATTATGCTGTATAAAACCAAAAGAGCTCTTTAAGAGCCTTGATACCAATTTAACTTATTTGGTTATGAAAAATTTGTGTTAGATCAAACATGACACCCAAATGTTTTGCCTCATTTGATTTAGTCAGAGTTGCATTATATGGAATTCGAAGCATATTATTGCCTTGAGAAAAGGTAACATAACACTTAGAGGTATTTAAAAGAAAGACATTTAAGTTTGACGAATTTGCAATCTCATTCAGGCCCCTCTGCAGTTGAACGATATTTCATTCAATAGATATGCCCAAAATCTTAATTTGAAAAGAACAAATATTTATATTTTGTAAAGACTAACCATTGTATTACAACCTATTTATTAAGAAACTAAGATATTCATTTCAATAAGTAAAGTTGTACTCCCACTAAGCTGAGTAATGCTTTGCTACTTATGAAATGGAACTACTAGTGAAAATGAAAGTATTTCCATAATGAGTTCTATAGGATGGAATGAAAAGGATATGTTTAACAGGTTTGTCTGGATAGTACCCATGTTAAGAAGTTTAGGGAAAGAACTCTGAGAATTTAAAATATCATAAAAGACTCTCATGTTATGATACCTTCTATGAGTTTTTAAAGTAGAAAGTTTTGAGATCAGAATGTCTGCTAAGAGAGTGTACTATACTGAATGACTCCATAAGGCCAAAAACAGACAAAAGGAAAGTTGGTTTTTAATTGATAAATTTCCTAAAAACTCATCTCATATTAGTGCAGATATTGTTTCATATGAAAGTTGAATAATTTTTATTCTAATGTAGCAAATAATTGAACACAAACTCTGGCATATACTTGGAAATACCTGAAACTGTCTGGTACATTTCTTTTTCAGGATACAAAGCTGAAAGATATTAGGTAAACAATTTCTGAAATAAAAAAGAAAAAACCTTGATCTGAAGTGCTCTTGCCTGATAAAGCCCTGGATATACTCTTAGTTGCTTACTTCTTGGTTTGAAGGTGCGTTTCCTACTTGTTTGAAGCCTTTTTTGTTTGAACGAGGATTCAAACACCGGCATTTTTGTCAAGAAAATTTTAATTTTTGTCAGTAAAGTACTTTTTTAAATAAACGAAAAATACCATGAAGGCACCATATAGATGATTCATATCAAGGACAAACTAAGGTGCAGTAGTGGAATCTTAATAAAATGAATACTTTTGTGCATCTTACAAAACCCAGCATTTATAGGCCGATCTTAACCCAGTAGCATATAATATAAAAAGAAAAACTTTTTAACACTATTCTCAGGTCCCTCACTCTAGGCACAGTCTCAAGAGCACTGTTGAGTTGCAGCATTTTGCGACCGTATTTAATATTTATTAGTCCATATTATTAATTAAACCAAGGATTCAATAAACAAATCATATTTACTTTATTTAATAAACTTATATGCCTTATACAATAAGGGTTTTTTAGTATTTCATACAATAAGACTGTAAGCTCAATTTGCTACATCTTCAAGCTAATTGGGCATAAAATATTACTCCCAGATCTTTAATTTGTAAGACGCTTAACAATTACTCTTAGGTCATTTACATGCAGCAATAAAGGATCATTTTTTTGTAACTGTTTTTATACTATTTATGTAAATTAGGTATCCCAGATGTAGGTTAAAGGCAAAAGATCGTAAACCCCTCAGACTTACTCTATGCTGTTGATCCCCGAGATAAGTTTTTAAAAAGTATACAAAGTACGCAGTTTAATATTTATACTCTTTGTCCAACCTTTCATACAATATTGTAAATGAAACCTTATCGAACGCTTTCTCGAAATCTGTATAAACGCCATCCAACTGACCACGTTGATTAGCAAACACCTGAAATATCTTGGGTTATTTGCATTAAATTGCTTACTATGAACTGTGCTTTCATAAAACCATACTGATGGATGGCATTGATTATACTGCAATGAGGCGATAGTTAATAAAATATATACAATTAAAATTCCATATACCACTTTATTTAGCATCATAAAATAACAACTGGATAATTAACGCTTCGTAGCGGTATTATAAGGGTATAATCCCTGAAAAGCTGTAGAATCCTGAGGGGAGTCCTCGTCGCTCTCAGACTCGCCGTCAGATTCGAAAGTATTGTCGGGAATATCGTACAAACGGATCATCGGCTTATTCGGATCTTTCATGATCAAATATTTACCGTCCTTTTGCTTCATCACGATATCAATAATACACCTGGAAAATACGTTATGTTTTATGACGAATTAAAGTTGACTGATTGGTTAATTATTAACCTTAAAATACCCCATGCGTTATCCATGTTCAGATTGATCTGGGTGGCGAATTCGGCCGGTTTGTATTGTTGGGTGCCTAAAATCACGTGTTTGCTGCTGTCTCTCACGTGAGCACGACTCACATAACTAAAAGATTTATAAGTAGGGTTTACATGAAAAAATATGTTTGTTAACATATTTGCAGTAATTATTAGCTTGAAATACTTGTAAGGGTATCCACAAAAAGGAATTAATGGGGAGAGAAATCGGGTCATTCGATAACATCTCTTCCCTCTATCCATCTACCAGGAAAGCTCAATTTAAACAATTTCATGCGCTTTTAATAGTTTATTAATTTATTTTTTTATTTCTTATTTATTTTATTTTTAATCAATCAATTGCAAAATGAGAATCTAAGTACATTTTTACTATAAAGTTGGGTAACAGTAGATATTGCAGATGGTTCAAATAAAAGGTTGGAGGAAAACAGTCTGTATTGTATAACTTTTATATTGATTTCAAATATGGTTATTTTATTCCTATATTAAACAAAAAAATATAATGATTAAAACACAATAATTTATTAAAGTTTTTTACCAAACTGCCCTTCTATATTTAGGATTAATTAGAGATCTTATTATTTCATCAATAAATGCGTTTATTTATGTAACTTAGTTTTTTCTTCTAATGGGCTTATTTATCAACCGATTTAAAAAATATTCATATCAAATTATTGGAAAAAAAACTGCATTTCAAAAGTGGTTGTTCCCAATAATGTGCTATTTAAAAAAATTAGGTAAATGCCAAAATTAACGGTTTGCACATTTGTAAAAGATTCAGGTCATAAAATGCAATAAAAACTATTTTTCTGTGATAACTTAATTAAAAATTAAAACTTTCAACGCATTCATGGCACACTTTTAAAATTTAAAACAATTATTTTTTCTAAGAGTATAAAACAAAAAGTACCAAATAGAGTATCATTGTTTTTAGAATATTATTTTATATCGAAATACGTAATAAAATACCAAGTGTCTCGTTTAACATGTTGAAGGACACCTGCTTTTCCCTTAGGTTAATATATCGGCACTAGCGGCATATACCGCAAAGCGTAAAGCGCTTTGGTGGACACTGACGTGATATAACGCGTTTGCTGTATGGCAGTTAGCGTCAAATGCCGACAAGTTACCATGTATTTAGGGTAGGATGTCATTCTAAAAACCCGCTGGCATATATTTAGGATGAGTAGTACAAAAAGTTTTCTGGTTTCGGGTTATAATAGTTTATTGATGACCGCGGTCCAGTTAGCACGTGTTTATAAAAAAATTAATTAAAAAATGGACGAACACGAACGGCAAAAACTTTTTAAACTTTACGAAGAATGTGATACAGATGAAATGTCTTCAGAACATGACCCCTTTAGCGGAGATGATGACTCGGACTACGAAGCCGATAGTGGCGAAAGTTCAAGTGATAGTGAACTGGAAAATAAAAATTATCAAAGGGATAGACGTAAGTTTATCTATCGTATTATAATATTGTCAAATATTGAGTAAAAAAACTAGCATGTACCGAGTATTTTTTATACTTTGCCATTTCTTTAGCATCGACTTCAAGGTCTAATGATGGGGAAAACGTAAAAACATGCCTCCCGGATCAGACGGATATTAGTTCAGACTCTGAAAATGAACGAGAAGAAGAAGGTAATGTACCTGTTTTATCATCCGCTATTCAGTATTCAGCAAATATTATTTTTTTTTTAGTTCAGACATCTGCAGAGAGGAATTTGGTATGGGGATCTACAATAAAGAATCCTGTTGACCTTAGGTTTGATGGTTCTAATAGTGGTATTAGGCAAAATATTGATAATATGACACCAATTCAAGTTTATGAACTAATATGGACCCGTAATATTATGAATTTACTAGTAGAGAAAACGAATGAATATGGCGAGGTTTTATGTTTTCAAAATAGACCAAAGAGAAGGAATGAGAGATTTAGAAATTTTCAACCCGTTAGTATGCAGGAAATGAAACAGTTTTTTGGTTTATGTCTTATAGGTGGGCAACTGAAATGCCGTTTTGTAAGAAAGTGGTTTTCTCTGGATCCAATTTACTATCATCCAATATTTTCGGCCACTATATCTGGCAGACGATTTGAACAGATTTTGAGATGTCTTAATTGTTCTAGTGACGACAAAAATGATACAGCCGGAAAAGTAAGCCTCCTTTAAAAAAAAATAATAAAAAACAGCCAAGATTTATTTTATACCCAAGAAGCATTATCATTGGATGAATCTCTTTTATTGTTTAGAGGTAGGCTTACATTCCGCGTGTATATCAAAAATAAAAAAACAAGGTATGGGATAAAATTCTACAAACTTTGTTCTAGTGATGGTTACATCCTTAATATTGAAATGTACAAAGGAAAAAGAAATCGCGATGATGTCGGATCATCCAAAATAGATTCCCTAGTTTTACGCCTAATGGAACCTTATTTAAATAAAGGGCACGACGTATATATGGATAATTTTTATAATAGCGTCACTTTATCCAACAAGCTGCTAGTTCAAAAGGCACACTCAACTGGAACATTAAGGAGTAACAGGGCTGGTAACCCCAAAGAAGTAACTATAGCAAAACTACGACGTGGTGATCATATCTGGCGTCGTTCAAATGATGTTTATGTTTCAAAGTGGAAAGACAAACGTGAAGTCTTAGCCATTACAACCGCTTATACCACACAGATGGTAGAATCCGAAAATAGATATGGGAAAAAGACTGCAAAACCATTAGAAATAGTGCAATATAATAACCATATGTCTGGAATAGACAGATCGGATCAAATGATCAGTTATTATTCCTGCCCTAAAAAAACTGTAAGATGGTATGAAAAAGTAATATTTCACTTTCTTGATATTGCATTGTGGAATGCATTTTATATCTATAGACATAGGTTAGAAAAAAAGCCATCATATGCAACATTCCGAGAAAGTGTAATTAGAGAGCTACTAGGAATAGCAGGAAAAACGGATGGCAGAGAGTTTGTAGCGGCAGTACCTGTAAAGACTAAAAAAGAGCATCCAGGCGAGACGACAAAAATAATCATATTCTTGAGGCGATCCCCATTCCCAAAAACTCAAAAAGGAAGAGTAAATTTTATAAGAGATGCAGACAATGTTCCATAGAAAAAACACGAAAAGAGACAGCTTGGCAGTGTAACACCTGTGTTGGAAATCATCCACTATGTGTCGGTACTGCTTCGACAACTGGCATAAATAGGCGTTGTTTCTCAAATTTCAATTTCAAATAATTTTTTGGGATATACTTATCTTTAGTTTTAGTTTTTTGACGTGAAAAAGTATTTTTATACGAAAGTTTTTTTGTAAAAACGTTTAGGTTGTAATAAAAGGTCTAATGTGTTGGAATTTTATTTTTAAAATACACATGCGGCATTTGCCGTCAGTGCCGTTTTAAGCACATTTATTGCTTTCGATGTGACATGACGTCATATGACGCGTAAGTTTTTTTGATTTAGGCGAAAATACCAGCACTAATTAAGATATTTAATATAACTTTCGTTATTCTAGCTTAAAAAGTAACGAAGATATCAATGTGTGTTTTTGAGGTCGTACCGGATTTTCTCGTGTTCGTTTTTGCAATACGCATCTGACGTCATAAAACGCTAGTGTCCTTCAACCTGTTAAAATAAGAAAGTTAGTGTCACTTCCTTTTAAACCGGAAGTGATGGAAAACAATAGAATATGCCAAAAGATACTCTTACCAAATTTCAGTTGTTTATCTTGAAAAGTAAAAAAGTTATTAAATGTCCCCTTTTTTTCAGTTATGTCAGCCGGTATATCTACAGTTCATTTACAAAAGTTTTAAAACCTGTATACTTACCCGAATTTAATCTGATCACTTCCAGCCAACAGAGCCTGCACCGTCCACTTGGCCAATTTGCACGCGTTATTCCTCAGCTCATTGGCCAAAACGGCTCCACGTTGAATGTCCAACTTTTGCCGCCATTCCACTCCGTTGGCCAACTTGGAATCCCACTCGTTTAGCGCCTTTATCGTCAAAAATTGCAGCTCACCGTTCGGCGATTGCACAACCGCGTCGTGCTCGCAACGCGCCACTAAAGTCTACAACATCCTCGTCAGAAAACAAACAATAAAATTTCTTTCAAAGTCACTTACTATTCCACCACCCAAATCCCACTTCTTATATCTGTAAGCGACACTAGCGACCTCACCCTCTTCCTCTTCGGAAATAAAGGGATTTGGTTCGTCGAACTTGTAACGTGGTTCTTTTTCACCGGATTTTAATACCTAAATCAAATATTTCCCAATAACAATAATATGTTAGAACCAACGAGGGGTTTAACTACACATACTTGCTGGCTGAAATTATGATTGATAAAAGTGGCCTCGAGAGCAAGGTTCCGGGGCGAGTTCAAGGAATTGCCGTCGTCTTGCGGGGGCTCCACTGACGTTTCGTTGACAGTCAATAAGTCGAACTCCGTATTGTCACGTTTATCAAAAAACAGTTTGTCACCTAAAATGCCGCGATAATAATATCACCGAAGGACAATAAAAACTCAAACTGGTTTTACCAATTTTCTCAATAACAATATCCCATGAATAATTAGACCTGGTGCAACACATAATAGTGGCCAAAATAGCATCGGTGGCATAAACATTTCCCTCGGTTTTGCTAAGTTTTCGAATAACCGGGTCATCGGTGGTTGTAACCTGCATAATAATAAAAAATTGATTTTCTGTTCTTTAATAGTTAGTTAATCACATAACATACAGTATGAAAGATGCGGTTAACGCTTTGCAAAGGTTTCTCATTTTTGACATTGACACGATCATAAGTTTTGTCATAGTATTCCAGTTCGCCACAGCACACGACATCTTCGCCTTCCTTGATGTTGGGCAAAGACAGTTTTCCCAGCCTGGGAAAGTCCATTTCTTCGATTGTAGACCAATCTGGCTTAACGGTAACTGAGGCATCCCTGATTTTGATTTGAGGCTAGAAAATTCCAGTGAAAAGTGTTTTATTTCAATGGTAGCATCTGCTTTCGTAAATATCTTAATTATTTAGTCAACAGAAGTCTTGTGTTATCCTTTATATTGTCATAAAGACTGGGTTTATTTATTTATTTATTCCACAAGCATGAAAAGCTACAAGACCGACTTATTTAAAAATGCATACATTACAAAAAAAAATTTGTATACAAATTAGTTTCATGTTGGTCACATTATATAAATTGATTGCTTCACAATATACAGTTGCTTGCTACATTGATTATTATAACAAAAAATAAGATGGACAACATTGTCAACTTTTTTAAAATGCACAAGTCCACTAAAAGAATAAATTTTATTTATGGAGAGCAATAAACATAAGATAGAAGTAAACATAGTTTTGTTTCACTCCTTTGTATTATTTATTTATTGTTACACTGCCTAACAGGTACAAACCCAATTACAAAGCAGGATAAAGAAAAACAATACTTAACCAAACCTAAAACCAAGAAAATATATAATGCATATAAATTCACTGGCTAAAATTAATAAATCACAAGTAAATTGAAAGGACATGCCAATAGGAGGGGTGCACACTGAATTTTTAGAATTTGTGTGTGCGCACATGAAGGGCTGAGAAGCCAAGGGGTACAAGTCACATATTTTTCATAATGGAGTTAAATGCAGAAACTTACTCTTAAACACTTTAAAATGTTCGTGTCCAAGGGAGATAAGTGGAACTCTATCATGTGCTAACATCTAGTGGCGAAATAAAAACTACTGCTTAAAAGATTGTTTACGTGTTGAGGCTATCAAACTTGATAAAAAATGTCAGAAGATAATTTTTTTAGCCTTTTTAATGGTAAGTTCTACTTTTTATCAAATCCATTATTATTATTTATTGTAATTTGAGTCATTTAATGTGTTTAGGTGAGGTCTTAAAGTTAGGTTTCAATGTATGTTGTTAATAATATTATTTGAAAGCTCTTAACCATTTTATTCAGTTGTCCTACTTTCAGATAATAGCGATGATGACGCTGATTATAACCAAGACGCAGATAATTCTTTCAGTACTAGTTCAAGTAACCGTCCTGAAGAAGGTAAGAGTAGGCCTTAGTTAATTATTATTATTAATATTACTAATCAGCCGATTTCATTATAACGTTCTTTTTCTCTAATAAGCAACTTTTTATTAATAACAAACTTTAGATTAATAATTAAAAATTAGGCTTAGTTTTGACATACACAGCATAATTAATTAATCTAAATAAATAATTAAAATTTAATTTCAGATTAAATGGAAGAAACTGAAGCAGAAGAAGAACCACCTACAAAGCGGCAGAAGCATCCTGGTAAGAAAAAAACACGACGGACTGAGGAATGGGAAAGGCAGAAGTCTTTAAGACTACGAAACATGGGTAAAAAGTACACTGACCGTAAAGGTAAAGTACACAATGAAAGAAAAGTTCAGGCATACGACCATGAATGCCGCTATAAATGTTGCGAAAATATGAGCGAAGAAAAGCGCCACGAATTTTTCAATGAGTACTGGGGTCTGGCGAATTGGGAATTGCAATCATCATTTTTGAACTCTGCGATTATAATAGAAGATCCGCATAGAAAGAAAGAAAACACTGTACGTGGAAAGTCCCAGTCTTGTCAATATTTATTAGGCGGTCTAATGGTCTGCAAGGAATTTTTTTTAAAAACATTAAATGTGTCAAATAAGCGTGTTACCAACATTATTGCTAAAAAGAAAGAATCTGGAACGGGAATACCAGCTCGAGACCGTAGAGGGCGAAAGGTTCCAACCAATAAAATTACTGTTGAGAAAACTGATTTGGTCAAACAACATATTGCTATGTTCCCTAGATATAGTATTCACTATTCCAGACAGCAAGCTCCAAACCGAAAATATTTAAATGCTGACTTAAATCTGAAAAGATTGTATGACTGTTATAAAATTTTTGTGCGGAACAAGGAAAGGAACCTGTTACTCTATCTTGCTATAGGCATATATTTAATACATGTTTCAATCTTAGTTTCCATCGAGCACATACTGACACTTGTAATAATTGTGACAAGTTTAAATTAGCTATTGAGCATGGAGATCTGGAAGCTAAACAAGCTGCAACAATCGCTAAAGAAGTCCACCTATGTAAGGCTGAAAGTGCTAAAAAAGAAGTAAAAGATGATCTTGCCCATAAAGCTATATGTTTTGATCTTCAAAAAAAAATGTTGCCTACGCCGGTATTAACATGTACAAAAGTGTATTATGCAAGGCAATTATGGAAGTATAATTTTAATGTACATGATACTGGGACCGATGATGCGTTTATGTTTCTTTGGCATGAGGGGCAAGCATCAAGAGGATGAGAAGAAATGGTATCGTGTTTAATCCAGTACATCAAATCATTGCCCTCTACAGTCACTCACCTCACTGCTTTCTGTGATAATTGTGGTGGGCAAAATAAAAGCCAACTTACGGTAAAATTTTGGTTGTATGTTGTAAACACAACGCAGATTGAAATTGTCGACCTAAAATTTTTGCTTACTGGTCATTCTTATAATCATTGTGACCCAGACTTTAGTTAAGTGGAAAATACCAAGAGGAACACAAAAAGAGGTGTTTTCGTTCCTAATGACTGGGTGGATATTATAGCTACAACTAGCAAAAAGTTCTTAGTGAAGAAAAGACTTCCTTACTTTGGATCCCATAAGCAAACATTTTGTGAAAGCTGTTAAGGGTATTAGAAACATGCAGTGGCTGCAGTTCAGAAAAGAAAGTCCTTACTCTTTGTTTCACAAAAGTACATTTAATAAAGAAATGCCATTTTTAGAGTACAACATGCTTGCAAAAAATGTTGGAAGGATTCCAAAAACCTTGTCTTCTCTTATCCCTAAAGAAAATAAACGCATCAAAGTACAAAGACCTTGTTGGTCTCCTACCATTTGTACCTCCCGTACATCACCAATTCTATAGATCATTAGACTATGAGGAAAATCTTTTGGTGCACACAAGACAGAACATCCAGAAACAGCAAGAAGCGGTTCAAGAGGGACATCACAATCCTGACGATGATGAAAATGAGGATCCAGAACATGAAGACAATGTTCATAGCAGTGATTCAACAAGAATAGTTCTGCAAGCGGTATTTAAATGACATTTTTATACACTCATACAACTGTTAGTATTTTGTTAAGCCACCTTTCATTGGAAAAATACATTTTTCTAATTTATTTGTATCCTATGTTTTATTAAACTCCTAATTTCTATGAGAAGCCAAGGGGTACAAGTGATGACTTTTATCAAATATTGCCTAATAATCAATATGAAAAATACTAAAAAGCATATTATTTTTCTTTATTATGATAGTCTAAACCCTAGCAATTAAAACAAAACTGGTCTGAATTGCCATACTTTTGCCTGCATTTGATTATAACAATTTAACTTTAATTTGAGTTTTCTCAAAACTTCAGTATACTTATACCCCATGGCTTCTCAGCCCTTCACATATTATTCATTGATTTTTAGTAATAAATTAACCTAAGTTAGCTAGTAACAAAAATGAATAGCAATATAAATGCTAATATGCCTAATATATTATGTTAGTATATAATTTCTTAAATATTTCCATTAAGATTCAATAACCAAACATGTAAAGATTTTTTATCCTATTAATTTTTTTATTTTTTAAATGTCATGGGAAAGTAAAAAGGAAAATGTAATGACATTAAATATTCTGGGAAAGAGATGCACAGAAATATCTACATATCATGTTTTAACTCCATAATTTGTAAGTTGTGTTATTAATACCAGGCACTTTTTTATGACCCTTTTAATGTGTACATATCTTTTTAGCTTTGTTTAAAACATTTTATTAGAAACAATATTGATTTTGTATCTGTAATTGGACTTTTTACTAAGCAGCGATTTCTTGTTTATGCAATTATTATAAAGCCTCTTAAAAGCTAAATTTTCATTACAGACTGAATAAACAATGCTTACACGTCCTTGTCCCCATTTCCTAACTTGACTCTTCTTATAACTGTCCCTGGCCTTAAGACCTTTGCCAAGCGACTGCATACCTCCACTCTGCACGTTATTACGCCCACCGCGACCCCCTCGCATGTTTCTCTGGTTGGCTCTGAAGCGCCCCCTTTGGTATGGGGGCTTTTGCACTCTTGTCGTGTCTACCAAGTGGAATGTACTCTCATCCTCTTCATGATAGTATGCATATTGGCTTCCAGAGCCAAACTGAGATGCATATTTATCTGGAAAGCAAATACAGTCATTAAATAAAAAGACTGTAGTAATGTTGTAGGAGGTTGTTCTAGTTGTTCTAGAACCCCTGAATAACAGTTAATTATTAGCAAACCCAAAAAAATGTTGCCATCAGTAGAAAATTGGTACCGCTTACTTAGATAGAGACAACAGAGGTATACAGAAATGTGCTATATTACCTTAGATATACATTATAATTATCTCATCGTTAATTCATACAGTTAATATAAATAATACTCGTTTAACTTTTAATATATATTTACCAATAACCTTATCAACCTTAATCCAAAATTCTATTGTTTATAATGGTAAAAAAAATATTTAACCACCTTCCACAGTCACTTTGGAAAATTGGATCTTATAAATTATTTAGAAAAAAGGTAAAGATAATGTTGCAAACTGGAGCATATTATAGCATGGGAGCCATCTTCTGCCATCCAGTGTATTTTTTTCAAGTATTAGATTGATTGATGACATATCATAACACAGACCTTCTAAAATCTGTTTGTTTGTTTAAATGCTAGACTCACAAACCAGATTTAGCAGTAGACCTTTTTTTTAATACTAAAATTCACACAAAAGCTTTTTTCACTTTGGACAAATTGATATTTTTCCTAAAATTAGTTGCTTTCTAAAAACCAAATAAAAGCTGTTATATCTCCAAGATATAACAGGATTAACTTTACTTTTTAATTTAGTGTTAAAACAAGAAAGCTTTCCTGATCTTTGGAAAATATCTAAAATTATCCCTGTACACAAAAAGAGTGACAAAGATCTTATAGAAAACTATCGCCCTATAACAATAATTAATAACTTTTCTAAATGTTTTGAACGTGTTCTGCATACTGCTTTATATCCATCAATGAAACATCTGATTGACAGTAGACAACACGGTTTTATGAAGGGCAGGTCTACCACAACAAATCTAGTTTCTCTTACTGAATTTATAACTGAATCAATAAATAACAACTCTCAAGTCGACGTCATATATACGGACTTTTCTAAGGCCTTTGACCGACTCGACCATGGCATTCTCGTTAACAACTTCGATCGAATTTATGGATTTTCTTCCGGCCTAACGAATCTTTTTAGATCCTACTTGAGTGACCGCCCCCAGTACGTAGAGTGCTATGGTCGAAGCTCGGCAAAGATTGTTGCCGCTTCTGGAGTCCCACAGGGCTCAATTTTGGGACCGCTTTTTTTCAACTCATTTATTAATAAAATATCTGATGAACTTTCTGTAAATAGTCTATTATACGCGGACGATAATAAAGTTTTTTATAGAATTAACAGCATTTTGGACTGTATTTTACTTCAAAGTGACTTAAACAAACTTAATGCATGGTGTAAAAATAATAACCTGCCTCTAAATGCTGCTAAATGTAATGTTGTTTCTTTCAGTTTAAAGAAAAAAATAATTATTTATGACTATACCATAGACAATGTCACAGTCCCTAGATCAACAGTTTTGAATGACTTAGGTGTAACATTTGATAGCTCTCTTTCTTTTCAGCCACATATTACAGATATTGTCAAACGTAGCTACAGAATGCTAGGTTTTGTAATACGTAACTCTCATAATTTTAATAATATCCTCAGCCTAAAAATCTTATTCTTCTCATATGTCAGATCCATACTTGAGTATGCTTCTCAAGTTTGGTCCCCCTATTACCAAAACCATATAAATGAGATTGAGGGTATACAGAGAAAATTTCTAAAATTTCTTTGCTATAAACGCAATGGAGTGTACCCAGAAATCGGTTTTCCACATGCACGGTTACTGGAAAGATTTTTCTTTGATTCTTTAGAAGATAGAAGAAAATTTCTATATAAATTAGTGAACAACTTAATTGACTTGCCAGAATTATTACAAGAACTGAACTTTCACATACCTCGCATATCAGCCAGAAACTCACAAACATTTTACCTACCTAGACCAAGGACTAACATTAACAAATATTCTCCACTACGCAGAGCCTGTAACACATATAATTCTGTTCAGGGTCAATGTGACTTATTTAGCTGTAGCATAGCAGATATCAAAAAAGTACACTATTCTCAGTAAAACTTTGTTTTTTTTTTTTCTTTACTTTTCTCATTGTTTTTCTTTCTAAGCATTTCCTTATTGTTATTGATTGTAAATGTATTTTTTTTTCCCATTCAGTAATTAGATGTGTTTCTGTTGAATGGCGTAAATAAATAAATATATAAATAAATAAATAAATAAATAAATATGTCCATCAGCTGCATTGTTTGAGAGCTATGCCTCAACCCATGTTTCACATGTAGACTATTTATTTATTTAAAAAAACTATTACCATAAATTAACCAATAAGCAATAACAATCTTTAAGTAATATCTAACTAAATAAATTGACTCATCTAGTTCTAGGAACTTAAGTTTCTGTCTATTCTTAAATTGTAACAAATTTGTCAGGTTAAAATCATTACAACACAAATTAACTGCTTTTAACATTCATACCAAAGAGAAGTTCTGGTTATAATATGTTCTACAATATAGAACACAAAAAAGATCATGATTTCTAAATCTACTTACAGGTACATTAAACATAATTTTAAAAACAATATTTGGAGAGTTTACAAGTTCCAGAATGTTAATAATGTTTTTGAATCTAGGTTTCTATATTACTATATTAAGTATACTAGTAATATTCTTCTTAGAAAACTGCTTGAATATGGGTTTCAGGCAGGTAGCAATCAGATGAAAACTGGTAGTGTGCAGCCCTTTAAATAGACTTTTATTACTTCCAGGCATTTGAAGACATTCCTTATTATTTTCGAAATAAAGTGAATTTTCAGCATCATTATCATTGATTCTCTTGTTATATTTCATTATTGAGTCATCAAAATCATGCAAAAATTTAAATATTAAACATCTTAATTCCACAGCTTACAAAATGTTAATGTAATCAATTGGGTACCATTTTGGTGCTTTTCATATAATAATATGGTTAAAACAGCAAGACACTATACACCATATGAGTTAGCATATAGGTTATATTTTATTATTTGTTACTTGACAAGGAAGTCTTTTTGTTTTGAAAATTCTGAGTCTTATAAAAAAAAGCAACAAACAATGTGAAAAACATTTGTTTTTCCTATACCACATTTTTTTTTTGTTAGCCCCTCTAATATTAATACAGTTCCTAAAATATATAATTACTTGCCTCTTAGTGTTTATGGTAGTGATGACTTAAAATAGTGGTAATTTGATTATAGATTAAAATCAGAGTTATTATTTATTTATATATTTATTTAGCAGTTTATTTCCAACATGCAAAGCCCAGTTACAGGAAAATCGACAATTAATGTTTTGAAAGTGTAAACAAGTATTAAATTACTATAAATTAAATAACAAAAAGAAAGAAAAATAAGGAAAACTTAAATTACTATAGTAACATCCTGTTATTTAACATTAGAATGAACAAAGAAAGGGATTCATGGGACAAGAAAAAAAAGGAAGAGAAAAGGAATTATGGTAAATGTTGGTTTGTCAGAGACAAAACTAGATCCTTTATGGAGCATACAAATATGTCACATGTTGATGATACTGAATTAAAAATTCTGCACATTTGATATACGGGATCCTGAAACCTAATGTTAGTTCTGGCGTGATCTAAAGCAAAAGTGATATTTGCTCTAGAAGCAAATCGTGGTACATGAAATAGAATATCGTTCAAGAGAGGAGGAGAATTTATTTGATTATTGACCAACTTCCATAAGAATGTTACAAAATGAATTGTTCTCCTCATGGCCAGAGATTGCAGATTAAATCTACCTAACATCAGATCATGATCATGTCCCCTAACAGGATATATTCCATCCTCACGAAACATAAGAAACTTTAAAACCCCTCTCTGAACACTCTCAATGTAGCCAACATGGCCTTCATAGAAAGGACATGACACCAAGGAACCATATTCCAGTCTTGATCTAACAAAGGAAAAGTACAATAGTTTTATTGAGTTTGAGTTGTTAAAGAGTCGGCTATTTTGAATGACAAAACCCAGAAGTTTCAATGAGGAGATCACTGTCTGTTCAATATGTGGCACAAATGTGAGCCTATCATCGAATACAACCCCTAGATCTTTAATAGAAGTACTTCTACAGAGGATTTGATTGTCTATATTGTAATTAAACAAAACAGGATCCTTGGCTCGGTGAAAGGAGATCACACAGCATTTCGAGATATTAAGACATAACTGATTTCGACTGCACCACCCCCTAATTAGGTCCAAGTTACTCTGTAAGAATAAGCAGTCCAAGATACTATTGATACACCGGAATATTTTCAGATCATCAGCATAAGCTAGTCTAAGGCAGGAAATCAGTTCTATAAGATCATTAATATAAAAGATAAAAAGAAGTGTTTAGAAGTGAATTAATATGTGAATTGTTGAGTCTCCTATAGCAATAAAATATATGTCTTTCATCAAAATATCTGAGAAATACTGACTTTTACCAGAAAGTCCCCATCTCCAACTATATGTGGAATATAAATTTATATAAGCAATCTGGTAAGATTTGTAAGCAAATGTATTTCTTCAAAAAGAAGCTATTCCAATAGGTACATTTCGAACCCATATAAGTTAGGTTAGAATACTCATTAAGCTATAAATCCCAATAAGATACATACTAGCATATTTCTTATCTTGGAAAGCAGCTCCGGTCCAGTCGCTGATCTTGCCCAAACGGTCTCCCTTGCTGAACGGCTGATAAGGCATATCTTTATATTGTTCGGGTAGTTCACATGGGCCCCATCCGGTGGGGTTGTCCTGGATTACGGGAGCGGTAAAGTGGGGCGTCGGATCGCCCCCCGACTGAGACTCGTTTAGGGTCATATTTGCAACCGGAAAGATTCACAAAATATGGAAAACTCAATGAGAAAATTGGTAAAATATGCTAGAAAAGAAATAAAAACTGTGTGGAAATGCCCGTCCTATCTCCAAGAACCGCTGACAGTTGTATTGACAGGAATATAATGACACATGACAATGTTAAATAAGGTTAAAGGTGAATTCCTACGTCCTATTACTTTACGTTGTTTTCTACATTTTCGCAATATACCCGGGAAGCAAGCCTCTACAGAGACAATACAAAGTCTTATAGTATAAGTATAAATTTCACATTTAAAGTATTCGATTTGAGAAAAAGATACAGTACTACACACTTTATGAGTTTAACTAAAAAGTTTCCAGTTACGCCTCTAATCCTAAAAATTTATTCAGCTTTCCAGGATCTATGAAATCAAAATTTTCGATGGCTCACAAAACATAAGAGATACCAAATTTTAAGGATATTTTTCTGAAAAATACTCATTTCTTTATAAGGTACAATATACTATAACATAATAATAATATTCGTTAATCAGTGAGAGTCACTGGTAACAAGGAAATAGGCTAAAATTAAACAACAATGTATATCTGTGAGTCCTAATATTTTACAACCTTTAAATCTGTACATACACATTATACTATCCCCAACAAGAAAAGAAATACAGCCCTAAATATTTAAATATTTCCCATGTATTCATTTTCAGCCAAATAACTATATGTAAAACTTTTGTAAATTTCATAATTGTTTTAATTGACATTTCCAAGGCATTTGACAGAGTGTGGCATGAGGCTACTAGAGCACTAACCAAGCTCTCCTCAATCGGCATACAAAACTCATTATTGAATTGGATCAAAAGTTTTCTTAAAGAACGAACAATCCAAGTAGCCGTCGATGGATACCTCTCCGACCAATTTAACATTAACGCTGGAGTCCCTTAAGGATGCATTCTATCCCCCACCTTTTTCTTGGTATATATCAATGATTTGCTAGGAACCACTGTCAATCCAATCTACAGTTTTGCGGACGATAGCACACTTATTTCCACATTTAAGTCCGCCAAACCAACGACAACCGCAAGTTCTCAGAATCTTAGGCAGCAACAAGTAGCTTCAACCAACAACGATATTAGAGCAATCTTGGAGTGGGGCGATAACAATTTGGTCAATTTTAACGCTAAAAAAACGCAGGCTGCAGTATTTACGATGAAGACTAACCTTGGTGGCCCGGAGCTGGTTATGGCAGGGAAAACATTGCCAATGAAATCATCTTTACATCTTCTAGGAGTCGAGGTCACCAACAGTGTGTCCTGGCGTGACCACGTTGCCGAGGTCGCCAGGGCGGCTTCCAAAAAACTCGGAGTGCTTTTCAAAACGAAAAAACTGTATACACCAGAACAGCTGCTGACTCTTTATAAGGCTCAAATACGCCCTTCCCTCGAGTATTGCTCGCATGTCTGGAGCTCTGCACCCAAGCATAGTTTAAACCTGCTGGATTCTATACAGAAGAGAGCTATTCGTCTTATCGACAAACCAGAACTGACAAAGAGTCTGGATAGTCTGGAGCACAGGAGAAAGGTGGCTGATCTCTGTTTATTCTACCGTTATTATCACGGTAAGTGCTCCTCTGAGCTGGCAGGCCTGATTCTACCCAGGGCTGTTCCGGCAAGAAGGACGCGTCTAGCAGTTGCGGCTCATCAACAACTTCTTTGTGGAACGGGCTTCCACCTCACATATTTCCCGACGCATATAACCTACAGCGATTCAAGATAAATGCCCACAAATATCTTCGCGCAAGCACCACTCCAAGAGTGACATAGGACTCTCCTCTTGTGCTTGTGTTTACCATAAAAAAAATTGCTATAGACAATTTGTTAAATTTTTTTAAAGACTGATGTGTGGAACTATAAATTCCTTTGTTAGTTCCGCTAAATTCTTGATAAATACTGTTATGACATAAAATGATTACGAATATTTGTGGTAAATTGAATTAGAGAATTTGATTTGTTTTCATAGGGATAAATATTTTCTACATCTATATACAGCGTTGGTATTATAGTAATAATAAATATGTGGAATAATGTTCTTCTAATTTAAGTTACTTAACCTACCTAGAATAAGTTGTTTAATTACTTAATTTTTTTGTTTAAAGTAGGAGTGGGATAGCATGATCTTTATCGTACAACTTTTATTAGATATTTAAAAGCTCTATACTATAACTAGTGAACTTTCACTTTTTTTGCATGACTTAAACTATCCTAGTATTTTATTACTTACTGAGCACTGGCTTAAACCGGGTGAGCTTATGGATCTACCAAATTATGTAATTTTGCCTAGTTTTTGGTCTAGTCGGATTTTGTGTTCTCATGGTGGATGTATGATATTATTATGTAAAAACTTTTTAGAACACAACTCTTTTCAACAGGTAGATAAATTTAACCATCTCCTAAAGGAAATGACTTTTGAATTTACTGTAATTTACTCCAAATCCATAAACTTATATGTAATTTGTATTTATAGATCTCCTCTAGGAGACTGCAGCGAATTCTTTTTAAAATTAGAGGCACTTTTATTTGAAATTCCATCGGCGGCTTACGTAGTTCTTACAGGAGACTTTAATATCAACTTTAATGATAAAAAATTTGTCTTTACTCTGCGCCTCAATCATCTAATGGGGGCATTTAATATACATATGCATGTAAAAGATTCTACTCGTATAACACAGTCAACCAGCTCCACTATTGACTATATTTGTTCTAATTTTCCATATGACTCCGTGGAGTGTACAGTCGCAAATTCTGCTTTATCAGACCATGAGTTTATACTATGTAAAATAGCAAATATACAAAAGGAATGTAGTGTATCTGCACAGCGATATGGTCGAATTTTTGGTATTAATAACTTTAATAAGTTTCGTCAACTTTCAGCTCTTGAGTCCTGGAATTCTATTTTCGATTTATCTTCCTTTCACACAAAAACTGTTAAGCTCTTTGATGCTTCCTTCCCAATGATTAAAATCAAACCGAAATCCAAACCTATAAAATCTTGGTTCACAAGGGGTTTGAAAGTATCTTCAAGAAATCTGAGATCTCTTCACACAATAAGAAAGTTCACTGACTCTCCAGTTTTTCACTATTTCAATTCTTACCGAGCCTTGTATCGTCATCTGATATAAGAATCTCTAAGCAAACTTACTACTCCAACCGTTTAAGTCGTTCATCTAACAAATATAAGGAGAGTTGGAAAATTATTAATGATATTCGTCACAATTGTGGTAAGCAGTCAAGGCAATGCCCTGAAGTCTCTCCCAATGATTTTAACAATTTTTTTTTCTAATATTGCTTTACAACTTCAGCAAAATTTGAACCCTTCTGTGGATCCTCTTTCCTTTATGCCAGCCATTCAAGTTCCAAATTCCTTCTTCTTTATACCTACAAGCCTAAACGAACTCAAGGATATTCTGTATACTGAAAAAAATAAAAATTCAACTGGAGAAGACAACCTTTCAGCTAAGATTTTTCTCAACCTTCCAGAAACGGCGCTAAAGGCACTAGTTGACGCAATTAATCTTTCTTGGAGCAAGGGGATATTTCCATCTTGCCTAAAATCAGCTAAAGTTATCCCAATTCACAAGGGTGGAGCTCTTGATAATCCTTCCAACTTTAGTCCCATCTCTCTCTTGTCTACGCTATCAAAGGTAATCGAAAAACTAATTAAAAATCGAATAATGTCCTTTTTAAAGTCCAAAAACATCCTCACCAGACTTCAATTTGGCTTCCGTGAAAATACCAGTACCAATGATGCCATGTTTAATTTTTTTCATGAGCTTTACTCCCAGATAAATGCTGGTGGAGTTTCGGCGGCAGTTTTTTGTGATTTGTCGAAGGCTTTCGATTGTGTCTGCCACAGGATTCTGCTGCGGAAGCTTCATCATTATGGTTTTCGGGGAGTTTCATCTTCTTGGTTTGCTTCCTATCTACAAGATCGGTAACAACGAGTGCTTGTAGGTTCTAAGTACTCTGGTTACCATCACCTTGGGAGTTCCTCAGGGTTCAGTTTTGGGGCCTATACTTTTTCTCCTATACATAAATGATCTTACTAATCTTAATGTACGGGGGAAATTTACTCTATTTGCCGATGATACCACACTTCTTTGGCACAGCCCAGACACAGATACTCTGCGAACTACATTAGCAACTGATCTTCAGGCAGTAAATCTCTGGTTTGAATCAAACTTGCTGTCACTAAATCCTCAAAAAACCAAATTATTGTGTTTTAAGTGTGTCTAGACCACGTGCCTTTTTCTAATTCAGTAGTTCAGCAGTTTGATAATACAAAATTTTTGGGTATATTCATTGATAGAGAACTCAAATTTGAAGAGCATATCCTCGGTACTTGCAAAAAGGTGTCTGCAGGTTGTTTTGCAGTCAGAGCGGCTACCCTGGAGCTTGGCATGGAGTTTGGAAGATCTGTATATTTTTCATTAATTGAATCCCACCTTAGGTATGCCATTTGCTTCTGGGGTAATGCAGCTGCCTACCTTCTACAAATGCTGCTTGTTTTACAGAAGCGTGCTGTACGTTACATCTGTGGGGCTAAACCAAGAGATTCCTGTCGCCCATTATTTGTTAGGCTGGGCATACACACTGTCTTCTCCCTCTACATTCAGGAAGTGGCCTGCTTACTTTTTGCAAATAAAGCGATTTGCAAAAAGTAAGCAGTACTTTTTGCAAATCGCAATTTATAACCCCGTAAGCGTAATTTATAACCCCAAATCCAAGATACTTAACGCGTCAAGTGAACGATCTAAATCTTCCAATCCCCTCCTCCACATTAACTAAAAAATCTATTTTCTACGAGGGAATCAAAATTTTCAATCGTTTACCAGGTGGAATCAGGGAGGCAACATGTATTGACACTTTTAAACGTAAATTGAAAATACTTGACTTGACCGAAAAATGTTACTATTCACTGGATGAATACTACGTCGACACAATCTAATTTTCCATAAGTGTAAGTTTACAGTATTTGAATTTTATTTGATTTGTTTGTATGGTTTGAATTCTTTGCTGTCTTATACTTGAGGAGATAATTATGGAATTTAATTTACTTTTTATGTATTTTTCTTCTGATATTTGTTTTGGAACTCGAGTGTGTATGGGGTGTAGTGGTTAAGTTTAGTGGTAGTAATTTAAAGTAGCTTTGTTTAGAACAATTTTTCTTTGTTAATAACAATAAAGCATGTTTTTTTTTTTATATAATGAAAAAAAAATGCCTAATCGTCTGCCACGTGAAATTTCAGTCGTCATATTTTATTAGGGCTTTAAAATTACACTTGCTGAAGAGAGCACTATATACAATAAACCATTTTTTTATTAAATAATGTTAAATCGTTATATGTATTAATTTATTTAAATTTTTTACTTCCTTTTTTCTTTTTTTTTTTAAATATTTCGTACTAAGTATGTATTTATTACTATTTATATTTTATGTTTTCTGTATTGTGATTTTTTTTTTGTTTTTTATATGTTGTTAATTATTTTATTAGCTTTTCCTACAAAATTTGTAAAACGTTTTTGAAAATAAAGGAATCTTATTATTACTCTGTTGATTACCGTAATTGATAAACGTTACGTGTAAAACCCCTTTAGACTGGAAGGAATAACCAGGGCTGTATTTAGTTTGGCAAACAGCCATTTCTATCATTCTATCCGACGAATGGGAAGGTGTCTTTTTACGTGCTAAAGCGGCATCTCAACGAAATTATGAACATTTTAATTTGACAACGTCGGTTTTATTTGGCCGATTATGCCGAAGATAACCGAGCGTAGAAAAAACCGGTACGAAAAGCCCTTTTGTTTGTCATTTAAGTAACGAGATGCCCGAAAATCTGACGTTTCGCGAAAAACGTGGGTCATAGGGAAGCAAACAACAATACAAATTGAATAATTCGATAAAATTAGAAGTGCGAGTATCTTAATTAAATTAATTGTTTCTGTGCCAGTGAAGATTCTACAGAGAAGGTCTACAATCAGCGATGGCTCCGAAAATATGGGAAGTAACGGTGTTTTTAGTGAAAGAAGAGAACTTTACCATACCAAAATACAACAGGAAAGTAAAACTTAGGGCAGAATACGACCCCCAAGGCATTAGTATCAGAATATTAGAACCGGATGAGACAACAGAGTTATTAGAATTCCCTGTAGATTCAACAACAGAATGCAGCAAAGTTGGGTTTAAATCTTATTTGTTTTCAATAGACAATGAGTCTTTACTAGTTAAATTTAACACTAAAGAAGAAGCTAGAGATTTTACCCTTTTAGTAACCAAAGTCAAATCTGGCAGAGATGCCTCTGTATTTTCTGTGAGGACTGAAGATTCTTCAGCAACACAGTATTTTCAATTTTACGGTTACTTATCACAGCAACAAAACATGTTACAAGACTTTGTTAGGACTTATACTTATCAACGAGCAATATTAAGTAATTTAGATGATTTTAAGGATAAAGTTGTGTTAGATGTAGGTGCTGGCTCTGGGATTTTATCTTTTTTTGCTGCTCAAGCCGGTGCTAAACGGATTTACGCTGTTGAAGCTTCCACTATGGCCCACTATGCACAGAAATTGGTTGATACCAATAATTTTTCAAATTGTATTAAGGTCTTACCTGGTAAGTCTTTTTTATTATTTTATGATATTTTGAAGTCTTATATAAGTCATATACATTAAGTCAAATAATATTCTATACAATTATAAAATAATATACCTAATTCAAATCATTTATTCTATTTATTTTATTTATTTATTTATTTATTAACAGAATCCATTTACAAAAGTATTACATAGCATACCCATACAAACATATATATTCAGAAACATTATATACAAATCTATCTATAAATCAGTGTAAGGTGTAGATGAGTTAATTAATTATTCACAAACAAAGATCACAGAATTATATATGGGAATCAAATCCAATATGCATTATTATCACATAACATAAAATGTTGTTGAAGCTGAATTAAATATA
Organism: Anthonomus grandis grandis; assembly: GCF_022605725.1. Taxonomy (NCBI): domain Eukaryota; kingdom Metazoa; phylum Arthropoda; class Insecta; order Coleoptera; family Curculionidae; genus Anthonomus; species Anthonomus grandis. The sequence continues at coordinate 4,941,224 of NC_065560.1, forward strand.
GAGTAGCTAAAAATGGTAACTGTGCCCAAAATTAATAGATAAAATGTCCAGTTCAGTTACAACATCCTTTAAGGTAATTTTTTTCAATTCTGCCGATATATCTCCTGGTGTTTCAACAATTTTTTTTAAAAGCTTTTTCCAATAGTACAGTTTGACTACTTGAATTATGTTATCCTCCCTGGATAAATTTTCTGGTAAATGTCCAGGTGCATTATCAAGGAGTAGCAGTGCTTTTTCAGATAAACCCAAGTCATGCATTTTTTGACGTACGGCAGGGACAAAGCTCGTGTGAAACCATTCTGTGAAAATTTCTCTTGTTACCCATGCTTTTTTTTGACCCATGTAAACAACAGGAATGTAATGGCTTTTAAATGAATGTGGCCTCTTTGATTTACCAAAAACCAGTAATTTAAACTTGTGGCTACCTGAAGCATTTGAACAAGGCATAAATGTTATCCGTTCTTTATTTTGTTTTCTGCCTGGAGCTGAATTTTCCTGGTTATAAACCAATGTTTTTTGAGGCAACATTTTCCAAAATAGCCCACTTTCATCAGCATTATAAAGTTGATGGGCATTTAAACTCCTTAATTTTATCATGAAGTTTTAGTTTGAAAGGATCTACTGCGGTACTACTGAGGTCACTGGAAAGTTTTTCCCCGGAAATAGAAAGCTGTCGAATTCCAAATCTCTGCTTAAAATTTTGGAGCCACCCTGAGCTAGCTTTAAACGTATTATCATGCAGTTGCTGGTAAAAATACTTTGCCTTTTCACAAATAATTTCCCCAGACACTGGTGTACCTGTAATTTAATTTTTAAAAAGTCGTAAATTTGAGAAACATTTATGCATTGATATTTTACCTCTAGACCTCTCCTGCAAGAACCAGGTGTAAACCGCCTTCTCTACGTCATGATTAGCACTTAACTTAAGACTCTTTCGATTTTTAGGGCCACTATCCAAGCTAGCAAAGTAGGCTAAAAGTTTTGTGTGGTTCTTCTTTATATCACAGATCATAGATTTACCAACACCATACTTAGTAAATTTGACACATTGTCACCAGCGTAAATACTTTTTAAAATTGTGACCTTATCACTTAACTTTAAACAAATGAGTTTTCTCTTTGACATATTTGCAGTGCATATACCTAATTGTGTTAACCTCAGGAACATAGTCTTTTTATTAAACACTGGTATGTACTAAAACCGTCTAGAACATGTACGTAACACGCCGCTTAACGTGTCATGTACCCATCCGCTGATCTAATCCAACTAATGAACAAAACGACCAAAGCAAACACCCGAGAAACTGATGAGTCGAGACCTGCAAATTGACGCCACTGTTCGGTTAATCAAGAAGGTTTGGATAATTACCAAAAATTTGTTGGTTCGGCTAATCGGATATTCGGATAAACGCGTGTTCGGATAGTCGAGGTTATACTGTACTGTAAAAACACCAAATAAAATCAATATTTTTTTGACACCAAATCTGAATTTTCCATGTGTCAAATGATTAAAAATCCTTTTACTATTGAACAAAAGACTGTAGAATCATTCAATAGTAAAAGGATGAAAATAGGCGAGAGACAAACTTATGCTTATATACAATCTATCAATGACACACTTAATACACTTGAAAAGCAAATGGAGAAAAGAACTTTCCATCAGGAGCATATATTTAAGTTATTAAATGAAAAAATTCCAAAACAAAAAACAACATTAACAATGTAGTAAATAATTCATAAACAGTACCTTCAGTGACATTTTACAGTCAAGCTGTAAAACATACCTCAGCTATTCAGAATTCAAAGTTTTATTGTCCAATAAGAAACAAATCATAATGATGAGACAACTATTGAAATATTGACAGATAATACAATAAATTTGGCAATGTAATAAATAACAATGTCAGTCTTGTAACCCTGGGATAGAGTCATTTGTGAGTGTTGGATTTAGTTTATACTACAAAAATTATAGAGGCTGTTCCAGTTGGAACTCACAACTAAATGTGCTCAGCACAAGGTCAATAAATGTCAAGCCAAAAAAACAAATAATATCAAACTCACTGGTGGAATATAATACTACTAGTAGATAAAGTAAAGGATTGCCAAACTATTAGGTGAAATGCATGAGTTCAAGAAACATTGGTAGAAAAGATAGTAGAGTAATATTTTTTATGCATTAAGCCAATAGTTTCCATTATGAAATACATGGTAATGTCAGTATTTTAACCACTGATAAAAAACCAAATCATATAAAATTCACTAATGGAAAATATAATAATCACTGATTAAAAAATTGTCTGTAGAAAGTATTCTCCAATTGAAGCAACTTTTGTCTACTTCTAGTCCAATATTAGATTTTACATACTAAGTATTCATCAACTTTATCCCATAAAATTGTGCCTACAGACCTTTCTATAACCAAGGCCAATCTTTTAACAAAAGTTGTATTAAAAGACTTTCTTTTATTTTTATATAATGGTCTATTTAACTAAAAAAAAGAAATGGCGAGATCTGGCTGATCTTTTTCTGTATGTTTACCAAATTTTTATTAAGCAAGTTTACTTTTCATCTATAGCTTAGTATGACTTAATGTTTAATTTATTTTTTATTCAGTAGTCTTTGATCTTTTCATTAAAAATGCAGAGTGAGTTTCCCTGTTTTGTTTATAAAGAAGTGCTTCCCTTGGAAGTTGGAGATGGGCAGTAATATAATAAATGTAATGATCCTAATTATGGTCAATAGCTTAATTTGAGCCTTAATCAAAGTTAGTCAATACTGGCTTGTTCAAAATACAAAAATATTCTTACTGCTGGTAAAATATAAGGTTAATTAATTAATATATAACTAATAGGTATAATACTATTTAAATTTGTTGAATAAAAATACCCAATGTCCAATCAAATGTGATCCAATATAATGACTATTGCTGCTAACTTTTACTGCCTTTTTGTGACTGTTCTATAGCTAATACAATTGCAGAAAGCCAAATCAAAACCTTTGTATTATGTTACAATTTATTTTCTCACAAGAAACATTGAATTTAAGATCAATGTTTTTAAGAAACTACATCTGTACCATTCAAACTTGAATTAATACAGTGCTTAGAACATGTAAATGAAACTGAATTCTTAATATAAGGTCCAATCTAACATGGAAAAATGTATTGAAATAATTTTAAAACCACTAAAGTTAATAACTTATAACAAAGGATCTTACCTTCTATGCTGTTATTTAGCTTAATTAACATCAATATAATGAATATTTATTCAGATTTTTTATATTTTTAGCTTTCAGGTGTTAAAAAATGATTCATGCTCAGTTATATACACAAATAAAGTAATAAAATTTAAATAATTCAGTGTTGTGTGTTTTTATGCAGATTCTAAAATAATTTATAGCAGGTTGTTGCATATTTTTAAGATCGTTGTAAACTGTATTTAACTTGAATTTTGTATATCAATAGATTTAATCCCACATATGGATGTCATAGGTATTTTTAGATAGATCCAAATAGATTTAAATATTAATAATTCAGGCGAGGGTGATAACTCCATTAATAAATACATTTGGAAAAAGATGTTATCTTTCATAAGAATGATGGGGTAGAATTATTCATATTAGAATTATTGATATTGTGGAACCAATTACTGTTTAAGATACCCTATGTTCTGCTGGTATATTTTTGCTTAGAAAGTCTCGCTAATGATATTTTTTTTACTCATTATAGTTTTACTTACCAAGTTTTCTGATCTAGAAATAGTTTCTAGGTTTGTGTTGTCAGAATATATTTTTTTTCTATTAGTTTTTTTTCTGTTAGTTTTAGTATTTTTTAAAATGAAAAACCAGTTATTTACTTTAAATTCATTCTATTTATGTCAGTATTATAAGATCACAAATATTAGCATGCCAAAGAACTGTACTATTGTACTGGATAGGATATTATATAATAATTACATACAATTTGGTGAATGAAAAACTTAATATAATAATCTATTACCATCATAATAAATATTAAACTAATGAGGAAGTAAAGTATTAGACTAATTGTATTATTATTTCTGTTTTAAACCTGGCACTCGTTCATATTCAGGTCTTAGAGGAAAGCTTTCCATTCCCGATTGCACAGGAGCAGGTAAATTGCCTTTGGCATCCACCTCCTTGGCATTAATCTTCTTCATATTCATTATGGCAAGGTTCTTTGCTACTTCCTCTTCTGTCGGTGGCAGCGTTCTTCTGCCTCTCAACCAAGCCTCCCATTCTGCAGACATTTCACTTTGAAAATCATCTTTGATGGGAGGCTCGAACCATCTGCTGGGCCTAGTTCTCGAACTCACCGAATTTACAGGTATCTCGAAAAACCTATTGCCGAAAGGGTCTGTTCCCATGTGGTTTCCCCTCATTTGTCTGGGCTTTAGCGAGTTTATAAAGTTGGTTATGATCATTTTTAATATGCTGCGCGATGGCGGCTGAGCCATTTTGAGGTTTTATGTTTGTTGTATTGACACTTAATGTTTTCAATTAATTAACTAACAGAAGAACTCCTATAGTAGGTAAAACAATCTGTTTTTCTTTCACCTTTGTTGTTGTTTTGTTTGTGTTATGCAACGTTGACATTTGTAGGTTAGGTGAGTTTTGTGCCGCACTGTCTCATGTTCGCTGAACGGATTTTTTCCGTTTCGGGATTGTGGATTTTACTTTGAAATTTCATAATTTTTTTAGATTTATTTAATTAGAAATAGGTAAAATTTGGATTAAAAAAATAATAGTAATGATATTAATAATAAACAGTCTTTATTTTAGAATTATGTTGCTACGTACAATGAAATAGTGTCATACAAAAAGTACATCATAAAACTATATAGTTTACATCCTACAATCTATTTGCCCTTTCAAAACACTCATGAATAGTGTATGGTTCAATGTTTAGCAGGAGTTTACGTATTATATTGGGAAATTTTTTAATGCTTACTGGTAGACTATGGTAAAATTTGATAAAGCTGTTCCCTGATGACCCCTTTTTATACATAGTAAGTTAGATAATACGTTCTTGTGGAATATTCATCTTGTGGTTTAAAATCTTTAAAAAAAACCTTATTTAAAAAAAAGATATCGTGAATATATCCCTAAAATTATAGTAATCAAAAATGAAGTATCATGCTAGTGTTTGAATTATTTAATACTAATTTATTTTTAACAAACCAATTATTAGTATCATAATAAATAAATGTTTATTAAGCACTTAGCTAGCTTATACTAATTAATACAAAGAAAATCTAACTCTAAAAGTTCAGTTATTTACTAAACATCTTCACTGAATATACACTTTTCAGTCAGCTAAGACTTTGATTTTAAATGAAGCTTGAAGTGTAAATATCTTTGTGCAAGAAATTACCAGTGAAGAAATATATGAAAAGTACAGGTTTTTACACATATATTTAAGATAACAGCCAAATGTGAGTTGTGGATCCAACATAACACCAAAATAGGTATTTAGATGAGGAACTGAAGTTTGAAGGACACTTGCAAAATATTGCCAAGTGGATTGCTTTTGCTTGTTTTTTACTTTTGAACATGACATATACAGTATCCGGTAGTGTATACCGGAGTTGACAACAATTCTATTATCAACAATTCATTTTTGTAGCTCATGTTTACATTTATTTAAAGAATGTTTTTAACATTGATAAAAAATTACTGCGACAGAATTAAAGAGACTCATTTTGTATTTAGTTTCGCTGAAGTCGCGATTAGTTTAATTTCTGTTTATTAGTTTGAGAATATCATTAGCAATGCCTCGTGGTAAACATTATTCCATAGACCTAAAAGAAAAAATTATAGAAGCCTATAACTCGCTCACAAAAATTAATAAAAGAGCAATTCAACGTCAGTAAACAAATGGTTTCCAGAACAATAAAAAATTATCAGCTCCGTGAAAGAGTGACAAACCCTTAGAACATTGAAAGGCTAGAAGTAGCATGCCGTGGAACTATGGGCAGGTTTGTTTGCTTGCAACATCTCTGATGCAATGATGCCAAGTGCTTATAGAGAAATGGCAAAAATCACTTTATAATATAAAAATTTTCAGTTGTTTCCGAAGGCACAAAACAATACTACTGTTCCCCTTTAATAAAATATCAAGCATTTTTTAAAAATAAATTTGATAAGATACTCTATATCGAAGTCAATATAAGTTAAGTAAATGAAAATAAAGTAGGAAGAAACGAGAAAACGGTAATAGCATCGCAACGCCGCTCGATCGCATTGTTTATGTCACAGATACAAGCACTCTTTACCAGTGACGTCGTCAACAAATATTTACCTGATAAATTTTTATTAATTAATAATTAAAGAGTTTGAGTATAAGTAATATTACCATTTATGAGCTATTTATGTGTTTTTTTTAATAGACTTCATTAGAGGAAGGTCCTAATGAAAAGCAGCATTTTTGTCAAAGCATTTTTATGGAAATTAAATATTTTATTAATATAATATTATAGATTTCTTAATAAATCATGTTTTAAGACACAAATTTTTAACATTTTGCAAAATTTTATTGTTATTGTTATATTGGACAAAACTCAGTTTTATATCACTTACTTACATCACATAATATATACTCCTATGCTGCTGACTTTTTCAAAGGGACAGTATTGCTTCAGCGGAAAAAGTTAAAACTACAAGGATGTTCAAATTGTGAAGGAGTTGCAGGTTTTTTGTAGGTTATAAGATTTTTATTATGAGTATTTAGCCTGTATAATGGTTTTGAGACAATAGTGACCTATATAATACCTAATACCAAATATTATATCATATTAATTTATACTAAAAAACAAAGCTAAGAATAAAGAATATGTACAATAGATTAGATTAGAGAGTTTATTAGTAGTAATATACAAACAAGTACTTTTACAAGTCAAATAAAATATGTAGTATGTTGGGCTTTTCCATAAAATCATGTTATTATTTCATGTAAGTATTTTAATAATGACTTGAGACATCTAATTCAATTTCTTTGGCGCAAATTTGCTTGTTGCAATCTTCGAATTTTAATTTTTTGTTCTTTATTTTTTTTCCATAATCTGGTGACAAGTGATTAAGCTCTTGAAACGGTGGAATCATCAGTGCTTAGGTCCTCAGGATATCATTTTGATTTTACCCTAGAGTAATATACATTAAAATATAGTATTACCAAAATTAAAAAGAAAAAATTAAAAAAAAGTATTATGATAATCCAATTGATCAATAAAATGTATGTTATTATAGAGAATCTTTGTAATGTCATACATTTGATTAATTGCATTTAATTAAACAAATATAATACAATAAAATACCATATCACTTTTAAATAAGATATATAGAATAGGATGATACATGGCATAAAACTAGTAGTCTATTTTGAGTGTATTTATACCTTTTCCTTGGCAGAGTCAGGGAATGTGTAGCAGTTAAACAAAAACGGCTTGGATGAGAAATAGTAATTGTTGACCTAGACCCCACGGTTACTGTAGAACTATAATTCTCAGATGCAGTTATTGTTGATGATGAATGAGCAGATCTGTAATTATACAAAATTTGGTGTATCAAGAATATTAATCTATTTTAATTATCCATACGTGTCTATATTAGCTTCACTGTTTGTACTATATACCATTTTGAAAGCTAAAGAAGTTTTTGCACTCTTCAGGAAAGCTACCCCTGTAGCTTTGAAGGGTAAATCACTTGGTAAATTAACTGAATTATTGACTGCTGTGTTTTTAACCAGTGCATCAGAAATCCTAGTAAAAAAATAGTTTTACACACATACCTAATTTAATAAGTATTAGGTATAAATAAATCTTATATGAGTAACACTAATACTTTTTGTGAAGAAGCTGTATGTTTTACAACATAGCCCAAGCACAAGTTTTAAAAGGTTGTTTTTTAGCTTGCATAATGTAGTAAATAAAAGCATGCAAACCTTTATTAATAATTCTAAGGTAAAATATACTCATACCTATAAATATACTAGAAAAATATATTTAAAAAAATTACCTTTGAGGTAGAGCTGATTTTTTTAATAAAGTCTGGCTACTGATAATATTATCTCCCTTATATCACTTCTAAGGATGTGATCTGAACAAACAAATATGTTCTTTTTAAATGTGTTGATTTCCATTAATGAAACCCATTGTTCCCTTTGGGCATAATCATTGGGCAATCTATAATAAGTATTTGATATTTAATCAAAAAGCAGAAAAAAATTACAGTAATAAATTAATATGTGGTGCCAATTACTATATATATTATTGTAAGTTGCAATAAGGTAAAACAAAAAAAAATTATGGAACAAATTTTAAAGAAAGACAAAATTAACTTTATACATAGATATCAAACTATATATCGATAGGTACATAGGTATTATGCATTTTTTCTGCCAAAACAACAAAAAAAACATTAAATCCTGTAATAAAACCAGGGACAAAATTCTAGTTTTATATCTTTTATAGCCTATTAATAGATGAATATGTTCAAAAAAATATTTAGATTTAAAAATATAAATATGTTGGTATTTTACGCACACTTTCACATTCAAATTTTTATTAGGTTTATATCTATAAGATCCCCTATTCTACGTTTATGATGATGGTTACCCCATGATGTGATGTTATGAAAGTATCGGTACTTACTTGTGAAAAGATCGGCTTGAATCACGTTTTTATCATGATGCGGCACAAACGACACAAGTTTTTGCCATCCTAGCAATTTAAAAAAACACTAAAACGTGGCCTTTTTTTCCTTTTTAAACCAAAAATTAAAGAAAATACACGAATCCCGAATATAAACAAAAAGCCGTTTGACAGATGACACAACGCGTATGGTTTAGGCGCTTAAGCTCCGGTGTTGTGGCTTCAAATTTTTTAGAAGCAGTTTTAGGGATAAGAATGTTAATAATTTTGTTTTTTTTTGCTTAAGGATATTATATTTATTCTTAAAATAGGTTAATTGTAGTATTTATACTTTTTATTTTAAATTTTCCTATAAAATATAACAGAAATAAGTTAAATTAACGTTATAATGTTTGTTAAAATATAGCTAAAAATTTCCTCCGTTGGAAATTTGTGTCGACTTGACAACAGAGAATCGGCACATATGTTTGTAAATAAAACACCCCTCTTGCCCCTGTGCACATGTTGGACTCAAACAAAGTTGTTGTTTACTAATTCTAGCCTTTCAATGTTCTAAGGACAAACCTTAAAAGAGGTGGCCGCAAGAGAAAAACCTCAGTACTGCTGGACAGGAGAATTAAACGACTAAGTCAGAATAATCCGCGTATATCTTCAACACAGATTTTGGCTGAATTGGAGGCGCCTGGGGTTTCATCCAGGACTGTGCAGCGGCGATTAGCGAGACCAGCAAAAAAACCCTATCTATCAAAAAAAAATGTAGCTGCTAGAATGTTATTTGCAACACGTCACCGTTACTGGACAGCTAAGGACTGGAATAAGGTTTTGTTTATAAACGTTTTTTTGTTTATAGTGACGAGTCTAAATATAATATTTTTGGAAGTGATGGAGCGCAGTTCGTACATCGCCCAGCAAACAAAAGGCTTGATCCAAAATATGTTTCTGGTACTGTGAAGCACGGAGGTGGCAATTTAATGGTTTGGGGTTGTTTTTCGGGTTATGGAATGGGTCCTATCTTGTGGAAATTTTGTAATTGAGGGCACTATGGATAGATTTATGTATCGGACTATACTGGAAGATGTAATGTTGCCTTACGCCGAATAGGAAATGCCGCTAAGATTCACGTTCCAACACGATAACGACCCCAAACATACGGCCAAACTTGTGAAGGAATGGTTTTTGGCTAACAAAATTCAAGTTTTAAAATGGCCACCGCAATCGCCGGACATGAACCCAATTGAAAATCTTTGGGAGATTATAGAGAAAAAGATTCGCACTAAAAACATCGGGAATCGTGCTCAATTATTTGAAGAAATCGAGAATGCCTGGAAATCAATGGATCCGGCTGTACTTTCGAATCTAATTGGATCGATGCCGAATAGATGTGAAAAAGTTATCCAGAATAAAGGGTACTGGACAAAGTATTATGTTAGTTTCATTAGTATAGGGTACAAATGTACTTTAAGGATAAGTCTCTCTAATTTTGTCGCACAGAATTTTTTGCATTTTTTAATTTTTCCTAATAAATCTTGAGAAATGTTTTTTTTTTTTTTAAATTTATTTTAGTGCCTTTTTAAACTACTTCAAAACATAACATCCTTCAGCACAAAAAGAGGAATTTAATCATTTTTATCTTACATAAAAGACGTAAGTAGTCGAGTCTCTCTAATTTTATCCGATACTGTATATGAATCTCAATATTGGATTTATCTCTTTTTGGGGGGTGACAATTGCCAGTTTAGGTTGCTGGGGGAATTTGTCTGACTTAATTTAATGTGTTTAAACTAAGGAATTAGATATACCATCATAACACTGGTGTGTTTATTTTCGAAATTTGTAACTGTCAAAAATTTCTATAGGAATACTTACAGAGTTAGATGGAACCAGCATAGAAAATGAAATATGCAGTTGTTTTTCTAGTAATTTTGGTGCTACTTCAGTGAGATATTTGTTTGAAATTATATATATCGTTTATTTAGTCAAAAAAACTAATAATACAAGTTATACAATGAGGTTACTTAATAATTGCCATATTACATTTTTTTTTAAATTAAATAACTAATAAACATTATGCAATTACCACAAACATATGTACATTATACAAACAAAAATGAAATATACTGTGAGCCTGACCAATTTTAATCTTATGGACAAATGCCAGTGTATTGAGTAGAAGATGCTCTCTGACTGGTAACCATTCTAAAGCCTGAAACATGTCTTTTATTGCATTGGTTTACCTAGATTAATATGTGGCCCTATTTGGCAACTTTTAAAGTTGGGAAAACTCATTTTGTTTTAATAAAAATAATACACTAGAACAATAATTAGAATGAGGCAGGATAAGTTTAGTTTTGTTACCCACTATAACATTGCTTTCATTATCTTTTCCCAAAATCATTTACCACACACTTGATTTAGAGCTTTTCTTGGACCTTCTTGGTTATCCAATGGTATTATTAAATATAGAACATGGGTGAAAAACTAATGAAGCAATACACCTGTCAAATTAAGCAGTAACTACTAGGTGTCATAGACAAAACCAAAAAGACTGTTTCATGGAAGTAAATTTGAATGTTTTGTCATAGCTTGTGAGTTGTGCCATAACATGTAAGTTCCTTTCTTACCTGTAATTATTAAAATTTAAATGTTAATTACTCAGATAAAGGTCAAAGATCAATGAAATAAAAAACTAACTTATTACATTAGTAAACGGGATTTCTTTCCAGGGTTCATAGACAAGTATGTAGAGAAATCATATTCCATCAATGGGGTGTCGATTATAACACAATCACAGTTTGACATTGTAGAGATGTGTGATGAAATGATTTTTATAGATACCTTAAAGAATTACTTTTTTCATTCTGACAAAAACATCCACTTTCTGTGGTTTACAAATTTTCACAAAATTGGATGCCGAAAGATGTCATATGGTACTACTATAAACTTTGCAGTTTCAACTGCATTTAGTGACTCATGATCAGTTGTTTAGTGCCGAAATAATAGCATTTAAAACACTATTCTATTTCAGGAAAAATAGAAGAAGTAGAGCTGCCCGAAAAAGTAGACATAATAATTTCCGAACCGATGGGCTACATGCTGTACAACGAACGTATGTTAGAATCCTACCTCAACGCGAAACGGTGGCTGGTTCCTGGCGGCAAAATGTTTCCCACTAGGGGAGACTTACACATCGCCCCCTTTACAGACGACGCCCTCTACATGGAACAATATAGCAAAGCCAACTTTTGGTTCCAGACCTGTTTCCACGGCGTCAATTTATCCGCCATACAAAATTGTGCGGTCCAAGAGTATTTTAGGCAACCAATAGTCGACACGTTCGACGTGAGAATTTGCATGAGCAAAAGTATCAGGCACGTGGTGGACTTTTTGGAAGCCGACGAGACGGATTTGCATACGATTAATATACCGTTGGAATTTCATATATTGGAGTCGGGCACCTGTCACGGACTCGCCTTTTGGTTCGATGTCGCTTTTATCGGATCGCAACACACGATTTGGTTAAGTACGGCCCCTACGGAACCTTTAACACATTGGTAAGCGTTGCATGTTCTAAGAATCATTTATTAGTTCTTCTAACAATACATATAGAATTACAGTATCTAATCACGAAAAAATTACATTATAAAATAAAATATAATAATAAATAATAATAATAATAAATCATTTTATTGTTCCAATTAATTATAACAATTTTGCAAATACAAAACAAATATATAAATGAAACAAATGGCCTTGATAGTCAGCTTCTCTCCAAAAGGAGAGGCTGTTAAAGCCGTAGAAAAATTCTAAGCCATACTTACATTTAGTTACCTAACCTAAGCCTAATAAAAGAAAATTGTATGTATATAATATCTTATTTTCTCTGAAATGCATATAAACGCCCATAAAAACTCATTCACTGAGAAGCCGCTGTCTGATCCTTCTTTTAAAACTTGAAATTTATTTACGGTTGACGCTATGTTATAAGAGAATTCTCTTTTAAAAAGTTCCTTATTGTGCTTGGGGATCGTAAGGATGTGCTTTCTACGTATATTTATATTATGAACATCAGATCTGTAAACAATTTTCCTACTGAGATAGATAGGACACTGAAATTTAATGATGTTATAAAACAGACAAGCCGAGTGCAGTACACGCCTATTGAACATTGACAACCAGCTAAGTTCTTTAAGCTTATGTGATACGTGTTGTACACGTCTTATGCCAGATATAAAACATATGCCTGAGTTTTGAACCTTTTGCACTCTCTGGGCCTGTGTTGTATCCAGAAAAGGACCATAAACACTATCCGCGAAGTTAAAGTGTGATAGTACGAGTGCGTCACATAGTTCAATTTTGGTTTTCTTTTCTAAGTAATGCCTATGAGGAAAAAGAGATTTAAGGGCGCAGTAGGATTTTTTAATTCAAGCTGTTATGTGTTCGGTAAATTTAAGTTTAGTGTCACAAATTAAACCCAGGTTTTTAGTGGAATTTTTAAAAGAAATATTAGCGTTTCCGATACTTAGATCCAACTGACTCAAGATATTTTCACGTAGTTTATCATTACAAAATAATAAAGCCACCGATTTCAAGGGGTTCAACCTCAGCATGTGACCCTCGGAGACCTCACAAAGCGCCTGAAGATCCGTATTTATTCTAAGGTTAGCCTCTGTCGCATTTTCTGGCTTAAAAGAGTATAAAATTTGAGTGTCGTCGGCATATAAATGATAATCACAATGGCGAATAGAATTAATAAAATTAGACGTGTAAATTGTAAAAAGAAGAGGGCCCAAGACACTTCCCTGTGGGACACCTGAGTGTAAAGTCATTACCTCAGAGTACTTCCCATCAACTAATACCCTCTGCGTCCTGTTACTTAGAAAAGATTGAATCATAGATTGAGCATTAAAACGAAAACCAATATAAACCAAAATACTCAACAAAACATCATGATTTAATAAGTCAAAAGCTCGTGAATAGTCTAGAAGTACCAGAACGCTAGCTTTGCTGTTATCCAATTCCCCATTAATACGGTCTGTAATCTCAGCCAACGCAGTTGTACAACTATGTCCACGTCGAAATCCTGACTGCTTTTCTGGCAAAATATTATTACTTGAAATAAAGACAGAAATTTGCTTTGCCATAACTTTCTCTAAAATTTTGGACATAGCTGATAGGATAGAAATAGATCTTAGCTGTCCATAATCATTGGGCTGATTTACTTTTGGAAAAGGATTAGCAATGGCCGACTTCCAAGCACAATATTGGAAATTGTATAATCCGTTACCTCAGTGAAACAGAATTCCTGATATTTGTTTTAAAATTGATAGAGTCAAGCACTTAGATGTGAAACATCCGTATGTGCATGTTACTTACTTTTCGATATAAATTAATAATATTTTCTATTATAAATATTATCACAAAGATAAGAAACAGTAAGAGAGTAAGAAAAACATAATAAAAAATTATACATACATCTATATATATAAAAAAAAATCTAAATACAACCAGCCATCAAATTATCTGTGATCAAATGTTCAGACAAAAAAAACCTTCCAAATTGGTGAGTGCTTTCAAAGATGACATTTTTACATGACAACATAATTTGGAAGTGCAACTTCTACAAGTACTTGGTAACTAGTTATACAGTTTAGGTCCAAAGTAATTTATATATCTTTGATTAAGATTATTAGTATTTAGTGGTAGTTTAATTTTGCCTATTGCACCTAGTTCTTGTATCATAATTATGATTAACAAAAGGCTTCAAATTAGGTCGAGTATGTATATAAAAACAGTTTGTGAGAGTGTAAATTGATCGAATGGTAAAAATATCCCTGTTAAATAGTAAATGCGTAGGATACAATTGGTCTTTTTTTTAAATAATTTTTGAAATATATTTAATTTGTACAGGCAGTTATTATAAGGTCCTCATCACCATCACGCCAATATATCATATCTTATAATTGATTCCACAAATGCCTTATACATCATTATTAAAGTATTTAAAAATTCCCTCAATAAGTAAAATTTATAAATTATTTTTCGAATTTTGTTGGAAACATAATCAATATGTAGTTGCCTTTTCACAAATTTATCAAAACTCAAATTTCTCAAAACAAGGTATTTTTTAGATGAAGTCACTTTAATACAGTGATTATCTACTAAAATAGAACTATAATGTGGTCTATTTGCATTAATAAGTGAAAAAGCTCTGTATGTTGTTTTAGCTAAGTTTAATGATAATTTAAAGGTTTGAAGCTTATTTTTTATTATAGTTAAATTATTATTTTTATTTAAGTAAATGATTGACATGACCTGCATTTGTCTCAAAATTCTTTTAATATTTCGAAATAACTCAGCAGCTGTTAATAGTTTGTCTAATTATTGCTCTTTTGTGTCTATCGTATATTCGTAAATAATTAATTTCATGTATGTGCAAAAATCTAATGGCTTAAAGTCTGGACTTCGTGCGGGCCAATACTTCGACTTCCACGTCGTACGCAATAAGTTACAATTACTCACTGAACTAATAATAAAAGGTAATAGATAACGTTACTAAATGTGTGAGTTTTAATTTTTATAACCACTCATTAAAAAAAACCTGACAAGAACATAAACCCCGACAGTGACAATGGGATGACCAAAACCAGTGAACAATAAATAACGATAAGCTATAAAAGAATAATCATTTTGGGTGTGTGGGGACAAACTTTTAAGTGCAGATTTCTTTTTTTGATCAACAGGTACCAGGTCAGGTGTTTGTTAGAACAACCACTTTTACTAAAACAAGGCCAAGTCCTAACAGGCACGGTCTTATTAGTGGCGAACAAAAGGCAGAGTTACGACGTGACAATCGAATTGACGGCGGGAGGGCAGACTTCCAGAAACACATTGGACCTAAAGAATCCTTATTTTAGGTACACCGGGGCCCCTGTACAGCCTCCACCAGGTAAGTTTTACCTTATAACTTTTTTTTTCCCTTAAATTATGGCAAATGTCCTATTTTCTATAGGTGTTTCGAATGCCTCTCCGAGTGAGAGTTACTGGAGCCAGTTGGATGCCCAAGGTGTCCGAAATGCCGTTAATATGGTTAACGGGATGTCCGTTAATGGATTGGGGGAAGTGTCAATGGATACTACCCAAACATTAATTAATAATAACCTTATGGCCAATAATCTTATCGCTTTGGTGGATCCACAACACATTTCTGATCCTTCGCAACCCAATATTCATCCTGGATGTATACCGAGTACGGGAAGAGGTAAGTCAAGGCATTTTTAAACGAATTATTCATTATGGTAAGGCGATCATTATAAAAGGAGTTATGCTGATGAGGCTTCAGAGAGTTAAAGAAAAATTGAAATTATAATATTCTATTATGGAGAAGGGTAGTCTGAAATTATTTCAATTAAAAATTTAAATATTGAACTTTTTTTCTGAAAATTGCGTAATCTACAGAAAACAAGAGGAAATGTATAATACTAAATGCTTTATAGTTTTTCTTCATAGAATTTTTTTTACGAAATCTGACATTTGGACACCACAATTAGAAATACAGTGCATTCACGATAAAAGGAACAAGTTCATTTAAAGTTTGCACCTATTTAATCACTTGCGGATCAAATACTCTAATTTCTTGTTGAATTCTTTGCTTTAAATCATAAACATTATTTGGTCTATTCACTTTGGACTTCAAATAGCCCCATAAGAAAAAGTCTAATGGGGTTATATCTGGTGACCTTGGCGGCCACTTAATCGGTGACCTTCTCCAATCCATCTGTTAGGAAAAGTTGCATCAGGAACTGTTCGAAAATAAAGTCCACACTTTTGTTTATATAATAATATATTAATTTGATAATAAGGTTATACAATTTGGAACAATGTCAATCTATATAAATTCAATAATTTTATAGAGTAAAATGCACCTAGATAACTAAATACTGGTATGTGCAGAGCGTTGTCACTTTAAAGGAATACAGTGTATCGAAATTACTAAATGAATACAATTTTTTTCTAATAAAAGAAGAGAAACATATTTTACAACTTAGCTAAAAGTTGATGTGATGAAGATACTTTGGACATATAAATGTGAAGGCACTTGAATTGAATATTTCATAAATAAAAAAAATGTTTCACGTGCACTGGTTTGCCCCTCGACGATTAAGAAGAGTTCAGTTTAATATGAGCTAAAAAAAAACACGAAAATGCGAAGTTTATTCGAGTTCTAGAATTTTAGAAAGAAGTTGTTTTTTTTATTCCAGGCTCGTATAATAAGATTTTTTTTCTTCAAAATTTAGCAATTTTTTGAAAAACGATGAAATAGGACATGTCCAGTTAAATTATTCAAGGAATGTGTGAACAAATTTTCAAAATTTTATCTAAAGAACTTTTTGAGTTATGGACGATTTGTGAAAAATTGAAAAACAATTTTTTTCTCAAGTCAATTTTTTAAAACACGCTGAAATAGATGTCTAACCAAATTACCTGAGGAATCTGTGTATCAATTTTCAAATCTCTCTCTAGTTTGACCTTTTTCAGATGTTTAAGGAAAAAAATTAATTTTTCGAAAAAACGTTTTTTTTTTTCATTGTGTGGTTGCTTTTCTTCTTCTTCTTTTTTTATTGAAGATGTCAAAGTGGAGCCAAACGTTTGTCCTTTGGGGTTGCCTGAAATATACTTACCATCGTTTTTTTTTTTTTTTATTTTTTAGAGAGGTTAAAAAAATCTGCTAACAGACACCCCAGGCCGGCCTGGGATAGTGTGGGGTTGAGGCTTTTTCTAGCCCCGACCCACTAAAAACCATTCCTCTAAGTCAAAAATTCAGGGTAGAAGCACACTGGTTACATGCTTTGTCAAGTTTATTCAGGGAAGCACACTGATACATGCTTTGTCAATTTTTCAAGGGAAAAAATAGCACACTGATACATGCTTTGTCAATTTTTCAAGGGAAAAAATAGCACACTGATACATGCTTTGTCAATTTTTCAAGGGAAAAAATAGCACACTGATACATGCTTTGTCAATTTTTCAAGGGAAAAAATAGCACACTGATACATGATGTGTCAATTTTATTCAAGAAAGCACACTGAGATACATGCTTTGTCAATTTTTCAAGGGAAAAAATAGCACACTGATACATGATTTGTCAATTTTATTCAAGGAAGCACACTGATACATGCTTTGTCAGTTTTTCAAGGGAAAAAATTGCACACTGATACATGCTTTGTCAATTTTTCAAGGGAGAAAATAGCACACTGATACATGATTTGTCAATTTTATTCAAGGAAGCACACTGATACATGATTTGTCAATGTTATTTAAGGAAGCACACTGATACATGCTTTGTCAATTTTTCAAGGAAAAAAATAGCACACTGATACATGATTTGTCAATTTTATTCAGGGAAGCACACTGATACATGCTTTGTCAATTTTTTAAGGGAGAAAATAGCACACTGATACATGCTTTGTCAATTTTTCAAGGGAGAAAATAGCACACTGATACATGATCTGTCAATTTTATTCAAGGAAGCACACTGATACATGCTTTGTCAAATTTTCAAGGGAAAAATAGCACACTGATACATGATTTGTCAATTTTTCAAGGGAGAAAATAGCACACTGATACATGATTTGTCAATTTTATTCAGGGAAGCACACTGATACATGCTTTGTCAATTTTTTAAGGGAGAAAATAGCACACTGATACATGCTTTGTCAATTTTTCAAGGGAGAAAATAGCACACTGATACATGATCTGTCAATTTTATTCAAGGAAGCACACTGATACATGCTTTGTCAAATTTTCAAGGGAAAAATAGCACACTGATACATGATTTGTCAATTTTTCAAGGGAGAAAATATCACACTGATACATGCTTTGTCAATTTTTCAAGGGAGAAAATAGCACACTGATACATGATTTGTCAATTTTATTCAGGGAAGCACACTGATACATGCTTTGTCAATTTTTTAAGGGAGAAAATAGCACACTGATACATGCTTTGTCAATTTTTCAAGGGAGAAAATAGCACACTGATACATGATTTGTCAATTTTATTCAAGGAAGCACACTGATACATGCTTTGTCAAATTTTCAAGGGAAAAATAGCACACTGATACATGATTTGTCAATTTTTCAAGGGAGAAAATATCACACTGATACATGCTTTGTCAGTTTTTCAAGGGAAAAAATAGCACACTGATACATGATTTGTCAATTTTATTCAAGGAAGCACACTGATACATGCTTTGTCAAATTTTCAAGGGAAAAATAGCACACTGATACATGATTTGTCAAATTTTCAAGGGAGAAAATATCACACTGATACATGATTTGTCAATTTTATTCAAGGAAGCACACTGATACATGCTTTGTCAAATTTTCAAGGGAAAAATAGCACACTGATACATGATTTGTCAATTTTTCAAGGGAAAAAATAGCACACTGATACATGCTTTGTCAATTTTTCAAGGGAGAAAATAGCACACTGATACATGATTTGTCAATTTTATTCAAGGAAGCACACTGATACATGCTTTGTCAAATTTTCAAGGGAAAAATAGCACACTGATACATGATTTGTCAATTTTTCAAGGGAGAAAATATCACACTGATACATGATTTGTCAATTTTATTCAAGGAAGCACACTGATACATGCTTTGTCAAATTTTCAAGGGAAAAATAGCACACTGATACATGATTTGTCAATTTTATTCAAGGAAGCACACTGATACATGCTTTGTCAGTTTTTCAAGGGAAAAAATAGCACACTGATACATGCTTTGTCAATTTTTCAAGGGAGAAAATAGCACACTGATACATGATTTGTCAATTTTATTCAAGGAAGCACACTGATACATGCTTTGTCAAATTTTCAAGGGAAAAATAGCACACTGATACATGATTTGTCAATTTTATTCAAGGAAGCACACTGATACATGCTTTGTCAGTTTTTCAAGGGAAAAAATAGCACACTGATACATGCTTTGTCAATTTTTCAAGGGAAAAAATAGCACACTGATTACATGCTTTGTCAATATTTTCAAGGGCCTAAGTGCATTTTCTACACGTTAGTTATTTAGTTAGTTAAGTCGAGTAAAGTCGCGTCAAGTTGTAGTTCTTTTTAACAAGATAAATAAACAGAAAAATTACATCTTAAAATTTAAAAATTAAAGCGCATACAAATGCTGAAAATTAACATTTTAAACGAAATTTATACATCACAATATCGCTGCTTATCTACGATTGGATATTAATTTATTTAATATGAAGAGAATTTTACAACAGTTTTAATAAGGAAATTTAACGCATAAATTTCCTATAGAAAACCCTCAAAGATTTTAATAAATTCTTTTTTATAGAATAAAAAGATTTTAATAAATTCTTTTTTATAGAATAAGTTAGGAGTGCAGATTTAGCAAATAAATCTGCTAGCTAATCAGAGAGATAAATTTCAATAAAGAGGAAATTTAACGCATAAATTTCCTGTAGTAACCCCCCCCAAGATTTTAATAAATTCTAAAATAATTTTTTTAGTAAATAAGTTTAAAGTGCAGATTTAACGAATAAATTTGCCAATAAATATTTTGTTCGTTATTTATTAGAACCTCCCATAATAACGTTCGACTATCATGATCTTGTTGTTTCAAGTACAGATTTAGCTATAATCAAAGAGAGAAATTTAACGAATAAATTTCCCTTGAAAAGTATTGAAACGTAACCCTATAAAAGAACAAAAAGGTGAAAGCACCAGGTCGAGGGTTCTGGCAGCAAGCTCCTTGTTACAGAGCAATTACAACGTACCGTAGTACGTAAACGAGGGCTCGCCACCCTTAAGTCTTTTCAGTTACACCAAGTCTAAGGTGTACACCCCGGATCTGAATAAAATTGCCACGAGTACCGTGGATATTTACCAAATACAAACGGAATATTCATCAGACATGGTGAACGTATACGGTTACGCTTCTGTTTTATTTAAGTGTGAATTTAGCCGAATAAATTCACTAGAAAGTCTTTGAAAAGATGTTTGAAGAGTACGAGAGTTTTTATTTATATTTTAACATCCCTTATTATTTTTTATTTAATTGTGAATTTAGCGAATAAATTCACAAGACACTTTTGAGAGAAATATTAAAGTTTGTAATGTTTGGCTGTTTTAAAAGGTGGAAATTTAACGAATAAATTTCCGTAAGAAAATATGTTAGAATTTATTAAAATTTGTATTTGTCTTATAACCCCTTAGTGATTTCATGTGAACTTAGCGAATAAATCCACAGAAACTTTTGAGAGAAAAATATTAAAGTTTTTTGAAGAAAATGTTTAACTGTTTTAAAAGATGGAAATTTAGCGAATAAATTTCCGTCAGTTTTCAGAAAATTTTGGAAATATATTAGAATTTATATTTGTCTCATAACCCCTTAGTGATTTCATGTGAATTTAGCGAATAAATCCACAGAAACTTTTGAGAGAAAAATATTAAAGTTTTTCGAAGAAAATGTTTAACTGTTTTAAAAGGTGGAAATTTAGCGAATAAATTTCCGTTAGTTTTCAGAAAATTTTGAAAAGATATTAGAGTTTATTAAAATTTATATTTGCCTTATAACCCTTTAGTGATTTCATGTGAATTTAGCGAATAAATCCACAAAACATTTTTGAGAAAAAATATTAAAGTCTTTCAAAGAAAATGTTTGACTGTTATTAAAAGGTGGAAATTTAGCGAATAAATTTCCGTAAGTTTTCAGAAAATTTTGAAAATATATTAGAATTTATTAAAATTTATATTTGTCTTATAACCCCTTAGTGATTTCATGTGAATTTAGCGAATAAATCCACAAGAAACTTTTGAGAGAAAAATATTAAAGTTTTTCAAAGAAAATGTTTCACTCTTTTAAAAAGTGGAAATTTAGCGAATAAATTTCCTTAAGTTTTCAGAAAAATTTGAATAAAAATGTTAGAAGGTATTAAAATTTGTATTTATCTTATAACCCCTTAGTGATTTTATGTGAATTTACCGAATAAATCCACGTAAACTTTTGAGAGAAAAATATTAGAGTTTTTCGAAGAAAATGTTGAAACTGTTTTAAAAGGTGGAAATTTAGCGAATAAATTTCCTTAAGTTTTCAGAAAATTTAGAAAATATATTAGAATTTATTAAAATTTATATTTGTCTTATAACCTTTTAGTCATTTTACGTGAATTTAGCGAATAAATCCACAAGGAACTTTTGAGAGAAAAATATTAAAGTTTTTCGAAGAAAATGTTTAACTATTTTAAAAGGTGGAAATTTAGCGAATAAATTTCCTTAAGTTTTCAGAAAATTTTGAAAATATATTAGAATTTATTAAAATCCGTTATTGTCTTATAACCCCTTAGTGATTTCATGTGATTGTCTTGTGAATTTAGCGAATAAATCCACAAAAAACTTTTGAGAGAAAAATATTAAAGTTTTTCGAAGAAAATGTTTAACTGTTTTAAAAGGTGGAAATTTAGCGAATAAATTTCCGTAGGTGTTCAGAAAATTTTGAATAAAAATGTTAAAATGTATTAAAATTTGTATTTGTCCTATAACCCCTTAGTGATTTCATGTGAATTTAGCGAATAAATCCACAGAAACTTTTGAGAGAAAAATATTAAAGTTTTTGGAAGAAAATGTTTCACTGTTTTGAAAGGTGGAAATTTAGCGAATAAATTTCCGTCAGTTTTCAGAAAATTTTGAAAAGATATTAGAATTTATTAAAATTTGTATTTGTCTTAAAACCCCTTAGTGATTTCATGTGAATTTAGCGAATAAATCCACAAGACCTTTTTGAGAAGAAAATATTAAAGTTTTTCAAAGAAAATGTTTGACTGTTTTTAAAAGGTGGAAATTTAGCGAATAAATTTCCGTAAGTTTTCAGAAAATTTTGAAAATATATTAGAATTTATATTTGTCTTATAACCCCCTAGTTATTTCATGTGAATTTAGCGAATAAATTCACAGAAACTTTTGAGAGAAAAATATTAAAGTTCTTCGAAGAAAATGTCTGACTGTTTTGAAAGGTGGAAATTTAGCGAATAAATTTCCGTCAGTTTTCAGAAAATTTTGAAAAGATATTAGAATTTATTAAAATTTATATTTGTCTGATAACCCCTTAGTGATTTCATGTGAATTTAGCGAATAAATCCACAAGAAACTTTTGAGAGAAAAATATTAAAGTTTTTCAAAGAAAATGTTTGACTGTTTTAAAAGTAGGAAATTTAGCGAATAAATTTCCGTAAGTTTTCAGAAAATTTTGATTAGAATTTATTAAAATCCCGATTTGTCTTATAACCCCTTAGTGATTTTATGTGGTGAATTTAGCGAATAAATTCACGTAATTTATTTTATTTCCCCGTGCAAACTAAGGCAAATCCAATATCCAATCGTAAATAAACATGCAAAAAGAAAACAAGAATAACTCAGAATCTATTTAAACATTTTAAAATTTGATTCCATTTCTCTTCTTTCATTTCGAATTCCATTCCTTCTCTCTCTCTGATTCCTTTTCCACAAATTCCATAAAAAACGTTATTATTTACGTCATATTAAAATTCGTACTTGTATTGCAACAACTCATTAGTGATTTCATGTAAATGTGAATTTAGCGAATAAATCCACCATAAATTTGACACCAAAATATTAATTAAAATTATATTCTTATTGACGGATAAATTTACTTAATAATATTTGCTTCGATGTTAAATATATCTGATACAAAATAAATTGCATGCAATTGTAAAAGAAAAATTCAGTACTTACCTTTTACTCCTCCAATTGTGCAGGAACCACAATAAAAACACACACTCATAAAACACTGACACTGTACCACCACATACAAAGGGAACTATTTTCTTCTATTTAAATGTGAATTTAACAAATAAATTTACAACAAACTTCAAAATTAAAAGACTGTTTTAACAAATGGAAATTTAGCGAATAAATTTCCGTCAGTTTTCAGAAAGTTTTGAAAAGATATTAGAATTTATTAAAATTTATATTTGTCCTATAACCCTTTAGTGATTTCATGTGAATTTAGCGAATAAATCCACAGAAACTTTTGAGAGAAAAATTTTAAACTTTTTTGAAGAAAATGTTTGACTGTTTTAAAAGTTGGAAATTTAGCGAATAAATTTCCGTTAGTTTTCAGAAAATATGTTAGAATTTATTAAAATCCGTTATTGTGTTATAACCCCTTAGTGATTTCATGTGAATTTAGCGAATAAATCCACAATAAATATTAATTAAAATTATATTCTTATTGACATATAAATTTACTCAATAATTTTTGCTTCGATGTTAAATATCTCTGATACAAAATAAATTGCATGCAATTGTAAAAGAAAACTTCAGTACTTACCTTTTACTCCTCCAACTGTACAGGAACCACAATAAAAACACACACTGATAAAACACACAAAGGGAAATACTTTCTTGCGACCTTCTTCTACCGCTGCACGAACAAGACTGAGCTGCTGTACTGTACCTTCCAAGTGGGCCAACATTTTCTTATCCCCTCCATCTCGCCCGAATCCATCCGAACACCTCCGAAAGGCTCCACGCTGTCGGTAGAGGTTGCGCGCGTCTTTACTTTCACTTTTCGTGCGCATTATAAGTTAGTTGACTTCTTAGTCCAGTAAAATTGGAAATTGAATTCGAAATAATTCGGACACACAATATTTTGACCGCTAAATTGTTAATTTATTTGTTTTAATTTAAGTTGAATATTTTATATTGCTAAAATTGAGAAGAACTTTTTGAACGAGTGATTTTATGTAGAAAAGTTAAGAGACCTTCTTTGTAGAGCATTAAATTCCCCGTTAAGAATCTATATTATTCTTTTTTATATATTTATTTGTTCGTTAGTTGCAGAATTCCAAAATAAAAAAGGCAAATCTAAAAAGTATATCAATGATAAATAAAAATAATTCTTTTAAGGGCTTACTTTTCTTCACCAAAAGTCATCAAACTCTTTTCCCTGGAATGGATTGTTTATTTTACCAGGGGCGGACTAGATTGTACATTATAATGCTTAAATTTTTGGCACCCTATTACAATAAAGAAAGTCAATAATATCACCTTAATAAATGGAATCGCCCATCAGTTTCCCTTAGACGTGGTCTTTTGATTTGGAATAGTGCGATTAGGAAATCTTTCTTCGCACAACCTTTTTGCTTCAAATTAAATTCGCCAAGAAATCTAAAAATCAATAAATTACTATCGAATTAAAGGATCAATGTTTTTGCAACAATAACATGCAAGTTTTGAAAGATAGGTATTTATTTATTGTGTTCCGTAGAAACGTTTGCAGGAATGGTTTAAAAGAACAAAAAATGCCGATAAAAAGATGCAAAAACATTTGCGTTTACATTGTTTATTATAGGTAGTTTTTTAATCTAAATAAAATAGTTAAATAATCTAAAAATTAAAAATTGAACTTTTCTGTTGTTCGATCTTAATTTTTTTTCCAAACAGTTCTTTTTTTCGATAATGAACAAGAGTGAATTTTCTTTAGTTTAAGGTTCAAGCTATGTATATTTATTATTTTAGAGTCTTTATCATACAGGGTGTTAAACAATTAAACATTAAAATGTACAACCTAATACGCACCTTGGTAAAATAAACAAGGTAAATGTGTTTTAAAAGGTCCTTAGTAGTGTTGATCACGTAAAATTCTTATATAAATTGTACCTCTAAAGTTATTTAAGAAAAACCGATTTCCAGCAGCCGTATTTTCGTAGGAAGGGGCTACATATAATTTTTATATAGGAAAGTTCCATATTAATTTTATTTTATTTTCTACCTGAATCCGGGAGATTTCCCACATTTTCATTCATCAGATTCAGAGCTTATACACACCGAAAATTTAAAAAAAAAAACATTCAAAACCGAAAAAAATGAGAGCTTGTTACATGGGTGCAATGCCACCCGGTATATATGAATAGACTGATACCTTGTACAGTCCGGACTTTTTAGGGCGGACTTTTCAAGAGTTTTTAAAAGATCTAATTTTTTACTCTTGTCGCAGGCATACAATAATTTAATGCTTTCTTCCGGTGAAAAGAAGTGTTTTTCGCTAAGCAGATGATTGTTTGAGCGACAGCCGATCTTAATTAAATAGCTGTTTGTTAAGTTTTACAAGTTAATGCTTGTGCTCCTTAAAGCTTATTGATTGATCTGCAGCTTATGTAGGTCAGTCAGGTAGAAAAATTCTTCAACGCATCTTCTTTTATGACTCTACTAAATAAATTTCTAATTTTTTAGGTCGCGTAGCAGCCAGCCCGACGTCCACCCATACGGCGCAACTTATAGGGGGCGCCATTTCACCCTCGTTGTTCACGTCACCGGCGGGGGCACCCCAGCAACCCTTAGTGATGGCCAATTACCCTGTCGCGCAAAATCTGATGATCGGCGACTACGTGAAACCCGGCAACGGTGTGGTGTCGGCCGTCTATAGGCAACAGTAGTCCCGGTAGTACTCTTAATAACAACAATAAGTTTTAAGCGCAGCGTTTTCGGTTTTTTTTTCTTCATTAAATGCTCAATTAAGGCCAAGAGAGTCAGTCATAATAGGAGATTGTTGGACAGTAGAAGTGTGCTGCTTTATAGTTGTTGGGTAATACGACATATTCAGAGTGAATAATTTTTTTGCTTAGGGAATCTCGTAAAATTGCTACTTGGGCAGCTCTACTCTGATTTTTTTTTTAATTATAGAAGATCCGTGCATTTCTTCGTCCCTCTACACTATATCATATTTTCGATCAAAAATTTAGGAAAAACTCGCCCAGTATAACAGCGTCGTATCAAAAAACACAAACTCTCTAACCTGCCACAACAGAATTGGCTTGTAAATATTATGGAACAGGTCCCATACATCTCTGTATTCCAATTTGACAAAAAACAAACAAAAAATGGTTTACTGTCGCGGACTAACAATTTGTAGATGTGGGCAAGTAAAAACGATTTAAAAAAACAATCTACTTCATTATTAGATCTGCATTTTAGGATGGTAACTGTTTTATTTCATTTCAATTATTCGCAATATTTGATTTATTTCAGATCAATGATTTTTTAGGAGCTTTTGCTATATGAACACATTTTTTGCAGGTATATGTTATCCGTTCAATCGATAGGCTCGGAATTTAATTGTAGATTCGCTGTATTAATGCAGATAG
Organism: Anthonomus grandis grandis; assembly: GCF_022605725.1. Lineage (NCBI taxonomy): Eukaryota > Metazoa > Arthropoda > Insecta > Coleoptera > Curculionidae > Anthonomus > Anthonomus grandis. The sequence goes on from NC_065560.1 coordinate 4,968,079, forward strand.
TCCGAAATGTCACCACGTAAATGAAGTATTGGCCAAAAATTAAAGCAGCTTTAAAAAACTCGATTTTCGATTTATTCGAGTACAGTAGAACTTCGTTAATCCGAACTAATATAAATCGGGATGAGTCGGATTTATAGTGAAAAACTTGTACTAGCGGACTAGTTTATTTTAAACAATTTAATGTATACAAAGTGTATTGTATGCTACTAACTAATATTAAAGAAACATGTAATTTTTATTTAAGAATTTTTTGATTCATCAAAAAAGCGCTTTCTTTTAATCTTTGCAACACTAAAATTTAATTTAAAGAAATGGCGTTTTCATTTTTTACAGTCTTTAAAAATATTGATTTCTTTTTGTTTTGTAACCCACTTTATCGAACTACTGTTGTATCTAGTTTAAACTAGTTAAATCTGGCTGACATCGAATTAGGGTGTTGAATATTATCAACTCCGTTGCCGATGTTTTTATAGGCTGCCCTTGGAAATCAAACCCAAAAGTCGTAATATTAAAGGTGTATTTATTTTCTATGCAATAACTCAAAGGAAACTCAACATAGAACCACTATTTTAGTTTACCAATAAAATAATACGACCTTAATCCAAAATAATACTAAAAACTTATACTTTAATTTACCAGACCTTCAAGTGGCTAAAAATAGAATGTTTACTTGGTGAAAACCGTAGCGAGAGTCCCCCTCTTAAACCCACGACCCAGTCTAAAGCTCTATGCCGACTGAAAACAAAACATATAAAAGTATTTTGCGCGCCTTGCGTCTTTGGACCAAGCATAATGATGTCATTGTTGTGCTTTTATTTTAATCTCATTTATGAATAACATAGAGCATACATTAAAATTCGGATTACAATATACATCATTATTAGTTTTTTTTTCAATATGGATTACTGGAGATTCAGATTAAAGAGGCTCTACTCTGCATGTAATTTTTTAATTACCTCCAGACAGCTGTTCAGCATTGAAAGTATTAGCTTGTGAATAATTTGAGGATTCAAATGTTTCCATGCTAAATCGTATTTTCTTGGTATTTAATATTTGCCATAAATTTTCTATTGGATTTAAATCCGGAAAGTGCGACGGCCACTTCAAAACCTATATTGCTTTCTTGCCTAAACCAAGGTTTGAAGTATTTGAAAGATTGTTTTAAAGGTATTATTTCTTTAAAATAACTGTTCCTCCAAAATCTCTCTATTAATTATTCAATGTAATGGACCTATACCTGAAATCTCTGAAAAATCGCCCCAAATTATTTGATTCTTCGGTATTCAAACAAATAACATTTTCACCACATTATTAGATGCAGTCATAGCATTTAGACTGAACAATATGTACAGTACAAGGAACTTAAACACCGTTATATACAGGGTGAGTCATTAATATTGCACCAAAATTTAAGAGTGTATTGCTATAAATGCTTCACTGGGGAGAAATAGGGCGTTGAAATTTTAATTTGATTTTTAATTTTTCTAAATAATTTGAAAGTAAACGAGAATAACCATATGAAATTATTCTTGCAGTAAGTTTAACAGAGATTTTAAAAAGGTCCAAAGGAAGAAGTCTGATGTTCCGGCGATCCGGAGGGTCAATTCAAATCTCCAAAACGAGAGATCACTCGACCTGACAATTGGTGTCTGAAAAAGTTCATCGTTGCCCGAGATCTGTGGACGTCCTGTTGGAATCAACAATGATCGAGACTCGGTACAGCAACTTGCGGCAAAAAAACTGATTTAGCATCTGCCTGTAAGGCTCACCAATTACGTCCAATAATTTTTTTATTGCAAATGCAACATTAAACATTCACTTTCAGGGGATGCAATGGCTCTTTATACATTTGACGTGGATTCTCTTTGTCTCAGAAATGCAAATTTTGTTTGTTAACATAGCCACTTAAGTGGAAATGAACTTCCTCGGACATCATGATGTTTCACATGAAATAATCCTCTTCTTGCACTAAGTTTAACAGACTATGGCAATAAGTTAACCTTGTCCTATGGTCAGGAGGCAGTAATTGGAGAATCATAAAGGTCAAAGCACAGTGATATTTAACGCCATATGTGAAAATGGCAACCATTCAAATTATGACATTACTTTGGCGCTACATGTTAGTATCCAACCCTAAAACCATATTGGCATCTTGTAAACAAGTTATTATTTTCAAAGTATGAAGTTATAAGCTTTCTTCAAAGACTCTGATATTTTAGGTAAAATAGAAATTGGCCTGTAGTTTGAAGGGTCTTCTTTATCCCCGGATTAACAATAGATGTGTTTTTTGCCTATTAAACTCTCTCTCAAGACATGGATTTACTTACTCCATCAGTGCTGTTTTTATTTTTTAGATAATCAATAAGCTTTCTTGCCATAAGAATCCAGGAAGGATGCTTTTCATTTTACATTCCTCACATGTAGAAAAGCATCTGATGAATGTCATGTGAGGCGTCGAAATTAACTTCAGGTATCTCCCTCACAAGATTTGCAATTTTGATTGGATTTTTGGAAGAATTCATAATCCTATCATTAGCGTCTTTTTTTGACTTGTTGATTGCTGCCACATAACTAATGTTTTTAAGCACCTCTCCATCACCTGATCGATTATAAATTATGACAATCTCACTTAGTACACATAAATATTAAGAACATTAAAAAGACCAGGACTTTCATTTAATAGAAAGGATAAATGGTTGGTCTAATGCTGCTTATTTCCGTTACTAAAGTTCCAACTAATGTAATATAAATCAAAAAGATGTATACTCTGAAACTGTGACTCTAAAATGACTTTATTGATGTAATGGTCATATAAAAACGTACTAGCTTAAATGTTGGTTCTGTATAGTAACAGCTCCTAAAATCCATCCAATAACAAACGAAATGTTTATGATCCTAAAACGAAACGTTCATTTTGTTCCATCATATAAGTTTTAAGACTCATAAGACGATAATTTTTTTGTCCTAAGGCGTGTGAAAGGGTGACCGAACGAATGATGAACGGTGTGCATTAATTAAGATTAGTATTTAGTTAAGATTATAAGTTTTATCCGTGTTCTTTGTATTTTTGTTTGACCCCAAGACTGAAATATAGTTTTTCAATAATAATTATAAAACCGCAACCGAGTTATAGTTGTTACTCAGTTCTTCAATAATACTAACCTTTAAAATGTAGCTTTTTGCACTCCTAGTTTGCCACAGGGGTAATTCTGATGTGATATTCTAATTACTATTTTTTAACCGTTGAAGAATAAAATAGTAATAATGGTCAAAAGGGTCAGGATGTAAGTATTTTTTTTATTATTTGATTTTCAGGCATGCTATTGTTTATCAAATATACCCTACCGAAGGTACATATTATGTAAAAATCTATTTATTTAATCACTAATTGTATCAAAACTATTGTTATTTATTTGAACGAACGTGACTGTAATTTTATATTAATATTATTATTATTATGGTTTTAAGATTATTTTTACGTATAAAAAAATGTGTATATTGTGATTTTATTATTGAATTAATGGCGTGTTCAGCTCAGTGTGTAGGAATTTACAATCATCGGCTAAATAAATACATTTAATTAGTAGTAGATGCAGGCTTTTATTTGTAACAATATTTCAAGAGAGCTATAGCGTGACAAATTTCTGGAATACCGCATGCAAGAAAAGTGTAAAGCCTTAAATAAATGATAAAAAACTTAAAACTCGAAGAAATTCAAATAACAAATGATAAATATTTCTCTGCTAAGGCCCATAAGATTTTCAGGTTATTAATGCCTAATAAGTTTAAAACTGGAGTTCATAAATTTCTAGTGACTGTTTTAAATTATATTAGACAGTTTCTTATATAGCCATCCTTTAGCACATGTAATAAATCAGTAGTTTGCTGAGTAGTTTGCAAATCAATGTCCGGCAGAACCGAATAGTTCCAAATCCGTGGATAGGGAGACGAGGACTGACGGAATGGCCCGCACGATTACCTGATCTGATATCATTAGACTTTTTTTTATGGGAATACGTCAAACTATTATCTACAAAACTAAACCCCTTGAATTGAATTACAGTTTGAGTCGTAATATAGAATTTTTATTGAGTAACAGGGTTACTTTGCTACTAACGTGAATCGACCTGAAATGGGTTAATAAAATATGAAGCAATTTTTTAAGATTACAATTTATATTAAATTGATTACATAAAGCAGTACATAAAACATTGAAAACTGAATGTCATTTTACAGAAATATAAAAAATATATTATGAAATGGCATCGTTATTGCAAATATATGGGACAAAACTTAATACACATACACCACAATAAACACTATTTAAAAATATACTTGATTTAGAGCTAGTAGAATGACTCTGCCCTCAAACGGTTTAGTAATAATAAGCTTTTATTACTAGTTCTGTCTACAGCTACATAATGTACAACAGACTTCCAAAATTGCTTTTGAACTTTTATAAATCATGCACTACTTTATAATTTGTATTGCGATTTTTCTTTCGTATATATTTGCCTTATATATCTAAATTGAATGTTTTGTACTTGCGTTTTTCAATCAATAATTTGCTCGTCGAACATGCAAAAAAATAACAATAAAAAAAATATACCACCACAACAAATATCGCAGTTTTTTGGATTGTTTTAAAAAAACATGACATAAACCAAACACTAAAAGGGGTTTGAAAAAAAATGCATTTCACAGAGTACCGGAATAGAGAATAACAAATTCTATCACAATACACAATATATTATAAAAATTGAGGTAGTCGCAGTTTCTAGTTTTTGTCTTCTTATATATTTTTTTGTCACTACGTTGTACTCTGATCGTGCCGCCATTCTTCGACTCTTAAAACTTTTTTTTTCAATTTAAATTCCACTGTCTAATATACTAATATCACCAAAGCGCCAATTTTGTTTAGCCTAAAAGTTTTGTATATACAACCGTACCTATTTGTCTTTTAAATCACAGCCCGAAAAATTTCACTTTTTTTTCACCTAAACTTTGTGTTACCCCTTTCTAAAAAAAATTTAGAAGCTATTAAACAGTAGAATTTTTCCTATCTAATGGCTTAACTTTTATGCTTAATCAATAATTGTTAAAGATTATCTGTGGTCGCAATTAATACCAACCGAGGTTTTGATTGTAGTATGAACGTCGAACCACTCCGAAATCTTAGATTTTATAAATACTTAGTATTATAATTTGAAAATGTAAATGTCCCAAGTTCGTAAATATGAACAAAGGAGGTTATTCAATTCTTTGCAAGTATTTTTTAACATCGTACACTTAAAATAAATGTGAATAACGAAGAAAAAAAGGGAAGCAATATAATGGAGAAAATCCATTTTCGGCCATTAAGTTGGCAGCAGACGATTTTGATTTACTTAATAAGGCCAATTGTTTAAATTTAAAGCCAATTAGTTTAGTTTTTATAACATATATGTACTTACAGTATTGGACATAATACAGAGACTCGCGTTATACTGAACACACTGTCTAGTGAACTATTCTAAATAGTGAACAGACATTTTTTCCTTAATGTATTCTGTCAAGTGAACAAATTGATTCTCGAAATAGTAAACCCAATAGTTTTATTAGGTAAACAAACAAGTTAAGACAAGAAAAACATATTAAACGGTTTGTTTCTTTTCGGGCAATTACTTTTCTTTAGTATTTGGGTGCAGTAGGTCGCGTCACGCCGCCAGAATAATTATGGCAAAAATTAGAAAGCATTTAACCCTAAGCGATAAAGCCAAAATATTAGAAGAATTAAAGAAAGGTGTCGGAGTGACCGTTTTGTCTAGACAATATGGTGTTGCTAAATTCACTATATGCGCGATTCGTCACAGAAGGATAAAGATTTTGAAACGAGTCAACAATACTTTCACAGGACCTGGAAAAGCGAAAACTTTGAGACATTCAGAGTGTCCTAGAATGAAAAAAGCTTTATTATATAAGTGGTTCTTAAAAACAAGGGAGAGAAATTTTCCGGTAACTGGTTTAATGATCCAAGAGAAGGCCAAGTTACTTCACAGTCAATACAAGAAATCTTCTTTTAATGCGAGCAGTGATTGGATGCAAAAGTATAAAAAACGTTTTGGAATACGCTTCCTAATGATTTCAGGAGAAGATTTCAAGAGCTTGTTGAATCTTTTAAAAGAACTTTACGCCTAAAAATAAATGAGCTTCAGCTAACAAAAGAACAGATTTACAGTGCCGATGAAACTGGTTTGTATTGGAAACTTCTGCCCGGAAAGACATATGTAGCTCGCGAAGAAAAAACTGCCCCAGGTAGGAAAACCGAGAAACAAAGAGTGACTTTTCTAGCATGCACAAACGCGGCAGGTACTCACAAAGTTAAACCATTAATTATTGGGAAAGCAAAAAATCCACGTTCGTTTCGAAATGTTAACTGTCCCGTCCATTATAGAAACTCCAAAACTGCTTGGATGACGGCAGCAATTTTCAAAGAATGGTTTCACCGAATGTTTATTCCTGAGGTAAGTTTTGTCATAGGAAGACGTTTTAAATTTTACCATCTTTGTATCTCGAGATTTAGAAAAAATGGTTTCAGTCCTTTTGGACTACGATTTTTACAGATTTACGCCCTTTTTTTATTCCTTTTAAGAATTTAAACTGCACATTATTCTAGCATTTGTTCTTGTCTTAGGTTACGGAATTCCTACAGAGCCAAAACCTTCCAGTTAAAGCCATGCTTTTGTTGGACAACGCAGCAAGCCATCCACCTGCAGAACAGCTAATAAGTGATGATGGTTCCATTTTCACTGTTTATATGCCACCTAACGTAACTCCGCTAATCCAGCCAATGGACCAAAACGCTATTCGTCTGACAAAACTATTTTATCGAAAAAATTTGTTATCACAAATTATTGGAACTAACCAGGATATCGGAGATGCTCTAAAACATATTTCTTTAAAGGGCGCCATTCTAAATTTGGCTTTGGCGTGGAGAAATTTAAGGCCTGAAGTTATAGAAAAATGCTGCCATAATTTACTTTCACCATTAGCCGACGAAGTTGACGATGAGGAAGATAACATCCCCTTAAGTGTTTTACGGAGCCGAATAAGAAATGAAGACATTGACACAGTGAGATCAGAAATCATTACTTTATTGCAGACTTTTAATCCAGAAGTTCATATTCAACCTATTGATGTAGACGATTGGAATAAAGATAACTTACCTGACACAAAAGAAACTAATGGCCAAAGTGAAAGTGATGGAAACGATCAAGATGAGGGAGTACAAGAAGAAATGGTAGTAAATAAGGAACGAGTGACAACAATTCGGCAATAAAGTCGATTCACAACATCCTTCAATGGGCCGAAGAAAATTAAGATAAAGTGGAATATTCTAGTATACTCGTTTTACAAAACTTAAGGAATACGATGGTGCAAACAGGACTAAAAACAAAAAGGCAAACAAAAATTACTTGAAAAAATAGATTAGATTGCTGTTTTTTTATTTTATTTTAATTACATATGTAATATTTTTTCTGTTTCGCATTAATAAAGTTAGTTTTCTAAAGACAAACGTTGCTTTAATAAGTACATTAAAAAAAAATTGACAGAGTGAACAAATCGATATAGTGAACTGGATGTGCATTTATTAGTTCACTATATCGCGAGTCTACTGTAGTTGGAACAAATTTAATTTTCACCAAAAAATGGGAAGAATTATTATCAAGGGAGGATTCGTTAAAGTGACATTCCGAGAAGACTTTAAAAACGCAAATAACGTAAAAACGTAATTAAAAGCAATTGTGTAACGAATTATAAAAACCTTTAAAATGGCTCAGAAAAAACTGCGAGTCGGGATAAAAAAATTAGAGATGTATGTATTGGAGCTATATATACATTTGCAGCCAATGATATAGAACTTAAAAACTTACAGAGGCATGGAATAGCAGCATTGACAGAAATTAAAACATTTAATTGAATCTATGCCATAAAGCACAATATTGATATCACACCAAGTAAAAAAAAGATTTTTAGTAGATGAAGGATTTCCAAAATAAAGATAATTTAATCTATTTTTTTTTCTTAAGCTGGTAACCTTGGATTCAATAAAACATTTATCTAAGCAGTGATTACACCAAGGGTCATCGATTTATATGCAGTGAATTTTTTATATTGTCAGTGAATCGAAATATCTATTGATACCTTCAAAATGTTTTTCTTGTATTGGTTTAAGCTTCAATATAAAAAAATATCTAGAAATGGTTATGATTTACCCATTTCTGTTTTTTTTTTCTTAAATTTGTACGGTTTGCAGGAAGTAAAAATAAATATTGGATGCCTTTAATATATTGTTAAAATACATTTTAAGAGGATTCGTTTTAGTTCCAACCATTTGTCCAATACTCATATTCGACATACTTTTAAAAAGAAGTAAGTTGTCTTTTTAGTTAATGTTTTTATTAAATTAAAGCGTTTCCAGGTATAAAACAAGGGCATTTCTAAAACCCTGATATTGTCTTTTCCAATATATAATTTTATTAAAGTATTTGGTACATGGAATCCAAATTAGCACCAATACAGGTTTTTTGCTCCATATTTTGCCTACTACTGGCTATTGAAGTGGCATGGCATTTTTTGACCCCAATGTTGGGCTAAGTAATTTTTGGTTCATTACAGAAATTTATTTCATATTTTGGGAAATAATTGAAATTGTGTGTAAGACAACTTCTCATAACTAAATATTCAAAGTTTTAGTATTTTTTGTTTAATAGATCAGGTTTTTCAGAAGATTTACTTAAAAATGAAGAGTTTTGTTACATACCTAAAATGATGTTTCATAATAATAAAACTCACTGAAAATTGTCACTAGTAAACAATCATTTTGGCACAAGTGTCTCTTGGTATATTTTCTTTAGTAATTTGGATGTGCTGAATCCGAAAATCAGGTCTATTTTGTCTTATCAGGTCAACTTTTCAAGATATTGCGAAAAAATTACTTTGTAGCAGCATGGTTGTGTGTTGTGTTAAAGTGATGATTATAGCTACTTTAACATGTCTCAATCGTTAATAAAAGTTATAAATACATTTCTTGAAGAGTCTAAATATCGCATATATTATGACCAGAAAATACATAAAAAAATTGTAATACTTCCAAAACAGCAATTATAGGGCTTAAACATAATTCTGGTTAAAAAAAAAAGAAATCTAGTTATTTAATCCTTGCATTCAAGAAGGGGTGTATCCTGGAATTTCCAAGCATAGTGAAACAATATCAGAACTTCAACAATTATTATCGGATTAATTTGATATTTGATTGAATACGTTAAAAAATACATGTTTTATTAACTTTTGATTCAAATGTTTAGGTTTTTGCAGTTTCAATTTCACAGAATGATGGAAATCACTTCAAACCCCATGTGTTTTTTTTTATTCAGGAAAAAAAATGTCATGGTTTGTCGGTGTATATTGCAATCAAGAGTGATATTATTGATTAAAATTTTTGTCATTACTTATTAGAGTTACTTATTTTATTGAGTATTACGTCAGTTATAGTAAAAACCAATATAGAAAATACTATCTCACACGCTCAAAAATTTAAAAAAAGAAGAAAATAGACGCAATATATTAAAAACAAAACCTGATAAGAATATTATTTTCGGAATCAGCGACCCCAATATACCCTAGAAAACATATTCACAGCTTTACGTCAAACATAATTTTTTTTTGTACGCCAGTGATTATTACTCCACACTTCATTTAAATTTAAATAACTAAGAATTGAATAACCCAACTTAACCTTCTTCGTAAAATTTGGAGTATTTTCTTGTGGATTTACAATAAAATCCCTTTACATTCACGCATTACTAATAATGGAAAATAAGATGGTAAAAAAGGATTTCCTTTTACGAAGAAATTGTATGAATGTTTACCCCCTGCTGCGAAAGTTCCGCTTTGACCCGTCTTGCGATGTGTGACCTGGTGTGTTTGCGTAAGTGGTCTTTCCTGTAAAAACCTGAAAAAATATAAACTTAAAAACGAAGCCATAAAAAAGTTTAATATCAAGCATTTTATAATTAGAAGACTTATATTTTATATGGTATCTCTTCATATAATATCTAACATTAAACGTCTAATGCTTCATACATTACTTTTCAAAAGTTCAATCAGGTATTTCAAAGTTTCTGGTACAGGAATGCTTATTAATAAAGAAGATACATCGAAAGAAACAAGAAATTCATCTTTATTTAAAATTAAATTATTGGCTTTATGAAATGAACTATTGACTGAACACTTATAAGGAAATTTTAATATCTCAGATTGCTTTACCAAAAACTTTGAAATGTTTTTGAAACCGTCATCTCTACACTATTATTTAATGTGTATATAAACGGTATAATGTCAGTGATGAAGGAAACTGAAGTTTAGTGCTTGACACTTAAAATACACCAAGCAAATTGTAACTTTGGTCTCTTATGTAAATGTAATGATAAAATTAAAAATACAGAATGTATCAAATACCTAGGAGTTTACTGAAACTCAGAGAAACTTAAATGAAACTTAGATGAAACTTTTTATTGGAAAACACAAATTAAATATGTAACAGATAAAGTAAGAAAGCTTATTTTTAAATTTTATGAATTAAGAAATATTTTATCATTGCAAACATTAAAATCAGTTTATTTTGCCTTAATTGATTCAATTTTAAGCTATGGTTTGGTTGTCTGGGGAAGTGCGGGTAGCACTGTTTTATCTAAATTAAAAATAACACAGAAATGGATAATTAAAAATAGGATTTTTGAGAACAGATCTTGTCTTCAAGGAAAGCGACCTGCTTTGACTTGAACAACTTCATATTAAGGCAACTATAAGGTTAATGCTTAAATCATCATTTTATAAAAAAACAAATTGATCATGGGCTAAATACAGTATTTTAAATACTATAATGCATCTATAAACAAAGAGGCATTGCCAGTATGATTATCTTTTTGTTATTGGTTAGGTGAGTTTGTATATTATGTAATAAGTGATGTTAGCCTGTAAGAGATTATTACACATAATTGTATTGTATTTTTCATAGATTTCTCGTGATTATGTAGTAATCATTAGTAACTCTAATAAAGAATAAAGTTGGAGATCCTATAGTGGAGACAATTATTGGTCTCTTGTTATTGCCAGATTTATGGATTGTTGGAAAACAATCATATAATTTTGGAATTATTGTGTTCGAATATTGTAGCTTAAACTTATTTGAAGCAAAAAACTTGTCGCGGAAATGAGCCTCGTAAAAATGATTTTATTGCAAAAATCGTTGACGTCTTTGGGATCCAATTGCAAAAACTACGGCCTTGTCTTTTAGCTCTTGTGCAACTTGAATCTTGTAACGATGTAGACCTAAATCTTTTTTCAAAGTTCGTCACGTTAAAGCTCAAATTTGCGAATTTTTAACCGAACGACCTAGACGTTCCCGTACTTTTGCTTTGATATCTTGCACAGATCCGGTGGTTTCGAATTTATGCAATATAAACCGAATAACATAAACAAGTTTGGGATAAAAATAGTAGCAAATAAAGACATGCCACCAAACTATCTTTTTGTATAAAGGTCTCCGAGGAAGATATTTGATCTTCCGGCTGACCACCGACAAAGTCCCGATGCTCACTTATTCTCCTAAATTCTTACCTTTTCCACACTCGGTACAGACGTGCCTTTTCTCCCCCGAATGAATAACAAAATGCAAAGTGAGCTGCTCCTTCCGCTTGAATGCTTTAAGACAAACCGAGCATACGAACGGCCTCTCCGGATTATGGCTCTGTTTGTGTCTTGTTAAGTGGTCTTTGCGTTTTAGGGCTGCCCCGCAAATGTCGCATACGAACCGTCGCTCCATGTTGTGCCCCATCAAATGTTGCTCGAGTAGATCGCGTTCCGGGAGCGCCATGTGACACTCGGGACAACAGTAGAGGGTTGATCCGTCTAGGGCGGTCGAAAGACGGATTTCACCTGTATTAGAAAATAATAAATAATACGTCGTTTTTTATTAGATATATTTACTGAAACTGGGAGTTTTTTTAAATGCACAGAGACTGAACCTTGAACCCTGAGCAGGCCCAGTTGTCCAGTCTTGTGAAACTAATGATTGACATAGAACTTTCATGGTATACATGACTAAATTAATACGATCGATGTCCTGAATTTCCATCTGCTAAAGTCCACCAGAATTCAGTGATTTATTGAATAACTGAATATGAGGGCCATTGTATATTGACATAAGGAAAAAGGGATACTATTAGGGTCAGAAGAAAGACGGTGTGAAATTTATTAAATATGTCATTCGCATTAATTTTCCAACTTGTAGAAAGAACCCTAATATTAGGGACAAGACAGTGCACATTTCAACCAGGTAATGGTTGCAGTTCAACAGACCTTTTACCAATTTTAAAATATCTGAGCCTTGATAGTCAGTTTTGTAAACTTGTTGCAAGTTATCTACAGAGTAAAAACCAAAAGGATAATGCCGAAGTTTCTGATTCTGAGCAAGTGTCCTTTGAGGTTCTCCAGGGATCAATTTTCACTTTTCGCACTTTACACATTCAATTTTCCCAAATATATTTGTATGCAAATTATATACGATATATTTGGGAAACTGTAGACCAACTGAACCAAGATCTAGATGCTCTTCTTGGAGTATCTCAGAAGCATTGCTAATATCTCAATCCTTCTTAAGATGTTGCTTTTTCGTAGAACTCGGTCACAAATTTGAATTTGGTTGACATTCATTTAACTTAATTATAACAGACTAGTTATTACTGATTCCGCAAAGAACTTACGGCTAATTTAGGTAATAATTTAACGTATATTGAGCACGTAAGTATGTGTATAAGGCGGGCCTTTGCTAATTTAAAACTGTTATTTAAATATAAACATTTACTTGGGCATTATCTTTGAAAAAAAATTATTTGCGACTCGTTACAACTCTCTCATTTTAATTTTGCGTGTATGGTTTATAGTCCATGTATACAAAAGAATAAATATCGCCTTCAACCCCTACAGAACCACTGTGTAAGATTGATTCGAGGTCTGTGTAATCGAGAGTACCAGCTAAATTAAGGGATTTGTCCATCTTGGGGATAGGGATTTTTTCAATTTGTTCACTAATATATATAAATCTTGGAAAGTGCTCTATTAATGGGTTCCGTTTAAGTCTCCTTGATTCATTGCTTAATGCAATTGAAAGATTTCCTCCAAAAATATCAGTAGGTCTTCTCTAAATTGCAACATGACCAAATGAAAATCACCTGGTTTTTAATCCAGATTTATTAAAAGTGTGTTTCTTTTTTCATTATTTTTGTCTTATTTCTTATGTGTGTTTTTTAATAATAATTTTTCTCTTAATGCTTTAAATTTCTATAATAAAATATTGATTAAATTTCCTCCTGGAATGACTGACTAACAAAATTTATCTCAACGGTGATTTTTAACGTTGTTTTTTAAGAACCTTCAACCAGAAATCAATTTCCTTTTATGCTTAAAAGTAATAAAAATATTTACATATTCCTTTAATGGAAATCATTGTTATTTATAAGTTATTTATTCCAGTTATGATTTTCATTCGGTTTACACGAGCTTAGAATAGACAAGAGAAGTAGGTAAGTATCTTGATTATTTGTAACGAAAATTATAGTTTCACTCTCAAATACATAATCTAGATCTTCGCGAAACAGAATCAATAATAATCCCATTTCACAGAAGTTCTATTTTTGAAAGATAATAGAACTCTTTTAAAAAATATATTAAAGTTTACATTGATCGATTTGTATAGAGTATCATATAGGATATTGGTGTAGTCTGTCTAAAGTAAAATCAGATGTTAAAATGAGATGTTATCTGATAAAATCAGGGTTAAGTAGTTACATAGAATAATATGGTGGCCATATTTGCTACTTAGCTTTTTGGTGCCTATACTTGGTTCAGTAGAATAGCTATTAAGTTGGTGTTATTTATTTTTGATAATATTATTGTATCTGTTTAAACTTAGCTTTAGAGAGCCATTATTATTATTAATAGACTGTGGAGAAAAAGGAAGAAAATGGCTCACGATGTCAGTGGTTTTTTCACTTACTAAAAATGATGCATGGAATATGACAGATACCGGACCTTTGTGCGACTAGGAAATCACTAGTACTGACATATTTTTTAAATAAATAAATGAGTGATAATATGGAATCTGCTTTTAATAGTGAAGCCCTCCTATTGACACCATTTTGCCAGTTTTGCTGCACGTGGTAAGTGTTTTGTCTTATAAAAGTAGTTTCATTTAGTGGTATTAGGTTCTGAGTATTTTAGTTTAATAAAGGCGTTGTTTTTATTGGTTTGTCAATAAAATATCCGTAACAAAGATTTTTCTTGGACCATTAATTTGCTTTTAATATGGATCTCTTGCCGCTGCTATTATGGAACCGGATTTCAAGATTAGTACGTAATCGAAGGCATAGTGCTGAAACTGAAAATGCTGAGCTCCACTGTAAACATACGAAATGTACAAAAAAAAAACTTCTCACCAGGCTTAGGTTTTGGCTTCTTTTCCTTTTCCGGCTTCTTCTTCTTTTTCTTCTTAACAGGCGGTGGGTTATTGTGAATGTGAGCGGTGTTTATGGTACTTAAACTACCCGAGGCATTACCGCCCCCATGAATATTTGATAGATTGTTAACATTGCTTAAATCATTATTTGGCTGAACGACGTCCTTTTTTAAAGATTCGGCGGAATACTTCAAGAATTCTTGTAGGCTCAAAGGAAATCCATTACTCGGAAGTTGAGATAGGTAGTCGACGACGGAGGGGCTAGACGTCGGGAAATTCTGCCACGGACCGGCCGATACTGGCGGATTTTGGATCGGATCCGAATGTTCCTTACGTCGGATTTTATTTTCGGTTAATTCCTTATCCAGGGCGGTGCGGAGGTGTAGGAAGTCTAAGTTTTGCTGGTCGAGCGTTTGCCTTTTAGAGGTGGAAGTTTGCGCGTACAAGTTTTGGGAGTTGAGGTAGTTCGTGTTACTTTTTGAGACGGCGAGCAGTTGTTGCTGGGCAGTGGCATGGTGGTGTTGCGTAAATGAGGGAATACCGTTTGCGGTATACCTGTAATAAAAACGTTTAAATTTTAAAACTCTTCACTTGTATAGTTCTGATTAAGAAGTTAGTGAACTGAAAAATTACTTAATAATGACCAACTTTACTATGTTTAAGAGGGAACACTGTTTGCGGTGTACCTGTAATGAAAATATATTTTACAGCTGTTCAGTAGTATGATTGTAATTAAGAACTGGAAAATTACTTAATAGTGACGAAAATAAAAATATTTTTATTGACTGTCTTAACCATTATCTTTATATAGTATAATTGTGTCTTGTACCCCAAAAAATATAAAGTAAATAAATTATGATAACATATAAAATAGTTATAGTTTATATTGATTGATTTACATAAGGCATCATATTATAGAATATTGGTGTAGTTCAACAGTTTGTTGTATAAGTCAAAAGATAGAGTTGCTGTTAACTGCTCAAATCTGGGTTTAGTACTTAGTATAATTTGGTGTACAATGTTGTACATTCTTTCCTCTAATTGGCCTATTTAGCTACTTAAAAACATATTTAAGAAATTGCAGGTACTCCTCTGAGTTCTTTGAGTGGCTTAAAAGTAGTAAATTCTTGGTGGTTCGTTGAGTCAACATAGAAATCATTGAACTTTTTATTTTATTGCACTAAAATGACTTATTGTACCCACCGTTGGTTAAAAGGCAGATTTTTTGTTTTTTAATTAAATATATCATCTTATCATAAAGTCTTTTGAAAGTTATACATTAAAATATTGGTTTTTACACAGTAATATTTTAACATTAAACCAAATAGGTTTTAAATAAGGTTATGGAACATTAACGCTATAGTACAAATAGTTGGATTTGGCAAAAAATTAACCTACGTCCGCACTTTTTATATGATATTGTAGTGTTAACAACATTTATTAAAATTGCTATGTATAATCATTAATACAATCATTCATCTATTTTCTAACAGACATATTTGTGCCAAAATTCAGAATAATGGAAAAATTAGGCCAAGGATAACGTATATGGGCATTCCGCAATACTCAGTTTTGAGTCCATTAAGTTCTAGTTTCTATACTATGGATTTACATGATATTTGGACTAGGGAATAGGCTGGTGACCTTGTTTTTTATGTCCGTGATAAATTCCATGACGTTTGTATTAGAAAGCTAAATTATATATTGTAACGATATTAACAAAACCACTATTACCACCTGTACACCGCACGACATCTCTGGAGACGCACTGAAAGTCAGCGAATCTTCCCGAGTCATGGTCAGCCGAGTATAAAAGGAGCCGCGTCGCCGCTGAGAGGTAGTTGACAGTTCAGTTTGGCATTGGCGCGATATTTAAATTAGACATAAATAGTAGTAAATAAATACGACGAAAATTAAATTTTTGGTAAAGATGGGTAAAAATGTTATTTTTAAAAACCAGTTTTCTGTTTTCCTTGACAGCTCCATTGTTCTACCACTACCAACATTTAGTATTTTTACCTGTATGTATGTCGCTATTTACTTAAAAGGTTAAAGTTTTCTAAATTTCTAGTATATTTTATAGATGCTCCTATTGAGTCAAACTTGTGACCTGAATTTTCGTATATTCGTGACAGTTCTTTAATTTCTGTGCAACAACCTTTGTAATCATAAGTATATTTAACTAAATATTTTTGAAGTCAGCGTTAATATAGTTTGCCTATTCTTAATAATATATTTAATTGAACATTTAAAAAATCAATTATATAATGGAAGGGTTATTTTTATTTATAATGATTTGAATTTACTTTAGAGAAAATCGTAAACTACTGGAAACTGATGATTCTAATGACTCTGAAAACCAGTTTAAAGTTAACTGTACCATCAACTTCAATAGTAGCCGCCAATTCTCACTTTCTAAAAAAGTATTGTTAATATACAATATACAAACCAATTAATGATTTCCTGCTTTGATTTTCCTGATCTGATTAAACCGAAGAATAATAATTATTTCAAATGCCTGGCATATTAAAACAATTACCCCGAAAGCATGAAATAAAATCAAAAAATATTTAATATTCTACAAATATCAAATAATTTTTGATTTTATTTCAGGCTTCTTGGATTTTTTTTGAATTTCTGAGACTGAAATAGCTTTTGATTTTCATAATAATCCAGAAATTTTAAATAATTTTTACTCTTCAGTTTCAAGTGCCTGAAATATTAGGAAAATGCCGCGAAAAGCGTGCAATGAAAGGCATTTGAAATAATTTTTATTCTTCTATTTATTCAAGTTTCAAATGTCCAAATAATTGAAAAAATGCCTGCAAAACCGTGGAATAAAATCAAAAATCATTTAATTTTAATCCATGCTCTTGGAGTTATTTTTTTAGTTTTCTAAGCATGTATCATTTCAATAAATTGAAGAATGAACATTATTTAAAATGCTCGGAATATTTTAAAAATGCATCCAAAAGCATGGAATAGAATATTCCATATTAATCAATGATTATTTTCATATTCCAAAGATGTCAAATATTTTTTTTAATTTTATTCCACGCCCTTACAGGCATTTTTTTAATATTCCATGCACATTAAGCAAAATAAAATTTCCAGTATTAAATAGCTGAATATGCTTAGGTGTTATTCTGGATAGAAAATTGTTGTGGATGGAACATGTTAACAATATAATAAAAAGGGCATAAATTTACTTCGACACATATCTTGAGCATCTTGGGGCCTAATATTTTATAGATCTTTTGTGCGTTCGGAGACAATTGAGGAGTGTCTTTTCAAATAGGGATATCTACATCTTATTTTTTTTTTCAGGAAATCAAAAAAACTGTTAGAACAAATACGAAAATATTTGCGGAAATATAAGTGGTGTTACTGTTTAGAAAGTACATAAACCTACTATTAAAACCCAATGTTCAGAAAAAAATCATGCCTTTTAACTTTGATGTGAGAAATTTCCAAAAATGTAGAATATCCTCTTTTGAAAAATCCATTTCAATTAATCCCCTTTTGTCTTGAAGTAATTGTAAATATCCCCTTTTGTTTTGTTTATTATTAGTAAGAAGTATGAATTTTTGTTTTAACTACATTTTATTAGGATAATAAAAAATGAAGCAGATCTTTCATATTTTTTATTACAAATATCTTAGACGCTATCAAAAATAAACAAAACACAAATTCTAGGTCAAAACAACAAAATATTAGTGATCAGAAGTTGAAAATTTGTTAAACTTTTATTTCACTTATATCATCTGTAAGACAATCACACATATTTTCCATTTCGGGGTTTGATTGTACCTCGGAAGCACTATTTGGATCATCAATTATTAATTTTTTGTACCACTCTAGTTCTTCCAAATTAAACCACTCATCACCAAACTGTTTGTTCAGCAAGTTTTTTATGTCCTTTTTTTTGTTCTCGCTTAATGAACGTAACCCCAAATTCAAATTATCCCATGACAAAGGGTGCCTCTTTCCCTTTTTAAGAATTGTTACAGGTTTCTCCAACGGATTCTCAAATCTATAGTTCTCATAGCATTTTAAATCAACTCTCGAACCTTTTTTTAAGTAAAAATCACTCGTTTAAATTTATGGATACCATCCACTTTTTTATAATATTCCTCCAAGCTTTTAACATCTTTCATAATCCAAACATGTAAAAAATGAAATATAAATATCACCTTTTGAGAAAAATCAAAATAGTAAATCCCCTTTTGAAAAGAACACAATTTTTTCAATGTAATTTACTAAGGATATATCACGTTTTGTTGATCAGTTTATGATAGTAGTATAGTCAAAATATGAATTTTAGCACAGATAAACGAATTCAAGACTTAGTATAACAAAACCCAAAAATGTGAATATCCCCTTTTGAAAAGACACTCCTCAATTATAAAACTAAACTTGCAACTATTTCATTGCTATAAAGCAATGTGTAAGACTAAGAAAAAATTGCATAATTAAATAGCCTGCTGTTGTTATCTATGTTGTTAGACGTTTATCAAGTTAATTACCTGTTTGTCAAGCTGATATCATCCAAAGTATGCGTAAAAGCTGAACTTGTAGACGAGACATCCTGGGTTAATTTAGCGGCGAATTGGTGAATGTTCGGTATGGGAGTCGAAAAATGGTGACTTCCGAACGGGGAAAAATTCATATCTTCTCATTATAAATCCTAAAAGAAATTCCAACATATAATGAAAAATAATACTTTAAATTATTTTCATTTAGTTACAAAAATGTGAACACAAGAAAGTGAAATTTCAATTTAAGTAATGTATAGAAATGATTGCATTTGAGATATTTTGAGTGGAAGTAACTGGATCTTTTCTAGTGCTAGTTCTGCCATAAGACTATTAAATCACATAAACTCAAATCATAGATTTTTTTGAAATAATAGCTTGAACAAAGACCCGGCTAAGTATGTGACAATAAATTGACATTCAGTAACTGTTCCAGGATATGCAAACTACTGAGGAAGATTCTCTGTTAAATGAATTGACACGGTATTTATTCTTGGTGAAGGTCTCCATAATGGCTTGTTGGCATGTAAGTGTTTCTAGGGTACTAAATAGAAATAACTTTCATCAAATTCGTCGTCTCCGAGAACTTTCGGGAGATGATTTTAATAGAGGAGCTGAATTTCGTATGTGGGTCTTTGGATAAGGTTGCAGATAATAAAGATTTCTTTTAATAATGTTCTATTTACCGATGAATGCACTTTTCACAATAATGGCTCTTTTAACAGATATTTCATCATTACTCTGTCTGTTAATGTATGGGTGGCTTTGTATTTGGTCCAAATTTTTTTGACGCAAATTAAAATGAAACAATATTTTTAGAGTTTATAAATAATGATTTTTCAGTATTATTGAAGAATGTTCATCTACGCCTTCGAAGAATTATGCAGCTTCAAATGAATGAAGCATCGCCACATGGAGTTAGACAATCTGTAAATTTTCATAAACGATGGATAGCAAGGAGTAGTCCTATTGAGTGACCTCCAAGATCTCCGGATTTGACAGCGCCGGATTTTTTCTTAGGGGGATATGTGAAAGATTTTGTTTTTAAGTTACCTCCGACAAATAAAAAATAAATAAATTACATATTTTGTAATTATTATTTTTTATCTTCTTTTGTTATTGCCATTTTTCTTAAGTAGTATGTACCTCATGTATTATAATGGTCGGTTGAAAATAGATAATACATTTGTAATATAGTCTTGAATTTTACCTATCGCTAATCCATTGTGTTGCATGCTGTGATTAATTTACATTTAGCATGTCATTGTATCACAAAAGCCATTATTCAAACTTGATTAAGCGTCATAAATTAGGTATTTTTACTTACAAAAAATTGAATAAAACCGTAAAAAAATTGCAAGAAAATAATATGAATTTCCGCATTTTTAATATCGCTTTTTGTTATAAAAATGAGTAGGTTTAGGTGTAAGAAAACCCTAGTAAATTCGTTATTACATTAATTAATAATATAAAATACAAGGTATTTCATTTATAAGCAACTTATTGCCTTGTAAAAACTGTAAAAATTTAAACCTGAGTTTTAAACGTCCTGTATAAAATAGTAACTTTTTTACAAATGAAATGTAAAATTTAATAGTTTAGTGTTACTAAGTGCAAATATAGTAAAAAAAGAGAAAACACATGTTAACGAATTTTTTATTGAAATTGTTTCGGTCTTCACAAAACACACAATATTTCGAAAACTTTAATATAACCTTTAATAAAACCAGTTTCAAGCACCCTGTATGTGATGAAAATAATTTAAAAAAATACTTCTGAAACGCCTCTGATAATCCCAATTTTTTTTATCCTGTAGTTGCCGTGTCGAATGCCGTAAATAACCTTGTATATATGGTTACACAAATGATTGTAACCATACAGGGACGGACACACTCTATATCGCAGCAAAATGAAAACATGAAAGGCTAAATAAATAACCTTTAGAAGTACATTTTACATAAATATTATATATATGTGCTGACTGAGTAGATTGAAGTGTGAAGAAAACAATAATCCCTATTACATAAAAGACCCTGCCAAACTAGAACACTGACTGCATCAATCACATTAAAACAAAATTCCCACACGATCAACACGAAACCGAATTTAAACAAAAAAAAAAAAAACGAGGATTTCTCACCATTTTCTTAACGAATCGGGACCATGGCCGGTTTTTAATAAATTCGCGATGAGCCTCGTGCGGATCGGCCATTCAACACACGCGTCGGTCAAGATTCTCCCGGTTGCGCAGGGGGATCGAATAAAAGGGTTGCGAGGGGTGCCGAATAATCCATAATTTTATCCCCCGCGACGTTTGAATTTTGCGCGTGGAGGGGGAATATTTACGCAAACAGGTTTTTGTTTAAGCTCATTTTTTTTTTATTATAAAAATTGATTTTTTTTCCAATGATTATAGACAGGGTGAACGTTTGAAACTGAAACAGGACAAATTTTGGGCACCTCAAGTCATTAGCGAAAAAACACTCGATTTTTATCTTAAGGGGGAATTTTATTTTTCCGGTTTCACGCTCTGAACGCTGACCTTTTAGGGAGGGTGAGACTCATCCCCTAAGAAAAAGGGGTCGAGTAACACAATTCTATTGAAGAAATGATTTTTTTTTTAGCACAATATCTACACTTTTTAAATGTAAAAACTACAAGCCTATAATAACTGACCCAGAGAGCATAGGATGTCCAATGGACATGCAAAATGAGTCCAATCTTTATCCATTATGTCCACGTACAACAAATGGATATCCAATGAATAACCATTTTTTTTGGACATTGGACACCTATTGGATTCTTAGTTTAGGTTATCTATGTGTATTCCTATTACTGTCCCAAGGAATAAAATAAATACTTTTTTTGATGTATTTCAAATTATTTTCAAACAGCGATTAAGTCGTTTGACACGACTACGGTTTTCTATGAATTATATTACTTTTACTTTAAGATATGACCGCAAGGCGAATTATGGTGTTTAATTGATTTATGTGGGAATTTTCCCAATAATGCAACTAGAAGCCGAAATATCGAGCTCCAAAATTTGCGATTTTTCATTTTTCCACCACCAATCAAATTTTTTCACTAAAATTGAATTTTTTCGAATTTGAACTAACTATACCAGCGGCTTGTTCCCATGACTTACATCACGAAAACACGGGTTATAACGGGATTCGAGCAGAACTAAGCCAATGAGACCACTCTGAAAATTCAGAAAAACTCATTTTTTGACCTCGTTTTTGAGCACAAAGATGGGCCCTAAAAATGCGAGATCTCGGTTAATATGAGAGCTATAAACTCGCAAATGGTCTCGTTGGATTCAGAAGGACGAAACTAAGTCAAAACCGAATTTTCCCGTTAGTGCTCACAGAAGCCGAGAAATCAACCTCCAAAGTTTGCGATTTTTTATTTTTCGAGTATACCCCCTCGTATCGAATTGAATTTTTTCGAATTCGAACTAACTATACCAGCGGCTTGTTTTCATCACCTACATCAGGAAAACACCGGGTTATAACGGGATTCGAGCAGAATCATGCGAATGAGACCACTCTGAAAATTCGGTAATACTAATTTTTTGACCTCGTTTTTGAGCACAAAAATAGGCCCTAAAAATGCGAGATCTGGGTTAATATTTTCACCTAGTAATTTTTTCACCTCGTTTCAATAAAAATTGCCCTATAGGATCAAAGTTAGAGGAGTATCATGTAGAGATTTTTATCGCCCTTTCATCCAAATGCCGCAAATTGTTTAATTTTTTATCTATTTTGGAATTCACCTTTAATATCCTAAAAATTCTTTGTCATTGTCACAGTGTCTGTCAAGAAAAATTTGTAGTCAAACTTTTTTCAATCACAAAAAATGCATCAAATACCAATTAGCATGTAATCGTGGTATGTAAAGAGGCAGCCAAGACAATAATATAATGAAAATACCTTTTCATACGGTAGTAGGACCTTTACTGCGCAGAAACAAGCATTACATAAACACAGTATGCTCGCATCCCGCTTTAGGTATCGCTCCACTTTATGTAGGCGTACTCGGAATTCTGGGAGTCGTAAGTTATACCCGGATATATTATTAATTTAAATAATTATTAATGTTTTTAATAGATCCTTAGCATATTTGATATATATAGGATTATCAAATGTGGCCCCATCTTACCCGGTTATCTTTACCGAGAAAGGACTACAAAGCATGGGAAAGTCATTTCACCAGAGGCTGAGAGGGACTGTAAGCTCATATCATTGGTTTTATCTGCAGAATATTATTTTTTTCTCCTGACAGGCATAGCTACAGTAAGTTTTATTTATTACTTCTTAATTAAATTAAAAAAACAATACATTACTTTTATTTCTCTTTTTTTTTACATCATTTACAATAATTGCCTGGAAAAATGATTTCAAATGTCTGGAATTAATTTCAAAAATGACTTCAAATGCCAGGAATAAATCTGAAAATTACTCCAAAAGTCTTGAACGCATAACAAATGATTTTTAGTTACAAAAAATGTCTTCAAATGCCATATAATTTTTATCAGTTGCATATTTAATATTTTTTAAATTCCCGGCAATTGAGACCATTTTGTATGTCTGCCAGGCATTCAAAATGTAAATTCATTTAGAACTCAAACTCAAAAAAGTGAATTTAATATATATAATTAATAAAAATGAAAATAAAAAGTGTCATCAAATAAATTTACTATACCAAAAAACTATGTTTTACATAAAATATATCCTATAACAATTACTAAATACTAATTCTTACATACCCTTTTTTAGAACAACCCAATATTCTTTATGCCATTCATTGGTCTCTATGCAGTCATAATCACATTGGAGTTCATAGTGTTTGTTACCAGAACATTTGTGGATGGATTCAATATCCAGAAGAAGGCCCTATTTATGACCCTGTTCATGATGTACAACTGGGCTGCTGTGGCTTGTACTTTTGCCAGGTCTATGTCATGTTGTGACTTGTAAATTTTAGTGAATTTTTATATAAAATATAATTATTAATTTATGCGTCTATCCAATTTAATGTTATATAACTAATGTTGCTGTTTTTAATCGAGGCAAAGACTGCTCGCTTTTTAACTGACACTCCCAGCCTTCCAAAAGCGACTAGTTCTTTTGGTAAAAAAGTGGTTTCAAGTTCAATACATCTTACAATAAATATAGCATGATGTACTACAGGATCTCCGAAGTAAACTAAGAAGTCACCACCAAACTTTTCACCATTTGTTATAAAATAACCTTTTTCCCATAAGTCTTGAAACACAGCTGTTCTTAAAGGTGTTGTTAATGGTAATATTGTCTCTTTAGAGATCAGTTTTGAAACACTTGTATTGTCTTTTAGAAATATAGGCCATAACATGTTGTTTTTATTTATACTCGAGGAGCTATCGACCATATTTTTAAGCATTTCATCTTTAGTTCTTTTATCACCTGCTGCCCTCTTTTTCTCAAAAATTGTATCTATTATAGAACCTATCTGCAATTTTCTATGTTCTTTATACTCCTCTTGTTGGACATATAGCACAGTCTCTTCAAATTTGGCCTGTAAGCTCTGGTCTGTACTTGGTTCAGAGACGTCTTCATACTCATATAACGCCGCAAGATTTTTGTTAAGTAACAATAGAGCTTCTTCTGGTAGTAGTTTAGTAGGTAAGGAAGGTATGAACTGGGTATTTCCAATAATATTACCCACAATACGGTGTTTTTTTCGTAAAGATATCCAGTCTTCTACGTCATACACCAATATATGGTCTTTCAAGAGTGTTAACTTAATCATGGCTTTACTTATTCTTAATTAGCGGGAAATGAGTAAGTTTTAGTCCCAAATATTTTAAGTTAGGTATTCGTTTTTATAAAGTAAATTGTAAATGCACAATAATAAGGTTATGTTGATTATAACCTAAAAAAAAAGAGTCTAACTAAAAGGCAGTGTCTGCTGTATCGATGCCGGTATAAGAATAGAATTTCTAAATAGTATACAGGTTGGGGAATTGGAGATTTCTAAGCATTTCTAAAATAATGGCAACGTGGAATTTTGCACGCTGCACTATTGAATTTTAAAGCACTATACTTTTTTTCTGAATTAACTTATTATGGAGGCAATTCTGCAGTATATTGTAAGGATTTGTTTTTAAATATATTTAAAAATAGATCGGCGATACCTTGCGGAAAAAATTTTTCTTTTTGGCTTGTTGTTTTCATGATTGTCATAAATAGCACACTAAAGTGCAAGAACCTTTTAGCAAAAGGGTCTAGGAGCAAGAACCACTGGAGGAAATGGTTTGTAGTGCCTTAGAAAAGGCTTCAACACGATCAAATAGAAGTGTTGGAGAGGAACTAGGCCTGGAGCCTAGAACTGTTACCAGTATTTAGAAAAAACATGGATAGAAACGTTTACGCTCATGAAATATATCCCGAAGACCAGTGACGAATAGATTTTTCTGAAACCACGATGGAAAATGACTTTTTTATTGAAATATTCTATTTTTAGATTAATCTTATGTCATTATATGGAAAACATAATATTTCCATTCTTCAAGATTTGCCTCAGGAACATCAGCACAGAACTATTCACTTCCGTACTCAGTATCCTCAAAAATGGAATTTTTGGGCTGGTATATTGAGCGACCATACTATAGGGCCATTTTTTATTGATGGTCTTTTAAACTCCCAAAAATATCTTGAGCAAAACCGAGAGAAAATTGTTAAAAATGAACTGTGCAACTCCATTTTCTCTTTAGATAGTTATTTATATACCATACGATCAGCTTCAACGGCGTTGCCGTAACATACCATATCGTCGGTGCAATGCCAAAGGCACGAATGTGCATTTTTGCCATTTTTCGCCTCAGTGCATTAATAGACGTGTTAACCTTCAAAGTAATCAATTCCAAAGTCACGAATATGCCAGGCGCGTCTAACCCATCTAACCGATGTCTATTTCGAGAATGTACGAATTCACCAGTCGCATCAATATCTAAAGAACGAATGTACCACACTTCCGCGTCATCCTTCACCCAGTCAACACGTGGTCGTTCTATTCCTTCCCTATCCTTCGGATTCCTTTCCTAAATCCTTTCCTACCGCTTGCCGTTGGATATAACGTGCCTTTAAGAAGTAAATTTAGTGAAAGTATCAAGCCCACTTCCGCGTCATCCTGCACCCAGTCAACACATGGTCGTTCTTTTCTTTCCTATCCTTTGGAACCCTTCCTAGACCCTTTCCTGCCCTTGCCCTTTGCCAGTGGTAGCTGAACCTATTCACGCCGGTAGCCAGGCCGGATGATGCAGGATGCATCGTAGAGGAGGCGTCACCGTGCATTTCAGTATTAAAAATTGTGAAAATATCGATTCGGGGAACAGGGTACATACCCGACAGTTTTCCCGAATCTCCAAATCCTGCTGGCCCTGGCAGATTGCCTCGTAGCAGAAGCCATTAAAACCACAAACCAAACCAAAACCAACGAATGTACCACATTCGTGTTTTTTGAATTGCAGTTTGAGCGAGTTTATGGAATGTAAATTAACGAATGTGCCACATTCGTAATTTCGAGAGTTAAGATTTATCGCACATTGGTGAAATTGTTTATGCAATAAGATGACTTCTCGCACTAAAAGAATATTGGAGCTGAGTAGGAAATTGAATTCGAAAGGTAAGCGGAAATATGCAATATTAATATGTACATATTATCAAATATAATAACAATAAAACCAAGATATAATAATACTGTTTTTGTTTGTGAGCGTATGTGGATGCGAGCATTTATGTGCAAATGTGCTATGTTTTTTAAAGGAATCTGTATAATTTCAGTTTACAGTTTAAGACTGTGGTCGTTACTAAATTTTATTATGCAGGGTGTTGGACAGAGGCACTATCTATCCACCCTTAACGTGTGGTATACTTTCTGCCCAACACCCTTCAGGAATAAATAAACTAATCCATTTCTAGTTGCACAGGTTTTAGTTTCTCACTTAATTATGTGTGTTTTTTTAGGTGCCACAAGTAATGGCCATTCCAATCTGGTAGAGTTACCACAGAGATTTTGTGCGAACGAACCGCAGCCATCTACCTCAACTATGCACTCTACTATTACAGAGTTGGCACCAGGTTTTGCTGACAACCAACCTTAATCATCTACCTCAACCATGCACACTGCTATTGCAGAGTTGCCACCAGGTTTTGTTGAGAACGAACTGCAGCCATCTATCTCTACTATGCAGCCTACAGCAGCTTCAGATGATTCGGATCCTTTTGTTTCCTCCTCAGATAATTATGAACCATCAATAAGTGGATCAGAAAGCGACTCATCTGATTCTTCTGATCATATCAAGGATCCTAATCAAGGACCTCAGAATATACAAGAGACTGCTTCGAGAGAGAATGCTCCTGTAAAGAAAAGGCAAAGGAATGAAATGAGGTGGCAAAAGAACATTATAAAGGCCAAAAGAGTAAAGGGTGAACCCTACATTGGACATAGAGGCGTTGAGAAGTCTGCTCGTCCTCATTTACCAAGTCCGTGCCTTGGAAAGCCAAAACACAAATGTATTCAGGTTGTTAATGAAGCAAATCGTACAAAAATATATACGGATTTTCGCAGTTTAAAATGCATCGATGAGCAACGACAATTCTTAAGAACTCACATAGAACAAAATCTAAAAAAACGCACAACTCGAAATATCCAGAGTTCACGAAAAACCTTTACGTGCAAACATTTTTTTACCATTGATGGTACAAAACACGCCGGTTGCAGGGAGTTTTTTATGGCAACATTGAATGTAACGGATGCGTTACTGCGTAGCTCTTTAAAAATGTGTTCTTCTACTGGTCTTCTGGAAAAAGATGGGCGTGGGAAACGCGCACCACCTAATAAATTATCCGACAATGATGAAGCGTTCATAAGACAACACATTCTTACGTTCCCGTCAGTAGAGTCGCATTATTGCCGCGCTTCTAGTACCAAAAAGTACCTAGACCCATCTTTTAATTTATCAATAATGCATAGAATGTATAAGGAAACTTGCATTACAAAGAATTTTAAACCGGTTAGTTTTGAAAAATACCGACAAATATTTCAAGAATACAATTAGGACCAGTTTAGAAGATGTTTGGCACAAAATTCTTTAAACGAACAGGATAAAAGCCTACAGGAAGATGAGTTTAAAAGACATCTGGATCGAAAAACTGCCGCAAGACAAGCTCGTGACCAAGACAAACTCATCACTCAAAGACACCTCCAGTCTGTTCTGTGTACACCCAAGGGACCCGCCGGTCAAATATTCTATTTGCGAAAACTAGCAGTGTATAATCTTACAATGTACAATTTGGCTAATCAAAAAGTCAACTGCTATCTCTGGGATGAAACGCAGGGTAAACGAGGGGCAAATGAAATAGCCTCTTGTGTTTATGATTTTATCATGTCGCACACTGAAATCACCACCGTTCGTATGATGTCAGATGGATGTGGCGGACAGCAAAAGAATTCTATTTTTGCTTCTATGTGTATGCATCTTCTTAGAAATCATAAGTTCCTGCAGGTAATAGATCACCGTTTTTTTGAAACTGGCCACAGCGAAATGGAGTGTGACTCTATTCACTCCAAAGTTGAAAGAAAGGCAAAGTATGTACCAGTGTATATACCAGATGGTTGGGCACAATTAATAAGAGGTGCTCGTGTGTCACCAGAGGCTTTTAATGTAAAAAATATGTTGTTTGATGATTTCTTTGATTTCAAAGCCTTTTCAAGCCTTTCTCTTAATTTTAAAATTCCCTGGAGGAGAATTTGTTGTCTCCGCTATATAAAAGAGCAGCCATTTAAACTCTACTATAAAACTGATTTTTTAGGAGATTTCATTGAGGCAGACTGCCGTAAAACTAAAAACCGTGGTCGTCCCGTAGCACCTCCAATAGACAAAGCTTACGCTGCTAAAAGCATGAAGCTAAGAAAAAAGATTTGTTGAAAATGTGTGACGACTTTTCGATTCCTAGAGCTTATCATAATTTTTATAAATCCTTAAAGACAAGCCGTAACATCAGAGTTAACTTACCGGAGCCAGATATAGAAGAAGATTCAGAAACTAATAGCGACCAAGATTAGAGAAGCCTTTACTCCTCAAAATAAGTTTTGAATTTGTTTTCAGTTATTATTTCTCATTCCAAAGTTTTTTGCCTAAATGTTGTGTGTTTTTTTTTGTGTTTCGATTATTTACAGTGTTTTTATTGCGTTTTCATTAGTTTTAAGTTACCATTTCATTCCAAAGATTTCTGTTTGTTAGAATAATTATATCTTTTTTGTATGTTGATAATTTTCAAAGAATTGGGAATTAAATAAACAATTATCCCTTCAAATTGTGTACATTTTTATTTTCACGAATGCATTTTTTGCACTTTTTCTGAAAACCAAAAACACGAATGTGCATTTTTTTCAAAAAAAAAAAAAGAAATATAGCATCAAATTTTATGCTGGCATAGACTTCTTGATTCAAAAAGCAAACAAAAATCGTGGTCGTGGATCTTCAAGTTAAGATTTTATTTTTAAAAACTGATTTGAATATTAAAAAACCGATTTTCTGAAAACTTAAAATTAGCACATTCGTGCCTTCAGCATTGTACCAACGATATAATATTTTAACAAAATTATTTTAATATTTCATTAAAATTACCTTGACATTTTCAGGGCCATCATTTCATCGCCTGCCACACCAAAACATTCAGAACTTAATAAAAACCCATTTTTTTCAATTTATATATTGAAGAATCATATTATGTCATACGTCGTTGTATTCGTAATAAAATGTGCCATTCAATTCGTGGTATACTATTTTTACGCGCCATATAAAAAAATTAAGTCGATGATGATTTAACCGAAACGAAACGTCGTACGGAAATCTCTCAACGCTGTTTTGTAGAGCTTAAAAAGTAGCGACGAGAAAGTGTGTTTTGTTTTTCCATATCTCCTTAAATAACGACTCAGCGACAAAGTCAGCAAATTTCAGTTTTTTAGGCTTATCTCCGAACGTACTCGGAAATTTAAAACTTTCTAAACTGCATATTGTTAACCTTGAAAATGCGCAACTTTTTTCTAAGTTAACCATATTTGTATCTCTTTTGTTTTCCAAGATCCCCATGATAGACATCCTAGCGTCAAGATTCTAAACCTATAAGTTTCTTAACCTATACGCATAAACTTGGGAAATTATTGCTAATGATAAATAATGACTAATAGTAAAAAAAAAATTAAGTAAAATATTTTTAGTTTCTGAGATAATTCTTTTTTTTTCACAAAAATGTAATAACTTTATCAGGTGGAATTTTGTTTTCAAATTAAGAAGTAAACAAGTCCGGATGATGTTTATTATGTTTAGTAGTACCTACTTGTTATCAGTTGATACAGTTGTGGTCGTATTTCGTTTTTTATTAAAATTATGCCGCATAATTTTTCAAACGAGGAACTAATGGACATGTTACTGGCATACGGGGAATCAAGACAAAACAGTGTGGCTGCAGCTAATCTTTATGCACAAAGGTTTCCTCATAGGTATCATCCGTCGCGTGAATCTTTTTTGCGTGTGGTTCAGCGGGGTAAGAGAAACTGGAAATTTGCGGCCAAGGCCAGGGCAACATGGTGGAGCCATTAGACCTAGGCACATTTTAAATCTGGAGAATTTGATTTTAGATATCATCGAAGAGCATCCTGACATAAGCTCTAGAACAATTGCAACGCAATTTGGATTATTACCAGTCACAGCTTGATGAATTTTAAGGCATGAATTACTGTATCATTTTAGCTACGGATGAAGCAATTTTCACACGCAATGGTATTCACAATTTTCTCAACACGCATTTTTGGGCAGTTGAAAATCCGCATGCCATTCGGCGAACAAACTTTCAACAACGATTTTCAGTAAATGTGTGGGCTGGAATGGTAAACGGAATACTTATTGGCCCTCTCATTTTGGATAATCGTCTAACTGGTGCTCTTTATTTACAATTCTTGCGACAAAATTTGCCGGTACTCCTTGAAGTAGTCCCTCTTCACATTAGGCAGAATTTGTGGTTTCTTCACGATGGTGCTCCACCACATTTTGCGCGACCAGTGCGACGGCATTTGGATCGAATGTGCCCCGAACGATGGATAGGCCGAGGTGGTCCAATTGGATGGCCTCCTCGATCACCCGACCTTAATCCGCTTGACTTTTATTTTTGGGGCCACCTAAAATCTCTGGTGTATGTAACCGAAGTTGACAATGAACAAGAGTTAAGAAATCGGATATTTGCTGCCGTCGAGGAAATTCGATTACAACCTGAATTAGCTGCTGTCTGCAACTCTTCAATTAGGCGTGCTCAATTATGTATTGAAAGTCATGGAAATAACTTCGAACAGTTACTATAAAAATATTAAATAAACATTTATTTTTGAGAATTTACGTTTTTTTTTTTAATTTTAATTAATAAGTCGTTTATCTCCGTAACTAAAACTATTTTACTAAATTTTTTTTCACTATTAGTCATTATTTGCCGACAGCAATAATTTCCCAAGTTTATGCGTATTTAGCTTAGCCCCCTTTAAAATGAAATTAGCCCCCCCAAAAAAATTGTTCAAAACGTAAAAAAACAGAAAGTATAAGACTTAAAGAATATGTGGTTGAAACTTCCACTTCCGCAGTACACGAAGAAACGTTCTTAAATTCACCTTTGATAAAAAATGAGGCACAAAAGTTTTGGCTAATTTCAATTTATTATAGGTCTCTCGACAATATAATAAATCATCTAAAATAAGATTTTCTTCCGAAAGTCAGAAATTAGTTAAATCTGTCTTCAAGTTTTTGCAGATGGATTTTGATGGTAGTTTGGCATTTATTAAATTGTATGGAGATACCTTTTTAATCGATAAGGAGCTATTAAAAGCTGAAATGACCGTTATTGGGAATTGCATAAATAAAAGCCAGAGTCACAACATTACCATTTCTGATATTAAAGATGTATTAAGAAAAGAGACTTTTCCAAATGCATATATTTGCATATATTTACAATTTCTTCAGCGTCCTGCGAACGCTCTTTCTCAACAATAAGAAGAATTAAAAATTGGTTTAGGTCAACGATGCGATGGGTCAGGATCGATTTAGTTCGTTAGCACTCACCACTCTTAGTATTGAAAGTGGTCTAACAAAGTCATTGTCGCCAGATGAAATTTTAAAAGAGTTTTTAAAAAAAGGAAATCGAAAACTTTTATTAGAGTAGTTATAAGATAATTTTATTGGATTTCATTTTAAATAAATTTTGCTTTTACTATTTTTGAAGAATTATTGCGTTTTATTAAAATGATATTGGTTTTGAAGGTGGCAGACAATGGAGAAGTAATATCTAATTGTCGGATTTGCATTGTCTTAATTAATTTAAACAAAGTTAAACACGACGTTTTGGTTGGTAAGTATCTCCAACCGTTACCAAGTGTAAACTGCTAGTTTACACCTAATATAACATTTTAATATATAATAATGGTTGGAGATACTTACCAACCGAAACGTCGTATTTAACTTTGTCTAAATTAATTAAGTCCGACAAATAGATATTAAAATGATATTATTTTGAACTTTGAAATTTTTCTTGAAAGTTTAAATTTTTTTAAAAAACTAACGACGTTTGACTTTTGCTGTGTATGCAATATACTCCAATACATACCGGGTGGCGCGTCGCCGAGCGGAACATAGGAAATCCCATGTAAATTTTAAGGGGGTCAATTATTGGCTTCCCTGTACATTTTACAGAAAAAATGTAAGATAACTTTTTGAAGACACCGATCTGGCAAACCCTCGTGCAAAGTTTCAAAAAATGTTAATAAGCGAATCTTGAACTATTCAATTAAATGTAATTGCAAAATTACCAAATTTTCGGTTCAGGTGCAGACACTAGCCACCAGCAAACAATTTGTTATAAGGCTTTGTCAAATCTGACGTACAGCCGAATACAAGAAATATTTTTTTTTCGTTTTATCAATCTCACAACCATACATTCGAAGTAAGACACGTTAACATTACTTTTTTATCTAAACTTTTATTTAATATAACGATGAAGTTATATTAAATATTTATATCTATTTTTTCGTCGATTGAATAATTCATACATGTTTTCAAATATCGACTGTCACTGATTTATTGAAACTTTTCCTTACGTCAGTGACAATATTCATTTTACTGGTGCCCGTTTGGTTTTACCTGAACCGAAAATTTGGTAATTTTGCAATTACATTTAGTTGAATAATTCAAGATTCGCTTATTAAAGCTTTTTGAAACTTTGCACGAGGGTTTGCCAGATTGGTCTCTTCAAAAAGTTATCTTACATTTTTTCTATTAAATGTACAGGGAAGCCAATAATTGACCCCCTTAAAATTTACATGGGTTATCCTATGTTCCGCTCGGCGACGCACCACCCGGTATACAGAATGGTTCATACATTATGGATATTGCAATAAAATTCAGAAACGTGTTCCTTGGATGAAACCTAATATAAAAATAAAAGTAAAACAAATTCATGATATTATGTATATAGTACAGCAAATTATACTCTATTTCAGAAGTGTATAGAGCAATAAACTGGGGAATTCCGTTCTGTTTGGCTACATTTCGTGGTAGTTCATAGGCGCAGGTACTTATAATATTTATGAATTTAATTTTCACGGATTAAATGCCTTTATTTTGAAAGAGATTAAATACTAAATAAATACTTTTAATCCTTTTGTATAGGTACCTATCTTTTAACGCTTTGTAACATGCAAAAATGGGGTCAGGTAATATATACAGACTATGAATACTTTTAAATCATATTTTAAACGTTAGTAGTTACTGCTACGCTGTAGTGTAATCACAATATTATTATCCCAATATTTAAAAAATGGAGGTATTCAGTCCAACGAAAAGATGTACTAAAAATTCTCCACTATCGCTGAGTGAAAAAGTTATTATTTTAAATGTACATGATTGCATAAAACACGATTACCCTAGTTTTACTGTGCAAGAAATTGTCGAAAAATGTTCTCGAATGAGTGGAATTGGAAAGTCCACCATTTTCAAATTGTTGCGGGAAAGAAAAGTAGCAGGTCAAGTGGAATCTCCCAAGCAAAAGCCAGGACGACCTACAAAAGTCCTTGATGAAAATGCTAAATGTATAATTCGAAGAAAAGTTCACTCTTTTTATTTTAAAAAGGAAATACCCACCCTAGACAAAATTTTAATGGAGCTTGGCCGAGATGACAGTATTCCGTTGATAAGTAGAAAACCTTTATGGAAAATTTTAAAAAATATGGATTTTGCCTGGGAAAAGCATAACCGCAAAGCACTTTTACTGGAGAGCGACGAAATTGTTTGTTGGAGACGACAATACTTGTGAAGTATCAAGCAGTACCGCAGGGAGCAAAAGAAAGTTTTTTATCTTGATGAGACGTGGATTAACGAAGGTTATATAGTCCAAAAAATGTGGCAAGACAAAAATATAACCAGTGCTCGCCAAGCTTTCATAGAAGGCCTGTCTACGGGTATTAAAGTACCTTCGGGAAAAGAAAAAAGACTTATAATCACACATATTGGAAGCGAAGAGGGATTTTTAAAAGAAGGTCTGCTAACCTTTGAGTCGATTCGCACAGGAGATTACCATGAAGACATGAACTCAGACGTTTTCGAGGACTATTTTGGTGAAATGATAAAATTTCTTCCGGCTAATTCGGTGGTGGTTATGGATAACGCAAGCTATCATTCACGGCGAATAGAGAAGACGCCAACTTCAAGTTGGAGAAAGCAAGAAATTATCGATTGGCTGACTGCAAAAGGTATTGCGTTTGAAGCAAATTTGATAAAAAAAGAACTGCTGGCAATAGCAAACTTACACAAAACTCGTTTCATGAAATACGCCGTGGAAGATATAGCCGAAAAATATAACTGTACTGCGCTTACCGCCATATCATTGCGAACTAAATCCTATAGAACTGATATGGGCGCAGGTAAAAGGATTTGTAGCAAGACAAAACACGACTTTTAAAATGAAAGATGTTAAGCTACTGTTTGATCAAGCCATTACGGAAGCGACACCAGAGATTTGGTGAAAAGCAGTCCAGCATGTAATTAAGCAAGAGGACAAAATGTGGGATCTTGACAACCTCATCGATCAGACAGTCGATCCTTTAATTATAATGTCAAGAGGTGATGACAGTTCGTCAGATGACGAAGAAGACTACAATCTATTATAATTTAAAATTGTTATACACTGTTCAAAAAGTGCCAGATCCAAAAGTGACATTTTCAACTGTTTTACTCTACATATTATGTTCAATAAATTTGTGAAAAAAATATATTATTCCATTTAAACAAAAGTAACTTTCTAAAGTAAAATAGCATTTAAGTACATTAATTATAAGGTAAAAAACAAGTCCCAGTTGCACGCCTTTGGCGAACCGTTTTCAATGTTTATCAGTGGGTAACAATGGGCAAAACTCATAAATTGACCCAAAACCGGGTGGCACTACCTGCAATCAACGAAAAGAAAGAATTTTACATTGAAACTAATACCCAACTAAGGTAGTGGCATAAAATATTGGTGGATCACCAGGTCCCACTTTTGCATACCTAATGAGGTTTTATTGCTCTACACACTTCTGAAATAGAGTATAGAATAGAAGCTGTTTAAGACTATTCTTTTTTTTTTAATAATTTTAACGGCTTATAAGTAAAAATGAAGGTGCCCACCAAAAAATTTGTTACCTCCGGCGGCGCCTGCGGCAGACTTTTCTTTGATGGCCACCCCCTCACCTCTTCGTGTAACTCTGCCCCTGGATGGGGGCTTTAGCCCCCCCATTTTTGAGGCTCTAACTTCGCCCATGGTATAGGTTAAGAAACACCCTGTATAGTCGAAATGTAATCGTACCACACGTAATTAATGAAATTGGACGCACTAATCAGGACTTACTTGCGACCTACTCAACATCTTATCGACGAGAGGAAGCAGTTTTAAATTATTTTGCACAATGCGTAATCTTCAATTCCCCAGCCTGTAGACCACAGTGCGATCGCCCCATGTAAACGCCACTTAAGCGACATGACGTAAATAATGTATGGCGCCAAATTTATGTTTATATCAGCGGCAATTTTAAATAATAATTTTGTTGGTTATTATGCAGTTGGGTACTTAAGTAAATACCTATATAACATAAAGAAAATAATTTAAACCAAATAATTCATATAATTGTATTGAATGCAATACATTTTTTGCTTTTATTCCCTATGGTGGCAATTATTTATTATGCCTTCCTACAGCATGAATTTTACTGTAAATTTTAATGAACAAAAATTGAATAATCATTTATTTGACATAAATGTTAACACGTATAAAGTCCTCAAGAGTTTGAAATTGAAAGAAAAACCACAATGACGACTTTCGCGGGCAATTTTAAACTCGGGCATAGTCGTATGCGTCAGCTGCCCTGCACGATGACGCCCGAACATATTTCTTGGCAAAGCCAACTAGACGAACAGTTAAAGGAACGGGCGGACATGATGGTTTTACTGTTATTGTGCTTTGCAACAGTTTCCTCGTGAGCTTTCTGATATCGGGAAAAGAGAATAAATTCACGGTAAGTACCTTATCAGCAGAATAATTTCGGTGATCTATCCTATGTAGTTGAGATAACAGCACGTTTAAGATTTCGCGGGTCTCGCGTGTGTCCAAGTTAGCCGTCAAGGGTAGGGAGCTTCGTCGCCGTGTGATACGTATAGAAATTTGTGGAAGGGGTGCCCGTGTACATTCATCCCCACAATCTTTTAGGAAAGTGGTGGTGGATTTCCTCCACCACCACCTCCAAAACGCTGCTGGCCAGCGTCGATTTTCGACACATATCGCATTGGATGCGGATCCTCTTTTTTTCTATTCCGTTTAAAACTGCGGTAGCCATTATTAAATTGCATCCATATGCTTGCCAAGTTCTATCGGTTCAAAACATCTCTCCGTGCTTGGAGTATGTTACTAATCGTTCAATTGTTTTCAACATGTCCTTGAGGTTTTCTCGTATTAACCGTGAAATTTCGAAATGTGATTTTCTTATGCTTCACTGAATAAAACGTAGTTCGACTAAATTGTTTGGTTTTTATTCGAAATCCTTTGTTGTAATAAATTTTTGGGGTTGTTGACCTTTACGATGGCTCTACACGGTCTTACGGATTCGTTGCCTGCCAT
Source organism: Anthonomus grandis grandis (assembly GCF_022605725.1). Lineage (NCBI taxonomy): Eukaryota > Metazoa > Arthropoda > Insecta > Coleoptera > Curculionidae > Anthonomus > Anthonomus grandis. The sequence goes on from NC_065560.1 coordinate 5,005,401, forward strand.
TATACACAACCAGAATCTAAGGTGAAATTACAGTTGTTTTTTTAACATTGAGGAACTGGTTATTATATCATCCAGGTAGTGCTGCAAGGCCACCATTTTTCACTGAAGTATAATGTTACATCTTTTAGTGTAGATATACAGGGTATCCCATAAATAATTTAGCAGAAGATCCCTAAAAAAAAAAGAGAGGTTATGTTAAATTTTCCTAGTCCCAAAGAACCAAGATACAGGGTGATAAACTTAATGTAATTTTTTTGAATTTTGACTTGAAATTTAGCATTTACTCCTCGTTTTTAACAAAATTTAAAAAATAGATTTTTTTTATCGCAAATTCTTCAAAAGTCTCGCTGCTATTAACCCTTTTCGAGATATTTACAAAAGAAATGACCTTCATAATCGAATGATCGCCGAATCTAAAAAAATAATTGCTCATTTCGAAATGACTCAGCAGTAGATAATATTTTTACCATTAATTTCATGTTTCATGCAAAAATCTAATGGGTTAAAGTCTGGACATCGTGCGGTTCAAGGTCTTCGACTTCCAAGGGTACTTATGAACCGGTGACCATAATTATTAGGGAATATTAAAAGTAACCAAATTTCTGGTGTTATAAATAGGGACATTAAAAGTTAGTTTGGGTGAAAAGGCAAAGTAATTTGAAGGGCCAATTATAGTCTCATATAAATACACCAGAGCTAACATCACCTTGTATCATTCTAAAAATTCATAAACAATGTGGTATTAATAATAATAATAATAGTTTTGTTAACGGTTTCCCAATTTTTGTACATATAAAAAAAAAAGGAAATATTACAGCTTCGGTAACGTGGAATGCACTTGAAACGGCTTCTGACCCACTTACTTTATTTTTTCAAGTTCTGTGTGATAAGATCAATCAGTGCTTTCCTAAACTGAGGCTTAAAACTACTAAGAAACGAAAACCATGGGTAGGGTTGGGTTGGTAGAGGCCAACCCAACCCAGGGTTGAAATTCTAAGGCCTCTTATAAGGCCTGATTTGATCCCTTACACTAGTCTTTTCTCTTCAACAAGTATCGGTCGAGCATTCATTTTTCTTTCATCCTGTCGATCTTACCGAAGTAAAAAATGAAATCAAACGCCTAAAAAACCATAAATCATCTGGAGCTGATGGGATATCTTTGAGGTTGTTACTCTTTTTGCCTGATTCAGCCTTAAATGCTTTAGTTTCTGCCATAAACAATTCTTTACATATTGGCATTTTTCCTTCATGTTTAAAAGAGGCAGTGGTTATCTCTCTTCATAAGGGTGGAGATTTGGATCAGCCTTTTCAGTAATTTTCGTCCCATTTCTATTTTGTCTACCCTCTCTAAGATAGTTGAAAAACTTGCAAAAAGCAGAATTTTGTCCTTTTTACATCATAATGGCATTTTGTCTGCAAATCAGTTTGGATTTCAAGCCGGTAAAGGGACTCATGATGCTGTTTTTAGCTTTTTGGAGAGCGTCTATGTGTCCTTAAATTCTGGAGAGTCATCGGCGGCAGTGTTTTGTGATCTATCCAAAGCATTTGACTGTGTGGATCATGGAATACTGTTATCTAAGCTCGATAAATATGGTTTTAGGGGCGTAGCGTTGCGATGGCTTGAGTCCTATCTATCAAATCGTACTCAGAAGGTTACAGTGTCTGGGCGTTTGTCTGCTTCTAGATCCCTAAAATGCGGCGTTCCCCAGGGTTCAGTGTTGGGACCACTGTTATTTTTACTGTATGTGGATGACTTGAGTTCATTGAAACTGCAGGGCAAGGTGGTTCAGTTTGCTGATGATACCACCGTACTATGGAGTAATAAAAATTCTGATTATATTAAGACTTGTATCCTTGAAGACCTTCAGATTTTATCAGGGTGGTGTGCTTCCAACGGGCTCGTGTTTAATGTAAGTAAGACGTCTATTATGGGGTTTAAGTGCGATGTTCAGGGTCTGATGTTTGACGAAACTTTCCTCTTGCAGAATAAAGAGTGCTGCAAGTTTCTAGGAATTACCATTCATGGTCGCCTTCGGTTTGAAGATCATATTTTACATTTAGCTGGGAAATTATATTCTGGATGTTTTGCAGTAAGAATGGCAAAACAAGAGCTGGGAGGGGTGGTTCCACGTTCAGTGTACTTTTCACTTATTGAATCTCATATTCGGTATGGCTTGCCTTTTTGGGGTTTAACCAATAAGGGGCTACTTAACATTGTCTTTGTTATTCAAAAAAAAAGCAGTTAGATACCTGTGTTCTGCTAAGTTAAGAGATTCTTGCAAACCCCTCTTCATTTCTGAAAAAATCTTTTTTCACTCTTTATCTTAGCAACAGCTGCTCTTATTCACAAAATTCCTAAACTACCCTCTGAAACTGGCCATTTGACTCGTCGTGTAAATGATGTTCCCCTACCTATTCCTGCGTCTTCCCTTACCAAAACCTCATTAATTTACATAAGTAAAAAAATTTACAATCATGTTCCTCTATGTGTTAGACATATATCGGATGTTAAGAAATTTAAAAGAGAATTAAAGTCGCTTTTATTGGCTAAGGCATATTATAACCTGGATGACTTTTTTAATGATAGGTTTTAACCTTGAACATGTTGGAAAGTTTTTTTTTCCTTTTTTCTTCTCTAGTTTTGTCAACAAGTTTACCTTTATTTAGTAATTGATTGTTTTATTTAGTTATCTTTAATTCAAGTATATTCAAAAAGTTTTGTCTTCTTGTGTTTAAATTTGATCATTGTTTTGTCAATTTTTGAAATTGTATTTTTGTTTTGTTCTTTTAGCTTATAGGATGCTTGTACACAAGATTATTCTTACGTAATATAGAACATTTTCTTTCTTTCGTTCTATTTAAACTATATAGGCATTTGACAAAGTATACAAAAAAAGTAAATATATTTACAATATTGCGGAGGGTTGTTGGGTGGGGTCAGAAATAAAACAGAAACCTGTTTACCTAAATGTCGACGTTTCGAATTATATTAAGTCATCCTCAGGACACTAAGTCTAGGTTTCTTAAGATAGATTATCTTAAGATAGATTATAAGATAGATTTCTCGATAACTTAAGAAACCTAGACTTAGTGTCCTGAGGATGACTTAATATAAGTCGAAACGTCGACATTTAGGTAAACAGGTTTCTGTTTTATTTCTGACCCCACCCAACAACCCTCCGCAATATTGAAGATATTGGGTCACAAACACGAAATTGGAAATATATTTACATTAACTATTGGCTAGTATATTATTTGAAATTTGTTATACCATAATTTGCTCTGAGGTATTTAACAGAACAATTTTGGATCACGAGTGAGTCTTTGAGTGATAATATCTAACAATCCGAAATAATTAAATACATTCTTAACAATTTTATATGAAGTGAACAAATCAAGTATTACACGACCATCTTTCAAAGAATTTAGATTTAAGATATTATTAGATTAGATAATTTTTATATATATGCCAAGTTTAAAAGCAACAAGTGTAAGGAGTTTTCTTTGAATGTTGTCCAATAATTTAATGTGTATGTTATATTGTGGTGACCAAACAAGACTGCCATATTTTAATATAGATCGCCCATAAGAGCAATGAAGGGCCCTGAAACATTGAATGTTATTAAAATCCTTTAAAGTTCGATTAATAAAACCCAATAGCTTCACTCCTAATAGAATTTGTATGGCAATCAAACCTAAGACTGCTATCAATATACACACCCAAATCGTTAATTTCATTAACTTTACCCAAGATACTGTTACTAAGGCGTAAGTCATTATATTTCTTTTTGGAAACTGTTCACTCATTTAAAGATCTGGGAGTAGTTTTGAATAGAATTTTTGTACTAAACACTTTGAAACCATTATATCCAAATCAACCTTTATCTCTAGGCTAAGCCATTAATTTCACCACAACATAGAGACACTAAGCCTTCTTTTATTATCTCTATTCTTTTATTGAGGATATAGAAAGAGTTCAGAAAAGGTTTTTTCAATTATTGCTCCTTAAACCTCCAGGCAATTATCCACCTCAAGCATCCTCAGAATCAGTTTTACTGAATGTATGTTTATTATGCAGTCACCCTTAATAAGAAGAACTTACTTTTTACAAGTTTTCTTATTTAATTGTTATAAAATACCATTTACCTTGCAGCACAGAAAAAAATGCATTATTCTCTCTGGCTACATGTTGAATCAATAAACTAAAAGGCTCACCTATCTATGCTAAGTGTACTACCTATAACACTAAAAACTTTGATATACAGCTTTATATGCTCTGTTCTCAAGCATTCATGCCTCAGACCCCCTAGCAGGTAGACAAAGCTCTTTTTTATATAGCCTACCTAATACGTATCTATTCTGCATCTAACTTTTGTTTGTTAAAATTATAAATAAATTGTATTATTTTAATTTCATGTCCTGATTGTTTATTTGTATGAGGTTTTGAGTTTCTTTAGCATTAATGTCTTCTTATTTTCTAAAAATGTAATTTTAAATTTATAAATAGACTTTTACCAAATCTTTATAATGAAGTTTCAAACTTAATTAGTTCATCTACTAAGGTTTTAGCAGGGACATCATCTGCAATTGTAAAAGGTTTTGTCTTCAAATGGGGTAACTTTTTCATTGAGATTGGTATTAGATGTCACATATTATAATAATTATACTAGTATTGGTATGTCAAAGATATATAAAAAAAATAACAAATTATTGACATGGAATTTATAGTTGCTGTATAAGATAACATGAATAAATACACTTAAAACAGACGATACTAACCCATTTTTCCACATAGGTATATATTTGTTTAAATGATTCATTCTTCTTTTTCTTCTCCATATATATTATGGCACATGTTCTATCCCTGTGGGATTTATCTTAGAAGTATCTGCACCAATATTATGTAGGTATCATCTTTATAATTCCTAAAAATCGCACCTCTTGATAGGTAATTGGTAAAGAAAGAAAATTATTGATTAGGCTATTTAAAACCACATTTTAATACCTTGATTAATAATTTCTGTCTGAGATAGGGTAAAAAGGTCGGCATCTGGAATCCTGTTAACATTATTAACGGCTGTTATTATTATTTAGTACCCCAGTTTCTCAATTATTGGTCCTTATATCTTTTTGGGTTATTGTTGCTTTCTTCTATTTTATAAATGTAAAACCTGCAGTGTATAGAACAGACACACAAAATTAAAAATCCGTTAATTGTAAGTTTAGTTGTTTTTTATTTGAAACAGTTTTATTTTTAGTTTTATATTTTAGTTTTATTTTTATTTTAGACAAAAATATCCTGCACTTTTGCAGGGATTCCCCTTTTCAAGAAGTTGTTGACAGTGTTGACACTTGACGGTGCTCACTGCTACCAACTTAAATGTGGGGTGTTTTAGTTTGTAACTAATTAAAAAGTAGCTAAAATGTAAAATTATGTCCTTGACACTGTGTCCTTTTTATTTTTAAGTTTATTTCTATTATATGCAACTTTTTTTGGCTTAAATAAGATGATTTTAAGTAATTTCTTCTAAATCTAATGTTTTACTTAATTTTTTTAATAATTGTAAAATGTAGTGAAAACTGAAATCGAATGATAAGGTAATACAATATTCTAGTATTATTTTTGAAAAAATATATTGAATTATTATGAAGAGCCCCTTAATTATTTACCTACATGAATATTTTTCAAATCATATACAAATGTTTCTAAAACATCATAAAGAGATCATACTAGGTACTGAAGATTTTTAAGTAACATCCCTGCAATGTGCCACTTTTTACAACATGAATGGTACCAAAATTTCTCGAATATTTCACATCATGAATCATGTAAACAAGATCTCTTCTAGGTGTTTCCCTGCCAATGAAATTCATTCACCAGTCCACTTGCCCCTAACAGAGTTAAGGCTGAGGTATGGAATTCTTTATGAAGGTTGTTTAACCAAACCCTTATAAAGTCCTATTTTTCACATACAAAAACATACTATTAAGCATAAATGCAGGGGCAACTATTCCATGGACCAATAAAGATCAAACAATTTTAAACCCTTTATATCCAATTTATTCAAAAAACATATTTATCTTAAATATCTTCACAAATATCACTTATCGCCCAATGCTCCGTACATGCAATATTCACTGTTTGAGATTATTATATATTATATTCTGCACTATCAAAAAATCTATTGATATACTACTATATGTTTATATGGGAAAACATATTTCGTATTCATAACCAACAGCAGTGGAGCAGGGTGTTCCTCAGGGATCTATTTTGAGACCACTCCTATTTATAATAATTTAAGGTTGTGCAAAATCAATTCCACTGACAATAGCGGAGGAACTTTGAAATTTTAAACGAACTGCCCTTGATGGCTAATATGTGTGAACTCACTTCGTATGATAGAAGGCAGTGATTTACTGTACTATCACTAATTACTACATATTTTTATTGAATGTGTGTTTATTTTTATTTAGCAATAGTTTTACAATATGTGCGCAGTTTAATTTATATTAATCTAATATTTGCCTACTCCTAGCCCTTTTGACTGTAAGTGCATCTACATTATCAAAATAAAGGGACAACAGAATGCATGTTAAGAGAAGCTACTTTTAATTAAATTTAATAGCAATGAATTGAGTTTTTACTTGAGAGTTCTATTAGTTACCTCATTAAGAATCTTTCTAGAATAGCACAGTATAAATATGATTTTCACATTGTATATTTTAAAACCAACTGAGGGTTAGGCAGTTTAAAGGAGGTTGAAGTACATGCATGCACTTCAGGAAATGAAGCCTTGAAGAGGATGTGATGTTATTGAAGGTTATTTATTGGAAATTTTTGATAGATTAAATCCTAAGAAGAAGATTAAAGTAAAGTAAAGTAAAGTTTATTCATGCTTACGAAAACTTTATCACAAGTAGATAAATACATATTAAAAAATTATTTCGCTTACAAATTATTAAAGTTTTACATTGCAAATCAAAATCATTATCTAAAATATTAAAAAAATGACACCCAAGATACAATTTCACAAATACTAAACAAAATAATCACAATCCACAAACAGTTAAAATTTTGGAGATCCCAATATCAATTTCAACTTCCTAAAAACCTATTTTTGTTTCATTTTCACCAATTTTCACAGTTAAGCTTGTAGATACTCATCAAAGCTATAGAAGGCTCTATCAGCAAGTAATTTTTTTACTGAGGCAGCAAACAGATTTTCATTTAGAGCTTTAATATTATTAGGAAATTTATTAAAAAAGCTTGGGGCATAATAAGTACTTGAGATACAAGATTTATTGAGTCTTAGAAAGTGCATTTTCAGGAAATCTACTTGTCGAGTGCTGTGAGTATGAATTTCTGATCTCTGGGTATATTTATGTAAATTATTCTTTGTATATATTAGACATTCAAAGATATACCGTGATGGAAGTGTAAAAATTTTAAGTTTTTTGAAAGAGTCTCTCACATCGTCCCTGAAACCCAGACCCTCGACAACCCTCAGAGCTCTTCTCTGCAGTTTAAAGATTCTCCTAGCTTGAGGTGCATGACCCCAAGCCAAGAGACCATAATTTCAGGTGGATTGTATGAGTGCATGGTAAACCATTAACAAAATATCCTTATTTACTGTGCCCTTTAAGCGTTTTAAAAGAAATATTTGTTTTGCCAATTTATTTGCAATGAACTCCACATGCTTATCAAATATCATATAGTAGGATCTAAGTGAACACCCAAGAATCTCACCCCATCCGAACTCTCAACATTGGTACCTTCTGTATTTCTCAAAGAGAATAGGACTTCCTTTGTTTTGTTGACATTTAGGCTAAGTCTGTTTGCACTGAACCACTTGCCCAAATCTGACTTCACCCCCACCAGCATCAGCTCCAGTTCTTGCAAACTAGTACTCCTGCAAAGAGCAGTAGTGTCATCAGCAAACAGCAGCAGCCTAGGCTCAATTGACCTGTCGATATCATTGACATAAATAATAAAGAGGAGTGGCCCCAAAATAGAACCCTGTGGCCCACCATGAGTTATTTTGCATTCTTCTGATAAAGCTCCACCCGCACAGGTTTTCTGTACATGTCTAACAAGATAAGTTTCAAGAAGTGATAAACTGGGCGGGATCAGACCATAAAGTTTAAGCTTGCTCAGAAGGATCCTATGGGATATGCAGTCGAAGGCCTTTGAAAGGTCACAGAAAATTGCCCCAACATGGGACCCCATTTCAAAGCCCTCAACCACATACTCCAGAAAATCCAGTATAGCCTTAACAGTTGATTGTTTTTTCCTAAACCCATACTGAAAATTTTTGAGGATTTCATTTTGTTCAAAATAGATATAAAGTTGATTTTTTAAAAGTAGCTCAAAAACCTTCGATATTATTGGAATCAAAGATACTGGACGGTAATTATTTAAATCATCTCTACTCCCTTTTTTAAAAATTGGTATGATCTTTTGAATTTTAAAGCCACTTGGGTAGATGCCTTCCCTTATACATAAATTTAAAAGCTTTTAAAGGATCTATTTAATGCTCTTTTAATTGTTTTAGAAGAGGGAGATTCATTCCATATATGTCTCTAGAATGTTTATTTTTTAAATTACCTATAGCATCTCTAACTTGTATATACATCACTTCACTAAAAGAAAAACCCCCCACAGGGACACCCGACAGGCAGGCCTGATCCATAAATGATTCAGCAGTGACCGTGGCCAGTGGAATCTTCTTGAGAGTTTCCTCAGCTATACCTGAAAAAAATGTATTAAACTGATTGTCTTGTGTACAATGTTTAAAATTTTATAGAGTGATATAGGTTGTTCTGACATTCTTAATCTTTGCTATAAATAGAACTTCTTGTAATCCAAGTTTATTCAAAGTGTCCACAAACTTCAACAAAAGCTCAAGAATATATCAGCTCTGTTAGTACTTTAACATAATTATATGCCTCAAATGTAGATATATAGACATTTCTATTATCATGGGTTTAAACAAGGTAAAACTTAAATATGGAAGTGTAGTAATAAATCTTTAACCCTTTAATGCGTGTTAAAAAAATATGCATAGTTTTCTTTACTATGATTGTTATTAATATTAAAAAAAAAATTATCTATCTTTTCTTGTGGAAACATCTTTCGTAACATAAATGTACCTAATTTTTCATGCATACTTGACCATACTGACAAATTTGAGAGTTCCTTTACTTATAGAGCTGTTACTTTACTTAATTCTAATAATTCTACTTAAAATTGTCTAAAAATTGCTTATACAAAAGTACCCTCAAGAAGTAATATCCTCCTTAGTGTAATTTTAATTGATTGTAACTATAGGTATATTTTCTTTGTATTTGTTATAATTGCATTGGGATGTTATTAAAGAAGGCTTCTCTTAACTAACACCTTTGCATAATGAACCTTTTTTTAAAGCAGTTTTTTTAATCAAGTTTATTATTGATCTTAAAAAATGTAACTAGAATTGTTTACTCACTTCCATTCTAGCATATTTTATTAATACTTTGCTTAATAAGGCTTTGTTGACGTGTAAAGCATGTCACCAAATCATTATAACCAATAAAGTTTAAATAATAGTAGTGGAGTCAAAAAGACCCTGTATACACAAAAAAAGTTTTGGTATTGAATTGAATTGAATTGACGAAACAGTGGGCTGCCAAGGCAGTTGTGCATATAGGTCTCCTGATGGACCCGTCATGCCCCACCGGGGGGTTACCAGAGCCCAACGGCCTTAGAGAAAAATATAGGTATATTATACGAAATCCAGACGATAGTGTCGCCTAAACAGGTATTAAACAATTCAATCTAAAATAAATGCAGATTAAATTATACCCTGGGCAAGTACTAATGAAAGAGGATAGATTTTACCTAAGGGATTACTGCTGTTTAACCTCCATCCCGATTTGAGATTCTAAAATGTTTAAAATAGTTGAACTTTATTTGGGTAACATCGATATAAATTTAAACGATAAAAAACCAATCATTTGTTAAATTTATGATTCAGTACAGGTTCATTTGTATACTTAATACATTATTCATGTAAATAATTGTGGATTTTCGTTGTGCAATAAGTAAAAAAAAATCATTTGTCCTATTTGAGTCAAATAATATACGTAGCTACTATAATCCAAGTTCCGTTATATATGAAAATCGAATTAAACCAACTGAAAATTAATTTAGCGTTTGACAATAAACAGACAAAACGTATTTTATGGTAGACTGCTCCAAATAAACATTATCCATCATAATCCGATCTAAACCTAAACCACTCTCAAGGTGATATCTTAAGGTTAGTCTCGGTTGGCATTTTGCACAAGGTTTTTGCTATTTTTGCTACAAGCATAATATTGTTCAGTTTTATTACAGAAATCACTTAATTTCAAAATGAAATTGTACCTATTTATAAGGGTTCTATTAATTTAATGTGGTTTTAAGAGTACCTTATTGTCTGTAAGAATGTAGCAATAATTAAATATTGATATAAGTGAAAGTTTAATATGACGACTTATCTGCATTTGGAATTAATAAGTGAAATGTGCGATGTGTATCGCAAGTTTTCACTTTCGGTTTTAAGACGGCTTTCTCCTTATAGACTTACCAAAAGAGATATAGTTTAACAGAGTAAATATTTTATTTATTTATAAGCTATATGATTGATGAACGCATTTAATGTGACTGTCCTTTTATAGACCTAAAATAACATCTATTGCTACTGAAATAAATTCCATGAAAATAATCTCGGTACCCGTACCTCGTAATAGACCTCTCTGAAAAGGTGAAAGTACCACTTGAACGTATGTAGGTAACTAGGCCTCGGCGCGATTTCTCTTGCATCGAACCGTCGCAATTTAGAATAATATTACCTGCATCTCTCTTCAACCGACCCCGATCAAGTAAAGCAGACAAAGACAAAAAGAGACACAAGGGATTCACGTGACCCGTTAGAAACCATAGTACCGTACGATGGTGTGTACTGGTGGCCCCTTCTTCAGATGTCGATGGCTCGAGCAGTGTCGGTACCGAGGTACGTGTGCGTTCCGTGGCGTGGATGGTGGTTCTGCTCTTTGTAAATTGTCACTTCATCCCCTACTCTATGTACATCAGGAGTGGAGTGTGCCGAACGATATATCGATAAGGGCAGGGGGTTCCCTCAAGGACATCCGCGAAGTACTGCCTCGTTTTTCGGTAGGGGTTCCCCCGCAGGTGTGACTATATTGTTTGAACATTTTTTTTTTCTTCAATCGTCGCTGGAAATTTCGGATTTAGTACTATAAGGTACTTTTATAAAATTAACGTTATGGTGTAGCGTGTGTGCTTAATTAATTTTAGAAATCTGATTTATTAAATTGTAATAGGTCTGCAATACAGGAAGTTATGAAACCGAATGCGTCTTGCATGATATTAATTGGGAAATGTTATGTTGTAAATGTTTTTATGGATTATTGAGCTTAAGGCAGTGGAGCCAGTGGATCATTAGATTTTTAAATGGCAGCATTGACTGTACTATTTTTCATCATCTAAATGCTTGAACAGTTTTTCAAATAATACCACTTAATTAGAAAATATCAAGAATATTGAAATACGGAGTGCCTGTAATGAAATAAAAATATTTAAAATGGCAAGAAGAAATAAAATGAAACTTATGTCAGATCTCTAAAAGGCATAAAAAATGGTTAAAGGCCTGTTGGAGGAAAATTACTTGGAACAACTGAAAGATATGAAAAATTGTTCCAGAAGCTTGGGAAACATGTACAGAATTTTCACATATCTGGAAGACTCACCAGAGTCTTGTAACATCTTTAATTTTTTGAGAGGTGTAAAAAATGACTTCTTCATTGATAATGTTCGAATGAATTTTTCTATCAAAGCCTATATATTTCAGTATATAGACATGTTGGAATCTATAGGCTTTGTTGATATGTTTCTTGCACTAAAGTTAAAAATCCAAAATTGTCATGTGGTCGTAGATCTCTCTCTTCCATTGCACTGCTTATTTCTTTTCTCGAACATTTTCTTGGACTACCCCTTAGTAGGCAGTTCTTTTCATTTGCCAGAGGCTCTCTTTTATTTATCATCCACAGCTCTTCACCATATGTAGTTATACTTTCTATGATCTCGATTGTTTATTCTAATATTTGGGTTCCGAGTGATGTGAACTATTTAGTTGACATGTCTTCTAAACCTCGTCCAATTCTAGTTGCTATTTCCTTTTTTTTCTGGCCATCATTTGTAATGGCTTTTTAATAAACTACCTGACAGGACTACCTTTTTTGCAATTTAAATCCCAATTGAGAAATATACTAATCGAAAACTCATTTAATTTAGTAGATGAATTTTTAAACTTATTTCTTTTAAGCATGGGCCTATATAGTGTATCTGTATTTAAGTTTTTAATTTTTGTAAAAATGACTTTTTGTACTTGATATTTTTAATACAGTATTTATGATTATATATGTATTTTATGTTTTATTGACTTGTGGAAATGTGTTGTATGTTGGCACCAATAAGTGAATTTAAATTTGAATGTTTACACCGAGATATTTATAGTTATCAGTATTTACGACTTGCAGGTCTCTTACTTCTGAAGATTTTCCTTTATCTTCCACCACTACATACTCTGTTCTTGGTGGGTTTATTGATAAACCCTACCTGATGTATTCTTCATCCTGATCTTCTGCAAGCATTAGTTGACCTGTAAAGTGCAAACTGTTCAGTTTATGATCCTCCAATTTAAATACCCATAGGTCTACAAACCAAAGGTTTACATTATTTTCAATTCCATTATATTTGAGACACTTAACATTAACAGAGAACATTAAATAATGGAATAATTGAATTGCTTCCAATAACCTCTTTGAACTACTGTTACTATTATATACAAGTAACCCCAAATTGGCATGTCAAGAAAATTTATATTCTTGACATGCCAAATATATTGAATTAAAAAAAAAACCTTTAATTGTTAGATGCGTACATTATTTACTGTACTTATTGTTATAACATCAGTGTATGGAAATATACACTCAGAGTATGTTATTGCCATTATGGTGGCTCTTATAAAAAATTTTATATCTTTTACTGGTACTGAATCTTTAATAGTCCCGACGCATCCATCCTTGACATTTTCAGAATATGCATTAAATACATCAGTACCTGTAGATAAGTAAAGCAACGTTTACCGGCGTATTTTCAATTTTATTGTATATGTTGCTTATATTAGTTTATTTTATTACCTAGAAAGAATATTTACATTTTTTATACATGACTTATAACCTGTTTAAAGCCAATTATTGATATTCACCGTTCATAATATTGGGAAAACTTTTAAAGCCCATATTTTAATTACGTTGCACTGCCCAAATTGATTGATTTTTATAAGCATTCGTGACGGGTATTCGCTGAATTAATATACATAATAAAAGTATTTTCATACCATTGTATTATCTCATATCAGTTTCATGCGTAATTATCGGTCAAATACAATAAGGCATAAATCACACAAAAGAAGTGTTTATTCCTGTAAGCTCAATATTTATTTAAATGATTATATGTGCGCATTTTGAGGTAAAAATAGGTGACACATATGTGTTGGTAAAATGGTCTGACATAATGAAGAAGTTTCAGAAACATAAAATTAGTTGTCAGTAAAATCACAAATTCGAGCATTTAATTTTCATGCTTTCTCCCAACCCAGATTTTGGATTTGTAATTTTCATATCTCAATGATTGTCATTTTCCTCGCGGTTGACTTTTGATGGTCAAATGGCAGTCAACAAACTGGTAATGATTTCCGGTAAACTGTAAGAGATTTAAGTGTTCTGTTCGACAATAAACAATCATTTGTCCACACATTGAAAACGTTGTAATTAAAGGAATGGGTAGCTTGGGCTTTATAACGGAAAAATAGTGGAAATTCATAAAATACTTTATGAATTTCTTGTTCGCTCTTTGCTTGAGTATGCATTGGTGATATGTTCTCCAAATTACTTGTGCCTTATTGACGCTATTGAGTTTGTGCAGAAAACTTTCCTGAGATCTCTAGCGTACAGAGCAAATATTGATATATTTAATAGCAACAACTATAGAATATAATTTAATCAGTCAAGAGTTCAATAATACTACGCATAAAACCAGACGACACATTTCAATATTGAATGGTTTGGTATATTATCCAACTATTTTGCAAGAAATTCCCTTTAATACATACTAAAGAAGAGCGAATTCTTCGACGTTTCGGATTCCGTTTCATCATACTATGGATTTTATTCTCCTATTACGAGAAGTCTTAGGTATCAAAATGATAATAACATCAATCCATGTTCCAGTAACACAATAGGTTCCTTTAAATCTAAAATTAAAAAATTGCAGACTGATTGTGATCCTATTTTTTTTGTATACCATTTATATGTACCTGTATTGTCATGTCCTTTTTTTTTAAATGTTTATTTGGCTAATCTTACTTTATATATAATTATTTCTTTTTTATAAACAAATAAGTTTTATTTAGGAAAACTATATTTTGACTTCCCTTCCATTGGCTTAACCTTTTTACTACAGTTTTTCAGTTACAAGACAGAAATAAATAAGTTTTTCATAGCCACTTTTGCTCTTTAAAAAGTATGATACGTTTCGTCTTTTAGCGCCAGTCATCAATTTTGTTTTATTAGGTGGGGGCGCAAATTATATTAAATTCAAGTATAGTCCTTGTAATTATGGTCACCCTCGGTTTTAGAACATCCTGTGCACACGTTAACCACCCTTGAAAATACCCCATATGAAACACCTCATATACTATAAAAGAATTAATTAAAACCCCGTTCAATTTCAGTACTAAAAACCCTCAAGATGAACTTTGCACCTTTCGGGGTACCTCTCTCGGCCGCCCTACCGGTCGCCACCCAATTTTCCGCAGGGAAAATTACCCAAAGTGTGACCACACCGAGTGGCCAAGTAGTCGGCGTCCTCCAAGGTGGCGAAAACGGCGTCCACTACATCAGACCATTCGATGCGAGCGCGTTCGCGCAGACCCACCAGGCCCCCGGGAGTCCCACCGGGGCTCAACAGGGCCAAACTGTGATCAGCCTCCCCATCACGATGCCCGGGGCGAAACCGGGCGATCCACAGCAAACGGTGCAAATTCAGGTGGTCAATCCGGCTCAACAGAACGAAGGAAACAGCCCAAAATATCAACTGTCACAGATACCTATCCAGACTTTCGGCCAGGGAGCCACTGTTTTAACGGTCGCGTATAGTGGGAATCAGGAAGGTTTACAAATAGTAAGTAGTTGGTCTGTTATATTTATACATTTATTACATAATCATAATAATAATAAACGGCCTTTATTTACATATCTAAAATACTATAAACAGAGAGAAATTAAATTTGGTGGCGAGGTCTAACTTCAAGCTATTACTATACCTAACTATCCATGGAAAAAAAGAAAAAATATACAAATATAAGGGAATTAAACTTAACCTAAAAAAGAATTTTAAATATAAGAAATACACGCATTCCTAGCGCGAGACTACGGTAATATATAATAAAAACGAATACGTATAGTCCTTCTAGGAAGACTCTGGAAAAATTAAAATTTTGCAGTATATATGTTTATTTATTAATTGAATTATAAAATAACAAGAAACAATCCATTTCATTTACTTATGCTGTCTATTAGTAGATTCACAAACGTGATTTTTGATTGTGCTCTTTGTCTATTTATAGACGTATCAGTAATTCAAAGTCAAAGTCAAAATCAAGTTTATTCTGCATTAATATAGCATATATACACACAAAAGGTGTTATTCGCGTAAAACGATCTTCCATAACACCATACAATTACGGCACTGTTAAAAAACAATGATAAGAAGCAAACAGTTAAATAAGAATAAATATACAGACAACTTAAGCCTACTAACACAACCCAGACGTAGAGTATTGAGAAGAGAAAAAAAAAAAAGGTAACCGGTTGTAAAAACTGATGAAATCTGTTGTGATAATTTGAATTTAGAAATTTCACCGCACAGTAGGGAAAACAGCTTTCAAATTTTGTTGTGCAATGAAAGGAAATATCAAAATGAGCCACATTTCTAATGTTAAGGTTATGTAAAGTGTCCCTTGCAGTCAAATATTCTGTAAGATAAGATGGACAGTTGTGTTTTACAATTTGATATACAAACATAGCTAAGTGGAGGTTAACACGAAAATTGTATTTTAAATGTTTATTATCGACATATAATGGAGTAATGTGGTCAAACTTATGACCTCCATAAGCAAAACTCATACGCATATTTTGAGCCAATTGTATTTTAGTTTTATACTCTTTTGTGAGGTAGCTTTAGTAAACCGAGTTATAGTAGTCTACCAGAATTAAGGATTCCACCAAGAGGTATTTAATATGGTCAGGAAGAACATATTTAAAAGAATAAAGGCTCTTCCATTTTAAGTAAACAGAGAACAGCTTCTTCAAAACATGCTGCCGAAAATTTATCGCATCATCCATTACAAGGCCCAGATTCTAGCATATTCAACAGACGGGATAATTACTCCTTTTGTATGAATGGTTGTAAAATTGAAGCTAATGAACTTAACCCTGACGTCCTTGGACCCAATAATCAGGTGTACACTTTTTTGGCATTAAGCAATAAACCATGCCCACAAGACCAGTCGGAGACATTTTCCAGATCAACGTTGACACCAGCAAGTCCCTCGCAAGAATCTTCAGGATAAAATGAACATAGAAGCTGAGTGTCATCAGCATATAGATGCGATGAGCATTGATGAATATGAGATGGTAAGTCAGCAGTAAAAAGGGCAAAAAGTATGGGATCAAGGATGGGCCCCTGAGTCACTCGATGTTGAAGATATTGAATGTCAGACCTAGTCCCATCAAGATGCACAACCTGCCTTCTATGGTTTAGATATGATGAAAACTAGCCACAAGCTTGATCAGAAAGTCCAAAAAAGTGCAGCTTAGCAATCAGCATATCATGGTTAATAAGGTCAAATGCCTTATTATAATCTAAAAGTACCAGACAGGAGACCTTTGATTCATCCATATTTTTAGATATGCAACTAGTAACCCTGCTAAGTGCCCTTCCTGTACTATAACAAGCTCTAAATCCAGAGTGAACAAAATTGTTTATTATGTCGGAAACCAGTCGTTCAAGCATTTTCTCAACGACCGTCAAGAGGCTAATTGATCGAAATCAGTAATTATATTGCTCAGTTTTCAACAAAATACTTATGTACTTTACCAATTATTGAAAATATTTAACATAATGAGAAATACCGCCACTCTATTCACTCACTCTGTAAACTGTTATCTTTATATGTGCGTTCTAATAATGTTATATCCAAGAGAATTGTAATTAAAAGAATGTTAGGAAAATAAAATTCCGAATACATTCTAAATGGACTATTGTATGAGATGAAAGAAAGTATACGAAGAGAAAAGAAAAAAAATGGTACGTATACGTAAACACCTTAAATACATATTGATGTAAATACTTATATCAGTAACTGATTTAAATGGTCTTTGAAGTTGTTCACAGAAGAACACGAATTGAAAGCTAATTGAAAAAAGCATTAAAATCTTTTGCTGAATGACATTTCATAGAAAGGAGTTATATGCTTCAGTATTATTTAACTTCTCGCCATTGTGCTAAGTATATTAATCATGCACATCACAGCATCTACTAAACTTGTTAAAAATGAATAATTATCTCATAAACAAGAATATTTAAATGTGGCTCAAATCTTTTTTGAAGTCTTCCAGAGTCATTAGAGAATTCAGAAACGTGATCAAAATTACTAAGACCATAACCAAATCTTAAGCAGCTGTTCTGCAGTCTTTAAAGGTTAACGATATAGTTAACCTTTAATAAAAGAGCAGGCCAATAGAGCACATCATAATAAGGCAAAAATTACAAATTCGAGAGAATCACAAAATTTTAATTTAATTAGAGTTCTATGAATAATAAATTGCCCTTAATTATACAAATATTTTTACAAGAGAATTACATTTTTAAATAAGAATTAGAGACATTTTTTAAATGTTAGATCCTTCAAAAATAAACACCAAGTTCTTACAAGTACCCGAAGCCCCATTTGTATTCGTTCCTACCCCATTGGTAGTGGTAGGAACGAGCTTAAGAGAATTTGATTGATAGCTGATATTCTGAGTAATTTGACCCAACCATTGACATTCATCAAGTAGCAATAAAGATAACCATGATAGAGGAACGCCTCTGAAACGATAGCGGTGACACAGCATCATTTTCACCAGTATTTTCATGAAAACTAAACTGACACCTACTAAGAATACAGCATACGAGTGGATAGAAGTGATATTTTCTGGAAATTAGAAGGATCATCTATGTTTTCTTTTTTATGGACTGGAATAACTTTGGGTGTTTTTAGATAAGAGGGAACCGATTAATGGTTTTTACCAAGACCCTCTGGAATATTGAGAAAAATGTCTTCAGGTAGTCTCATCATCACCAGAACTGTTTTTGTTTTTTATTGATTTCAACACTCCTTTAATTTTGTCAGATCAGTAAGCAAAAACATAAAAGAGACTGGAACGTTGACAGCTGACAATTAAGACATTGGATCTATCATCTGCTATATTGCACTAAAAGTAATTTTGGGGCGACATTTGGAGATTTTTATTTGTTTGTTTCACACTCCCTCTGCAAGAAGCTCATGGCTTACAGTATCAAACGCTTTACTGTGATCAAGAAGCGGCAAACACGTCTGCTTATTTCCACCACGTAATGTCACATAATATCATCAGTCAGTTTGACATAGGCCGTAGTAGCCTGCAGAGGTCTAAAGCACGACTGGCTCATATAGCAGCTAATTTGCTCAGAAATAATATTTTCCAATAACTTCAGAAATCAGGTTCCATGGAATTATTTCCTCTCGCAATGGACACAACATTTGCAATTTTCCACTATTTTTGGCAATTTAGGAGTAGACAGATATTTATTAATGATAAAAGTTATTTGAGGTTTACGACTAAAACTATCAGCACCAGCAGCATTAGTTTTTAATTTACGGTGTATTTGTTGAACCTTTTCCACTGAGAACTGAAAATTCCCAGCCACATTATCAAATAAGTTATTTTTACGATTTTCCACAACTGGATCATTTAGGAGAGACTGGGTTAAAGGTACATTAATATATTTCAATGTTTTCCAAAAACCTACATATACACCTATAATTATCATTATAAAAATTCAATTATTTCCTAGCTTGACGGACAAAGCGGCTTGGAAGGTATGACCGTTGTGGCAGCTATACAGCCTCAAGATATCCAAATCATACAAGCCCAACTTGAACAGCAACAGCAGCAACAACAACAGCAGCAAGTTCAAGAGCAGAAAGAGGAGAACGACAAGGCGGGAGATACTCAGCTAAGATGTAAAGATGGTGCTGAGGTACAACAACAGACCAACGAGCCGGAAGCGATCCACGTGCCGGCGCAGTACCTTCAAAACATGAACACGTTACAGGAATATCTGCAAAAGGTTCAAACGGCCCAACCTTTACCGTTGACCTCCTTGCATCAGTTTTTAAAGTTTAATGGCGCGCCAGAAATCAAAAGGGAATTAATTACCGAAGATGGGGTACTGGAGGCCGTTAGTATAGCGAATCCGGAAGAACAAGTAGGTAGAGCATACTTAATATTGTCTGGGTTTATTTATTTATAGTAGTTTGTTTATTAAAAAAAATCACTGTCTATTTTGTTTACATTTATTAAAGTTTATTTATAGACATCTAAATAATTAAAACAATGCATATTAATGAGAGTGTAATATGCAGCAATGCCAAACGAATATTAATATACAGATAAGCATTAAAAAAAGAATTGTACACTTTGTCTCATTTTAGTTGTAATGGCAGGTAAGAAGCTTGTAAGAAGTTAAAGTAAGGAATATCACTTGGAATTAGAACCAAAATGAGACTGTGTAAATAAAAACACCGAATTGGCTTTTAGTGGTTTAATGTTGTTTTTTGATAGATTATTAATGTTTAAACAAATTCGACAGTAAATTTTTTCTTGCAAGAAAAAATAGATGAAATTTATTTGTTTTTTTTTTTTGTTTGGTTTTTTTAATTTCGTCAATTTTTGGTGCGCTCCACTATCAGTACCATTTACAGGAACAATTGATAATGAACAGCGTGACAACGGAAATGGCGACACAGGAGGACGGTCAGGAGGATCCGAACGAAAAGGGAAAGAAGAAGAAGAAATCGAAAAAGAAACCGCCTAAACCGAAAAAGCCCAAGCCTGGACAGGTACGATTTTTTCTTGAAAATTATAATTCTATGTTCAGCATAAATTAAATGCAAATTCGTAGCTTTAAGAACATTTTACCCAAAAACATCTTGGTGAATTTCCTGGATGTGATCACATATATTTCCATCGCTAGTTTAGATGTTCTTTTTCTGATTTCTTCATTTGGAACTATATCTCGTAAACTAATTCCTAGCACCAGTATAATTCTTAAGATGCACCATTCATAGACTATTTTTTTGAGATGTAGGAGGGTGCTTCTGGATTTAAGAATGAAGCGGAAACTTATTCATTTAGGAATGTCGGCTGATTGATGTGCCGGTTTATGTACGTCGTTATAGTTTCGTCATTATTTTATCGTCAATTTTAATTTGCATTTATTCTAGACGTTATTTTTATTTTTGACAAGTTTATTTTGAATCCTAACCCAGATGGCGTTCTTGTACTTGGAGTTCTCCTGGTGAATCACTGATTATGAAGTCTCTAGTAAATTTGCCATGTTTCGTATATTTTATTTACTCCCTTATCTTCCATTCCAAATGTCTATTGTTTTTTTCTGGCAGTTGTTATGGTCTATATATTAATATATAATACCAATAATATATTTATTAAACTCTTATGGTTAAAATGCTTTGTAAATGAAACTATTTCTCAAAAAAACGTTTTCTTTCAGTGAAAACCCCATTTAAATAAAGTTATCCTCCAAAAAGTTCAGTAGAAACAATGTCACTGAAGCCAAAATTGCTTTAATTGAATCAATTTTTAACCTGGAATAATTTTTTTACATAGAACTCATTAAAAGAGTATCTCCTATAATTTTATGAAAGAATTATAAGAATATCCTAAATGTATTGGGAGTTATAGGGAAAAACGTCTTAGAATGATTTAAAAATGCACAGTGTTTTAAAAACCTCAAATCAGGCCTGGATCTTAAAAGGCAAAACTGGCTGTAGCTCCGAAAGTATTAGACTTAGAAAAATGGTTCATAAATGAAATTATTCCTCAGAAAATGCATTTTCTTTCAGTGAAAACTCCATATATCTACCTCAAAAAATTATCCAGTTATTTTTGAAAAAGTTCAACCAAAATTGCTCTAGTTAAGTCAGTTTTGAACTTAGAATCAATTTTTTTATATAAAATTAATCTACATAATATTGTGAAAGAATTATTTGAATATCCTAAATGGGTTAGGAGTTATAGAGAAAAAAGGTGCATGAACAATTTAAAATTTCACAGTTTCAAATATATTCTAAATATCTAAATCAGGTGGGTCCTGGATCTTGGAAGGCAAATCTGGCTCTAGGTCAGAAAGCATTCAACTTAGAAAAATGGATCATATACGAAATTATTCCTCGGAAAATGCATTTTCTTTCGGTGAAAACCCCATTTATGTACCTCAAAAAATTATCCAGTTATTTTTGAAAAAGTTCAGTAGGAAAATTTACACTGAAACCGAAATTACTCTAGCTAAGTCAGTTTTGAACCTAGAATTAAATTTTTTACATAGAATTAATCTACATAATATTGTGAAAGAATTATTTGAATATCTTAAATGGATTAGTAGTTATAGGAGAAAACGTGCATGAACAATTTCAAATTTCACAGTTTCAAATATATTCTAAATATCTAAATTAGGTGGGTACTGGGACTTGGAAGGCAAAACTGGCTCAACTATTCAACTCAGAAAAATGATTCATATATGAAATTATTACTCAGAAAACGCATTTTCTTTGAATGAAGACCTCATTTGAGTACTTTCAAAAAGTTATCCTTGAAAAAAGCCCACTAAAACCAAAATTGCTCTAGTTGAGTAAATTTTTAGCCTATAATTGAGTTTTTTACACATAATTCATCTACTAGAGTATCTCCTATAATTTTGTGAAAGAAGTATAAAAATATCTTAAATAGGTTTGGAGTTATAGTAGAAAACGTTCATGAATAATTTAAAAATTCATAGTTTTAAATGTATTCTAAAAACCTGAAATCAGGTTGGCACTGGGTCTTGGAAGGGAAAACGGACCCTAACTCAGAAATTATTTTACTCATAAAAATGGTTCATAGATGAAATTATTCCTCAGAAAATGCATTTTTTTCAGTGAAAACCCCATTTGAAAATTATCAAGCGATCATTGGAAAAGTTCAGTAAGAAAAATGACACCGAACCTACAATTGCTTTACTTAAGTGAATTTTTAACCTAGAATTAAGTTTTTTTTTTTACATAGAATTCATATATAGAGAGTTTCCTATAATACTGTGAAAGAACGTTTTTTAAGATTTTTTATTCAATTCAATTTCAATTTATGAAATCAGTTACACAGTTATAAGGTATTATAATAGTAAAATCATCTGTTTGGCAAGGAATAAATAAAAAGGTACAATTTCCATTGTTTGTTCAACTTACTTTAAAGAATTTAACGGGAGTTTCTTGGAAATAATTTTTAAAACAGTGAGGTTATAAAATATTTTACATGATAAAGGCAACTACAATATTAGGTTACAACGAGTTAAATTTATTAAGGTTATAAGTTGTAAAAACATAAGATCTTATTTTGGACCTTAAATGGGTTCAGAATTATAGGGAAAAACTCCGTTTTCTCTTAAACAACATACTTTTCCATAATTATAGGTGCATATAGCGACAGCACTGGACGGCACGACCCTCTTTTGTTGCCCGGAATGTCACATGGCGTATCCCGAAAAGGAGCTGTTGGAGCAGCACTTGGTGGGACACAAAATCGAGCGACGTTTCATCTGCGACATCTGCGGGGCCGGCTTGAAACGCAAAGAGCACCTTGAGCGGCACAAACTGGGCCACAATCCAGAGAGGCCCTTCGTCTGTTCCGTTTGTATGAAAGGTGAATAAACAGGAATTTTAAGATAATAACGCCTCTCTTTTTAAATGTCCAATGATTATACTTATAACGTTCAAGCGTGACAAATAGCATTGAAGTGATAATCTCCTTTCAGGTTTCAAACGTAAAGAGCACCTCAATCTCCACTTTGTGATACACTCGGGGGAGAAAACGGAAATTTGCGGCGAATGCGGCAAAGGATTTTACCGAAAGGATCATTTGAGGAAACATCTACGAAGTCACATCACGAGGAGAGCGAAGGAGCAAGCGGAAATGGCACAGGCGATATTAAAAGCGGGCGGTACGCAGGAAGACGTCGAAAACGAACTGAACAATATGTCTAACGGGATCGCCCATGCGCAGGTCACCATCGAGGTGGGAACTGGGGTAAGGAAATTGTAACGAAATTCAGGAACACCATTTTATTGGCAACGTCAAAAACACTAACCTAACTCGCCTTGACTGTCGTTTAATTGTTTCCAAGGTAAAAACTGGCTAAACAATTAAAGCTGAATGCAATGTCACGAAGCGCGTCCTTTTTAAAGCCCGATGGAACAGTTTCGAAATATTTAGAATTTTCTTCTTGTTTTTGCCGAAAGAGACCAATAATTTTAGGAGAATACTGACAGTCAATGGAACAGGAACTTTTTTGCTTTTATGGTGTTAATTACTTCATATTCTTTATCACTTTCTCCCAGTATTTCCAAGTTTGTTTTTCTTTGATGATACTCGATGATATCATGAACATCTCTCTATAACACCACATTTCGATTGACTGCGGCTTGTTTTTGAAGATTTGGTAATTCTGCAGTTTAGCGGCTTTTGTTAAAACTAACGAAAAATGGTCGGGTTTTTTGCAAAATGGGTGGATTTGGATATATATTTTTCACTAAGAGTGGCGGAAAGCCAAATTTTATCACGAAGAGGGTGTTATCACGCACTAAACCACTCACTATGGGACATGAATAAAATAACGTCATTAGAATAACCCTGTTTTCGATTAGTTTTGACAACAAATAGGTTACAACTAAGGTGAGGTTAGGTGTGGTGTTGCCAGTTCTGTCGTCTACTGCGTTTTGTATTATGCGTAAAACAAAAACTGTTTTTACCTTTTCTTGTAACTAAACCTGTTATTTTCGTGCAACAAACATATCGAAGACACCCATAATGTATTATTATTTTGGTAATTTTTAGATTTTGGTCCGAATTAAAAATAATATGATTCCGCAGTTTAGCGGCTTTTGTCAAATTTGGGGTATTTTCACCGGTTTTCTTTTTTAAATAGCTTAATTTTATCTGGAAAAAATTAATAAAGTGGCGGAAGGTGAATTTTGCAAATAGTTTCTTTATAAACAATGTGAAGTACTCACAAATAGAGGTAAACTGATTTATTTAAATTTTTTGCTGTTTTTTTTGCATAAATTAAATGACAGTCGCTATCTGTCAAATGGGTTGTCGACTCTGGGAGTATGTGTGCAGTGTTTTGGTTTGTTCCGTTTCTCTATCACCATAAGGCGCTGCGCACAGGCCATAGATATACCCAACCCAACCCCAACCCAATTCAACCCAACCCAACCCAAACCCAACCCAACCCAACCCAAGCCAAACCAAACCAAACCAACCCAGAGGTTCAGTAACAGGAGGTTCATTAACACCCAAGAGTTCATCAACTGTGGTTGATGATGAAAAGGTGTTGATGAACATTGTTGATAAAATGGGATGGGATGGGATGGGATGAGATGAGATGGGATGGGATGGGATGGGATGGGATGGGATGGGATGGGATGGGATGGGATGGGATGGGTTGGGTTGGGTTCGGTTGGGTTGGTTCTTAAATTGCTCAAGCACCGCTCATCAAATTTTGCGTATTTTTACAATTTTTTTTTAAATGGCCTAATTTTACCCAAAAAATGATACGATATAATTCGCCGCGAATATGTGAATTTTGATAGAACTTAAAAAAAAGAAATTTTAAAAATGATGTACTCCTAAAAATAAATTTTCAATTCAATCAAATGTGTGTTTATTACAATGTAATAAACACACATTTGATGTACATGTCATGTAATTGACATTTTAAGTGATATGTAATGAAACTAGTGTATAATGTTATGATTATACACTAGTTTCATTCATCATTTTTAATATGTTATGATAATGAATGACAAAAAAAATTCAGAGTGAATTCTCCACTTTAGAAAAAGCCAGACTGGAGACAAGGCTTCAGCTGTAGAGTGACAAAACGCAACAAAACTGGCAACACCACACCTAACCTCAACTCAATTGTCACCTATTTGTTGACAAAACTAATGGTATACAAGGTACAAGGTTATTCTAATGATTAATCGCGTCCTATAGTGAGTAATTTAGTGCGTGATAATACCCTCTTCGTGATAAAATTTGGCTTTCCGCCACTCTTAGTGAAAAATATATATCGGAATCTACCCACTTTGCAAAAAACCCGACCATTTTTCGTTAGTTTTGACAAAAGCCGCTAAACTGCAGAATTAACGAAGATTTCCGCGGTGCTTGCCATAATCACTGTGTCATCCACAAATCTCGTATTGTTTATTACTTTTTCATTTATTATTATACCTTTATCCTCAAATAGTAGTGACTCTTCAAAAATTGGTGGTGACATAACACAACTCTGTCTAACTCCTGCTATTTCTGAGCTTTGTTCATTGTCCAAAGTTTTTTTATTATTCTTCAGCCTCTCTGTTTTGTTCTAAGAATTTTGATTAGTTTCTCATGTCTTACCTTATCAAAGTCAACGTAAAAGACATGCATATCAATATTCACTTCTAGACCTTCCTTCTTCTTGTTTTTATGAATGCATCCATGTATTACTTTTAAAAACACCTTGTGTGCGCAACTGATTAAAGATATTCACAACGGTCTTTAGCTTTTGTGGTTTTTGGGATAGCGCAGAAGGTGAAGAGTAACCAGTGTTTGTATACTTCGTTGAACTGGGATCTGATCTGGGCCGACTGCTTTTTCATTTTTGCTGTTTCAATATTTTCAGAAACTCACTATTTTCGCTGTTCTATTGTCTCACCAAACAACTCATTGAAATATTTTATTTCTTTTCTTGGTTTCTAATTTGTTTTCAAGATTAGCTTTCCGTTTGCACCTTTGAGTATTCTTGGATTTCTTTTTCTATTAGTAAAACTGATCTCTTATTTTTTATGGCTGTTAAAGCTGTCATGTTTTTCTGATACTCCTCTATCTCTTGACATTGTTCTTTTATCCCTTTTTCCTTGGCCTTGTGCATCTCTTTTTATCAACTGTCGTCTATCGTCCGTTGACTTCAGAAGCTCCTCTATTTAAGAGAAGTTGCAAAACTCTCCATTTAAACTAATTAAATTGAGTTATTTTAACCAATCAAAAGACCATAATAATTTCACATTTATTTATTTTTTTATATAACAAATACACAGAAAGTGATTTAGTGAGTAGAGATACAAGATCCAGATCCAGCCAAGTAGTGGTAGGGAATAAGACCATCAGGGCTAGTAGCTCTAAGTCGTCGATACTACAGTCAGGTCCTACAAAAGAGGTCCGAGTCTTCCCTTCAGGTTATCACTCTCTTCCAGGAGACAATAGTCAATATTCTTCAGAAAGGTCCAATCAAAAATTACGTTAAAACGACTGGCTGGATTGTTACCAGGATGCCTAAAAAGTATCCTCGAGAAGGTGTCATTAATTGTATTTGAAGAAAAGTTACATAGGCCTCGTTTTTAACAGTGTATGGTCTCAGTTAAGATCCTTTTGGAAATTTGACTGACTTTGGGTCTCCTATTGGCTGATAGCAATCACGTGGCCCCAACGGATCCGTAATTACATATCAATGTAGATTCAGGCTGAAAATAGACTATTGTCTACCCTTACCTCATCGATAATGGCACCACCGTAAAAACTAACAGTTTTATCATTTGTATTTATTTGATCCGTCTTTTAAGCGCCATTTTCACTATTGTCGATCTCCGTTTAGGGTCCGAACGGTCAAATCCAGATACCCGTGCAGATCCAAGTGCCGCAACACACGATACAGCTGTCGAACACGGACGAAGACGGGCAACAGCAGCAACAGGCGAGCACCGTGGTGCTACCGGCCGCCCCCGAAAGTATCTCTATTTTGCCGAATTAATTTTAGTAATTTAGCTAGTTAAACAGTTTCGTTGATAAATTGAGATAATCTATGACAAGGAAAGGGTATGTTGGAGTTGAGCACTCTTATGTTAATTTTTAGTTTACTTTCACCCCGTATTTAAAATACCTTTCTTAATTTTATGAAATTTCTTTGCTTTATGTGAACATTCCAAATAGCTTTAAAGCAAAAAGGTGTTTACATATACGTCCTGGATAATAAGAAAATCATTAGCAAGGTGATAACAAATTTATAAAATACCTGGAATAAGAAATAGTCGAAAATTACAGGTTTGTTGTTTGGAGCTCTCGTTTTTCTAATAAAACGAAGTAATTAAATATCGAACAACCTAAAGAAAAAATGCGGAAAGACGCGATTATTTCTGAATCAGAGTTATATAAAACGGATTGTTAAAAAAAAATTATATTAGGTGATTTCGTAATCTAAAGTAGACTTATCTGTCACACATATCGATCTTATAAGCATACAACAACACTGCCACTTTGAAATACTTTTTTTTTAATTAGTTAAAGTGTTTGTATGGTAGAACGGCTAAGATCTACTAAGCGTTAATAATACTACTAGCGAACCGTCAACTTCATAAAAGAAAAAGGATAATTTTATATAAATGATTTTTATTAAAACATTTTTCTTATATCTTTAATTGAAAGAACTCGTCCATTATTTCAAAGAGACGTACGTAACTAGAGAAAAAATTAAAAACTTTAAGTCGCAGTCTCAAAACATCTTTTTATGCGTCACTCAGGTTACATGTTTCGGTAATAAAGCACCATCAGACCTTATAGCTAGATGATCTGCTACGTACAATACGTTATATCTTTAATACACTTAGTTTGTTAATACACACTTTGTTGCCAAAAATGCTAGTTGGGGGCGCCGTTTGATAGGTTTTATCTGGCAATAACTTCCAATATAAACCCGTCTCATCTGCATTATAAATTTGATCTTCGCTAAGATTAAGCTGCTTCATCTTTTTTCTTAAGCCTTCAATAAAGGGATTTACAAGGTGAGGCTGCGAGGACAACTTTTCACCTGTAATTTTTTACCATATCGCCATTTAAATTTTGAAGTCAGCCTTTATCGTTGAGTTTTAATTTTCTATGTAAATCTAGAGCATTTTTCTTTAAGCATATCACCTGTAACTGGCAAATTTCATTCACGCTGTTTGGTAAACCATTTATACAGCAAAGTTTCCATCTTGGGGTTTTCTGCACTTTTTAAAGTACATTTTTTTATTTTATTAGGTCTTAAACTCTCTCCAACAACTTTTAGAATTTTTTCTTCTTTATTTTTAATTGCACAAATAGTTGATTTTGCTTTTTGATATTTCTTTGCTAGTGCAGTAACACTCATACCATTTTTGTGCTCTTCCAAAATTTTCGATTTCTCATAAAGAGTCAAACACTTCTTTAATTAATTTTAACCATTTTAAAAGGCCACTGCGCAAGATGCGACACTCTCTCTTATCTAATAAACATCAACTAAATGACCAAACAACGTTTCAAATGCGTAAGCCCAATATCCACTAACAAGGCTAGACATGTCTACACAGGATTACTAAAGATTTCTTAAAATTCACATTATCGAAATATGGGTTTGTTCACACTATAGAATTAACATAGAAAAATATTGGTGTTCACATTAATGAGTTGTTGTACCGCGAGTATACTGTATTTACATTTGATGTCAAAATATGCCCGATTCAAATAGAGAATCGACGTATCCGAGGATTGTTTCAAAAAACAAAATAAACCACTTTTTATAGAATTTATGCATCATTACTAAATCACAATTTTGTATATAATGATGTAAGCCTAGTATAAGATTTCGTACAACGCAATTCTTTTTACAATACTCGAAAATTGAAATTAATTAAAAACCACTATTAAAATTTTATTTCACAAAAGAGTAATACGAGCCCTAACAACTATATGTTGGAACAAGCAGTTATTTTGAAATAAAATGCCCATTTACCGAACATATTTTATTAAATTTTTTTTTAATCATAAATATGAAATAAACAAGCTTTTTTATAATGTTTAATATTATTTTTATAATTTATTTATATATTTTAAGTTATTTAATTACTTGGTAAATAATTGAAAAATGCTGACAACTAAATATTGGAACAAGTGAGTTTTAAAAAAGGAAAATACAAATTAGTAAGGTGTAACGTCGCCCTTAGCTTGAATAACAGCCTGAACTCCATGGGGCATTGTACCAACTAGACCTTCACAAAATTCAGGGGTGAAACTATCCCATATTTCCTGTAGTTTAGCACGTAGTTGTGGCAAAGTACGCTGCGGACTATTTCTTAGGCGTTGCTTCATTTTGTGCCAAAGTGTTTCGATTGGATTGAGATCCGGGCTGCTAGAGGGGTGTGACAAAACTTTAATATTATGTTCCCCCATCCATTTTTTGGTAGATTTAGCAGTATGACATGAGGCACCGTCCTGTTGAAAGATAAAATCTCCAGATGGATATAAATTTGCTGCACTTGGTAAAAGCGAATGTTCGAGAATGTCTTGATATTTTTCTGCATTTACTATGCCATCAATAAAGTGTAACGTTCCCAACCCTTTAGCTGACATACAACCCCACACCACGATGCCCCGTGGAAACTTTACAGTACTTTTAAGAGAATCCTTATGGAATGCTTCTGTTTTGTCCCGAATCACACGCTTTCGATAATCTCCGACACAGACATCAAATTTGCTTTCGTCGCTATAAATAACTTTGCTCCAATTTTCTTTGGTCCACGAGAGTTTTGATTTGGCCCAAATGTAACGATTCCTTTTTTGAGTCTCCGTTAACAATGGTTTTTCTTTGGCCTAGGCGAAAAACTTAGAAAAATTAAAATAATATAGCACAGAACAGCCTATTAAACATAACTTATAAAAACTAAGACCGCCCTTGTGGAAATATTTGCGGCAGCATTCTCTGGAAACATTTATCCCACTTTCTCTATTCCACCTTGCAGTTACTTTTCGTAGAGTATTTCTTCTTCACGACTTACAAATTTTAATCAAGTTCCTTACATTTCTTTGAGGAACAACTTTTGGACGTCCTGAACTTTTGCCGCGAACACCAATACTGGCAGTTTCACCATATTTTTTAATTATATTAAATATAGTAGTTGTTGCAACATTTAATTTACTGGAGATTTCTCGCATTGTTTTCCCTTTATGGTACTGCCGGATAATAATTTCTCGTACTTTTAGATCAGTAGGTTTTCCACGAGTCATTATTGTATTTTACTCGTAATAAAAATGACAGTAATTGATTATTAATGGTCAAGTGACGCATCAAAATTTTTATTGTTGACAACGCACTACTTACTTTTGTTTATTCAAAGCCATCTTCGCGTCATGCTAATAAAACTGGAAAAATTTGAGCAAAAGCAACCCATGTTCCAACATTTAGTTGTCAACATTTTTTGATTATCAAACAATTAAATAAATATTATTTAACATCAAAATTTTATTAAACCTTAAAAATAATTCTCTAAAATATAAAAAATGTTATTAATTTATTATTTTTAAATAAAAAAAAAATTAATTAAAAGAATTACGGTAAACTGGAATTTTATTCGTAAAATTACTACTTGTTCCAATATATAGTTGTTAGGGCTCGTATGGCATAAAAATAAGCCTCTATATGTTGTTTTTTTTTATTTAATTAATTTCCAAGTTTCGAATATTATAAATCTTTCTAATGATGTAAGCTAGTAAACTAACAGAAACTTGTGCAGTGAAGATGGCCCAAAATAAAAGCTGAAACGTCGGCATTTCTTCTGAAACAATCAGTTTTTACTTGATGACTTAATTTTCGAAATTTCATCATCCGCATACTCTTTCCCAAACAAAACTTTAGATTAGGTTCCTCATAGTCTTGTGCCTGACAACAGAGTGTGGCTAACTTGGTTATAAAGTGACGTAACAGTCGCCGAATGCTTAAAAAACAAAAATGGTCCCACTTTGTTGCACCGATAAGGTTTTACTGTATCAGCCTTAAATTATCGTTAATTAATTTGTACATAAGAATATTTATTGCTTTTTATACATACGACAATATTTAGATACTTTATTAAGGATTAATTATTGATTTATATTTTTGCTGTTCCGTCTAAATAAGTTCAGTATTACTTGAGGAAATACAAGAGAGATGCAATAAAGAAAAATATATATAAAATGTGATATAAGGAATCCCGTTTAAGATTATATTTTTTTATAAAGCAGTTTTCCCCCGCGATATGTACATTATTATAAACGTTCGTTTATTTATTTAAAAATAATTGTACAAAGTTGAGGGTATATTGTACAAAGTGTTTTTTGGGTCATAAATTGTACATATTTTTTGACTGTACGAAAACGACCAATCTTTGAATCTAGTACCAAAAATCATATTTTTGGCCTTTTCGGAATATTCTGTATAAATTTGTATAAAAGAATAACTCTATTATTAATTATTAATTTATCACTTTTTTAATAAACATTATTTTTATCGATTAGGAATATGATTATTTTCTTTTGTTGTTTTATTTAGGGGCTTGCTTCGAAATGAGATTAGTTTTAGGTTTTTATACATTTTATCCCATAAAAATGGACTCTAAATGATTAAAAAAAAAATTAAAATTATATATTTTGTTTTATTTACCTGTCTTTTGATTTTTTTAAATTGTCATTGCAACGGACAATTGACATTATACTATGGAGGAAACAATTTTGCACTACTTTTGCTAATTTAACTAAATTTGTTTCATACTATGTAACACGTCTTGTTATTGTTTCAATGATAGAAACTTTGTATTTTATTGGATACATTTCTTTATTTATTTCCAGTTCTTTTATTATATTACGACAGACAACGAAAATAAAAAAAAAAACGAATGAGGAAATAGAATTTCAAATTAATTAATTTATTGCTGCTGCAAAACGCCCTTATGGAGAGGATGGTAAAAAAAATCTGGAACATATACATATACATAAGTGTATGATATCCAAATATAGCAGCATTAAAAAAATAAAGATCAATTTTAAAAAAACATTATGAGACTCATTATAGTAGATATTCTATTTCAAGTGAACAATTCATTTCATACAATTCGATGACTGGGTACAGACTGTTTGTGCTGTGAGTAGTGATATACTAAAGAAACAAGAGACGAAAAACGTTTCTTAATATCCTACACGTCTTCCAAGCTTTATTTCCATGCAATTTGTACCTGTACTTTTGGTGATGACATACAGAGACAAATTGCATGAACGATCATAAAAATAATTTTTCTTTTCATGCAATTGGACCGGGACAAGTCCAACTTTCGGGACTGCTGCATTTATTTTGTTTTAGGACAGAATTTATGAAAAAATTATTCGATGACTGGGTACAGACTATTTGTACTGTGAGTAGTGATATACTGAAGAACCAAGAGACGAAAAACGTTTCTTAATATCCTTCATGTTTTCCAAGCTTTATTTCCATGCAATTTGTACCTGTACTTTTGGTGATGACATACAGAGACAAATTGCATGAAAGATCATAAAAATAATTTTTCTTGTCATGCAATTGGACCGGGACAAGTCCAACTTCCGGGACTGTTGCATTTATTTTGTTTTAGGACAGAATTTATGAAAAAATTATTCGATGACTGGGTACAGACCATTTGTACTGTGAGTAGTGATATACTGAAGAACCAAGAGACGAAAAACGTTTCTTAATATCCTACAAGTCTTCCAAGCTTGATTTCCATGCAATTTGTACCTGTACTTTTGGTGATGACATACAGAGACAAATTGCATGAACGATCATAAAAATAATTTTTCTTTTCATGCAATTGGACCGGGACAAGTCCAACTTCCGGGACTGTTGCATTTATTTTGTTTTAGGACAGAATTTATGAAAAAATTATTCGATGACTGGGTACACACTATTTGTACTGTGAGTAGTTATATAATGAAGAAACAAGAGACGAAAAACGTTACTTAATATCCTACAAGTCTTCCAAGCTTTATTTCCATTCATTTTGTACCTGTACTTTTGGTGATGACATACAGAGAAAATTGCATGAACGGTCATAAAAATCATTTTTCTTTTCATGCAATTGGACCGGGACAAGTCCAAGTTCCGGGACTGTTGCATTTATTTTGTTTCAGGACAGAATTTATGAAAAAATTTATCGATGACTGGGTACAGACCATTTGTACTGTGAGTAGTGATATACTGAAGAACCAAGAGACGAAAAACGTTTCTTAATATCCTACACGTCTTCCAAGCTTTATTTCCATGCAATTTGTACCTGTACTTTTGGTGATGACATACAGAGACAAATTGCATGAAAGATCATAAAAATAATTTTTCTTTTCATGCAATTGGACCGGGACAAGTCCAACTTTCGGGACTGTTGCATTTATTTTGTTTTAGGATACAGTTTATAAAAAAGTGATTTCCTAAGTCAGTTTTTTACTTACATGTAATTTGTTCGTTTAGCGATGGCGTGCAGGTACAAATTGCATGGAAGTGAAAAGTTTACTTTGGCAATCCGTTTTGAATTAATTGTATCCAAAAACAAAATAAATAGAATAGTCCAGGAAGTTGGACCGGGACAAATTGCATAAAAGGAAATATTCTTTTTTGTTTTTCATGCAATTTGTACCTGTACGTTTGGTGATGACGTAAAGCTGAAAATTGCATGAAAAATCAAAAAAATATATTTTTTTTGAAATTTGTTAGGTTCCAACTTCCTGGACTGATGGCATTTATTTTTTTAGGATATAATTCAACAGATCCTAATAAAACAGTAGATCTGAGCTAATCTTCACCCTATGAGCAAATATAATGGTAACGTTCATTTATCAATAAAAACACATCTTATTATGATTACTATCTTTGGTATCATTTAATTCTAATTCAAAACACTACTAATACTAAACATACTGCAACAAAAAATAATTTTCACAATCGTGCTTTTTTACTTTGAATCTCTATAGCCGCTTCGGTCTGTGAGTACGCCCTTACAAGCTCCTTGACACTAGGACCTGTTTTACCTGCACTAAATTCTTGAAATACCAAAATAATTTTTTCAATGGCAAATTTCGTATCTTCATCGGTGATTTCCCAGTAAGTTACGAATCTTATCCAGTCATCTCGGGCGCTACATTTTACGCTTACTTTAACCGGGTCTGAGGGTAAAACAGTTGCTAATCTAAAACAAAATAATCTTTTATGTCCTGCGAGTGTCAAAAGTATTTTATCGTTCCAAGTTTTGACTCGATAATAAGATTTTGGCCAGGATTTTAAAAACAAAAACGCGGTACTATAATTTTAACTTGAAAAAATTGATTAATTGCCAGTATACCTCATGCCTCAATATTGTTAAAAAAAATCGCGTTTTAGTAGGTTTATCGTTTGGTTTTACAATAGTCAGTGTCCAAATTAAATACATATTAAATTTAATTCCGCTTTGTTTCAACAGAAAATTGCTTTAACATAACAAAGGTGTGCGAACCTAAAATACATTGACCATCAATATGGTAGGGGCTATTGTAATATATTTGAATTTAATTATCAGGAAATTCGCTTTTTTAAGGAATTATTCTTTAAAAATTAAGTCTATATTTTCAGGTTTGGCCAATAACTACGATCTAATACTCGTCTATAATTACCTTTATAAGCAACTAATTACCTTTTTTGTACAATTTTAGAGTCAAGTTTTGGGTCCATAGTAATCCTTATAATGTTCGTTTGCACATTTGCCAGGTCTACATCAAAGCACGGAGTCTTAAGACTGTCTATTGCTAAAAATAATGAGGATTTTTTTTAGGAACACAGTATAAAGGGTGTCTCAAAAATCAACGATATGCCAAAAATGGGCAATAGACCAGGTGCTCAATGATTCAAATTATAGGCATTAATAGAAAACCGAAATATAGATACCCCATAGAACCCTCTGTTGATCTTTTTGGTACTGTGGTTACAATTTTTTAAACTTATATTCACTGTTTGGCTGAGTGACTTCAAAAGTTGGCGTATCTAATCTAGATTTCAAAATGGTAAGATACTTGCTAGATTATTGGTTCAATAGGAGTGTATTTTTTTTAATTACATAGTCAAATATATGCCGCTGTCCTAAGTTAAGTTATTAGTCCATATTTATAAAAAAAAAGTTTTACCTTTTGCTTTCAAAAAATAAAGCAATTCCTTCAAAGTATATGCATAAAAAAAGTGAAGGAAAAGGTCTCGCTTCTGCAAAGTAAAAGGTGTTAACTTTTTCTTATTTATAAAAAGAAGCTTTTGCTTAAAAACTAAAAGATTTGCTTCTAAAAAAAGGAATCTAGGTTACAGCAACTTTTCTCATTTTATCATTAGTTGTCCCGGCATCTTAGAGCCTGCATCTTAAAATTTGTGCATTTCATTTAATAAAACCTATTTGTAAGGGCTTGTTTAAGTGATCTTTGGTTGATTAGTCGCAGTATTGTGTTAGTTATGGCTAATGTGGTGCATTTACGTACAAGAAAATACTACAAACCAAGACGTACACCTCGTGAGTCAGATTTCAAGACGTTGTTTAGATTTGAGGAGGAAAATGTGGTGTGGTTGGCAAATTACTTTCTTGGCATGGATTTCGAATCTCGTGGAGCAGCCCGGTCACCTGTGCAGAAAATGAAAATATTTCTGCGGTATTGTGCGAACCCTGGATTTCAGAGGGGAATAGCTGAAGAATTGGGATGTTCGCAACCCACAGTGTCCAGAATATTTCATGACGTGATA
Source organism: Anthonomus grandis grandis (assembly GCF_022605725.1). NCBI lineage: Eukaryota > Metazoa > Arthropoda > Insecta > Coleoptera > Curculionidae > Anthonomus > Anthonomus grandis. The sequence goes on from NC_065560.1 coordinate 5,041,504, forward strand.
GAGCGAATTGTACAACAAGCCGGCAAATTTATCAGGTTCCTAAATACAGAAAATCAAATTATGCAGGCCAAAGAGAGATGGTTGACCAGGTTCCGTTTTCCCACAGCTATTGGAGTTATCGACTGCACTCATATTCGTCTTGATGGAAAACCAGCCCAATTTGGAGACGAATATGTAAATCGAAAAGGTTTTGCCGGTATTAATGTACCGGTTACATGCGACCAGAATTCTGTTATAACTAGTATAGATGCAAGTTGGCCTGGATCAGTTCATGATGCTCGTATATGGAAAAATTCGGCAGTGTGTGAAATCATAAAAAAGACAAGAAACACTATTCTTCTAGGAGACAGTGGGTATGGTATAATGTCATGTCTTATGACTCCTTACACGGACCCCCACTAGGAATATCAGAGAGTCTTTAACAGGCTGCTTACATCAGAGCGAGTTGTGATTGAGCATACATTTAGGCAAGTAAAGGGGCGATTTCCTATCCTGAAGTATGGATGCAGATTAAAACTGACCAGTATTCCAAAAGTTATAATTGCGTGTGCTGTATTGCACAATATAGCTAAGCAATTAAGAGATGAAGATTTTCAAGAAAATGACAAAGAAGAAGAATAGGACTTTTATTATAAATGGTATATACTTATATACCATTTATAGAGAATGAAAATGTAGATGCTATTCACGCACAAGGACAAAGGTGGCGAGAGGAATTAGCTCGTCTTATTACCAATAACATAATAGCTGTATAATTAGGATTAAAACTTTCATGTAATGCTATGTATATGTCGTTTACTTCAAACGTACAAAGATGTATTTACTTAAACTAAAAATAAACTTACACGTTTGAACTGGAAAAAAACGTTTAATTATTTTTTTTTGTTATAAATGATACATATTACATATACGTCTATTTTTACAAGTTTTGGTAAATATTATCTCCAACAACAACATACTCTTGCGGGGCTTTTTCGTTTGATGCCTCGTTTAAATTTTTTAGCTTGGCAGAGTAATATTGTTGTTGGAGACGAGCAACTTTCAGTTGTTGAACTAAAACTAATCGTTGAAGCTGGGTTGTCGTTAACTGCCTCGTCTCGTCAGACTGTTGTTTGCCCGAAGCAAAGGTAGGCCTCGGAGGAATTTTTTTTGCAGCAACCTCTTCAACCGATGTGTAGGATCGCTTTTTGTTAGCTACTACTTAAGGCATAATCATCTGATGAGCATCGTTTTCCACCATAATGTCATCCTTTGAAGTAGGTAAAGAAGGTTGACTTGCCACGCCAATTGCAAGAGCCCCAAAATAAAATATACATGTATGATAAGTACCTACAAGGTAATAATAAAGACCTGAATCTATTTCTCACCTGGTACCCGACTTAGTACAGGATTTATGTCCGCATCCATAGTATTTAACATAACTTTCTCCCAGGACAAAAGACGAATGGGCTTGTTCCCTGTTTTATTTTTCAGTCGCGTTTTCATATTGTTCACTTTTTTCATAAAAGCTTTAATATCCATCTCCTTGCCAAATAAAGTAACCTATTCCTTAACGATATCAGTATTATCGATTAATACAGTAGTTTTCTTTTTTTTCATCGTTGGAACTTGAGATTTCTCGAGAATCTCCGGAAATGCTTGGACTTTTTCAGCGATAAACATCATCTCGTTAGGGGCATCTTCGGTAACTTCCTGTTCACTATCGGTGTCAGACATTTTAAATATTTTATTCTCTATTATTATTTGATCTTCTTTACATCAATTTGACGTGCGAACTGCTTTTGATTATAAAACAAATAAGATCAACCCCATCAGTTACAGACCATATACGCGTTGACTGCACGCTGCAAGTCATGTCTTGTCGAAATCGCTAATCTCTGTACCTTTTAATTTATTTTCCCGAAGCATTTGCTTGCAAGGAAGAGGTAGAGATTATGAATACGAATTAGAGCAAAACCTTTTACTTCTACCTTTTGCTTGTACCTTTTACTTCAAAGTAAATGTTTCAGTTTTATAAATACGGGCTATTGATTTATATTTTTCTTACTTCCATTAATTCCATAATTGTATAGTTAAAATAAATGAAATAAAACTTTACTTAAGTCGCAACTAATGTTCAAATTGTCTTCTTCAATTGATCAATCCTAAAAATTATCAATATCATCGTTGATCAAATTCTTATTGTTCCCTGTAAAGTAGGTGAATTTAAATTGGGTATCTATAATTATATTAACAGTAATAATAGTATAATTATATTATAGTAATGTTTATTTGTTATAACAGGAGAATGGTGAAATGTGTTCAGCATCCTTGTTTTTTTTATGCATATTAAAAGTCCATAAGGAGAAATTCTAAACAGAATATCATTTCCTATTAAATCCGCCTAAGCCAGGAATTGCAATAATAGAGAGATTTAATTGCCAACAAAGCTAAATACACAACAAAATAGGTAAAGTAAAAAACAAAAAGTCTGCCTATAAACTCTTGCCGTTATCACACTATTTTTATTTAAACGCGGAATATTCTTTATGATACAGAAAGACTCAATTCAAGATGCAATGATCCCTTTAATGATGTCGGCTTCCAAAAATTGATGAAGAGGTTAGAAATAACACAAAAAATCAAATTAACTATATAAAGATATAAGTATAAATATTCTACAACATACACTTGCTGATGATAGTGTTAAGGATTAAGTGTCTTTAACAAAATCTTCAACACATATAATATAACTAAGAAATCAAAATTAATTACTTGGATTAATTACTTGAAAAAAAAATTTTAAATAAACTTTTTATAAACTTCTAGAGAAATGGGTAAATTTTGTTTCCTTGTATGCCACTTCATGTTAAACTTTAATATAATTTAATTGAATATTAAGTTAAAATACAATGAATTATTAATCAACTTTTATATTTTCACCAAATTTTTGTAAACGTACTTCTATGTACAGGGATTATAATATTGCATTAACACGGGCATTTTCAAAAAAATACAAAAAAAATAACAGGGTTAATGCAATTTTAAATATAAACAAAAATGCTCATTATGCAAGTTATTTTCCTAAAGACAAAAAAAATACGGATCAATGTGCCGCCCCTCGGTTCACGACTCATTAATCAAATCTGTAATGTACAATAAACACAAAAATAAATCAAAGACAACATAATAATAGTGCTTTATTATCATCATCGAATATAAGCTACATAAAAAAAGAACACTTTTCATTAAAACCTGTAAACACAGAGACAAGGATATCACAGGTCAACATTTTAAACGCGTCATAAGTAATAAATATTTTTGAGTATTTCTTATTTCGAAACATCAAATAATTTGCGTCATTTCGCGAGAAACAAATATTTTGGAACATATATGTGGCCACGAAATGTCATAAGTAATCACTTTGAGGACTTACATCACTTTAATCCTTTATTACAAGCCACCGAAGGGCTTTTTCAAACTATATAAAAATGTCTAAACGCCCACATATTAATACCCCTTCAACAGTTCGTCGTATTCTCTAATTACCAGCTGGATCTTTTCACAAGCCACAGTGACGTCTTCGTCACTTATCCCCCAATATAAAGTAAATCTGACACAGTCGTGATTTAACGACATCGAACGGACACTACACTTAACCCTATCGGTCTTTAGCACTGTTTGTAGCCTGCGCTGTAAATCTTGTACCGTGATTTTCGTTTTGTCGAAGTACATCAGGACTATGTTGGTTTGGACGGTTTGTAGGTCCACTTTAAAGTTGGTGGAGTGCATAGCGTAGATTGCTGAAATTTATTATAAGAATTATTTTTATATGAACGTTTGCATGTTTTAGCCAAACATCCAGTTCATCAAAATGTGTAATAATACAAAGGTATTTCATAATCAAATTATTTAAAATTTGGGCAAGAAAAGAAAAACTGGCTGATTACCCTTATTACAAAATGAAATACTAGATACGATCGTGGAAGTTAGATTTCAAGTCTAGGAATTATTAATCATTAGTTCTAAAGGTCCTCAGTTGTACTGCCAATGCCTCTGTTGTGAAAATCAGGAATAAATATCCTTTCATTGTGTCCAATCAATTCACGATCCAGAGATACTCACTCACAGAGATGTTGATTTAGTGCCGAACATATTTTGATAAATTCATTTGTTTATTGGGGCCATAATTTCTGAATTATTGTGAATACCTCAGAATTCTTACGATTTAGTAACGATCATGAAACTTGTTCAGATTCTGTTATTTCTGCATAAAGTCAAATGGAACAATTGGTGGTAAACCCTGATTTAGAGCACCTTGATGTGTCCAGAAATTTTGATTTTTTAGGAGTAAATCCTTAGTTTAAAAAGTCCAGGAATTATTGGCCTTTTATTGTCTCCATTTAGGCCACAAAAAATCCTATCCTTAGGAAAAATAACTCTCAGTTAGTGCATCTGGAAATATCCAGATGCTACTACGAACACACAATTTAACCACAGAAAAGTTCTTTAATTAAGACAACTCTTTTTGGGCTAGAAATATCTAGGAATTAAAATATCCTTTAAATCGAAAAACATGTAGGTAAACCCGGATGAGGTGTATACCTTGGACTGTTTAAAATGGCAAAATTTAAGATTTAAGTCTGCAGTATCAAGATATTCCAGGGCATCTTGAAAATTCCTTTAATCGCTCACGAAAATACGAGAAATCACATTTAGTGCAGAAATGTCGAAATTTTTCAATGAGCAATTCACGGTTTTTGTTGGAAAAATTAAGATATTCATAGACTTTTAACTCCCAGGACACTCCCTTTAAAAAATCCTTTAAATAGGATAATCTTGTGTACAAACCCATACGCAGTGCACCTTGAAATGTACAGAGATTTGGAGCTTTTTAAGCAGAAATCCGTAGCTTGAAAAGTCCAGGAATTATTGGCCCCTTTGGTGTCTGAACTCAGGCCCTAAAAAATCCTTTAAATGACAAAATAACTATGGAAATATCCAGTAATTCTGAACCGTTCAGGGACAATTTTTTTGGTTTTAACTTAATAATAAATTAATTAATAAAATGCCTGGAGAGTCTGAAAATGTTTAAGGAGAGACTCTTTTAGTTTTTGCTTGAAATATCCAAAAATTACTGGGCATGTTTAAATTTCTTTTAATTGGGAAAATTATGTACTAAAGCCATTCAACTCTTTGGACATAATTTATATCTAAACCCATATTTGGCGCACCTCGAAATATGCAGAAGTTTCGAAATTTTTAAAAGGAAATCCAAGCCTCAAAAGTTCAGGCGTTTAGTATTAGGATACTAAATTCACATTTTAAGGACGAAACATCCCTATTTATTATCTAAAGAAATTGCCAGTCCCTTTCTTAGTACGCCGATAATCCACTAGTAATTTTTCTACAAACCCCTAGTTTCGTTTTGCATTTATACCTTTTTTTACATTGAAGAACAGCATTCAAGACTTATGAACCCCTACATGTTTTACTACGCACTCCTACTTTTTCCACCAGAGTTACTACGTGCTCATAGTTATTTTAATACGTACTCCTACTTATAAATTCTTGACTCATTCCATCCGACAAATAAACCGAAACCCTATATATTTTATTACAAGCCTCTGAGTTATACTGATTACAACTCTGAGTTAGTGCAGCTGGAAATATCCAGAAGATTTTGAACCATTCAAGGACAAATTTATTTAGTTTTAATTTGCAATAACCCGGCAATTTAGAACATGTTTCAGGAGAGACTCGTACAGTCTTTGCTTGAAATATCCACAAATTCCTGGGCACTCTAATTTCATCCTTCAAAAATCTTTTATTTGGGTGAATTTGCATGTAAATCCATACTTTGTACACCTTGAATTATGCAATCGTGTTTTGTCATTTAAAATGCTGCAGAAATAAGGACTTTTTCCAAATTCTGCTTGCATAAACAATAAAAGCCAAAATTCCAATATCTTATTTTAAGGTCAGCAGCATCAGCATTTGGAGAGGAAACGATATAAGTTACTCTGAGTAAACCTTGCATTTTTTAAAAATAAAAGTACATATATATTTATTTATTTTTCAAGTATTACACACTTTAATCAATGATCCACTGCATGTTATTTGCTAGAAGTGATACCTACTTTCCAGGTAGAGAGTATTATTTATCAAAGCTAAGCTATTAAACGATTTGTAGCCCTCCCTATATGTTAAAATATACCGAGAGTTACAGAATAAGATGCTGATCCTTAAAGGTGTTAATCCTTAAGTTTAAATAAATATATTTATTAGTAATTAAAGTAAAATGACGGATCTACAAATAGATTCTAAGTCATATAACATTTTTGACCCAGCAAGAAAATAGTATGTGATATAAAAAAGCAGCATTTATATAAACGGCTTATTTGTTTTTTAAGAGCTGAAATACCATTGCATTAACATGCAACAGAAATTTATAGGCAAAGCCTTAAGTTAAAGTTACAATACGTTCAATTTAATTCGAACAATTTTTTATTGCAAGTTAATACATAGATTTGACTTAGAGCTATATTGGCTAGACGTGTATATATTTTCATAAAACTAATACTAGGCATGTACTTTACATCAGTAATGTTATCAGTTGGATTGATTTTTAGGGTGTACGTCTTACGATAACCCCAAATAATCTTTGTTTAATATTTTATTATTCGATTAGTATTTTATATTCTAGTTTTAATCTTAATTACCATATAATCGGTTAACCATTTAATTTCTGAGCTACAGGGTGTTTTAATAAATTCTTAGATATATTAAATTTAGCACACATCCTCCGAGTATCAACAGCCATTTTTTAATGTAGTTTCTTTAGTTTTTTAAGTTTAACCAGTGGCATCGATACAGGAATGTAAACTAAAACCTAGTTTTATAATCCCCATTCATTTTAGGGCAAACTTAATTTCTTGACTTTTTTACGTCTTAGATGTGATTACTGAGGAAAAAAAATAAGAACATTTTTATGCAAGGTCAATTTATTAGTAAAAGAAAAAATAAATTTATTTATTTTGTAAACATATTATGTACATACATTATTTTGCCATTAAATTAAAAGAACAATACGTGAACAAAAATGAAAACAGTTTAGATTAGTTGTTGAAAGTATTTACCACAACACTTTTACCACAACACAAAAGTTAAGGAGTTTAGGACATATCTGTATAAACTCCTGGAATAAGAATTTCATTATCTTGAATTTGTGTGAAAAGATTTTAGCAGTTTCTGTAAAAATATACGTCAGATTAGTCCGTAAATAAATAGTTTCTAAATTTTGACTACTAGAATTTCGAAATATATAGAGAAATTTACGAAATATTCACTTGCCAATAAGAAACAAGTGATTTTGCTTTTTACAGGCACTCCTGCAATAAGAGTTCTACTACCTTAACTTTTAATAAATTATTATTATTTAAGTAAATAATTCGATCGCTTTTCTTCTTAAAATCACCTAAGGATTAACACCCTTAAGGATCAGCATCTTATTCTGTAACACCCTTTATATTATGTGCTCTATCTCCAGTACCAGCTAGTAAGTTTGTTAGTAGAAAATAATTATACGTACCTCTTTTAGCATATCGTGCAATAATAAATTTCCCAATAATCAAAATTTAGTGCGTCATTCTTCCCATCATGCCACTTTAAATAGATAACGAGGAAAACATCTGACAAGTAAGCAAGCATTATAAATAATAATGATACGTTAAAGGCTATTTCCTAATGGACCTCAAAGTACACAACTATTTTGCCTGGATCCAATGCAATCACGCATATCTTGACCACCCGGTATGGTTAAAACAGTGTCAAAATTTCATTTATACATAATAATGAATGTATTTATCCCACATGCAACCAGCATATTAATTTTCCCTAAAATTGAATACCGACCTTTTGCAATTTGATAGGCATGGTCATGATCCTCTTGTAGCCTCTCGATCATGGTGTCAAGTGCAACTAAACCTGCTGCAGCAATGATTCCAGCTTGCCTCCATCCACCTCCTAAAGCTTTACGAACACGTCGGGCTCTGAAAATACATATAAAGTTAATTAACAAATGTTTATTAGTTTTTTTAGGGTAATTTGACATTACTTATCGATAAACGTAGAAGTGCCCGCCAAAATAGCTCCAACGGGACAACCGAGTCCCTTGCTAAGACAAAAGCAAACCGAGTCGACGTCTTTGACTATACGACTGGGCGGTACTTTAAGGTAAACAGCTGCGTTCATCATTCTTGCACCGTCCATGTGGACAGGTAGATGGTGTTCTTCTGCTAAATTATGTACTTTTTCCAGCCATTCTAAAGGAAGGACTTTTCCACCGCATAAATTATGAGTATTTTCGACGATAATTAGAGAGGAAATCGGCTCGTGAAAGTCCGGATTCTTTCTTATTTTTTTGCGCAGATCTTCGATACTAAACGTACCGTCCTCGTTGTTTTTTATAACCGCTGTGTGCACTCCTGCTATCTGAGCCGTACCACCTGAATTGAATTTTAACCGATTTATTTTGGTATACATTTTGATTTATGATAGCTAACCTTGTTCAAATTTAAAGGTATGTCCATGGTCTCCAGATATAATTTCGCTTCCTCTTTGGTTACAGTGGACCATAACTTAAAAAATAAAATTAATTATAAAAAATGATAAGAATATATAAAACATATTTATCAGATTCTTGCTTAAATGTCCAGAGATAACATATATATAGTATCAGAAAAAAACCGTAAATATAAAGCCATTCAACTTCTTTTGTACCAGATAAGAATATATTTAAAAATTATGTAAATGAATAATCTGAAGTCAGATTTAACCAGTTTTTCGTAAGAAGTTCAGGGGTCCATAAGATGATAAGCTTTCAGCATGGTGATAGCCTTCTGATTTATTTCTTCTTAATTACTATTTCATTAACATGTTAAAAATTATGAAATTGTTTAAAACTTTAATTAAGTCCAGGGACATTTTTTTCCATTTCGTGGGATTTTGATATTACTTAAATTATATTTTTTACAAACACGAACAGTTTATCGATAAAAGTAGTGCGTCATCAATATCAAGGTAAGGTTGCTAGGTTGATAAATGCTGTAAGTTTGTACTCTCTTAATATATTTTCACAATATTAAAGAGGAATAATTGACTGTATATATATTACTGAACAATTTGGATTTCGGTAAGATAGCTCAACTACAGGAGCCATATGATTACATAGTCAGCAGCTTTGAGGAAAAAACTATTGTGGGTTCTGTTTTGTGATCTTTCGAAAGCCTTTGATTGTGCATCAATTGAAAAGCTCTTACTATGGGTTTACTGGGTATAGAAGAAATTCACTTTTGTAAGTCGAGGCTCTCAGAACTTAAATTTTTAACACGAAATACCAGAGACCTGCTATTTCTCATTTATATACATGATATAACATGCAGGGGATACCAGTTTTATGGTGAGGACCAATAAGAAAAGAAGCTGTGCTTGATTGTACAAACTCTGTGAGTGATTGGATTATGGCAAATCATTCTAACTTAAATCTAAATAAAACTGAAAACGTGATTATCACATACTAAACAATTGTGACAAAATATAGTTTTTAGGAATAGATTTGGACCAAAAATTAACTTTTTTTTTGGAGAAATTTAGCTCAAAGAATTGACCAGAGGGTTGTATTGAAATCCCACTTTTCAGTCATTCTCTTGTGTATTCAGCTTGTGTTACTTTAAATATGTTGCAGAGGAGAGTAGTGCAAGTCATTGCTGGAGCTACCTACCGAGATGATGCAAAACCTGTGTTTCAAAGATACTTATCATTCCATCATAATATATGTATAAATCACTTCTGTAGGCTTTTAAAAGTAAAAGTCAATATTCGACTGTTGAGCAGACTCATGATCACTTCACTAGAAGAGAAACTGATCTTTGTATGCCTTTTTTTTAGACTAAGAAGCTCTTGGTATTCGATGTAACACTTCACTATGCACCCATCTCTACAAATAAATTACCCAGAGAAATTCGTCAGTTACCACTCAAAGGGCTGTAGTGAAGAGGTTTTTAATAATTGTCAAGTGTTTTTATAATGTGTCAGAGTTTTTATCTTGTGATGTTGTTTTAAATTGTAATAATAATTTTATTCTTTTTTTAATGGTATGTATATATATCTATTCTGTTTAACAAAAAATTCCAGTTTATTAGTTCAAAAAAATTAAATCTTCAAAGTAAACATATTTTAGAAGACTAAGAAATATCACATTTTGGCAAGATATTTTATTATTATGAATTAGTAAGCATTAGTTAAAAATTATTAATTATTATTACTTGATAATTTTCTGTATTTCTGCATATTAACTAAATTATGTATTACTGTTGTGAATTTAAAAGTTTAACACAAATGTAATTGGGCTTTGCCTGTATATATATAAATAAATATAGATTTATTGCTAGGATATGTACAGTGAATTGAATTACAGATGTAAAACTGATCTATATCTTACCTAAGAGCTGTTGTTTGATTATAAGGAAGTTTTTTCAATGTAAAGGTTATTCATGTATGTAAATGTAATTTCTCTAAAAAAGACTTTCAGGAAATCTTGAAGAATCTATTATTTTGAATAACTACCAGAAATTATAAAAAAATTGTTTAAATTCCAGGACAATGTAGCTCAACAGCAGATCTTGACCTGTCTACAGTTTTTGGCACTAGACAAAATCATACAATATATTGGTAAAACATAAAATTAATTTTGTACCTTAATGATATACTGGAAACTTGATAGTAGATATTATATTTTTTGTATATTTGTGATAGGTATTGCATATTTAGAGAATAGATTAAATTAAGCCAGAGTTACACCCAAATATCTAAATACATTTTAGGTGTTTGTAAGATAATAAAACATATTAAAATTAAGATGTATACCTACTAGCAATTAAATTAGCCATAGTTCCACTTGCCACGAAAATAGCCTCTTCTTTTTCCAAAATTTCTGCGGCTCTTCTCTCCAATTCGGCAACTGTGGGGTCCTCACCATACACATCGTCTCCCACCGGGGCTCGATACATTGCCTCTCTCATTTCAGGGGTCGGTTTACTTACAGTATCACTTCTCAAATCCACAACTCTTACTCCCGAGTTGTGCAACTGGTCCAAATTAATTTTTTCATACATTTTTGTACTAAAATTGTCTGGATAAAACTTAAATCAAGAAATTAGAATATATTATAAACTATATAATTAATAATTTTCTTTATAGAGCACAACACACTGTAGTTCTGTATATAAATTGGATGAAACTGGTGGTCACTGAGAGAGGAGCAATAAGCGACTAAACTAGATAAGAGAATGTAAAGGCCTTTTATATAAACGAGGTGGTCTGTTGCAAGACAAGCCTCTCTGACGTGATGTTACTGTAATGTTGTTACATTTAATATTCAATATAATATATGGCTTTCGTAATAATTCATAAATAATTTGCTGAATTCCAGTTGCTGTGTAGCAATTTAAACAAACTATTAGCCCTGGCCATCATAGATAACAAAATAAAAAATAGCGGCTTTTCAACAATATGTATATACATTACCTTATCTAAAATTGGAATATATTTACTTCCAACTAATTATCCAATTACTTAGTTTAAAAATTAAACTTTATTTAACATCGGGGTTAGGTTAGGGAATTACCACATATTTGTTTTGAATTTTGAAATATGCGATACTCACGTGATGTGTTTCCTTGTATGTTATTGGCTTGCGGCCTAATTAGTTTTAGGTATATGGGATATACAGTATATCCCATATACAGGTTGGCGAATAGAATACTACACATAGGCATTATAAATGGCAACACCGCTGGCTAGTAGGAAGAAAAAATAGTAGGACTCTTTTGGAAGAACGAAACAGCTTTTACGACAGGCAAACCTTTTATTTAGCTAAAGAAGGGCTTTTTGAGCCGTTTAATTAAAAGAATTTTTTGTTAGGTTTATTATTTAGAATTTTGTTTTCTGTTTTTTTTTTATAATGTTTACATTCTATTTTTATTACAGTATATATTTTATTTTAACAAGGACAACGCTTTAATTTTCAATGTGCGATGCACAGCATAAAAAAATTATTATTACGAATCTATGTGGGCTTTACACATATAATTCCTGCAATAGAAAAATATTATACCAAGGTACTGTGGGGGCGTTGCAACATCTCGCCTGTTAGAAACTTTATATGTGTAGTGATCGATTCGCCAATCTGTATATCGTAGGTATAGTAGGCTAGGTATAGACGATTGTTAATTTTTATGGAAAAATTCGATTTATAAGCTCCAGAATATTAAAATGTTTTTAAAAATTAGATTTAATCTTTAAATATGAACGAGAAAGTAATGCGAGCAGACCTTATCTGTCCGACTATAAATATTTATTGTTGGTTTCTGATTCAATTGCTAAATTCCATGACGTTATTCATTATATTATTATTTTCCTCGTGACGTAGAGTTTTTGGTTTTTTCTTGCTATAGAAATATGTTTCATATCAATTCAAATTACTAAAAAATGGCATTTGTCCATATAAAAACAAATCTAGCCTATTAAACATGATTTGAAGAAATACAAATGTCCAAATAAATAAAAGAAGTTGGATGAAAATCCTATCATGAATTATATTGTCTTTACAAGATTTGTTTGTCAGTAAGATATTAATAAATGCATTGATACTTGATTGATTTTTCAATACTTTCTATTTTACTATAAGCGGGTTGTTTGAATTAACCATTTTAAATCATCCAATAATTGTCCAAATTTGGTAGAAAAAAATTTTGTTCAAAAATATTGCTCACGTAACATTCCAAAATAATAAGGATCCCATGGATTATGTTAATCTTTCGACTTTAAAGATTAAACGGAACACTTGAATGCTTTAGGTCATATGTATTGAAGTTTCTCATGGTCCTTCTTTATGTTGCAAACACGCCAATAAATTATACGTAGGTCTGATTAATACCTTCTTGGTAATGGTCAAAATATTGTGAACCTATTTGTCAAGTATTCTAACTCCTTTCAGGGAACCTGTCTAAGCAAGGCTCCAGATTATAAATTGGATTAGAGTCTGAATTTAATTTGCATGTCTTTTTTATTTGTTACACATATTTTCTGAAATTTTACGCCTTCTTTACAGAAGCTCCTTTGTCCCTGATGGTATCACTATCACATATGTTTTTCTTAAAAACTGTATGTGTACTCTGAGTGAGGCTTTGATCACCTTTTCAAACTTTCTGGACATAGGCCTATTGAAAGATCAGTTTCTTAACGCCAATTCAGATATTTGTAACTACTGAGATGTGTATTTTCTGTCTATCATTTCTAAACTATTTGACAGGTTATTTTCTATACATACAATTTTCATGGCACTGCAGGCGATTGTTTAGTAATAGCATGGCTTTTCTTATTCTCAGGGTAAATCTCGTTGACTTGATTTGATCGGTAATTTTAGCAGATCTGTAGTCATTGATAGTAAGAATACAGACTTCTCAAAAGCCTTTGATATGGTTGGTCATGATTATCTGTTAGGGAAGTTTGGAGCTATAGTTGGCCGAATTTTGACATTCTTTTTTGAGTGGTTGCACACAGCTAGTTAGGATTCATAGTTATATTTTTAGTGATATTGAAGTATTTTCAGACTCTCATACATGTTGGCTCTTGTCTTTTTTAACTTCTTTATAAGATATTTGAATGATGTACTTGTTCATTCAATGTATCTTACTTTTGCTGATGGTTTTAAATCCATTAAATCACATCTTAATGCTGAGCTACTTCAATTGGTTGTAATTAATACTGCTGATTGGAGTATTAGCAATAGTGCGGAACTGTATATGTCAAAGTGTGTGTTTCGTTTGGTTGTTCTAATAATAATAATATTTAACAATATACAATCAACAATAATGAACTTAGGTCAGTTGATACAGTTTTAGTAAGATTTCTATGTTCTTTTCGATACCAAGGTAACTTTTACCGCACATTTTGTATATTATTAACAGAAGTAAGCATAGTCTAGGATTTATTACTAGAAATAGTGTAAATCTTTCACTTTACTGTTTCAAATTATTTTATTGCTCTTTGGTTCATTTCTTGTTTGAGGATGTGTCTGTAATTTGGTCCTCATATTACGACTGTCATATTGAATGTTGTACATAGAAGATAGCACACTTAACATTCCATGCTTATGGAGTTGAAGTCAATATTTTTGTTAATTATTACATCGACTGTAATGCTATCAGTATCCAGTTTGATATCCCTAATCTTGAAATCAAACGACATCATTTTGATGATTTATCATTTTAGAATATTTTAAAAGCTTTATATCATTGTATTACAATGTTCAATGAGGGAGGAAATATTTGGTTTACCCTTTCATTTAGCTATCTATGAGTTTTTTCTCCACTCACTAGGATTTTCCGTATCTTTAATGAAAATAGCTTGAATCCATTTTCCGGCGGTTTACGATCATTCAGATAAAAAAGGGTCAATCTTAGACCTTAATCTACGTAACTTGTATAGTGTTAAGATATTGTGTGAACTTTTCAACTTAATGATTATTCGGTCTTATTTAGGCTCCTGAGCGTTCATCTTGATTTTTTTTTTAATAATTCTAGTATAGTTATTTATCTAGTATATTGTATTATCTAATTCATTATTTTAATATTTATTTTTTTATAATTTAACTATTAATATTATTTTTTAAAATTTATTCTACCATATATTGAAATAAATAAATAAAAATGAATGGTATAAGACTTTTGGTTCAATAAAGAGAATTAAATAAAATATGCGATGTAAACTTGACGCGAGTTTCGAGTACAGTAGAGACTGAGCTTAAAGGCAACTGTCATTTATATTTCCTTCATTGATTAATGTCAATGTCAAAGCTGTCAAAAATTTTACCGGCATTTTTGTTTTGGTTGCATCTGTCCGGCATGCGCAATTTCTAATTTTCCCGTTTTTTTTCGAAATTTTTTCAAGATTTTAGTGAATTCCAAGTCTGATTAGTGTCTTTTAAGTAAACCGTAATATACTCTCACGTACCTAACTTAAAATACCGAAGGTAAGTTTATCACACACTATATAACGGTATAGATATATACATAATTAATTTGGTTATGTAGACAATAGTTAATAGAATGTCCCTTTTGTGTACTGAAAATTCAAGTTTAAATAATATTTTTTAATGCATTTAAGGCAAAATAAATAGTTTTATATTATATGTTGACATTCAACAAGCAATCACCGACCAAGCTTCGTCTTGATACTCTTTTCGATAAGAGCCTTAATTTGTTTTATGGCTATTACTTAAATGTATGTCCAAACCCCATATAAATTCTTGTAAGATTGATAAGCAACTTGGTGTAAATGTGCCTTATAAAGTTCAGTACTACCTAGCTCCATAAAAATGCATACAGTCTCTTTTCACTCACTAATAAATTCAAATAACTTATTTGAGAAACCATATAATTCTCATAAATGTAGTTCTGTGTAAACTAAAAAAAGTGTGCATCTATTTTCAGTTGAATTTTTAAGGTGTATATAATTAGTGTTGTAAAATGCTTGAGAATTTATTTTTCGAGAACGTTCCTCGAGCATGAACGAGAATTTTCAGCACATACAAGCAATGAAAAAAATGCAAAGGAAACATATTAGGAAAATATCTGAAATTAAAAATGTTTGTGTTTATTTATGTTCTATTTATTAAGTTAAACTTTCAAACAACCTATTTAGGAACTCTCCTCCGAACTATCCTCTCCCTCATTGTGCTTGCTTGATTTTAAATCACTCAGAATTTCTGTTAAATCAAATTCAGACTCATCAGACTCAGAAGAATCATCTTCAATGGTATTAATTTCAGCCCCAGATTTGGTAGTGAGTTTTTTTTTTTTTTGGTTCCATTAAATTGGTAGGTAGGTGTTTGGCTGGCCGGTATTTGAGCTTATACTTTGACTCTTTAACGCTATGGGAATGTTCACATTTTTGGGGAACGTTCGGATTCATGCTCATTCGTGCATTCTATATATAATAATCCCAGAAATTACTGTTTTAATAGATAAAAATAAATAAAATATCCAACACATTTAACCCCTTCGAGAAACCTGAGATGAATTCTTTATGACAATGAAAAAACTTTGTTCTTTTAGAACTTCTCCTTTTATACTTACACAATAAACAAGAAAATGGCCTTTAAAAAACAAGACACAAATTTAATAAATAAATATTGAATGCTCGATTGTCAAAACTCAAGTGTACTAAAATAGGATACACATGATTCTTTAAAAAGCATACAATGACTAAGCTGTGAGTAAAAAGAAGGTATATGCAGGCATCTTTTTACTAAATAAATAAAACTCACCCGATTTTAAATCACAAGCATTGTAATTATTACATTTACAACTCTTAAGACTACAAAATTTTCATGTTTTCTAGGTACTTTAGCAAAAATAAGTGTTAATTACTATGTCAGACTTATAAATATTTTTCCATGAGAAAAGGAATGTTAGGCCCTGCCTAGAAAAGCATATATTACACGTTTGCTTAAATACCACCTGATCTTAAAAAAAATTGTACTAATGTTAATAAACAGCCATACCGTTAGATCCAGTTTTAACTGGATTGTGTAAATAATTCTGATTTTGCATAATCCTCTAATTTGCGTGTTTATCTTGTTTTATAATTTCTTACTTCCTATATAAGATTATAGGCATTGCAATGATTGCAAATATACCTGATGCAAATTGAAAGTAAACCTATGATTGAATTGAATTTTTTTTTTAAGAATTTTATTTCAGGAACTATGATTGTCTACTTTCTAATTTCCACCAGACCAGAATAATTGTAAGGCTTAGCAATTACATTGGTTAAAATTAGTTTTTGATACCCTATAATGTAGCACCTTAACAATACTCTTTAGAAACCAATATTTAAGGCCACTTAAATTTACATAATTCATTTATTGACATTATTATAATGGTAGAAGCGTTTTTAAAACCATGTCTGAATATACTTTTAAAAAAAAAAGAACAATATTAATATAAAATATTATAAAAAGCACAAAAAACTCTTTTGAAAAGGCACAGTGTTTTTTCGTAAAAAATATATATACAGCAGTATTTGTGAAATTAGTTTACAACAGTAAATAAGCGTTGAAATACGGTTGAGATATACATGTGCAAAGCTCAGAATGCCCTATTGTAATCTGCCAGAAGGTCAGTCCAAAAGAAAAAAAAAATTAAACCCACTGATGTCAGTTGATCATGCTACTGATTGGATTAAACCTCATAATTTTGCTCAATAATATCCAGAGCACCGAGGTCATAACGCACAACATAACGCCTCCCCATCCTAAATCCAAAGACCAGGATGTGCTGAAAATCCTGGCGGGGAGCAGCAATCCCATCCCTCTACCGCCATGGGGACTAACAACCCCGTCTACTGTTCCTTCATGTAATTCTGAGTGTGGCTTGATATGCAGCCTTTTAAAGTGGATTATTGTTAAAGTAAACAGGGCAAAAGAAGCTAAAAAGATATTATTCAATGATTTTATCAAGCTGCTTTTTTATATAAGCATACCAGCTAATAGATACATTACGCCTGTCACTAATACAGCACTGATTTGATGCTGGAAGACTCCAAATGCTCCTACTAGAGCAGCACTACCCAGGATGATTAGACAAACCAGTGCGCACGATATTGATAAGTTTTGCATGCCTAAATTTAGATAATTAGTAAAACAAATAAACGAAATGTTTCTTTCTTACGATGCTGCCAATCTGCCCTAGGTTCAAATCCTCTGAGACCCTCTGAAGTGCCAGACAAATAGTTTACGCAAGGCTGGACAGTGGGAAATCCAATTGTGCTTAAAAGGGCGATGTCTTCCTCTGAAAAAAAAAACCCTCGTTTTAATTAATTGCCAGGGACGAGTTAATAAAGTTAGTTTTATCGAGTTAGTCTAGAGCGGCAGTGCATAGTCATGAATTTGCAAATTCTTCTGTATGCCTTAAGGTTTAGAGCGCTTGTTTAAACAGAAAGTTAAGTTGGAAATTTGCCCATAATCGTAGTCTAGTTTCTTGGGTAATCTATTACCGGATTTTAGGGATCGATTTGAAACGTCAGGAAAATATAAATTTGCTTGGTAGGTATAAGGCTAATTAAAAGTAGCATTGACGCATCATTAATGCATTTTAATTGAATTTTTACATGATATAGGCTATTTGGTCAACAATAAAAATTTCAACATTAATGTTTTATTAATGTGTAAAATTGTTTATTACTTTAGAATCTTTAGAATAAATACATGTTCACAATTTCTAGCAATATTCTTCATAGATGCCTTTCAAAAGCTCTTCTGGATTTTTCAACATTCTTGATAAAATAGTTTGGGTTATGTAGAGCTTTTATTTGTGATTTTTATTTGGAATAAGGATGAAGTTATTCTTACTTATTTGAATTATTTATCACTCCAGTTAATATTAGGTATATTTGTCCTTAACTTATATGGAACATTTCCTTGTTATATTGGTACTAAGCTAGGGCTAAACTTCTATCATAAAAATATTTTATAGTTTCTCACAGTTTCAATAGAATTGACATAACTCCCTCCCATATGGTAGATTTGGATTAAAAACTGATAATAATGATTAAAGTTCTTTTAAAAAGTTTTACCTGTAAGGCTTAGACATAAAGTCCAAATCCCACCGTGCATAGGAACCAAAAAAGCCATCGTACGATCTCGCTGATCGTTGGTGGACACCCTGGCCACCGTTTTATCCAACAGCCACGTCAGTCGTACGGTCCCGTTGGCGAGAATTCCTAGTTTCTCCATATCCCAGGTGACTTCCTCCCAGTGATCGCTCATTATTGCTGCACAGAGCATACCTGTGGCGCAGGTGGTCAACACTAAGGTACCTTTAAAAACAGAGCAATTATTATTAAGAATGAAAGCCAGGATCAGTATATAGAAATATATAAAATACTTCCATGGACATTAGTTGAGGTTTTTGGAAAGGGGATTGGCCCATTTGGTACACCTTGAAGTAAATCAATTTAGACCCAGGTGAGTCTTGATTTTTTAATATGATTGAGTATATTTTGTTATAGGTCAAATTGGATCCAAAGAGTTAATAGTCCTAGAAATGCTATTTTTATGGTGAATTTGATTGGACCTTTCAAGTGAAGAGAGAATCATTCAGGACGAAAATCATAGTCATAGTTAAAATTTAAAACCATCCAAACTTAAGTAGTAAACACTTTCTTCTATATTTCACCGATTTTCTAAGTAAAATCCATATCCTCTATTCATGGCCATGGCAATGGCATCCTCCAACAAACATAAATAGCCTCATTTGTGCAGAAGTACTCTCAAGAGCGATTGAGCTTAAGAAGAGAATGTTACCATTTAAGTTACATAAACTACCAAATGAAATAAGAAGAACAGATGAAAGTGATGAATTAATTACTCTTCATGAAAGTATACTCCAAAACACTTGAAACTTCAATTTTATAAATATGGTAATAACATAATAACAGGTGATTTTTTCCCCAGAAAAGTAGTGAAGAAAATTGCACTTTGATATGCTCGATTCCATACTATTACATTAACACCATAACTCCAAATCAACCTGCAATCATCTGTAGATAAAATAAACCTAATGAACCATTTTAGATCATCATCAAAGCAGAGAAACCTGAACACCTATAACTTGTATTATACTTGTACTTGTATTACACTTGTGTTGAATAGCTGAAGCAAAAATACATGGTTGATCTTGTAAAGCTTAGAAAAGTCAATGTAACTTCAATAGCAGCGTCCAAGCCTCCCTACAGATGATCAGTCAACATATGCAAGTAGATTTAAGTCAGTATTCGCTACTAAGGAACCCAAACTGTTCCTTTATGATATTCTAGTCTATGATTTGGAATTTTCTCTAAGGTTTCGGAGTCATAAATTGCAATATAAATTTTGTAGGTGTATGTCTAAGGCCTGATGATGATCTGCTAGTTAGGGAGGTGAAATACACGCTTTATTTATTATGTGTTTGTGTAGGTGGAGAGATTATAAAAATACAAGAGGAACAGGAGAAACTCTATTGGGACAAAGGAGTTTCTAACTAGTAAGCCTCATGATCTCCTTAGGTATTGTAATTTTGAATTTTTATAAAGAGAATCATGAATGCAGCAAGGTTCAAAGTTTAACATCAATGGAGAAGGCAAGAGTTGGAGCTAATTACCTTGAAATATTTAATCTCAGATTAATCCTGATAGTCTCGATTCTAAAGATGATTGAGTATGTCTTGTTGGGTAAATTGGGTCCAAAGAGTTAATAATCCTATAGAAATTCCGATCTAGGTCAATTTGATCTCTTCGGACATTTTAAGTGAAGAGAGAAAGTCATAGTCATAGTTAAAACTTAAAACTATCCTCAGTTTCAATGCATGAAACATATCAGATCTAGGGTAGTTTTGAAAATTAGTATTAAGTTTATACCCCATGAACCAAAGAAACTTATTTTGAATACGTTCCAGATAATAAATGTGATATAGAGCTGATATACCCTGCATATACCCGCCTTAACATCCTATCATATCTTTTTCTTTACACAATTGTCTGTAATTAGAAAATATTTCATAATTACGAGTAGACCTAGAGGAAATGTCTCAATTAGGACTAAACTGACCAACAACAAACAAAATGTTGAGACAATCATTAAGTATTGAATAAAACCTTGCTAGAACACTCAACACTAGCTAAATAGTCATTCACATTAAAATAGTTAACGGTTCTATCAAATTTTAGTGAACTTCCGCTAAGTGGTCTATCAATGCAATATGCTATGTGACACACACTGCTTGGCGAGATGTTATCAACAGATGATGTTATAGATACATTTTGAGTATTGGAACAGTAATCATTAGGAATATCATTTACTTGTACCATATTGACATATGAGTATGTCTCTGTCAGAGCTTGACAATGTTGCTGATATTTGCCGGTAGCAGAGGATGGAAGGAATGTCTACACCATTAATAATCATAGATTCATTGTTTCACTTCAGCAAGTCCTTGCTCAATAAGATCACTACATTTGATGACTTAATTTTTTAGAGACTGCAACCAACACACCTTCGCCTTTGATTTGTCACCGGGTTTTTGACTATAGTCAGTTTGGACTGCTCTAGATTAATAATGGACCCTTACTATTTGTGTCTGATACCTGAAGTTGCCAACTTGGGAAGTAGAGACACATGATTGACCTTGTCAAAGGCTTAGAGAAGTCAAGGTATATGGCCATGTACTTCAATAGAAGCATCCTTGCCTCCCTATATATGCAAGTAGATTTAAGTCAGTACTGCCAACACCACCGAAATAAAGATCGACGGTACTGCCCACTAAGAAACCCAAACTGTTCCTTTATGACATTCTAGCCTCTGATGTGAAATTTTCTCCAAAGTTATAAACTTATAAATTCTCAAGTTATCTTTCTAGGTGTAGGTCTAAGACCTGACGATGCTAGTTATGGAGGTGAATGTAGCTAATTAAAACTAATGCCTAGGTTGAGAGGTTACAAAACTGGAAGTGAAGCAGGAGAAACCCTATTGGGACTAAGGACTTAGACTGTCATATCACCTTATGATCTTCTAATTTTACATTTTTTTAATAGAATCATAGATGGAGCAAGGTAAAGTCAACTAGGCAAGATGTCCTCTGAGCGGTTAGCTCTAATTTTTTCCATATTTTACTGAACTCTATTCAAGTACTGTTAGTGTTTATATCGGGTCATATTTCTCCAATAAATCAATAATAATTACCTAGTAAAAAGAATACACTGGGATGTACGCTACAGTTCCATCCGGCTTCCTCACCGTCGTCTGCGGTGTTGCCGCTATTGGCTCCCGCGGCGTTGCCGTCCATCAACAGGGGGGCGTAGTCCACGATGAGCAGGTCGTAATCTGCGCCCTTACTGGGCGGAGGGACCCGCCAACTTACGAATCGCGCCAGACTACCGCGATGCTACTGGGAGGCCTTTTCGGTGTTGCGATTGGTCAGGTCCAGATTCTAAAATGCCACGTCTTCATTTTTAACTTTGTAGCATCAGCTTATGGTATATACATAGCTGTACAATGCAGTCCAACGCTGTATACAGTAACGCTATTAGAGACTATAAATTTTTAATTAAAGCCTCAAGATAGTAACGTCAAAATAGAAATGATCCTAAAACTGCGTATATTGATTTATTTTTTGGCGACAGGTTGAGGGTAGATCCCAAACTGTTACCGCTCTATAGCTATAGCTATAAATATACCTATTTATATCGCCCGTGAAAATAAATCTATGAAATTCAAATATCATTTGCATATTTTCTAGAATCACGCCAAGGGCTTGTTTATTAACCATCCATAAAAAATGGACATTTTCTATTTTCATATTAAACAGTAAAAATGTATAAATAAAAAATACATAATTCGATATAGATAGTTGAATTACAAATTCTCGCTCATTCGGTGTGTGTTTTAGCAAAAGATCGTTGCACTGAAGCCCCAGTTAAAGCGAATGCCCTGCTTTCAATTTTTATGTAAACCTTTTAAAATGTCAATAATACGGCCGACACGAATATTCAATTAACGTCTATTATTGGCTGCCAGGTTTTAAATTTATACTTATTGCAGGTTGAGTTAATAAAAATTTACTGAGGAAATGGCTGCGTCAATAAGCTAGAAATAGTCACTGTAAAATATTGATATTATTATGACAGTGGAGATAGTTTTAATTCGATAGTTTTTTTCAGAAATAAAGTCTGGGTTACAAGAAGCTCTAAATTTAATATTCCATATATATACAAGCATTGTTTCACAAAACAAATAGATTGAAACAAGCTCCCCAAGCAAGAAAATTGAGAACACGAGTATACAGGTTCTTGAAGTATCCAACACTAAAAATCAATATTTAAAACTGAGGTGATCTCATATTTATGTATTTTCGACTTTGATTAATTAGGTATATGAAGAAGAAAATGATTTTGAGCTTGTCCGGTTGGAACATGGCCAAATAAAGACAAACATTCAGGGCTTTTTATAAACCCATTGAGTATATCAAAAGCAAAACAGGCATAATAGTATTATAGTTCAGATATATGAAGATATAACATAGTTTGCTCAACATTAAGTGAAACACTTTGTCATGACAATCTATACGTTTAAATAAGGATGGCGATACATTATCCACGTATTAAATAACGAGGAAGCATATCACGTTAAACGTCAGCGTCGTCAACTTCATTACTGTTATTTAATATATTTTTTGTTAGCAACACTGAAAATGTTCAGAGTGACCAACATCAAATTTGACACAACCACTATGAAAATGGCGGCCACCAGGCAGTGGTCATTTTTGGGGATCGTGGGCATATGCATTAGCCGTCCAGGTATATTTATCAAGTTGTTGGATTCACCGTACTAATTATAATTTGAGTAAATTTATGTCTAGAACCACCAGACTGGGTAATCAACATTCTGAAATTGACTTCTTTGGTTCGTTACATACAGACATTCATCGATATTGCCATTGTTTTATTTATTTGTAATAATTTAATATTTAATTAATTAATATTGCACTATTATGCATACAATACTGTTTTTTTTTATAATAACCAAAATCCTATGCTTAATTGTTAAAAATTTATTTTTGGAAGAATCAATGGGATGAGGGATCTCATTGTTTATTAAAGGACTGTTAGTTTATGGGAATTAATTGTTGTACTTATGGTGAAGTATAATGTATAAGTATAGTTGCAATTATTATTTATTTTTTTAGTTTATACCTATACAGGGTAATTCAAAATTGAAGGCAAATATTTCAACTTGTTTGTTATGAAAATCTGCTTTTGTATGTATCTGTTACTTAGGTTAAGTTAAATTTTGAAAAGTAATTGATTTGATTTTTTTCCTGGAAACAAAGTTAGATACGAGTAGGACTTAAGAGGCAAGAAAGTTACATTATTGACCGCTTAATATAAAAAAAAATTAAATTGTCAAAAAAGCGGTGGCGTACCATAATTTTACCTATAAGTATTAAATAGGTAGGCCCCCGAAACGCTACTGGAATTTATTTAAATCGACTGAAAGGATTTTAAATAATTGATAAAAAACCGATTTTATTAAAAAACTTTTACACTCTGTATCTAGAAAACGAAGCAAGTTAGGGCATACGTTTATATGAAAAAAAGTTCTTATTTTTGGCTGGTAAATACGCCCTTAAAATCTTTGCACTCAATTTTGAATCACCCTGTATTGTAACATTCGCTAAATAAAGACAGTTTATTATTACTATTATTTTTATTATATTTTTTAATTGGCGCTAGGCTTAAATAATTAAAATAAAATAAATTGTTTCCCTCTATATACGATCTTCGGAGCCAAATTTAAAATTAGAGCACTGAACTACTAAATTTACAGCAAAGTTGTACGTGTTACCCTATCCAAACCAATTGGCTCTAAATACAAACTTGAATTATTACCAAAAACCCTATGAATTATTAATGAGTACATGTCATATTGATCGAGCTCTTAAATTCATCATTCGCACAAGAGCAATAGATAAGTCTATTAACTATGATTATGACATATTCCCAATTACATTATATATTTTAATCCTTACTATAAAACTTTAACTCTTAGGGGCTCTAAACACTTAATCCTTGAGAGCACACGGATTTAAGTAATTATAATTTCAACGCTGTTCTGTTATTTGTCTACAGAGACAATTTATGGTGAGGTTTATGGTCTGGTATTTATCACCACGCTTAGATTTTAGATTACTGTGCGAGGTTTTAAAATAATGAGTTACTAAGGAGGCAATAAGTATTAAGTGGGCAACAACATCAATTTTAATTAATCTAGAATTCAGGATAATATCATTAGAATATTAGTTATAATATCGGTGAAATTGTATAAATCATCTTCAAACACACCCGTATAAGGGATTTGCAATGAAAATATGGCAGCCAATAATGGACTGAATTGAATATTCGTGTCGCCCAGATTATTGACATTCGAAAAACGCATAAAAACCGAAAGGGGGACATTCCCTGGGGCTTTAGTGCGACGAATTTTCGATGTAGCACCAATCAACTATAGAACTACACTGAATTGTTTCCATATTATTTATAGTTTAGCTGTTGCAAAGGAAAGTGTTCTTGATAACTGTAAATTATTTAAAACGGTTGTTCATAAACTTTTTGGATAAAATTGCATTGTTTTAATTTTTTTTTGGAAATGTGCTCTGACCCTTAGATTTAGACTATTTAAACAATAACTGTAAAATTCTATTGTTGCTAGGTAGAACAATTTTCAGATGATAGAAGTGAATGATCGAGCAATGATTATAATGAATGTATAGGTTTCAAATAAATGTCACCAATGATTTCTTGATGATGGAATTAATGAATCGATGATAATCAAATTAATCAGTTAGTTATCAATGATTCAAGAATTAAGTATTGAAAAACCCCAAGACTCGAGAAAGGATCATATCTGACTCTCATCAATTTTGATATAAAGCAAAACCAAGGTAAAACCACAAAGTCACGGTCTCAGTAAATCAATAATCAAATGTGATTTTATCGAAAATTCCTCAAGTATAAAAATACCCCGTTCACCTGTCAAAAGTGCTAGAGTATATACAGGAACCATAGAAAAGCAGTTTGAGATAAAGCAGCGATGGTCGGAAGTGCGTCACTTCCAAAAACGTGTGTTGATTTTTTCCAAAAAAATTGAAATTTTTCCCTGTGTATTAAAAACATTTTTAGCGATTTTCATGAAATTTTTAGGTTTTAAATTATAGGTGGTGAGGCCTCTTTTAGATCCCGTTCTTTTGGCCGGTTTTTCGGTTATATCCTTCTCTCAGTTCTGTAATATCCTCGGTATCAATCTAAAATTGTGTTTTCCTATTGCAATTTATCCAGTTACGCATGAAAACACTGATCTTATAATCATATTTCGCTTATTTTTAAACAAAGCAGTTTTTTAAAAAGCCGCTGATATCTCAAAATATTTTATTCTTATGTAAAAGTAATTAAGTGTTTGGCCTGATATACCACCCTTCGATTCAAGTGTCTATCTCCAATAACAGTTAGTTATCACATATTATACAAAATTTCCAAGATCTACAATTAGCCATTCATGTTCAGGTGAATATAGAATATGCACGCTTCTCGCTATCATTAAACATCATTTTTCATTGGCAAACTAGGAAACATTTTGAGGCCCTCTATTGTTTATTTTTATTTCTTTTCCCACTGTAACAAAAACTTTCTGGATAAACCTGGATATTTTGAAAACTACGGTACTTTCTTGTAGGGGACACTTGATCACTGTTCAGGTTTGGAAACTCTAATTCAGCTAGTTTCATTGGAAAACTAGATAACATTCAACCTACTTGCTTATGTTTTATTATTATTATTATTATTATTATTATTAATATAACAGACTGCCTAGACAAATTTTTTACGGCCCGTTTTACGAAGTAGGGTAATTAAAGGCCAAGGAAATGAGTTACAAGCTGTTAAAAATTTATAAAACTAATAACGGGCTTTTTATTAGTTTTATATATATGGTGCTTTGGAAATTTTAAATGATGTGGATTATTACAGGTTGTTTCACCATGTTGCTTTTCATTACGTTCTTTTATTAACATAACAGGCAAAGCAGCGTTCATTTTTACAGATCTTACTCGTAAAAAGTCTATGTTTCTAACCGATATATTTCTTGGAGATTATACAGTCAATTTCAAATAAAGCGCTCTTTTTGAATTGTTAAAATTAAAAAAAAAAAATATTTATCTATTAATTTCTTTATTGGAAATGAAAGTGGAATCAGGGGTTTACAAAATGGACTGAATTGAACTAACACATTACTGAGAGGATAAAAATATAGTTGCCGTCAACGATAATCTATTTTGTTTGATTTATAGCCGCAAAATCCGGACTTTTAAGATGCACATTTGGAAAAGATGATCCAAACAGTTGATTTTTTTTAATTCCAGGTAATTAAGCATGAATTCATGATTTCGATATTTGGAAAAAATTACCATGGAATTATTATTTTAGTTTCCAAACAGCTGCGTACTTTACGTAAACTTTTTTGTACAGGTAATTAAGTATTAACTCATTTTTGATGCATTTAATGAACTGAGGGAGGGATATGTCCAAAAAAAACGGCCTTGGGATTTTTTCTCTTCTGAGACCTACTCGTATATCTTACACCCAATTTAAAAATAAGGAAATAATTTTCATAAAATGTGTGTTTTCATACGTAATTGGATAAATCTGAATAGAAAAACACAATTTTAGAATGATACCAAGGATTAATATGAAGTATATGTGTAGCCATTTCTTACATATCAGCCAATTTCCAAAATATATGATAACTTTTTTGCTATTAAAGATAGAGACTTGAATCAAAGAGTAGTATGTAAGACCAAAGACTAAGGTTCTCTTATGTAAGAATAAAGTTTTTTGAGAAATTAACGGCTTTTGAGAAAATGTGAAATTTAAGTTTCCTGCCCTTTTCATACTTGGGAAACTTGTAAAGGTACAAAAACTAAGATAGAGCTTCCAAACCTGGACAGTAAAGTGCGCTCAAGACCCTTCAAAATATTTTTACCTAGTTTTTGAGCTATTCCCAGTGATATTTTGGGCATTGACTTTGGTGATAAAAAAATTATAGAAATAGGCAATATAGAGTGACTTTGAAGTGTTTCTTACTTTTCCTAAAACACCGACTTCTAGCTCCAATATACCTTTAAAAAGTCTGTTATTAGTCTTATAAATTATTAAACAAACAACTTGTCAGTCATTCCTTTGGCTTTCCATTAACCTACTTAATGCCGGCCGCAAAAAAATTAATGCCGTGTTATTATTTAGGGTCAGCTATGTACATACGACAAGGCCAACAATATAAAATATCTCGATAGTTACAGCGATTCCGTAGTAAAATAAATATTGCTGTATAGTATTCTGCGACGATCTGGGGCCAAAAGGGCTGCTCCTAAAACCCTTTTTAGTCGGTATTATTTATTTGGCTCCCTTCCAACTTTCAAGATGTTTTTTTTGTTACTGCGGGAATTATAAGAAGTGGTGAGATGGCGCACAATTTTATTCTTTGTCGTCATGTGTTATTTCAGGATCGGGAAGGGCAAGGAATGAAAAACATGGCGGGTCGCTATAAAAATTTAACAAATAATAGGAGAGTTTACGTTGTCACTTACCCTAATTAGAGATAACGCAGACACGCCATCCCCTAAGCGACTTCCCTGGGATGTTTGTATTGTATGTAGGATAGGACATGAATCCCCTGACTGACTTAATATTCTAGATAATTGACGAATCAGTTTTTGAGGTTTGAAATGCGGTAAATCTGAAAGAATAGTCGCAGTTAGCAGCGAAATGAATGAAATTTTGTCAATTGATTTGTTATTAGGCTCGGTCCATTTGCTCATTTAATTAAATCATCTTGTATGATAATGTTATTTGTAGCAGCTAATAATTTAATACTTCCAGTCTACAGACATTTTATCTAGTCATTATTTAAGATTTCTATGGATTTCGGAACTATCTACTACTACTAGCCTTCGCGTATTAAAGGCTGAAGGGACTCTAGGCTGGAAGGTTGCGAGCTAAGAAATTTAACTGTTTTTATCATTTCACTCTCTTGGTCACTAAATATCACATAGAGAAAATAAAGTTAATATACCGGTAGGGCAAACTCAGGCCTGGTATGCATGCATAAAGTATTTCTCTATTTCAGACATGATCATCTGCTTATAGATATAGCAGAAGAAAAATCTGCTCTTGTCACTTTGCCAGTAAGACTCTCTCCGATGATACTGTAATTTTTTTAGCTCAAAGTCTACAACTCTTAGTCGTCAGTGAAATTTAAATTATTATATTGAGTAAGTTATGTTATATTGGTAAGGTGTGTAAGAAAATGTGGTTTTTGCCTCGTTTAAGTTACAATCTTTAGAAACAAATAAATTATTTTTTAACAGCATAATTAAAACACTTTTTGACTAATGTGAGACTAAATACTCTAAATAGAGCTATACGTACTATTTTAAATTGTAGTAAATATGATTCCTCTTTTAAATTGTAGTATCGCGTAAAGAAGAAGGAATGGATGACGAATGATGGAGGAAAGAAGGCAACATAAATGCGAAAATCAAATGAGGTACCAAGAAACAATTTGCTATATATAAACAAAGATAAAGGAAGAATGTGGCAGAAATTAGGACTACTACAACATGTACAAAAAGATCAAAGAGTTAACCACCAATAATTCTCATCTAAGACTAATAGATGTAGACGGAAACCTTATATCAGACGACTCATTGATACATGGGAAGATTACGAAGAACGAATTTTTAACAGAGTGAAAGAAGATGACCATGACATGAGTGGTAACACCAATTAATATAGGGCATAAGAGAAGCAATCTTCAGAATTAAAATTTGCAGTTTTAATTCAAAGATGCAGAGTCCACTTGTACTTCATCGACTTTTCCAATACGTTTGATAATGTCAAATATAATAAACTCATGGAAATGCTCATCAGGACGATGCATACTGATGCCAAGGATCTGTGCATTATAACCAGTCCGGATAAAAGTTCAAATGCACTGAGAGAAGTTTCAGAGGGTATCAGTATTAGGAGGCAATACAGTTATTATCGCAAAGTTTCAAAAACTCATGCAAAGCATACGCGCAGTAAGTCAAGAATATGGCCTAGAATGAAATACAATAAAAACTAAATACATGGTTATCAGCAGAACACAATAACTTCGGATGCAATTGACATTAAACATGGAACAAACAGAGACATACAGGTACCTTGGAACCATTGTGAACACAAAATGGGATCATTCAAAAAAAATAAGAACACGAATTGAAATGGTGCGAAACGCATCACAAGCAAAATCTCAATGGAACTAAAAAAAATAACAACGGTTAAGTATTATGTCTTCCTAGTATTGTGACCACAACAGACGGAGAAATTAGAATCCTTTAATATGTGGATATATCGCCCGCATTAATCGGATATCCTGGACTGATCACAACACCAACGTGGAAGTGATGCAGAGAATATTTTAGTGCTTCTCAAAATAATCATTAAATCATGTCGATATATTATCATTCTTAAAAAAAAACTAAAAAATAAAGAGACTGCAGGATTTTACAGTGTTCAAAGATCAGATTGACTTCGGTTACTTAATAAATGATACCACACTGTTTGTGACCTGGTGGGTCTATATAAATACCATCATAAGATCTTCTTTAAAGACCTTAGGATTCATTATAAGATCAGCAGATTTATTTTCTAATACTTTAAGCAGCACAATTTTGTTTACCTTCCTAGTAAAATCACTCTTATTCTGTGTTTTTTATGATAGTTTCTTAATTATGCAATGGTGTATATCTTGAGAGGGGCTCAATCAGCAATGATCAGCAATCTGCTGTTTGTGGGAGTTTAGTGTTTTTATTTTAAATATGCCACAATCAAATTGATGCTTCAGATCTCTATCAGGTTTAAATTTTGCTGTTTCCTACATCCACACAAGAACAAGCTTATATATGCGACTGGATCAATAATTTTGAGTTACAGATTGATGTTGATCTGTTTGGAATCGCTTTGAAATACTTTGAATAATTTCAAATCTGGGATTTCAGGTAGAATTAGATTGGTAGTTGTTTAAGTATTTAATGTATTAGCTTATATTGCACCACTTAGTGAGTTTGATATTGTAATTTGTTACATTACTGAATTTATTGTATCATCTGTCAATATTAATAGGATTGGTTTTCTGTTGGACAATAAAACGTTGAATTTGAATTTAAATTGCCTCGATATAGAAAAAAGTTTTAAATATGATAGTTTACTCTATTGGAAGAGCAGCAATCACGTTCATATAGTATAAAATATTGGTTGCTCCTTTAATTTTATTTAAGCTTGAGCTAAATTCCGTAACTTCATTGCATTTTATGATTAAAGCAGTAGGATTTGAAGCTTTTGAAGATTTACTTATATAATTCTTTGGAGCCTATGTTTGTGTTTAACTCCATGGATCAGGGTGAAGAATTACAGCTCAACCTTTACTCCCAAATTTGGGTTTCTTGTCCTATATGGTAACTTTTCATTATGTTCGACTAGGTTGTTCTAGGTTATGTCGACTAGATTTGCTATTGCAAGTTAATAAATTGATTTTTGCACCCAAGACCTGACTTTGCCAGACCTGTATATTGAGCTTGGTTCTTCTTAAAAACGTGATTTCTGACCTGTGGGACAGTGTGAAAGGTTTAATTTCTATTCAATGCAATAAAACTAAAACAGTTGTGTTTTTTGACTCATACACCTAAAAATTGTTAGGAGATTCTATTATCATAACATACGAATAATAATTAATTACCTGTTGTTGGAACCTGTTAACGCTCTTCTATTCTACACTACGACATTTCGTTGCAAAAAAAAAACACGTTTGTGCAATACGTTTTCTCGTTTCTATTCTTTTTTACGTTTACGTCATCAGGCCATCACGGGACAACCCGCCTCGACTGTTCCCGGTTTCAAACATTTCCATACTGCCGGGGAAATCATGGATATAAAGGATCGAGGGGGAAGAAGCGACGTTGCCGCTTTTCCACCTTCCGAATGGATATTCGTGCTGTGGCAGCGACGTAATTTCTATCCATTACACGTCGATAACGAAATACATAGATTTTGAAAGAAAAGGGAAGAAAACCTCGCGCGGATAAACGACGTGTTTACTGTGTTCCGTTTCGACCACAATTCGGTTGATTACTTGCGGGAAAAAATCAATTGCGGAATCTCGGGATAAACGTGAGGTAATTTTAAATAATATGGAAAGGGATCAGTTCGGGGTTATTGTGAAAATTCAACCCCTTAAGGATTTTATAGAAACGCTTAAGATTTATACGAGGTAGTTCTGCATAATACGCCTTCGAGTATTATAATTAAGAAGCAGTTGATAATGCTTGAGTAACATTATAAAGGAGCTGATTTTTTTGCCAATATATTGTTGATGATTTTATAAATGTATGTTTTTAAGCCAGACTTATCATCTTGTTGATCTAAGACACCCTGTATACTATATATACATGCATGCGAATTTTACATTAGGAACTTTAACGACATTTTTGACTTGAACAATGTTTTTTTTTTTAAATAAATATTTGGCGAGACTGTAAAACGTCAGCAGCAACGGTTCGTTTCACATATTTATTTTGTTCGATTTTACATGTTTCTTGTGATAATTTATAATATTGTTGTTTTGTTTTAGATGGCAGATGTGACTGTAGACCAAAGCTGTAACGACCCTAAAGAACTTTATGGACAAGGTATGTTTATTATTATAATTATTGTTCTTTTTATTCTATTTTATATATGTACATGTTTTTAATTTAGTAAATAAATTAAAACTCTTGGGCTAATCAGTAATATTATAAATAATAAAGATGTCACCCAAATTATGCATGAAGTCTGGAACTATATATTTTCAATTCATTGCAAGGTATCAAGGAAAATTTATGAATTGTTAACATTTTTCATATGTGGAGGTAAGGAATTAAAAGTAGAGAAAGCCTCAGATATAGTTTACCTATATATATATATATATATATATATAGTTATAGATATGGGATTATTTAAAGCAATATTTGTTCTAACAGGGTTTAGTTATGCAAGAAAGAATGTTTCTTCTGTAATAATGTTTATTTTAATTAGGGATATAAAATATGTTTTTATCTAAACAAATTATATTTTTACTAAATAAACCCTTGCTAATTACAATTACTATTAATATGTATATACTGTACATAGAAGGAGAGTAAAATTCGTAATAGTAAAAATAGAAAGAAAATAAAAGTGTTTTTAACTGAATTATTAAGTAAATACAAGCAAAAATTTAAATGAAGATATGCATTAGGAATTATTACAAGAAAAATCACAGATCTAACGCAACTCTTAACTAAATGTAACTTTCATTTTGTATTTGTGAACCTCTCAAAAACTCTAATTGTTTTGTTTTCCTACAATTGGTACAACTGAAGTTTGTCAGAGTGACCAACATCGAAAGGACACAATCACGCAAAATGGCGGGCCCCTAGTAGTGGTCATTTACTTTTCATTGAATTGGCAGTCCAGGTATATTTATTAAGTTCGTGCATGGGGCTAATACAACCTTGCAACTATATTTTTGACATAAACATTCTGAAATTTGAGTGGCCATAGTTGAAATAACTGCTGGTTTAAATTCCAAACGCTAGATGGCCCATCCGTTAATACCACATACAGAATGTATGCCACGGCTTTTTCTTAAAATAACAATTATTTATTAAATCTTCCTATGTATTTTAGGGAAAAACTTGTTTTATGCACATTATAAAAAGCAAGCCGAAGGAGTTTAAATGGATTAACTTAAATTATTAGAAACTCCACCTCAAAATATAGCAAACCCTCTGTAAAATACCCAGTATATTATCAATCAAACCCAAAAATTGTTTTAGGTGTTCGTGCCTACGTCCTCCAAGACTTCGAAATGGCCGTGGCCGCCTTGAGCAAAGCATCCGAGCTCCTAGTCGCAGAACACAATGACGACCTGCACGAATCTCTTGGAGACGTCTACCTCTACTACGGTAAAGCCCTGTTGGGACTATCGAGAGACCAAAACGAAGCCCTCGGTGATGCCGTGCCGAAGAATTCGGCAGATACAGACGAAGAAGACGAGGAACAAGACGAGGGCATAGAAAGCGAAGGGGGCGAGGACAAGAAAACCGAAGAGAATAGCGCGTCCTCCTCTGTGAACGGCGAGGCGGCAAAGGGTCCTAGCGATGAACCGGGACCAAGTAGTAAAGAAGGCCAAGACGAAGATGATAATGATAAAGAAGAGGAGGAAGATACTGCAAATGGGGATGAAGACGCCTCCGACCTCCAATTGGCCTGGGAAGTTTTGGAGTTGGCCAAAAAGATATTCCAAAAAAAAGAGGATAAGAAAAGTCTATCGGACACCCTGATTGTTCTCGGGGAGGTGTCGTTAGAAAGCGAAAATTTCGAGGCCGCCATAAACGATATTAAGCAAGGGTTAGAGGTGCAAATCGAATTGTTTGCCAAGGATAGTAGAGCGGTGGCCGAGACGTTGTACAAGTTGGGCATGGCATATTCGACCAACTCGCAGATCGATGAGGCCATCGATAGTTTTAATAGGTCGCTGGAGTATTTGAGGAACAGGATCAAGACTTTAGAGGAGGTGAGTGACTTTTTAGTGCTACTACAGCATATTTTTAATGGTTATACTGAAATTTTATCTTTAATATGTTGTTTTAGTGACCCAGTTAAAATCTATAAAACATACAGTTATGGTCATATAAATAGCACACTTTTCTAAATTGCGATAAAAAATATTAAATACCATTTTCTATTTTTTTTATAATATATTTAGCTTAGATGTTCTACAAAGAGTTGTATTTAATTAAAATTAAAAGAGTATTTTAAATATATAAGAAACATAACAAAAAAACTAAAGAAATGCTGGCCATTTAAATAGCACACGTTAAAAAATATTTACTTTCACCAAAACCAATTTAATATTTTGTTGGGTATCCTTTATTTTTTATAACTTCACTTAATCGCTTGTGTATTGACTCGACCAATTTTGCACACACGCTTGCCGGAATACTGTTCCAAGCCTCTTGGAAGTTTTGCCATAGTTCATCCAGATTTGAGGGATTTAATACCTTAATTTTGGTTTTAATGTGATCCCACAAATTTTCCAGAGGGTTCAGGTCTGGGCTTTGTGGCGGCCATTCCAAAACATCTACCACATTTTTAGTAAACCATCGTTTTATTGATTTTGCAGAATGTTTTGGATCATTATCGTGCATGAACTTACATGTAATTGGCATAAAATGCTCCATGTATGGTTCCATAACATTCTGCAAAATCTCCCTATACCTGTATTGGTCCATTATTCCCTCTATACGAAGAATAGGCCCAACACCATGCCATGACATTGCTCCCCATATCATAATTGATCCTCCTCCATGCTTAACAGTTTTAATTGTGTACCTAGGGTTTAAGGCACGATTGGGAGGACGTCTAACATAGCATTTTCCATCATTTCCAAATCTATTAATCTTGGTTTCATCGCTCCATAATATGGTTTTCCAAAAATTAATGTCCTTATTTATATGTTGTTTAGCAAATGCCAATCTTTTTTTAATATTTCTTTTTGAAACAAGTGGTTTTTTCCTAGCTACACAACCTTTGAGATCTTTTTCACATAATCTTCTTCTTATTGTTCTTGCAAAAATATTGACGCCATATTGGTCTGCTATTTCACGTTTTATTTGGGCGGAACTTAAAAATGGATTACCCTTGCTTATTCTAATAATAATTTTATCCATGTTATACGTGGTTTTTCGAGGCCTTGTTAATCTTTTCTTGTTCATTGTGCTTTGAGTGGTCTCATAGAGAGCCAGAGCATTATAAACCATTTTCCTAGAGCAATTTAAATCTTTTGCTATAGCAGAAATAGAAAATTTGTTTAAATTTCTTGATTTTTCTTTTCTATAATAAGAGCTCTCCTCTCTGGTCCACAATGTTTCTTTCTACCCACTAAAAACAAAACTACTCTTGACAATATTCAAAAATTTAAAAGTTAAAATAATACTTACTAATTAACACTCGATATATTTAATAAGAATGAAAGGTGTGCTATTTATGTGTCCAGCCTTAAAACGTTAATATTGGAATGAAATTCTGTATGTGCATATATTTTTAAAATAAACATTTCAAAAAACAAAACAAAAAAACAAGTCTTGCATATTAGGAGGAGATTAACTGCTTAAATATTTTCTTATCAGTCAGGAATTTGTTTTTTGTAAGTAATATATGAAAAGGCTAAGTGTGCTATTTATGTGACCACAACTGTATATGTATAAATTGTGGTGGGCATTTTTTTGCTTTTTTTCGATTCAATGCTCTACATAAGTTAAAAGGGTAGTAGAATTTTCAAAAGGATATATCATCACTTCTCGAGAATAATGACACAATCCAAAAACACACTTTTTCAGGAGAGCACTTTAAAGTTTTTTTTTCTGTAAAATTGGGAATATCTAAGATCAAATAATTTATGTAAAAAATATTTTGTTGGGTAATATATTTTAGTTTTTACATTAATTTTGTAAATTTTTATCATTATTTTTTTAAAACGGGGTCTAAATATAATTTTTTTTTGTTTAAAAAACTAAAATGTGTGTAAACTGTTAAAAATGTACGTGTGCTTGTCGGATGAATAGGCAGGAGCCACTAACTTTGTGTCGTTTCTATTTAAAAAAAAAATTACCGCGTGGGAGAGGGTAGAATATGTTTAACAAATACTGAGTTAAATAAATATAGTAGCGTTGATTGAGAACATGGAAAGATGCGCAACTTTACGGGCAAAACCGTACCACTAAAAGCGGCCGGCGGATAGATGGCGCAACAAGAAGCGCGCCCCGGTCTCGTTTAAAAATCTCGTGTATCATTTCATTGTCTTGAGAGTGGACGAACAGGCTTAGGAGTTTTCGCACACACCTATAATATAATAAATTGCTATATATTACTTGTGTCATAGATCACTATCCAATTATGGTCAATATATTGCAACATAACACTCAAAATTCTCTTTTCACAAATAAACAAGATAAATATACCAAAAGAAAGATTAATGACTCGGAATTATTAACATTAAACTTCAAAAATTATGAAGGCATCTGAGAGAATAGAAGTGTTTAAAAATACTAAAAAGAGAGTGAAGGAATGGATAACAAGAGGACTGATTGCCTCAATTAAACACGTACAGGGATAGACTGCAGAAGAACCTACAAAAACATTACGATCATGAATTACAAACACTTACACAGCTTATATAAATCATTTAAATCAACTAATAAAGTATACATTTTACAAAAACAAAATAGAAATAGAAACAACAATGATATGAAAAAAGTATATAAAATCATAAATAAGATAACCGATTGAAAAAAGCAATACATTGGTTATTAAGGATGAACAAGACCAACTTTTTAACGATCCTCTGGTGATGTCAAACATTTGCAACAAATACTTTGTGGATGTCTGTACAGAACTAGAGCAAGAAATAAAAGTGCCCGTTGAAATGTGTTTATTCTCAAGAAAGCAATACAATAAAGTAAATAACAACTTAAGTTTCCCAGAAATAATTAAAATCGGCGTTTCTTAAAGGAATATAATGGACCTTTTCTTTTCATTACCTATATAAATTCATTACTTGAACTAATTTTAAAGTCCCAGCCTGTCGCCAAAGGGCTTGACGATCATGAAAAGGTGATAGTAGTTTTCATGAACCTTGTTAAGGCTTTCGACACAGTGTCTCACCAAAACCTCTTTGATGTTCTTGAACATTATGGAGTGAAAGGCATTGTGTTGGTAGTCGTTGAAAGTTATTTATGCTCAAGAAAGCAATACACTAAAGTAAGTTGTTACTAAGTTGTTACTTAAGTTCGCCAGAAATAACTGGACAAAATTATCGAACCAAAAAAAAACCCCATTTAAAAAAAATTAATAATAAGCATTGTTAACTATGCATTATTTATTAACAAAAAAAAATTATATTCTATTTAACAAAACGAAATTTAAGTAACTTAATTCAATACAAGGAAAAAACATCGATTTTCACTAACTTCAATTTTGATGCAAAAAAAAAGCAATATGAATCTTAATATCGTGTATTGCCACCTCTAGCTGCTTGACTGTGACTCAATGACCTCTTGAAGTCTTCGCGGCATTCTTCGTATCAAATTTTGGAAATTGTTTTAAATTTAGGCCACTTAAAATGTCACTCGAAACCCCTTTACTTTACAGAGCTCACTACGCTGCACAATTTTTCAGATATTGAATCACATGACAAAATGGGTTACTTTTTACAAAAAATTATTGATCAAGAAGGTATATTATTACCATCGGTATTAAGTCTTAAGCAGGCCGCACACCCACGATACAAATGTTGCGCCACAAATGCTTTTCCACAAATGTATCGGACAGAATTTAACGCGCGCGTGTTATTTTATTTGGATCCACACACCTAAGATGCAGTTGCTACCAAACGGCATTTGAAGCCACACCGCATTTGTGTTTACTCCCCGGATAATCAACCTGTCTGATATTTGTTGCGGCGTGTCGTGTCACGTTTTAAAATACAAATGAAGAACGATATTACATAAACCATTTTATTTATTCAGGAAGTAAAGAAATATTATATGACCACACTTTGCAGGTAACATTCTATAGGAAGCTTGAGATTCATCATCATGATTTAATAATAGCTTTGATACTTCAAAATTTCCCTTTTTGGAACAACCATTATAGGGATGAACCCAATAATGACGTTTTCTTCGGTTTTGACTTAATAATTGCCACATCATAAAATCATCGTCATCAGAAGACGACGACATGGCTACAAATTCGGAACAGAACTAAACCCTGATGTGCGTGCTTGTACCGCATTTGTGGCAAATGTACAAATAATACCACCAATTATTTGTACAATAAATGACACCACTATGTTTGTTGTATGTTAAAAAAATAATAAAAACATAATTGGCAACATCATCCCATGTCTTAAAAAAATATCCAACACGGCCGCGTAACCGGAGATTCCAGCGTCGTTGAAAACCCGATTCAAAGAAGCCAAAAGCCAAGTCCACGCAGCTAAAATAAATCGTTCCTAGATTTGATGCTTCGCGGCAGCACCACACGGTGCACGAAACTGAACGGCAAACCGATAGCCGACCGGGTACACTTTCGACGTGTCTGAAAAATGAAAGAAGAAAAAAAACCTAAATTTTGCAAAAAAATAATGCACTAAATAAATTATTTACATTGAAGAAAAGGTCGCAACGTTGAACAATTTTCTTTTAAATATGTTTGATGTGTTAACTCCTGTTCAGTTTGAATCCAAAA
The DNA here is from genome assembly GCF_022605725.1 of Anthonomus grandis grandis. Lineage (NCBI taxonomy): Eukaryota > Metazoa > Arthropoda > Insecta > Coleoptera > Curculionidae > Anthonomus > Anthonomus grandis. Next base: position 5,080,558 of record NC_065560.1, read on the forward strand.
AACCAAAAACCACCATGGTCGCTTTATCTAAATTTTAAAAAATAGGACATAAGTCAAGAGAGTAAAGTGAATATTTGTAGTAATAAATCTCCAATTTCATACATCCTCTTTCATGGTCTAACTAATTTCTATACACCACCATGGACTCCAAAAACAGTATTTTTTTTAAATTTGATTGAAATATAGTGTTTAAATGGGATTGAATGTCTTAACTGAAAAAAACCTGTTAGAAGATTTTTAATCTTAATAATTCCATTTCCTGTACAGTCTTAGACTACAATAGTACAAATAGGTTGTAGTAGTCTACAACTGTACCGTTTTATTATTGTCTATATTTTTTTCCAGATCAAATTGCCGTCCCAAGAGCAAAAAGACGAAATCGAGGAAGTGAAAAGCCTTATGCCGGAAATAGAGGACAAAATCGCGGACATGCGCGTTTACAAAGAGGAGGTATGTGTCTGTAAAGAGATTGTCAATTGTCTTAAACATAAAGCGGAAGAGCTTGAAAAGCAGGCAGAGGGGGCCGCGGCCGTAAATAGAATCGAGGTTAGGCGCGCCCCTCGTGATACTATAGAGGGCGCCATCGAAAAATTAAACGTCGATGAAAATAAATAAAACAGTATTAATTTAACGTTTAAAATCCTGCTTGAGAAGACTGCTTTTTTATTGCTTTTTTTGGCATTTGCTTTTTGTTATTGTAATAATTGCTTATTTTTTTTTATATGTAATAAATTATGTACGCAGACGCATGTGTTTTTGTTTTGTGATTCGTCAACTCATGTTTTTTTTTGGTGCTGCATGCTTTTACCCCCTGTAGCCAGAGGGATGACTTATGCTTTTTATTTATTTAAAGTGTTATATATTATATAGATAAAAATTCATGATTTGACGATGAGTCACATTTAAAAAGCATATGACATCTGTTCTACATATTTTTAATTGCAATTTTGAGAGATACAGGAGCACTGTGTTAATAACAGACCGTCGTGGTGCTGGAATGGTGATCACATTAACACCTGTAAAGTATAGACCATTGGATTTGCAGGACGCAATAGTTAAGTAACAGGATGTCCCCAAAAGGTTCTTACAACATATTCCTGAGATCAAAATAGACTGATTTAAAGCAACCAGGCTGCTGAATGAAATACACTTTTGGCATCCAGAATTTGTGCCCAACGTTACCCCGAAAAAAGGCACCGTCAACCACCAAGTATTTGAGAAACTTTAAGAAAGATTCGAAAGGACAGGAAGTGTTACGTATGAAAAACAACGAAGAAAATAAAATGATGGTAGCTTTAAGTGTAGTTGAGTCCCGTCAAAGAAATACTACACAACTTTGATCCTTACCATATTCAACTGTTGCATGAATTACAGCTGCAAGATTATGAAAGACGACTTACTTTTTGTCAATGGGCAAAAAATATGATGCAGCAAACTGTTTTTTTTAATTTGGCACTTTTTTCGGATGAGGCAACTTTTCATAATAATGGCAGCGTTAACAGGCACAATTTTCATTATTATGATACCAGCAATCCTTTCTTGACACGTGAAACTCACCACCAACACAGATGGTCTATTAATGTTTGGGCAGAGATTATTGGGAGAAATTAAATTAAAATATTCTCCCTTTACTCTGGATACTGATCATCATCCTATTTTTCTCAATATTCACATGGAAGATGGTATAAATAATATTAATATAAACCAATAAATCAAATATTGTTTCCAAAACTATTAAATTGTTAAATAATGAAAAGGTTAACAAACTATTAAGTATTCAAGATTGGACAACTAACACAAAATTTTTATTCTATTATTCAGTGGTCGCATTTTTTCAACGACATCTCACAGGTGAACTTACTGTACGTGATGTACCTAAAATTTTTACAAAATGGACTAAATGAGATGTTGGAAACGTGGCCTGCACATTATGTTCAGACCGGATTTGGCTTCAGCAAGATGGAACTCCAGCTCATTACAGTAAAGCCGTAAGGCACTATTTCCACCGGTTTCCAAATAAATGGATCAGTAGTGGTGGACTAGTACAATGACCACCCAGGTCCCCGGATTTAAGTAACATGGATTTCTTCTTTTGGGAATATGTAAAAGCGTTAAAGTTAATTAATTAATACGTAAAAGAATTAATGCTTGCGCAGGAAAATTATGAGGCCATATTGTGAATAGTTTGTAGTGTAGTTAGTAAGTAAACTTCATGAAAGAGAAAAATACAGGGTGTTCCATTTAGAAGAAAACGAGTTATTGCATATTTTATTTGAGTAAATTGGTAAATTTATATTAGACACTCTGTATGATAAGAACTTCAAACCTTTACTAAAAGATAAAGCTGATACCGTACACTAACTACATAAAAACTGTCGTTTATCTAGATTGAACACAACGGTTACTATAAGAATTTTAATAAAACACTAAAAATATCCTAAAAATACGAATTACATGACAACGCCGTAATTAAATTTAAAAAATGAGGTATCAGTGTAAAGATCTTGTTATCCTCAAAAGGATAACGCCATTAAATGAATGGCTCCGCCGAACAACGTTGCAAGTGACAAAAACTTATTTTTTCAAAAATTCAAAAAAACTGATTGTTCAATGAAATTAATTTCTAATTTACAATTTCTTATTACTGAGATATTGACATTTTAAAAGTATTTTTTCGGGTACAACGTTGTAAGCGACGGCTCTTGCAACGTTGTTCTTTGAACAAGACGTATAATACTGAATTAAATAGGGCTGATTCAATAATGTAAGTAGGTAGTTTTCAAATATGATCTTTAATAATAATGAATACAAAAAACTTAAGTTTTCTTATTGTTCAACCTTAATATTTTCATAAAAAGGCACATATTCTGGCGGGATGTATTTGCACATATCCAACAAGTCCTTTTTCTTTGCTGCTTTGACCGGGAGTCTATCCTTGTATAAAAGTGGGAACCGAGAAACTTTTACTGGGGGCATACTTCTCTTCCCTGGCACCTTTACTTTTTTTGCTAATGAGTGCGAAGTCCATGTTTGAAGGACGTTGTGTGATTTCCTTCCACGCAATGTTATAGGACCATCCTTTGCAATTTGGTACCATACATGGCTAGTTACACTGAATTAATTTTTTTCCAGTGAATCTAACAAAATGTCGGTGTTTTTGAAGTCTGCTTTATCCATAACACAGACAGTAAAACGATTGGGTGGTCCCTTGGCATTAGCTATGACTTCCACCCATTAGTGAGGAACATTTTTTACCCTTTTTTGCTCGTTCAATTAGAGCAAAGTCCCTGTCACAGGGCAGAAAACTATGACCCGTCGTCATAAACTTTTACTCAACGGTAGTGAAATATGCATTCGGTGCTGCAAAACAGCTATAATCCGCCAGTTGTTGTTCTGACCTACGCATCTCATCTGTCAGACCAAAGCTTAAGAATTCTCACTTGGCCTGGCTTCAACTTTGTAAAGTTAAGCTCAACATATTTTAAAATCCATGATGCTATTTCCGCAGCACCTCGCTTGGCAGTGGTCTCATCCCAGAAAAACATATAAGCCATGTTTCTCCCCTGGTCATGTATAGCCAAATTCTAGCACGATAGTTGCCTCTGGTAAAATACGTTACTATGCGTGAGGTTTGGGCAAAATAAAACTTGTTGTAGGTCTACACAAAGCACAACGTTTTCAGAGCTTAATATGGCACTCTCTTTATCTTCAGCAAGCGCCTTGTAAGCAGAGTCAGCCCTCATATGATGAAGTTTGCTTTGATTTTCAATAATTTTTTTTCTCTCTTCAGTGGCAGCTGCAATGAGCTGAATATGCAACTGATCACAAAAAGTACAGAGGCAGAACAAATCTTAGGTTGAACTCACTTTGAAAAACATCACGGTACATGTGAAGTTTTGCAGTACTATCGGTGTATTTAATGCAGAAATGCTGCCTTGGATCCTAGTATGATTTCCATGCGCGCCTCTGCCATCGGTCAAGGGCGTGGTGAACTTTATTTTGTCAACGAGAATCTGTATAGGCGTCGAGGTGTAACCTTCATTATGTGGCAAGTGTCTTTTGGCATACGCGAAGGGTAGCATCTTTCTTTGGGACATAATACCTATTGAACTGAACAATGTCTAGTAGAGATGTTTTTATTCACTCGACGGCGATTTATATCCCCTACCTTGATGCAAGAAGCAAGAAACCTTGTTTGTTGATTATAGTCCATACTGTAGAAGTCCCTAAATAATTTAAGCATTTCTTCATGGGCAACCAATCCACACTTGTATTGACACTTGCATATTCTACCATAAAACAGCAAAATAACTAACCTGTAAAACTGTAACGCACATCGAAAATGTTGTGACTTACCTCTTCAGGTGGTAATTTTCCAGGCACTGGCCACTTACTTTTGGATATGTATGGATTTCCAGAATCCCTTGAACGCTTACGACATTTATCTTTCCACTCACTAACTTTAATTTTCCTCTTTTTACCATTATTTAAGCGCTTTTGATCACCAGGCAAAAAAACAACACTCTCCGCGCCGGACATTTTGTCGGTTGCAACGTTGTTCCGAGCGCGTCAACCTGTTTTCGAAGTCATTTAACGTGCTGCCATCTAAACCACATTCATATAAAACTGATACCAAAAATTGCCATGCGGTAGAAAATGTCGTTTACAACGTTATTTTCTGAAAATCTCAATATCGCTATTAATGTCGCAATACAACGTTGTTCGGCGGAGCCATTCAAATACAGCGTGTTCCATTTGAAAAAATGGAATATATTGTATAGCACTGTATATACTGTATAGCAAGTGTGATTATATTATTAATGTGTATATTAAAGGTAAATTGTTCATCAAACCATATCCAAAGGTCTTTTATTGTGCTGCAGTACTGAATATTATGGCCAGCAACACTAGAAGATGAATCATTCCTATTATTTCCCTTGTAAAAACTTATAATATTACACTTGCTAATGTTTAAAGATAAATTATTATTAATAATACCGCATTCATACAATTTGTTTAAATCCTGCTGCAACCTAACTTGGTTAAGGAAAGATGACATTTGTCTATAAAATTTAACATCATCTGCAAAAATCAAGAAGTTACAATTTTCAAAACAGGAGGCAATATCATTGATAAATATATCAAACAGCAGAGGATATATGGATTCAGAACCATTGACTTTGTGTCCCTACAATCTCTGAATTTTTATTATTAAGAGGTCTCTTGAAAGAGAGAAATGGACTACTTTTTTTAATACGAGGATAACAATGGTCACCCTATGGAACCTCAGAGTAGACAACAATGTTGCCTGACCTTGCGGTGCCAAGTTGCTGGATCCTTCCGGACAAGAAATCAGTAAACCAAGCCACTAATCTCCCAGGAAAACCAAACAGTTCCAACTTTTTCAGTAATATGTCATAATTAACTCTATCTAAAGCTTTGGAACAGTTAGTGTAGATGACATCCACCCGAAACTCCTTTCCAAGGCAGTTATAGCCAGAAATATCAGCAAATTTGTCAATGATGATTCTCCAGATGTGAACCTCTGTTGCTCACCAACCAATAACTCCTTACAATGAAAATGCAACTGATCATAAATAAGACCATCCAAAAACATGTATATTCACACTTCTGTAATTTGTTATTTCACCGTTATCACCAGCTTTAAATATTGCTGCCACGAAGCTGTGTTTCCATAGAGTTGGAAAAGTTGCTGTATCCAAAGATCTAGAGAAATAGTACAAACATATTTTGACAAATAATAATTGGGATTATCTTTGTCAAATATTATTAAAATGAAACACCCCGTGTATCTGAAAATTAAACTTTTTTTTTAAACGTTTTCTATATCCCTTGTTCTATACTACAGTGTCTGATTATAAGGACCTTTTAATCTAAAAACACTTTTCATGCTTATGCTTAAATTAAATATTTTAAACAGAAGACCTGACAGAAATAGATTCCCTTCTTTTCCAAAGTGATTCATTATGAGACGTGTTTATGGTCCTATGAAAACTTCATAAAAATCGCTTATTATAGGCAATCAAGAAACTAACTGAAGCAATAAAAGAGCCCACGAAGCCTACGTCCCAAGATGGTGCCGGTAGTAGTGGTGCCAGCAGCTCTAAACCAGCCACAAACATTTCACATTTAGTAAAGAGAAAACGGAAAATCGAAGAAACCGAGAAACCAGTTGAAGAAGCACCTGCGAAAAAACCCGCCACTGAACCCGTCGTAAATAAAGAATAATACTCTATATTAATATTATTATAATAAGTCTGAGTTTACTGTCTTTTCTTGTTTGTAATATTAGATTCGTTTATGTTGTAGGGTTTCGGTTTTCTACAAAATAAATATTTTTTTAACAACAATATGTTTTATTTTCGATCAATAGGACAAATAGTTTAGTTAAGGGTTTCGTAGAGTTCTTTTTCTAGTTTTCTGCGGTACCACAAGTTGGCCGAGGCTTGCAAGGTTCTTAAAATCAGAATGACCCTTAAACCTACAAGGAATTATTAGTTTTGTTCTTTTCTGATTTCTTTTGAAATTAAACGTACCCAATCCGACAGAAATAATAATCAGAGCCATCCAGGGCAACCCAGTAGAGTTTCTCACCGCCTTCAAAATGCTCATCATCCTTTTTATGCTTCTATATTGATTAAAGTAGAGGCCATACAAAGTGACTATTACCCAAGGGAATATTAAAGCAATGTTTCTCTAAAAAAATGATACCTAATTTCGGTGAATTTAACATAAAATGATCCCTTACAGTCGACAGCCCTCTGTGAAGCATCCAAGCGGCAAAAGCGATTAAAACCACGTCTTGTATGTTAAAGGATACAGTCACACCTACGAAAATAATTTAAACTTTCGGTCTGACCAATAGAGATTATTACAAAGTACCTTGAATGTTCGAACTGAATTCCATCTTGCAGGCGGAAAAGATCGACTGGAACAACCACAATGAAGTTAAATACAATACGGACGGTTTGGGCTCCTCGAATTTAGGGGTGGAAGACTTAAACACGGAGTCCTCTCTGCCATAGAGGCCCTCGTTTACCGCTATAGTGCTTGAACTCATTGTTTTTTCCTACATTTGATTTCTTGCTGAAATTTTATCAATTCATGTCAAAATTTTTAAGAACGGGGTGACGTCTGTCTTATTATGTGCAACACCTTATAGTAATTGCTTTTACCTTTACGTCTATTAAGGCATACATTCGCTAATGAAGTTCAATTAGTTGAGCAGCCTGCTTAACCTGCTTGCTTTTTTGGGGATGCGCCTATCAGGGCTTATTATTATGTGGTGTGGATCTAAGCAAATTCTGCAAACCCTCATTTCTGAAACACAACTTGCTGGCTTTACCTTCTCGAAACATCCTGTTTTTTATACAAATTGTCCAGACATCTAGCACCCTCTGTAAACAATACTTGGCAAAGAGGCACCCATTCCTTACTCAGCGCTTATCAAAAATTCCATGTTATACAATGCCAGGATCCCTAGTATTAATTTTTTGTGCACTATTACTTTTTTATACTCTTTTTTAGAAATTAGATACAATGTCATACTACCCATCAATAGTATAATTGTTTAAATGCTATATTAGTAACCTGTTCTATTATGAATGAGTTCTTATATTGGAACACGTGGCTAAATGTGCCAAGCACAAGGCCAAAAAAGGAAGAAACAATGCCAGGAAGATCTAAAACCATCTGCCAGAAACATTGAAGGATTCCAACCATTTTACAATTTTTAAGAGTAAACTTGAAAATATTCTCGTTAGCATATTATTCAGTGAATTTTTGCAATAGAGAATGTAATCCCTCGGTACTTTGGTTTTTCTTTACTGCTTCCCTAAATATATATACAGGGTGATCCGTTGATCATGTTACAAACTTCTAGGGCAGATAGAAAACGTCAAAAGAAAAACAAAAGTTCATATAAACATGGGTCCGGAAAAGCTTCCTCAGGGAGCTAGAGCTCTTTGAAAATGACCTTTAAAAACTAGTTTTTTTTTAATAGCTCCGGAACTACTTTAGCTACCGCAACCAATTTTGGGAGGTAAGTTATTGTTAGTACGTTTATTCTTTTGAACCTACTAAATAAAAAAAAAAATATATTTACCAGGGGCTTCAGAATCAGGGGGGTATTTGGTAAATTTAGGCCCGTTTCTTTAAGACTTTAATTTCTGTCCATTTGGGCATTAGACTATGATGTTCCTATGCTTTTTACATAAAAAAGGTGCTCTTAGTAAAAGTCGGTAAATGGTAAATATCACCGTTTTTGTGAAAATTGACGAAAAGCAAGTTATGAGATACAAAAATCAATTACCTATTATTATTAATAAACAATAAAAAAAAAATCTGGCGTAAATAAAAAATAAATGTTTAAAAAAAGTTAAGGTAGCCACTTTATTAAATTGGTACTCAAATTATAATTACCTTGAGGCATAAAATGTTTAAATGATTTTAAGTGTAATAAAAAACCAACAAATTAACAATTTTAGAAACGTAAACAAATTTTATTAAAGATTGGTATTACAAAAATAAATTTAAAATATTAATTGCTGAAAATGCCGGCCGCCACGATCGATACATTTATTGTATCTACGCACCATATTAAGGTTGACGTGGTTAAAAATATCAGGCGTCGTTTGGATTACTTCAGCAGCTGCGGAAATTCTGGCGACCAGGTCTTCTTCTGACTGAACTGGAGCTTCATATACAAGACTTCATATGCCCCCAAAGAAAAAAATTTAAGGGTGTCAAATCTGGTGAGCGCGCTGGCCAGGTGACAGGGCCTCCGCGGCCAATCCAGCGCCTTCCAACATTTTCATTTATAAACTCGCGGACAATAAGTGAAAAATGAGCTAACGCTCCATCGTGTTGTAGCCAGTTCTGTCGTATATTTAGGGGCAGATCATCTAATAGTTCTGGCAGTACATTTCTTAAAAAATTTAAATAAATATTTCCCGTTAAACGAGGAGGCGACATAATTGGACCAATTAAGCGTTCTCCAACGATGCCGGCCTACATATTGACCGAAAACTTAAGTTGATAGCTCCTAAAATGAATACCATAAGGGTTTTCCTCACTCCACACATGATTATTCTTAGAATTAAAAATGCTTTCTTTTGTAAATAAAGCCTCGTCAGTAAAAAGGACATATTTTGGAAATTGAGGTTCTTCTGTACACCGGTACACCTGTTTACATGCATCGCATCAGCTACTGCTCGAGTACTTACTGATGGGTTATCTTCAAATCGCTGAAGCACTTCTTCCTCAAAATCCGGGATTCGGATGTTCCTTTGCGCGCCATTTTCTTGGCGTTTTATTTTAACGGAGCCAGTCTCCCTGAGCCGTTGATTGACCCTTTCAAAAAGTGTGTGAGCTGGGATTCGCCTTTCGGGAAACCGCTCTTCATATAGTCGAGAAGCAGCTCTACCATTACATCGAACTTCCCCATAAATTAAAAGAATATCGGCGTCTTCAGCAAAAGTGTAATCTTCCATTACTTAACCGTAATAAAAAGGGAATTAAGATCATGTAAAAAATACTGACAGTGACAAATTTAAAAAATAATGACAGTGGCAATGAATTAGCATTATTATTATTAAAATAATTAATTCAGGTGTTGTATCTTAGTTTGGTTTTAGTCAATTTCCACAAAAACGGTGATATTTACCAACTTTTACTAAGAGCACCTAGTACGAGATTGAAGGTCTTAATTTTTTTTTAAACTTGTGTGTCCTCAGTTTATAACTTGTCGTTTTAATGTCCGATTATTAATTTTTTGTTTTGTAACCTGTTTTAAAAAAAAATTATTGTTTCATCTGGATTTTAGCTGATATTTAAATGCTATGTTACATTAAAAGTACATCGCACCAGAGGTATCCCGAAATTAACACATTACATTACTCTACTATTCATGAGCACATCAGTCGCTTACAGGAAGTATTTGAAAGTATTAAGAAATCTAATCTTAAAATAGAGCCTGACAAGTGTGAGTTTTTGAGAAAAGAAGTAGCCCTATCTCGGACACTCAATCACTGAAAACGGCGATAAACACAACCCGGGGCGAAAGTTGAATGCATTCAAAACTTGCCATAGCTTAAAAATCAAAAAGACATAAAATCATTTCTTGGGTTAGCAATTTTGCCAAGATTCCAAAATCCTTAACGAGACTTTTTCAAAAAGACACTCATTTTATTTTTGGCAAAGAATGTCAAGATGCTCCTAAAGAGTTAAAAACTCAATAATTTCTGACCCTATTTTAAAGAACCTTTTTATTTTAATCGTGTTCATAAGGAAGCCTTATATTGAATTGTGTTTATTTTATTGGCAGTTGATTTGGTTCACAAAAAATATAAAAGCTCTAACACCAAGGGCAGTCGTGAAAGGGTTACTAGGTTTAATAGCGTTAATTTGAGCTTGTGCATTCCAAGAACCACCTTGACTGTATACCTGCCGTTGGAAATTAAGTCTCTGGCATATAATGCGCATTTTTATAAAGAAGCTGCTACTTTTAAAAGCCTATTATTATCTGGAGGAATTTTATCATATAGTATAGAATTTAATTGTCATGTGGTTGTAATTTTTTTAATATTATCTGTAAATTCCTATTTATGAGTATGTTTTCTATATTTGTATATATACTTATCTTTTATTTTTGCTCTATATCTTATTTTTAGTATTTTAGTTTATACTCTTTTTTCTGTTTTCTTTTTATGCTATCTATTTTTAACGGTTAAGTAAGAGTAGCCCTAGTGCTAGACTTCACCATTATTTTCTCTGTATGAATTACTATGTATGTATATATTTGTTTTTTTTATATAAATAAAAAAACTTACTATTATTATTATTATATATGTAATTACTTTGAATTTCTTTTTTAAAGTTTGATTTAATAAGATTTATCCTCTTTGGTGTAGATACTATAGTTTTCCTCCAAAACCAGAGGTACTAGAGACAAATAACAAGACTGATGAATAAATCAAAAGACTATATTTACCTTTAATCAAATTACTTTTAAGCGACACAAATCTTGCAACAAAATATTATAAAAAAAAACATCCTAAAACTAATGAGAACTTAACTGCAACGAACGCTTTATTATATCAAACATTTAACATCCACTAGCCTTTTTATATCTTTCACTAACATCCTCCCAGTTTATTATATCGAAAATAGCTTTAACATAGTCAGCCCTAACATTTTTATATTGCAAATAATAGGCATGTTCCCAGACATCAATGCCGAGCAATGGAATGAGACCGGTGGTGCCTTGAAGGGGATCTTGATTGGCGCAAGAGGCTATGCGTAACAAACCTAAAAAACCCAGACACTCCTAACTAAACTTCAAATTCAATTTTAAAAGTAAACTAACCAGTATGAGGTTCGAATCCAAGCCAACCCCAGCCAGAGCCTTGTATAGCAACGGCAGCAGCGGACAGCTGCTGTTTCATGTTTTCCATGCTTCCGAATGAGTTGTTAATGGCGGTACAAAGTGGGGCGCTAGGTTTGGTGTCGCAAGGGGTTAAATTGTGCCAAAAGATGGCGTGATTCACGTGACCGCCACCGTTGAATCTGATTGCTGGAGCTAAAGAAATTTGGGTGCTGAAAAAAAATGGAAACTGACAATCAATGGAAATACAGGTCCGCTTTTGTTTATTATTTACATCAATAATCTAAAGTTATGTTTTACATTTTGTCTACAATAAAATTTTGCAATGAGAATCAACTATATTTAAATGATAAATGTTCTGTATTATCTTTCTCTTGGGCTATTATAACTACAAATTAAAGTATTACTATAAGAAATTCGAAGAAATATTGGAAATTTATTAAGACAAGAAAAAAAACACATCTAGAATCCCTAATATTTTGAACTACAATAACAATTGTTTGTCTCTGTACATTGCGAAGAATGCTTTTATCAATTTCTTTGGAAACGTGTTTACCAGTACCACATCTGATTTATTATCATCCTTAAAAAAGCTAAAAAATAAGGCCCGGTTGTACAAGCAGTGGTTCAACTTAAGTTCTACTGAACTGCAGTTCTTCGTTGAACGTAGTTCAGAGGTTCGTGTGTTGTTCCAGTACAAGTTTAGTTAAACTAGGTTCTATTTAAAGTTTGCAATGGCCACATAAAAAAGAAGTTTCCTATTCATTAAAATTAATGTATTTATTTACTTATTTGTTTTTTGTCTGTTGCCGATTATCAGTATTTTTTGAACACAAAAAAAAATCCGAAGTGTTGTTTGTTTAAAAGTGCTTTGTACCGCCTTGCTGCTTGTCAAGCCGTTTGGGTCTGCTTATCTGACATGGAGAAAAAAAATTAGGGCAAGCAATTTCTCTGTGAGAGAAGAAAATGTTCTTATTAATTAAGTAAAGAAATACAAGGAAAGCATATAGAATGTAAGAAAACGGATCACAACAATAATGAAATTAAAGCAGAGGCCTTGGAGAAAATTTGTCAGGAATTTAACAGTGTTCTCGGAGAGCCCCTTAGAACTGTTAGATTTCTAAAAAATAAGTATGAGAATATGAAAAAAGGGCCAAACAAAAATTTATAATAACTGCAAGCGAGAGTGATATCCATGAAATATTAGGGAGCCAACTTACAGGACTAACATCAAAATATGCCACAGATGCTACTGCAGATTTTTTTTAACTTAAAAGTATTTTTAAAGTCTATAAATAGTGTAATTGAACTAATACAAATCATCATACTTGTCCGTAACAGATGAAATTTGTTCAGAAATTCTATCTACTATGAATCTTACAGCTTGCTTTTCCAACCTAAATCTAGCCTTAAATTCTTTATCATCCCAAATGTCCAAATGATCCGGTCTATCCCTGTACACCTGTGATGATCTAGGATGTACAATTTTATTTACTAATGCCAGAAAATTTTCGTCATCCGTAATATCTTCCCAAATAGGATCCATTTTTATATTTATGGTTTGTAAACTAAACCTAACTAAAAAGTTACTAATAAATTAGCACCTCACCAAACACAATAATTATTGAAAGGTGGCTGTATTTACATAAATAAAAAATATCAAAATGATCTACTAAATATTAATTTAATCTCAAAAATTTGCTTGAACTCCCTTTGAACACTCCGAATTGGACGGTCAAGATAAACCGCAGGTTATTGTTTGAACCAACATTGTACAATGGATTAATTCCGCTGAACCGGAGATCTTAGTGAACTGTTGTTGAATGCCCATTGTACAACCGGGCCTAAGGAAACTGCAGCATTTGACAGTGTTCCTTCTTTTTTCTTACATAATTGTGCTTCTGCTTTCAATAAAGAGAACTATTTTTATGATTTTTATAATTGATATGACTAGATGCATCTTTATTATGGTTTCCTAATTATGCAGTTCATATTAATAGACTTGAATCACTTCAATAAAAATTGTACAAATATGTCAGTTTTAGGATAAATGGTGTATACCCTGATTGTTGATTCAGTCAGCAGTTATTGTTTTCAAGGTTTAATAATGCAGTCTTTTCATAAGTTTGATCTTGTTATTTGCTTCATAACTGAATTTATTATATTATCTGTCAATATTTCAATAATTCTCTTATAATTAAGATTCATTGGAAAATAAAACTTTGAATTTGAATAATGCAGCGACATTTAATTTGGAATTTACAAGCAGTTTCCCTTAGACACCTTACACACATTAAAGGATTATTGTAGAACCTGGCCTGGTGCCAAAATGCTTGAAATTAGCTTATTAACTTATTTAAAAGTAAACCTATAAACTGGGGAGTTACATGTTATTAAATAAACATTTTAAGAAGGCATATCAATGGAAATTGAAAGAACTATATATATAGTCCATAGTCCATTATCTCAAAGAGACCTGGTAACTAGAGAAAAAATAAAAAACTCCAAGTTTCAGTCTCAAAACACTTTTTTATGTGTCACTAAGGTTACATGTTTCGCTAATAAATGAAATATATCTTTATTAAGTAGGTACATCTAATATACATAAAAACAAAACTATGCTAAATAAGTAACTTAACTAGGTAACAACAAAAAAAGAAAATAAACAAAAAATAATGATAAGCACAATTTCACCCTCTTGAAAGAAAAACAAACAAATAAATGAATTTCCACCAACCACATTAGTTTATTGCCCTAATTCGCCAATTTCCAAATTAATTTATATTATTCAAACTAATTTATATTATTCATATAATTGTTTAGAACAGTTTTAAACCAATCAAGAGATTGTGATTCCTTTATTTTTCGAGGAAGACTATTATATTTTTGAAAACCCTTAAAAAACAAAGAATTCATGGTACTTCTAAAATTTGCTATTGGAATAAAAATATCATCACTATTACTTGTAGGGTAATCATGGACATTTCTATTAAAAGTAATGAACTGTTTGAAATAAGGTGGTGCTAAATGATTTACAATCCTATATATAAAAATCATAGAAAGAAAGCAAACCAAAAAAATGATAGTATTATAAACCATTAATTTAGATTGATAAGATAGACTTGTTGATATTCTACAAAAAAAGAACATTTTTTTTGCAATTTTCCTTTCAATGTAATCACAATGAGTTTTAAAGTTAAACAAATTATCAAGTTGCAGACCCAAATATTTCATACATGTTACAAATGCAATTTGTTCATTGTTAATTAATAATTGAGGACTAATATCCACAATTTTCCGATATTTATACTTAGATGTAAATATTATTGCTTTAGTTTTCGCCACATTTAACTTTAACTTATTAATATTTAAATATAATGATATCTGTGACAATACCCCATTCATTTTATCTACTGCTCTGTTAAGACTTGTATCACTACATGCCAAAAATGTGTCATCAGCAAAAAGGTTTATAAATTCACAATTTACAAAAAGCCCAATATCATTCATATACAATATAAATAGAAGAGATCCCAAAACACTTCCTTGAGGTACTCCCATATTGTTATTTAGTTCAGTAGACTCATTTCCATTAAACCTTACTCTCTCTTTTTTCGATTACTTAGATAGTCAACAAACCAGTTAAAAACAATACCAACAAAGCCATAGTTCTTTAATTTTTGCAATAATATGTTCCTATCAATAGTTACTACAAACACCCCAACCACATATTTATTATTATCAAGATCAGTTTTTATTTTAGATAAGGTCAACTGAAGGGCTGATTTGCATGAATGCCCACGACAAAAACCTGATTGATTAGTCATCAAAATTTCATTACTTGTAATATGTTCCAAGATTTTATCATATACTGCCACTTCTATAACTTTTTCAATAGGAGGTAAAGTATTTATTGGTCTAAATTCACTAGCATTTATTGTATTATTGACCTTTGGAATTGGAATAATTGTGCTAGATTTTAGTTTTTCAGGGATTTCACCAGAGCTAAGAGATGTATTCAATAAATTCAATATAACATGACCAATAGTTTCAAATAAAGATTTTAAAATTTTTGCATTTTGTATTTCATGTATTGAACATTTATTGTCAAGTTTATTAATAATTTTTTGAGCATCAGATAAAATCAATAACGTAAATTTAGACATATTGAAATTTAAATTGGCATCAATATTATTCCACTTCTGTTGGCTTGGTATACTTTCATTAATTTGTTCAATACTAGCAACAAAATAAAAATTAAATATTTTGGCAATTTCTGAGCTATCCGTAAAGACTCTCTGTTCACTCTCACCATTAAAGAAAATTGAATTTGGAACTTTAGAAACCCCTCCATTAATTACACTCTTCAATGTCCTCCACATTTCTTTGGGATTACCCTTAAACATGTCTATCTTCTCAAAATAGTAATGTTCTTTCTTCAATCTCAAAAGATTAACAACATTATTCCTATGAGCTTTAAACTCCTGCCATTATTTGGTCTTTCAATATCATATGAATTTATAAAAATGTTATAAAGCATCATCAGACTTTATAGCTAGATGACCTGCTAAGTACTCACTATATCAATTGGAAATAAAGTAACTTACGTGATATCTCCTTTCTCTACAGCAAGCTTTAATTTCTCTTCGGCAGCATTCAAATTGTTCACATAGGTCTGATGATGTTTAGTATGGTGCAGGTTCATGATTTCTCTGGATATAACGGGTTCCAGAGCTGCATAGTCATATGGTAAATCGGGTAAGGTATGTTTTGATCTAGCACCCCTAAATAAGCCAAAAGTAATTTTAGAGTTAATTGTAAGCATTTAAACAGCTTCTGTGTGCTTAAAAATAAACCTAAAGAAAAAAAATAAGGCTGATAATATGAGTTATCTCAACAAAAATGGAAATTTTTATTTGGAGAGATTGGGCAATCCTGTTTGTTTTTTTATATGAAATAAGCTAAAAAATCTGGTTTTCATTTAAAGGACGTTGTTAAAATCTTACCTGGCTAATGCCGTGGTAATTTGTCTTACAGGGAACATTATGCGGGAATAGATACACCACCGGTGGGCCGGTTAATTAATAAAACAAAAAATGTTACGAAATAGGTATCAAAAGGCAAATTTTCAATTTCATGATGGGAATATTTTTTGACAGTATGTCAAATGTCAACAATGACATATCCGACCCCTAGACAAGATAAAAGAGAGAATTCATAAAGCTACTGTGAAATGAAGTCAATTTTGTGGTGACAAGATAAAGCAGTGATAACAGTTTTTTCCATACTAATATACGGGATAATCCATTAAAATACAAAGTTTTATTACAAATAAACGTTTAAGTATTTAAAAATAAAAGAAACACTGTTCATCACGAAGACAACATCTGAACGCAGGAGTATAAATACATCTTAAATAACAAATAAAATATTAATATTAAACTCTACACAAACAAAACTTAATAAAAATTTCAATTTTATATTCAACCAACTACATTTCTTCTTAAAAAAATGCACTGAATAAAGGGTCAAGTATTGGGTTTCTATTAAAAACTTCCAATATATACATCCCATCTATGATCAATTTTCAAAAGCCAGGTCTTTTAAAAATTAATATATTTTATCTGTCATAACCATACACACTAAAACCCCTAACAGATATCCTCAGAGTCCAATACCTTATTACTTAACCAACTTTCACATACAATAATACAATTACGTTACAAGCACAATAAAAAATAGATTTTTTAAAATTAGATAGCTGAAGGGGTCTTGTCAGCTTAGCAGGTGCTTACTGTACCAGCTAAGCCTAAATCTTTTGTGAGTAAGATTATAAAATTCCAGTGTCTACAGGTCGTATTAAAATAAAATTGTTAGGAATTCCGTCCCTGCCATAAGATTTAAATAGCCGGTGGGCGACCTTAATTGCCCCTTATTTTAACTATATACTATGTCTTCTGTTTAAGTGGAATTATCGGCAATTTACTCGTGCCTTATAAAGTTGCTTTCGGAAGTTTGTCATTATGATATTTGTTAATAAAACCTTGCCGCTCCATGAAAATCCTAATAAAACAAGTGTTAAACACCATATCACTTACTTTAAAATAATTCAATAAAGACGCTATATCATTTATACATCTTTACAAAACTTTATTTCGCTTTAAAATGACACTTTCCACTGTGAGACATCTGATTTATACTCGGAAGTTCAACCTCAAAAACCGGTTGTTCCCTCCAACTAACCCAAATGCTACCGTTTTTGCCCTCATTTAACATCGTCATCATTCCTTCGGCTAAACGTTCAGAGCTCTGAAGTTTTTCTCTTTTCAAATCTTTCTCAAGAAACTGTTTCAAATTTGGAAATCCCTCGAGAACATAATCCTCAGCGCTCCCGACCATAGAAGTAATTCCCGGACAGAATGTTAGGAATCTAATTCCAGTAAGGTCGTACCAATACTGGGTGCTGAAACATCTGTTAAGGCCAACAACAAAGTGCTTTGTTCCAGTGTAACACGGAAGTCCTGACAACGGTTCAAGTCCTAAGACGGAAGATGTATTTACTATAGTTCCACCATAATAACAGTTGTTCTTGCCCATATATTTTATACCAAGCAACGTGCTAATTACTGTGCCCTTAACATTTATATCCGTCATCGTCTCCCATATTCTATCCTTTCCGATTGCAGCGTTATTTATTAATAAATCAATTTTTCTATGTCTTTTGATGGTTTCTTTTAAAGCACGCTCAAATGCGCATTTGTCTCTAACATCTGCCTTAAAGAAAAGCGCTTTATTGTAGCCGTAACGGCAGTTCATTTCCTGCGCTAAGGCTGCTCCGGATTCATCGACATCCAGAATTGAGCAACCCGTCAGACCATTTTTGAAAAACTTTTTTATACAAGCTGCCCCAATGCCTGTTGAACCACCGGTAATAACGGCAATTTTACCCAATATATACTCAACCATATTGATCAAGATGAAGTACTTTTGGGGGGAAGATATTGCAACTGATAAATTTGGATGTAAGACCTCATTAATGTAGGTTTGCTTATAAACTTAATATATTTGTTTTTTAGGCATGACTTATAATTTTGAGTATTTGTTACATTCCTGTCATATTTGATAAAGCTGCTGGAATGTTCCAAAGTTTCTTTAAAACCTATTGTAAGTTTTAGTAATATATGAATTCATTTTTAGATATAATTTTAAAATTTTATTTACAACTGTATTATACAAAATATAGTAGTTCTTGCATCATACTTTCTCTTCAAAAAAGAAACTTGATGAAACATACTTAATACTCAATCAACTCACTTATTAACTAAGATTGATCCAACGTTATCAACAATCAAACGATTTCTTTTCCGAACTCTTTGGTCTGAAATCGATCAGTATCATCAGAAATTTAAAAACTTTAGGATTGGACTGGATTGCATTTATTTAAAAATATGACACTGAATAGGGATATCCAATATCTATAAAATTACTATGGTTCCAGCCAGAGCTCTGCAGATTACTTCAGTAAGACGCTGTAGTATAAAAACACTCGGCAGAGTCAGCATTCTCAGTTGCATAAGCATTTGATAGCAGTCATTCCTCTATCCCAGAATTCTCACACATTTTCTACTACTGCTACTAGGGCAGGCTAAAGAGCTCGTACGCATGAGTATATGTAGGGCTTTTTCACGACCATGTATCTATGATAGGCTGTAACTAGAGCTTTTAAAAACAAGAAAAATTGATTTTGATAACTGTACTCTTTACTTACCCTCAAAACATGTTAGCCCAAGTCAGTGCAGCCTCAAGTTACACTTCTAGAAAACAGACATTCTGTTGGCAATGTTGAAAAAACGAAATTTACTGCTCTTCAGAGGCTGATAGTGATAGATTGACTTTTAGCTCTTTAAAGGCAAAGTGTGCCGTCAACGTCGAAACCCTTAAAGCCTTGAAGGTTTATAATATGTTCTCAATATAGTTGTGTCATTAGCAAACAGTATGCCACCCAAGTACACAAGATCATTTATCTAAATGCGAAAAAAGATAGAGACTCACTGATATTGCAATATGATAGATACATACAGAGAAGTAAGAGCTAGAGCACTATCTAGCAAGAAACTTTGTGAAGCAATCTTTCTAAGCACCCTACTATAAGTCATATAGTCAAAAGCTCAGTTATTTAATATACGAGATGATTTTTGCTCGCTGTAGATTTATTACGCATGAAGCGAATTTTTTCCCAAAACAATGTCATGCAAAGTGGTCACAAATTTGTATCTTAGTAAGTAAGTAGTAGTTAATAATTGGATTCTTTATTCTTGTAAATTTTGCTAACATTTTGGGAATTTTAAAGATGTTTGACAATGCGTTTTAAAAATTGCTTGGTTGATTAATACTGTCGAAAGAAAGAATATTAATTTTTTTAGAGTTGAAATTATTTTAGTGCTTATACTAAGGCACTACGTATAAATTGAATTTATATGATATGCAAGAACTGATGTGAAGATAATGAAAAGAATTTGTCTGACTTTGAATAGATTTAGAGAAATTTGAGCAATATTAAATAAGGAACGCATTTTATATATAGGTAGAGCCTTAGAACTATTAATGCGAGGGAAATCCAGGTAGATAGTATTTATTGATCTAGTAAAACTTCCGGGGTTTAGTGAAAAGTTAATTTCAGATAAGATCCTCGGACAATCAATGGTATTTCTAATAGTTAAAAAAAAGAAGAATGATGCATGTTATTATCCTTCTGTTTTCCTATAGATAAACACTGATAATATATAAAGCAGAATCCAATAGTCAAAGTCGTTCTGAACCGTAACCAAACGTTTTAAAATATAAGTACTTAACAAACTTTATTTGGATACGCTCAATACACTTAACCACCATATTCTAAATCTGCAAGGACTATTGAGCAGACACGAGACTTTCAAACAACTTAACACATATACTTTGGTTAAAATTCTTAGATTCTAGAGACCTTCTAGAGACCTTATACGCTTTTTCAACTTTGGTACCAATCTGATCAGCAATAAATCTTAACCCCACGTCTTCCTGAACCATCAGTCTTGTACACATGTATATGAAGATTTTTATGTAAAATTTTTTTTAAATGTATTTTTCGCATGCACATAACTGTGTAAGCGTGCTTATGTCAGAGATCGCACTTGCTGCCATGTCCATAAATTTCAAAGAAAACTTTGTCATCAGGAAAGAAAAGAGCAGTAGAATTTTTGCATGACATGTCTTATATTTCCACATCCAAAATAATAGTCCCAAATTTGACTTTTTAGGAACATTTACATTATTAGGATAAGGATTCGATCTAAAAGCACTGATCTGCACAATATTCACTGTGCTACATTTATTCGTTGAAGGGTATTAGTTACGAGTGTAACTTTGACAAAAGCTTGTTCGAGGTCGGTGAATAAAACATCGGCTTATGACCTTTTGTTTAGTAAATTTTGAATATACTGAGAGAAAATCACTATGTTCGATAATGTAGGTTTCTGGGGAAGGAAACCATGATGTTGTTTAAATATATGATGTCTAATATCCTCTATTACCGATGGCCGAACATATTTTATCAATCAATCTATGATACCCTGTCACACTAACGACATCATTATTTATCAGAAGTAAATAATCTATTACCATTCATCTGTATAGGTCGTGAAATCGTCGGTATGTGAAACCGGCCTAACGGCTGTAGATATGGTGACATGTGACAAGTGACGGTTGAACTTTAATCCACTTTTCTTGTCGTTTGGTATGATGCGGTCCGGTACCTTGGTTGAGTTTTCTGGATAGTTTTCGTGGATTTTATATTAGAAAAACTGATTTCATGGCCATTATGGGGCCACTAGTCGTCTTAAAGTAAAATAAGTTTGATCAGTAAAGTTGTAAGGTAAGTTCTACATTAATACCTGACGTTTTCAATTCGATTTAGAAACGCCGTGTAGTCGCCATTTTTTTCCTTGATAAAAACCACCCATTTCAAGAAAATTCATGTGTGCAACGATTTTAACCTGTACATACCTTATTTCATGCCGCTTCACTCTGGGATTATAAAATCTCTGAGTTAATAAATTTGGAAAATTATACGATTTCCTAATTGCGCAATCCTAATTATGGCCCTCATTAATGTTGCCTCAGTTGTTTTATCAATATTCAAGCAAAAAAAAAATACAGCAATGCAGCATTATTTGTATGTAGGACCTACAACTCTTTTTAATAGCTACGTTTACAACGCGCGGATCTATTAGGTCCATGGATCAAATGATAGACTATTTTTATTTAGTACATCCCTGTTTACAAGGATTAATTTTGAGGATTAAATTAGTGTGTAGGATTATCTCTAGGATCACAATATCAGTTGAAGGGAGTTTATCAGTTTAGAGGAAGAAATTATTTTAAAACAATAAAAATGAATTAATAATTTTTTTAAGGTTTACCCTTGTCCTCTTTCTATTCATCTTTATCAAATTTCAGTGCTCTGCCAATAGCTGCGTTTGCAATGGGGGTACCAAATATTTAATACTTGGATCAAATGACATAACGAGGACATTTTTTCAGTGTAAACGGCAGCACACTAAAAATTATAGGTGAATTTGATGCTTTCAAACAGGGTAGATTAAGGCGGCGTAGTCCTGCTCATTTGCCGCTTTTCCTACGTCTAATCCGCTCTCGTGATTGATCACTTTTAGCATCTTAGAAAAGTACTTAAAAAAAAAACCTCACATCAGAATGAGTTGAAAATTGGTCGAAGTGTTTCTTATTCGATTCCTCTCAGATTCACTATTTTGTTTGGCGATCCGTTATAATTTACATTTTGTGATTTGCTATTATTGGCTTCCCTCGTCAGCTGTTCAGGCTGGCTTGCATCTTGGTCAGGCGTTTTCATGTCATTGCCAGTTTTACCGATGGTATTTTAATAACAGTTTATTAAATTTTAAGATACCCAGATAGAGTATCACAAAACAAAATAGTGAATCTGTGCGGAATTGAATAAGAAACACTTTGACCAATTTTCAACTCATTCTGATGTGAGGTTTTTTTTTAAAGTACTTTTCTAAGATGCTAAAAGTGACCAATCCCAATGACCAGTAGTGCCAAAATGACAAGTTTGACTTTTTATTGGATGTTAACTTACCAGGTTTTTATTTTTGTACACAAAAATAAAAAGTCTTATAGGAAAACAGTCGTATAGGAAAACAACATCTTATTTACCAGGACACAATTTGGTTTTCAACTTAAATCTTTGACACATAAATGTTTGCACTAGAAGTTACTATGCTTGCTTCAGTCACACTATGTGACTTAGGCAAAGTTTTCGATTGTGTCACTCATAAAGTGTTAATAAAGAAATTGGAAAGCTACCTTATAACTGGGGTAGCTCTATCACTGCTGAAATATAGCACATAGTTTATTGACTTAAAAAATGACAAATTGGGAACTAGGCAGGTGCATTGTGGTATTCTTCAGAGATTTATACTTGGTCATTTATACTATTTATTCTTTTTGCCAGGGACCCACCATTCAATCTATCCAGCTGTAAAACTTGTATGTTTACCAACAATACATCCCCGATCTCAATATCTGAAGACTTTAATTTACTTAACTAAACTAAACAAATGCATTAAACATTGGTGATCAATGGTTTTCATCAAATAAGTTACAAATGAATGAAAATAAAATTCAAAATGTAGTTGTAGAAGGGAAACTGTGCATACTGGCACAGTTAAACTATTATGATGTCTTGCACTGATTTCATCCGGACTAGCTACTGGGCTCTTGCCGGTTGTTAAACTATTAGGATTTCCTATAGACTACAAACTGACTTGGGGATCACATAATATGGACCATCTCTTGGGTAAACTCTCACAAAATCTTATCTATTTTGGAAAGGAAATGTGTGTCCAGAGAAGTGTTGCATATGCCTTATTTTGTCTTTTTGCATATTAATCTACAGTATGGAGTCCTGATATGATGACATTGTGGCAATCAGCTGCCTGTCTTACAGTTTCCAAAAGCAGCTATCCAAGTAATATCTGGTGATACCCATAGAACTCTTTGTTAAACTTTATTTATCACAAATGGGATGCTTATTTTGAGCTCTCTTTTTATATTTGAATTATGGCTTTCATAAACACATTACAGGTTTAATATTGACCCAAGTTTTCTTAGATTAACTAAATCTGCAATTGCATGGAATCATCATGGACCTACATTTTAGAATAAATTAATTGATTACAACAAAGCATACTATGAGATATCAGGTTACATGAACAACCAACTCATTTTTTAAATAATTATAATGTATTGTAAATTTTGTTCTGTTTTTATGATCTTTTAATTACCTTGAACATTGTGAATGTGACAATGTTTTGTATTTCACTCAAAATAATTTTATTGCACTGTTACCTGTATATAACCTTTTATTATTTTTTTGTGATGAATCTAAGCAATTTGTATGTGGTGACAAATGTGAAATAAATTTGGATTGAATTGCTATGAAGTAACTTGTCCAACTAAAGTAACTGGTCCTAAAACCTTTACAGACAAGCAATTTGTCAAGCAAAGAAAAATGCCTATGACTCCATAAATAATATAACAATAACAAACAATTTTAATGTGGAAAATGTTAAAACAAACCTCAATTAGACAAGCTCTAAGTAATAGTGAAAATACATTAATTACGCCCACCTCATTAACTTCATTTCTTGATTACATGCACAATCTTCTACTTTCTTCAAGACTGTTTTGATATTAATACTAGGATAGTTCATACTTTTAGAGAACTTATAGTTGTTCTTTTGACCAAACTGATAAACCAGTGTATATGATTATGGCACAGATTTACAGAATACAGATGCGAAACTGATCGAAAATACGCGTCCGAGCGCCAGACTTCAGACACGCCTCCTGGGTGATGGATTTCCATCACCCGCCTAGTACGGTGGCAAGGGGTTTAATTTGCTGCAAGCCTCCGCGCCGCGTGCTTATAATTTTCTTTGCGTAGTACGCGTGTTTATGATTAATAATTAAACTTGAAATAATATATTTGTATTTTTTTAAATATATTTTTAGTATTATTTTTGTTGAAATAGGGGGGTATAAGTGTGTATATCTTTATTGTTCCAGCCACAGTGGTGGAGGAATGACATTATTTACATTTCCAAAAGATGAGTTAATAAGTTAATATTACGAGATAATGAAAAGCATTAATTTCACTCACCCATGTGATAACTTTCCTTTCCAGTATTTAATAAAATTATTTATACGACTTCAAATATTTTATACTTTAAAATTCGCCAACAGAGATTTATCATCTGCTAAAAAATCAGATAAAACTAAAAGAAAATTAAAAATTTTGTTTCATCTTTAATGTTTTATTAAATTCTTATTTAATAAGGATCTTTCCTTAAATCTGTTAAATAAAATAAAAATGTACTCAAGAACCCTTACATTCTGTTTTATTTAAGCCTATTTCTATTTTGACATTATAAATGCATTATAAGATTCCAGCAAAATTATAGTGCAGAACATCTATCCCTACAAAAAAAAAAAACTTAAAAATGCATTGGTGCGGCTAGTCCAAAATATCCTTTTCAAGGGCATCGAATATCGGGAGCTTATATCCGCGATCTTTCGCATCTGGTATTCTGTAAATCTGTGATTATGGCATATAATATTACAGAGTTAGTTTTGTATCAGATGTTTCATCTTCCTCCTCTTGTTCTTTGATACTAAAGGGACTCAAAAAATGTGTGTCACATTCTGACTGCTTCTGTAGATTCTCCAGAATTGATTTTTACATAGGTTGGTATGAATATCATCAAATTACTAAAAAATTACATGAGCTCTAAGGGGAGTTTATTTTATATGCATTATTTAGAAACTATAAACAGTAAAAAATGTTCATAGCTTGTCATTAAATTAATGTTACCAGGCAGATTATATTTGAATAGCTATAGACTTTTTAGTACAGCATGAGCACATGTGGGTGTTGTCACTGGTTTGGTTTTAAATAAAAGGTGTGAAGGTGAAAAAGGCTATAAAGTTTTATGTGTATAGTATAATTATATCAATTTTATGGTTTTATAATAATTGATTCAACATTATCAACTCTATGTTTTGTAATGATTGTGTATTATTCATGTAAAAAAAATATGAGTAATATTGAGTAACATTCTCCTCTTTCAACCATATTTCATATTGTAATTAATAATCAATTATTTGGCATTACAGATTAATTATGCATTAAGTTAAATAGCCTATGGCTTGACTTAGGCCTAGACTAGCCTGTATAAATAAATACATTATTTTCTAGTTTTATATGTTGTCAAAGTAAATAACTCAAATTCTGTAGTATATTGATGTTGGGTTGCAACTTTATGTAAACACACCTACTAGTAAAATAAATATTTTACCTTAGTATTCTGAGAACTTTTGCTTTGTCAGTTAATGTATTTCTAAATTACCACTAACCACTTCCCCTCGCAATCCTAATAATTAATATGAATTTATTTCAATTTCCTTTTTGAACCACTTATATTAACATTGTCCTCTATTCAATGCTAAAAGCAGTAATTGAACATGCTGACAAATAATATATCCCTTTGTTTTTGAGTATATGCTATAAAAACGACTTTTTGAATAATTAAAATTCTTCTTTATTGTACTTTTTCATTACAGTGAAGCTTAATTATATGGTTGCTATTGGTTTTTCATGTAATTTTATTCACCAGTTTTATTGTCAGACACTGTATGGTATGAAGTAGGGTAAGGAAATTTTTTTTGTACTAAAAATACTACTGGGTATCTTTAACTTGAGCTTTTAAATCTATAGATTTATGAATAAAACTGTGTTAGTTTTTATTAGAATTATGCCTTGCTGGCTTCATGGATTTTTTGCTTTTTATTACTGTACTATATAATTCAAAGGATTACTCTTTGAATAAAGTGTTATAAAAGCAAAAACCTCTCACCTGATTTATAAATAGTTCAGTTCATTTTTAATTTATTACTGTATAACATAACACTGTTAAAGGTATATCGACCAACAAAATATAATTTTTTATAGCTCATTGTGTTACCAATTAAGTACTGGGAATAAACCATCATGGAGTCACTGAGCAATCAGTTGATTACCAAAGCAATCAACTACCATGGACAGCAGTTGCAAAAACTATGGGAAGGCGAACACGGAGACAACGATTTAGCCCGTAGAAATGTAAAGGATCTGAATTATCAAGTGTATGGGCAGAGGCAGAAGAACCTCTCCTTTCAGGACCGTGGGAAACGTCTTAAGTTGCAACAGTTCATAGTAAAAAAGGCCGGAGTAATTTTTTCTATGCAACCGTCTGCATTTAAGACTTGCGATGTGCCAATATCGGAAGATTTATATGCGATTATGCCTCCCTTTGAGACTTACATAAACGCGGATAGGCAGAAGAGGCTTTTGTTTTTCACAGAGGTAGGGAGGATTTTTTTAAAAATTTAACCAGCTTATAATTTTGAAATATTGAAACTTACAGAGCGTGAAGGTAGGTGACCTTATTTTGGGAACTATTGTTAGCAAGCAGCAGTCTGGAATGATGTTGAAAGTATTATGCACTGCTGGAAATGATGGGATAGTCAAGTATGCGGCTGATATTAATATTAAGGTATGGCCATTTCTTATAATGTTTTTCTTTGCTTCTCACTTAAAATAGCAACATTTTTTTTAATGTGAAATCCCCATTAATAAATGACAATATATTTAGATTAAGTAAATATAAATTTACCAAGAATAAGAAATTAATTTCATGAAAATACTCTGAAAAAAACAATAAATTAATCTACATAATACTGGCATCAAAATTACAAAAATGTTTAACTTTACAGCAACAGATTAATTATGGTCTTCTTTGTACAATCCCTAAAAGGGTTAAAAAACAATTAATAAAAAAAAAGCCAGACATCTGTCCATCACAGAATATCTTCGCTATGTATACATAAATGTTCTCTCAAGGATTGAAAAATGTGTCTCAGATACCAAGAATAGACAAATTTTATTTATTTATTAAAACCAAAAACTTACAATTTTCTGCTTTTTATAGTAAGAGGAATAAAATATAAATTGAAATTTAGCAAAATTTAGAAATCAAGAGGTGTAAAATAAGAAGATCTCATATTCCAGCATCTTTATGGTATTTTATAGTCTCCTGGTTCCTTTAAATTTTTGCTTCCTCAGAGACAGATTTTATAGGAGAGCTGATATTTGCTTGTTCACTGCTGCTATTGATAGCAAGAATAATAGAATAGAATCATGCGCTTTATGCTACCATTTAAAAATAGGTGTTATTTTCATATTTTCATCTAAACATTAATTGAAAGACATATTATTCATTTTAAAAAGATGAAATAATCACCATTTTATTACAAATAGGATTATTTAATTCACTAAAAAGTATTATTATTAAAATAGTTGCAGACTCAAACATGTTGAAAAATAATCTATTTACCAAAAATTTATTATTATTATACTTACTGTAAGGCTCATGGCTAAGAAACCTAATATATTTTATAAGGATTTAATTGTGAGATATTGAATTGTGAGATGCTAATTTATAAATAAAAATTAAGCAAGTGTATTCCTGGCTTTAGTGTGTTCCTGAGTGACCTTACAATGTGTTGTCCTCAAGCATTTCTAGCAGCTATGAGAAAATATGAAACAAAAAAACGTCTACATCATTGCATATCATTTCTGAACAAGCAAAATGAGGATAGGCAAATGGCTGGATAAGAACTGGAAAATTCCGTTGATTTAAATGGTTTGATGCCAGTCAATATCCTCCATCAGTTCTTTAATCTCTAGTTTGGTTTTATGATATTTACTGGAAAAACTATCGGGAAATTGAGTTGATTCTCTTTGCAATACAGTTAATATATCTTTTAAATCGGGCCAATTTTCGCATTGCTTGCCTGGCAGAAATATTTCCTCTGTATAAAGTGTGTCAAATGTGTCATTCCAT
Organism: Anthonomus grandis grandis; assembly: GCF_022605725.1. NCBI lineage: Eukaryota > Metazoa > Arthropoda > Insecta > Coleoptera > Curculionidae > Anthonomus > Anthonomus grandis. The sequence continues at coordinate 5,108,983 of NC_065560.1, forward strand.
CTATCGAACTACACGCCTATTTCAAATTTATGCACATTATAGAAGCTAGTAAACAAACTAGTTAAAGATTGAGCTTTAGGGTATTTATTTATAGACATTTATTAATATGCCACCCACAATGGGAATCTTGTGGTACCTCTGATAGCGCACACATATTTCATCAGATAATAAGCTTGCAAGATTGACCACTTGTTCTTCAAAACCTTTAGAGAAATCTGTATAGATCAAGTCAACCTGGGATCCCTCGTCCAAACTATGGATTATGCCATCAACATATGAAACCAAAGTTTAAAACTCGAGTTTAATCTCTTATTATTAACAGCAAGTGATTTACTCTGTCAAATGCCTTGGAGAAATCATTATATAGGGCATCAACCTGATCAAACTTGAAACAACCTGCAGCACCCTGAAAGATCATTAATTCTTTACATTGCCAATTTAAATAGTTAAATTAATATGTCAAATGGCTAAATGTAGAAAATATTGTGAATATTTTCTTTTTATTTCACCCTATCAACTCTTTTTGTTTTGGAAACAGTGTGTATTGTTTACAAACATCTTTCTAATTTCTCAAATGCCCGAACTTATCAAACAGGAACAATGATTTATGTTTGCCTATTCCTCACTTTACTTACATAAAGGGCTCCATTATTTATATGGGCATTAAAATGTATAATCACCACTTGCAATTGAGTTTTCCTTGTATTGAGAATTTGAAAATGTTTAGACCAAAGTCAAAAACCTTTTAGTTGATGCGTGAATAATTTTCGTTTTTTTTCGTTCTCATTAACATTCTGTAATTTGACCAACAATCTTGTGAATTGAATAAAATTTTATTGTTTTATTGTATATCTTATAGAACTTAATATTGTAGGTATGTCTTTTAAGCTTGCTGTAGTTCTTGAACAATAAAGTACATTATCTATCTATCTAGGCATTCTGTCCAGTGGCTAATGTAATACCGGCGGTGGACAAAAAGGGCGTTTCACGTAGTTACATGATGAACGACTACGTTTGTTGTGAGGTTCTGGAAGTGATCGCGGATACAGACAAAATGGTGTGTGGCATGAAGGGAACTACGAGAAAGCCCGGCGATCCCGAACATCACCCACCACTGGGTCTTATTAGTACTGATGATTTCCCTTTGGTTTACAAGTAAGTGTGATTTTTATTTTATTTGATTTCCATAATAATTGTCTTTCTTAGTGATTACTTGGTGATCAGTTATATATACTTACAGTAATGACATTTTAGTTAGACTCTATCGTACATTTAGAGTTTATTTGTTAGCTTGTGAAGGTAAAAAGATGCACCTCAGGGGGACGACATAAAAAATGACCGTAATGAACCCCAGAAAAAAAACTGTTTTGATGGGCGAAGAGGATTTAACACATTTTAGGTTTCCTTGGCAAATTGATGATCTGAAGTGTGTTTTTCTTTTTAGAAACACATTCAGTAATAAATATTCCGATTTTAAAAAAGTTGACAGCATTAAGTACAACATATTCTATAGTAGAAGTGCACATACGTGTTAACATCAAAAGCGCACCAGATTTGATTGTGTCTATTTGTCCACTATTTAAGCTGATTCATTGCATAGAAAATATCCAGGTGAGACAACATTACTGTAAGAAGTATGTGTTTTATTAGGAACTTGATGAAGAAATTTATGCTAGCGCTTCACCGACTTATTAGTCGGCCATAATGGTTTATTGGTAGCTTTTTATTTTAAAGTTGTAGCATTTTTGGACAGTAATTTTAACATTTTTTGACAAAACCTAAAATCATGACAGCACTCTATTATTTATTTTTATTTTGCACATAGAGAAGATTGAGTCTTATAAACATAAATGTTTAACATTTAATAAGGAAATAAAGCTCTTGGAATTAGTTGTTAGTCTTAAACTTGTAGAAAATGACTTTTAATTTCAGACCACAGTATATTTTTATACAAGGTATCTGACACTAAATTTGAAAAATGCCAAAGTAAGTATTTATATATAGCAGAAGTCAAAAGATACATTACTGAGTAATCAAGATCGGCTCACTTCTCTGCTGTGTGGAAAATCTCGGAATCTCTTTGAACAAAGAGATATCAAACTCTCCTCTCTGTTTTATGAGTGATATTGTGGTCTCATTCTATTTTACGGGTTAGAACTAAAAAAGCGAATCTAGATTTTCTCTATTTTGTTAATTTGATTTTGTGCTTAATATAATATTTTTCCCCAGCTCCCAGCAAGAGAATATCTATTTATTACTGATAATAATTAGCTAACCATTCTTTACAAGCCTGAAAAGAGTCTTTATAACCAGTGATTTTAACATAGAAATTTTAAAAGATTTTGACTGCAGAACACAATTTGTGTCAGTTACTTTGGGTACTCATGTATACACAACAATTTTGAATTCAAGAAAAATTGTACTAATACACTAAAGACAAAAATACAGTTGGTATTTTGTAATTGGGAATGCTCAAAACTAACCTCCACAACTTGTAATGTGAATAGAAAAGATCCAAGGATCTGCAGCAAAAGTATGGAAGCCTGGAAAAGGATATCAAAGTTATTCAGCAAGATGTGGTGAAACTTGGGACCTAGATGGTCAAGGCACCTAAACCCTATAGCAAAACTCTGCTTAGCACAACCAATACAATTAATAAAGAGATATCTGATATAAAAAATTCCACAGAGTTTACAGTTTCGCTTCTCTCCCAGCGCTTTGAGGACTAAAAAAAGGATCTGACAGCATTTAAAGGATTCAAAATAATCATCCATTACTCTCAGAGAGACTTAAGTATATGACCAAAGGAGGGAGAAAGTAAACTCAAAGTCCAAGTCTCATAAATCAAGCGTCTATTAAAGGTTACGCGTTTCGCCGCATTAGGGCATCATCAGACCTATCGAAATACAAAAACCACACACTGACTCAAACTAACAAATAAAAAAATTTATAAAATAAAATAAGTTTACACCATCGTGTAAAGTGAGTCAATAAAACGATACATGATGGTGTAAACTTATTTTATTTTATATATATTTTTTATTTTTATTAGTATAAGTCAGTGTGTGGTTTTTGTATTTCGATAGGTCTGACGCGTAACCGTTAATAGACGCTTCATTTATGAGACTTGGACTTTGAGTTTACTTTCTCCCTCCTTTGAGCATTTAAAGGCTTGTTGAAAACCTGCAGCAATGAAAATCGTGCTTTTAAAGGTACTGGAACATAAAATAGAACACTCAATCTTTGGTATAAAATTCCAAAATTTGGCAAATGTGCCTGATTTTGTTAAGGCTATTTTCAAATGTGTGAATTTGGAATTCCTACAAATAAGGCAGTGCTATGCACTAATTGAAAAAGAGAACTCTCCTATTTTGGTTAAACTAAGTACTAAAAGAGAAAAGATCTTGTTATATAAAAAAACATTTTCAAATATGCCCATGATGCAAGAAGACAAAAGAGGATTAAAGTTGCCTATACATACAATCCCTCAGTTTACATTAAAAGCGCATCCTCCTCTAAGGCCTCTAAAATTTTACATGAAGACATTCTTAAAGAATTGTGTCACAGTCATATTTATGATTTGTAGCTGTATGACTCACTCATTTCGGAAAGACTTAGACTCAAATATAAAAAGAATTATTGGACTCATATTCCTGATATCGCTTCTGAAATAAATCCTATAGAAAACTTTAGAACTATGCTACTTACTAACTTTAGTAACTCCCAATGAAATTAACAAATTAGTTTTAAAAATCAGTTACAAGCATAGTTTTGCTGATAATGAAATTCCTGCAAGTCTTGTTCGTCAGGCTTTTGTTGATGTCCCTTGTTATTTAATGAATAATTCATTCATTCATTAAGTTATCAGTTATGAGACTTGTATATCATAATAGGCGAAATATTAATTCCTTTGATAGTTACAGACCTATAAGTTTGGTTGCTAACTTTTCTTGTAATGCAATCTCTTTTCTAACAGTGAACATGGTTATCTTGGAAAAAAATTATTCAAACAACTACATTCCGGTTTTAGAACACTTGGAAAACAGCAGCATATTCCTGGATCAGACAGGTTCTTGATAAATTGAATAATATTTTTAGGGCTTTTTAATCTGTTTGTAGTTATAAAAAGTTACCAAATAAACCATTATTATGGCGGACTAATCTGACTGGAAAGCGTCTTAGTAGGAAGTAAATTGATGGCATGACATTTAACCTGGCGTGTTTTTCGCAGAGCCCCTGACCAACACAAATGTTAAAATTACAAACTAAATAGTAAAACGCTGTCAAGGACGAATTTTTAATAAACAGCGACCAAACAATATGATTTTGGCTTTGACAATAATTTTCAATACATTACAGAAGAGGTTTTATTTAAAAGACAATATTTATTGCATTTAGTTAAATGGAAAAAGGATCTCGAGGATGGTATGTATGATTGAACATAAGCACTTTTAGTATCTACCTATATTTGATTTAACATAATAATATGGCGGATACTATGTTTATGTCTTATTATATCCGAGGTAACAAGCCTTGTTGTTTTTTTTATTAACGATTTAGTGGCTTCTACGCTTGACGGGGAATATTTATATCTTTTTCAGGAAGTCTTTGGATCATAAAAATGAATCGTTTGAATCAGTTTTGGAGAAAAGTATTGGGTTCAACAATCCAAACAACATACAATTCTTATCTGGACAGATGGGAATTGATGATCATTTCACACTTATTGAGGCCTTAAGGTGAGTTATTCAAATAGTAAAGAAATTAACGGGAAATAGGACAGCGACGTTTTGTTCTTTATTATATCTAAACCTTGGGCAATAAGCAGTATGCAAATGGTAATTAAATTCTATGTTTTTATTTATTATAAAAGTACAAGAATTTAAATAGTCCTTATTATAGCCTTGTAAAAATACTATAAACTGTTGTTCAATATAAAATAATTGTTCTGAGCTCTTAGTAACTCTGCAAAAAAGTCTCTCTAAAAATCCAAAGTAAGGAGTAGGAAACCAAGCATTCTCGTTATCTTAAAATAATCGTATTTATATTCCTTATAAAGCATTTTTCAACATTTTTCTATGCCAACTGAAGGTAACCAAAAAAAATAAAAAAATACATATATACGTAGAATCTAAAATAAGATTTCTCCTGATATGTTCTCCTTAATCCTAAGTCTAGTACACTAGCATTTAAAATATCCAGATCTTATTTCCACCTTCTAGTTATTTATAATACAGTTTTACCATTACAAAAAATAAAAAAATATTAATAACTGTAACTGTAATAATAAATTATAGATAAGATTAACAAAAGAAACAAATACCTATTATGTAATATTTACAGTATTGGCCATAAAAGTCGGAACTTTTAAAAATTTAAAATTTTTCCAATGTTTTAAATTTATATTTTATTTTTGTACATCCAATCAATAAACATATTTATAAGTAAACAAAAAAGCATACCAGAATTTCAACCTTATCTTGTTTCAGACAATAAGAAATACTTTAAATTGTTGTGCTGGACAAAATGCTTGGAACTTTTTATAAAAGATGTATTTTACAGGCAATCTTTGACACACCAGTGTGCAAGTGGGTTCTTTTTATTTATTTTATTTTGTGTTACCATGGGAAAAGGCAAGGTATTCCAGCGACATTCGCCAAAGAATTTTAGATTTTTACAATCAGGGTGTTAGGCAGCATAATATTGCTCAAAGACTAAACGTTCCTAAGAACACCGTGTCACGGATAATTAAGAAATATCGTATATTTGGAAATGCGGTACCAGGTAAAAGCACTGGACGACCTAAAGCCACGACTGCCTGTGTAGATAGGCGAATTTAAAATATTTCCCAGAATGACCCATTTTTGTCATCCTCCAAAATTTTACAAAAATGAAATGAAGGGGAGCCTTCCAATATCTCTGCAAGAACGGTAAGAAGGCGATTGTGTTCTGGTGGACTTAACAGCTACAGACCTGCTAAAAAACCTTTGCTGCGGAAGAAAAATGTCAAGTTACGCCTACAATTTGCAATGGATCATCTTAACTGGACTGTACAAGATTGGAAAAAAGTGCTATTCAGTGACGAATCTGTTTTCAGTTATGGTATACTTCATAAGACGACCGAAAGGTGAAATACTCAAGAAAAAGTTTATCCTAAGTTTAAGACCTACGGTTAAACATGGAGGTGGTAATGTGATAGTATGGGGATGCTTTTCTTGGTATGGTACTGGGCCAATACATAAAATTGTGGGGAAAATGGATCGATTTATGTATCGGGATATTTTGCGAAATATAATGGAGCCTTACACATTTGAGTCTATGCCAGTAAATTTTGTATTCCAGCATGATAACGATCCAAAACATTCGTCAAAATTGGTAAAAGAATGGTTGGACCAAGAAAAGATCACAGTTTTAAAGTGGCCGGCCCAGAATCCAGACTTAAACCCGATTGAAAATTTATGGGAACATCTGGATCGCAAAATTCGGGCATCTGGAACAGTCAAAAATGCTGATGAACTATTTCATAAGCTTGTTGAAGCCTGGACACACATTGACAGACAAATAATTGAAAATTTGATTGAATCAATGCCCAGAAGAATGCAGGCGGTAATTAATGCTAAGGGTTACCATACCAAATATTAATTATAATATTAAGGTTTCAATAAGTTATGTTTTATGTCGTTTTTGAATAAAAATCATTTAGTTCCAAGTATTTTGTCCAGCTTTTTTTAAATTTTTATTCCGAACTGCTACTGGTGTTGAATTTTTGTGAACATTTAATTTAATTAACACTAGTTTTTCGTGTACAACAACTTTATAAAAGAAAATAAAATGCTAATTAAAAGGCACATAAAATATAATAAATTTTCAAAAGTTCTAACTATTATGGCCAATACTGTATTTTGTTAAGGCACCATAGAAATCTACCAAAAGCAAAAATGTGTTTTATTCGAAAAATTCATGATTTATCAACTCATGATAATCATACTTAACTTCTAAACTATATATGCGTTAATTAGAAAATTACTATTCCTTATCCACTTACTAACATCTTTTTTGCATCATATATGTTTCGCATTTTTAAAACAGATGCGTCAATTATTTCAAACTCAAATGTTTCGAAAACGGTTGTTCCTATATCTAATAGAGTACCTTTTTCGCGTAAAAATGATATAACACAAGGTTGTACAAAAAGTCTTGAGCCTTTGAACGTCATAAGAGATTATGGCATTACTTAGAAGAAAATTATGCAGAAATTCAATTATCTTCTGAAGGTTTCAGTAAAAAAAAGTATTTACGAAAGTAGCCTCCAACATTATAAATAGCCTACCCTTGTCTCAGAGAACTGCTGATATATCTATATGCTGGTATATCTGCTGATATATGATATATATATATTTATAGCTTTTTCACCTTTCTTCTCTTATTTTAGTTATTCCTTGATTTTTGTTTTTAGATGAGATAAAATGTGTAATTTGTCCTTCTGTTTTCATGTCAAGTGTTTTTTAAAACATGGGTTTACATGCTGTTATTTTCTCTTCATTATTAGTGCTAATACTAACATCAGACATTACATAATAACATTTCTCGAAAAATCCCCAGGTGTATTAGTCACAGTTCGACATTTAACGTTTTGTTTTATGTGTGCATCAAAAAAAAGTTGTCTTTGAGAAAAATTTAATGAAGACAAATGCTTAAATACTTTTAATCTTGCTTCATCTGTTATGCGCTAGGAGCATTTTTGACGACAGGTTTTTTTGCGTGGTGAGTGTATAGCATACTCCTTATTGTGTGTTTTTCTTATGGATCTTTTTTTCTCACTTTTATTATATTTCTCTCCATTAATTTCATTTCTTCTCACAAGATTTTCAATAGTATCTTTTATCGCATCTTTATCGAAAACTACATCTTTTTCTAAAAAGTTTTCTTCATTATTTGTCACGTTTTGTATCAAATATACAGTGCATCCCAAAAGTTATGTCTAAATTCATTTAAAATTCAGGGGTGTGTTCGAAAAAAAAAACGCTCGGACCCGTCGATTTTTATTTCAAGTTGCGCATTTTTGTACGTGAAGTTTGTATATACAGGGTTGCTCAAAAATAAATTACGAACATCAACTTCACTTTTTCAAATGAAAGCACCTTTTTTTATTTCATCTTTGAATTTCCCGTGGAATTCTAATTTAAATCTACTTGATGCACATTTTGTGTTTAGGGAAATAACTATTGTTGAGCAATGGGACCTCACTAAATCTTGAAGTAACAAAAATATGGTATTACTAATTACCCCACTAATTAAACATGTTGCGAGTCTTATTGTCTATACTTTAGTCAAACTTCTTAATATGTGTATTAAGGAATCAATTTATCCCAAAATATCTTAGATTGTGGAATGACTTAACTAAATATTAACCCATATCAATTGGTAATTTTTCAAATATATTTGAAGTTGGGGTTTAAAAACGCAAAATTTACTAAATGATGACATAAATAGTGAATTCATTGGGGTGGCTTTTTGAGATTTAACCAAAACTTGACTGCCTTCTTCAGAAGTCTTTCCATGAAACTAAAATACTATAGATTTTCAGGCTATAGGATTAAATTAATGGAATCAAACCTTTGGTAGATCTAAAATGATGAGTTGTCTACAATCAGGTTTCAATTACTTGGATTGTGGGGTCTGACCTTGCTCCTTCTGATCTTGAGAGTACAGATTTTGATGCCACATTGAGGAAGAAACATAATACACTTTGACAGTTGGTTTTATGCTAATGATTTCTAGGAAAAATTAAAAATTGTTTGTGACTACCCATAGTTTGATTTTAAACATGTTGATTAATGTATTATGTATATCTACTAAGATTGCTGTGTGAGCCTATTTTGCACTTGTTTGTTCAAGAATAAATATCATATGGATTTAAGCTTCATTTTCTCCATTGAAAGAAAATTTTTGCGCCTTTTTTCGATTATAAACTTTTATATAGAAAGAAAGAAAGAAAATGTGCTATATTACGTAAGACAACAAAATCTTGTGTACAAGCATCGTAAAAACTAAAAAATTCCAAATTCACTTTAAATTTCAAATTTCAAACAAACATAACATCTAAAACACTTTACCATAAAATTTACACACATTACCAAAATTAATCATAACAAAACAGATTGAAAAAAAAAGCATCTTTTTGATAAATTTGATTAAAAAATAAGTAAAGCTGTCAATAAAACAGAATTTAGAGGAAGTAAATTTAATTATTTAATAGGAAACAAAACTAAAACACTAAAATGATGTCAGAGTACAGGTTAAAAGGTATCAATAAAAAAATCGTCATGTTTATAATATGCCCTGCATAATAAAAGTGATTTTAATTCCTTTTTGAATTTCTTAACTTCTAAAATTTGTCTGATACATAGAGGAACATGGTTGTAAATTTTTTTGCTAAGGTATATAAGTGAGTTCTTGGTGAGGGAGGATGTAGTTATAGAGGTAATAATTTCCGTATTATTTTTCTTAATATTTTCTTTTTAAAATCTCGAAATGTAAATAACTTGTTAAGAATAACTTTTGCGTCACAGTTACAGTACACTCTTGTAGTTTACAATAAGCACTATGTTTGGGGTTCTACTGATGTAACTCTAACAAAGATCAAAACGTCGCTGAACAAGTCTCGTTTTGCTCTTCTATATCCTGCTAATTAATTAACCCGATTCTTCATCAATTCAGGGGAAGATTCCCAGAAAGCGAATACGCAAACGAGCTACGCCAAATCCAAGCGAGTAAGTGGGCGTATCGTAACGTCGCGGACGGTATTGATCATTTTAAAGCCGGGAAACACGTGGAGGCGTTCCAATGTTTAAATAAGGCACTGCATATTGACCCGAGAAACGTGGAGGGACTGGTCGCCAGAGGCGCCCTCTATGCTAACAGCGGTAATTTTCAAAAGGCCATAGAGGATTTCGAGACTGCTTTGAAATTGAACCCGAGTCATGCGAATGCCAGGAAGTATATGGGCGAGACTTTGGTGGCGTTAGGCAGGAGCTATGAGGAGGAGAACAAAATCGAAGAGGCTCGTAAGGCGTATCAGAGTTGTTTGACTATTATTCCCTATCATGAAGAAGCCAAGGTACGTGTTTTATTTTAGTTATTTATGTAATAAGTTAGTACTAGTACTATAGAAGACATTACTTTGCATATTGGTGCGTAAAATAAATTAATCCAACTATATTAACTGGTATTTATCAACTCTATAAAACACAGGGATATATTGAGGAAAAAAAGATTCTTAAAACATTTTAATTAAGTTGACTATGAAATTTGTAAAGAATATCGTAACGTAATAGTTATTAGTATTTTAAATTGCCTTTATTTTAAAGGAAAAAATTTTTATACAAGTTGTCTCAAATGTGAAATGTGAGATACACATACAAATGTGTCATAGATTATTTTTTTAAACGACAACCCTATTTTTTTAATGACTATTATTTTGTTTAACAAGTTAGACATGCGTGCCAAATTTCAATTTTTTGCTCCTTGTCTTTTAAGAGATTTTAAGCTCCTCAATAATTCTAAACTTAAAACTTAACTCTATATCAAGTATAGAGTTAAGTTTAACTAAGTATTTTATATTTTATCCGATCTGACTTATGTGATCCTGATATCAATAAACTGAATTGAATAATTCAAAACTTCAATTGTATGTTGTACACAGAGCTCAAAGGAAAATTAACATTTCAAATTATCGATGCTTTATGTTTGTAAAATGTAAATAAAAGGTGGTAACCAAATGTCTTATTTTTTCCATTAAGTATTGTATATATTTTTTCCCACCTCAAGGGACAGTCCATTGTTAATCTAAGGTATTTAATGGACAACAAAACTGTTGTCTGTTGATTTTGCATTATTTGAGTCACATCTGAGATCTAGTATCCAGTCACTGTAAGCCACTTTTGATGCGTAAGAAGTACAGGAAGGGTAATGAGTCTTATACGAAAGCACATACAACAAGATTTAATTCTAATTACATTACCCAAGAATGCCTATGCATCTCCAAGAGTGCTCTTTCAATACATTCAAAATATACAATCACTTGCTATAAAACAAAATGGTATACATTGTGTGGATTTTACCCTGGAATCTTATGATAACAATCATACTTTACTGCGGACTCAGAGTCCGCAGCAACCACTTGTAGCTAAAAAGATCATTTCTTTTAAAATAATAACTAAAAATATTTTTGGTTTGAATAAAAAATACATTTTAACATTAGTAACATTTATTTCAACTGTTTGTTTTTTATTTTAACATAATTGGCAATACAAGAGAAAAAAAAAACGAGATTAAAAAAACCTAAAACTAAAAGGTCAATTTTCCCACTCAGCTGTTTCAAAGCAATCTGGACATGTGGTGATAGCAGGCTCTAAGCATACAGCTGCATTGCATTTTTTGCAAAAATATCGGGTAGGACGATTTTTTTTTTCTGTCGCATAAAATACAACGTCCGCGTCGATTTGATACTTTTTCAACTGGATTTTCTGAATTCTCTGTTCCAAGGATCTCGTGGATTCTAAGTTTGGTTTGATATATTTGGAAGCTCTATACGAGCTTTAAGTTGAGCTTCAATAAGCTTGAATGAAAGTTGACGTAAAAATTCTTTACGCTTTATTTTTGTATGTACATCATCCTTGTGTAAACTGGACATTAGCAAAACATTTTTACTCCTCTTGGGTATATAGGATACCTGGACATTAGCAAAACATTTTTACTCCTCTTGGGTATATAGGATACAAGTGTATAGGTTTCATTAAATCCAAACATTGATGATTTTTCTCGACGATTTATGGGTTGTGAAAATTCGATCGGAAGTTCTCTTTTATTTTTCTTACTGTTCCTATTAAAGTTAGTCTAAAATTTTGCTTTAAATTCTCTATAAGGCTGTAACTGGTAAACCAGTTATCACTTGTTATATTCCTACCAGTACCTCTAATTGTTTCACACAATCTTTGGACAACAGCATCTGGAGAGTTGCTAGCTTGAAAAGGGCCTTCAGGTTGTTTACCCACATAAACTTCCATATTACATGTATAAAACACCTTTGAGTCACACATAGCGAACACTTTTAGTCCATATTTATTCGGTTTGCTTGGTATGTATTGGAGAAAACTGCACCGACCGCGAAAGGCTTCTAGTTTTTCATCCAGAGTAACAGTGAAATGGAGTAAATCCAGATTTACATGTTTGCACGAAGTTATCAAAAACAGCCCTTATTGGCGCCAACTTGTTTATGGCTCTACGAGTTTCACGTGTCTCCATATCGTCAAAACGTAAATGTCTTAATAAAAAGCGAAATCTTTGTAATGACATTGTAAGCCTAAAAATTTCAACACTAGTGCCATCGGTTTTCCACAAATCTTCAGCATTAAATGATTGAATAATTAACAATCCACCTAAATAAAGGAGACCTATCAAAGCAAGCAATTCAACAGAATCTGTGGGTTTAGCATCTCTTTCGCGTGAATAATTGCCACGGACGGATTCAATATGCTGGTTTGTATACTGGACAATGGTATTTACTATCTCTTCAGAAAAAAAGTGCTGCCATATTTTTATTGGAGATTTTTGATTTTTTAAATCTTCTTTGGGACCAGGCAAATGCGTAACCAAATTTTCGGCCGGTGTTCGGACAGCTTTTGAAGGACAATGCTTTCGCCACTTTGTGGTCTTGTCTTTGCCTATAAAAAAGGGACCTTCATTGTATTCATTTACTTCAATTTCAGTATCCGAAATATTCTGTTCACTATCAGGATCATAAACCTCTGTTTCGACGACGCGTTCTTCTTTATCATCAGATTCATCCAGAGGCAATTCTTCTTCAAAGTCATTTTCCAAACATTCCTGCATTAATTTTTGTAGTCTGTCTTGCTCCTTTTCATACAAAGCCATTCTAAAGGTTAAACAAAAGTAAATAGATCGAAAATAGGTAATATTTACATACCTTTTAGCAATAAAATAATTATTTACTAAAAACGATTTTCGACACGCCGCTAGTCGCTGCGGACTGATACTCCGCAAATATAAATATCTCTTTAACGCACTACAACTGAACGCAACTTACTTTTTGCACTAGTGCTTAAATTTCTTACAAATTTTTTTTTTCTGTTTTGATTTTTTGCTCTTTTTTTTTTTTAGAACTCGCTTGAATTTTTAAAGAACAAAGATAGGCAAAGCGCGAAAAACCTAATAGAACCCGGCGAATTATTATTGCCAAATCTGTCGTTGGCGAAGCCGGCAACGGACGTGAACGATGCCTTAAAACAACTGTTAAAAAATGAGGAAGACGAGAAAAAAGAGAAGAAAAAGAAGAAGAAAGAGAAGAAAAAATTAAAGAAAAAGCGACACTCGAGTTCCAGTTCGAGCTCAAGCTCGTCCGGTAGTGGTGATAGTTCAAGTAGCTCGTCGAGTAGCAGTAGTGATTCCAGCTCGTCTAGTGGAGACTCAGATTTTAAGAAACGCAAGAAGAATAAAAACAGGTAATTATTGCATAAATAATAAGTACATTGTGTTTTTTGCCAATTTTAAATTAATAAATCTTGTGGTTAATTCTCATCTTACTTAATCGAATTATTCAAATTTATTATTGTGACAATGCGAGGAGCTATTTTTATAAAGTGTGTTTTTTTTGTTATTCAAATCGCCTCTTACATTTTATTATTGTCCCTATTTATCTACTTGTACACAGTCACTGTTGGAAGTTATTATTGTTGGTAAAATTTTATTATATCCTCTAAAATCCATTGTCTCCAAACTTTAAACTGCCATGGCTTTTTTTATTATTTTTTCAAGACTATTAATAATTATTAATAAATTTTAACGTCTTTAGTGTGGAATAGAAAGAAAGTGTCGCAGGTTTAGGTTAATCATAATTTAAGGGACAAAATAAACAAGTTCGTAAAAACACTCAACGGCGACGTTGAATGCTTGCTTATTTTATCACTAAACATAGGCTGATTTTTCAACCAGAAATAGCCCTGAAGATGGCTTAAATAACGGCCGAAATATCGGAATTTCTTCTGAAATAAAATCAGTTTTATTTGAAGTCCTAAACCTGCGACACTTTCTTTCCTTTTTAAAACTGTTTTAGATGAAATGACTATATCTTATAAATAAAATATTTTAAAAAGTAAGCAGAGCGCAAATATAGTGTCTTGTAAATAATAGTCCTAAACCTGCGACACTTTCTTTCCTTTTTAAAACTGTTTTAGATGAAATGACTATATCTTATAAATAAAATATTTTAAAAAGTAAGCAGAGCGCAAATATAGTGTCTTGTAAATAATAAGTTAGTTGGGTATTTTTTGAGGTCTTGAAATTGTTGTGTGCAATGTTTTTTTACAATTTACTCATAAACCATGACAGCCTAGAGTTTTCTTTGCAAAAAGGTAAAGGTTAAGATCTGATGAACATGATGCCATTAAACTTGTGTCAAAAGTCTAATGGGTGTAAATCAGTAAGGTCCTTTTATAAAATATTTATAAACTGACTAGGCACATGGAATATTAAATAAATAATTTCCATTATGCCAAAAACTATTTCAGATAATTCCAAGACTAGTGAAAACAAATATCCTAAACAGAATTTAATTAAATCAGTTCGTTTCCTTGTGATAAAGCTAATGAGAAAACTACCTATTTTTGAATTAGTTCCAATGTTTTGTTATTATAGCAAATTACCTCGCCATTTCAAAGTGAAAAAATATTATTGCCTTATTGTTGTGCCGATTGTCCCGCTATTTACAGTAGTGGAAAAAAGTAGAGCAACATTTGAAAATACTTTATTTTTTCAAGCAGTGAATGTAAACCAGAAGTTAAATTAATTCCAGTAATTTATTATTACACAAGCAATTTAATATTAAGAAAAAAAAAAACATGTTTCCTTGTCCTTAGTATTTTTGTATTAAAAAATTATTTGTTAGGTGGAAAAAAGTAAAGCAACATTTTTTAATATTCGTTTTTATTTCATTACTAATAAATAAAAAAAAACATAAGTTAATATTTTGTAAAGTACCCGTTATTCTTAATTACATCTTCACAACGTTTTGGCATAGATCTTATTAGCTTAGAAATAATCCCTGGATCCATATTCACCCATGCTTCCTTCAATGCTTCAAACAACTTTTGCTGATTTTTATAAGATTTTCCTCCGATTTTGGAATCTAAAATGTTCCACAGATTCTCAATTGGATTGAGATCAGGGGATTGTGAAGCCCATTCCATTACATTAATGTTTTCCTATCTGAACCAAGCTTTTAGGAACCGAGAAGAATGCTTGGGATCGTTGTCCTATTGAAATAAATGTCTTAAAGGCATAGTATCATCAGCATATGGAATAATTTGGCTCTCTAATATGTCCTTATATTGAAACCGGTCCATTATACCTTCTATTTTATACAGGGGGCCCATACCATAGCCCGAAAAGCATCCCCAAACCATTACTGCTCCACCACCATGTTTCACTGTTGGACAGGTATACTTGGGGTTGAGTCTTTCATTGACAGGGCGTCTAAAATACACAATTCCATCACTTTTGAACAAACAAAACTTGGATTCATCGCTCCAGATTACCTTTTTCCAATCATGCTCTATATAATGTAGATGCGTTTTGGCAAAACCACAACATAAAGAAACCAGCAGTCGCACTTCAATAAAAATACATTGGCTTGAATAAGCGAGTTTGGTGCATGTGTACTAACGCAGGCGCGGCATATTTGCTTATGGTAGGGATGCCGCTGACACGCGCTACGGTCCACACGACTTTTGCCTTGGCTAGAGCCGGACTTAAACATTTTTTTAGATATTATTATTTTGTAAAATAAAAATACCTACATAGTACAAATATTTATTTTTTAATATTAATAAAGTTCATACATTAACAAAATATTTAAACAAAAATAAACATCGCATTTCTACATCTAACAACGACGATATAGAAAAATACGTGCAGGAAGTTAATTAGGTATGTACCATAAATTTAAGAGACCATTCTTTAGAGTAATTTTAATCAAAATCACAAAAGTTTTTATAAAAAACGCTACGCTTTGTAAAAACGCTATCAAAATAGTCACTAAATACGGCGCTGAACTAGGCGATACACCTATGAACACAGTTCGATAAACAGTGAGCTCGGCATCCGGAGTACATGGCTGCGGCATGGCTAAGGATGCTATTAGTTCGCTTACATTTTCGTGCGGAGTGCGACTGCTGGTTTCTTTATGCTGTGGCAAAACTTCAACGGGAACGTCTATTTTTTTTTTGACAGCAGCGGTTTTTTGGCAGGTCTTCTGGCAAATAACTTGGCCTCTAATAGTCTATTTCTCACCGTCCTCGAAGTCACGTTTACTCCAAGCTCTTCGGATATGCGGTGCTTCATCTTATTGGATCCCAGAAAAGGCTCATTTTTAGCAATTTTGATAATTTGTTTATCGGTATATGGAGTGGTTTTTCTACGTCTCCCTGACTTTTTCTTAACAGATAAATCGCTATCTATATGAAACTGCTTAATTATACGAGACACGATAGATCTATGTATCCTAAATGTCTTTGCAATAGCAATCTGCTTTTGACCACTTTTGTATAAATCAACAATTCTATTTTTAATATCGACAGATAAATGTTTACCGCGAGGCATCTTAAGCAGCCAAATACCGTCAACTTATCAGTTTAACACTAAGTAAAATATTTTGCATGATTTGAGAAATATTTCAAAAATGTTGCTTTACTTTTTTCCACTCTGAAGTATTCTTTTTTGTGTCCCTTGGTAAAACGAGATAAGAATTAACAGTTTTTATTGGCAAACCATATGTTTTTATCTACAGAAATTTTATACTAAAAGTCATCATCTAATATTTTATTTTAGCAACTTATTAAATGTTGCTCTACATTTTTCCACTACTGTATGTAGGTCAGTCAGGCAGGAGAATTTCCACTAGAATACAGGAACATTTGAGTCTGGTGAATAAGTTTAGAGACACTGATACCACTGAAACCAAGTCGGCCTTTGCTACACATTTATTGTCCTCGGGCCACACATTTGACTGTTCCTGATAATGTACCAGTCGTGCATGAATGCCAAAAAAGCAGAAAATTGGAAAAATTTGAAATCACCAAAGCCAAGAAAAGCCCAATTTTAGACTGTTAACGACGTTTTTAGTTTTTAATTTTGAACCCGGACTCATTTTTAACAATATTGCTTGGCATACTCCACTTCTACTAGAAATATCTCCAAGGACTTGGTAGCGCAATGGTTTAAACTGCTTTACTGACTGGTTTTTTACAAACTTGTGGCGTATCACATTCCTAAGAATTTATTTTATTTAATGTGTGTGTATATTGTGACCGTAAAACATGTACTGTTTGTAGTCGATTTTTAAGGTACCAATTTTATCTAACGTTAAGGTTGTTATTGTATTTAGTTTCTTTGTTTTTAATACTGCTCTTAATATGAGCGAAACACGGGTAACCTACTGTTAGAATTAATAAATACTTTTGAGACCGAGACTTTGCGCAGTTTCCTTTAGATTATTGTTTTATCCATAATGATATTATTTTTCAGACGTGATAAACGCGAGAACTCCCTAAGTCCTCTTAGCAAGCGAATGGCGATGATGGACGCCCAGTCGCACGATTCCGCCTCGGCCAGTTTCACCTTTAATAAGCCGGCCACCAATTTCGAGTTTGCTTTCGAAGGACTCGAAGCGAAAACGAAATCGGTCGCCGAATTGGATTACGAGTCTAAAGTTAAGGCATTTTTATTGGAGACCAAAGACGATTCCGATTATGAGGCGAAGGTAATGGTAAATGTTTTTTTAACTTTTTAAGGGCCCAATTATGGACCGGCTGGTAAAGTGTCTGGAAAAGTTTTTCTGCAGGTAACATTAAAAATTGAATTATGAACTTCTTGTTTGTGTTACCAGTGGGATAAGTATTGCTTACTGGTAGAATAAGTTAGCAACAGGACAAGGCAGGGTATAAAAGGTTTACCAGGAAATTTATAAATCAAATTTTTCAAAGAGTTGGAGCTTGAATAGTTTTGTAAGAAGTTTGTGTATAATAGTCTAAATGTTGTTCTTAATCTGGATGAGTATTTTGTTATTTTTCATCTGGTTAAATCTCTTTTTATTTAATATAACTGGCTGGCTATGCCACTGTTATGTGACTAAGAAATAAAGAAAAAACATAAATCTAAGAAATCCCATATAGGAACGTCAAATTTAAGTCACCATATTCTGTCACTTACTATCATCATCATATCTTGAAGGCAGTCCCTCAACACTCAAGTGTTATTAAATTATAAATTATTTCCTCATAGGTGGTATTGTTGCACTACCGCCAGCAGTTTTAAATATTTCCTGTTTATGCTTGGATACTTTTTTTCTTTGACCTTTTTTTATACCCTCATACTTTGTTCGAAGATTATTAAGGGTTCGAACCATCCCTGACATAGGGTTTTTTGCATTAAACTGCTGTCAATTTTTCCCAGGCCTAATTTTTTTCTTTCCAAGATATTGCATCAGTCTTCTTTTTTGATTCAATTGTACCCGCACATTGACTTACTAAATTACAGAGCAAAATCACTTCATGTTCAGAAAAGTTTACCGACCTCTTTTTTTTATCAGGTTATTGAGACATCCTCTAAAAAAAATTATTAAAATTCTACCAAATTCACTGTACAGTATACAGTTTCTAAAAAGCTGTGTACTGTGATTCACTAGAAAATATCTGGTGGGATACTTAGAAACAATTAGCAAAAATGC
Organism: Anthonomus grandis grandis; assembly: GCF_022605725.1. Classification (NCBI taxonomy): domain Eukaryota; kingdom Metazoa; phylum Arthropoda; class Insecta; order Coleoptera; family Curculionidae; genus Anthonomus; species Anthonomus grandis. The sequence continues at coordinate 5,127,785 of NC_065560.1, forward strand.
AAATACGTATTAATACTAGTACTAACAGAAAGAATATCGGATTTGGCACCAAACAGGTATACAAGTACCTATAACTATTATCACAAATTAAAAACCAAACACTTTCATTATTTTTGGTTATTTTCTCAGGACCGGATATTCATAACCCTAATCTTTCTTTTTTTTTCTTAACACGTTAACTGCCATGTGTACCATATATGGACACAGTCAATTTTTATTCAGCGCCATGTGTACCACCAGTGGACACAGAACTTCTTACCTTCCAAGCCATGTGTACATGGGGCGGCCACATTAAGCGTTGATTGAAATGTATGTATGGATTGGTCTGGCGTAGGAAATAGTTTGTTTGAGAATGGCTCGGGAATATTTTTGTTTTCCGAAATAATATGACACAAAATATTGACGTTTTTAAATGATACGTTTATTTTTTCAATGGGCAGTCATTTACTATGTAAAATTGTTATTTATAATTATAAAACAAACAAACTAATTTTAAAAACAAAATACTTCAAAATGAAAAGATTATTTTATATTTTTTAAAACATGTTATTGGAAAACACAGTCCATACAAATAAAAATATTTGTCACAACCTAGACATACGTAGGAAACTCTTTTGGTATTTTTTACAGCATAATTATTACGCCCCTGTTCTTGTGAGTTTTTTTCGTAGCAATATCTGCACCTGCCTCTTTTTAACTTTTTCTCGTTATCTGTCTTTTCGGAAACTTTGTGCTCTTTTGAGGGATTCATTGGGATTGGCGGTACTGCCGTTTCCAAAAGTTGCATGGCAAGATTTTCCTTGAAAGTCGTTATTGAAATTTTTTTCTCGTTAATTTTATTGTACAGATTTAAGGCATTTACGACTGAGGTACCTGTGATAAATTCAAAGGCCAATTTTCTGTACCATTTAATTGACTTTCTATAAGAGAATTTGAATAAGCTGACATTTGGTCTGACATATCAACAAATGATTTGGCCTTATTATAGTCGATTATTGCAGAAGGTTTGAGCCTAGGACCCTCTCTATGGTGTACTTCCTTTAGTTCATCTGTATGTTTTGTGGATAAGAAGAGCACGTCCCTCTTGTCATGCCACTTCATAACAACAACTTTATTTTTATTTTGTTTTGCAACAATTTCCCCTTTTTTTAATTTTGCATCAACTACAGACTTTGGTAGGTTTCTTCTGTTTTTACGAATCGTTCCAACTAGATGAGTTGATCTATTTTGCAAGTTTTCCGCAAGAGGAATAGAGGTGTACCAATTGTCTGCAAAAAGGGTCCGGTCACTACCAAGCAATGGTTGCAACATTTCCATAACAATAGATTCCGCAACCGATTGTCTATTTATTTTTTCTTTACCACAATATACTTTCAGGCTGTAAGTAAATCCTCCATCTAGACATACTTTATAAACTTTAATGCCGAACTTATGTCGTTTTCCTTTTATATACTGTCGAAAGGATAATTTACCTCGGAAAGGTTTCATGGTTTCATCGATGCAAAGAGACTCTTCTGGAATAATGCAGAAAGAAGCATTCTTGTTCAGCAAGGCATTGAATTTTATGAAGCCGGTCATTGGGAGGACAATCTTCATTATTTGCCAAATGAAACATACGTAAAAGCAAATCAAATCTATTCCGCGGCAAATATTTTGATATTTCGTTTTTATATAATGGATGTTTGTGCCAATAACCTTTTAGTGATGGTTTTTTATCCAGTCCCATCCAAATTAAAATAGCAATAAATGTTGGTATTTCGTTATAATTAGTATCCACTCATGCATTTAGGTGAGAATATTGGCCAATATTTTTATTCGTTATGGCAAGAATAATTTGCTGTTCCGCGTATCTATTTGTTTCGACAACGATCTTATTAATAACATCGTTGGATACAAGTAATTCAAAAAAATGAAGTTCATCCTTACCGCGCATTTGGGTCTGCAAGGCTAGTGAAATTCTAATATTCATTGGTAGAGTGAATGTCGAAAAATTTCCTGAAGCTGGTCTCCACTCCGGTCTTTCATCATTGCCTGAAGAATCTACGTCTATATCTAACTGAGCAGATGTTGAAGGCTCAGAAGTATCTAAAAAAATGGAGGGTAGTGTATAAGAAGATAATCATTACTGGGAAGGGGAAATATAAATTTTAGACGTTAAATTTGATATACATAAGTATTCCACTTAGTTTCGTACGCGAGTTAGTATATTGAAACTTTTTACAACAATGTTTTTTTCTAATAACATTTTAGAAAATAAACTATGTATAAAAAATGGAATTGCCAAACCTCCTACGTACCTAACTGACGTACATACTTCGTCTTTTTCTTTTTAAGGCGGTCTTCTTCAGAACTGCTTGAAGATATCTCGTCGGCCAAATATGTCGGATCCAAATCAGAATCTGAGATATTTGAAAACTCGTCACTCATGTCGAGGTCTCTATAAATCTCTATTTCTTCCGCTGCAGCCTCCACTGCTTGTTGCATCTCAGTATCAGAAATAATTATTTTCTTTGCCGCCATTGCTCCTCCAAATTATAGCCCACAAAACAACATGTTTTTACACCGATTTTTATAGAAAGAATGACTGAAGAAGGCAACCAACATAAAATGCACGTGGTATTTGCGCTTCGAGTGAAAACCGTACAACTGCTGCAATCTCTCCAGGCGAATCAACATTGACGTTGTACGTGTCTAGATAAGGTACATATGGCACACGACATCAAAAAATTAAACCTGTACAATCAGATGCCATGTGTACCATATTTGAACACAGCTTTTTTAAACTAAAAAAAGCAAAAATTACATAAATTTTTACACATGCGTTCGTTTTGATGCACACAGACACTGTTTTTAATAAAAAAGTTACGTGGCCCGTAGGACCCGGTAATTTTTTTTTCTAATTGGGACTGGCAGTTAACATGTTTAAGATTATTGTACCGGCCACAACAATTATGTTGTTGCCAAACTGTAAACCTTCTGCTACTTAACAACAGGTTAAAATTTGGTTCATAATTCCTCCTACAGCTATTGGTAGGTTTACCGAGAGGATAGAATTTATGTGCCTGATAACACACAGGACCTTTACCAGCTGGTCCGTAATTTGGCCCTAAATAAAATAGAAAAATTTCTGAACGTATTTCGTGTTTTCTATATTCTGTGGTTAAATCGTTATCTGTCAGTTTTGAAGTAAACAATTGAGAAGTCAGATAATTGTTAGCTTGTTTTAATTCAATTTTCTAAACTAGTTTTATGCAGTTAAACTATGCAAAATGATAGAATAGTAAATCTGGTAATTTAAAGAAAAAAAACTAGTGTGAACACTGAAACTTGAATTTTCTGTTCAGGTACGGAAGTTTCTAGAAGAAAGTTCCAAATGGAAAAAGGGTAAAGGAGGTGTAGACGACAAAAAGAAGAAAAAGAAAAAGGATAAGAAGGCTAAAAAAGAGAGCAAAAAAAAGAAGAAAAAAGAGAAAGAGAAAATTAAGCGCAAGGGAATCGATTTGGATCTAGACGATCACAAAAAGTTGAGGGACGCCATTAAGAAGGAACTGAGTAAGGAAAAGAAGAAGAAGCACAGCGTCGGGTCCGAGGAGGAGGAATATTTTTTGCAAAAGTCCGGCGTATCCAAGAGGTACGTATATATTTATTGCGCCTCGTTGCTTAATGTGTTTCTTTCTAGATGATAATGCAGACAAAATTGTTTTGAAAAAAGATGAAGTACATAATTTTTTGTTTGTAGAGTGGGAAAGATTACATTTTTACCAAACTTCCATACAATACCTAATTCATAGATTGTGATATATTTCGGGCATTTGCAGATAGCAGGTAATAATGTTAAAGGAAGTTTTTTAAATTATGGTTACCTGATGTCTTTTCTTAATATATTTTTATTTTTTTATGAACCAAACAAGGGAGTTATTTGCAGCGAACAGTAAATTGAAACTATCTGCTTAAAGATAATAATATTTCTGAAAATTCCATGTGTATGTTGTAGAATACACTAAGCAGTGAGAGAACTCCTGGAACTTTTGGCAACTACTTCAGTACATCTGAAAAAATTAAACAGACTGCTTTGTTCACATCACTTTCTGTACTTGAAATATCAATATTTGTCAAGCAGTGAATCAATTGGTAAACCAAAGGATTTCAATTGCAAAGTTTATTTTTATATTGATTTAAAAATTACTTTAACAAAACTAGAGATTCGTTATGTATTCAGTTTCATTGAGGTGCGGTTGTTGGTATATTCATGTCAAACCTCTTCACAGTTCACCTTAAAGGAGTTGGTATCAACGTTTCAATTCAAAATTCAGAAACAAATCATCATAGATACATAAAAAATTACTTTTTTCTATTTTCTCTGTTATTAATACCAGCAAATTCGGCAAGTGAAATTAACTACAACATGCGTTAATAGTTACACTACTTAAATTTGTAGGTGATTCATGAGGAAATGTCCTACCCAACTAGCAATTTTAGTTACGGCTACAACATTGTTTGACTATATTACTTTATTCAAGTAATAAATCGGTAACTGGTACCAAAAAAATATCTTATAAGTTTAAATAACTGCCAAGTAAAAAATAGTAGTAAGAAATACGTAATATTAACTTAATACTTGACTATATAGTAATTATTACTTTGCGGTAACTCTGATGGTAGCTAATACCGCTTGCATATTTACACATCCTCCTAGGCTACGGCACCGGGGTGCTAAAATCAATGAGGATGTGTAGTGACCGTTCAACTACGGATGCTCCCAGGTTTCGGCACCGCGCTTTTCGCGATGTTATTTGCTGCTATTTTTAAAATTTTAACGTGTTTCCGATGATTTAAACAGCAAGAAAATCCAAAACAAAAATAAAACTGATTCATAAAGATATATAATAAGGGTTTTTATTAATAATTTTGTATAAATAAGGAGTATACGTACCTACATTTTTTTAGGGAAAAGGCACACTCGTACGTTTATCATATATGTATCATATATGTATGTCCTTTAAAATAATTTGGTTTTAATTTTTGTTTTCTGAATAAAAAATACATAATCGTTGTAACGATAAGGGTAGTAAGATTAGGGCCCTTTGGTGCTTTTTTAATTTTGTTCGAAATTGGTACATAGGGGATTTTGAGGATGAGGAATACACTTCGCCAAAAAAGTATTCCATTATTTAGACTTTTTCCACAAGATTCAACGTAAAAATGTTTTTATTTAAATAGCTGCTATATTACATTATAATTATGAATATGTCTATTTTAATAATTAAGCTAACAAGACAATTTTAAAAAAAATAGGTTATGAAATATCCAAGCTATAACTTAGACGTTAGCGTTATTATTTGCTGCAACATATCCTAAAGGGTGATTTAAATGAAATTTTTTAAGAAGACGTAAAATAATCGCTCTGTATATTGTATGATATACCGTGAAAATTATCACGTATTTTATAATTAAATTGTGGTTTATTAACGAATAAGATTTTGTTTAAATCACATATGTATTGCTTTTCTTTTAATTGCACATCATACAGGGCAATTATTTCATTTCAAAAAGTTTATTTTTCTTTAAAATTTAAATACAGGGTGGTTAAGTGGTAAGATTTTTACAAATGTTGTTTTTTTTCCGGATTTTTCTGAACGTATCCGGATTTTTCAAATTTTTTAAACGGAATTTTAATAAGCATTAAATTGCGCAACTTTGCCATAATTTACCCCTCTCTTACGGTTTGCGAGAACCCAATGATGATGCTCGAATCATATAATAATATGTACAAAATTAATTAAAAAATCCTAAATATAATATATCAATCTCGTAAGTCTCAAATCTAATGCCTATCTTATTTTCTTGCTGTTTAAATCATCACAAACATGTTAACATTTTTAAAATAGCAGCAACTAACATCGCGAAAAGTGCGGTGCCGAAATCTGGGAGCATCTGTAGTGGAACGGTTACTACACATCCTCATTGATTTCAGCCATAGCCTAGGAGGATGTGTAAATATGCATACCGCTTAGCGACCTGACCTAATTACCTTTACAACGTCGTTACTATAAAGTAGAAAATATTGGTCGGTGGGACGATTAAATGGGAACTTTTAAGTAAGCGCGATTACAAAGTTAAATTTCAAGTTCTTGCGACTACATAGGAACATCAAAATATTACCACGCAGTAATACACTTTGAAGTAATATTATCAGTAACAAGACCGAAATAGTTACCCTTATTTCTTCTTTAAAGTTATATTTACCACCTTGGCTATTAAAGCAAATTACCTTTAAGTAATTATTTCTACTATGCAGTAAAATATACTTTATAGTAGCATTTTTTTAAAAATAATTTACTTATTCCTAAGTCATTTTTACTTTGAAGTAATAAAAGAAACTTCTTGGTAACTAACAACAATTCGCCATATTTTTTTAAATTATTTGACTCCATTTTGTGAAAAGGTATTGCACGATTTTATAAATTTGCTAAAATCGGAATACTTTTACATTTTATGCAATTTTTATTAAATTATAGACTTTTTATATTCATAGGAGTAAAGAGGAGTGAAAAAAATTATCTACCTTCTTTAAAAAATTAAATTTAAATATTTAGACTTGGTATATTTTTTGTTAAGTCATTATTTTAATGAGGCGTTCTTTATTTTCATCCTATATTGCCTATGTTTAACAGTAAAATTTGCTTCGTTTACATTTTTCCACTCCGGTAAGCGATCAGCTATATTAAATACAATATGAAGTAGATTAACCCCGATACAACGCCATCACTTAGAATAAAGACGGACATATAAAATTATTTGTGTTGACAAAGAAAGAGAATCAAAATGTTTGCCTAATATTGTCTCAGTAACTTCTTAGTAACTAGCACTGCACAATTACTACTTTATGACATCCCGAAAACCACTATGGGACGTTAAAAAGAAGTTCCCGGGACGATAGAATTACGTATTTGCTACAGCAAAATCATTCCCAATTTTGGTAAAAAAGTGGTAACAGAACGGTGCCTAAACGGTTCCCGCGACTAGTAACCACAACTTTATAAAGTATTCTTTATAGTCGCGATTACGTAGCTGTTGCCAAAAATGCTAGTTGGGTATTCCAACACTTTCCAAGGACCCAAAAATAACCGTAAAAGTCTATACAAATATGGGTCCGCAAGGCTTTCGTTTCCGAAATACAGAGTGCTCAATTTTTATTTAATTTTTTTTTTTTATTAAATTTATAATAATGAAAACATTCGAGTTGAAATTGATATCCGGGGGTTCGAATCTGATCTTGATCTGGCGCCACCGATACGTCTTTTTTACTATTTTAAACGTACACAACTTTTTGGTACGGCCCTGTATTACTTTTTTAAGCAAATTAAGTAATCCTTTTCTCGTCATTTTTACGTCATAAAGATATAAAGTTGATATGAGCAACCGTTCTCGGGATATTTGGATTTAAAAAATATGACGCTTCTGATTCTATTATAGCAAAATTAATCAAATATATAACCAAATTATATGCATTTCAATTTGCAAAATTTTGTTCAAAAACACATAAGCTAGGTTTTATAATTTTCAAGAATTTCACACTTTACTTCTAAGCCCATGTCAGGTATGTGGTGAATAGTTCGGGTCGCTCTGTGGATAGATTCGGGCATATTTCTTAGAATTTGTGCCGCGTTTGTTATCCGATTCAGTAATGCTTCTCTTGGATTTACTTTAGTGGAATATACCAGTGAGTTGAACCACCCTTAAAGCCAATAATCCAAAGGATTAAGCTCTGGCGATCTAGGTGGCTAATTATACGAACCAACCCGACCAAAATAAATGTTTCGTTTTACATTAAAGGGGGCATTTTCTAGTATGTAATAGATTTCCCAAGTGATTTTCAAGAAAGTCTAAATATTTTATGTAAATACTGTAATACTACCGTCGATTCAAAATGGGCCAATTAAATTACCATATTCCCGATGTGAGAATTTCCCGGGTATAATAACGTACTTAGATTTAATGTATTTGAAATGGTAAGGTAATAAAAGTTATAATCAGAATTTGACAGTGACAAAATTTGATATAATTTATTATATGAACTGGTGAATTTGAAAAAGGCGCAAAAGAGTGCGATCCCCATTTATATGATTGTATATAAAATTGTATGTACAACATGTGGGTAAAGGAGAATCGGAAATTGAACCGCTGACACACTGTATAGTCGATCTATTGTGAATCCTTCTTGTTTCTCACATATTCCAGTGCTAGTAACTTTTTCTGCCAATTTTTTTTTGAAGCTTTGAAACTGAACAGGCTTATTTCCTACTTTGAGATTAAGATTGTTATACTGTCCTTCAATTCTAAGTGTACTTTCTGTAGGGATAATATTTTATTGCAAAGATCCTGAGCGCATTCCCTCCATACTTGAAACTACGTATTACACGTAATAAGTTTTCAAGTCTTTTTATGTTACGTTTTTCTAAGTATGTGGCGGGTTTTCCACTGCCATCGACTGACATTTTTTCTTCAAATATATCGACTTTATATACAACTTTTTATGATTAATATCATGTCAATTACCATCTGATAGTATTTTAATTTGTTTACATGCTTTATCTATCTTAAGAAAACCCCAGATCATTAGCGTCTAATAATGCTGGATCCTGTATTGCTGGAACTTCTCGTACTCGAGTTAATATTGGTATAAAAAAATCATTAACTGTCTAATGTCATAAATAGATGTTCCTTTAAGTTCACATTTTAATTATAATAACTGTATTTTTTTTTATCGCCGTATATAAAATCTGTATGACAATTGTTTCACAAATGTCGGGACCGTAATATTTGATCGTAATCCGTGTGTAATCTATGCGCATTAATTCAAAAAATGAATTCAACTTTACAAATGACTTTAATCCTGTTAATATTATAATATCAGCCCTATTACCTAATTAAATTTTCGAAAAAATCGCATTTCAATACAACGTTTTAATTGGAACTGTATATATTACCAAAATAATGTAAATTTGGGCATGAAGTACTTAAAATTTTGTAATAAAAATGTCATATTCACCTGCAATAATTTATCTATGTATACTTATTCAATTATTTCGAGTACGATTGTATAGTCACGCTGATAAAGAAAACGACGTTTTATCGCCACGCGGCTGGTTTAATACATCAATAACAAGTAGTCGATTGACACATTTAACGCCCGCGTTGCTTTTCAGGTTTATCGAAAGTTTACCGGATTTGGAGGAATTGGAAACGAAACTTAACGCCTATTATGAACTGGAAAAACAAAGCAAACGGTATGTCTGTTTTTAAACAACTTCTAAGCATAGTTTTAATCGGGGTGTGTGTGTTGTAGGTTAGGGTTAATTGGTAATCATTTAAGTGCATTAAAATGATAAATTCCGATTACATGTAGCATGAATATTTATCATTTCATCGAAAATTAATAAGGTTAAAGCAATTTTTACACGAATGCGCTTTAATAACTTTTGATGCGTTGAAGAAATAATTTTTAGTTTAGACGGTTTTATTAGTTTTGCATGTTTGTTAGGTTAACACGAGGGGTTATGGAAGTAACTAACTATATAGCCTAAAAAAATTAATCTTAAATCATTTGTATTGAATTGAAGGATTGTTTGATGTTTTTTTGTTATTCTACTATTAATCAAGTAAAGTGAAATGTAAGAATAATATATGCAATTCGCTAAATTTATATATGATAATCATTTCCTTACCTTATATTATGTTGTTGAAGATCTTTTCTCTAAATTTGTTAAATGGATAATCTGCTTGGCAGGAATCCATTTTAATATTTCAAGCATTAGGTGTATATTTAGTGCAATTAAGAACAATTTGCATTACTTTATTTTGTTGAAGTTGTATTTGGTTTATATGTTTCTAAGAGCATGAGAAACAGCAATTAAAGTGTGGTAAAAGAATTGTATTGTAGACTAACATTTTATTCCATTGTGACAAGAAATTCTCTGAAAAAACACAACTTTCTTGGCAATCTTACTACTACTGGCTACTTGTATCTTTCCTGTAGTTTTTACCTGTATTACAAATTATTGTATCATCTACAAATAAATTGACGAAAGAGTTTTGTGAAACAATATAAATATCGTTTATGTAAATAACGAACAACAAGGGTCCAAGAACCGATAATGAATATTACGGTCTAGTGTATTGCCTATAATACACTGATAACTATTTAGTTAATGGTTTTTCGCCAAGTTCTACACACGTACTGAAAAGCAGATTCACAAGAGTGAGGATTACTCCTAAATCCTGATTGTCCAATATACAGGGTGTCCGAGACAAAACAGTCCACCAGTTTTAATCTTCTCCCGAAGATGCTAACATCGTTAGCGAAATACGTGTCGTAAAAATAAAGTTTTGGTTAGTGGTAAAACTGTCTCGTAATTTGAATATACAGGATGTTCTGTTTAAAAAAAAAACAACTTTGATATATTTCCGCACTTTGAGACACCCAGTATGTCATAAAAATAATTTTTAATGATACTTCTGAGACGCCTCTGATATTCCCAATTTTCAATTTTTACCCTGTAGTTTAGCGAAAATATTTTGTGTCGTATCTCGTGAATAACCCCATCTATTTATTTATTTTTAATGTTTGTTTATAATACTTTTAAATTGTAAATTGACCATGTAACATAGTTGAGTTTTTCGTTATGTGTCCCATCCAGTGACCTGAGCGAGTCACCGAAGCATTCGCGACTCGATTCTCCGTCACCGACGCGAGAACAAAAAGCGCGGCAGGCGGTGGCGGAGGCGGCAGCCGCCTCGTCCGGCAAGTGGAAGATGCACATCGGGGCGGGCGGTATGCCGCCCGCGTCTGCGCCGCCCTCGACTTCCGGCCGCCCCAAGAAGAAGCAGGAGCGACCGCCTTCTCCCGATTGGCCGCCAGAGTTGCCGCAAGAGAAAACCGGCCGTTCCCGAAATAGGTAAGTCTATAGATTTTGCATGACCTGCAAGGTTTTAAGTATTATAAAATCTTGAAGACGTAGCTCTCTTACAGAACTTTAAATGGCAATTTCTAAGTTCACTTCTTGACTTCTTGGAAACTGGGCATTCATATACAGAGTGTAAATAAATAGATGCAGGGGTTGATTCTTGGGTAAATTTTAAGAAAAAACTTTATCAGCCCCTTATCATCGGGATCTTTTACATCCGCAGCAAGCAGGTGGCGCTCATATTTTATTGTGCTCTAGTTGAATCCGCGCCACTCGACCAATGTGGTTAGTGCCCTTTATGAAGGTCCGTGACGCAGTCGCCCTTGTTAATTTTACACGACCACGTTCGACCTACGGTTATGGTTAAATGATTTTCTAATTTGCAGCTTTGACGAGCATTCTAAAAAGGCATCGTTGCCTCCATTACCCCCGACCGATAAGAACGTGAGCGTACGCAAACAGATGGCGCTCAAAGAACCGCCAGTGAAGCGTCGCAGTCCGTCGCCCTCGCCGCCTCCCAAACGGGCCTTAAAACCATTAGCTGCGCCGCCCATGCCGCCCGGACCGAAGATTCCTCAAGGACAAGTGGTGCTCGACAAGTTCGGCAATTTCAGGCTGATGACGCCGCCCGAGATGAAAAAAAGAAGGGAGGGCATGCCATCGGGTGGGTGAACAATAATGCGTTTAATTAATTAATATCTGATTGAAATCGCGTCATTTCTGCGTCTAATTCGTACATTTTATGTTACAGGGAGTCGACCACCAGAACCACCCGGACGTCCGCGGTCTGAGAGCCGATCTCCGAAGCGACGCAGTCGTTCGCGATCGCGCGGTAGCAGATCGCGTAGCAGCAGTTTGTCACGTAGTCGCTCTAGGAGTTACAGGTATGTAACGTGGCATTATCAATATTATGAAAACCCTATTTACTTAACCAAAACAACATTATCAAAGGAAGAGACTTCTGGCACTTTGCTCAAAAGTTAAAATTACCAACAAAAAATAATAGCCACGACCTTCCTTGCAATTTTAATAATCCTGAAGAAATTAACGAACATTTTTTATTAAATATGATTGGTGAATCTACTACATCTATTGAGAAGGTAAATTTTTATACTTCTTATTTACATCAGAATATATGTAGGGTCTTTAACTTTACACTTATAACTGAAGACACTGTCACAAAAAAAAATGCTTTTGGGGAAGCTAATATATCTGGAAAAGACAGACAATTGTGCTTTCCACACATAATTGGTCCAATAAGTAACATAATACATACGTGCAATTTAGAGGGAGTATTTCCAGGTATTCGGAAAAAAGCTTTATCAAACCTATTTCCAAAAATACTGAGACAGTTAATTTAAATGACCTCAGATCCATCAGTATACTTCCAGCAATGTCAAAAATAATAGAAAAATGTAAAGCTTCTGTGAAGAATTTTTTTTTAAGAAATTTTTTTTCTACAATCGAAGAAAACAAAAAAAACAGTTTTTTATTGGTTTGTCACCGAGTGACGTTACGATGGTGGTGCTGCTTTCGCGTGCTCACATTGTCCAGCTGGTTGAGGCTATAGTTGACACTTGATATCATCGATTTATTCAATCGTTTACCATACACGGTGTTAGCCATGTATGGTAAATGATTGAATTAGTAAGTAAAGTAATGAATTAGTTAAATGATTTATATAGTCCGGGATATGTGAAAGCGAGATCATACAATTGTGACGAATTTGACACGTTGTTGACTTTGTTTATAATAATTTTCATTGAGCGAAAACGATGTTCTTAGTTGTGTACGTTGTAAAAATAACGGAAAATTATATTATGCAGATTTTATTATCAGGGTCTTACAGCGAACAAGGTTTAGATTACGCTACTGTATGCCGTGTGTACTTTTTCTCATGAATTTACCGTTTGTCCGCTTTTGTCTTGCAATAGTAGAGTCGGTTAGAGTATTTGAATGGTCGTGATTTTCGATCAATATGTTTATTATTATTTAAATAACATGTACAACGAACATACAATTTTAAATATACTTCATAAATCAAGCTTACTTTGCAACGCATCGATTATTTCACTTCTTTCCGTGTCCACAGTATTTATCACCTTCGTTTCTTCTTTTCTTTACTTCCACAGCGACTGAGTTTATTATTGAAATTGTTTCTTTTTCTGTAGGCTCGAGATTTGAGCGGTGTTTTGTCCTTGTTTGGCAGTGAAAAATATGCGGGTTTACACCTGGCCTTAATATTTCGTTCTCCTTTGTCATTTTATAACGTATGTATGTTTGAAACAGTTTTCACAACAAAACGAATTTGATTTCATCGATATGCGAACTGGAGCCAAGTGTCTTTGTTTCTTTCGGCACGCAAAAAACTATTTTCTGATGTGATTTGAAATATTGGTGCAAGATTGTGGCATTTTCGTTTTATGCAATTTTAAGGCACTTGACTTAAATCACACTGCATTAAAGTAAAAACGACTAACTGTCCCGTAACTAGCAACACCATAGTGGCGCCATGAACGTCACGTTTAAAATGTTAATTTTTTTTTAAAAAAAGTTACAAATTTCATAGATAACCACATATCAAGATTAAGAAAAAAAATTCTTCAGGTCTAGATCCCGTAGTTACCAGTCCCGCAGCCGATCCAGATCCGGATCGTTCTACTCGAGGTCACGGTCCAGGTCCCGTAGTTATTCGGGAGACAGACGTTTCCGAAGAAGGGGCGGCGGCGGTTTCCGTGGAAACCGGAACGACCGGGGTACCTATTATAAGCCAAGGTATCCCCCCAATCCCAGATATGATAACAGGGGCCGTGGAGGACGCGGATGGAATAACCGGTAAACACCAATTTGTAAACTTCGACTATAATACTTTACAACAAATTTGCCAAGTTTTATTAATTGATAACATAATTATTTGCAGCGATAGATATGACAGAAATTATAGAGGAAGAGGCCGTCCGTATGATAACTATAGAGGTAATCGTAGGCCGAGGGCTCGTTATGGAGGACGAGGAGGGTACAGAGACTATAGGGACAGGAGGCGTGATAGGAGTGTATCCAGAGATAGAAGCAGGTAAGCGTTTAATATCATTTAATAATAATAATAATAAATCGTCTGTTATTTGCATAATATACATGCAAATAAAATCATAAATAATATACATGCAAGATCGGACTCGTGAAGCATGTACTGAGACATACTTTGTTAGAGACATACTTTGTTAAGCACCTTACGCGAATTTCATAGGCGATTAATGTTGTGTCTTAAGGCAAATGGAGACAACTTCAAAATTTTTGCTTCGTAGTTAAATTCGTGCGAAGCATGAAGACTCACGCTAAAGAAGCACTTTAAAGGCACCCGAATTTACTACATCTTACGACGTTGATTTGACCTCAAGGTTACGATAACAAGTCAGTTTCGTTAAACACATTGAATTTCCTCTCGAATTCGCTACGAAAAATAGAGGTTCCCAATTAAAAAAATTACTCTACCTTGGAACTGACTTTGAAAAACGCCCGTAAGGTCAAGATGACCTGCACATATACATGTTTCCCTCTGTCCTGAACAATTTTGGTCTTGAATATTTTTCTGTATCTTGCTTACTTTCGGAGGAATTTGGGTGAATATATTAAAATAATCCACCCTGTATGTAATAGTTTGACCAAAACTATGATATTAGTGCTGCTTTACTAAATTTGATATGTTAAGCCATTTCAGCTAAATTTTGGCTGAACCTTCGTAAACTAAATATAAAGCGACAACAGTTATTCTGTACAATCTGCAAGCGACTCTTAGTAACTACATCTAAATACGGATAAGAAACTGTATAACATTAAACGTTGAAAAAATTGATGTTTCACAAAGCACCAAATGTAAATATGATTTAGTGGATTATATAAAATTATTAAATGAAAGCCTAAAAATTAGAAAAAGCGGTTTAGTCAAAAATTGTTAGGAACAAAGCATTTATATAAATCGAGTCCGAACACCTGTAAATTGCCACGGAGGACTTCCTAATGACTACGTCCATACTTTTCGTTTCGAATATACTTTAGTTTAACACGTATATAATTCGAGTGGTAATTTTTTTTTTGGATTTTTAGGTCATACAGTCGCAGTGTCGAAAGATCAGATGAGTCACCACGAAGAAGTAGAGGTAGCAGAGATGTGAGTAAAGAGAGAATCAACAAATACGCGTCAGAGACTGCAACTGGACCCGCCGAGGGTGGAGATAAACAACATGTGGCTCCACCGGTCAAACATGATGGGCCATTATCTGAAGGGGAGGATAGAGATGACTATACGAGTGCCGATAAGAATGATAAAGCGGAAGAAAATGCTAGCGCTCCTGCAGAAGTTCAAGATTAAACATGTAATTATTAATTTAATAGTTTTTAGTGTTCACCCGTGTATTTTGGTGTATTTAAAAGAAAATGAATGTTATTGTGTTTCATAAGTTGATGCAAAAGATCACGAAATAAAATGCATTAACATTTTTAGAGGTATTTATTTAATCATTCATTATATACTACCGTGGTAAAAAATAATAAAATCGAAATACATTATCGTACATATTGATTGATACTCTAAGGAATAATAAACACTAGCATGCAGCAATATTCAACTAAATTTACATTCCATGGAAACAGATATCGCATATTATCATCATAATAATAATAATAAATAACCTTCAGCGATCCGGGCGTTTATTTCAAATGCCACTTACCAGGAAGAGTAAGGGGGCAATTATTAAAGAAACGCCCGTTCACGGACCTTTAATATTATTATACAGCCGTAAGTTTGCAGAGAGCCATATTGTGTGTGAAAAACAAGGGCGAATCTCTAAGGGAGGCTTATTGCCCCCTCTTAAGTTCCAAGAGTCGCCCTTCGTGAAAATAAGTGATCCCCATCCAGCTACCCTAAGAATAAGCAGGCCATTGCGACCCTTAACATAATTTATTTGTTTATTTTTCGGGATAGAATCGTTAGTTTCATTTTTAAGTAATAAATTCCTGCAATGGACTGTTAAAAATGATTTTTTTTCAATTCAAGGACATGGCTTATAAAAATATGACATGCTCAGGAATCAATTGTGAAAAAATAAACTTCAAATCCTCCCGAAAAAGCAACGAAACATTAAATAAAATCACCGCATTATAATTTACTGGATAATTTACTTAAAATGTGTACACGTTAAAAATTACATTAAAAATGGCTGTTACATAAAACGGCTCATTTCGCTCAGATTTTCCTTTAATTTGTATATTTTACACAAGTATGTTACAGAGAGGCGCGGGTTAGTTTATAAAACAAACCGAAACGAAAATTACATAAAAATGAATTTACAATATACAAATTGATTTTTAACAATTTTTTTTCTTTACATCAGTCTGATCGGTTTTTATTTAGATTACAAACTAAAAACTTAGGTTGGCCGTTTTTTCTTTTTTTGCGTAACCAAGATTTTTCTTTTTACCTCCCTTACTTTGTATTTGAGGGTTTATTACACGGATTGCACCAACACCCACATTAAGATCCATATTCGAAAATTTTCCGAAAAAAAATTTTGTCGATTAGCGTACAGTGAAGACAAAACATTTAAAATGTCTTTTATCACAAAACAATCACAATTCAGATTTTGTTTCAATTATATACATACATTTTTTAAATTTGAAGGCAAGTAAGGGAGGTTAGCAAACAGATTATTATAATAATTTAGTGTATGGGTTGAAAATTTTGAATTGCGCTTGAGCTTTCCGCTTTTTAATTAAAAATATGATTATCAATAATATCTTTAAATAAATAGCGAAACCTCGATTCACAAACGAAAAAATAATATGATACAATATAATACAAAAACGTCCTTCGAAAGTTACCAGTCATCTGTCATTAGTATCACTCGCCCGTCAAACTGAAATGTCCCGTTAAAATTAAGATTAGTATTTGCGGTTTCTTGTTTAACTCTAAGCAAATATATACAACAATTGTACAAATACCTATTTTAAAAAAAGGACAATGAAGATGAAAGATGACGAATGACAAACTAATTAACAATAAATAATGTTTTGGCGTAATATATTACAAAAAATGATTCGGGTGATACTTTAACAATAGTTGGAATGACGCTTTGAAAGTTTTTGATTTAATATATTGACAAGTCTTTTGTGTGCGACTTCGGTGTGGCGGGCGAATGTTATTTGACAGAAGTAAAGCGCAAAAACAACGAGAAATTTGTTAGTAAATAAATGGGGATTAAACCCAAATTAACTTATGTATACAACACATACTAGTTAAATGCAAGTTTGAATGGGATTTAAAGGTAAGAAGGTTGAAGAGAAATCGGAAAACATTGTTCATAACCTTGCAACTGCAAAATAGGTTAGTTGTGAAATATTGTTAGTCAGAATGTGAATAGTCTAATGTTATCCGATATTCTCAAAATTTAGTGGTACCTAAAAAAATAATAATTAACGTGTGGGGAAAACTGTACAATTCTTACATTTAACACTTTACACAAATATTACCATTAATATATAATAAATTCAATACTTATTTTTGCATAATAAACGTGCCATCAAAATCTACAGAGATACATTTAAAAGTTTCTTTTTTTAATCTACCATCAAATACATTTAGTAAACACGGTATATTAAGTCATCTACAGGGTTATATGGTTTTTAAAAATGTATTTAAGGGGGCTCAGATCGCCCCCCATTTTCTTTACTACATCCCTGCCCAATCCTTGCTAGAATTCTTTTAATGTTCCATATAATACTTCACCGATTTGAATTTGTTCAAATATTTACAAAGAAAAAGTTATAAAAATTGTACAAATTATACAGGGGGAGGCTTGTCACCGATTTTGTTTTATTTTTACATTTATTATGTTCAATTAGATCTTAGATTTATCTTCAAATAATATATACAGCGTCACAAAATTTTCATATATTTATATGATACAATTTTTATTTAATTTTTTTTTTCACAGTCGGAGGAGGAAAACCTTCGGTTTTTGTTAGAAATCTTCTAAGTTTTCCCAAAAAATCACTTAAAAAACTTTACAACAACTGGTGGATAAAGGGTCGATATCCAGGGACGTACATTGTAAAATTTTATCACAATTTCACTATGACGAACATTATCTTTAAGCGCTAAAACAAACTCTATCGCTATAAAAATTTCAAGTACGTCTCTGTATATCGCGCACACCAACAAAAAGGTTTCTTTACAAGCTTCGTAAAATTATTAAATATTAATAAAATTGAATAATTTATACAGGTGGCAGGGGGAGGGTTTGCTATTTTACAAATAAAATATACTCTAATGGTTCATTATATTTAAAATTTCAGCCTTTTCTTAACAAGTTTCGACCCGCGTTCAAGTCGACCATCTTCACTCAACAATTATATTCAGATTCTAACTTTTTGATTATTGCTTAGTTCTATTTTTCGTTTTGATTTAGTCTTTCTTCTGCCAATTTAAGGATTAAAACAGTGATGCAACTGAATACTCAAAAAACAGATTTTCTTTTCGGGGAATAAGTGACAACTTGGCACATAATAAATATAAATACACTTTTCACACTGCTACCTTTTATTATCCATTTTGTACAACCTAAAATATATTTTACAAATCTACAAGTGGTTTTTTTTTACATGACGATGTACATTGTTGCCTGAAGACGATTGACTGAACAAAACGTCGCGTGAGCTTTCATTTGTACCGAGTGGACAAGATTGGAAATTATTATTTTTTAATTATATGAAATGATCATAATTATGGTCGAAAAAGTTTAACCTCTCTCAGTACAGAAAAAAATACCCACGATAAGTAATTATAACAATAAATTCTTTTCCTATCCGACTAAAAAACTCACAGAAAGCGCGCGTGAAGTATCTTCTAGAAAATTAACAGAACTCTTTTACTTTACGTTACTTCATACCGACCGATCGCGACAGCTCACGATTGAACCTTCATCTTCTAATATTTTTTTTAAACATGATTTATTTCTTCACTCATGCCATCTTTTAAACCTTGATTACAGTAAGAGGCGCACTTACGAAATTTAAGAGTTTCTGATTGAAGACGTCTTAATCTAAAATTCGATTTTTTTTTAACTTGGTTTTAAGAATATATTAAAAGATAGCCTAAGTGAAACATATTGAATATATTTTACGTTAAAAAACCAGCTAAACTACGTAGTAAATGCAACCTTACGTGCTCCGAAAAATGGCGTTAATATATTTTTATTAAAAATTTTATACCGTTAAAATGCGGGTGTGCGAAAGACGAAATTTACTGGGTTTCTAAAGCGCTCCGAAGGCGGTTTATTTCAAATACCGCCGCACATCTAATGGACATTAAAATAACACTATAGTAAACCATTGGAAAAAAGCAAAGAACATGCGAATTTCGATAGAATTTTTCTGAAATAATTTTTAATTTTTTTTTTGGATTTTTTCGGGATTACGAAAATTTCCTGAGGTATCTTATCACAATATTCGAAATAGTGTTTTTTTTTTATAGTGTGCACGCAAGTGTGTAATAGTGTTAAAGGGTTATTAACAGGACGACGCATTTTTCTCGTTTTACCTATACAATAATTCGTTTGCTTAATTAATTTATCATTATTTACATCTGTGACGCCGAAAATAACAATTTATTTTAAGAACAATTTTCACCTAAATATGTTAACCAAATGCCTCGTCCTGTTTACCAAATTAAGCCATTGCCACTACAAACACGATTAAAATCTGCTATTTGTTTTTTAAGGACTATCCATATTATAGCTCCTTTAAATTTTCTGAAAATTTAGTATGCTATGCATGGCCTCCATGATCAATGGCATGTCTTGTCAGACTTGTTTCATTGGGAGTCAATTACATATGTTTTTTCTTTAATCTTCTTCTCATAATTAAAAAAATGATGATAATTCAAAAAGAAAATAAAACAGTTCTTATTAGTTCATTTTAAAATGACGGCCTTTTGAAAATTGCATAGTCATATGGATGATAAAGTTTTATTAAGTCTTTCATGTCTTAAGAGTCTATACAAGGCCCATTATTGTCTATTCTATTTAGGATATATCTAGATTTTAAAAAAAAGGCAATTCTTAGTATAAATAAGTGTAAACACATTTTAACTCAAAATAGATCATTAAAGATATAATGGTACAGAAATAAACACAATTGGGGAGATTCGACTTTGAAAAGGGGAAGCTTCACATATGGGAATGTGTATATCACTAATTTACTCTTAAACTATTTGCTATTTCTTGGCATACGAGAAAATTTCGTGTTATTAACAATATCATATGATCCTCAGAGGATAAAACTCGTTTGCTCAAATCTTCTCAGTCTTAGTTCCTAAAACACTAGACTTTTGTGCCTAAAAAGAGTACTGGAGGGTGTTACTATTGACAATAGGCTGAATACTAAGTTTGAGAGGCATATTGATCTTGCAAATTATCTTTTGGTTGTTACGCAGTTGATTTGTCAAGGAACTTGAACCAGCAATGAAGAAAACTGCTGAATTTTGTTCTTATCGAGTCACATCTCCGACATGGCGTGTGTTTTTGGAGAAATGCAAGCAACTACCTCATACAGTTACTGTAAAGCAAAACCTCGAAACTCCTGCCAAACTTTAAAGTTTGTTCAACAAAATATTTTAACACTGGCCTGTCTTTATATACTTGAAATCATCAGAATAATTCACGAAAATCGCCATAATTTAATAATAGAAAATCCTCACATCCTTACAGGCAATCGATAGAGAAAGTGGGAGTTAAGTTTAATTGAAGAGGGGTTATGAGATGAGAAGAATGTATTTTGTTTTGTTAAAAATAGTTTCTGTAGTAAAAAATTTAGCATATTTTGACTTTGTAATTTTTACACCAAAACATAGTAAATAAGGTACAGTACATATAATTGGCTCCTATTGCAAGCAACCCTTGACTTTCAACTAAGAGGTTTTTCAGACCTTAGGCCATTGACTATAACATACTAAATTTTTAGCAAACTTGAGGGCGCTAAGAATTCCATATCCGTTGAAAGATTCTCTTTAAAAAAAAAAATAAAACTTTTAACGTATTTATAAAGGCAATGGTGTTTTAGCCACTGGGTGTGTATATAAGTGTGTATATCATACGAGGAAAGAGACCCTTGGTCTCAATGTTCGATTAATTTAAATCCTTACTGCGGTATAATGCTCTATGTACAAGGGTTTCACAAAATATAAGGGGTGTGTCCGTTGACAGGGACACCCGATATACCGAAAACCAATTCTTTACTTTATATCCAATTTGATGAGATTCGGCGAAACAATAAAACGAAAAGCAATTCTCGACTCTCGAGCATCGTAAACTATAATAAAGTGCGACAGCCGTCAGTAAATAATTAAAGACATAACCTAATTTATTAAAATGCGCGGCGAATCGACTCGCGGTCCTACTATCTTTCAAAATATAGATATCACCTAAATCAATCACTAACCAAAATAAGATAAAAGAAAATGAAACTATTATTAAATGTATACGACCCAGCCGCATCCGCCGCAACGTTAACTAAAATATTTCACTCATCGGGTGTCTAACCATGTGAAAAAAAAACAATTTTTTAAATATAAAAAAATGCCAAAAAATATCTACAACTTTAACAATTATGACAATGAATAAAACAATAATTCTTTTTCTCTATAGGGTGGCATTTTTTTACATATTTAAACACTATAGACACTCGAATAACTGAAAAATAAAAATTAAACTGGCTATAATTAAAAAAAAAAGAGAACTTAAAAGCAGTCAGAATCGTATTAGTATATATATCCCTAACAAAAAAAAGCGATACAAGTGTATGCTAAAAATGTAAAATGAACTTAAACGATATTATATATTTATAAAGTGAGGGGTGGGGGAGGTTGGGAAATATAGTTACAAGAATATAATACACGACCAAAAACTAATGGAAAAAAAATGAGATGAAACAAAAACGGATCGAGAGGCGCGACCCAACTTATCCTAAAAAAAACGACTAACCTACTAAAAATGAACTATTTTTTAAAACGTCATTTAGGATTATTTTGGAAAAAAGTCAACTTTTAAAAATTGAAAATACTGGAAATTTCTCACCGCCTCGTATTAATTAAAAAACCGCAAGAGGCGGCATCGAACTTAATTTTAGAAAAATTTAGTTTTTTCTTTTTTTTGGGGGCAAAACAATTTTATATCAAGCATAAAATCTTGAAAGAAAAACGAACCGAGCAAATAGCAAACTGCCGTTTCCACCTTGCGCAGATCGTTTTTCAATCCTCAAATTTACTCTCGTACTAAAGTTAGTACAGTTTGCCTCGCTCGAGCCTCGGGTGCATTTAATTTTTCAATCGCATTTAGTAACTAGCAATTATCCAAGGCTCAATGAAGCATCTCAACTGCAGTTTACAAAACACCATTAGTTGGTGGGCCAATGGGGCCCAATTCCCCACCCATGGAACCCATCGAACCGGGGGCCTTCATAAAGTATTTCTCCAGTTTGGCGATAATGTGCTTGCCGTAGGTGTATTTACGCAACGAATTTAGATGGGGTCTGATTTTATGCATCAGTACTTTACGTTGCGTCGGCTCGCTGACGTCGATCATCTTTTGAACGACGTAATTCGCGTACTGATCTTTCATCATCACTTGCAGGGCGCTGAAAGAACGAAAGAAAGAGTTGTCAATGTTCGTTCATAGAATCGGGAATGAATAATTAATACTGTTTATTCATTTTGTGATAAAAAATATAAAATAAATATGTATTATTTGTCGCAACAGTTTGTAAACTTGGTTACATTTTTGTTGCATTTAGGTCAAAAAAGAAATCGTTCGTACCCAACAATTCTAAAATTATATTGTTTACCGAAAATCCATAAATCGGGCAATAAAATGAGACCATCGAAACCTTTTATATTTTGCAAGATACGCACATTGAAACATTTCAAATTGAGACACTGCATACATAATAAGTTATGCCAATATGGTTATATTTTAACATATGAAAAAATATTGCAAGCATATGAATAAAATATCCCTAGGATATGCAAGAGAGATATACATCTTTGACGATCGTTATGAAGTAATGTTTTACTTCTCTAGTGGGTTTGCACTTTTTACCCACATTTGACCTTTGAGCCCATCTGAGACCCATGAATCTTTGACGATCCCTATAAAATGATGCTTGGTCTCTCTAGTGGGTATAACTACTTCAAAAAAAAATGTAGCACAATAAACCCAGTGACCTAAAGTAAATGTGGCATTAAAAATAGACTAAGACTGGTAAGGTTATTGTCTTCCATTTCCGATTTTTCGCCAGCTGTTGATGTCTTGTAAGTTTGATTCACAAAGAGCTTTTAATGATTTAAAATTGAAAGTCTAAAAAAACTTACTTGTCATTAAAGTTGCAAACTTCTTCAATAAGCAAAGCTCTCTCGGCGCGCGTCGCATGCGTCACACACTTTTCCACAACGTTGCTGGCGAACTTGTGCTGGCTTAGCACCAATACTTTCCCCCTCACGCTATTTATCAACTGGGACTTGTCCTCTGGCTTTCCATGCTCTATAATAAATAAATTTCATTACTATATTAATCGGACAACGATTTCCCAAGAAAGTTTCTTACTAAGATAGGTCGCTTCATTACCTAAGACATGCTGTATAACGTAATTGCCAAACTGATCTTGAATCAGCTGATCGGTGTGTTGATGTAGTTCTGCCAGAATCGGCGTCGTTTGTTCCGGTGTGCAGTGCTCTAAAATACGTTGGATTACTCGGCATCCGTACGGATGTGTGGATAAATTGTACACTTGGTTGGAGAAGGACGAGATGATAAACTGAAATAAAGGACATTTTATTAGTTTTAGCATAACTTATCGATAAAGTTGTTGGGTTTTCAAATCTATGAGTTACAAATGTCAAAATTAGTAGAGGGCCAAAAGAGTTAATAAGGCAACCCACATTTCCCTATATTTGTGTTTTGTGCTTTATACATTGTTATAGTAACAACGCAGAAAGAAGCGAATACAAATTGCTATTCTTTGCTACTATTAAGTATTGCTAGTGGCGCGCCCTCACAGCGTAGGAACGCAACATCTGCAGTCAGTTGCGCTATTAATGCTATTTTTAATACACGAATTCCTGCTTAAAAACGAAAAAGAAAAGAACGCATTGAAAAGTGTTGAGCAAGATTGAATTCAAAACCACCTTTAAGCGGTAAAACTCGATCCGTTCCAACAAAAGTCTATTAAAAATGCGTTTGAATTGACCGGTTTTCAGGAAGGAACATTTGAAAGCCTTTGATTTTCTGTTGCATATTATTCAAGAAAGGAAATTTCTCGAGAGTGTATTTATATTTTAATTGAAAAAAACAATTTTACCTGTAAAGCATTGGGATCGACACATTCGATACATTTCTGCACCACGTGGTTCCCATTTTGATCTTTCACGCACTTCAATACGTGTCCGTCCAGCTCACGTACGATCTCTTGTTGTTGCTCCGGCGGTATCGACTCCAACGCTTTTTGGATGACCCTGCAGCCGTACATTTGCAGCGCCAATGGCAAAACGTGACCGCGAACTTTCTGGGCCAGGGTCGTTTTTTGTTCACTGGTACCGAACTCGAAGAACTTCTGGATCACGTAGTTTCCGAAGACGTCGGTCATCAAGTTGTACGCCGCCGATAAGATCTCGTTGAACACCATCTGTTTTTCGGCGCTAGTGGCTCGTTCCAGTTTTTGTTGGATGAACCGCGATCCGTGTTGGTCTTGTGAGAATTCCACGATGTGATTGGCGAGATCTCTGCAAATAAATTTTTGTAAATTATGAGAATAATGAATCTCTCTCTAAGTTATAGAGTGTCTAGTTAAGTTGGCATTAGCAAATATTTTATTTTAAGTTTTGGTAAAAAAAAAGGTTTCTTTTATAAAAAATTTTTTACCTAAAATGCAATAATCAAATACCGAATGGCGATTTAACGGATACTGAAAAAGCATCTACTCCTCGACGTATAGATGGACGTAAGAAACCGGAATTAGCTCCCAGAGATTTCACGGACTGTCAAGCATCTGATTTGTCATATATAATGCGACCCTTATAGTTTTTTAGCTTGCAGAGGCATTCTTTTTACTTCTATCGAAAAACTGTCAAATTTTGTGAAACATCTTAACAAAATTAATTTGCATTTCATGCAACATTTTTACAGGTGTTTAGTTCAGCGTATTGTGTCTCAGTTGTGATTAGTTTTCATTTATCCAAGGAATGTTAAAAGATAACCCGTTTATAGGAATACATATTCTCTTTGCGGATGAAGCTAGATTTTCATCAATAAGGGCAATCTCTTCCCAAAATTGCCTTGGTTGGAGTGATATCTATCCAAGTTTTAATATTAAAACTCGCAACCAGTATGCATTCAAAACAAAAGTGTGGTGTGGAATTTATCGAAATAAAATAATTGGACCTTTTTTTTCATGAATCTTTTAATAGTTATATACTCTTTTTAGAGAATTAATTTTCTTGACAATGCTTCCTGATTCAATGTCAACAAATATGGTTGAAAGACATTGGCCATCTAGCTCTCCAGATTTGGCGCCAGTCAATTTTTTCTTATAGGGTCATTTAAAGCAAAAGGTATATCTTCAAATAGATGTTGCTTATTTGGAAATAATCATTACAGAATCGGTTTGGAGTATTACTCCGCTTATGATTAGAAGAGTATTTCAAAACTTTTGTAATAGTACAATTACCTGTACTGAAATAGAAGACCAATATATTGAGACATATAGTGATTTGAAGCATTAATGTTCAACAAATTTTAGGTACCAGGATGTAATTGCATATTTGAACGTCGTTTTTAGTTCTAACCAACTTCTCTTTACAACAATTTTCGATACTGCCAAAAATAAGCTTTTAAGCAAAATTCACATTTTATGACAAACCTTATATACGACCAATAAAATTTGATATTTGATTATTGCATTTTGGCAGAACTTTTTATAAAGAATAACTTTTTTCTCATAAAACTAATAAAAGATTCCCATATGTTGCCAAATTAAATAGACCATATAATAATAGTGTAAAATTTCAATGTATGTATTATGGTCGATAAGTTAAGTTGTAACAGGTGCAAATTTGTTATTTTCCAATTGACCGGATTTAGCCGTATAATATGATAATAGATTTTGCGACAGATAGAACATGACAGAAATAAATCCAATTTATCATATAAAGGAATAAGGGATCGATAAATGCGATGAGGACAGTATATTTCACATTGACAACAAAATTTGCGTTATTTAGAAGATAGATTGTGTGATTAGCTTATTATGTCAATTTTAATAAATTTTATTTAATTAACTCATGAGTTATACCCTACATCTACTATACTGTAAGGATATTGAAAACGCAAAAAACCAGTGGTACACCGCACGACGTCCCAAAGGTCAGCGAATCTTCCGAGTATATAAGGAGTCAGTTCAGCGAAGTAAAGTTCGGAATATTGGCGCGAGATTTAAACAGTTTTGTGATTTTCTTGAAAATAATTATTTTGAGTAGTAGTAAGTGATCGTGTTTCATAGTGTGAGTGTGTAAATAAATTAGTTAACAATTTTTGATTGTTTTACTTCACACCTAACAAACGGGTAAAAACGCTACAACACAAATTAAATTGGATCGTTTCCAAGAAAATATCATTTATAAACTAGTCATTAATATAAAATGTTTTTGTGCATATATTGAAGTTGAAATTAATGAAAATGGTTGATGAGTTAATCATCAAAGATATTCAGTTCTAAACAGAGCCATTCATTACATTGCTTACCTGAGCTGTAAGTTGGGATACCTATTATTTCTAAAGTCCTCTAATAGTCGAGATCTCCCTTGGGTCGTTTTATCTAGCGTACTGGGAACGGCGGTTAAGGACGAGTTGATTTTCGTGAACAGGGACGTCGTCGATCCGAACATCGTGGTTGCGTTTAGACCTGCGGCCACGGAGTTCCTGTATTTCGCTTCGGCACCGGGAGCTGCTGAGAGAACCTGGGGAAAAATTAACAAACATTAAATTAAGAGCCGAACGTTCAATATGAGTGGAAAATGGCATACATACACAAAAAGGGGTCAAAAAGAAACTGTAAAAACTGGTGAAAAACCTAGAGAAAGGCCGAAATGGACTTCCTACGAAGGAATCATATGGTATCAGTATACGGCAGAGTCACAAAAAATGAATGGAAACAAAAACACCTATAACGGAGGAAATAAAGATGAGATAACTTAAATGATGATGACGCAAAAGGATATTAAAATGGCAATCACAATTCAGGCGAAAGCGTGGAAGACTGATTAAAATAAACAAAAAAGGACCTGGAGTGTAGAGGATGCGAGAAGCGACCAACGATGCTGTAAAAACTTAAAAGCCCTTTTGGTGGCTTCTCTCGTCTTATTTTTATAAATTTAAGCCCATAATACTTGTAAATAGTACTTAAGTTAACTCAATAGAAGACTAGATATATTATACATACGTTTTGATCGCTTTTTTCTCTAAAAATCTTTAGCTTTTTATACTTTGAGTCTAAATTATTATCGAGCTTATTACGTGACTTTTACCTCTAACTTTTTAATATATTTCAGGTTCAAAATGGAGAGTAATAGTTTTGGAGGTTCAAAAAAAATCATGAAAAAAATATGGAATTTCCAGGGACAAAATACTCTAACACCAAGAAAGTTAAAGTTTTGAAAATTCGATTCATTATTTAATTTTTGTTCACCTATTTAATGTTATTTACTCATTTAACTTTTAAAAGACTGACTTTGAACTTACTTTAATAAATATAATCATTACGCGGTCGTAATGATTAAATTTTAAAAATTAAAAGATTTCTTGAAATAAGTATGTCGGGAAAAATTAATTAAGCCTACTTTTGAGCTATAATTTTGTTTTGCTAAAATATTATTTTCCTATGTGCCTTATGTTGTACTTATAAAAATTGCTTAAAGATAAATTATTTATATTCAGTTATTCAGAGCCTCACCTATATTGAATTTAATTACTGTTTGATGAAATTAGACCTATTAACGGAGTACTTAGCAGGTCATTTACCTATAAGGTCTGATGATGCTTTATTAGCGAAACATGTAACCTTCATGACACATAAAAAGATGTTTTGAGACCGAGACTTGGAGTTTTTTTATTTTTTCTCTATTAACGGAGTGTTTTTTCTTTTTGTAGAAATCAAAGCATCAAAAGCATCTTGGACAGGTGACTCGACCTGTTCAACCCTAACGAACGAATTTATAGATTAAGGCACAAGTGAAGAACACAAATATGTTAAAATTCCCAAGCACAGTTTGAGTTCCTCTCATTGAGTTTTTAGTTTATTTAAATATAGATTTTTGTCTTCTTTTTCTGTAAATAAATGTTTTTTTGAAGTCTTACTTGTGTTTTTTATCTCTTATTAACAAACATTTAGTTTGTTTGTAAGGGATAAAAGCAACTAATGTATCGTTAATTTTTTACAGTGGACCATAGGATTTTACATGTAAAATGCTACGGGCTGCGATAAAAAATGCCTATAATTATATATATTTATCAAATATGAGTTAAAAGTTACTTAATTTTAAGTTAAATAGCTCATTATTAAGTAAATATTCCTGATGATTCACTCATTACTGTAAAGTGAACGTTTATCTCAATCTGGTGTGGACAGAAATTGAGAAATTAATGAGTGAAATCTGAGTGAAATTTCATCAATTTTGAGTAAAAATTGGACATTATACAAAAAAAAAAATCTGAATTTTCCAACCATAATCTAACAAAATTAAATCTTTCCTTGCCCTTAATGCGCCTTATGTGAACTTCTTCATCTCCAATTTCATGACAAAAATTTACCTGAGAAATTATTTTTGTATAAAACATTTTAAATGTAATTAAGTAAGACCACACAAAGTTGCCAAACCATATAAATCACGAGTTTTGAATTTCTTCCTATTCAATAAAGTTTCACTACAATAGAGCGAAAACTTAGGAAGTGAACTAAAACATCGAATATTCAGGAAAACTTATCAAATGACTTTTATTCACATTTTCGCTTTAATTAATAGCAACTTTAAAACCAAGGATCCTTTTACGCTGGACTGTTTTATACATTTATTGATTCTTTATTTTTTTAGAAACGATTATTTGATTATTTAACTACTACCAAATCTTCTTTTTCTTAAATATTTCCTTAGGCTTACCCTGGAGTTAACGAGACCTCCTAACTGTAAAGTTGCTGGTGGAGGTGTAAGACTACCAGCCAAAGGGCTGGGACTACTACCGATGTTGTAAGACGTCGGCCATTTTTGTCTGTAATCCAGAGATGGTGAAAACGCAGACGTGTTACGGTCAAACGAATCCCTGCGACCTGTGGTGGTGGTATTTAGTCCTAAACCTGCAAATAAAAAGACGTAATATAGACATAGGAAAATCAGTTTCGATTAAAGCATGTCATCAAAAGTTCATCGACAAAACCAACTCTTCAAAAGTAACATCAAATTTATTGCAATCCTACAGTACAACAAAAGCTTTATCGTGAACTTTGAAGTCTTAATCAAAAATGTATTGCAACTGGAAAGCGGCATGTGTAGGAGAAAAGGGAAGCGCCCCGAGCCACTTTTATTTTATTACACCGCTAGTTTTATTTTGTTGTTTGTTTCACGAGATGATGATGACGGAAAATTTTGTTTCTCTTAGGGTTCCTTTTATGGGGTCTATATTATTACTTTGTAGCCCTAATGGATTTCATTAAGGAAATTATACGCTTAGCGAACGTTTGCTAAAAGGGAATTTACTATTTTAAAAGACAGGAAACAGGACAATTTAAAGTTTAGAGAAATAACAAAATTTAATTTTTTTAAAAAGTTCAGTAAACATTCAGTTGAGTATGTACGATAAGAATACAATGTAACAAAAATGTATGATTTACGATATTTACTTTAACAATATAGCTTGTACTGCATCTTTTCGGTTTTTGATTTACGACCCTCCGGTAAATAACTTTCTATAATAAAAGAAAAACTTCATCCACATCCTCCATGATTTACTGATAGTTTAGACGGACTATTTCTGGATATTCTCCATAGGAAATTTAATCTTTGATCTCAGACAGTGACATTAACAAATTTTCTTAGTTTTAACGGAAATAGTGTATAAAAAGAACGTATAAATAATTCTTGACATGTTTTACCTATGTTTAAATAGGGTCGTAAATTATTTATGGCAAAAACCCCGGTGGATCGACGAAAAAAAAACCTTTTTAACCCACAATTTATATCAACACGCCTTCGGATTTAGAAGAAAAAAAAAGAGACCCATAAAATCACCGTGCGATAAATTAAGGGCGCCCCCTTGCAAATAGGCTGACATTTCATATAGTATTCAACGACCCTCGAGGGGATATTTTTGACATTTTCGGATTACAATATAAAGGCCTAAAGAATCGTTAAAAAAACCCCATGGAAACATTTATATAAAGGAATATGAAAGAAATCAGACGCGTTGTTATTATATGAGCTATATTTTCATTTAATAGGCAGGGATAAAACTGAATTATTATGTAGTATTTCAATTCGATTTCAGTATAAAGCCGATCTCCGATTTCATGATTACAAGAATTCAAATCCATTACGGATAGATGAAATGTGATATTTTATATTCCAATTATGCAAACTGATATAACCCATATGTGTATCTAGAATTTTATTGACACCTGATTGTTGTATTTGCTCTCTTACTCTGTTTTTGTGGTTTTTATTTTAAATTAAATTAAAAATGACTTTTGATACAATTGTCAAGTGATGGTACGTCTTGGATCAACTATTTCAATTAAAACTAACTTTTCTATAAACATTCATCTTTCAAACATTCTATAAAGGAAAATAAATTTGATTTTCAATGAAAAAATAATAGGATTTAAATAAGGCAGACCCAAATAGAATCGCAATTTTTATTCGAGTACTATATAAAGCAAAAGTGTCCTAATTGATGTGCAATTTGGTCACAAAATATGAATATTTATCTATGAATAAGTTAACTTCTAACTAAATTCGGTAGAATGTACTTTTTTAAATGTAATGCTTTTTTTAAACTCAGTTTAATCCTACAGAGTAAGAACGACTATTATGAGAACTTAAAATGAGAAGCCGTTAATAATAATGTTTTATTCAAATATTTCCTGATACTAGGTTAAATTACGCAAAAAAGATATTGTGACATCAATAGTGTAGAAATACATGGACACTTTTATAAATTTGATTTTTTTTTTTAATATTTCACAATCAATTTATTAGGATGAGGAAGTTTTGGTGCCATGAAGATTTGATAAAATTATTTTAAAATTTCATCCAAGACAAACTTTCAGAGACAGAAACGAAATCACAAAGTAATTTGCTATTAACGTGATTAATAGAAATAAACCAAGAAAAAAAGGCATCGATTTCAATACAAAGAGATAGAAAGGAAAATATAATGCTACCATTTGCAGAAGAATATGCATTCAAGAAAATCATAACTTTAAGTGAATGAATATGTTGATACCCAGCATAAAATCCCATTGAACATCTTTGGGGCGTCTTGACAGTCTCAGGTGTTGTGGATATTTTTTGAATAACAAAATTATTAAATTAAGAATATAAATAAAAATTATTTTTGTTAGAAATAAGAGCAAGATTTTATCAGAAATTAGAAAAAAATAAATATTCTCTTTAATTTATTATTGTAATTATGTGTACGCCGAAATAAGGTGCAAAAATATATACAGGTTGGGGCATTGAACATTGATTAAAGGCAAAATATAGAAACGCGCACGCATGCATTTTGTGTGCTCTGCTACGTCGTTATTTTTTAGTACGACGTTAGTAAAGAGACGTTTCCTACCTTCAAATCAAATTTGTAACATAATAGAAAAATTCTCACTATATGACTTCGGAGAGTTCATAAACACTACAGCATTACCACATTGATGCGTGTTTCTGTATTTTCCTATGCTATTGTCAATTTTTACTTGTTTTGAGTGTGTTGTACCACATAATAATTATATAGTATAGGTATTTTAATATTTATTTGTTTAGGTAGCGCTTTTTTTAAGACTTAGGATTTTACTAATGAATGTCTGCCATCATGTACAAAATTCTTGAAAATCCAAATTTAACAATGGAACAAGCAGCTTGCAGTGCTGCTTCAACTTTTGATCATCTTTCCAAAATACGTCGCTTATGAGATTCTTTGCCAACAATTTTGATAGAAGCAAAACTTGTTGCATCAAATTTAAAGATCACACCTTCCAGTTTGTGGATATGAAGTGTATAATTTGGGCTTAAGACAGTGAATTCTGACAAAGGTGAAGTATGATGTTTTAATAGAGGTACTATGGTTCAAATTTCTGGTTTAATGATTCCTAGAGCAACTTTAGAGATGTATACACTTTTTCCTATTGTATATTTTATTATGTGCCTTTTTACGATGTAAAATAACCTGCAATAGTATACTGAATAAAATTTGAATTTGACGCTGTGTGTAGGTTCAGAAAAAAATTATAGCGCTTTAAAATTCAACATTTCAGCGTGTAGTCACACAGCAAAATGAGGCATACCGATATTATTATTGTTATTCTGTAAAGAAAGTTAAAACAGCAAATGTCTATCACACAACCGGAGGCGGTCGTTCATCTTTAATTCCCCAACCTGTATACTCGTCGCCCCAAAAAGTTTCTATACTACTTCTCTCCAAAACAACTTAAATTATTTAGTGCAAGAGATAAATTGTTTGTTTTTGACTAAATGATTTTTTTCTTACAGTACCATATTTTAATCTCCCAGCAGCCGAAAAATAAAAAGAAGAATGACATGGAGCGAGAAAATCTTTGTTTGTTTGACCTTAAATAAACGAAAATCAAGAATTGGGGAAATCCTGTAAAATAATTAGCATATCAATATTGTTTTTCAAATCCTCTTAAAATCTACACCTATAAAAACAAAACACAAATTTACATCAAATCTACATATTCTTGCAAGTTAGTAAATGAGGAAGTCATTCGAGAGTGTCTTTTAACGCAGCTTTTAGCCGTCCTTGCTTGGTGACAGAAGTGTTAGTAGTGCAAATGGTAGTTACCTGAATGAAGCTGTGACGTGGCCTGCGATTGTTGTTGTTGCTGGGCGGTGGAGCCGATTGCGCCCAGCTGGGAGCTGCCCCCAAAGGGCGCCGCCGACGGTGGAAGGGTAGGGAACAGGCCCGAACCTGCCACGCCCTGGGCCACGCCTATGGTATATACAGTATGTTACATATGCACACGTAAAAGCTACACAATGGGTGTTTGATTGTTAGTATGATGTGAGGCGGTATTTTTCATTTTGTACAATAGGAATATAGACATATTAAAAAATACAAAATTACGGATACTTTCTATAGGCGGACTATATAGTGTTCAAATATTCTAAGAGTGTATTGTTGTAGTCACAATAAGACTTTTTTTCTGATAAACCCCCTCAGAGCTATAGCTCACGCAAATTCCTTAAAGAAAATGGATTATTTGGAACCGTGCCTAACTACAATTTTGCGTTACATTTTCCGAAGATTTGGCTGTTTAGTCCTCGTTTTTTCAATGCTCTTTTTATTTTCCGTCTCAAAAATCGTTTAAATCCAATGTTTCCAATAAAAGATTTAAAAATCTAGCAACACCATTTTTTTGTCTCTTGCCTTTTTTCGATACAATTAATCGTTTTTAAGAAAATCGCTGGCAAGTGAAAGTGGAGGTATTATTAAGCCCGATTATAGTATTAAAATAGGCCATAACTGCTTAGGTAAACCCCCTGAATCCTATCCTAAAATTAGGTTTACACCATTTTTGGGACGGAAAAAGTCAAGAGCACCCAAAAACATTAATTTGCAAATTTTCAGGACATTTGACGCATAACTGTTCCAAATAATAGATTTTGTTCAAGCAATTTCAAGCGGGCTGTAGCTCTGGGCATTTTAGGATACATATTTATAAGAACAAAAAGGTCTTTATTTGACTCCAACAATACGCTCTTAAAATATTTGCACCGAATCTTGTGAGACACCA
Source organism: Anthonomus grandis grandis (assembly GCF_022605725.1). Classification (NCBI taxonomy): domain Eukaryota; kingdom Metazoa; phylum Arthropoda; class Insecta; order Coleoptera; family Curculionidae; genus Anthonomus; species Anthonomus grandis. The sequence continues at coordinate 5,161,867 of NC_065560.1, forward strand.
GACTCATAGACTTTAAATGGAATTATGGAATCAGTATATAATTGGTGTAGTTTGAATAATTTAAGGGTGAATATTGCAGAAACTAAGTACATGATTATACCCAGGGAATAATTTCGAAGACAGCTACCAATAGATCTAAACATAATGGTGGCTAAAGATACTATAGAAAGAGTATCCAAAGTGAAGTTTTTGGGAATCTAGATAGACCAGAATATGGACTTTAAAACACATGCATTACAAGTAACTTAAAATATATTATTCTCTAGATGTTCAACTTAAGTTCTTGGACCAAAAAAACTGCATATCCTTCAATTATATATTTCTTTTAAAACAAAATAAATTATTTAGACTTGAAAAAATTGCAAAATACAGCAATGCGAGTGATGTTAGGAGAACCAAGATTGAAGCTTATAAACGTTACCAGTTAAAGGGCATCTATTACTCATTTTCATCCGTAAAACTAATATTGGCCAAGCACCACAGTATCTGTTGGGCAAAGCCTCATTTAATGCGGATATTTACAATTATATTACACGTAATACAACGGACTTGTGAAATTCTTTGTTTTTTAATCGGTTAAGCAAATATAATGTGCTGCCAACACAAATTAAAGAAGAAAATCAAAATGTTAATTCCTTTTTTATTTGTCCTTCCCAATCCTTGATGGACATGTTTAATGGAATAAAAGGTGTATTGATTTTTTCTTCCTCTTTGGATGTAATTTAAGTGAAAATGTTCGTTATTGCGTTTTTAACTGTTTGATATATATAAAGAAATTTGAGATGTCAGTCTAATGAAGTTTTATTAAATATGCTGAATGTTTGCGGGACAATACTATCAGTTTGCTGCTATATTTTGACTGTACAAGATCACAATCACACTTTCATAAAGTTGTAACATATGTACATCTATCTGCTCTGTATTTCATTTAGGAGTGAGGAAACAAATATTGTCTACAGTATTTTTTTTTAAAGTAATTTAAACAAAGACGGTAATAAAAATGTAGAAGGTTACATCTAAGAAACAGTTCTTCTCAATTAATAAGGTCTAATATTAATGACTATTTGATGAGGTATGCGGGTATCTTGAATAAAATCGACATTAAAACAAACCAGGTTTCAAAGTGTGAATCCAAAGAAAGGAATACAAAATTCCAACACTTTGAAAAATACAAAATTTCAACATAACATTGCTGCATTGCCGCATATAACATATTTATGAAATAAAAACAGGAGGAATACACCGCTCTAAAAGAATCAATAAAGAAATCATCCATCACATTTTTAATTTTCTATACAAATAAGCAAACCTTTAAATTATTTTAGGCATTCTAAATAAAGAAAAAAATACAACGGGATTTGGTAGTGACAAATAGTCCTATCCAACAAGTAACATCAATCCTAAACCCACGCAGTGTGAGACCGAAAATAAAAATTACCCTTATTTACATAAAAGGAACAAAGGAACAAAGAAGGAAGGGTTAAAATATAAATGCGACAGTGACAGATTAACAATGTGCTTTAGTCCTGATTAGACATTTTATTCTGCCTTGATACAGAATTTTACGTATGTACATTTACTTATTTATTAAAAACCTTCCCGTTATGGTTTTTATCTTAACGTGAGTGAGGGGGACGAAACGAGGATAACGCTAAATCCCATGTCCCTAATTGAATTTTGTATTTCGAGATATGAAATTTCTCCCTTAATTCGTAATCTCTGGATATTTTTGCTTAATTTAGAAGTTTCGGGAACCGAGGGAAAAAATTTACGGACCGGGGTTTTCCAGTACCCCATAAGTAGATTTGAAATGGAATTAAAGAGTCGAGTTTCGGAAAATGTGAGCAGCGTTTATAATCTTCTTAATAAAATTGACATTTCATGTAGAATTTTTTTTTTTTTACTTTAAAATGCGGCGAGCTTAAAAATATAAGGAATTTTTGGGCGGTTATTTCACGTCCTAATTTTTATATGTAAAAAACGAAATAATCCAAAAAGCACACTGTATTTTAGGAAGTTATACTGTATTAATTTTTTCCCAGAAATCAATAGAGATTTGAACTTTTTTCACAGTATAAAATATAACCAGGAACTAAAACAGCTTTATTTTAAGCTAATTTTCATTAAAATCGCTTAATAATTTACTGAGTTGTGACCGTTTTTCTCCAGGTTACCAGTGCAGTCTCATTTATTTCAGCAGAAAAGTAGCGCTCCATGTTGTTTGCAATAGTATCAATATTAAAAATAAAAATGGAAAGGTTACTTCCCTGAGAAATATCATTTCAGGCACTATATATATTTAATCTAAAAACCATTAAACACAAACAGGATGAAATAACTCCACTAGATTTTCATGAAAGCACAATGGAAGGCCATTGCAAAAACTGAATAGATTACGTCATATGCATCGTTAGGTTGGTAGTAACTAGATGTAGATTGTTAGAAATCCATATTGCTAGATTTTAAAAGCACAATCACATAGGAAAAAAGAAAAAGACAGTCTGAATGATTTAGCAACTGGTTTGTGACAAATTAGCAAATCCCTTGCAACAATGATGAAATATAGTCAATATTTTAAATATCTTATTTGTCACTGTAAAACATTTTGAAATCGAAAATTGAAACACAAACTGTGATTCAATTGGCACTAATAGTTGTTTGCTAAATACGTACGTGCGAAAACCTGATGGAGTCGAACGAACAATGGTCTTCTTTCTCGTTCATATTGTCAACAAATTATTACAAAAGCCGAACACATTGAAAGTTTGGCTAACAGCAGTAAATCCGACACATGCGATTACTGTTTCGACACAATCGAAGGAAAAAAAAATGAGTGGGCACAGGTGGAATTGATATAATAGGGGGCTGGTTAAAATATAAATGATTTGATCGAAATGAGACCTTGAGAAATAACTTTGTAGGTTTACTTATTATATATTAACTGTAATCAGAAATGCCATATAAATTATTTTCTACAGGTTTTAGGTGCCTCAGTGTAATGTTAGCAATACATTTTTACATAATGCACGCACAAAATTTGGTACACGAGTTCTGCAGCTTCTGATTGGGTCAATCATGAAGTACTGATAGGCAGATATTTTTAACAATGTCAAACAAGAAATTGAGAAAGACCTTAAGGATTATAGGAGTGTAGAGAGACTCCGCCACATACAATTGTTTAAAAACTATTTAAATCAACCCAATTAGAAAAGGTCAAATCATCACTTTTTACGACCCCATAATTCTAATGGTTTTATGATTTGAATGTCAAAGCCGATAATAAAAATGTTATTACTGTGCCAGGCTTTTCATAATAAAACCTAAACAGCATTTTAGGATATTCATCCAGATATGTAAAATAAAATTAATCTAATCAGGACTAATTCAAAAACACTTCTTTTAAAGGTCAAAGCGGTTAATTCGTCGGGTTTAGAGACCGTTAAACAAAAATATAAAAGCATTTAAATTGGGCGAGGTTTCGCCAAATATATTGGCTCCTTTAGGGTACTAAATGAAACACAATATAATTCATTTATAAGAATCTATAAGATTTTTAAAAGTTGAAAGCTATAAAAGAATCAAATTGTGTGTTAGTGCCACGAAAACGATGCGTGTTCAATTATAACGAAAAAAAAAAAAACGGAATTTTAGGTTAAAAATACTTATTTATTCGTTCACACTAATTTTGTCTTTAAAACATTGTAATAAGAAACTTACTCTAAAGTTGACGTCAAATCTGTGAAGAGCAATTTTACCAGTTTCATAGCAAGAGCAATTTCGGATTCTATGCAAAACTTGAAGTCTGAAATTTTCAAAGACAAATAGACAAATGGTAACTCTGTAAATTTTACTTTTAACACATATTTACTTATTGCCTCTTTCATTACTAGTTGGTTAATTTATAATATTTACGAAGGAACATTACTAATGAATTGAGTAGGGATTACTAATAAATTGTTTAATTTTTTTTTATAATCTCTATATAAGTCCCAATTTAACACTTTTTCAATCTGCCTACTATAAATAAATTCCGAGACGAGAGAACCACAATTTTACACTCAATTTTAAGCTCACGGTATAGTAAAGCGAAATTTAAATTTGGCGCCATAATCAAATTTTAAATTACCCGCTTTTACGACGTCACAATGTCGTAATGACGTACACTATTTTCACTTCTGGCTAGTACTACTCCTCGACATTCAGAGGTCGCAACAGACAACCGACTTTCAGTGTTCTATTTGCTCTTATGGGAGTTTCCTCCTATCCAAGAAGTATTAATCTATGATGTATAGCATCATATGATTATGTTTATATGTCTGTAACATATAAGTTTAACATAGATTTATGTTTATATTACTCAAAGTTTTCAACGGTTAGAATTGTTTAAAAAAATTTAATCTGAGCATATCTAATGCAAACGTATTAAGAAATAGGATTTTAAAAACGTTATCTACCATTCGATGGGCAAAATATAATCTCTACTTTTAAAAGCTAGCGCACTATCCCTTACAATAATATCAAGGGGTGAATTTATTCTGGGGGTAGTGATCGGTTAATACGAGCTTATTAAAGCACAATTATTTTAAGCTAAAAAATCACAGAAACAAATGTAAGTGTATAAAAAGTTTTTTTTTTACATTTTCAACTCGAAACTTATTTAACTTAGGTATACAAAGGGTTCTTCAAAGGTACTTCACCCCAAAAACGTTATACTTTTTTTTATTAAAAAAATTAGGTTTATTAGTAACTATTGATAAATGAAATGCATCGATAGTTGTTTATTTAAATTAAAGAACCAATAACCTTTGATATGTTCAATTAATATACAGTATGTTCACAATTAGTCAACAGTATTACAAAAGAGTTGAACTGCCTTTAAAAAACACATCGTAATTATGACACTGATATGATTTTTTAAATAATTATTTTGCAATTATTCGAAAAAGAATTGAAATATCTTGGATTTTCGTGGAAAATCTTATAGTTAATAAGAAAGTATTATTTTTTTAAATTTATCCAATGCTGCATCTCTTACTGTTTAAGATACACCAATATTGAGAATTAACTGTCGCAGGTGCGTCCCGTTCAATGTATACACGCCTTTACAAAAAAAAGATTAACAACTGGACTCTACAAACCAGCGAAATTTAAAAACTCCGTAATTTTATTCGTTATTTTCTGAACACGCCTTGTATTTGACGAAACGTCAACCAAATTAAATACACTTGATCCCTAAATTCACTGAATTAACCACTTCAACTGTAAAGTTATTGCTTCGTTTAAAAAAACAACGATATTCATTGAAAATCCAAGGAGCATGCTTTAAGTATATATATGGTGATGTTTCTTGTTAGAAGTTAGTGTTAGGGTTAACAAAAGCTCGTGGAAACATATAACAACAAATATCCCATAAATCAATGTACATAATATGTATTTAAAAACTACTAACCTCCCAAGGTGGTTCCGTTAACAGAGGTGCTAACGCCGGCGGCAGCAGCGGCCGCCGCCGCTCCGTATAAACTGGCCTGGGCGCCGGCCGCTGCGCCATAAAGACTGGCGGCGGCGGCGGCTGCGCCTTGGGCGCGTCCGGGCGCCGCCCCCGGAGGCGGCACGAGGACGGGGGCTGCGGGACTGACGAGGCGCATGGGCGCGTGTCCGTTGCGCATGGCCGCCGCGGCGGCCGCAGCTTGGGCGGCGCCTTGGGCGACCAATATTGGGCCTGCGCCCGACTGATCGTAGTAGGCTGCCGGCACGATGTAACCGCCCGGCGGTACGCCCGGCTGTAAGTGAATAAAGAAGATAGGCTAGTAGCGATTGGTATATACACATTTACAAGTATGATACAATTTATATGATAAGACTATTATGATTTTTATATCAGCCAAATAAAATATAGTCCATAATAAATGAATGGATGCGATGTATTGCAAAAACTCGTTACAACACACTCCATTTCAACATACCTTCTTACGGATATGACATTGAAAAAATTAATAAATAAATTGTGGTCTTCACTTTGGCTTAAGATACTTGTTATCAGTGTCATAATCGTTTGAATTTAGCTGCTTATCAAAAGAATGGTTGATTTAACAAAAACGTACAGATGATTGGTTATGGAGATTACACAAGGATACAAATACAAGTTGCTCCATTTTTTCATGAAAATATTTCCAATTTTCTTCCTGAGTGTTTTTTCAAATAGGACCCTATTTAAATATTATAGAATTTATTCTATTTAGCTAATACACACCATCAGACATAATTTTTACTTTATGTACAGAGACTAATTAAAGACAAAACAACTATAAAAAATGCTCATTATAAAAAGTTGTTCATATACAAGGGTGGTCAACTCTGGTCTTGGGTGCGTAAAAGAAAGTATTAACTTTTTTTGTTGCATGAGGTTAGTCTAACCATGCAGCCAGCTGCATTCTTGTATGCTATATTACCAATATTCTATTTTATTACTTCTATTCGATTCAAAAACCTCCATCCATCTTTAAATCCTCAATAATACTCTTCATATGAAAAGTATATAGTTGTTATAATTCTAATAAAATATTCAAAATTCAAATGATAATAAATAAAAAGTACTTTACCATATCAAAACGCGACTTAATAGCAGTGCAAAGGAGAAAACAGCTCCATTAAATTTTACAGGGCAGTAACATAAGAAATTTTTATTATATATCCCGCCAATTCAAAAAATATATAGCCTTAAAAGAGGCCAATCCCGCTTTTATAATACAGAGCGTAGAAAAATAACAATAAAACGCACATTACTCTGGGGTTATACATATTTCGGGTAAATACCTATTAGAGGTATCGGTTCACTTTTTTCATTTAAGACTATTATAATATTCTCATTTCAAAACGGAAACATTAAAAGTTTGATAGCATGCTGGCACGTGTTTATTACCGTCATTTTTATTACCTGGACTTGCTGTTGTGCCTCATTGGTTCCGTTTGGTGTTAGAGGTCGTCTCGCTCCGTTACTGGCGCCTTGTTGTAGGGCAGCCAAATTTGCTGGTGGAGCTGGGTACACCCAGGGTCCCACATTGTAGTATTGTGCAGGGACGCCTGCTGTTATTAAGTAAGGTTCAGCCTGAAAACAATTTTTTTTTAAATTTAAATCACATTATATATTATCATGATCATTCATTTATTTGCTGATAACACTACCATTGAAATAGGGTAGAGTTGATTGCCATACGACTTTATGAATTATTAGCAGTAATTAAAGGTGAAGTACAATCCCTATCTACAACAAACAAGAAAAGAAAGACCCAAGGAGCTATCACACAGCCATGAAGCTGCTCATAAAAATAATAGCACAACATCTATCAAGTACAGTAAGCATCAATTAAGTACAACAAAGGATAATACTATATAGATCAACAATCGAGGCCATATTCATACTGCGACATAGAATTTCCCGAACCTGCGTTTCTCTGCTTTATGTAACTCAAGTATTTCATAGAGTGCAACTAAAGTATGTGCTAAAAGTCTTCCAAGAATAAGGAGTTCTAACAATGATATAATCCAGGTAGTAAAACAACCCAATATCTACAACAGTATAAAAATTCACTCACATCAAACACAGAGAAAGTACAAATATTGATTATTCATATTAAACCAGATGAAAAATATAGGAAAAGATTACAGAATGGGACAAATAGAATAATATTATGCTATGTAGATGATGCAGTTCTCATAGCAGAAAATAAGGCAACCTGCAGCAATGAAAACTAGATCTGATGAGCATAAGCATGGAACTGATACAATGCAAGCTGACATTAAATAGCAAACCAACCGAACAAGTGATAAGCTTTGATATGAAAAGATTATGAGCTAATGAACCTTAAAATGTTTATCCTAAAAGGCCACATCTTTGAAACTCTGATTAGGAGTCTCAAATATTTCTGAAAATATGTTTGCAAAAAAAACACAGATTACCAATTAACAACATCACTTTAGCTAAGTGATTTTTTTACGTATAAAATTTTGAAATAATACAACGTTTCATATGTTAAATACAACATCAGACATTGGGCTTGATTGGACTGAAAGATTTTGTCAAACATCTTTGATTGTTTGAGAGATATAGTAACATCTCTAATAAATGTGCATGGAATTGTAAAATTTTTAAGTCTAAATTTGCTGGTTTATAAAAATGCCTCTACTTTCAAAAGCGTTTGAAGTACAAAAATCGTTAATACTTTAAAATGTTCATCTTAAAAGGCCACGTCGTTGAGTAAAACTCTTATTTAAAAGCCTCCAACATTTTTCGAAAATATCCGAAACAATGTGAAATTTTACAAAAAAAAACAGAGATTACCAAAATCATTTTAGCTAAGTGAATTTTTTAGGTATAAAACAACAACGTTTCATATGTCAAATACGTTATCAGACATTGCTTTTGATTGATCTGAAAGATTTTTAAAAATATCTCTGGTCGTTTGGGAGATATAATAATAAATGTGCATGAAATTGTAAGATTTTAATGTTTTTCCAGATTTGCTGTTTTACATTAATGCCTCTACTTTCAAAAGCTATTGAGATACAAAAATCATTTATATCTTAAAACGTTCACCATCAAAGGTCGCATCTTTGAGTGGAGCTCTTATTTAAGAACCTTAGATATTTTTGAAAATATCTTAAAAAAACCAGAGATTACCAAAAACACTTCGTATGTCAAATACATTATCAGACATTGCGCCTGATTTAAGATTTCTTAAATATCTTTGGTCGTTGTGAAGATATAATAAAAAGGATGCATGCAGTTTTTCCTTAAAAGTTTAAATTTACCAATTTATAAAAATGCATCCATTCTCAAAAGTTATTTTTTTACGTACAAAAATCGTTAATACCTTAAAATGTTGACCCTAAAAGGCTACATCTGTGAGTAGAACTCTTATTCAAAAGCCCCAAACATTTTAGAAAAAACTTAAAAAATTCATTTTACTCACGAACCTTAACTAATATTGCCAAAAATTTGTCAGACTGATCATTAAGCCATCAAGAGTCTAATTGTGGAAAGTAATACAATTTTGCTTATTCTTAATTGTATCATAAGCTAAGTGAAAAGACAAGGTTACAGAATGGGACAAGCAAAATTCAAAATATTGTGCGATACAGACGATATGGAATGCTATTCGAGCTAAACCAGGTCTCGAAGAAATATAGCATGAGCATCTCGAAAATTAAATCTATGACCATAAGCAAGGAACGGATACGATGCACTAAAAGACCAACCAATCGAACAAGTGATGAGCTTTGAATACCTGAGGATTATAGGCTTCAAGCAGACGAAATACATGTGAAAAGGTGAAAACAGAAATAAATAAAGCACCAGGATCTACATAACAGCAGTAAAAATAGCACTACGAACGACTGAAATTAAGGCAATTGATCACAGGCGTCAAACTGAGGGATAGACAGCGAACCCATGCCTTGATGGAAGGATTTACTATTTATTCATGAACACTTTCTTATGATCTGCTTTAAGTGTTCCTTAACTTTTCCGTCTCAAAATGAAATGCTTCAATGTTAAGTTAAACAACTCTAGGACCATAATTATAAAAAATTCCAATTTTATTTAAATAATTCCACGCATACCTGTTGCGCATTCAAAACATAAGGTCCCGGCTGCGTAAATGCGGCAGCCGCGGCTTGCTGTTGCTGCGCCGCGGCGATGTACTGTTGCTGCTGTTGTTGCTGTAGCAACTGAAGCTGCGCAGCCGCTCCCGGGGTCGCCGCTTGAGTCTGTTGAGACCTGAACAGTTGCTGAAAAAGTAAAATTGAAAGTTAGTTATCGATATTTTAATGTTTAATTCAATAAATATTTGTCACAAAAATAATTAGGATTCGGCACTCTGTTTTGATCTTGATGCCGCCAATTAATGACCCCAGTATGTTGCCGAATATTATAGTGGAATTTTTGAGCGGTGCTAAAACCCAGTATGGAATGTCGCGTAACAGGGTGGATCTCGTTGCACCATTTTTTTTTTTTACTCTAAAAGAGGTTGTAAGGGCCGTTATTATATATTATTTAACATTTAGATTTTAATGGTTTTTGAATTACAAATAGTTGAAAATCAAATTTTTTATATTCTTTAAATAATAATAAGGATAGGACTTAAAATGAATGTTTCTTTTCCATTCTCAACTTTTCGAGAGCAATCTTTTGACATTAAAGTCGCCATATTGCCAAAGTTCTTGACAGTTGACATTTCAACAGTGTGTTAGTAAGTAGTTAGTGTGTTACTTTCAGTAACATTAGCCACGCAATTTTTTTTGGTAATGTACTAAACTTTAGAAAGATATTTAAAAAAAATTAAAAATTATTTTTTCTTCTCTTAACAGTTTTAACTTTATGACCTATACAAGCATTAAATAAGGCCAAAATTAAATAATAAGGTGTTAATTATAAAATTTAAATAAAAGCTACATGACACTCTACATTGCACGGTTTTTTTTACATAGTGAAACAAGAAAGATAGTGGGGTAGTCATAATAAATACTGTTCATGATAAAAATTAAAAAAAACAAATAAAACATAATTTTCAAAAAATATTATCCTATATTTTTAACATCTACTCTGCATTTCGGCACTGCTCTAACATTATGCTTAAAGAATTCAGCATTCCGCACCTTAAACAGTTGCATCAAGATTGATTCGACTTAATCATAATAAAGATGGGTGCCGAACCCTATAGCGGATTGTCTAAACGCTTCCGGTTTTCGTAGCTCCACTTCTCCACATAAAAGGACAAAATTGGGTCTTGAATTAACATACTGTTTACTCGAAAGCTACTTAAGGACCATGCAGAAACGAGGCGACAATTGCTTAATTACCGCATTAATTCTTCGGTGTAGGACGGGCTTTGTTGTTAAATTAGGTTGAAATGACGTTACACTACAGGGTGTTCTTTGATGTTTTTATTACTGTTTACTATACCGTTCAGGCAAATAAGATCATCTGGTGTATCTCTGTATTTTATACCGGTTAAAAAAGAATATAATAAATATTCGGGATAAACTGAAAAATGCATTTATAAAATAAATCTGTTCCGGGAATAAATATTGTTTTTTTTTAAATGCCTGTGCTTTTGCAATCAGTTAAAGTGTATTCTATATAGGGATTTGTTTGGTGCCACCGAAGTGGATTGCTTTATTTTAAATTTAATTTAAAAATGTAGGGAATTTAAACCTTTTTGAGAGAAATGTAAATTTTAATAATCCCACAGATTTTTATGAGTAGATCTTTAAAATTCAAGTTATATTAAAAAGTTCTTTTAGCTTCTATTTAAATTAAATTAATTTTTGCTCATGTTGCAAGATAAACCAATATTATCTATCCTTACTATCTCCTAAAACAGTTTCCATTTAATTAATCAAGCAATTTAAATACAAACTTGGAAACTACCCTCCCTATGAATATTTAATTTCTACGAGTAATTCAATCCGAGTTTAACGGTCCGCTGCATCTTTATCTGCTAGACTTTACCTGTTTTTCGCCGTTTTAGCCCGGAAAATCTCTGTTTACGACGTAAACGTAAGTGGCGTGAAAAGATACTCGAGCATCTATCCTTGTCTCTTTTCAAGCGGGCGCGGCGCGACACACTTTGGGAAATCTATGCCCTCCGTGTTGCTAGTTTTTAAGTTCGCAACAAAGTAACACTAACATACTTTCTACCGTTTTTGTACCCGTTACTGTGGCGTGCGAAATAGAAAAAGCGGATATAAGTTAAAACAACGGTACGAACGAGTTATCTGTATTTCTTTGCTTTTTCAAGCAGAAAAGTAAAATGTGAGTGGTATCATTAATAAAGACACATTGAGGAGATGTCATAACCAATTGTAGTAGCCCTTGAAGTAGACTTCCGTATTCTATCAGTTCAGGAAATCAACAATCACATTTCAATCTCATCCTTCTAGTTCATAGAGCAAGATAGGAAATATGTAGCATTAGGCCAGGTGTGGTCTTAAACCTAAAATTACATTCAAAATAAATTTATTTATCAATAAAATTACAAACATAATTAACAATTTACAATAAATAAACCATTATGATAAATAGGATCATGCCTCAATTATGAAACAGTTAGCACAGTTGCAAACCTGTGTAGCAAGGCCCTTTTTTTAAATAAGAATAATAAATAAAAACAAAGAATAATAATTATTATTAACCTGACCAATATAGGTATTTTTCTTAATACAAATTTATTTTTTTGTTTTTTTTTAACAGTAAAAGAAATATCAGAGGGAGGTAGGTAGACCCGCAAGAGGTACAAAGGAAAACGTGTCATGGAACAAATGCTACTTAAGCGGATATTAAAGCCCTATAAAAAATGTAAACAGCCACTTTCATGTTTTTTGACACCTTAATTGTATTTATTTCAAATTACTTCAAAATTAAACATTCCATTGCTGTTTTTTAAGGAGACAATTTTGAATATATTTTTAGTCCTGTTTAACATGCTCAGGCAATTTATTCCAAAGTTGAGAGGCTACAAAAATAAAAGATTTTTGAAAATTTGTGTTTCTATGCTGTGGGACTCTAAATAAATTTATAAATCTAGTGTTATACATATGAAGATGATTTTTAAAATTATTTACTAAATATAGAGGCCTCAATGAAGAAGATAATATTATTATGAATGTACTGGCATATCTTCCTGCAAGCTTAAATTATAAGTGCTAAGGATGATTTAGGCCAAAGTTCAAACTTTGAAATCACAGAAGGGTAGAATTCTATGAAAACATTTTGATCCATATTGATAAAGAACTTCTAAGAAAAATAATTCGGGTCGTCGCGTCAAAGCGAATTTTTCCAGAGAGGAAAATAATTTTTGGGCTGATCTAAATCCACACGCGACAAAAGAAGTGGGTTTTCCAGAAAAATTTAATTTCAATGTATTTTGCCTTTTAAAAGATAATTATGTAAATTTTTTAATTCTTGATGAACCACTAAATTCTGCCAAATTTTTAGAAATTTTAAAAAGTGTTGTAAGTATGTTTTTTGGAAAATCTACCATAGCAAGATTTTCGTACTTGTTGGTTTTAATTTCCCTTATTGTGGAGACAGTGTAATAAAAAAACTGTTTTAGGCGTATAAGACCATGTGATTGGCCGGCAAGATCGCCAGATCTGATTTCAAGTTCCTGGCCGAGATACTAATAAATAATTTTCTACTGATTCCAGGCTGTTGATGGTTAACAAAATCAATTTTCTGATCTCCTGGTATTTCTCAGAAAACGAATCTTCCTCACATTTTTTTTCTATTTGAAACTGCTTCTATCTCAAATTCTCGACAAAGATAAAAATGTTATATCAATTCCAGGCAGTTGATACAATCTCCCTCTCTCTGTTACAAATATGTCTTTCAGGCCTTTCTAGTCTGATGTCTCTTTCTTGTTTAACAACCTATAAGGAATAGAAATACTTTGTCAATTACAGGCAGTTGATAGAATCACTTTTCTGATCTCTCTCAGGCTCATTTTAAGTTTTTTTCTGATTCATATGCTTAAAAGAGATAGAACAAGTATCTTACAAATTCCAGGCATTTGGTGGAATCATCTATCTCAAATTTCCTAGAAGGCGATTTGTGTGTAGATTATTCTCTCTTTCGCTATTTCAAGTTCCTGGACGAGATGGTTATACATAATGTTTTACTGATTCAAGGCAGTTATAATGGAAAATAAAATCAATTTTCTAAACAACTGGAATTTCCTAGAAAACGAATCTCCTTCTATTTCAAGTACCTGAAGAGACTACAATTTTTTACTAATTCCAGGTAGTTCTCATAATAATTTTTTAGCTCTCTCTCCCTCTCTGCTTCAAGTGCCCAGATAAGAGGTCCTTCTTTTAGTCCTTCATGGAGGAAATTCCAAGGGAAACAACAAGAAAAAATATCTTTTATGGCCTGGTATGTCTAGATATGTCTATTTTTCAATAAAATTAAAAACACGCCATATTTTTTGGACATCTCTTGCCTTTTCCCTCCTCCCTTTGTGACGCTCTATCTCTCTGTCTTTCTCTCAACTGTCTGGAATAAGTATAAAATTATTTTATTTTTTATTTTTAGACAATCGTCCTTCTGCAATTTTCATATTTCTCAGAAAGAGTAAGGGTCTTGTTGGATCGCCCTCTAACTGCAGTAAAGTGATTCTATCTAAAAATTGCATCAAGTGTTATAGTTTAATGAACACAGACATTTTTTACTTGCTACTTTTCCGAAGTATTTTTTAAAATTTGCTGACAACGAAATTTGATCTGGCTTTTTAATAATGATGTATCAAAATGTTTTAACCAACTAAATATTTTCAACTACACCACCAAGTAAATAAAACAAAACATTCTGGAAATAATGATCCCATTAGCCAGTTTTTGAGCATAATATTCAAATAACTCAACTGCGAACTCTGAAACGCGTATAGAAATTCATCGCAATAATGGCTGCTGCATTTTATTATTGTTCGTAGCCATTTTTACTGACGTTTGTTAATTTAATGTATCAGTAATTAAATAATTTTATATTAGCAGGCCAGTCGATAGATCCATGATAATGGCGTTATATAATGCAACATATACTGGGTGTCGCAAGCAAGCACTCAATGGTTTTTCGATTACTTCCGGCTTCACTGGATACATCCAATGTATTTTTACTTGTTTTGAAAAAAAAAAGATTTTTCTGCTAATGATCATATTTTTTTTTATCAGATTTAAAGCTATAGTCTATATGATTCTAAATTCTCGTGAACCCTGATAAGATTGATTCATATGAAGGATGGCTCATTAACAAACTCGCTCCCTTTAACGAGTTTCCCAATTTGAACCCACATTTGAATTTCTAATGTGATCGACTCACCAATTTAATTACGAAACTATTCTCTTAGATTTGAAAATAACAGGAAAAGCAATTAAAAGAAACCTCCGTTACAAAAAAAAAACAACCTAAATCAGTTCGGATGATAACGGAAGTGCCATTAAATGTCAATCATCAGCACACGCCTTAGACCATTAGCTTAAAAATGGGATCAAAGAAAGGTGGGCGCGGTCTCTGACGATATCAATTTAATACCATTAGGGGTGCCCGAAGGCTGCCATCTTCGTATTGGCTAAATGCCGCAGGTTTTACCTTTTAGCGAAAAATCTGATTTCGCCGCGAATAAAGCATGTTTTGATTTTTCACTTTCACTACCATCATAAGTGTCATAAAAAAGAAGTACAAGCACTTGAACATGTAATAAGTTGAACGTTATAAATTAAATGTACCGAAAGCTTTTTAGTAGTCCACAAAAACACTCAATAATTCCTGACATGAAAGGGGAAAATCAGATGTCTTTAAAGACCCTTTCCAGGCAATCGGGCATACTAAATAATCTGGAAAGCGTATACCGGTGACGAACTACAAAGGTTTATGAATGGAAAGTCAAGTACTGCTGCCTTCCAGCACGACCTGTAAGAACTACATAGATGTGAGTTGATGTAGTTATGAGTTGAAATCTTATGTATTTGTAGTAATGTTTTATTGTGGCAATTATACCTTTCATTAAAACAGCACTAATAAATCTACCGGAAGACTTTCGTTTTCCGATAATTTTAATAAAATTTGAAAAAGAAACTGTCTTATTAGAAGAAAACCAGTATGATAGTACTGGGATGGCTTATCATCGATAGAGTTTAGGACTTATCACATATTCCGGAAAAAATGGACAAAAATAGTCATGGTGTAAATAATTATGGACAATCAAGAATTCCGTAATAACTTGTTAAATACAAAAAAAAAACCGTCAATCTAGATATACAGAGACGTTTAATTTTACATTTGACAAAGTTGTAATGGTGTAAAAAGGTGTATAAAAAATAAACAATTTAATCAGTTCACAAAATGTATTCTATTAAGTGCTCAAAAATGTACTCGAGAGACAATAATAAAGACTGTTTGTAAAATCCTCACGAATGTAGGCAAGCGTTTGTCCGCTAATATCTCTACATTCGCGAGTAATTCCATCTTTTAAATCATTTCTATTTTCAGGTCGCGTTTGATAAACTTTTAAATACCCCCAAAGGAAAAAAATCTAGTGGTGTTAAGTCTGATGACCGTGCGGGCCATTCAGTTGCACCACGCCTGCCAATTCACATCCGTAGTGTGGGGAAGATCCATCTTGTTGGAAATACAAATTATTTTCGTTTAGTATCCCAACACCAATTTCATCCACACAAAAATATTTGGACTTAATGAACTATTTATTAACATATAATTTTACTGGCGTCAACTTGCATCAATTTTTTCGGCTAAGTAAGATGGAAAATTGTTAAATTGTGTATAAAAATAATGTATGACACTATAAGGCAACCCTTTGACCTACTTAAGTTTAAGTTAATAAAATATCTTTTATTTGCTTACTATTCGGTTATACGTTGACCGATTTTGTTTTTTCTCGGAGGAGGTGATTGTCAAAACTTTGACAAATATAAAATTAAACGTCCTCCTTTATATCTAAATTGACGTGCTTTTTTTATGAAGTTATTAAAGGTGGTTCGTTTTGAAATAAAAGTACATATCTAGTCAGATCTAATCTTGAGTTTGCTAATGTAATATGGTCTTCTAACTATCATTGAAGAGGATTGAAAATGTTCAGCATAAATTTGTCAGGTTTATGAAATTCATCCTTTCAAGATCAGGGACATATTTGTTTCTACTGATCAGACCATGTTAACTATCACTAGGTTCCTTCCCAAGTAGAAGACAGATTGCTTTTAAGGTTCTAAATGGAATAACAAGATGTTCCAACAGCCTTGCTCTCTCTCTCTCTCTTCTCAATCCATGTTCAACTCAATCAAGTCAACAGAATTTTACCACAGTACCGCGCCTCCTTTTGACCAAATTTTCTATAACGTTATTGTATTTATGTTGGCATAAGCCTGTGACTTCAGATAACCAAACTAATATTATTTGGAGGATATGCAGGACATAAGTACAAGCAGGAAATCCAGTCAATAAGCTCTTCAGGCTTATGAGCGAAGATTTTCATTCTAGGGTCAGTGAGTCCTATTTCTTAGAGGTTAAATTTTCGAAGAGGTAAGGACTATAGCGATTTCAGAAAATTCTTTTCCAGTCGGTTATAACTCTAAACGTTTTAAGCAATCTACTTTAGTTGGGTTAGCCTCTCCTATATTAATCATTCCCAACCGATCTTTCAAATCCTTCATGCACTTTGATTTTTTTTTTTAAATTTAAAAGCTCCGTCTTCAGCAAATAACCGTTTGTCCTAAGGACTTAATTTGTTATGGAAAATGTAACCTTCACAAACAAACATAAAGTATGATTAAAAATTAAAACATAAAAGCGGTTATTTTACTTGGGGCTAGAAGTTGAGATGAATATTAATGAATAACCCTGAAAGGCGCTTAAGAGCGTCTAAATGGGTTTTCTTATTACTCATTTCTCTGCGATATTATTCCATTGCCCAGTTTAAAATAATCACCCTGTTTTTTTTTATTATTATTCCAGAAACTTGGGGAATCACATCAAAACTTATAAGATAAATAATTTGGCATCGAAATAAATGCCTCAAAAACTGAACGAACTCGAAAGTTTCTCATCTTTCAGGCTGAATGATGTCATGTTTGGCTTCATTCGAAAAGTAATAGCGATATTTCATTTGCTTCCGTATGCAGTAGTATCAGCGTAATGTAGGGCAAATAAATAAAAATGATTTTATTTTATGAAAATAAAGTTGTATTTTATAGAACATTTTAGAGATATGTTATATATTGATATAATGACGAAATAAGGTGTAAGGAATATAAGACTTTAATAGAGAAGTCGTGACCCTTTCTGGAATGGCCAGCAAGGTCGCCTGATTTGACGCGACTTGATTTTTTTTATCAGACATTTTTCGTTTTGAGCAAAACTTCTATTCTTGTATGGTTATAGGCCAGAAGGACTTTTGGTTATTTAAAGTTTTATACAAATATTTAACACCACAAATATATCTCTAGATTCATGCATACATCACTTTGCCTATGCATGGCACCTTAAATTTTCTAGTATTTCTTGGGTATGATGAGTTATTCTATAATTTTAGAAACGCTAATTGTATTGAACCGACTTATTTTCTTACTTCTGTTAACTGGCAGGATTGTTTATACGATAATATCCTTATTGTGTCTACTGGGATCTATAGGTGGGTATAGCTTACCATCTAGCATTGAGAAAATATACAAGATCAAGTTTTCCTTAGACCTCAAAAAGCTAACTAGAATTAAAAAATCTGCTCACTTGCTATATGTTACTGAACCCTATAATGAAAACTATATACATTTCTCTCGCCTTAGAGCTAAATTTAAACATCCGTCACAACTTTGTTATGATAATTATATTAGAGGCATGAAAAAAGAACCCAAATATCCTTTTGAAAAAACAAACAAAGAACAAACTGTTTATACTAATAGTGGTGACAATGATAATGCGCCTTCACAAATTTTCTGGAAGAAATTGACAAAAAATAATTCATGGTCTAAATAATTATGAACAATCAATAATTCCTGACATGAAAGGGGAAAATCAGATGACTTTAAAGACCCTTTCCAGGCAACCGGGTATACTAAATAATCTGGAAAGGGTATACCAGTGACGATTTATGAATGGAAAGTCAAGTATTGCTGCCTTCCAGCACGACCTGTAAGTACTACATAGATGTTAGTTGATGTAGTTATGAGTTAAAATCTTACGTATTTGTATTGTTTAATGTTTTATTGTGGTAATTATACCTTTCATTAAAACAGCACTAATAAATCTACCTGCAAGACTTTCGTTTTGCGAAATTCCAATATATATCAGTAAATATTTTTCAGGCAAATTAATCTTAATAAAGGTTTGAACTTTTAAATGATGGAATTTTAAATTTCTGTCTTTCAGGCAGTTGAACTATACATAATTTAGTCTTTTCCAGGCATTAGAAGACAATAGTTCTATTTTGTCAATTTTCCTGAAGTGAGTCACCGAGGGCGTCAATTCCCATTTTCTCTTTCCAATTTCTACCCCGAAATTGAATTATTTTTATCTTATCTTTGAGTAACTGGAAAATCGACTAAGCAAAAAAAATATTTCTCTTTAACTTACCTGTCACTTCTCATGAGAAAATTTGCTTAAAGTATAGAAAACATTTTTTTATTAAGTTGTTCCACCTGTAAAATTCTCGATTTTTTACTTCTAATTATGATTAAATTTAATAGAGAAAAAATAAAAACTCGTCTCAGTCTCTTTTTAAAAAGAGTGTGAGACTTAGTAAAGTACTTCTCTGTAAAAAGAGACTGAGACTTAGAGTTTTCATTTTTTCTCTAGTTACGTAGGTCTCTTTGAGATAATGAACGAGTTCTTTCAATGATTAAATTTAATGTTTTTTTTAATAATTTAAATGTCAAACTCCAAGTACTACCCTGTCGGTTTTTCAACCTCGTTCTGTTGACTAGTGACAGATAAAAAACGTGTTAACTGTCAAATGTCATTAATTTAAACTGTGAATGACAGGGTCGCATTATAATTTTTTTAAATGATCGTATAAATATAATTTATTATTATTATTAATTTTATACGTCAACTGCCTGTAAAAAAAGTAATTTATTACAGTTTAGACCCATCAACCACTGGTTTGTGCAATTTTACAATAAACTTTATATTCTTCCAAATAAAATTTGAAAAAGAAACTGTCTTATTAGAAGAAAACCAGTACTCAATTAATATTTTGCATGAGACATAAGTCTGGGATGGCTGATCATTGATAGAGTTTAGGAATTATCACATATTCCGGAAAAATGGACAAAAAATTGTTCATGGTCTAAATAATTATGGACAATTAAGAATTTCAGGCACGAATGGGCCAAATCATATAAATTTTAAGTCCGTTTCCAGGAAACCGGGTATACCAAATAATCTGGAAAGGTTGCTTTTCGTGCCTAGACATTTTGAATAATTTCCATTTCATTCGAGGCATTTAAAGCCAATTTTAAACTTCTTTCAGGTACTCGCAAACACCTGCTTTTGCGTAGAGTTCTTTAGGGAAAACTAACCGAGAAAACAAAAAGCAGAAACGAAGGAGCAAATATAGGATGCTCTAAAGATTATGACGTATATGTGGCAAACTTATTTAAGCAGCATTTTCAAACTGTTTATACTATGCGCCTTCCTTCAACATTGATGCCAATGCTTCTGTCGGTGTTAATTTTAATGCTACTGATCAATACTGTCTAATTATTGAAATTATTATTTTTTAAATGCGTGTGTTTCATTGTACTGCTCCTATTGATATTATTTAATAGTTTTCTATGGACTTCTAGTTTTCCATCTAAAGGACAAAATTGAAACTACAGAGGAATATAATCAGCTACTCCTAAGATATTTGACTGTTTGGCAGATATCCTGGCTCTGCAGAGGTTTTTTTTTTAAATCAGATTGTCAGCGTGGTTTTTGGCAAAGAAGATCTACTGCAACAATTTGTTCACTTATCAATCTGATCTCTTGGTCCTAATTGAAGAACGTAAATAAGTAGATGCTAAATATACTGACTTTTCTAAAGTATTTGATCGGGTTAATCATGAAGGTTTGTTGGAGAAGTTGATGTATGTGAGTTTTCATTTACAGGTAGGACATACATCTCCTTTGCTTTTCAATGTTTTTGTCAATGAAATTTTGACTTGCTTCAAAAATTGTGTTGTCATTTGCTGATGTCCTACAATTTTGAACAGTGGTCAGCAGTGTTAGTAATCGAAGGATTTTGCAGGATAACCTTTTCACTTGGACAACATAAATAGGCTTGATCTAAATATCAATAAATGTTGTTACATCAGCTTCTCTCGCAAATTTAATCGAATACAATAAATACGTCTTAAATACGTCTCTTCTATAAAAGATCTGGGTGTCACTTTTGATAAGAGGTTGTCTTTTGTGGAGCATATTCAGCTGGGTTTTGTTATTACAAATTATAATAGAAGCAACCAGATTCGTTCATTGTTCCCTGGTCACCAAATTCATATTTACACTCTTGAAAGGTGGCAACGTAAATTTTTGAGACTTATAGGACTCATATTGCCACGGTTGACCATGACTACGGTTTTAATTGAGAATCATGTGAAGTCTGTGGTGCAATGTTCATCTTCAAACTTTTAATGATAATTTTTGTAGAACGTTCTTTGCAATTCATGGTCTATCGATCGTTACCTCCGTTTTAAAAATAAGCATGCTGATATAGACTATAGAATTATAATTTCACTATCAATCAGGTAAAAAGATCTCTTGCTTTGTAATAAGTTATTAGCTTGATAAGTGTGTTATATTGTGATTTTATGTTCTCTTATTGTGAATTTGGTACCTTCTATTGCTATTACTCATATGCTATGTTTATAATCTTGTAATTTTGTAACATTTCATGGAGCTTTCCCTTTAGATCCTGAAGAGAGAATGTTCAATTGACTCCTATCAGAGATAATGAATTG
Source organism: Anthonomus grandis grandis (assembly GCF_022605725.1). Lineage (NCBI taxonomy): Eukaryota > Metazoa > Arthropoda > Insecta > Coleoptera > Curculionidae > Anthonomus > Anthonomus grandis. The sequence continues at coordinate 5,183,371 of NC_065560.1, forward strand.
CCTTGGCCTTGTAGGGAAAGAAAACCAAGTAATGTGATCCTTGAGCAATTTCTCCATATTTATTTAGTTTTGATAGCAGTATTTCGTAATATTCAAAAGCATTTGATAGAATTCCTTTAGCGGGTTGAAAAATTAAAAGAAACCTAGCAGAAGTACCATTAGATTGATACTAATGCATCTATTCGTCTCAATATGATGAGAGATTCGTCTCAAAATTCAATAAATAAATAAACCTGATATGAAGACTTCTGAAAAGTAGTTAAAATAAATTTATTTCCGCAAAATAACATTGACATCCTTTTCAGTGAACTCAAGTTAACTAGACGCCACTCTAACCTAAATTCCATTTTATTTCGAGGGAAATCTTCCGCATATATAAAGTACTCGACTCCTAATAAGAATACCGCTCAAAGTTTTGTTTTTGTAGTCCCGATGTAGATAAAACGGCACTCTATTTTTATTTCCGCCTATAGAAAATCCACTGCATCGCCGCGTTCGATTTTATGCCTTATCTTCTCCGGTGAAATTTTCAAAATAACAAGAGCCTATGTACGTACTTTCGTATAATATAATTCATGGGATGCATACAAGATAAATCATGTATCCGACTCGCTCTGGATAAAGTTGCTCTGCCGTGCATGAACATAGAAACAATTAGAGATGAAGCCAAGGTAAATTCTAAATACTGACTGTAAACCCCGCGCGTTTTGTTAGCAGACATGTGACGTGTATGTTTATACGTTTAAGAACTCTATTTTCTAAACTGTCAGTACGTATCAACGGTTTCTTTATGTACGTTCGTATTTCCGCGGTTGGCGGGCAGAAAAGCTTGACGGATGAAAAGGAGCACCTGCAGTAAAACGCGGGTAACATAAAGAATTTAAACGCATTACATTGAATAATTATTATTTACTTATGGGAAAGTATAAGAAACGTTAGAATACAGCAGAAGGGCCTTATGTAAAAGTCAAAAGCAGAAGAATTATAAACCTACAAAAATCACACAGTTAAAAAAATGCGTTCGAGAATGAAGAGTTGAACACTTCTCACGTTTTCTAAAAAAAATTGTGAAATAATTCACGGTTTAACTAAATTTGAATAATCAACAATTCCTTGCATGAATGAGGCAAATCAGATTAATTTAAAGATCCTTTCCAGGCAATCGAGTATACTAAACAATCTGGAAAGGGTATACCAGTGACGAATTACAAAGATTTATGAATGGAAAGTCAAGTATTGCTGCCTTCCAGCACTTCCTGTAAGCACCACATGAATGAATCAGGAAGAAATCAAGGATTCACAGGAGTTGACAGAGTTCAGGGAAAACTAACCGAGAAAAAATGTATGATTATAAGTAGCACAATTTATTTCTGTCACAGTTTATTGGAGAATTTAAGATCATCGCCCCTTCTTTGGTACCCTTTAATGACGGAAAGTATTTTATATTTTTATGAGGTATGGTAATTTAAAAAAGTCCCTATTTTTTGCATCAGAGATTGCATGGGACTATAATAGAATCCACTCAGAGAGATTTCATGTGTATATCCAGAAAATGTTGAGTTCTGTTATGCCTGTTTTCTCTGTACACTCTCTTAACAAGGAATTTTGGAAAAATTCATCCTTTTTTGTCATCATAAGTCTTTTTTTTAAATGTTCTCTCTTAACTATTTGTCACCAAACATTGAAGTGACTTACAGCATGAATGGGGAAAATCAGATAAATTTAAAGATCCTTTCCAGGCAATCGGGTATACTAAACAATCTGGAAAGGGTATACCAGTGACGAATTACAAAGATTTATGAATGGAAAGTCAAGTATTGCTGCCTTCCAGCACTACCTGTATGTACGACATAGATGAATCAGGAAGGAAACAAGAATTGACAGGAGTTGAAATGTACGTATTTATTATTTAATGTTTTATTGTGGTGATTATAGCTTTTATTAAAATAGCACTAATGAACCTACCTACATTCGTTTTCCGATAAAAAATAGTTTGATGTGGTAAAAATTTCTCAGAATAATATAAAAAAATTTTGTAAATTGAAAATGAAATTTGAAAAAGAAACTGTTTGATACGTAAGTCTGAGATGGCCGATCATCGATACAATTTAGGATTTATTATTTATTAATTTCTGGAAGAAATTACTAGTTAGTGGGCTAAATAATTATGGACAATTAGCAATTCCTGGCATGAATAGGGCAAATCCGATGAAGGTAAAGACCATTTCCAGGAAACCGGGTATACTAAATAATCTGGAAAGGTTGTTTTTCGTTGCTTTTAGTAATTTGGCATGTGGAATAATTTCCATTTTATTTGAGGCATTTGAAGCCAATTTAAATTTCTTCCAGGTACTCACAAACACGTGTTCCTGCTTGTTGGGTTCTTCAGGGAAAACTAACCGAACATACAATAAGAAAAAAAAGGAGAGGATGCTCTATTTAGATTAGAAGATTATGTTTTATAGAGCAATTTACTTCATTATAAATGATTTGTTACAGTTTATTGGAGGATTTAGGATCACGGTCATTTCTTTAGTATTCTTTGCAACTCCAATCCTTTTGAGGTTATGCTAAAAGAATACTTCTACTAACCCTCTTATTAGTTAGCCCCATCTAAGTCAGACATTCTTCTTATTTCTCAAAGTCTTGCTGAAAAACAATGACGTAGCAGGTGAGTAGTAATGCGCCCAAAAATCACGCATGCTCCTTGCCATATTTCGCATGTAAGCACCTATGTATGCATAATCGATTCCCCAACCTGTATACACTTAAATATTCAAAACTTTCACGGTTTCATTTAACAAAAGAAGTTTGGCAGTTAAAATAAAATTATCGCTACGTGATTTTAGTGGGTATTATTTAAACAATTTCTTTTTTAAATAGTTAATAATTATTCCAATGCTCTCTAGCGGTCAGCACGAAAATCCAATGACGTAGCAATTATTTCCTTTAAACAAGACCAAGTTTATTAAATGTATGTTATAAAAATCATAAATGAAATCCATGCGAATAAGGGGTAACTCTAATGCAGATTTTATTCAAGTTAATCTTTCGAACTAATGTCTGACATTAAAAAACTAATTGATTATCAGCCATGGAGAAAAATTGAAATATATGAATAATCTTTAAATTAGACCGCCATAATTTATTCATTTCTAGTACAAGCAAAGCGAAATTTCGTTGTTTTAAAGTGTTTCGAGATAACACAGCTATAATCCACATCAATAACATTAATGGGATTTAAAACTGCAACGAACGGTAAATTAACACTAATATTTGTTTTCAAAAGGCCAACAATAACGATTCATATAACTGCCCTGGCAGTTGTCGGATAAGAGAAAATGGCATTATACAAAATAAACTTCATATACCCGTATGAAGTATCTGTTCTAACAAAACACCGTGTTTTATTTTCAGTATTTACGCGAATATACGGTCCAGCTTTTCCTGTAATTGTTCCCTTTTCAAAACAGACGTGTTACACACGTTCGGGGAATTTTATCTTAAGTGATTGCATGAATAAATTTTATTTATTCGCTTTAATAATGTTGCCAGAGAAAGGATTATTCAGACATTTTCATATCAATATGTTTGTTCTTAGGATTTTTACTTACCCGCTTTCCAATTCACTTATCGATTTAAATTAATTAAATTTCGACCATGTTAAACACATTAATGATGAATATATCATTAGAGGCACGCAATAGTCAAATTTTCGTGTTGGCGTTCTTCTTGTGACGTGCTCCGCTACTTTCTAGGCTAATTAAAAAAATTTCTACTGGCCTTATTACCGTTCATTAATAACTCATATCAATAAAATCATATTTATAATTTAAGGAAATTTAAAACTGATTTTATTCAATGTCGAACCGTCTTCGTTTTAAAGCTCGACAGTCTCAAGTTCATCCTCCGTTGCAAAGTTCAAGTCCGAAAGTGGTCGTTCACCTCTTGCCGATGACGATGATTTTATTTCTGGGGCATGTCCGATCTTGGTGTTAATTGTTTTTGTCATAAGGAAGGAGCTAATTGGGTTTTGTAGGATGTGATTTTCACCCTGTACGATAAATTAAAGGTTATATAAACAATAATCCCCATCGCAACTATCCAATTGACCGATTTATCGGGTAGAATTACATGTAAGTAAGTCGGCCTTACAACTGATAAAATCGAAATTCTAAAAATAGTAGAGGAACTAGAAATAGAAATAAGAATTCTAAAGAGAAAAGTATTTGATACTTTTTTTATTGAACGAATTCCCTTAATTTAATTCGCTTACTCTTGACCTTTGATTTTTTTAAACTGAGGTTATTGATGGAAACTTCAATTGCCTGGAAGAAACTTTAAAAATATTTTGACTGCCTGTATGAAATAAGGAATTTTCCATTTATTGGGAAACTACTTAGACAAAAAGAAACTTACATAGAATCGCAATAAAAAATCACAAAAATTGTCCCTTTTTTTCACTTTGAACTATTGATCAGTGATTAATAAAAATACTAAAAATAGGAATCTATAAAAGCCAAAGTTACTGACGGAAAACCCAATTAAGAGATAATGAATTTTCCAATTATTGGGAAGCTTCTGGGACAAAAAGAAACTAACTGTCTTCAAGAATAGAATCGCAATCAAAAATCACAAAAATTGTCTTCTTACGTTCCTTTTTTTCAATTTTTATTAGCGCTTTCTTATATTTTTTAAACTTTCTCAGTTTTCTTGTTTAATTCTCTTATCATTCTTTTATTATTAATCTGTTTTGTCTTTTCTTTTGATTTTTTAAAACTGAGGTTAGTGATGAAAACTTCAATTGCCTGGAAGCAACTTGAAAATATTTTGATTGCCTGTAAAAAGTAACGAATTACCCAATTATTGGAAAACTACTTAAATAACTAAAGAAGAAACTTACTACGTCCAGACATAGAATCGCAATCAAAAATTACAAAAAATTGTCACTTTATGTCCCTCCTTTTCATTTTTATTATAACTTTCTTATAATTTTTTAACCTTGTCAGTTTTCTTATTTAATTCCCTTACTGTCTTTTAATATTAATCCATTCTGTACAGTCTTTTGATTTTTTAAAATTGAACTACTGATGGAAACTTGTCTGGAAGAAACTTTATAATTATTCTGACTGCCTGTAAGAAATAATTAATTTCCCAATCACAGGGTAAATACTAAGACAAAAAGAAACCTATTGCCTCGGGGCATAGAATCAGTATCAAAAACTACAAAAATTGTCTCTTTACGCCGCTTATTTTCATTTTTATTAGCGCTTTCTTAAATATTTTTTAGCTTTCTCAGTTTTCTCATTTAATTCTCTTATTATTTTTTCATTATTAGTTTTTTATGTCTCGTGAGTTTTTTTATTTTGTAGTACGACTTTTTAAGTTGATAAAGACTTGTCATACAAAATTAGGCTTTTCACGCTACAAATATTAAATGAACTATTGACGTTGATTATTAATTACTTGGAAAAAAATTAAAAAATTTTGTAACTCCTTTAAAGAAATAATGAATTATCTAATTATTGGGAAGCTTCTTGGGCAAAAAGCCATAGAATAGAATCGCAATTAAAAATCATAAAGATTGTTTCTTTACGTCCTTATTTTCATTAATTGCTAAGCTTTTTCAGTTTTCTTATTTAATTCCCCTACTGGCCTTTTATTATTAATTTATTGTATCTTGCCTTTTGATTTTTTTAAAACCGGGACTACTGATGAAAACTTTAATTCCTTGGAAGAAACTTACTACCTCCCTGCATAGAATTACTACAAAAAAATTGTCTCTTTACGTTCCTTATTTTCATTATTATTGGCGTTTTTTTAAATATTTTTTAGCTTTCTCAGTTTTCTCATTTAATTCCATTAATGTTCATTTAGTAATAATTTTTTCTGTCTTTTCTTTTAATTTTTTTGTTTCGTAATAAGATTTTTTAAGTTCATAAAAAACTTGTCATATAGAATCAGGAGGGGTCTTTCAGGATTAAAAGACTGGCTCTATTGAGGTCCTGAATTAATTAATTTTTATATTTTTCTCCCAGTAGTTCTAGGTAATTAAGAACGAGAGAGTTAATGAGAATTGTATTACATTAACTGCGTTAACATTAATATTGTGTACAAGCTTAGGTGCTGTGCTGAAATCTATAATAGCCAAAGCTACTGATAAAAACATCCAGGAAATGGCTGAGAAAGAAGAAGAAAGGCCACCGACATAAATTACATCTATAATCTTGTAAATTAAAGTAAAAAGTCATTGATCCTATAAGCTCTGATGAAAGTTGGTGCCTGACTTTTGAAACAGTGTTTGCCTGAAATTAAGCATGTTCATTGTGAGAAATCGAATGCTAAGAGCTGCTTTTTTAGCCTAAAGGAGATCATAAATATTCTATGTGTAACTTGAACGATATTTGTCTACAACGTTTTTCAACCATTGAAGGCTACCATCAAATCTACACATTTTTTTACATAATGAGTTGATACAGTTCCTGATTATCCAACATGTATATAGGCTTACTTGTAATTATTTCTCGCACAGTCTCCTTGAACTTACACAAAATTTAACATTTACTTCGCAATAATTTCACGGTAATTTACTTCACAATTTGGTTTAAATATTTTTTTTTCAATTTGTGTATGAGAATGTACATTTTGTAAGTTTAATAGCAGTAGATCGTTTGGCAGATTTTGGGTTTCAATAAAAAAACCAACGTTTCGTTAAATATTTTTGCATTACCCTTGATATTAACAAGGTGTACCTTGGGAAATTCTTATTAAATTCAAAAACCATTTATATTATATAACCCAATGAGTTAAGTTCTACTGCTAATTACTTTAGTCTATAACAAGCCGTCACTAAGTCAAATAAAAAAATATAACATTTCATTATAACAGTACATAAAAAAACGCTATACTTTGCCTAACGGAACCCGTCATCATCAGGTACCATCGTACACGTCGTAGATTTTCGTAGTAGTAGATTTATTTGAAATGAGTACCAACAACCATTCGGGCCCCAAGATGTAACGGTTAATACCTTTAGTGCGGTCAATGAACCGCGAGTCCTCAATTTTTTGTTGTTGTCATTCTACTTATTTGCTTAACTGTTGTTTTTTGCGTTATGGGCTCACGTGGAAATGATAAGAAAAAACAACATTTATATACCGCCAAAATTGATTGGGGTCTATATACTGTCAGAACAAAAGCTGTTCCCTGTCGGAAGGGAGTTGATTGATCGTTTAGGGGGGTGGGAAGTTTTAGGAGTTTCCCATAAGCCACCGTGTTTTTTAAGTTTTTATTGTATTTATTACACACGAAATATGTAATAATCATGAGGTTGTGTAAAAAGACTTGTATTTTGGTTCAGTTGATTACACACCTACAATTCTCTCTTTGAAATTATCGTATGCAACAAGACTGAGTCTTTCTTTCTTACGTTAAAGATCTTCTATAGGGATCAATTAATTATACAAATAAAAACTGGAAAGGCAAAGTCTCTATTGTGGAAAAAAAGTGTTACACGATAGTTCTGACACAAAACGAATATAAAATGTTTAACGAGTAGAAGCTGCTACGACAAAACAGGACCAAATTATACCTGTTGATTGTGAATAGACCTCAGCCAATCCCAATGCCACTTCGGGTCATCCACGATGATGAAAAATGACTGATTAATGAATGAATTCTGTTCATTGGAGATAGTGATAGGAATCAACAGTTCACATAAGGATCTTGATGGATTTCTAGAGCCTCACTCAGAGTAACCACAGGCCGAAGAACTTGGAAAAGCTGAATAAAATAAATAATTTTTTTTTCTTGTAAAGTTCGGAAAAAGAAACCTAATAATCGCCTTGCTTTATTAGACATGTAATTAATATGCTAAGAAATAGTCAGTTTAGGATCAAACCAAATCTAATCGGTAAGTGAAAGCTTATACAAGCCGAAGGTCACTTTATGATCCTAAATATTTTTCTCTGCAAGAATCAAAAATGATTCTTTCTAGCAGAAAAGGCAGAATCAGTATCATAGATAAAAGAATCAAAAAGGGATGCAGAGAGATGTTTACCCTGAGGAACATCTGCTGTAAAAAAAGTTGGTGTTCTGAAGACAACAAGTTTTTTTTTATTTTACCTGGACCCTTACGGAAGTTCAGCTACTTCTAATCCAGATTACAAAATCCCAGTATGGGGCATTACAAAAGGAGAAAATCCATTAAAGTGCGTTTCGCTAACTAGGTTTAAATTTCGAAACGATGCATACGAGCAAATATAACGAATAGTCCCACCTAAGAGGCGCAGCAGGCCAACCAAATGGGTTTATTTTTCCTGTTAATGAGGAAATAATTTCTTTTCTGAATTTCTTAATAAGGTTTCCATTTATCTAATGCATGACATATAATGGAGATTATGCAGTATAGCTTTTTAACAACTTTCGCATAAATAAATATCCTGGTTTTTTTTATGGGGTACGTGACGCTGTCTGTATTAGGCTCTAACCAGGCAAATTCTTGACAACCAGGAGAGAGAGAGAGAGAGGTCATCGTGCTACTTAAAGGAGGAAGCGGACAGTAAACTGGTAAACGGTTAAAAGTGCAGAATCTGGTTTTATAACGACGATTAGCGGCGGATTCGATAAAATCACGTAACTGTTGTCCCACTGAACTTGAATGGCGGACGTTGACCGGATTCGCGAAGTCGTCTTTCTTCTACCGACGACCGGTCTTTGTGTACAGTCGTTCCTTTTAAACGAATATTATGCTTATGCATATCCGCCATTCGAAACAGAATTTCTTTATATCCGTATATAGCAGCATCATTCTTTTGTAGCTATATATCCAGCCGACATAAAAGAAATGCTGTGTGTGTGTTTCATTTTGGTTGATCGGGCGTGCCTATCGGAAAAATCGACCACAAACCCATCTCTCCATTAGCTAGAATAATATCGGCGGATATTTTTCCATTCGGCTGAAACCTATATCGCTTCAGGGAAAAACTGTTGATGCATCGGTGCATTCGGAAATTACGATCTATATTTACTTTTCAATTTTCTGATCAATATTGTTGGTGGAATAGCTTCTTTTTGTTATTGTGTCCATCACTCCCTTTATAAAGGCACTTTTTTTTATTCGTATTTACTAAAATAGACCACTTTGACCCCCGTAGGACAACAAACGCGATTGCTTTGGCTCGAAAACAACAGAAAATGATTCCCGAAAGACCTCTCACGCTTCAAGGACAACTCCTCCGATTGTCCCCTGTTGTTTTGGTCCCAGTCTGACTCCCACTTGAAATCCATTTTTCAAATTTCATTATTTTCCCTTATTTTGTCCAAAATAAGGATATGACGACGCAAGAAAAGTTGCCGAGGGACACGTTTTTTGCTTGAGCAATCTTAAAACTTTTTTGACGCTTATGTTGGATATTATCAAGATTTCTTATTGAAGTGAACGCTAAAGTAAAATAATGCTAATATCCGGTTATCTCCTCGCAGATTCGATCGAAGCTCCACTCAGCATTTTTGCTCATTCTCATTAAAACGGTCTGTCGGACAATGTAAAAGATTTAATGATCTGATTAAATTACAAGCTGAGCTTTGTTCGGCACAGAATAATAGCCCAAGACCGAGGGGAATTCGAACAATTTCATAGTGCATCGATTAAGGGTTTTTTGCAGCTCATACACTGAATCTTTTGTGAAGCGTTTTATCTGATAATTGCAATCACGGTATTCGCAAAACGTGTTTACGTAAACTTTAACATAGCCCAACTTGAGTTCATAATATTTCGAGTAAATCAAAAAAAGTTTTCTATCAAGATATTTCCAAGTTTCTGATCTTGACATAAAGTGCATCTGGACAAAAACCCAAATACCTGGGCAGTTTTGGCACACAAGGTGCTAAACCAAACTGGACTAGAATCCGAGAATGTCCGAGAATGATGGAGGATGTCCCTTTCAGAGCAGTGCAAGCTGAATTAAATATATTTAAAAATTACAAAGCTGCTACGTTACAAAAAGGTCATTGGAGGTCATAGAATTAGAACCTCCGATGATTTTATTATTTTTAAGTTTTAACTGAATGGAAACCTTATGCCATAGAGGTTTTTATGCATATTTTTGTATCTATTCTTTCCAAGTATCCCGAGCTAGTTTTACACGTGTTAAGCCTGCAGTAAACCGGGGCAATCAGTGCTTTAGGCCTGGTTTCCTAACCGTGAGTTTCTTCTAGAGATTTATACATACCATTTTCCAGAAATGTGAAGAAGTAGATAGCTCTCTGTAGAAAGATTATTGGTTTACCTGCCGATATTATCCCATAACTTGTCTACAATTTTGCTTTCTACAGATTTTTCGTAAAATCAATGGAAATCAAGATATTTGACAAAATGGCAAAAGTCAGGGAGTGTGGAGACTAATATTTTGAACATCCTTGAGGCTACAAACATAATTAGGAAATATCATTTTTATATATCAAAATTTTGTCTATAATTTTCCTTCCTACAGATTTTTTCATAAAATCAATCAGGAGTCAGGATACTTGACAAAATGTATTTCTGTGGTCAAAGTCAATAGGTGTCGAGACCATTTCTCTAAAATATTTCGAAAACCGTTGGGTCTACAAAAAAATTATAGAGTAGCACTTGTATAAAGCAAAAAAATTTCTAGAGTATCATTTTTGTAGAGCAACATCTGATATACACTCTACAGATTTTTCGGTAATGGTGAACACTCAACTAAATAAAAGTCTTTTCTCTTGTAGGGCAATCAGCACGTGAGAGCTGTATTAGTCGCAATTATCGCACCTTTAATGACCCCAATCAGACAAAGTGTGATGGATCTCTTATTAAATTGACCGAAAAAAAAAGAGGACAAGAAGGTTTATGGATACATTATTCCTTATAATTCAGGCGTGAATCTTGCTTACCAAATTTTCCTACTTACCACCTACTCGTCAAGTCGTAATAAAATCGATCCTTACCTGAAAAGAAGAAAAATAAGTTATTAATATTAAATTAACTTAATGGTATAATATTGCTTAAGAATTTCATCTGTTTTATACCCATTTATAGAAGGACACTTAATAAAAGAATTATGTAATAGACGTAGAAACAAGATATATATACCTAGACCATAGAATATGTTAATGTCGCTTAAGTATTCCGACATAAAATTTCATAATAATGATGTTGTTAAATTAACCTTGGATTGGAATTTTATTTTTTGTGTATATGTTGGGTCAATATATTTTATTACTTGGGTATCTTACAATAGAAAGAAAGTCGAGGAGGATCATAATACAAAAAATGATTCGGATGTCATCCTCGGAATTGTAAGGTTATGTGTTATGTTGCTACTAAAAATAGATATGAAACCACCAAGTTACTTTTCGTTAGGGCTATTAACTTTCATAAGTGGAATTGCCAGTTTGAAATTTTTATATTGGCATCTGGGTTCGAAGAAAATAAGGATGTTTCAGGTAACAGAAAAAGTAGCTATTTTACTATATTCTATAAAGCCTGATCTAGACAACATAAGTACTATATTGGAATTGCAGGCGTATGTAAGTAAATTTGTACCAACTTTTTCAGATATGACTTATTCTTTAAGAGAACTAAAAAAAAAAATAATGTACGAGGGCGGGTCAATAAGTCCGTGACTTTTTGAATTTCCCGCCCTTTAATGAAAATGGCAACTCTGCTCCTGTCAACAAAGAACTGTCAGTTGACGCCTGTCAAAATTTGAACGAGCTGCGTCATTTAGTTTGTGTTTGACAGCTGTTTATAGCAGACTACCGCTCGTTTTGAGAAGAAAATGGAAAAAAGTGAATTTCGTGTGCTCATTAAGCATTATTTTTTACGGAAAAAAACCATCACTCAAACCAAGGCTAAGCTTGATAAATATTATGGGGACTCTGCACCATCCATTTCCATGGTAAAGAAGTGGTTTACTGAATTTCGATGTGGCCGTACAAGCACGGAAGATGCCGAACGTTCTGGACGCCCAGTCGAGGTCTCTACATCCAAAACAATCGAAAAAATTCACGATATGGTTTTAGCCGATCGGAAATTGAAAGTGAGAGAGATTGTGGAGCCATAGGCATCTCACATGGTTCAGTAGTTTCAATTTTGAATGATCATTTGGGTATGAGAAAGCTTTCCGCAAGATGGGTACCGCGTTTGCTCACAATCGACCACAAACGCAACCGTGTGACAATTTCCCAGGAGTGTTTGGCGTTATTCAACCGCAATATGGACGAATTTTTGCGTCGTTTCGTCACCGTGGACGAAACATGGATCCACCACAACACGCCGGAGACCAAACAGCAGTCAAAACAGTGGATTTCTCGGGGTGAATCGGTGCCCAAGAAGGCAAAGGTGGGTTTGTCAGCCAATAAAGTCATGGCGACCGTTTTTTGGGATGCACGCGGTATAATCCACATTGACTATCTTCAAAAGGGGAAAACATTCAATGGAGAATATTATACCAACTTATTAGATAGATTCAATGAGGAACTGAAAGAAAAAAGACCACATTTGGCCAAAAAAAAGTTCTTTTCCACCAGGACAATGCAAGGGTCCACACATGTGCAGTTTCCATGGCAAAAATCCATGAATTAGGTTAAGAATTACTTCCTCATCCGCCCTATTCTCCAGATTTAGCCCCCAGTGACTATTTCCTATTCCCAAACTTAAAGAAATAGCTCGGCGGAAAGAGATTTGACTCCAACGACGAAATCATCTCTCAAACAAATGCCTATTTTGATGACCCCGACAAATCATATTTTTCCGAAGGGATAAAAAAATTGGAGAAACGTTGGACTAAGTGTATAGAACTCAAAGGAGACTATGTTGAAAAATAAAATAACTTTTTATATAACAACCTGTCTTTTATCCAACAAGTCACGGACTTATTGACCCGCCCTCGTAGATATAATTGGTTAAGAACCACAAAGCTGATTATGCTAAAGCTGACTTAAAAATTTATTGACAAACTCTAGTATTGAAGTCTTACAATTATAGTAAAGAAATTGTTTTGTCAGTAAATAGTAGTAGCAAAAGGTTAGGAGCTCTTTTGCAAGAAAATTTACCTGTAGCATATGATTCTAACGCATTAATTCATACTCAACAGTCCTGGGTTCAAATTGAAAAAGAGTTGTCGACTGTGAGAGGTTTCATCAATATGTTTATGGTAGAATCAGATCATAAGCCATTAGAGAATATATTCAAAAAATCTTTAATAAAGATACGCCTTTAAGGTTATGGCAAAGGTTGCAACCATATGATATCGTTATTGAAAACAAACCTGGTAAAGCTCTTCTAGTTGCTGATTGTCACGCTCATGCTTAAAAGACCAGTAAAGATGAACACTTATCTGATATATGTAGACGTAGAAGTTAATGCATGTATTTATTTTATAATTGATACCGTACCTTAATTGACCCAGATTAGGTATTTATTAATAAATTACAGAGGGGTGGCCAAGTTTCGAAAAAGTGCCTGATAATTTCAAATTTTACTATAATATAAAAGATGGGCAATTTTTTATTAAAGGAATTTTTTTTAAAAATATTAACATAGTAAGGTATTTTTGGTATTTCCATCATTTTCCCATAGCTGTCTGATGCTGACTTGTGTATCCTCATATGGCAAAGTCAAGGGGATTAAAATCAGGCTTTCGAGGCGGCCAAGACATTTGGCTCCTACGACCGATCTAGCGATTAGGATATTCTTGATCGAGATATTTCATTTCTTAGAGTTCTGCAAAAGTGAGCAGGAGTACTATCCTGCATGAAAAGTAGAATCTCTTTCCGTAATTGCAATGCGAATTCATCGAAAAACTCCATCAGCTTATTTCGTAAAAAATCTGAATAGAGATGACCGTTTTAATTCGATGTTAACTCTGTTGATCCCAGAAAGTAATTACTAGTAATAGCACACCAAAGATTTATTTTGAATTCATACAGTGACGTTCTGTTTTAAGGCATATTTCTAGTAAAAGTCTATATACTGTATACTAAATTCTTCCATACATAATAGCCAGGGTAATAGTGGTTTCACTCAAAAAGATAGTGTGGTAAACAAACATATTGAGCCAAAACCAGATATTGACCAGACAATTCCTAATATAGAAAAGCCTTTTCGTTCTGGTTCATAAATCATTTGTAAGTCTTATTAACTTATTTTTTAGAGTAATTCTTATTTAGAAATAAGTATTTAACAGATTTTGTGCTACTTTAAGAGTTAGAATACATGCAATCCTCATGCATGGGCATGTAATGCTTTTTACTATAAGTAAATGCTAGTTTTAATTATCTAAAAGTGACAAAATAAAAGGGCCTGAAGGCTTCTTAAACCCTCAAGACGAACCAGTTTATACGCTTTAAAAGTGTACATAATTTGTTTTTAAACATAATCCCCTTAATAAAACATTTACATCGTAAAGGGGCGCGTCCACGCACAACTCGCATAATTTCGCAATAAACCCAACCAACCCCTGACGGCTCGTAAATAAACGGGAAAATTGGAGTTTTTGAACAAATTCCTAAAGTCATAATTTTTGCAGGGGGTATAAACTCGTGCCAGCTGGGCTGGGTTTGCGTGTATAGTTGTAACGCGGGTGACAAGTTGCGAGGCGCCTCGCGTACTCGTTAAATCGTTCAAATTGGCGGAAATAACTGTCTGACTTTCGTATTATTACGTTGACGGTTATACACTTGAACCGAGACGTTTTATTTTCTAATAAAGGTTAAGGATCTTGCGATTACGAGATATGCTAATTGAATCAATTTTAATGAAGCAACAGGTTTTGCTAACGCCTGTGTGAGTTTAAGAGGGCGGGACATTTTCCATTAAACATATCGACATTTTCGAAGAAGTAAAACTTCACTTGACTCTTGAAAAAGCTTATTGCGCAAGTATAGAATATACACCGCTGGTCAACCAAGACCCTTTGGTGCGGAAATCACACATGTGTCACAAGTTAAAAAGAGAAATATACCATGGATGGCTTATAGTACAATAACAACAATATCAATATACTATCTAACAATGAGCAATTAGTAATGGCTATGCTGCATAGGTTGTTGACAAAATAATCACAAAATATAGGTCTAGAAATAAAGTTCAACTGGCATACTTTTGAAATATTTCCTATTTCGAAAGTATGCCTATTTCCTTACAAATTTCCAATAAAACATTAAAATCTTAATAACTATAATACACTTTTGCAGGCATTTAGTCAATAAATAAAAAATTCAATAACACACATGACGATAGTCAAATTATACATAAATTTAAAAATAACAACCTGAGGACCTCGAACTTGAACGAGAATTAAAACAAAATTCTGAATGCCTAAATGTAATCACCTGGAACAGTAATACCAATAACCCAATCAAAAATTTTATGATTATATTTTAATGTTCTGCCCTAATCCTGTTGCTATGACCCATAACATTTCGTATTAATGCCCCTTTATAATGTAATTTATTTTACTGATCCTGTTGACAAAGAAAAATGAGAAATATGATCATAATGATTAATTTAATTGACTGCACTAATCAGGATTTACTTCACTTTTTACACTAACCATTTTTTAATAAATCCAATAACTGATAGTGTAAAGCTCAATTAATGTAAACATTGCTCTTCTTACTCCGTGGGCGAATTACGAAAGCCATTTGTAGAACGATTGTCTTTGGATTTCCTTTAACTTGGTTCCAGTAGGGTCGTCTTTTAACGAGTAAGTAATTTTTAATTATGTTCAGTTTTGTAATTTATACACTTATGGAACCTTATGTATTCTGTAAAAAAA
Organism: Anthonomus grandis grandis; assembly: GCF_022605725.1. Classification (NCBI taxonomy): domain Eukaryota; kingdom Metazoa; phylum Arthropoda; class Insecta; order Coleoptera; family Curculionidae; genus Anthonomus; species Anthonomus grandis. The sequence continues at coordinate 5,199,174 of NC_065560.1, forward strand.
AATAAGCTAACATTTCAATTTTAATGAGTTTAAACTGAAAGCCAAAATAAATAAAACACGATATCAACACGAATACAGAAAGATGCGTAGTAAATGGAGGATATAACAAAGTACTGCAGTAGCAAAGGTCTTAATTAATGACCTAAGTTTACCTGTCTTACCTGCCCTGTATTGGATTAGTCTACACTTTTGTATATGAGGTAGATAATTTGAACATTACGTTTTAAGAAAAGTTTTACTTCATTTATTTTGACTGTACAATTATTAACTTAGTTAAGAATAATAGAGCTGTACATTTGACTATGTACTAAAAAAATACACCCTTATTGAACCAATACTCTAGCAAGCATCTTTTTCAAATCTAGCTTAAATACGCCAACTTTCGATATCACTTGCGAAACAATGAAGTAATTTTCAATAGAAGTTGTGTTTGAATTTAGTTTTGTAATTTAAGGGTTATTTAGAGTTACATTAAAAAAAAAATTAAGAAATTCAAACATTTGTAACCACAGTACTAAGAAGATCGACAGGGAGTGTAATTTTTTAAATTTTTTCTAGGAATGCCTATAATTTTAAAAGTACTCAAGATAGTTTTTTTTAAATATTTTTTTTGAATCACGCACCTAATCTGTTTCCCGTTTTTGGCTTATCGTTGATTTTTAGGAAACCCTGTATATTTCTTGCGCTGAATGCGTGTTATTCTATTTGACTTTCCTGAGAGTTATTTTTTATTGCTCAAAATTCATTTTACGCACATTAGATTGTCTTCCAAAAAAAATATTGGGATATGATGTAAATAGTGCGTAATATTAATCACATAAAAATCCTCAGACCCCCGGACTAAGCCGCTTAGATCAAAGACATCTGAGATTCTCTTGTTAATATTAATTCTATAAAACTAGGAAACCGAACATGCAACAGTACTTTTTACACCTTTTCAAAGAGTTTGTAAACCAGGACATCGAAGATAAAAATAACCCTCGTCCTTGTCTCGCAAACTACGTGCCGCAACTGACATTTTATCAAATTTCCATGGCACAATCGTCGCTGTTTTGAACACAAAAAGGAGGGAGCTGTTGAAGCCGATATCAGCCCTTTGAATAATAGCCGTTTGTTCGTCAAGTTTACAGAGAATAGGTGTCACATAGATTGACAGGTGTAATATGTTATTGTAATATTCACCATCCGCTATTTCGGGAATAATGTTCAATACCGGACTAGTTTTGAAGCGGCATTTAGTTGCAATGAACCCATTCTATACCTTACAATCTAAACACGTTTTGTTTGTTTGTTGTTACCGCCCGTAATAAAGTCGATATCAAACCCTAATGGAGAGAGGCTTCGTGTTCGTCCTCGCAGACCCGTTATTAAAAAATAAATCGGTCGGTCGAGGTATGATGCTTGAATAGTTTCGTGTTCATATTGAGAGGTGCATCATATATAGGACATGTAAAATGAGGTTAGAGTATTGATCAGTCTCTTTATATCGGATTTCCTTGGGGAACACTAAAAAAAAAATCGTTAATTTAAGCGTGTATATTAAATGAAATATTTCGTTACGTACTCTTTCTTTTATAGAAAGATAAGTGAAATATTATTTGAAAATCTACATATAATCGTTTTGAGCGATACTTTATCAAGCATACAAAGTTATTATTGGAAGGGCCAAGTTTGTTCGATTAAGGAAAATATATACTTTCTTTTAGATGTCGATACCATATTACAAAACACGAAAGAATTAGAATTAGTATAAAATATCGGAGTCGTCAACAATAATTAAGACGAGTCATCTTAGAAATTAGCTGCTGCACAAAGCAGTTCGTGTAGATATCGTACTATTCATGAGGATAAATCAATCATAAATAAATACACACATTTATGTAAAATATATACATTTATCTGGAAAAATAAATATACATTTTGCTTATTATTCGCAATATCTTAAGATAATAAGTATATATTTCTTTATATACAAAAAGTAAGCATAGTAATTATTTTCCGAATATTTCTAAATTATACAAGGAATATCTCTAAATATAAATTTTTTTCATTGCTTTTTTCAACGTTGTAGGCCTTATAGTGTCTCAAAATGTTTAGTGACCCAATTGATACAAGAAAAATATATATATTTTAGATTGGATCAATATATCAAAATATCTATAATATTTGCAAAAAAAAGTTTATCCTCATTATAATGTAGCACAAGCAATGAGTACAATAATTTTTTTCAAAATTCTGGAAATTTGTTTAAAATTGAGAGAAAGCGTACATGAAGCAATCAAGCCGTAGGAATATAAAAACAGCTGTGTAATAACAGCAATATTTCTTCTAAGCACTTGATGATACCGAGGAAGAAGTGAGGGATTTAGTGAATCAATTAAAGCCTGTCCAAGAAGAATTTAATATTTTCTTCCAGGCATTTCACGTCATTAAAGAACAAGAAGAACTCTGGGTTAACTCAACTGCCTGTAAGTAGGCTTAAAAGAAATAAATGACTCTCCAGTAGGTTTCACAAAGCCTACTGGACTGTTTTTAGATAGTCGTGGCACGCTAGATTAAAATTCACATATTTTAAGACAAACACGGCCGGGTGTGCGCACCGTTCAGTTCTCCGTCCGACTTTCGAATGGTCCAAAGCCTTAGATAGAATATGCATAAATTTAACACTCCTACTTTATCTGAAATCCAGTTGTTTAATTGCATTTTAAATTGTAAAGGTTTGCCAATTTGGGTCCGTTCTTCCATTTAAAAAAGATGATGTTTCTATTTTTACTTCATTTTTTTAAAATGTTAAACAGTAAATATTCAAGTTAATTTTTATTTGATTATTTAAATAGATACCCCGATAAGTTTTCAATAAGTCTTCGATAGCTAAACCTTCAAACTGGTCTGGTACAATGAACAACAAAATCAGGAAAAACAGTGGACCGCAGTTCCTGTGGTCTCTTGTTTTAAAGATTCCATGTCTTGAGGTAATATACTCGCGTTCATAATTTAATAAAAGTCAAGGAATTTTAAGGCATTGTGATTAAAAAAGCCAACCCATATCAGAATTACTACAGTATGGAGAACCAGACTTTTACGCAGACGCAATACATAATTAATTAATATGATAATTAATTTACACCTACACGTCAGTGCATATTATACAGATCTACTAAAACCCTTAATTCCCTAAGGCGTATTGTTCAAATAATCTCCGAGTTAATATTTAATGGTGTCCCACTTGGCGAACACAGTAACAGTTGCAAGCCGAGAGATCTGCACCCAATTAAAGCAAGAATATTGCTCGAGAATTTGAACTCCGGATCGTGGTTAACTTACTATGACAAAAGGGGAGTGTTCCTTAGATGTGACCCCGGCTGAAACTGAACTTTCCAAGAACTTTGCCCTCCGTGGGTGGCTCGGTTGGTTATACACTTTCCTACATAAAATGCCCCTTTCGTCTATTAAATCCGAAATTTTCCGACAAAGGAGAAAAACACGATCAGGCTGCGGATTTTCTCCTGTTAATGGAAAAACGGTGTCCGTTAATCGCTTTTCCTTGTTTCGGCTTTTTCCGGCGTTAGTGTTATTTTTTCCAATTAAAATGCCCTCGAAGAAATCTTTGAAGAGCAACAGTCAAGTGAACAGAAAGTGCTTAAACCTAAAAATATTCACTGTGAGCGGACGGACTTTACAAGTTGATTTACATACTTTCATTTCCTTGACAGGTGAGGTAATAAATTATAACATTTTAAATTTGATTACAAGTCACGGCGTCATAATAAAAGCATTTAATAAAAAGAAAAGTAGATATTTCCCGACAAAAATTATGAGAATGTTACTAAAACATCGCAAATTTCACATTAATTTCGGCAGCGCTGTGAGTTGGTTTTGAAGTCAATTCAACTGCCTAGAAGTAAACCTTAATTATTTTAAGAACTTAAGTAAATCTCACTAGATTTAATGGGCTAAACAGACCATCTGTTTTCAACTCAACTGCCTGGAAGGAAGTTCATAATTCGTCTAGGCAGTTGAGTGCATTTAACCAGCTTTCAGAGGGTGTACGGAATAACAGGGTCCACCTCAACTGCCTGGAAGTAGACTTTTAATTATTCTAGGAAATTAAGTACATTATTTGACCAGCTTTTATGGGATAAACAGAGCATCTGTTACCAACTCAACTGCCTGGAAGGAAGTTCATAATTCGTCCAGGAAGTTGGGTGCATTTAACCAGCTTTTAGGGAGTGTACGAAATAACAGGCTTCAACTTAACTGCCTGGAAGTAGACTTTTAATTATTCTAGAAAGTTAAGTACATTTGACAAGCTTTTATGGGCTAAACAGAGCATCTGTTCCCAACTTAACTGCCTGGAAAGAAGTTGATAATTCGTCCAGGCAGTTGAGTGGATTTAACCAGGTTTCAGGGGGTCTACAAAATAACAGAATTTTGAAGTGGTACTTAGTTTTTATTTAGGTTGGACGCACTACCTACGTTGGACGTTTACCTTAAACTAGAGTCTAGACTAGATGATATTATTGTTTTTAGTACTAGCCTCCAAGAACATATTTTCAGATTGGAAAAAGATTCTTGATATACTTAGAAAGTGAGTCAATTTTAGAACACAGCTGCAGAAATCCGCATTTGCTACATTCCGAAAAAAACAATAGTAACACCTGATGGTGTAAAGCAAAATCCTAAAAACTAATAATAACCAGAAAATACCCAATACCAAAAATAAATTATTGGATTCGTTGGACTTCTAGGTTACTACCGTAAATTTAACAAAGCTTTGCAAAAATCATAAAACCTTTAACCAAAACGCCAAAAAAGAACCGTAAAGTGAACGTCAAAGGTTTGGACTACGTTAATTGTTTTGAATTATTTAAATACGTCTCTTGCAATGCAACCGTTTATGTTAACTTGCGACGCATCAAATTTCTCTTTAGGAGCAGTTTTTTCTCAAGGAAAAGCATAGAATTAAATGTCAATAAACAAGTTTTTCTCTTAAAATGGACCAATTCAATCAGAATCTAACTGAAAAATCCAATCTTTAACAGTTCCACCAGAAGACCAGGAAGATGCCAATGCCATAATACATTCAAATAATAAAAATGAAATAAAAAAGAAGTTAATTTTTCACCAACAGAAACTATGCAAGTAAATTTTCCTGAAATATTGATCTAATTGTTGCTAAAAATCCAAGAACATTTTCAACTAGATGTTCTCCAAAAAATTCTAATTTAAGATCCTTGGAATATTTCCCATGGAGTTATAGTGATTAAACGCTTCAAAACCGAATCCGAACAAACACTTTTAAAAAAGCCGCTCCCCCACTGTGTCCCTTGAATTTAGGGTACGAGTACATTAACGTTTCCCAATGATTGATCGTTATTTGCAAATTCAATATGACAATTATATCAACATTGCCAGAAACGCTCTTAGGCGTGCGATATTACGCCGACGGATTCAGAACTCATCAATTCATATTAAATCCTTGTTTAATTAAACTATTGAAATGTTAACTGTAAGCAGTCTTCAAATGTGACCCCATCGGTCCTCAATTATCGAGTTGCTCACATATTAAATAGGGTGTGGCCTTTCAGTAATGAGACGACCAATCAAACCGCATTCATTATAATGCCTCGGATATTCGATAAATTTCGAATAATTGGGTTGATTTGTTGCCGTTTAGATATTAATGTTGTGTGCCCTTGTCTAGTGTAGCAAGAGGGTTATGCTTAATGATGCTTTCTCAAGCAAAGCCCTAACATAAAAAAACATGTCTGACTTACTTTGGACCCATATAATACAGTTATAGGTCAATTTTGAGCGTTTTTATCCTCGTTGCACAAAAATAATGAACTATTTAAAAGTCGCACCATTATTACGACCAGAATTAATCTGTCAACTGACCCCCAGCGTCGACGCGGCTTCTTATATACTCGGCGGACGATTCCGGAAGATTCGCTAACTTGCCACGCGTCTTCAAAGTAGTCGCGCATGTGCCATTCCTGAATGATAAACATCAGAATCGACCATTAGAACTTTTTTTGGGCTAATCATCTCGTCGACTTCAATCATGATTTTCCATATGATCCAAGCGTAAAAATCAACTTTACGTACTTGTCGTAAAAGTTTTGAAATTTCCGAGTTGAATAATTTAAAATGCAAAACTTATATATAAGCCAAAGATGTCCACGGGGAGAGAGTTTGAGCTATGAAGACTTCGCTCCATTAAAGCGAACTTTTAATAATACCTTCGCCTTAAACCTGGGGCCTGTCAGTCTTCATGGGTAATAAAACGTGCTTGAAAGTTAATTTTGTTAAAGTGAAGTATCCCCTGAAAAGGATGCATAAGAATTTTTATTTTATGGTAAAAAATGCACATCTGTATCGGACTCGGGCATTTGGAAAATTTGTATATGAATATAAAGAATGGTTTCCGGACATTAAAAAAACCATATAAATTCCGACGTATCGGTATGGTATCTTTTCCTTCTGGAAATCGTCAAATAAGGTATTTTTATACGATTCGGCATTCGAAAAAGGGCAACTTTACTGCGATCGAGTTGTTTTTTGACCTTCCGAGTCAGTAGGGCGTACAAAATTGATATCCTTTCCAGGCTTACCGAACTGTTTCAATGGGGAAAACATTCGGTCATAATATACATATGCTAAATCGACGTATTTTTGCTTGGTTAGCTTCGCCAAAAATGGCTTTAAAGATAACCGAGAATTGATTTACATTTTTACAGTATACCACAGTTTTTTCGTAAAAGTTTGCCACGAAGTTTAAAATTCTATCTTCATACCATCCGTTTGTTAGAAGCTAGTCTAATCTAATTTAAATGGAATGCGCCGACCTAGTTGGTTATTATCAATTTAAGTGCAGTTTCTCTCTTTCTTTCTAGACATTTAGATTTCTAATGAATAGGAAAACATTTAGTGGAGGAAAACCAACCAATAACAAGTCACAGCGATAAATGAAAATTAATGAGAAACATTTTCACAGGAAAACAATGATTCGGTGATATTATAAATCGAGGAAAGGCATTTTTCATAGACCTGAACTGGTCAGATCTGCATAGAAAGAAACCACCATTCGGCATCCCGCTAATCCTCTCTGGCCTAATTCTTTAACTTTTCAGTAGTGGTTCACTAAATAAATGTTAATATTGTTAAAAGCTCAAGTGGAAATCTTGTGCTCCTTTTCTTGGAATAAATTAAAACATTCTTTTAAGCAGCTGAATTTGGATCTAAAAACTACTGGTATGCGCTTAACTGTTGAATGTAGTCCGTTTTCCAATGATGTCCACTGTTAGCTGGTCTTAACTGTTTGGAAGAAATAAAAACGTTCCTTTAAGCAGCTGTATTTAAATTTATCAACTATTCGTATGCACTCAACTGCTTGTAAGAAATGAAAATATTCTTCTAGACAGTTGAGTTATAGTCCGTTTTTCAATGATGTCCTATGTTAGCTGGTATTAACTGTTTGGAAGAAATAAATCCATTCTTATAGGCAGTTGAATTAATATTTGATCTTCTTTTATGAACTGTTGGAATTCACTTAAATGTCTAGAAAAAGTAAAAATATTCTTCCAGGCACTTGAGTTAAGACCTGATGGCCAATGTCAGCTGGTCTCAATGTCTCTCACTGATTGACTTGTGGACGATTCCACCTTTCCACCGAAACGCCCAGAAACCAGCTGATTCTCCGTCATTCTGGAATGACTCAATTGGGAAACCGCACGACGTCTCGAAGGTCAGCGAAACTTCCGGAATTATGGTCAGCCGAGTATATAAGGAGCTGTTAGAGTCAGTTATCAATTCAGTGCAGTAAATTTCGGAATATTGACGCCAGACATAAATAGTTGTAAATAAATACAGTGTTTTAAATATTTCTTGTACTTGACTATTTTTGTGTTCTATTAATGTTAAATCGTGTATTTAATTCATACCTCACGAACTATTCAATATGTTGTACCTTTAATTTCCTTAGCACACTTATTTATTTTTATGCTATTAAAATTTTGGACGATTTTGTCGAGTGTAAAGAAGAAAGCTCGTCTCCTTCAGAGTCAGTTAGGTAACTCTCGTTTATGCATGGAGAAAGACACCCAAATGAGTGTCCGGTATTGGATTTTCCCTCAAGGAAAGCAAACCATTAAGTCCGTGGACTTCAAATCTAACCTACCTATTCAAATTTTGTTATAGACTAAAACTAGAACATGAATTTCCACCTACATACATATACATCTGTACGTCACAGGCGTATTCATTCAGTTATATCCGAGGCTCGTAAAACCGGCAACTCAAAATTATACTAAACTAATGTTACGGGGTAAAAGGGTCCCCGGAGAGCGTGGATTGGGAAGCAATTTCTCTTAACAAGGTAAAATTAACTTATCCGAAACCTACCACTATAAGTCTCCGGGGAAATGGTAATAAACATTCATTATTCTGCCATTACCGAACTTTCCAGCGGTCTAATTCAATCGATGTTGTTTTCGGTTTTCGTGGATTATTTATTTTGCGAACGGATTGCGCTGCGGTCGTAAATAGCCAGACAAATATGCAAAAGTAATTTATATAGGTGTGAAGCATTTTTTTTTAAAATGTGTATGTTTTTTAGATACAAAAAATAAACAGATATTTAATTTTATAACTGTACCATAATAAAACTAGATTCCCATAAGACTTCTTAATATTCCCAAAGGTCCCTTTACCATAGTTTATCCCGAAACTCTTCCCGAACTAGCCGTGGGCACTTTAGGGATTTTCGACACACAAATCTGTTATCTGAGCAAGAGGGAACACATAATTAATTCTCAAAATGAACACGGAGGTCAGTTCGACGTTAGCCTTTCGGTCATTAAGAGATTTTAATGCAAGTGGGAGATTAGAGTTCGCTTTCCGTTAGTTTAGGAACAAATTAGAAACGGGTATTATGCGGTAATGCCCTGGTGTCCTGCTGAAAGCCCACGAGATTTCAGGTAGTATACAGGTAGAATATCTTAATTTGTTTTTTATAAAGAAGTTATTAATGGACTTAAAAACTGTTTTTTTTTGTCTAATGCACCCAAAATCCAGTGACGTAGGATCCAATGATTTTGCTGACCATTCTGCCGAGAAAAAAAAAAACTGGAAAATCATTCTGCTTATTTTGAAAACACGGCACCTCCATTTTTAATTTTAACCCTAATAAATTACGCGCGAATGACTGAAAAAACCCCATTCAACCCAAAGTTCGCACGATTTATGCTTCCGGCAAAGTAACTTTATTTAAAAAACTTTTTCTCCGGCCAATTAGTGGTTATTTAAACGCAAAGTTGGCGGGTGAATTCTGAAGTTGCAGTAACTAAAAGTGGCTTCAACTTTTGCATTTTAGAACCATACAGCTATTTTATGATAGTTTCCTAAAGTTCAACCACTTTGTTGCAACAAAATTGTTTACCTGTTTTTTATTTTACCGGGATTAATCGCTGAACGTATAAGCGATATGCTAATAACAGTAATTGTTTTTTATCAACACGTATTAAATATTCGCAGACCCTCTCTAAATAATTAAAAAGATATCACCAATTTTGTTATTTTTCCATTCACCAGCCGAAATGCAATAATATCGCTTGTTTTGCTTCGATTAATTTAAAATGGACGCCGGTTTATGATACAATAATAATGACAGGGACAAGGGATAATAATGTTATGAAAACCGTTTTATAATTTGGTAGTAACCACATTATTCCATAAAAATGCTTTAATGCAAACAACCTTTGAATGTGCGAGTATGATCAATATAGTTTTCAGGCATTGAAATAAATAGCAAAATATATCACTCCTCGTAAGTTTAAAATGGTTGTATTCGTATGGTGTATATGGAGACATTAAATTGGTTCCAAGCTGGATATAGAGAGAAATGAGATAGAGTTAAGCTAAAGCTGTGTCCTTTCTCAGTAACGTCGACATCGGCAGACAAACCCGACATATTTACCAAACAGGAGTTACCTAAATAGAAGACTTAAAAAAGGACAAGATTTATCTTACTGTAGCTTTAAATATAAGTACTAAATTTAAATCATTTTTCATGGCCTCCTCCAAACGGCGCCAGTTCTTTCTGTCCTTGACTATTGCAGTTCAATTTGTCGCTCTCGTCTTCAGGTCCGCTCTAGGTCTCCACTACAACAGTTTTTGTTCTCTATTGTTCCATCTCAGTTGTATAATATCATCTAGTCCAATCTCTTGATTTCTCACTCGATCCCTCAGAGTCAGGTCAAGCATCCATTTCTCCTTTGTGTTATTTTCTGCGGTTTTATTCGTGTAAGTTCGAATAAAACCGCACGAATCTTTGCGTTACAGATCAGAACAATCGGCAATACGCACTGGTTAATTGCTTTACGCTTCAAGGGAATTGAGATATATCCTTTGAGGACGTTCTCCATCGCAGGATAAATCCTCTGTTCGGTTCGTAGGTTCAGTTGTCTCTAGTTATTGGAATCTCATGACTTACTTACATTTTTTTCAACCACTCCTACTTTCTTATTATTAATTTGTATTTGATCACTGGAAACGATGTTAGTAATAATTTTGGTCAAAAATTTGTGTTCGATATTATTGAGTCCTTGGCCTCCCCAAGATTCTCTGATCAAATAACGATGCCATCCGCGAATAGTAGATGATCTAACTCCCCTTTCATCTTTCTCTTGTTACGGAATTTTCATATATATTTTTAATTATGTCGCAATATTGCAATGCTCTTATGAGGGCTCTCTCTTAGTTCTACTGTATCGAGTCAGCAAATATCAATGCTACGGGGCGGTTAACTTAAATATTTGTTGCAAAATCGGCGTCAAACATATTATGTAAGCAAAACACCTGCAAAAGTCAATCTGCCATTACGACTTTGATCGACTGAAAATCGATTGACATTACACGAGTGCGAAGTGTAAACCGTTGGACCGCACGTCATGCGACTTGTCGGTAAGAAGACACACATCAAAGCAAACGCTCGACCAGGATTGTGGACTGAATTCAAATACGTTTTGTTTGCCAAATATTAAATTATACAATAATTTTTATTTTGATAGTGTTTAAAATGGCAAATCTAGCTGCTCGATCATGACCCAAATCGTAAATACATCATACAGATGAGACAATGCATATACCATGAGGGATATTCGTCATAAATACTTGGTTTTATTTCAGCGTTCAGTCAAATCTTAGTCTCGTTAGACAGGATGGTTCGAGTGATGACGTGGCATAATATTATTATTGAGCATATTTGGATAAAAGTACTAATAAACGGTTAATTTAGTATTATTATAGGTAATGTTTACAGATTTCTCTAATAGTAATTGTCAGGAGCTTTCTTGCGAACAGTGATCGGATCGATAATATGATGGACAATAATGCCTTTTATGTTAATTAGCTACATACTTTTTTAGACGGTTTTAACTTAACCCAAGTGTTATCTGAACCAAATAGTATTTCGCATTTGAATGCCAAATTCATTGATTGATTTAATATGCTGTAATTCTTATTTGTGATGTTAATATTTCCGATCGCTTACTGCTATAGGTAAAGTTAAAGAAGATTACTGTCGAAATTCCCAAAAATAAATGTTTCTGTAGTTCAATAAATCGTTTTCGTGCAGCTCAGTTTTAAGCTGATCTAGAAAAAGGGCTCCTTGGCAATCCATTTATTAAATTGAGGATATTAAGACGAAAGACACTTTAACCAAAACCATATTGATGGTGTCGGATGACAATGCACCTTTAACAAAAATAGTGAAAAGAAAACGTACACTGGATAACAGACAATATCATATTACTGATGACCCTTAGATCGAGCTAAAAAAGCGTACCCTAATAAAAAATTTCAAAATTGTACACCTAAGGAGCAATGGTGCGGCAATTAATTATCCTAAAAAATAAAAACATAAATGTTTGATTACCTAAAAAACGTTGATGAAGCAAATGACTATTTTAATAAAAAATGCACAAAGTAACTGTACTCTGAAACCAGACTAGATAGACAGATATTAGTTTAAAATATTATAGCAGGTATTAAATATAAGGCATTTGGTGCCGGCAATTTAAATATTACTCTTATTTCTTGCGTATTACAATATTATTTTCCAAAGAAGTGGAAACTTGCCAATGTCTTTATAACTCAATAAAACTGTGTCAGTTAATTTGAAAGACACAGAACAATTATCAACATAATAACATCCTCTTTAATGAAGTCGAAATTCAACGTTAAATAAATGTAGATAAAATACTTTAAAGAAAAAGGTAATGACATGGCAATGCTGCTCGATCCCATTGTTTATGCCACCGACACAAGAAATCACTACCAGTGCCGTCGTCAAAAAATATTTAGATGATATATTTATTATAATAGAGTATGCTTTAACTGTAAGTTAAGATATTAACGTTTATCAACTATTTGTGTTTTTTTAGTGCACTTCATTAAGGTTTAAGAAGCATTTTTATATAAATTAAATATTTAATAGATTTCTTCATAATTCATGCTTTAAGATACAAAATTTGCATTAATATATGCAGGGTGGTGGCTCCTTCAAACGGAGAGTATTGCTCTATTGGAAACCAGTCTACCTATAACGTCTTCTATTGAAAAAACATAATAACGATAGATAGGTGTACTTGGATATGATGCCATACATCTAGCAAGACAACAACAAAACATGAAAATCCTGTTTTCTGTTTTTTTATAAGATTTAAAAATATATTCTTATTTCACTTACACATACATTCACATTCAAGTTTTTATTGAAGCTTATTTCTAAAATCCCCCTATTCTACGTTTATGAAGACGGTTCCCCATGATGTGATGTTATGTTGAACTCAAACAAAGTTGTTATTTACTGATCCTCGATATTCTTAAAAATCTCGGAAAAATCGCTCAAAAGTTTGTGGCCTTGATACTATTCCACAAAACAATCTAGGTTTAGATCTCAACATAGATATTGGACTATTCTGACTTATGTGGATGATATCGTTACATTTCAGGTTACTGGAGATGCAACTCTGTTAGTTCTTATAGCAAAGCATTTGATATAATCGATTACGCAATTATGCTTGCAATCTTGAATTATATTGGCTTGGAAGAGTCAGCCTCTTTAATGATATCATTGCTACCATTACTATTTGGCATTTTATTTATGAAAAAGGGAGTAACCTCAAGGTAGCATTCTCGGCCACCTTCTTTCCAGTTTATACTTTTAACATAACCAACTCTTTAAAATTGTCTCAGTATCACTTCTATATGGATGATACACAAATGTATGTGTCATTGAAACCTGGTTTTTGGTTTGCGATTTGGATGCCTTGTTCCAAAGTTCAGGAAATCACCTTTTAACAATTAATCATAAAAATGATTTCCTGCAATGAAACTCATAGATGCCAATTACAAATAGAAACGTGTCATCCATTTTTCTCCAAGAGACCAAACAAAAACAACAAAGGTACAAACACGGTCAAAGTCACGGTCTCATCAAATCCATGTAATTTTTTTTTTTTTTTTTTTTAAAGCTACACGTGTTTTAGTTTCACTCCTAGATGCTATCGGAGCATCATCAGGCCTAGACCTACACAGATCACACTACAACTAACAACCAATTACAAGACTGTACAAAAAATTAAACATGGTTTCCAGAGAGAGATAGGAAAAGTCGAGGGGATTAGATGTAAAAGAAAAAGAGAAAAAGATTGTGATTCTGAGTTTGTTTCGAATCTTAAAAAATCCGTTTTTTTTCAGGTAAACGACTTAATTTTTCCCATTAACCCACTCAACTCAAAAAAGAAATCTTACAACTATAACCAAAATAGGGCGCAACCTAAACTGGGTCTAAAAATTAAACAACTTTGATGATTAGCCTCCATTTTAAGAGACTCAGATCACTACAAGTCTAAAATTATCCAAATTAGACATCGCATCTAATGAGTTTTCCACAGAACATGGCGGGTCCATTCGAGCATGGGCGCTGAAGGCGTTGCGTCCGCGTGTATCGATGTTTAATAAATACCGTCAGCCAACATTTATGAGCCGGAATGCAATTAATTTTATTAATTAGACCGTACTCTGCCAGAAAACCGTTTTAATTTTAACGCGTTCATTAATTTAGAGTGGGCCCGATGTAGAAAATGCACTAAGCGTTACACTATGCGCGATACGTATATTAAATATTGAAGGCGCTTTTAAAAAGTTTCCAACTTCGAGTCGGCGAGAAGTTTTTCATCAGATTTATTCCATTATAAATTTAAAAAGAAACTGTCACGATATTGTGCCGATGCTTCAGCCTGAGTAAGTAAAAGCCCATGAAGACTGAAGTGTAACGTGGGATGACGAAAATGACCTGATATTTTTTTTTCCTGTGAAATTGAATGGGGGAGTGGAAAAGCTGACGCCATCGAGCGCTGGAAATGAAGACTGTGGTTTTTCTTAGCGGTGTAGATTTAGGGCCTCGGGAATTCCGTCTTCAAATTTGTACATTCAATTTAAAATGTGAGATAAAGGGATTTTTTGACGTCGGTTTTTAGGTTGAAAAAGAAAATATCGAGTCAAACTTGTCTGAAAGAATTTTTACATTGTTTTAAGTTATTTATGGAAGATATCAGAAATGTCATTACAACATATTTATGGTTTACTGGATATGACACAAAATCAATATTCTACGCCGTGTTTTCGGAAAAGATAGTCAAAACGTGTTCAAAAGGATTGCATCCGGTGCATCAAATTTCGACATTTTTGACAGTTTTCAATCAACTTTTTGGTGATATGCTAAAATATATAGATTGTTTAGATTTTAGAAGTGGTAAATATCCATTGACGTTAAAATGGATATAATGAAGGAAAGTTAAATATATTAACGCGTTAAAAAGCAATTTTAATATAAAACGTATTTGAGAATACGTATCTTTACGCCCACATTCGTTTTAGTTTATTACACGCCACTAATATGGCATGAGAAGAGGGTGAAAATTGGCGTCAAAAATGTGTTTGATAACGATTTTTGAAAAGAAGCTTCCCACGATATTTCCTTCAGTTTCAATAATTTATATGAAGCAATATACAAGGGGTTCCGGTATCGTTGTGTTCAAATTCTGGCGCAAATTAAAACGCACTTATTTTCAAGCAAAAAAAAAGAAGCAAAACTATGTATACATTTTTATTTATTTCCAAGTTACACGTTCATGTATGTTTTTAAAAAAAGTCAGTAATAGATGAATACTAATAATAATAATAGATTTCGTCACAGTTAACAGTCCCCGTCCCTTTATATCCAGGTAGAAGAAATGAGCATAGTGATCTGCTCAAGCAAACCTTGTATCTTAATGATGTGATATTGTACGATAATAATGTAGATGTAAAAACTCTTCATGTTTTACAATTCACCATACAATCATTCGTGGTACTCCAACCTGTATAGAGATTAAACACTTGTATATACAGGTTGGAGTATGCCTTATTTTGATGCGTGGCTACGCTGTTAAATTTTAAAGCACTATTATTTTTTCTCAACTTATTAGGGCTGTTTCCGAAAGTGTTGAAATTATTAAATGGTTTCATCGAGGCTGTACAATGTAGGAATTTATTTTCAATGACATTTAAAAATACGCCGCGATAGATTCCTTACCAAAAAATAATCTTAAATATTTGTTTTGAAAATTGTTATAAATGCCGCACATAAGTGCAAGAACCTTCTCGAAAGGGTCCAGGAGCAAGTACTGGAAGAAATTTCTTCAAGTAGTTCTTCAAAGATCAAGTGGAAGTGTTGGAAATAAGCTGGGTATCGAGCAACAAAACTGTTATCAGTATTTGGAAAAAACATAGGTGCAAATATCTCAAAAGACTAGAGGGAAGGAATGGAATTTTGTGGAAAAAGCAAATGAACATCAAATTTTTTTACCAAATATTATATTTTATGATGAATCTTTATTTTCATTACATGGGAAATATAATCCTTCCGATGTTCCATATTGGGCTCAGCAAAATGAACATACGAGTTTTATTCCGTACTCAATATCCTCAAAAATTGAATGTTTAGGCTGGTATACTCACTGACGTAAGAAGTGTTACATCCAGAGACTAGTTTCAATTGATCTTTAAACAAGACCGTTGTAATAACGACCATGTTTTACCTTTAGATGTTAGGACTTTTTTCATACCGACCACGTTTAATGCTTCCTGTAACTGCGGAACACTATCGTCAAAGTTTAAACTTGAGCAAAGAACAGCAACATTGGGAGGCAGAATGGCAAAAAGTGGAATTGCTGTTGAAAGACACGTCCCCATATTTCTTGTCATACTACAGACTTTCTTCAAGAAGCAGGCGTGACTGTTTTGCAATGTGACCATCTCGTTCACCAGATTTAAATCCCATCAAACATGCGGAGGATGTGGTGGCAAGGAGACTAATTACTTTGCGCCAGATCCACGAAGTTTGAATTGATAAAAATGAGTGACACAACGAGACATTGATCATCTCATGTTATCGCTGCCTAGACGTACACAGAACTGTATTCGGCTGAAAGACATTATTATTATTTTTTTATTACTTATCTATAAAAATGTTCCCAGAGTTAGGCCCGGGATTGTTTATTGAATTTTTAACAAATACTTTTACTAACCATCTTATTAGTGGGACTGGCGACAAATGGCCTCCTAGATCTCCAGATTTATCCCCAAATCACTTCTATTTGTTGGATTATCTGAAGGAGAGCATTTACAAATACGAATTTAGTAGGCCAACAAACTTAGACGAATTTCAAGAGAAAATTGTTGAATGTGCCAATTTGATTTCATCAGAACCCTTTTGGGACGTACGGACTGAATATAAATGTAATTTCAATAATTCTTTTTTTAATACAGTTACCTCCATCAAACTCAGAGGCTTATTAACGTCGTACTAAAAAACAACCACGTAGAAAAGAATACTGAATTTAGTATCGTGCATGCGCGTTGTCATATCACATCTCTCTGTACAAAATTATCAATTCCCTAACCTGTATATATGTTTTAATTAGTTTAAAAATAAATCATTTACGAATGAAAGGTTGAGTTGAATTGAGTTTGTATATTGTTTTGGCTCGAATTAAATTTTAATTATAAAATTATTTTAACAAAAAAAAAGGTCAAATGAAAAATAATTTATGATAGAAGAGAACCCAGATTTATTGCACTAAATGATTTAATGATTTTCGTTACTAACTATTTTAATTATAGCTATGATTTGTTAAGTCGTTTAATTTATTTATTTTGATTTATTTTGACAGGGATTTTTTTTGGTTTCGTTACCTAAATACTCCCGTCGATACGTACTTTGCAGGATTTTTCTGTAGTTAAACCTGAAAAAGCGTCAGGCCGTGTGTAGACACACCCCATCAATGACTATATTTCATAGATCCAAAAAGTCTACTTCCTTCTGATTCTTTTTGAAAATCAAGCAACAAACTAGACACTAATTATTTATAAACTATAATTAATATACGACGATTTAAAATTTAACTGAAAATTAAAATTCGAAAATTGTTTGTAAAAAAAGCAATTTAACTGCATGCTTAATTCTTTAAGCAATTGGACGAGACGCTAGAAACAGGAACGTGGGCAGCAAAAAGATTAATGGGCTGACAACTTAAAGTCGGCAGAAAAGATGAGGTGGATAAATACGCCAGTGTTACGGCGTCATTTGTCTTACTTGTCAACGTAAGTTTTCTAAAAATTCGCGAGCTATAACATTTTATCTGGCCTCTGTATGCGAAAAAAAACACTAAAATAAAACCGCAATCCAGGCAAGTTATTCAGGACGACGAATTCCTCGGGAAGGAAATATTGCAGTCGCAATGGCCAAAATTATTATAAAATTAATTTTCGTACATGCTATGTGCTTTTAATTAAATATTTTATATGCAATAACCCTCGGAGGCATTTTGATAAATGAACAAACCGCCAGCTGGCACTCGAATTTTCATTTCAGTTTATAAAGTCCATTCGGGAGTGTTAGATACCTCAGGACGGAGACCTCTTGAGAAAACACTTAATGAATTGTATGGCCATGTATACGAACAGCGAAAATGAAATGAAGCTCGGTGATCTTCTTTATGAAGTTAAAAAAAATTCATTTATTCACTGTTTTTTTGATAAATTTCGCAAATACCGGGTTGGAACTTCCATATACAAATCCACATTTAAACATATTTTTTCTACACATTGCGTCCAAAAATAGAAACGGTGCGTGACCAAAAATGTGTCACGCGATTTGTAGTCTGGATAATCCATCAGTATTTTAAATTGTAGTTTGAATTTGTAGTGGAAAAAACTGTTCGGTGAAAAATTCTTTCAACATGCCCCCTTTTTATTAGATAAGTACTCTAATGAGTTCATAAACGGTAATATTTGTTTATAATTTAAAGCATAATCTATTAATAATAAATATTTATCAGGTAAATATTTTTTGACGGCGTCACTGGTACAGATTACTTGTGTCGGTGGAATCAACAAGCGGCGTTGCAATGTTGTTGCCTTTTTCTCAAATATACGTTATCTACATTATTAATTTATTCTTGAATGTTGACTTCTTTACAAAGTATCTTCTTAAAAAAATGCTTCATATTTTATTAATACGAGGAATACGATATTAATGAGAGGAATGCAATTGTTTTGCGCTTGTCAAAATAAGTGACAAATTTTTGTGATATCATAAAGGGTGGTTTTTTGCCATTTCTACATCATTGGACATCATTACTTCAGAGATGTTGCAAGCCAACAAACTGCCCATAGTTCCACGGCAATAAGATTATTTATGTGTATGTTTAATGATTCCCTGACCTGGAGTTTTTGCTTTTGTTTCGTCTTTTTGTATGGTCTCTTGGAGAAAGAGTAGATGATTTTTTTTTTATTTGAATTTGAATAAAAATTGAAAATAATGTCCTTAATTCATCTACTTTAAATATAAAGAATCATTAAAAATAAAAAGAATGATCAAAAAAAAAATAATTCGAAAGTCAGAAAAGTCAATTCGTCATTCAAGCACAATAATTGGAAATTTCAACAGGGACTCTTCAGCAAATTCGCCCTTAAGATTTATAACTGCAATATTCAACTCACTTAATAACTCCGACCAGCAGACTATAAACAAGGAAGATAATTCAGCAATTGGATCCTTGAACAATCTGCTGATTTTGCAAACAAAGATTAGATTTCATTGATGCATTTAGAGCTTAGATAATCCACGAACGATTCATCAGAAAACAATGCATTCACAACCTGTCACTGTATGGTATGCTTTATGACCGCTATAAAACTACAGTCTCTTATGCTTCTTGATCTTGATATCATGCAGTTTCATCACAGGTCATAAAATTGACGATCTTACACGAGTTTGCTCCTTGTCGTGTCATTTGTTGATTTGGTGTCCAGAAAGCCGAAATTAGACGCTGTATCAATTAATTGCCACCACATATAACGTTATTGAAAATTTTGCATTCCCCACCATTCCAGTGGTCAGCTTGATCTTAAACTGATCTTCTTTGAGGCCATCTTCAGTTTCAGGCTCCTTGCCAAAATATAATGATTGGATAACACATCTGCATCTGGATGATTATAACGCTCGAGCAAAATCTTCTGTTGACTAGGATAAAATTAATCTGATATTTTCAGGATTGTCGTTTCTTGGAAGCAAGGAGAACCATGTGTTCGTCATTTTAACTGTTCTTCCTGGCGCAATTGCTTTATTCTGTCTTTTTATTATATGATACAGAATTCGGTGCACATATTTTGAGACTTTTTCTTTCTTTTTTTCCTATAAACAGGGATCCAAAAATTCTTGTCCCCGCGCAAATTAATTGATGAAAATCGATTATTTGAAACTGTGACTACATTTATGCGTCAAATCTCCTAAAAATTGAATTAGGAATATATACTTATATACTTAAAAATTTACATTTACAAGTATCCGTTTTTTAGGGGCTCTTTTCACTTTCCGTCCCAAAAATGATTTCGACAAAAGAAAATTAAAAATCTAGCAAACGCATCTGGTTAGGCAGGAGAAAATGTAAAATACTGAATTCTATTATTTGTTTGATCAATTTACCATTTTTGATAAAATTGCTGACAAACGAAAGAGGATCAGTATTAAACCCGACTAAATCATCAAATTAGAAAAAACGAAGTGGGCCAATTTTTGTCAAATCAAATTAATTCAACGAAAAAATGCAAGAAACGATAATTTTCCATTTTTTCATTTGTAACTAGATAGTATTCTAGATTTTGAAAATTCTTATTGGAAACCTAAGATATGAGCCATTATAATGGTAAGCGCCTCTGAATCTGGGTCTACAACATTTTTGAGACGGAAAATGTCAAAAGCACTTAAAAAAAAAGACTTGCAAATGTTCAAAAGATTTTACGTGTAACTGTAGCCAGTGTTCCAAATAATGGAGAAGCAAAAATGCCTTATTTTGACTCCAACAATACGCTCTTAAAATAATTGCATCGAATTTTATAACACTCTGTATAGCTATCGAACGGATATGTCTCTATTTCTTCCTGGGAGCGTATACATGGATGATATGCATTCATTGGTCTTGCTCTCTTTACTTGTTATAAAGGCATGTCATTCGTAATAAACAGCTTATTTCAAAGAAAATTTTTCCCTTGCATCTGTTTTCATTTACAACATATAACAATGAACAAAGAAAAACTTTAGACTAGACCCTATCGTTTCGCAAAAGAACATACGAAAAAATCAGCGTTTTGTTGTTCACTTTGCACTTGTTTACGAGTAGCAGTTATCATCCGCTTTTCCCTCGTCTCTTTTGTTCGTAAGCCCTTAATGCCGCTAAAAAACAAATTTAAAGCACCCGCCAACCTGGCTCCACACACACACACACACACAGATACACGTATATGCCCTATAGAGAATTACGCTCGTCGAGATCCTATCAACAAGTTACATTATAAACTTTTTATTAGAAAAGTTTTGATTATTTTACTGTTCGCGATGGGAAATAAACGTCCACGAAAAGTTTCTAATTGTTAAATTACATAATGTTTTCTTTTTTGTTTCAGGTAAGTTACATGATCAGTTAAAAGTTCACGAAGGATGGCAAGTGTTGTGCCAAGTAAATACACAAACACAGGTAATGTAAAATAAATATTTGAAAAGAAGTGTCCTACTTTATTATGTTTATTAAAATGTAAATCGCGAGATTGATTTCATACAGTCTATGCAAAAATGGTCAAATAAATTGGGCTTTTTGCTTTAAATTATTTGATACATGGTATTCATTATCAGAAAGTAGAATGTGTATACACGGAAATGGTTGGCATGTTTTCCAATTTCGATATGTGGTGACAGGCCAGAATTTACATATCTCTATTAATTAGTCTCCTTAAAAAAGTCCACCGTCGGGTCAGTTTGGCAATAGACGCAGTCGACTGATAAAAATCACACGTGGTATATGGATTACACGCAAACTTGTTTTTAAATGGTTAATGTGACATTAGAGGCATGCATGTAATAATTTCACTTGTAAATGTACTCGAGGATTCTTATTTCTTTGAAAAGTTGAACTGGGAGATTTTAAAAAAATGTGCGCAAACTTAAACATTTGTTTGCCGCAACTCGTTTGAGCTTGGAATGTTTAAAAATGTATATTTAATGAAATGCAGATATACATTTAAATGAATAATACGTTTAAATAAAAATATACATTGTTGAATGAAATGCGGAAATTTATAAGGAGGTTAAGCCTCTTTTGCCTATTGGGTGCCGTTGGAGCGGAATCAAGTCAAATCAAATATAATACGATTAATTGTTAATAAAGTAGGAAAATTAAGAGCTGATATTGTTTCAGAAATGGGTACTTTGGCGTCATCTATTTTTTGTAATTTTTATCGCAGCAAGTGAACTCAATGAGAAAAGTTGTAGAAAATGATGTCCCCGACATTTTCTGTCCTTACAAATTTTTCCAAAAACTTACCATTCTCAAGATACATGAAATCCAAAAAACGGCCCTTTTTTCAACAGATTTACTGTACTTATAGCATAGATCTCCTCGTTCCTGATATTCCGTAATTAAACCCGTTCGTTCGCGTTCATCCACTCGCCAATTCACTTCCTTTATCTCATAAGTCGAATGGTTCCCGTTAAAGCGGTTCGAGAATTAAAAAAAAAAAAAGTCCTCAGCATAAAACGACTCGTCGTCACGAAAATCTCAGTCTTTTCCGGACGATTGGAACCGAACGGGTCGGAAAAAGAACGTCCTGATACGGAGTAATTCTCCTCTATTCCACGTTGCCACGTCTAGGGTTATGTTGATGGACCCGTAAAAACCTACAGGATTAATTTTATGCGGGATTTTAGTTACCTTTTAGATTTTATTTGTGGCAAAAACGTATTTAAGAGTCCAGAGAATAAGGGCGCGAGGAGATAAAGTAGATCGGTTAACGGGACTTTCTCGAGATAAAACGCCGTTAGCTGGCGGTCGAGGCTTTCCCGGGGAACGATTGAAATTTTAAGTTATTTATCTTTATTTCCAGAGCACAATTACAGGAAAATCAAAATTAACAATGGTAAAATATAACGCATAAAGTGTCAAAATAAGCATAAAAGTAGTGGTTACCCGTAAATTTCCGAATGAACTGAAGAATTCTAAGGTTTTTAGAAGAGGAATTTTGCAAACCATGAGGAACCTGGTTAAAAAACTATATTA
This sequence comes from Anthonomus grandis grandis, assembly GCF_022605725.1. NCBI lineage: Eukaryota > Metazoa > Arthropoda > Insecta > Coleoptera > Curculionidae > Anthonomus > Anthonomus grandis. Next base: position 5,221,892 of record NC_065560.1, read on the forward strand.
AGTTGGTGTGAAAAGAACAACGGGAGGTGAATTCATGTTCCAACTAGAAGGCAGAATAATAAGAGAAATTTCACTTTAACTAGGAATTAGTCATCCTTCGGTTTTCTGAATAAAAAAAAATTTAAACTTCATCCATATTACGTATCCTTGGATTTTGACAAACGACCATTTTGATTGGGTTAGAGAAGTATGCAACGAAAATTCCTCTTTCAAATCTCGAAAAAAGCTGGGTGCGAATTTTCCAAAATCAAATTATTCCCAAATATGTGGTATCAGCATGATGGTTGTCCAACATATTATACTTAAAGACCGCGAGCTTTTCTAAATAACAGTTATCCAGATCGCTGCATTGGAAGGATTGATTTGTTCCAATGGCCACCTAGATCTCCTGATCTGACTATGTTAGACTAATATTTATGGGGACGAATTAAGAACATTTATTACATTTATAACGAATTAATTCCATTCGGAAATTGAAACAGCTGTTACTGTTTGTTTGTAGGGAAAAAATTGAGAACTGTATTTTACAAAATGGTGGATACTTTGAACACTTGTTTTTTTGTTACAGTTTATGTTCTTGTTCTTTGATTATAACCGCTTGGCCTTTAAATATGGTTTAATTTTTTTAATTAAGTTCAGAATTTTAAAAAATGTTGTTATTTTTATATAATTTGAATTAGTCCGATGCCTAAATAAACTGCGAAGCAAGGTCCAAATAAACAAAAGAAACCGAATAATTATTACCTCCGAGTGACATACTAAAAGCGTCAAAAAATTCTATTTCGGGAAAAGCTTTAAAAGTAAAAAAGTCCGACTGCGGATTTCAGGTTTTTTTCTGGTAAATTTTATCTCCTTTTTGATTCTGCTATCAAAATTATAGCGTGCCATTTAAGTTATTGTGGAAAAATCAAAGTAACAGTTTTTAATTCCAACATTCGCGTACTATTGGATACAGTATTGAAAAGTACTTACATTTCACTTTTAAATAAGTCCAAATTGAACAAAACCGGATGAGTCTTTTAAAGTTACCTTCCCCTAGTTTATGAAAATCGCTACGCCAATTAAATTTTCTTTTTGATTTTAATTCTATTTAAAAAAGGTACCTTAAGCTGACATTTTCCGGAGAAAATTAAAAATTAAAATATTGACCTTAATTATGCCCTCAAACGGCCAAATTTCGAACTTAAAAATAATTCCTAGCATTTTCTCTTGACTATTTTTATAATGTCAAAAAAATCTAATAATGTCAGATTTTTAGTTCCCAAGATAGAGCCGCTATACAGGCTTAGTGAAACATCTTGTATCTATCAGCTATAAGACTTAGGGGAAAACCCATTGATGCAATATTTTCCATTCAAATAAGTACCACATTTCTCTGTGCTCTATCCTTTTTAAGCATATTTCCACGATAAATAGTAAATATTAATGAGATAAGAGCTTTATATTAACATTTTAGTAATCATTCAACCAAAACAATTGTTCAATTTCGACATAATTTAAATTAAACAACTGAGTGACAATAATAGTTTAAATGACATCTGCGTTATACGAAATTAAACCGGTCCAAAACTATAAAATCAGAATTGAATGAATGAATATTCATCGCTAGTGACCCAATATAAATCCGGGATTTAAAATAGGCGTAATCTCTATTCCGAACAGAATTACTAATAGTGCGATTAAGGTCTTTTTGAAATCCCTGTTTAATTCCGCAACGGATTTGTTGACACTTTAAATTCAGGCCGACGCTTAAATCTACTAATTATACTTTTATTAGGAATGCTTTCCTTGATGTTGAAGCGATTATAGTTCGATGATATCGTTAGAGAGAAGCGAGCTGAATTTCCCCTCAAGTGATTAATGAGCCATAGATCGATATTTAAACAGACATATTCAATCAAAAGAGTAATTAGGGAATATGCGGGAATGACTCATTAAAATGCCATCGAAATGTCTAATTAAATGGTAACCAACTAGCAGATTTAGGCCTGTTGCGTTAAATTTAAAAGGTAATATAAAATATGACAAGCCGTAATTTTGGGCGATTTAATATCTTTGCTTTGAAATTTCGCTGATATTAAATTAAAACCGGTTAAAAGTAAACTAATAAACCTTCCCCAAATGGAGAATGTCAACGTGTGTAGCACGCTTAGCCGTTCAAATGCCGGGTAATTGTTTATTAATTGCATAACTTTGCTTATTTCCTGTTTTATCGTTTTTGCATGCGTGTGTATTTTGATTGTGCCTCTGTCTACTGCAAATATTTTGACGACTTGTATGTGAAAATGATTTCGCTTGATAATTCGCATATCTAATTATACAAAGGACAGTACGAGGTTGAAAACACTAGATTTGCAAAGTATTCAAATTGGGATTCAAATATTTCTCGTTTGTATAAAAACATTTTTTATGAGACTGCATTCCTAAATCCAACAAAAGTTTCATGCTCTGTCTCTGGGTGTTATACGACGATCACAGTGATCCAGTTCCATCTACAGGGTGTCCCAAATTCGAGGGTGACCATTGGGATCGCGGAAACCGTAAGAGTTACGGGGTCGGTAAAATGGAGGCAAAGTTGCGCAATTTGGAGCTTAAAAAAATGGCGTTTAAAAAATTTTAAAATTCCGGATACTTCAGGGGTTATCCGAAAAAAAACGAAAATTGTCAAAATCGTTTTTACCTTCTACCGAGTTTAGTTAAAGAGACATCGGAAAACTAAAAATAGTTTTTCATTGCCACTTTTTATGTCCTACAACATGACGCAAAAAAAAAATTAATCCGACGTTTCATTTTTTTTCGATCATTATCAATTTTATGTTTTCTTATGGGCGCCATATTGGATTTTCTCATTTTTAAAAAGGATTTTTATATGCCTTTAAAATGAGGTATCGCACTTGCATGTGCGATTACTCCTTCTAATTACTTCCCATAAGAACTCCATGAGCGCAAGAGAGAAAGATGTATTAATGGGATTTCCAAATAAATTGATTTTATATAAACTAAAGCTGAGTTGATGATAATTTTCCAGATAAACTTGTTAACAAATCCCATTGATATAATCCTATTGAGTTCTTATGAGAAGTACTAGAAGGAGTAATCGGACATGCAAGTGCGATACCTTATTTTAAAGGCAATTAAAAATACTTTTTAAAAATAACAAAATCCAATATGGCGCCCATAACAAAATATAAAGTTAATGAAAAAAGGCGAAACGTCGTATTATTATTTTTTTTTGCGTCTTGTTGTAGAGCATAAAAAGTGGAATGAAAAACTGTTTTTAGTTTTCCGACATCTCTTAAAATAAAGTCGGTAGAATGCAAAGATGATTTTGACAAATTTCGTTTTTTTTTTGGATATCTCCGGAATTTTAAATTTTTTAAACGTCATTTATTAGGCTCCAAATTGCGCAACTTTGCCTTCAGTTAACCGACCCTGTAACTCTTACGGTTTCCGCGATTCCAATGATGACCCTCGACTATTTAGAGGGTAAATATCGTGGTCGTCTCAAAATTTCTAATACATACAGTATGTTGACAGTAAATCAAATCCAGAAAATTGTCACGGATGCTTTTGAATAACATAATTGTTCTTTTGGACAGTAGATTTTTTATGCAAGCTTTTTATATTATTTAGGGAAGCGTATTCGAGAAATATGACATAAGATCTTATACACTAGCCTTAATTCATTCTGCATTATTGTTCAAAAATCAGCTTCAACTTCCAACAAATAAAGAAAATACGCGTCATTTTCATCTAGTGCAATAAATAACGCTTATTTTCTGTCGTATATTTCCTACAACTTCCATTCTAGGCTTAATAATCAAATTAAAATTCATCCCTTTATCTGGAATCCGTTACAACAAAAACGGGGCAGACTGTACTCCGTTTCCGTGCATTTTGAATAAAAGAACGTCTCAGACAAAAGAACGAGCATTATTTAAAACTCCTTTGAAAGACACTAATGTGGCAAAAGATGCTCGGGGGACAATTGCGCGAGACGTTTCCCTGAAAAATAGTGCTCCTGTTCGGCGTCATTTTCGTTCGTTTAAGTTTGATTGATAGTTCAGGTTTCCCTTCGACTTTCAAACGATTATTCAACCGGTACTGAACTGAATTTTTAATCCAATTAAGCCCCATTTGCAACGTTATTTGGTTGAACTGAGGCCTGCGTTAGTCGACTCAATGTTAATCAGCTTTTGGTCTGTCGTTCCAGCGAATTTGAGGGTGCAAATTGACGAGCGCGTTGTGGCTCCTATTAACATTATATCATGCTTCATGATACACTATAAATATTAATGCCTGGGGGTTAGATGAAAGCATAACGTGGTTAAAAATATAAATTGCCAATGCGACTTTGGGAGCTTTTAATATGGCCTTCTTCTGCATGATTTTTCCTGATTGTGACTTATTTGGGTGTGTTATTAATGAAATAATTAAATTGGAAAATGTGAAGGGCAAAGAGAGTTTAAACGATAACACTTTTGCGTAACGTACTTTTAGATCATTTTGAATCTTGATAAGGGTGATCACGAATACGGTGCTGCCATATGAGCGCAACCAACTAATTAATTATCGACAATTATGAAATTCTACCCTTTCATTATTCGTTTAAGTTGACGACAATATACAGGTATGTTTGTCCTATACGATAATGTTTGTCCTACTTTTTCTCTAAATTATCTACACTTCGATCAAAATTGAAAGTAGCAAAGGCCGAAATGTCATTCCCTCTTTAACTTTATTTAGGCTTTGTCTACAAATTTCAGCACTTAATTTAAAATATTAACATAGTCTATACGATAAATAAATTTCGATGCACGTCAAAATGTAAATTTCCCTAATTGGGTTCTATGTTTGCAACGATTTATTACGAATGATGACGAGCAAAAGGAGCAAATAATTAGAGTTTTCTGACCATGTACTATTTAAAACCGATTTGAGTTTTACAACATTTGACAGCTGCTAATAGATACTTGAAAAAATCTGACAAATTTACCGATTTACACAAAAACATTGACGATTCGTTTAACCTTTTTCCCATACCCATTTTGTAAAGACATATTGCCCAAATTAGGTATTTTAACACGAACAATTGAGCATATTAACAATTCTAAAAGGCGTCCTATTCGGTCTAGTTGAAAACAATAAATACCGACATGCTCAATTTATTGTGAAAAATCGCCCGAAGACGAGAACTGGGAAGAGAAGAGCTCTCGTGGTTATTAAGAAATATACGCTCACGGACAGGTCTGAACTTTTAAAGAGTTATTAACGACGGGTGAAAATAGGGAATTTGTCATTGTCCCATTCAATTTTCAATGATAGGTTCTGTGCGTAATGTAAAGGTTACGAAATAAAAATACGACTGCTTTGTTCCACTTTTGTACCACAGTTCATTAGATAAAAACTGAATGTTGGAGGTTCTACTGATTTGATTATTCCACCGTTCCTTTTTTACGGGTTTAAATGCATCAATAAAATAACCCAAGTTACTCTCTTTGGTGCCGAGATCAATAGCAGAATGCCTAAATGCATACATATTTGAAACCACGAAAAATATTTGTTTCAAATTTTAATTAGCACTATAGAATTATAGTTAGTAAAAAATGTTATTCTATAATATCTCTGTTTAATATACCCATTAAATATTTCTTATTTCCTCTACGTCATCCTTGGATTATGTGTTGACTTTGTCAAAGACACCGATCAATAGAGTTAAACTTTCTTGTGTGCTGAATTCAATGGCAGAATGCTCAAATTTCTATCATAAATAAGTCTATCATCATAAACAAGCCTAGCATATTTATAATAATGTTTACAATTTTGCACTTTTTGGTAATCATACCTTCGAAATGATTTAATTTGCCGAATTTTAATATGTCCACCGCATTTTAATTTTTATTCTAAAATTTAAAAAACAATAATCCATGTGGGTTAAATCTGCTAAACAAATTAATCAAATATTTAAAGTTGCCTTAGTGCGTGCCGAATTCAATAGCAGAATGCTTAAATTTATGTTCTAAATGACATGCCTAAAATAATTATAGCTATTTCGTTTAATTAATAATAATGTTTTTAAAATTATGAACAAAAAGTGAAAAACGCCCCATTTTTCACTTTTTGCTAATTTTACCTCAAAGTTATTTAATTTTTTAAAGATTACTGAAAAATATAATTTTTTTTATGTTGGCTTGACCATCAGGTTATTCCTGTATAAAGACACATGTTTATGGAAGAAATTAATCAAATATGTAAAATTTCCTTGATTCCTTGATAAGTGCCGAATTTAATAGCAGAAAGTTTCCAACACAGTCTAACAAATTGAAATCTATATACTTTGCTTCCAATTTATATTATCAAATGGCTTGAAGTTTAAATGATATCATTTACTTGAAGCAATTTCCAATAAAAATCAGAAGTATTGGAAGATACACATAACATTAAATGCCAAACTTATTTAAAATAATGGAGGCACACTAAAGGATCACAGAACCAACATAGCTTCAACAAAAAGCTATAATGGACATTTGGTTACAACCAAAACGAAGCTACTAAAATTGGTAAATTCTACGTCTTTTTAAAGTCTAATCCAGATCGATTGTTTGCCACATATGGGATCTCTGTAGTCCATTAAATCAGACATGAATTTGCAGATTGCATACAAAATCATGGAGTGAGACCAACATTGCCAGAACCCAATGGAATGCGCAAGAAATTCTTGTTATGTTTTCATATTGATAAGTGAACTTTCATGCAACATTTTCTAAACTATAGAAGCACACCTCATTCTACTACTGAAAAGTCTCTATTTGAGAACATCTTTGGAAGAAATGATGATTCAAGTTTCCACACCCAATGAAGATAGCAAACAAATAGATGCTAAAAACAAAATGAAACAGAAAGAGTATGCCTGATCCGAAAACAAAAACCAAACTACAGTTTGCAAATAGATGACTTGGTCTTGTGCAAGCAAGCAAATAAAAACATTTTAACATAAAAGCAGAAATACCTTGTTCTTTAAGAAATGTTTAATTCATTTGAAACTCTAGAGAAAAATCTCTTATGTAATCAAAAAGGATCTCCATTGCAGTCATCGTCTACCCAAAAAACTACCACTGGTAAGTTTGCAAATGATTCATCTACACTTCAGCAGAAAGTGAAGCCAACCAGATTGAAGACCACCATATCAACGTCGAGAATAAATGAGGAAAATGAGTAAAACTTTCTTGGGTGCTGAATTCAATGACAGAATGCTGAAATTTATATCATAAATGACGATAATAATGCTTTATTTGTCACTTTTTAGCAATCGTAACATACAAATGTCTTAATTTGCCGAATTTTAATACGTCCAACGCATTTTATTTTTATTCCAAACATTAAAAAAACTAATTCGACACTTGTGTCTCATATACGTGAAATATGCCAAAGAAATCAATCAAATATTCTAGATTTTCTTGAGATGTGCCCAATTCAATGACAGAATGCTTAAATTTATATTTTAAATGATATACCTGAAATATTTTCGTACCTATTTGGATAGTAACGTTTTCAAAACTGGTGATCACTTTTTGCCAATTTTAACCTCAAAATTATTTTATTTGGAAAAATATGATTTTTTATGTTGGCTTTTCCGATAGGTTTGACTGTATCAAAGAAATTAATGACTTGTGTAAAACTTCCTTGGTAGGTGCCGAATTCAATGGCATAATGCCCCATTTTTCACTTTTTGCTAATTTTACGTCAAAGTTATTTAATTTGATGTTGGATTGACCAAGTCTATGGAAGAAATTAATCAAATATGTAAAATTTCCTTGATAAGTGTCGAATTTAATAGCAAAATGCTGCTTATATTATCAAATGGTTTGAAGTTTAAATGATATCGCCTTTTTTGCCAATTTTAACCTCAAAATTATTTTATTTGGAAAATATTATTTTTGGCTTTTCTGTTAGGTTTGAGTGTGTTAAAGAAATTAATGACATGTGTAAAACTTCCTTGGTAGGTGCCGAATTCCATAGCAGAATGCTCCAATTTATATTCTCAATGACTCGCCTAGAATAGTCATAATTATTTTTTTATAGTGATCTTTGCGTATCGTTACATGAAATGAAAGTGCCATCGTTTGCTAAAAATTTGTTACCTAGTCTAACAATTCCTGAATGGGAACCGTTCCCTATTGCCAACCCTCAGACAGTAAAACCTCGAACGAAAGTAAAACCGACGTCCTAAAAGAAAATAGAAGCATTAAATTGTGTCTGTTTTATAGCTTTCGCGTGCATAGTCGTATAACAAAGAAAAAGCAAGTTTCTAAGGCGCCCAATTTACTTGTGTTGCAAATAATGCTCGAACACGCGAATCCTCTTTCGCAGAAATAAGAATGTGTATATCATCTTTAAAGGTTTTCCCGATAAAGTTTTATTGCTGAAAAACAGCACGAAAGTCAGCTAAAGTATGAAGAGTATCTTTTATGCCTAGCATAGATTGCTAACTAAAGTTGTCCTCAAAAGGCTTTTTAGGCATCCCGAAACTATCTACTTCAAGTCTAAAAGCCCCACCGAAATCGAATAATAAAACTTTGCTAAAGGCCCCCTAAAGATCCCGAATTGAAACGGAGGTCCGAAGACCTTCCTTAACTATATACAACGACGAAGTTCGCTCTTCCCAAAAGTTGTATCACGTTAACAGGCTTCTTTGCTTCCACTGTAATTTGGCCGAACTAAAAGTCCATTGTTGCTACGGTTTCAAACGCCGACGCTAATTGGCTTTTTAGTCTATTATTCAGGAACCAGCAGCACAATTTTTGACACGATTGCGGCCTCTTAATTTAGTTTAAACCGTCATTTACAATGCTCGGTGTTTTGTGTATTTTTTCAATAGGTTTTAATATTCTGTTTTTTTTTCAAGTCAGTATTCAGTGCAGATTGTAAAGTAAATTGTGTTTTTAAAACAAAAAATTACAAAACATGTTAAATTCAAAGCTAATCTACTAGTTGTGGTAATCTGGCCTTATCATGTGAAGCTATTTAAGAAAAAATTAAAATAGTGGGAGTGAACGGAGATTCATTGATGAATTCAATCCATTGTACCAAACAGTTAAATACCTGAAAGTTGCTGAATTGTGAAAATATGATGGAATTCAGCTCTATTCATAGGCGTAAATAATTTGTAACAAAAGAAAAATTAAAGGTACTCTTAGGACCAAAATGTGAACCATCTTACGTAAAACTCATGATGGGTCACGGGAATTATACTGCAAGTTTTTAGAGGTCAACAAAATTTCAGAAAAGCCAATGAAGTGTCTTTGTCTCATGGATTCCAAATCCTTGTAAAGCGTAAATTCTGAGGTGAACTGATATGAACCAAAAGTTCACATAAAGATCCTGATGAATTTTTGAACATCTGTAGACTAAGGGTAAAGGTGTTATCAAAGGTCTCATCTTTGCAGAATATCCAAACTTCTCAAAGGAAAATGTAACTGCAGCTGATATTCGTGGTCATGGATGAGATCCTTAAAGGCAATCTAAGAAACTCAGCGTCCCGAAAAAAGAACTGAATATTGTCAAATGTGCACTTAAGGATCTTGATGGACTTCTGCAGCTTCACCAAGAGTTATCAGAAAGCAAAAACCTTGGATATGTCAATGAGTCACCTTGGTTACAGATTTATGGACTAGGTGTAAAGGAAATTCCAACTGAAGCTGATATTCGTGGGGAGAGATGAGATCCTGAAAAGTAATCTAGGAAACTCATGATTCGCTTTAGACGTCTGTAAATTAAGTGTTAACGTGTTAGTTTATTTCATTCTTATCATAATGAAATAAAGAATTTCCTTGCAGAATATCCAAGCTTCTTGAAGGAAATTTTAACTGCAGCTGATATTCGTAGGTATAGATGAGATCCTAAAAGGCAATCTAATCATATAATAATTATATATCTATAACAGGCATCTAAGCATTCTGCTATTAAATTCGGCACTTACCAAGAAATTTTACACAGTTGATGAATTTCTTTGACAAACTTAACTTTTAATACAGGAATGGTCTAATGCATCCTCAGGGTTATTTTCAAATTGTTTGAAAAGCTTGTGCATAATTAGCTTGGCGTTTTCCGTTTTCTCAATATCAAATTAATTAATTAACAATTTGGCTATGGCAAGGAGGTCCACTGAGCTAAATATCTTCAATTTCATTGATTTTCTTACAGATTTTGAAGAGGGAGGTCAGGTACACGCAGTATATACTGATTTCTGGAAAGCTTTTGATCGTGTAAATTATTTTCTTTAATTAAACTCTCTCCTATTATGCACAATAATTAAATATGAGGCAAAAGAATTAATAAATATTACATTCAAAATGCAAAGTGTGTTTTTTTTATAAGTAAAACTTGTGTCTTTGACACGCATAGGATATAGACAACTAGATGGTTTTTAATGTAAAAGTTTATCTTAAAAAATATACTTCCACTTTACTGACTACATAATTACTTTTTATCAAAAGATGTTGGTACTAAATATAGAGATGGGGTTTTCATGAATAAGTTATTATAATAATTTATCATAATATGTATAAAAAACAAAAAAACAATAATAAAGGACATAGAATTTGATAGCCAAAATCCCAGATAGTAATAACCTCCAAGTAAAAATAAATTTTAATACCCAAAAAAAGGAAATATGTAAAATTTTAAGACAAACCCAAACAATTTACTCTTCTGTGTCAAAATGTAAATCTTTAATGGCTTAATCCACAGAATAAATAATGGGCCTAAGTTTAAACCCCCACTGATGGCGCTAAAAACTAAACTTATTAAATAAAAATTTTTGATTAAACTGATTTTATGTACTTAAATCTTATCTTTAATTAAATATTATCTTGCTATCAACTATCCTAAATTTCTAACTTTTATAAAACTAATCCCAAATAATGAAATTTTAAATACAAATAAATTTTAATGCCGGACCTGTGCAACTTTTCACGCTCGAGCGAGGCTTGGGACAGAGGTCAGGCGTTTAACAAAATAGTACGTGGGCGTCTGTAGTCAAATTTCACAAATCAAATGTAAAAATTAAAAAAAAAATTAAAACATCTATTTATTTAATAGAATGATTAAATATCGCTTAGAATATTACTTTATGACTCTTTCCACATAAAATTTTGCGATTTAAACATGCATGCAATGTGACAATACAAGCAACAATGGCACCCGGACTATTCGCGGCACATCAAAGATTCTAGTAGATCTCTTAACTGGACATGCTCACCCAACAGTCATTATTACCGAGAGGTTTGTTAAGGTTAGCGAGTCTCCCCATGCCTTTGTTGATGGTTTCTAGTTTTTCAATATAAGCAATCTACTTACTAAGATTAAGTTGGTTTCCTTTGACTCTATCTAAAAACGGGTCAAAACGTTTTTCAATCCTCCCCATCTTCAAACCGTTTGCTTATCCGATTAGAAATATAAAACCTAAAAAGGGGCCAAAAAAAGAGAGCGCAAATACGCTTTTTCCAATCTAAAGTTTCTTTGAGCGAATATACAAAGTATCGGCATAAGGGAGATAAGAGAAATCCTTTGAAAAGGGAGAAGAGCTTTCGGGGAGTTTCTTTCCGTGATGGAGTCAAAAACGACATCAGCCTAAGTGGGCTTAGTGCGTAAGATTAGTCCCGTTTTAATTCTTTTCTCCTCGTAAATGAATAAATTAAGAAGTCGTTCTACCTCCACAAAAGAAAATCCGGATGGCGATGTTGGCTAAATATTTAATGTATTCGAAGCCCACATGGCTGCGAAGTAACCTTGGAATAATATTTGATTTGAAAACAGTCGGGAGAAGTAGTACAAACAACGCTTTTATCGTTCGCTTTGCCACACATGGTAGTGTCTCGCTCTAAATTCCGAATTAGAAAAAAAAACCATATCGTTTTTGGCGAGGTCAAATTTATATTTTAAAAGCAGATGCAGCTTTGCTCGGATTGAAAAAAAAACTAATTATAAACCTGTTGGAAAGCCATTAAAAAGTTATCAATTTTTAATTTATTTAATCAATCGCTAGTAGCACAAACTAATTTCAGTCAGCGCCTTGTTCTGTAGCAATTCTGTTTTAAAATTGACAGTTTATGATTAATTGATTCGCGTAGGTATTTTAGCTTTTGAATTAATTGCTAGACTCAGCAGTGTAATTAAACTTAAGTTCAGAGGTGTTGAGTTGCATTCAGGCATATATTCCAACAACTTTGAATAAAACGCTTTAGCAGTGCAAGAATTTTTGTGTTTTAACTTGTTTTGGTTCGAGTACCTGTGGGGCCATCTAAGATCGTGTTTTAAAACAGAAATTAAGGTCACTAGATCTGAAAAGATTTGTTTAGCTCTCACGCACTTTGGCGCCATCTAAGAATCGAAACAAGAATGCATGATTGCACGTTGTTTCATAATAAAAAAAATTCTTCTTTTTGACTTAAAACAATCAATTTACATCAGCTGCTCGTTAGCAAAAACATTGACTCCGACGACGTCAGAATAATTACTTTATATAAATATATTGGGGACAAAAATCTAATACAACGATAGATTATTCTATTATCAGACGGAAGAAATGGAGATTCGTGGTGGTGACACAAGGTTGATCCTACTACTGCTGCTATTTGTAGGAAAACCCTAGATGATGAGTAAGTGGAAATAAAGAAGTAATTCATAATAAAAGGTATGCTCATGACTTCGATAAATTAATAGTAGTTACAGAATTCTCAATAAGGATAGGGTTAAAGAGAAAAAGTTATTTACGAGTCGAGATTTTCACATGGAACTTGGACCCTCAACAAAAACTATATAGACAAGCTACACGCCTTTGAAATGTTGTGCTACCGTAGAATGTGGACCTGAAAAAAACTCATATAAGGAGAGGGCAGAAATACCCACTTCTCCAACTGATAGTCCAGTCTTGAACGATTAATGGAAAGCAGAGTATGCGCAGGCGCCGGGTGTTCTGGCTAAACTTGAGAATGGTTGGATTATAGCAGTATTCAGAGCTGCAAGGTCAACAAGGTGCGAATTGCTGTGCTGATAGAAAACCTCCAATACAAGAAGAATCATCTCCCTGGAATCGCATCAACTCTGCATTTGAAAGACTGTAAATGATTTAAAAGACTTTGATTCATCATCATTGCGATCATTTTCGGTGACTATATATAAATAATGTTAAAGTTTCTTCAGTTTGGTTTTCAGCACTCTGAAAGTACACGCAATGCCATATATTAACTTCTTGACAAGTTTTACTTACACATTAGTAAAGGTGAAAATTATTCAATGCTGTTTTGCGATATACCTAAACTATATCACTTGGTGTTTCTCTTTGTGGGTCCAATATCCAGTCTTTGTTAGACATGAGTATTTTGTAACATGGTACGTTTGCTCTCTTCCATTCGTGAGCTACAAGTCTTTTCACTTAAGACTCATGTCATTATACCGCCCTCAGTAATTTAGTAGTAAGATAAGTATAGATAGTATTTCTAATTTTAATGCTATTTTGCAATTATTTTAAAGCTTTTTACCTACCTGGGGTTAATTAATATGCTACAAATTTTATATCGATGGAATTTATATATTCATTACTATTTATAATAATATAAAACGAATTAACGCAATAGGCTTTTTTGTATGCAATGCAACGTGCGTCGTGGAACAATATTCGCTTATTACGAAGCTATGCACTAATATCAGACTCTGGAAATTTAAAAAATATTTGCTCCAGCTACTACACTCTTTTGTTCGCTTCCGACGCTAATTGTTTTTTTATTTTCTGTAATGTACAAATTATTGTTTAGCGTGCTGCTCGGAATTTTTAAAATTTGCATTTTTACCAGCGACCAGGGCCTTGCTAATTTAAAATTGACCTAGGGGCAAAGCGACTTCTTCACCCCAGTAACGGTGCTAATAGAAGAAAACAATTTCAGGGTTTAATGAATGTACCGATAATGAAACTAATAGATAATAAGCAAGGGGTAATCATGTGTATACTAGGGCGTTAAATTTCCACACGATCAAGTAGCAGTAGTTTAAACAAAGTTTGCTTCTTAAAATACTCTGACTCAAAATGTATTTCGATTCTCTATCGCGTATACACTACAACTAGGTACCAGAGCATCCCGTATTTTAGTACGCGCTCTTATGTGCAAATTACTATTTTATTTGTCATTTACTTTTGATTGTTTGCGTGAATTAAGAAATTGTTTACCAACGCACTAATTACTTATTCAAAATTTAAATAACAACGATCCTCAACACATATGTGGTTTATCTGTAGCGGCGTTTCCTAGGCCAGAGTACTCGTCATCCATGCGGTTTGTCTGAGAACACATTCTCGAGGTCACAGAAATCGATTCGCGTCTTTGCAGGACAGACTCATTTATAGGGAGAGATTTTTCGGGATATTGCGTATAAGATAAAATTAGGAACACATGACTTTAATGTTAATTTCAGATCGCAGAATATGAATATCTCTGAAACTCATATTCTCGACTCGGAAGTTCCACTTAATCAAAATCCGTGTAAATTATATGAACTTACACCAAGTCTCCAAAACTCGGATAAAAAGTCTTCATAAATAAGATGTTGGTGTAGTCTTGAAAAAAGCATGTTGCACCAAATTAATTTTAAATTATGGACTTCTTATGTAGTCTGAAACTGCTTAAGAATCCTAAACTAAAATATTAACAACAGGCGATCGTATTATCTCTATATGTATATTTATTAATGATGCTTCATTTCAACATTTCTAATTTGGTTCTCTATTTAGATGATTTGGTGTTCGCACAGCTATATTCGGTACATGATTTGATGACTGAATATATTTAATTTGTTTTGTGCATTTGTCAGATTTATTCTTGAATACACACGTCCTATATGGTCCCAAACTAACAGATTGGGATAGAATCATAAATTTTAAATTGACGATTCTGTATGAACATGAGATATGATGGATTATGTTCTATTTTTGCATTTATGAATGGCTCAGTAAAATCATCTGAACTTGTTTCTCTATAAGAGCTATTATGTGAGCAAGTATGCACAATGTTCTAGCAAGGATAAGTTGACTGATAGACTAATTAGATAAGTAAAGTGATTTGAAGTTTTTTTAATTTTACTTCGAGAAACTAAAGATTGATCTACCTCAGGGTTCAATTCTGAGTCCAATATTATTTTTGGCTTATATTAATGATTTGCCACACGTGTACCCTAATGCAAATTTCACACTATATGCCGATGACACTACAATCTTAGTTACTGTAATCACACTTAAGGCTTCTCTGGTGGATTCAGGACATGGCAGAAAGACAGTTTTAAAAACTTTGCTAGGTTGTTTTTATAATGTCATAAAATTTTGTCATTTAATAATTCGACAGACACAAAATAATACTACTATCCCTGTTCAATTAAATATCAAAAATTTTTTTTCAATAAGATACTTATTATTGAAGTCGATATTCAACTTTAAAAGATAATGTATTTTAAAGAAAAAGGTAATGATGTGGCAATGCTGTCCGTGCCACGACTGCAAAGAATCTCTACCAGTGACGTCGTCAAAAAATATTTAGATGATAAATATTTTTTAATAATAGAGTATGCTTTAAATATAAGTTACTGTTTATGAACTATTTATATGATTTTTCAACGCACTTTATGGGTTGCACTTTATAGGTACTTGACTAATAAGAATCATTTTATATAAATTAAATATATATTAGATTTCTTAATACATCGTATTTTAAAATACAAATTTTTGACCTTTTGCATCACTTATTTTATATCATATCAGAAAATACATACACGGTGCTGACTTCTTCATAGGGACAATATTGCTATATCAGAAACTAATCTATCTAATCTTCACACTCTTTATTTCAAAAATCCCGAAGCATTTCGGTTGTTAAACCATTGTCAAGGGAAAACTATGAAAGTAAAAATATAAAAAATAAATTAATTCAAAACATAGTAAAACTTACATGATATTATCACAAAATGTCCATAAAAAGGTGAAAAACAACAGCACACACAACCGAAACGCATTGGGATTTTTCAAATAAATTGTGAAGTAAACAGGACCCTTCGCCTATTATCTTGCTTTGCATAATGGTACTTCACCCTGGAGAAATGTGTGGTAATCTATCTAATGCCTTTATTGAAAATACATAATAACTATAGATAGACTTATATTGTGCTATTTTTCTGCTAAAACAACAACAAAACATGAAATAAGTCCTGTTAGTAAAACCATGGACAAAACTCCAGTTTTCTTTTCCTTATAGTATTTTAATACCTAAAATCAAAAAAATATTTAGATTTAAAAGTATATTCCTATTTCAGTTATAAGAATCGTATTTCACACACATATTCACATTCAAGGTTTTATTTAGCATTATTTCTAAGATCCCCTAGTCTACGTTTATGAAGACGGTTCCCCCATGATGTGATACGAAAGTATCGATATTTGCTTGCGGAAAGATCGGCTTCAATTGCCTTTTTTTCATGCTGTGGTACAAATTTTTACCATCATTCACGAAAAACCTCAAATTAGTACATGGCTCTTAGCACATGTTAAACTCAAACAAAGTTATTTTTACTGATTCTAGTCTTTCAATGTTTTAAGATAGAAGTTATCCAGTGCTTGTTCATGTATGGTGGTGAAAAATTTATATTTATTCCCATTACCCATGGACATACATTTAGCAATGATGAATATTATATATTTAATTCACATAAAAATGATTTTTATTTAAGTGCGTTAAAAAACACATAAATAGTTCATAAACGGTAATATTTATAATCTAGTTATTTTTTGACGACGTCACTGGTAGTGATTTCTTGTGTAGGTGGCATCAACAATGGGATCGAGCGGTGTTGCAATAGCGTTAGCTTTTTCTTTAAAAGACATTATCTACATTCATTTAACGTTGAATATCATAATCTATTTAAAAAAAAAAAACTTTAATATTTTATTGAGGAGGAACATTAGTATCGTTTTGTATCTTTCAAACCAAGTTAAACATTTTTAAGATATTATTTACATAACCAATTTGGTATCATTACATCCTAGATACATATATGGGGTTCCTAACATTTACGATGTGAAACGTTTTCTTAGCACATATTTTTTATAGACTCACTTGTTACGATCCCCAGGTCTTGCAGGTGCAACTACAGTGGAAAAAATCCATATTTCTTGCAGCAGCCCGTGCATGGATCCCCGAAATAACTAACTACCTATCTCGCCCTCGAAACCGGCATAAAACGAAAATAATAGATCCCTAAAGGCCTACATTTTCCTCTGGAATAACACACCTCGCTTATCCACGAATCTCCCAAGAATAACAAAGATAAAGGGCCATATTTTCTTCGTGCCGGTCTTAATCGTTTCTACGCCATTTCGCCGCTAAAAAGACACATATTAAGGACGAGAAAACGACTGCCGCTGCTCCTGCTGCAACTTGAATAACGCATTTTGCGGTTTGTGTTTGGAGCACAGATGTGCAAACATTCGGATTATATCGCCAGGGAGAGATGAATTACGCCGTTTTAAAGACAAGAAATTGGGCCTTTGTCACGATATTAAACCTGGACGAAAATGGAGGCGCCATTAATATAGCGCTCGGCACTCAACGTTGACAGCTCTGATATAGCGGAGCTGTAGACCGGTAATTGCCTTAACGCTACTACGCCGTTATTTATGGAGTGCCTGACTTTTTTCTGATAAAAACTCACCAAAATGTCAAACTACAAGACGAGCCTAATTTTTACTTCAGGGTCTCCCCACAACATAAGGCACGTTTCCTCCTCCCCATTTAGTGTTGGAAAACTAGTTTAGGAAATACAATAGGCGGTTATTATTTCCGCTTGGCTGGAATACGACGGGGGGATGATTTTCGCGAAACTAAGTTTCTCGTCAGTTAAACTAGGTTACGAAATAAATCCTGTCGGCGGCATAATAGTTCCTAGAAGACAGCCTTATATCTCCGCTGTCAACAGGCGGTAAACCTTTTTATTAATAGCCCTATTTTCAGGTCTAAGGGCGGCCATTTATGTGTAGATATGTCGAAATTAAGCCCTTTTGCGGGAACGTGAAATGGGTATGATATTCGTACACTGGTATATCACACG
Organism: Anthonomus grandis grandis; assembly: GCF_022605725.1. Lineage (NCBI taxonomy): Eukaryota > Metazoa > Arthropoda > Insecta > Coleoptera > Curculionidae > Anthonomus > Anthonomus grandis. The sequence goes on from NC_065560.1 coordinate 5,240,036, forward strand.
TGTCTGAAATGTAAAATATGCGTATTAAAGAGATAATAACGGTTCTAAAGTGTGTGTTTTAGTTGTCGTGAATTTAGTGTTCACTATTTTCTTATCATTCAGTTGCATTATTTAACGTCCAGTACTGCCCAAGCAATTGTTAAATAAACGTTTATTTTTGGTTGGTTTATTCCAGGCGTAAATTTTTTATTGAACTTAATTATAGGATAAAATGTCCGCGTATGTATATTGAGGAATTTAATATTGTGTTTATGTGCTTCACGTTTACCAACAATGGTACCTTAGTCGTTTCCATCTATTATTGTCTGCGTGTAGTATTTTATAATTTCTGTTTTAAAAAAGATCACAGATTGCCTTATGTATATACAATTCTTGTTTTGTGTTAATGTCCCTGCTCGTTGTTATCTGTATATGTGCAATGGATGCTGGTAGTCATGAGTTTTACGAAAAGCCTAAATAAAGACAAAAAATATATATCGTCGAAACGTCGGCCAATTAAAAACTTGATGTTTGATCAACATTTAACAACAAGGTTTCTTACATGTTATTATATCCTAGAAGTTAAACGTTTAAGTATGGTATATTATTTAGTATTTAAAGATCCTTACCATCAGTCAAACGTTGAATATTTAGTTATAGATAACTAGTATAAAACCTTTATTTTAATTGTTAAATAATTTCTGATATCGAATTTATTATGCGGGTATTTAATTAAGGTTAAATTGTGGTATACTGGGTATCAAGAACTCGACCAATAAACTTTACCGATTGATTTTTCTTCAATAAAAAGTCAGATTTTTTTAAAAATAAATTTATGTTCTGAACGGCTTACTTTCGCATGTACCTTTCATACACGTTAATGCAAAGTAAAATATATATGTGTGTATGAAAAGTGTATTGCATGCTAAACAGTGGCATATATGAGATATCGCGGTCATTTCAAAAAATGTTATAAATATATAAAATAATATAAACTGTATTTTTAAACCTAGATAATGAAAGTTGTCTAGAATTTAAAAAAAAAACAGAAATTTTTTCAAAACTTCGATGAAAAATGGAACAGTTACTGCAATTTTTATGGCAATACGGCTTGCTTTAAAATATAATATGGGGTATCCACGTTTTGCTAGAAAACCTTAAGATACAGTATTGTGCAAAAAGATAGCAACATTGAACTTTCCTGTTATATATCTTTTAGTATCTATTTTATAAGTAAGATTTATATATTATTTACAAGAATAGTTAGAGCCTGTTTATATTTTCATATTATCATATTTTTTGTATCATAATAAATAAAACACCAAATTGTTTTATGCAAATTTATTATTCAAAAATATAGCAACAAAAAATAGTTTTGATTCTAAAAAAAATATAACCCAACTAAATTAAAATCAATTCAATATTTCGTGTAGTACCCCTTCTCCTTTATAACATCTGCACATCGTCTTGGCATGGAATCAATTAATTTCATAATACGAGCCCTGTCTCAGTGAAGTTGGCTCCACCCCCAAAACATGATATTTCTGCATTTATTAAAGGGCTATTTAAAATTTTATTTCAAATATATAAGTTTTGGTATCTTTAAATGTTTATCGCAAGAAAACAAAACCGACGCAGCTATTTTTCAAGCGTTTTTATTTCAAAATGACTTCTGTCTTACTGAATACGTGATGAAAACATCTTAAGTTGAATGGTGCGTTTATGCGCTTCTATAAAATAAATGATAATATTTTACATTGCTAAGAAGCCGATTTTGACATTTAAATCAACTTTGTTATTAACAACACCAATGCATGGTGTTGTGTCCAAATGCTTCCCAAATCGCTGACAGTATTAACAAATCCAGGTGTACAACTCGAAATAATATTAAATTGTAAAAATCAACGGGATCTACTTATCAAAAACCCAGAATTGGAAGCCGACCACGATATTGCAACACCAACTTAAGAGCCTTAAAATTATGGATTATCAAGGGAAATCGGCATGAAAATTATAATGAATTAAAATTAGTTTTTTTTTATTATTCGTTTTTAATTAATTTTTTTAGGAAAAAAAGAAACTCTTACTAACAAAGATTCAGCAGAAAATAGACTAGCGTGGGCTAAAGAACACAAATTACGGTCTTCGAAACAATGAAACTCTATTATTTGGAGTGATGAAGCCAGGTCTGAAGTATGCGTGAGTGATAATAGGAATCGCGCTATAAAAACTAAAGAAGAAGTGTTTCAGAATGAGTATTTAAAAAAAAAGTTAAGTTTCTGGTTTTTGTTATGAAGGGCCATGTCAGCAAGTGAAATAAGAAACTTACACTTTGTCGAAGGTATAATGAATGCTGAGAATTACATATATAATGAACTTCAAAATACCCCAAATGTTAGAAAACATTAGTTCAGCTTTAAAATGGACGTCGAGTAGTCCAGACCTATCGCCGATTGAAACCTTGTGCACCAAAGCAGTTTAGATCGAATCCCGCAAGAACCGTTCCAGAATTACGAATCTCCAAGAAATTTGGAACAGTTTTACACCAGATGACTGTCAAACATTAGTTGACCCTATGTCAAGACGTATAAAAGCAGTAATCAGTCGAAAAGTCGATGTAACGCCGTGCTGATTTGCTGCTATTTGGTTTCGTTGATTTTTATGATTAATTATACCTTAATCGGCAGTTTTTTAAATTTTTTTAAGATATTTTTTCTGTGTTACAAAATATATCGTATTTTAGGCTAATATTAAATAAAAATATCGAATATTATCAGAAGTACATTTTAGTTTTTAATACATTTCGGCTAATATGACAAACTTCATAAACAAACGTAGTTTTAATAGTTGGGCCAACTTCACCGAGACCGAGCTCGTATAGTCATTGTTCACTTCTTTCCAAGCCTTTTCCACTATTTCAAAGAGAATATTTGTATTAGAGCATGTTAGGTGCCTGATTTTGGTGTCAATGTAATACCATAAATTCTCTATAGGGTTTAGGTCTGGCGATTGAGATGGCCAGACCATTACATTTATTTTTTCATTGGATAGCCATCTCTTAACAAATTGAGAAGCATGTTTTGGATCGTTGTCATGCTGAAATATGGCTGTTACTGGCATGACTTTATATATATGGCACTAAATGTGTTTGCAGAATGTATTTGTACATGAAATGATCCATTTTGCCCACTATTCTTACTATGGGTCCCATGTCACGAGCCGAGAAACATCCCCATACAAGAATATTTTCCCCTCCATATTTAACTGTGGGGCAAATGTACTTTTTGTTTAATCTTTGTTCACTGGGGCGTCTGACGTACATCACTCCATCAGTCCTGAATAAATTTTATTTAGATTCATCACTAAATATGACTTTCTTCCAATCAGCTACAGACCAGTGGACATGAGATTGGGCAAAATGAAAACGAGCCTTGACGTTAGAGTAACGGTTTTTTAGCGGGGTGACGAGCAGGTAAGTTGGCATCAAGTAATCTTCTCCTTACGGTACCGGAACTGAGGTTTACTTCTCAACCCTCTTTTAATTTTGCCAAAATTTGGGAAGAAGACAAAAAAGGATTTTCTTTGGAAATTCGTAGCAGCTGCCTATCCATCCTCAAATTTGTTTTTCTGGGTCTACCAGGAATGGGCGCCAGTGCAGCTGTTCCAGTAAGGCGAAATTTTTTGCATATTCTGGATACGATTGACCTGTGAAGCCGTAAGCTTCTTGCAATGTCACTCTGCCTAACACCATTTTCGTAATGCTCCACAATAATTTTTCTTACATCACCAGAGACGGTTTTTGAGCGACCCATTTTAAGTTAATTCTGAGATTCAAAAATAACAACTTTACAGCAAAAGCTAAATCGATATTTAACTGATAAAATAAATGTGAAACAAGAATGTTGCTATATTTATGCACATTGTCTAAATCAACAAACATGAAGTTCCTTACTCTGCATTGGCATTCTTATATCTCGGTATATTTATAAATAATACAGAGGCGTGTACTTAAAAGTAAAGAAATAATATGGAATAAATAAAGGAGCAAATAATATTTTTGAAAACATCGCTTGTTGGTATATTTATGCACAATACTGTATGTGAGACAAATATAAATACAAAAACTATAGATTTTTTTTTACCTATAATTTTCTTAAAAAACATTTTTCTCTCAGGCAATTATTTTCTGCAACAAAAGCAGTTTTTCATTAATCATACCCTTAGCCCCCCACCCACCCTACACATCTTACCAGTAAGAAATTGTTTTCAATAATCATTGTTTTCGAAAATAATACGCATGAATAACAGTGATTTCGTCGTTAATATTCAATCTAATAACGCAGTTTTTTTATTTAAATTTGATATATATCTATAGGTATATTAATAAATATTTAATAGAAAAACAGTGTTATTAGATTGGATAATATCGACAAAAAACGGTGATTTTTCAGAAGAATTTTATCAAACATTTGAGGTGTAGAGTATAAAAACTAGTTATGTAAATCTCGGGTCAATTTTTTTCTCCCTTTTATAAACAGAATAGTAATATTCTACAGATATACCTTCACGGTTAATAAATATACCAAAACCAAAAATTTACAAAAAAATCGTTAAACAAATATACATTTAACGATAATAATATATGATGTGTTACGTGCGTTTGAAATTAAATTTTTAAACAAAAAAATAGTACGGCACTGATTTTACTACTTCACGTCATGGGCGGCATCTTCTTTGCGAAAGCATAGGCGTGCAAAGTCTATATTTTTTTTTTTTTAATGGTTGCACAATTATTTTTTTTTCTTTACAAATTGATAGGGAGAAAATGAATACACACACCTAAAAATAACTAATGTTAAAATGGGATATTTTCTATATTCTGCTTGGTAATCAGAATTTAATTGCCAAACATATGATATGATTTAAATTCCTTAAAACCGCATGAAAAGCATTAGATTAATCAATATGCTACTTTTAATCTACAGTAATTAGATTACTAAGAATATACAATTTTTTCAATAACTTGTTTTCTAAACAAGTCACAAACATGGTCTGGGTTGGGTTAAAAATTCGGGTCTCAAAAATTATTAATTTCGTTTGATATTTTCACGTGCAGAATGATTTCAAAAAGATGCAAATAAAGAGCGGCAGGAACACAGGTCCTATTTACTTCAAACTCAAAAAAATTTGATTGTATCGTAAAATTTTATTTACCTGTCACATTTTAATGTTTCGTTTTTTTTTTGAAATCTATTCATCTACTTCGTTTTTTTATATCCATAAAGAGCCTATTTTTTTGCCTTTCAAACGATATATCACACTTAATACAAATATACATATTTAAATTGTTGATACAAACTCAACAAACTATGAGTGAATGCAATGCAATCATTGGCTGTTCCGAGTTTTTGTTTCCGATATCTATATGAACTTTTTTTCATACTCAACTTTCTTTATATAAAGCTCAATTCCCAATTTAAATTATGTGTGATGATCTGCAAAATTTATTGATGGCAAGGGGTAATAAATAAGCTGCCTAGTGACAAAAATTGGTAAAAAAAAAACTGGCATTTAACCAGGCGGAATTGGCTTTAAAACCCAGACGCCTAATTTGTCTGGTATTATTTTGGCTTCGGTAATGTAGATAAATAGAATTCATACGGTTTTCCCAATAATTCACAAAATCTAGGGAGAATACTAGATTTATGAGCGATAACTTTTCTAAAATTCTTACAGGGTGGTTTAGTTTTATGGCGCTTTTAAAACCCTGACCGATAAGTCCATGAATGCTGCTCGTTTTATGTTCTTTTTATGTGCGCAAGCGGCACCTTAGACTCTATTCAATATAAATTCACTCAGTTTTTTTCAGTTTATCCTCTTTATCAAAGTCCGATAGCATTCTTTAATAAAAACTATAAAGCTTATCATAAATCTATTAACGCTTTCAAGAAATTTATTTATCCTGTTGGCAATATCGGTAATAATATTCTCACCTTCGAGTCAATACTTTGAAAATGAGCCAAACTGTGTAAATTATCTTGTCGGCCGCTCATTTTTCAATATCTTTGAAGTAATCCACGCCGAGTTTACAAAGAATTAACGAGGTCGTTTTCATTATGAATATTTCCAAAACGTCTTGTTTTTACAGCTTAAATTAATTCTAAAAGTTCGCTAAAAAGCTGCGAATTTATAAAGAAAGAGAGGTCTCTCGATACTACTTTATTGAATGTTAAAGCCGATAAAATAAAAGTTTCTAGGCGAACTGGCAGTATAGTAAACAACAACTTATTTGACTTCGGGAAAGTGGCACGATACATTTTCGTTAATGTCCGGTGTTTTAGATATTTACTTTCTCCTAAAAGTTTTTTTTATTAAGTTGTTCACTGTTATAAGATCGACGAAACTCATAGCAAAAAAATATTTTTAGTTTTATTAACGTGGCTTTAAATTTAATTTTAGATCCAAAGCTGTACCGCTGAACACATATAAATCGAATGTCTAAAAAATTATGTTAAGTAATTGTGTTCCTTAAAAAATATTGGGAAGTATTCAGACCATAAAAGTTCTTAAGCGCCCGGACTATGCCGCTAAGATCAAAGAGCATATGCAAATAAGCGTCGAAAGGCTGAATATTAGCCCGGTATTATAAAGCTCATATGTTAGTAATTATGTTAAGCAATTGTGTTCCTTAAAAAATATTGGGAAGTATTCAGACCATAAAAGTTCCTAAGCGCCCGGACTATGCCGCTAAGATCAAAGAGCATATGTAAATAAACCGTCGAGAGGCTGAATATTAGCCATAATTTATTGTTATGAAAATGTAAATACGTTAAATATTTGTATAGTTTCGTATTGTTTGGCTCGTATTTTGTAGTTTAGGTCCCTTACTTGGGTTTATTTAGTGTTCTACTTACGTTCATTATGTTCATCCATAGTGTCTAGTTTTTAGGAGTTCTTTATGTTTGAGGGCCCCACTTTGAGTTATATGATTGTGAATCTTTGTAGTTTATATTTTATAGAATTTGTACATTTGCTTGCTTTGGATGTAAGTATTCTTTTTAAATTATTGGACTCCATTATCGTAAACAATGTCGAAATAATAAAATAATACGTCAATTAAGAGCGTGTTAAGTGTGTGGTAAATATACAGCCCGTAAAAATTCTTAAGAGCTTGGACTATGCCGCTAAGATCAAAAAGCATATGCGAATAATCGCCGAAACGCTGAATATTAGCCCGGTAAGTATTTGTATTATTAGGTAGAATATTATAATATAAGAAAATATAAATACGTTAAATATTTTCATAGTTTTTATAATGTTTTGGTCGTATTTTATAGTTTTGGGGTTGTGATTAGTTTTTAAGTTTATTTAGGTTATATTATAGTAAATCAGTCAGTATTCTTTTAAAATTATTGGTCTCCATCATTAAAAACAATGAATTTCCAAACAGTGCCATCGCTCTCTAAAAGGGACCGCGTTTCGTGACATTTTAAGCAGCTTAAATGTTTATCTTAAAACCAAATAAAGCTCAGTCAGGTTAAAAATTCTCAAGGGCCCGGACTATTCCGCTAAGATCAAAGAGCATATGCATATAAGGCTGAATATTAGCCCGGTAAGGATTTTTATTATTAGATGGATTATTATATATATTGATAAATTGTACAAATGTTTGTGCTGTTTTATTGATAAGTTAAGTTTATTTATGGTTCTACTTACGATTAGTTTATTACTTTAATTAGTTTTGTTGTTTTTCTTGAAAACAATTAATCAGGACAGTCAGGATAAAGTTTTGATGTTTTCAATAAAAAAGTGTTCCTGACATAAAAATACTCGTGGAGTAAGTGTGTTCCTGAATTTCGTTACAATCCTATAAAAAGTCCTTAAAAAAAGTATTTAGTTTAAAATTGCTTTTATAGATACGTTGGGTTGGTATTTGTAAATATTATATAAATCTCGCATTGTGTATTTCACATCACAGTAGTTTCGAATTTTTTGATTATTCTTTTCACAGTAGATGAATAAGGGACATTATTTCGACTGAACATTGGACGCACTTCCTATTGGGCAAATACTAACTAACTCCCATCTGTCACATCATAATCATATGACAATATGACTGTCAAACATGGCGCGCAATTCAAATATTGCATTCTACACCCTTTAACTGGTGAACGGTATTCAGTACAACATCAGGACTTCAACAGGAAAGGATACCCTCTATCACTGTTATTTAATTTTGCTTTGGAATATGCAGTTAGCAGACTAGTATCGGAGCTAACAGAAGGTTTCCATAGATATAAAACAACTGGATTATGGAAAAGAAGTCACAATGCTGAATAGCCTGTTTGGGAGCAGTAAAATCAAACTCAGACCAAATCGGAAAACCACAGATTAATAAGACAGTATTCCTTTAGAGACCAGATGACAAAAGATCAATGAGTAAAATGAGAAAAAGACACCAGACTCACCAATGGTTGTAAAGCCAAGGAATAAGTATAAGCCTTGCCGGAAATCATTAAATAAGTCCCTATTTTGCACTTGAAAATTAATATCCGTTTCGGGTTTGACCCTTTACCACTTAAGTGCCCTCTCAATATATTCGGCGTATAGTCTCCAATTTATATAGTGCCTGCCCTATTACTTTGACGGAGAGGCTCTGCCTCATAGAAAATAAGGATCCGAGGCAAGCTATACGCTCTATTTCACCTTCAAAAGATGCTCTTCTCTCCATGCCTTGGTGGGTTTAATTTCTAATTTGTCTGTCTTATTATTGCTCTCACGGGGTAAACGGAGCGTATTTCTCCCAGTTTCGGTAGTTTCCTTCGTTTAATCTCTAAAGTAACTTTCGTAATTTTTACGGCCGCAAATCTGATTAAAATGACTCATTCATTTATTTTGGTAAAAAATCCAAGATGTCATCCTACGTCCTTTATGCGATTGTTATAAGCGGCATATTGTAAACTATAGACTGTAATTAATTAAAGGATGTAACAATATATCAGTCGCGATATAACAGATGTGGGCTAGACGTTATTTATCCGACATGTGGGAAACATGTCTTGTTTTTATAATAAAAATTTTAATATCGTAATGTTATTTTCGTATAAAGCAGTTTTTAAAATATGCTTCTAAAGGGGATCAGAAAAGTGATATATAACGCTTTTTCCCTTATATTTGTTTAAATATTAATTCCATAACGATCCGTGCTGACAACATGAGTTTTTTAATGATCTCGATGCTAAAATTTAAATGATGTTTTTTTATGTGTGAAAAAATGACAAAAAAACGGGGTGTTATTAAAAACATACATCATTATACGTATATAAAATATTTTTAATCGTTACAGGTTCAACAAAAATTTATTTAATTTCAAAATAGTTTTTAGGGGTTCTCGTGCTTAAAATTTGATATATTTGATATAGTTTCCAGAAATACAATTTCTATAAGTGTTCCAAATACATAAAAGTTTTTTATCAATCTAAAGCAATATTTATTTGGTGTTTCAGTAAATGTAATTTTTATAAAATTTATGTAATTTTAGATCCAAACTTTATACATAAAAATAAACATTTATAGATGTTCGTACAGCTGAACACCTATAAATCGAATGTCTAAAAAATTAACCCCTTAAAGATTTTTATAGTTATGTTAAACAACTGTGTTCCTTAAAAAATATTAGGAAGTATTCAGACCATAAAAATTCTTAAGCGCCCGGACTATGCCGCTAAGATCAAAGAGCATATGCAAATAAGCGTCGACAGGCTGAATATTAGCCCGGTAAGGATTTTTATTATTAGGTTGGTTATTATATTTATTGATAAATTGTTATATAAATTAATAAATTCATAGTTTTTGTACTGTTTTGCTCGTATTTCGTAGTTTGAGTTGATTAGTTAAGGGTTCTACTTACGATAATTTTACTATTTTCGCCTATAGTGTCTAGTTTTTAAGTTGTTCACCTTGCTTGAGGGCCCGAATTTAGTTTAATTAGATTATATTTAGCAAAATTCGATATATTTGATATAGTTTCCAGAAATACAATTTCTATAACAAGAATTCCAAATACATAAAAGTTTCTTATCAACCCTAAACTAAAGCAATATTTATTTGCCAAAATAAAAAAGAAAGCACCAATAAAATAAAAGGAAATCCTAAATACAATAATTTTATCAATTGCCCCTAAATTCTAACAAAGTATATTTACAAAATAGTTCATGTTTCAAAAAAAAAAAACATATACACTATCTACAAGCATACACATTCCTGAAAAAGCTGAAATTATTACGAAACTCGATAGTGTGAAACTAGAGGACGTACGATCTAAATAATCATTTAACTTGGGTGCATTATTTTTTTCTTGCAAAATATCATTTTTTAAATTTTTTAAACCTTCAAAAGTCCCTAATTGGTATCTTAAAGAGTGAATTTTCTTAATAAGCAACATTTACCATATTTCTTTTGTTGGTGACCACCACCATATACGAGAAAAATGTGCGAATTTGTTATAAATAAATATCGCTTACTCTCTCTTTCTCTCACCAGTCTTTGATCATTACTTACATCTCTTGCTAGAATGTTTAAAAATTGTTGTTATATATCATAAAAAACAATGTGCTTAAGTGCACGCCTGACAAATACATTTTGCTAACAACACCTGTTGCACAAAACTGTCCATTACGCAATCTCACGGTTCACTGACCCATTGGATAATGTATTGATATAAACTATTCCGATGTGAGGCATCCATCTGTAACGGTAAAAGGCCAAACTTGAAGACGGTTAATCTTTTAAACGGCAGCTGGGTATTTGAGAGATTTAATCAAATTTGCTTCACTTTTACATTTTATTTATTCACTTCGACAACGTAAACCCAGCATCCCCGCACCTCAACACGAAAATGCGATTGAAGCGGTTTTAATCAAACAAATAAGGGCCCAAGGGAACAAATGCGTATATTGGAAAGGGATCGCTTCAATATTGTTTCGAATACATCAGATAGGAGGGTAAAGTAAGGGTGGCCGCAGGGAAAGTTTTCAAAGTTAGCGCTCGGAAGGAAGGGGTTGGGGAAAAGGAAAACCGTTCGTGCTGTCATGAATATAGATCTGAGGTTTGGTAATAATGAAATTCGCGCTCGGTTAATTAATTTCACCCATCGAGAGATGGTTCGATTTGATATTTCGCTTCTGGCATAGTATATTATTTGTGTTAAGCGAGTTTGTATAATTATTATGGAAATATTCGGTTGGATTTCATGGTCTATTGTTTGGCATAATATACTGGAAATGTATAAAGGTAATAATTTACGATTCTGTAAATACATAGATAATTTTATGAAAAAAATTTTATATAAATATAGTTCTGGAAATGCATTTTATACATTATAAGGGGTAGCAAATTTCTCTAAAAAATTTATTGATTTGATATCAGTTTAGAACATTGAATACACTAGAATAAACATTAGGCTGCTTTGGATTGAGCCCAACATCTACAGAGCGGATATTTTGTTGATAAACATAATTAGTACTCTAGGTTGCCAGTGATTATTTTATTTTAACAGAAGAAAACAGAGTGATATAAGTAATTATTATGATTAGCAGAGACTGAGTTGCAATCTTTATTATAAAGCAAAAGAAAGAGTGAAACTTGTTTAATAACCAAAACTATTTTGTACTATATTCACACTAAACACTAATAATCATTAATATTTTTAATTTAGATTCTTTAAATCACCAAATTTCCATACACAGGTAGAGGCTAACTGTGCTTGTTGTTTACTTTTGGATGGTGCACCTTTCGTATAATATTATTATTAAAAGGATGTTTTGAGTGATTTCAGTGCGTTTTTTAAATTAATATTAGGACTAAAAACTCCCTTTTTTACTGAAAAATAATAAAGAAGCCTGAAGTGGGTCACATATATTGGAAAAAAAGGAAATTCAAATAGGTCCTTTCACATGCGGTGTCAATGGTGTCATCCTTCTAGGTTATAATATTATAAAAGACGGCACATTTGTGAAGTATCTGTTAAATACTGGATACCAAAATATTAATAATAATCGTGTAATTAAGTATATTATTATAATCTAGCAAATATATTGCTTTTTCGAACCCGAAAAAATTAATGTGAGCAAAAATTAAGTAGTGTCTGGTCGATATCCAGCAACTAAAATCGAGAACGCAGCATACGTCGTTTGCCACCAACATATTTATAGTCCGCGCCCAATTTTATTTAATCAATATAATGACCGTATCTCCTGGAATTCCAAATGAGTTTTATTAATTTTTTGTCTAGATATTAACAATGGATAACTAAATAGATTTTAGTGGGTATAAACCGCGACAAACTAACTTTTTTTGTAAAAATTAAATAAAAGGTTAACTTCCAAAGGATTTGAATTAAACTTTTATCTGTAATATATAATATTTAAACGGATTTGAGATGGTTGAAAACCTCTACAAACGATAGTTTTTTGATTAAAAATTATTGAGTTAGATGTTATAAACTTTTCCTTATAGCAGTTAGGAGCTACATAGTCCTTTATATTTTATAACATCTAACAATTCAATAATTTTTTACCAAAAAACTTTTGTTTGTAGAGGTTTGCAATCATCTCAAATGCGTCAGTTGAGGCAGTAATTTATCAATTATTGCCAGTATTTTAATTGCTAGGGCTTTGAATGCTATGTTGACAAGCGATATACCTCTGTAATTTCGAAGTCATTCCTTTCTCCTTTTCTTATATATAGGTGTATCCATATGTTTTCGGTATACAACGCTTCCTTCCTTTTTTAGAAGTGCTTCATTTATACGATCATTGCCTGACCCTTAGTGTAAGTCTGCTGAACTGAAAGTAATGTCTTCTTCCTCTGTATCACTTTCGATATTTGGTCTTCAGATGTAGAAATCAAATGCTGGATAGAAAAAGTAAGAAGTTCCTTCATAAAATTCATAAACGTCTTGGACCTCAATCTCAGAATGAGACAAATATTAAAATGTTACATAGGATCCGTACTATTGTATGGTATGGAGGGCTGGACATTGACGATTTGCACAATGAATAGGCTGGAGGCATTTATGAATCGGATTTTGACAGCAATAGGAACCATAGAAGAATAAAGTGACACTAACAGAGGTAGGAAAAAATGTTAAGAAATAATCACAAATATCCATTACTGGATAGCAACGAAAAAATTAAAAAAAAAACGATTTGAACAACCATTATATCAGTTATTCTTCGGGAATCATATCGTTCCAGAATGCAGGAAGCCTAGCGACATCTAGTGACATACGTAAAAAGTTCGCGAATATTCCGCTACTCGCCGCTAGGAGGCTCTGAATATTGGCGCGACATTTAAATCGAAATAAATAGTAAAAAATAATCAATATTTGTTATAGGTATCAAAATACACAATGCGCATAATGATGAAGAGATTACCCACACTAATAAAATACAATAGCAAATACCCAACACATAATTGATCAGTTCAATTCTGTTTCAGTTTATTTCATATTATTTTCGTAAACTGATTCAGACTAATTGAATCAATATCTGTATCGGAAGCATAAAAAAACCACAAAGTTTGCAAATTTGTATAAAGGTTGGTTCGTGGATAAGCCAGGCAAAATGCTATATATAGATGGCGGGTGTTAATTTTGTTTAAAGCAAAAGGCAAAACTGACTAAGAATCTTAGGAAAATCTATTTTATTTTTCAGTATTTTGAAAAAAGTGCTCAAATATATTCTAATTCATAACTCAGAAACAGCCTATTAAGAACCCGCAACAAATGATCATTATTACAGCCTCTCTGGGAATATATACCAAATTTCTTAAATGCATGCACTTCAAAAACCCTCTTTGAACGCCTTCAACCATTGCTGACTGTAATGAGGAAATTCAGAAATCTTTTAGGCATTTTCTACTTTAGATAAAATGTGTTTATAAAATAAAAGAGTCAAAAATTACTTCCAGATCCCTCTGCTGGGGTACTTCTTGAAGTTATTCACCACTTAAGGTGTAATTAAAAGTTGCTGTTTAGGGTGACATTTGAGCTGAATACGCGTGTAATCATTTACTTTCTTATTATTGAATTATTTTTCAAATCGGTTTTAGTTTATTACTTTTAGTTACTTTTCCTTCGTTCTTCTTTAGGCGAAAATCACTGTATATATTAACAACCATAAGCTCTACAGTTTATTGGGTGTATTAATGGCTTTACGAGATTACAGTTTCAAGAAATACTCGCGATATCCCGAATGCTCTTTCGATATATCGTTAACTGCCCTCGGCAATAAGCTTTTCCCGACAAGTAAGGGATGAGACGAGAAACGATAGGCGCAACCCGGCAGGATGGCAAGCAGTATGTTCATGACAGGTAACATTGGGGCAAACCCGGAGGTCGTTGAATAATGGAATCTATTTTGCAGGCTGTTGAGGGGTTAGACTATGTAACTAGGTTAACACCTTTTCACTATGCATATGTTCGAAATATTGACGGAGGCGCTATTTATTTAGGACCGTCGTCGTAAACAAGTAACGACCCGCCTAAAGGAAATATTAATAATTAACTTTTCTGAGAAACACACTTTTTTACCATAATAATTCACGGCGAATTTGAATTTTAAAATATAATATAGCTACACACCATCTGTTGCCGGGATAAATTCGTTGCGCCATCCCTTTATTCTTTCAAGGGCCCTGTGCCTTAGGGACTTTTTGATAATATTACGAAGCCGAAAGGACCATTTTTCCAAATAACGAGGGAAAAAAATGGCCGCTTCGTCATTATTTATTCCACGGTCTCAAAGGCAACAACCGCCATAAATTAGATGTAAGTATTCTAATAGGTATCTTATCGAAATATTATTAATTTCAACATCAAAAAAAAAAAGAGTGGAAATACTGTCTTCATTAATATTGAAACCAAAAACCCTGGAAAACAATTTTCTGAGGGCTCGTAAAACCGATTCTAAAGGGCGCACCCTTCAGTGTTGTTTTTTTGGAGGGAAACAAGGATGGGTTAGGGTTACTCAGGGCGTAAAGCTGCGGCGGTATTAAATGTTTATTTTCATGTTAGCTTCGTTAGAAGTAGAAAAATGGCCGGAAATTGGAGCTTCGGGCATTGTGAACCGATTTATGGAGCTTTCACGTCGCTTTCTATATTATGTGAAAAGGCTGCCTTTAAGGTAACATCATTTTGATAAAGGCTAGATTATATTGTTTAGGAGAACACAATAGAGTTACTGCATAAGAGTTCCTTTGCACTGATTCTTTTTGCATAAACTGTTTTTTTTTTGTTAATTATATTTCTTTGTATATCCAATACATACCGGGTGGTGCGTCGCCGAGCGGAACATAGGAAAACCCATGTAAATTTTAAGGGGGTCAATTATTGGCTTCCCTGTACATTTTACAGAAAAAATGTAAGATAACTTTTTGAAGAGACCAATCTGGCAAACCCTTGTGCAAAGTTTCAAAACATTTTAATAGGCGAATTTTGAATTATTCAATTAAATGTAATTGCAAAATTAGCAAATTTTCGGTTTAGGTAAAACCACCAGCCACCAATTTTTTTGCGTTATTTTTCCACTAAATAGTAAAAAAATATTAAATGATGAAAAAAACATAGGCCAAGACATAAAATTAATGATAAGAACGACAAATAGAATATACCAGCAGCTGTTGGCAGTCGCGCAGGATGGAGCGAGCGGCTAGCACATCTCGGGACATCTCTGGGCACACGTAGAAAGTTGTAAATAGGAGGTTAGGTTGCGACCTTGGCGCGACTTTTAAAATGAAATAAATAGTAGGAAATAAATACAGGGT
Source organism: Anthonomus grandis grandis (assembly GCF_022605725.1). NCBI lineage: Eukaryota > Metazoa > Arthropoda > Insecta > Coleoptera > Curculionidae > Anthonomus > Anthonomus grandis. The sequence continues at coordinate 5,255,840 of NC_065560.1, forward strand.
AGATAAATAATCTTAATAGTCTTTAGTCATTGGGTTAAATGTGTACATGCGCAATAAATCAGTTGACTATTTTAATTTTAAAAGTAAATGTAATTTGATAGCGATTTCTACTAAATATTAATTGATTTAACACCGAAAGAAACACAATCCCAACCATTGCATAGAGACTACAACAATGGTTGACCTATTAATAAATTTTATGCAAAATGATAAACTGACAGATTTTTACCACATTTCAGCAAAACGCGTATGCAAAATTACAGTCCTATTTGATCTTGAAGTATAGGAATGGTCTCAAATAAAGCTCAGCTAAATTGAAATTTTGGAAAATCCAGAAGATCAATTCATATCAGGTTTTAAGAACTTATAGTGCTTTTGAAATTAGGTACGGTGGCTAAACATGTGTACATATCAAAAATTCCAGTTCCAGAACCTTTAGTAGTTCGACATATTAAGAAATGCAAAAAATTTAATAATTGAAAAACTAAATAAGATTTGAAATATAGTCAAGAAATTTCCATTGCAATATCGAAGATTCTGAGTATTCTGAATCCTGGTAGGTGTCTGAATGTAGTCACTAAACAGGCGACTCCAAAGACCACATCCATTTTCCTCAAGATTCATTCACCCACCAGTGTATAATTATTTAAATCTTATAAGTTCTGGAATGTATAGAAACCTAAATTCGGACCGCTACAAAATGTTTAAGGAAATTGGAGTTCTTACCTTATAACTGACTAAGACTACGTATCTGTGTAGTTCAATAAATGTTATTATAAAAGGAACGTTATAATGAAATGCATATATTGAATCATCGCCACGAATCACATATGGAATCATAAATTACACATTGTAGCGTTTTATCGTTGCTCTTTTATTATAGTTAACTCATTTATTTGCACACTTACACTACTAAACCCGATTACTTACGACTATTAAAAATATTTATTTTTACCGTATTTATAAACACCTATTTGCATATGCCTGATTTAAATCTCGCTCCAATATTCCGAACCTTACTATACTGAACAGATTACTGAGCCAGCGACGACGCGGCTCCTTATATACTCGGCTGACCATGATTCCGGAAGATTCTCTGACCTTCGTGACGTCGTGCGGTGTGCCACTTTTCCAATATCGTTACATAATCAAGTAAGTCATCATAAGTACAAAAAAATGTGTAAAAAGCAAGACTTGCTAAAGTGAGATAATAATGCTGGAATGATTTAGAATAAGCAGACTTTCGAACGGCAGACCACCTGCAAACACTTAAAGCAGTCATCGAGAAAACAACAGAATATAACATACATCTAGCATTTGTGGACTACCAGAAAACCTTTGACAGCCTTAAAGCCTGCTCTTTTCTAACACAAAAACTCGAGAATTGATCTGAGATACTCTCATTAGGAGTATCTATGTTATCAAGAAAATAACGGAATAGGACATATCTTGCTTTGACAGCAAGCAGTAAAGGTATGATAAAGTATCTTTCATGTAAAAATAGACGACGATCTTAAAACAGACAAAATATCGCAGGGCAAATGAGTATGACAGGAAGATACCATCTCTTCTAAACTATTGACCCAGCGTTGCAAATTTTAATGTCTTTGAATGGCCCTAGATGAGTAACTTGGAAGCCTTGCATGGAGGTTTCTTCTTAGAATGAATTTCCTCTGAAAGACGATGATTATTGTCAACACGTTCAAATGATTCGTCCAAGATATAACCCAAAGTATCTTTAAAGATTTCCCAATAAGGCTTGGATGTTCTTCTATAGAGTCGCTTCTTTCACAGCTATACTGAATCGCCAATTGTATAAGTGATTTGTTTAATGCGAATCCTGCAGAAATCTCCGGCATATCAAAGTCTACACTTTTTAGGATTTTTCTTTGTTTTTCCTTCTAATTCAGGATAACTCATTAATAAATCTTCGCAGTTTGTTAACAAAATCTTTAACTAAGAACAATCAAATACAGATTGGACAGCGGGTTCGCAATCTTAAAGTAGTTCTCGCTTTTCTTTTAAACTAATATTTGCAAAGTCTGGACAATTTTTAGGAAAAATTGTGCCGAGTTCAGAGGAAAAATAATAAACCGTGCCTTTTTGGTTGAAATATCTATTTCCTTACTGCTTTTATCACCAAAAACTCATGGCAATTACGCATCTGCTGCTGGCAGCACTTAAGCATTCCGCCATTGAGTTCGGCACCCAGGCAAGTTCGACTAATTCCATTGGTCCTTTTGAAAAATTAAACCAACAGGATAATAGAATGATGATCAATGTTAAAATTGCTTGAATTGGTGTTTAAATACCGTTTAAATGCAAGTAAGTTTTAAATAATGTTAAATTAATTTAGACTCTTATCTTTTTCTTGTTATTTTATAGAAAGTGTTTTTAATTCGTCTATTGTTTTTATAACGAGAAAGCATTGGCAACAAAATATTCACTGAAATAATTTCCAATAGTAAAAAAATTCAAAAATGTTTGTACTTAACTATAAACTATACAACGCATTATTTAATCTTGTTGAAAGCCCTTAGGTCTATGAAATCAAATACAAAAATGTTTATGCCATTCCGACCTGCGTTTCGGCACCTTTAGGGGCTTTACATTAAAAAGTCCTTATAGGTGCTGAAATGCATGCCAATAAAAAACTGCAATTGTTGTTAATCGACCTAACCAGTAAGAAAATAAGTGTTTTCCAAAACTGTTTAACAAACTCATTGGGGTTTCAATGCTTACTATTGCTGACCCAAAAAGAAAACAATAAACACCATGTACACATAACAAACTAATTTTGAACTAAACCTTTAATTACAATAATTTATTTGCTTCAAAAAAATAAGTGCCAGAAACAACGGCATATGCTCAATTAAATGTAAAACGAGAGCACAAACTATCTCGTACTTCGTCCAAAATTGCTGACAACCTTTCAACATATAAACCCAAAATAAATTTTCCTTTATAACTGAAAACATACCGCGATATTTCGAATATAGTTCTGTATCGGAAATTCTATTCAAATTTCTAAAAAAAAAAGACAACAACAATCCACACATAATCTAACTTTTCCAATTATTCCTCGGCCTTCGACTGCACACCTGCTCTTTGTTTTCCGGCATGAATAAAATATTAGAATTTTTATTAAAGTTTTATAAGACTCGCGAAAGTTAATATAAAGAACTTTAAAGTAAACACTTCAAATTGCCCCACGTGTGTGTGTTTTGCATACGCTTTCCAAGAGAGATGCTTACTTTTCAATTGATGCTGAAAGGTAAGCGGAGTTTCCAGCGCAAGATGTCAGAAACTTTTAGAGAATTAAGTCTTCAGAATTCCCTGCTCATATACGTATACAGTAAAATTCCAATTTACAAGTAATTTCTGCACACGCGTACTTATTAGCTTTCATCTATAAAAAACGTATATAAAATTAACTCTAAATTGTATTGACATCATAAATACGCTGCAGGTACATAAAGGCGAATAGCTTTTCTCAAAGGCTGCTGTCCTTAATCTACCGATATTTATTATTAAAATTGTTTGGCTTTGCATTTCTAGACACGTTTGAGGCGAGCGTACGCGATGTGTTTGATAATTAATTAAGAGGAATACCAGGACTTTTTATATTAATATAATTGGTACTTTTGCAGAATATAAAAAATATTTTATCTAATTTCTATATACTTACCGGCTACTGGGTAATGTCAATCTTTATAGAATAGTGCCCTTACCTGAAAAGAAATAAATAATCAGTTAATATAAACCGGTAAAAATTCACTGCAAATACTGTGACAAATTACAAATCGTTGTGAAATATTAGTTGATACATTTGTTTGGGTACTGTCTGCTTCGGTTCTGATAAAAACCTCTATTTGCTTATAGCTTGATTTCGAAATATAATATTGATTTGCTTACACTCAATCAAAACCAAAGTTAATAATTTATTAATTTTCTTATTTTTTTCATATTTGTAGGGATAAAGGGTACTATTTGGACTGTAGATGTAGAACTGTCGGGTGTTGCCTATAAAATATTATAAATCAGCCATCACCAATAAATCGAACAAAAGAAAATCTAAAATTATCCTCCCTTGCATTTTTTTGAACTTTACGTTTCTCGAGAAAATCCCTAAAAACGAAGAAATCGGTAAATATTTCATAACGAGAAAACTTCAGTTCATCTTGTTGAAGATTACTTAGAAATATAAAATTTTGTATTTATATAAAGTATTATTAGGATAATCTTGTATTTGATTTCATATGCCATTCCGACCTGTATTTCGGCACCTATCTAAAGATGTTTCAGTCAGCTTAGCAATAAATCTCAATTTTAGGCATTCTTTTACTGTTTGTAACACGAAAGACTCATGGTAATTATACACCCGCCGCTGGCAGCATTTCGGCATTCCGCCATTGAATTCGGCACCCAGCTAAATTCGACCGATATTATTGGTTCTTTTGAAAAATTAAACCAAGAGGAAAACAGAATGATGAACAATGCTAAACATTGCTTGAATTATTGAGTTTAAATACCGTTTAAATTTTAAATATTGGTAAATTTATTTACAATTTTAGCAATTTCTATACTTTTTACGAGGAGAAAACAGTAGTAAAAAAATATTAAATGAATGAATGAATTGTTGACATCTCCTAGGTTTATGAAACCGAATAAAAGAATGTGTACGCCATTCCGACCTGTATTTTAGCACCTATAGAGACATTGCAATGTAAATCACCGAAATAACTGCCGCATTTATTTTCGTTTCAACATTGCATTTGTGGCAACTACACGAATGCAAGAAGTCCATAACTTAATTTTCAGTCATTTTAGCAAATAAATCTCAATTTTAGGCGTTTTTTAAGTGCTTGTATCACGAAAACTCATGGCAATTACGCACCTGCTGCTGGCACCATTGAATTCGGCACCTGGGTAAATTCGACTAATTTCCTAGGTCCTTTTGAAAAATTAAACAAAAAGGAAGCCAGAAAGTAGAACAATCATAAAATTGAATCGATCAATTTAAATGCAAGTAAGTTATTAATTATTGGTAAATTTATTTACACTCTTAATCTTTTCTATTGTTTTTATTAGAAAAATTGATTTTTTGTTTTTATTGGCAAAAAAAAATGAATGAATTTAAAAGTCAACCATGGTTCTTTAAGATACTGATTCTTAATCCAATGATATAATTTACAATAGTAAAAAAAATTGAAGAATTTTTGTACTTAAAGTACACAATACATTATTTAATCTTTTTTAAAGCTCCTAGTCCTATGAAATCAATTATAAGAATGTGTATGCCATTGCGACCTGCATTTCAGCACCTACAAGGGCTTTTCAATGTAAAACACGGAAAAAAAGGTGCATTTATTTTAAAGATCTACGACGTGCAAAAAAGCTCCATTAACTCAATTTTCAGTCACTTTGGGTCATATATCACAATTTTATGAGAATCTTCTAATACCAATATTCGCATCGACCAAGGAGCAATAACTAGATCACATAAACAAATAAATAAAAAGCAATCCAAGTAACACTTCTTGGATAAAAAAAAATTGGTATAACTACTATGCTTACCATTACCATATTTTTCCAAATTAAACTGAGTTTAATATTTTTTTAAATTAATATTTCATAAAAAATCAATAAAATTGTGACTATATGTCAACAGCGCTAACACGGTGAGTTCCGAGTCATGACGAGTGCGCGCGATTCATTAATTACATAAGAATACGATTGTGCGCATAGTATAGCACGGTTGCCAGACTGAGAATTATTTAATAAAGGTCGTAAAAATGTAATACGTATGATGCAGAGATTTTGTTGTTTTCTTCATATAATTAAAATTCTACCCATCAGCGTGAGATCCAGGATTATATTTTTTTGAAATCCAGTTTTGACTGCTTGATCACACAATTGTGCTGTAAGATCTTGCCATTCTATAGGTCCTGTCATACCAAGACTCTAAATTTCCTCCTGTAAATCCTCAAATTTACTGGCTTAAGATCTTGTATGAGTCGCTCCAGATATTTGGCAATTACCAAATTAACAACCTTTCCTTGAGTATGTCATATTCACTACCAAAAATAAAATAATAGTAGAAGCACTATCTGAAAATCAATATCGATTATAATCGACTTCTCTATGCGTATCATATCTTAACTGGGGCATTTTGTTATGATCTCGCCAGCAGCAAAACAATGCGTTAATCCCCGAGCAAATCAACATTTGATCAGGGAAATCAACCCGAAAAACAAAACCTAATAAAAAATACACGAGCGAGTAATTCGACCCAGTTACCAGTTAATTGGCAATGATTGTCGCCCGGATCGGCAATCGAATGTCCTATCTTTCGTAATTGGGATTAATTCTCGGCTTTAAAGTGAAATAATCACGCTTTTCCACTGCCACGTCGATCGCAAATAAATCGGATCCGATAAAAACTTCGGACCTCGTTTTGAGCTATTGCAGGCCCTTGTTTTATTTTATAAAATCCTCCTGCTAGTCGGCAATAGGGTTTTAATCACATCCCGGTTAATTATAGCTCCACTTCTACCAAACACTGAAAAACAACTCGACCGAAAGCTCTTCAGATCAACTTTCGATCGCGAAATCCCGGATCATACAGAATGAACGATGAAATAAATCGATGAGGCTGGCGACCGTCGACAAACACATTCCCCCCGTTTTCCTTATCGAGGGACTTTGGGGTGGAGGGTAATTCTTTCCACCCGTGGCACTGGGCACGATCGGGACAACACTGCTATAAAATTAAGGCTAAAACAAATACCCGATAAGGTTTTATATGTGTGTGTGATGTCAGATTTTCCAGAGAGGAAAGAGTCTATTATTGGAACTTGAGGAATCGTTTTTGACCTGTTGCTAGATAAAGGTTTAATAAGATTTAGGGACTGTCCGGAGTTTAATGGTGCCGATAATCGTCTATTTTGCTTAGTTGATCGCTCATTTGTCTGATCAGTAAGTAAACACCGAGAAACAACGGCTGATTCTCCGTTATTGACACACCGCACGACATCTTGCCTCAAAGGTCAGCGAATCTTCTGGAATTATGGTCAGTCGAGTATATAAGGAGCCGCATCGCCGCTGGTCAATTCAGTCAAGTAACGTTTGAAATATTGGCGCGAGATATCGTATTTTCATAATGAAAGTGTGTAAATAATTTTGTTGTCCACCGGACACAGTAAAAAGGAACACTTAATAACTATTTTACTATTCAAGATAAACAAATGAAATTTGGTATATCGATAGAATTATTTTCAAGAGCATATTTTGACATATTCACTTGCTTTCCGTCACTTCTAGTTTAACCGAAAGAGACACTAACTTTCTTATTTTAAATAGGACACTTCATATATTATTAAGTATTTCGATAGAAAATAATATGCTGAGAATAATGATACTGCATTTGCTACTTTATGTTTTATACTCATAGAAAAAATATTTTTTTAAAATTTCCAACCATTAATTTTGGCATTTACTTTATTTTTTTTAATAGCACATTATATCGGGAACAACCACTTTTAAAACGCGTTTTCCTTTTCCCAATAATTTAATATACATAATTATTTTTTAAATTGGTTAATAAATAAGCTCATAAGAAAAAAAAAATTAAGCCGTATAAATAAACGGGTTTAATGATAGAAATAGCTTTGATTTCTTGACTAGAACGCTGCGTTTCGACGCATTCTTAAATTATTTTTCAATTGACATAATACATGACACCTTGTCAAGTTCAATTATTATTTGTTATTCAAATAAATTGCTTGTAGTTTTTAAAAGAATTTCAATGCATTTATGGCAGCTTATTCTAAAATTTTAAAAAAATATTTTTTCTATTAGCATAAAACAAAAAGTAGCAACTGCGGTATCATTATTCTAAGAATATTATTTTCTATCAAAATACGTAATATTAAACCAATTGCCCTATTTAAAATAAAACAATTAGTATCACTTCCTGTTAAACCAAAAGTAACAAAAATAATAGAATATTATTTATTAAGTGTTTCCTTTTTCCTGTGTCACCGAGTATATTCGTTTATTCGAATTCACACCGCAAGACGTCTTTGGAGACGTATGGAAGGTCAGCGCATCTTCCGGAATTATAGTCAGCCGAGTATACAGAAAGCCGCGTCGCCGCTGGGAGTAAGAATATTGGCGAGAGATTTAAGTAAGTGTAAATAACGGAGAAAATAAATATTTCTAATAGCCATAAATGGTCGTGTTTAGTAGTGTAAGTGTGTAAATAAATTAGTTAATTATTTTTAATCGTTTTAACCTAACGAGGTAGACAAAGATTAGACGCGGCCGAAATGGACTTTTTACAAAGGAGTGTAAGGTAATATGTAGTCACAAACAATGAAATAAGACACAGAATGGCATCAGAAACACCTATAAGGGAGGAAATGGAGATATATTTCATGTTGAAAATAAAGAAAAATAGCCTTGGAAGTTAAAAAAAAGGAACTTGTAGGTACAAAATGCTCATATCTCTTACACCATGAAAAATAGAGATTTGAAAATTGGAAGAAATATTTCATTGATTCCCTGACTCTTTGAGAGGATCATCCATGGAAATTGTTGAGATACTTCTTTGGTATTTTGCAAGAGACTGCTACTTCTATATAACAATCCTATAAGATCATTCTATTTATACAGATATGCTTTCTATGTAGCAATAGCTTCTAAATGTCATAAAAAAACATTAAATACCCTAATTACATAGTCAATCAAGCATTTAAAAATCCGATATTTAGGTCAATCTTCACTCTTATTAGACGTTCAGTGTATGCACCCCCCTCGCGGTCATACAATTACAGGGCAATTTTTATAATGTTTACTCGCAACGGGTTGATAAACCCATTAATTAAGTTACTATCTAGCGGGTGATATTTACGACCTGGAATTTTATGAAACATTGCATTTAGACCAGTGCAATTTCCTATAATATTCGGTGTGCGAGCTCGACTCTCGCGCGGTTTCGATATTTGCCATTTTGATTTTAAAGTAGACGATTTATGGACGCCGGAGCTTTCTGGTGCTCTGCGTGCTTGTTGCAGGTTATTTAAGGTCGTTTATATAGATTTGGGTGACAAATTTACAGCTAGCAAAGTGAAATTTGCCGTATAATGGGAGAATGAATAGTCTTACGAGCCGTGCGGGCGACCCCTAAACTGTTTAGGAATTAATTGTACGATTGGATTTACTTATCGTGATTGACAATGCGAAATAATCCAATGAGCCTTTAAAAAAATCGTTTGGTAGTGTAGGTTCAATAGAAACGTAAAAAACAGTCCCCTTTTGATTGTAACGTCTGAAAGTATAAGGAAAAACTTATGGTATTTATGCTTTTAACTGCTTCTGGCAGCATTAAGGCATTCCACCATTGACTTCGGCACCCCGGTAAATTCGACTAATTTTTATTGGTCTTTTTGAAAGATTAAACCAACAGGAAGATAGAATGATGAACAATGCTAAAAAATTGGTCCAATTGGTTAATTGACTTTTGGTTTTACTTGTTATTCTATTATTATTTATATATGTTAAACAAACAATTATTTTATAGATTCGTGATTTTCTTTAAATTTAGACTTCAACAGTCCAATTTTTTTGAAAAGAAAGGAAGCTGAAATTGCCTTTTACTCCCTTATTATATTTATTATATCTATTATACTAAACAATTTTTTTTATTAATTGAGAGTAATAAATGCTTTATTATTATTAGTATTATAAATATTGCTAAATTTATTTATCCTCTTAGCTTTTTCTTGTTTTTTTTTTACAATTAAAAAAAACTTAAGAATGTTTGTAGTTGAACGCACCCCCACAACATTACTTAAACTTGTTGAAAACTCCTAGATTTTTGAAATTATTTAGAAGAATTTGAATGCCATTCCGTCCTGCATTTTGGCACCTAGTGTAAAAAAAAAACGTTTAGTAGTGTAATTAGTCGTATGTGCCAACTTCAATAGAAAAGTAGAAAACGGTCTTTTCTTGATGGTAACCTCTGAAAGTATAAGGAAAAACTTATGGTATTTTTGCTTTTAGCGTTAAAGCATTCTTTGAATTCGGCACCCCGGTAAATTTGACTAATTTTTATTGGTATTTTTGAAAAAGCCAGCAAGAACTCATAATGATGAGCAACGCTAAAAATTGGTTTATTTAGGGAGTTTAAATGCAAGTAAGTTTTAATATATTTACCCTCTAAGCCTTTTCTATTCTAAAAAATGTTTGTACTTAAACTACACAACTCAGTACCTAATCTTATTAAAATCTCTTGGGCATATGAAATCAAATACAAGACTGTTTATGCCATTCCGATCTGCATGCCAGCACCATTAGGGCTTTTCAATGAACACCGAGAAAACTGCCGCATATATTTTCATTTTAACATTTCATCTACCACTTCTACTGTGGTTTGTTCACTCAGATCAAGCAGCAATAAATAGATCACATAAATAAGAATCCAACTAAAAAAGACTTCAAGGTTGGTAAATCATAACTTGTTGGAGGTCAAGCTTATAACTGATCGAACTTGTTCAATTCTTCTTGGATTTCTTGCATCAAAAGAAATCGATGTTTTAGCAAAGCTTTCTTTTAATAAGTGAGTAGTTAAATTCAAAGTTATTGAGACAAGAAGAATTATGATCATAGTTTCTAGGTCCCTCAAGATCCAATTGACTACAAAATATTCCTCATTTGAGTCTCTCTTCGCATTTAACACTTACTACTCATAATTGAATTCTCATCTAATCTGATGACCTCATATGACTGAAATCTGATTGCAATTGACAATCTGGCAGTGGTTAAGACAGGTTTTTCGTCGAATCGAGTACCAGTTGGACAGTAAGACACAAGTGAGCAATAATTTATTTAAGAAAATAGTTAATATTACGTTATGTATCTAGCAAACTACTGGTATTTCACAAGTTCCAAACGCGCGCCTATTTTCACGCATACAAAAACTTATCGGATCTCTTCAGCTGATAAATTTTTTCAGCCCGTCGTGTTCACGAATTATCCGGTTTTTTCACGCCGAATATTCGACAAAGCGTGTCCGGGCTTTCTACTATTTCACGGGTAATTTAATTAAATATTAATGGCGATAAACGGTATAGATATTTTCAAGTCTTTGTGATCGACGTTAACAATCAACGTTAAGATCGAGCAAGGCGACTAATGGTTAAAATCATTCTCGGAGAAAATATTAATAAAAAGGACACGCTGAAAAAGCATATTTCTTCCATTGTTTCCGTAACAAGGTTGGCCGTCATCACTTACCCAAGCGGCATCCATTAGCAAATTCGATTTTGCCATCGATGGCCACTCTCCCTCCTCCTCTTTCCCAATACCCACCCCCGCTGTTTTTGCACAGCAGCGGGTTTTCAATTTTCCAATTTTCACGAATTAGCGGGGTCTTATCCACATTTCATTATTAGATCCCCATTATGAGAGGAAATTAAAATATGGGAAATCATTTTCATCGGTCGGTCAGATTTCATCATGTTAGGCATTTTGTTATAGGAGGATTTATTGATGGAAGAGAGGCGTTATTGGAATTATTATTATTCGCAGTGCACATTTTCAATCATTTTTTCATAAGTTTCTTCTGAATTTTGAAGTTGAGCAGCGTCAGCAACAGATATTGATCAATGTTGTCTGAAGAGAAAACTATCTATTAATATTCTTAACTAGAATATTACTTGCATATTTGAAGAACAGCAACATCAGCAACAGCTAAAAAAAGAGTGTCTGAATCAATACTCTCAAATTAATTAATTAATAATAAAAGAATTGAATCATGAACTTAACTTAAAGATATTGATGAAATATTCAATTCCAAGGACTGTCCAACATATTTCTTGATAACAATCACATTTTGTTGTTATTAATACAATCAAATGCTGAAGTCAGAACAAAATATTGCAGCAAGTCACACGCCTATGTCTAATCTTACAAGTCTTACTTAAATGAACCAATTTTAAGTGTCCACAACAAACAAGTGGTCTTACTAGTTAAAATAAAATTTACTTTAATTGAGAACCTCACCCCATTTTCTAATATCATAGCCATTTACTGTCAGTCGTTTGATCGGTCATATTTCTTACAAGTATTTGTTTTTTGTTGCAACGGCAGTTGAAGTGAATTGGATTTTTTATCAGGCAGCTCAACTCATATTTCCATTCATTGCAAGTAGTTTATATTAATTTTTACAAGCATTTAGGCTTCTTTCCAGAAATTTGCTATATCTCCTAGGCAGTTTAGGTCATATTCCATTTTTTTTAAAGCCATATTTCTATTTATTACAAGCAATTGCAGTCACTTCTTATTCCTGCCAGACGTTTGCTCCAAATATTTCTTACGAAGTATTTCTTTCTCAAGCCACCTGTATAATTTTATGAGCAGTTGAAGTAATTTCCTATTTCTTTCAGTAGAGTCACTTCTTAATTCTTTCAAACGTTTGAATATTAAAACTGTTTATTATCATTACTAGTTGTCTTACAACATCTAAATACCAAGCTAACAAATGGAGGCCAAAAGACTAGCTCAAAGGGTAGTAAAAGAAGCCCTTAAGTCTATCACCTTGGGTACTTGGAAAAACAACTGGATCAGATATCTGAAATTGCCTGAAACTTCAGACTTCTAGGCTGACCGATTTGTCCGAAGTGCAAAATATAAATCCACATTGGCCAGTACAAACGTCATCATGAAGAATATTGTAATGGTTTCATTCTTGTAACAGCTGATAGCAATTTGTGATTTTTAATGAAGTGCAAGTTCAGGAGAACATATACAAGTAGTACAAGGACATACTAGGACAAGCGCTTCATTTTTTTTCTAATTTTTGACAGTTGATTCATATTTTCATGCAGTCATTTTTAATATACCTTCAGGGGTGATCGTAATTTTTCAAGTAAGCTCTTGAGACTCATAAAAAAAAAACATGCTCACTTTCAAGAAGAAATAGCTCAGAAATAGCAAAAACGCACCGAACACCACAAAAAGAAAACCCTCTGCTGCCTTCGCTGTGCAGTTATGATGCCTCCAGTCCAAGTAGATTTAAAATAATTAAGCAAACCTCATGTAAAAGCTTTCAAAATTCGTGATTTCATTAAATTAGCTGTAAACTATGATCTACAGTCTACTCCTATCATCTAGATTTCAACAAATCATCTTCTCACCCTCAAAGCCTTCGAGCATTTGAGTTGGGAAATCTATAAACACTCATAGGGAGTCGAAGTGATCACGTGGAGACCAAGGAACCTTTAATGCCTAGGAGAGCCTGAAATAATTTCTAATTTCTCTTTTAAGAAACAGGAGATGAAGAGGAAGTGGAGGAACAAGACGAAGGACATTATGTAGAAGCAGATTAATTATACGAACTTGGTGAATCATGCAATTTATTTGCATGATGCGAGATGTTACAAAATGATAATTTCAGATCTCATTTTGTTCGCAGTGAACTATGATCACCAATATACTTCTATCATCTGGATATTTCAAGAAATCATCTCCTTACCCTCCAATCTTTTGAGCATTTGAGTTGGGAAATCTACAACCATTTATAGGGAATCAAACTAACCACATATAGAGACCAAATAACCTTTTATGCTTTGGAGAGCCTGGGATAATTTCTAATTTTTCTTGTATATAAGAAACAAAAAGGACTGACCTAGAGGCAGACTAATTCTACGAACTTGATGTGCCTGTAATAATAATGTTACAAAATGATAGTCTCATTAAAAAAAAAATAACAAAACATGGTCACAGACAAGAACAAATTGCAGAGGACCAGCAAAAACTCCTGATCTCATTTTGTTAGCAGTAAAACTAGCGTCTCCAGTCTACTTCCATTATCTGGATCTTCTAACAAATCTTTCCTCACCCTCCAATCCTTTGAGTTGGGAAATCTATGATCACTTATAGGGAATCAAACTAATCACGTGAAGACAAAATACCCTTTCGTGCTTTGGAGAGCCTGGAATAATTTCTAATTTTTCTTGTATATAATAAGAAACAGAAAGGACTGACCTAGAAGCAGACTATTTCTACTAACTTCATGTGCCTGTAATTATTGATTTATTGGCAAGGTGTTAGAAAATAATAGTTTCATAAAAAGGACAACGAAAAATGGTCATAGAGAAAAAGAAATAGCAGAGAACTATGATCACCAGTCTACTCCTATCATCTGGATATTTCAAGAAATCATCTCATCACCCTCCAATCTTTTAAGCATTTGAGTTGGGAAATCTATGACTACTTATAGGGAATCGAACTAATCACGTAGAGACCAAATAACCTTTTATGCTTTGGAGAGCCTGGAATAATTTCTAATTGGTGTTAGTTTCATAAAAAGAATAACGAAAAATGGTCACAGACAAAAAGAAATAGCAGAGAACCAGCAAAGCCTCCTAATCTCATTTTGTTAGCAGTGAACTATGATCACCATTATATTTCTATCATCTGGATATTTCAAGAAATCATCTCCTCACCCTCCAATCTTTTGAGCATTTGAATTGGGAAATCTATGACTACTTATCTACCTTACCTAGAAGCAGACTAATTCTACTAACTTCATGTGCCTGTAATAATTGATTTATTTGCAAGATGTTAGAAAATGATGAAACAGGAGATGAAGAGGAAGTGAAAGATGAAGAATAAGGACATGATGTAGAAGCAGACTAATTGTACGAACTTGGTGTGAAACCAACCACCATTTTCATTAAAAAAACCAAGAAAAAATTATCGACAAACACCAAAAGCTCCTGATTTCTATATTTATCATCTGGATATTTCAAGAAATGATCTCTTCACCATGCAATCTTTTGAACGTATCAGTTTGAAAATCTAGAAATATACATAGGAAGTTCAAAGTGATCACGTGAAGACCAAATAACTAACCTTTGATGCTTTGTAACTTCTAGTTTCTCTTGTATATAAGAAACAGGAGATGAAGAGGAAGTGGAAGAAGAAGACGAAGGAAATGACGTAGAAGTAGACTAATCCTACGAACTTGGCGTGCCTGTAATAACTGTTTTATTTGCAAGAAGCAGGATGTCACAAAAACATGGTCACTGACTTACATTCTCTAGTAACAGATATTTTCACATTTAAACCTTTTCGTGCTAAACAAATGATCCAATTCGGCCGAAAATGCAATTTGAACACTAATCAGCCATTTAATTACCGTTAAATTTTATTTGATTGTAGACATACAGTGTCAAACAAGCCATATACAAGCTAATTAGCAATAACAGCGGGGGCCAATACGGCGTCATGCGAAATTAGGCCATATTTGTCAAAGACGGACGTCGCCTTGTGTCCAATAACGAGGTTCGTGATTGGGGCAATTTCGATCTAAATGAAATTCTTCAGGGTTAGTAAACAAACTTTGTATCGCGGGAACGAGGGTGGTAGAACAAAAAAAAATTTAATTAGCTTTGTGTCAGGGAAATATCGCGCGTCAAAATGACGCCTTCTTGGAAACTCGGGATTTCGATTAGGGCCCGTTTTGTTTCGATATTCATTTAGCTGGTAATCAGAATGTCACTAGCCGGTATTAATTAATTTTTATTTAAAATTTTTTTAATTAAAAAAAAAATCTCTGCGAGAACTAATAAAAAAGTAATCCTTGTGTAATAGATCGAGTTACATGCAACATAGTTATATTATTATGGTTACCGTGGGTTTTAAGTTCGTTCGATGCAATATCATACAGCGGCAAGTAAATTTTTGTTTTTATAATAAAATCACTGAATTCTTTTGTGTGCCGTTCTCTTTGCTTACGCTTACAGTGGTCAGGGATGTCATAGCTTGTAAAGTTATATAAATATGACATATAATATAGCATAGCAGAAATATTGTGAGTTTTGGATTAAAATACGCACAAGAGCCACTGGGAAATAGGCGAAATTATTTTCTTTTATTACGCTCTAATCTTTCATATTCGGGGTTTTTTCTGTTTCGTTAAAGTCGAGGATTGCTGTTACGTAATTAAGATTTTTATGTCTTAAGAGTGTCCCCATTTCTTCCAGGCATTTGAAGCCATTTCTGTATCAGGCTGATTAATTGGATATTTCTCTTAAGAGTTCTTTGTTTTCTTCCAGGCAATTAAACTCATATGAAAAATAGCTATTTTGAAAAAAAATATAAATATAAAAAAAACCTTAATAAAAAAATAACTTATAGTCGGCACGCTTTACCCTAACACATAAGTAATAAAAGTTCTCCAGTTAAGAAACCATCGGCTCTCAAACAATTTTTTAATTTATATTTTTATAAGATTTTTTTTAATTTGATGGGTAGTATTAATTGCTATGGATGTAAGTAATTATATTAAATTATAACATTAAAGGAAGTTTAGTCTGAGTTTTTATTTTTTAGATATTTTCTCAGAAAATTCCATCTTTTTGTCGTTACATGTGAAAGTTGATACGGTACTGTCCGATTATTCGTCTTTTGTAACGAAATCCCAAATTCTTTAGAACTTTTGTAAAAAAAATAATCACAAAGTAAATTTTATTAAAAGCCTGATGATATCACTTCAAAACACCAAAAGGAATAGAATGTAAGTATAGACCACCAAAGTATTTATTTGTCCAATCAGGCAAATTATCACCACATAATCCTTTAACCTATTTTTTTCGGCACTATATTTAGGTTTTGTACATTTCCCAGAATTTATAATACTACCTCTTTTTTACCTTATTAAATTATAATGAATATTAGGTTACACTAATAAATAATAATATTAAAACAAATTATTTAGGTATAAAAAAATATCAGTACCCTTAATAATAGCAAATATTACATTAAAAACCAAAAATGTTTTTGAACCGCTGGCAACAGTCGTCCAAACCGGTACTCAATATAAAAAGTGAATAATACGGCGATAAGGAATTAATTATTTAACCGGTCCACTTATACCCCGAAATAATCCGTTATGTGTTAGGATAAAGCGAGCCGACTATAACTAAATTGAATTGTGTTGAACTTTAGGTCAAGACAATCTGTCATAGAGAAAATAGATCGCAATAAAAAAACAATACATTGATACTTGTGGCCGAAATTTAGTCCTCTAAACCTGAACCTACTAGTCAGTCTATATGCCTGATATTAGGGATATGACTTACTAACTCTTATATCTTCCAGGCATTCGAAGCCATTTTTTATTTGCAGTCCTTTCTTGTTCCATTCAAGTCATTTGTTTCAGGCTCTCAGGCAAGTCCTATTCCAACGTTTTTTAACCAAAATTCAAGTGATATTTCTCTATCTTACAAGGAGTTGGAGTCTAACATGCGCATATATATGAGAGCATTAAAGCATTCCGCCATCAAATTCGGCACCCAGGCGAAATCGATTAATTTCATTGGTCCTTTTATAAAATTAGACCAACAGGAAAACAGAATGATGTCAAAATTGCTTTAAATGGTTAAAATAACATTTTGTATCCTACATTATGTAAATTAAATTCATTATTCAATTCATTTACATTTTTAGCTCTTTCTTGTTATTCCTTTTTATGGAAACGGTGTTTTTAATGGTTTTATAAAAAGAAAACATAAAAAACAAAACAAAATTGAAGTATGATTTGAAAACGCATGGATACTTACTGAAGGTACATCGAAGAAATTGGAAGCATTTGAGTTATGGTTATTGTAGAATGTTGAAAATACCATGAATGGACACACAAAAGTGGTTAATAGTGTGAAGGTACAAAAGCTCCAATATTTGGGACATGTAATGAGAACTGAAAACAAAATTTACTTATTGCCAAGACGAACGTCATATAGTTGAACGTCCTGGTTTGGTATGAGTAGAACTAAGTTGTTCAGGTCTGCAGTAAACAAAGTCAACTATAAAAAGAAAGAAATTTGACTGTGTAAATACACGCTACAAACTTTTTCACTGTAGCAAGATATACAGCGAGTTCGCACTAAAGATGACAGTAGGACATGACTATTTTGCACCCACCACCTCTCTACTAAAAAGTGGATCTAGTCGGGAAAGTCGCATGTGGAAAGTATTTATGGATTCGTTCGTTCTTCCTAGTAAGTTCACTATTTATTTTATATGACTGATACTTTGCAATTTTCCATATAACTTCCTGACCTTAAAGTTTAAATTAAAAAAATATATTTAACCTACCAGTTGCATTTTCAGATCCTTAGGACAAATAGGACTGAGCCAGCTATGGACATTAATATACCTCTTGGGCAGCATTTTCAAACAGGGCGTGGTCTGTCTGTAATCCAGCGGATCCAAAATGGCGGCGACCGGCGCTTGTAGAGGCGATCCGCCATCTTCCTGTAGCACAACCATGTCCGCGGCCGTATTTTTTACACTTTGCGCAGTTTACTGTTTAATAAATTCCGAAATAGTTTCACGGTGCCGATACATTAGGCATATATCACAACCTATATGTAAAAGTCTCTCAAGATTTTAGAATTAAAATATGCTTTGTAAAAATAAATAATATGTTGTTACGACGTTTGGTCCATGGAAGGTTGTACTGTATTATGTATGTATGTATGAATATTAAGCAGATGTTTTACACAACAAGGCACTTTAAGTGATTACCGGATTTATACACAAGTCTACAGGTTTTCTTCACTAATTTGTATCACAGCCTACAGCCAAGGGAGTATACGTAGTACTTCTAAAATAAAAAGAATATTTTCGTTTTATTACACTTCTTGTATAATATAATTTTTTGCCCTTTCATGTGTAATGGATTGATGCGATTCGTCTTCACGTTTATGCAACGGTGCAACTTTCATTTTAATTATTAGAAAATTACGAAATATGATTAATAACAATGATTACACCGCCTGACGATTTAACAAATCGATCTAGAGTAACGCCTTATTGTAATAACAAATAAATTAAAGTTCCTTATTGCAATTTTTAGCGCTTAAACGCTGCTGTTTTACGTAATAATGTAAAAGCAAGGAATTTTCAAATTAACGTAAGAAAATTGTTAAAATGTTTTCCCAGGACCGGTTTATTACGTTTTTAACGCGGGTAAAAAACGAGCCATCTCGTTTGAATTTTAATGAAGGACTGTTCCTTTTTAATTTTTATTAGAAAAGGGTGAAAAATTTCTTTCCCTTGGTGCCTAAGCTCTTCTTTTTCTCTCTTAAAACAATAGGAAATAAATGAGAAAGAATCCCCTATTTAATGAACGAGCTTTTCATTAATTTTAAATAAATTTGCCCTGACGACGGCAGCGCTTTGTTTCAAATGTATGTCAGTCAGCCTGAAATATTACGAACAATTTTCGTGAGTTTTATACAAATTATTCAAGTTAAGTCAATATCCGTGGTAGTTAAATATGTATTAGGAATATTTTTCGTTTATCTAATCGTCAGAATTTCCTCTGTAAAGAACGTTATACATATATGTATTTGCCAGCAGGAAACATAACCGCAGTCGTTGGGTTTAATTTAATTTAAATGTTTATCATGTTTGTTTTTGTCTAATATACATATGAGGTTTTAGGAAACCACAAAACCGTACGTATATACGTCCTAAAATAAACTCATAAATACACAAATTAATCAAATTATTTGCTTTTCTTCATTTCAACCTGATACTACCAGAAAACGACGAAATGGTTCCAAGCTCAAAAAAGGGTCAAAATCTCTTTGTGGATCTTTAGACCACAAGTTCAATTAGGCCCTCTTAGGCCATTTAAAATTTCCAACGTATTCCCTTGCCGACTGTCAATGTTGTGTAATCACAATTTTACTTAGATTCATATATTTGTTTGAATTACCTTGTGGACTGCAGATACCTTGGTTCAGTTTATTTCCTTATTAGGCCTGATAGATGTCGCCAGGGTGTAAAAGTAAAAAAAACAAGCCTTATGTGACTTGAGATCCAGTGATCTTAACTGAAATGTTTTGAAGCATGACTTCTAAATAGCGCCAGAGGTACTCTTTATACGTAAAGGAAGTCCATAGTAAAAAGGTAAACCATTTAAACTCGTAACATGTTTTCTTACCTGGTAGCCTCCAAATACCTTGTTTGAGTTTCTTTTAGCGTGACTGAGAGATGGCGCCAAGATATAAAAAACGAATATTGTTTGAATTGTTTTCAGATCCAGTGACCTTAATTTATGTTTTAAAGCATGAGTTTTAAATGGCGCCATAGTTCTGTCCCTCAATTCTGAGTCCATTTTTTGGGTTCATTTTACGCCTCTATTATATCTTAAATCACCTTGAAATGTTACTTTTCGTATGTATTTTTTGGACGCATTACAGACGTGAAATATTAATTTATTACGATCGTAAATGATTCCTGGGTCTCAGATGAATTTTCATGTCAAAAAGAGGGTAAAAAGCCCATTTATTGAATTTCTACCTTATTTCACGTCTCTATTATGCCTTGAATCAACTTAAAATATTA
Organism: Anthonomus grandis grandis; assembly: GCF_022605725.1. NCBI lineage: Eukaryota > Metazoa > Arthropoda > Insecta > Coleoptera > Curculionidae > Anthonomus > Anthonomus grandis. The sequence goes on from NC_065560.1 coordinate 5,276,267, forward strand.
TTTTTCGTATATAGTTGAACCTATTATAGACGTGAAACATTAATTTATTATGATCGTCAATGATTCCTGGGTCACAGATGGATTTTCATACCAACAGTGTGTAAAAGTCCATTTATTAAATTTCTATCTCATTTTATGTCTCTATTATGCCTTGAATCATCTTGAAATGTCACTTTTTAAGATTACAGACGTCATGCATTAATTTATTAAGATTGTCAATGATTCCTGAGTCTCAGATGGATTTACATGCTAAAAAGAGAGTAAAAAGTGCATTTATTGAACTTCTACCTTCGTTCACATCTCTATTATACCTTGAATCATCTTTAAATGTTAATTTTATCTTAATTCTTCTTAGAACCATATTTGTTGACCTTGTCAGCTCCAGATACCTTAGTTCAGAATTTTTGTGTCGTCACTAATAGATGGCACCAGGGTAAAAAAAGCCAAAAACGAATATTATTTTCAGGTCCTGTGACCTCAATTAATGTTTTGAGGCATGAAATTTAAAGGAAATCATTACGTGTTAAAGGAATTCCGTCCACTTCTTCTTTTGGCTAATTAATTTCTTTACTTGGTTCAGACTGAGAATCTGTGGTGCCATTTAAGAAGTATCCTGGCAAAGCAAAACGTGAAATAAGGTACTACACCTATTCAAAACAACTTTAATGCCTTGTTTTCACTTTTACACCATAGCGCCTTCTAAGAGCCATGCTGCGAAACATGAAATAAGGTACTTGGAGCCGAATAGGTAACCTATTCAAAGTAAAATGTGAATTGCACTCTTCAAAACTCTCAGCCAGTTGAAGGCTACTTATTCCATTATAAGAATTCCAAAACTGCTATAACTGGAGGAGACGAGCCCTCTCCATTTCCATAAGAAAACCTACTTGAAAATGCTATTAGGGGAATTACTGGGGGATTTTACTCTTTCCATTATGTTCTATTTTCTCTCAACTATAATCGCTAAGAGCAAGATAACTAATTGGGCGGTATTATGGAGCTTTGATGTTGCTTCAACGAAGAAGTTAATTACAGTGTACCCTTACATCTGCCTAAAATCCTAGACATATCTAAACATGACTTGCTGGTGATACAAGTAAATTTATTTCTAAAAAACATTGAACTGTCTCAAAATTAAGCAAAAAAACATATTGTTCGGTTTCTTTGGTAAATTACAAAAGACAGCTTTATTGTTTGCCACTCTCGATAAACATATCCTTTCCAAAACATGATTTATGGCCTAATAACCGTGAACGTATGCTATAAATTTTACTTAAACGCACCGGATAATAATCTGAAGCCATCTCTTAACTATATGATGTTATTTGCAGCAGCCGTTTACTTTCAAGTAATAATCGTTTTTTTGCAAATTTTCGAATATAAATATTTGGATTACGGTACGAACAAGCGCATTTACAACGTAAGTTGCTGCGATCAACACGAGTTCTTAATATCTGAATTGAACCAAATATGCGGGTATTCACAATTTTTTAACAAAGGGCTGAAAAGTTTCAATTAAAAGGGGTCGGGCCAACTGTGCCAACCAGCTTGATATATGAGAGCCGCTTAATTGACTTTAACTCAAGTTAATTGGTTTTTGGTTGGTTGGTTGGTTGGGGGAACAGAGGGTTTTTATGATAATATTAAGATATTAAAGTAAATGAGTGTAATTACACTACTCCCTCTAATGATAATGTGTTTGTTAACATTTCATACTTAATTTGATGATGTGCAATACGGGATCGCGAAAGATCCGCTCAGATGTAAGCAAGCGGTAGAGAACAATCTCTTAATAGATGATGTAAGATAGAATTAATAATAGATAACGCAATTCAGATATCTGGGTGCATAGACCTAATTAAGCATGCGCACTATCAAGATGCCTTCGAGATCTAGTCTGGTCAAATCCGTACATGTGCAAAGATAGTAAAATCAGAATCTACAAGACTTATCATGACGTACCGTAGAGAAGTCCGCGAAGACATTAACAAGACGAAACACATGTCAAGGATGGACAATAGTGGGGAAAACAAGAAGAGCAGAGTAAGAAACACAGATATCAAAGGACAATGCGGAATACAAGATTTGTGAGATGGGGAAGAAAATTTAAGACATAGAAACAGTCTTGCAAAGATGGAGAGGTTGGCAAACTACCAAGCAATCAATTTGAGATTAGTACAAGAGGTTCTTTAATTCTATTCAAAACTATTAACCACGACATTAAATTTGTCATGTATCCAAACGTTATGGATGACTGTTTGGACCTTTACAAGGATCACTGACGTTGCTGTAACAAATGCTTGATGAATGTCTAAAGACCAATCTTCACATAACAAGGTCTCCAGATTTTGCATTTTGGAACTCATCTAATTTAAGTAATAAAGGCCCAACAGTTTCACTGCAGAACGAAACACATCGACATTAAAGTGCATTTGGGTGCATGATGAGTGTGAAAAGGGCAGTATTAAATTAACTGCGTCAGCTCTGATAATTAGTTAGCAGATATATCGACGAAACCACTCACAAAGGCCATTCTTGACAATATTTTTAACAAATTGAATATTTTAATGGCTTTAGATTAAAATTGTTTGGTTTTAGTGTTCTAGTCACTTATTTTGGTTGTTCACTTAGATTTAATATAAGAGTTTTGCTGGTTTTATAAAAAAGAAAAATATTGATCTTTGTTTTGTCATCTATCATTGGTTGTACCACCAGTCAGCCTAAAATAAAGTAATAATTTAGTCCATGCAGTAATTTCTGGATATTTCTCACACTCAAAGAAAAATTCGATCCCAACTACCTGGACTAATTTAATAATTCATTCCAAGAAGTCGAATTTGCCTTAAAACTTCCAGTCCAAACTCCCTTTAATAAACAAATTAGTATCCTTTGTGTTTCTTGGTTCAATGATGTTAAGAAATAAAACAACTTGGTTCCTGATTCCACGTCAGAAGCACGCACTTATTTGAACGGAACTTAGATGCTCTCAGAATCATCAGCAGCATTTATTCAATCATAATATATCAGAAAATATAATAAGGTGCCACTCGTGTCATCTGCAAACCAGGCCATTGAGGCCCAATGAATATGTAATTCTTGTCAAAATCTTCTTTCCTTGCAATTAACATAGGTGCCGAATCCAATGGCAGAATGTCAAAAGAATATTGGGCAAAATAATTAGGTTTTCAGAGGAAAAATCAATTATTAGAAGGTATGATATTGAAAGAAGTCGTCCATTTTCTCAAAGGACCTAGATTCAATAATCTAAAGGGAACTACACAGAGTGTTTGTGTATAATGTGACTGTAAAGCATGTACTGTCGATTTTTAAGGTCTGATGATGCCCTTAATATGAGCGAAACACGTGTAACCTAAAACTACACGAATTACAATGCAACTCTTTCGAAAAATTCTGAGAGTTCAATAATTTAGATCGCAGCTTTTGTCAGTATTTTTCAGTCAATCAACACAGCGCTTCGTTTCTGTAAGGTTCTTTAAATAAATCGATTATTCAATTGCTTGTATTTTATTGCTTTAATTGCTTTGTATCAGCTGCATTATTCTCGTAGACCTTACTTTTGAGGTTACCCCATAAGAAATAATCAAGTGGCGGCAGGTACTTGTCCGGGCTCCTAGAAGGCCAGTTAATATTGCCTCTTCTTGAAATGACTTTATTGGGAAATAATTGTTGAACAGCGTCAATTGCCCGATTTGACGTATGGCATGTCGCACCATCCTGCTGAAACCAGGTTTCTAAGTTAAAACCTTGAAACTGTTGGAAAGATAGTGCAAGAAAATCTTGTAACATTGCACAATACCGCTCGGTATTAACGGTAAGTGCCCGTCCATTTCGATCTTCAAAAAAATACGGCCCAATTATGCCATCAGCAGACATAGCAGCCCATACGACCACTTTGGGGCTATACAGTGGACGTTCGTGTTTTCTGCGAGGATTAACGTCAGACCAGTACCTGCAATTTTGCTTATTAAATTGGCCTCATCACTGAATAAAATGTTATTGAAATCGACGAATCGTTCCATCATTTCATTGATAAATTCTAACCGTGTATTGTAATCCCTCGGTTTTAATTCCTGCACTAACTGTATCTTATATGCATGCAGATGCAAGTCTTTGATCAAAATGTTATGTAAAGATGATCTTTTGAGAGTAGCCGTCTGACTTCGCTTCCGTACAGATAAGGTTGGATTCTCTCTGACTGATTGACTTACTTGGTCGATGTTTTCTGCACTTCTTACGATTCGTGGCGGCCTGGATTATGAATTTTCACCGTGGATCCAGTAGCTTCAAACATTCTGATCCATTTTCTAATAACATCAGGGGTAGGTGATAATTGAATATCATGTAATTGGTAATGAGACGGCGTGCTGTCACGATTGAATTATTGTTTTGGTAAAATGCACGTATACAAAAAGCGCGTTGCTCTCCGGTAAACGGCTTCATTGCAACTAAAATTCCTTGCACCCGTTTACATTTTGACTCCCACCGTAAGCCACGTCTGAGATTAAATGCACAAATTAAGTGCTGATACCCTATTTGGACACCTTGTATAATAATCATTACAGGTATGATCACCAAAGCCGCCATGATAGGCGTGGTGTTGTTTTTAAATTTCGTCATTTATCTTTTTTTTTTACAAAAGGTATGGAGCTTAAGGAGTATGGAACTTATGGAGCTCATAAACTTTGTTAATTTTATTAATCTCTATGAGTTGGATAAAATAATCTCAGCCAAATACAAATTGTGTTAATTTTTTAAGTCTTAATAAATGCGTTATTATAAACTGGAATCGATTTTATAATCCTATATAAAACTATTAAATGAGTTTCATGAAATAAAAATATTTTATTAGCGCGGGCCCTTTTTGACTTTATACACGATTTATAAATGCCTATAAGAGCAAATTTAACAATAATAATTTTTTTTTATAATGTTATATAGCGTGCTTGGACGGTTGTAACAAATCAGTTAAAGACTATCCCAAGACCTTACTTCCTTTGTAGAAATATATTATGCTGACCCCAACAGTGACTTACTACTTACATGTCTCATCAGTATATTTCTGGCGCATAATGTAGCTCGCTATCGACTGATTTGACCTTCTTCGTTAGACAACGCGATACTGCTGTCCCGGGTAAATCAAAATGATAATTTATGTATTAGAAGTTGTAAAACATGCAAAACATGACCAGTCAGTGTTTATAAACAAGCTAAGCCCGAAAATATAAATAACCCGGTCCCGTGTGTCTCGGCGGTTTAAAAACACGGTGGCACATTAATCAAAACTTGGTCTGCCGGAAAAAGACTGAATTTGTGCCAAAACCGGGTCTGTTATGGTTGCATCTTTTCAGATTAAAGGATCTCAAAACAAGTCGGGATTTCATTTTATTAAAGGGGAGCAGCAGCGGCAGCAACTCTGCTGGAATAAACATTGTTGCACTAACCTCTTTTGGGTAATATTTTTAAATTGCGAAAGAGACTAGTCCATTAAACGAATGAAGTTACCGAGCAGCAGGAAAGTAAAAACAGGGCGAAATAATCGTATGTATTCAGAGAAACGGAAGGCAAAACATAATTACGTGTATAGAGGAATTCTCGTAAGTGGCTTTTTCCGAGCACATATATGTATTAGTCGTTGGCTCCTTACCATGTAACCGGTGGTAATAATTATTACTAAAGGGTATTTTTTTGTTTTTCTCAAATCTTATCGCGTGTCCGAGCATCGATTTTCCGACATCCATTACACATAAAGGCAAGGATTCAAAGCTGACACATGTTTCATTTTTAATGAGCTCAACCGATGAATTTTGTGACCTTTTACGAACATGGCCGAAATCGTTAAGTTTAAATATTTGATGGGCCGTTAAATCTCGGCTTGCGTAAATATTTAGATTTTTTAGAGGTTATAACAGTAGTCGTTTTTAGTAAAATAATTGGTCCTATTGATACTAAACAAACACATTAATTAGCGTACATACATGTAACTTGTAGACCACATGAAATAATCAACTGCATACTATCATAATGGTCTACACTATCGTAATGTGGATTTAATGGCCATGCATTACCGGTTCATTTGGAGAAATGCGAGAGATAGTTTAGAATCTTTATTTGGAATGTATTCATTAAATTTATAGTAGCGCAAAATGGTGCTTTAGTACAGTCAGTCGATTAGAGTCAATGGGCGGTGATAATGTTTGAATAAAAATAATTTGTTTCTTACACAAATAGACGTTCCTTGAATTGGTTGGAGTTTAATTGCTCTGTTCATCATATATAAGTTGTTTTGTTGCAACAAGTTAACCAATGTGTAAGATTAAAAAAAATGTCTTACTGAAGGTCCGTCTAGTTTCGCTGTATTGTCTATGAAGCGTCTTGTTTGGTGATTGAAGGGTTTATTTTAAAATTTCCTTATTATATATATATTTTCCTTTTTAAAAAGTATATATCAAGTGATAGTAAACTAAAACTACTTATATTAAATATACGAAGGATTTTTTTTTCAATTTTGATAGGTTGAAAATTAATTAAATTGTGTTAGCTCGATCAACTTTCTTTAGATTTTGACGTAATTATTTTAACAGAAACACATCAGATAGCAAATATTAATTTATTTCATATTAATGGTAATAATAGGATTTACAATGAAGGGCAAATAAACAAATTTAATGGCGTTGTTGTTCTTTTAAAGAATACAATGAAATCTTGGAACATTGAATTAGTTAACAACGGCTTTGTTTGAGTTCAAAATGTGCACAGAGGCAAGGGGATATTTGTTTACAAACATATTCATCGAAGCTGTGTTGTCAAGTTTACAGGCATTTTCAAAAGAGGAAATTTTCAGCTATATATCAACAAATATAATAAGGTTAATTTAACTTATTGATGATAGATTTTGGATTAAAAATTAAATCAATTTTTTTCTATATTTTCACAAGTAAATACCGATATTGTCATAACATCATATCAAGGGACAACCGTCCTCATAAACGTAGAATAATAAAAGCTTATTCAGAAATCTATAATAATTATAAAATATTTAATTTCCATCAAAATGCTTTTTACCTTGACTCTAATGAAGTACGAAAAATGCATAAAGAGTTCATAAACGATAATATTAAATTTTTATCATGTAAATATTTTTTGACGACGTCACTGGTAACGATTACTTGTGTTGGTGGAATTAAAAATGCAATCTAGCGGCGTTGCGATGTTGGTGCCTTTTTTCCTAATATACGTGATCTACATTCATTTAACTTTGAATGTTGACTTCTTTATATTAATTCTAGCCTTTCAACGTTCTAAGAATGAAATATACTGAAATTATCATAAATATGGGTCTCATTAAAATTTAAAAAAAAAAAAAAACACTGGAGGTAATCTCGATATATGTGGTATATACAAGTCGCCCAGCATTAATAAAGCTGACTTTGTTCACGATTTTTACAATTATTTGGAAAATTCTTAGCAGCATAAAAGTCATATTATAACAGGAGACTTAAGTATGGATCTTTTGTGAAATAATGACCTAGATATAGAGTACAAAAATGTAAGACCAGCGTCAAAAACTTGCATTGATCACTTTTGGGTAAAATGCCAAAAAAATGGCAAAAATTCCGATATTTTCTAAATACATTCATTTGTGATAAAATATGTATTAACGGATCACTATCCTATTGCATTAAGTTTAAACTCAACCATAAAATCCATTTCAACACCGAATGAAGAGCAAATTGTTAAAAAAATATATCGATTATGAAAATCCAAAAAGAAATTTATCTAATGAAAAATGGTGCAACGTGTAAAAAAAAACAACATTCATGTTTGACAAATTTGACATTTTATAATTTCATATTAAAAAAATAGGCATACAAGCAGACAAACAAGGAGAAATGCGCCTAAACAAAAGTGGATAACAAAAGGTTTAGTTAACCTAATTAATAAGAAGAATAAACTATACAAACTACGTCTGCAGCATCCACAAAATAAACAAAATAATTACAATAAATGCAACAATGAGGTAACAAAGAAAATAAGAGAAGCATAAAAAGATACAAATAAAAATCTATGGAAATGTATCCCAAGTGTATATAATGAAAAAATAAACAGACAAACGAAATTAGTTACTACTTCAAGTACTGAAAAATGGCGAACGAATATCGGAATATTTTAATAATTTCTTTTGTGATATAAGAGAAAGATTACCATTTCAAATACACAGAGTATAGCGCTTTAACAAAAATCAAAAATGTTTGGAAAATTCAATCTTTTTACCTTTTTCGTCAAAAACGCATGCTAATGAGGTGGAAAAAATTCGCAATAGACTTAAGCCAAAGAAAAGTTGAAAGCTTTAGGGGAGCCCCCCTGCAGATGCATTTAGTGTGACAAATGTGGGGACATAACTCTATTACCTTTAATGTGTATCTACTATTTAGTTTAAATGTCAGATATAGGATATACATGCTCTAGGATTATTCTCTAAATCTGCTATAATTTAGAATACTATTGTTAAAATTTAAAATACTATTGCTTGTCCCTGGCGCACTTGTTAAGGTATTTGATCGGCATGAAAAAGGTCCACATTTTTTTTGGCTTGTATCAGAATTTTATAAAATTAATATTCCATATTTTACACAATAAAATAGTTGAATTAATTTATAGACGTCTCTGTTTGGTATGGTGTTCAGTTTAAGTTAACAGCTACTTCGGATATAACCGGAAATGCCAAGACTATGAAAATATTTCAGTTGTAACATTGACAAGGTGCTAAATTTTCAATATATTCCCTTCATATTACCAGATAAATTTATTTTCTTCGAACCAAACGTTATGTTTAATAAAATTTAAAGTAGCTGTCCAACACAACCGGTGTTCTTTTATTTTAACTGAGTCTACCCCATTGTCTTTAAAAGATTTTATTAACATGAGGGAATTAAAAACCAGCCCCTTATAACTTCAATTTCTTTCATGTCAAATGCACACAGACCTCAAAACATTTAAATATAAATATTGCCTGATATACAATCGATGAACTGGCATCGAATTTGTCTCGTAACTTCTTATTTAACTTATTTGCGTTTTCGAGCGTACATTTAGTTCGGCATCGTGTTTCTCAAAGTCCGCAACTTGACCGAAAATAAATACTAAAGATTCATAGAAATGTTGAACTAAATACGCTATTCGCCGAACGTTTTCTATTATTAGATTTTCTAATTGGTTGAAAGGTAGTTTATATTTTTCTTGATATCTTTATTATCTACTCAAACAGTTTATTTGTGTAAGTAGCAGGAATGGGATAACGTAATGAGAGATTTATGGAATTTTGGTTTTTATCAGGTGCCGCGGAATTATTTTTATGTAGGAGCTACCGTGGCGCAATATTTATTATATCCGAAAAGTAAAAAAAAAATAAATCGCTAAAAGACATTTTAATATAGAAGTACTCATCAATATTCCACTATATACTTCCTATTCAATATCAAAAAGCAATTTCGTATTTATGCAAAATAAATTCTGTTCTGGAGGAACTAAGTTGAAAGCGCGCTCACATTGGGGCAACTATTTTCGAATTTTGAATATTTAATTTGGGGTCGAAGGGGATTTTGCAAAATTGCTTTTTGATTTTTCCTGATAGAGTTATCTAAATATGAATCCGGGTTTAGGATCAGCGTTTTATTAGCTCATAGGATAGAAGTATAAAGGACGATACAATTGAGATTTTAGAAAGAAAGAGATAATAAAATAGCAGCAATTTATGTGGCAAAGATACCGTTAACAACACAACTGTATGTATCTCGGGGTATAAGTGGAGCGGTTAAATAATGAATTCCTTATCGTCGTATTTATATTGAGTACCGGTTTGGACGACTGTTACCAGCGGTTTAAAAACATTTTCGGTTTTTAATGAAATATTGACTATTATTTTAAAGGGTACTACTAACATTTTTTTTAAAGGAAATGCTTTTTTATACCTAAATAATTTGTTTCAATATTATTATTTATTAGTGTAACCTAATATTTGTTACGATTTAATAATGTAAAAAAGAGGTAGAATTGGGTTAAAAAAGGATTATAAATTCAAACCATTTAATTTTTTTTCCAAGATGACGCCCAGCAGCCATCTTGAATTTTTCATCTGTCAATTTTGCTTTAAAACATAGTACGCAATCATCAATTGCATTACCTCAAGATTCAATATTTTGAATTGATCCGTTCAAAAATAAAGAAATTTCGATAAAGATAACCAGGTTGGACTCCACTTCCGCCATCTTGAAAACTCCCTATATATATACCCTTCAAACAAATAAATTAATTATTTGAAAAACTATTAACGGCCCCACCCTCGTGAACTAGAACGGATGCGTGTGATTTTTTCCATAATTCCACAGGCTTATTTACCCTGGAATGAAACTGGGATAGTTCAGTAGGTAATAGTGGATCAGTCGCGTTCAGTGAAAATAAGCAGGCAAACATTTTATCGGTTCAACCATGGATGATTATAATAATCTGTTGTTAAAAACAGGCGATATGTTGATGTTAATATCAATAGCCCTCCTAAGTCTTACTGTACTCATCTACGCTTACTTGAAGCTAACAGACTTACAGGTAAAAGTGAACTTTGATTCTCCAGATTATTGAAGAACAAGAAGATAGATGTGACTAAAAACGAGGTTGAGGTTGAGAACTAACCAACCTGACTAAAATTGATTGAAATTTGCCGCCCTAAAAGTCAGATTAGCATCTAAATTTTAATAACTGTTCCAATGTTGCCAGTATAAAGAATGTTCCCCTTTTTTTAGGAAATATGCATAATGCACATCTTATGCGGCCGCATATCCGAATTCGCTTCAATACAAATTGTATTCAACTTTAACATCGTATCGGATCAAAACCTGAAATGTCGATTGTGGTATTATGATCTATTTCAGTTCGATTTACGTGTACTGGTGGTTGCTGATTTTAACGTTCCATATTTGAACAAAAACCTCGTAATTGTAAAAAGGCCAAAGTGGGATAATATAATTGATTGTTTTCCACCCTATAGTGAATCAGATATCACGTTTAAAAGGCTCACTTGGAGCCAATTATATCACCTAATAGGTACTTTGAGGCCATTGTTCTGCTTGACTGTGGCACTGATAGCAGAGTACCATCCCTCAGAGATTTTTGATGGATTTCGCCCTAATTTTATTGAATTCTGTTGGTTCAGGGGTAAATAAACTTGTGAAGTACCAAACTGTTTAAATGCCGAATTATTGCAGGCAAAAAGGAGGCTTGGATATTCTTTTATGGTCCTGTGGTCATCATTTTGTGCGCGATTTTGGTGCTTTCCGTATGTATAATTAGGAACCTTTCAAAGAAACCGAATCGACCCTTAAAGTCCAGGTATAGTATAAAAAATTACGTAAATCCCTAAAAATGTAAGGGAATTTTAGGGCCTGCATGGGTGCCAAACTGAATGCAATCATGGGTTTACTTTGGTTCATCGGACAGATATACAGTACAAATATTATGAGTTTTTCGAGCGTTCTGAGGTTTTAAAGGTTTTATTTATGTAAGTAAGTGTTTACTACATAAATTTATATTAAATGGTTGAAAAATTGGTTATTTCCTAGAGACATCCCGCACATATTGAACATGCTTCAAGGATAGTTTGCGTTTCTGATCCTGGTGGTGTACAGACTTCGCATCAGAAAATTGTTGTCTCAGAATTGGGAGGGACATTAAAGAAAAGCACTGTATAATAATATTAGATATTTTCCAGACACTTGAAATTTTCTCTCAGTAATATTTTACTTTTCTTCAGAAAACCTGCTTTTACTTGCCTGGAACTAATGAGAAATTTCAATTGCTTGATTAAAATTATTGGCTTAAAGTCCCAGAGGATATTACGAGCTTTTTCTTACGAGCAATTTTTGTAATAAAAATATTAAATTGAGTACAAGCTTTAATTGCTTGGAAAGTTTTACGAGAATAGTAAAACTAATCGATCTGGTCCAGGCACAAGGATTTTTGATAATCAGTTTTATGTTATCAAGGCCATATTATTGACTGTACTGCGTGAAATGATCCATTAACTTTTGCAGTGCTCCCAAGTTATCTGCGATCTCCATGGTATCTTCCGTACTTCTTTTACTCCGCTAAGGGCTCCGTTGAAATATTGTTGTATTTTCACCTGTTCCGTTCAATTTCCATCAAATCTTAAGCATACAGAGTGATCCCACTAGAAATTTGATATTAATCCGATATCTTTATAGTACAAGTCGACCTCTTGCAGGATATTAATCAAATGTTTTTTCATAATCGATTAAACGTGCATATACATTACAGTTGACGTCTGTGCATCTCTGGATTAGAGTTTGAATTCCAAAGAATGCCTCTTTGCCTCCGCTTGTATTTATGAAACCAAATTGATTTCTGTTCTACGTATTTATTGTAAATTATTTTGTAGATGATTTTAAGAGTTAATATTAGCATATAACTCATCAGACCTGATGATCCAAAAATCCTCGCACTCCAGTTTTTTTTTTTAGGTAACGCTATAAATTCTGATTGAAGCCATTTTTGGGGATATTTCCAGAGGTATAGATTCTGTTGAAGATGTCGGTGATCCAGGCAGATCCTTCATCAGCTTCACAAATTCAACCTCTAGGGATCCCACTGCTTTTTTTCATTCGTTTCATTGCTATTTCTACCTCGTGGATTGCTATGGGTGGGCCATACTAATCCGTCCATCTTCTTCATTTTATTTATATGTTCTTCTCTCTGTAGTTTTAAAATTTTACTGGTTATCCAAGATTTCTTTTTGGTTTGCTTTTCCGGTTTTAAAAATTATTTCTTTGTTGATTAATCTATTATCTCCCCATTCCTAATTTGACATGAAAATCGTCCATTAAGATATTTATTTGGTGCTTTGGGAGTCACGTTTAAAGCATTAATGGTAAGCAGATTATCATTCCATCAACGCTTGATATGCTTAAAACCTTACTTAAAACCAGAAATTGAATAAGCCAGGCAAGTAATTTAATTGAAGAAGAAACAAGAGAACTCTAACCATACCAGGGACTTTAGGTCAATAAAAACTTTTAAAACAGTTAAGTAAGATTGAAGCCAATTGAAGCAGTAACCTCATTGGTTGTTTTGCGATTCTCATTCCCTTCAAACCCTTTCATTTCCTGTCTGTCTTTTGTCATGTAAAAATAGTGAACCTTTCTGTTGCTTCATCTAAACCAAAAGAGTTGACTTGATTCACGAGAATTTCAATGCCTAACTCGCGTGCTTTCGATTAGAGGCTCTAAGCAGACCTACTACTTCAACTGTTTAAATAGTTCATCAAACGGTTCAAAACGTTCATCAAATCGTAGTTGTAGTAACCAGTTTTCAAGTGTCTCATCGCTATTTTAACTCAACTTTCCTCCAACATCTGAATCCTTCAAAGCGTTCTTTAGCAAAAGTTATCCCAACCTAGTAGGCTGAAGCCCTTTTCCTCCAATCTCTTTGCTGTCCACTCATGCTTAAATTAAACTTTCTATTGGGCAATATCTGTGACAATACCATGCAAGTAATATCACGTTTAATGAGCTTTAATATTCACAAAGAAAATGGTGGTAAGGGGGTTCTGTGGCAGTTTTTTGTGACTTGGTCAAGGCATTTGACTGTGTCTCACTGTCACGGAGTCCTTCGACTTCCTCTTGATGAGCTTTTACTCGGAGTAGGATTGTTCTATGGCATTATCCGCGATTATTACAATATCATCTGCTTATCTGATATTGTTGATGTATTCAGTTTACTTCAATAGGACTATATAAAACTAACTCAAAAACATCCGACTCAAAACTCCTTCCGAATAGAGATAAAAAGCAGGTTTGTCTTGTACGCTTTTTTATATCGAACTGCTCGGTTGTTAATCAGTTGCTCAATAGAACTTCTGCTTTCTGGTTCCAGTACAGATTGTTAATTAATCGATGTGTCTTTACCATCTAGACCCAGGTCCTTAAGATACGTTATTAGGTCAGCTTTTACATTTTGTACCAAGGTTCGTATACTGAATATTGCTCCTCTTCAAGAAATGGCTCCTTAGACTTAGGCATTACTTGATTTTGGTATATAAGTTATAAAAGTACATCAAAGAGTACTTCCAAACATTTATATATTTTCATTAACATTAGCATTTAATTACAGGGCGAAAAACATGATGTATCTTCTATCAATAAACGCGTCTCTCACTTTTCTACTATAGGTGCACAGTTTTTTACAATGTCTGTCATCTGTCATACGTGACCACGTTGCCACATTCACAATTTGTCCAACCTGGCCATCGGAATTCACTGACTCCCAAAGTATTGATCTTCAATCTGTTTATTTCTTGGTTTAGGTTGTGTAGTTTTCCTGCTGCATATAACGTTCTAACATTCCAGGTGGCTATTTTATAATGTAAATTCTTACCTATAATTGGGTAACAAACCTGTACGAAATAAATGCCTTTTTTTGATCATTTAAAGTCTGCCCGCCACTAGAAGCTATTCGTTCATGTTCTTCCAGCATAATAAAGTTTTTGCACGCATGCCCTGACTATATCTGTATATAATCATTGGTCATGGTCTGTAGAAAGCTACTCTGGCAGCTCAAGATATAAATGGAGCAATTGAGTCATGATGATACTCTCTCAAGACTAAATTAGATTGGACAGAGACGATCAAATTTGTGAAATCGCAGAAGAATAAGTCTCTCCTGGGCAACCTTTTGATCACATGACAGAGAGAGACAGTAAGAATTTTCAACTCCAACACTTGACAATGTTTTAAATTATTCCAGGCACTTGAGTGCATTATACCACATGACAGAGAGAGAGAGAGAGAGTGAGGAAAGACAGTAAGAATTTTCAACTCCAACTACTTGACAATTTTTTAAATTATTTCAGTCACTTGAGTGCATTTAACCACCTGAGAGAGAGAGTGTGTAAAAGAATACAACTGCCTGGACGATTTTTTTTATTTGTTCCAGACAGTTGAGGGCATGTCATCCTCTTAAAGGGAGAGAAAATTGAAAGTTGAGCAACATCTTATGATTTAAGTTCCCATAAGTCATAGAGTCAACAGAAAAGAGTTAAAAGATTCCTTTCAAAAAGAATTTTTCATACAGTTTATCCAATTACGACCAAGAGTTCTAATGAGAAAAAAATTAAACAAAAGTCTTGAATAAACTGCGACCCTCCAAAAGGGTGACCGCCCTCGTAATAATTTTTTTTCATGACAAAAACGTTGAATACAATCGCCCCCATATATAAAACATCTCTGCTCGACATCTACTGGATTCATTAGACGAATAAAGCGGCTTTTGCCAGACGATAAAAAGTTTTTCGGGCTAATCTAACAGATATGCCGGGACGTATCCTAATTACAAAAACAAGAGCACCCGAGTTCGAAATGGTCAAATGGCATTTAGCCACCTTGTTTTGGCTAGAGTTCAGTTGATAATAAAAGAAATGAAAAAAAGTCTGTTTGCTCTGTAAAAGACCGTTAATGGGGTGGTGCTAGAGCTCATTATCCGGAGGACAAACGCGGTGCTTTCCTCGTCGTGTCGTTTTTTTTTAATGGTGCGGTTTCTTTTGTGTAAGTTTATCAGATCTCTTTTGATTCGGAGAAGAAAAATAGTGGAAGCGAAACGTAACAATTAATAGCAGACAGGAAGAAAAAACATTAAAACTCTCACTTTCGAACATCTGGTTACGGTGCAAAAACTCTTAATATAACATGGGCGTCCTCATGAAAGTGATTGAATTACTAAACAGTTAACCGGATCCTTCTAGGTCTGGCCCATAACAATTATATGGGTAATCAAAAACCAATTGAAACCGTAATTTTTGTCAGGGTCGCTTATTGATTTCGACTAGAAATTTAATAATTTCTGGTTGCGGTATTTTATTTTTTTTATTTACATTTCAATTTTATTGTCTTCGGTATGTATATAAAATATTAAAAAATAATGGAATTTAAATACCTTTTAATACACAATTTTATATAGATTTGGATTTTTTCTACGTTCTTGTTTTACAGGTTAGTTGAGAAATTAATTAAAATTTGTCTTCATTACAAGTCTGCTTTATACGCCTATTATTATTGACTAAAACTTCATAAATTAATCATTGAAAATCTACATCAATATTTCATATCTTCCCTTAAAATTTCCCTCCGACTCTCTTACATACATACGGAGGCCATGCAGCACGAATTCATTTCCCTGCCTATTCAAATATTTTCACGTTTCCCTTTTGTGCTTGGAAAAATTGCTGACCGGATATTTCTACCAAAATTGGTTTACGGTGCTGTAAATATATGACATCATTTAAATTTTACAGGCATACAATTTGGAAATCTAAAGAAATGGAAAGAGCAGGCCGGTTTAAAGCAGTAGATCTGAAATATAATGGAGAAATAGAAGCAAAATATGAATCAAGAATAACACTACTAGAAACCTCCACCTCCTACATTCAGGAGTAGATCAAGCAAGACACAAGAAGGTAATAAATGGATAGCAGATATTACTGCTGAGTCACAATTCAGTTTAAAGCAGGAACTGGGGACAACAGAGGTGATAGTTGCAATACAAGTTCTGGTCCAAAACTACAATGACCGGATGTATGTGCTGTATAGACTATGAAAAATCATATGATTAGGTTAGAACACTAAATTTGAATAAAAAAATATGCATGAAAAATCTGTACTGGTAACAAAATGCAAAAATAGAGGTCGGAAATGAAGTAACCAAGGTAAGACTTAGATGCGTTAATTTCTCAGAGTCTATTTATCATTTTTCAAGAAGCACTGGAGGATGTAGAGATTGAGAGGAGAATTCAGAGTGCATAGATCAATAATATTTGGTATGCTGATGACGCAGTTCTCATTGCGGAAAACATAGACAAATTACAAGGCCAACATAGTAAAGACATGGGTTTAAATAGAAACACTAAGACAACAAAGCCCATGGTAGTAACAAGGAATGAAAATTATTTTACTTATTATTTCATTCAAAACTCAATTCATTCATTTGTATCGATTGATTGATCTGTAGCTTAGGTTGATTCGTAGGCTGCTACATCTGGATACTCAATGGAGACAAATATTGGACTCTCAAGAAAGAGATGAAAACAAATGGGTGAATCGCAGAATTCTCAAGATCCCATGAACGGTCAAAGTAAGAAACGAAGAAGTTTTAAGAATGATAAACAAAGACTGTCAACTCTTCGACACTTAAAAAGAGAAAATCAGCATATAACACAATGGACAAGTTTACATACCATTACATAGAGACAGAGTGGCAATGGATAATGTGGTCGCTAACATCCATTAATGAATTGCAGATCAAGATGATATGAGCAGAAGGACTCTATAAATAAAGTTTCAAATACGAAATGAAAGTATGTCAAGAGAACCATCATAGTTAAGTTCAGTGTTGTAAACAAATCATATGATTAAAATTAACAACGTACATGTAAATACGGTCTGCGTTAGCGGTGAAAATATTTAAATCGATTTGTAAATAGCCACAAGGTTACAAAAGTGATTGGACCATTTCATCTCAATTTATCTGGATGTAATGAAAAATCAACTTAATCCAATTCGATAATTGGCTGAGTCATCACTATATTGTTCCAGTCCAGCAATCGTTAGATAATGTACTTCCAGATATGTCAATAGACCCTAGAGGACCTTCAGTGGCCAGCTAGACCGCCTGATTTGAACCCATTAGACTTTTCTTTGGCGTCATGTAAACTTTACTGTTGACAACCCTTCTCAAAATTAAAAAAAAAAAGCTTCTTAAAGAGCAATTGCTGAACATGTTGACCGGTTAAGAGACAATTAAAAAAAAATTCAATTAATCAGGCAATGAAAAAAAAAACACCAAAATAATGATGTTTTTCTTGAAGAAAAGATATCGATTGGGTGTCTCAGAAATATCTCAAAATTACTGTCAACCTTCTATTTTACTAAACTGCAATGAAAGGACATTGACAAGAAAGGGAATGTAAGATTTAAAAGAAACTTAAATCAGATTTCCACTGTGCATACATAACATTATCATACTTATGTTATATTCACGTTTTTTTCAGATATAGGAATAGAAATCAAAAAGATAATTGAATTTCAAATAGAAAAACTTTAAACTTAGACTCAAGGGCATTTTTTCGGAAAAAAAAAGCTGTCGTGGATATATAACCCAAAAAATTGACAAAACTTGTGATTTTTCCACTTTAGGTTATGATATCTCAAAATCCTATCCTTACAGAGCAATTCGTTGGCCAGAATCAGATTGAGCCCATCAAAAGTAGACTCAAGCACCATGTTTCGGCAGTAGGACGCCAGCTTTAAACCCATTTTTTAATAAACTTTCGTCGAAACCAAGTAGTTATTTTTGATTGTCAAGACTCTTTGAGCTTACGACTTTTGATCGCAGTTTTTCTTTTAAAAAGCATCAATTTGTGGATCAAAGACAGACATAACTGACTGAAGAGGTTGCGTGGGAACTCCGTAAGATGATTGATGTTGTAAAAACCACAACACTGTCAAAGTCACAATTGAATATTTGCACCAAATACGCTATTTACTAATAAGTACGAATCGTGCTCAACGATTACGTAAGCAGCTCCAGATGCGAAGCAAGTCTTTAGTAGCTCTTTATCTCTCACACTGTCATTTCTAAAAACAGTAAAAAGTTTAAATATTGGCTTTTTTTACTAGCAGTTTTTCTCTGTACTCCAAGTGTTGTTAAAAGTGAAAGTAATTTTAGTATTAGAAGTTTGCTGTACCCTTAAATGTAAGTGTTGGGTAAATAAGTGTGATTGAAGTAGTGCTGTGTAAAAAACGGATTTTTTTTTTACAATATTAAAGGGATGTAAAGAAGTAACCCCAACCTATGGTTGTGGTCCTTCGAAGAGTCAATAGTACAATCAGTTACGCGGTTCTACGTGGTGTAACATTAAGTGTTGCACTCCCCTTAGATGTTGGGGATTCAGGAAAACCCTATTCCTCCACTTGAATAGGGTATACTTTGAGGGTTTTGGTCCGTAAATAGCGTCAATTTGTGTATCAAAAATTATTAACGACCCAACTGACTGGAGATGTTGCTCGTCAATAC
This sequence comes from Anthonomus grandis grandis, assembly GCF_022605725.1. NCBI lineage: Eukaryota > Metazoa > Arthropoda > Insecta > Coleoptera > Curculionidae > Anthonomus > Anthonomus grandis. Next base: position 5,295,419 of record NC_065560.1, read on the forward strand.
CGTATAGTCTAATTTGTGCATAGGTAAAATTTTTATCGAAATCGCATCGAGAGCGAAAATAGCTCATGAATTTATCAAGCCACATCTACTTTGAATACTGAAATTACTGAACTAATCAATTTACAATTCAACCCTAAAATTGATTCGTTGAAAAAACAATTTCCATAACAACTGTAAATTTATGCAAAGTCTTTCGAAATATTCGTCCACCACGAAAAATATTCAATCAGACCCCCTCAAAACAACCGTTTCAACTTTCGAAAATTAATCCCGCTCCACGAAACTTTTTGACAAGGATTATTCTGACCATGGCCGCAGTCGGAAACTTCTGAAAACGATTTTGTATCACAATGCCCGGGAATTTGGTTTTGTATAAATTTCGGTTTTGAGAGGCGGGAGCTTTAGGATCTCCGATTGATGGGGGGGACGGCTTGGTTTTCCTTCCCTTATTAGAGAAATTCTTTAGAAGGAATTTACTAGGATCAGTATTTTACTTTATAAATTTGTCTTGGAATAATTAGGAATTGACAAAACAAGGGAGTCCCCTCCCTTTGTTTTGAATAACAGTCTCTCGAGAACCAGCTGGGAATCTTCGGGAGGTCTAATTAAATTTAATGATGTTTACACGGTCTCAGTGGAAGTTGGAACTTATTAATATAGTCAAACAGAAAAAGGGAGATTGGAAAAAAAACACTGTTTTTGGTTAATAAGGAATTCTTTAAAAATGAACTTGAAGGTGAAACAGTTTTTTTTTAAAGTCTGAATGTGATTAGCCTACAAATGTTTGTGATCTTTGGAGTCGAACATTGAACGAGTCCACATTTTCCCTACCAATGTTTAATAATTCAGCGATTTTATTCATTTTTCATTAGTCTCAAATGGAGAAAATACTAGAAACTTGGAAGGACAGCCTGATAATTCCTATCCAGAGACACGCAATGGTAGAGCTAAGAAGTCCTAAAAATGTCATTGATATTTATGACATAATAATAAAAACCCAAGTATTTGAAATCAAAATTGGTTTATTGGTCTTCAAAATATTCTTCACGAGAACCAGTAGACTTTTGCATGGGTTTAAACCAATTTTCCAAGCACTCTTTCCACTCCTACTGAGGTGACGTTAAAATATGCATTTTAGTTAATCATCCGCTTCTTCGGGTGCCAAAAATAGTTGATCACGTAATTGATTTTTGATATATATCTTCTATACAAGAAAACTATCATTATTTTAGCGTTTTTTTCTCATTTTCGAGACAATTGGAATTTTTTCCTTGTCTCGTGAACGTGTCAACACGTTGAGCAATTATCCTCACGAAGCTTTTTTAAATTATGGAAAGAGTGGTAAACAAGAGTTTACATGACCTTAAATAAAAGTCAATTGGTCTCAAATCAGGCGGTCTAGCTGGCCACTCTACAAGTCCTTCAGAACCTATTCATCTATCTAGAAGTGCATTATTTAACCACTGCTGGACTGGAGCAACATACTGATGAAGAACTTAGGCCAGTCATTAAATTGGAAGAATTTCTGTTCCTATTGAGTTGATTTTCCATGATATCAAATATCACTCAACTTACAGATCCATTTAAATATATTCATCGTTAACGCAGACCTTATTCACATGGACGTTGTTAATTTTATTAATATTATTTGTTCACAAAACTGAACTTAACTATGATTGGCAGATAGCTTAAGTGTATAGAGTATAAAATTTCAAGTGGTGGCTTCTCTCCAGTTCTACATAGGAATGACTTAGCTGTACTTAGCAAATGAAGACCAGTTCATTAGGTCCAAATGTTTGAATTTAGTTCACTTTTGCATTGTATTCGTCAAATATTAATTATTTCATAATGTTTGATTTGGATGAGCACAAACCTATTCTTGTAGTGAGGCCAGACTTGGTAATTCGATGGTTTTCGGAATTGGTTCATATATAGCTATGATAACAAATAAATTAAAAGATTAAAGAAGGGATTTACGTATAATTGCTGCCAGAATGTTGACCAAGTGGTCCAAATTCTTACAAATTTCGAATGCAGAGTTTTCCTTATTTTTACTTTTTAGAATGGTCTCTTCATAGTAAAATAACCTGTTACTTAAAGGCTCTGATAAATATCTTCTGTACCACGGCATCATGATCCTGGATAACAAAAGGCAATATTGTTCAAATCACTTACACATACCGCAATTATTGCTCATAACCTGAACTCATAGGAGAGTTCAGGTTATGAAGAAATTGGCAATTTTTGATGATTTCAAATTTGCAATATCTTGGCAACTATAAGAGGTATAACCTTTTAGATGTTCTCATTGGATTCAGAAAGTTAAGTCAGTTAAATAATACTGACGTCAACTGAAACTGATGTTGCCATTACTACCTACTCTCCTTTAGCCATTATTCATGACGATAAACATTTCTGCAAATTCTTTTTAACCCTCTTTAAACATATCTGGAAAAAAATATTATCATGCCACCCTTTTTTTTCCTCGTCTCTACCGAATTGTTATTGTTTGTTTTTACTACGTCACGTTCGAGGCGTCATCTGAATTTCAAATGAACCGTTTTCCTGTGGATTTTGTCATTCTAAATTTTACGAGGCCTGAATTTCAAGTGGACGTGTGCGTTAACAAAAAAAAATTGAAGGTCTGTCGCCCGCATAGTTAAATTAGATGAGGAATTGCGCGACTTATTTGTTGGATGCGGGTAAAACTTTATTGAATTCGTCCAATTGTCCAAAAAATTTGAAATAAATAAGACTTATTGCATCGAATTCTTCCCACTTTTACTATTATATGTTTCATCCCCTAGAAGGCTTTTGAGATATGTATATGTTAAATCGTGTTGGTCAGTTGGGTATGGTCAACGTCAATGTCCGGAATGTCAATTGATATTAGGACACTCCTCTCCTCTCCTCCTTCTACTCCTCGAAATATAGATGGTGATAAGAAAGCGAAATTACCTGCTCGAGATTTAAAATGTGATATAATTAAAGTTGTTTTGTTACTTGATGTCATTGTATTATGTTGGTCAGTTCGCTTTTTACTATGTGGTCCGCCCATCACTATAATTGTATACGTCAATGTCATGTCAATACATATTGACGTTAAGGACATTTGCATAAAGCAGTTGTCTCCTAGAATTTAAAGTGGACACATCATTTTACCTCATCCTACACTCTAAATTATTAGGTGATCATAGAACATGTTAAAGATTCCACCTTGGACTATATATAAGCTAGATCGGACAAATTAACACTAATCGTAAAATTTTTCCCCGAAAAAAGATCAACTTCAACATAATAAACGGCCACGTTAAAGAAGGTCACAGTTTTCCGCCGAGGTCGTTAAACCCAAATCGACCAAAGGAACAACCAAGAAATAACCAACTTTGGCATCTCTTTCACGCTTTGGGATTTAGTAACGGTATTTTTGTCGGGTAAAGAATTAAAACCATTTTCTTCTTTCGTGTCTTATTTAAATCGACTTTTTTTTTCAGTAGGCATGTGTCAGCTTTGAATGTTAACTAATATACAGTTTTCATTGCTTTAGAGGCACGAGGAAAAGTACTAGAAACTTACTTGACCCATAATGGTCAAAATATTGCTTAACAGTGTGCGTATATTGCTTGGGTATACAGAGCTGGTATTTATAAATCATCGTCAAGGTAATGAGAATTTGTGGTTGTGTCAACGCCCTTACACAATAACGAGGTTTCAGGTAACAATCTGTTAAATTTACTAGTAGTTCGTACTCCAATAACAAAACGTGTGATTCTCGTAATTTTTTTAAGCACCAATCAGTATTTTTAGGCAAACCTATTGAAAAAATAAATTTGACTTTTACGCGCTAGAACTGCTCTCATCAGAAATATTTATGACTTCACAGAATCATTATTGCTCTTTAAATCACCTAACGAGAGACATATCAGCTGAATATTTCTACAGCTTAACATGTGGTATGATTGATAAGTATTCGTATTAGACTGAAAAAACGCATGAAGTTCTAATTAATTTTTAAGAAAAATTACACTTGGGGGAACAAACTTGAAATTGATATTCCGAATGTGAAACTTTAGAGAGGGCATAAACGTTGATTTTCAGTTTACCTAAAGATAAATACATTTAAAACATTTAAACGCATTGCCCATAGAAAGTGTGGAGAAATTATTAATTCAAAGACTGGACATCGGATAATAAGGTTTTTAGTAAGTCTCATTGAACAAGTTCGGCAAGCATTGTCAAAGTTTGCCTGCTCTTAATTTGACTGTGACTTGCTGCTGCGATTCCTAAAGTGTTATGTAAAATTTACGTTGAAAATAAGTGCAATTAAGAAACTGGCAATGTGGGTGTACCACAGAATCCTTAAGATACCTTGGACGTTGAAATTGACAAATGAGGAAGTTCTTAGATGCGTCAATAAGGAACTCTTTGAAATTTACGACATATATGGGGCACTCATGCGGACTAAAAGACAGCGATTCTTGCAGTAGATGATCGAGGCTAGGAGAAGAGGAATCGAAGAAAGAAAATGTCAGAGATACATGATATACAGCAGAAGGAACAGAGAAGCAATATAAAATGTTGTCGCAAACATCCATTAGTACATACGCATTGGAAGAATAAAAATGTATTTGGAAATACCAAACCACAGATGAATATTCAAAGCATGAATATGCATCCAAATAGACAGCTCGTGAATGTAATTTACAAAAGTTTCTCATAAAAGTGGTTCATGACGAAAAGTATTTTTTTTTATTTACGAATGATTTGTTTGTAATGCACCAAGCAGTCAGACGATCAATTTGAAGTAGATTTTGACGAATGTCCAGCATTTGAAGTTGGTGGGCAATGAAGAAAAAGAATCGGTAGGCAGTGATCATCTTGAAATAAACCTGAGGTCATATTGGTCAGAAATTTAGGAAGAATTTAGTTATATAGTAAATAAACGCAATAACTAAAACTCCTATTAACAGAAGTTGTTTTATAACGAAGTGTTATTTATTTTTTAAGTGCAAATCATGAATATCAAATATCTATGAAGTAATCACCTTTCAATATTTAACTACTTCATTGCATGCATTTCAACAGTTTTGAATATATTTAAATCACTTGCTAGGATGTAACACCACATTAAGTGAAATGAGATAATACAAGGATCTTCCTTAGATAAAGACCTCCTTTGACATCCAAGAGTATTGTATCAATCAGTTGACCATTCAAATTGACTCGACTACATTTTCAAAGTGTCCCTAGACTGCAGCTTACATTGACTTAAGTTTACTTTTAAGCAGTGGCCATTTGAAGCCTTTGGGAGAGAGTTGATGTCGTAAGACATCTTATCACTAGTTTCCAATATTCGATGTCAATAGAAATTTGTGAATAAAATTGAGTATCATCGGCATATACATGAACTAATGATCATTTAAGATGTTTGCCTAACTTGAGACGTATACGGGGTAAAGAGAGGGGCACCATTCCATTAAGCTTCACCGCCTAACAAGTATTCTTTAATTAGAGACCTTAGAGCGTTCTATCTAAAACCTAGAAATTTCAGCTGTATGGTCAGTAGTTGATGGTGGTTTAATTTAGTAAATGCATTGCAGAATTGAGGAGGCAAGATTGCCAACTCATTGCGATCAACAGTTGAACAGAAGGGAGCAGTTAAATAACTGAAATCCTGCCTGAAGGTTGAATCGCAGGTAAAATATCAAAACTATTCACGTATGCTCTAGTATTGATTGGCCTAAGTTCAGATAGTTCTTCTACTATTCGGCTTGAGCAATATGTCATTTTGATAAGTCACTAAATTTGTGACGGTTGACTATTAATCAGATTATTTAATGGTTAAGAAATTGCTGACTAGAAAGACATATTTCTACAATTTTCTGCTAATTTTGAAAATTGCCGTTAATCAGATTTAAAACGAACAAGAATCCCTAAACACTGCATATATTGCAACCCTAAAAATTTGTTTAGTTCTAATTTTCTTACTTTTGTATTGACGTTATTTTAATGGAAAATGGAGCTCCGTTTAATAAAAACAAATTAAATAATAATGATAGAACTCAACTTGATCGTAATATCTAGATGAAATTGGAGTGAGCAACATATTGAACAAATTTGGGAAATTTGCAAAAACATTTTTAAGAATCACTGATGTTGATAGGGAAACATGACAGCTGTTATTGCTGGGAGAGGTACACCTATGGTGAATTCTTATTTACTTCATTTGATTTGAAAATGTATGTTCCTGTCAGTTAAGAAGGGTGACACAGCACTCGAGTTCATTAGTACATGATAAATGGACTAACTTTAGTTCTGAAAGTGTTCATTCAATGGTGATTTCAGTGACTTGATTCAGATCATGTGGCTTGTAGGGTTCCATTTAAAAACTTTAGAACGAAGAAGTACAGAAGCACATATCGCAAATCAATTAAATTTCCAATGCCTCTTACTAAACGATTAACTGAATCAGAAATAAGCAAAAAGAGTATTGGAAGATGATTAATGATATTCGAAGTAAAAGCTGACAAAATAAATCATTGTATGGCTGAAGAATTTCTATTCATTTCTAGTTTGAATTCCACCACAGATCCCTTGAGGTTTATGGGTAATAAAGATCTCCATGTCTTTTCTTAAACCCTACAGACTCTATCAAGATCAGATGAACGTTGGCCTTCGGACGATGGGCTCTGCTAGACTCCTTCAAAATCTTCCAAACTTTAAGTTTTGACTGAATGTATCAATACTTCTTTTTCTATTTCAGTATTCCCAAGTGCCTTAAAACTGCTCTAGTAATTCCTCTTTACAAAGGAGGACACAATTTTAGACCAATTTCTCTTCTTTCAAAGGTTTTTGAAAACGTGGTGAAATGAAGAGCATTTTTAAATGAATATGAGATCTTGTAAGAGGCTCAATTTGGTTTTTATAAAAGAGGAATACCATATATAGACCATGGAACGACCTCAACATCAGTATTTTGTGACTTAACTAAGACATTCGATTTCGTTAGTCACGAGGAGCATTGTGGATTTAGGGGGATGGCACTTGACTCACAATCCGTGGTAAATTCACGACCACAACAATTACATGGCGTGCAAGCAGTGATGTGGAAGGTGTGAAGTGGTTAGACAGTGATCTAATAAATATTCATAGTAGCGGCAGGTTTTTGGGAGTTCACATTGAAGTTTAACACATACTTCCACGAATATTGCCTCAGCATGTTTTTGCCTTGCTTGTGATTTACGTGTAATTGCCATGCAGCTGACTAGTTTATTAAAATACCATTTTCTATGGGGCCACAAAAAAGCACCTATAAAAATTAATTTAATGAAAAAAATATTCTGACCCATAAATTATTACTTTGAATGACCTCACAGTAGCATAATCTCATTGTTCAGATACATTAAGTAATAAATTGTTTAGAAACCATATTTTATATGGTGAGGAAATTGGAATTTATGATCGCTTTTTTGGTCTAACTTTTGCAAGATTTCTGATTGATTTTAACGCAAAAAAGGCAATATTGAACATGGATCCAATGGCCAGGCCAGTTACAAAAGGTTTAACTACTTACTGATCCATCTATATTAAAATTTATCAGTAAAAGAGGAAAAATAGATGGACCGGGAATTAGACATTTAATTATTTCCTCAACGGCTTCCTCTAAAGCATGCTTTTATACCATTTGATACCAGTGAAAAGTACGTTTGCTTTCAAAGCAATTGGATTTATTCATCTGCCTTAAACCAGGTTGCCTCTAAATGGATTTAATAATAATCCAACCAATCCCAAAAGTTGGTGTAGCAGTAATAAATTCAACCATGAAATCCCGCGACCCTGCTGATCTTATTTATTATTTCCGATCACAAAACTAGGACTTACTAATTATTATTTTGGTGACTCAACTCTATTATACTCAATTAGTCGCTCCAAATGCCTAAATGCTTAAAGTGAAATATTACAGTTCTGAATTTAAACAGAAACTTGTGAAAATTTATCGTAACGGGTTTAAATTAACTTGGCACAAAGGGAGTAAGCTTTGTTAATTCTTACTGTCACACAAGATGAAAGGAACATAATAGTTTGGGGTTGTTTTTACCATGGAATTTGATAAGAGTAGAGGGTAAGACGGATGTCATGATGAATCCAGAGATATGATGACTTTAAGCGGGCGTGTTTTAAAATTAAATAAGGTCCCTTGACCAGAAACTTGGAAACTGGGAAATTACTTCATCGTTACCTTGAATGTAATAAGACGAATAAAACAAGTTTGAGGCTTTTTTCCGAATTTTACATATTCACTTTTATTCCCGTCACAATTCCATTTAATGTGTGGGGATCTCCCAAATTGGAAATAGGGAGAAGGTTAACACGAAGAAAAGATAAGGGATAATTAAATTCTGTTCTTGAATTTCAGTTGCACAATATAATTTTATAGATACGTGCTTCAAATGTGTACACAAAAATGTATTTAGTTCATGTTGCATTATCTATTGCAGTAGCTTTTTTTTGTAAAGTATATAGGAGTTTATCAATCTATCAATTTATTCAATCAGAAATCAATGAATCATAATCAAAGCTGATGAGAATATGCAAGAAAATGGTGAGAAGATTATCCAGATTTGCACAATTCACTTAAAGTGTTGGGATTTAGGAAGGTACATTTAAATGACTATCTGTTGTTCGATTACATAGAGATTTGAAACAAATCATAACAGCAGACAACTAGTTTTCTTCCAATCCACTTGTTCAGAAATTACAAAAGCGTGGACTGAGATAATATGTCGAAGCTTTAAAAGCAAATAAGTTAGAGAGATTTCTCCCCAATTTCCACCAAGGGTCTCCTCAATGAATCATATACCTGAAAACCTCATATCCTAGCAAAATTATTAACCCGAAATGTTTAAGTAATACTATGAAAATATCTTTAGCGGTTTTGAAGTTATGCCCAAATTCCACCAATGAAGAAAATCTTGAATCTAGGAATACCAGCATTATTTCATATCTCTTAATATTAGTACAATGTTTTTGGGTGAAAATTAAAGCTGATGCGAATGTGTAAGAAATGGAGAGAAGACAATGCAATTTTTCTATGATAATCTGCCCAACTTATTTAAATTTTTTTGGATCGAATTTTTTCCAATTATTGGATGCAGGATTAGTGATTTGGTTAAAAATTGGTAAATTACTAAAAGTGTACAGAAGTTTATCCAGAAATGCCAGTATCATTCCATTACTCTTAATATTGAGCAAATGATAAGAATATGCAACTAATGGTGAGAAAGCAATTCTATTTTTCTATGAGAATCTGCCTAACTTACTTACAAGTGCCAGGATGTAATTTTTTCCAATTATTAAAGAAAATTCCCCATTCACTTAAATTGGTGGAATCGAGTGAGGAACTTTAATGACTACTATGGTTTTTGTTTTTATTCTTTTGTTTCTTTGGAAAAGTTCGATAGGACTTTATCAGGAAATGATTCCATGAAAGAATTCATATTACTTGATGTATGTTCTGAGTGATAGAGTCTAGTAAGGAAGATTCAAATGATTTTCGCATCATTACTCGCATTTTAGTATTAGTGAAAGGTTTCCATTCATTTGATTTGTTGATAAAAGTTAACCTCATTGCTTACATTTGATAGGAATGATAATGGAAACTACTGGCCAATTTAATTGGTTCCTATAGTCCCTTTTATTGGTGGAGGCCCTGAGGGAAGACAGTGAGTGAGCACCGCATGTTGAGGTCCTTTCAAGGCTTTTGACTGCATTTCACATGCCATTCTTATCAAAAAGTTAGAAGCATATGGAATAAATAGGTGTAAAATTACTAAGCACCTCGGATGAAGCTCGTATGGAGTCCATCAAATATCAATGTTGGGCCCCTTGCTTTTTCTGATTTATATAAATGAAATGCATGCAATGAAATGCACTAGTAAGTGCTGATGATACAACATTTACTTTTAGAGATTGTGATTTTAGAGTAAATCTTGACTGATTCTGGGCAAATAAACTGGCCCTAAATGATGCTAAAACTGAGAGTATGAATTCATAAACGCTACAGAATCTACATTTTAATGTGTGTTTTTTTCTGCTCTTGTCAATTTTTATTTGTACTGGGTGTAGTATAAGAATTTTAATATTTATTTGTTAATGAACTATAAATACACTATCGGATAAAAGTAGATTTTTTTTTTAATTCCTTATATTGTAAAAACCTTCAATATTTAAATCACTAGTGCCTACAAATATTGTCGCTCTTAACAACGCCGTTTATTTTTCATCGCATTCCACATTCCTTTTATCAGTTGTTTATTTATAGCGTGAATCCAAATATCTTAGGTTGGACATAAATAGAGAAACTCACATAAGAATTAACCAAGTTTAATACTTAATTCGCTTATGTGAGATCTGTTAATAGATTTTTAGTGAATATGCCACTATAAAGAAATAAAAAAAAGTGTACGACAAGTATAGGCAAAAGGCTTAGATTGCATAAATCTATTGTAAGCAAGAGGATTTCTAACTTTAAAATACGAAATTCGTTAATGTGGTCGCTCGAAAAAAGCAACCAAAATAATTGCCTAGTTTGATCCCTACAAATCGGTAAATAAAATTTTAAGTGTTAACGGTTTACGTTATCATAGAATAACGGTTCTTATAATCGAGAATGAATCGTTTTTCTCAACAGTAATTTTATATATGGGCAAAAAAAAGTGTATTGCCTAGTGTTTATGTTAGTTCTAAGACCATACAAAGACGTCTAAGAGAAGCAGGATTATTAAGTAAAAGAGCCGCTAAAAAACCGCTAATTAGCAGGAAGAACCAGAAGAGTCGACTCAAACTGGAAGAGTTCTTTCTACCGATGAAAGTAAATTTAATTTATCAGGATCTGATGGAATATCGTGGGTATCACCCAGAAGGCATAATATTTGACCCAGAGTACACAAAGCCTACATGTTACATGTTATTGATGTTACTTTGTTTTTAAATATTCTAAAAAATGTAATCCTACCATTTGTTGAGGTAATTTACCATTGACATGGATATATCAGCAGGATAAGGATCCTAAACATAAATCAGGTTTTTATTAGAAAAGATTAGAATTATGGACTTTCTTGCAGAATGTCCCGATCTCAACCCTATTGAAAACCTCTGGGAGGAACTAGAGTAGAAAAATTATCTAATAAAAGTTTTGCCAGAATCCTGGAATTCTATTAAAGAAGAAAACATTATGAAACTCTTGGAATACATGTCGCGAGGTTATTGCCAATAAGGGATACTCTCTAACCACTATTTAATATTTTGATTTTTTTTACTATTTAACACATAGAGAATGTGTTGTTATTTTTGCTTAGGCTTTGTCTAGAAATTGTAAATTTATTTGACAATACAACATTATTATTATTAGATGAATTTTATTAGTAAATTTGGTTTCTCTATTTTTGTCTCTAAAATATTTTGTTTATATAAATAAAATCCTTAACAATTATGTTGATTTTTATGTATAGCCTTACTCTGAGCATATTCAAATAAAGCGTAATTTTTAAAAATTTCTCTTATTTTTGTCCGATAGCGTTTTTAGGATTTTAATAATAAATGTAACACTTTTCCCTATTTTCTATTTTATTATGTGCCTTTTGACGATGTAAAATCACCTGTGATAGTATACTGAATAAAATTTGAATTTGATTTTGACACTGAAAGGCATTTAGTATTTCTAATATTGAGCCAGGGTTCAAATATGCCTATACCCAAATTTTATTCCCAAACAATATTTATTCAAAACTGTAGGTACAACCAAGCAATATTACACTTATTTATCGCTCCAGATTTTGAACGTTATTTCCGTAGATCCTCATGCCTCATTAATAATTAAATCCAAACAGAGAGACGCACCTTTTAAATTTTGTGTCACAACTTTAAACTTCACAGCAACAAAATATTTCTAAAACTTAACAGAAAAACATTAAATAAACAATAGATTTTCTCTCTCTATATGTATAGGAATGACATTTTAAAAAAACAACACTGTTTTACAAGTAGGAACCCCGTTTAAATTGTGCGTAAGGTATTATTGCCACTTCACACGGTATGTACCCAGTTTGTTTCTTCTCCAAACTTTCAAGGGTCATAATTCGCGAAAGCTCGATTGAAAATGAAAAAATTACGACGAAGTAAAGCTCCAAGGGCTCCCTCCCTTCCCCTCCGATAACGCCGGGTAACCGTTTTTTTTTTTTATTTTATCGGTAAAGCTCGCGTCTACGGAATCAAAAACCGGACTGGCGCATTCTACTAGACGGTGTCGTCCGCTCAAGTGAGACAGTCTGCGGAATACTGACTGAAAGCAGCGACTAGCGAGCGCGGCTTGCAGGACGGAGGAGCTTTGGGCTCCTGCTGAAAAAGCTTCCTCGCACCGTGATTGGCCAGAGAGCAGCCTACGATAAGCGCCCAGGCCCGAAATGTCCCTATACTGAAATTTTAGCTTTTCGTGTTCGGGATGGTCTTGGGAAGCAGGTGGTTGTATAAAATCTGTTGTTTTTGTTGACTATTATTTACCAGAGGCGTAACTTGGGGTTTTTGGGCTGAAAGGGTAAGGCCCAATCACTTTATGTGTTTTAAGTTTCTACCCTTATGCGATCATCATTATTATTTATTACATTTTTTTTAAATACAGTGCATCCCAAAAGTTATGTCTAAATTCATTTAAAATTCAGGGGTGTGTTCGAAAAATTGCGCATTTTTGTACGTAAAGTTTGTATATACAGGGTTGCTCAAAAATTAATTACGACCATCAAATTAATTTTTTCAAATGAAAGCAGCTTTTTTTATTTCATTTCGCGTGGAATTCTACGTATGTTTTATGCATCATGTCCTATACCTAAAGTCAACAGTTATCGAAAAAAATACGACCCAACATTATTATTGAAGTTTACCTTACGAGTCACCTTATCTCTGAGAATTTTTATACAGAGCAAAATTCCATTCATTCCTGTTTTTTTATTGTTGGCTAGTGACCGTGTATTTTCATAGAAACTGTATGACAGTTGTACGCCAAATAGATATTGTCAAGTGTGAAGTGTACGCGCAAAGTTGCGGTTTTCACAATGGTAAAGTTAAAGGAACGAGAAAAAATAGAAATTCTGTGCATGGTTGGGTTTGGTGATAGAACACGTACTCAATGAGAAGCTGCTCAATTATTCAATGAAATCCATCCTGATCGTCCTCCGATATGTCAAAAGGTGGTGAGTAGAATAGAGGCTAAATTTAGAGGTCAAGTAAGAGATCTGCCGAAATCTGGTCGTCCTGCTCGAGATGAAAATGAACAACTTGACGTTTTGCTTTCTTTGGAAAAAAATCCATGCACTCCTCTGTCGCAGATTGGGGCAAATTTACACATGGCGAAATCTATAATTCACCGAATAGTTAAAAAGCACGAATATCAACCCTACAAAGTTATTCCTGTGCAAGAGTCATTTGATGACGATTTCGATAGGCAAAATGATTTTTGTGAACGCTTACAAAACATGTGCAATTTAAATAATAATTTAGTAACAAATATTATTTTTTCCGATGAAGCCACGTTCTGTTTGAATGGTAGTAGTGTGAACAGACAAAATTGTCGATATTGGGCCGAGAACAGAAAATCCGCATTGGATGATGGAGGTAAACACCCAAAAACTAAATGTGTGGTGTAGAATAGTGCGCGGAAGAGTAATAGGTCCCTTTTTCTTTGAACAGACTTTAACGGGACAAGTGTATCTCGATTTTCTCCAATTTGAATTAGTTCCAGCATTACTAGCTTTATTTCCAAATCCATTGGATCCAGACTATCCTGACGAAGAACTAATTTTCCAGCAAGATGGCGCTCCTCCGCACTATGCTGCCACTGTGCGTACATTTTTGGATGAAACCTTTCCCAATCGATGTACTGACCTAACACCAATGGACATTTTTTTCTGGGGATACCTCAAGTCGAAGGTATTTGTTAATAGGCCAAATAATCTAGACGAGAATTCGCAGAAAAGTGCGCGCCATAACTCCGGAAATGATTGAAAATGTGCAACGAGACTTTATTGATCCCCTTTGATATTGTCAAGCCGTGAATGGCAACCATTTTGAACATTTAACTTAATTTTTGTTCTTTTTTTATTTGTTACATGAATCGTCTTTTTTCCGATAACTGTTGACTTTAGGTATAGGACATGATGCATGAAATATACGTAGAATTCCACGCGAAATTCAACGATGAAATAAAAAAAGGTGCTTTCATTTGAAAAAATGAAGTTGATGGTCGTAATTTATTTTTGAGCATCCCTGTTTATACAAACTTCACGTACAAAAATGCGCAACTTGAAATAAAAATCGACGGGTCCGAGCGTTTTTTTTTTTCGAACACACCCCTGAATTTTAAATGAATCACTGTATATACTACTAAACATAATTCCTTTCAAAGTTCATAATTGGTTCACCCCGTTCTACGGTACATAATATCTTTTATGGAAAATTGAAATGTTATTACCACCGAATCCAGAAAAACCTCCGCATTTTAAAAAGGAAAAATATTATTTATGTATTTAGACCCTAGAAGAATTTATAACAGTGTTGGTAGACTATGATTCTTATTGGGAGGAAAATATACCCTTACGTACATGGAAAAAAATTTCCCAGACCTGTTGGATTCAAAATAAATTTGTTTTCTTATTTAATAAAATGTTTGTTTTTAATCTCACTTTTGATTTTTAATGTTTGTTTTCCTTATAATTGTGTCTTATTTTTAAAATGTTTTTTTTGTAGTTAGAATATGACCTTTGAGACTTTAAAATTAGTAATTGGCCATATTTTGACTAAAACCAACTAATTTATATTAGACGTAAAAAGCTCTTTTATAAATGTTTAATAAATCATAAAATTAATGATTACAATTATTTTTTGTAGAAAAACCTTTGCTATATTCAGGTAAAAAAATTTATCACTATTACACTTATTTATTACATCACTCAACAGAGAAACTCTAATAATAGAGAAAAAACGATGTATACAGGGTGATTGATGGTTGTTGGTACCTTAGACGTTTACAGAGAACGGAAAATAGATTTTTTTTTTAAATTTGGCATCATAGATTTTAACTGATGATCTAACGATTAAAGCGTTGCTGCATATTCCAAAAAATAGTAGCAACTTTGTTATTTTAAATGGAATACCTTGCATATTATTTTATTTTCTGATGCGCTGTCGCTTTGTGATTGTTTTTGTATTAGCTATTTCTATAACTATTTTTAGTGGTTTTTGAGAAATTTTCTTTATTTTTTGATTAAAACAACAGCTCCAAATAAATTTTTATTACTACGGCACTGGAACGCGCAGAAAATTGAAATCATAAACGTAATTTACGGAGGTATTGTACATTAGTTCTCACTATAAAAATGTGTTCTACGTTATACAGGGTTGCTCAAAATTAGCGATTTTACCGCTAGACAGAAAAATTGTGGAAAATGCATTTTTTTTAAACGGATACTGAGCTTGATTTACTATTAATCAACTAAATGTAACTGTCAACTAATTTTGAGCAACCCCGTATAACGTAGAATAAATGTTTATAGTGAAAACGAATGTCCAAAACTTCCGTAAATTACGTTTATAATTTCAATTTTCTGCGCGTTCCAGTGCCGTAAAAATAAAAATTTATTTGGCGTTATGTTTTAATCAAAAAAAAAAAAAGAAAATAATTAATTTCTCAAAAACCATAAGTAAAAAAAAATTAATAGGAATTATAAAATCTGTTTTACGCAAAAAGTTTTTTAACAAATGTTTAAAATTTAGTCCATTTACTATTTAATATAATTTAAACGTACCTAATTGAAAATTATTTTAAACAGTGTGTCCTAAAATTGAAATGTATATTATGATGTTATCCGTGATTTTTTTTAAAAAATCGTTTTTATTGCTTATTTCTAGTGAGCATATCAACTTATAAAAAACTGCAAAATTTCAGGTTTTTTATGGCTTACAATTTAAATTTTCTTCCTTTGATAAGTGTTCAAAATGTGGCCATTGACTATTTGGTAATGCCCTAAACTTACTTCAAATTTGCTTTGAACGTTTACTATAACTTCTGTAGAAATTAATCTACGAGTGCAGATTAATTTCTATTTAATTAAGTATCTATTCTATTTAATTAAGCCTTAATTTAGTTTTCAACTCCTCAATGTTTGCGGGCTTGGACTCATAAACCTTGGATTTCAAATGTCCCTAAAATCTAAAGGAGTTAGATCGGGAAATCTTGAAAAGATCCTCTTCTACCAATCCATCTGCCTGGAAATATATAGTATCCAGATAGTTTCTAACAACACTTGCAAAATGGGGAAAAATTTATGGAAATGCAAGTAAATTATGTTATCCAGAAAAAGCCTTCCTATCCAACTGTATATTATCTGAACATTAGGACCATTTTTTGGCATTTGTAGGCTTTGAAGATTTCGTTGTTAATTATTATTTATTTTATATATTTAATTATGTCGTAAAAAATGTAAAGAAATATTTGTATATTATTATTATTTGGTTTTAATGTTTTTTTTAAACTATATATTATAACTAAATAAATAAATAATTAGATGCTATCCGGTATGGCACAAATTTGAGCCTCCCATTAACATAAATTATGGCTATTTATATTAAAAATATAAGAATTTTACCATAAACATCTTTGCACCTAAAATTACATATGTATTGATCAAGTGAATTTTCATTAATGAAATATTACTTCACCTTCTCCCTCATTTTTAAGTTGAAATATCCTCAACTCCTCCCTGTGGACATCATTGCCTTTGGCCTTGATTGATTATTCATCATAATTCTTGAAATCTCAACATTCAATTAAAGGCACAATTTAAACACTTCGTAACAATAAACTTTACGTAAACTAGAATTGCAAAAATTATAATCCGGTATTAAATAGCTTGACTGGAATACTCCAACGCATATTTACAACGTTTTACGATTACCTCAGTATTAAACTTATGCAGATTCTATTTACTTTTGAGATGAGTAACAAGCGCTGTATTATAATGTAAATTTACTTGTTAAAACGTTCGTTCCACTATAAAAATGTGGTCAAAGTCTACGCGCGTACCTGATATTCCGTTAGTTTTTCACATCTCTAAATACGTTATGAAGTTTCCATGATTAAATATTGAAGAAAAAAAAATTTTAATTGATTCATCCAACGCTTTGCTAGTAAATCAGAAAAAAATGACATTTGAAAATGTTTGTTTTGTTTCCTCGAAGGCGTAATCAGTTTTTAATTGACTTTCCAATTACGAGGCAAATAAATATGCAAAAAGCTGCGATGACAACTTTTTAAAAATTTATTAAAATTTACAATAATGCGAAATTGGTGTGTATGGGTTTTATTTTTAAAAGCATTTACACGTTTAATGCCTGCCTTTTAATAGGCACATACCACGTTTTTCGTAAAGCATTTTAGCTGTTTTCAGAAATAGAAGACAAATTATGTGATTAATAATAATAATAATAAAGGTATTTTTGGGGCCTGTTGCTTTACTCTGCTGGTTAACCACTATTCTTGCACTAAGGGTTATATTATATAGACAATTTTTATACAAAGATAAACCAGTGATTTATTTAGGCTTTTGGACTTAAATAGACATACTACCCAAGTTAAGCATAGAGAACAACTTATGCTTCTTATGTGTTATTTGGGTTAATGATTGCCCATTAAAGAGCATGAAAGTATGAGAGAATAAAATGGTCGAGAGTCCAAGTACGATGAAAATATATTTTCTTTATTACAATGCGTGGTTACAGTTAATTGACCATACCCAATATAATTGTATCTATTTGCTTACGAGAGAGACATTGACAAATAAAATGCTGAGGGGCCAGCCCACTTTCCAGACTTCATTGATCAAGCAATTGGGTCCAAAAAGGAAAAAAAAAACATCATTTAGTGAATTTGTCTCTCTCAGACATTTCGTTTATATCAAGTTTCCATTCCACCTATATGGAATTGTCAATAACGTCATTGGAAATAACACATTCCTATAGCGTTTCGAGGGTACAAATTAAATTAAGTTATAAGCGAATATAGCACATTCCCATTTATATATATAAATATATAAACTAGTTCCACGCATTTCAAGTAATCTCTAATTTTTTTCAGCCTCTCTAGAGTGAAATATGACTGCCTGTAAAAGAAAAACGCTTTTTGCAGGTCGTCCCTGATTTTCTCAAGTAGCTGACTTAGTTTTTTGTTCAAATAATTAAAAGTACTAAAACTAGTTAAATGTTAAAAAAATATATATGTTTGTTGTCTCATAAGGCAAGAATGGCTCGTTTGAGGTAATTGTTTTTTTTTTCGCCAAAAGGGAAAAACAGGAAGTTTAATTTCGTATTACTTCTTTCAGGACTTTCGAGTTAATTTTTAATTTATTCCAGGCATTTAGTCACTTTTTATTCAAGACAGGCAGTTGAGGTCAGTCCTCATTTCAAGCTCAGTAATTCACAAAATTATTCTCTAACTGCCTAGAAGAAGCAAATAGTGACGTTTAAAAATTACTGCAATTGCCTTAAAATACTAACGAAAAAACATAAGCTGTCTATAAAAAAATTGCATTTTTCAGCTGATTTTCTGTGTTTTCAGGCAGTTTCTGTAAAGTCAGAGCCAGTTGAATAGAGAAAATCAAGTTATTTCTTCCAGAAATTTTAAGATAATTCTTTATTAATTTCAGGCATTTAAAGCAAGTAAAGAACTTTTTTCTCATTTTCATTCAAACTGCCTGGAATGGGTGAAAAGTGACAAAAACTACTTTGAAAATTAAAAACTACATCAATTGCCTTAAAAACATAGAAATAGAATTTTAAATCTAACTATTCACTTCAATTACCCAAAACCCAAGAATGACTTGTTTGACGTTCGTTATTCATTAACGTTTTTCCAGTCAGAGAGAAACAGGAGTTTAATTAATATTTTTTCAGGTGTAACTAATACCACATATTCATCGCTATTCGGGTTCGCGAATATTCCGAAATCCTGGTCAGCCGAGTATATAAGGAGCCGCGTCGCCGCTGAGAAGTCAGTTGACAGTTCAGTGCAGTGCGGTTCGGAATATTGGCGCGACATTTAAATCGGACATAAATGCAGAGAAAACAAATTTTTTAGTGGTTGTAAGTGATAGGGTTTAATAGTGTAAGTGTGTAACTAATCAGTTGGCTATTTTTATGCATCGAACGGTAAAAACGTCACACAGGGATCTAAAATCCTCTCTCACTAATTCTGTCTGGAAGAAGTAATAAAAATAACTCTTAAAAAATGCCTGAGATGACATTCCCATGTAAAAAACAAAAACAACTATGCAAATTATGACAAACTTTTCCAGACATTAGAAGCTACGCAAAAAGGTTCAAAGATTCCAATGATTCGGCTCGAATTTAGGCCTCGTATAATTGTAATCACCATCAAGACGTACATTTCTAAATAACAATTAAAAATGGTTAAAGAAATTTTTAGTAGCGTAGATACTGAATGGTAGGGATCCACTTTTCAATCGCCTGAAATTTGAAATATTGTATACAGAAAAAATAATTTATTACAGCGAAAAACATTCGTTCAAAAGAACCCTCCATTTTAAAATACACATTTCTATGTAGCTACAAAACTTTGAATAATTCGTGTTAGCATCCAGCGATCGCACCCAATTCGTCGCTTTCATCTTATATTTCTAGAAAAACTCCTGCAAGTTTTTCTCCTCCTACATTCCCGAAAGAATAAAAAACATGAAAAATGATACGATCCTTTTTAAAAATTCAAACTCTAAGAGCCGGAGCGACAGTATTTCACGTTTAATGCAGTAAAATGCAATAAAAACAGAGCGAGACGAGAATTACTTAATTCAGAATTTAAAGAAATAAACTATTAAGCGTTAATACTTTACCTCTCTATGACGGTTTCTATGGTAATGACTCACCTAAAAAAAATAAATAAAAAAATTAATTTCATAGCACATCTGTGAATTAAAAAAAAAATAATTACAATCCGCTTGTTTTACAAATAGACGATTAATCAAAAAAAAATCACTTAATAATCCGTTTATTTGGTCGCTTTTGGGTGCCTCGAAAAGCGTTTAAAAAAACACGCATACATACGTACAAATAATTTATTTTACGCCATATCGGACGGCATATTAAAAATCGATTTAAACAGATTAAAATTGTATAGATAAGCTCCATTTTTAATCCGTACGATACATTTTAATGAAAAGTAAATATAAACTCTTAAATAAATATAAAACGGCTTTCATTTCGTATTCACCGTGTGTATGTTTAATTTTATTTTGGATACAAATAAATTAAAAACAAACATACGTGTTTCTATTACCGGGTAAATATCTATTAAAAAAAAATTAATAGCATAATCCAAAGGTCCATTCGGGATATAAGAGTAATTTAACGGTCTAGACAAAGAAAGGGTTCATGTCGTCTACCAATAAGGGACAACAGGCGTAAGCTAAGAAGAGAATTAGAGCCGCCTCTATAATTCGTCTGTAGCGCTAATTCTGTTGGACTAATAATTCTACTCGTGCAAGGAATTTGCCAACGTAACTGGCAAAGTTTACATCCGGGAGATTTATTACCAGGTGCGATCTGTCTATATTTTGCGATTTATTATAAAGCATCTTTTCAGTATATTGACCATACTTCCATTTGAATGATCCCAGTTATTATAATATAATCCTATAATTTTCAAACAATTAAAATAAATTCTAAATAAGTGTGTTAATAAAATTATGTAGTATTTGAAGAGTTTTTTGGAGTATTTGCATTTTATTAAAACACAATAAATTAGAAATTTTAAAATTTATTTAGCAAATCCCAAATGAACTCTAAATATTAAAATAAATTAAAATCAAATCGTAACAATAGCTAAACGGTTTAGCTAACCTATTTTCTTAATAATGGTTATGTCCTAAACACAAAAAGAATCTTTTTCTTTAAATTTGATTAATAATTTTATTGTAGAATTTACTATTGCGTAGATTTCCTCGTAACCGATTATTTTGTAATACACGTCTGGCTAACGACTAAATCTATTAACCCTTTCTTTACCAGAGCCGTATATATACGACAAGACCTAGGTGGGCTTTTCTTCCCACCGCCGTATATTATATACGTTCACTGGCCAAATGTTGGGAATTCCCACTGCCTCATATATGCGACATCTAATTAATTTAAGAGTATTTGTAGACCCAACGCCACATTCATATGTCAGCCTTGAGGTGCTTCTAAACCCATTGTCGATTTGTCGTATTATTTCGTTTAAATACAAGTGGCACTAGAACCAGTGTCGCATATATTCGGCATTAGCAAAAATTAACGAAAATACCCGAAAATGTCCTATCGCATTGTTTGTCATCGATCGGTCTGTTCCAGTATTGCTCGTAGTAGGTACGGTAGTCAGTGGATATAAAATGGCGTCCAGTGAGCCGAATACATCGCGAAAAAGGAAACACGTTAAAAAAGAAAATAATCGTTTTTGCGGCCTTGCAGAGGATGAAATAAATAATATTCTAGGGTGTCTGGATTCTGTTGAGGATCCGTACGCTGACAGTGGAAGTGAGTATGAACCAACGGATAGTGAGGCAAGTGGTGATGAGGAAATTGACGAATTGATATACCCCGAAAGACTTAGTGAAAGTGACAATAAAATAATTGAGGAACAGGGCAATAATTTACAGGAAAATAGAGAAATGCGAGAGGTAAAGAAAGTTTTACATGAAGATTTTTCTATAAAATGGTCTAACCGCAAATTTATTCCTTTAAACTATGACTTTGACGCTTAAAATTCTGGCGCTTGTGTGAAAAATATGACAAATACTTTGACAGAATTAGATTATTTTCTTTTATTTTTGAATGATGAAGTGATAGATATGATAATCACTCAAACAAATAAATATGCCTTAGAACAAAAAGAAATAAATAAAAAAATAATTTGGATACCACTTACTAAAGAAGATTTCCTCACTTTTATTGCTGTACTTTTTCTTGCTGCTCGCCATAGAAAAAAAAACAAATTAGTAGAGAATTGGTCCACCGATGAACTTCTATACACTGCGATATTTGGAAAAGTGATGTCCAGAAACCGCTTTCAAATAATATTACGCATGCTTCATTTTGCAGACAATGGCGAACAAATTAACGGTGACTCATTCCACAAAGTTCGAGGGATTTTTGACAAAATGAAAACTACGTTTGCCCAGAAATTTGTTCCATTCCAGAACTTGGTGATTGATGAGAGTTTTCCTTATGCTTTTTAAAGGACGTCTGTTATTCAAGCAGTTCATACGAACAAAACGACATCGTTTTGGCATAAAACTATTCCTCCTGTGTGATTGTGAGACAGGCTAGGTCCTAAATTTTATCATATATATAGGCTCAAAAACCCAAATTGAGTTGTATCAAGATCTTGGCATATCAGGGTCGGTTGTAACAACATTAATGGAATCTTATCTGAACAAAGGTCATTCCCTCTATACTGACAATTGGTATACCTCACCAGCTCTTTCCACCTATTTATTTAAAAAAAAAAAGCAAACACATGTGGTACAGTTAGGAGTACCAGAAAGCAAATGCCGGATCTATCAGGAAGATTGGACAAGGGTCAAACAAAATCCATGTCTAGTGAAAATATTTTAGCTGTCAGATGGAAGGATCGAAGAGACATTAACATGTTGACAACTTTCCACAGGGATGAAATGGCCCAGTTGACTAAAAAAGATAGAAAAACGGGGGAATTTGAAAAAAAACCAGCATGTGTGGTGGAGTACAACCAAAAAATGGGAGCAGTTGATAGGACTGATATGATGCTAAGTTCGACAGAATGCGTAAGAAAAACTTTAAAATGGTACAAGAAACTCTTTTTTCACGTTGTGCATATTTAGCATATTATTTTCAACTATTTTTTTTTCAGATATGTTGCACCAAAAACTATGTCAGTAAGGGCTGCACCAAGTCATCAACGTCTTACGGGGCGTCATTTTCCTGCTATCATACCAAACAACAAAATTCGAAGGTGCATTGTTTGTTCACAATCCAAAATTCGGGAGAAAAAGAAGCGACGAGATTCCAAATATATGTGCAACGAATGCAACGTGGGATTGTGTGTCGCTCTCTGTTTTGGTCAATACCACACAATGAAGGATTTCTAAAAAAAAAAACGATTAAAAAATTTTCTTAATTATTTTTTTGAATTTTTTGTAAATTATTTGAAATAAAGTCCTTCGTAAAACTTTGTTTGTCTCATTTTTAGAGTGTCGTATAAATACGTCAGTGGGGCTCAAGGCATTTTCAAAAGTCTGGGAATGAGGCCACTGCAATGACATTTATGACCGGTAAAGAAAGGGTTAACAAGAATAGCGTTTCTTTTAGTCTCCTTTAACAACTACATACATTGAACATGTGGCATAATGAACGTATAAACTCAATGCTCGTAACATCATGATAAAACTGGAGCGAACCCAGTAGAATGAAGCGATCTGCGCATGCTTAAAATTTTTTATCGTTCAATGGTCAACGTTTGAACGACAGACAAACCAGATACGACCAGCCAATCACGCATGTGCATTGACGAGTGTTCCATTGTGACAGTTAACAAGTGTTACAGTAATTTTCCAGGTTGACACTTTGTATATATTTCGGGTTCCATTATTTTGCAAACAATCACCTGAGTACTTTATGTTTCCCTGTGTAAAACCCCTAATAGTCACGGTGGGGTGACATTTCATCTCATCCTCAAACTCTCATCCTTGGATATCAACAAACGTCCTGGACCAGACGATGTGCCTACTTCTACTCCATACCTTTGTACCACATCTTCAGAAATTGAAACTGGAATGTTCTCGGACTAATGAAAAGAATCCTAAAACCTATCCATAAGTAAGGCTAACTATCGTCCCATCAGTATACTCAGTGCAGTCCCCAAAGTATTTGAAAGCCTGTCTTGAACCCGTACTAATTAATCAGCAGTTTGGCTTTGGACCATCCAAATCTACGGAATTGAACATTCTTACGTGGGAGGATATTAAGATTTCTCCAAGGCATTTGTATCAGAGTATCCCACAATATTTTGTTGCATAAACTATAAATTATTGGGATTGATGCACCTTTATTGCTTTAGTTTAAAAGCTACTTGTCTGATCGTAAACTGATTGTTACAAATGACACTTTTCTCTCTAAAACTAGTCAGGATCCATCTAGAGTGCTTCAAGACTCCTCCCATCTTGGGTCACTCCTTTTTAGTATTTTTATTAATGATATAGATAAATGCTTCACTATCTGCCGAAATTACAATATCATCTAAATAACTTTATAGTTTGCTGCTAAAGAAATGGTATGGAACTTAACCCAATAAACCGAAAATGAAGACTCTTTTTCGTTCTAGAAATACGATTATATCCATAAAGGAACTTCTCTTTTTCAAGTGTCTCTCGATACAAAAGCATCAAGTTTTTTCATGATTTAGATCTTATTATCAATAAGGCTTTCCAAATTTGGGAAGTGTACTCAAGATTTCGCAAATACTACCGCTTTAAAAACACTCTACTGTCCCTATTTGGAGAAAGCTTTCTGTGTATAGTCTCCTTTTTATGAGGTACATATTCATACTCTTCAACTAGTTAAACACAAATAGCACATAAATTTCCGGCGACATCTCTGGAGACGCGTGGAAGATTAGCGAATCTTCCGGAAGTGGTCTGCCGAGTATATAAGGAACCGCGTCGCCGCTGGAGGCCAGTTGACGGTTCAGTTCGGAATATTGGCGAGATATTTAAATCGTACAAAAATAAATATGATGTAAATAAATATTTCTAGTAGTTGTAAGTGATGGTGTTTAGTAGTGTAAGTGTGTAAATAAATCAATTGATTATTTTTGTGCCTCCAGTGTTTTAATTCATACGAATTTTTTTAACAAAGGGTAAAAACGCCACATTATGCTAAATACAGCTCCCATCACTGCCCGCCACGAAAAGAGGGACCTTATCACTTTTTACAATATCTATGGCAAATCTAGAGCTTCACTGCTACTTCAGCAAATCAATCTTCATGCTCCACTGAAAACAATAATGATGTGTTTCACTACCCAATCCACCGCCTTAATAATTTCCTCAATAGAACAATAAGACTAGCAAACCAACATCACAACATTGACCTTTTTGAATCTTATAGCAAGACTTATATCATGGATCAAGTTTTATTAAAACATTAGTTAAAACTCATTTTCTGTGATTCTGTATCTAATTGTAAATTTAAAAGTTTAACACGAATGTAATATAATGCCCGTTTATAAATAAATTTTAGTACAAACTAACTTAACACAACTGAGATGTCATGTGTCATCAAATATCCTAAGGCATCTTTCTTGGTCACGCCGCTGCAATTTGAATTTTGCCAGGGGTGTATATTGCAATGCGTTGTTACAGATTATTATATAAAAACGATTAACAACTATATTTCTAGAGTGCTGCTTGAAGAATAATCCAAAATCCTTTTGGAATAGCATAGTTTACCCAGCTCACTCTTTTATCAAGACCAGGCAGTTTCAAATGGTCAAGATATAGCTAATTTATTTATGACATATTTTCAGACAGTTTATTCACCTAATCCCAATCAGCTTTATGCATCAGATAGTATTTAGTTGATTCCAACATGGGTGTCAGTAATAATCCATCTGTAATCTTTAATGCTGATGTTTATAAGGGGATTAGTTTTGGTAAAGTCCAGTGCCATTATATATTAGAATGGCCACCCGTCAAAACACCAGCATTCCACCTGTCAAACAATATCATCCACGTTCTATTTACATTGTTTGAGAAGTAAAATGCTGGTGTTTTGACAGGTGACCATTCTAATATATCATTGCACTGGACTTTACCTAATAAGCTTGCATTAATTGCACCTTAAAAGCTGCCAAGTTACTAGCTGTTTGGAAACGAAGATATATTATTTCTGTATTCAAAAATGGTCAAAAAGAAAACAGAAAACTATCATAGCATTTGTATTCTATCTGCAATACCCACACACTTTTTGATTGTTTTCTGGCCAAACAACTCTGTTTTTTCTTGTATACAAGTGAATGTATATATATTTTATAGATTTTAAGGAAATGTGACCTAAACAATTTATAAAATTGTTAACTTTTGTATGTTTTGTTGTATTTTTTATTTTTATATATTTGTATTTTTTGTTTTGTCTTTGTGTATATTTTGTTTGTATGATTTATTTAAATAATAGCTTTGTCAACAAAATTTTAAATTTTATGATAATAAAGCATTGATTGATTGATTGATTGGTTATGTGAGGACTTATTTTATCAGAATCACCACATGGGGTTTGGTACAAACTTAGTCTGATATAATTAGTCAATTAGTCGAACCGTGTTATATACGGATTTCTCAAAGGCATTCGATCGTGTTGATCATCAAACTTTTCTGGAGAAACTGATGATTGGAACTATGTATCTGGTCGAAGTCAAAGGGTCAAATTGGTTGCCATTGATCTGATACTATCAGGGTCAACTCAGGTGATCCCCGAGATGGTTTACATCTTCCTTCATTTTTAGCTGCCTGTTTCAGAAATAGCAAATGCTTAATATTGGCTGATGACTTGAAATATTGAACAAGTGTTGATAGCTTAAAGGACCAAAGGACAGGCTAGCTTGGATCCTCTACATATTTAGTGTAATAAAAATAAACTCCACTTAATTAAGAAAAAATGTTTTTATATAAGATTCTTTCGTAAAGTATGTAAAATTGAGAACAGCTACACATGCTTCTGTAAAGGCATCATTAGAAATTGCACACATTTTTTTATTGATTCCATAAGGGTTATTGATTGTGGCCTGGTCAGATCCGTGAGATTCACTTCAATGCTCCTGTTCAGCCTTTATGTTTTCATAATATTTTTATTAGAATATAAAACAATTAAAAAGCTCTTTAGCTTCCTGATACGTATGTAAAGTCTGTCGGTTGTTTCTGTTGAGCAAGTTCATTTTACTTAATTTTATGAACTATTTTAAATTTTAATTGTTTATAATTGTCAGTTATCAGTTGTTCTTTTTCTTTGTTGGTTAAATTATGTGTATACTTACTTTGTATTATCATTAGATACCCTTCCAGTTTTAGACTTTAGACCAATGTACTGTAACCGGGGGTAATAATAATGGGGTTATCCCGTATGTAAAAAATACATATAGTTTAAAAGAATTACTTCATGTTGTTTGTTAATAAAACTAGCGTTAATGTAAAAAAAAACTCGAGAAAATTTAGCTGCATGGGTTAAGGAAGATTGAAAGATCATAGAAGATTCTGTGACACAGGGTTATTTATAGTGAGGTACGATCAGTATACAACTTACTATTTAATGTAAAGACCGGTTATAGGATATTGACCATACCCCTAATTTTAAAGCGATTTTGATTTAGACTTAGTGTACATACATGTTTGTTTTGAATGTTTTTAGGAACGTAGCTTATTCATCATTAATTTTACCACTTATTGAGGATAATGCGATAATAGTTACTAGACCAATATCAAAATTTTTAGAGAACAGTTCAGAAAGTTGGATAATTGAACGATAATTCGTATATAAAATAGCGATAAAGTAGTTTAAACTTCTTAAAAATGATACTTGCACCACCGAAACAAACCGACTCATGTATAAACGCTAAACTTATATGCCAATGACCTTAAAACAAAGTACGGGAGTCGCGTGTAACGCTCCGGAATACTGAAAGAGGTCTTATGAAATTCTCTCAATTTACCGACTATATGGACGGTCATAGAACTTAATGTCTCGCCAAGAGCGTTCTTTATTTGCGTAAATTTATATTGTTATATCTGGTTAAATCCTTTACCGGGGCTATTAAATTGGAAATAATATAAGCAGAGTAAAATGCAAATTTTTCAATAAATATACCCTTTGTGCCGTCATTTTCACAAAGGAAGTCAGACCCGACGATACCACACCGGTTGCATATTTATAAACGAATATTACCCTCAGTGGAAATTTGGCCGTTGGATCGGAAAAATCGCTTTGACGTCGCCGAAGGGCTGATGCCAGTAAGCCACCTATAATATGCCTCGTTTAGTGTTAGCGCCACGTTTTCGTTAATTAGAACGTTCTTTACCGTAATTTATTCAAAAAAAAACACATTATGATTTTACAGTAAGACAAGACATAATAAACAGTAAACCAAACATTAATTATATCCAAGAAAAATCAAAATGTCAAGCAGAAGAAGAGGGAGAAGAAAGAGAAGGAGCAGAAGAAGAAGGAGGAAAGGAAGAAAAAAGAAAGTCACAACACAAACGATAAAAGCACACAGACAGACAAACAGTAAAGATCAAAATCTTTAGAGAATAGTCCAGAAAGTTGTAAAAAGCATAAATTTTAACGATAATTCATTATCTAAAATGGAATGCCCATTACTGTTACGCTACTGATTTGATCATTAAAAATTTTAAATTTAAAAAGAAAATCCAGTCGATGCTTTATCCACGACTTTAGAATTAACGATGGCCCCTTAGCGATGCACTTTTGCCCGTACTGATTAATGGTTAACTTTATTACAGGAATTTGTAACTCAGCCAACTGGAAACAAATTATACGACATAAAAAAACTATCTATAACTGACGACAATAATACCCAAAACTACAATGATATGACAAAAATAGTTAAATTCCTTTTAGTGTACGAAAAGATTGAGGAGGAAAAGGTAGAGTTTTTGTGGTGCATTACCGAACAAGATGTAGATGCAAGGTTGTCTGGAAAAACTAGTGAAAACAGAGCCTGCAAGAAATTCGTAGACTGGTTCCTTAGATCTTTTGGAGTCGTAGTTCATGTAAACGTAAATTGTCAGATCAAATCCGTAATTCCAGTCACTAAAGCGTTTTTAAGAGCAATTTTGGGCAAGTCAACTTCTCCAGTAAAAAAGAGTATTAACGATGCGACGCTTCAATAGCAACGTAAAGTTGAATGACGAAGTTGTACCAGTATATACCATTCTATCATATCTATATACCATTTTTAGAAGAATCTCGATTCATAAAAAAAAACAGAACAAGGACTTTGAAATTACTTTACATATGAATTGGCTCCGTTCCCACCAACTTTATTTGTTGAACAAGGAATTATGAAAAAGTCACGTAAATCAATCTTCTATGTCTTGGTTGATCCACTTGATACCCCGTCAAATATCGCAAGTGCTCTATAAGTGATTGACGGTGAGTTCCTATTTTACTCACTACAGTGGCAGTTAAGAGAAAAATTCTCTTCAATCCTCTGCAGAGGTAGATGATGTCAAAAATTACTTTTAAACGCGATCTATCGTGATAAAGCAAAATTTTATATAGTGTAGCGTTTTTCTTGTTCGTAAGTATGAATTAAAACAATCGAAAATAGTCAACTAATTGATTTACACACTTCACTACGAACTCATGATTACTAGAGATATTAATTTAAAACTATTTAAATTTCACGGCAATATACCGAACTTTAGTTCACTGAATCGACATCTATCAGCGATGCGGCTTCTTATATACTCGACATTTCTGATAGTTTTCTTCATTTTACTTGAAAAGTTCAAATTGAACGGTATATTTTTGACATAGGATTTGAAACGCAGATAAAATTTGCAAAAATGTAATGTGTAATAACTTTGCTCGTTATAACGTTATAGTAAATTAAAGTTTGTTTTATGCACTGGGTCAACACTTATATATCGCCATCTAGCGTTCGGCTTTAGAATAATATAGCTGTTAATAAGATACAGCCTGTGGCCAATGAATAAATTAGTACTTAAATTAATGATTATAGAATCAAAGGAAGTTCATGTCATTTTCTTACTTGATATTTATAATTCACGATTTTTTTTATATTCAAATTATGGTCCTTAAATGGTTCAATTTTAAACCCAAACATTTTGCTTATTTTTTTTTTTACTAGATGCATTTTTTATTATCAAAATTGCATTAAAGCGTTATGTAGGTTAAGTCCATCTTTTACATTTCAAACACATTTAAATCAGAATAAGAGCTTTTATTTTTCAGATCAGAATTCATAAATACGATCTGTTACACGATGTGATAATATAGGAATCGCAAATAGTCAAGTAATTTATTAATAAACTTTAATACGAAAACACGACCACTCAGAACTACTAGAGATTTATTTTTACTGTATTTATTTACAACTATTCCAATTTCGCGCCAAAATTCCGAACTTTAGTTCAATAAACCGACAACTGTCAGAGATGCGGCTCCTTATATACTCGGCAGCACGCTGTTCCGGAAGATTCCCGCTTAACCTTCAAGATGTCATGCGGTGTACCACTTATGTCATTCCAAAGAATCAGCTGGTTCAGTATTATATTCACATATATTACATTGAAAAAGAGTAAAAAAATGCATTTATTGAAAATATAGTTGTACTTTGTGATGCCATAATTTTCTAATAATTTGATGAAGTTCTAAGTATATTGTACTGATTCAACGCAGAATTTTATACATTATAGCGTTTTTCCCGTTCGTAAGTATGAATTAAAACAATCGAAAATAGTCAACTAACCTATTTACACACTTCACTACGAAAACACGACCACTCAGGACTACTAGAGATATTAATTTTTAATGTATTTATTAACAACTATTTAAATTTCCTCCAATATACCGAAGTTTAGTTCACTGAATTAACAACTATCGGCGACGCGGCTCCTTGTATACTCGGCGGCACGCTGTTCCGGAAGATTCCCGCTTAACCGTGTGTTACTCCGGAGAATCATCTGATTTTATCAATGTTTAAAAACGCATTTATTTTTTAATTGAAAATATCGTCGTTCTTTGTCCTGGTACAACATTTGGCAAAATTTTAAGCGTATGGCGTAAAACGGGGTTACTTCGACAGCGGGGGTATCTTCGACACGTACCTATAATATACCTAATAATTTTTTTTCAGGTTTCTTGGTGCTTCTCAGGTTATCCAATGTTCTGCTATAGTTTTTGTCCTATTTAATATATTTTTTTATTATATTTGCTTTGTTATTTTATTTTTTATTTATTAGGTTTTTTAGTTTTTCTCTTTGTTTCAGATACGGTAAGTTTTATTAAAGATGCCGCGCACTTACGTCCAAAAGGTGGGAGGTAGACCTTACCTCAACTACAGAAAGGAGAACATGGATAAGGCTATTGATGCTGTGAAAAAGGGCATGTCCAAACTACAAGCTAGCCAGAAGTTCAAGGTGCCGAGAACAACGTTAATTGATAAACTTCAGGAAACTCATCCTGCAGCACCGGGTCGTCCATGCGTGTTGACTCGCGAAGAAGAACAGCTGTTGGCAAAAACTCTTGGTGTCGTAAACGAATGGGGCTTTCCCATGACTCACGAGGACATTCGTCAAGTTGTGACGAAGCAAAGTAAGAATGTTCCGGAATGGAAGAACAACAAGCCAGGTCTGGATTTTATAAAAAAATTCGCTCAGAGGAACAAACTGACAACTCGACTGGCTTCCAATATCAAACGTCACCGAGCTGCCGTAGGTAAGCAGCAACTTCAAGAATTTTTTGAGAACAACATAAGAGACATCTTAGAATATGCGTCACCAAAAAATGTTTACAATTATGATGAGACGAATATCACTGATGACCCTGGTTCGAAGAAAGTGTTGGTGCCCAGAGGAACTAAGAGAGTCGAACGAGTTCAAGAGCACTCGAGAATATCGATCAGCATCATGGTTTGCGAATCAGCTAATTGGGACTTGCTTCCTCCCATGGCCGTGTATAAGGCACAACACCTGTACGAAAATTGGAGTAAGGGAGGTTCTGCAGGCACAATTTATCAGGTGATGCCAAGTGGATGGTTCGATGGTTTTTTGATGTTTTGATTCCTCACATCAATGCTAAGAGCACCCCTGAACAAACAAAAGTTGTGATTGGAGATAATCTTGCGTCACACTTTTCCCCTCGCGTTGTCAAGGCAGCTGAAGAAAATAATATTTATATGACGCCCCTACCAACAAATTCAACGCATTTGGTTCAACCTTTGGACGTCAGTTTTTTTGCTCCCATGAAGCGAAAATGGCGCGAAATTCTGGATTCATGGAGAAAGGAATGTCGTCGAAAAGGAAGCACCCCGAAAGAACATTTCCCAAGGTTGCTAAATCGATTGTGGTCCCATATTGAAAACACTTCTGCCACAATTCTTCAATCTGGCTTTAGAGCAACAGGGCTGAGCCCCTTTAATCCAGAGAGAGTTTTGGCAAAAATTCCTGGCGAAAAGCCAGATTTCGAGAGAGTGCTAGATTCCAGTTTGTTGTAGAGGATATTTTAAGGAACCGACAAATTCTCTCAAAAGGGGAAAAAAAGTGTCCGCAAGACCAGGCCAGCAGATGCAAAGACCAGTTGAAACAAGCACTCCAACCCGTTCAGACTCACCAATGGATTTACCAGAAATTTTTGTTGATGCAACTCCAACTACGAAGGAACCAAAGACAAGACTCCCCATCAAACCAAAAAAATCAAAGACCGTTGATCCTGATAAACTTGGACCGTCCAGAGCTCGCCGAAACAAGACAAACATTGTCGACACTGACTCCGAATTTTCCTGCTCTATATGCAAATGTTCTTACGCAACCTACACTGACAGCAATGAGTGGATTTGTTGCGTTTCTTGTTTAAAGTGGGTGTGCGGTATTTGCAATGATGGCTCCAAGGACCCGCAATATGAATGTCCTTCATGCAATTGTTGTTGCATTTGTTTGGTTCCATATTCCGAGTACACAAATAAAAAGTCTTGGATCAAGTGTGTGAACTGTGGAAAGTGGGTTTGTGGACACTGCAACAAGGGATCCAAACAAGCGAGATACGAGTGTCCCATTTGTTTCGACGAAGACTAAATCCGTTGTTTTCACGTTCTATATATTTTTATGTATTGCTGTTGTTACTTTATTTAAGGAGTTTTCGTTTAGTTTGGAGAATTTTATTTTAGTTTTTCATTTTTATATCCAACAGCTTCATACCAAATTTTTTAAGAAGAATAAACTGTATTACCGTTTTTCTGTGTTTTATTTGCCTAATTGCAGCTCTTTAAACCATTTTCCAATGCTTCTAATTAATGATGGTTTACTATTTTGGTGTCGAAGTTGCCCTCAAAAAACACATCTTCGACATTCTGTAGAATTAAGTGTGGTGTCGAAGTTACCCCACTACACGGGGTAACTTCGACACTTAAAAAACCCACAAAAAAAGTAGATGGGGGTGCTGGGGGACAAATTTTTTTGGCTATAAAGAGCCAAAGGTTCAATTGTTACGATAGCACATAGGCCAAGTTTTTAAGATGAATGGTTTTTTTCACACAGCACGAATTATAGCTAAAACCTGTCGAAGTAACCCCGTTTTATGTACTCATTCAACGCACAATTTCATATACTTGATTCATGAAGGAATAAAATTTTCATAAAAATGCATCGTTTCGGAGTTCTTAGATTTAGTCTACAAATCTTGTGTTGGGCATTTATTTCAGGAATTTTTGAAAAATTTGCAGGTGGTTGAAGAAAATGTA
Source organism: Anthonomus grandis grandis (assembly GCF_022605725.1). Taxonomy (NCBI): domain Eukaryota; kingdom Metazoa; phylum Arthropoda; class Insecta; order Coleoptera; family Curculionidae; genus Anthonomus; species Anthonomus grandis. The sequence continues at coordinate 5,329,044 of NC_065560.1, forward strand.
TATTTGGGGAGAAGTGAGAACGGTTCTCTTAAGCAATCCAGAAAATGCACATAACTCATAACCAACTCATAAACCATTGCCTTTGAAAATGTATACAGGTGGGGCAAATTGCTTTCATTAGACAATTCAATAACTACATATTGTATTCTCTGAAATTCTTAGTAGCGAGCGCAAGTAAACCTTTGAAGCATCAAGATTCTAACACCCAAAAAATATCAATACTTCAAACGTTTAATCAGCTGTCAAGTGTCAATGATGTCATCCAAAGTTTGGCAGTTGTACACAAGTTCTATAGGCAATCCGCTTGACCGGGACACTTTTTTTTAACACTTATTGATATTACAACTGCAAGTGACGTAATCGAAACTATCAAAAAACCAACATTCAAGCCGGTCCTTTAATATATTTAAATTTTTCCGAATAATTTAGCATTTATTTAATTATCGTCGGTGGCGCCACCAAACGAACTGGCCTAAACCAATACGCGACTCATTCGCCTTGGCGGGAAATTTGAATTCACTTTAAGAGGGAATAGAATAGTTAGAATTAGTTAATAGAAAGGATTACGTATGTGGTAAGGAATTAAAAATTTTTTAATAGTGTTAAATTAAATGACACACTCTTAAGTTTAGCAATTATAACGGAATATGGTAAGGATGTGATGTCCTCTACTGAACATTATATTATAGAGAGGACATAGCATTTTTAGAAAAAAGGGCATAACTTATTTCATTAATATAAACGTCTACTTTTGGCTTAGCAATCTCTCTTTTACAAACCGTTGAAGCTTTTATCCGAGAAGGTTTTTTTTTACATAAAAGAGCTATAAAACTAAATTTAGATTTTCAAGTTACCGGTCCCCAGGTTGTATCGCTTTTATTATTTGTCAAGAACCACTTACTTTCCCCCTCGCTTCACCCAAGGGCTGAGAAAAAAAAATCAACTTCTTGCGTTGAAAAAATGTTTTTCTTCGTTGTTATCTTTAAATTTGAGCACTCGCCAACCTGTCAGTAAATTTACAAAGCCACCACCAAGGCCGTTCAAATAAAAAGCCTCCAGCAAATGTGATTTTTTGATCCATAAAATAAACTGACCCGTAACCTGTTTCTATAGCTAAAATCAACATTTGTCCTCAGCTCAGCCGGTATTTGATGAAAATAAAAACTTTTTAATGAAATTTTAATTTTGTTCCCGTTTGGCTTTTGAGAGTTTGTTATTGTAGCCCGGATATGCTGCTGTTCAATTAAACGTCGATGCTTTCGCAATGATTTAAAATGTCGAGTATTTTTTTTATATGAACAAAAACTGCATTTATATAGAACCAATTTTCTTGATTTAATATTGAAGTAATTTAGCTAATTGGGTTTTTTTTTTTTGACGAGACAAAACCATTTTGTTTCAGTTTGTAACGCTTTCTGAATTAAAGTCGTTAAAGGTTCGTGGACAAATACAATAAGTGTCAAAAAACCCATTTATGAAATCTGGTTTTTAATCATATTGGGGGGGGGGGACAAAAACACATCTCAAGTTTTCCAGTCTAATAAAACAAAGAACCTTATTTACAAAAAAAAAATATTTTACACATAAAGCTTTAATTACTTGACCTTCTTAATGGTTAATTGTATTAGATTTCACACGATATACTTTTTTTTTATTAGCATTGTTAAGGCCTTACATTTCCCACCATGCTGAGGATATTACAATTGATATTGTGTTTATTAGGAGACATTTTTAAAATAATTTTCAATAAACATGAATGAACCGAGGGCAGTATTATCGATCAAAGCGTGACTGTTTTGTTGGCGCAAGCAAATAAATATTCAGCTCGCACAGTCAATTACACTTTTATTTTGCATTTTTGGACAATGACACTGAACAAATTTACATTATTGCATTTAGATAGTAGGAAAACCATATATTTTCAAAGCTATTTTGAATAAACAACGTTAGTGGATTGATTTTTTTGTATAAAAGTCGTTGGGGTAACTTTCTCTCTCTATAGACCCGTCGACAAATATCCCGAACATCCCAATTTTCACCCCTCTAAGCTTAATATCCTGAAAGGCATATAATGTGGGGGGAAAGAATTTTATTTTATTTGATTAAATTGCGCTCTAAGCCATTTTCAGAAAATGGCCTTTTGTAAAAGACTTTACCGCTTTTAATTTTTTTTTGTGGATTCAAATTCCGAAATGGAGAATTCAACCAAACGAGCAAAACACAAGTAAACTAATATAGGGTTCAGTTTAACTCAGTGTTCAGTTTAAAAATATCACATGATAAAACTAATGATCATGAAGCAGTGGTTTTTAGCTTTAATTTAATATTTTTAATTTTTTTTCAAGAGGCACAGATCACTTTACACCAGTTCCATAACGCATTATCATCAGTTTTCGAAAATTGTTTTCCTCTAACCTCCGGGTTACTAAAGTTATTATGGTTACATGCAAGAATTTATAGATAACGTTTTTTTTAATGTTGTACTTTAATAATTATAGAAAGATTTACAGGCGTGTTGTGCAACTTTCAAAAAAGAAACATTATCAATATTTAATCTCTTCTTCCTCAAATAGGCTTCATGGAAAAACAAGACAAATGAGCCTGAAGTCCTTAATAATGCACAGTTTCTTAAATATTATCATCACTCAGTATTAAAGTTTGAGGTAATCCGTTGAATTAGGGGAACTACGGACAAAATAACATATATGGACAAAATGACATATGACCATTATTTCATAATTCGCGCCATTTACCACCCTACCGACTAGTATATCACGTCCTCCAAACGATTGGCGATCACCTGCAAAGCGGGCAATATTCAAAAATCAAAATTCAGTTAGGCGGAGGCAGTCGTATAGTGAACGTATATGGTGTTCGAAAATTTTCCACGTGTGAATTTTGATTTTTTGGTAAGTTTTCATTATTTAATCAATTGATTTTGTTGTAAATCAATGCAAAAATGTATTGTGTATTGTAAGACATGGATCCATAACTTTGATAAATACATAACATTTATTGTACAATTTTAAAATTAAATTGTTAAGTTTTCAATATAGACAAAATGACATACTATGTCATTTTGTCCGTTACAAATTAACACGCTAAAAATTATCATTATATTTATTCGCTTACAGGTAACAGTGCTAGTAGTATGCCGCGCGACTATAAAAGAAAAACCAATCGGCAATTTTGGAGTAACCTGTCCATGAAAAATGCAATCGAGGCTGTTCAGCAAAATAAAATGGGTTGGCTTTTAGCCTCCAAGACGTTTGGTGTTCCTCAGGCGACCCTTAGACGACATGCATTAGGAAAGAAAAAGGATTAGGCAGATTCAAACCTACTTTTCCCCCTAAAATTGAAAGGCAGCTAGTTAATCATTTAAAATTACTAGAAACACGACTTTTTGGTTTAACTCGTAAAGACGTTCAAAACTTAGCTTTCCAGTTGGCCGAAAAAAATAAATTTGCCCATATTTTCAATGAAGAAAAACAAAGAGCTGGACAAGAATGGCTAACCAGATTTTTAAATAGGAATAAAGATATTTCAGTACGCAAAACAGAACCGACTTCAGCGACTAGGGCTCAGGCGTTTAAGAACCCGCAGGTTGAGAAATCCTTTAGGGCATATCAAGAACTGTTGGATACACACAACTTTTCACCGGATAGAATTTATAATATGGATGAATCGGGTCTGCCCACGGTTCAGAGACCACAGAAAATGTTAGCAACAACTGATCGGAAGCAAGTCGGATGCTTAACAAGTGCTGAGCGTGGATCTCATGTTAGTGTTGTTTGTTGCATGAATGCAACAACAAACTTTCAAACCTATGCAAAGGCTAATCTTAATGAAAAGGTTCTCCTCATCCTCGATGGTCATGCTAGTCACAAATGATTAGAATCACTGACATATGCTAAAGACAATGGTATAGTCATATTATGTCTGCCACCACATTGCACACATCGGATGCAACTTTTTATGGACATGCAATTTTATGGACCTTTAAAAACCTACTTCAATCAGGAAATATCAAAGTGGTTAAAGCTTCATCCAGGCCGCGTAGTAACTCATCTGCAGATAGGGAATTTATTTAATCAGGCATATGGCAAATCCGCTACCGTGCAAAATGCTTGCCAAGGATTTAAAAGCACTGGTCTTTGGCCTATTGCTTCCGATATCTTTCCAGAATACATGTTTCAGCCTGCCGAGACAACAAATGTTCCAATAATGACTCCTAAACCTATGTCCATAGAGATATCAGCAAGCTCAAGATCTGATAATAATGAAACTGCTTCTACCCTACCAGATGAAATAATCCGTGATAAAGAGAAGCCTGGACCTTCTAAAGATGCTTTGCTCGTTCCGCTCGAAGTTTTATCACCTATACCGCAAGGAAATCTAGTTAGAGGTCAAGGAAAGAGAAGACTAAAGAAGCAACAAACTCATTTAGTCCTCACTTCTACGCCAAATATGGTGGAGGTAAAAGCCAAAAATGACACTAAAGTCGTCTCCGAAACAAAAAAGAGAAGGGTTACAAGAACTGTATTTGATTACAATGAGAATGACAAAGATGATGAAGATCCATTCACAAGTGATACGCAAATTGACGAAGACGATTGCCCTTGTATATATTGCAACGACCTGTATTCGCGTTTGACACCTGGTGAGAACTGGTTACGATGTAAGGTATGTTCACATGCTATTTGCGCCGACGTGCCTCAAAAGACAAAAATGTTTATTTGCGAACTATGTGTTCCTGATTCAAATTAGTTTTGGTGTATGTCATTTTATCCATAGAACATATGTCATTTTGTCCATTTAGTATAGACAAAATGGTTTTCCGTTACATTTTAGTGTTTAGCTTTTAACTTTTTATACCTTTACAATTATTTGCAAAATATTTTGTTACATATTTTGACCTTCTTCACTGTTTAAATTAAAGTTTTATGGAGCAATATGAAAACTGTATGTCATTTTGTCCATAGTTCCCCCCCTACTTAAAAGACCAATGTCCAGACTCTTTTTATCTGATATCAATAAACAAATATGAAATGGAACAGATATCCAGGGAAATTAATTAAGCTCTGGTTGCATGCACTAATTTTCCGAATCTAAAGATCACCACTGTAATTCCAATTCCAAAGAATGACGATCTTAGTAAGCAGGAGAATTTTCGACAATTGCACTTTTACCAACCCTATCATTATCTAATCATTATCTATTTAAAAGTACATGAACATGCAATCAAAACAATTAGGTTGGAGTTTAAAAATAAAAACATAACCTAAAATCAGCTGACTATCATAGCAATTGACAACTGGTGAGCTGTCTTGTCAACTGTCAACGACTGTAAATATCTTACCTAGGAGCTTATATATATAAGGAGAGAAAACTCGAGTCTAGTAAGTAGCATGATGACATTCTTTGAAGCCTTAGATTACTTTGTTGTTAAATAATACTATTGGGTTTTTTAAAAAGGGAAATAAATCGGGTGATCTCGCGGGATTCGAAGACTTGATAGCTTTCCTACGCATCCATGCAAATAAAATGTTGTAATGAACTTGGGAATGAAGCATTGGGGAATGCCGTACATATTTGATGCAATGTCACCAACCCTTACATTCTGTTCTCTGTTTTACAGATATGACTGAAATTAATGCAATGAATCGTCCCGAAATCCGTAATGTTCCAACTTTTGCAGCAGCACCCTGTGACTGATGCAGTCAAAAGCTTTTGACAAATCACAGAATACTGCCGCAGCCAGCTCTCACACATTCAAAAGAATGAAATACAGTTCAATAAGAAAATGAAATACGGCATCTGATGTATTTTTCTTCGGCTGAAAACCAAGCTGATTAGATTGCACTCGTATCAGACATCATACCTGCTTTCCACACTAGGTGCATCATAAATTCTATTCGATTCATAAAGTCTCGTCTACTCATCACTCCAAATAGATAGAAGAGTATCATCCCAATAGATAAGTCCTGCTACTATCCTGACAATCTGAGTCTCTTAATATGTTTAAAGAATTCGGCTCAAAGCGATCTTAATACAAGTTACAATAAAACGAAAAAAAGCAAACTAATACTCAGTTTAATAATACATGCATCGTAACTATAAAATAATGATTGAAGAGGATAAAGTGCGTTCCAGGAGCAACCCAAGGTAATGCCTTTTGCCTGATTCTATTTGCACCTGTATTATAAATAAATGAAACAATGGTAAGTTGAATAATTTGCTATGAGGATATTCTTAAAAATAGACTTTTTTGTTTTAAGATGACTAAAACCATAAAAAGCGAATGCATATTTATAATTTTCATAGCACCAATTCATAAAAATAGTTATAGAACTGATATTTATACCTCTTGAGGTGTGTGTATTCAATCTGTAATTCCTAAGCTACTTTACAGGACATTGCGGATGACACAATTATTTTATGGACCCATTCAATACACTTCATCATAAACCATGATATTCACAAGACTAAAGATTGCTGTAATGTAGTGTATTTCTCCTTCAACGTTTTTAAGACCAGTATTACTTATTTTAACTTTAGACAACAATGAAATAGTTTGCAGTCATGTTTCCAAGTTCCTTGGACTTATTATTGATAACAACTTGAGGATAACAACTTATAAGTTATCCTCGAGTTGTGATGTATTTAGGGATAGCCTCGAGAAACTTGGATTTTACATCAGCTCTTGGAATAAGGTATGTTTGGATCAATTCACATATTTTGGTCTGTACCATATCCAGTTTCGAGATTCCCCAACTTTTCACAAACACCCTGTTGATGCCTTGAATCTAAATAAATAAATAAATGAGAATTCAAATATTCAACCCCATCAGACAGACAATTGGAATATTCATTTTAAACTTCTAACGAGTTCGTTGGTAACCGAATTATCGTGGGAAAGTCAAAAATAGATGCAACACGTGTGTTTTTTATTTGGCCACTTGCGCCCATTCGATGACATATTATTTGTGGATTCGAACAATAAACGAAATTAAATGACTGAAAGAACAGTGGCGAGAGCAAATGAAATGTTGAAATTGAACGTCGAAAATTGGGAAAAGCTGAAATTGTTACTTTGGACAATATAAAAGTGCATCGGATAGTGGCTCAATACAGCTCAGATGCAAAATAGATTTTGATGGAAATTTCCAATGTATAAACTGATGCAGTTGACGTTTCATGGAAGAAGAAAGTCACAAGGAACAATGTCATAAAGAATTCGATTTTATAATCAAAGAAACGAAGTTATCCGAGAAGAATTCGTAGATTTTATAGAATTAGCAGCTATGAATGCATACACAATCGCCTCTACAATTGATAGTTTTATAATAGAAGCAGTTATTATACTTATAATAATACCGTTCTTTACGGTACTTCAAATTGAAAAAAGACACATCACGATTTTACCATTAGACAAAACATATATACAAAAAACAGTAAACCAAACATCAATTGTATTGAAGAAAAATAAAAAGACGAAGCAGAAGAAGAAAAGGAAGAAGGAGAAAGAGGAAAAGAAACAAAAAAAACAAGAATAAGAACTCAAACGACGAACAGAAAACCACACAAAGACTAACAAACAGAATACAGAGTCAGAATAAAAGGAACATATTTCCGAAAATACCGTATAATAATAACAACAAGCATCAATTGATCTGAAGACTACGACCCAGTTCAATTCACTCGACAATATCCGAAAGCCCAACACTCTTTCCTGTTTTTCCAACCATTATCTTGATTAAATCAAGAACAATCACTTAAATAAGTCGTTTTCTCTTCTATGCTAAGTAAACTGCTTTTATTTTGCTGAAGGCTCGAACCCTTCAAGGATAAAACAGTACCTACTGATTTTGATTCCATTAGAAAATAGTTCCTTTTCCCTAAGTTCCCCAAGTCTCTAACCTGAAAATAAAATAGTCTGATTAGGACTGAAACTCAATGAATTTGAAGAGTATAATGGATGTTCTTATGCAAGTCACAAGTTGAATTTAGTTGTTAACAGCAATTGTTAGCGACAATCAACGACATCATCAATTTTCTTTGGCATTATCTTGAAAGAAGGAAATACTTCCCATTCCTGCTTCTGTGAAACAAAGTATTGCAATTTTTAAAGAGCATTGTCAGTACATGTTGTCAATGGATTGAAGTACTAACTTCAGAAGGAAACAGATCAAGAAAAACGATTGCCTTCCAGCTCTATTCAACAGGAACTCAAACGACCTTTATTGTCTGTCTTTCCCTAATATCAAAATATGTCTCCATATCTTTAGTGGTACTAAATCTATTATCAATGGAGTATATAATACTAAACTTGATCTCACAGGTAATGAATATTCCTATTCATCCTATGATGACGAACAATACTCCCAATTTTATTTATTAATACGATCTGAAATTGTCGGACCCATTGCTAATATTGCTAGAGTTGGATAAATTATTTACCTTGACTTCCACCATTCTAGACAATCTTTATGGCAAGCTATCAAAGAGGCTAGACCTTGGTTTCACAAAACAAACTCATAAAATCATTAAATTGGCAAAAGAACATCAAGAAAATGTAGACATTGGAATTGAAGAGCTTTTGACGGACTTCAAGCCAATTGCATAAAAGTTAGGATTTAAACTGCTAAGAGCGAGAACGGTCAACAACATCGCTCCAATTATCCTGCATCTGATGACGTCCACTTTTGGAAAAGGTCGCTTCTGAACCTTATTTAGATTCGTTAGCTAGAGAGAAGGTTTCCCGAAGAGAACATGTACGAGGGTGGTCCCAGAAGTACCCGGCCTGACCTAGAGATCTCGGTAGTAGTTTGAAAAATATCAGTGTATTAGAAAGTATACAATCCATAAAGCATATGTTTCAAGTTTGAAGACACCTTTGAAGAATTTGTGAAAATGGAGAAAATTGGTCATCGTTATGTGATACAATACTTTTATTTGAAATGCCTCAGCCCAACCAATATAAAAGCTGAACTAGATTCTACTCTGGGTGAGTCTGCTCCTTCGTTAACAACAGTAAAATATTGGGTAGCAGAGTTTAAACGAGGCCGTACGAGCTGCCAAGACGAGCATCGCAGTGGTCGACCAAATGAGCTGACGACTCCAGAAATTTTAAAGAAAATTCACAAAGTGGTCGACGATCATCCAGATCGTCGACTGAAAGTGCGCGAGCTAGCGGACATAGTAGGCATTCCAAAAAGTGCGGATGAAACATGGGTCCATCACTTTACACCTGAGACAAAAGAACAATCAAAACAATGGACTCAAAAGAGAGAACCGGCTCCAAAAGAGGCGAAAACCGTTCCATCTGCAGGCAAGGTCATGAAGTCGATTTTCTGGGATGCGCGAGGGATAATTTTCATTGAATATCTTGAAAAAGGTGAAATCAAGTCTCAACGGCGAGTATTATGCGAACTTATTGCAACGTTTGAGCGAAGAAATCAAGCAAGAACGGCCGCATTTGGTTAAGAAGAAAGTGTTGTTTCATCAAGACATTCCAAACTTAAAAAACTGGCTCAGTGGCCAAAGATTTTCCAACGATGAAGAAGTGATGTCTGCAATTAATGGCTATTTCGAGGCGCAAGACAGTTCTTATTATTATAAAAAGGGTATTGAACTTATAAAACATCGCTGGGAAAAGTGTATAGAGCTGAAAGGAGATTATGTTGAAAAATAAATATTTTTTTTTTCCAAAATTTTCGTGTTTTCTTTCTTGGGTCGGGTACTTCTGGGACCACCTTCGTATATGCATATTCTTTAATTCACTTACATCCAGATAACATGTTAAGTATTAAGGGACTAGTGGAATTGGGGCAGCACGCAGATGAACAAAAGAGGTGACTCACTGCTAGAATACCTAATGGTGATCGCAAATATTAAGAATAATCCAATATTTTACAATGCCATTAGGAAAGAGGCTCTTGATCTGACTCTCATAACAAATCTTTTAATATGATCATTGTCATCTTTCATCTGTCATCTTTTTGAAGTAAGGGTATCGATGAAGAGTCAATAGCTCTACAGAAACCTTAGGGCAACAGATTGGTTGAGATACTCGCAAGATATGCAGTCTACGATCACTGGAAAGTGGAAATTCCTGTGGAATCCATCGCCTGAGGAATTGGAAGCATCAGTCGAGAAACCAACTCACATGATAATATCCTCACTTCAAGATAACTGCCTTGTCAAAATATAAACCTCCACGAAGAGGGTACCTTGGTGAAACAGAAATCTTGAGAAACTGCGCAGTAAAGCAAGTAAAAAATTTAATAGAGCCACATGAATGGTATTATCCAACTTAGACTTGAAGAAAAAGAGTCGATGGAACACTTCATTGCAAATTGTGGAGCACTAGGCCATTCTACACGAGCTGATTCTGTTTGCGAAGGTAATGAATACATCAACAATGGTAGCAGTGCAAAAGGCCATTCTATTGCCAGACCCATTACAACATGTTGAAAATGTAGATTTAAAACTTTATAAAACTTCGGTCTATGGTCTTAAAAGCTTCACAAGGGAGGCTGAGCTGGCTACTTATCCAGTTAGCTCTACACATTGGCATTGCATTATTTTGTACAATCAGTTCGATCGAGAGGTCGTTGAGTACGTCAAGAAGGGTAAAAACTTGGTTTCGATCAACGATGGTGAAAAATAAGAAAGATTTAGTGAAGAGGGTATTTAACAGATGAAAGCTGAAAACCTATAACTGACCTCTAAAGAAGGTCGAATCAAAATAAAAGAACTAAAGTTTGCATTAAAGGTAGAAAACCATCTTGGGTTTACTACAAATATTATTTTTTTGAGTTTTTTTCCTATACAAAATTTACTAGTACCCAAAATCATCATCAGGGCACAAATGTTTTTTAACTTTTAAGAAAATCTTAGTTTACGAAGAAGAGAGGGATGGCTAAACTGCATCGATAGAGAGTCTCGCGCAACATCTTCAGTCAATTGTGTCCCTAATGCGATCTTTGACACACAAATTGCTCCTATTTGTTTATTTTTGAATAATTTGAAACTTTAGAAGAAAAAACGCATCGGAAATCTTGATAAAAAAAAACACTCTCCAGCCGTGAAACTTGAGTGCCTTTATTCCAAGCTTTTAAAGAATTACGTTCCAGGCATTGTTGAGTGTTTTTCAGGACGTGGAAATACTGTTTCACGACTTAGAGGCTTTTGAGAGCTCATGTTTACGCTATTAAAAGATATTTTTATAAAAGGGATTTTATTATACCGTTCCAAGTATTTCATGTTTTCCATGGATTGAAATTAATTTTTTATATCTTCCAGGCACTTCGACTAATTTTTAATTTCTTATTTTAGGCAGTTGACGTAATTCTTGGTATTCCAAAGATTGATTCATATATTTTAAAATTTATTTCCTTCGCATTTAAAGTAATTTTCCATTCTCTTCCAGGAATTTTAAATTTCTTTGAAAAAAAAGTAAATCGTGCTTTTAGAGACAATTTTTTTATTTGAGGATCTTGAGATTAATTTTGTATGCCTTTGACACCATTTTCAAGTCTTTATTGCATTAGACTACACACTACTCTAATCTAAAGTGTAGTTAAAGTCTCGGTCTGAAAAGTATTTATTAATTCTAACAGTAGGTTACACGTGTTTCGCTCATATTAAGACCATCATCAGACCTAAAAATTAAAAACAAAGAAACTAAATACAATTATATAAACATAAAAAGGAAAAACGTTTTGTGTTGAATTTTTGTGCCATGGTATTGTTTTTTATTATAAAATATGTGGGTATTCTCAGATTTAAATTTTATTTGTCAGTACTTAGCAGGTCATCTATCTATAAGGTAATTTTAACTAATTTTAAAATTTGATTTTCTTTTAGTGTAAGGTTTTATTGTAATTACGTGTGTTTTTCTGTTTATTGTAGGTCGGATGATGCTTTATTAGCGAAACATGTAACCTGATTGACACAAAAAGATATTTTGAGACTGAAACCTTTTTTTTCTCTAGTTACGTAGGTCTCTTTGAGAAAATGGATGACTTCTTTCAATACATACTACTCTAATTAAGGATATAGTAGCAACAAATATGCAGATCACCTTAATTTCTTCTGTAGAAGCAACTATTGTGAGGTTCTTAAGCTTTATAAAAATTAAAAATTAACCAAGGAATAAACTCATTGTTTGAACATTGTGGTGGAAAGAAAACATCCCAAATCTAATACCATAATTTAATTGATGTATATACATAAAAAAAAAACAACAAGCCTATCCTCATAACCTGGCAAAATACCAAAGGTCAAAAAACGCATTAGGCTCATCCATTAGACTAATAAAGGGCTGGTCCGACCAACAATAACTCCTAATAAATTCCTATGTTGTCAGTTTTGGGTAAATGCCAAAGGGTTGAAAAGTAATAGGTTAGTCTCTATTAGTTCCAAATTACCCCTTGTATTAACCATTTTGTCTGTAAATGCCCTTAAAAGTTCTTAAATTAGCGTCTAGATTTATTAAATCTTTAAGAAAAAAAAACAGATGATTACGTTAAAATAAAACAATAAAACAAAGGTATTTGGCCTTGGTTAAGTTCAAAATAGAAGACAATGTACTTTTAAAATGCCCACGAGTTACCGTTTTAATTGTTAACTTGATTTTACGACGCGGCCAAGTGTATAGACGTCGGGTTCGTTATACTATTCCACTTTAATGAGTTAAAGAAGACGGATTTTCAAGAGGGGAAATGTGCTGCCCAGTTTAATTAAATTAATGATTAAAATTTTGTGACTAAGAAGAACTGCTCAAAAATCCCATAATTGTCACGTTTTTGGCTTCAAGTGGGGTGGGTACCCACCTTTTTGTTAAGGTAATATGTATAAGGAAATTGTGGCGAGCGAGAATGTTGTAACTGACGTTATTAGGTTTATTTGATATAAAATGTGGCGAAGAAGGTCGATTAAATAAGGAGGCAAAATTCGACAAAGCGTCGCTTTGAAATTTAAATTATCCGTCGTATGTGTTGGGAGTATCCTGAAAAATCGAATTTATGCAAAAGCATTTTTTTTTTAAGTCGAAGGTATATTTTCAAATAAGTAAAGAAATAATATTACAACCTGTTCTTCTGCAGAAGAACATATTAAAATTAATTTAATTTAAAGTGGAAATAAAGATGTAAAAGTCGAAGCTTTTTACAAAAAAATTAAATTGAGTTATTTCAACTTAGTATGTCATAACTGATTGATTTTTTCCGAAAAAATCCATGGTGTTATTATAAGTATGCCCTTCAAATCCCTAAAAGTCACAGAAATACAGAAAATCAAAATTCAACATGAGATTCCGAATTTTTTAAAATTTAGTCTCAACTGAGGGGGTAGTCGAATACTGTCATAAATCGGACCTCATAACTCATTAATTTTTTTTAATTATAAATCACCTCCATTAGATATATTTTCGGTAAAAGCAGAAGTGATCAGAAAGAATTGAATACTGCGTTTCAACTGAACGTCCTTGGATACATATGAGCCAAATTTCTAACGTTTTACTGGATATCTAAAGTATGAGGGGTATATAAAACGAAAACCCACTTTGAATTAATCGAATTATTTTTTTCATAAAATCAAACTAATTTCTCCGAAAAAGACAAGACATTTATCATTGTCCAACACATTATCTTAGGCAAATAATCGTTCCGGAACATTCGCCAATATTCGACGCGTGTCCCGAGGTGAGCCCGCCTCTCGCTCCATCCTTGTCGCACCTTCGGGTTTGACGGACGGATGACGGATTGTTACAGTGTTTTGCAAAAAAGCAACCATGGAGACAAGTGAAATATTTATTACAAATAAAGCGTGATTCGCTTAAGAAGCAGGTGTATTCTTCAATTTTCTTTTCGGTCGTTAACTCCTCTTTGATATAAACTAAAATATGGCGATATAATCACGAGAAAATCGTATCAGTTATCATGGTCATGTTCATCCTTTACCTAGGACTGTAGAAATAAAAGAAAATAATTCTAGTAGTCTTTTTCAGGGTTTTCGCAGATGGTGCCCAAACCTCCCTCCGGGATAGGGTCTTGGGCGAGCAGGTGTCGCCCAAAAAACACAAAAGTGCCTCCAAACTCACCTAACGCAGCTTATACGAGAGCCAACCATATAGTGTCTAAGTATAGACAAAGTAATAATCTAATACTGCTTGAACACTTCGGTAAGTTAACAGAGCTTGCATGTAATAATATTACAAATTGTCTTGAAAATAGGCATTTCTCTTCACCCTGAAAAGAATCTTTCGGCACTTCACTGCTTAACAAATCTGATCATGTCGGTTTTACAGATTTGAAACCTGTGAGTCTGCTTCCCGTTTGTTTCGAAAGTTCTGGAAAGGGAAGTTCGATCCCTGATAGACAAGGAGACTTTGCTAGGCTCCTGAATCTGTTTCTCGCAACAGATCCTGACTTGTACAATATTTCCCTATACATGCACTACTAGGAACAGTTCAGATGCCGCGTAGTCAATCAGCCAACTGAAGACATTTAAAAAAAGAGTTCCTCAGTTCGTTTCCTTGGAATGATATCTGTGTCAGGACCAGTGGTCCTTTAGCGACATTTCAGAGGTGATTTTACTAGGTATGGAGGCTTATATTCCGAGCACCTCGAAAACCTCTTCAGACTATTCGACAATAAGTTGCACAGAAGATAAAAGACCCAAGCCTTGCGAATTGGGTCAACTCTGTTGCCTTGACAAATGCGTGCGAGCAGACGATCGATATCTACAAAGAAAAATATAACGAGGAATTGAAGAACAAACTTCTCAAGAAGAGGAAAAGTAGTTGGTCAAGATTTCTGTAGATCAAAAGTTCCACCCTTCAGCAGGCAAGACGGTAGGTTCGCTTCAAACTCTACCGTGTGAAACCCCAATTGTGCAAACTATTTTCTTTTTCATAGAGAAGAGGTCTCATCCTTAGAGACTGGAAACTTGCATGTGTTCAATCGTTATCAAAAAAAAGAAGATGTCCATTAATCAAGCATCATATTTATAAATACCCGCAGTGCATCAACATCATTAAGGACCACCAGTATGGCTTTCAAAAACACAGCTCTACTGATGATCTGCTGGCCTATATCATACATGTTTGGACCGAGGCTATTGAGTAATATAGTGAATCCAAAAATTCAAGCTATTTCAAAGGCGTTCGATATTGTCTGGCATGAATACCTCTCAAACAAACTGTACTCTTTTGATTTGTCACCAACTTTCGTTGCTTGGCTTGGAAGCGTCCTCTGGAACTGGTGCCCCGAAGTTTGTCATTGGTGGACACATCTCACAGAGGTTTCAAGTTAATGCTGGATGCATCTTGTCTCGTACCCTCCTCCTGTTATCAACGACCTTCTCGGAAAAAAACATCTAACCCAATTTTCAGCCTTGCTAATATCGGTTTATTGATGTTTTTCTTCAAATCGCCAAACCCGATGGGTTCAGCCAACTTTCCAGTGATATAAGCGTCGCCAGATAACAACTATTAACAACATTTTGGAATGGGGTTAGTGGAACCTGATACGAAGAAGGTTGCCTCTGCCTCCCCAAGTCTAATTATGCCTTGGCTTGACTTTGCGGCTGTTTTCGTCAGGTATGAAGGTTTGCAGCAATATTTCTGGGCATGACCATGTAGCGGGAATAGCTAAAGGAGCTGCCCTGAAGCTTAGGGCTCTGTTTAAAACGAAAAGGATATTGGAAACGCTAAGAACATCAGCTGTTCTCCATTATTCCGGAACGACACAAGTGACACACCGCACGACGTGTAAAGAAATAGTTTATCATATGTATTGTAACGATACTGGAAACGCCGTGAATACCAGCCGATTCTCCGTTATTCCAACACCGCACGACATCTCTGGAGACGCGTGGAATATTAGCGAATCTTCCGGAATCATGGTCAGCCGAGTATATAAGGAGCCGCGTCGCCGCTGGGAGTCGACAGGTCAGTGCAGTTCAAAATATTGGCGCGATATTTAAATCGAACATAAATAGTAGTAAATAAATATGAACATCGTTTAGTAGTGTGTGTAAATAAATCAGTTGACTATTTTCATCATTTTAATTCACACCTAACGAACAGTAAAAGCTCTACAAGCTCAGAAGCCTCAGATTCGTTCATCTCTTGGGTATTACAGTCACATATGGAGCTTTGTGCCCAAACACTCTTTGAAGCTGCTTGATTCCAACCAGAAGAGGGCCATACGTCTTATAGGAGATCCAGAGACAAAAGATTGACAGTTTGACGCACAGAAAGAAAGTGGTGGACCTGACTTTAGTTTTATATGCTGGAAAAACGTGAACACAACCTTCAAAGCTCTACTCCCCACTTTACTTTCGAGAGAACCTTTCCAAAAGGACCAGGTTGAGAATGTGAATCTTTGAATTGTCCAGTCAGTTTAATGCAAAGTTACAGGGATCCCAGGGTTCGTCAGGAACTCCTTATGCATGGTTTTAATGGAACTCCATGAGTAATATCTTGAATTATTTCTTAGAACAAGTAGACCTAGCTTGTCGCTTCAGTGCCCTCTTTTAATGAATCAATACATTGAGGCACTCAGTTGCTTTGCATCTTTTTCCCGCTTCTCACACAGTCACACAGTACACACTCCCCTGGGTTTATTAAACAATCAAGAGGCCTAAAATCAGAAGATCTTGCTGACTGCATGTATACGGTATGAAATTTTGCATACCTGATATTAAATTCTTCTCGTAGGTACTACAGGGTTTTGGCTTATCTGAACAGGAATTCGGTCCTCCATTTTTTCTGGAATGATTCAAATTAGACAGTTTATTTCCAGAATTCTTAACATTTTGGAGGAACATTTGTTCTCCCATTCAATGGAAGATGCCTCAACCTTCCAGTTTTGGCACGAATTTGTAGCAAACAATTGGGTATTTTCCCACAGGACTTTTTAATAAAAAAGACACTATATAGCCGGAAAGAGGTAAGTTTTGTAATCAAAATCTTAAAGGAATATTAGGAAAACATGTCTCTAGAAAAACAAAATAATATGACAATTCCAGAAGCTCCAAAGAGAAATAGTAGTAATCCTCAACAAAGCATTAATAAACAAATAAGGCACTCCTCTATATACAAAAAAAAAGGGAAGAAGGAGCGGTCCGACTGTGCCCTTAAAAGCACGCCAAGTTGCGTGACTTACCCTCTAGCCCCGCACCCTGAGGGTGGTGAAACTTTGGGGAAAACTGTACGCAGGGCGGGGGAGGAGAGTTTTGCGATTCTTTTAGCTAATTAAAATGCTATTTGTCACTTGGGAGATCGCCCTCGACTCTCCGTTTCATAAAAGGAAACTCGGAAAACTCCCGAGGCGGGAGAGGAAAACTTTAACGTTTTTAATTTAATTATATAGTGTTGTGGGAGGAGAAAACTCGTCGTTCTTAAAAGCATTTTTGACAACAAACATTTTTGTCCCAGATATGTGAGTAACGCACTTTCTTTTTTGCAATTATAATCTAATGGTAAAATATATTATTGAAAGTAGTTGCGTTCAGCGCATCTTACTGGAAATTGTTTTATTATAGAATTATAGGTTATTAAATCGGTATTTTTATGCTGCTTTAATGGCGTTTAGGTACTTAATTTACTGTGAATTGATGGTAATTTAGAAGAGAAATTTTCAGGTTGGTCATTTTTTGTCCTGCACGAGAATACATATTTTTATAATTGGAGCAATTGCATGTCCACTTTCACGTGTCAAGAAGATCTTTAAAAACAATTTTATTTTCGGTTTTAAATTTAAACAAAATTTACATTTTTTTTAATACTTTTCCCACACAGATTTAAATTATGGTTACTACGCTTTTCGATACAAGGGGACAATATGTCACCAGACTGGGAAGCACAGGCCCGATATAACTGATAAATACCCCGGTTAAAACCTTTGCGACCGTCATATATCTTATGTTATCCAATTTAAAATATCGACATTTATTGCGTAAATAACCCTCGTAAATCTGAGCAGGATATCTTGTATTTTTAAGATTTTTGCTAAAAATCGTGATAAAAGGGAACGAGGGTGATAAATATTTTGAAGTAATGAGGCAAAGAAATATTGGAAAATACGCAAAAGTTTTATTCACTAGTAGTAGATGAGAATAGCGTTGATATTGTAACGAAAGCGTGAAACTTATTTAGATTGTTGTGGGTATAGAAAAATATTGTTAAGTATAGAAAATTTACTTGATGGGTGCCGAATTCAATAGCAGAATGCTCTATGACATTTATTCCAAAATTTTTCAATTTTATTCAAGCCATTTAAAAATGTTTTAATTTTCTCTTTTCTGATTTATGATTATGGCGAGATTGACCAAACAAATAAATAAACATCAAACCAGATATATTCAGAGCAAATCATCAGTGCGAACTGAAAGTGAGTTGTATATGTTTTTCATCTTTTTTTTTACTCATTCTGTCAGTCATGCACAATAATTCCACACAGTTGGAAAAACTAGAAACGAATTAGATTCGATTTTGGTTAATGTGTA
Organism: Anthonomus grandis grandis; assembly: GCF_022605725.1. Lineage (NCBI taxonomy): Eukaryota > Metazoa > Arthropoda > Insecta > Coleoptera > Curculionidae > Anthonomus > Anthonomus grandis. The sequence goes on from NC_065560.1 coordinate 5,347,563, forward strand.
AATCCTCTAGATCTGGTATATCTAGTAATTTTAGTCCAAAGGCAAATTCTAAACTCCCTCAACAAGTTACTCCCAAAAATTGCAACCGACTAAATTTTCTTTAAGATATTTATATCACTAATGAGCTCAACAATAATGCCCCTTAACCCTTTCGCTCACGAATTTTCAGTTTTTTTATTTTTTTGTTTGTTTTTAGTTTTTTTTTTATGTACACATTTGTGTACATTGGTAGTCAATGGTATAAAAGATAAATTAAAACAACAAAATACTTTGTATGATATATTGCAAAACAGTTGCTTTTTTTTGTAAGACACAGGTGAACGTTACATTTTTGGCATAAAATTCTTGACCGTCCTTTACAGCCTGGTACTTTACACCTAGATGCAAAGTCTTTTTCATCAATGGATGGCAAATGGTCTAGTCTGTCCAAACGAACTTCGGCCACTGGTCTAAATTCTGGTCGGTTAACGCTAAAACGGTTAGGCTCTAGATTGAAGCAAATCTAGGGCATCATTCTTAGCCACACCCAAGTTAGCAGCTTTTTCTTTATATTCCAACCAGTCGTTTACGCATGCCATATCTATGGCATGAGCAAACATTCTCAGAGTCCACTTTTGAGACCTAATAAATGTCCGATACAAGGTAATAAGGAAATCCATCTTGTCAACACCCCCCATGTTAGAGTTGTAGTTATTTATTACTTGTGGTCTTGAAACGTAAATATAGTCCTTCCCTTTTTTATCCCATCGCCGGCACTGGTCTTTATCACCAACTCCCATATAATTTGATGCCATTACAACTGGCCGGTTGTCGTACCATTTTGTCATTATGACTTCCTCATCCCCGCTAATAATTTCTTCGGAACAACCTCGACCTTTTATTTTCATATCCTTATCGGAAGAAAATGGCGGATTTTTAAATCTTTCAGCTCTTGCTGTGCAGCACGTTGTATATATTTGCCTATTTCTAAGGTACTGAGGTAAGTTATAATTTGAAAAATAGTTGTCAAAATATAACTGTACCCTAGGGTGTGAGATTCATTCAGATAATTTTAGTACCACTGCAGCACCCGAACCAAATACATCAAGCTGTTGTGGGTCAAGTCCAGTAGTAGATCCTTATTATATATTATGATATATTATAAAATCATACAAGATGCCACTGCTGCCACATAGCGCAAAAATCTTAATTCCCCATGGTTTGGGTTTGTTTTTGACGTATTGCTTGACGTTCAAACTGCCTTTGAACGGTACCATTTGCTCGTCCACACACAATGATTCCAATGGAAGGGAAAGGCATCTTCTCCTATATGCATCATATAATGGACGCACCTTCCAAAATCTGTCACTGTTGTCCGGTTTTTCGTGAATATACACGAAGTGAATATGTTGTCGCAATTTATAAAACCTGGTAACAGTCATATTATTGAAAATCAGTGGAATTTGTAATTTATGGTCCCAGTATAACTTAATTCTTGGGTAATGTAGATTACCCATGATGATATGTATTCCTACAAACGTTTTTAGTTCAACCGTCGTAGGAACAAAGCGGGTTTGTTGCTGAACACCGTAAAGATTTGTATATTCCATCATGGGTTGGAAAATATCTGCAAAATAATTACATAAAAAAAACGCTGGGCTTTCTAGCTGAACTACTGGTTCTTCTTCTCTAACGTGCCACTCTATCGGTGGAGTGATATACTGCACATTTTTTCGCCAGAATATATCCTTCTTCTTTGAAAGACCATTGTTTTCCAAATAGTCTTCTATATTGGATTTCTTCTGTGGATTTTTGCCATTATGCTAGCTGCTTGTTCTAGCTGCTCAGTTTCTTCACATTGAGTTACAGGTATGCTGGGAACAGGTTCAGCCTCTTCCTCCTCATCACTCATTGCTTGTAATTCTACAAGATAAAAAGTATATATGCTACGCACATTATATAATATACTAGTTCCAAGTAATATACCTTCAGGATCAAAATCAAAGCCATCATCTTCACTGAATTCGCCGTCACTGAGTCCTTCAATGTCTGATAATCCGGCTTCTATTAAATCTAATAGTTCTTTATCTGTTAGCGGGCGATTTCGGCTCATTATAAACGAGGAGTTTATAATATTTAACTATTTACTAATATAAAAAAGAAAAAAGTACGATTAAATTTACCTTGTAATTTTACTTCTCTGATTCACAGTGAACTGAATGGATCACTGTTAGCACTCACAATACCACCTTTTATAAATTTGTTTTTATTTATTTTTTACTATTTTCACCACAAACAAAACACCACAATAATCTACCAGATAACCTTGCACGCGTTACTCAAATATTGCTCGCCAGCTGTTAAAATTACTGTAACAAACTTTTATTGAAAGCTACATGTAAGATACTAATGTACACAAATGTTGACACTATGAGCAAATTAATAAATTCCTTTCTGAATTTATATAAGGATGATGATAAATTCATGTACACAAATGTGTACACAGTGAGCGAAAGGGTTAATTAAATATACAAGAAAACATCAATATAGACCTTACTTTCCGTTACATAGGACACTGCACAATCGACAATTTTATTTACTGTGGTTGTTTACCTTATTCACAAATTCACACAAATTCACACACAAATTCACTGTTGAAGTCTAGTTTGTTTCACCATTTTGTTTTAACGTCCAAATTTTTTTTTTTGCACTTGGTGCCGAATTCCATAGCAGAATGCTCGAATTTATGTTCTAAGTCATACTGACTTCATATAATTTTTGAATTTTATTCCAGGCATTTTGAAGTTGAGAGAATAGTCATGTGGTAGTACTATTGAATCAGGAATTTTGCTATGTAATCAAGTTTCACTCAAAAAAAAAAAGAGGCCTGGAATTCATGTAATTTGCTCATGACGAAACCATACCCAACATTTTCGTCTTCTAATTGGTTCTTAACATAAAGTATTTTACTAGCTTCCATCTTGTTGCGCACCACCTCTCTGATTGGTCTACATTATGCTGATATCCTAAGTCTGAAGGCTTTTATAGTTTCTGCATCCAAGTTTGGCCAGATACTGAACGGCTTTTGCTTGTTTGGTGTTTCCCACATACCAGAACATTCTCCCTTTCTTTGAGCTCCTGTATAGCTGGTTCTATAAGATCCATGGTAGATCGTGGTTCAATAGGTTTGCTTTCAACTTTTTCTTTTAGTTTTATCACTACATCTTTTGGCTTTTGTGTCTCAACTACTACATTTGCATAGATTCGCCCAGTCGCTTCACTGCTTTTTAATTGCTCCTCGATTTCGTTCCACTTGTTTTTTTAAGGGCGGTATGTCTCTTTTGACTGCAACTATTCAGGGCAAACAAACGTGATTATTCTATGGATCATAATCGCCCTTAGATAAAATCACACCTGAGAGACAACCAAGCAGGTCTTAAATTGTCGTTTTAATTGATTGTTGGAGCCAAATTATTTTCACTGAAGCATTTTGCGCAGTGGTCGCTAGGGCCAGATCTGCAAAATACGGTAACCAATTAAAAGTTCAATTTTGAAGATCTGTGTTACATTTATGGCATGTTAATTTACCCATATTCTGAATAACGCGGTTTTTAGGTTAGATCGTTTTTCGCACGATTTTACGGTGTTTAGGATATTTTATGGCATTGATTGACGTATTTGAATAATTATAACACTTGTTATAACACTCGATTTTTTTTTTTTTAATACTATTTTGTCTAGAGAAATTGGATTTTGGTCAGGAATCTATTTTCCATACACGCGACCTACATAACCTTAAATCACGGTTTTTCTTTCACAAGTTTTTGGCACTAATTGACGCGTTTGAGTTTTTAAAACACACAATTTTCTCTAAAGAATTGCAGTTCTATCAGCAGTTTGTTCCCAAACTTTGGACCCACATAATCTCAATACAATTTCTTCAATTCGTTGATCCATGATTATAAGCACTACCTTACTTCAGCTGATTTTAAATGGTATTAAAAAGCAATGGTTTATCAACGCACGAAAATCACAGTTTTTTACATATTATCTAATCTAATGACACACACTCGTTTACATCGTAAGGTTTACTATAAATTAAGCCATATATTAATTTTTTACTTTTACGGTCACTCTGAAGTGAAACTGCCTAAATAGTTACGAAAAGTTTTTTTATTGTTGATATGTAAAAGAAATTGCGACTGAACTTATTCCTTTTTTATCAATATTCAGTTACAATCGTATGCCTGTTATTGCAGGAAATAGTTATTATTTACATGCGGTTACATAAATAGAGAAATTTATTGCTGATATTATTGTTTTATGATTGATTTGCCAGCGTGTGAATAACAAATACGGGAACATACGGATATGCATAAATCGGCCAAATATATTATCATTCTTAGACGCGCGTTTCTCCCCTTATAAGCCTTTAAAGTAATGAGTCACTCTTCATAAATTAAGTATGATAATCAAATATATAAAATTCATCTCAGCCGTTCTTGCGGAGGATCCATTTCTTGCGTATTATGTTAATTTCTGTCAGATCTTTCGCCGGTGAATAACTTTTAACCGTGTGGAAAGTTTAACTTGATTTGTACTTCGCTTTGATCGATTGAGACGGATCTCAGGCCTAAAAAATATTGAAGTTTCCACGAAAGCCAGTCAAGGGAATTGAAATTGAGTATTTTTATATAATTTTCAGGTTCCAAACTTTTGTTTAACTCATCTGGGAAGTAGATAATTGGTAAAGGTTAAGGCCACTCTCACAGTGGATGCGTGTACGTGCGATTAATTAAACGCGCGAAACCGTGCGAATTGAATTCGTGCATAATCATCCGTTGATTTCGCACACTTGAGGTCGATGAAAAATTGCGAATAGAACGTATCAAAAAATGGCTGCACGCGATAATGCAGAAAAAAAGAAAAGTATGGGTGAATGAACTACTCAAGAAAAGAAAGGAGTTTGCTGAATTTCAACATATTTGGAAATATTTAAAAAGAAGCAGTTTTTTAGCTATTTTCTAATGAAAGAAGAAACTTTCAATTACATATTAAATATATTCAAAGTCCGCCTAAAGAAATATTGTAATTTTAAATTTTAATTCATACTAACATTATCTATATGACATTTATAGTGAGTCAAATGCCTGGAATAGACTTTCAGTTTACCTTTAAGTACCTAGAACACTCTTAAGAATACTTAAAAGAGACTTCCAGGCAGTAATATCCTTGGAATAGACTCTTTGATACCCTACGAGTGCCTGGAAGAGACCCTAGAGTACATAGAAGACTCTGCTACAGATAGTAGAGTAACAGAAATGCCTGGAATAAACTCTCATATTACCTTTAAGTACCTAGAGCACTCTTAAGAATACTTAAAAAAGACTTCCAGGTAGTAATATCCCTGGAATAGACTCTTTGATACTCTACGAGTGCCTGGAAGTGACCCTAGAGTACATAGAAGACTCTGTTACAGATAGTAGAGTGACCGAAATGCCTGGAATAGACTCTCATATAACCTTAAGTACCTGAAGAAGCCTTAAGAATACTTAAAAGAGACTTCCAGGCAGTTATATCCCTGCAATAGACTCTTTGATAACCTACAAGTGCCTGGAAGAGACGTAGAAGAGACGAGTAGATAGAAGACTCTGTTACAGATAGTAGAGTGACAGTAATGCCTGGAATAGACTCTTATATTACCTTTAAGTACCTGAAGAAGCCTTAAGATACTTTAAAATTGCTGGAATCAAAGAGTATATTTGATAATGTAGATTAAACTTGAAAATATTGGTATAAGAAGTGTTTCACTGGATCTGTCTTAGTTAATCAAGAGAAAGTAAAAATTAGCAAAAGTACAAGTCGACCTCAGCATGTTAAATGTAGTGTTCCACAAGTCGCAGTGCTGCTTGCCCCTATTCTGTTTTAACTCTGTGTTTAATTCTCCCGCCTTTCCACAATTGATCCTGTTACTACAACAGTTTATGTCAATTACACGCTTCATTTTAAATTTTAAACAGAACAAAAAAAAAATAAAATTTCCAATACAATCGATATCGTTTGCGAGTTAACCCGGTCACCCCGCACCTAAATACAAAATATTCGCCCGTCAAACACACCCCGAAAATGGCGTCACTAACAAATATGGACGAATTTCCGTTTTGCGAAAGCGGGGCGCTATTAATCAACCAAAGGTGCGGCGGCCCGGGGGTCAGAAGGGGCGAAAGGGGTCGCAGGACGAGTAGAAGCGGACATCAAAAGTGAGGGAGGTCTGGACGTTTTACCTGCCCAAAACCCTCGTTCGACCCATAATCGTTTTAAAAAACGATATATTCGAATCGCTGTTGCGGTTGGTCTCCATTAACTTCATTATACGGAAAAAAAGGAACTAGAAATGATGGAATGTTGTTTTGATTACACTAATAAATATGGTTAAGTAAGGATCAATGTGACGCTTCTTGCTCGAAACCAAAAAGAATGCATTGGTACGTAATTACGGATAGGTGAGATTGTCAAGCCTATCCGTGACTTTTAGTTCATCCACTAGAGGTAAGGACGTTTTGACCTCCCGCAATTGCTTCAAATTATTTTTATGATTTAATTGTACAGAGGTTCTCGGATCCCCTAGAGGTTTTCTGGCACAAATGAATAAAATCAATATTTCCTTAACTAATTTCCCGTGTTTTTGCCTTAAATCTTTGCCATCGCCTATTAATACTACAAAATAAATAAACAAATAAAACAAAATTTAAATAAATAAAGAGAAACTGTAACTAATAAAAGCTATAACATAAACTAGATTGACACTAGCCAAAAAAACTGACAAAAAGATAAAATAATAACAATTAATATTATATGTACATGCTAAAAGTTAAAATATTGTCCTCATTGGCGCAAAGCTCGAAGGTAAGTCCCTGGTTCTCGTTCTCCTCCATATGTACTTGGAAATATTGGGAGTTCCAAATAATTTTGGGACTGCTATTAATTAAAAAATCTTAATTAAAATTGATTATTAATTAAAAAACAGAATGAAGTTCTAATTAACCAACTTCTATCAGTGTTTTCCTTCACGTAGGTACGTGAAACCTTTCAGGCCTCTCATTGGCTGATAGAAATGACGTGGTCCCAACAGATCAGATTCAGGCTAAGGGATTCTTTGACAGAATATTCAGCTAAGTTTAATGAAGTAAGTATAGATTGTTTTGCAAAGGAATGAACTAGCTCAGATTTCTTGGTTGTTTTGGCTGATATTAATAATAAGGGTATATCTATTAAAGCAATCTCATCATTAGCTGACAAATCTTTCTTCACTAACTTGATTTTAGGTAATATACCCATTAATGTAAATTCGCGGAATGATTGAAATATGTTTTACCACATAAAAGACAAGATATCTATCTATGTTAAGTTCCTTAATCTACAGGACCAATTTAAATTTAATTGTTTTATCACACAAAGAATTTATTTGATTTGTAATTGAGAACTTTAAACATCATGTTGAAAATACTAAGAGTTATTTATTAAAAATCCCAACATTGGATAACTAACTCTTTTAGCGAGTTTACTATGATCAATAAATTCAGAAAACTAGTAGTAAAATGAATTTATTGATATGGTCAAATTGCGTTTTAAACAGAAATACCAGGTTAGATAGTAGGTAAAATATTATATAAATTAACAATTCCAAAAAAGTAAATAGCATGCGAACAAATCGGTACATAAGTCCGCGGTCTATGCGAACAGATATGGGATACTCTGGTACTTAATTATAATGTAGACGCAATGGAGAACCTTCATATATATTGGGCTTGAACTTCCGTATCTGGGTTAGATTAATTTGTCTTTTTACTCACATGACAAAAAGTATACTCGTATTTACTTACAACTGCTTTTCCTGCTATTGCGTTTTATTATACCTAACTTTACAGTTATAGGTATAATATTTTACCTTTATCTTATCTTTGATGATGCCTATTTTCAATTTAAATGTATGTTCGACCAAACTTCTAATAAATAAACTTCTTTAAGCCCAAAATAGACAACTACTTTCAATGTCTTAGAATATTCTCTTGATTATAATCGCTTCACAAGGGCGCCACTTTCGCCTAAACAAATATTATGTATTTCAATTATATGTCAAATGACCCAGTTCTATTCCAGTTAGTGAAAAATGAAATGAACTGACCTTAAGATCCTTATTCCTCCAGGACTAGTCAATACTTTCATGCACTTTTATGGATGTGGAACTTCCAGTTTACTTTACTTTTGAGCAATCTATGCTGGAAATAAAAGAAGTGGAGTACTCAACAATTAAAACAGAAAAAGAAAACAACGTTAAAAATGTAGCACACTTACCTTACACAAAAATTACAAAAAAAAGTGCTTTCCTATAGAAAGAACATTGAGGACTATGACCATATTGTCTGCCAAATCAATAAAATTGCGTAATAAATAACGTGGACGATGATCTGTCAATGTCACTGACAGTAATCAAGAAGAGCAAGACATTGTCGAGAAGTACACCACTCAAATACCAACCATATCGAGTAATTTAACTTATTCGCCTTTTATAAAATGGTGCTGAGTCTTAAGTCACTGTGGCTACTCAGTAAAGATGTTATGTTATTGTAAAAGGATTGTGAATTTTTACAAACAGCTGAAATACATTAATTTTACTTACATTAATATAGAAAAAATTATATTATTAATTAATATGGAAAGTTCCCTTAAAGAGTGCCGAATTCAATAGCAATATGCTCGAATTTATATGTTTTAAGTCATATTGACATGATAAAATTTTTGACTTTTATTTCATGTATTTTGAAGTTATTTTTATTCCATTTTTACACCATTTTTTTGCAAATAGCTGAAATACAATAATTTCACATAAATGTTTATGCCTCGAAGTATGGAACGATGGAACGGAAATGGATTGGAGAAAAATATTCAATAAGTCCATTAAATATAGCAAATTCTGTTGATGGGTGCCGAATTCAATAGCAGAATGCTTAAATTTATGGGTTAAGTCATATTGACATGATATAATTTTGGAATTTTATTCCAGGAATTTTGAAGTAATTTTTATTTTATTTGGAGTCTTTGCCTCTTCTGAGATATATATATATACAGGACGCAATTTAAAACTAAGCGAAGAAATTTTTTAAAGTAAGTGTTTTCATACGTAATTGGATAAACTGCAATAGAAAAACACAATTTTAAATTGATACCAAGGATATTAAAATACTGATACAGGGATATGTCCAAAAAACTGGTCAAAAAGTCGAGATTTTGCTTCTTCTATGACCTATATCCTGGACGCAGTTTAAAAATAAGCAAAGAATTATTATAAAATAAGTGTTTTCACACATAATTGGATAAATTGCAATAGAAAAACACAATTTTAAATTAATACCAAGGATATTAAAATACTGATACAGGGATATGTCCGAAAAACTGGCCAAAAAGTCGAGATTTTGCCTCTTTTGAGACCTTTATCCTCGACGCAGTTTAAAAATAAGCGAAGAATTATTATAAAACGAGTGTTTTCATGCGTAAATGGATAAACTGCAATAGAAAAACACAATTTTAAATTGATACCAAAGATATTAAAATACTGAGCCAGGGATATGTCCGAAAAACTGGCCATAAAGTCGAGATTTTGCTTCTTCTATGACCTATATCCTAGACGCAGTTTAAAAATAAGCAAAGAATTATTATAAAATAAGTGTTTTCACACATAATTGGATAAATTGCAATAGAAAAACACAATTTTAAATTGATACCAAGTATATTAAAACACTGATACAGGGATATGTCCGAAAAACTAGCCAAAAAGTCGAGATTTTGCCTGTTCTGAGACCTATATCCTGAACGCAGTTTAAAAATAAGCGAAGAATTATTATAAAATGAGTGTTTTCACACGTAATTGGATAAATTGCAATAGAAAAACACAATTTTAAATTGATACCAAGGATATTAAAATACTGATACAGGGATATGTCCGAAAAACTGGTCAAAAAGTCGAGATTTTGCTTCTTCTATGACCTATATCCTAGACGCAGTTTAAAAATAAGCGAAGAATTATTATAAAATGAGTATTTTCACACGTAATTGGATAAACTGCAATTGATAAGCACAATTTTAGCAAATTCCCTTGATGGGTGCCGAATTCAATAGCAGAATGCTTAAATTTAGGTTTTAACTCATTTGACATGATACAATTTTTGAATTTTATTCCAAGCATTTAAATTTATTTTTATTCAATTTTTGGGGTTTATCGTAGTGGTTTTCCAGATTTTTGTGGACATTTTATTGCAAACAAGTAATTTTACAAGACGTTTGCCATTGAAAAAAAAATTACATATTCGTATTTTTCTGTAAACGTGTAAGTGTGTACGTCTTTCTTTCATTATTATCAATGGCTTCAATAATATGTAAATAACAATAAATGTTATAACCTAATGAAAGTTGCCATAAAAATCTATTTAGCTAGAACTAGTAATTACCGAGGATTCGTTACAGAGACCAAATCAAGTATGAAGCAAAATTCACTGCAACAATAAAATTTCTTTTCTTATTTTGTGGTTATACTAAAACATTTTTGCTAAAACCCTCGTTTTATAACAGATTTTGAAATTAGTAACGGTACATTTTGTAAAAACCATAATAAAATGATCTGCACGAAATTGATTATCGATGGAGAAAGCTATATGTTATTTTAACCAGAGATAATATCTCGTTCTCACCTACGCGCATAATAATAAATAAAGTTAATTAATATAGGCCACAATAAAGAGATTAATTAGCTTCTACAAAAAATATATATTAATTAAATTTTATCAGCTTGAAAATAATTACTTTTTTTTGTCACTAAACCATACGAGTATGGAATTGAATATTTATTATATTTCGTAAATTAATTATTTGCTATTCAAGCAGGCCATCGCGACAGCTGAATAAATAACGATCGTAGCAAAAGCCCGCTTTTCATACAAAAAAAGTAAACGCCTCATCCTTTCTGCCTGTGTGAAAAAAGTCTCTTCCAGTAAGTTTTTTCCAGGAGTTGATTAAATGCTCAACTGAAAAAGAAGTTTTCCCGAGTTAGTGGGGTTGTTAAAACTTTGTTAACACGCCGGTTTTTATGCTGGATATATAGAAATGTTCCGACAAGAAGAGGCTGTTTTGCATTTACATAGTTTTTTTTTTTACGCGATTTAAACCCGGTTGGTGAGAATGCGAAAATACTTTAGGAAGAGTTTTAATAGACTCTTTATAAATTTTGTCGGGTTTATAAGTTTTTATATCTTTGTATTTTATCCTGCTTTGATCATACACTAAACATCAAAATGTGTTAATTTTACAGCAAATTTAGTAGGTCATATGTTACCAGCAAAAAAAGTGGTAAACTTATTTTAGTACTGTAAATTTAAAATATCTGTAAAAATGTGAATTTTTTGTTTTGTAATTTTACTGAGGTCTTCTGTAAAATGTAAGCAATAATTATAGTAATTTTTAAGCAATACTACTAAAGATTTACTGTAGTCTTTTACAATGGTTTTAATGCAAATTTAACGATTATATCCGTAAAAATCCTGTAAAAAAAGGTTAAGCATTTTTCAGAGACCCTGTAAATTTACTATAACATTTTTGGTTAAAAAATGCTGGTATGTTTTATGTGTTTTTATTTTATATTTAGATATAATATATTTTTGCTGTAATATTTCTAAAATAAAATTCGTTTAAAAATTGTGGGATTATCCAGGGCTAAAAGCTTTTATGAAAAAATAAAAAGATATTTAAACATATCTTAACATAACAAATTTATTTTGTAGTGAAACAAAGGATAAAAGATAAACTTAACGGAATTAACCTTAAAATATTAGGATTTATTAAGCTATAAATATTTAACGTGCTTACATGCAGGAAAAATAATATGGACCCCTTATTGTGTTTGCTTTTTAAACTACATGTTTTGTTAAAGTATATAATGTTTAAAAGCTTAATTTCACTAAGTTTATTTTTAATGGTATATACACTAAACGAATGTAAACAAAACTACGTTAACATCCATATTAATACAAATTTTAATATATTTCCAAAACTTATGCGATTCCATATTTCTTGACTTTCAGGTTTAATGGTTGAAAAAACCGTATGCTATTAAAAAATTATATATTTACAGCCTGTACTTATACGTCAAATTGATAACAAAAGGTCGACAAATCTTCTTTAATGTAATGTGCCAGTATCCTCAGTGACTGCAGCGCGATTTCGTCCTGATCTTCGTCAAAAATGGTAAACTTCTTATACTTAGCTTTTTGGGTCAGCTTTGGAAAATGCCAAAGCTTTTTTAGTAAAAAACACAGGCCATTCTTTTTTAATACTCCCAATTGTAGGCGGATCAGTATTTGTTAGGAAATCTCTTTGTTTGTTTCTTCTAACAAATCTTTAAACTTGGTGTGGTCCAATACGATTAATAATTACTAGCATCATTTTCTATTAGTGGTTTCCACGTTAATGCAGAGCACCCAGCATTTCTATTAATGATTTTTTTTTTTGTGAATTTTTTTGCAGGAACGTTTGGTCTAATAAAATAACCTATTCTCTTGGTATACTTCTATTCATATACCAATTTCGATCTTGCATTTGGCTTACTAAGATGCAAGCTGCCTAACATTCGAATTTACAGGTATAATGTAAGATATAATGTAAGCAGGGAATTTTAACCGTATTTCAATCAGTTTTACGGGCTTCTGTAATTTTCGTGACGTTCTGTAAGACTGCCGGGTTTTTTAACCATATGGATTAATTTTTATGCAAAATGACTATATCGACAGTAAAGCTGTGATTTTCCTAAATCTAGGATCATTTAATAAATATAGTAAATTCACATTCTGACATGGTAAATTTGCTTTAATTATAACAGTTAATACTGCTGTAAGGTTGACGGACACATTTAGAGTGTATGGATGTTTTCTGGATGAGGTGTCTGGAAGCCATGTATTACATATTATAAATATCTGGAATGAAATTTAAAAAAGTACCAAAAGCCTGGAATAAATGTTGACCGAAATAAAATTAAAAAATTACTTTATGGCATAAAAAATGTTTAAACGCCACGCAATTTTTGACCGCATATAAAAATAGAACCAACTATTGTTTAATGTCAATATGACTTAAAACATAAATTTCGGCATTCTGCTATTGAATTCGGCATCCGTCAAGAGATTTGCCATATTTAATGTGCTTATTGAATATTTTTCTTTACTTAATTTCCATTTAAGGCATAAAAAATTATGTGAAATTAACGTATTTCAGTCATTTGCAAAAAAGGCAGATCCGTACCGAGGCAAAATTCTTATGTCGAAACGCCAAGGAACATTTGAATGCGCTACATTATTTTTAAGGGAATAAACAATGCTTGTAAAACCCAAAATAAAATCCAGGTCTGTATTTTCAGAAATTAATTCGATACCTGGTTCCACGGTACCAAAAATTACGATTTAAAAATCACCTTGTCATTGAGAGAAAAAACAGATTTTGCAAAGCTGTTAAGAAATTTGAAGTAAGCATCAAAATTGGAAAATTTTTCTCATTCAAACACTCTCAAATTGTTCTGCTATTAAATTTCAATTATTTTGTGGATATTTGTTTTTATGGTGCATTCACCATTTTGCCAGGTTTTAATTTTTTTTTTAAGAATTGTTTGAAAATATAATTCTCTTATGCTTTATAGAGCTTTTACTAGATCCTTACTAGATAATGGAGTCAAAACTCATCACCCTTTTATGCAGTGCAAATAAATGGTATAATGTCAATCTTAAAAACCACAGCCACAAACCAGAAAAAAAATAGAATAAACATTATTTTAAATGCCTGGAATAAAATGGAAAAATTATGGACTAAAAATTTAACAGTCGTATTTTGCAGATCTGGCCCCTAGCGACTACTGGTTCTTCACATATCTCAATAAAATGTTTCAGAAAAAGAAATTTGGCTCCAAAAAAGAAAAAATTAGAGGAGCTTTGGAATAATCGTATCATTCTTGAGATTATGTTGAGAATTTTACCTGAAAAAAATGTTGTTTTATAGTTGAAGATTTAATGATATCTTTTTTTATGACCTGAAAAACAGTATAATTCAAATAATAAAGCTATCGGAAGGCTACCTATCTATCAGCCATCACGCGATATTAGAAAAAAAACACACGCAAGTTTGACATTTTTAAACTTTATCTCACTCTCGATCGCAAAGATTTATGGTTTCTAAATAGTCATCTCAAATCATATACCAGTTAGGCATTTTCATATAGCAGATAAAAACGTTGGCATAACTATAACTTATAAACTGAAAAGTCATAATTAACATTTGCATGAATAATAGCGTACGCTGCGTAATTGAATATGCAACAACAATACGGTCCGTTTGGTTTTATGTTATTGATTAGGAAATTAAAATCGGTTTTTGCGGGGTCCTTTTTTTTTATTAAATAATATATCTGGAGTGTGACTGCAAGTGGTTTACAGTTTCCAATTTTCTTATTACTTTAATTTGTCCCAGTTTTTAGGCAAACACAAAACTAAAATAATAATAATAATAATAATAATAATAATAATAATAATAATAATAATAATAATAATAATAAAGGCGAGATTATTAATTTTAAATGTCCCCTTTGGGGTGGCCCACCGCGCCCCAATTCGCTATAAACATAATTATTATCTAACAGTAAGCCCCTAAAATAATTAGCTAAATATACACATACGCATACCGCACATGCCACAATGATTTTATATAATTAGGTAGCGAAATTCGCTTATCATGCTTAATAGCCATTAGTAAAATTATTAGGATCCACTTTGTAATTACCACAGTGCCCCGCGGACGGCAATTTTCTACAATCAATGACAAAAGTTCGGGGTTATTATAGGAGGAATGCAAATTTAACGTTTATTTTTATCTATTTAATGTTCTTCAGTGCCGTATGTTCCTATATGTGTGTAATTATTTTAACTGCCTGGTAGTAGTTTCATATTTCTTCCAGGCAATCAAAGGCATTCCATTTTTACTTCCAAATGTTAGGCTCATGTAGATTATGTACCTTCAACTGCCTGGAAGTAGTTTCTTATTCCTTCCAGGCACTATTTTCAGTTGAGGTTATCCCTTCTTTCTTTCAGGCAACTGAAGTCATTTCTAGTGTTTCTCGGGAATTGAACTGCCTTGAAGTAATTCCTTGTTTCTTCCAGGCAGTTAAAGGCATTTTCACTTACTTCCAGACAGTGCAAACCCCATGTAGATTATCTACCTTCACTTGGAAGACATTCCTCAATTTTCAGTCACGGTTATTCCTCATTTCTTCAAGGCGAGGCTTCAAGATTTCCAGACGATTGAACTGCCTGGAAGTAATTCCCTATTTCTTCCAGGCAGTCGAAGGCATTTTCTCTTACTTCCAAAATTTTTTATTTTGAAATATGTAAGATACTTCTACATGTATGCAGGAAAACAATAGTTCATTTGATCAGGGCAAATTTCCCAACCTACTAAAAACCGCCAGAGTAATCCCAATTTTTGTAAAATGTGACAAATACAATCCAAATAATTACCGCCCCATCTCAAACATGTCGATTTCTAGGTCTGACGCAATACCTTTTAAAATGTCTTACTTTTAGACTGTCAACATGGGTTCTTAAAAGGAAAATCTACTGAAACCGCATTCTTTGAAAACTTAAATCATATTTATTACAAGCTTGATATGAAACGGATTGCTGTTTGGATATATTAAGGCCCTCAACAAGAGGCTTCTAAATCATAAACTTGAATCTTTTGGCATACGGGGTGGGGGGGGGAGCTGCTTTGAATTGGCTTATATCATATGTATCCGACAGGCGCCAACTTGTCAAAGTTACATCCAAATCAGGATGGATTCTCAATTACAAACTTCTTTCTTTCAGGCAATTGAAGTCATTTCTAGTGTTTCTAGGGAATTGAACTGCCTTGAAGTAATTCCTTGTTTCTTCCAGGCAGTTAAAGGCATTTTCACTTACTTCCAGACAGTGCAAACCCCATGTAGATTATCTACCTTCACTTGGAAGACATTCCTCAATTTTCAGTCACTGTTATTCCTCATTTCTTCAAGGCAATTGAAGCAATTTCTAGTGTTTCCAGGGAGTTGAACTGCCTGGAAGTAATTAATTATTTCTTCCAGGCAGTCAAAGGCATTTTCTCTTACTTCCAAGTTGTGTCATTTAACTGTCTAGAGGTAATTATAATAGATTCATGCATAAATATGTTATAGGTTTATTTATTAATAAAATTACTTGTAACTATCAATAATTTACTGTTGCTTTTAGTAGTACAATATTTTTCTACAGAGTGTTACTAAAAGTCATACTAATATTTAAAGGGGGTCATTCTTTTCCTACGAATGTCTTAACATTTAAGATACAGAGTGAAAAAGTCATCTAACATATTGATCGAATTTGGTACATGTGAACTACTACTACCCCACTGGGTTTTCCTAAAATAAACATTATTTTTTAAATCCTCACTCAGTCTCCAGTAAATTCAATCTCCTGATTTGTCTGCAGTTTTCTTTCAGTAAATTTCATTTAAACTCTTGAAATTATTTAACGCACTCTTGTATATTATACTAAACGTAAGATGCCTTAAGGTTTGGCCTCACTTTCGTGATACATTCTGTATATTGTCAATCATAAAAATAAAACGAATTTCTATGAATGTTTGCTATAGAAAATTTTCTGATTTAAAAGAGATACCAACACGGAAAGTTAAATGTGTTATTGATATGTTGGTGAAAGAGCCAATGGAAACCCGCAAAGCATTCGGTTCGGTCGAATTAAAATGCAAAGAGAATTACAAAAGGTCCTCAAGTTTTGCCTTACCATCCTTTCAGGGACTTTCAATACGATGGTTTTATACAAAATATCCAATACTTAAAACTTAAGAATTACCGACCAATATCCCTGCTTCCTAATATAAATAAGGAAATTATATATCTGTTCAAGAAAATTATTTATATAGCCTTGAAATTTATGTTGAAAAACATAGGAAAGTCGAAATCAACAATTAGGGAGATATATAAAGCACTGAAGAAAAGTATTGCATCAATGAATGATAGTAAACCTACAACAATTTTTTTAGAGCTATCCAAGGCCTTTTATAATGTTAACCATTTCATACTGCTTAAAGAGCTAGAGGCCTATGGAATCCCCTCAAATTTTTGGAGTCATACTTGTCAAATCTTAGGCAGTCTGTAGTGATGGTCGACAATAGCACCAAAGAAATAAAAAAAAGCGTGCCTCAGGGGTATGTATGTTCTGGAACCATTGCTGTATTTAATCTTCACCAATGTCTAGTATGACATGATCATGTTTGCTGATTAAAACAGTAAATTCGCTGAGACTAGTTGAAATGTCAATAAAACGCACATATTAAACTTGAAACAACAAACAGGCCAACTGAAAACCCTTTATTGTAAATTGGGTATAGAGGTAGGAACACAGCTGTCAGCTAACTTTTGTGGACCTAAGAACTTACTCGATACAATTATCTTATCCCGTAAAACATGTTTTATTAATTCGATAAAAAGAGAGCTATTTACGACTTAGATGCTTAAGATGCCTGTAGCGTCTTACGGAATCTTACGCGCTAAAATACGATTTAACTAATGTAAATGAGGTACTGTAGTAGGTAATGAATTCTCTGGTAAAACATGCAATTTTCGACGAATTATTTCTGTGGAAAGGAAACCAATTACGCAGTCTTATTGGCAACACGCCGCTAAAAAACTATTATTATGTATTTACGCTCCTAACAGTTATAGTTAACCATTTAATGACCATAACTTATTAGACTGTATATTTAAATGGCAGCCAATAATTACTGTATTTATTTCATATAATTTATAATAAACACCCAAAATGGTAATTACAGACAAAAAAAGCAATAAACAATAGGGTAATAGAAAACAAATTCAAAGAAAATATACAAAAACTAAATTAATACAAAATCTTCATATAAGCAAATCACAATTGTAGAGTATTGAGTTTGAGATTTAATTAAGATAAGTTAATTTAATAAGAATTCTCCGATTTATTCGATTTATACATAAAATCTTTATTTAGCTCTATACCTGCCTCCCAGGAAATACTGTTTTATTTCTATATAAATGGAATCAAACCCTAGTGACGCTATTAAGCATTACGATTACATATACGATTATAGGTGAAGAGCTTTTATTATCAATAAAAAAAAACATATATGATAACACAGCATTTAGTAGTAGTTATTTATTTTATTGTATATAAATATAACATAACATAGTTTCAGAAGTCGGTAGTGGTAAGGTTCAAGCTAGTCTGAATACTCAAATCCCTACTATTGCAATATATTAGAAACCACGTTTTTAAAAGATTTATGTAATCATTATTTATTTTAAAATTATTCTGATAAAATACCCCTTCTTTAAGTCTTTAACCTTAATGCATCTCTCAAGTTAGAAGTACCAATATAATTGTAATTCTCAATGACAGAATTATTGAGCTTTTGACTATACGAAACAACACAAGCGTTTACTGCAATTGACAAGAGATTAGATTCCTTTCAAACAAACTCATACCCAAAAAATTCAAATCATTCTGAATCGCCAGTGTATCGTCCTAACAAACTGAAAGTCATTCGTAAACATTAGCCCTGGGCAGCAATCCAGTATCAGCTCTCTATAGTAGCATATAGCATTGATGCTGAATAAAGATTTGTAATTATATGGCTACAATGGAGCAAGTGTTTCGAAGCTTTTGTTTGTTATCCTTAATAAAAAAAACTGAATATTTTGGATAGTTACATGAACTTTTATGGCTGTGCCACTAATTTGAACATTCTTGGAACATTTACTGTTTTTTCACACCCTTTTGAGGGTAATTTCAAGTTTCACAGTTCCAGGAATGTCATGTTTTTAAATAAGTATAAAAATTTAATACTTAGAGGCATTTGAGTCTATTTTAGGGATTCTTAGAGCAAGTTGCAACACCCAAAACTCATTCATTGATACAAATTGATCACATTGTTACTTTGGGGTACAATACCAGACACGGTTTTATGTCATTTTAATTTGATTTATTCAGGATATCACAGAGAATGATTAGAAGAAAAAAAAATCTTTAATCAAATTTTGTACCAGTTAAAAGGTATCATATGCAAAAGCACCACATGTCCACCAATTAGGTTTTCATGGTAAATAGGTGGTATATATTATTCTGTTGCACTATCTATAAACTTGTAAGCGAGTAAATTAGAAACTAAATATCATAACCTAGTGTGTGCCTGTCCTCAGTGGCTTGCTTTCACAGAACCCTTGTTCATTGTTTAGAATATTTAACTGTACAAGAAACATAATTTGAAAAACTGATCTTAGAAAAAAACACAAAGGAATAAAAATTCTGAAGATTAGTACTGACATAGAATATTACTCTTGACTTGGTGATCTGAGCATGCCCAGTTGAGAGAAAGGCCTGTAATTTAACCTATAACATTCAATTACATACTTGTGTCATAAGAGTTTTCCTTATTGTACCTGCTACTTAAATTTAGGATTTATAGTTACATTTATATTATACTTCATTGTTGCTAATAATTTTCTTTAAATTCTGCGTGTAATAGTAGTATTTTTATTGAATATATTTGTACATATGTAAATTCACAGTGTTTCACTTTATCAGACTTTACACAGGTTTAATTTGTTAAAAATACAGTGTACCCTCTTAATCTTATTGGCGTAATAAAGGCTTCCGTAATTCTTTTAATCTATTATATTATAAACCCAAAAGCGACCTGAAAGAACTGAACAATATAAGTCAATATGGCACTGACTTACCTGTACATCGAAGTTATGCTGTTGTTGCTGCAAGACGGCATTGTCCACTTGGTGTTGCTGCTGTGCGGCTGCGTACTGTTGGTGTTGTGATTGGTCGTAACCTTGTCCCGGACCCTAAAAAAATTTGCTATTAATTAAAACGAAAATAGGATCATTTTAAATGTTGTAAGTCTCTTAAAACCATTTGATCCATCTACTATCTGGGAGTGTCTTATTTAGATTTACAAATTGTACTTTTCTTGTCAGTTTATGAACACTAAAGGTGTAGACCGGGGTGGTTTTACGATTCAAGGCTCAGGTTTTAATATACCATGGGGTATTTTCTAACGCCACATAAAAGTAACATAAAACGGTAATTTTTACTCATAAACAGGCATGCCACTTAACTATATTTTAAACAGTTTTTTTTATAAAATCCACAAAATTAAACTTGGGAGACCTAAAGCTAAATAATTAGGCGAATGTGCTTAAGATGACATAGTACTTGTCCCAATCCGTTTAAATATTCGGGCCACAAGCAGCAAAACGTCATCAACACATTGTTGACACACAATTTTTTGTTGTGTTTAAGTAATTTGACATGAGCCCTGATTAATGTGCTTTATGAATACTAAAAAATAATGAACATAACCTCGAAGTTGTAAGGTAGCAAGTTCTGTCAATATTTTGTGGCTCATAGGGTAAGATGACAGAGTATGTGATTTTACCTTAATGTTCTTTAGGATAAGTAAGAATATTTGAAAATCCTATTTAATTTGCAGGAAACATGCTCAAAATCTAACGCGGTTAGGACATACTTACATAACTGTTAAAAAGACAAAAAAAACCTATAGGTGTCACTATTGATTCTATATTTGGAGTTGAAATTAATGCAGGTTACGTTTTCTTTGGAAATAAAGTAACAACAATGTTACAAAGCTAATAAGAACCTTTATTCTCGATTTTCAGAGCACACGTCCCAGAATTCAGTCAAAATTTCTTCCCTAAAGCAAAAACCTCCTAAATAATGACATTTCCTTACCTGTTGGCTCTGATCAAAATGATCGGCAAATTGTTGATTAACACTCTCGGCGAGGGTAACTCCCAAGTGGGGTCCTAGCGCGTGATGGGGTGGCAAATGGTGCAGAGCGTGCTGCTGGTGAGGGTGGAGTGGTCCTCCGCCGCCTCCATCAACTGGGGGAGGTTGTTTGAGTAACACCCCCATGGTGGCGGGATCGAGACCACCGATGCCTCCCGTGGTCACAATTCCGTTCTTCGTGTGATCTTCCTCGGCGGGCGATGGTTGTCTGCTACCGGGAGTGCGACTGGAAAATACCACACTAAATATTATTCGACATGTTTCTTATATTTGTCTATGGGGAAAAAGGGACATATTTTTCATGGGTGATGCATATCCAAAGCATATTCTTGGGAGAGTTGTGTTTTGTTAAATTATCTGTCACCGTGTACCATTTAGTAACTATGGAGCACTGGCCCAATGAGCAACGTGCTTTTGATAAATTAAATAATAACTGTAACGTAAAAAAAAAACCGTTATACATATAATACGATGTCGTACATGGGAATCACTGTTTTCCTACTTTCCCTACTTTTTTGAACATGAGAATGATAACACTATTACGGTCGATTTCGAGCGTTATACCAATATGATTAATCAATTTTTTGAGTCAGCAATTAAACAGATTTCTACAGAACAACCCATCGTGGTTTCAGCAAGATGGTGCTACTTCCCACCCCACAAGTGCGGCCTTAAACTCTTTTCGAAGATTGTTTTCGAACACACGTTATTTCTAGCGAGGAGATACTGAATGGCCTGCAAGATCGCCAGATCTAACGGCTTGTGAATAGTTTTTTAGGGGCCTACCTACATCAAAAGATCTTCATTGTTAAACCAAGAAGCTTAAAAGGAAAATTATTAAAAAAATTGCTATTGTTTTCGTTGATAGGGTTATGGAGAATTTCTACTTTATTGGAATAATTTTTAAGAAATAAAAATTATATATAACTGGCTTTATATTTTTATTGGCTGTATTTTATGTAAATTACATTAGCGTTGAAATCTTAAGGTAATCAAAACTTGCCGCTCCCAAGGACCACCTTGTATTTCATGTCATGTACTATTAAAGGTATTATAGGTTCTCTAATAAAAGGTTTTGATCTTCGTAGCAGGCAGATACATTTGGCAAAAGCTCCTGGGTCCCTAGAATCGCTATCCTAATTAGAAACCCTTTTCAGCAGATATTTGAAGAAATTATTTATTACTCTACTACTTAAACCTTCTGAACATAGAAAATGCAGACCCCTGTGTGGACCTAATATATCAAGCAACCTGGACTGTAGTGGACTACACATGGGGTTGGTAAAACTGGAATTTTTGATAGACAAAGTTCCCTTATCAGTTAGACCAGATTCAATCACACACTCTGCATATTCTTGTCCACAGACCCCAGAAGAGAAATCCTGGACTAAGAATAATTATTGAGAACTCCTGATTGCACAAAAAATTGAAATTTACAGTAGACTTTTGTTAACTCAAAACAGAACTCCCTATATCCTGATCTTTTCCAGAAAAATTCCAGTCGTTTCAAGGTTTTGAGTTTGAGTTATTGCGTTCAAAAGAATTTAAACATTATGCCCAGTGTTTTCAGCAATATGCAGATTCTGGCCTTCCAGAGCCTCTAGAAGAGTGGAGGAACACTTGGGCAAGGAACAGTTATTAAGGGACTGGAACTGTTTCCCTGAATGTATTATGTGCAACTGACTGATTAATAATACACAAAAATCTGGACCATTTCTAGGACTCGTAGAATAATTTTTTCAGACTTTTGCTATATCATAAGTTTACCTCTGTCCATCCTGAGTATCAGGCAGTTAAGTAAATTTACTCTTCTTATTTCAGTTTCACACCCACCTCTGCCTAAGACATTATTGATATCGTCAGTTTGTCTCTGTCCCACTCATTATCAGGCAGTTGAGTGATTTATTTATTGGCTCATAACATCCCTCTCTGTATACCGACCTTCTTTAAAAACTATACAGCTCTCAAGTCCCCAATAAACTTTTAGGCCTAAAACCTTCAAGTCGTTTGAAGAATTTGAATTTGAGTTATTGCGTTCGAGAGATTCAGAATCCAATAAAAAAGTGAAAATATTCTAAGAACACCTAGAAGTGCGAAATAAATAGAACATAGTCTTGCTGAGGAACATTTAAAAATCAGTAAAACTTATTGGTGGTAAAGAACCTTACCAAGTCTGGGTAGGTGAATTCAAATTTGTTCTCTTGTTACATACATCGAGGAAAAAGGCGATTTAAATTAACATCAGATGGATAATTTAGCTCTTTTCTGGCATAACCAAAGCAGAAGAAGTGTGTTTGTCCTTCAGCTATAGAAACTTCACTGGATATCCAAGGATCTTGAGGTGTTTCATACTGCTGAGGAAGTTTTTGTTAAGTATATAATAGGCCTTGGTGTGTAAAATGATAATTTTTTGAATGGGAATTGTGTCGCTATCGCCCTCTTGAATTAGTGTCTTCTTTTGATAATCTGTTGCCATCTGATATAGGAAGGTCATCATTGGTCTATAAAATAATAACCCAAAAACGCCCGTTAAAGCTGCCCCTTTGAGATAAAATTCCAGTTATTTAAACGCTAATCCTCTAATATCATCTGAAAGTGTATCATAAAGTGTTGGCGCGGCATTACTTTGAATGGGCCCTTTAGATAACCCTCTTAATTAGTAATTAAAACTTTTGCTTCCCTTTTTCATTTGTTGAGAATATAATTAGAAATATCGTGGATAATATCAATCTAGAGGGAAGAAATTAGGATGCGAACAAGTGATGACTTTTGCCATTAAGAGCTTTAGTTCCAAATATTGGAAGACAGATAGTGTAATGATCTGCAAACTCTTAAATGCATGGAACTATAAGGAGGTTCGAAAATATAATGGAACCTTTCATACCACCAGAGGGGGAACACACTATTGACACTTCTTTATAAATATATAAAATTTAACCTTATCACTTATTTTTGGCTCAGTGGTTGCAGATTTGCCATTTCTCTGACCTTTTTATTTAAATGCTAGGAATATCCTTTGCTGTCGAATACATTAGGCGAGGGGAGAAATTTATTTACGCAATTTTCATATTTCTTTAAGTAAACGTAATTAACGAGAAAAAAGGGTGAAAATAAAAATGCACGTTTAAAAATTCCCCAAGGTGTAGCTTATTAACAAACGTACGCTTACGAAATTAACCCTCTGGGAGGAATTTTTATGAAAAAGCAAGGTATGCAACTTCCTAATTACAGGAAACCCAAAAGTGAATTACTTAAACCCTTTTCAGGTCAAAACCTTATTCGCATTCATGATCATATTCAATTCAACAGGGCAAAAATAAACTTTTAAGATGTTTGGTCGAGCAAGAGAGATATTGTGAACTAGATACAAAGAAATTGCAGATATAATCAAAAATTACTAACTGGCGATCTATCTCATTGACATTGAATTTTCCAAAAAAAGCTCTTGATATAATTTGTCACAATGAATTTATAAGAAACTCTATATCTGAAGTGCTATTTGGATGAACATTCCAGGATCCAATATTGTTTTTTACCTATAATAACAATTTTGTAAAAGTTGAGTCACAAACTGTGTACCAATGATATGGGAATTCTTTATGTCAACCTAACGATTAATTTCAAACTCTCATATACTTCAATATTGTAATGGAGTTGCATTTATGGTATTTTCCTGTTTTTATTAGCACGAGGTTAGTTGTGATAGCTTGGTTCTGACCTTCAACCAGTTTAAGGCAATTTTTACTAGCATTTCTATACCAAAAACCAGTCACCACAACTAAACATCCTTTTTTGTTTACTGGACCGCTACTAGGCACCTTACACCACGACACAGTTTTCCATTTTAATAAATCATTGTCTCTCTAAATTGCAGAATTCATTCCTTGCATTCTAGTAAACAAAGAAAAATATATAACCAAAACATTATATAACTCAATCAAGAAAAACAGTGGTGAAAGCTCCTATTTGTGTCCAAATCGAGAATGAATATTAAACATGCGTGAAATCGCTTAAACCAAGACTGGTCAACGAGGTGGGTATTTTTCTATTATAAGTACACATTGTCATTGAATATTACAAGACCTTAATTTATCAATAAATAATTATCTGTGATTTACACAAGGTGTTGAATGTGGTTTATGGAGAAGAATTGTTAACAGTAATAAAGGGTTCAGTTGAAGCATTTACCAGAAAAAAGAATCCAATATTAAACCTTCTAAATTCATTTTGAAAATTTTGTTTTAATCTGCACTATTCTAAGTCTCATATTGTTTGCTCATAATAACTCTCCCTGTATACCGATCTTCTCCAAAAAGTATACAGCTCTTCAGAGCCCATTGAACTTTTAGACCTGAAAATTCCAAGCGCGTTTGAAGGTTTTGAATTTGTGTTATGGCGTCCGACAAGAATTTGACATTATACCCAATGTTTTGAGGAGTGTGCAGATTCTTGTCTTTCTAAAACCTCAGAATTTAACTCCAGGCCTCCGAATGCACAAAGCTTAGTGATTACTACAAATCAGATTGTGGAGATTCTTGTTTTCTGGTTACTCCAGAAGCATTAATGAAGAGCCAACAGTTAGAAATCCTGAACTTAAAGCGGTCCTTGAAGCTTCAATATGCAGATCAATAAATTGTTATCTGTGATTTATATAGGTAGGTGTTAAATGTGGTTTATGGAGAATTGCTAAAAGTAATAAAGGTTTCGGTTGCAGCATTTACCAGAAAAATCAATCCAATATCCAAACACCTTCTGGATTCATTAATTGTGAGATTTGGAAATTTTGTTTCAATCTGCACCGTTATTTATTTAATATGTAAGGCACTATCTTAAATATGCTTTAAAATGTTGGTAACATTTGGACTATTTAGACTGAATAGTTCAAATGATAAGATAGAAAATGTCCGAAAGTCAATCTGTCTGTCAAAAGAAAATTGTTTGAAAATTGTTCTGTTTTTTTCTCTCAATGGTACCAATAAAAAATTAAATCACAAGGAAATAAATTAATAAGCAAAATAATCAATTATTAATGCCTCAGAGATTCACATTAGAAAGATTCTAAGTAGTTCAATTAAGTTTCTGGTGACAAATAACATACATCATCAGCATTTTGTCAAGTGCCTTATTTTATAAATAGATAGATAGTTACTGTTATCATTTGCAAAATCTTTTTAATTAGATTATGATTTTAGATCTCCTAGATCTATTGAATCTATGAAAGGTTGGTATCAGGTTGTTGCTTTTTCTAGTGAAGCTAGTTCTCTCACTATATTGAAAAAACAAACAGGTTCCTTTTGACATAGATTACACAAACAAGGATATACTGGCAGGGAAACGTGATCTTGAGTTTACGAAAGAAATGCTTACATGAGTCTTGATAATGTACTTCAGCCATCACCCGTACGCATTTGTGCTAAAGAGCCAATATCTCAGATACCTAGAAGAATTTCCTCCACATAAGAAATAGCCATGGTAAGCCATAACTAGTATTTGTCTTTAAACATTCCTAAAGGGATTTCTAATGAGAAAAGTTATACCAGATACTGTATAGTTGGCTCTCTACACTCGGCAGAATTGAAACAGTAGATCTTAAAGACTGATTGGAAGGGTGATAGTGCTCCAGTTAAGTAGAACCGTCCAAAAATAATGTTTGTATTTTAAAGAGAACCACTTAACTAAAACTTCAATAACTAGACAATGAATAGGCGTATTTCTCTCGAATTGAACGGATGATATTCAGAAGAATATTCTTTGCAAATATTAGTGAAAATTCAAAGTAATTCAGGCAAGAACTTCAAGGCTATTGGTCATTTACAGTAGTGATGTTCAAAAACAATGTTGGCTCTTTAAGTGACAACTCAACTACACTTTTAATAACGGGACTTGCTGTATATTCCTATTAGGCAAAATGTATAACCCTCAGAGCAATATGCTTTTTAAATGTTTCCTATAATTGAAACTAATAGAGGCAAAAATTAGATAAGTGAAAGTCCAATAACTGGACAATGAATAAGGATAATCCTGTCAAATAAAATATTCTGTATAAATATTAGTTAAAGTACAAGTAGTAGTAGTAGTAGTAAGGGTGGGGGAGCTTGAGCTCGGCAAGTAGGCCTGAGCAGTCCCTTTTCGCCAACCCCAGAATCTCAATCCGCGGTCTCCACTGAGTCGGTCAGTCCTTTTATTAAAGGCTTGCACGTTGTCCCAGTCCAGATCTTTAAGATCTTCCCGCTGGAGTGTCGTTGCTCCGAAAATGTTCCTTCTTAGGCGACTCCACCTATCACAGATACCTAGTATGTGGTATGAAGTTTCCTCCCCTGTACCGCAATTCGGACAGAGTGGGCTTTCTCTTATACCAAGAAGGTGTAGATGTCTGTTTAGACTGTTGTGCCCGCTTAGGATTCCCACCAAGTCTTTGATACTTTGTCTTGGTCTTTGTTAGCAGTCGCCTTGCTTTAGAGCCGTCATGGTCTGGTATCATTTCCTTGGCCTGTCTACATCCTTCTCCAATTCTTCCTTGTTTTTTCCCAGGCCCAATTATTAAGTGCCTGGGAGATTTGTTTTTTGCTAAGAGCGAGACAAGGTTCGGGGCCTACGAAGGGGTTAACGGAACCTTGTGTTGCCAGTTCGTCGGCCCGCTCATTGCCCTCAACACCTTGGTGTCCTGGGACCCACCTCAGTCTCACTTCCTTGTGTGCTGCAAGCCTTTCCAATGCGTCTCTGCATTCCTGGACTAGCGCTGAGCTGGCCCCGGGTTTCTGAATCGCCTTGAGAGCAACTTGACTATCGGAGTAGTTAAGGTACAAAATAATTAGTATAGGAATTGAATTGTGTAAAAAATGTTGTAAATCACTAATATTGAGCAAAACTAGTCAAGGGCCTAGAATGGAACCATGAGTATGTCAAAGAATAAAGAAAAAATAAGTAGGCTAAAATAACATTTAATGATACCATGTGGGACATAATAAATCATGAAAGAGGCAATGTAGGAAAAAAAATCTGCACCCTCGACTACCACTTCTAATACTTCTAATAAATTTTGTTCATTAATTGCACGCACTCTAACAAAAATATTCCACAAGTTAATCCTGTACTAATTAATCATCACTCAACTTTTGTGACCCCAATTCAACAATTTTCCTTTTCTGAAGTAAAATTTAAAGAGGTAGGGAATATAATAAATAAATGATTTCAAAAAAAAGCAGATATATGTTTGGTATTTGTGTCAAATTGGTGAAATCAATTAAAAGTTTGACAATAAGTCCTCTGACAAAATTAATTTCTCAAAAGAGCTTTAGCCACTCTAATATTCAAGCAGGGGCATAGACAAATGTATATCAGTGGAAATATCAGACTTTCGAGAATTCAATAATTTGTTTGATTTTATCGGGGCCCTAAACTAACGTATACTACTTTGACGCCATCTCACAGTACAACTTTAAATCACCAAAAGCTTCAGTTCAGCATGATATAAAGAACAAATAGTATTGATTAAAAATAGAGGAACCTTTTTTTACTGCCAGCGCCATCTGGTATTACAGCACTCGTTAACTCCGTATTCTTACCCGTTCAACAATGGACATACATACACATCGATCGTGAAAACAGACGCCAGTTTCATCGAGACGTTAAACGATGGCGCCACCAATAGTAACAACAAATAAAATATCGCACGTGTGTTGTTGGTAGGCGGGGATAGCGTAGCCATGACGACAAAACGGTGCGGCGTTGCCAGGCTTCACGAAAAATTACAAAATATCTAAAAAAAGGGAAAGGATCTTGGAAAAAATTAGCACTTTTTAGCGACAACAAAATAAAGGTTCAACGACATCAAGTGAGTAGTATTTGCTTGCTAATATTTATGTCCTGTTCATTTTACAGGTATATGGTGCCGGTTAATCGCCTTCTAACCTGTTTTGGCATAGTGTTAGCGTGTGTTTATGGGCATGCAATTAATTTGTTTTTTTTTTTTTGAAGGACAAAGTTTGGGTAGTAGAAAGATTAGCAGCTTCATGTTAGACAAATATTAGTAATACAAAATACTTACTAATTATTGAGATTTATATCGTCTGTAAAAGTTCTATGTAGTTGTTAATCTTAAGCTGTTGAATAACTTGCCAAATTTGTTTCATCTGTTTTTCAAAAGCTTGTCTGATGTTGAAGTCAGTATAAGTCACGTCAAACCACTCTCCTACTTATGAAATAAGTACAATTCCTATTAATTGCGATTTAGATCTTAAGCATGACCTTTATTATTATGATTATTTAAACTCGGGTTTGTTGCTATTAATAATTACTTTTGATTAGCAAGATAAGAAATAAATAAGTAAGATAAGTAATAAATGCATTGATATTTTTTAGAGTATTTTTTGTCTTGCTGTTGAGATGTTTGTTCCAATTAAATATTTAAAATTTTTCCACTTGGTTTAGTAAAAAATTACAGAAAGGTTACTTATGGATTATGTTCATTTTTTCGATTTTGAGCAATCGATTATAAACTTTTCGTGATGATTCTTTTAGGTCAACCATTGAAAGAATCAATATCATCATTTTAGAAGTGTATCAATGGAATAGGGAAGTCTGATTCATATTCCAATAGCATGCATATTCCATGGCTTCTGCAAATAAATTACAAATATACATATATAATTTATATATAAATAAAATATAAATTATCTTAAAATTTATAAAAAAATAAATAAATTTTAAAGAAAAGAAGACCGTACTTTTACTTTTTAATTTTTCTTAAAAAATAAGGCTTTAAGTGGCCAAATTTTTCAAAATACAGAATCTATTTTTTTTTTACAATTTAATAAGTAAAAAATCCACTTGAATGATTTATTCAGACTAGATTATGTTTATTATTATCATAACAAGAAATAGGTTAAAAGGATTAAAAAGGCATTTCATATGAAAAGAGAATTTTAATGTAGTCTTAATTATTCATCAAAAAAAATTTTTAAAATTTTAAAGACATGTTTGTATCAAGGTTTTAAATTGTTGTGCATAATATTCCTCCCAGTGCTACACTTTAAAAGATAAGACTATTATTCTGCCTGGAATCATACAATGTGCGATAACTGTAGATTTAAGGCTAAATTAGTATACAAATAGTGTCTTAATGATAATACAAATAGTATCAAGTTATGTGCTTCTGTAAATTGTATAATATTGGATAATATAACATAATTGTATAATATGTGCTTCAATAAAAAGAAGCACAGTCTGGATTTAAATTTTTGATGAAACTCGACGCTTCTCTAACAGAACCTCTTTGGATGGTATCACATCTATTTAGTCTTAAAATCTGTGTGTCTACTCTAAATAGGCTTTTGCCATCACCTTATCAATCTTTGCTTGGCATCATGACAAGGGAAGCTTTTTAACACCAACTCATAAAAATGGAGATAGAACCAATATTTGAAACTATTGAGGTGTGTGTATTCAGTCTGTAATTTCTAAGCTGTTTGACAAGTTGTTTTCTGTACAATTTTGATAGCACTCCAAGCTTATAGTTATAGATTTATGGTGACTAAAATGTTGACTTGCCAATATGATTGAGATGTTTGTAGTGTGTATAGAGACCTCTCAAATATTGTTGTAAATTAGTCGTATATTGAAATAAATAATTAACAATTTGCTTCATATTTCATTGACTTCTAAAAATATTCAGAAACTGATTTATGGACTGCAAACCACTCTTATAAACCATCAAAATCGTTTCAAGGGACTTTTTTTTCTAAAATAAATTAAATCAACAAAAAAAAAGCGAAAACCGAAAATTCGCTTATTCATTAAATACGATGCTAAATCTAGGACCGGACATTAATTTTGCACATCTAATTTCCAGAGAGGTGGGTTTTTGGTAGAGAAAATAAATTCGAGGTGGAAAGCAAATTTTATATGCCACTCTTATGAGATGTTTTAATTTAATACTACTTTGACGAGTAAAACCCATCTTTCTTATCTGTTGCTTCCCATTTAAATTTGACAAAAATAAAGTTATACATATTTATTTTTGTTTTTTTTTTGGATCAGTTAATTAACATATTTAAGGTTTAAATTATGATAAATCTAGTTGACCAGAACCTCATCAAACTAGCAAAAACAAATGGATTGAATTGACGGAATTTGCCAAAAGAAGCTATTTTTGTTATTATGAAGTAATGCAATTGGATCAGCTGAATACAATGTAACTGCAAAGACTATAAGAAGGCACTTTTAAATACGAACGAAATGATTTTCTCAATAGTTGCAAAATATTGTTTTTAATGCTTGCTCTCCTTGTCAAGGTTGTGCAAAGGATCTGACTCAGTAGCTCAAAGCATGATGAAACTGTTTCTTCAATTGAAGATTGTTTAAAATTTCTCTCTCTGGAGTCTATACTATCAGTTTCCTATCAGTATGTTTGGATTTACAGTCATACTAGTCATATACACAGGGTCAACGGCAATTTCTTAAAAAATTAGCCTACAGATTCAATATTCCTTAAGTCTCTAATAATTAACTATATGGTTGACTGCCCTACAATAATTTCTTCAATGCGGCTTGCAACTCCCACATGAAATACAAGATCTACCAGTATGTTTCATAAACCCTTTAAAACGACCAATGTTGTGGTTTAATTCATTTATTCCAAGGGTGTTACGAATGAAAAAATCCTCCGCCCTTTTTGATTTTAACTTTAAAAGATGTGTGGGTAAGGACCTCGAATAAATAAATAAACGATGAAGATGACCTTTAGAGATGAGTCAAAATTTAGGTTTTTTCCCAGTCATAACACCGCTGCTGCAACCTCCTTGGAGTTCATAGTTAGATAGGTTTATAGGCGGTATTTCATATTTTTTACCGTTAACTTGTGTCTGTATATATATTTCTAATATAGCTTTATGTGGCCTTCCATTTTTATCAGTATTTGATTGCCGAATTTTTATCTGTGAGATACACTGGTGTTGTTGTTTATACCTTATTTTTTATTTCTGTGAGTTTAATTGTTTCTTACTCAGTTCGATTATCTTATTATTTGTTTTGAACAGATTTAAATTTACTTACTTTAAGTAGATTAAGAGATAATAATGGTAAAATTATATTAATGGGGATATTAGTTTTTTTTTGTCATTTTTAAGGAGTTCTTTCTTGGTTGTTATTTGAAAGTCCAAATTTTCTTATTTTACCATTTTTAATGAAATTAGGTAAGGTCTTTATAATTTTAATTGGAGCCTTTTTAGGTTATAATGTATCCCTAATAAAATATTTTTATCATCTCATTTTTTTGCTAATATGTGGAATTTACCTATTTTGCCTACTTTTGCGGTAAACCCCTATTTTCTAAATATAGAAAATTATACTATAAAACTTTTGATTCAGGCTAATTAGAATATTACGGTAGAAATCATTTATTTTCACGATTGAGATCTTTAGCTTAAATTTCCCAATTATTTTCTAAAAATCATTTGAAAATTCTTTTATTTATTTGTTTAGAGACTTTAGCCTTAGTAATCATATTTTCCTATCTAAATAGCTTATGTAGAGCTTGGCTTTGAAGCTGCCAGGGAGATATTCTTTATCTTTAGATATTTATGAGATTAAATCTAATTTTACAATGTTTTAATATTAATTCATTCTCAAAAACCCTAGAAAAGAATAACATTTTTTTTGTTATGAATTATTCAGTTCACATATATTATACGGTATACCTACTATATAAAAATATATACGTTTTTATATGTTTTTATTACATAACGAAATAAAAAGCTTGACCTACATGTTATTACATTAATGTACAAAGGGAGAGCAAATTATAGGGTCAAATTAAATTATAATTAAACAAATTACCTAAATTATAAATTAAGGCTAACGTTATCATTTGTATTAATGACTGGTTGACAAAACAACTTAAATGAATGCCATAAAATTTGAGTTTATTTTTGCCTAACCTAATTCATTAATTAATCTATTGAAAATTAGCTAGTAGGCGAAAGTACCTATAGTTTTCTTAAATTATATCGCATTTTTCAACTTTGATGATACAGCAAATTTTATATTTTTATTATTAAAATATACTATTCCTTGTAATAAAAACCCTAGCGTTTTGTTTGAAGATGCGTATTTCAAATTCAAAATTATAGTTACATCCTACTTAAGAATAGCACATTATTAATAAAGTATAAGCTATACTCATTTCAAGTTTAGTGACTTTTAACTAACAATAAAAGTAAAAAATTGTATCAAAAGATTACTATTCTTAAATAAAGCTTTTATCCATTGGTTTATTTTCTTCAGATACATAAAGAATAAGAAAATAAAATAAATCCAAAATGTCAGCGAAAGCATAGCTGGATTATAAAACTTTAAGAGGCAATTTCTAAGTTATTCTGGTGCTAAAGTTAATAAAATAAACAGTTATCATTTCAGTATTAATTCTATTTTTGATATCAATAATTTTCTAAAAGCTCAAATTATTTATCATAATATTCATTCTCCTATATCCCTACTAAAACCATTTTTGGCGCGAAAATCTTTGACCTCTAGGAGTTTTGAAGAACAAGCCTTTGAAGAAGGTTGAGTTCTTGGTATTTTTGCCCGTTTTACTCCAATGAAAAGTTGAAAACTCACCTTTTGGGTATTTTAGTTTGTGGATACTAAATGCCATACTGCAATAGTTCAGGATTATAAGTGGTGTAGTTAAATCCCAACTTTTTCAAGGTTCTTTGTTTAAGTGTCCAGTTTTGTATTCCTGAGAAAAGGCCAATTTCATTGGTAAGTCCTAATATTTTCATTTGGCATCTTGGTTCAGGATACTCTACATATTCAACATCATCAATGCTTATATGTATCTACTTACTCTATTGGCGATTCCTCAATTTGAGTATTCTTCCACTTTCAGGCTTTTTTTTTTCTGCCCTGGTTTTCATGCACTATTGTAAGAAATAGAAATCTCCACTCATCT
Source organism: Anthonomus grandis grandis (assembly GCF_022605725.1). Classification (NCBI taxonomy): domain Eukaryota; kingdom Metazoa; phylum Arthropoda; class Insecta; order Coleoptera; family Curculionidae; genus Anthonomus; species Anthonomus grandis. Next base: position 5,381,460 of record NC_065560.1, read on the forward strand.
ACTCCAATAACGTCCACAACATACATAGACATTCACTGTTAAACCGATTCACCCAGGTCCTCCATCTCAATCATGCAGCCCTCTTGGAGCCAGGTTTGATCAATGCTTGTAATTTATAGTGAACCATGCAGTCAGTAAACCACCTAACCGGTAAACCAAAGTCCTATCAACATTTATTAGCTTTACTGTAGTATATTATATTAAATACCAACCTCAAAATTACATTGTTATCATTTTTATTATTAGATTTCACTACTACACTGTTGTTTTGAATAGTTTCATAATAATTAGGTGTATATTAGTTATTTCATTGAAATAGACCGTATAGATCTCCTTGTAAACTGGATAAATAGGCCTATTTCGAAAGTACTCACGCGAACTTTTAGCCCCAAACAACAGAATATGAGATTTTACCCTTGATATAGACATAATAATTAACTTTTCTTTTAATATAGATTCACTTGAATGTATCTCAGAACTAAAGCTTTTCTTTTATGTTTATTTTGATTTTTGAAAGATAATCTAACTTTCTAAGTTAGACAAGGGACTTTTGGTGTGAGCCCATGAGTTTTAAGGTGCTCTCACACTAAAGCTGTTATTTAATAGCCAAAGTAAAGGATTAATATTTATTTTATTGTTAATCTATCTCTTTCAAGTACAGTATTAATTACACCATAACACTTGTACATAATATTAAGGGTCAATATAATTAATTGTATTTGTAAATCTCCGTGTCTGTTCTTCCTTGTGAGATTTTCTTTCAGGTTTATAGGTATAGGGCTTTCAGTAGTTTTCTTGGTCATCGGGATTTTCTTATCCATCTGGGAGCTTATATTTTATTGAACTCCTGTGGAATCCACGCCACTCTACCAAAGTGATTAGTGCTAGTCGGCTTCCCTTTGAGAAGATCCCCTGAGCCGTCACCTCTATAGTAAGTCTCCCTCCTTCCATCGGTTCCCTTGTACCCTTTTCCTAACCCTCACTTTCCCTACTTTTACCCTCCTTTTCTCCCTTTTCCTTACTGTTATTACCCATCCATCCATTCAAATTTCGTTTAATCCAAGTAAATAAGATAAAGTATCATTAACTTATTATTTTTTTTTATATATTTTACATGTTCTGCCGAGTATTGCTATACTAAAACAAAGACTAATATTTAAATAAAATGTAATTTTTGCAATACGTTTTCTGGAATAAAATAAGTTGTCATTGCGGATATATAAATCTAAGCTTATCTTCAGTCAAGATTATTAGTCTTAGTTATAGTGGAGTTTTTTTTCCGTGTAGTTTAATGCCAAACTATGATTTATTAACATGTAATTTTCAATTTATTACTAAACAACTGTCGTTAAAACTTAACCCTGTACACCACTTAAATAAGTCAATTGTAAGAGACTTAACTAAAAAAAACCTGCGGAAATTTTCGTAATAACACACGGCAACAACGTATACGGCTCGTCTCGCAGCTTGTGTCATTGACTTGATCCAAGGTAGACGGGAGACCTTGAACCGAACCGAACCGGGCTCCCGTGTAGATGTGCGGAAAATTAAAGTCGCAGACCCGCAGCAGGGAGAGAATCGCAGCTTGTTTGCAAATAAATCGGTTGTTTAGAGCCGGGTCAGCCACCACCGACGGGTGTTGTAGACGGGACACTTTGCACCCATATTATCATCATCGATTAGTGACAGACTCGAGTCAAAATTGCATTTATTTTAATTTTATAACTAGTCATGGAAAAAATCGCATTATTTAGATAATCGAATTATGAGTGATTTCAATTATAGCAAATCACTCATATTCATTATAATAATTGTAGAGCGTGTATTTGCAACATAGCAAATTGCAAGGCATATAACAGTTTTGTATATTTTTTTTGTTCTTTGATCATTTCGTTGTTGATAATTTTAGTTTTAAATTATTGATAAACGGTAGTCAGTATTATTTTATACAGTGAATGATATTCACCGTGAAATCCGGCTTTAAAAAAAATCAGTAGTTGAAATTACACAAATTAATAAGGAACGTAATATTTATAATGTACTACTAGATCTGGTTATTGTTAGTTCCCATTTACAGAGCTCTTTAGTAAACATTAATGATGACCCATTGTTGCCTATTGATAGGCATGTTCTTTCAATTGAAGTAAATATCAATAATAATTTTGAAGAATGTAAACAAGTCAACAATACAAAATTTAATTGGGATAATGTGTATAAATGCTGTGAAGGAGTTTTATAGCATAATGAATGAAATTTTTGAAGAGTGTGTTACTAAGTCAACCCAAGTGGGAAAGACCTTTCCTGTATGGTGCAATGGCGTGATCATTAAAATGATCAAAACTAAGAAAAGGTTTTTAAACAAATTTAGAAAATGAAAAATAAGCTTTTAGTGGGATATATATAAAATATGAAAATAAAACATTTATATGATGATCATTTAAGTAGAGTAGAAGCAGGTTTATTTAGGGATCCCAGGTTTTGCTGGTCCCATGTTCATAATCAAAGAAAAGAGTCTGATTTTCCATCTCAGGTATCCTATAGGGATATGTCCATATTTGGCACAAAAAATATTGCTAATATCTTTACAACATATTTTGGCTCAGTTTTTGAAAATGAATTACTTTTGCATCAGTGTAAAGTTCCTTTCAAAGCATACTCTTGTTGAAGGAAATTTTCTGTATGAAGAAGATAGAGATTCCATTAAAAAACTTAAAGAAAACTGATCTATTGGTTCTGATGGTTTGCCTGGTTATATATTAAAGGGCTGTGGTGATTTTTTGGTGCCACCTTTTTTTATTTATTTTTTATTTTATAACTAGTTATGGAAATTATCTCATTATTTCAATAATCAAATTATTATATGAGTGATTTCAATAATAGCAAATCCCTCATATTCATTATAATAATTGTAGAGCATGTATTTGCAACATAGCAAACTGCAAGGCATATAACAGTTTTGTATATTTTTTTATTCCTTGATCATTTCAAAGTATAATTTTAGTTTTAAATTATTGATAAACTGTAGTCAGTATTATTTTATACATTGAATGATATTAACCATGAAATCCGGCATTAAAAAAAATCAGAAGTTGAAATTATTTTAACGAACTCGATGCAAAACTAATTTTACACAAATTAATAAGGTACGCAATATTTATAATGTGCTACTAGATCTAGTTATTGTTAGCTCTCATTTACAGAGCTCTTTAGTAAACATTAATGATGACCCATTGCTGCCTATTGATAGGCATCATCCTGTTGTTTCAAATAAAGTAAATATCAATAATAATTTTGGAATTTGCATGAAATTGGGATAATGTGTATAAATGCTGTGAAGGAATTTTATAGCATAATGAATGAAAATTTCAAAGAGTGTGTTACTAAGTCAACCCAAGTGGAAAAGACCTTTCCTGTATGGTGCAATGGCGAGATCCTTAAAATGATCAAAACCAAGGAAAGGTTTTTAAACAAATTTAGATTTTAATGGGATAAGTACAGACAAATAAGGCAAAAAATTAAAATAAAACATTTATATGATGATCATCCCTAGAAAATCGGCGCATTAAAACATCCCTAGTGTACATTTATAAAATTTTGACAAATATCAATCTTATTTGCTCCTCAGATCATGGCAATGTTGTCATTCTTCATTAATGTTGGTAATACCAGACAAAGAAAAAATTTTCATCTTGATTGTCCTAAAATAAATATATACAAGAACCAACCAATATATAGAATGTCTGATTATTTTAATATTTATGCCTCTGAGCTTGATATTGTTATTACAGATTTAAGACATTTTACAAAAATTATTGACATTAGACTTTTTGCTTCTCAGTCTCAGGCCTGATATGTGATCATTTCTGGTAAAACAAGTAGAAGTGTACATTTATTATAACCTTTTGAAATATCCTGTAGAAATTTATTTTACAGACTTTGTTCTTCATACAATAAAGTTCCTAATTAAGTTGGTAAGTTTATACATTGTGAAATTTGGACGAAATTTTAAACTTCACTTAATGTTTTAACAAGCATATATAACTGTTAATTTTTTTATTATTTTACTTGTAAATTGTTAGTAATACATTTCCTGAATATGTTTTGTTTAATTTCTAAAAGGCATACCTACTTATTATCTTGTAGGAGATATATGGATCATTCAGAAGTTATAGTACGCGAATTGGAAAAGTAATAAGCAGAGGACTTTTTTTAATATGAAGACAAAAAAAGAGTCCCTATTTAATACTTTTCCATGCGTTTCCTATTACAGCGTACGGTATAGTAGACCAAAATTAAAATTTGGCGCCATTATCAAATTTGACGACACAAACTCATTTTCGATTCTGATTAGTACTACTCGTCGATATTCAAAGGGCGCAACATTCAATCGACCTTTCAGTGTTCTATTATGGGGGCTTCCCACCAAAGAAGTATTTATGTAGATTAAGATGGAACGCCTATTACCGTGAATATACCTGTTTTGGTTAACATAGAAATAATAGAAAGTTAATTGACGATGGACGGTGCCTGAAATAAAACCATTTCACTTGGTTTTCACTAGGAAAGGAAGTCACTACATAAAAACGCATCAGCAAGTGGCAGAGCGGAGGCTTTTGGAGCAATCTCTCAATACTGTCTTGTCCGAGAACTAACTAGGTACATGTACCTCGGCAAGGAAGTCCTAGAATGTTGATTAAACATTTTGCTAAATATAAAGATATCTGAAAAATCAAGAGTTTTAGAGACAAATCAATCACTCTGGTGTTTGCTTTCTTTGTATTTAGAGACGGAGGCGTGATTTAAAGACTGGCAGGTCAATAAAATAAAATGTATGCATCGATAATTTTTTTTTAAATTAATAGTTTTTGAGAAAAATCGAGATTTTCTTTTTCAATTATTACAAAGCGGCATATGAGTTCATGCTCTAGAAGCTAAAGTAGACATAATCTACACTAACTTCTCTAGCACATTCAATAAGTCTCTGGCTTTTACTTCCTTCAGTAATACTAAAAAGATTTTGAAAGCCATAGGCGAATTCACTATCAGCTCTTTTTTGCAAAAAAAAAAACAAGTCAATAGGTCCCATGGTATATTTTACTTCGAATATAGAACTTATTTATATGAGAAGTATACTAGATATTGTCCTTAAATAACAGTACTATTTTGTTATATAAAAAGTTTATTTATTTAAATCATAAAGATTAAACGGGGATGATGACATAAAAACGACCCTGCAGCAATAAAAAGTTATAGCACGAAAAACCCCAGTCGTGCTTTGTCTCCTCATCTGAATATTAATTAATTCGAGCGAAATCACGTTACCGCAGATTACACTCTTATATATTTACATATTTGAATGTTTTTCTCAGAAATATTATTTATTTATATTAATATAACAATCAGACCGGAATCGGGTACATAGGTTTAGTACCGATCTTTATCTTATCTGCTTTATAACACTTGTTTTAGTTTGTTGGGTTTAATAAACTTTTATTTACTTAAACAAATTTAAATTCACTTCCGGTGTGAGTTGACAAGTAATGGGCTGTTTGGATACTATTGGTTGTCACATGAGAATAAGTTCAGATAACAAACAAGAGTGTAATTGAGAATAATGGGTACATCCCTTCATCGAATAATTAACGCTAAAATGCCTAAAAGAGACTACCCAATATGATGTGTGTTTTGAAGAGATTTACATTAATTTAAATAAAGATTTACTGGAGCCTGAAAAAGTCCAAAAGAATGGAGTATGCAACATAAGTTTTTCAGAGCATAAAATCACTCATGATCAAAATGGTAGTGTTTTGTGGACCTTAATTCAAAGGCTGTCTGAATAAAACATTAGCATCCTCAAAGGTCTGCTCTACATGAAATCCATAGTTTACTAATACCTTTCATAACATGATAATTTATTGAGATTTATTGTATTCATCGGAAAAAAATTATCTTGTGCCAATTTTAGTTCCTACATGCTATATGATCTTCGGAACTGGGGATTGAGTCCTCTAGCTTCAAGGGTATTTCTTATTTAGAAACATGCGACCAGGATAATTAGTTTTAAATGTATTCACTTATAGAGAGAATAAAATCCCTACAATGACTGAGGAGTTTACATTCTTAAAATAAGTATTTATATACTTATATAAGTATTTATATTAAACCAATTATCCTATGTATATAATATACATAAGCAAGACATATTATTTAGCAATGCTTGTAAGATTTATAAACACGTTCCCCATAATATAACAAATACCTCAAAGATATTTAGTTGCCAGGCATTTTTCAGGTGTTTATACAAACTTGGATCGTGCTGTTCCCAACTACCAAGTTTCAGATCATAGATATATTTTGCTTAATAACCTATCATTATCAGAAGTGTTTAACAAACTTCAAAAACTGCTTAATAAAACTACTCTAGGACCTGATAATATTTCAAATATATTTCTTATAAACCATCACTAAACCTCCACATATCATATCAATCAATTCTGGTATACTTCCAGAATCATGGAAGCATAGTTTCATCATACCAGTCTGGGGAAGCAGATGATGTGAATAATTATAGAGGAGAGTATTCAGTCTGCACTTGCTTAATTGTTTGACAGGTTGAGTTTTGAAGAAACCATTCTGCTACAGATAACCTTGCCACTGATAAAATAGCTCTGTTAGATGCCTTAGAGCAGAGCTGTCAGGTAGACAGATTTCGCCAAGGGTAAACTTTAGGGTTCTTTTAGATAACTTAAGGTTTTTAGTTGTTCAGAGAGCCTTTTGGTCTGAGTGGAGAGTTTTCTTAAAATCCACAAAAATCAATAACTCGGTTTCCAATTTCTTCCCTGTAACATCTGGGGTACCTCAAATTTCTCATTATGCTCCCTGTTATTTATCAATTGAGTTACTAAGTTATTTAACTACTATTCCCTGATGACTGTAAAAACTTCAAAACTATTTGAACTAATTCTGATGCATGACAGATTTGAATTCTCTGTGGTTGTGGACTTAAGAAAACAGTTTGCTTTTGAATGCCGTTTTATTAGTTTCTATCGCAACAAATGCAGGATATCAACTCAATACAACCTTAATAAAACTAATTTATCATACTCCTCTTCTGTAAGGGATCTTGGTATTTATTTTTGATAAAAGATTATCTATATTTTAACGAGCATGTTTCAGCAATTTCTCAAAAGTATGAAGATGTTGGGTCTAGTGATGAGGAATTGTGAAGATTTCTCTCCATCTGTCATAAAAAGCCTATGTACTAGGTCACTTTACTATGATGGAAAGAGTGCAGCACAAATTTTTGAGATTTATGGCATATAAATATATTAAGTTTTGAGAATTTATGGAAAATCTCAAATTTGTTTAAACTTTCCAAATCGATCCCTGCGTCCTCAAATCTATTTTTCATATATCAATCGACAAATTATAGAAAATAGATCTCTTAAACTGTTCAATTCTATTAGTCAGAAAATAAATGTTTTTATTATGTCAATGTATAGCTTCAGAAGACCTTTATCTAGCACTATTAGTCATATTGTTTAATGTGAGTCAACTGATAAATTAAGACATATCTTATCATGTTGTTTCCAGGACTATTTATTTACTTTTTGTTGTACTTTAGGCTTAGCAGGGTTATTCTGTTTTTTTTGTAAAAATGGGGTTTCCCGGAAATCTTGCAATAAATAAATAAATAAAGATATTTATTTTAAAGAAAATATTCAAGAATTTTTTGGTCAAATAAAGCTGCTGCTAATTGAAGAAGTCTTAAATTAAATTTAGAAATAAATTTCAATAAAAATTAATTAACTCTTTATCACATCCTCTGCTCACCCTCCTCAGAGAATTTCCAGCCAGAAAATGGAGATTCCCCATTCAGTACGAGAGGGGTGTAAAGTATCATATACAGACAGGCAAGGGTGAGGCGTAAGGGGCGTAAAGGGGTAGAGCGCGATTTCCCCATAGCGATGTACACATGGCCGTCACCCAAACATTGATTTTCTAAATAATTGATATACGTAAGGGGATCTAACTACAACACGTAAGAGGATAACGTACAAACTCGACATGTTGCCTTTCAATCCTCGACGATATGGCTTATTATTGGCAGGGGTGAAAAATAATAAAATTGTTAAAAACTGTAATTAAACTTACTTAAATCCCTTATCGTCCTCCTGGCCATTAACTTGTTGTTGCATGACTTGGCCGTTTACGCCCCCCTGTTCTTCTTTGGGGCTCTGCTGACTCCCTTTATCCTTGGACAGGTCTTTGTCGTCTAAATGTAACACTCTCATTCGGGGTTCCAGTCCTCCGGGTACTGTTTGGCCCCCTTTATCGCCGGTCGGTGATGTGCCCAATACGTATTCCACCTTTTGAAAATATTTATGTTATGTCAGTTGAACAACACAAAAGTTTGATACATTAAGTACTTTATGTTTCTAGCTGTATATACGAGGTGTTTGATCATCAAATACAATGTAGAAAATTCTAAACATTTCTGAGGAGGAATTTATCAAAGCGCATTATGTCCACTCGAGGACAAAATTCAGTTTATTGCGGTTTTTTATTTATTTTGACCTCTTCTATATACGTATTAACTCAGAATAAATCAAATAGCATTATATTCGCGAGATCTGATACATCAAAACGCATTACGATATTTGGCCAATTCGCATGACGACATCGTGTAAGTCATTTGATTTTTTAAATTCTGCCAATAGTTGTTGATGTATTAATGTGTTTGTTGTTTTTATGATGGAAAACCTCGATCGGAGCGTTTCTGTAGGAGAAAATAGCCAAGAATTAGAGTAAAAATTGCGACAAAAGTACGTACAATTGCTCAAAGCGACAAAAAAAATTGCTCCAAGCTAGATTTTTTCTTAAGAAGTTTTTCTATTAAAATTGTTTTTTATATCTTGGTTTTATTTTGTATTAAGTGAAAAAACTGCTCAGCTGGGTTTTATCTTTTTTTATTCCCTATTTAATCTTTACAACATAGAGCATTATGTCACATATCGGCCACAACAAAACGCATTATATCCACAGTAATGGTTCAAAAAGCGTTATGTCCAACTATTTATTGGCTTTTTCTCGCCTGGAGTTTGTTGGTTTTGATTTCAATTAGAACTATTTACCAAAGGATCGATCAGTATCTATAAAAGCACCTTATTATGCAGGTTTAAAATGAACGAAAACAAGAAATATTCGTTTTGAAAAGTTACTCCTCAACTGTTCCATGGGTCTTTAAAAGGGACCGCGTGTTGTGACATATTAAGCTTAGAAACAAATAAAATAATACTTCAATAAAGTGCGTTAAGTATAAAGCTCAGAAAAATTCTTAAGAGCCCGGACTATGCCGCTAAGATCAAAGAGCATATGTAAATAAACCGTCGAGAGGCTGAATATTAGCCCGGTAAGGATTTTTATTATTACGTGGATTAAGTCAATAAATATAACATTGATAAATTGAAAATGTAAATGCTTTAAATATTTTTATAGTTTCGTACTGTTTGGCTCGTATTTTGTAGTTTAAGGTCACCTTTTTTTTCTGCATAAGCAAACAAACTGCCCGTTCCACGACAATGCTAATTCTAACCTTTCAATGTTCTAAGCATCATTTTATAAAATGTTAAGCAGGAGGAAATGTCCAAGTTAATTTTTTCATTTTAACAAAAAAATTATATCTAACGTAGTATATAGGTAGTACTCAAATTGTACAATAAAACTGATTGTGGTTATAAAAACTTCTTCTTTAAGTACTGGACCAAGTACCTGGTCTCTCGTTTTAAAGGTTCTATAGTTTGGGCCAAAAATAGTTTGAAATAGGACATCGATGGTCGGAAGTGCGCCCGTTCCAAAATACAGGGTGTTGAAATTTTTTTAAAAAAATCGATTTTTTTCCTCTATATTAAAAACGCTTAAAGCGATTTGAATGAAATACTGAGGTTTTAAATGATAGGTGGTGAGGCACACTTTTCGAGAGATTGCAGGTGATTTGACCTGTCCAGGAACGGATTTGCAGCACATTTATGTCAATTTTTTTATAAAAAAAAAAAAAAATACGTCACAGTTTTTTTCTGAAAAAAAATTTTCTCGAAATTATTTTGTTCGTTTTCAATAAAACACATCCCTTGCATTTTTGCGCTCCGACGCACCGTTTTCGTGCAAAAATATAAAATCCATACAAGAAAATTAAAAAAACAACTTAAAAAGAACAATATAATAATAAAAAAAAATTGAAACAATATGTTGTTGTTACAAATGTTGACTCAAAGACCCCTGGATCGTTTCTCAGAAAGACCGCAGGCACCACAACTCTAGGTCTTCTCTGTTGGTTACAGGTGTTCCACTTATTGTTGCTTTAATTTTTTTACTTTTGTTTAATTACTGTCATTCATTTTTTCTCTTGTTAACGCCTTGTCAATAATATTTGCAATTGGGTATGGTGTCTCGATCTTCTGCAAAAATTGACTTTCGATCCGATCTCCTAATAAAAGTGACTGCAATAGCGTAAAAATGCGATAGTAGGTATGCACCGACACTAAACATAACAAAAACATGTACAGACTTTCTAATTATTATTATTAATATTTATTTTATGGAGATTACCATGAAAAATTGGCTCAACTGTTTGAGGTACAGAAAAAATGGTAAAAATTTACCCAGGTGGTACAAAAAAAAATTATTCTTCTTTATAACAAAAAAACATAAAAACTAATTCAAGGTACTCTAAAATAAAACATAACATTAAGAAATATCAATTTTTTTACTTTTTTCTTTAAAAAACCCATGGTACATATTTTGACCCACCATACCACTGCCTAAAGTTATTTTGTATGGTAGGACTGAAAACAAGACTTGTTCTTTCTCAAACATAGGGGAACTTGACACACGTTGTAGGTACAGTTTGTGTGTATGTCAAATTCCTTGAAAATACAGACTGCACATCTTCGTCTACTGGTTCGTACTGGCTGATGTGTACTTTGAGTAAGTCTAATCGTTTCTGGTTGGGAAGGTTTCCTTTTTTTGATGGGAGTTGGTAATGGTTTTTCGGTACCCTGTAATGATGTTACCAATTTGTCAGCAACTAGATGTTCTATAATATTCAAACGAAATTCTTTCATGTTCATTTTAGGCCCTTCAGATAACTTGTAAAGCACGTAAGCATTAACAACAGCAGCATCAATAAAGAAAAACATGACTAGACTAGGCCACCATTTTTTGCTTTTTCGGTCGAGGCCGTAAACTGCCCTCATTTGGTCAAATTTATCTACTGAGTTCATATTATGTTTATTGTAATCAGTCAGCGCTATTGGGCAAGGTATGTTTTCTACACTGCCGTCTTTCGCTTTCCTTTTGACCTCAGTTTTGTCATCTGGGTTGTGATAATTTGAAAGAAGGTGAACCGTTCTTTTATCGCGCCATTTAAATGCTGAAAGTCCTGTAGAACTCACGTACCAGTCACAGTCAGCTCTGTGCATTGCTTTATCTTCCAGAAATCGGGGCATATTTTTTCTGGTATGTCTAACAGTAACACACGCATATAACATTTCTTGATACAGTTGATTCATTAGGGCTACATTTGTAAAAAAGTTATCAAAGAAAATTTTATGATACCTGTGTTTTAAATTTTGTGCCATCTGAAGCACTACTTTGGTACCCAAACATTTTTCTGCAACAGGACCGGTTTTGCCACAATATATTTCAAAATCCCAGCAATATCCAGTGCTGTCAGCTATCATCCACACTTTATAGCCTCTCTTTACTGGCTTTGCAGGCATGTATTATTTGATCGTAGATCAGCCTTTAAACTTTATCATAGACTCACTGATAGATCCACTGATAAAAATTCGTGAGGATGCAGACCAAAGCGATGGACAGTTATTAGTCTACTAATATAGGGATCATGTAAAATTGGATCTGTACTCCAGTAATCCCGATATGACGGCAGCTTTTTGTTACCCATTAGTAAGTTTATACCAATAAATGTACGCATTTCTACACTATCGGTGGGCTTATAACTTTTGCCGTAATTGTGAAAAGTTTGCTCTGCGTAGAGGTTTGTTTGAAACACCATATGTTCGACAATTTTGTCTGAAATCAGAAGTTTAAAAATATTATATGGTGTCACCCATGACTTGGGCTAGTCCTGAATATTCCATAAATTGGACAGGTGGAACCGTTTTATTATTCTTAATCCACTGCATTTTGAATAATGTTTTTAATTCGCTCAGTGGAATAAGGTCTTCGGGGTCCCATTCCTCCAGTTCTTCATCAGATGATGATATTACCATATTATCCGGTTCTGATAAATTATTTGTGATTTCTGGCTCGTCTACATCATTTCCATTACGACTATCATTATCCGAGTCGATATTTGATGGAATGCCTACAAATTCAGTGTCCGAATTTTCAATATTCTCAATTTCATTATAAAGATCCTACGGTTTAATAAATAAACCGACGTACATTACTGGGATAAAAACAATTGTAGGTGGGTTAAATTTTACTCCAACATACATGTAGAGTTGTATATTAGGTGGGTTAAATTTTGTCTCTAAGTACTTCAAAGAGGTAAATTTTCGGGAAATAATAAAATAAAGAACTCTGGTATGGATTTGATTTTTTTGCGCCAAAACGGTACGTCGGAGCGCAAAAATTCAGGAGCTGTGTTTTGTTAAAAACGAACAAGATATTCAGAAAGAAATCCTTTAAAAAACAGTGGCGCACCTGTTTTTTTATATAAAATTTAACGAACATGTGTTCAAGTCCGTTCCTGGACAAGTTAAATTACCTGCAATTCCTCAAAACATTGCCTCACCACCTATCATTTAAAACCTAAAAAATGCATTTAAGACACTTAAAGCGTTTTTAATACAGAGGAAAAAAAACGATTTTTTTGAACAATTTCAACACCATCAGCATACTTACATACTTTTTTGTGGCTCCTGTATATACTGTAACAACTGTTTGAAAAACTGTCATATAAAATGAATTAAAACAGGCGTTTATGAATTCATGCTATTTCTTTATTTCTATAAATAATTTTAAAAGAATTAATCCATTTAAATAATGAAATGTAAAAAATTGTTTTGAGGATAGTGACTTAAGTCAACTTCATTAAATTAAAATTTAAATATACAAGAGAACTTTGTTCCTTGTTTTAAGGAATTATTTTTGTGTCTCTCTTTGCAATTATAAAGCTAAACTCAGTAAGCCATAAGTATTAATTCTGCAGGCAAGAGTAATACAAATTGTTCAGTTAAAATATATTATAAATTAGTTTGTATATTCTATGTCATTCAAATTATCTTAAGATTTGTTATATAAACAGAGACAAGTCCAAGTGGTAATTCGATAGGGTCTTGCGTCAGCGGGATTCGATATCGTTGACAAAAAGACAGAATCACCACGAGCCTTGGTGTAAACGGTCACTTTTGATATTCCTTGACAAATAGAGCGTGTTTTTAATACGTCCTATTAGACTTTCATTTAAATCTAAAATTTTAAAATAAATATATTTTACCATTTTAACTCCTAATCCACCAGGTCCGTCTGATCCTCTAGGAGAAAGGATGCCACCAGGGTCACCTCCAGCTCCGGGAAAACCTCTGCGAGCACCCATAGCCAATGACGTAACAGCATGATCACCTGCAACATCAGATTACGTAAAATCATTTGCTCGATGTTTAAAAAGAGAAACGACTAACTCGTTGAATATCGTTTTATAAATTCCAATACTAAGATTTTAATTTTCGAATTTATCGGTTTAGTGATTTATGGATTGTAACGGACCGAGCACATACTTTATCAGAATATTGACAAATTTAACCCGGTAGCCGAACTAAAAGTTTCTAAAACCGATAACAAATGGTTTCGGAGGTCATAATTCACGTTGGGGAGGCGAAATGAATTATCGGGTGCCCGTGTTAGGAGTTCGAGCACAAATCAATGCCCTTCGAGCACATTTTTCACCTCGACCACTTTTTTCTCCTTTATATTTAATCTTTAAGGTCCAAAGTTGAACTGAGATCTAATCAAACATTTAAATTACATTTATTTCACATTCTATGATAGCAAATGTAAAAACGAAAGAAGGTCCATCAAACGAAAAAATTGTTAGTTACTCATACTTCCTATAATACGGTTCCATTATGATTACCTGCTTCTAGGCATGTAATTTTTATGAAACTGTCTGTTACGTTACAACATATATAGTTACTATTCCATTAAATATTTAAAGAAAAACTTTTCGCTACGACCAGCATAAGTCGACTAAAATGGGATCATGAATAAAATTTGTAACTAATTATTTCGTCGGTTTGGTAAGGGAAACCTTGATATTCAATGCTGGGTTGCTAAAACGTACTTCACTTATATGAAACTTAAAAAAAAAACCTTGGGTTCAGGTTACCATTGTTACATCATCTTGTCAATGCGGATTATATCAAATTTCACAATGGTTACTTAATGAAATTGTTACGTTTTATTTGAAATCGGGTTCATCTGTTAATTTAGAAGGTATTTTAAGAGACAATATAGTTGACTTGGTCTATTCGGAAGACACCAATTAATGACCTCTTGTAAAGAGAAATTCCAATATCTATCAGTAAGATGAATCTTTTAAGTGATGGAATTTAAAATTTTTGTCTTCCAGGCAGTTGAACCATACATAATTTGTTTTGTTCCAGGCATTAGAAGATGAATAAAAATACAACAGTTCTATTTTTTTCAATTTTCCTGAAGTGAGTCACTGAGGGCGTCAATTCCCATTTTCTCTTTCCAATTTCTACCCGGAAATTGAATAATTTTTATCTTATCTTTGACTAACTGAAAAATCGACTAAGCAAAAAAATTATTTTTCTTTAACAATTACCTGTCACTTCTCATGGGAAAATTTGCTTAAAGTATTGAAATTTTTTTTTATTAAGTTGTTCCACCTGTAAAATTCTCGATTTTTACTTCTAATTATGAATAAATATGTTTTTTTAATAATTGAAATGTCAAACTCCAAGTACAACCCTGTCGGTTTTTCAACAACGTTATGTTGACCAGTGACAGATAAAAGACACGTTAACTGTCAGTTGTCATTAATTCAAACTGTGAATGACAGTTAAGACAGGGTCGCATTACAATTTTTTTAAATAATTAAAATTTTAATTAATATTTAATAATTATTATACACTGGTTTGTACAATTTTACAATAAACTTTATATTCTTCTACCTTTTTAAATTTGTATAATTTTTTTTTATTAATTAAAATATCAATTTTTAAGTCCAACCCTTTCGGTTTCTAACCGTCATTCCGTTGACTCGTGACAGATAAAAAATGCGTTAACTGTCACTTGTCATTAAGTCAAAGTGTGGATGACAATTAAAGACAGGGTCGCATTATAAATTTTTATGTAATTTAATTATTTAGTTTTTTTAGAGACAATATACACATATTTTGTTGGTATTATTAATTTTATACATAAAATGCCTGGAAAAAATTATTTATTACGATCTAGACCCATCACCCACTGATTTATACAATAAACTTAATATTAAGTTCGTCCACCTATAAAATGATATTTTATTTTAAATTTGTATAATTTTTTTTATTAAATAATTAAAATGTCAAACTCCAAGTCCAACCCTGTCTGTCAATCTGTTGACAAGTAACAGATAAAAAATGGGTTAACTGTCACTTGTCATTAAGTCCAGGTGTGTATGACTGTTGGAGACAGGGTCGCATTATAATTTTTTTAGGTAGTTAAAATTTTTATTCATATTTAATTAATTTAATATTTTTTCTTAAATGATCGTATAATATAATAATATATAATTTATTGGTATTATTAATGTTATATTTCAACTGCCTAGAAAATATTATTTATTACAGTAATTCATCCACTGATTTGTACAATTTTACTATAAGTTAAATGTTGAGATCTTCCACTATTTAATTATTTTTTAATTAGATCTTATTTAATTATTTTCGTATTTTTTTTTTTATTTTTTAGAGACAGTTTAAACATATTTTGTTGGTATTATTAATTTTATACTTCAACTGCCTGGAAAAAATAATTTATTACGATTTAAACACTACACCCACTTAAAATTGTCGATTTTTTATTTCAAAATATTTGTATTTTTTTAAATAATTAAAATATCAAACTCCAAGTCCAACTCTGTCGGTTTCCAACCTTCATTCTGTTGACAAGTGACAGCTGAAAAATGCGTTAACCGTCACTTGTCATTTAGTCAAAGTGTGGATGTCAGATGGAGACAGGGTCGCATTATATTTTTTTTAAATAATTATTCATATTTTTAGAGGCATTATTGATTCTGTGCTCAATTGTTTGTCCACTGTGGTCCACACTAGTTCCATACTCATTAGGATCAACAATCGATAGCCTCTGCCAAAGAATGGAGGTTTTACTTTTTTATACATTGTCTTGACTGATAAAACCATTTAAAATAATACTTTTATTAATAAGAAAACGCAAGATATAACTTCATTAAAGCCATTTTCTATTTCTTCTTGTCTTAACTGATAAAACCATTTAAAATAATACTTTTATTAATAAGAAAACGCAAGATATAACTTCATTAAAGCCATTTTCTATTTCTTCTTTGACTGTCAGTTAATTGGTTCTCCAACAACTTTTTAAATCTTGAACAGGCTAAAATGAATTCCACTTCCTGGCTAAATAAACTCAAAAGCTTAAAAAAGTACATCTTACATTTTTCCAGGCACTTGAAATATGAAAAGCACTATTCCTACTGTAATAATTTGCCTAGAAGAATAAGAAGTTAAGACAGCCATTTGACTATATGAGCAATGAAAGCCATTATTTTTTTTTCTAAAGAAATGAAGCATGGGAGGTGTTAGTTGTATAAAATATAACTGCCTGAAAATTTAGCTCCTTTTTTATTTCTTGCAGACAGTCGAAGTACATATTATTTAACATTTTCCATTCGAAGCCGAAATGTAGAAGTATTCGGTTTTTGCTTATTTGAAGTGCCTATTTGACATTGCGTCTGCAGCCTACTATTCTAAACCTTATAGTATTCCACGTCTTCAATGAACTTTCTAAAAATCCAAGAAATCATAATCATCGTACTTTATGCTAGCTTAGACCTACTGAGACCCCCACCTATCATTCTCTTATTTTGTTTTAATTTGGTATCCCTGGTCATATGATCTAAAATAAATTACAGTAAAGTTTCTATGTATGCAAGTTCCTGTCATGCCATTGCTAAATTAGTTTATGAGCATTTCCACATACTAATCGAGGCGACACCGATTATCGATTGCGATAATTACGCGTCAATTACAATAATTATGGCACTGATAACTGATGTGGTGTCAATATTACTGTTGTTGGTGTTTTCAATGCACTCAAATAATTGTTTGATTCAAGGTCAAGGTCCAGATAGCGGTAAATCGAAGTGACACACCAAATTGATCAGATGACTGGAAATCGCCTCAAGAAGAAGTTACAAAATAATTCTTCTACTTTAATAATACTACTAAATACTTTCGAATATCAGCTTATTCAATAACTAATCAAACAAACGGGATTCCGTAAGGAGATTCAGTACTATCGACCATCTTCAGACACTTCGTAAATTCGTACTCTTATTGCAAAAACCACTAAATTGAGTTTTCATGACTATAATATTCCTTCCAGGCAAAATTATAACATACAGTCGGTTAAAACGACAGCCTTACAAAAATATTTATTTTATAAGGGAGTTCGCATCTTAAATGCTCATCCAGAAATAATAGTGTACACCTAATTTAAAATTTTTTAATAAAAGTGTTTGAACATTTTTAAAGGACACATATTAATAAGATAATTTTTATTTTTTGTAATATGCTTTGTAAAGCAAAGGTAAATTCTTTACTTTTCAATTTTTTCAACTAGCCAAGTACTAAATAAAGATTATTTATTTATTTAATTATTTATTATTGCTCTTAAATTAGTTAAATTTTCAAAAGTCATGTTTGCAGGCTAGAAAACACTCGATTTACCATTTATCGACTACCAGAAGGCTTTTGACTCTGTAGAAACTTGGGCAACTATCATCTCAAAGTAGAAAATGTCTTCTATAATTTTAGAGTTCCTACAATTCCTGGAATCAGACAGAAGAAGAAGACATTTTCTACTTTGAGATGATAGTGAAATTGTTTATTCAAAGTCGTTTTAAATTTTATAAGAAGTGAGGGATGAAAAATATCCTCTTTTAACGAAAAATCATGACAATTTTTAACGGAACAAAACTCAATTAAGTTTTCAATCAAAAGCAACATTTCAATTTAAGTTTCTCGTATTACTATACTCAGGTAAGTTAAAATCATTAAACAATATTACCTTGGCCTGATAAAGATATATTAAGGACGAAAGATATTCAAATAATAATTCGTACGTCTCAATATTTTCAATTGGGGGTATATATATGAGAATAGTGTATAGGCAGCTAGTGTCAATTACTATTCTTATTCTTATTACGTCAACAATATTACAAATCGATTGAAAAAGCAATAATTTTAAATTAGAGTATATTATATTGTATCAAAAATTTAAAAATCGATTTAACATCATTGTCTGAGAAATTGTGAATTCAACCGCCTCGCCTCTAGTTTTCATTTAAGCTTATTCTAGGAATTCAATTTTCTAAGAACATATATGCTTGACACTCTCGAGGCTATAGTTTCGCTTCCTTACCGCCATCTATATGTCAAGTCATAGAAGCTTTTTCAGTATCCTAACTATTGGTACCCGAGCTTTCAAGGCATGGATTGATGATGTAGATGGTGATACTAAGTTGTGAAGTGAATCACTGCAGTCATTAGCTTTGTTCGCGGTGACAAATTCTGAACGCATCCCGGATCAGTCAGGAGCTCTTCATCCTTTAAGGTTAGGCGCATGCGTGACTCATAACCGGTTTGGAATTTATTTCAACTGTCAACATCTAAATTTATTTGGGTTAGTATAGGTTATGTTTTCCGATTGTTTTGTTTAGAAAAGTTTGTTTTTCTTTAAATAGTAAAGATTTAAAGCAGAGACATGGCTAAGAAATACTGTGATAAATTTTAAGGCAGTTATTTTTTCTGAGTCTCATTCCTGTTCTTTATAATATGGCAGCAAATCGATCTGCCAGTGTTCATTCGTCAATGCTGAGCTCATTCGAAAATATTGAAAATACAGTTTATCGTCAAATTATGAGACAATGTTTTCAAATTATCCAATATACCCATAAAACTAATAAAAAACAGTAGGACAAGCAATTATTATTTGTAACAGTAACTATTATTGGTTTTAAATATGAAATGAAATAAAATAAAATAAGCATCACTTATCAGAAAATAATCACAAACAGAGCAAATAGTCGGCATACATGTCATTAAAAATCTACTGCGCAAGTCTAGAACTCAAAATTCTAATGAGAGTCCAAAGATCGATTGAACTGGTTACAGATTGATCCTGAACAAGTAACAAAACATCCGCGAACGCAGGATTTCGAACTAGAAATTCAAGACTAGTAACCACGAACGCTGTTTTTAACAATGCGCATGCGAAGTAATTCTAAACTTGTCCAGAACTGTCACCGCGAACAAAGCTATTATTCGTTACTATACGACATTTAAGTTTAAAATGCTAAAATCCGAACAAACAAATGGGATCGTAATTGAACAAAGCGTTGACGCAATCAGTTCAAATTCTGAAAGGGAAAAGTGCAAAAAAGGTTATCGAAACCCCGCGAAGTGACGAGCAAACGCGCCACGTCTGCACGCAGACGGCGCACGTCGTCATGGAAACGGGCGTCGCGGCGCCTCTTGTCGCCCGGACGACAATGCCGACGCCCGGCACGCCCCTCCAAAGGACGCCCGCGTGACGTCAACGCTGCTTTTTTTGACCTGGTTCCCTTTATTTCATTTTGTTTCTTTTTTTTTTTTTTTTAATTCGATATACGTAGTGCGTGATGTTGAGGTGTGATATGATGAAAGAATTAGTTTTTGCAAGTTTTATTACCTGAATTTATATATGACGAAAGCAAGCAATTAATTCTGATTATAAATAAAGACGTAACACGGTCGGTTAACAAAGAAGTAATATATCTATAAATTTAGCCAAGGTAGCGGCGCCCATATAAAATAACAATCAGAATAATACGTAGTCGGTACCCAAATTGTGCGTGGGCAAAAGCAACCGCGAAAAATGATGTCTTTGTTACATTCGTATTTCCTAATCCTACTAGAAAGCCAGCTGGCGCATTTTAATAAATCAAGTTATAGGTTAGATAAGTATTTTATTTTGTATAGGATTAAGGGTGGTGAGGCTCACAAAACATACATATTACAACAGGTGAAGGATAATAGACAATATTCGCAATAAAAGTAATTATCGACAAGTTGTGCAACCTGAGGTCCGTATTGAAGAACTAAACTCTTGCTTATGTAACATCGCTCAAACTCAACAACAAAAACTAAGTCCCACTTCTGATGCTCCTAGTTACATGGCAAAATAATGTCAACATTCCGCATAATTTCTTGTTCCTGCCTACTACTGGCTTGAGAACTATATATACCAGCGTCTTCTTCAGATAACCTACATCACGAAAACACCGGGTTATAACAGGATTCGAACAGAACTAAGGGAATGAGAGCACTTTGAAAATTCGGAAAAAGTCATGTTTCGACCTCGTTTTTGAGGCCAAAAATGGGCTTTAAAAATGTGATATCTCAGCTAATATAAGAGGTACGACCTTGTGGAAAATCTCTATATATTGAGAAGGGCGAAACTAAGACAGAACCGTTGGAATTTTTTAGCTAGCGCCCATAGAAGCCAAGATATCGGTCTTCAAAGTTTGGGTTTTTTCATTTTTTGGGTATACCCCCCCGTATCGAATTTTTTCACCAAAAATCGATTTTTTTGGAAATCGAACTAACTCTACCAGCGTCTTCTTCAGATCACCTACATCACGAAAACACCGGGTTATAACAGGATTCGAACAGAACTAAGGGAATGAGAGCACTTTGAAAATTCGGAAAAAGTCATGTTTCGACCTCGTTTTTGAGGCCAAAAATGGGCTTTAAAAATGTGATATCTCAGCTAATATAAGAGCTACGACCTTGTGGAAAATCTCTATATATTCAGAAGGACGAAACTAAGACAGAACCATTGGATTTTTTTAGATAGCACCCATAGAAGCCAAGATATCGGTCTTCAAAGTTTGGGTTTTTTAATTTTTTGGGTATACCCCCCCGCATCGAATTTTTCACCAAAAATTGATTTTTTTCGAAATCAAACTAAGTATACCAGCGTCTTATTTGGGTCACCTAGATTACGAAAACACCGGGTTATAACAGGATCCGAGCAGAACTAAGGGAATGAGAGCACTTTGAAAATCCTGAAAAAGTCGTTTTCGACGTCCGTTTTTGAGGCCAAAAATGGGCATCAAAAATGCCATATCTCAGCTATTAGGAGAGCTACGACCTTGCGGATGGTCTCGTTGGATTCAGAACGACGAAACTAAGACAAAACCGTTGGAATTTTCCCGATAGCTTCCATAGAAGCCGAGATATCGACCTTCAAAGTTTGGAATTTTTCATTTTTCGGGTATACCCCCCCGTATCGAATTTTTTCACCAAAAATTGATTTTTTTCGAAATCAAACTAAGTATACCAGCGTCTTATTTGGGTCACCTAGATTACGAAAACACCGGGTTATAACAGGATCCGAGCAGAACTAAGGGAATGAGAGCACTTTGAAAATCCTGAAAAAGTCGTTTTCGACGTCCGTTTTTGAGGCCAAAAATGGGCATCAAAAATGCCATATCTCAGCTATTAGGAGAGCTACGACCTTGCGGATGGTCTCGTTGGATTCAGAACGACGAAACTAAGACAAAACCGTTGGAATTTTCCCGATAGCTTCCATAGAAGCCGAGATATCGACCTTCAAAGTTTGGAATTTTTCATTTTTCGGGTATACCCCCCCGTATCGAATTTTTTCACCAAAAATGGATTTTTTTCGAAATCAAACTAAGTATACCAGCGTCTTATTTGGGTCACCTAGATTACGAAAACACTGGGTTTTAACAGGATCCGAGCAGAACTAAGGGAATGAGAGCACTTTGAAAATCCTGAAAAAGTCGTTTTCGACGTCCGTTTTTGAGGCCAAAAATGGGCATAAAAAATGCCATATCTCGACTATCGTAAAAGCTACAACTTTGCGGATGGTTTCGTTGGATTCAGAATGACGAAACTAAGACAAAAACGTTGGAATTTTCCCGATAGCTCCCATAGAAACCGAGATATCGACCTTCAAAGTTTGGAATTTTTCATTTTTCGGGTTTACCCCCCCGTATCGAATTTTTTCACCAAAAATGGATTTTTTTCGAAATCAAACTAAGTATACCAGCGTCTTATTTGGGTCACCTAGATTACGAAAACACTGGGTTTTAACAGGATCCGAGCAGAACTAAGGGAATGAGAGCACTTTGAAAATCCTGAAAAAGTCGTTTTCGACGTCCGTTTTTGAGGCCAAAAATGGGCATCAAAAATGCCATATCTCAGCTATTAGGAGAGCTACGACCTTGCGGATGGTCTCGTTGGATTCAGAACGACGAAACTAAGACAAAACCGTTGGAATTTTCCCGATACCTTCCATAGGAGCCGAGATATCGACCTTCAAAGTTTGGAATTTTTCATTTTTCGGGTATACCCCCCCGTATCGAATTTTTTCACCAAAAATGGATTTTTTTCGAAATCAAACTAAGTATACCAGCGTCTTATTTGGGTCACCTAGATTACGAAAACACTGGGTTTTAACAGGATCCGAGCAGAACTAAGGGAATGAGAGCACTTTGAAAATCCTGAAAAAGTCGTTTTCGACGTCCGTTTTTGAGGCCAAAAATGGGCATAAAAAATGCCATATCTCGACTATCGTAAAAGCTACAACTTTGCGGATGGTTTCGTTGGATTCAGAATGACGAAACTAAGACAAAAACGTTGGAATTTTCCCGATAGCTCCCATAGAAACCGAGATATCGACCTTCAAAGTTTGGAATTTTTCATTTTTCGGGTTTACCCCCCCGTATCGAATTTTTTCACCAAAAATGGATTTTTTTCGAAATCAAACTAAGTATACCAGCGTCTTATTTGGGTCACCTAGATTACGAAAACACTGGGTTTTAACAGGATCCGAGCAGAACTAAGGGAATGAGAGCACTTTGAAAATCCTGAAAAAGTCGTTTTCGACGTCCGTTTTTGAGGCCAAAAATGGGCATCAAAAATGCCATATCTCAGCTATTAGGAGAGCTACGACCTTGCGGATGGTCTCGTTGGATTCAGAACGACGAAACTAAGACAAAACCGTTGGAATTTTCCCGATACCTTCCATAGGAGCCGAGATATCGACCTTCAAAGTTTGGAATTTTTCATTTTTCGGGTATACCCCCCCGTATCGAATTTTTTCACCAAAAATTGATTTTTTCGAAATCAAACTAAGTATACCAGCGTCTTATTTGGGTCACCTAGATTACGAAAACACCGGGTTATAACAGGATCCGAGCAGAACTAAGGGAATGAGAGCACTTTGAAAATCCTGAAAAAGTCGTTTTCGACGTCCGTTTTTGAGGCCAAAAATGGGCATCAAAAATGCCATATCTCAGCTATTAGGAGAGCTACGACCTTGCGGATGGTCTCGTTGGATTCAGAACGACGAAACTAAGACAAAACCGTTGGAATTTTCCCGATAGCTTCCATAGAAGCCGAGATATCGACCTTCAAAGTTTGGAATTTTTCATTTTTCGGGTATACCCCCCCGTATCGAATTTTTTCACCAAAAATGGATTTTTTTCGAAATCAAACTAAGTATACCAGCGTCTTATTTGGGTCACCTAGATTACGAAAACACTGGGTTTTAACAGGATCCGAGCAGAACTAAGGGAATGAGAGCACTTTGAAAATCCTGAAAAAGTCGTTTTCGACGTCCGTTTTTGAGGCCAAAAATGGGCATAAAAAATGCCATATCTCGACTATCGTAAAAGCTACAACTTTGCGGATGGTTTCGTTGGATTCAGAATGACGAAACTAAGACAAAAACGTTGGAATTTTCCCGATAGCTCCCATAGAAACCGAGATATCGACCTTCAAAGTTTGGAATTTTTCATTTTTCGGGTTTACCCCCCCGTATCGAATTTTTTCACCAAAAATGGATTTTTTTCGAAATCAAACTAAGTATACCAGCGTCTTATTTGGGTCACCTAGATTACGAAAACACTGGGTTTTAACAGGATCCGAGCAGAACTAAGGGAATGAGAGCACTTTGAAAATCCTGAAAAAGTCGTTTTCGACGTCCGTTTTTGAGGCCAAAAATGGGCATCAAAAATGCCATATCTCAGCTATTAGGAGAGCTACGACCTTGCGGATGGTCTCGTTGGATTCAGAACGACGAAACTAAGACAAAACCGTTGGAATTTTCCCGATACCTTCCATAGGAGCCGAGATATCGACCTTCAAAGTTTGGAATTTTTCATTTTTCGGGTATACCCCCCCGTATCGAATTTTTTCACCAAAAATTGATTTTTTCGAAATCAAACTAAGTATACCAGCGTCTTATTTGGGTCACCTAGATTACGAAAACACCGGGTTATAACAGGATCCGAGCAGAACTAAGGGAATGAGAGCACTTTGAAAATCCTGAAAAAGTCGTTTTCGACGTCCGTTTTTGAGGCCAAAAATGGGCATCAAAAATGCCATATCTCAGCTATTAGGAGAGCTACGACCTTGCGGATGGTCTCGTTGGATTCAGAACGACGAAACTAAGACAAAACCGTTGGAATTTTCCCGATACCTTCCATAGGAGCCGAGATATCGACCTTCAAAGTTTGGAATTTTTCATTTTTCGGGTATACCCCCCCGTATCGAATTTTTTCACCAAAAATTGATTTTTTTCGAAATCAAACTAAGTATACCTGCGTCTTATTTGGGTCACCTAGATTACGAAAACACCGGGTTATAACAGGATCCGAGCAGAACTAAGGGAATGAGAGCACTTTGAAAATCCTGAAAAAGTCGTTTTCGACGTCCGTTTTTGAGGCCAAAAATGGACAGCAAAAATGCCATATCTCGACTATCGTAAAAGCTAGTGCTAAAGCTTTGTGGATAGTCTCGTTGGATTCAGAACGACGAAACTAAGACAGAACCGTTGGAATTTTTTAGATAGTGCCCATAGAAGCCAAGATATCGGTCTTTAAAGTTTGGGTTTTTTCATTTTTCGGGTATACTTCTTCTTCAGATTACCGACATTACGAAAACACCAGGTTATAACGAGATTCGAGCAGAACTAAGGGAATGAGAGCACTTTGAAAATTCGGAAAAAGTCATGTTTCGACCTCGTTTTTGAGCCCAAAAATAGTCTACACAATGGACCAACAAATAAATAGGTTATAGGACTGTCGATTTCTTCATAAAGTTTAACGTTTAAACCTCACCCTGTGTGTATATTTTACAGTGTTTGTTGCAGGTTAAGCAAAATGTCAGTAAAAAGAAACAACAATAGGCCTGACCTGACAAGTGCCTGATTTTAGCCGTCTAGAAAGATCCAGAACTGGCTCAAGATATTTAGCCAATAGTGTTTTATTATGTAACTATTATCTATCTATTTTTTAAACCAGGTGGCCCCTAGTTCCATCAGAATATTTTCCTCATTATTGAGTCCCAAAGAACTAAGACTGTGTGGGTGATAAATAACATGATCAATGAGACTGACACCAACAAGCAAATCAGCAACTGATAAAATGAAGAGTAACAGTAAAATCAAGAGCTAAAGCTGCTCGTTAATGGTTATTGCACAACATTCCTAATATACAACACGTATATGTATCTGAAACGCAATATTATTGTTCCGCTATAGTAAATATTATCTAGTCATATCCTGCTAGCATAATACACGATCAAAGTAAACCTTCAATGGTGTAGGTACGAAAATCACCGTGTCATCATATAATAAACACGATTCCACGGAAACGTTGCGCGTTTAATTTTAAAATATAATGAATTTTTTTTTCCAACAAAAAAAAAATTAGACTTACCAGGTGCAGCCCACGTAGGATCTCGCCATACTCCTTCGTGATTTAAATGATTTAAGGCAAGTGATTTTCCATCTTTGGATTCTAAACCCCACAGTTTTTTTGCTGCTGGAGCAATCTGAAAAAATAAATAATTTGTTAAGAAAATTGCGTTTTAGGATCGAATATAGCAAGCCAGTAGTAAATAAATGTGTTGATTATTCCGACAAATTTAGCGACCATAAAATTACTGGTGGTTATATACATTAAAAACTCCTGTTCAAAGAGACGTGCATCCAACCGCGTAACGTTTTACTGCACTCGTGCTCCTTCGTCCTCAGTCAATTTTCTCTATTTTCCGCAGAAATTTTCCTGAAGTTTCTTACCAGGGAAACTTTATTAACTTATCCGAAAGTCGACTTTATAAAACTTCTCGAAGTATTTGCTTTGAAGAGATTAAATTATCCATTCGGGGGATGTAATAAGAGTGATAGTGCATTTTCGTGCCGGTGCCCAGCCGTTTCATAAGTTCTAGGATAGTTGGTGTTTGTGGATGTCAAAGTTTTAGTCCTATTTACTTGTCTTTAAAGAATTTGGCGATTCCTTTAAGACCTTGGACAAATCAGAATGAATTGAGAATGAATGAATGTTGAGGGAGTCAGTATCAGGCTTTGTTGAAAAAAATAAGCTAAAACTTCAAGGAAATCTTTATATTGGTTTCGTACTTGTTCTACCAGATCATTGTAATCACTCTTCTCTACACAATAAATTTTGTTTTGACTTCAAATTATTATTAATTAATTTTTCCTCTGAACCTTATTCTCTAATTAATGTTTATGTCTAAGTAGAGGAGTTTGAAGCCAATAAGGATCGTTAGAGGTAGGTTGTCATATTCAAAGGTTGGTAGATCACAGTGAGTTCCCTTAATTAATTAATTATGATTGAAACTAAGATTTTTATCTGGGGTCACCTTGATTTTCCTACAATCCCTTAGTTCCTAATAGACCAAAATAGTTGATGCTCTATTGAGAACAAGAAAACTATTTCTCATATTGAATTTACACCATCTGGAGTTTTACTTTTTTTCTTGATAGTGGGAAATAATGATATTCTATGCATATACACTTCTGGATAGTATTTTGCTCTAAAGTAGCTTAACCATGAGTTTGGACATAGGAGTGCTATAACTCAACTACGATGCCAATCAAAAAAAGGGAATATTCATTAAAGTTACATTTTGTCAGCAAAGCCTTGGATTGTGTTGCCTTTAGAATTCTTGCAATTTAACTATCAGTATCAGTATATTTTTATTCGCATAAATTTTTTACATAATTCAGCAAATAATGCGACATTTTTAATAGAAGTACCTAAAATCAAATTTTCAGCTAAAACAAAGCTGATTATAACACAAAGATTATACAAAGACAACTGTAGAATGTCCTTTTTATTCAATTAAATAAATACACCAATTATTTATTACTCATAACTTATAAATTCATAATTTCGTACACATAAATTAATACGTCTCGCCATCATCGAGTCACGTCATCATCTTTACATAAGTTTAACTTAACATAAACTTGTCAATTACTTGCTACTTAAGAGATATGGAAAAGTTTAGGTATTGAGACACCAAATATGGTTCTATTTCTAAAATAAATTGTTTTTTTCTTAAATGTTTGTTGAGATCCTTCTTGATTCATTGATTGTGGAAGCTTATTATAGAACTTAATAGACGTATACATAAGGCCACACTCTGCTAAAGGAAGTCGATGTGTAGGAATATTTAATTTTCACTCTGCGTGAGTCCCCTGATGCACTAATTCTGTGCCCTCTTTTGAATAATTAAATCGTCACGCCACCTTACAGCTCCTCCCCAGAATATATTATATATAGCATAGTATGTAGTTAGAAAAGTGGTTTGCGGTTGAAAACATTTCAACACCCTTATATGCAAGCAAAGTTTAATTTCTTGTATACATGTTCAATTTGATTCACAAGTAGACTTTGACAATACTACGCTGAGACAAGAGCTGCAATTCCTCAGGGAATTGCTTCCGAGATTGGGAAGTTAAAAACCCTAAAAATATTGACTTGTCACAGTTCAAGAGGAGTTTGTTGGCAGCAAACCACACAGATGATCCTGTAATGTCATCAGCAAAGTTTGTTGGGCTGGATGAGTCATAGGTCACAGCTTTAGACAAATTATTGATAAAAGCCAAAAACAGGAAGGGTCCAATGACACTTCTTCCAATGACTCTTTTTTGTTGGTACTTCAGTCTTAAATCGGAAAACTGAAATATAGAGTAAATGATTCAACAGAAAAATTTTGTATACAAGTTTGACAAACTCAGGTGTAGGATGCGGAGTCAACATATTAAATCACAAATTGAAAAGAGAACCATAAGATTTCTACTACTTCTTTCTACTCTCTGTACCACCTAAACTGAAAAACTAAAAAAAAAACTCTTGCAGTTAATGATGTGCAGATAAGCGTACATGAATGAACCATATTTGAACATTGCACATTGGTTTTATTCAAATTAAATAAGTATGAATGCACATAAGAGTTATCAACCGTCTATTCATTTACTACTAAATTAGAACCACATATAAGCCATGAATACTGATTATAATGCATCCAATTATTGTGGTATTTGATTAAAAAGTCCTTGCTCTAATTCTCATCTCATATCTTTGCAGACGAATTGTCATGAGACACCCTTGAACAAGTAAACTGTAGACATCAACTTGTAACTAAGATGATAAGAGAAGCAAATCTACATACTAATATGATGATAATTTATATCTATAGTCTAGGTACTTAATGTTTGTATGTTATGATAGTTGGAATTTTGTAATTTTAAGCTTACTACTAAAAACTTTTAATTCCTTGTTTATAGTTTGGAAGTATTTTTCATATATATATATAGAGCTTTATATAATTGAATTGTGTGAATACTTTGTACCTTGACATTCATAGTTGATTCCATGCTTTTCTATTTAGCTTGTTACTTAATCCATAGATTTGTACACTCAAGACCTAAGTTGGCCAGACCTGTACACCCGATGTTTTCAGATCACCTATTTGTAATGAACAATAGCATTTACCCAAATTATGAAAATCATTTTAGGGTCATGTATTGTCTTGATTAATGACGCCAACTGAAAGTGGATCTCTTAAATCATTCATCAATATAAATCCCTGCAATACTGGTGATTGACAGGATCATCACATGGTTTCTGAATACAGTTTTTTAAAACCAATGATTGATATCCACACTACGACCTGATTATTACACTTATTGTGGTATCTGATCAGTAAGTCCTTGGTCCACCTTTTATTTCAACAAATTAAGATCAAAATCATAGAACGCCAGATAAGAAGAAATCCCAGGTTCTGATGCTTAACCAGTATCCTTCCTATGACTTCAGAGTTGATTTCCTGCTTTTCCTTCAAACTTGTTACTTAATATACAATGGTATCAGAAGACCTGTATGAACAATATAATTTACCCATACTATGAAGAACATTTATGCTTGTCCTGATTAAAAAGGCAAAGAATTTTAGAAAGGCGTATGCATCCAATGCACATGTTTTGCTTTTCAAATTCATATGTTTTGAATTAAGCAAATATGAGAATTGTGATTCTCGCATAATTAGTTGACTCTCGGTGCCACAGAACAATTGAAAAACAGCATATTTTTGGTCCTTTTCGACAGATCAAACCTCCAAACATGTTCCAAGTGTAAGAAAAATCTGTTTTATGTGGACATCACTTCAATCACACAAATTCATATAATAAACTGTTCTTCTGTGAAGACTGCTTCTGCAATATAAAGCAAATGTAAGAGAAGACTCCAAGGATCTGCAGCAAAAGTATGGCAGTATTCAACAAGATATGGTGAAACTTGGGTCCAAGGCGGTTGAGGCACCTAAATCCTACAGTAAAACTCTGCTTAGCATAACCAATTAATAAAGAGATATCTGATTTAAAAAAATCCATAGAATTTATCATCCAGTTGCTTTGAGGACCAAAGAAAAGATTTGTCAGCATTTACAGGCTTGTTGAAAACCTACAGCAAAGAAAATAGTGTTTCAAAGCACGACATTAAGGAACTAGAAAACAATACAGGACACTCTCTGGTATAAAATTCCAAAGCTCGAAAAGGCTGTTTTCAAGTGTATGAATTTGGAATCCCTACAAATAAAGCAACACTAAATGAAGAAGAGAACTCACCTATTTTGGTTATACTAAGCATAAAAAGGGAAAAGACTTTTCTTTTAAAAAAAGCAGATACTGTCAATATTAGTGCAGAATCCTGTGGGCTACAGGACAGTCATTTACCTGAACGATTTGACCATGAAAATATGCCTGTGATGCAAGAAGAAACATAAATGACTTGCAAGGACCCTCCTAACTAAAAATGTTCACAATATTTAAGGTTTCCAATAAACTGGTGGACAGGACCTTTAACTGTCCCTTGAAAACAATTTTTAAGATATCAGTTTCATCACAAAATCATGGTTAAATGATGCTATATTAGACTATTCTAGATTATTGACATTCACAAGTACACTCATCATCTTCGACATGATAGGATCACTAACTATGTGTTCAAAGAAGGATGACAGTGGTGGTTTCTTTGAAGCAGTAAAAAACAAATATAACAATACAGTTTTTTTAAGGGCAAAAATTGATGTCCGCTTTGAAGACCTGTATACAAGACAAATTCCTGTTTCTTGCAGTGGGCCATTAGAAACATATTAGGTTATCATTGTAAGAGAATCAATATAAAAAAGTGCTCCTTGCCATCTTTAAACTACTAATTATAAATCATCCACTTATTGTGGGATCTGATTAAGAAATCCTTGTTCTAATTCCCATCTGATCGCGGTGCAATGTAATCTAAAACATCGTCATTGCTAATGCACATTTATATACAGGACCTTGCACCTAATAAACCAACTTTCCCAGCTCTTATCTTATCAGTCTTAGTGGCCTTAACAAAAGTAACGTTGGGTATCAAGCATTATTGTTATTACTATTTAACCTTATCTTGACGGTTTGCGCGTATTGTAAACACAGGTGATAAAGCCATTATAAAGTGTGTTTATTTAATGAATACATGTATTCCTTAAAATTGCTATTTTCAGTTTTTTTTATCTTAACCGTGCCGGAAGTAAAAATAAATTCAATGAAAATGAAGCAGACAAAAGTGCTGACACCATCTGGCATCGATTTTATTAAAAGAAACAAGCCAATCTAGCCCATGTCAGCCGTTTTTAAAGTGCACCGGCGAAAAAGCTCTTATCACCACTGGGGTGGTGTTTTGTACAAGTATTTGAGTGAGGGTAGGGTTTCTAAATGGGGGCACAATAAAAAGGAATGGAAGTTTAAACACTCAAGCAAGAGAGAGAGAGAGAACAAAAACGAGTATTTCAAAACTTATTGTGTTACATTTATTGGCATCATGACCTAGATGGATAAAGACTTGTGTAAAAAAAGCAAATACAACAGTAAAAAGTAAATGGTAAATAAGAGTTACAAATATGTACTATTTATTAAATTATTGATATTTTACGAGCAAAGTAACTTCTTAACTAATGTAAACACATCAATAGTAAGATTATTTATTAATGCCAAATACTCATATAGACCATTCTGGTGGCCCTTACAGAACAATACTGGCAATTTCTGAAAACAAACCCAAGTATCATTCAGCTTCTTACAGATATGGACTTGATGTGGTCAAGATAGTATAGAATAGGAAGACCTATACTTCACTTTGCATGTAAAACTATACACACTTCTTGAGAAGAATCAGCTGATTTTTCATACATCAAAAACACAATCTATCAAAACCTTCTTGCAAGAGTGGCTGATCTAATGAACTTATAAAATTTAAAAAAGTAGTCAGTTTTTCTCAAAGATACCTCTTTATAATATTTCAGAGGGTGAAGGGACACAATCAGTGAGTTTTTTTTTAACTATGACACATGTTTCGCCCTAAGACATTGGTAAAACTACTAAAAGTAAGCTGTCATCTTAAATTACAAATCTGAAAACAACAACTAAATCATATACAAATAAAATAGAGTCGAGGCAACCAGTGTCCTTAAGGAACACCTCAATTGATGTATATATGATATCAGACAAGAAACCACAATTTTTAATTTGTTGCACACCAAACCACAACACTGGCTGCCAATGAAAACCCAGTCCCACTAACTTCCTTTTGACCTGATTGAGTGCCTTCGAAAAGTCAGTATAGATAGTCTACCTGTTCATGCCTTTTAATGTTTCAGGGGATCCTAGGTTGACCTGGTAGACTATCAAAAAATGTACAAATGAAGACTTTTCTGATGGCAACAATGACATTAAACATATTAAAAGTAAAGCGGGCCATTTTCTTACTACTGATCCATTAATTGCTGAGGAGTTTAACAAATTTTGTAGTTCTATGTGGTGTAACTGGGCTAGCAAAATAAATAATTCTAATGACTACAACTTTCCTAGTATAAAGGCCAACAACAATAACTTCTTTTTAAATCCTATTCTCCCTAGTGATCTTATAAAAATTATTAATTCATTAAAGTACAAAACCTCTAACACTGTTGATAATCTTTCTAATGAAATAATTATACTAAATTATAAATCTCTCTTAAAACCTCTGACTTATTTAATACACCAAATTTTTCCATCTGGCGTTTATCCCCCTTTTCAAGGCTGGTAGTAGGGAAGAACCGTCTAATTATAGACCAATTGCTCTTACTAGTTCAGTTAGTAAATTAATTGAAAAATGTCTAAAATTACGACTCACTCAATTTATAAATAAGTATCATTTTGTTATCTAATGAGCAGTATGGCTTTAGGAAAAATTGCAGTACAGAGGCCGCACTTATAAAGGTAACCAACCACATTGTCTCTGGTTTAAACTCGGGTACGAAATGCATGACCATTTTTATTGATTTAGCCAAAGCCTTTGACAATGTCTCCCACCATATTTTGCTGAAACGTCTAGGTGATCTGGGTATAATTGGATTACCATATCAATTATTAAAATCGTTTTTAGAAAATAGGCAACAGCAGGTAAAAATTAATGAAACAGTGAGTTCTGGATGTGTGGTGGAGTATGGTGTGCCACAGGGTACTGTGCTTGCGCCTCTTTTATTTACACTGTACATCAATGGTGTTTTTTCAGTTATCCCAAAAGATAGTGTGGTATGTTTTGCTGATGACACCTTTGCTGCTCATCAATATCAAGGGTAAAAAATTGGTTTGATTTCAGTCTGCTAACTTCAAATACCGACAAAACAAAGTTTATGTGTTATACCAAAAATAATTCTAGTCTGCCAGGTTACACTACATTAAGAATTCATAACTTTGCTGGCCAAAATTACAATTTTTGCCAGTGTAACACGAAAACTGATTGTGTCAATAGTGTAAAATATGTAAGAGTGTACATATTGATTACATAATTGGTAAAATAGGTAAGTTTTACATATTAAGGCATTCTTTGTTAAAAAAGACAATCTTGTCATTGTATAAAAGTCTAGCGGAGTCTGTACTTGGTTACGGTATAAGTGTATGGGGTGCTTCTCATAGGTCTGTTCTTGATCCTCTTGTTGTTGCTCAAAAAGCATTGCTGAAAGTTTGTTTGTTTAAAAATAATTTGTACCCATCATCAACTGATTTGTTTAGTGAGGCGGGAGTTTTTCAGCTGCATCACATTTATGTAAATTCAGTTACAAGACTTCTTTGCAATAATAAAATAGCTAAAAGTAGACCAGTATTGCCTTTGGCAACTTACAAGGTAAATGTTAATTATTGTTGCTGGCTTGTAATCACTATACTGTTCACATAATATTAGATTTTATTTTGTCTGAACTTGATATAAATATCTATATATTTTGAATGGGAGCACACTAACTTAGTAGTTAATTATGTTTCCAACTGTATTCCTAGTTACTTTGTATTATTATTATTATTATTATTATGTTCTTCAGAATTTTTCCACAACCATCAAAGCTGTTGGGCAACTAGAGAATCAAACAGCATAGGAATGGCTGACTAAATACAGAAACTGTTATAATTTTCAATGCTATCTTTAGCTCCACTATCTGAAAAAAATAGTTAAGTAGACCATCGGGGCCCAGAGAAAGCTTTGAGGGAAATAACTTAATTATCTACTCAAATATCCCCCTTTTGTTAGTCTCTTTGTTAAAACCGAACATTATTGTTAGTAACTGCCTCACCAAAAAATGGTGACAAATCATTCTAATCATTATAAACTGTCTAAAAAATGTCCTTAAAAAGATCAGCAATACCTTGACCAGTGGGAGCAGACTGATTTTTGTGAAAGAGTGTATTTGGCATAGTATGACTTGCTCTTCTGTCATTGATAAATTTCCAAAAGGATTTGGGGTTCTCCTGCAACATTGTGTCAATCATTTGAAAAACAGACACCTTAAAAGTCCTTTACATTTTGCTCGAAGATCTGAGATTTTTATATAATTTGCATATGTGCAATTTTGCTTATATGCAAAATGAGCACTATTCTTCTCCAGTGTTAACATTTTCAATTCTGAAGAGAACCACTTAGAAATCAGAAAGGTATTGGCATATCTAAAATTATAGTAATACTTATAGTAGGTCACAGTGTCAACCTTTGTTGCCTCAGCTAAAATGATGAACACTACTCTGATATAGTGGATCAGAATGTACAGAAATGGGTACAAAACCGATATTAGAGAATGGTAAACCTAAGAATACATACATTTCTACTATTGGGTTTTCTATTAAGTTAAAAAAAGCTTAAGATAACTAAACAACTGAGCCACTTGAAGAGCTGGATCCCCCATAGGACATGGAACTATTTAACCAAATTCATCATTCGACTACATACTGTCTGTGACCATATAACTGTCTTATATTTATTAGTCGTAAAATATTTAATCATGTTCCTTTTTCGATTAGGACTGTTACAGACCTTAAAAAGTTTAGGAGAGAACTAAAGAAATTAATCTTACCAAAAGCTTACTACAGCATTGAAGAGTATTTTAACGACTCATTTTCATATTTGAAATCAATTGTTGATCAGATTTTTTTATTATTCTTGTTTTATGTTGGTTCTTGCCTTTTCATTTCTTCTTTTTTAGTTTTTTGTTTGATTATATAATTGAAATATGCTTCTATGTACAATCAAAATCGATTCTGTATTCTGTTTTTATTCTGTATCCTGTATATTGTATAACCAAATAAATACTAGTATTAGGAAGCTTTTAGCACAAGTTTGTAAACTTAGCAAATAAAGTATATTTTGACTCTGACTTTGACATAGCATTGGGCAAATTATAGTCACCAAACAAGTAGACATTTGCTGTGGAAGGCTGCTGATAGATCTGCTCAACAGATTAGCAACATATAAATATTAGGCCATAGGACATTATAGAATGAGGAAAAAAGATACATTAGTTCAAAAACTTGTGGAATTGTTGGTTAGTAACATGAAAGAGAATGCCATAGAGAAATCATCCATGCTGAATTAAAAAATACTTCTCCCTTCACCCTTGTGATATTGAAAGACCCTCTCCCAGTGTCATGAGATGACCTCTATTTTTTTTTTGTAAATGGCCATATTATTATGATTTCTGACTATCATAAAATGATTGATAAAAAAAAAGCCAAATATGTTTTTTTCTCAATGAAGATTTTCCATATAACTTTGGTGTCACATGACATTTTCTCAAGACCTCTGCACCTAATGTGACATAGGAGTTAAGTAGTTGATCAAAGATCAAATTTATGAACTAAAAATGGACAAAGAGGAAGAGTTTTAATGAGCATTTGCAATGAACCTTAACAAATTTATCATAAAAGTAATACTAATAAATTCTGTTGAAAAAAGCAAATATTCGAAACAATATTTCTAGAGCATATTCTGTTTATTGTTTCATAGGAATATTCTTGTTACTTTTTGAGGTTTTGATTGTATTAATCAGACACTCCTTTCTACCTCTATTATTTCAAAGAAATTTACTCTATTTTTTTATGGCTTACCATAATATTGTGTTTCTAACAAAAAATACAGGGTCTACCTTTAAAAAAGTTCTTATTTACTACCTTCAATATAATATCACCCTTAAAGGTGAAATTTTTCCTTTTTACCCTCTATCTCATAAATATTGCACATCCCTTCAACTGTTACTTGTTGCCTGGTGTAGTTAAAAGTTTAAAAATTTTATTTTTTTTTGTTCAAAAGGTTTTAAAGCTTTTTTTAAGTAACAATTTTTCTTCTTATGACTGACAATGCTTAAACTAAATTGTTTAATTTTGTCTTAACTATATTGTACAATTCTTGTTGTATTTTTTGCAGAATAAAGTCCATTCATTGTGGTAATAAAAGTTTAATGAAAAAGTGGTACAGATTCATGAAAACTGCAGCAAAGTTTTATCTTTAATACTTAGAGAATATCAATTGCATTTACAATAGGACCCAATGTACTAATGTAATTATCTATCACATATTAATTATTTATCACATACAAGTGGTATATTGCTACTTCTATAGTTATTGCTTATTTTCTTCTTTAAGAATTATATTGAAGTTAAAAAAACTGATTTAATATTTATTAATATTAATCAAATATATTTATGGTTCTAATAAGGAGAAAAAAGATAGCAGTAACAAGATTTTAACACTTTTCTCAATGTTTTGTAAATAATGTAATCAGGGTAATTCTATTGTATTTGCATGTTTGACAGTTTATATCTTTGAGACCAGTAGAGGTAACTGTATGAAAATTTGAGAATTGATATAATTGAAATTTAAAAAACAATTAAATTTCTAAAGACAAAATGCTTGTAGGTATCTCTAAGAGCAAGAGAGATAAATGTATAAAAATTTGAATACAGATTCCTCTAATACAATCATTGGGCTGAAGCTACCTTGGTATTTTCTTCTAGGTAAGCAATTTTTTAAAATAAAGAAAACAACCTTGGAAATTAAAAAAAATATATTAAAAAAAACTTAACTGTCTAGAGGCACAAAGCTCATATCTCCAAGACCAAAAGAGATAACTGTATGAAAATTTGAATACAGATTCCTCTCATAAAATCAGTGGATACCTTCTTTAGCATATTATCCTAAACAATTTTTAAAATTAAGAAAAAAGCCTTGCAAATTAAATGGGCCTATACACTTTAAACCTCATAATATTGTTTTTCTTATGGCTATTGCTAACAATAAAAATCGAAAGACGTTTATACCTATTACCTACATCAACCATCAAACTATACTAACCATGATGGCAGTCAATGCTATTACAATAAACCTTGAAACATCAATGAAAGTTGAGCGTCAACCTATATCCGTAAAATGTCTACTAAATAAAGCACCTGTCTTCAACTTTAATAGCACCAATAATAACAATCTACACTATTCACAACAAAAACAATATACAGTGTATCAACAAAACTTTACATCATATATACAAACGGAACCGCACAACTACAACTATCCTCGCACAACTACCCCGATAAACTGAAGAAACGAGTTTCAAGATGGCGTTATAGGCGCGCACACAAAGAGCTCAAGAAGATTTACCCAGGCCATATTATAAAATTGAAAGAAAAAAAAGAAAACAAAAAAGACAAGGGGGTTCAGGTCTGGAAGGTCGACCGGCCGAGGCCTGTGCTCGAGGTGTCTGTTTTTATTTTGTTGCGACGATGCCAGTTGTTCGTTTGTGTATGTATGTGTGTCGTCAGCAAAGTTTATCGGTTTTCTTAAAATGATGATACTTTAATTTACTATTAAATTCACCTTAACCAAGCAACACATCATATATTATTATATCGTTAAATATATGTTTATTCAACGATTTTTTTAGTAAATTTCTGGTTTTGGTATATTTGTCAATCCTATATGGTCAAGGTATATTTATTAAACTGTAGAATATACGCATTCTGTTTACAAAAGGGAGAAAGTTTCGGCATTTAAAAAAATTGACACATGGGGATTTACAATATTATCTAATTTTTAAACTTGACCTCAAATATTTTATAAAAGTCATTGTTATTCGTCTTGTCAATCTAATAACGCTGTGTTTATACTAAATATTTATATATTAAATTATATCAAATTTAAATAAACAGCATTACTAAATTAAATATTCAATATATATATTCTGCAAAAACGTTGTTTTTCATTTCCACAACCCTTCATCACCCCACCCACCCTAAACATTTGCCCAGTAAGAAATACCTTTGAAAAATCACCGTTTTTCGTCCATAATATCCAATCTAATAGCACTGTTTTTGTATTAAATATTTATAAATATACCTAATATAAATAATTATATCAAAATTAAATAAACAAACCGTGTTATTAGATTAGATATTAACGACGAAACCAGCTGTTATTCAAGCGTATAATTTTCGAAAACAATGAATTTTGAAAACATTTTCTTACTGGTAAGTTGTGTAGGGTGGGTGGGGGGTCTAAAGATAGATTTGATGAAAAACGGCTTTTTTTGCAGAAAATAAGCCTGAGAGAAAAATGCTTTTTAGGAAAATTATAGCTAACAAAAAAAAAATCTATAGTTTTTGCATCCTCACATAACCTTAAGGTTTTCAAGTAACTTGGAGTAAATAAGTTCGTCATCATGGCTTTCATAGATCTTCAAAAAGCCTTAGATGCTGTGAACATAGACTTAATGTTCACCATGGGCTTCAGAGGTACCTCCAATGAACTGCTGAAATCATATTCTACAAATTGAACCCAATACTCGATGCTTAACAATTCTGTAAATGAAGTAAAATG
The DNA here is from genome assembly GCF_022605725.1 of Anthonomus grandis grandis. Classification (NCBI taxonomy): domain Eukaryota; kingdom Metazoa; phylum Arthropoda; class Insecta; order Coleoptera; family Curculionidae; genus Anthonomus; species Anthonomus grandis. The sequence continues at coordinate 5,420,350 of NC_065560.1, forward strand.
TTAAATAAAAAAAAATATGTTAGTATAAATTATAAATTGCATTGATGTTATTTTATATTGAATAAAAAACAGTTTTTTTTATAACTTATATTTTGCTCACCCACAACGTCATCTAGCTTATGAATCTATCTATCTATCTATCTTAAATATGATTATTTAGATTTTAAAAACGGTGATTACTTTACTTTACTTTTTTGCCTTTATTTCTTTGGAAGAGGAGTCTATGTTAATAAGTATTTTGCACTTTAAGTAGGTGCAAAGCTGTAAGTGACAATTGCTATAAGTCCTACATTGCTAAAATGAACCATGATATAGCCGGAAAATACAAAATAACCTTTGGAAACATGTAAACAAGCTATGAAGAACAAACTCTTATCCCAATAGCTAATAGATAGATTTGCTTAAAGGTGGTCGGGATAACGTTATTTTCCCCAAGATTTTTCAACAAATAACTCAATTACAATTTTGATTTTCATTGTATTAACATATCCCTTACTAATGTTTTTAAAGCAATTGATGAACTCAGAACTAAATATCTCATAGACCTAGCTGATGGCCTACAATAAGTGTTATTAAAAAATTGTGTATATTCCCTAACCAAGCCCCTTCAGTATTTTTAATTCATTCATTCAGATGTTTTCCAGACTTCTAGAAAAGAAAGTTTTTGACTCAGGTATCTAAGGTTGCACAAGGGTCTGTCCTTGGAGACCTTGAGGATTTTCTCAACACCTTGTAAATTAATTAAAAAACACTGAAATAGGTATCTAATAGATGAAATGCCTAATAGCAATATCTGTAGAAATTTTCAAATGTGTAGGTTTTTGATTTTTAAGTTACAAGCACTCGCTATTGAATGATTTTTTGAATACCTCAAAAGAGGCAAAATGTAACTCCAACAAAGAAGTGCTTGCTTCAATGCTTTAGCAAACTAAAGCAATATAAAGTTGCAAGTTTTTCGACTAGACCATGATCTAATTCTCTACAGTTTTTAAGTGTAATTTTAATCAACAATATCTTCATTGTCTGTGTATATAGAACTCCAGGAGGTGACATTGGTCCCTATTAACAGTAGGAGAGATATTGTCCTGGCTGAAGATTTCAACATGCCCTTAACAAATCAGTTTTTCTATTACATCTAGTCTCTAACTCAAGGTGGTTTAAATAGATTTTACAGCATCATTGAAAATGTATCTTAGGATTTCAATATTGATAATATAGACTTTTGGAGCTTTAATCGATCGAAGAGAAATTGCCGTAGAATCTGATCAACAAGGAAATATTAGGTTGGTTTGATGTAAGTGGTATGACAGAGTCTCAATTTGTTGAATAAGGTGTGTAGGCATTACAATCGAGTGAATGATTGGATAGTTTAAAAATTGATATAGGATGTAAAAAAAAACTAGTACCTAAGGATAGAGCAATAGACTCCTCCAATAACCCTTGTGATGTTGCTAATTGTAAATTCCAAAAACAAAGGTGCTTTTGCCTGTGATATATTCCCCGAAGATTTCAATGGTTATTTTGCAGACATAGCTTGTAACTTGATAATTGCCACTCCGCCACTTCAATAAATCATTAAGTGACTTCTTATCTTTTATTGAAACGAAATATACAATATCAATACTAAAAAAATTTACTGAATATATGGTTTAAATGTGCAACTTATAAAATCTGTACACAATCTAATTTATATTCCTCTCACAGTCTATACACTTCTAATGGTTCTAAAGAGAGCTCTTATTACACCTGTGTTTAAGAAGGGCCAAGGTACATACTACAGACTGATACTGATTTATTTATATTAATAAAATTTAAAAACATTTTTACACACATCAATATATGTTGAAGAAAATACTAAGCCTAGAATATAAATGTAAAATATATACATATTATACACAATATACAGTCAATATTGCAGTGCCACACCCCTACCATAATTTACACTGGAAAATCATTAGCACTTAGTTATTCTTAAAACTATAAATAGCTTTTGTAAATAAATACTTTTTTATAAAATTGTAAATTTTTTTTTCACTGATGTCCTTCACCTAACTAGGTAATTTATTTATTAAGAGTTTTGGTCCAAAATGATTTACACTGAGGAAACATGAACTACATGAAAAATTCTAGTTTAAAAATTCTCCTTGCTTGAGGACTATGTTCCCAGGCAAGTATTGCATAGTCACAATGCGAGTGGAAATGGTACTTCCTAAGAGGCATGTGGTAGAATTTAATTTGCGCGATATTTGTTCAACATGTACATCAAAGACTAATGTTATATCAAAATACACACACAAAAACCTTGCAAACTGTGCAGTGAGCTCACCTGGTCTATATTCTACATCAACCTCACTGAAACTAAAAACCACTTCCTTAGATTCACTATTATTAAAACACAATTTTTTATTTCGTCGACAAGAAATTTCAAATGTTTACTTCTTGCCAGAGCAATTGTGTCATCAGTAAAGAAAACCAACTTATTGTCAACAGATGTTTCAATATCATTTATATATATTAAAAAAATGAGAGGGCCTAGAATAGTCCCTATGGAACCCCATGTTTGACTGTTAATGGGCTAGATTTGTTGCCTTCAGATGTGGTTTGTTGCACTTCAAGAATTTCAAGCTTAGCCCATCAAATCCTTAGGGCCGTAACTTTAAACGTAAAATTTCATGGGATATACAGTCAAAGGCCTTGGAAAGGTCACATACATCTTCAAAGCTCAATCGTAGAGCTCTTCAAAGCTCAGATCTACATCGTAGAGAGAAATGCTGCAACTGTAGAGCTTTGTTGCCTAAACACAGATTGTTTATTGGTAAAAAGTTTGTTGTTCACAAAATAGGAGTTTTTAAAATAAGATTTTTGATATGGCAGGCACTAAAGTAATGGATCCATAGTTTCTCAAGTCACTTGGGTAACCTCCTTCTCTTGTACAGAAATTTATTATATATGTGAGTTTTTAAGAGGACTGTGTTGAAGCCATAAATGTCTTTAATAAATGTTAATAAAGCTAACTTCCTTGTTGAAAACCATCAATTTGAATATTTAATAGTTGGAGACCAATTCCATTACTGTCCATTATATCAAAAATATTTGAAAAGATCATGTTAAAATAACTTGTTCAATACTTTATTGAATGAACACCAGTTTGATGCAGACTGGATGGTGACAGAGTATCTCTTTGTCATAGATAATCTGACCTTTTTTTTAGAATTTTAAGTGTAACAATACAAAGGAATTGTGTCTTGAATAACTCATATTCATATTTATCCAATTAGATCTTATCGTATCGATATCAAAGATATGTGCATAAATTCTAGTTCTTCTACTTGGAACACAGTTATGGGGATTCTTGATTTTGTGGACTTTTAAAAGAGTAGTTGAATGTCCTAGTCTGCGACCTCAGCAAGGCTTCTGACTGTGTTACACACTTATTTTGTTTGGAAAAATTGAAGTCATTTCAGTAAAAATAGTATAAAATTAATACAGTCATATCTTGTTCGTAGGTGTCAGGATGTGCAGGTGCATGGAGTGTTGTGTGCAAACTTGGGGTACTACATCAAAATTAGGCCCAATCCTATTTCCGATTTTCATGAATGATCTTTCTCTTAGTTTTGAAGGTACCAAATTTGTGGTCTTCACGGATAAAAATTCTTTTAGTGAGTACTGAGACTGTGTCGAATGTGGTTCCTATTTATTCACTTCTAAATGCAGAACAGACCCAGAACATGGTTTTTTCATTGAGAAAACTTAATAGTGAAATCTTCTCAGATTTCTAGGTGTAAAACTAGATTTGAGTCAAAATTGTGGACTTGTGTGGTGGACTTATTTCTGCAGTCTTTGCCTTGAGGGGTGCGTATCTCAGAAAACCTTAATTTAATTTACTTACGTTCACCGGTTAAGGAATTTCTCCCCACCCAATTTAAACAAAGAGTAAAATAATGTTTAATTAAAAAGGCGTTCTATGGCACCTCAGAGATATAGCAATTTAGATATGTAGTATTCTTAGGCCCTCAGTAGATAATATTGGTAAAACTTGTACTTTTGTTTAAAATTTTATGCCTAGTAATACTTTTTTAATGTTTATACATTTCAACATGTATTTTTGTAGTGTTGTAATAGACTGAGGTCGAAATCAATCCGAGTTTCACGCCTTGGAAGTGTTATTTGATTGTCACATGCAACTGACTGAAGATATCGCCTTCCAACGCCGCAAGGGTGCGCCACAAGCGCCGATGCTTCAATAGCATATCTTACACATGCCACAAATATCCCTCGAAATTGCGGAAGTCTCTTCTGCAAACCTAAAGTGAATTGCCGCAAAATTTAAATCCGCAACGTAATGCCGCAAAAGCGACACCAGTATGTTGGTGGAATAAGGGAGGGAGAGGAGAAAAGGGCGATGTAGGGAGAAAAAGGGTCACGACCCCCACCAGCTCAGGTCTTTGGCCTAGACCCATTGAAAGGCCCGGATTTATTTACATTTTTCGGTGAATGTAGGTTGCCTCACTAATATTAATAAATGCTGGAACGTAATGAAAATGTCCGCTAAACAAAAATTGAGAAGGAAGCGGCACGCTAGTCTGTCTTGACTTAATTAACCGGGAAATTCTCTTAATAAGTCTTTTGTTTGCTTTAGCGAGCAGAAAAATGTAATAAAGTCGGTCCAATTAAGGCAGAATTCAGAAATTATGAGGCAATATGGTACAGCGCAGAGGGATGAACTTTATGAGCTAAATTGACTAATTTTAGCCTTACTACGTTCTCCCAACTTTTATAATTTTACTATTAGTTGACTCGCTTTATAAAATAGTATGTCCCTTTACATTCTCCTCGTTTAATGTCAAGTTCCTACCTAGAATTCTTTAGTAGGTACAACTTTTACCTATTTAAAATATAAACTGTCTTTATCATACATCTACCTGTTTCAACGGTTCCTAGACCCTTTTCATGTAAATAATGCAACGTTGTCAGTTTATAGTAAGACAAAAGGTTTGAGAAAAATGTAATAGAAACGACCCAAGGGCTCCAATCAAGAATATCAATATAATTAACATAATTTATGGCAATAGCATGAAATTAAAAACATTACATACATAAAAACCGTCTACCCATTTAAGTTTGTAGCCAACGTGCCTATCGAGTTCTTAAAATAAATGCGTACTGGAATTTATTACAATTGTTTTGTTTATAAAGTGGCTTTTTATACTTCATAAAATTTTAATACTTTAGAGCTTTGTATTCTGGCACATTTCCATGCTACGCATGCATTTATTAGAGAATTAAGCGGTGCACTTTAAAACTGATTTTTGTAGGGACAAGTTATGATCTTTCAGAGAGATTATATAACCGGAAGTTTAATTAAAATCCAATTAACAAATTTAATGTCTTATAAGAATCATGGTCAATATTAAAACCTTGTAGCTTTATCAGCTGTCTTGTTCTTGCTCAGCCTGGTACATTATTGGAGATACTAAAGGTAGAACAGTTTATTATGATTATACAAAATGTAAATTAGTTTCAGTATTATAAGCATGAAATGCGATATATAAAAAGTTAAAAAAAAAAGTTAAATAGAGCCAGAACTAACTGTTTGATCTTATACTCCCATATTGACATCAGCAACTTAAACTTGAGTTATTGAACAAGCATATCAGAGTTAAAACTCAGAGTCAAGGAGTTCACTTTAGGAAAATATTAATAAAAACTAAAATCTGTGATCAATGAATATTTTATTAGGCTGACCAAAGAGAAATAAGAAACATCAATATTTGGCAAAATTCTTCTAGAAATCATATCAAGTGAGTAAAATGAAAGCCAATATAAAAGGTCGATACTGAGAGTGGTGGTATAATTAGAAAATATTGTAATTTTGGAATATTTCTTCCTTTGTAAAAGGCCGATTGTTACAACCCTCATTATCTTTCTCTATGATGACGCCATTTCGGCAACTTGATTTTTAGCAAGACAGTTTCTAAATCATTTTATAAATAGGGCTACTCAAAGAACAAATTCGACACCATTTGAGACTGTTGACACCATTTCTCTGGATAGTGGTGTATAAAGATACTAAATCTGGAATATTGTCGTCTATAAGGAAACAACTGCATCCAAAGCTGATTCTTGAGATAATCCTGTCTGAATCATAAGTGCATTAGTTGTTCACTAGAAAAAAACATATATATGTATAAGGTATCTCTTTAAATTCTCATATTTACCCAAACAACTAAAAATACCACTTTTTGTTGCTCGATTTTTGTGCGTATCTTGTTCTTTATTTTCACATTCATCATTTCATTCATATCTCAGCACGTTTCTGACCTCCAAAGAAAATACTAAACTGCTTCAAAATTACCTAAAAAATAACTATTTAAAAACTGAAAAACACTTAAACACATATAAAGTAAACTACACCAGCAAACTAGAGCAAGTGGTTAGCTGATTAAAATACCTGAGCTGAATAAAAAATGTATTTGTTTCGTGTGTATACGTCGCCATTTTTTCTTCATTTGATATTTGTATCAAACTAAACAATTAAGAAACGTTTTTCAGATATTAATAAAAAGTCGATTAAAAACAAAATTTAATATCCTGTATCTCGAGAATGAAGCTGAAATTTTTTACTTAAAATTGCAAGAAATCATCCATGTAGTTGAATGCGTTTAGTATCCAATCAATGTTTTATTAGGCTGATCGAAGATATGTCACTCCCTTTTCTGAATATTTCTATGAATGATGATAGAGACTGAGGTTTATTTCACAGAAGTAGAGTAGTAAAATAAAAAGTGTATTATTTATTCATAATTTTAATGTAAATACTAATGTAATATTTATTTTTTATTTATTATGTTAAGTAGTACCACTAAAGTTTGTTTGCATAGTGTACTAGTACAGTTAAATTTTGGTCCTCTACAGTTATGCAGTGATTCTCATTGGATATTCTTTTAAACATTGGATTGTCTGCTAACTGGATTGTTAAAATGGAACCACATGTGACCCCTGAGGTACACAAGAATTAACTTCTATCTCTTTTGATTGCTATTATCACACTTTGTTTGGTGTCCTAATTTTGTGAAAAACATTTTTAAATAAGGAAATTATGTAAGATGGATCTTAGTAACATAGCTTGAAAAATTGTCAAATATGTTTAGATTCACCTTTACTGCAACAATGTTGATTTTCTACAGATATTGAGTTGTAGAAGGATGTCATCAATTCAAATATTTTAAACCTGAGATTGGCCTGTACTTTGTAATGAGACATATCTCCTCTTGCCTTTAAATAATGGCGTTAATTAATCAATATTTGTACAAATTGTAGATTACTTGGTATTCAAGTTATGAGCAGGTAGTGATCTACTGCATCCAAGAACAATTCCTAACCTTTCCTGAAAAAAATCTTGCAATTACTTTTCCAAAATGAAAAAACCTATATAAAGTGGACCAAAAATTGAGGCTCATTATAAGTATCTATTGAACCATTACTAGAAAGTGCTAAATTAAATCGACGAGCAGTAAGCAAATGCCATATTGAAGTTCGAATTCATTAATTGCAAAGTATGCACATCCAGCAATGGACAAGTTAAGGTTGCATGCCAGCCAGATGAGATTTTTATGCATTGAATGACTTTCAAATTAAAAGCATGCAATGTCAGAAAAACTGTATCACATTAATGCTTAATTTTACTTAAATCTTCGCTGATCTTGCCCGCTGAATTATGCTAAAGTATATTGGTAAAAACAATGTAAATTGCCCTCTTATTTGAAAAAAATCGCCTATAAATATTAGGAAAGCAGGGTACCAAGTACAGGGCCTTGTTCCATTAATGTCAAGCTTTTAGAAGTACCACTATTAGCATAAAACAGTTGTTCTCATGGTAAAATACAGTTGACAAGTCACAAAATACTGCTGCAGTCAACACTATGTTCATCACCAAAGAAGTTAAATTTATTTAAGAATGCTTTGGGATCTTGGCTAAAAGTGTCAGCAAATCTGTATTCGAACAAGACAGCAAAAATAAGAATTGATGACAAATTGTCACTAGTGTATTTTGTCTCTACTTTTATTCAATAGCAAAATGATGTTTAGAAGCGTTGTTTAAAGGCATTAAGATCAATGGGCATGTTTTATAGGACAAGAGATTTTTAGATGATACACATAATCTTGAGGATCCACATGAGTTGATCAATCCCAAGAAAAATAAATTCATAATAACGCGTGGTTCATCTTTTTAGTAAATTTTTTTTAAATTCGGTGTGCAATTTACTTTCTCAATTATTTCTGGCAAAAAAGAATTATCTCTTAATCGACTGCCTGTTGGAAAGTTTTATATTTACGCACTACTTAAATCTCATTAAATTGCGGGTCATGTAAGTGCATATTAAGCCCCAAGGTCATCCGTGCATCGGGCAATAAATAAAAAGTCATCCGAACATCGTTAATTTGACAATAATTGACACCAATAAGGTCGAATCAATCAAATTCATTGAAAAAAAAGTGAACAAACAAAGGTGGGCGATCGAGGGAAATTTAAAGACCAATTGCAAGCGCAATAATTTAAGTCCGTTGCTAAATATTCCATCCCATAAATATGAATACACAAACTCCGATGACATGGCTGCAACTTCAAATGATTCATGTAAGTTTTCCAACTTGGAAGCTTGTAAGCTCGCTCGGTGCACAATAGCCGCCAAAAAGTTTTGTAAATCTCACATCGTGTTCAACATAGATTTTTAAAACTAAAAGTGTAACTTTTGTAGGACAACGAGAAAACAATACGAAATGAAGAAACATTTTGCGTTGAAAGAGCCAAGGAAGTTGTTTGAAGAAAGTTGGATGAAATAATTATCCTGATGTACAATAAAAAATTGTTTTTGTATGAAATTTATAAAGCAAGGAACTACTAGTGTTTTTATTTCACGTTCAATACCCTATTTCTATTTAAAGAATCTTAATTCAGTTTTTATCGTCATCTCAATCAGCTTGTTGAACTAATCGTATAAAAGATCCAAAAGTGCTTTTCACGCCGTTATTGAATTTACATGAATTAATTGCTGATTTTCAATAAAAACTCCTCATAACACTTTTATAACTAAACGGATTTAGTAATGGATAAATAAATGCTCTGTAAACACTGCTTACATTTTGTGGAATACTTGATATTTTAGGCATCAGATTAACAGTTTTTTTTATAAGTTTACCAATTATTTCCCATGAAACCGCATGATTATAGATGTAAAATTATCGGTAATTTAAAAATCGGTAATATTACGGTAATATTGGTAATTTATTTAAAAAAAACAGCTTTTTAACTAATACTAGTTTTTTTAAGTCAAAACTGTAAAAACATTAGGAAACACAGAAAAAACGAGTCAGAATGAACTACGTAATAGAGTGGATAATGGTAAATCATCCTCATCATCCCCAACCTCTTCATCTGATTCTTCTTTCTCCTTGGTTAATTCAGTCAAGTCTATAATTTCGAAACCGAGATCTTCTTTTTCAATTTCTTCCTCAGAATCCTCAGTAGCTTTTTCTCTTCTTGAATGATCTTCGTTTAGTAAATTATAATTATGGGCAATATAGGTTAGTTTTCCCACTCTTTCCACGGTAAGCCTGTTTCTTCTTTGCCGATGAATAAATCCATAAGTATTAAACGTTCTTTCGGTTGCGGCTGTTGACGATGGTAAATTTAAAATGTCTACAGCCAATCTACTTATTTTAGAACTGGAGCAAATTCCTGCCCACCAAACATGCCCAGACATAGATTTTTTGCTGGAAATAACGAATTCCTTAGCAAAAAGATTACCACCTCTAATTTTGTACTGTGCAAGTGCTTCCATAATAAGACCTACTTCTGAAGAATATTTTGGATGACGCCTTGCAGTTTCATAGATGAACTCCGTCGCAACTAAATTTTCAGCTTCAGTTAAATTATTGCGTACGGCACGATCGTCTTTCGTCCTTGCGCCTCGCGCCAGTAAAGCCAAGCTAGAGCTAGGCGAATAGCGAGTAAATGAGAGTATATAGAGTGAAAAAACCCAATATTACCGGTCTTGCAGTAATATTACCAAAATTACCAGTAATGTTACCTCGGTAATATTACCCTTTACATCACTACGCATGATCGTTTCAAAGTTAATAGAAGAGCATTTTCTGTTTTTTTATAATGTTTACATTCTATTTTTATTAGAGTTAATATTGTATTTTGATCGGTTTAATTTTCAATATGCAATGCACATCAAAAAAAAATTGTAATCTATGCGGGTTTTACACCTGTAATTCCTGCATTAGAACAATATTATACCAATGTCGCGTAATATTTTTTTTTAAATTTTGACGCAAGAAATAAACCCCCAGCAACGTCAGATGCTTACTAAAATAAAATTCAAAATAATCGAGCTTGCACACCAGGCAGGGTACGCGGCGTTGGTGTTGCAACATCTCGCCGATTAGGAACTTTATATGTGTAGTGATCCATTCGCCAATCTGTACATGAAGCAATCTGTGGAAATTTTTGCGGTCTCTACCGCGATTATTAATGTGGAAAAGTGGACAAAATGGTGACAAATGATGATATAGAAAATAGGTGGAAAAGTCGAACTCTCATTTATACAGGGTGTATTGTACATTGATTATCGCGGTGCTCGATAGCGGCTAAATCTTGAAGCGAAAAAAAACTTTAATAGAGCAAATATTAATTAGGTTTGAGGAGCTACTTTTTAAAATTAGTTTAATTGATACAGGGTGTCCCAGAAAAGCGTGGTACATAATATGATATTTTTTTTCTGAAATGGCAGTCTCATTTGACTCTCTCTATAACTCTAAAACTGTTTTGCTCTAAAATACGACATTGCCTCGATATTAACAATTTAGAGACATTTTCACGAAAATCAGTGTTTAATTAACTTAAATTTTAATATTTACCAGACGTTTTTTATCTTTTTGAAAAATCTATGTAGAGTCCTTGGCTAAGTTCATTTTATCTTTCGAAATTACAAAATTCATTTTTTTTTATACAGGGTGATCAAAATCGTTACTCAAATAATGATATTTTGAACTCATTTTTGCGCTATATTTTAGGGAATTAGACAAGAACTTTGTCACAAGAACACTTTTTAGTAAGAAATTAAAGTCAATAGTTGTAGAAATTATAATAAAATAATAGTAGTAAATACAAGTGATATTAATCCCTGATGCTTATTTCATTTCAAAATAAGAAAATTTTTGTTACAAGTAAAAAGTTGGACATGATTCATTTATTCTTTGTTGGGTAACGTATGCCAATTAGAATGTTTTCTTATCATTCATGTTAAGTATGGGAATAAAGTGATGTTTTTCGGGTTTAATTTGACAAATTAAAGAAGAAAAACACTATTTGCAGGCGACCCAAATCCTAATAAGAAATCAAACAATGATATAGCAAATAGGCTGCCTAAATCTCCTTTAAATTTTCCTTTTTTGTTCTCAACAGTATGCTCCATTGAGGCACTTGTGAAATTATTTCGTACAAGGGAACACCCTGTATGATAAACCGATCGTTTTGTTCCGAATCAGTAACATGATCGTCAGCTTAAACCCAGTCATGTAACACGACGATATCTTCTAGGTACACGTGTAAACCCGATGTGACAGTGTCTAAGGGCATGCACGACCTCGTATCGCGAACTGAGCGGGGTGCTTAACCCCGCAAAATCGATTTTACGGGAACACGGGCTTTGAAAGCGAAGGACGGGCTACGCCTCTTTCCTGGCAGAAACTTTTGCCATTTTGACAAATTGGGCATATACGGTTTTGATGAACGGCTCGGTTTGGTTAATTCGTTTTTTAGGATATCGAATAACTCCCTGCGAAGTACTCGTGTTACTGAGCTTAAGATATTGGTTAAAGTTTTTTTAGGGGGTGAGTAGTAACCACATTTATAGGGTACGATGAACGGTGTATCACAAAGTTACATGTCTTGACAAAGACTAAATTGACTCCAAATCACAATTGTAGGCCTAGAATCCTATTCTATGTTTAAAACTAAAGCCACTCTTAAAAAAATTATCTTGAAATAACTGGAATTGTGTTTAAATCTAATGTAACAAAGTTGTGATAAGAACACCTTAATCTTATTTTAATATCAAAATAAATTTGTAATGGTTCAAGAACAACCACGGTTAACATTGGGGAAAATTTTGCAGTTAAATGAACTGTAAGTTCCTGTTATTATACTTACATATAATGTTCTCACAAATATATTTTCAGTGCCTTCACACAAATATTTATTTTTCTTAAATCAAGAAATATATTTTTTTAAGCGGGAATAATTTACCTTTCTTGAAACGCACAACAGATTAATTAAATCATATCTTCATTCTCTGCAAGATGCCAAATTCTTTCACCCGATATTTGTTATACTTGGGTCCAGTTAGAAGTACCACGGAAACATCACGTGGTAACACTTGATGCTCCGAACTTCGACCAATAGCATAAGGGAGTAAATTTCATTTAAGCTAGATTCGCTAGCTGCTCATTTTCCTTTTCAAATTGTTTGTTTAATGATTGTTTAATGTTTAATGAATGTTGATGGTTGCCTAAAACCCTTATGGCTGCGATTGCTATCAATCAAATTGGAAGATATTTTAATGTTTAATTGTATTTCATATTTGTAAGTCCATTATTTAATACCAAGTGTGTAGGCATTATTTTTTTGATAAAATCAGTTTGTTGGAAAAATACCTTCCCTCGATGTCTGGAGCTCTGCACCTAAGCATAGTTTAAACCTGCTGGATTCTATACAGAAGAGAGCTATTCGTCTTATCGACAAACCAGAACTGACAAAGAGTCTGGATAGTCTGGAGCACAGGAGAAAGGTGGCTGATCTCTGTTTATTCTACCGTTATTATCACGGTAAGTGCTCCTCAAGCTGGCAGGCCTGATTCCACCCAGGGCTGTTCCGGCAAGAAGGACGCGTCTAGCAGTTGCGGCTTATCAACATCGAGTCCACCTGCCTACCCCAAGGACGTCCCTGTATCGGGACTCATTCATCTGGAGAACATCTTCTTTGTGGAACGGGCTTCCACCTGACATATTTCCCGACGCATACAACCTACAGCGATTCAAGATAAACGCCCACAAATATCTTCGCGCAAGCACCACTCCAAGAGTGACATAGGACTTTCATCTTGTTTACCATTAAAAAAAATGGTTTAAACTTTAATGGGTATTGCATTGCAATGGCTGGAATCATATCTAAGAGGTTATCAAAGAGTTACAATATCTCAGTGTTTGTCTAATACTAGATCCCTTAAGTCTAGTGTAGAACTTAAGCGAGCAACTTTTAAAATAGGCCATAACAAACACCGCCATTAGCATTTTAAGTTAAACGTTTGATATATCGGCTGTGAAACTGACGAGGCAATTGCTGCAATAGCTTTTCGAACAATAACGTTGAACTGGTATCGTTATCCTGATGATTTATGTATTAATCTATGAATATCTCCGAACCACTATAATTTTAATCTGTTACCACCTAACCGCGAGTAGAAGTAGTTGTAGACAAGGTTAAACGTTTTGCATAACATTCATAGGTTAATGGATTAGCCCGCGGAATATTTTTTCTCTTGTAACAGCCGATAATCAAAAGTCGATTGTTCACTTTTAGCGGTTGAGTATCTAAGAAGGTGTCAAAAATAAGGCATTAGCTTTGGATATCCCATATCACTACACATAATAGGTTCAAGAATGGCTTTTAATCCCTATATGATTTGCTTACCATGTTAGCTGCCTCATAGGCTCTGGGTACCGTATGACTCACCTAGAAAGAAAAACACAATTTAGTCAACATATATACATGGATGACATGGGACTACAGTTCATAGTTTAGATCGTTTTAAAATTGAATACAGAAAATAAGGAGGATCCATTTGATTGGACTTTTCAGGACTCAACCCATAAACGTCAAGTACCTGACTATCGATCTACGCTTCTTACAGTTAAAAATTAACAAAATAAATAATAAATCAATAAATAGTTGCAGTTTGTACGGTGTCTGGCATTTTATAGCTTTCTTTTAATTTAATTTTTGGGTCTGGAGTATAAATTGTACTGTTTAAATTGGGGTGTACTATTTTTCAATCAACTTTCATTTATTGGGGGGTTTTAAGAACCTTGAAGGGAAATTTGGATCTTTCTGAGTAATAAAACTTGACATTGTATCTTTTAATTTTTAAAACTGTTCTTTGCATAAACCAATCTGACTTTTTGATTCAGTACAAGTTGTACTAAAATAAAAGTAGTGGTTCCTTGACGCAGCCACATTTTGAAGGTTATTCGTTTTGAAATTTGACTGATCCACCTTGTCATTCGGAATTTTTCTTATGTACATCCTTTTCTCTCTTCATTTAATTCCCAAATTACTATTATTATCAAGGTGAGTATTTACAGACATTTATGAGGTATTTATACATTATAAATGGCTATTAATAAGTGTATTCAGTTTATTGATTTTGACTGTTCGGTTTATTGCCAACTGGGTCGTCATCTTTAAAAATTAGGGGTACCACTGATATTTTCCACTCTTGGGGTAGGTTAGAATTTTCCAAACAAAGATTTATAATATGCACAAGTGTTGATGGGTATTTTTAATTAACTCGGTGAATAATTTCATCTTCTCCTGGTGCGGAATTATTTTTAAGCAACTTTATGCACTCAATAATTTCGTTTTCATTAGTTGGATCAAGATAAAAATAATTTAGTGTCATTGTCCGCATTTATAAAAAATCATTGGATGCCATTGCCACCTGTTTATCATCCTGTAACAATATGTTTTTGGTAGAGAATATTAAAAGAGTTTTGCGTTTTATTTTTTTTTAGCTCTGGCGGCTTCATTTATTATTAGCTTAGATTTTATGTTCTTTTTGCTTCTTCAATTTTGGTTTTATAATACATATTTTTTGTAGATTTTATTGAAATAGTTTCTATAAGTTTTAAAGTGATCACCACTTTACACAGAATTATTTTTTATGAGCTCCTTTTCAGTTTATCGCGATGGTTTAATGAATTGACAATGTTCTCCGTTACCGAGGTATTCCTCTTTCGATTGTTATTTGCTGTTAATTTTTATAGTTTTTTTGATTGGTTAATATCAAATGTTAGTTTAGTTTAAAAAAGTTGATAGAATCATATAGTCATTCATTGATAAGATATCATGCCAGTATACTTTTACAATAGTAGATATGTCAATGCAGATTGACAAGTAGTATATGTTGCTTGTCATAAATACAGTAGCCATTTTTACAAAATACATCAGTACTCATCCTACCGGCTGCGCCATGTAATGTGTTTTAGATGTTAAGAAGAAAAATCATAGAATGGCTTTCTGTTGGGATGACAACTGATGTATTCTGTTAGAATGACATATACTACTTCTCACTGTATTGACATCTATATAAGCGATTTTAAAAGTATATAATATATCACATTATCTATCTATCTTAGCCTATAGGCAAAGATCTATTCAAGGTTTTTGATTGTGTAAACCGTGATAGTAGAGTATTCCTGTATAGGGATGAAGGGCAGTTACTTAGTTTAAATGCCCAAAGAACATATAAATAAAAATGACTTCAAATGCCTAAAAGGCATATTGTGAATCCTTAGGAGATATACAAAAGTGTTTCAAATAAAAATACATAAAAGACTCCCTGAAGAGCCATAAAGATATAAATTCCTGAAAAAAGTTTAAAATTACTTAAAGATTTAAAAAATCTTTAAATGCCTAGAAGAAGCGTGTTCAGCAGCCCAGAATAAAATTTAAATTATTTGAACTGCTTGAAAGAAAAAAAGGAATTGAAAACCTGTAAACGCTCATCAAAGTTCAGGAGGGTACTAAATTAAGACAATTTTGAATTTCTGGATGCCCTCCTAAGTACCTTGAACATTGGCAGGTTGTTGTAAAGATTGTTTTTATTTATAGGTTTTGGATTACTTATAAAAAAACTTGGTATAAACTACTATTACATATGAATTGTAAATCACTCATCCTGTAAGGTAAGATGGGACCGGCTACGTAGTCCTATTATGATCCATAATTCTACACATGATTTTGATTCCTAAAATTTAATTTTTTCCATACGTTTTGAAATAAAGGAAATTTTCATTATTTATTGCTTGCAGCTTGACTACTTTCGAAAATTGTTTTTTTTTTTAAGTCTGTCATTGCCTGCGGGACATACTGTGCTCTGTTACATTATCTATAATATTATTAAGGGAGGGAGGAAGAATGTAATACTCTTGAGGTGTTACTTTTGCAAATGACTTAATTAAATACATTTCATTTTATAGAAACGTATTTATCATCCATTTTTCTCCAAGAGACCAAACAAAAACAAAACAAAGGTACGAACACAAAGTGACGGTCTCATCAAATCCATGTAATTTTTTTAAAAGCTACACGTGACTTTGTGTTCGTACCTTTGTTTACATTTAATTTTCTTTCACTCGTCACTCTGTGCTGGATAAACTGCGCTACTTAAATTCACTTTTCTTTTTAAAACTACCTCATTAGAGATTAAATTTAAATTATATAATTGAGATTTCTACTGAGTCAAGTCTTGTGTGAAGGTTAACTTTTAAGGGAGAGTTACACTTCTCTAGTGGGGTAAAATTTTTAAGTGCAATTCAAAGTTTATTCATTCATTATTTTATTTAGGGTTGGGATTTCGGTAGCTGTTTTTATATGCCTAATGAGTTAAGGAGTAATGATTGTTACTTGATTAATTAATGTATTTCGTTTAAATGCCTACATAGTTTCAATCTATTTAGGATTTTGTACTGTAAAGAGTCTAAATAAAATAGTTGCTTCTGTGATGTAATGCCTGGATTTGTTTTATTGGTTATTGCAGATGTAGAATATTTTACTGTATTTGACCTTTCAATTTTCTTCAAATTTTGTTTTTGCTTGCCATTTTTGGCTTCTTTTCATTTAAGGAATTAAACGTTAAAGTTTGGTGGCGCATTATCGAATTGTGACTTTTAGAGAAGAGCAGGTAACATTGGTATATATTTTTTAGAATGATTCGGTAAGGGTTTATAGAGAGGAAAAGCAAAATCCACGTCGACTAGAGCTTGCAAGGTTGAGAGGAGTTAAATAGGTTTCTGTTTAGGTAAGAGAGGTAATTAATTATTCTGGGCATTTAACATAATTTATTTGGTACTCTCTATAGCGACTCGAGATTGTATATAGATTTTTTTATTCCTTATATTTTATTAAATTTATTTTGAAAATAATGGGACTACTAAGCAATTATAAAACCCCTACATTCTTATAAAAAATTTAGCGGGGAGTTAAAGAGAAAAAAAACGTAAGACGCTGACGGCACTGCACTAATTAGTGAAACCATGAACAGAGGAGTATCACAGAGAAGAGTGATCTATAGCACCCTAAATAAATGCGTAAAACCTATCAATTAGAGTGTCCAAGATCCAAACCATCAGATAGTAAAGACAAATCAAAGCTGCTCATATTATTTATTGCTTAAAATCCGCCTTCTAATATTGATACAAGAAAGTACTTGTTCAGTTTATTAATCTTAAGAGTGTTATCGAAGCTAAAAACAAACTCAAATGATGTTATTCAACATTAGCAATGTATATACACACTCCGGGCCGCCAGAAACCACCCGGTCCGAAAAGATGATCCCCGTCCTAAAATTCACATGCCACAACTCATAAAACATAAAAATGTAACAAAGACGAAGGCGAGCTCGCTTACGTCTATAAAAAAAAAATCGTCACTGGTCATGATTCGCGCAAACCAAAATAAAAAACAAAAACACTAGTGGTCAGGTGCGGGCGACGGTAAGGCCAAGCCGGCTCATTTTATCGGCCGGAGAAAAACAGCACAGAATATTGTAGTTGTTGACCATGAATCCTGCCGCCACGGGCATTCGCCGTTGGTTTACTGAACCCTCGGTGCGCGGCTGCTGACGTCCGCCCGATTCTCGGTTCAAGGTCTTCGAATGAATAGAATAACATCGGGAGCAAAAGAAAACAAAATTGGTTTCTTCCAACATGGGGTTTGCGATCAAATCGTTTTAACATTGTCATCAGTAGAAACTGCAACAATATTCCATTGCGTTTTCTCCTCTTGGAATACAAGAATAAAAATAACTAAGAAAGTGAAATTGTCAAAAAGGTGGGCTGCCAGAGGCAGTTGTGCATATAGGTCTCCTGATGGACCCGTCATGCCCCACCAGACCCCAGGGGCCTTAGAAAAACCGATAAGGCTTTCTGGTCCGAAGGACTTAAAGTCACTTGGTGCACTGAAGGTGTTACCTAAGGTCTTAAGTCCCGTTGTCCAGTTAAAAGACCTATCACTAGCCGAATTTTTGCATCTTTTTAGGCGTAGTAGATTTTTGGCAAGACAGGCATAGGACCCACCTATGTGGGCTTCGGCCTGTCTCATACCAGGGGACTCAATCCATCTTCGGTGGGTCCACTTGTCCAGCAGACCCTTTATTGACGCGAGCGCTACGCATTTGGCGATACGAATTATGGATTCCGGCCCCATCGGCACATTCGCGGATCCCAGTCTGGCAAGAGAGCCCGCTTCCTCGTTACCTGCTACCCAGACGAGCTGGACTCCGCAGCCAACCTGCACCAGTTTTTCCAGAACTTTTATGCACTCTAGTACAAGCTTGGAGCTTACCTTTACGCCCGTGATAGCCTTAATGGCAGCTCTGCTGTCCGAGCATATTGATACGACTGTATGGCGGTGTCCGCAGCTTAGAATTTTTGGTCCGCATTTTAATACAACGAATACTTCGGCCTGGAAGACAGTGGCGTGCTCCCCCAGCGAGTATGCCCTACTGGTATGCCCTGATCCAGCTCTGTTATTCATTCTGAAGCCATCTGTGTACCAGGTGGTCTCCCTATTTAGCAATGCAGGTCTGTTGGAATGCCGCCACTCCTCTGCTTGTAATTTGCGTCACGAATTCCTCGCAGTCCACTGTCACTGGAGCCATGCAGTCACTGCCCATCAGAAGGAGAGGACATTCCTATATGGCCCGTGACCAGATTTTTTCATGACCGGTATCGCCAGCTCGTAGTTCGCCGAGGACGTATAGCCTTTACGCAGTCCTCATTGTCTCGAATAACTAAGGAATGAAGTATAGCTAAGGATGATGCTCTAGTTGGCTATAGTCTCTTCATAAAACCATCTGCAATTCCTCAAAGATCACTGACCGGTATCTGAAAGAAGTCTCAAGGAATTGAGATTTTGTAGTGTAAATTGAATGAATTACTCGATGACCAAAGTTGGGCATGCAAGCAGTATCTTTGACTAAATCATCTGGTTCTATATACACTGATTTGTCAATGGCCTTTGATAGAGTCCTCTTCTGAGTTTGTATTAATCCACTGTAATTATTTGATAAGTTTGTAATCCACATGATGGTGACGAAAATTACTCAAAATTGCATATATCCATACCTCATTGATCATTGGTAAAAAGGTCAATTGTTTATAAGAGTATTAAGATCTACAATCATCTATCAAATTGTCCGCTGTTTCTTCCCTTGAAATGTTTAAAACTAAGGTTAGCAGATTGCTAGGTGATAGACCCTAATATAGTTTAAATGAATTTTATTGTAATATGTTTTAGACTGACTATAGTTTCACAATTACAGCCAAATAAATCTTGTGACCAATTTGATAGAACCTAGGCACCAATTTTGGGTAAAGTATTTGAATGACATGACAATTTGATCCTCAATCAAACTGCTTCATAAGGTGCTTGGGAGAAGGGTTAGGCAAGATAAATAATATCAGTTCCAAATTATGCAAAGCGTTTGACAGAGTCACACTGTTTGAATCTAAAGCTTATGAACATATCAGAGACAGATTCTTGCAAGAATAGGAAAATTTTATGAAAATGTAGTTAAAACTTGGATGTCATTATATATGCAATGGACAATTTTCCATCAATTCTCACTTCTTGAAATTATAGTTTGAGGCTATCAGTTCAGTTTACCAACATTTCAATATCAGGATCATGCACTTATTGTATTCACAACTGGAACCAAATATAGAAATGTATTCTTTTCAGTAATTTGTAAAATACCCATAATTTTTTAAATCATGTAGGATACATATTTATCGATATTACTGTGGCTTGCTTCTTGAATAATTTAATGCTATTGATAACAATTAATTATTCAGACATAATATTGAGCGCGATGATAAGTAGTGGGCACCACAAGCCTTACCATATGGGTCAAAATGAAAAGTGCTAGCTGTTCATAACTTTTATATACACCTGTGTACTAATATTAGCGGGAGTGCATTGGAACCAATTACAGAAATGTAGTGCACTGTATCTGTTGCAACCTTGTCTTAAATCCATGGTAAATTATGCCCTAGCAAACAACAAAGTCACTCTTTCTAGTGATTTGTATAATACCCATAATTTTATAAAATAAAACATGTATATGTATACTATGGCATGTTTTTTAAATAATTTAATGCTATTGAAAGCAATGAAATATTCAGACATAATATTGAGCGCGGTATAGTAAAGCACTACAAGCCTTATAATATGGGTCACACGGAAAATATGTTGAAGTGCTAGCTATTCATAACTTTTATGTATACGTCAATGTTCCTGTATAATTTCATCATGTAAAGCTTCTTAAGTTGGGGGAACGGTTACTTTTTGAACCTTTAATGTTCATAATTATTCTTCATTTTATTCTCCATGTTAAAGTAGTTTTATTTTTTGAGATAGAATCAATCAATATTTATTTTTTCTTCATAGAACTTCCATTCTTCACAAAGAAATGAGCGACAACTAACAGTTCCTGTAACCTAACCCAGCAACATCTCTGATCTCCAAAAAGTTGGCAAGCATGAGCATGATGAGTGTCCTAAAAATTAGAACAACATTGAGTGTTCAAATGTGTGTAGCAATAAACATATAGCGATAGACAAATAAGGTCCTGCTAATGTACTTGGCTAAGTGAGGCTCAATTATGAAAGGTCTCAGAAAAAAAATGCTTCGTTCAGACAGTTGAGTTATTTTAGTCAGTCCACACAAAGAGTCCAAAAAGCCAAGCTTAGACTGCCTTAATGGAAGAATAATTTTGGTCCTTCCAGGCAGTTGAGCAATTTTACTCAAACACAAGGAGAATATAATAATTGGCTTCTGAGTGACCGTTATATCCTTCTGTTAGTCTTGTTATTGTCAGAATGTCAATACTTTTGCTCGCATTCAACAGGGCTGGGTCATTTGCAAATAAGGTTGAACAGAAATATGGTTACTTTTGTCCATAATTATCATTTATATAAAAAAGAGAAAGGACCTTAGAACATTGAAAGATTTTCTGTTGTCAAGTTTACACGCATTTTCAAAAGAGGAAATTGTAAGCTATATATCAACACATACAAATTAATGTAAAATATAAGTACCTTTACGCTGATGTACGTTAAAAAAACGCATAAAGAATTCATAAACGGTAATATTGTGTATAATTTAAAGCATAGTCTATTAATAATAAATATTTATCATGTAAATATTTTTTAACGTCACTGGTAAAGATTACTTGTGTCGGTGGAATCACAATGCGATAGAGCGGCGTTGCGATGTTGTTGCCTTTTTCTCAAAAATATATTCATTTAACTTTGAATATTGACTTTTTTATAGAGTATCATCATATTTTATGAAAAAGAACGTATTTTTGCCATTTCTACAGAAGCATTTGGCATCATTGCATCAGAGATGTTGCAAGCAAACAAACTGCCCATAGTTCCACGGCAATGCTAATTCTAGCCTTTCAATGCTCTAAGGAAAGGACTGATGCTTGGGGAATCTAGTGCTCATTCCTTACATTAGTTGACTTTTTATTTTGACACAAAGTCAGCCTCATATAAACCATTTAGTCAATTTTTTAAGCCTTAAATTTCAGTGCATATATCATTTTTGCCATTGAAAAAGATGCATAAAACCACTGCGCGACCGTGGTGAACAAACCCGACGACCATTATTGTGTTTTGATGATTTTGTTTGTTACCGTCTCGAGAATAATATTATCAATTTCCTTTCGACAAGTCTTCTCTTAAAATCAAAAAGGGCTTCTGTTGCGGCAACTTTATTGATATCGGTTTTATCTGGTTTATAACACGAGGCTTTACAACGAAATTAATCAAATATAAACCCTAAATAAAAAAATCAAAACTTATTGTCCCTAGATTCCCAACAAAAACGAAACAACCATCAGTTTGATGCCAGTTAATTTTACATCGCATCGTCTCTTCGAAACCAAAGGATCATTTGTCAACGTCTAAGGCAAGATGAAGGTTGAAATTGAGACAAAAAAGCCAGAGATTATCTCGTCGCCATGAATGAATATTAGCGACGGTAATTTTCTGATGAATGAGGGATTTCGGTTTGGGTCGATGCATTAATTATCATTAAAGTTCCGTTATTATATTAGGAAGACATTTTTTTTATATTGTTCGTTTTGGTCTACTTTGCCCACAATTTGTATAATTGGAATGAGGAAATCTGGAATTACTGCTTTACCCTGGTATAAGAGATAAGAAGAAAAGCACCTCAAAATCCTTTGAACACATAAGAATCTCAAATTCTGTACTGTGTCCTTTAGTGATGTCAAATGGAGAATAATATCTGCAATCCACCTTCACATACTCCACCACCATAAGAAATCCCTCACTACACCCTCTTAATTTGTCATCCCATAATAAGAATATCAATCACTTCTGTTGTAGTGCAATAAAGTTTATAAAATATATTTTAATACCCTTTGATGGGATTAAAGGCATTAACCTCTATCATATTAACATCAAACCAGTGCATCCTCTTGATGACATTATCTACAGAAGCAAACACTTTTATGTTCACTCTAGTTTTTACATGGCAACATTAGCTGAACGATACCTACTAATAAAATAATGAGCTCAAGACTTTACCTCTAAATTGAATAGAATTTTGTAACATCTCTCATACTTTCTCCTCTAAATCCCCAAGTTGAAGTGTAATGCTTTAAAGGTAGTGCTTGGAAGTTCACTTGTGTACACCATTACCATTGTCTGACACTTCCAAGTCAAATCAATTTTTTGAAGAAAATAAAAGTTTGTGCACACTTTATACTAATGGAGAGATGGTTAAAAATCTTAATACTTAAATAAATGAGAGAGTTGCTAGTCAATTCGCTCTTTGCAATTGGCACTGGGATGTTGATGTCTAGAGGCAATTTGTATTTTTTATTCAGCACCTTAAAATCCATAAATAAACGCCTACAAGTACCTTTAGGTGATTTATGACAAACATACCCAATTGCTCTTTTCTGTAAAACAACTCAGAACAGATCATGCACTAGCCAGTTTCAAGGCTAAAATGTGCTCATGAAGTTTCAGCATGGCTTTACATTTATTGTTCTTTGTCTTGTATATTATTTATCGGATCAATGCAAAGAAACTTAACTGCCAATATCTATTACACCTTTTTACCATGAGGGCATTAGAAAACTCACACAAAGCGTTAGATGCCCCTTTATGAATTAAACCACATAGCGCATGTCGTACATGGTTTTCAGAGTAACTAGGAGGACTTAAAACACAAGGTTATCCATTTTATGCTTGGGAAAGTAAAGTTAAATAAAACACACAAAATATTCAGATGGAGACGAAATTTTTATTTTGTTTTAAAGATTGAATCATTCCATTATATGTGAAACACAATATCGTTTAAATATCCACCGCGGGACCTCTGACAAGCTTCAATCCTTTTAAGAAAATTTTCAATCACTTTTCGGCACATTTCAGGTGATATCTCGGCTAGAACTTCACGAATGTTGGCTTTAAGTTGTTGAAGAGTTTGAGGGTTATTGGCCTCAAAAAAATCCAAAGGTGTGAGATCACAGGATCTTGGGGGCCAATAGATATCACCTAATCTTGAAAATAAACGTCCTGGGAACTTCTCTTGCAAAAGAGCTCGGTTGGCCTGTGTGGTGTGACTTGTGGCCCCGTTCAGTTGGAACCACATGTCTTCCAGATCTTCTTCTTCGATTTCTCTTCAAAAATAATTGGTCAACATGCTTCCATACCGCTCAGAGTTTACTGTTAAGGCTCTCCCACGATTGTTTTCAAAAAAATACGGACCAATGACACCACCAGACCATAATGCACACCATACAGTCATACGATCACCTGAGGATTTTCAGAACCCCATATGCGGCAATTCTGTTTATTTACGTAGCCACACAGCGTAAAATGAGCCTCATCACTGAAGAAAATTCTCACACATTCAAACACACAATTTGCGAATGTTCTACGTTGTCCATGATCTGTAGGCTAAGTTCTTGAGTGAGTTGGACTTTGTACGGATGGAGCTGTAAATCCAAATGCAAAACTCGCCACAATGAGCCGTAAGACAAACCCAAATTTTGAGCACGCCGAGGAATTGACAAATTTGGGTCTTCCTCCACACTTTGGGCCCCAGCAGCGTTATTTTCAGCTGAACGAACGTTACGGTGATGCACGAGCCTGACAATATCAGTAACCGATCCAGTCTCTTCAAATTTTCTTACTGTGTTCGAAATTGTTTGCTGTGTAGGACGATTATGTCGACCGTAATCAGCTCGTAAAGCTCTAAAAGTTGACACAGGAGAATCACCATTTTTATAGAACAATTTAATCATTTCAGTACGTTGTTCGACTATTAAACGATCCATATTTATAAATGGCAAACCTTCAACTAAAAAAAAAAACGCTTCACATGACGTTTATTTCAGGCAGGTGTCAAACGGCAGGGTGTTACTTAGCCAACCTCGAATTGGATAATCCGCCATGAACACTAGACTAGTGGGTCATCATAAATTGAAGCAAATCAAAAGCATATGAAGGAATCAAGCATCATATGGTTTTTTTTTGGCAATTCATATACTTTTAGTTATTCATCGCCCACTCTACCCACTCGATATTCTCTGCATATTACGTTCATTGACAATTATTGTATAATGAAAATGATAAATTATAGGTACCTATCATAGTAATATGACATGTCCTAAGAGGTAATTTCACACTAAATTTTAATATAATACCATAAAAAACATCTTTAAAACAAGCTAAAATACCAAACAAAAAATACAAATTTTTAAGTGTTATCATTAATAATAATGTCATAATTTTTGTATTGTTTAATGTGTTTTATATATACCGTACTAGTGGATTGTCGCAGCTTTGTAGTTAAAGAGTTTGTGATAAAACTAGGGGTTTCTAAAAAAAATATTAGTAGCTCATCGTGCATAGAAGATAGTTCAGTGTCTGAAGAGCAAAACTTGCTACTTACACTACAATACTTCAGTACACAGTGCAATTAATTACGCTCCCTTCGAATTTATTTTTGGTGAACAGTATCATATTCCCACTAATACTGATTCCATTATGTGAACTTCACGTATACATAAAATTCAAGCAGGCTAAATGTACTAAATTATGATGAAAAAAAATGAAAAACCTGTGACAGATAAATTATTCCCTTTTAATATAAGCAGGAATATTTGGTACTAGTAAGAAATGAGGATGAAAATACAATTAAAAGTCCATGTTCCTTGTGTCAATGTCTATGTATCTGTAGTTTTATTCAAATCCTTAAATCAACCTACTCAAATCCTCTGCTACACTTTCCATGATGAATCTGTGGTGGTATCATATCTGCAAAAATTATGAAACAACTTTTTGTGTCAAGAGATGCATGGTCATTAATATAGTAAAGAAATAAAATAGAGCCAAATATTTTTACAGATTGCTCCAGTGTCTTACTTGATGAAACTTAATGAAGCTTTGACCCAACTTCTACTTTTTCAGTTTGTCATGCAGCAATTAATGGTTAACCCTGTCAATGCCCGTTTGAAAAAAATCCCAAGCTAGTCTCATAATAAACATCAAGTCCATTTATTTTTGTTCTATAATTTGAGACACCATGGTTGTTATAGAACTAATAAATTGGCTTTTGTAGAAGATGAGAATTAATTTACAATCAATGATTTATTGAAAAGTATAAAAAGTGAACAAGCTGGAATACCAGCAATGCCAAAAAAAGTAACCAATAACATCAAAATGCTGAGAACAATGGTACAATGATCAACATTTTGAATTTTAGTAACAAGATTATCTGTGACAAAAAAGAGATGCGAACAAGCTGATCATCCCATTAGCATGCTTACTATACATTATCCTTCTACAACTGTTTAAGCTAACATATATTCCATAAAGCTTCCCATTAAGTTAAATAACATTTACTATCAATCATAACAATAACAAAAATGTATTTTTTTGATGCAATCTTCTGTTTTCTTCGCTCTTGCAAAACGTCGATATCTAATTACAAAATAATATAATATTGAAACTGGAGCTCTTTGCTTAGTCAGATGTGACTACCACTGTTTGAAAAACACTTATTTATAAATAATCAATTTGGTTCTATTAAAAGTCATGGTTCGTAATGAGGAAAACGTTTCCTTACGACAATAAGGAATACATAATAAGCAAATGCTGGTTTCTTATTGCCGTTCTGAAATATATGTATATGCAGGATGTACCGTAGAGGCGTTTTTGAAATGTCATTAGTTTAATTACGTTTTTTAGTGGGATGCTTTTTTACCCAGTTATATATTAAGATATATAGATCTCAATCACCATCAATAGTTGCAAGGTTGCATGTAGCGCAGAAATGGGTTTTAAAAATTATTCTTCTTAAAAAAAGGGGGCACCCACAAACCACCGCCCAGGGTCCTCAATATAGATCAGGATTTGTGTTCAAAAATAATTATTTGTAAAGAAAAATTAGCACACGGATTTACTAGATATAGTGGGACATGGAAATGTTGTTTTGCGGAATTCCAAACATGCACTTGGACTACTCTTAAATAGATAATGTCAAACAGTAATTCTAGTAAGAATGTCTTTCTATTTTGTCATCATTTTTAAATTGGGATTGTCTATTTTTGAGGATGTGTAAACTATATTTGTGTATTAAGTATTACAACCTCTTATTGTCAATTTTTAATCTTGAGATGCACTATATTTTAAATATAATTGTGCACTAAATAGTTAGCAGATTGTAGAATTATATTGGTTGTTGGTGAAATTTTGTTTTTATTAGTGGGTATTTTTATGATATATAGTATTAACTTGAATTTACCAATTTCGTAATAGGTAGAGAAATATATTGTAATTATATAGGTTGTTTCAAATTCGACCCTTAACATGGAAATCTCGGAATCTATAAAAAGTACGAAGATCATTAAATTCCGGCAAAGTTGAGAATTTTTGAGCTTAATAGGTCGCTTAAAAAATTTAAAAATTCCGAATGGTTCCGAATATATTCGAAAAAATCGATTTTATTTTTTTCTAAGTTTATTTCTTATCCGATTTTAAGGTAATTTGCACTTTTGCATTACCGCTTTTTTTTGCATCATCATCAACTCTGTTAAAATAGAGCCAAACATCATCAAATCTGTTGTTTCTTATGGACGCTATATTGGATTTTTAAAATCTGTGCAATGTTACCTTTTTAAGAAGTTATATTTATTTTTTGTAAAAACCCGAATTTTCAGAAAAAAAATTTGCCGCAGTTTGCTCTGATAAACTGACAAGACTAATATAAACTGTCATAAATATCACGTTTTAAATATTTTTGTATGTTTTGTTAGTATTCTAGTACAAACTGACAGTTATTTTTACTAATAATTTAAGCAATTATGGGTCAAAGAAAAGCAAGATATGAGTAAAATTTATTTTAAAATCAGAATTTTTAAACTTTTGAAATAAATTTTAACATTTTTCGGAATTTCCGAGCATTCTTATATATCATTATATTATATTTGGAAGGCATTTAAAATAAAATATTTAATAATTCCAGGACTTTAGGGTCATTTTCCACGTCTTTCAAGTATTTCAAATAATTTTTCTTTTAATTTGACTGGTTTAGGATAAGTCTTTGTTTCCAGAAATTTTTAAAAGTTAAAAAAAAACAAATTTTTGGTATTTTCTGGATTTTTTGAACATCCTTACAATATCCTAGGCATTTGGAATAACATATAATTTTATTACCTTAGGGTCATTTTCCATGTCTTCCAAGTATTTTCAATTTTGAATTCCAGAATTTTTTTCTTTGGGACTTTAAGGTAATTTTTCCACGCCTTGTAGATATTTTCAATATATAATATTGCAATATAATGTTTTTATTTCATTTTAGGTTTTTAGGGTGGTAGTAGCTTCCACGGAGGAAAATGTGTCGAAAATCCACGATCTTGTACTGGCAGACCGCCGATTGAATGTGCGCGAGATAGCTCACAGTAGGCACGTCGAAAGACCGCTTAGGTCATATCCTGCATTTTTTGGGCATGAGACAGCTGTAGAGGTGATTGGTGCCGCGTTTGCTCACTCTGGACAACAAGCGCAACCGTGAGACCAGTTCAGAGCACTTTTGACGCTGTTTAAGCGCAATCCGAAGGAGTTTCTGCATCGTTTCGCGATGGTCGACGAAATATGGATCCACTGGTACACACCAAAGAGCAAGGAACAGTAGAAACAGTAGACTTTACCCGTCGAACATGCTCCGAGGAAGGTGATGGCCAGCGTTTTCTGGGAATCACAAGGTGTGATCTACATCGACTACCTGGAGAAGGGCAGAACAATCACAGGGTTCTCCTATGCGGAATTAGTGAGTCAATGCCGAATTACATACATAAAATATAATTATTAAACGGCGAAGAAAAAATACTCTTCCACCATGACAACGCGCCGGCTCACACCTCCGTCATCGCCATGACTTAATTGGTTGAATTGGGCTGCGAACTTCTGCCATATCCACCGTATTCGGCAGATTTGGCCTCGTGCAACTTCTTCGTTTTCAAACTTGAAAAAGTTACTCTCCGGGCAGAAATTCGAAACGAATGAGGAGTTTATTTCCGCCACGGAGGCCTTCCTTCCAGTCCTCCAGAAAACGTATTTTTCAGATCGGTTAAAGAAGTTGGAGCATCGCTGGATGAAGTGTGGATCAAGTTAAAAGGAGACTATGTAGAGAAATAAATTGTCACTTCTCCCAAATTTTCATTTTTAGTAGGCTTAATACTTATCGGACCATTCTCGTAATATAGTAATGACTGAGTAAGTTGAAGAAGTCAAACAGCAGGAAGGAGATACAGAATATGAAAAAAAAAATTTTGATAAATTGGGACGCTTATTAATAACTGCATAAGGGTCAGATATTTAGTTCCTTAGACCTTGTTTGTTTTAGACTAGACAAAACATTTCGGAATTATTTTTGAAAGTATTTAAATGGTGATCTGAGAGGCTCAGTTTGCGTTTCTTGTCTATCTATCTGACAATCAATTAAAATTATACACGGAGGTGCTTAACGTGCTCCAATAACTGTAACAATTTAGGGAAAATCGTGCTTTGAAATGACTTCCTATGAGAGTATCGGGATTATTCTTGGCCTAAATGTGATCATTATCATAAAATTGTATTAATACATTACGCCATGAACTGCACAGATCTATTATCTCTAGTAAGGGGAAAAATACGGGTCAAGGGAAAAAACAGAGCTTAAGCAGGTTTAAGATGATATAGGATAGAGTTGTTAAATTGCTAAAGTTTTCCATGCAATTGTATACAGTGCGGCTCTTAATTGCTCTCCACCCCCCCCTTATTTTTTAAATGCGTTTATTTTACTACTTTTTGGTCCCTAGTTCATTTTACAATACTTCAAAATGGCGACGGGACGCCATTTTGAAAAATAAAATGAGCTATTGCGTTTTTAAGATTTTTTTTTAAATTTGGTAAATTGGCATGTTTTTGTCTTTTTCAGGTTAATGGGGTAACTTTTTAATTATTTCAGTTATTTCGAATAAAGTTTTGTTTTATTCCAGGCTTGTAGAATTAGTTTTTCAACTTTCCAGACACTTGCAAAAGATTTTTTATGACTTCCAGGCATCTAACGTATCTCTGTAGGTTTTCCAGAAAACTGGATTAATTTTCTATTTTACTTAAGACCGTTTTCCAGGATTTCGATAATTTTTTTAAATATTTTCCAGGATTTTTGCGTAAAAAATTCCAGGCATTAAACGGAATTTTGTAAAATAAAATGGAAAATGACGTCACAGGCTTGGAAAACAAAAAAATATTTTAAATGTCTTGAAAAAATTAAAAACATTTAAAGTTCCCAGAAGACAAAACAATATATTTAAAAAAAAATAGGAAATTACGTTAAATGCCTGTAAATTATGAAAAATGATTCTGAAAAATTAATAAAGCTGGCTAAAGCGATAAATATAATATGGGCAAAATCTAGCCTAAATGTTTGACCAGTTATTTATAAAAATGGAATTTTGGGTCCTTTCCAGATGATGTTTTTTGTTGTTAAATTTATTGTTTATTTATTTATTTACCAACGCTAGTTAAATCCAATCTTTTTAAATATTAACAGGTGTTTCGAAAATAATAAGGGTGTCACCCTGAAGTAAATGCACTACTACGGTATAAAATAATAGTATTTCTGTCGAACGTATACTATTTATTGACAGTTTGAATATTGTCTTGTCAGTTGCAAATTTAGTTTTTCTCAAAAATTCAGGTTTTTAAAAATAAAAATAATACTTGTAATACGTCATTCAAAAGGAAATTTTGCAAAGATTTTAAAAATGCAAAAACCAAACATAGCGCCTATAAGAAAAATCAAAGTTGATCATGGTTGGAAAAAAGACGAAACGTCTTTTTAAAAATTAAACCGATTTATCAAAATTTCGTATTTTTAACTTTCTTAAAGGTCATGTTGTTAACCTCAAAAATTCTGCTTTGCCCTAATTTAACTATCTTCGTATCTCTTATAGATTCCGAGATCCTCATGTTGAGGGTCAAATCACCCCCTGATTTTTAACCATACTAATACTTCTAGGTATAATACAATTGATTAGAAATCCTTATTATGTTGTTATGGAGTAAACCACATTTATTTCCATGAAAAATATACTTCTGCATAGGGATTATTTAAGCCTGTAACTACGTGCCACGTTTACAAAATAGACGTTTAGAATTCGAGAGATCCATCAGACGTATCATGTAAAGCCTCTGTCTGGAGGAGTTCGTTCATTTTATGTGAGTTTTTTTTCACTTTGAAAATGTCAAGGACATCCACTTTAAACGATGAAAAATCCCATTAAAGAAAATCGTTTAAATCAGGCAGCAATTTCAGTGTTGACTGAAATACTGAAAATATTAACCGGAAAGCTTTTAAGCCGTGAAGTATATGCCGCTGCAGCAACTCCGTTTTTGTACAAGCTTAATTAATTACGAACTTTTCCAATTAAATTTCTTGAAAATTAATTTACTAAGGCACAGTTTAACTTTTAAGACTGAAAGCAGTTAAATAGCGATTTACTCTTTACTAAAATAAAACGCTCAGAGGGAGAACTTCAATGTGTTTCTTTTCTTTCCCGTTTTGTAGTCTAAATTAGTTGAAGTTTTTCGGTGTTTTCTGCAGTAGTGTTAAAAAAGCTTCACACTCCATTATATTATTTTCACTTACTACCGCCCAAATTACCATTAGAGACTAGGTTTAATTTAAGAGAAATGCCCCTATAACAACACACAGTTGGTTTCCGTCAAAAAACCAGATGCTACTGCACTAAGACAACCCAAACTGCATTGTCACACACATATAAATAGACACACGCGGTGTTTTCGACATATGGCCGGCTATTCACGATTCACGACGGTTTTTCGAGGTTTATTTGGACCAGATTCATTTTTATTATTAGCCTGAAAATATTTATGACCAATGAACTTTGAATTAAAAAAAAATTGAAACAACACATTCATCAATACAATGTTACTACTTAAGGAGGAAATACAAAAGTGAATTAATTCAAAACTAAATTTGGCAAACAATCTGATCATGCTATGTTAGAAATTCGGTTCGATTTGCCAATGCTTTCATTTCGGTGACTAATTGAGGTTTTGTTGTGGGCAACAACTAGTGTAAACTTTGGCAAAAGGGGGATGCACCATTTACTGCATAGGATCTGCATCATACTGGATAGATATTTTTTAGGGAAATTAAATTATATTTCCTAAATGGTGCCCATAGGATTCACAGCCCTAGCTGTTTAGATGTAATGCAGTGTACCTGTTCTGGCAAAATTGAGAGGGTAATGTCTTTAAAATATTTAGGTTGATGAAAATCTTAACTGGAAAACACATGTAAATTATGTCACAAAAAAGATTAGAAAACTCATTTATAAATTTTATGAGCTTAGAAATGTTTTGACCCTTAAAATGTTAAAAATGGTTGAATAATATGGGGCAGTGCAAGTAACACAAAAAATTCTAACCTCTTTATACCTCAAAAATAGATTAAAAAGATCATGATGTTTAAGAATAAAAGATTTTCCTCGAACCTACTCTTTCAGCAGAGTAAACTGTTGACATTAGAGCATTAATAAGATGCATCCTAACTGTCCAAGGAAATAAAATTAAATACTCTCAGATAATTATCCAGTTTTCTGTATATATGTAGAATTACACTTTTTGTTAAATATTCTGCGAACAGATCAGGTCTAGGTGTCT
The DNA here is from genome assembly GCF_022605725.1 of Anthonomus grandis grandis. Lineage (NCBI taxonomy): Eukaryota > Metazoa > Arthropoda > Insecta > Coleoptera > Curculionidae > Anthonomus > Anthonomus grandis. The sequence goes on from NC_065560.1 coordinate 5,452,981, forward strand.
AAAATTTAATTTTTTTATTTACTAATATAATATATTAATATATATATCATAATATATATAATATAATAATATAATATAATATATTAATATATCTATATATATTAATATTAATACTGATTTATTGTAATTACGTGTTTATAGTAGGTCTGATGATGCTTTATTAGCGAAACATGTAACCTTCATGACATATATTAAAAATGTTTTATTTAAGATCGAGACTTGGAATTTTAATTTTGTCTCTACTTACGTAGGTCTCTTTGAGATGATGGACGAGTTCTTTCAATTGAGTTAAATATGTTTACTCTCACAAGTTGTATAAGGTCTAAACACAAGTGTCAATTGATATCCAAGGGATTTCAACATTATAATGTCGGTAGGCTTATAATGAGAATACCAACTAGCACTCATAGTGAAAATGACCTTGACCAGCTGATCCTTTGCCAAGTATGTTATTAATTTTATTGCTTACACTACTATTTTGATCTGATTGATTATTTTTTAAACTTACATAGTCATTCACCATGTCAGGACCCATAATGTTCTGGACAACTGGCTGGACTTAACACTGAATTCCAGATATCAGTAAGTAGACGCCACACATCGGTTTTAATCCAAATGCACTAGTAAATAAACAGTTCTTTTTCTCTCACTTTTTAATCTATACCACCTATCGTAGAACAAAAACAAAAAAAGAGGATATTGGGGTATATGTTTTACATGAAATTATTCATGAAATAAGAGACACTTAAAAACAGATTTATTAATTGGGATTATCTAGTAAGAAATAAATGCCCGATTAACTGAATCTTCTGCCTTATTAAACATGAAGTTTTGAAGTAAACATACACCCTAATGGACGATATTTTATTGTGCTTTTGTTTTTAATATTACGACCCACATAAAACGTTTACTCACTATCTTCATTGAATTACGTCAATTATCACCATTTAATTTAATTAGGAAGGCCTTTAACAGAACAAGAGGTAATTATTACTATAATCAGGTCGCCTAAGTGGCCGTCATCAGTTCTAACACAAGAATTATTATTACACTTGAAAAAATCTCTCACCATTCGATACTGATAAATCTGAATGACATAAATTCTGAGATCGAGACGTTATTTTACCAATTTTTCATTATTTATTCAACCAGCTGTCAAACATACCATTAAAGTTCCGAAATTGCCCAATCAATTAAAACCTTTACGTTGTAATGAAACTTTTATATTCCAAATGCATTTTTCTTTAATTTATAGGTGGTTTTATGACGGAAAATTGTACACTAAATTTTCACCGGTACCAGTAAGTTTAAACATCGTAAAAATTAGCAACCGAAACAAAATTGAAAATAACATTTTTATAGTCGCCTATAGACAAGTTCGGCTAGCAATGCAATATTTTTTTGAATGTATTACTGAATTTAAAGATGCAGTAAAATTTTTAATTATTTACACATTTTTGGTCCTATATATTGTCACTTTTTAAGGATTTAGTATCACTGCAATATAGTATCACAATTTTATTCATGAACCATTTTCTAGCAAGGTATTCAAATCATACCATAAGTAGTAAGTTGAATTGAAGTTAAGAAACCTGATATATCAATTTATCCTTCACAAAACTCATTGACCACTCTTTTCATGCATTCTCCCAATACTTCCCAAGTCAACCAGTTATTTGATCCAAATTTGTCTATATTTAAATTGACTTTGATTCTCCTAGATCACTGTTGTATAATTTTATCGCAATCCACTTTTTCAGAAAAATCCCCTTATTTTGCTCTTGACAGACATGAATTCCAGGATAAAATTGTCTTGTTCACTCTTTGTTTTTAAGGATTAAAATAAGTCCTGAAATTTCTTAATGTCTTCCAATGTAAACATTAAACAGACGTCAAATGACGGCATTTTAGCACTCACCCCTTGAAATAGGGTAAAAATAATAAATCACACCACAAGGAGCATGTTATGCAAATAAAGTTCTGCGTTTCTATTAGTCGCATTTGGAGTTGTCCAAGTGTTATTGCTCGTGGCTAGCAGTGTAGCCATAGCTTTAGTTTCAGTTATTAGATTAATTTAATTATGTCAATGTCAGATATGTCAGTTTGGAACCAACCGTCAGTTAATACAAGTCACGACATTGTTTTCAAACCATTATTGGGATTCTAAAATTAAGACTCGACGCGATTATATGATATAACTGATTCTAAATAAGATTCTCAATTGTGAGTATAGCAGATTGCCTAGTTTTTGGCAATTTGTACACGACGCTTGGGTAAATCGTCTCCAACAGGCGATGTATGTAGCCTTCTCCTTATTTAATACGTGGAAAATCTATCACCATCCTTATTTAAAGGTGTTTGGTTCACTGTTTCTCAAAATCGAATTATCGTGAATTATCTGTCTCTCTTGTTTATGATATAATAAAATATAGAGTTGTTTATTTTTACTATACAGTAGTGGCAGAAAATAGAGCAACTTTTAAAAAAATAAAATAATAACGGCCTTTATCCGTTGATTTAAAAACACGAATTACGAATTATAGACTGTCACAAAAATGGTGAAAAACGAATCAATATTGCAAGAAGGTTTAGTTTGAATAAATCTATAGTATCGCGAATAATTTCACGTTATGTGAAGCATGGACATGTTTTACCTAGAAAAAAAACAGGAAGACCAAGAAAAACCGATAAATATCAAGATAAACAAATTTTGAAAATATCTCAGAGTGATCAATTTTTGGGTTCAAGTAAAATAAAGCAGCGTTTATCAGAAGAATTAGGCGTTCAGGTATCTTCAAGGACAATAAGAAGTAGATTATGCGAGGCCAAATTATTTGCAAGACGTCCAGCAAAAAAGCCCTTATTATCTGCAAAAAACAGACGATCCCGTCTTCTTTTTGCTCGATCTCATTTGCACTGGACAATTAATGACTGGAAAAAGATAATATTCAGCGACGAATCAAAGTTTAATTTGTTTCAAAGTGATGGAATAGCATATGTTCGACGTCCTGCAAACCAAAGGTTAAATCCCAGATACACTTGTCCAACAGTAAAACATGGTGGTGGATCAGTTATGGTGTGGGGCTGCTTTTCCGGTTTCGGAATGGGGCCACTTCATAAAATTGATGGGATAATGGATAGATTTATGTACAAAGATATTCTGGAAAATGAAATGGTTCCATATGCAGACGAGAAAATGCCCCTTAGGCACATTTTTCAGCAGGACAATGATCCAAAGCATTCTTCTAAATATGTAAAGGCTTGGTTTAGACAGCAATATATTCAAGTAATGGACTGGCCAAGTCAATCACCAGATTTAAACCCCATCGAGAACCTATGGGAAATTTTGGATAGCAAAATAAGGGGGAAAACTTACAAAAATAAGGACGAATTGTTCAATGCATTACACGAAGCTTGGATTAATATGGACCCAGTAATAATTTCTAGGTTACTGCAATCTATGCGCCACCGTTGTGAGGAAGTTATCAAAAATGATGGATATTTTACAAAATACTAAAATTGTAATTGTATTTCAGTTTTTACTAAAAGAAAAACATCAATTCTTAAAAACTTGCTCTACTTTTTTCCGCCCCAGAATTAATTTTTGTACATAAAAAATATAAACAAAGAATATTAAGTTAAATTGTTGATAGATTTATAATGCTTAGATCTTATTGGTATTATATTTCCAATATGATTGTATTTTCTTACTAAATAAAATAGATGTGTTTAAAATAAAGAAGTTGCTCTACTTTCTGCCACTACTGTATAAACCTTTACTGATTACAAACCCTTATAAAATCATCTATATTTTGATTTTTATAGATGGTTCTATATTTTACTATATGTGCATGCATCTATCCTAAGTTAATTGAAACTTTGTCAAATTTTAGGTGAGGATTACTTTCTTTCATAAATTTTAACGAAATTCTTAAAGAACAATCTTACAACAACTTTAAGAACAACTTTAAGAACAATCACAAATTTAAAGCAACTATCTTAAATTCTTAACTAAATGCAACTTTTTATTTTGTAGTTTTGTAAACATAACTCTCAAGAACTTTAGTTGCTTTATTTTCCTTCAGTAGGCACAACTGAAATTTGTCAGAGTGGCCAACATCGAAAGAAAAATCATGAAAAATGGCAGTCCCTTAGTAGTGGTCATTTACCTTTCATTGAATTGGCAGTCCAGGTATATTTATTAAGTTCGTGATACGACTATATTGCGAAATGTATGCAATTAATATACAGTCTCTTGTGATACAGGATGTCACAGAATAAGATGCTGATTCTTAAGGATGTTAATCCTTAAGTGAATTTAAGAAGAAAAGTTTAAATAAAGCTGTCCTTGACTTAAATCTTAATCTAAAAAATCGCTTATTTCATCATACCTTTAACCCTTTCGTTCCCATTGTACTCATATGAGTACAGTGAACAAAAAGACCTAGTGCTGACATCTATTTTTGAATTTTGAAATTTCCGTGAAATATAGGGATCTGTAAACAAGTATAATTTCATGTAGACGTTTAAAAATGTGGTTATCGCGATGCAGAATTTTGTTGTTGTTGATTTCGATAGTCAGTGTCCTGTGACTGCCCAACGTAAGTTATTGTTTTTTGTTACCATTTGATAAATCACTAGGTTTCATTGTTGATTATAATGGTCTTAGGGGATCATAAAACTTATTTGTTTTTGTAAGCCAGTAATATCACAAAATGGCCTCCCGAACCTTACTGTACTTATTTGAGTACAGTGGGCACTCAGTGTCTATTTTAGGAAAAATGTTTTGGGTCCTAATTTTTATAAACTAAAAAAAATTATATGTGATAAAATATGGTCTAATAAATTGTTTACAAAAAAACATAGAAAATATGTATTTGGCTCTGTCGCCTAACAATATTTTTTTATTGCTAGAACTGAAAACAAAAAATGGATTTTGATGACCTATGTGCCAATTCCCACCTCAAATTTTTATGGTAAAAGGTATCAAAGGCTTGGAGCTGCCCTAGAAGATATCTGTTCCACAAATAAGAACGTTCCAGCTGATATCATTATAATACCACCTGATCCTGACAGTCAGACTGACGAAGAGGATATAGATGATGATTTGATTGAACAGAATGAAGTAAGCCAGTTTCCTAGGGATATCCCAGGTCAAATTGAGGTACACTATGTGGCTAAGAATGAAGATACTAGTGATGAAAAAATGAAAAATCTACTAAAAGGCTCTGCAGCTATCAAACTAGAAGATGCTGGTCAATTGTTGCGAAAAAAAGAAAAATCCAGTGAACCCAGATGGACTGAAAATATTATTGATATATCTTTACCATCAACGCCTGGGGCCGCTGATCGGTTAGAAATAGTCAAAAGCGACTTACAGGATTGTACTCCAATTCAAATCTTTGAAAAAATATTTAATGACAAGATTGTAGACCATATTGTACATGAAACAAACTTATATTCCTCTCAAAAAAATAATCATGCCTTTTTCGTTTCTATAGAGCCGACATAAAATTGTTCCTTGCAATTTTGTTATTTACTGGATATCACAAGCTTTCCCGTGAGCGTCTCTATTGGAGCCTTGATGAAGACGTTGGCGTGCCCTTTATAGCAAATTCCATGTCTAGAAATCGTTTTCAAGATATAAAGAGATATATTCATTTGGCCAATAATAATAATTTGGACGGGAATGACAAAATAGCAAAATTGCACCCTTTGGTAGATCTTCTAAATCAAAATTTTTTGCAATGGGACATCTTTCACGAGGAGCTCTCAATAGATGAAGCTATGGTGAAATATTTTGGGCACCATCCCTCGAAACAATTTATAAAAGGCAAGCCTACCCGTTTTGGTTATAAGGACTGGATGTTGACCAGCTCCACAGGATATTGTTATTCCTTTGATACGTATTGCGGTGCCAAATCGTCAAATCCTGCTTTAGCTTCAAAATTACCCTTAGGATCAACGGTGGTATTAGACCTCTTAGAAAACATTGCAGTCCCTTCGGACCATACTGTGTTCTTTGACAACTACTTTACTAGTTTTGACCTTTTGAGGGCCACAGGTACTGTTAGGGAAAATGGGACCAAAAAATTTCCACTGACGAACAACAAACTATTTCAGAAAAAGGAACGTGGTTCTTATGAATATAGGTATGATAGTGATTCTCATGTTTTATTTGTAAGGTGGAAGGATAATAGCGCTGTAACTTTAGCAACAAATTATGACAAATTTGAACCTTTGTCAAGAGTCAAACGTTGGTCAACTGCTGCAAAAGAAAAAATTGACGTTCCTCAGCCATTTTTATTTCAAACTTACAACCAACATATGGGAGGCGTCGATCTACACGACCAAGCAGTCAGCAATTACCGAATCAATATTCGCGGTAAAAAGTGGTGGTGGTGCCTGTTTACCCATATGGTGAATATGTCAGTTGTAAATTCATGGAGATTACATCAATTAGCCTCAGTAGAGAAAATGGATTTGCTTGGATTCCAAAGACAAATTGTGTTGCATTACTTGAATTGCTTTGGCAAATCACGGTTTGTGAGACCTGCTGCTCAAGTTCTTCAAACGATTAGACAACACGAAGGTGGTCACTTCCCACGCAAACTGGAAAAGCAATTAAGGTGCACTGTGTGTCATCAAAGAGCTAGATGGGCTTGCATAAAATGTCAAGTAACACTTTGTTTGGAACGAACCTGTTTTATAATGTATCACTCTCATTAAAATAAGTTTTCTTTTGTAAAATAAAAAAGTTGTTTTGTCTGCCAAGTTACCATTATACTCATTTGAGTACATATCTATATCTAAGTTACCTTTAGAATAAGAATATAGGTTTTATACATCGTTTTGTTAAGAATATAGATATTATCACAATGACGTGTATTTTTTTTATTTTTTTGACTAAAAGGTACCGTGGGATCTAATGGGTTAATAATTTACTAAATTAGTTTATGAAATTTCAGCACACACCCGCTGAGTATTGACAGCCATTTTTTGATGTATTTGTTACGTTTGATCAGTGGCGTTCCTACAGGAACGTAGACTAAATATTTTTTTTTAAAATATTATGTACATCATTGATTCTTTGTAAAATAAAAACTATTTTTTTAATCCCTATTCATTTTAGGCCAAATTTGGTGTCAAGACTTTTTTACGCCCGACATGCGATAATTGCGAAAAAAAAAATAAAAACATTTTTATCAATGGATAATTTATTAGTAAAAAAAAAATTATTTACTTAATAAACATATGTACATACATTTTACCTTTAAATTAAAAGCACAATAGGTGAACAAAATCGAAAATAGTTTAGATAAGCTGTTGCAAGTGGCCACCAGGACACTCAGGACAGGAGTTTACGACATAGTTTTATTTGAATGTTTCTTCTTAAACTCACTTAAGGATCACCATCTTATTCTGTAACACCCTGTATACCTATAAAACAAAACCCCTTATTTTAAAACAGGATGAATCAAAACTGAAATGTACCGATTTTCTTTTTCTATTCCCATACAACCTCTAAGAAGGATTCTCAAGATCAAAACATGGTCAGGCGCAAGGCGTCCTGAAAAGGTGCGACGCCCTTTAAGAAAAAAGACAAACTAACATTAAGTCAGTCAAAACAACTGGGTATGTTCACACACAATTGATAAAGTCGATGAATAACAAAATGTCAATGTTAAGCCATTATTATAATCTCTGACTAGTGAGGGTCACATTAACATAATAAATCAAAACAAAAGCATAAAGTAAACGATTCAAAAATCCTCCACAAAAAAGCCACTTTTAAAGGAAACATAATATACCCTCAGTTAATTAATAATAAAGGCACCCCCGTACTACACAGTTGTCAGACTTGCCGCCGGTTGTATGTTTTGAAAATACGCGGGCAAATCAAAAACCGAACGGTGTGAACGTTATCATGAACCGGTGGGGCCGCGTAAAACGCGACGGACTGAAGTGAACTAAACTGGGGGGGAAAACACGAAACGAAAACAAACGTCGTCGTCGTCGCGTTTATAATATGGAAAAGAAGAAAGATAGGCGGAGGTGTTGTTTTGTGAGGAGGCGCGCGCAAATGCGAGGTTGTCGGATCGAATAAAAAGTCGCCCCGGTTGATTGGGTGTGTGCGGTCCGCGATTTTGGCCACAGCAAGTCGACAAGACGAGGAGGTCGCTTTCTTGGCCGCAATTTAGAGGCAGATGTGGTTACTCTATCTCGGAATTGTAGACGTCAAGTATTTAGAGCAATTTCGTTCGGTCGGGGTTTTAAGTATGCTGCTTAAAAATATTGGTTTTATTTATTTATTTGCATATGAAGGGTATAAGAACAATCACAATAATAATAATAATACAAAGAAATAAAATATACGTCGGAATTTAGGCAAACCAGAACACCTACAGTAGTGGCCATAATTATAGCAACAAGTACATTTTTCCTTTAAATTATATGATGTGGTAGATTAGAAAAAAAACTGGTATATATTATGATGTATTTTTTACAAAGCTTTTTATTTATGTTTATTTTTTTGTTACTTTATAAAAGAAATAAAAAATGGGAATTTTTTTTAGGAAACGAGTTGGACAAAATTATAGCAACACATTTTAGAAAAATCAATTTATTTATTCTCCAAAGTCAAAATAAGATTTCAATACAATAATATTCTTCAGTATTTAGTATAGTACCCTTTAGCCCTTATAACAGCAATGCATCTTTTTGGCATGGATAAAATAAGTTTGTTTATAACATCATGATCGATTGACAACCAAGTATCCTGAAGAGCTTCGAAAAGTTCTCCAGCATTTTTGAAATTCCTGGTTCTACACCTGTTATCCACAATTTCCCAAAGATTTTCTATTGGATTTAAATCCGGAGATTGGGAGGGCCACTTCATAACATTAATTTTTTCATCATGGAGAAACTCTTTTATTAGCCTTGAAGAATGTTTTGGATCATTGTCATGTTGAAATTGATATAACAGCGGCATATTTTCTTCAGAATAGGGTAACATAACATTCTTTAATATATCCTTGTACATAAATCGATCCATAATCCCTTCTATTCTGTGAAGAGGTCCCATACCATACCCCGAAAAACAGCCCCACAGTAAAACTGAACCACCACCATGCTTAACTGTAGGAGAAGTGTACCGAGGATTAAATCTTTTGCATACAGGACGTCGAACGTATGCAGCACCATCACTTTTAAATAAATTGAATTTTGATTCATCGCTAAAAATAACTCTGCGCCACTGATCAATAGTCCAGCCCTGGTGTTCTCGAGCAAATTCAAGTCGGGCCTTCACGTTCTTCTTGGAAAGAAGAGGCTTTTTTGCTGGTCTGCGTCCAAACAACTTATTTTCAAATAGACGCCGCCTTATGGATCGTTCACTAAGATCGGAACACCCACTGCCATCCAAAAGCCCTTTAATTTTTGAAGAGGACAAAAATGGGTTTTGCCTGGAAATCCGAACAATCATTTTGTCACTTCTTTTTGAAGTTTTCCGGGGACGTCCCGAATTTTTTTTGGGTACTACCAGCCCTGTGTTATTGTATCTTTTCACTATACGTGATACAACTGATCTGTGAAGAGCAAAATTTTTTGCAATGGATGACTGTTTGATGCCTGACTTATACTGATTAATTATAAGTTGCCTCACTTCAACAGACACGGTTTTACCACGACTCATACTGTTATTTAAATAAGTTAATAACTACCAAGAAATCACAATATAAATTGTTTCAATATTGCACTTCAATAGATTGAAAGAGCACTAAATTTCAAATGTTGCTATAATTATGACCAGGTGAAATATTTGCAATTACAAATATTTATTGTCAGCAAAAAAACAGGTAGGCTTTTTTTTATTTGAATGAGAAATTTTGTTTAAATATTAAGAGGCCATCTAAACCAGTGGCGTACTTTTACGATTAAAACATACATATAATAGTTATTATTAAATATTAGTAAAATTCAGATTTGTTGCTATAATTTTGGCCACTACTGTATATATGACGTAACCTGATACTACACACATGCCCAAAATTTCATTGCACTTACAATATTGTAGATTTACAGTTACAGCTAAATGTACATGGTTAGTTACATGGTAAATGTACTAAGATAAAAATTTAAAATTATCACATTTAAAAATTATAAAACTGCAATTACAAACACATATATCAAAGTCAAAATCAAGTTTATTGTGCATTAATATAGCATATATCACGAACTTAATAAATATACCTGGACTGCCAATTCAATGAAAAGTAAATGACCACTAGTAGGTGGCCGCCATTTTCCGTGATTGGGTCCTTTCGATGTTGGTCACTCTGACAAATTTCAGGAGTGCCAATTGTAGAGAAATAAATAAAACAATTAAAGTTTTTGGGAGGTTATGTTTAAAAAAAACAGAATAAAAAGTTACATTTAGTTAAGAATAGATGCGATATGACAGTTGCGTTATTAGATCTGAGTATTTTTCCTATACTTCTTTAAGAATTTCGTGAAAATTTGTAAAAAAAAAACAATCCTCACATAAAATGAGACAAAGTTTCAATTAACTTGGGATAGATGCATGCACTTCAAAATATTTATTTTTAGTGATGTAAATGAAGGAACGTTCCCTTCCCCCGGCTCCACACTTGCGTATACAAATATTCGCTAATTAGACGAATATTTGGAAACGAATAATTATGTATGAATGTTCACTTTTCTGTCCATCCACACATGTTACTTTTGACCGAATAATTTTATTTTTGGTTTAAAATACGGAAAATATTCGCTTTGTACCGTCGCATGCTATTTAAGATGGATGATTATTCAATAGCTGCAGCTGCCTACTTTTTTATGTGTTACTATAACAATTTAAGGAAAAAGAAAAAAAAACCTACCCCCTGTCTAATACGCAAACACGGTTCAGCATCTGATAGGCCTTCCCATAGTTATCTACTTAGATACACGGAACATGATCTATACCTGCCTACCCCACATTCAGAGTTGGTCAAAAGTTCCATATTATATAATGCAAAAAAAATGCACAATCATCTGCCATTGGAAATTAAATCCATCACATCTTTTTTTGCAGTTCGTAAAGCATTAAAAGCATTCTTACTGGAGAGAGCTTTTTACACAGTTAACGATTTTTTTTTGTAATCATTGATTTGAAATTTCGCACTAGCAGATTATGTATTTTTACTATCTGTACATGTTTAGGTATACTGCTTTTTGTAGCTATTTTAGGATTTTTTATAATTTTTTACTTTATTACATTTTTTTTTAACGTAGAGAGATTTTTTAATGATCTTTTTTATTGACATTGTATACATTAAATTGTATATTTTATAATAATATTTTTGACTACTTACAATTTCTAAATTGTATTAATCTGTATATATTGTAGATAATCTATTCTATTTATTTATTTATATTGTTTTTAAATTTTGTTTTGTTTTTCTTTTTTTTAATTGTGTTTTGTTTGCATTTTTGTGTCTTTTTTGTTTTACAGCTTTGTCTACAAATTGTAACAATTTCTTGACAATAAAGCATTGATTGATTGATTGACCCTATGTCTTTCTTGCTGACGATGCTTTTGAACTAACCACAAAAATTTTAAAACCTTATCCTGGCATTCATAAGAAAGGGTCTTTTCAAGGGATTTTCAATTATCGCCTCTCCCGTGCGCGCATTATAGTTGAAAATGTATTTGGCATAATGGCCTCTGTATTTAGAGTTCTTAGAAAACCGATGTTATTGCAACCAAGTAGGGCAACTTTAATAACTTTGACATGTGTCTATCTGCATAATTATTTACGTAAAAGTAGAACTTCACGGCCTATGTACACGCCACAAGGCTCTTTTGATTCATTTACGGAAGATAAGGACTACCGACCCGGCTCATGGAGAAACGATTCAGAAAATATTTCCTCACTGCTACCACTACAAAAAATTCCACGTAAATCACCGCAAAGTGCTCAAAACGTGAGAGATGAATATGCGAATTATTTTATGACTTCCGGAAGGGTAGAGTGGCAAGAAAAATATAATTAGTTCAGGTTAATTAATTACTACTTATTTAAAGAATGTACCTAGCTGTCATCTAATATACCTATGTACAGGGTGATTCATTATAAATGTTTACCCCCCTTAAGTTTTTTAATATATCACACTTTTCTGGTACACCCTGGGGGGGGGTAAACATTTATAATGAATCACACTGTACCTTAATTAATATTTATTAATTAAATATAATCCACGTTAAACTTCTGATTTTGAGTAATAATAAATATAAAAATTAAAATTTACACGCTTTTCATATTAAAAACTTGTTTTGAATACCTAATCAAGTACCCTACCTACCATTTAAATATACCGAATAGCTAAATGACATAATTATGTATTTACCCCCTATAGGTATATTGTTAATTTATTTACCTCTGTATCAGTCGTTGGTACGCAATGGTAAACTGGGGCAAGGAACTTCTCCATGGTATCAAAAGCGAACCAACTGGGCTTAAAAATCTCGTCACTACCCATGCCAGATTTAAGGGATTTCTTTTTCTTATTAAGTAACATCCTAAATGATGCCATTAACGAGTCCTTCTGTTTTTTTAAATCGTTTAATGTGCAGGTAAAATTTAAGTTTTCCTGCAGTTTTTGCCAGGCATCAGCTACTTTATTTCTGTTTCTGTGGTCAGGATGCTGGGGATCCCAAAGACACGGTTCTGTTTGATACCCTTCCAAAAACGTCATAACTGCCTGGTTTGTCCACTCCATATTGCTTATTCCGCACCAAAAACTATTATATAGGTACTCAAATTAGCACATCAACAATATTTGCGGCAATTCTCTTCTACATAACCTTAGAAACTTATTTACATCGAAGGCGCAAGTGTAGACGATAATACGAACATAAGCGTACGAATATTCGGACCCTTTGATGTCTATTTGATTTACCGACTCAAGACGGAAAACATTCGTGTTCGGGCGAATATGCTAAATATTCACCAACGAACACGAATATTTTATCCACACATGCAGTATTTTTTCCGAATACCGATTATTCGTGGGCGAATAACGCAAGTGTGGAGCCGCGGTTCGTGCTATGGCGAATATTCGCGCCCGATAAATCGTTCGTGCGCGCAAGATAGATCGTTGTCTCGTGCGCGAACGTTCGCCAGAGAATTTTTAGCACGATTCCGTATTCGGCGCGCTTTATTTTACGGCGAACATTTAGTAGGTATTCGTTAGTCCATACTAAACGTCAAAATCGTGTGACGGTGAAGAGAGTGGGAATACTAACCCATATTGCCTGTAACCTTAATCTGATGGCCAAAGAGTCCCAAAGACAAGGTGAATCAACGTCAATGGAGGTAAACCAACCTCAATCCTTGGATCGCTCCACGTCTACACAGACAGCTCCTCCTCTGGGTGATCAGGTCCATGATTTATTATTAACATTAGAATCTGAGAATTCAGAGACTGACGAGTCCGATGACAAAGAGAGCGGGGCCTACAGTGTTTACGATTTCGATAGTAGCATTGGGCTTGACTACTCTTGATCTTGATATTGATCCACAATTAGAGTACCTGAGTTAAGTTAAAACTGTATTTTTGGTTTATTGCAGATTGTAGTTTATTTTTTCATAAAAAATTTCATCATAAAACGTTTCTCATGTTATTTTCATGTTACTTTACCTACTTTGTATTTGTATTCACATAGCATAGCACACAAACTATGCTCAGTTTTTAAGAATATAATATCAAACCTGATCATAATAACATAAATTCTTGTATATTCTGTATATATGTATGATGTTAAGGTTTTTATAAAGTTAGAACAATAATTCAGTGTTAGTATTTTACAAAGCATTAGGAGAATATTGAGCATTTTTCTAGGCATTTTGAGCATTTTAAGAAAAAATCATGAAAAATAAGTTTTTGAATACTTCACACACATCCCAAACATAAATTCTCAGGTTTTTTTCGTTTATGCTTGTTTATTCTCGTTCATGCTCGTTCGTGCTCAGGGAACATTCTTCTAAATTACGTGCTCGAGAATTTTACATCACTATTTATTTTATTATTCTGATAAATTTGAATCTTTAAATTTAATTTAGTTGAGAACACTTTTATTTACTTTTTATTTTTACATTACTGCTTTTCTTCTATAAACAGAGCTTTCACATTAATAGGTCCAACCATCTATAAAAATCAAAATATAGATGATTTTATAAGGGTTTGTAATTAGTACAGGTTTATAATTATATAGTAAAAATAAACTCTATATATTATTCTATGATAAACAACATAGACAGACAATTCACTATAATTCGGTTTTCAGAAACTGTGAACCAAATTTGTTAAAATAAGGATTTTTTGTACTTCTACACAATTGCTACAAGCTGATGATGTTGATATCATTCATTATGTATAAATTACAGCCAAGAATATATAATTGATTGAAAAACAATAAATAATTGAAATAAATCAAAATGAATAGTAAGTCAGATTAAAAACTTGATTTTAATTTTGTGGTGCATTTTGGAGAAATCAATAATTAATAATATCTGAATCTCCATTATGCTAGTGTCTATATTGTAAATAGATATTAATACAGAGAATAATTTAAATCTTATATTTATAAAATAGTGTAGTGTAATATCAGGATGTTATTGTTGGATTATGTTTTGTTTGTATTAACATTAAGTAACTAAATATATTGGTTTCATTGCATGATATTGAATTGGCAAAAGGTACAGAAATCCCAAAATTAACTTTACCCACAATACTTGCTTACCAGTTTTATCCATCTATGCTAAAAATACCTATGGTACTATTTCATAATAAATAGTACCAAAACTTTTATGATTGCTTAATAAATTTCACTAATTCCAATAATCCTTAAATCACAGGATTTAATTAGACATCATTGCTATGGTATATTCTGATTTAAATTTAACTGCAAACCTAAGGTAACACTATATTCACATCTTATTGTAAATTAAAAGCCATTTTAACACATTATGTAAACTAGGATAATGACATGAATAAATAATTGGAACAGGTTTGTTTGTAATTATAAATCATTCATATTTCAAAACAAAACAACAACAGGAAAGGTCTGCAAAATTATGATGAATACAGAACAACTGAACTCACAACTTCACTGAATAAATATGAAGAACTGAACCGAAATGTATCTTATTAGTTTTGTCTTTTGAAAATCACAATTCTTCTATTTATGCTTGTAAACAACAAATTTTATCATGTTAAATCTAAAATGTTCATTAAAACTTACCTGCTGTGGAATCTGTTGTCTTAAGGACTGTTGTTGTTGCTGCTGCTGCTGCTGCTGTTGGGCTGCCTGAACAGCTAGAGACTGCTGCTGTAGGTAGTGATGGTGTAAAGAAAGACTGCCATGTCCGGGTGGAGCCAACTGGGGACCACCGGGCATGTAAATTAGCTGCTCAGGTGCTAAGGGAGGCATATGTCCTTTACTAGAAAAAGAAAATGCTTATTTATCAATCAATCATAATCTTTATTTAGCAAAGTAGACTAAGTAATACAAAAAGATGGTAAGACTAGACAATTATAAAGACACTAGTAAAGTAATTGGAATTGAGTATAAATAAAACCTTAAAAAGTCTATCTAACTTAATAAATAATACTTAATCTAAAATAAAAATTATGTAAAAATAAAATGTTGTAAGAAAAAACAAAACTTCGAACGGACTTAACATATAAATTTAAAACAAAATGAAAGATGTACAAAATTACAAGACAAGCAACAATTAAAAATTACTCTCGATAAATTCCCTCAAAATCCTCTTAAACTGGTTTAAGTCATCACAGGTAACTTATTAAAATTTAGAATTTCTTTATATAAAACTGAATTTAGAGTTTGCGTTGTATTACACTTTTAGCTACTTTCAAAATTGCTCCAATGATGATCTTATAACCACTAAACCTCTCCATTTAATTCTCTCTTACCTGTAGTATATTCAGAAGTTGTGAGTTTAAAATTTTGGCTGTCTTTTTAGTAAAATCAATTTTTATAGACTGTTAAAAGTTGTTAATGAAATAACAATTAACTGTTAAAGCATTTAGGTTTTTTTTTTGTTTATTGGTTTTGTAAAATTACTTTTCATCTGTTAAGCATATGTTATCTTGTTATTAGAATTTTTCTGCTGGACAACTTTTCGTAAGTAAATAAATAAATAAAATAAAATCATTACAGCAACATGTTTTATAATAATTACAGATATCTCCAAAATCCTTTAATTTATCACAGATGTATTTGGGCAACATATTGTGTTTAATTTTATATATATTCAAGTCAAATCAAAATAGGCGTTATTATTATGTACAAATATATAGAATAAAAACAGTAAAAAAGAGAAATCTAAACAAAAAAAAGGAGGAAAATCAAAATCTATATATACATACACTGAAGACTCCACAAAACATTAAGCATAATAAATGCACATTAAACCAAATTCTTTGTTTAACTTTGTTGATTCTTAAAGCACTATTCAGAATTATTTCAAATTGATTAATTTTGAATTGTGGTAAAGTAGAACAAAAATGCATATGGGGAACTGCAATGGCATTATACTATGATAAATTTTTTAATATTTAATTTTATTGAAAAAATATTAATTTTGATTAGTTAATCACATAGTATTTTTATTATTTAACGTTGTCATTAGATATTCGTGTTTACCCGACTACTATACATATATGAGATTGTTTTGTTTGCTTATTAGAGCTTTCATTGTTCTATTGGCATTTAGTGTATTTATAATTAATACACTTCACATTAGCGAATAATCAATCTAGCTGCCTAGTGCTTTTAGCCATAGGCCATCACAGGCCAGCATAAAGGACCATTTTGGTATAAGACAAATGTTTTAAAAATAAAAAGTCACAAAGTAGGATAAAAAAACATAAGTCAGGATACAAATATATAAATTAATAGA
Source organism: Anthonomus grandis grandis (assembly GCF_022605725.1). Classification (NCBI taxonomy): domain Eukaryota; kingdom Metazoa; phylum Arthropoda; class Insecta; order Coleoptera; family Curculionidae; genus Anthonomus; species Anthonomus grandis. Next base: position 5,469,966 of record NC_065560.1, read on the forward strand.
CCTAATGCTGATAAGTATGCTTCTTCCTTTTTTTCTCCTCTCTGCTGACTTTTCCTTGTCAATTACTGTTTTGGTCTTATGAAATAAAAGCCCTATTTGTTATTAGTTCTAGATATGTTATTTTATAGACAACTGAAATTCGCTTTTTGTATATTAGATCTTACATTTATTGGTTAATATCATGCATATTTTCAAAAATGTAGTTTTGGTAATTATTACTTGACTCTTCTCTATAAGCCTGCAAACGAGAACTTCTAGAACTACTAAAGAATTTTATTTAAAAAAATTGTAGGTATTACAAATGATTAAATAAATCGATTTATAAAGCTTTTGCCGGCAGCAGGTATACAGGGTGTCATGTTGCTGCAAAATGTGGAAAATCTCTGATTCAGGTAAAAAATCAAAAAATATGGAAATTAAAAATTTTTTCTTTCCACTCTAATGCTAAACTCAACTTTTTAGGAAAATTTTCTTAACACATAATCTGTATGGGCATAAAAATTTAATTTAGTAAGATATTTAATATAGATAAATAGTAGTAAAATTCTATATTGAGCAATCAATAATTAGCTAATAATAACAAACACAATAACGATTATTATTAAAATAAAAACTCACCTAACTCCCAGATCATAAAGGGTACTTTGTAATGTTGCTCCATAGGGTGCGCCGGAAGGCATTGCCCCAGGGGGTGTCGGGTCCTTGGGTCCTTGCATAGAAGGTGAACCTGACGAAACACCTTGACTGCTTGAAGGATATTTCCATTTGTCTGAATTCTGAAAAATTAATAACCACATTGGCAGTTTCGACGATTAAAATTCCAACTTAAATCAATGACTTACAGATGCCACTGAATCCCACTGAATTAGAAAATATTTCAAATCAAAAATAAACTCAGACTAGATTTAAATGACTCTTGTTGTTTGGTGAGTTTGTTTTGGAGTAAACAGAAAATGGGGGTTCAATGAGTGATCTGTTTCAGGTTAATTTTTAATTTAATTTAAATTGCAAAGACATTATATTTTGATGTCAATAATACCACATGTGCGATATAAATTTCTCTCCGGTTCATGTGATTGTCGATATCTTGGTGGATCATTACTCTTGGGATTAAGACCCATGTGTTTAAGTTATAGTTAGTAGGTATATTGCAGTTAATTTAAATTAATTTAATTTTGTTGAATATGTGATTATCTTGTTAAACTTTTATAATTGGGTTTTTATATCATATTAATAGTTATTTGTTCTAATTCTTTGGATAACTTTTGAGAATGTGACTTTACTTTACTCTTTTTCTTTTCTTTTCATTCTTTTAGGTTTGTTTGTGTGTTTTTTTTTTTTTTTAACTATATTTTTCATTGTTTTGCAACTGTTTCCTGTTATTGGGCAAGTTGCCTGTTGGAAATAAAGGCTTATTATTATTATTATTATTAATACCAAGCAATGTTTATTTAATAGAAAAATTAAAGTACCTCAATGATAGTATCATCTCCGGGTGCCCATCTGATCTGTTTCTGGCCTCCGAAGGCGTTAAATTCGGGATCAGGGGGTCGTTGGAACACATATCCTACGGCCGCATCATCTTGGGTTCTCTGGGGGCCACCCATAGCAGCCCCAACGCCATCCATTTGTGATTTCATCATACAATCATTTTCCGGGACAGTGGTACCGTTGCCAAGCCACTTCATTTGGTGAACCTATATGGAGCAATAAGAAAATTATTGTACAAATGTATAGTTATTTATATTAATACCGTATAACAGTAATTACATGCAAAATTACTATAGACTAGTTAACAAAAAAGGAAGAAACCTAACACAATGAAGAATTTATAGCACAGCCTTTTAAGACTGATGTTAAACAGATCTGTTTGACCCTCACAGAAAGTTTCATTAGTTACTACCATCATTCTATTAAAAGAAGATATACTATTAGGATCTACACTAAATAATTTTTCATTATTTGGGGTTCTTAAATTAATCTTTGGTACAGTAAAATTGATCTAATTAATTAATTAATTCAGATTCAGTATATTTTATATTATTTAGGATGTAATAGAGATCTATCACAACTTGTTGTTGTCTTCTTTGTAAAAGTTACTTAAATATCCAACATAGAATTTATATGAAACTTTTAATGGATATGTGCTGTTTTTTAATACATATGAATGTTCGGCACATAAACCAACAACATTTTTTGGCATGTTCTTGGGGTCTGCAAAATTACTGCAATGATTATGACCTTATAACCATTAAATATTTCTATATATATAGACTCTCTGAAGTTGCCTAAAATTGCTTTGGATCTTGTATTTAGTAGCTCAGATTTAATTAGTGTCGAACGTGCAATAGACAAGATTTTTGAGAATAGCTTGCACCATACAGCAATTAGTTTTGACCTTTGTTGTGCAGAAAATTCTGATGATATGATATATGAGGAATATTTTTATGATTTTGGTAAGGGAGATTACATAGCAATTAACAATTGTCTTGCTGGTATAGACTGGAATCAATTGTTTTTGGGAGAGACATCTATTGATGTCATAGTTTCAATTTTCTATAATGTGATCTACTCCTCAATGGAAAGTACAAAAGTTCTTCTTTTCCATGTTGGTTTTCTTCAGAGCTTCGCAGTTTGATCATAAGAAAGAAACAAATTCACGAAAAGTTTAAAATTAGTGGTCAACAGCAGGAATATGATGAATTTGTATTTTTGAGACATCAATGTGAGTACTTAAGAGAGTTGTGCTATCAACAATATATTAATAAGGTGGAAATGAATCTCTCTAGCAATCCGAGGTACTTCTGGTCATATATTCGAAATAAAAGAACTGGTTTTAGCCTTCCCTCCAGAATGACATACAATAACAGGATTAGTATGAATATCTTGGATACTGCAGATATGTTTGCAGAATACTTTTCATCTGTCTATTCGGATAAGCAAGTCAATGAAATACCATCTTTTCATTATGATAAGTCAATTTAACTCTGTCAATGCAGGATGTTTATGAGATTATTACTTCCTCTAAGAATAAGCTCTGCCCTGGACCAGATGGGATTCTGGCATTCTTCCTAAAGAAATGTGTTTGTATTCTTATGAAACCAATACTGTTCATTTTTAACAAATCTCTAGGTACTGGTTCTTATCCCACTCTCTGGAAGAGAAGTTTTCTAAAACCCATTTTTAAATCTGGTAGTAGAAATTAAATTTCCAATTATCGGGCTGTGTGTAACCAATCTGAGTTGCCAAAGCTGCTTGACTGCCTGGTCAGTCATAGGATTGCCTGGAGTTTTAAATCTTTATTTAATCCTGAGCAATTTGGATTTAAAAAAGGCAGATCTACTGATGCTAATTTGGTGCTGTATGTCAACTACCTCTACCGCAGCTTGGAGAAGGGACTTCAGGTTGACTCAATATATACAGATTTTTCCAAGGCTTTTGATAGGGTTAACCATAGGGTACTCTTGCACCGGCTTGTGGGGCCTCTTCTTTAGTGGATCTCGGGATTCATCAGAGGTAGAACCCAGATTGTTAATCTTGGAGGTATGTTCCTCTAAAATTTTGGTGCCATCTGGAGGGTGCCACAGGGCTCTCACTCAGGCCGTTTTGTTTTGCCTATTTTTGATTGATTTAGTTTGGAAACTTGAAAATTGTTGTGTGCTAATGTTTGCTGATAATGTGAATCTATTTAGGCCTATCACATCCCTTTCTGATGCTGTGCTCCTGCAAAAAGACCTTAATTTGTTCTTTGATTGGTGCCACTTGAATAGAATGTCCCTTAATATCAATAAGTGCCATAAGATTACTTTTTCTAAGCAAAGAAACCCTATTGCTTTTCTTTATAAAATAAATAATGTAGCAATTGGTGTCAAAACAGAGGTTTCTGACTTATTAGTCTATTCCTAGTAGTACTAGGAATACTTATTGACTCCAAGTTGTCTTTTAAAAGTCACATCAATCAGGTGGGGCAATGAAAATGCTGGGTTCTGTCCAACGGTCTACAACTAATTTGTCTTTGTTTACTTTTAGATTACTTTATTGCTCTCTTATTAGGCCCATCTTGGAGTATGGCTTAATTGTGTGGTTCCCGTCATATAACTGCTACATTGAGCAGATTGAAAAACTCAAAATAAATTTTTAAGAGTGGCTGCTTTTAGATGTGGTTACAGGAGACAGGAGTATTAGTATCAGTGGGTCAGGGATAACCTGAACTTACCCACATTAGAGTCACGAAGAACATTACTCGACTTATGTTTTATGCATAAAGTTTTAAATGCTGCTATAGATTGTCCCGAGTTATTGTCTCTTTTTAAACTTAGGGTGCCTTCCAGATTGAATAGACAATCAGAAATATTTTCAGTCTCATTCCACCCTACCAATTATGGTATTAATGAGCCAATTACATGAATGGCATGAAGTGCTAATGGTCTGTCAGGACAGATAAGCTTTTTTGACTCTAGGATTACATCTTTTAAGGGGCAGTTAAAGAATATTATTTCATAGGGGCTTTAATTAATTAACTTATTTACACCTTTCACTGATTTATAGATAGTTTTGTATCTGAATATATAATATGTTTGTATGGGTATGCTATGTAACACTTTTGTAAATTCCGTAAATAAATAAATAAAATTCGGACTGTTTTTAAGTCAAATCAATTTCTGTAGACTGTTAAGTTTTATATGCTGTTTACCTAAGCTGCCTATATTATTTAGTTAAGTTTCTAAGTGTGTAAAACTCATATACAAGAAACCATATATTTTTTTAAATGTGTGATATGGATAATATATGGATTATAATTCCCAAATACTTTGCGGGGTAAAACTTCATTAATAGGAACTGATAGATTTCCAATTTTTATGTCTTTCCATTAATTTCCATCAAATGTAGCTACTGTATCATTGGCATATGAAATTTCCTTTCCATTTACTTCTAAATTTGTGACTGAATTTATATACAAAATAAACAACAGGGGTCCAAGAACTGTTCCCTGAGGAATTCCAATTTGTATAGAAGAGGAGTCAGTTAAGGTATAGAGTTCCTAAAGACAACCAACATGGAATCCCTTACTCCATTCCTCTCAAGGATATCAAGAAGCTATCCATGGAGCATAATATCAAAAGCCTTTGCGAGATCCAAAAATACAGCAATTTTTTTTTACCATTCATGTCTTCTATGCTTAATTATCTTATGCATGGCATAGCTAGTACTGAAGATTATACTAATGGGTCTGTAATTACTTATTTGGCTTTTATCTCCAGATTTAAAAATTCCTGTCTTAAAAATTCAATTTATTATAATATGTTAATGGTTCAAGCAGGTAAATGTGATGGTCTTTTATTAGCCTCACTGATATCCCATTATGCCATGGAGCACTGTTGTTTTTTAGGGAATTTATATGTTTTATTATGACATTGTGATTTATTGGCCTTAAAAAGGGTGATCTGTTTAAGCCATTCATTTGAAACATATATTGTGAGTTGGGTAATTTATTATGCATATCAAAAGTGATGTTATATTAAAATTTTGGTTGCAAAAATCAGCTTTCTCCTTTAAATTGCAGTTTGGTTGACCCTCTACAGACAAGATTTGTATAGGTCTTTTCCTGTTTTGTTACATCGATTAATGTATTCGGCTAATAATTCATTTATTCTCCTTAGATTGGTTCTATTGTCATTAAATTTCACTTTATAATATAAACTTTTTGTCTGATTAATTACATTTAAATTTTCAATGTTTTGGGAGGTTTTATGATCCAAGAGTTGTTAGCATTTTATTGCAGTAATTTATTTATTTATTCAACACATGAAAGCAGTTACATATAAGGGATAACTGAAATTTATAAAATAACATAACACCTATCAATTATACAACCCAGAACCAACATTAGATAATTGTTCTTTAACAGAGGACAGTTTAAAGGCAAAAATATCCAATTAAATCAGGCTGTGTTGTTTATTTACTACATCAAACATCAAACTAGGATTATCTAAGTTGATTGAAAGACTTATGAAGGATCGTCTTTTAAGGTTTCTTCTGGGGGAAGGGGTTCTTCGAGATGAACAATTTGGTTTTCTATCAGGGAAAAGCACCTCTGACGCTATGTTTGATTTCTTGTCCAAACTTCTCCAGGGTGTTAATGGAAGAGAGGCAACTGCAGCGGTGTTCTGTGACTTGTCCAAGGCTTTTGATTGTGTGAGTCATAGGATACTGCTTCAGAAGCTTTCTGCTTATGGAGTTAGGGGTGTTGCACTGAAGTGGTTTCAGTGCTATTTGTCTGGTCGCGAGCAGTCTGTGTACCTTAATGGTGACTTTTCTGGTAGGGAGTCTGTGGATTGTGGTGTTCCACAGGGGTCAGTTCTTGGTCCCCTTCTATTTCTTGTATACATTAATGATCTTATTACTCTTAGCATATGTGGACATTTTACATTGTTTGCTGACAACACAATGGTTTTATGGTCGAATAAAGATCCCAAGCAGCTTGTCAGAGATGTTGCAGCCAATCTCCTGAAATTAAAGCAATGGTGTGATTCCAATCAACTTTGCTTAAATATGTCAAAGTCCCATATTATTGGTTTCAATTTTCAAGCTGATAGTATTGATTTCGGGTGAGAACGCATTGGACATGGTAAACAATTCTGCATTTCTTGGTTTAGTCATTGATAAAGATTTAAAGTTTTTTGACCATATACCTAATAAAGTTAAATAAAAAACTTGCTTCTGGCTGCTTCTCTGTTAGGGCAACCATTCATGAACTGGGGAGAGATGTTGATTGTGATGTGTACTTTGCTTTGTTCGAGTCGCATTTAAGGTATGCTCTTCCATTTTGGGGTGCATGTTCAAATTATCTGTTTCAGTCTGTTTTTGTGCTGCAAAAGAGGGCTGTCACAGAAGTTTATTTAAGGCCCATTCTAGAATGCATTGTGGTAATCTTTTCAGAGAGAGCTGTATTTTGACCCTACCATCATTATTTATTTTGGAAACTGCATGTTTAATATTCAAAAATAAGAACAGTTTTCCAATCCGACATCACAGTTATCCTACCAGACAGATTAATAATATTCCCCTTCCTATTCCTCATTTTACATCTATCAAAGATTCATTTATATATCGCGGTTTAATGATTTATAATCACATTAGCGTCGAATTAAGAAGTGTTCAGTCTTTGCGCTAGTTTCTTTGTAAACTGAAGTCATATTTGCTTCTAAGAGCCTTTTATTCGATTGAAGACTTTTTTAAGGCTGAGGATGTTGTGTAGTAGATGCTAAGCTTTTAATCTGTTAATTCTAATTTTGAACATTCCTTTATGTGTCCCTTTATCTCTGCTACCTTTGTCTACATGCATATATTTTGTTTTATAAGGATTTTGTTTGTAACATTTTTCTCTTGCATTTTTTTTTTTTCAGGCATTTTATATGTTGTATAAATTTTTTATATTTGTTTTGTAAAGTCTGATTTGATTGTATTTATTTTCTGAAGCTTTGTCAATAAAGTTCGTGTACATGTACCAAATTTTCGACAATAAAGTACTTGAAAAAAAAATGTGAGGTTAAGAATGCAACAAGATTTGTCAAATTGTGCATTTGTGATACTTTAACCTTCAGGTGTTTGTAAGAGGTTAAATAAATAATGTTTTTTTTTTAAATAAATTAATGTCATAAAACCATAAAGATATCTTGGGTCATAAAAATACCCAAAATTATAATATTTTTGTGCACAATTATTGAAGGTTAGGATAGCTTAGGGATGTTAAGCAGCCCACAATGAGTCTTAATCAAGAGTTCAATGGTATATGTCCGCACACACTATACAAACAAATGTAACCTATAAAATATATATGAGCATTTATGACATAGAAATGAAAACAATAATAAAATGCAGTAAAAATTGATAAGCACATTAAGTAAACAATAGATTTAACAAACATATTCACAAGAGCATCTCAAAATTGGAGGGAATCCTAAGGTATATCTGAGGGTGAACAGCATATAATTTTTCTATAAATAGTTTAGATTATTTACATACATTTTAAATAATAATAAGCAGGTGTTATGCTCTACATAATGCTACAGGGACAGAAATTAACCTTAAAAAGAATATTACAAAAGAGAACAAAAGAAAGAAGTGAGGTTAGTTACAAACAAAAACAAAATAACTGTAAACTAAAGGACTCTTACTGAAAAAGTCTCTAAAAGAGTTATTTTTTAAGTAAATGTATGCCTAATATAAAAACTGAGAAAACCAGTGAGACCTAAAAGAATAATGGTGGTAGACGCTTTTAAAAACAGAAATCGATTTTTTCTGCAGTAAAAATTGAACAAAAAACATCAGCTGTCAGAGACCTGACAGCAAGTTTCCTTTATCATTATACCTTAGAGTGTTTATAAATATACTGCAAAATACAGTTCTACTAAAAGATACAACCCCCGGAGCCAATGCCACCCCACAACATTGAAAATTTAATTAAATCAAGCAAATACACCCAGTTGTTTACCAGGATGACATTTCGATTCCCGGTCACAAACAACAATGGCGGTTGTGTGATCGATCAAATTAAGACAAAGAAATTTTGCTTAAAACTTCCATTTTTTAATAAAATAGAGTTAAAAGCGTAAACTGTAATTTACCTGTCGTATGTCTCAAGGGCCGTGGGTCATCAGCGAGGCGTATTATATGTAAAAACCGGCGTTTTTTGTGTCGGCGTCCGGCAATCGAACGAAAGTCTTCACTGTACACAAACACAAGAATCGATCGGAAATTTTACACTATGTCGGCGGTCACAACACAAAAATATTACCACTAACTGTACAAGGAACTATTTACAATTTACAACGTACAGAGGGATGCGAAAATTACGCCATTTAAGCGAAGATTTTTGCGGATTTTAAACAGCGACGTAAATTTCTCGAAGGAGCGTCGGCCATTTTAGAGACATGCGCGGCGGGCCGCCATTGTTTTTTTTTTCGCATTTGACGTTTGACGTTTGCGCATCTCTCTGTTAGATAGGCAACCCGGTTCGCAGACATTTTACCGGGGCGCTTTAAAAATATGTAAGTTTATATTCATTTCAGGTCAAAAAGTTTATCACTGAAATTATCGACAATAGTAAATGAAGACTACACGCGAAAAAGGGTCACAAATCCAAAGTTTTGTGCGAAACGGATTTTAAATTTAAAAACCGTGTATTTTCTTATAGCTTAACTCTTTTTGGAAGATTTTTTTTTTAAAGGTAGGCTTGTGTGTATGTTTTTACTAAAAGAGTTTAAAACTAGTAATTTTTTAACATAAGCATCTAGAAAACAATTTTATTATGGTTATTTACACAAAATCAGGAAAAAAAAGATGAAGGTCCAAAAATTTTTTATTCAGTTACATTTAAATTTTCAAAGTAAAGTTGAGCTTCGACACTACAAAAACGTTTTAAATCCTGCAGGTTTTGGTATTTTTTAGCATTGATGGGAATCCTGTTTTCATATTTGAAATGTGGAAGTTCAAATTGTCCTGAAGGTAGATCTAATATACCAACTATATTGTCTGCATTTTTTAATTTGCCTTTGGCTGCTTTTCCTTTTTTGGTAGTTCCCAGTTTTTTTTTGTAGGCACTACGACGCTTGAAATAAAGCCTCCATTGTACGAATCACGATGATCGATCATTCTGGGCTCTTCTTTTTTTATGAGCAGTTCTCTGATTGGGCGGGTTTCAAAGGGACATTTTGTTACATAATAGTTTGTTAAATGATCAGTCCAGCTTCGAAAAATCTCTTGATTTTCGCAGCTAACTACTTTAAAGGGACTTGGTTTAACGCGGGCATTTCGAATGTGATCATTTCAACCGAAAGGAAGTTCGACAAAAGCTTTGGAATTGATTAAGCCCATATTACGATCACATTCCATGTAGCTATGTCCTCTAATTGGAAAAACCATTTTTATACACTGAAGTCGGCCTACTTTATGTACAACATAATGAAGCATTCGAAACAAAGTATAATTTTTATTCTGTCCACAACACGAATCACAAAAAATCACAAGTTCTTGAACTTCGGGATTCAATTCATTGAGTATGTAATTAAACAGCATAGAAGCAACTTCGTCTGCTCCTTTTTTTGCGGCGGTTTCTGTGTACGTATAAAAAAATGCCTCACCACTGGCTAAAACGTGAATATTAAATGAGTAGAACGATAACTGTCGTTTGTAGTATGCGTCATTAGTGCTAATGTTTGGCAGTGGCAAGTTTTTTTGATAATCGATAGCAATAGCTTCAATATGGCGGTGTTGTTGAGCTCTCTTGCGTTCGGATCGTTTTCTTTGATAAAAAGCCTCTGCCTTCTTAAGGTGAAGTTGATTTGTCACATGTAAAGTAGCAAGGTTTGAAGCCTGTGAAGGATCTGTAATTTTTGCTTTATATTCATCGCAACTGCTGCATGTGTCACTGCGCGGGTAACCGAAACTAATATTAAATTTGTTTAAAAAGATAGAACGATATGACTCATATGAAATTGATTTAGTCGGATGTAATTCCTTAAACATTTGGACCATTTTCTAAACGTTTAACTCCTATGGTAGGTAGGGTTTTTCGACTTGTGAAGGCTATAGTGTGACTGTCTACCTTTAAATGATCGAATATGAGCAAAGACAGCATTAGTGGTTTCTTGGTGTAACTTGCTTGGTCGATTGGAATGTCGACCACGACCATCTTCACCAGCATGTCCGTCTTTAACAAGCTTTTGCTGGATGTTTTGAATGGGCTTCGCTGATATTCCATGTAACGACAGCATTGCCTTGTAGCAAACAGGAATATCTCTTTGGCTCCATTATCTCGTATTACTCGAACCTTGAAAGAAATTAACTACTGTAAAACAAGTAATGAGCTAGAACAATAATACAACTTACTAAAGAGTGATAAACTACATCTTCATCGTTAGCTTTTCTTTGGCGCCGTCTTTTAACTGGCTCATGCGAAATGAGACCTGCCAAGTATAAGGTCTGCTCATTATAGGATTTTATTTCATTAAAGTTTTTAATAATCGCCAAACGGTCTTGAACACCAATTACTTCAAAACATTTTAACCTTGAACAATTACAACTGCTACCAGTTTCATGTGTTTGCAAAATTCTCAGTTTTTTTGACGAGTCAAAAACGCGCGACCTATTTTTGACCTTTTTTTAGTAACGCTTGAAGATTCACACTCAGCCATCTTAAAAATTGCGTGAAAAACACGTGAAGCAGACAAAATTAAACTCGCGAGTCACATTACCGCACTTAAAAGCAAAAGCAAACTGCTTTTTAAGAGTGGGGAATTTTTGGACTCTCATCCGTTTTGTATAAATCGAGTGGACCATCATCTTTTTTCCCGTGTATGGCATATACCAAAACGCACTTTATATGGTCATCTCATTTGTTTTCCTCGGTATGGTATAATAGACGTAAAATACTGGATTTTTTCCGCGATTTGGCGTGTCTATGTCAATTTTTCGTTTTTTGGACCCTCATCCTTTTTCCCCTGTGGTCTTCAAATAGTCTGATATATGTTTTTAGGTAAAAGGTGTGAGTCTTAAGAAAATAAGAATAAATTGAACACATTTTAAAAGCCCTCTAAGCCGATTTGTTGAAATTTAGCGAAATGCTTTTTTTTCATCCTAAAAACAAAGCAATATACAAAAAAAATGCCATTTGGGAGATTTATTTATTTATTATCTCCCCTATTCATTTATTTATTGAATGTACGAGAAAGCACCATTGAATTTTATTTTGGCAAGTGGCATCAGACCGAGGTGATTCTTAATAAAACCATAATCGTGGTTGACAATGGCAATATGAGACTCATAAGCACAATGTCTCAAAAATTATGTTGTGTTGAATCCTTTCAAGGATGTTAAAATTAATTTGCTAATAAGGGGACCATATAATACAACAGAACGATATTCACAACGAACGGGCTGTGAATATCGTTTTATATTATAGAACTCCGATTATTATTTACAAGGACGAATTGCTTTTCTGAAACCAAGTATAGCAAATGCCAGGAATGTCAAGGAGTTCCTTATTTAAAAAAAAAATCCATTAGCGACTGTGTCGAACGTCGAAGTCCTGTGACACCATTGCCGCTTTTTATTATTAAGTTTAATGTATTGTAGCAACTATATGTAGTAGAATTATCTTGGATATTACAAGTAATATTATCTTGGATATCCAAGATATAAAATAGAGTGAGTCTTTGCCCCAATTCAGTAGCCGTTATTGGATCCAGGAGGTCTATAGAAAGTTTATGAAATCTAGAAGAAATTAAGAAAAATCTGAAAATATGCCAAATAAATTAGTTCGAATTGAGTATAATATTTTTATTTTAAAATTTGTTAAGTTTTACATTGATTCTTCTTTTGTTGGCAAATGGAGACACATCTGATGTTACCTACTTTCATGCGATATTCTCGTGGGATTATCAGTTTTTTGAAAAACTGTAAATGTTATGGTTATTAAATAAAAATTTAGTTAGAGTTGGATATTCTTACATAAACCCATGATATTGCGTAATCCAAGAAAGGTCCAGATTCGAAATCCAACGGGTCGCCTTCATCTAATACACCTTTATCGTCCGAAAACCAGTTTCCGATTGCATTGAAAATATACGACGTCATTCTACCTTTATTGGCATACAGATTTTTTTTGAATTATCATTGGAACAATCTGCCTCCCTTTAATCGGAATAATAAGCAGCAATTTTTAGTATACAATTTTGGATTTTATTTGTGGCATTTATGACAACAGTTTTAGGTTAACAGATTTAGGGTGGCAGGTGCAAGTTATTAGCGTTGATTGAGAATACCCAAATATTCAATTAACGTTATTAGTACTGGATAATTCCTGGAATATTCGAGCACTAATAACCCCCAAATATATAAATAAATAAATAAAAAGGACTTATCAGTATACATAATAGATAATGTTTGGAATACAAAAATATAAAAGATTACCACTGTATCTAAATTCACAATCTTAATAATTATAAAGAAAAACAGAAAAAAAATATATAGGTAAATCCAAAATAATAAAAAATTAAATTATGAATTTAACGAACCAAACCATAAATTATAACAAATAACAATGTTGTGGAAACACAACCCATTTCTCCCAAATTATTAAGCTTATCTCTTAATCCTCTTTCTCGTTGATTTCTTTGTATTGTTATTGAAATAATTGTCACGCTCGCTACCGGCCCCTCCCCGAAAAATCTAAAAATAGATCATAAGCACGGAAAAGATGCAGTTGCCCGCCACTCGCTCTTCGGGTGTAATAAAAAGATCTCGGTCCCTTGTCCCAGTGACACTTTTTTCTTATTCTCTCGTTTCGCGGCTAAAAGCCAAAACTCTCGGCAATAGAGTAAATACTCCTAATAAAAGCAACAAAATACTCGTAAATTTCTCGTTCTCGCTTAATCTCGAAGCTAAGTCTGTTAAATAAGTTAGTTAGTAATTACTGTATTGTGTGCACTGTGCAGTAATATAAACTATTAGATTATAAGCAATTCAACGCTCTTTTTATTCTTCCATTGAACCAGCGCAATCCCAGTAATGTTTACTCTCAAACATTTGGTCCTTCGAGCCGGATAATATGGAAGAAAATTGTTGCAATTGCTTATAATTTCTGAATCTGTCTTGTGTTGTTCCCGAGAAGCAACGTTTTGACTCGCCGCTGTGCTAGGCAAATGAGTATGAAGTACAATAATTACTGTTGGATGTATGAAGCCCTGGTTATGTTATGGTTGCTGCCCTTCGACATTCCATTTAACTTATGGGTATGGCTCTAGCTCCTGTTGTTTGTAGAAGACAGATAAGTATATACAAACTTTCTGAACTGGTGAGTGTTTTTCACTAATATCTATTTAAACAAAAACAATAAATAAAATACTTTTGGTAGTGACTAAAGTGTTTGTGCTCGTTTTATTTTATTCTCGTTGACTGTTAAGTAAATTAAAGTTATCTCAATTTTGGTCTGGCTCTCTACCAGGACCGTATTAACAAATTTGTTAAAAAAGTAATATTTTTATTTTTTGACGTAACTCATACATAAATGCATGTACATATTTAGCTTTAGTGGATATTATATAGTATACATTTAGCATATAGAAATTTAGACTAAAATTGTGTAGTTTCCTGGGGGTATTCCCTCTCTTATAATTATAGGTCTAGCTCTCGGTTATAGGTCTATGTAAATAATTTTAGTAAGTTTGTTATATTTTAACACAAAATGTCTCTTGAAAAGTTAAAAACTGAGCGCAAAAACAGCAAATCTGGTCTAACGAGAGCCATAAATTGGTTAAGTAATAATCAAGATACAATCACTGATATTAGTCAAGTTCAAATTCGTCAAGAAGGTTTAAAAAAACATTTTGATAGATATAATGTGGCTCAAGACCAAATTGAGGGTTTTCCTCAGGCTTCTTCTACCGAGGAAGATGCTGATAAGGAAAATAGGCTAGAAACTGAAAATAAATTCTATGATACTCTTGCTCAATATGAAAATTGTATTAAAAAATTGTCTGTTTCAACTCTACAAAATGTAAACTTACCCCAGGATACCTCACATAGAATTGCAGGTGTAAAATTACCCGATATTACCATAGCGCCCTTTAATGGTAACGCTGCCCAGTGGCACTCTTTCTATGAACTGTTTGACTCTTTAATTATTCGAAATGTTAATTTATCTAATGTACAGCGCTTTTTCTATTTAAAATCTTTCTTAAGAGGGGAAGCTTTAAAGTTAGTAGACTCATTGCAAGTAACTAATGAAAATTTTACTACCGCTATTGACATTTTAAAAAGTAGGTATGAGAATTTAAATTGTATTGTTAATGCTCACTTTAGTTCTCTCTTAGATGCTCCTAGCCTTTTTAAATGTAACTCAAAAAATCTTAGAGAATTTTTAATGAACTGTAAAACAAATTTAGAGTCATTAAAAAATTTAAAGCTAACAGAATCCCAGGCATATGAATGTTTGTTAATTTATATACTTCAAAAGAAAATAGATTATGGTACACGTAGACTGTTCGAGCAAGAGCGAGACATTGCAATGTTGCCGAACCTTGATGAATTTTTTGAATTTTTGGATAAAAGGTGTGTCATTTTGGAAAATTTATCAAGCTCTGAAAGTCATAGCAATAGAAGGCAGGATAAGGTTTCTCTTTTTGTGAATAAGCAACAACATTCTCAAATAAATACTTTCTTATGTCCCTTTTGCAATAACAATGGTCATCGAATTTATTCTTGCCAAAAGTTTATACACTTACCCCATTCTGAAAAAATAAAATTTGTTGACTTGAAAAAACTTTGTCCAAACTGCCTCGGAACAAAACATTCAATAAATGATTGCAGTTCTACCCACAAATGTGCTGAGTGTAATAAAAAACATCACACAATTTTACACAATCAATACTCACCTCGACAGAATAGTCAAACCAATAATAATTATCCACCCCGACTCCAACATCATAATAATTCTCGAAACAATGTATCTCGTATGCAAAATGAAAGACCTCTCAATGAACAAACAGTTCAACCCTCTTTTGATAATCAGGTACCCTGTAGCTCAAGTTTCTCTGCCCTTTCCACAAAGAATACACAAATTCTCCTAGCCACCGCGCAAGTGACTTTGTACAATAAATATAATGTGCCTATCCAGGCCAAAATATTACTGGACAATGGATCTCAGAATTCATTTATCACCTCTCGTTTAGTAAACCAACTTGGATTCAAACCCTATAATCAAACATTACACATATCTGGAATTTCGCAAAACAGTACTATATCAAGCAAAATGATAGATATTGTTCTTTACTCTAATGTAAGTCAAGATAAATATTTTAAGGTATCTTGTGCAGTATTAGATAAAATAACCCATCAACTTCCCCAAGTTTCGATCCAGGTTGATAAGTTAAAAATACCTAGTGATATTTTTGAAAAACTCGCAGACCCTGGATTTTTCACTCCATCTGATATAGACATACTGGTTGGTGCTGACGTTTATTATTCTCTCTTGTCCAGGGGTATTTTTGAGTTAGGTACTAATTATCCTACTCTACTGAACACGCACTTAGGTTGGATAGTAGCCGGTAATGTACCACTACACTGTTCAGCGCTTCATTTACGTTCAGAGTTACAACTCTCACGTTGTAACTTTTCTCAAGAAATCCATTCTCCTTCAAACTTAGATTTAGACAACAGTCTGTGTAAATTTTGGAATACTGAAAAAATTTTTGAAGATATTCCCCTTGCACCTGAAGATGAACAAGCAGAAGAAATATTTGTTTTAAAGACCCAAGTACTAAAAAGTGGCTCCTATCAAGTTGATATTCCCCTCAAGTCGCCAGTTGAGCATCTTAAGTTGGGTGACTCATACACTATTGCCGAAAAACGATTTTTCCTTCTTGAAAAGCGGTTTCAAAAGGACCCTTCTTTGTTTTCTCGTTATAAGCAATTTATAGATGAATATGTCTCTCTTGGACATGCGCAATACATCCCTCTCACTCTCATTACTCCAAAATCTGAAAACAAATATTTTATTCCTCATTTATGTGTCATTCGTGAGTCTAGCGCGACCACGAAGCTTCGAGTCGTCTTTGACGCTTCCTCTAAGAGTTCAACAGGATATTCTTTGAATGACGTAACACTCAAAGGTTTTACAGTTCAGCCTGAACTGTATGACATCTTATGCCGTTTCAGAACCTTTAGATATGTCTTAACCACTGACATTGAAAAAATGTACCGTCAGGTGTCAATAAACCCTGAACACAGATTTCTACAAAATATTTTATGGAGAGATAACCCCAAAAATCCATTAAGTTGCATAGAGCTCTCAACGGTAACTTATGGAACCAATTTTGCACCTTTTGTTTGCACTCGCGTGTTAAATGAAATTGCTCAAATCAATTCACAAAAGTTTCCCTTAGCCTCTGAAGCAATTATGACGCAATGTTTCATGGACGACGTTTTGGCCGGTTGTGACAAGTACTGTGAATTGCAGACCCTTTATGACGAACTCACTGAAATGCTTAAAATATCTGGTTTTAATTTGCACAAATGGTGCTCAAATTCACAGAAATTTTTGAGTCAGGTCTCTGAAAAAGTTACTCACGAGTACAACATGAACTTTGATGATACTCCTAATAAAGTATTAGGTTTGAAATGGTATCCAGTTGAGGATGTACTTTGTATCTCTACGCCCCAAGTCCCTCAGACAGATCTCTTAACAAAAAGAATGGTTTTATCGACTATTGCCCAATGTTTTGATCCATTGGGTCTAGTAAATCCTGTTATTGTCCAAGGAAAAATTTTGATGCAAATTCTTTGGTGTAAAAAGTTGCATTGGGACACAATTATCACAGATGAAACTATCATATCAAAATGGAATGATTTTATTAAACACATATCTCTTCTTCAAGGTTTAAAAATTTCTCGGAATTTATTTCTCAATAAAACTATCAAAAATGTTGAATACCACGGTTTTGCAGATGCCAGCTTAGCTGCTTATGGAGCATGCATATACCTTCGCGTTATTTACTCAGACAACACGGTCACATGTAATTTGATTTCATCCAAATCAAAGGTTGCTCCGATTAAGAGTATTTCACTTCCTAAACTTGAATTGTGTGGCATCGTTCTATTAGCTAAGCTTACTCAGAGAATAGTAAAGAGTTTTGAGAAGAATCTTAAATCAAAAATTACCTCTATAAATCTATGGTCTGACTCGCAAATAGCTCTCGCTTGGTGTAAAAGTCACCCTAGTAGGTGGACTGTGTTTGTAGCTCATCGAGTATCCCTAGTTCAGGATCTTACTTCTGATTGTGTGTGGCGATACATTAAATCGTCCGAGAATCCAGCAGATATGTTATCTAGAGGACTATTTTCTCAAGACATTTTAAAATCTGGATTTTGGTTTCACGGGCCAAAGTTCTTAAATTCGATGGATTTAAATTTGAAAGCCTTTGATACTCCCTCCAAAGAAACTAATCTTCCAGAAGAACGAAAGGTTAATTTACACGTAGTAGAAACCTTTTCGTCTCGACAAAGTGAATTCTGGCATGATTTGTTTTTAAAGTTTTCTAGTTTTTCTAGGCTTCAACGAGTAATCGCATACATTTTGCGTTTTATTCATAACTCCAAAAATAAATTAAGTAGATCTGATGGCGCTCTGACAGTCACAGAACTTAGTTCAGTTCTTCAACTAATAGTTCAGATACTTCAAAAAAAATATTTTTCTAAAGAAATCTGTGAGCTTAAAAGTAATAAGCCTCTCTCTAACAAGAACTTAATTTCCCTAAAACCCTTTGTGGACACTTTTGGCATTCTAAGAGTTGGTGGTAGGTTGGATTATGCTGAAGTCTCTTACGATCAAAAACATCCAATCCTTCTTCCAGCAAACGATTATGTCGTCTCTCTCATGCTCTCACGTGAACATAAACGTTTAGGTCACGCTGGGCCGCAAAACGTACTCTCAAATTTCAGACTTAGATTCTGGCCCTTAAATGGCTTGCGCCAAATTAAACGCTTAATTAGGAATTGCACAGTCTGTTTTCGATTCAATGCCCAGACAAATCAGCAAATTATGGCTAGTCTCCCAAAAGAAAGAATAACAATTTCACGACCATTTCAAAAAGTTGGTGTAGATTTTGGTGGTCCTTTTTTTCTCAAATCCTCAAGGCTTCGAAAAGCCAATGTTATTAAAGGTTACATTGCTCTATTCGTGTGTATGTCCACAAAAGCCGTTCATCTTGAGATAGTCTCGAGTTTATCTACTGAAGCCTTTCTAATGACATTTAAACGATTTATTTCTCGAAGAGGCAATCCCACAGTTGTGTTCAGTGATAATGCAACAAATTTTGCAGGCGCAAGAAATCAATTAAGAGAACTGTACGAGTTTTTCCGAATTGACAAACAGTATGATGCTTTGAAAACGTTTCTAACTCAAAACGAAACCGAATGGAGGTTTATTCCCCCTCGATCTCCTCACTGGGGAGGTATCTGGGAGTCCGCAATTAAAAGCACAAAGTATCATCTATACCGAATTATGAAGAATTCTCAGTTTACGTTTGAAGAGTTTAGTACTATTCTTTGCCAGATAGAGGCTATTTTAAATTCTCGGCCGCTTTGCTCTATGTCTAACGATCCCTCTGACTTCTCCTCATTGACCCCTGGTCATTTTTTAATAGGTACGTCCCTAACGGCCTATCCTGAAAAGGACTTAAAGAAAATTCCCGAAAATAGACTCTCTTTTTGGCAGAGATGTTCACAGATCCAACAAATTTTTTGGAAACGATGGACTGTAGAGTACCTAAATCGTCTCCAAAATCGACCAAAATGGTTTCGGTCATCCAAAAATCTCGAAGTTAATGATTTGGTCCTCCTCAAAGAGGATGGAACTCCCCCTCTTAAATGGCCTCTAGCTAGAGTGACTGAGGTTATGAAGGGTGCAGATGGAAGAGTCAGGGTGGTTAAACTTAAAACTACTGACGGATATTATACCAGACCTATCACAAAGGTCTGTCCGCTACCCCAAGAAAACGTTCAAGTTTCTCTTACTGAATCTGATAAATAATAAATCTCTAAATTTTTATTCTTGCTCTCATTATTCTATTGGTCCTTCGAGTTAATGTTACTTTTTATAGTAAATCTCTTAATTCTCTTTTTGCTTTGTTTGAAGCTAACAGCTTCAACTCGGGGGCAGAATGTTGTGGAAACACAACCCATTTCTCCCAAATTATTAAGCTTATCTCTTAATCCTCTTTCTCGTTGATTTCTTTGTATTGTTATTGAAATAATTGTCACGCTCGCTACCGGCCCCTCCCCGAAAAATCTAAAAATAGATCATAAGCACGGAAAAGATGCAGTTGCCCGCCACTCGCTCTTCGGGTGTAATAAAAAGATCTCGGTCCCTTGTCCCAGTGACACTTTTTTCTTATTCTCTCGTTTCGCGGCTAAAAGCCAAAACTCTCGGCAATAGAGTAAATACTCCTAATAAAAGCAACAAAATACTCGTAAATTTCTCGTTCTCGCTTAATCTCGAAGCTAAGTCTGTTAAATAAGTTAGTTAGTAATTACTGTATTGTGTGCACTGTGCAGTAATATAAACTATTAGATTATAAGCAATTCAACGCTCTTTTTATTCTTCCATTGAACCAGCGCAATCCCAGTAATGTTTACTCTCAAACAAACAATAATCCATGCATACAAAACAGTAATGGGCAAGAAGTTCAATGTAATATCTAATTAAAAGACACAAGAAATAAGCAATAAGATGGAACAAAAATCATGTAAAAAAAAGCATTGCTATTAATCTAATAAGGTATGTCTGTACTTTTTTTTAAAAGTTTGTCTTTGCAAACCTATCAAGCTGGATGGTATTTCATTTAAAAGTTTGCTGGCCTGGTAGCTAAAACAACCTCTGAAAAGGCTTGTTTGGTATTTTGGTATTTCCAGTCGATTTCTATACCGTGTATTTAAATTATGTACAAAAGTTCTATATGATAGTTTGTCTATTAAATACTGAGGTGTTTGTGTTGTTATGAGATTATTTAGAAAGGAAGCAAAATGCAACTTTTGTCGTTTTTCGATATTAAGCCACTGTAGTTCTTTTATTTTGTGACTTATGTGATCCCTGATTCTTAAATTGAAAATTAATAGTGCACAAGAATTCTGTATCTTTTGCAATTTAAACTTTGTCCCACAATCCATGAAAGGTCCGTAAACATAATTGCCATAATTGGTATGAGAGAGCACCAGTGATTCACAAAGTATTTTTTTAAGTGCAAAATTGATAAAATGTTTGCTTTTATAAAGATTTCTCAGCGCATAGTACGCTTTCTGGCATATTTTAGCAACATGCGATTTAAATCGCAAATTGCTATCTAGATGATGCCCAAGTACTCCCTCGCCCATTATTTTTACGTTTACGTTGACCAATACATAATCCCTTTTGTTACCAAAACACAGCACCATTGACTTCTTTGGATTCAATTTTAGACCATTTTTATTTGAATAAGCATGAATTTGATCTAAGCATTGGTTAATTTGTCTTTCAGCTTTAAAACAGCCTTCCTTCTCAAAAGAAAACTGAATCTGACTATCATCAGCAAATTGCTTTAATTTACACTTGTTGGTTATACACCGGTGCGTGTCCATCGTATAGATTACAAAGAGCAGCGGGCCCAATATTGAACCTTGCGGCACACCTTTTAAAACAGGCAGCACACTCGAAAACTTCTGGTTAATAATCACTCGCTGAGATCTTTGTGTTAAATAACCCTTTTAAAAGTTTTATGGTTTGGTCGTTAAATCCATAATACTGTAACTTGGCACACATAAGTTCTGGATCCAGCGTGTCAAAGGCCTTGCTGTAGTCAAGTAACACCAGGGCACATTGTTCTCCTTTATCTATCGACTGGATAATTTCATCCAAAACGTCCAGCAAAGCTGTACCTGTACTAAAACCTCTTCTAAAACCTGACTAATATTTATAGAAAAGATTATTTTTTTGCAAAAAATCGAAAATTTGATGGTATATTATCTTTTCAAAAATTTTAGAAACCACGCACAACAAACTAATTGGCCTTAAGCCTGAGTGACTTTTAGGATCACTATTTTTTGCCAAGGGTAAGACTGTAGCTGTTTTCCATTGTTGGGGAAAAGTGCTAGTTTCAATCATTTGATTAAAAATATGCTTTAGAAATGGAATAATAACTGGACAGCATAGTTTAAGCATTTAAAGCGTAATCTGGTCCGACCCTGATGCATTTAACGTAGGCGAAGAAATAGCAGGCTCGACTTCGTAATCATTAACCAAACGTAAACCAAAAGTGTCTTGAACGATCGAATTGATTTGGTAAAATTTTATTGTATCTGGATCAACACTTGGACATATTTGCTGTACAGATTGAATAAAAAAGTTATTTATTTCATTTGGATCCTGTAGTTGCATGGGAATGTGAAAATTGCTTTTATTTTTATTATAAACATCTATGTCATTAAGACCTTGCCGTATTGGCGTATGCTTATCAAAAAGTAACAAAATATTATCTGTCAGCGTACTAATTTTGTCATTAAGATCAACTTGATCAAATATTTGTCCCCAGTTTAGGTTAAATAAGTCGCTATTAAATTTTTCTAGATCAAAATTCCTGTAGTCACGATACTCGAGAATTTTCGGAGGCAACACTGGCAAATTTGTAATATTACAGTATATTAATTAATGATCAGATATTTCATGCATGTCGTGATTATAGACCTGACCATTCAGCAATTTCTCATTTGAAATGATAATCACATCTATTAAAGAGGCCTTTTTCATTCATAACAATCTGTCTGAAATTAAAAGACTCAAGCAAATTGTTAAAAGATTCATTAATAGTCGCATATTCTAACAAGTTTATATTAAGATCGCCCAACAAAATCAAATCATCACAAAGAGGTAAAATGTAACCAATAGAATTCTCCAAGAGATTAATTGCATTTAAAGCGTTGAATTTTGGAGGACGATAAAAAATCCCTAATCCCAATTTAATGGTATTTACCTTCATAATAAGCCATTGTTGCTCCAACTCCTCGTTCTTATCATAAGCATCAAATTCAGTTACACACAAGTCACTTCTGAAGTAAACACCAACACCACCACCTCTAGTATCATGATCTACTCTTAAAAACCGGTAGCCCTCGATAGATACGTATTCATTAGAAATTTCCTTAGAAAGCCAACTTTCTGAGATAACCAAAATATCCAATTTAAGACCAAGAAGGCAATTTTTAATATCTACTATGCTTGGCAGCAATGAACGTACGTTTAAATGACCTTTTTAATATGGCAGGAATATCTATTTAATTAGGAAAATTAACATTTCACACCAATAAAATGTAAGACAAATAATTAATATTTTAGTTTTTATTATTATAGTTTATTGCATATTTTGGCTGTACCAGAACAGAAGCTGGCTGAAATTTCATCAAGCTGTACAATACACTATATAAGGAGACATACAGTACAGTATACAATGCCGAGTATATAAGGAGCCGCATCGTCGATGGAAGTCATTTCAGTGAAGTAAAGTTCAGAACATTGGCGCGAGTTTTAAAAGGTTTTAAATAAATACAATAAAAATAAATATCTCTAGTAGTCGAGAGTGATCATATTTTCATAATGTAAATAACTTAGTTTTCTATCATCGATTAATGAACGGGAAAAACGTTACAATACTTCATGGCTGTTAACTTAAATACCTTATAACTGTTGAACCCTTGTACTAATAACTTAACTAATATTTTTATATAATTATTGTAATGTAATTTG
The DNA here is from genome assembly GCF_022605725.1 of Anthonomus grandis grandis. NCBI lineage: Eukaryota > Metazoa > Arthropoda > Insecta > Coleoptera > Curculionidae > Anthonomus > Anthonomus grandis. Next base: position 5,493,295 of record NC_065560.1, read on the forward strand.
TGCTGAAAATGGTATGCTGTAAATAAATAATGTTTCGTAGGCTCAATATTTACGTAAATAATTACGTATAACTTAAATGGGAAATAATATGCGTTAGCAATTTAAATATTCCTGGAACATTCATTTGATGTAAATTATGAAAAACAATTTGAAGTAGAAGAAAGGTCTGTATATGAAACTATTGGATGTTTGGTTTTAATACCCTAAATTATTAACCCAGAATTATGTTTTTACCCTGAAATTCGTTCTAAGGAACACATTTTTGAAAATATTCCGTTAAAAATTGAAAATATTAAGGTATGCTATGATAAAATTTCGTTTAACTCAAGCATTTTTTGATATACAAGAGTTGCTTTTAATGATTGTCTTGGAGGATAAATCCTCTTGCTTTGATCAAACCTTCTTAAGGATAACCCATCTAATGTAAAGTCAAAATGCAGGTTTTGTACAAAATAATTTATTACATATTTATACAATTATTATTATAATAAAAAAAAACTTCTAATAGCTATCTAATCCTGGAGTTCAACGGATTTACAACTTTTCCCACCATTAAAGCGACGTTCAATTCAGAATCCATGACGAAATAAAGAAAAGGGTGATCTGCTTTAAATGGTACTGGAGGGTACTGCTGAAAGTTTTCTGAAAATTGGTTAAAAAAAATAAATAAATAAAATAGTGCAAAATAAGGTAATACGCACTATAATTCTGCGCAGATGGGTCCAAGTAGTTACGTATGGTAACAGTTACAGCTTGCTCAATATTAGTGACGTAAATGTCAGTCACATTCGTCATTGGACTAAAGTCTGCTTGTCTTGGCTCAAATATTTTCCGTATACCCAACTGTAAGGAAAGCATAGATATATATACGGGATTATTTCCGATAGTGAATTAGATGATTAAGAAAAAAATTGGGATAAAATGGGTTTACACTATACAGGTACAATTAAGATTCGTGAACATAGCTACGATTTTTTTTAAGGAAACCTTTGTATTTTATTTAGATTTTGGGCTTCATAATTAATTTGTCAAACAGTCTTGCTATGCCTAACTCTTCACTATCATTTCATTTTAAACATTCACATAGAGCAATTCGATATTCATATCGCATAATCAAAGAAGAATAATGGATTTAGGGACTCGTAAAAGAAAAATTCAATAATTTCTTCCAGGTAATTGACGTCGTTAAAGAAAAAGAAGAAGAAGAAGAAGAAGAACCACATGTTTTACTCAGTATCTAGTAAGTAGAACATGTTTTATCTGCCCGGTTTTAAAAACATTTCCTCCCTATTTTTGTATTAATTTATTAATATATATTAGTGTATATGTGTATATATGGTTATCTAGTTGAGGAACCAAATGAAAGCAAGATTTATCAAGTAAACAATATTGTTATTTAGGTTAGGGCTTAAAAAGTATTCAGTATTCTTGTGTGAAAGTAACTGAATGGCTGCAATTTTATAGGGCTAGTTGTACAACCAAGAAAATACTAAAAAAATAAATAATCATAAGTTATATAAATATTGTAATTAATTTATTTGGTGAAACAATAAATAAATAAAACTGTCGGATGTAGTACCTAAATAACCTTTTAAACAAAAATTTAATAATTTCTTACAGGCAGTTGACATTTTTAAAGAACAGGAAGAAGAACTGTGGTCTGAGGTAACAGTGCTGCCTATAAAAGACAATATCAATGATTTTTTTCAGGCAGTTGACGTTCTTTAAAAAGAAGAAGAAGAAGGAGGAGAAGAGAAAGAAGAAGAAAAACAAAAACTGTCAACTGAAGCAATTGAGCTGCCTATAAAAGACAAATTTAATACATTCTTTCAAGCAGCTGACGTCCCTAAAGAAGAAGAAGGAGGAAAACTGTAGGCTGGGATAACTGAACTGCCTGTAAAAGAAACAGCAGACAGCTGAGATGCCTTTAAAGCAGAGGAACGTTGGATTCAACGTTCAAAAAATGGATCGGACGAGAGAGCCTCTGAACACAAATAAATTAGATAAAAATACTTTGGACAAGAGCAAACACTTTTGACTGCAATTGGTAACCCAAGATCATACATATCTATTTTTGCAATTAAGTGCCTTAAGGTCAAAACAATACAAAAAGTGTATGAAATATCTTGGTCCTTTGAATGAAGTTCTAGGATATTGATAATTAAAGTCATTTCACTTAGTAGAATCTTGAGGTACCTTAGAAGATACGTACGTGGTCAGATGCTGTAAAAAAACCTGCATCAACTAAAGCCCTTTATCAAACTCTTTATGCTTTATGATTAGAATACTCACGATTTGCAAAGCAGGAGTTAACGTCACATAACCTTTTAAAGTAAAACTTGGGATTGTAGCCTCAACATGAGTTAATCGTAGATTTTCAATGATGTATCTAAGATCGCCATGCAACCTAAACATAGAAAACCGTTAGTAATCGTTCATAATAATAAGTATTCTTACCTCAAGTCGCAAATCAGCTTGTCAACACCATCATCCCTAATTGGCAGCAAAAGTAGCAAGTAGTACTTGCTGCTATCCAATGGAAAACTTAGCGCCCAAGCGTTCAAATTCTTCACGTAAAAATATGGCAAGACCGTATCGTATTTCATAAAATTAACGCCCGTTTCCCGATATTTTCCATATACGGCAAACGTGACTTGATCGTCTGCCTCATAATGAGGAGGTTGCCGTGGTTGATAATGAGGATGATCGTCATAGAATCTAAGAGTATCCTCATAAACAGTTAATTAACGGTTAGAAAAAAGTTTTACCTTGCTATCACGTAGTCCACTACTGATCTTGCGTGTCTTTTAAAGTTGTCATTCAGCGTAGCACCTTCTGGAGGGTTACTCTGATCCACCATGTTCAGGTCATCGTAAATAGGCTGGTTAGTGTTGTCATATTGGTAATTTTGGAAATCAAAATTGGGATTTGCAGGCGTCATGTCCTAAAGCAGAGCATGAGTGATTAATATTCCTATATATCTATAACATTCCTATTTCACCTGATACTAGGGTAGGGGTTAATAAGTAACAAGTATCGTTACCTGAAACTCTGGTGTAGTACCAAAAAACGCATTAGCAGTGGTAGTCGCTACATCCTGTTGATTATCATCAATAAACCCCTGAGGCATCGCAGTATTATCAACTCCTAGCGCAGTACTCTGGATATCACTGCCATTTACCACTTGAGAAACAATTTCTTCGTCTATGGGTGTTACCACAGTCGTTTCCTGAATAACAGTAGTATTTGATGTATCCTCAAGTGTGGTTGAACTTCTAGTGATTTGCGTGGTTGTTACAATATCTTCAGGAGTTGTCGATGTAGGTAGAGTCGTTTTTGCGGCTTGCGTTGTCGTTATAGAAGAAGTTACTGCTTCTGAAGAAAATGTCGAGGTTCTTACAGGGAGTGTAGACATTTCTTCAGTTGTAACAGCTGGTGTCACAGTGCTCACTGTTTCCGGAAGAAGAGTTGAGGTTCCTACTGGCAGTGTAGACATTTCTTCAGTTTTAGGCGCTGACGTAACAGTGCTCACCACTGTTTCTGGAGGAAGAGTTGAGGTTCTTACTTGCAGTGTAGACGTTTCTTTAGGTGTCGGAGCTGACGTTATAGTGTTGACTGTTTCTGATTTAGCAGTAATTATTGGACTATCAGTTAATATAGTGGTACTGCTTTCTTCTTTTGGAGTTGTGGTGATCCTTGAGGTTTCTATGGTATCCAACAGCTCTTTTGCAGTGGTTTTTGATTCAGGTGTTGTAGATAGTTCTTTATTTATCTCAGTTGTAGTTGTCAATTCAAGGTTTAATGTGGTGGATGAAGGTGTAGTTGATTTTAAAGAGGTAGATGTGGTTGTTTCAGGTTGCTCTATTGTTGATAATGTTTCAAGTAAAGTAGTAGTAGAAGTAGTAGTCTCTTCTACTTTAGCTAAAATTGGATTATTGATTAACTCTATTTTAGTAATCTCTCACTTAAGTATTTAAGCTGGCTAATCAAGCAGGAGTTCGGTTCCAATTGCAACCACCTCGCTAATCTCTTATAACGTTAAAAATTGAAGTAATGAACCTTCGAGATCTTTTGAAGCTTATGAAGAGCAAGAGGTATGGTAGAATACATTGATAGACCTTGGATAGAAGACTAGGGTCTATTCAAGGGGTCAACTTAACTAACTTATGATATTGATTAAAGATTCTTTTATCATTCTCCACTAACAAATTCGAGAGATAAAGGTCTTCAATGGTTTTACTTATTGCTGTAAAGTTTAAGGTGATTAAACTGGACAGATATAGGATTGTTTACTCTTTACACCCAGCTGGTGAAAATACTCTCAATCTTTCATTTGGTCAGTAATATCTATCAAATGCCATTGATAAATTTTTATTTTCAAATGGCTCCAATTATCTGAGGTTAATCTATCATTACAGATGCCACACTATTATTAGATATTTGGTAGATGTCTAAAAAGGTATGGAGGTTTCTAATGGTAAATTAAAAAGCATAAAAAGAGATATTTGGTTCTGGAAATTAACAAAAAAGTTCGGAATGAAACACCATACAGCCTTTGTTCATGCAAAGGTCTTTGAGAAATCCCCCAATAGGTCAGTCTTGTATGATTCAATTTTTCCAGATGGTTAAAAAACATTTCAAGAGCTTTCATTGTAGATGCAATTTTTGAGATAAATTTTCCATTTAGAGTTCACGGACTATAGTGGATTCATTGAGAGTTGGTTTTTAATTTAAAGGTCTTTGAGAAATCCCCCAATAGGTCAGTCTTGTATGATTCAATTTTTCCAGATGGTTAAAAAACATTTCAAGAGCTTTCATTGTAGATGCAATTTTTGAGATAAATTTTCCATTTAGAGTTCACGGACTATAGTGGATTCATTGAGAGTTGGTTTTTAATTAAAAACTCTACAAGGCGAGGCAAAAATCATTCGATAAACTTCTAGTTCAGAAATCTAATTTAAAAAATGGCTAGTCTGCTAAGTGATGTTGTCATTAAAGCATGGATTGCAAGTGGTTAGTATCTATATGGAATATTCAAAGGCTTTTGATTGTATAAATCATGATCTACTTCTAGCAAAGAAGTAACCGTGAGTTTGATGATCTTCTATGCAGCATTCAGAAGGTTAGGCTTCATAAAAATATTTCTAGTTCTTGAATATTTACCTTGAATAGTTATTTGGGTTGTGGATTCATCAATTTTGGATGGTTCTGTTGCGTACGTACTAGTCATAGTGGTACAAATGATCGTTGTTTGATTTCTTGGTCCGACGGTTGAATCTGCAATATGGTAACTTACTTATTAAGTAGAGAAACTTTACAAAGTTTACCTTCGGAAATGCTTAACCCAGTTTCTAGCGTAGTAGTTTCTATTGATTGTTTTGTGGTGGGCGGTTCTGGATACAAAGCATTATTGAACGATCCATAGTCAAACCCATAAAAGTGAAGAACGTCTTCGTACTCGGTTCTTAAAGTTACATTATTTAGGTTTAAGGTTAGACCTGCTAAGAAACCTTCTTCAGGGATGAAATAGCTCTGAAATGGATCGACCGTTGGCCATAAAAGAGAACAGTTGCATAACTCACCTTTAAATGTCGATGTATATCTCTGAGTCCCACTCTTACTACTTGTTTATCCTTAGGTATATGTGTAGAGTGTAGAATTTCATGAATTGCTTCGCCTTGTAGACCCTCCAACAACGCAGCAAGTACGCTAAACGCCCCATAGGGAGAAAGGGCGATATTGTTTTCGTTATGCTCATTATGAATCTAAAAATAAAAGAGTCTGATGCGCCTATAATTCGTTTAACCCAATTTAAAGCAGACATTACAAAATCGACATTAGATCCACTAATAAAGTCAATAAAAGTATGAAATTTTAAAAACGCCAACACAAATAACGTACTTCCTCTTTCAGCAATTACGATATACATAAACGGAATTGGCCATTTTCACGGTTTGTTCAGAAAAGTGGAGTATAACTAATATTTTGATTTTTATCACTTTTATTTTACAGATAAATTTTTTTTTTATAAATTGCATAACGTATTGGCAATACCTGATTTAAATTGTTATTTCAATGAGAACTTATTTTATTGTTCAAAAGGTTCATTCATCTTGTCTATATATTGATTTGTAGTTGTAAAATAAACTCTTCCTATAATTATTTCGGAAAAGCGGTATATTATTAAACACCAGTAATTATAGAACAATCATTGCTTTACTCTTTGTTTCCTTCCTATTTAATCTCAAGGAAACATTGCATTGAGAAATTAATCTAGTACAGTCAAAAAAATTATCTTATTGCAAGTCTTGGAGGAAGTGAATGACACAGTGGAGAAATAAAATTAAGTGGAGGGTATATTATATTAATCAATCCTCGTAAAACTATCCCTTAATATATGGCTAAATTTAATGGTTTTAAAATAAATCGTTTTTTCCAGGCAGTTGAAACCCGAGTTATCTTCATTTTACAGATATATGTTAATATCCTATAAATTTTTTTGAAAATGGCATTAAGGTCTTGAAAGAAGTAAGCAATGTTGATTTTTATAAAAGGATTCTTTTATTTTTAGATTCAGTAAATTTGAATTTAAAAAATGGTAAAAGAAACTTTTTTTACAAGAGAAATAATTAAATAGTAGAAACTTTAATTTCCAGATAAAAGTTTGTTTTTATTGTGAAACTTGGTGCATTATATGCACCAAATTATGGATGTAGGTACCTATATACCTTAGAAATATTTATTATATATCCTGGAATAATAAAAATGTATTTGTATATTCTATAGTACAAGATACATGTAACAGATACATAGAATATAATAGATGTTTATGGGACATCTATAGAATGTAACCCTCGGATATAGTTTCAATATCTAGTATATTCAGGATATACACTGTACGTACTAATAGTATATTCCATGTATTACCTAGTGTGTGACAAATGGATATTTATTTCATATCCATAAAATAAACAGAGCATTGAAAATAGACATTGTATGTATATATGTCAGGATATTATGAATATACATAGCATTTACATAAAATGTATGTTTGCTATGTGGGCAATTATTTTAAACAAAACATCCTGTTTTTTATTCTGGTTATAGAAAATTAACAACAATTTGTTTATTTTTTATGATAAACTACCCTTGCCCCCCCACCCACCCCACACAACTTACCAGTAAGAAACTGGCTTTGAAAAATCATTGTTTTCCAAAATAATACGCATGAATAAGAGCTGGTTTTGTTATTAATACCCAATTTAATAACACAGTTTGTTTATTTAAATTTTATATAATTTCTTCGTTAAAGGCAATTATATTCTGGAAAAAAAACGTTTTTCAATAACATTACCCTTACCTCCCACCCACCCCACGAAGTTGCCCAGTAAGAAATTCTTCTGCAAAATCACTGTTTTTCAAAATAGTACGCATTAACAAGGGCTAATTTTGTTCATAACTTCATAAGACTGTTTTTGTACTGAGTATTTATATATAATATATATAAAGTTATATTAAATTTATATAAAGAAACAGTGCTATTAGATTGGATTTTATAGACAAAAAACGGTGATTTTTCAGAAGAATTTTTACTGGGTAAATGTGCGGTTAAGGGTAATGTTATTGATTTTTCTTTTTTGCATTAAATAATTGCTTTAAAGAAGAAAATTAATTTTATTAAGCAATTCATTTTTTCTGGTTACAGAAAATAAACAATATTTTGTTTATTTTTTATAAAACACCCTTGGCCCCCCACCCGCCCCACACTTTTATTCAGTAAAAAATTCTTCCGAAATATGACTGTTTTTGTCCATAATATCCAATCTAATAGAACTGTTTCTTTATTTAAATTCAATATAATTTTATATATATTATATATAAATATTTAGTACAAAAACAGTGTTATGAAGTTGTATATTATGGACAAAATTGGCTCTTATCCATGCGTACTATTTTGAAAAACAGTGATTTTGCAGAAGAATTTCTTACTAGTAAGCTGTGTGGGGTGGGTGGGAGGTCAAGGGTGTTTTATAAAAAATAAACAAATTATTGTTAATGTTCTATAACCTGAAAAAATTAATTACTTATTTATGTTACTTTTTTTAAGGCAATTATTTTTTGCAAAAGACACCGTTTTTCAATGACATTACCCTAGCCCCCCCTTCCCACCCACCCCACACACTTACCCAGTAAAAATTCTTCTAAAAAATCACTGTTTTCTTTGATAATAACCAATTTATTAACACGTTTTTGTACTAAATATTTATATATATACATATAAAATTATATCAAATTTAACTAAACAAACAGCCTTATTAGTTTGGGTATTATGAACAAAAAAATAGTGATTTTTCAAAAGAATTTATTACTGGGTAAATGTGTAGGGTGGGTGGGGGGGCAAGGGTAGTCTATTATAAAAAATAAACAAATTATTGTTAATTTTCTGTAACCTGAAAAAATTAATTGCTTATTAAAATTAATTTTCTTCTTTAAGACAATTATTTACTGCAAAAAAAAAATGAAAAACATTACCCTTAACCCCCCACCCACCCCACACATTTAACCAGTAAAAATTCTTTTGAAAAATCAATATTTTTTGTTTATATAACCCAAACTAATAAGACTGTTTGTTTGCTTAAATTTGATATAATTTTATATGTAGATATATATAAATATTTAGTACAAAATCGGTGTTATTTAATTGGTTATTATCGAAGAAAACATAGAATAACAATGCTTGGTAAGTTAAATAAAAAAAAAACAGTTTAAAAAATAACTCAATATATAGTTTAATTACGTCCATAAACGTTTTCATCAGAGTAAGCAATATACAGGAACAAATCCTCTTCATGATGTTCCTGATACAGAGACCCCATGGTGGCAGATGTCGGCGGGATCACATTGTTAACGAAGAAAAATAACGCGTCTTCCGGCCTCAGATGGATCCTCTTCCTGATTAAAAAGTAAAACTGTCCCACAGTCAAATCCGATGGGACCAAATACTTCTTCTTGTCTACATCGGTAATTTTCGCCTGTGGGGCTTTCTCGACAATGGCCGGCACCCTGTCTGGATACTTTCGTCGGATTTTTTCGCCTTCAGATTTTCGTTTCTCGAAGGGGATCTCTTCTTTATAGATGAACCGCATTTTCGCTATTAATTGCACACCAAAATTTTACGAACAAATTTATTTTATTTTTTTTTTAGTGAGTTTATGACGTTTAGTGACTATTACGGAGTAAAGCTACGTGTATCACAGCACCTTTATATTGTTAGTAAAGGTAGACAAAATTAAAAGGTAATTTTTTACTCGGAATCTTGGTGTCAGGAACATTATTTTTAATTAGCATAAATGATGTTCTTTTAATATACAAGAAAATGGGACATATACAGGATTATTCATGAGAAAATGTACAAAAATAAACATAAAAGTCTATACATTTATAGGTTCGATAGGACTTTATTTCCGAAATACAGAGTGTTCAAGTTTTTATTTAACTTTTCTTTGTATTTGAGGGGTTTTTATTATGATAAATTCGAACCTAATATCTTAGTATGGCTCTTACTAGTAAAGGTATTAAATTAGTAAAGGCAGACAAAATTAAGGTAATTTTTCCTTGGTGCCAGGAATATTATTTTTAATTAGCATAAATGATGTTCTTTTAATATACGAGAAAAGGGGATATATACAGGATTATTCGTGAGGAAATGTCAATAGAGGAGAGTCGCCTAATATGGGGAGGTTTCCTAATTTGGGGAGATCTAAAATTTTAGACGGTGAGGGTATACGACTAATCGCACGCACTTGTTAATTATAAACGATATCGATACATCTGGAAATTAAGTAATTAACCTCGGAAATGAAAATGTTTTTTTATCCAGACATTTGCGGTGGGGCAATTGACTTTATTTTTAGAATTTTTCTATGCCCTTAAAGCCATTTTAAATCCCAAGATTGTAACTTTATTCCAGGCATTATTTAGAATTAATTGTTCAATCATTCATCATAATTTTCTATCCTTTTCGAGTCATTTCAAATTTCTTTCTTACATTTGACTTCACGTCTTATATCTTACAGACCGGTTAATGATTTTTTCATTTAAGTTCAGAATTAAAATACTGTTTGAGTCGGATTAAAAAAAGACTTGGGAAAATTGGAATTTACTTCTAAATTCCTCCACTTACCGCCAGTAATTTCACCCCAAAACTATTAACCACATCCACAATCACATCCCGATCACTTTGCGTTTTTACTTTATGCCCTCGAACGTGACTTGTCCCCCCATGGTGATAATCGAACCTCGAATGCAAATTCTCCCCTGGATCACCCCCTAACTGGCTAAGATCGATCTGATAGTAATCGTAGACCACTGGTTGCCAAGGAGATTCATCATATGACACCACGCTAAGCGGGAGGAAAATCAGTAAAATAGCCGGTACTGCGAATGCGAAATAATAAAGCGTGGTACGCGTACGCATGGCGGGAGATACTGATTGAAACTAAATGCGATGCTCAACTGTATTTTTTTTTTTTTAGCGTGGAACAAAAGAAGAGAGATGGGCAAAGGCGATGGGTCTTAATTGCTTCGGTTTAATTAGAAGATTATGTAGCAGTCTTTTGTTTTTTTTTTGCTTGGGTAAGGCACTGTTATTCTTCAGATGATGCAGGGAGGTTATTCTGGAATATCTTGAACCAGTAATCAACCAAATTTTCTTTTTCTAGTATATCTTGTGGATCCGCAGCTATACCTTCAAGGCAATACTTACTTTTAAATAAAAATGTTGCAAATGTAAAGCGATAATAGACTCGATAGTGTTAGAACAAGTAGTAGTCAAGACATTGCAAATCTATGGTGGCATGATGACCCAGACAGCACCTAATATCCCTAGAATATGGCATCATTTCACAAATCCCACGAACATGCCAAAAGTGTATATGCAAGTACCTAGCATATGTTAAAAAGATATGCAGAGAATATGCAAGTTCCATTGCCGTGAAATATTTTAGTAGCATAAGTTAATTAAAGTAAATGAATCTTAATTAAAGTATTACTTTAATTTTCAAAATTTTTGGAAGGTATCGAATCGAATATATAGTTAATTTTTGCATTTAATATGTCATAGAGAAACTCTTTTTGTTTTTGACAAAAAAAAATGATTGAACGCCCGTCTGATGATGTAATTAAGGCGAAACATGTTACCATTAAAGACATTAACTGTAGATTTAGAGGTCTTTATTTTAACCCGAATTCAAAATCAGTATCTTAGAGAACCATGGACTTTTTTGAAATAATTAGGATATATTAAAAAAAAATTGTAAGCATAGGAATTAAAGATCCCTAGGAATAAGCATCACATGGCATAAGCCAGTATTGAGATATTCCTATAAAATAAATCTATGAAAAACATGGATTTTTAGTCTGCTTAATTTATTTAATATTTTCTTTGGTAATTTTGGATTTTTGGAAACAATCATTTTTTATTTACCAGAAATTTGACGTTATTCTTTTAAGGTACTTATGTAATTTTGTGTTTCTTCTAAGGATTTAAGAAAAAATATATTTTAAAAACCTGGAAAAAATTATAGCAACCAAATACTTGAAAAACATGAAAAATCACCTTAACTTTCTTGGAGACATGCAAAAGTTACGACAAACGCCTGGAATAAAATGAACGTTATTTCAATTCTCAGCAAAACTGTTTAGATATTTGGAAACCTAAGCAAGTAGAAAAATGTCTATTTTATTATGCAACTTAGAAATTTTATCGTAATATATATCTTATTTATTTTATAGGTACTTTATGGAATTTTTTGTATCTTTCAAGGATTTTCCAGGTAGCACCCAATAGCCGTGGAATATGCCATATAATATCCATATCTCTAAATATATTGCCATATACCTAAAATATCCCACACAGCTATAGAAATTCTACCAAATGCAAAAGCATTATTCGTGGCGGATGTTTAATAGATATACATAGTATTCAATTTCCACAGTGTCACCATTTAATCGAATATATATTTTATGTTTGCACATACCATTTAAAAATATTGTTACGAATTGACTCACCGCTGGACAAATATACAATAGTTTTTTCAACCTCTATGACTGTTATTCCATACAGCATTTTTCCAATTGTTATTATTTATATCAAGAGATATGGCTTGAATATATTGTAGAAGATAAAAATACATTCGTTGCATATGTTTTATGGTGATCTTGCATATCTATTCAATATGCCTAGCATATTGAGATATAAGACATCAATTGTGTTGTGGGCTAAGAACTTCAGAGAAACTGGATCTGTTATCAAAAAAGGAGGTGGACGGCCACGGACAGCTCGGACACCCGAAAACATCGAGACTGTGAGACGCTCATTTTTACGGTCACCTAGACGTTCTGCACGGAGACGCGCAGCTGCCCTTCGTTTATCTGACCGCACTGTGCGAAGAATTCTTCACAAGGATCTTCGTTTTTATCCATAGAAGATAGTACTGGCACAAGAATTTTCAGAACGTGATTGGAACAATCGACGTTGTTCCCCGGACGTTTGCTCTCCCTGAGAGGCGATATTTCTTGACCTGCACACTCGCCCGATCTAACGCCCTGTGACTTCTTTCTGTCGGGTTACCTAAAAGCTGAAGTCTTCAAACATCGTCCAATGACTATTAGACAACTAAAGGATGCAATCCGCCTGGAAAATTATCGATAATGGTGGACGGCACTTGCCAGATATTCTCTTCAAAACCACATAAGACAAAAATGTTTTAGTTGTACTTTTAAAATAAAAAAAATTAAAATCTTTATATTTCAAATAACATTTCTTTGATTAAGCCTTAAAAACAGGGAGAAAATTATGCCGCATCCTGTATTAACCTAAAGAGGGGCATTTTTTAGGAAGAGAGTTCCAGTGCCTTTTAATGCTTCTATTTTGCATTAAAAGCTTTATCGACTACACTAAATCAACGGGTAATAACCAACTAAAAAATGATCAGTCATCTCCTTTAAATGAACGATATAGAAATATATGCTGGTGCAAAGAAACAATTACGGGCACCAATGAAACTGGTCCATAATCTCAGCCAGCAGTACCTATACATAAAGACAATCTATAGTTTACACCTGCCCTAGTGAACAACCGTTTCATTTTCCTATCTTTGAATCTAATAAATGAATGTAAGCTGTCGTCCTTTGAATGAAGATAAAAAAATAAATAAATGACGTCTACTAGTATTCTCTAGTGGTACAATTAAACCATTGTGTCCCGCTCTATTTGGAGAAGCCAGACAGGAGTTGTATCCCGAATAAGAACTATGTGCACAACAAGGCCAAAAAAAAAGATGTGTGCAACTGTAATTTGTCCTGAAACTGAAGGATTTATGATAAGCAGTCAAGATAAAGCTGTAAGTACTCTAAACCATCAATAATCTATCCTGAAAGAAAACATAGACGCAGACAAATACAGAAAAAACAATAAAAAGTCTGATATAATAGAGCACATAATGGCATCGTGTACTAGTAAGCAGGATTTGCTCATAAAATAACGTAATTCATAAAAATATATGTATAAATCGTCGTACTTTTACTCAAAGACTTGTAACATGACTACACCATTTTAAGTTATTAAATATTTAATTTCATTTAACCGCAACCTGCATAAAACCAAAATTCGACCGGTTAACATCACTCAAAGTAAAAGCAATATATTTTGTTCATTAAAATCAGGCCAACCTTTTACTCTAGATAGTCCTATTTCAGCTTCCTTAACTTCATCATCTTCATGAATAAGGTCCCGCAAATTCTACCGAAGTGGAAAAAGATTGCAAATCAGATACTTTTTAAGGTGTATATCTTCTAGTCAGGTTTATAAGAAGCCTCAGGGTATATATACAGCAGAACTGTATATATGTAGGTACTTTAAACTTGTATTTTTTTATAATAACACCTATAGATTTTCAAAAGAGATTTGTGATCTGCGAAACGGCCGATAGGCTCCTAAGTTATATTCAGTATAGCTGTTCCTTTAATTAAGAGTCTGCTGGACAAGTGATGAAAGTATTTTTGGACTTACGTTAACGCTGTATGCAAAAATAAAGGCATACCAAAGTCAGTGGAATATAAATAGGAATATGTAGAAGGACTGCCTACTTTTGATTTCTCCAATATTCCACCTATTCCAGAAAATATGGGTTCAGTTCTCTCTCATCACATATTTACAATGGAAGAAATATTGGATAAGTTGAATTTAGTAGAACGTTAATAGAGACTGAGGATCTGATGGAATTTCGCCGTTGCTTATCAAGAGTTGTTTTACTGTGTTGGCAAGGCCTCTTCCGCTCATTTTACAAAAGTCATTTGATATGTCCACATGTTGGAAACTATTAATATACTTTTTCATATTTTTAAAGGTGGGTGCGAAAAATTGATATTGAAAACCATAGGGGAATCTCCTTGCTTTCCATTTTTTCTAAAATTCTTGACTGATAAAATTTTTATTACCGTTAGAACATACTGTAACATTTTTCCCGTTCGTTAGGCGTGAATTAAGACAATGGCAAATAGTCAACTAATTTTTTTACACACTTCATTATGAAAACACGATCACTCACAACTACTAGAGGTACTTATTTTTACTGTAACTATTTAAATTTCAACACGACAACGCTCGGCGATGCGGCTTCTTATATACTCGGCAGAACATGCAGTTCCGGAAGATTCTCGCCAACCTTTGAGATGTCGTGCCGTGTACCACTTGTGTCATTCCCTAATTGCAGAGAATCAGCTGGTTTCTTGCTGTTTACAATATCGTTAGAATACATTTTTCCTAAGCAACATGGATTCTACAAGGACAGGTCAACAACTACAAATCTGGCAAAGTTTAAAAAAGAATTAAATAGAAAGATTGGGGAAAGCTATTAGATTAATGTTTACACTGATCTAAAAGCCTTTGATAATGTGTCACATGGGCTATTAATAAAAAAACTTTTATCAGTGGGAATGCACACGGGTAAAATTATATTTAAATAACTATATGCAACAAGTTAAATTGAGTGCGGCAAACCCTGGGTTAATGCTATTCCTTTTACATATAAATGAAGCTATATCTGTAATTAAAAATTGTTGGAATGCCTTAAAATAAATTGATACAGTGAATGATCTAGATGCATTTTCTGACGAGCAATTGACTTTTGACCCTCATATCGACAACATTTCAATGAAAGTAACATTAACACTAACAAGTTTTATTTTATAATTTTTAACCCAATAATCCAATTTATATTTATTTATAATCCATTTTTTGTTTTTAAATAATCCACATTTTATAATTCACACATTGATCGTATCAGAATTTCCACAAATTTTTACTTATAAAAATAGGTTCCCATATTGAACAGTGACTTACCATATTAGGTCTGCAAACATTGGAAGGATGAAAAACAATGCATTAATTTATTTTCTCTTCAAATTGTTAATTGGTGAAATCCATAGCTCCTATCTGTTAAGTAGAGTTAAATCTCAACTACTCAAATTTCTTTATTTGTATGTATGGTATGTGGATGTTTTTTTGGTGTTGTTAGTATCTTTACTGTAATCTGGAATGTTGTTGGTGTTGATCTACATCACACTAATTATTTAAATAATACCAAATGTAATAAAAATCAAGGTATCCTTATTTACAAAAAAATTAAATAAACAGACAAACCGCAACATAATATAATATCATTAGCAGATGAGTTTCGACACAGCTACGTTAGCTAGCCTTGGCTATTATACTTTTTTAATACACCCAACGTTTAACTTACTTTTAATTGCAAGTGAAAAGGTTGAATCTGACATCAACGTCGCAATGTTGATGTGCAATTTTTTTCTCTTATTATCCATTAAATTCAAATATAAATTGCTGTAGAGAGAGATTTTTTAAGAATAGTACTTGCATTGGTTAAGAAAGATGGTATTGATGTAATAGAGTTGCATACATATACGATTCAGTTGAATTTCAATTATAACACAGTGTTGCACCAAGAGCGCTTCTCTTGAATGAAACAAATTAAGGGATAATAATATTTAAGGTCGTATGAAAATATACTAATCTCCCTTGAATCTATCAACCATGAATGTTAAAAGTAACATATTATTATATGGCAATAAACACTGTGTTAATTAAATTTTAAATTGATGCCAGGTCCAATTTTGTTGCACACCTATAATTTTTTGGTAGAATAAACATCAATTTGGTTGGAAATCATTAGTCATTTTAACTATGTCGCAAATAACTGGTTCGCCCTTATAACATTTTTTTACAGAAAATAACTTAAAAACTTACTTAATCAAAATTCATTTTTTTTTATCAAATTTAAATTATATGATATAGGCCAGACTTGTGGTGTGGAAAATGAAAACTAGAATTGTTAGAATATCATTGCCTTCATTTCTGTGAGACCTGTAGGAATTGACTATGGTAAAACCAAGGTCGAATAAGTCCTAAGTATACTTGTGCTCATTATACTTACATACCAACATGAGGTAGTTCGAGAGTGTTACATATGGGGAAATGAATAACATACAGTTCAAAGCCTAGACCCATTAAAGTATATGCAGTACTACTGAAAAAGTGCCTCGACAGTTTAAAAAAATGTAATGGTTTTACGACTTTTAGAAAAGACTGTGTTTCATTAACTATAGCAATAAAATCTCTAGTGGTGGTGGTGGGTTAATATTTATCAGAAGTACTATAGTTTCTCAATGCACTCACGTATCAGAATTTCGCATAGAACGATCTCTGACCTTTTTGTCCTTTGTCAAATAGACAATACTCAAATAATTATTCGAGGTGTATAATGTAACAGATTTATCAAAAGAAAATTTCTGCTTATTTGGCGACTATAATTTTCCCAATGCTCTACTGTCAAATCATGCCTTTGATCAATATCAATAGTTCAATGTCCTGTCGTTTAATTTTTTAAAGTTTTATCAACTTAATAAAATACTCAATAGTAGAAATGTATTCTTACATTCAGCATTCTCTAATATCTGTGATGTATCCATTACAGTAGCTTCTGATCCACTAAGTATTCATTTACAGCGAATCTGCGATAGCTGATTTGTAAACAGGCATTGTGATCCACATCGCAGAAAGGGAAGAAGACTGGAAAAACTGGAAATGCTTTAAAGTTTCGTTCGTTGTAAAGCGGGTCGAGGTTTCTGAATGAACTCCTGGGGGTTCAGCTTGTCTGAGTACCTGGCGATTTATCTGTAATCATACAGGTATACTGTATGTCATGTAATAATAATCATACGGTAATGTAATGTTATGTAAATTTGGGGGTATTAAACCTCTCGTGCGATGTACTTTTAATGTAACATAGACAGACCCGCAAGCACCGAATTTCCGTAACACCGCTCTAGAAAGTTATATTGAAGGTATGTCGCTATGAGACATTAATGTAATATTACACCAAAATGTTGTAGGTATATTAGAACAATATGTCACTAATGCGTAACAATGTAACTCCGAGTGACTGAATCTAATAATAGACCATGTTATCGTTTTTATAAGGAATCACCTAAAAAATATTGAAGCTATTAGGACACTAAAGACACAAAGCGAAATTCTTATTTAACATTTTTAATAAAAAAATAAACTTTGTTATTGGGAAAGTAACATTATTGTGACGGTTGCTCGGTATCTTTCAGCCACAGTGCCATATCTAAGTATTTTCAGAAGCACTTAGTTTTGTGTTCCACTATACCTAAAACAATTAAAATTTATACCAAATATATAGAGCTATAAAGAAAAATAAATATTGTGCTCATTTGCCTGTTAATACCATGTTAATTACACAGCAATTGATCACAATATCAATAAATGTTGGATAGTTAATAAATTTATAAATAAATTAGTTAATAAGATTTTACACGGCCGTGTCTATAGATTTAAATCCAAATCGCCCCTTAGTTTTCTTTGACTATTATATGAAAATTGAATTTAAAATTACTCAAAAAACATGTTTGGTTTAAGACCCTTAAGGCAGGCCTACCCCATCGTTTTATATATTATTTATATAAAGTGTAAATAAACACCTTATGTATTAAACAGAACAGAAGAATAAGAAATACCATTTTCTACTTACTTAAATGTTTCATCAGTACTATAGCAATTAAACAAAGTGTATACACTATTAGATATGATATATCACTATTAGATATGATATCGCTTAAAATTCAAACACAAAAAATTAACTTATACTATATCTAATGCGTTTTTACAAAACAAAATTTAAAATACCTACCCTACCTTTATGTAACATAATCTCAAGTTTCACCAGCTGATATGGTATTGTTGGTGGCTATTCAATACAAAAAGTCGAAAAATTTAGAACACAAACAGAAAACGTTCACGAAAAACTGTAAAGCATGATGGAAATAAACTCAACTCGACCAGCTGTACAGGACCAAGCATTAAATATGGCTGCCGATCCACAAGTAAATTTCACTCAAATATCAAACTGAGGTTGCAATATGGCTCGCCATAATCTCCTTGTAATAGAGCACATTAACATCTGATCAATATTAAAATGTTATATTGAGGGTACATAAATATTTCGGGATTGATCACATATGCCATACGGACATATACTGGTGGCCAAAAGTTGATTGACAACTACTTATTTTTCGAATTTGTTTATATCACAGTTTGGGAAATGATAAATTAGGTAGGACAGTACCTGATTTAAAAACAACGGAGCTGTTTGTAATGTTTAATTATATTTAAACTATTTATTCGTAAGACCCAATTTTATTAAAAAAAATTAAAGAACTAAACAATTTTCAAGTGGCCAAAATTAAACTGACAAATTCAAAGCTTACTAAAATAAAAATAAGTATAGAAAATTTAAAGGGTTTTATTTAATAATGCGTTGCATAGCCTCTATTTCTTCTCACTTCCACCAACCTTTTGGGCATTGACCTAATTAAATTGTCAATATAGGACGTGTCAATGGATATCCAGCATGCCTTCAAAGCTTCAAAAAGTTCTTGTTTATTTTTGAAATTTTTACATCGGATGTGACGATCAATGTAATCCCAAATGTTCTCGATCGGATTTAGGTCCGGTGACTGTGACGGCCATTTGATAACATTAATTTTTTCTTGGGTCAACCATTGCTTAACGACCTTGGATGCGTGTTTCGGATCGTTATCATGTTGAAAGTAGTGGTTGAGTGGCATAACTTTATCAGCGTAAGGTACTATAACATCCTGTAGTATGTCTTTATACATGAAACGTGCCTTCTATCAAGTGTAGTGGACCCATCCCATAGCCCGAAAAACACCCCCACACCATCACGGAACCACCTCCATGCTTGACTGTGGACACCGTATATTTGGGATCATACCTTTGGTTCACAGGACGCCTAACATATCTTTTGCCATCCGAATTAATCAAATTGAACTTTGATTTATCACTAAAAATAACCTGTGTTGACTATGTTCTCGAGCAAGCTCAATCGCGCCCGTACGTTTTTTAAACTTAGCAGTGGTTTCTTTGCAGGGCGTCTTGTTTTTAAATCACTATATTGAAGTCTCCTTTTAATGGTACGACAACTAACTGAACCCACACCTTCTTCTTCCAAATGCAGCTTGATTTCTTTTGAAGTTGCGAATGGGCAAGTTTTGCTTTTTTCAAAATTAATTTGTCAACACGACTAGTGGTCTTCTTTGGTCGGCCAGTCTTTTTTAGAGGAACAACACTTCCACGGAGATAATATTTTTTAATTATTTGACTTACTGTTGCCCTCAAAAGAGAAAATTTTCGAGCAATATCCGCCTGTTTAACCCCTTTCCGGTAATCGTCGATTATTCGCATCTTAATATCGATCGATAAAGTTATCCCACGTGGCATTGTGAATATTTTTCCAAACTAATAGTAAGGAAAATCAAATCAACAGAAACCAACGCATAAAACTCAGAGACTGAATAAATATATTGTTTGTCAATCCAATTTTGGCCACCTAGCAGTCAAACAAAATTATTGGAATTTGATAAAAAAAATATTGAGAAAAAGTGCAAGCAATAAAAATCTATGGAATTTGTTTCTTCAAACTATGTTGCTTACATTCCTGAACACTAATAAGCTCAACCGGTTTTTCCTTTGCTTTAGATAAAATATATCCATAAAAATGGAATCTGTCAATCTACTTTTGGCCACCAGTGTATCTGTAACATGCCATTTATGTAACTTTTTAATATTACTTTGTAACAGGCTTAGTATATTCTATGTATATTGATTAGGAGCTACAAATAAATATATCAAGAATAACAAAAACAGTATATCGCAAGACATTACGTTATATAATGTGTTAGCTGGGTAAGATCTGCTATATCTTGCTGGAAAATCTGAGAAACAACCGAGACCTTCTTTACATTTATTAAAACTTACAGGAATTACTTAAGTTAACGTACAGGCTGAGAATCAAGAGGACACGCACTATGCTATTAGTATGCATGGTATTTATAACATGTGGCAATACTTGTAGGCCTGGCAAAATCCTTTGAGTGTTTCACAGGCCTTTTAAACAAACTTAGAGTGAATTTAGAATAGCATTTAATCAACGAGAAGGTAAGAACTAGTGCGTGAGAGTTAAAAATGAAATGTTCTCATACAAGGAGATGCCTGGAATATAACCTGAAAAAATGGTAGAGTAGTCCCTATATATTTTTTTATATAACTTAAGGATACACCCTATATATTTATATACCATTTTATTCACCTTATCTGCACCTTTCCAAAAATATAGAAAAATATTCTTCTATATTTAAGACATTTAATGCAAATTAATATATATTGGAGACTTGGAGAGTAATTTTTGCCTAGTTACTACTGTACCAAGAGAATATATAATAATAAGAAAGAAATAGGGTAAATAAATAAATTATTGCAGTAAATGATTAAATAATATATTTCGAATATTTTATTATAATTTAAATACCAACAAATATTTTTAATAACAAAAAAAATATAACAGTAAATATTAATTTGTACTACCTTATAAATCACAAGCTATTTTTGCTAACAAAACTTATAAAAAAATATTGGTTAACAATTAATATATATATAAAAGTATAATACAGTACCTATTTATATTAATAAATACTTTATAAATTCATAAAGATTGATTGTTACAAGCTAATTTTTCTAATATACACTATATTTGGAAGAATTTAAAGGATATTTTACAGCTTTCGTGGTAAATAATGAATGAAATTATCATTTAATTTTAAGATTACCTAAATGACCGCAGGTTTTTGTCAAATTTATCCAACCCCTTTTTCTTCTAAGTCAATGTATTATTAGGAAAAAATACCAAGCGTTAATATCTCATTCTTAACACACCTAACATTGCATATTAAGGATAATTATACTAGATTTATAGATAAAGGATAATGGAGACAGTTGTTTTAATATAGCCTGATCTAGTGAGCTTTTCTGGGATTCCCTTGAAAAGTGTTTTTATTTATTACAGTGTACATATCACATTAGAATAAAGTTAAGACGTTCATATTTTTTTTCAGAAAGGTTAGAGAACATACAATGTATATTAGTCAAATGAAATAAATAGACATCTTGTACATCTAATTACAATTTATTATCTAAACCTTTCATCCAGGATGTAACAGTGATCAGTATCCACCTACACCAACGTCTGTGCGTTATTCTATTTTTCCACAATAATCCTATTTAATCTTAACCCTTTCAAAAAAGTGTTTTGAGATTTATCACAAAAATTAAAATTTTAAAAAGAATTTCATAGGATACACTGAAAAGTCTAATGATGTGAAATCAGGGAATCGTGCTGGCTTTTTCATCGATCCCTGCCTCCCAATCTACCAATTTAAAAGTATTCGGCTGAAATGTTGCCGGATATCATATTCATTTGGTTTGATAGATCAGGATATAATTATCATCAATATTCATCATAATATTATCAATATAATATCATCATATTATCAATAATTTACAGACATTTACCATAGCTCTTTTTGTCTCTTTAGTCATTTATTTACAATTCTTAGTTAATCAAATAAACTTTTTACCCAATCTATAACACTGTACACCTTTTCCTAAAAAGTCATTTCCACATTCTTCACTACATTAGTATAATCCACTTTAGAGGGTACCAAATAAAACGCTGGAGCCACCTGTACTCCACAGGGACACTGGCAACCCATTATCCAACTAAAGGAACCCACTTTATGTTTGCATTTTGGACAGTGCAATTTCCCCTGTAAGGTCTACAAATATATTAATAATATTGGGTCAATTTCATTTACGCTTTCCTTAAAATATACCTGGGTAACATCCATCCAAGAAATTGGTTCTAAAAAGTAGGTTTTGATACACTTTTTCCCGTTCTCTTGGTGCACAATTAAATTGTTTTCAGACGCCAAAACCCTTCGGCATTTTTTGCACCTAAAGTACATGTTATTAAAATTAAATAATCAAGTGACTTTAAACAAACCTATAAACATTTGGATGTGGCTGGGTCTGAGGAAGTCCCGGATCCGGCTGAATTAAGTCCATGAAATTCTGCGGCAAAATTTTAACTTTTCTGACCCTCTCTGCCGCCATATTAAGCCTAAATATTTTGTATCGCATACTACTTTTATTAATCGTATAGTCCATTTCCTGGTAAAGTTTTAGCTGTGATACAAAGCCTTGATTCGGGAATACAATGCTCCTTTTGGCCTTAACAGTTTCAAAAGCCCTCTGATAAGTCAACCGATGTTTCTTCATGATATAACCTATAACAACTGTGGCACTTCGAGATATACCAAAATAGCAGTGAACTAAGACCGCTCCCTTTTCTAGCCCTGCAAAGAACAAAACTATTGTGATTTCGATTAACCAAAAGACTTAAACAACTGACCTTCCTTAATAAAAACATCTGTATTATCAAGATGACTTAGCAGATCCTCTTTAGGAAAATCTGGTAGCTGAATAAACATGTTTGTAATATGGCTCAACTCCAAAATATTTCTGGGTAAAGGGCATGTGTCTATGGTTATAATGTGGGTTATTTTTAACTTGTTTAATGTGTCAATATCCTTTGCAGCCGATAGGCTACCCAAATAAAGATTTGGCTCGATACAGTTGTAACTGATCGGTCCTAACCCAAAGTCTTCTCTGTGAAGCATCGATTCGATGCCCTTCATAATTAAATCTAAAATAAAATCACTATTCCAATATAACTTCGTATTTAAGATTACTAAATCTTTACAAGGAAACATAAGTATCACAATATTACATAGATTTATAGATCAAATTTATAAAGTTAGAACTACCTATATGTCAATAATATGGTAAAGTAGTTCAGGTAATGAAATAATTTAAACTTGAGAATGCTGATTGACCAACCTAACAGTTCTTGCTAAAAAAGAATTATGACCATGACAGTAGAATTTAACTCATTTAGTTACTACATTTGCTTTAGATTTTTGTCAAGTAAAATCCCTAGATTCCTGATGTGATTAACTGATTCCAGCATGTGAAATTTAACAACATTTCCAAGCATTTAAATCCATACCATTCTCAGAGCAGCAATCATTTATTAAGTCCTACTCAATCTGACTGAAACTTGAAGCAGTCATCTGTGAATGAAACTCTATAAAACATTTTTAAATCATCAGCAAAGAGAGCTATAGTAAAATCAATTTGATGTAAAGGTTAAACAATAGAGGCACAGGTGGGACCCCTGTGGAACACCAGACAATATTTGAATCTCATGTGTCTTATAGCTGAACAGTCTGACATCTATCTGAGATATAATAGAGGCATTTCATAAATTTCAGTACAATTCATTTTTGCAATGTGATCTGAGCACTGTCTTAATTGCCTGTGTCGATCTTGGTATCCTTTCTTCAAAAACTGCATTCAGAACAGTATAAAACTAGCTGAGTCTTATCTTCAGTGTAGATCTCAGGTATTAAGTTAAATCAGCAAAAAGTTACAAATATTGGAGTGCCATATAAGGATCATTTCTGGGGCCCATCCTTTTCTTAATATAAATTATTGACCTTCCAAAATTCACTTTACTGATGACACGCTTCTTGTTCTGCAGATTCATATGAGGAAATCACTAATTGGATGCATGGCAGCACTGGAGAGGCCTGAAAATTGATTTGGCATCAACATACTGCTTTTCTTAACTGCGGTGTTCCACTGGGACCACTGGTGTTACTTTTATATGTCAATGATATTTGTTCCGTAGAAATCAGTGGCCATTTAACTCTCTTTGCTGATGATACCAATATCTTGTGGCATCATTCTGATTGTCTTGTGTTGCTGATAATATCAATATTGACTTGCAAAAAGTAAAGATTTGGTTTGATAGCAATTTACTAATATTTAATATAAAAAAAAACATTCTGACTTTTAGATGCAGACTTTGTTATAAAGGACAATAGACTAAAATTTGAAAATCACATTGTTGCCTTATTATGAAGAATGTCTTCCAGCTGTTTTGCTTATAGGCTGTTTATGGGGATTTGTATTAGAGTGCAATGAGAATGGCATATTTTGCTCTGATTCAAAATATTTAATTTTGGTGTACCTAGTTGCTATTTCAAACTATTTTTATTTCACAAAAAAAAACAATTCGAATCATGTACAGTGCTGTCTTTTTGAGAAGTAAAATTATGATGCTACCTTGTCTATTTATTCTAGACAGAGTATGTTTGGTTTTTAGAAAGTATAGGCATGTAGTTGTGCAAGGAGAATATCTTACTTAATAGTCACAAAATATTTTTCTACCAATACCCCCCACTAATAATCAAGCGATTATTTATTTATGTCACAAAGAAACCCCTAACTTGTGCAACTTGGAAGACTAATCAATTCCATTGCAATATAATATGTTTTGCTAACTTCTAGTTAGGAATATTTTAGTGGTCAGCTTACATCAACATAATGCTGTATTATCCAGAGATATAGTGTATAAACTATAATTATTAACATCTATATCTTGGTGTGCGTATGTCAAGTACATAAAAATCTTTTAAACTACATGAGATCTGGAGATCTTAATTTTTATGAAACTCGAAATACAGATAAATTATACATCCCTTTTACCTGGTTGTCGTAGGTACAGGATGGTCTGGAAATTACATCTCTAAAAATGTTTAATTATCTCCCATGTAGAATAAAGAGAGCTAAGACTTTTCCAACTTTTAAGAGGGCTCTTAGGACCATGTTAGCTGACTGTCCTTTTTACTCGTTGACACACTTCTCTAACTGTAGATTTATTGACTAAATTAAGTTAAATTTTGTTTCCTTTCATATCTTTGTAAATTTATACTATTTTTATTAGCATTGTAGTTTTTTATTGACAATTCCTATACATTGTTATGATGTCGGTGAAAATAAATGTTTTTTTATTTATTTATTTAATAGACGGGATCAACCCCATTACAAAAAAAAATATTACAAAGTTCAATAGTTACACCTAACCATAACTTAAAATAGCTGAAATACAAATATGTTTTTACACGCAAACCAACATAAAATCAACAGAAGAGTTTACACAATCTCTCTAATTTGATTCCTAAAACTAGACAAGCCAATGCTCACAACTTCAATATCCTCATGGTTGATAATATTTGGGTTCTTTCGATAGGGGAGTGAGTGGCATAGTTGGTACTGTGAAAAGGCAAAGCAAATAGTCGGTTTCGTCTCAAGAGTCTTGAGGGGACATTGAAGCTAATTCTACCGAGAAGGTCGGGGCATACAATCAGACCATTAAGAAGCTTAAATACAAAGGTTAAATCACCACGAATACGTCTTTCTCTCAATGTTGTCATAGCCAGCACTTCCCGTGCATCATCATAAACATGATCATTCAGTATTTCCAAATTTAATTTAAATAGACAAAATCTTAAAAACTTATTCTGAATCCTTTCAAGGGCCAGACAGCTGTTCATGTAATAGGGGTACCATATCATTGAGCCATACTCCAATAAAGAAACCACCAAAGACATGTACACTCTCTTACAGGTCTCGACTGATAGCTCTCTACAGTTACACAGAACAAAACCCAGAACCCTGGAGGACCTAACCACTATATTATTTATGTGAATATTAAAATTTAAATGATCATCAAAATAAATGCCAAGATCCTTGATTGTATCAAAATACTGAACAGGGCTTTCCTCTATATTGTATGATGTTACAACTTTTTTACTTCTTTTGTGAAAACTAATATAATTACATTTCTTTATGTTTAAAAATAAGATATTGTTGACACACCAATCATTTAGTCTATTCAGGTCATTCTGTAACAAAATTTGGTCTTTGGGAGTCTGGATTACTCTATAAAATTTCAGGTCATCTGCAAACAATAAAAAGGCACTATTTTCAAAACATGTAGCTATATCATTAATGAAAATGTTAAAGAGCAATGGTGAGCAGTGACCACCCTGAGGTACACCAGAACATACATTGATATTGCTGGATCTAGCACTACCCAATCTAACCTGCTGAGTCCGGCCTGACAAGAAGTTTGTGAACCAGGCAACTATATGATTGGAGAAACCAATTTTTTTTATTTGATAGTTTTTATATTTTTAATAGTTATATACTTGTATTTTATCAGATATAGCCTTTACTTTTTTTTGAGTTCTAATTCTCATTTAATTTTATTCCAACTTGATTTTAATTAAATTTTTTATTTTGACATAATTTTTTATCACATCTTTGTCAATCAGATTTATTTGATCTTTTAATAATAAGGCATATTTTGAGTTTGCAACTATTAAATGGGGATAAGACATATTAGGTGACATTCTCACTTAAAAATATAGGTACAGAGGTAATTTCAAACTCTTGTAATTTAATTTTAATTGATTTTGCATCATATTTTTTTGATGTACGTAAGCTACATGTAAAAGCATGAATTCTTGAGTATAACTTACTGTGAAAGGCCTTGGAGAACTTCAGTAAATATAGAGACTAAGTTAATAATATAATTTGCTGATGAATTTTTTTAAACAATGACTATGCATTAATCAACACAAATTACATACTTCAGATTATCTATTAAGTTTTATACTTTAATGACTAAACATGATTGAATTTAATCACAAAGATAATTAGTTACAGGGATTTCCAGGATATTTTTATCAACTGAGTAATATTGGTGTTGTTTAACTTAAATCTTAGGAATAGTGGAATCTAGGGCAATGATCAACCATAAAAAAAACAAGGTAAGTGAAACTCATCTACCTCAATCACAAATGTAGGTAATAATTAATGAGTTGCTTACATAAAGATGTTCATTTTGAAAGGTTCTAAAAGAAAGTTACATAGTAGAGTTGTGATAGATTGGACTTAAATTAAAATTATTAGTTGCAGCAATATGTAGACTAACTAATGAATATTTAAAATGTAAACCAGGCTAATCATCTATTGATTTCATACATATTTTAGAGAAAACCGTAGTTGTCATTACCTCCTTTTGTTCGTTCCAGGTTTTTTAATGTAACAGCTTATGTTTTTTTCAAAAACATAAAATTTCTACTATTTAACACAATTTATAAAAACATAATCATAACTATACATATTATTCAGTCAAAATAATAACAATAACAAACATTTGGCGTACTGATGACATAATTGACATGTTAAGAGGGTTAGGGTAGGACCACGAACTTAAGCCATATCTTAGCTAGTAACACAGAATAGCCCCCAAATTGTGGGCTATTCTGTGGCTAGTAAGCGCCCATAAAAAGAAAGTAGTACTAAAAGTTAATTAGGGTCAATGAGCCAGTGGTCGGACAATTTAGAGAAAACTAAAATTTAAATCATGAATAAAAAAATATTGAGAGGTTTGATAGAACCAAAGTCTTTTGACATGAATAATTTGGTTATTTGGGATAAAGTTAAATATATCAGTTTTGTCCATAAATTTACTTAGTATTTTTAGTATTTACTTAAGTAAAAAAAATGCTGTTTTGTTAGTAGTCGGACAGTCTTTGCCAATGGTCGGCCGGGTAGTTGCCACTAGTCGGACACCTTCTTATTGGCTGATTCTTTACAGTCCCATATATTATCAAAGGTTTACTAGAATTTAAGTGCAAATTTAATGTTGCAGTTTTAAAAGCTACTTATTTTTGTTTGTTTTATTAATAAAAAATTTAAATCATGAGTAATTATATAAATAAAATAAAAATATTTTATTGGGGTAAAAAAACAAAAATGTTCTCCACGTAGTATCAATCAAAACAACAAATAAAAAAAACTTGAGCAAAAAAAGCGTTATAGGTATTCTTTGGTAACTAGTGTCTAAAATCGCGAAACTAAAAACTAAGTACTTCTCTAACGTACGTGTTTTAGTCATCATCACACAGTTTACAGACAAAATCCAAGTTAGAGACTTCATCATAGGAGAGTCCTGACAACTTTGTGCACTCCAAGTGATACCAGCGACTACATAAATCACAGCCAACATTCTTTTCACCTTCGATTTTGGTATCACTATCAAGTTCGTCTTCGCATTTTCCACATGTTTGCTTTATCTTGGTTACCTGCACTGTTATTTTTTGTTTTACTTTGTTTTTTTTGTAGGGTTGCTATTTTCCTTTTCTTTTTCGCATTCTCTTTCTCCTCTTTTTCCTTTAATTTTCCTTCATAATACTCTCTCCAGGCTCCCGAAGAAATTGCGGAGGGTATTTTCTCCCGTTGACGTTTCTTATTTGTTTTGCTAATAGGTTGTGGATATGCAAGATGTTTTTCAAATGAAGAGCTGCTCCAGCTAGCCGACTTAGCCACTACAACTGAATTTAAAGCTTAATTTTTGCCATTTTTCAAAGGTGTGCAGTTTTCCTCTTTGTCATCCTGATTATTTTTTTTCTCCTTATTTATTGTGGATGAAGTGAATTTTTTTCTCAATCAGATTGTGATTTATTTCCATAAGTCCTTTTACAGGGTTAGCTAGTTCTGTTGCATCAGGTTTGATTTTTTTTGAAACTTTATTTTCTTATTTGGATTTTTATTTTCTTCATCTTCGTTAGTTTTGATGTTCTCTGAGGTGTCTTCCAATTTATTTTCTTTTAGATTGGTCTCATGTGCTTCGCTTCCTTTATTTATTGGTCATTTCTTCCATTAGTAAATATATCTGATTCTGAAATATTAACATCACTACTCGGCATTAAATCTTTAAATTCATAATCATCCAGTATTTCTAAGATATTTTTCTTTTCTATATTTTCATAAGAACAAACATTTGGTTCTAATGTCGGTTCTATGTGAGTATTTTGATTTGTTTGACCTGGATTGAGAAGTACATTTTGTAGTATTACAACTTGAGGGTTTTGAAGGTTTTCAGTCTCTTCTTGATTTGATACTTCACTGCTAGGTGTAGCTGCATCATCAGTAAATATAACGTTCATTTTCTGAATCTCTTCTGGAGTAAAAAAAAGAAACGTGTGTTAACTAACTTGTGTTAGTAGGAATAAGTGTTTTTATAAGGGTTAAAATTGTATCCGTGCAAAATCCTAGTTCAGATAGCTTCGGTTTCAGCTTTAAAATAACTTTTTCGGTGCTTATGATATCTGCTTCCGATACTGTTTCCTCAACCTGCGTTGTTTCGCTTAATAAGTTCTCCAGAACATTTTGCACACACTTTTTATAATTTACTGTGTCTGGATTAAACTGGTACAAACCACATGCCTTAAAGCCCTGTTTCATATTATTTGACATATTAGGATTCTGAAGGGCTTTTTCAAATATGGGACAAAACTCAGTCTTTGTAACCACACGATTTTCATTTTCAGCCTGCCATTTTCTTACCTCTTCCCGCCAATAATCCTTTAAATGCTTAAAAACCGCGACGTCCGCAAGCAGTGTAGCAATGTAGTAAGTGCGTTGCATTTGGCGGCAAAGCATACAATATTATTCAATTTTCATGGCAAAGTTCCACAGACATATGGGATTTATGCCCGTCTACTAAAAAAATACCGGTCTCTGAATCCCTTCGTTCTCTAACTATTTATTTAGGTCGTTAGCCACATACTCGAAAAATACCTCCGACCTCATCCACCCGCTATTTGATTTGCCGAGGACCCAATGAGGAGGCATACCGTTTACTATACTTTTTGGTGGTTTTACATATGGAAATATGACAAGTGGGGGACAAAGTCTACCATCGGCCGTAAAAGTAATTAATACCGTTAAATTTTCCTTGCTGCTTCCGGTTTTAACAATATTGAGATCACGTCCTCTCACACCCAATCCTTCCCCACTCTTTGGACACAGGCAGAACCCACTTTCATCGCCGTTCAGCATCCGACTTGGATCTTCCAAAATGTCTGCAGCTAATGTATTCTTCAGTTATTTGTGCTCTGTATTTTTCTAGGGACTCTGCATTTTTTAAAGCTAAACGCGAATGTCGCTTCATAAAGCCGGAGAGCCAACTTTGTCCGGGTCGACCATTAGTGAAGTTAGTTATTAAGTTTTTAAACCTACCTTAAAACTGCCTTATTTTTATCTTTCACGCACAAAAACTGGGGAGCACAAACTGGTGGTCACTTTAGCGCGCTTTTTTTTCTTTCAGGGAGACAACTTAAGAATATAAAAATTTCTAGAATAAAAGGATTGGCAGAACTTAATTTTTAACATTAAATAACATTTCAAAGTTATTTCACGATAAATACGTTTTTTCCGATCACTGGGGTTTGTCCGACTACATAATGCAAATGAATGGAGGCCACGTAGAATAAATAATTTAGGGTCATTATTATAGTTTTATTATAATATTAGAGTTTCATTATAATAAGTAATTTAGCATTAATTTAGAAAACATAATTTAAGTTTATTTTGTTAACTTGTTAAAATGTATCTAGATTTTAAAATTAAGATATCTAATAAACGGATTCTCAGGCCGACATCTACTAGGAATACTTTTTTTACAAGAAAAGATTGGATAATTAGAATTTTTTACTAGAATTTTATTATACAGGGGTATAAAAAAGTTTTGGTATTTTTAACACTTGCTATATACAGGTAGCGAATCAGTGAACGAATTTCAAGTTCTCGTTCCAAAAAACTCCCTCACACCAAATTTTAATTTAATATCTCATGAAACACTAGACTTAATCCAAAAAAAAAAGTTTTTATATTTCTCACTTTGACGCCCTGTATATTGAATACCGAGCGTCCAATTAAAAAATGGCATAACGAAAGTCGCATTATTTTGGTCCACCCTATATGTGGCCGACGGATTGGCCTCCTTTTTCCGGACACCCTGTATAATATTAAAGAAAACATACCATTTTACCAACCCAATATATACAAAAATAGAAAAAACAGTGTCAATAGCAGTTAACGCAACTAACCTGTGTATATCACAATTTTGTATAGCAACAATCTTGCATTTACATTCTTATATGTTAACATTGGATAATCTCTCATAAAGTACCTAAGTAGTAAGGCCTAAGTTGTATAAGCCAAAAATACATCAAATTCACAGAGCCAAAACACATTACAAGACAAGGTGGCATCTGCTAAGTAAGAATAAAATCGTCTAAATATTTTATTATGAAACAATACAAAACATATTTAAATTAAGTTGACAAGACTAGAACGGTAAAATCACAAGGAATAAAATAGGAAACAAGATGCCTGCAACTTAAACTACAAAAATTAACAAATACTATAACTATAACAGAAAATTCCAAAAATTCTTATTCCATATCGGATGATTCCATTAAATTATCAGACGAATCATGAATCGACATATTTTCCGAATCTTCGGTTTCGGTGGATTGCTGACTTAACTTCTTAGATGGTTTTGCCTTACTTTTCGGTTTTTTCGGCTCGCTTTGGGTTTTTGTGGTTTGCTTCTTTTTGGTTTTAGTTGGTTCTTTTTTTTGGGGTTTTAGCTTAGGATATTTAGGAGCTTTTCGAGGAACCACTAGAATATAAGAAATATTATTGAAATTTTAATACAATTGACATATTACGTAGGATTGGACATTAAATAAGCGCACAATTATTTTTCAACATATCCTTATAACACTTGGGTTTGTTTGATTATATTGGGAGGTGTCACTTTTAACCTGCTCATCATTGGGATACCACGAAAGATGGGAGAGCAGGGATTTAAACATTGAATCGGAATATATTTTTTATTTATTTCTTTCACAATTTTTATCCCATTTTATAAAAATAATCATCTGCTCCTTTGTATAATAATATATTGACCATGTTACACGCAGAATTAAAACAACTTCTGGCACCTTCAATTGTACTGAATACATTTTTCAGTTTACAAAATACGCCTTGAATAATTTAATTTATTTATTTAATATCAACAAGAATAACTTAATATGATGGATGTAATAAGGTATGTTCAAAGAAAGTCCAACAAATAATAAACATAATTTATCTTGGAAACAAATTTGATTGTGTAAAAATAAACCGGCTTTTTTCCTTGTACCCTCGATCATTTTGATGTGTGTATTATAACAAACTTGTCGTTTAATTTGATTTCTCACATAGCTTTTTTTACAAAACAGCGGATTACTTATACAAAAGTATAAACAGATCCGTTTTACATGTCATTATTTGTGGCGATTATACGATTTGTGCTCTAAAATATTTGTTAAGGTTTAGACATTGAAAATTATGACAATTAATAATTTGTAAGCAACATGACAACGAAGAAGAAATTTAATCTGAAGACGCATTAGACAATGATTTATTTATGCTTTATATATCTAACTTATGCTTAAAAATGTTTTTGAAAGTTATTGAGGAATGTTTACAAATAATTTTAACTTTTATTTCTTTCAAATGAGTCCATTTTTCATTATTACCACGTAAAATTCACGGAAATTAATCGATTACAGCTATGTATGTACTATAAAACTCTATTTTATGGAAAATATTAACTATTTGAAAATAATAAAAGCAAAAGATCACTTTGTTCCAATTAACAATTACTGAAAATCTAATTGTCTCAAGCTTTTTTAATTTTTTTTTTGTATTTTTTAACATATGAACTTATTTAAGTTGATAAATCTTAAGACATATAAAAAAATTGGGAATATTAGGGTAAATTTTTTACTTATGTTTTATCAATATTAAATATCTTTTACTGTCAATAACATATCATTTAAAAAAAAAACAAGAAAAGTTACTAGAGAGCTTAAACCAACATATAATAAAAAGACGCGGAATTATACGGAGAAACTTTTTTAAGAATCTTTTCAAATACAGAGTATTCGATTTGAAAAAATGTAGCTTTGAAGTATATTGTAAACTATTTTTAAAATGTTATACATTAGTTCAAAATCGGTTAGTAGGGTATGTTCAATGACAAAAAAATATTGTTTATCGGTATATGTATTCCGTCAGCACGGAACCAAAAAGAAGGATGGAATTTGCCGACACGTCTTTCTGCTTATTGACTTCCTCAGGGCCACAATATAATATTTATATTTTAATCTAATTGCATTGTATCACACGAAACTTGACAGTTATTTTTTGAACAATTACCTTTTTTCACTGTCGTCGGTTTCTTGGTAGCCTTCTTCAATTGGTCGACAAAATAAAGTACCGCGTCGTTTTTTGTGTCGGCCTGTGGTACTTTTTCTTTTACAGTATTTAAACTAAAAATTAGTCATTTAGCTAGTATAAACATTGAAATCAAATAAAAACGAAACTTACATAGATTCAACATCAGCCGGATATTGTTGCACATCTTCAATGAATACCCTGAGATAAATGAAAAAGTCGTAATACTTGTTCTGTGCCGCATAATTTATCGCATAAATCAACAACATAGCCGCCGATTTGGGCGCTTTAAAAATGTTTTTAAACTCATGCAATCTAAGGGCCAAACGCTAAAAAACATATTTTTTTTTTAAACTGTAACAAATAATCATTTGTAACACTTACGGATATTTGTTTAGCTTCGTGCGACATATAATCTACAACGCCATATTTGTGTAGCACGTCTTCGTAACATAGAGACAGAGTGTTCACGACCAGCATTGGTAACCAGTTTTCATTCTTGTTAAAAATGTTGGTTAATATGGTTTCTATAACCGTGCCGTACTGGTTTTGGTACTAAAATATTGTGGATAGATTAAAATATTAGTACTAAAAAAATTATAGTTGCTTACCTTGTCGTAATATTTGAATATAACCGAGATACTGTCTACAGGAAGAATCTCCAAGCATGCCATTTGATATATGCTTAATATAAATTTGCAGAAGCGTGTCCGGGCAGCTAAAAATAAGATATACGTTTTTTAGTTATGGTAGCGAATATGTGATTCAAATCAGATTAATCCAACAATAGGTCTAATAATGTAGAAAAAATAGATGCTAGTAGAAAGGCAATACCGCTTCCAGCAATCTGCAATTGTATTATAAGACACATAAATATACAGAAGACTAAATGATGATCTACCTGTGACAGGTGTATTTCTTGACCTCAATTAGGCCTTTCACAATGTACCTATATATCACAAAAATTTGGTAAATGCTTTAGAAGAAAAGCTGTTTACGGAACAGTACTTGCCCAACGTATTTATGTGGTTATGATAAAAATACGTTTAACTGTATTTTTTTTATTTAACGATCCAAATAAGATTATAAGTCCAATCCAATTAAAACTTGCCGACATTTTGCAAAATATATTTGCATCTACAGGACTTAAGTTAAAAAATATAATGAAAATGAACATTTATACAGAAAACTTTTAGGTATCAGATAATTATGTCAGTGATACTTTTTTGATTTTACTGTGATAAATTATATTTTAAGAGTATGGTATTGATCTATGTATTATCTAGAACCAAAAAAAAAGTATTTTTTTCAAATCTTTTCAAGACTTATCTTAAAAAAACTGAATTTTCACTTATTTGCGACTAAAAATGGCACAACTACTGCAATTTTCATAGCGATACGCCTTGCTTTCAAAAAAATAAAATAGGGTTTTTTCACATTTTATAATTCATATTATAATATAATAATTCATATTTCACGAGTATACTTTTCTTAAAAATCATTTCGCAAGGGCAAATGTTTGGGGTGGGTGGGAGGATAAGGATTGTGTTGATAAAAAATAATGTTTTTGCATAAAATATATATGCAATATTTAATTTAATAACACTGTTTATTTGAATTTGATATAATTTTATATACAGGGTGTTACTTAAAGGTATGTCATAATTTAAAAGGGACATTCCTGGACCGATTTTAAGTCAAAAAGTTCATATAAACATAGGTCCTAAAATGATTAGTTTTTAAGATACAGGGTGTTAAAGTTCTATTTTTTTTTTCGTTTTTAATAAATTTTTCCAATACGGTTTAAAATATTGAACTGAATTTTGGCACAGGATATTATGGCATAAAAACACATTTTTTAGATGTTCACCTACTTTTTTTTAGCAACCAGTGGCGTAGCTATGATGAATTTTTAATACAATTTTACAAAAAAATACTACGCCATTGACTTACGAAAAAAATTATGATTTTATCTTAATTATCAATCAATTATAAACATATCATGTATCCAAATTATTAATTTTATGAAGAAAACTGTAAAAATATTATTCAAAAGGCTTACCATCATCGTTCAAACTGGCCTCGACATTTCCTTCAAAATACATTAAAAGTTGCGATCTCGAAACGATATCGTCGAGCATTGAGGGCTTGAGGACCTCAAAGTCGCGCGTTTGTTTGCTCACATTTTCCACTTCAAGTGCGAATTTAATATAACTTTCGCATATCCTTTCGAATGCCTGTAAACAAATTAATTTTCGATAATAATTTTTTTATAATAATGTGATGAACAAACAGTTTACCTTCAATCTGACACTCTGATTTTCTGATTTGAATGCCTCGTCACAAACTGAAAAATACTGCGAAAATCGCTTTTTTATTGCTAACACGATTTTAGGGATGTCGGTCTTCTCGGTGCGGCTATTTATGCGAACACTTCTGATCGTCCATATTAGATTCCAATGACAAGCGGCTAAGACATATTCGACAAACTGAAAAGAATAACCGATTATATTTCCAGAATATTTAGTTGTTTGTTTATCTATTATAAAGGCTTTACTACAGATAAAGTTAACTATCCAAAAAACGAAAAGCACAGTTTAATAATATTTGAACCTACTTCAATATGGAAGTAAGGAATAAATGTATTAAAAAAGTACAAAGTAGTAAGAACCTATAATAACGCTAGGATTACCTAAAAAAGAAAGGATTAATACTAACAAAAACTAAGCATCAACTTGCCTAATTTTTACCAATGTACAGGGTTTTTCCCCCTTTTCTTGAAACACTCTGCATATGACTTCATAATTAAAAAGATACTATATTTAGTTTAAGTACTTTTAACTAAACTAAGTACTTTTAAAAATATCGGACTCCAAACTTTAAAAAAATTACATATTGAAGATCTTGGTAGATCGTTAGTTTTTGACGGTTATTAGAAAACCAATGATTCTGTTCTGTTGATGATTCTTAACTGTATCATTAAATATTTTTTACTTTGTCTATAAATCAATGTTGAAAAACAATAAAGCTTATTTGATTTGATAATTACATTGATAATCTTCAGTTGATTAAGTGATATAATATGCATACTATTTATAAACCTGCATTCTGCGCCATTAAGAGGACACCAGTCCGTTTAACTCTTGCTGAAGCAATTGACAATAATCAAAGGAAGACATAGATCTCGAGAGCTTCAGATGATCAAGCAAAGATAATGTAGAAAGGAAAATCTTTTTTACTTACCTCATCATCGGTACTTGCATATTGCCAAGAGTTAAGCAACTTGGTCCACTCCATCTTCTCTGTTAAATCAATTTTACTAAACAGCACTGCATATTTTAGAGCAAAACATTTTGCCTTTTCAATATTAGCCTCATCCAAGAATTCGTTTAACTTCAAACATACGAAATCCTTTAAGTTATCAATGGCAGCTGAAGCCGCTGCGTTTGCTTCCAATTGCATGTAAATTAAATAGTCCATTATAGTGCTAAGGGAATTATTATCTTTAAATTTTATGAAAAGTGTTGGGATGAGTTTTTCTACTAGCTCGGCTGCTATCTAAAAACAAAAAAAAAAAAAGAAAAGAGTAAGGAATGCCGTGTATAGCTTTGAAGCATCAGTATACTGCTGAAGTTTTATATAAGTCAGTTTTGATTCCATCTCAGCCACTTATAATAAAATATAGGTCCTAGAAAAATAGTTTATAAAATAGTTTGATTTTAAAAAATGACAATTTTGCGAGATCTTATGATTAAATATATTATTGTTATGACACAGGCAAGTCACTAGTTTCTTATCTTAATTATGTTTTATATCATTATTAAGCTTTATAAGACAAGTAGTTTTACTAAACTGTTTACGAAAACCAGATTGACACTGTTAAAATTAAAGCAGCTTTTACTAATGATTGACATAAATAGATAACTAATGATTTATTAAAATTGTATTGCTACCGCAAATGGAAATGGAAATACCCGCATAAAGGAAACCACTAGTAGTTGCTTGGATATGTTTTTAACCAATTTTTAATCTTATTCGACAATTTCAATTATTATTCATGATCAAAAGCTAAGTTTTCAAGTGGCAAAAAATTTGTAATGAACGAAAAATTTCTATATAGAAGCTTTTTACAGAACAGAATATTAACAAGTTTTTTTAACACTATTAGAGAGACAAGTTTGGAAATATTTGTATGATATTAATATAAATAATGTTAATATTCAATGGGAGTTTTGTATCGATTATTATAAGTTAAAAAAAAATTGATGGTTCTAAAGAGAGAGAGAGAAAAATATAAAGAGAAATCAGATAGAAGCAAATGGGATACAAAAATCAACAGAACAGTAACTTTAAGGGTGACATACAACAAATATTTGAAGAATTTAATGAATACTTGGTAAACATAATCCTGTTAATATTAGCAATCAGTCTCTTTATCTCAGACCAGCAATAAAGAACTCATGGAAATATACAGCAGTGGCAAAGAAGAGATTCCAGCAAATATTGTCAAAGTCTCTTTCCGTCAAATTAATGATATTTTAAGACATTTTTGAACTATTCGTTTAAATTTTGGATCTATCCCAACCAACTGATATTAGCAAATATTAAACCTATTTACAAAAAAAAGGGATTTATTAGTGACAGACCCATTAGTCTCATTTCCAGTTTTTTCAAGCTATTTGAATTGGCCATGCCATATAACTGTATAGACTATAAAATGTTACTAAATTAAACAAATATAGCCAATCGTATCTGACCGATAAAACTCAGAGGGTCACGATAATGCTAAGTCAGAAGTTAAATTGAATATAGGCGGGGATACCACAAGGAAGCATACTGGACCCTTTTTACTACTTATTTTATATTTAATAACTTTTTAATTACTAATTATGCAGATGATACAAACTTATTGATTCGAGGCTCCAATATTGACAATTATTTGGATAACACAGCAATAGCCTTTGAGTCTATAAAAATTGGTTCAATCAAAATAAGCTAATTATCAACAGTGATAAAACAAATCTTATATTATTTAAACAAGCCGAAATAGGATGGATAAGTCAGAACATCTTAATTTAGGAAATCAAAATTATACTCTAGAAACTGAAACTAAGTTTTTGGGACTAATGATCGATGAATATGTCAGCTGGCACCAGCAAATCGACAAAATATATTTAAAACTAGAAACAATAGGGTACGGAATTATTGTTGTATTTAAACATGACAAGTTAGCAGCTTCAAAAATATTATTTGATGCAAATTTTAAATCTATATTAAGATATGGTATTATTTGGGAAGTTCGTCACATGTACAGAGAGTGTTGGCTGTACAGAAAAAAGTTATCCACGTTATTAAGAAGTTAGATTATTTAAAAATTTCTGATGTTTCTCTTTAAATATGAAAATATGTTTGATGGACCAGCAAAAAATATATACAATAAATAAGAAAGAAAAGAAATAATAGAATAAAAGAAAATTAAGTTTAATAAATTGCCAATTAGAATTAAGATCATTAAAACACTTCTGTTAGTATTAGAGCCATATAATTTGCACGACTTTCAGAATCATAGATCATAGATAGTGATATCATTTCACTTTAATTCAATAGGATTATTATAAGCTCTTATGTAATCTGAAATTAAAAAAAGTCTATTGTAATTATTATAAATACTAGTATGCCTTTCCAGAATTTTGTAAATCAGTAAAATACTAAAAGGCCTTAAAGCTCTAAGATCCTGAGGAAACTTTAGCTAGTGCCTTAATTATAGCTTTTTACCACAAGACATGAAATGTATTTTCCAAAATACTCATAAAACTTTACTCATTTTCCAAAATACAAACAGGCAAATATGTTACGTCATGCGACCACCAGCGAAGCCGGATCACAGTGCTGAAAATCGTTATCTCGCGCTCTTAAAATTGTTACATGCAGCAGTTTTGGTATATTTGTAAATTAAGCTTAATATAGTTTTTAGAATTGATTGTACCGCCGCAGAGTAAAGTCATTCGTTTTTTTTTTCAACTTTGTTTTTTTTTTAATTAAAATTACATTTTTTCTGGAAAAACATCGTTTCCATTTTTTGTTACATCAAAACTAATATGAGTTTCACCATCTTCTCTAATAAAGTCGGTACTGATTAAACTCATTAGTTTTAATAGAATTGATTCATCCATTAATCTAAAACTAAGCAGTTAATATAATATTATTCTGATAAAATCACTTGAAGGGCTATCAGGAAAAGAAGTCACTAACTATATTAGCATCATTTAAATTAGGAAGGATTTCAGATTCAGTTCTATGTACATAGAATATTCAATTTTATTTATTATGAAGATGGTTTTTTGGCGGCCATTTAAGCTTGACGATACCGTATTGTTAAGTGGTATAACACGGTAATATAGTATACAGTCACTCGATAGTGTGAATATCGGATAGCGGAAATCCCGCATAACGGAAACAGCACTATTTTATGCATTGACCACCGTATACCGGGAACAAACGATCCCCCGTTGGACAAGGTGTTACATATTTAGCGAAAAAGTATGATGTGGCAAAATCTACAATTTGCAAAATAAAAAAGAAAAAGGAACTGATTTCTAGTGCTGTTAGAAACATGTATGTTGGACCAGGTAAAAGACAAACCCTAAAGGGTTCCCAGTTTCCAAGAATGGAAAAAAGACTGTACAAGTGGTTTCTTGACCAACGGAATAAACATTTAATGGTAAGTGGCGACATGATTAAAGAAAAAGCAAAATCCATTTATTCACAGCTCAAAGAAAGGGATAAATGATTTACCGCTAGTGAGGGATGGTTACAAGGATTCAAAAAAAGATTTGAAATTCGTTTTTTAAAAATTTCTGGGGAAAAACTGTCATCTCAACCAGAGCTTGTAGACCTATTTAAAATGGCTCTAAAAAATAAAATAGCAGAGCTTGGAATCTCATTGGATCAAGTTTACAATGCTGATGAGACAGGACTTTACTGGAAATTATTACCAGAAAAAACAGCTCCTGGTAGAAAATTGGAGAAACAAAGAATAACATTTTTGGCTTGCACTAATGCTACTGGGCTCCATAAAATTAAACCATTGGTGATTGGTAAAGTGGCAAAACCAAGATCGTTTAAAAATTTCGAGTGTCCTGTTA
This sequence comes from Anthonomus grandis grandis, assembly GCF_022605725.1. NCBI lineage: Eukaryota > Metazoa > Arthropoda > Insecta > Coleoptera > Curculionidae > Anthonomus > Anthonomus grandis. The sequence continues at coordinate 5,534,005 of NC_065560.1, forward strand.
ACTATGAACATTCTAAATCAGCTTGGATGACTGCCGCAATTTTTAAAAAATGGTCTCATTATTCGTTTGTACCACAGGTAAGTTTTGCTTATCTATAGTTTTGTTTTATGATTAGTACAACCATATTAATTTTTTTGAAGGTTAAGAGGTTCTTAAAAAATAAAGGTCTGCCATTGAAAGCTCCACTTCTTCTGGATAATGCACCATCGCATCCAACCGAAGAAGAATTAAAAAGTGAAGATGGACAAATTATAACCATGTACCTGCCACCTAATGTCACCCCACTCATACAGCCTATATGGATCAAAATGTTATTAGGCTAACAAAATTGTACTACAGAAAAGGTCTTCTATCATCCATAGTGGCCAACAATACGAATGTCATTGATGCCCTAAAAAACCTGACAATAAAAGATGCAGTGATCAATTTAATGTCTGCTTGGAATCATCTTGATTCTCAAGTTATCAAAAAATGTTGCAAAAACATTTTAAATGTGGTGCCCTCTCACACATGATGTAGACAGTGATGATGAAAATGTATCTCTTTCTCTCCTAAAACACCAATGGGACAACACTGCTCAGAAACCCATATCTGAATCTCTTGGTCTTTTACATACACTGACACCTCAGGTAAATTTTGTCATTTTATATTTGAATATTAAGTCTTAATTTGGATTACAATTTTTTTTTTGGGAACTTTTGAAGATTCTGACATTGTAGAGTGGAATCAGTGTGACAATAATTTTGCAGAGGACGACATTGAAGAATGTCAATCGGATGAAGCAGAAGTATTAAATGAGGTTGAGCAGGAACCCTCAAATAAAATTTCATTAGATAGGGCAATTAATGCCTTTAATATAGCGATTCTGTGGGCAGCAGAGGAAAATGAAAATGACATAAATGACCTTGTAGTCTCAAAAAAATTAAGAGAGAAAGCTGTGATGTTAAAAGTAAAACAACCTAAAAAACAAACAAAAATTTCAGACTTCTTTAAGAAAAACTAATTTCTTAAAGTTTGAAATTTGTTGTATATTTTTTTCGTTACAGTATATGATATGAACTTTATGTTATGTTAATTACGTTTGGTAATTATAAATGTTTAGTACACATAAAGTGTAACCTTCGTTAACGTGAATAAATCGATAATGTGAACAGTTTTTGTTTTTTTTGAGTTCACGGTCTACTGTATAACATTTCCAATTTTATTAGAGAAAAACACGATATTATACGAAAAAAGTTAATGTTCCCTTGAAGTCGTTCGTAATCTGGTCCTTATTCTGGCCAACGGATCACCTAATGCTCGCTATGCGAGTTGTAAAATACAGTTCTTACCTCAAGGTGTTCTTCTTTTAAATAATCAGGCGAAACCTTCATTAATATTTTAAAAATATTCGTCATTATATCCTTTTCTTTGTAATGCACGCTTACTATTTCATTTAGGTTCCCGTAAAAAGCATTGGCTAACAGGTCATTATTATTATAATGAATCGATCTCACTAAAAAAAAACGTACAAAAGAATACATATTTTACTCCAAGAAAAGATTGAACACTTACTGGTTTTTGATTGAAAACGTTTTTTAGTAGTACAGCCCGTCAAACTAACGTGGGCAGCCTCAAGGACCAACTCTGTTAAAACGACCATTCTTGTCACGGGGAAATTGTAGTCATTAGGATTTATTAGGATTTGAACGTAAAGTTCCCACTCTTGTAATATTGGGTCGTGGTCTATTAATGACTCGACTAAAGCAGCTTTTAATTTCGGATGCTAAAATAGAATTCAAATACGTTTATTATGATTAAGCATGATTCAATCTAAAAACATACAAAGTTACACATTTTACAATATAATTTAAGACGCGTCATGCTGTCGTTTGCTTCTTTAAGCATAAACTGATAAATGCACTTTCCGGCTGCCGAGCCCATTCTAAAGTCCTTATGGAAAATTGTTTGCACAAGTTTTTCATTCACGCCATCTCTGCATACATATTCTTGAAAACTAAAACAAATGTTAACGGTGAGACTTTACAACAGCTTAAGAGTGAAATTTTTTTACCTCTTAATCATCTCAGTATAAACCTCGAAGGCTTTAAGTGCAACCGACTCATCAGCGTCAGAGGTGCGACCCCAGATTTTTCTACTTAGCTCGTTTATAGTGGCATGAGACAAATAAGGGGCAAACTCGTCGCTTTGGATTATTTTCATGCAAAAGTCTAAAGTCGCTAGTCGTACTGTACGGGACTAAAAGTGGAATATAATTAGAAAGAGTGAAAGTCACCTCAAAACCAGCCAATAAGGATCCCTTCGGCCTTTTGTTTAATTTTAAGAAATTTATTAACCAAATTGTGACACTTTATTAATGGGTTTTTGTGTAAACATTTAAAGTTAGTATTATATGCCAAGAAAAAGTCTATTATTCCCAAAAAGACCCACGCTTCAATGGTTGATTTAAGGTCTCACAAGTACTGGTAAAACGTTGACAAGTACGTTTTGACAAGTTTGTGTTGAGTATGAGGCCTTTAAGTTTAGAAAAATGAAGAGAGAACGGTCAGATTGAAACGATCCGCTGTATTGAACAACGCATACATTATTATGCTTACAATACGAATTGGAACGGGCGTGTCTCCACTAGTGACAAAGCTGAACTGCAACTGTCAAACTTAGCTTTTTTCCAATATATACAATTATATAGTGATGCCACGAAACTTGTTTTTTAAAAAAACTTTATTCAAATAGAAAACGACTAATCTAGTACGGAGTTAATTCAGAACTAACTTTTTAAAACAATTAATATAAAAAGGTTAAATCGGGTAAAATGCTGAAACGTTAAATATAAAATAATGATATATTGGTAATATATGATTACTATTTAGATTTATAAGGAATATGATATATAACTCCTCCCCTCTTAGAATGAAGCATCCTCTGGAAGGTTTACTCTCGGACATCTTGGTTGGAGAGGAACATCCTGAAAGGAAGGATCTTCGTCCTTGGTTTTGGACCAGTTTCTGTACACCTTTCTTTTCTTTATGAGGAAAAGCAATACTGCCACTAGTAGGCCTATATACAGGGTGATTGTCCATAGGCTATAAGGGATATAATATTTGCTTGAATATGAGGTTTCTTCCACTGGGATTATTGGATTAAGCATTGGCGTATCCAGATGTTTTCAAGTTTTCTAGTTGAATGTGAAACTTCGGGAGATTTTCTGGTTTGAACTCTAAGTTCTGGGCGTCGAGGACTAGAGGGCTACCGTACCTTTTTTCTTGAAAAATTAGCATTTGTTTTGTGTAGAAAATTTTGCAAAATCCCTCCTTGATTAGAAAGACTCCTTTAAGATTCTTCACGGTCGTTTGAGTTTTGCATTGCACTTCGAGGTTTTCAGGTTGGAGGAAAACTGCCAAAAATTGGCTTAATTCTGGAATATGATTCTCCGGGATCTGAAGTTTATAAAAACGACATTATTGTGTTGTTTGTTTAACTAAAATATTGATTTCACAAGGTACATTACACGTGGATTACAACGTTTTTGGACAATGGTACGGTCTACCTTCGACACATTTATCGTTCAGAGGTCTAATCTGTTCATCATTTTCGGATTTCAGAAGATATTTAATTTTTCGACTTATTATAAGGAAATCTGAATTATGTTGAGTTGGAATAGGAAGTAAATAATAGAGTTTAAAATCATTTGTTCATCCTGCCGTCTGCGCCAATTATATAGTGATGCCACGAAACGTTTTTTAAAAAAAACTTTATTCAAATAGAAAACGAATAATCTAGTACGGAGTTAATTCAGAACTAACTTTTTAAAACAATTAATATAAAAAGGTTAAATCCAAACTACAAGTTGGTTAAGATTTCGCGACATAATTTGCATTAGATCCAGATTTGCATCGTAAATAAAAAATAGAAAGGATTTAATTTCCAGTGATTCGGAAATAACGTATATCCATCGCTTCGCATCCGTGATAAATTTTGAATACAGAGAGCTCTAGCCATTTAGCGCTAACGTTAACGTTAAATAATAGTTTTTCTAAAATATAGACAAAATGTTGCAAAAATAAACAATTTACAAATTCTGCTGTACCAAGTGCTTAGTATGTTCAAGTGACCTAGAAAGATATACGGAGGCTAGATACGATATTTACTGCTCAACCAGATGCCAGATAAAAAGAGGCAAGAAATCAGTGGAGAGAAAAATTATTTGAAATAAAACTAGAACTATAGTAAATTTGGCGAAAGAACAGATTTATCGAAAACCTACGTCGAAACAGTTCAAATTTTGAAAATTTAGTGCAGGAAGCAGAGAACAAGTTTCCATCAGAGTTGAATCGGCAAAATAAACGAATGTAAAATTAAATCAAAACTCTATACAAGATAAAGAGGCTTCATGGACTGAAAAGATTATGTTCTACAAGAAAATAGAAGCAGAAATAAATAATCGTATCGTGGACTTAACAATTTCAATATGATGATGGATCATAACCCAAAGTTCTGATTTCTGCGGGAATAAAGGGCAAAGATGGTTGGTACTACAGGCGACAATTATACATTCCAGTCGGGTTTTATAGACGTAGATACCGGTGCTCCACAGGGCTCGCTTTTATCCCTATTTTTCTTTATTGTGTTTTGTAACAGCTTAAATAATGACGTTGGTGGACCATATACAGTACTAGCCTAGTTTGCCGATGATAAATCAAGCGTAATATCCCACAAGAACTGTGAAATAGCCTTAGATCTTGCAAACTCTGCAGCCTTACAGATGCAAAGTGGTATGAGGAAAATCAGATAGTACTTAATTCAAGCAAAACTAAATTTATTCATGTTCAAAGGCAGGTTTTTAAAGTAATTGATAATGATAAGCCTCTAAACATTGATGGAATAACTGTATATGAATCAGACGAAACTTGGCAAAGCCATAGTAACGTCTGCAAACTTCGCTATTTACAACTTAAAAAACGTTGCCTGTAGGGAACCAAAAATCCAATTCTATTATGCATATGTACTTTCACGCATAGCTTATGGTATAATGTTTTGGGATCTCATGTAGAGACAATAAAAAGAATGTTTGTTCTGTTCTCTCTCTCTTCTGATCTCTTTCGAAAAAAATCATGATGTAAATATTAAGAGCAATAAGACAAGACATAGAATTTGCAGTGCCTAGACATAAGACAACCATGCATGAAATGAGTCCGTAGTATATGTGTGTTAAAATATACAATGCAGTACCCTGTGAAATTAAAAAGATAGAGGGGTACAGGCAGTCCAGGCCAATATCAAAAATGTTTTTTGTTTAGCACCCTTTTTATTCAATGGGTGGAATACATGACTCACTCAAGTAAGCTTAACCTGTTTGGCTTTAACTGGCCGTATTGCGAGCCTTTATTTTTTTAAATATATTGCTAGTTTGATACGTCCGTGTCTGTTTATTTTAACTATTTTAATTTTAAACTTTTTAATTATCTTAATTTTCCTACTATTCTGAAATCGACGACCTTATTAGAGAGTCGAATATTACTTTATGGAATCAAAAGAGCAATAAATGAATTTGACTATATATTTTGAGAGGTTTCAATTGAAACTGAGTACTCCTTTAAAATTATTGATCAAATATGCTAAGTCATCACAAGGATTATAAGAAATATGATTCCATAGAGTTTACTAGATAGCTCGTTTTCATACTTAGACCAAGACAAGACAGGGTACAAATATATCTCAGGCACATTTTTTTCACCCGAGAATTATTTGCACCCTATTGCTGAACGCTATATCGGTTCGTGGTGATTTGGTTGGTAAAACAGCAAGAAAGTCCCACCAGTTAACCACTAATCTAGATTATTCAGCGAAATTTATATTTACTTAAAGGTAAATTTCCAAAAATACAGTTTTAAGAATACGGTAACTTACCTCATTAACGATTAAATACTTCAAATAATCTACACAATTGAAATGATTTAAGAATATATTGGGGTAATACTGAATCCATAATTTTAATTCGTTTAAGGCGGCTAATTTTAAAGATATGAAACGGTAATCGTTCTGCGAGCTAAAATTAAAAAAAAACAATTTAATTGAAAATACAAATAAAAAACAATAATTCTTAATCATAGTTAAACTCTTAAGCTTACCGCATAATTATGAACGTCAAATATAATTTAGTAATCAAATCATCGACTTTTACCAAGTATTTATCATCTCTACTAATATTTTTCTTCAAGATACATAAACCGGTCAAAATTTTCATTACTAGCATAGAAAAGTAATCATTACTAACGTAATTAAATTCAAGTATTTATCTTACCAAAAATAAACGCTGTATACACCAATGGTATAAACTCGCACTGTTTACACACACTTATTAACAATTCTATGAACGAGTTTATTATACTTCCAGTTAAAAGTTCCTGCAGGGATATAACGAACTTCTGTATGAAGTTGTAGATGGCGTATTTAAGGATTTTCGCTAGTCGTGCTTTCTCTGAGAATAAAAACTTTGTACTGGTCTGTAAAAGAAAAAAGTCATTAATTAACTCCATATCTGTTGGAGGACAGAATTCTAAAATGTATTTGTAAAGCCGGGTTGACACGATCTAAGCACACTTGGATACCAATTTGGACCAAGTGTGCTTGGACACGTAGACTTGGACCAAGTTGGTTTCCACGACAGAATGACTTGAATGTCAAATTAAACATACAAAGATGGCGGAACTGTATTTATTGGTAGGTCGAGTGGTTGCTGATATGCTTATAAACGAGCTTGAAATGCAGAAAAAAGAGATAAAAAAGAAAAAACGAAAGATTTGGACTCGTAATTGGATACGTAAACGTCAGGCGCTTGGAGCTTCCTCCAATTTCCTTACAGAAGTGGCGGGTGAGGATAAAGCCACATTCAAAAACCATCTGAGAACAACTGCAGAACAGTTTGAGCAACTATTGGAAAGTGTAAAACCAGAAATTCAAAAAGTTGATACAAGTATGAGAGCTGCATTACCTGCAAGATTGAAACTACAAATAACCCTTCGTTACTTGGCAAGTGGATGTTGTTTTCGTACGCTAGAATGTTTGTATAGAGTTCCCAAATCTTCAATATCCAAGTTTTTACCTGCAGTACTTGAAGCAATTTATGAATCATTGGAGATGTATATTCAGGTAAGTTGTATGTTTTTTCATCTTTGCATTTTTGGTTTATGTTAAAAATATAGAAAGTGCTATATATTCTAATTATAAGTATGTCATGCTGAAAAAAAATATTGATGAAAATTGTGCTATAGATTCCAAACGTACATACCAAATGTACATATAAATACCAAATGCACTTGCAAAATGTTACTTTTTATTGTAATTTAGCATAAAAACAAATAAACGAAATATTTCTAAACCTAAAAAGAACAAGACAAGAAATTTAACTTATTTTCCATATTCATCAAAACCACCGATACTGCGGATAGCTTCACTTAATATACTGCCAGTGATGTATTCTTCTGACAAACTGTCTTGGCTGTTGCTGAGCGATTCATCTTGTTGTGCAGAAGTTGACGACCTGGGAGATAGTTCTGATGTATCAGATCTATTTGAATGGTGAATATTATTCCTATAAAAGAGTATTAATTCCTAATTATGTGCAGGATTCTAAAATGCATTGCATGAAGTTGACGGTTCATTAATTTGCTGGTTTCGACGCATTACCATGAGACGCTTTTCTTGGACTATTTTCATTATTTCTAATTGACACTCCATTGCATCAGCAATTGGAATTTCTCGTAATTGAGATGCTATATAATTGGCAAAATGTGAAAACTCATCGACCATCTGGGTTTTTTGCACATCCTCTTTTAATGATTTTAAAGTATTTATCGTTATTTCAATATGTTCAGGAGTCGCGCTTTTAAATTTTTGATTCTTTTCGAAATTGATTTTGGTGTCTTAAAACTGCTACTTCAGTATGAAGTGTCGCTTTATTTATGCAATCATCTGTCTCACTAAATGCTTCATTTGTATTAGGTGACTCAGCAATAAAGGTGTCAGCGTGGGCCTCAGCAGTATAGTCACTCTCGTTTTCTGTTTCAAATTCTTGTTCACTTTGTTCCTGGTCCATTGAGTCACTCACGTCTTTCTTAGGCTGCAAAAGAAATAAAAATATATATTTATTAGTGTTTTATAAAATTTAATTTATTAAAATTTTACTTTTTTTCAGGTACCAAAAACTAACGCTGAGTGGAATATCATAGCGAGAGGGTTTGACGAGCGCTGGAACTTTCCAGGATGCTGTGGAGCTATAGACGGGAAACACGTCAACATTCAGCAACCACAGGGTAGTGGAATCGATTTTTCTAACTATAAGGGCTTTTTTGGCACCGTCCTTATGGCACTTGTTGATAGTGATTACAGTTTCATTTTTATAGATGTTAGGAGTTGAGGGAATTGTTAGGAGGGAAGAATGAATGACAGTACAATTTTTAACCAATCTACATTAAAAGCCTCCATAGAGGATAATTCGCTTAATTTTCCAAATTGGGGTGTAATTCTGGGCGACGAGCGGTTTGCTATTAAAGAATATCTTATGAAGCCATATTCTCGAAAAATGCCTTTAAAAGCCGAAGAAAAGATTTTCAATTACCGGCTCTCTCGGGCTAGACGAGTATTTGAGAATGCATTTGGAATACTGGCAATGAGATTTCGAATCTATCGTAGCCCTATTTACTTGTGTCCCGAAAGGGTAGACAAAATTGTGAAAGCAACGTGCGCGCTCCATAACTGGCTGAATAAAACTTCACGATTGTCCTATGCACCTGCTGGTACTTTTGATACCGAACATCTTGATGGACACATAAGGCCTGGGTCATCACTTTTTTTAGGTGCTGGTGCCGTATCTTGGCAAAACGACATGATAAATTGACTAGACTTTACGCAAATACTTTTCTTAATATTCGACTTTTTGTTAAATAAATATTTCATTAAATAAAAAATGCTTTTTAAAATTATTGACAATTAGTTACAGTATAAACAATTATACAGCATAAACAATTATTGTTAAAATAACTTACCAGATTAGTGTATTTATTTCTGATCTTCATTACATCACGTAGAAATCTATCTGCGATTTCAAACCACGCAATACTAGGTGCATAAATGTCTTCAGTTGACGCGCCTGTTGTACTTGATGCTTTAATTTTTTCTGCTTCCTGTTTATAGGTAGTTCGCATGGCATTGATTTTTTTCAATACCATGTTTTCACGAAGACCAGGAATATTCATATTTATTCTTATTCGTTTAAGAGCCGAATTCCTAGCATCTTTGTTTTTATATTCTGCTAAACGCACATTCCATAAACTTTCCTCAACTTCGTATAACTCCATGAATCTAATATTCTCCCTTTCGGACCATTTTCTTCTTTTGCTTATTTCCAGTTTTCTTTTTTCAGACACCGACGCCATTTTATTTCACAACAAACACCACTTGGATCCAAATAAGTTGAGTACTGTCCTACTCAACTTGGATGTAACCTACTGATCCAAGCGCACTTGGATGAACTGGTGACACGATCAAAGTAACGTCCAAGTGCTGCTCGCGGACAATCCAAGTAGACTGTAATCAAGTATACTTGGATCGTGTCAACCCGGCTTAAACCTGATCGAAGTTTGGCAGAGTTAAAAAACACGAATGAGTTTAGTATGAAGCTTGATTTATTCACAAAAATTACCAACTAGATATGTATTAGTTGTAAATTATAACAGAGGTAAAAAAACAGACATTCACTTAATTATCTGCTTTAATTTGATTTTTAAAGCTATTAAGAGATGAGTTAAAAATATCAATTTGTTTATTAATGGGCAAAACCTATTTGCCGTTTTAAATGTATACCATTTTTCCTTTTATAGAAAGAACATAAAATATTTGATGTCGATTTCTGTTACTATTAGAAGGAACTTTCATATTAAAATAAGCTATTGGCATAAGGCAATCAATTGGAGAGTTTACTAAAAATAAGCGCTATATCAATAAGGACAGGTCTGGATTTTAAAGTTAAAGCAAATTTAAACCTTGCTTAATATCATTATATACACAGCTATAAGAAAAAGTTCTTACAAACTTATTTTGCACTGACCCAACTTGTTTTATATAACAATTGTATAAACATCGTACAGCGCCAAGATATTTTGACGCCTTTGAAGTTATATCAATATGACTAGAAGCTGTTAACTTGATGTCTGAACAGATATCAACATCCCAATTTTTTTTCTGTTATAGGTATGTTATTTATTCTATACTGATATTCAATTGGAGGCTTTTGTTTAAAAAAGGGATCTTCACAACATTTAGTAGCATTCAAGTCGATTTTATTAACCTTACACCAATTACATATGATATCAATGCAATTTTGGCATTGCCCAACTACAATGCGAACTATAAATAATAAAGCGTTTAACACTATTTCTCATGAAATATGTCTTAATTGGCTGTTATGGAGTCAGAGAGACAGTGTTGTAAAAAACTAACTTTCAGATAAATATCGGCGGGTTCTAGTGAATAAAACATTAATAAAGACACGAGGTCTTAAAGAAAGAACTAAACTAAGATTTGACAAGAGTATTCAATTCTTCATAAAAAATCAGTATAAAGAAGATGCTTAAAATCGATTTTAAATAATAAAAAAAAGAAACCATTAAGACTTACCAGTACACTATTGGTGAACTCGACATCATTCAGTTTTGCAATTATAGTATTGACATTTATAGGGAATTTAAATTCATTTCCCTTTCGAATATTATACTTCTGATACCCAGCGCAATCGAAGTAAAATTGGTGCAAGTAAATGGTTCCTACGTAGGTCGGCTTGGTTCTGCAGTATTCCGAAAACCATTTTGCCAATACCTAAAAGGCGTATTGGCGTATTTATCACAGTAAAAAAATCCACTAAAAGTATTTACCTCAGCGTTTCTCGGATCGGTTGTAATTTGGTAGTAAAGGGAAGCCTTGTCGTCGGTAATCGGTTTGTAAAGCTGCCAAATGGCACCCTTTAAAAGAATCCTTCTGCATTTGATAAAAAAATCATCGTAATTCAAGACATCTTCATCTTCTACAATAATCATGTTTGATAGATTAAAATATATAATTTTGGTAGGTACAGTAATGTACACACAAAAGAAAAAAAATTAAAGCTTAACTAAAAATCATTTAATTCCCAGACAAATTTACAATATTCCAAACCAATAAATAATAACGACTCACCTAGATGACTGACCACCTGTATATGTAGTACTATTATCCAATAAATAATAAATTAAATTAAATTATAAGAAATATCACAATTTCCAATAAAAATTTAATCAAATTTAAATTAAATACCTAATAATATACCCAAGTTATATAAAAATAATTTCTAAAACCGTCAGGCTTTAATATGGGCTTTAATTATATCAGGCTTCTTATGCCTACTTAATTAACACTTGCAAACATAAACTCGCATCTAAAAGAGTTTTTTAAAACTTTCAAAAATATATGATCGACATTTTTTCTTAAAAACATAATTTTTTTGGCAATTTTTAATTTCAAGGGGAATAAGATTATTTATTTTGGGTGCAAAGTTATTAACAAATCTCAAATTTGCATTAGTATTACTTTTAGGTAGTTCTATAAAATTATTGGTTTTATTTCTTGTTTCATACTTATGATTTACATATTTTTTCAATTCACAATTTTTATATACAAAAAAACTTATCTCCAAGATGAATAAAGACCGTACATCAAAAATCGTCTTAGAGTATAACAACCTCGTAGGGTAATGCCTATTTTTTCTATAAATTACTTTAAGTAAATAACTTTGTACAACATTCAACGAACTCAATGTACTCTTACACATACCACCCCATACAACAATACCATAAGACAAGACATAAAATTTATAAATTATTTTTCTAATATATGAGGTTAGTTTTTCTACCTGATTTTCCCATTTCAGATGTCTATCTATAATGATGCCCAAGTATTTTATTTTTGAAACCTCTTTAATTTCTTGGTTTGAGTTTTCCACTTTTATGCTGTTAAAATCCGGACGGTTTGCCAATGTTATAGAGAGTACCATGTAATTTGTTTAGATTTAAAGTTAATTTAAAAGTATTTAACCAATTTTGTACCTCTATTAGTCCATCTATCACATTTCATTTGGTTTCTAAGATTTTGCAGAAAAGATTAACGCCGTGTCATATGCGTAAGATATTATTGAAATTTAAGTTAGTTACGGTATTTATATATCGATGGCTTATTTTTGTAATAGGGCGTAACCCCAAGAAGTAAAATTTTCAGGAAACGCAAAAAACGTTTTATGATCAATAAGTAAAAATAATATGGCAATTTTTGTTATAAGCATATTCTTATTGGCATTTTGCTATTCACAATTATTACTAATGATGATTTTTTTATTTTGTTAAATATTTTTGTGTGATACGCCATATTTGTCACTATAAAAATGCGGAATGTGGCTTACGCCAAATTGATTATTGTGTGATACATCATGTTTGTTTCAATAAAAACGAGAACGTCTCATTTTTTTGTGGCTTACGACAAATTTATTATCATTTTAAATTAACAAACATCTATTACAAACATCGAAGTAAAAAAAAAATAAAATAAGAACAAAATCAGAAATCTAAAAATCAGTTCAACTCTAACATTTTACAACAGAAACTATCTATAGATTTAGTTTTTGAATAAATACACAAAAACTTGTTAAGCAAGAAAAAAATAAAAACAAAGGTGAAAAAATCTAAAAACAAAAAACCACTGATTAAGAAAACATTTCAATTGGTATAATGTGGAAGAGAATCGTAGAAAGAATGAGTATCAGATGTAAGATGCGTTTTCAATTGCTGTAAATGCAACCACTTGGAATGTTTTATTTTTAGTCTGTCTTGGAATAATCTTTGGAATGAACCTGCTTTAATATTACTTTGTTTTGATCTCTGTGGTAACTCAGTGTATTTATCATCAAAATTAGTTTTATAGAATATTTTTCCTTCTGATGTGTACTTTAACGCTCTTAGATCTGTAACTGTTTGGGTCTTTGGCGCTTCTTCCCGGCCTAATAGAATTATAGATAAAAGAAGATTTTATATCAAAGTTTAAAAACTGATCATGAGTTAGATAACATACATCAAAACGTTTCGGTTTTGTTCGAGCGTCGCGAATAACAGAAATGTATTCACTTGGGAGTTGTATTATATGATGTTTTAATTTTTTTTCGATAAGAGCGTGGACAGAGTCACACTCCATTTGCGTGTGACCCTTTTCTAAATATTTCTGTTCAATAATAACATTATGTTCAATTGAAAAATGCAGTAATGCATTTGACAATATAGCGTTGTCGTTCTGATAGCAACAGCCGTCAGAAAATAAAATTATAGGTTTTTTATCAGTCAAACAATTTTCTTTTAAATGTTTTATAATGCAAGTGGCGAAAATAGATGCACTTAAGTCACTCTCAGTTTCATTCCATAGATAATTTACACAACTATGAGACTCTAAGTTATGAACGGTAAAATTATGAATTTGAAGTTTTGTTTTATAATAAAAAGCGCCCACGTTTAAAAATGGACATAATTTTACCGCTTGTGTATCCACAGTAAATGTGTAAACCTGCTTCTGAATTGCTTCCTCCTTATTTTTCTCTTTTTCACACCTAGCTCTCGTCTTTTTTGCAAAATGTATGTTGTAATCATTCTCGGATATTTGCTTGATTTTATACCCATAACGCACATCACATTCGTCTTTCTTCGGACGGAAAATTGACAGGTTCATTTCTTCGAAAACGCGATAAAAAGGAAAAAGTGTATACGGTTCTACATTGTTTTCCAGACAATGATCCTGGTACATTTTGTAAAGTTGAGCTTTTGTTTGAAATGTTTGCTCCAAGTAAACTTTAGAAACTGTCTTTTCTACAATAATGAGATAGTTGTTTTGGTAAATTATTTAAAAACGTCTTCAGGTGATTCATTCTTTTATTTTGTTCAGGATTTGCTTCGGCATTTGCGTCAGGATTTAAATCGGCACACGCCCCCTTTTGTACTATTCCCAAACTGCTTTTTTTCAACCAACTATGTACCATTTTTTGTTTCAGTCCCAAGGTACCCAAAAACATTCGTTTGCATACTTGTAGTGTTTCATTCCTTACTTTTAATTGGTAAATATATGTGCCAGATCTTCTAGAGGGACCAGCAGTGTAACATCGTTTTTTTTGGTTTTATATCAGCTAAAGAGCAGACATACACTTTTTTCTCGGCCCAGGATAAACTCGAAAATTTAAAAAATATATTTTATGAGTCTTCAATAGAGATCTTGCTACAGTATCGTTTGTTTCTTAAACAGTAATCGAAGTTACAAAGTATTGACTCTCTCGAAGGTCGCTGTACATTATGGCTTACTCTTCCATCTTTGGTTCTATTGTATCCTAAATAACTCTCACCTTTCATTCTTTTAATTTTATTCTTCTCTCTGTTCCAATTTTGCGGTCGTGGTCTTTTTGATCTGTTTATTGGAACTATTTCTTTTGAATTATTTTCTTCATGGCTGTCGTGAGTTATTTCACTAGCATTCCGTGAGGGGGCATTAATGGCTTGTTCATCATCCATTTCATCTTCATTGTTTTCATCAGATAATGTCATGTTGTAGTCTGGATCATCACTATAATGGTAACTCTACATTCTCTTCGGACTGACCTCTAAAATATTCTGTAGACAGACATTCCCCATCTGTATTTAAACATTTTTCTTATGTAGTATTTAGTGGATTAAAAATGTCATTTATATCGGCATCAATAATATTTCTATTATCAAAACATTGCAGGTCTGTATTGAGGTCGTTAAAAGGCGAAATATTATAACTTTCGCTGGGAATATCTACATTTCAATAAATTGTGTCAGGATTTTTACTAGAAACATCCAAGGATCACATCGAATTGTACATTCTCAAAAATGAGACCTGTATCCACTATCTCCTCTATATCAATTTCAGTAGGAGGTACGTTTTCTTGGTTTTCTACATTATCCAAGATTTCACAAGAGATTCGGTTAACACAAAAAGTTTTATGCATTATCTTTCTGCTTTTGTTCTATTGCCAATTTAAGAATGTTCTAACTTCTGGTTGACATTTTTCTAGAAACAAAAAGCACTGTAATTACTTTCATGTAGCCCCATAGAGATATCCCACCGTTGACTGGGGGCTAAAAAAATGCAATTTACAGTGTAATTTTTGTTAAATCTCTCTCTGTTATAAAATTAATTGTCGACAAACAGGTAAGCGCATAACGATACTGAGGCGAGTAGAAGACTAGAAGTAATTCTAGTAGCGTGTATTTGTAAAGTATTAGTACAAAAACCTAAACGTGCCACTGGAATTACGTCTACTCGTCGTAGCTTCCCTATGCGCTCATCTTTTAGTCGAGAATTACCATCAGTAACTTGGTCGCAATGTATAATAATTGCTGAAACGAAATCTAATTTCGGTTAACTTTCATAAAAAAACAACTTTTGAATACGCACTTTTACTATAAAAATATGAAACAAAGTTTAAAGGGACCTATTATTACGTCCTCTCAGATTTAATGGCAGTTTAATTATACAGCCAAATTTTAAAGATAATATAATAAGACGTATCCCAAAAAATTACACTATAAACTTTTCATGCAATAGGACGTATCCGCAAAATGGTTTAAATAACTTACCTGTAGATTATTTTATGAGAGATTTAGGTTTATTTCACTGTTAGCTCACTTCTATATCGTTAATAATAGTGTTTTTAAACTATAAATAACAAAAATAACACCTTAAAAGTCAATTTACTTTGGTGGTATAGAGCTGCGTGGAAGCTGCATAAGAGAACTGTGGTTTACGCGTTATTGCAACTAGAAATATTTCGCGTGCGTTACGTCAAATTACTACACAACAAAATTTTAGACCCTGGCTTTCCAGAGGCTTACGCGATTTTGTGGATATAGATGTCAAATGTGTTTGTTTACATAGTAACCTTTAAGGCGGGATTTTTGAAAATTTGTGGGTTACGTCCTATTACAAATAAGGAATCGATATATTGAAAACAATATTGGACCCAACACTGCGCCTTGTGGTACACCTATTCTCATTTTTAATGGATCACTTAACGTTTCTCCTATTTTAACATATTGGATTCTTTCGTATAAATATAATTAAATAAAATATTCTACGAAGTCTTACCTGAATACAGAGAGCTTTCAACCAAACTGCTTAAAGAGCTATCAAGAAAATCCACCAGAGTTTTTTCAGGTTTCTTGTTCTCTTTACTTTCCGACTCAGAATGGCTCTCTGCAGCGGATTCAGTAGACTCTGTTCTTGCCTAAAATCACCATAAATTGTTGTTAAGATAAGAATAAGATGCCACACAGCTGTTACAGACCCTTTCTGCATAATTTAAATTCCTTCTAAGTGCAGGTGTTAGTGGAACAATAAACGATGCTTCAACGAAACTCGATGTTTCGATGCTGCTTGAAACTCGAACTTGTTGCTGCTCATTGAGGACACTCGGCCGTGGCGTACTCCTCGCAGTCGGGTGCGATTGTCCGCTTCTTTTTTCTTTTGATAATGTCGAGGTGACTTTGCGCTTCTTCCGTGGCGACTCTTCGATTTCATAGTTCTCACGGTCGGACATATTGCTTAAAATTGAAATAATAAATTGTAATAAAGTTGTCAGTATAAGAATATGTGGCAAACTGTACATCCAAAATAGGACATTTAATGATCAGTGGTGAACTTGGTAAGCCCTAAGCAAAATTAAATTTACTTTAAAGGCTGTTGCACGTATGCCCAATGTATTTTTCTCATTCCAATGTTTCATCATCAAAGAAAATACTACAAATTTAACCGTAGTAGAAAAAGGCATTTCTCTAAGTAAAAATTATTATTTGTGACTTCTTCTGGGTGAACAAAAACCTCTTTAATAGGAACCTCTTCTTAACCTTCTGATAGTTTTATTTAGACTTGAGGCCTCTGATATTCCAATATCAGAAAACAAGTCTAATGTTGGATTTTGGTGAATAAATATAGACTTGACTATAGTGCCTTCCATTACCAAATATATAAGCTGTTTTTAAGGTTTTATGTGTTTAATTCTTTCGGCTATATTAAAATTAATTATGACTTTGTCGTAAGGGATCTCAAGATGAACTAAGAAATTACCGCCCAATTTCCCTCCTTCCCATTATTTCTAAAATGTTTGAGTTAGGATATCATGGAAGGATGAGAATTGGTTATGGATTCATATGCACTGGAAATTAAAATTATACCACTGGGATGTTAATAGTGTGAGACTAATTGAGTCATACCTAGTTGATTTTATGATAAACAGTGTGTCAACTGAGAGGAGCCTGATTCCTCATATACATTATTGATCTTTCTAACATTTAAAACCTATTCTTTTTGCAGATGATGCTAGTAACGTCATTAAGTACTCCGCTTCTGATTCTGTGTTGGACATGATAGGCGATAGGAATAAGAATGTTCATGAATGGTTTTTAGCCAATAGACTTTCCCTAAATGCATTGAAAACCAACAAGTTAAACTTTAGCTTAAAAAGAAATTCACTTAATATAGCAGGTGCGGTTTCACACAAAAAATGTTTTTCAGATGATAAATTAACATGGAAAGAACATATATCTCACAGGCAGGCTAAGTAGGATATTTTCATTTGTGGTATATTTGCACAATTTAGTCAAAAAACGGAGGTTTTTAGCTGAAATTCTAAGGCCTCTTGTAACCCATGGTTTTCGTTTCTTAGTTTTAAGCCTCATTTTAGGAAAGCACTGATTGATCTTATCACACAGAACTTGAAAAAATAAAGTAAGTGGGTCAGAAGCCGTTTCAAGTGCATTCCAATTTACCGAAGCTGTAGCAGCAGAAAAAGCATTGAAATTTCTCCTGCTGAAAATTCTTCCCATATAATGAGATGAAGATAATACAGTATTATATGGCATTTTAGCAAGAATAGCTTCACGGTCGGAAATACCAGATGGGAGTACTGTGCATAAAACGTCATCAAAATTTGTACAGAAACAGTCAATTGTAGTTGCAGTAAATCGTAAGAATTTAAAATACTTAAAAGTACGTGGCAAGGTTTCATCAGTGTAGTTGATATTAGTCAAAGTCAAAGTCAAAAATAGCTTTATTGTTACGTAACATCATCTGTTGTTAACAAAGCATTATATAAAACCTTAAAGATAGTTGACAACATAATCTTTTACAAAAATATAAAAATTTTAACAATTCTTACATACTTAGAATATCGAACACACCCAAAGAAAGGGTAGTAAGAATTCACATTACGCTGCGCAAAACTCTTCACTGTCAAAAAATTGTATTTAAAAACTCGTCTAGAGAATAAAATGCTTTAGCAAGCAAAAGTTTTTTTACACAATTTATTAGCCTTATATAAAGGGGTAGGTGGTTAAAAAGCCTTCTGCCTCCGTACACAAAAGAGGACTTAATCTGCTCACTTTTTGGGATAGGCATAGGTAAAGAGAAGGTTGTTCGGAAATTGTAACCCGAGGAAAGGGGGCCAATCTGACGGCGATACTTTTTGTGGATAAGACAAACAGTCTCTAAAATAAAAAGGCATGGCAATGTCAGGACAGAGTGTTTTAAAAATAATGGCCTACAGGGGCTACGAAAGGGAGCTGCACACATGTAGCATATGGCTCTTTTTTGCAAAATAAATAGAGAGCTGAACAAATACTGAGAGCACACACCTCAAAACACAATACCGTATCTCAGATGTGACTCAATAAGAGCATAGTAGACAATTTTGGCCACATCAAGTCCCAGAGAATGTGTTATTACTCTAATAGCATAACAGTTGGATGATAACTTCCCTAATAAAGAGGAGATATGATTTTCAAATTTTAATTGCTTATCAATCGTCAGGCCCAAAAGTTTGCATGTTTCAGAAGGACTTATTGTTTCATTTTGCAAAGTGACAGTTCCAAGGTTACATTTAAAAGTTAAAATATTAGTTTTAGAAATATTAAAAGTTAATCTATTAGATTCACACCATGACTTTACAAGAATTAAATCTTCATCAACGATATTCCTTAATCTCTTGGTGTCAGTGTCATCCCAAAGTAATGTTGTATCATCCGCAAAGATAGTAAATTTGCCCCTAATTGGAATTTGAGAGATATCATTGACATATAGCAGGAACAATATTGGTCCAAGAACAGAACCCTGGCGTACACCAGGGTTCATATCCAGACGGGATGACATATTGTCAAAGAATACCCTTTGTGTTCTTTCAGATAGGTAAGAACGAAACCAGTCGAGAGCAACTCCTCTGAATCCATAGGTTTCTAGCTTCTGCAGCAGTATTCTGTGACTTACACAGTCAAACGCCTTAGATAAGTCACAGCTCATCGCCGCCGCACTCTCCCCGGCGTTCAACCCCATGTACAGACTCTCCAAAAAATTGAAAATAGCATCAGATGTACCCAGTTTCGTCCGGAATCCAAATTGCTGATGGTTAAGAACATTATGCTGTTTCAGAAATTCCTTCATCCTAGTTTTTACCAATCTTTCTACAAGCTTGCAAGCTATGGGTCTGAAATTAGATGGGTCATCATAGTTTCCACCCTTAAATAATGGTATAATCAAGGCATCCTTGAGTAAATGTGGAAAGGACCCACTTGAAAGTGAAACATTTAACACTTCAGCCAAAGAATCAAGGGTTGGTAGCGGTAGCGCTGTTAGGACCTTTAATGACAGCCCATCCCATCCAGAGGAGTTCTTATTTTTCATTGAGGATAGAGCTTCCATTATTTCACTAGAATCTGTTGGTATAAAGAAAAATGTTTCAGGCACCTTAATGTTGTGTAAGTATGAGCGCGGATCTCTAACAGACTGAGGCAATAATATTGATAGACCCAAAGCAACACCCTGGAAAAAATGATTGAGTGTTTCGGCCGACACCGTGCTATTAGAAACAGAAGGGTTCCCACGTTCGCCTCGTAAGTCATTAACCAGTTTCCAAGACTCTCTAGACTTATTTCTTGATTGGTTTATTTTACTTGAGTAGTATAAGTTTTTTGCCAATTTCACTGTATCGCGGTAAATTTTGCGGTATCTATTAAAGTAGGATATGAATTTGGAGTTGTCCAGGACAAACTTTCTTATGGAGTGCAAACACCGAAGATTTTTACCAAAAACTAATAGACCCCTGCTATACCAGGGTCTTCTCCTTTTTTCCCTAATTGTCACCATGGGGAAAGTTGACTCAAAAACATCCACTAAAGTTAAATGGAAACTCTCAAAAGAATCACCGTTGTTAAGTATGATACCATTCCAGTCTATTGAATTACAACATTTTTTAAACTTAATTTTTTCTAGTGAACAACCTTCCGCCCTTTTTTTTCTTGAGGTACACTTTTTTCACTTAGAAGAAAGGAACATAATACAGCCTCATGATCATTTACAATTCTACATGCAACCTGCGTTTCACAGAGCGTAGAGCAAACATAATCTAAAAGTGATGCTGAATTAGCAGTGATGCGAGTAGGTTGGTCAACATGCAAACTTAAATTAAAAGATTTCAGCACTCTATGTATTGACAAATGATTGTTAGAGTTATTGCAGTCTAAAAAAAGCCAAAAAAAAATTAAAGTCACCAGCCAATATAACCTTAGAGTGTAGGGACATCTGGGATAAAAGAGAATCAAGTTTGTCCAGAAACATAGCAATATCTCCTGTAGGTGGCCTATAAACACAAAGAATACATAAATTAAAAGAAAAGAAAGAGAGAATTCAAAAACATTCTCTAACAGAAGATTATCATACTTATCAATATTACAAAAAATCGTTTCAATTGTTTGCCTAGCTAAGATCATGGTTCCTCCATGTATAGATTGTTGACAACAAAAATTTGATATAGGAACATAATCAGATATTAAAAAACATTCACTAGGTCTCAACCAGTGCTCAGTCAGAAGTACAATATCAGGAAAATTACATGTGTCCAGCAAAAGATGAAGCTCAACCATCTTGTTTCTTAGGGATTGTATATTAAGAATAAAGATACTTAAGCTTTTCGAAGAGCTAATTTCAATCTTACTAGTAGAATATGAACATGAATGAGATTCAACCTTCGTGGACATGTCTATAAAAAAGAAGAATTCAGTTCACGATCAGTAATCAGTTTACAGAGTAAGACAATTTATTCGATGAAATATTAATTTTAAAATATTTGAAAATATGTCCATGTAATAATGATGCCAAGTCTGAACCAAAGTTACTGGCGTGATTAGACTCGAAAATCCCATACAGATTAATATTATTTGCATGAAAAGTACGATAAAGGGCCTTATTACTATTATAGATAACATTATGGTTTAAATAAGTATAAGGGCTTGTCATCACTAAAGTGTTTGTATCAACATGATTTTGAATTAAATTTTTTAAAACATCAGATGAAGAACAAATTCCATTTAACATTACTATTAAAAAATCTTCTTTCGTAAAGTCCTTAACTAAATTTGATGCCATCCTAATCACTTCACTGCTTGAACTGCCCGGCTTCAGGAAACACTGGACCTTGTAGTAAGCTTCAAACTTTAAACGTAAATGTTTTAGGAACACTCTGCTACAATTTCTACCAACAAAGAGAAGCCGAGGTCGACTATCGTCAGGTGTATTTGGCCTAGTTGGTAGCTGTGTTGAAGAATTAACCGAGATGTGATATAACAGAGATATCATACCTTGAATATGATATAATTAAGGACTTGGTGTATAGGGATTGTTGTAGACAGTACTTCAGAGACCTCTATATACTTGAATTTCCTTGCGCCCACATCTATCAATGTTTAGTTTATATTGGTAAAAACATTTCACAGTTTAGAACTTAATCAGATTTAAACCATTACAACACCAGACATATTATAATTTTAATTTTCTTTGACTGATGATTCTGACTATGAAAGTTTGTTCTCTTAAAGGTATTCTGTTTATTATATTTTATATGAATTGTGTTTAGACGTTAATGTGTAATAATTTAAATTTGTACTGTTTTATATTTATTTCTAGCCATTAGACTTATATCTTGACTTGTAACACATACTGTGTAATGTATTAATAAATATTTGATTTGATTATATATATGTATTTCATTATTAATGGGCCAAGTGCAACATAAACATAACCGAAATATACAAATTCAAGTAATTTAAATGGAACTTGAAAATAAATAGTTAACAGAGTACTCGACAAAATTAAAAGGTTTAAAATCGAGAAACTTGTGGCTCAGTTTTAGAGTCCAAGGTACAAATGAATTTATGGCATAGTTTATCATATAAAATGGCATATGAAAAGTATGAATGGAGTGAGTATTTCAAGGAGATTTGGGAACTAAGATAACAACAATCTATAATATAAGAATGGACCAATCTATTAAGAAGTTTTATGTACTTTGGCTGCAAAACTTATGTTGAATTATTTTGATGTCTAGCTCAGGATCGAGATAAAGACAAAACAGTATTTTCATATAGGGTTAATGCTATTAAAGTTGAGGTACTCAAAGATTTGCTTGTAATGTAATTGATTAAATTAGAAATTACAAGGCTCCCACACATTCCAATTGAGTACCATGGACATATCAACCAATTGAACCAACTGAATAGCGAACTGTGGCTCCTTGAAGAGATCATTATTGGGCATTTATGTGAGGTTGTATATTGGTTTATTGAGCAAGATTTTACGGGTCAACTTGTCAAATGCCTTGGAGAATTTTGTGTACATAGAATGAAGGCACTTTTCAGTATGTCCTTTTGCATATATAAGTAAGTTTCAGTCAGTTGAAAAATTTAGCTTGAAACTAGACTGTTCTTGAATGATTTCTGAACCCAATGTATGGTTGTAGTATTTTGTTATAAGAATTAATGAAAAGTTTTAAATTTGTTTATACTATTTAAAATTAAATTGGGATGCCTATGAAATTTTAGTTTATAATATTAAAAGTCGAAATCAATTTCTAATAATGATAGATGTAAAAATTCATATAATTTATATAAAATAAGCTAGAAATTAAATATATTTTTGTGTTTTTCTATTTAAATCGCACCTTTTAACTTACTCAAGGTTTCTTCTCTCGATAACTTTGGGATAGAACTGATACAGCACAAATAATATTAACGACCGATTTGAAAACCACTTAAATATTTGTAACGTTTTTTCTTATTCATTTGTTTTTTGCTTTAAACAATTGAATTTAAAATTCGAATTTCGAATATCTAGTGGGCCTGGGTTGGGATTTCGCGGGGTTCGACGTTGACAGCTGTCAATGTCAAAACGGGTCATAACTGAAAGGAAGAAGATCGCACTAAGGGTGATTTTCCATGCATCTGTCACACGATGGTCCGCGCAACTATGATTGATTACGCAAATATTTTATTTAAAAGTTAGGATCAGAGTCTGATTCTAACATCAGTACGGGATTGAACCTAACGTTCACAGCGAACTTGTAAAAGTTTTTGTTTAGTGTGGTTAAACATTAAAAAACAGTGTCATGGTGCGTTATGTAAACGCAGTGCATCGTTAAACATTGAAAAACAGTGTCACCGTGTGTTAGATAATCGCAGTGCGAGATTAAAAATTTAACTTAAGGGATTGTTCTGTAAAGGAATTATTTATAATATTAGGCAAATTCTTTAAAAGCAAAGTAGGTTACATTTTATTTATTATAAACATTAATAGTTGGTTGCAATAATTAGTCGACCTAGTATAGCAGCTATTTGCAAAATAAGCTATATCGCGGCTCGTGTCTAATTAGGTAACTGTGACGCTGTTCAATTGCTTTTGTATGGAAATATTTTTCAATTCATTCAAACAGTTTTAGATGGGGAATCTTCTTTGTTTTACTTGCCCTAAGTACCCAGCTATTACATGGCGACCCTTGGCCAGTCGAATCATGGAGAAATAATAAGTTTTGTTGAGGAAAAAGATTATTCTGGGCTCGATTAAAAGTAAAGTGTTTCTTTTTTTACTCATTTTTCCAAATATATTACAGTGTACTGGCGATAAGCAAATCAACAAAATGGGGCAAAGCAAATCCATTCACCAAGATTTGACAGAAAATGGGGTAGTCAATTCAAACTTTGTAGTGCAGGAGCAAGAATACAACATTACAAAGGACGTCAAAGCAAGTTTTGTACATAATAGTTATTTTGCTTATTGTGATGGTGATCATAAAGTCCTTTCAAATGTACAAGAAGCATATTAGGAAGCAAATAACTCGTGAGCTTGCTGTTTCTACGATTAACTTGGCCCAGTTAAGAAGAGATGCTGCCGCTTCAAACCCTATTATTAACCCTTAACCAGCCCAACGACAAACGACACGAGTTTTTTTAGTGACTAAAATAGTGCGCGTAAATCGAATGCAGTTATAGTAGTGCGGGTATACGAATGCAATTTTATCGGACAACCAAGGATAATCTACTGAGTAAGCCTTAATTTTCAATTTTATTTTTATTCCTGTTTTTATAATTCTAGACGGGTGTAGTAGGTTTAAGTAAAAAAGGGAATGCTATTTTATGCGTGTGAATTTTATATATTTTTTAATTGACAATATTATGCATCTAAGCAAACTATTCTAATAATATTGGGTTCTATGTCTTTAAACTGGGATAGGACTAATAAAACTTTACTGGAATTTAAACAAGGGGCTATAAATAATTCCAAAAGGGCTATAAAAAAGGCCGTACCAAAAAATCCGGAAACAAGAGTCGATATTACGGACAATTTAGTAGAGTTTATTCAATGAAACGACATCCTTTATTAAGGATATTTGGGTGCAATTAGATAATCAGCAAAAGAATCAAACTAAGGACGTATTCCTTTTGATTAGAGATAAAGTAGTTAGGGCATTTGAGATATTAAAAGTTCCATATAAAGTACCATTAAGTTGTATAGAAAAAATTGATCCGTTAATTTTGGACGAGTATTATATATCATCGAGCGACGAGGAGGAAATAAATATGCCTTTGTCAAATTTAGAGTTTTTTAATTTAGCTGGGAAAATAGTACCTCAGGAGTTTGATGGCTCACATGACAGGCTACAATCATTTTTAGATGCTCTTACATTACTTAATGAAAATTCGGGCGATCATGGAGCAAACGCAGTAGCCTACGTTAAAACACGACTTACAAGTAAGGCTCGAGGTTTAATAACTACCGAAGCATCCCTTGCAGAAATTATAAACACTTTGCGTTTAAAAATTAAAGGAGAGAGTTCACAGCTGTTAACAACAAAGCTATTAAATTTTAGGTAACATGCTAGAGATACCGTAAGTTATGCTTCGGATATCGAATCTCTAGCTGAAAAATTAAAAACGGCATATATTAGCGAGAGTGTCCCCGCCGATGTCGCAGCAAAGTATTCTACTGATCAAACAGTAAGAGCCTTAGCTCAAAATGCTAATTCCGAAAGGGCTAGGGTAGCTATAGAGGCAGGTACATTTACCACAGTGCAGGAGGTTGTCAATTAATTTATAAATATAAATAATAATGCACAGGCTTCAACTTCGAACATTTTTTATGCTAATTCAGGTCAAAATAATTTTAGAAATAATAACAGATTTTTTTATAATAATAGAGGTAGGCGACCTAATAACAATAATTTTTATTTTTATGAATTGATGACCAAAGATTGTGAATTAAAAAATTTAAAGAATATTTCGTGGGATATTGGTCAATTGTTAAAGAAAACTATTTGTTTCTAGCTAATCTTTCGAATTATATTTAATGAAGATAAAATAAGAAGATGAATTGAATGTAATTCAAAACGTTGGCTAGAAACAAATAGTTTTCTTAATAACTGACCAATATACCCACTTCTAAATGTTCTTTTTATTTTGCTCTTCGCGATTCATTGTGGAAATGCCTTCCAAGGAAATACATTTGACTCAAACACCTTTAGGTGAACTAGTTAAAGCTTTAACATCACACCGATTTAAATTAAATGGTATTGCAAATTAAAGCTGTTAAAATTTAATTGGTCGCATGCTTAAACATTATCAAGAATTTTTATGAACGAAGCAAAAAGATGGTTTAAATATTGGTACCCTAATAACAAAGACTGACCAACTTTTTGTATCGATTTTAATGAAGCTTTTCCACCAAAAAAAACCCTTGTTCGTCTAATAGCGCTTTTGTAAATATCTATTAATCTTATGTGCATGAAGTATGAATTATTAGCGATTTTGTATTCCTTTGTGAAACTTCCTCGTAGCAATGAATTTTTCTCTTAAAAGGTTACTGAAACACAACAAATCACCCAGTTTTGGGCTTTAACTGGACCTGATTTTTGATAAATTTTGACATTTATTTGAAAGTAAAGTTATTCAATGTAGCATGATCCTAAAAGGCCTCACAAATGTCACCATTAAGCCTGATTAACCCTGAAAATATGCTTAAAGAAAAACATTATCGTCAACTGTACTCCTATTATAATGAAAGAGAGACAGTTCGAGAAATAATAGAAGATTTTATGAGCAAATAAGACCAAGTAAATCACTGTTTGCCAGTCCTCTGCTGCTTATAAAGAAAAAAGATTGCTCTTTTTGAATGCGCTCACTTAACCGCATCACAAGTAAAGATCGTTTTTTCCTGCCACTGATCGATCACCAATTGTTACTTCACATTTCTGGATATAACTTCCGGTTTCTATCGATTTCCGATCGAGGAAGGAGACTGCATTCATTATGCCAGACTGCCACTTTGAATATCTGCGGATGCCAATGCACCGGCTGTTTTCAGAGAGCGGTTAATCTTGCTCTTGTTAATCCGAAAAATTCAATCGCCCTATTTTATATTTATGACATTTTAATCCCTAGTGCGACTCCCGAAATGGGTTCCGATCATCTTCGACGTAAAGAGCACTGTACTAACTAGGGATGATAATATGGTCTTTCTTTCACCTGCATTTAGAATTGCTCAGATTATAATATCAAGTATTATACTTGAAACTTGCAATGTTTTGTAGGATTATTTAAGTGATAAACTGCTCTGTACTCCAAATGAACAAACCTGGCTAAATATTGCAGAAAGTGGCAGTTACCTTACTGCATTGTTCGCACGTTACAGATACAGATCGATATTGACGCCTTGAAAGAAATGTCTATATTCTTCGACCTTTGGCTCATCTTGGATCATCCTGCGCCTGAAAGAATAACTCTATGCAATTCTTAGGAATAGAATCATCCTCATTCGTTTCAAAGACATCGTTGAGTAATCAATATTTAATTTTTACCGTAAGACCAGAAATCGAAATCCAAATGTATACTAATATTTTACTTAAGGAAAAACGTTTATTGCTTCCTACTTATTTTAATAATAAAAAACTACCTTATACACAATACTAAGAACATATTGACACTCTTTACAGTCAGCAAGTAGACCTCCTAGACCCACACCCATCACCTTTATCCTTTTTCATCTCCGATATTCTTGGTATTGTAACTTCGAAGATTGGATCCTTTCTCCTACACACCCATATACTCCCATTTTCACCCTCGTTAAGCATAGTGACCAGTCCCTCCGCTAAATCTTCAACAGACTGTTCCTTCTCACTTCCTAAATTCTGCGTCACAAGTTTTCCGAGTCCGGGAAAACCATCAAAAACCCATCCTTCTGCGTCATCGATCATAGGGGTCATAGTAACTCCTGGACATATTGTCAAGAATCTTATTCCAGTTAAATTATACCAAAACTTGGTTCCTATCGATCTGCTAAAGCCGATTACGAAATGCTTGGTACCGGTGTAACAAGGACATCCGGCCATACCGGAAAGCCCGAGAATAGAGGCGGTATTAACAATGGTTCCACCGCAATTACCATTGTTCTTGCCCATGTACTTGATTCCCAGCAAAGAGCCATGTACCGTAGAGTTCACATTAATGTCGATCATTTTCTCCCAAGTTTTATCACGCAGGATGCCCGCGTTGTTGACAACCAAGTCCAATCCTTTAAATTTCTTAATAGTGGCTTGGAAGACACAGTCAAAGGCACATTTATCGGTAACATCGGCCTCGATGAAAAGCGCTTTACCTTTACCGTAGCAGCAATTCATTTCAGCAGCCAGCTCTTGCCCTTTCTCGCAATCTATATCGCTTATCGCGCAGCCCTTCATGCCACTCTTGAAGAGGCGTTTTACGTAAGCTGCACCGATTCCGGTGGCACCACCTGTGATAAGTGCTATTTTACCGCATATTATGTCCATGATTGAGGCCTTGACACGAGAATTTTGATTAAAAAAAACAAAAACGTGATTTTAATTTAATTATGAATTGTTCATTTTGAGTGTCATGTCACATTCGAAAGGTAACTGGTCCATTTGTTGTTACCTATGTAATGGTTGATTTGGTTGGTCGTTCCAGACAAGATTTCATGATAATGGACAGAGATCGAGGGAGTTTCAGAAGTTTGGACGTTGAGATTTAAGGTTTGAATAGGAATACCAAGAGTAGTACTGGCTAGCAAGGTTCATAACGAAATTTTAGATCCCGTAGGGCTGTATGAACTAAAGAAACTGCGAAAATGGCAAAGTACTAGTAAAGGAATTACATTGCCTTGAAAAGACTGGCTCGACATAGTTAGTGGCAATACCCCCTAATGAACGAAACGCAAAAAAATTGTCGTAAAGGTAGTTTAGGCTCAAGCAGATTTTCCAGCCTACAATATAAAGTTTCCAGACTACCACGGATCCTTCATCAACTCTCCATAGAGGAAATAAATGCAGAAGACACTTCAGCTAATCAGAAATCACCAGGATCGGCAGAACCACCATATGGATAGCAGTACAAGACAACAACATCAAGCACGAACTCTACAGCAGCAACCCACCGAAACTTCAACGTTTCAAGAAACAACCCGAACTAAAGAATCAATTCAGTGGGTTACCAGGTTGACTGCACGGGGGTTGGGTCTGTCTCACATCGAGATGCCTGGGAGGTTCTTGAAGAGCTCGTACCTCGATAGAAATTATTGATGCTCCTTAAGTTTTACTTTTAAATAAAACAAAACTCGTCGATCTTACATCATAATTTATTAATTACAAAAATCATTCATTCTATATATAACACATATACATACAAATGGCGTCAATACAATTTAAAAGAAACACAAAAACATTGGGACTAGTCAAGAAGATTAACGAGCTTGTCGAGTTCATCGTTGGTTTCACAAACAAATGGTTTAATGTGGTGGCAAGCGACGTCATGCCAGTGAACACCGTCATTGTAAAACTGGTTAAGTACCGCCAAACAGTTTTCAGGAGCACCTAAACAAAAAAATTATATCCTTTCTCAACCACTGTCTGTTTGTACTCACCTCCTTGCTGCGGTTCACGGTTGTCGGGTTGTGGAAATCCAAGTCCGCCACTCTCAGACCAATCGTTCTGATCCCTCTGGGTAGTCGGAGCCAGTTTTTCCAAAGTGGCAGTCCAGAACCATCCGTTAATATCAATTGGTTGTAAGTCGGGACGGTCGCATCCTTTGAAGTCACATTTTCTGCCCGAAGTCCAGATATATTTTACATTCTCCTTGACGATACGTTCCTTGACCCACTCGTTTTCGATGGAGGTCTCTAGCGATACGGTTTCCATACATTGTTTTCTACAGTAATTACGTGCGTTCAGCCAGTCGAATTGGGCATCTTTAATAGCTGGGTCCCTCCAGCTGAAGAAGTAACCATGACCTAAAAAATTAATAGAGTTAAAGGGTTGGTTTTAGGTTGATAATTTTCTTACCATCAGGTCCGATTTCATGAATGCTTCTTCTTTGACATAAGGCTCTTTCTGGGGCTGCCAATGTTCTGCCTGGAGGCAAATCTCCTCTTACTAGGACAGCAACAAAAGCCAGAACAACAAGCTTCAACATCTTGTACCTGAAATTACAATAAACCTGTTACGTCTATTATTGAACCTGGAAAGTCAGGAATGAATTCAAAAGCATTATGATGATTGCTGAACAATATTGAATTCTCTACGAGTGGTTTGAGATTGAACAGCCAAACTCACTTCTTCTATTAAGGCAGAAACAAAAGCAAAGATTTAATACAAGAGTGACGAATTACCAGGAACAAAAAGATAGTCGAAACAATCAGCAAATACATGTAGTGAGATGGAAGTCTAAGAATTGTCTGATAATCTGGTAATTCTAGTCAAGGGGGGTAATGAAGATAAAACCTTTTCAGTCACTCTCCAAATCTCGCAGAATATGCGGAATTTCCTAGGGGTATTTAGACATTCCACTATAGGATTCAGCACCCGTCTTTATTCTGATTGGTTTATTTGAATAATGCCGCCAAAGTACAAACTGTCAAATCTTATAGTGGAGTGTTTAGGCGGTGCTAAGGCCCACTCTGGAACGTCACGTAATAATTATTTATAACGGGTGCTAAATCCTTAAACTATAAAGGTCGTGTTTCAGTCTGTAGAAAAATGCGTGCAATATATCAAAGTTGTAGGAAGTATTATGTAGGTATATATTTGGTGAAAATATTATTTACAGAGTGATCCAGAAACGCGTGTACGTAAAGTAACAAAAGTGTATGTATCGGAGGGTTAATGGTCCTAAGCTACTCCAATCTGGGGTTTAGTATCGCCTAAGCATTCTGCTATACGATTCGGCACCTTCATAGTTTAGTGGCATCAAGATTTACGCAAACGAATCAATTAGAATAAAGACGGGTGCTGAATCCTATAGCGGAATGTCTAAATACTTCTAGGAGAACGATGCTCCTAATCAACTGATGGCAGACTAAATGATGAAAATGTAGAGAACTGAATCTAAGACATTTATTTTTGCACTTTAAATAACGAGATTAGTTTTCCTAAGTTTTGATGATCTTTGGTTTAAATTAAAGGAAGAATCTCTGATAGATAAACTTCAAATTTGCTAATATTTATTTTTTAAATCATTTTACTTTACTTTTTGATGAAGAGAAAAATAAATGGTGTCTCTTAAGTTAGAACTAAATGAAGATCAGATTGTAACTCCTTGAATTGCACAATTTTCACAAATTCAATTACTTAAATAAGACTATTCCTTACAGTTTGCGAGTATCTTTCTTGTATATATTTTCCAACTATAAAAAAAATTAATATTCTGTGCTAATTGCTCACATATCATTAACACATTTATGAAAAATTGCATGGCTACTATAACCCAAAAATATCCATTATTAATATTAATCGTTTTTAAACCTGCTCTTTTAAAGAATTTGAATATATTTTTAGCAAAGGTTTGTTAATTTCATCATTGTTGCTTATTAATTTGATCGTCAAAAAAATCTAATATGTAACCTGCATATAAATATATACACGTCTTGCTTAGGTCGTTTCTATTTAAAGAAAAATATTATTGCGTAATAAGGTCATTTGAGACAATAATAGGCATGTTTTCTCACGTACAATTTTAATAATAATTATTCTTCTATAGTCCAAGGAAACAAAATTGCAGAAACTCAATGTCAATTGGAAATCGAGATCATCATAATTAATTATTATTCGAATTATATAGCTTCTAAACTATTGCATAAAATAATACAAATCGGCCATTAACTGATAGATAACTCGTTGATTACGCCACAAATTATAATTAAATTATAATCGGTATTCGAAGTTCACGTGATGGTATAAGTGACATTACCGTTCAAGCTTTCCACTTTCACTTGAACACACCCATGCCACCTTGGGTGCATGCAAACCATTGTAATTTTCTTATCGTGAGTTTTGTTTTGGTCTGATGCTTCTTTAAACCAAGTAGGTTCATATAGAAATTGAAAATACCCAGTACAGTTCAAAGGGACACTATAAATAAAGACTAAAACAATAATATTTAAAAAACATAGTTCTCTTCTAGGTTGTGGTAGATTTTGGGATGAATTAGCATCATTATGTTGCATAGTTGATTTTCTTTATGAGAATATACATAAATAATAATGATATTTTAAATCCGGTTAGTCTGATAATTAACCGAAGATGAGCAGACTGTTTATGGCCCGTAGGCGGATTATGTAACGATTAACAAAGTTGAAGCACCTTGAACTTGAGTACATTTACAGGGGTCTTTTCATAGTTGAGTGGTTTATTTGAACAGCTTGTAGCAGGTCATTTGTGTGTGATTTATTAATACTCTATAATACAAAATATCACTGCCAGTCTTTAACAGGTGGTACCAATTTCGTAAGTCTAGGTTGACTTAGTGGGGTGTCATCAAAGCAGAAAATGAAAATTGTGGTTCCATTCTAGGGGCCTTTCTGAAAAGTTGAATTGCTTGTTCAATTTTTCCAGCAGAATGCTATGATTTATCTGATCGAAAGCCTTACTGAAATCAGTATACACCACATCAACCTGACTTTTTCTATCGAGGGCTGAAGAAATAAAATGAGTCACATTACAGAGGTTAGTGATGCACGACCTTTTAGGAATAAAACCGTGCTGATCTATAGGGAGTAGTGATTGAACTTGGGGAAGAATTCTGTTATAAACAATAGTTTCAAAAGTTTTGGAAAAATTGCAAAGTATGGAGATATCGTCTCGAGTATCGAGATATTCTGTTTATATCGTCTTTTTTGTGAAT
Source organism: Anthonomus grandis grandis (assembly GCF_022605725.1). NCBI lineage: Eukaryota > Metazoa > Arthropoda > Insecta > Coleoptera > Curculionidae > Anthonomus > Anthonomus grandis. The sequence goes on from NC_065560.1 coordinate 5,566,641, forward strand.
TGGTATTACTTTAACACATTTCCAGACACCTGGAAATTTGCCAGTTTTCAAAATAAGGTTAAAAATATGACATAAAGGCTGACAAAGGACAAACATGCAGTCTTTAGCCACAAAACTTGGAACACCATCTGGACCGGCTGTCCACTTGTTTTTTAGCCTCCGACTAGCAGCAATAATTTCCTCAATGGTAATTGATGGAAGAATTTCAATGAGGTCTGAGGAATTAGAAGGAGGATAGGTTTCTGCGAGGTTGATTGGATCTGTTTGAAAAAAAGTTTGGCAAAAGCTGGCACAATATTTTCTGTTCCTTGAAAAGAATTACCATTGGCATCGCACATGATAGACGGAAGTGAAGAGTGACCTTTCTTAGCTCTAACAAAAGACCAAAACGATGAGGGATCAGTGACAATGTTGTCCTCGGCTTGGGTCACGGGATTGAGATTTTACTATCTGACGAAGCCTGTTGTATCTGGAAAGGTTAAATTCAGTTGGAGAGGATCTATAATCACGATATGCTTTTTCCTTCTTAAAGATATTAGAAATAATTTGTTTCGAAAACCATACTGGAAATCGCCGTTGTCTTCGTTGTTTTAAAGATGCTGAAGCAGCAAAAGCTGAATCAAGTCTTTTGTAAAGTTCCTGTCAACGTCAGAAGACTGCAAGACGGACAACCAGTCTGCATCAAGCAACAAATTATACATGAGTGGAAAGTCTGCTTTTCTGAAGTTAAACTGCTGTAGATTATTTGAACTTATAGAAGGATTATATTTATGAGGGGAAGCCGATTTAAAAGAAATTGTCAAAGCAGGATGATACAAATCTTCGCCAATAAGCGGTGATATACTTTTGATGAGACTGACGTCGAAATTTGAAAAAACCAAGTCAAGAAGCCTATTATTAACATTTGGAATATTGTTAAACTGCTTAAGACCAAGGATCTCGCATAGGTTGGTCAAAAGCTTGCACTTGACACTGCTAGCTTCGGTTGTCTGTGATAAGACGGAACATTAAAATCTCCATCAATCATAACGCGTTTTGTGTGGACCAGATCCAGTGACATAATTGTTTCACACAAGGTCTCATTGTGCAAGGAGGGACATAGATTACAAATAAATAAAATACAAAATAACCATAAGTGAGCTTACAACCTAAAATATCTATAAGTGGTGTGGAGTTAAGGATGTCTTCCAAGTTAACCCTCTCTAGGTGGATGTTGTGAGAAGCTGCGACCAAGCAGCCACCACCACGAGTAGCGGCCACTCTATCCAGCTGTCTGTCAGATCTGAACACGAGTCGAGAATATCTGGTTGAAGCCACGTTTATGGCACAGGTACAACCAAATTTTGAATTGACTGTCCTGTTTTTATATGTTGTACTGGTCATGCTCCATGTGCTCAAAGAAAGGCAACAGGGCTTTGAGAGGACTGGGTTATAGGGATAACTGTAGGGATACATTTAGAATACTCACACTCTGGAAGGCTTGTGGTATGGCAGAAAAAATATTTAGCAATTTGGCACACAAGAGATGTCAGGGAGTTCCAAGCTTCTGGGCAATATAGCATTTTAACGTTTTACGAATTGAAGTATAATAAAGCCTTTGAGTGTAGCCAAGTTTAAAGAAAAAATAAAATTTATTTTTATTGAAATGATCTTAGAACATTGAAAGGCCCTAAAGGAAATTATTATTCTTAGCATATTTTTGAAAAAGCATTTAATCTGTAGCAACTTGATTTCCCAGTGCCTATATATATATGCGTGTGTATCTGTAATTAATTATTTTAGCTTTTGTTATTATATATTTTTTACGTTATTTAGTTACGTTAGTTCATATAATTTTTTTATTTTAGTTAATGGGCAATAAAACTAATGTGATTTTCATTATTGTGACGTATGTAGGTACAATACTACTTCTATGATTTCGATATGAATAAATGACTTTAAAAAAAACTACTAATTTGGTCAAAGTCTCGAACTATATTAATATTTTAATACTTATTAATATTGATTGTTAATTATATATTATATAGTTTCTCTTTAAGTTTCTATGATTAATTAATAGAGCTTAAAGGTCATAGACTCATTTGTAATGGCTAATATAAAATCGTTAATTACCTACTTTACGATCCTTCACATTTGCATTTTTGTTTTTATTTAAAATATGCATTGGGCAAACAGTTTTGCTTAAAAAATGTACCTATACTTCAAAAACTTTGCTTGGATTCACTCCTTTTTGAGATATTTAGATTTTGAAGGGTTTAATGCATTCAAATGCATAATTTAAAAAATGGTTAATTTTACGATTTGCCATACATTAAAAATCTATATTCCAAAATTTGTTAAAAACGAAGAATAAATGCTAAATTTATGGTTATAAAATGCAAAAAAAAGTTAATCTTGGTTCTCTTTGACTTTCGGATTGAGAAAATTTACCATAACCTAATTTTTTTTAACGGAATCTGCTGGTAATTACAATTATTTATGGGACACCCTGTATGTGAAAAAAAATATTGTAAATGCCATTATAAAAAAAAGACAGAGTTTTGATTTCTAGAATTGGACAACTCAACTTTCAACAACAAAACATCAACAAACAAACAACAACAAACGTTTGTTTGTCACAAACTTTGTGGAAATTTTTGAATCAAAAGTTGTGAGAGTGCATGAAAATAACTACATTGAATTTATTACATAGAGACGAATACTCTTTGATAAAACACATATGACATGTATTTTTGACGAGCTTGTACTATTTATACTAAATATTGAAATTCTGGAGAACAGGTTTTAAAAAAAAATTAATAATGGATATTTTTGGGTAACAGTAACCATGCAATTTTTTTATAAATGTGTTAATGATGTGTGATCAATTAGCATAGGATTTAAGTGAATTAAGATTTTTGAATTTTACTTAAAATTATATACAAGAAAGATGGTGTCAAGTTGTAAGGAATAGACCTTATGACGCCAAATGAAATTTTTATTTTTGATTTTCGTGAATAGCTTTGGCTTTTTATACTTCGTTCGTAGAAGTTGTCAAATCCAACAAATTAAAATCCAATCCTAATTTAGTTGTAACCTATAAGTAAGACCATTTACATCTATTTTCTCTCCTTCTGAAAGTGAAATAAAAATAAAAATATTTGTAGTTTATCCATGAGATACTCTTTTGCTTTAATTTAAATATCATTATCAAAAAACTAAATATCATTATTAGTAATGCAAAAATAACTCTCTTAGGTTCCGAATGTTTAGGAGGTGCCGAAACCCAGTGTGGAATGTTATGTATATATTTTACGTAAAATAACAGCAAATTTAAAGTATCACATGTCCCATTTGGTTTTATATTTATATCGCACCGACAAACGACATTTGATGTTTTCAGCAAATGAGTATTTAGTTATAGAATTTGTAACAAATTTTCCAGTAGATTTTTTAAAGCTGCTGAATTCTTGACAACTAAATTTCCCAATAATTTCTAAATAAGATTTTTGAGTTTCTCATTAAAGGTTTACCACTGATAAAACACGTGCAAAATCGTGAAGTTGAAGAATTTTAAGTATTTCAGAACAATTCCGGTTCAACTGTTCGCAAAATCGAACAATTTTCAAACAGTTTTTAAAAATTTATTTATCCTCGAATTTCTATTATATATAAATAATTAAGGTATAAATTCAATAAATATGCCCAACTTTACGAAAACCACCAAATTTATCCTAAATTTTTTTGCTTCTATATTATGATGTACTTTAAATATTGCACCATCAAAGCAAAATGAATACAACTTATTACAAAAAAAATTAATATTAAAATAACCACGTGCCTTACCTACTTACAACCTGTCGTCTAGGTCACAAATCAAATACTGGACAATTTTTAGTAGAGAACCGTGGTCAACTTGAATTATTTCTCGGTATATTTGCCGAGTTATGCGGAAGAATGCGAAGACGACACTAAAATCAAAAATAAATAAACGCTTGTTTTTATATACGGAGTGTGGTCATTTTATGCGAAGGACAGATTCCGTGCGTACCTGCAATAAAGCAACACCTCATTAGTACATGAGTCGCTTCTTCGATATATAATAATTTACCTTGAACCTCAATCAAAGAACACTTAAGGCACATGATAAGGATTTAAGTCCGTTTAGGGTATACAGTTTTTTTTTTGGAAATTTTGGATTTAACGCTGAAATTTATAGATAGAAAATTTTTCAGTGCTAATTAGTTTATATTGTCAGTTTTGGTAATTTCTTGATAATAGTTATGTATGTATAGCACGTTTGGTGTTAGCATACGTAAGCATCCTTTTGGGTTGAAAAAACAATGAGCTATATTTAGAGTTTGAATAATAAAAGAATATTTGCTTACAAAATAAGTAACAGGTAGCCAATAAATTGATCTTTTATATATTTATGCATTATTATATTTACTAAATTAATTTGGTTGTCCATTTATATTTTTTTTGTTGGATCTCTTAAGGAGACCTTTAAGTAAAGAAGTCTCGATGTTTTAGAGACAAAAAAACATTAAACGATGACTATCACGTTCAAATTTCTTCAAACTCGACCCTCATTGGCCACTTTAAAGCTCTTCCATGCAATTCTTACTGCCTCAACGCATTTGCACAAGGTGCACTTGCAAGTAGATGAGCTCTAGTACACAAAAACTAGAAAATTTAACTCGCAACTTTGAAGCGTTGAAATGTGTTGTATCGCTGTATTAAGCAACAACTTGCATTCTATAAGATCCATTAGCTCAGAAGCGTCACATAAATAGACCATTTAGGCCACTGGTAATTTCAGATTTGACTAAATAACTCCATTAGCTCAAACAAATGATACCAGATATGCATATGATCTTTAGTTTTTTCTTGATTTTCGGATTGTGTTATATGAACCACATCGATCCATTTGAGTCAAAATATTTATTGCTATCAACGAACAGAACAATATTTTGTAAGCTGTCAAAAATAAGGTATTGCTGGATTTTCCATGATTTCTTTCTATCCTACGATATATACGGTTTTGCGGGGTCTAAGTCCACAAGTAAGCAAATAACGCAATCTCATTTTCTTTCTTACTGAGAAATTAGGGAATCATTGGGACTTATATAAGGTTAACTAATAAATCTAGCTGTATTTTAACTTTTACGTAAACGCAGAAGTAGTTTTACGTGAGGGTAATTTACTGCTAGACTTTAATTGCGCTACAATGGTCCAGTGTTTTTGCTTCCTTATTTTGACAGTTGAAGAAATAATCATGGCACATGACCTGACAAAATAAGGAATGGGGCAATAAGGTTATTTTATTTGTTTAGAAAAAAGGACTAAGAATACACGAACAATAATTGTTTATTATAGTGTTTAGTCCCAATTTACGTTTAAAATGGACGAAAAAAAAAGGTTAAGGCTCCGTTTTACGTACGAGGACGATTTGATCTTGTTGAGAGAGTTTATTAATAATAATCCCATTAGAAAAGTTAAGTAGCAACACCAAAAAAGCAAACAACAAAATAAACAGCTGCAAGTAAATAGTAGTTAGAGTTTGAAGTTAAGAATAACGTCAGCGGCACTAACTTAACGCACCAACAAATCTTTTCCCATTCACGTTTAGGTTTAGCAGTAATAAAATACGGTTTTTTCCTTAAATACTGCTATTACTATTTGACTATTCCAATAATTCCTTAATGCTTCAGCTCAAACAAAGATGGAGTTGCCTCAGCAGTTTTTTGACATCTATCCAAGGCGTTTGATTGTGTTGATCATAAAGTGCTGTTAGACTTATCAGAGGCCTAATGAGGTGATAACTCCTTAAAAATATATGAAGCATCTGCTTGCTTTTTAATTAACTTATCTGAACAAAAACTAGCGCTACCGTGTATATCACGTTCTACCAAAAATTCCTTAAGTCAATTACTGGGACTCCTTAATAGAAGCGGCCAATGTAACCTATTACTATAATATCTATATAAAGATACTTATTTTCAAATTAGCACAAAAGAGAAAGTATTTATGTTTTCGACAAATGGTACATAGAATTGATAATTAATAAGCAATTAGGTTTTTCCCATTATATACATAAATTCATAGGGAGAAAAATATCGATATTCTCAAAATTGAAAAAAAAATTGTATTTACTTAAAATAACAATTAGTTAAAGGAATATGTTTTTTTCTCCATTATCATATAGGCAAATTGTGTCGAGCATTATCGAGTAAAGACAAAAAAATAATTAATATCTCCTCTTGTATGCCTTCAGATCATGAGTACGAACATTTTTAGACCTTGAGCCTATTTATGTACAACAACACTGAAGCCTTGTGTTTTATTATTTAGTTTTCCTTCTGGAGAAGAAAAAAATCTTCACTGAATCATATATCAGGACTTGCTTGCTTTAAATGTATCTTGAATGAATTGTCGAAACAGTGGGCTGCCAAGGCAGTTGTGCATATAGGTCTCCTGATGGATCCGTCATGCCCCACCGGGGTTTACCAGACCCAACGCCTTAGAGAAACCGATAAGGCTCTCTGGTCTGAAGGACTTAAAGTCACTCGGTACACTGAAAGTGTTACCCAAGTATTTGAACCTGGCGCGCGTGAGTGCTGGGCACTCCCCGACTACATGGTCAACGGTTTCATCCTCCTCACAGCACCATCGGCATTCCCGGTTGTCCGCAATACCGATAGTATGGAGATGGTGTCTTAAGTGCCAGTGACCAGTTAAAAGACCTGTCACTAGCCGAATTTCGCGTCTTTTTAGGCGTAGTAGATTTTTGGTGAGACAGGCAGAGGGCCCACCTATGTGCGCTTTGCGGACTCCATCTTCGGTGGGTCCACTTGTCCAGCAGACCCTTCATTGACGCGACCGCAACGCACTTGGCGATACCAACTATGGGCTCCGGCCCCATCGGCACATTCGCGAATCCCAGTCTGGCAAGAGAGTCCGCTTCCTCATTACCTGCATGGCCTGCGTGGCCAGGTATCCAAACGAGCTGGACCCTGCATAAAAATGTATCTTATATTATTTATCAGTACTACTTTTATTTATATGAAAGTATTATTGCTAAATTATCATTAGACCCAAAGAAATAAAATCGTATATGAGCAAAAACTGTTCAGAAAAGAATCTCAAGAAAAGGGCACAAAATAAAATTCATAAGCTACTTATCGTATCGCCGTCCTATCGTAAAAAGCAAAAGAAAAGTCACTTAATTTTAAATTTTTAAACTTAAAGAAGCAAAAATACCCTTGCTATAAATACAATTTGAATTTTCTAAGAGTAGCTTATCAACATTTACCCCAGCCTAGTATGGATGCCAATTAGGCATTTAAAAACACATTATTTTGAAGGCTTCGATTACAGACAATATACTATTTCCAGTTGACCTAAATCCTTCTATTCATTCATTCATTAGGCTCTAAGAGCATCTATTAAGGTAGCTGCCATTTTAGAAGCAGGAATGGGTTATGATAAAAATTCTCTCGACAAAAGAGTTTACTTAATTGTAAATACTTTAGCTTTTAAGTCCAAGAATTTGCGATATATATAATAATACATGCATCGCAATATGATCGAAGAGGGCAAAGTGCGTTCCAAAAGGAGCCCAAGCCAAAATTATTTGCATACTGTTAACTGAGGTATTTTTTAAATTCTTTTTCCTTCAGAGCATTTAAAATCGAAGGCCCTCTTAAGAAACGATAGCCAGCAGGTCACTTTGTTCAAATGTATCATAAAAGAAGCAAGGGTAAGATGTTTACATCTTTGAATCCATATTATACTTGCTGGATAATGTATTTTGCAAGGCATTTTTCATGCACCTATAGGGCACATTTTGAATGAAACTTTGTCTGACGCATGGATATGTATTGGGTAGGAAAAGGGCTATCGAAACATAGAATCCCTCGATGTATTTCCCTTTTTAAAAATTCAATTAAGCAACAAAATAATGTAAGGAGAGTCATCTGTAAAGACGCGTATACATTGAACGGGACTATATAGGTATTATATAGAGGATACCCAAATCTATGGGATTTTAAAAATAGGGATTAACGATTAACAGATTAGAGCAGAACAAAGAGAATGAGATCACTTTAAAAATTTGGGAAAGTCATTTTTCCACTTTGTTTTTGAAAAGAGACGATATCTCAGCTAATATGGTCCCGTTAGATTTGAAAGGACAAAACTAAATTAAACAGAAGCTTGTTTGCACTTTCAAATAAGAATTTAATTACTATCAATAAAATCGATTTTTTGGTGGCACGTCTTTCTAATGGATAAAAATGGCGCCTAATAAGCGCGTCCCAGCTAAAAATCATACCAGGCGCGTTCCATGCGCGTCTCGTTAAATGTATACGCGACTTAAAGAATGCATTTGCTACACGCTCGACTCGAAATTTCCTGTCCTCGCCTGTAAGCTCTTAGGTATGACATTTACAGTTATTGACAGTTGACAAGTCAGCTGATTAGTTGTCATTTGCGTTAAGAGTCAGCTGATTTTAGGTTATGTTTTCTTAAAAAACCTCCAACTGATTGTTTTGATTGCATTGCATGTTCATGTTGTTTTAAATAGATAATGATTTTTATTTTAGTCAGTCCTGGCGTAACTGCCGGCTAGTAATGTGACTGTCGAAAATGACTGAAAAAACGTTCCATGTAACTGACCTTTTCAAAGATTAGTTGTTTAATGCTTAATTTTGAATTAACTTCTATGTTACAGAAAGGATTTTTAAGAGACTTCTGCGTTGCTTTTTAGTTTTGGTTTAGGATCTTCCTGTTAGTGCCATTTGGATCCAAAAATTAACAGTTATGTAAGTATAACTTATTTTTTATAGTGAATAACTATGTCAAATAGAGGTTGAAATTTAGACCTTTTATAAAGTCAAAAAGCACTATAAAAAGCTACATAAAAATGGTGATAGAACTGATATTTGATCAGTATTGTTGTGTGTTTTCAGTGTGTAATTCCTAAGCTGTTTGAGAGGTTGTTTTCTGTACAATTTTTATGGCACTAAACCATGGCTTAGTGATCATCAGCATAGTTTTTCTCACATTAGATTTACGTTGAACTACCAGTATAATTTGATCTGTGCTTTTGAGTGGCCTTATTTATTTTCAATTAATTTAATATACCTTTAATAGATCTATCATAGAATAAATCCTATTACTAAGTACAAACAGCTCTGAATATAAACTTAAACCAAAGAGGAAGAAGATTTCTTATCATCACTAAAGGTATCAACAAGCATATTAGTTTGAATTTGATTATATAATCTACAAATATTATGAAGGGATGGCCCTACTTGCCGGTTGTTGTTAGCCACCGATAAATACAAAAAGGAACAGAATTTCTGGTGTTATATCTAGGGATAATAAAACATAATTTGGATGAATATTTAGAGTTATTTAAAGGGCCATTTATAGTTTTATATAAATATACCATGAAAGAAATCACCTTACAATTTATCGAAAGGTATCAATATAGTTCTACTGTAGAGAAAAGATGAGGACATGTAACATTCAAAAAGTCCTATTTCTTTAAAATAGATATAAAGTACCATTTTCTTCTGGACTGGATACCAAATGACATTTGCATATTCTAAGATACCTTTTACAGATAACAAATAAAGTTGCCTTATGCAATAAGTCCCTCATATTTTGAGATGATAAAGCTGTACATCTATTTATATGAAAGGGACATTTAGGCCTACTTGCCAAGCTCTGGCTCCTCCACACTTACTACTACTTTGTCATTTTTCCTCCTAAATACAGGATGTACTTTAGACTTCCATTTTCTAGGAAATGTATTCTAAAATGTTGCTAAACCCATAAATATAAATGGAGCTCTGTCCCGACTGTCCCCATAGTTTTCCAACTGCATATCTTTCAGCTCAATATTACTCGGCAAAGCAAAAGCATTACAAATCTCTTCTCCACCTTTATATTTTACACCATTTAGATACATCTTATTTGGAACCTTTTTTTATTTTTAGTAAGTCTAACCCTTTATTTTCTTGAATTTTATTCAAGATAGTTAATTTCTGCCTTCTAATAGTTAATATTTTTCTTAGTTTGTCTTTTATTTCTAGTTTATTATAATTGAACCATTAAAATGTATTGGATAATTTTTTAGACTTAGGTATGTGCATTTCAAAAATACTAAGGATTTTGTCATACAATTTATTTACTGCTTATTTATATCAGTATATATCTGTAGAAATGTTCAATCAGTTCCAAAAAGTGTGGGATGTTGTTTGTCTATTTGTAGAAAATTAAAATCGTTTCAAGTTAGATAACAGTGAGCTTTCATAATAACAACATCTTGAATACAATGATTGTAATTAGTAACACAATTGAATAGTTTTGCTTCATAAAAGCTTAGGAAATTAATAAATTTTTGAACAAATTTATCATTTTGTCTAGTGTTATAGTAGGTATCTTTTTCGATGAGTTTTAGATCCCCAATTATGAGAAAATTAGATTTAATAAGATAAGACTGATTTTCAAGGGAGTTGAATAAATTTTCATATGTCTGCAAAGAACTTGTTGGTGTGATATATAATCTAGATAAATAAACAGATTTAAATGATGCAAATTTTTTAATATTTACTCTATAGTTTGATATTGTGTATACAGGCTTCTTAAAGGCTTTTAATAGGGTTGGTCATCGACTATGGATAAATAATTATAATTAATAGTATTAAAGTATCTTCAGGTGTGCCTCTCTAGTCTCCCCTACTTTCTCTCCTCACTAGAACTTTGCATTTCTTTAACGAAAGTAGCTTGGACCAATTTTCTAGTGGTTTATGGGTATTCAGACTGAAGTAAATAAATAAACTTATATCCTTGATATTCCCACAGTTTTTATATTTATTTTGGTTAGCAGTATCAATGTTAGTAAAATACCTGACCCAAACAAAAATTAACAGAATAACTGATAGAATATCTATTCTATCAGTTTTTTTTTCTAGTGTATAAGCCTAGAATCTATCTTTCTGATATATATGTATGTGTCATGATATTCGCAAGGTTTTGAAGCCACACTTCTCAAACATCTTTAATTACTGTCCTTTTTATAGAGAGATAACATTCTAGTTGGATAGTTGCCTAGTTTCGAGTGTGTTTTTCTCTTTATAAAAGAGACCTAATTATAGAAGCATAACATTTAGTATACATATTTTCATTATAGAGCAAACAAGCGTTCAGGGTTTAAAATCCACATTTAGCGAATGGAAACTTTATTTTTGGCTTACTGCAACACCACTTTTGCTAATTAGATAAATAATAAACAAATTTTAATTAAATCTCTCAAGAAATAAATATAGTATGCACACAATAAAAAAATGCGGTGCTGGGATCATTGCTTCCTCTGATCTATATCAATGAAAGTAGTGATCCAGGTATTGATTTTATCCTGTTCATGATTCATACCATATTGAGGAAGAAAACTAGTACACTTGCTGTTCTGCAATTGTGTCTAGAGGATACACAGTTGAGGGCTGCATGAATTCTAGTAAATATCATTTTTTTGTAGTAAAATCATTTTAGAATATCGTATAGAATTCTTGTTCGAGGTCATGCCACCATTTCGAGCCGCAGTTTCTCCATTCAAAGTGAGCCAATAAAAAAATAAACTGTAGAGTACATTTCTCTAAACTGAACATATTGACTGTTCCTAGCCTATATATTTCATTCTGTCTTGCATGTTAAAAAACATTAATAACTATGGAACTTTTAAAGACATACATGTCAAACATTTGACTAGAAATAATAATCACATACATACTGCATTTTATAGAATTCATTGTAGTAAAATCAATTGCACTGTTCTCCAATAAATTGTCACTTCATATTAAAATGTTGCCTCTTAAAGCAGTACCTCCTGCCTAAAAGTTTTTTTTAGTATTAATGCATATTCAAACTATAATTTTACGTAAATTAATTGCTAATATTAATTATTTACTCCTATGATATTGACTTGTGTATACTCTGTTATGCAGTATTTACATCAAAAAACATCTTTGTCCTTGATAAATTACTTAATCATTAAATTGAATTATTGTAAGGTTAAAACACATTTACAATTTGCTCCTCATAATATTAACCAATACTCATATAAAAGCTTAAGAATAGTTGATATAGAAAAAAACATCCAATTAAAAATAGGTTTATTTTGCCAACTAAGTAACATTACTATCTAATATTCAATTGTGATATTATATATGAAATATGATATCTAATATTCAATTTGTTCCTGAGTTTAATGGATGTTTTTTGCTTAGTTATATAAAATTCTTTGACATTTATGTTTTAAGATTTTGCTGATAATAATATTTCCATTCAGAGCTTCTCTAGTAAATTTGCAGTAAAATATAAAAGGTATAGCGATTTTTTACACAAAAGCCTAACTACAGCTTTCAAGTAAATTTGGTCAAGTTGCAACTGCACATATTTCATTATAAAAGGCCAACGTTTATTTTTATATATTTGTAATAGTTGCTATAACTTTCTAGAAGCTTTACCACACGACACATCAGAATGTCGTACCCACTTGAAACAACACAATAATAGTTGCTTTTGGCCACTACATCTACAAAATGAAGATATTCAAAAAATGCCCGAATACAACAGACCACTGGATAATCATATCTCTGCTTGTCAGTGTGTTCGGATTTCTTAAGGAATTTAGGCCATCTGAACCTTTTATTTATGAATTTTTGACTGGAGGATGGAAAAATGTGACCCAAGACCAAGTTATGCAGGTATTATTACTAAAGCTCTTTGATTTCACATCATTTGTAGTGCTTATATTTAATTTTTCTAGGAGGTATATCCCGTTGGAACCTACAGCTATTTAGCCCTCTTGATAGTGGTTTTCTTGGCCACGGATATTTGCCGATATCGCGTTTTAATTGTACTTCTAGCGGCATCGGGAGTGGTAGTTTGGGGTCTCCTACTTTGGACCACTGACCTTTTTGAACTGCAAATAGGCCAGGTAAAAGACCATTACATCTTTTTATTTTATATTTATAACCTTGCACTAGTCCTTAAACCTGAAAGCTCGGAAATTTTGGAACTGCTCAGGCGAATCAATTTTACGGTTTAAATACCGAAAATAAGTTACTCATCGCCTTGGCACTGAATAGCGTAATTGTTATTTAGTAAAGTCATTTTGTTAAAAAGGCGTTTTTTTTATTTTATGTACATTAGCATGGTACACAAAAATTATATTACTGTAAGCTGCCGGTAATGCCGATAAATACATATTTGCGTTTTTCCTTGAAATAGACATTTAATATTACCTGATTTTGCACAATATTTTAATTAAAGTGCTTGTATAATAATAATTAGAGTATTACGACCATATAATTAATATGTCTATTTTTTTTTTAAGGAACCATTGGGATTTTATACAGTTTTATATATACTAGATACTTAGAGAGATGAATATTAAAATATGCTGATAATGCGAAAAAAGTTGCTTATTACATACACAATAGGGTCCTTGTATGCTATACATTTCTTACAATGCAATGCAAGGTCATGCAAAAAGTCATTCAAACCAATCCTATTTAATTTAACAATAGAAGTTTTTATTAGTTCCAATGTTTTCGTATTAAAAATAATTTAAAAAAGTTAAAAATAGTAGTGGCTAAATTAAGTTAAGCTATTAATGCCGCCTTAGTGAACGACAATATAATCCATGTTGCTTTTCATTCTCTAATATCGAAATTGAGTTGGATTACTTTTTATTGCTTAGATAAAGGTTTTTTTATCAAAATATTTTATTTGTTCATTGCTTATCATGAAACAGCTTTTATCCACCGTTAAGTTTAGTGTGAATTAATAGACTAAACTAGATACAAATAGATTAATATTTATCAAATATTTATTTGAGTTTTTTTATGATTTCATTGTTAATCAAAGAGAGATTCATTATTACAGGAATAACTTTATTCATATTAATAAAATCAAATTTTCAAAAAATCTCTCAAGCAACATCTGAGTTGGATGCAATGTATACAAATTGTGAGAAATCTCTAGACCGGGTGCTATTGGATTAATTACTTGCCATGGGACTATCACTTTCCTCTTTTAAAATCCTCTCTGCTAGAATAGGTTCTGATGGGAAAGACTGGCAAAGAATTTTCGCATAAATAAAAAAAATCCTTAGGTCCACCACAATTTACATATTTTATCAATCCGTCCCACAGCGAGCTTCCTGATTCCTCAGCACTGTTTTTTGCAGATGTTATTAAAACCATTTGGTATCCTCTAAACTATATTAATTTTATCCATATAGATCTCAAGAGTAAAATCAAAGATTTGAGAGTGATATGCAATTGTTGAACAAATGTTTTGGATTCATTATAAGAAACAATAAGAATTTTGAATTATTTAGGCCTAAAATCCCTTGGTAATACTGCATCTGAATTATGCAGTACAGATTTGGATACATTCAGCCCACAGTGTGTGGATCACTTTGAAAAATTTTAGACAAAAATAATGCATTTTTATAAAAGGTAAAAACACGAAATCTACAGCATCACAAATACATTTAATAAAATTACAAAGGTTACATGTTTCGCTCGACTAGAGCATCATCAGACCTAAACAATAATTAAAATTATGTAACCCGAAAAAAGGAAAATTCAACAAAAACTTACCATAACGGAGTCGAGGAGGTGATTAGCAAAAGCCAATCTGGTGACTGTGATATCGGTATTTTTAAATTTATTATATTGGGCCTTGTGTTCACTAATCCTTGTAGAAATCTTCCTACCAGACTGGCCGACGTACACTGCAGGGCACTCTTTAATTTAAATAATTTTAATTAATCCTAAAATTTCTTAACAACAATTTAAAATTTAATCTTCCTACTAGAACCGACCGATGTGTTGTGTGAAACAACAACAAAATATTAAGATCAATAAAAAAAAAATGAGGGACAACGAAATAGTTTTCACAAAAGCCGGTAAGGGATCATGCTTACTTGCCTTAAAAAGAGACGATTACATAAATAAAGTAATGGATTTTCTCAACACAGATGACTTTGAAAAGGTCGACAGAGATCCGACAGGTCCATTCTTTAAAAAATTAAAAAAAGTCTTAGACATGACCTTGGTAACCTTAGAATATTTTAATTCCACAAAACAAAAACTATATCCCATGAACCCTAAAACACCTCTATTATATGGGTTGCCAAAAGTCCACAAAACTAGCATGCCAATTAGACCTGTGGTTTCCTTTGTTGACTCCCCTTGTTACCAGTTATCATCTTGGCTTAATAACGTTTTTAGAAATGTCTCAAACTTTAAAGTGCCATATTCTGTAACAAATTCAGTAAATTTTGTCAAAAGCATTCAGGATGTTCACGTTCCAGATACAGCCCAGCTTATATCGCTAGACGTGAAAAACTTATTTCCAAGCATTCCACCCGCTGATTGTCTGGTCTTAGTCAAAGATCTTCTCAGGGGAAAACTTGATTCACTCTTGGTGGAAAATCTACTTTTGCTCCTTTCTACTGTGTTAGATCAAATTTTTTTCCAATTTAACAACCGTTTTTTCAAACAAAAAGAGGGACTAGCAATGGGCTCTTGTTTATCGCCATTTCTTAGTGAAGTATTTTTTAGTAACTTAGAAACAAAAATAATGAGCAGTAATTTTAAAAATAACATCATCTTTTATAAACGGTATGTGGATGATATATGTATGATTTGGAATGGAAGTAAGGTAGAGCTTACAAATTTCCATAATTATGTCAACTCTCTTCACTCTAAAATTGAGTTCACAACCGAACAGGAACAGAACAACACCTTACCATTCTTAGATTTATTACTTAAGAGGGAAAGAAATAAGATATCCTTTGAAATATTTCGTAAACAAGCAACAACAGATAATATTATACAATATAATTCAACATCACCTTCCTCACATAAATTTGCTGCGTTCCATTCTTTATTTTACAGACTTTTTAACATCCCACTTTCTCATGAAGCTTTTAAAAAAGAATTCCTTACCATTAAATAACTAGCAGTCAGTAACTTTTTCCCTCTTAAACCTATATATAAAATGTATTTTCAGTATGTGAACAAGTATAAATTATCATTTAATTTTATCAGACAACAAACAAACTATATCAAAACTTTTAGGTCGTTTACTTATTTTGGACCAATTTCGTCACAACTATCCCGCTTTTTTCTCCCTTTGGCATAACCCCAGCTTTTAAAACCAATAATACATTAAAAAGACATCTAATTAAAACTAAAGATAAACGACCCCCGCTATCTTCTCCGGGAGTTTATGAGATTAGGTGTAAAGAGTGCCCTGCAGTGTACGTCGGCCAGTCTGGTAGGAAGATTTCTACTAGGATTAGTGAACACAAGGTCCAATATAATAAATTTAAAAATACCGATATCACAGTGACCAGATCGGCTTTTGCTAATCACCTCCTCGACTCCAAACATAATTTTCCTGACAGCCAAAATATAAAAATACTTCATCAGTGCAACAAAAGTAAAAAACTAGACTTGTTGTAGACAATGGAAATTAGTAAAGCTTTTAAAAGCCCAGATCTGTCGTGTGTTAATGAAAGGGTTGATTTTGACGGCCACCTAGTTTTTAATAACCTAGTTCAATAAGTAGTAATAAAGTAGTTCTAGACTCTTAAATGATGGTTAGACTTCTAAAATGTATAAAGTGATTTGATTGTTTAGTTGAGTTCCTTGTACATAGATAGTACCACTTTATTGTAAGCTTTGTTTACTTATATGTCAGGTGTTTTGTGTATGTTATGGTAAGTTTTTGTTGAATTTTCCTTTTTTCGGGTTACATAATTTTAATTATTGTTTAGGTCTGATGATGCTCTAGTCGAGCGAAACATGTAACCTTTGTAATTTTACTAAATGTATTAGTGATGCTGTAGATTTCGTGTTTTTACCTTTTATAAAAGTGTATGACCAGCATCTTTGGGATAATGGATGAATTTTTCGAGTTAAAAATAATGCATGTTTATCATCTTTCAATTTATTAGTTATAAAGGATAAATAAATAGGATGTAATATTTATATATTATCTTTTAAAAGATATAAAAGTGAATTGAAAACTGTAATTTATTTGGAAATCTAGTCACCGCATTACCAAAAAAAAAATAGAATGCTACTGATATATAACCAAACATTTAAGCAGACTCACGTGTAGTATCTATTCGACCCCAAGATGAATCATCCTAGTTCATAAGGACTTTTATAGTGTTAGTGCAAGGTGTGTCATTTTCTAGATTATTTATATTTTGGCTTTGCATGTTTAATTGAAAAAGAAACTTTTTAAGCTTTTGATCGTGTTGGATTTATCCTTTTTTGTTAAATATTTTATTTGAGTACTAAATTCTATAATAGCATGAATCAATAATTTGAATTATTGATCTAAATTTCTCTAAATAAACATTTTTTGGCCACAACTCCTGTTAATCAAACTTAGTCTAGAATATTTAAATGCTTATTTTTAGGTGTTTTTTGGAGTTTTTGCAGCATGCGAAGTAGCCTATTTCACTTACATCTACGCAAAAGTAGACAAGGAATACATTCAGCAGGTGACTTCTCATACAAGAGCGGCTATTTTAGCAGGACGGGCTTTCTCGAGCATCCTGGGACAAGTGCTCATATCATTTAATGCTATGAACTTTTATGAACTGAACTATATTACATTTTCAGGTAAACAATATATTATTTAAGTCGAAAAATACATGTTACAAAATGTTGTTTTTTAGCTATGATAGCTGCCACTATATGGTCGCTATTTCTACCCCCTGTGAAGAAATCGATATATTTCCATAAAGACGTGTCGCAAAAAACATTCGCAGAAAAATCGCGGGCGGCTTTTAGTCTGATTTGGTACCATTTACGTGACGGATACTCGAACAAGTACTTGATTAAATGGTCCGTTTGGTGGGCTTTATCAACTACCGGATTTATCCAGGTTAGGGATATAGTTTATTATCAATATATACCATTTTACCATTTTTATACATTAAATCGGTATCTATCAACATTTGTATCTAATATAATGGTGCCTAATAATCATCGCGTGTCGGCTAATAGTGAGCTATACATCGTTAAAATACCAAATTTAAAATATTTATATTAACTAGTATTCGGAATGAAAAAGCCTGATCAATATTAGGCAATTTTGTCGACATGTAGCAATTTCAATTTACCGCAAGCACACGATAGTTAAATTTCAGGTGGTCAAAATAACAGTAAAAATGACACAAAACAAAAAGTACTTAGAGGGGATTCGGTTATTTTATTTAATTGGTTACGGTTATCTACAAACACCACAAAATGTAAAGTTGTACATATTGCTACTAATATATAAAAAATAAAATGTTTTAAAATAATTAACAAGTCAAATACAAAAAAATAATAAAGAACAGTTGTAGAAAAAGGGGTTTTAACATAGCTAGGAATCCCAAATGGCAATTATATTAGATCTTTAAGAGACTATTTTAGAATATCTATTTTGGTCTCTTCAAGACCTTTATTAGGAACAATTATCATTTGATTAAAAAGAGATAAATTATTATTAAGATTTACATTAGAGAATTTTTGATTATTTAGGAGTCTTAGATTAACTTTAGGTACATTCAATCGGATAAAATTGACTAGGTTACAGTCTTTATAATTTAAAGGTTATTTAATATATTATACAAAAATATCACAGACTGGGTTTTCATTCTTATTAGGAGAGTATTAAATGAAAAACTATCTAGCATATTTCTATAAGAAACCATGTATGGATAGCATTTCTTATTAATGATATAAAGATACCGCAGAATTTTTTTTGGACCTTTTCTAGTTGTTCTATCTGCAGAGATTGCAAATACATCCATATTTGAGAAGCATATTCAGTGTGGGATTAACTATTGTTATAGTGATTCTTTTAATACGCTAAACGCCTTTCAAAATTATACGCTAATTTTGAAAGGTGCGCAAGATTTGTAGTGGTAGATTTACCCTTTATTAACCCTTGCTGAAAGTTTGAAATTTTAGGCATTGAGAATTCAGTCAGTTCACTACAAAGTAAGGTTTTATAATACATTAATTAAGCTTAAGGGTCTATAATTTTTAATTTTATTTCCATTCTTAAAAACAGTTATATCTGCCATTTTTAGTTTTCTGAAATTGTCTATGTTTTATAGCTAAATTAAATTTATGTCTTATAGGAAGAACTAAACACTCTGCCAGGTCCTCGTATATATAAGTTGAAATGTTATCAGGTCAACTTGATTTTTTAGGTTTTATAATTACCATTTGCAATTGTTTAGTAAATCAGGAACCTCTAAAAACTAGCGCTAAAAGTATTGGTATTGTTTCAAAATCTTTGACAAGCTGTCATACTGCGAAAACTCAAGTTAGCAATTTCAAACTTGGCAGTTGTAGCTAGAATAAAAATACCTTAAAAATAAGCTTACTTGACTTCACTCCTATTTAAGATTTTGAGGGTGGTTGCATTGATGTTAAGGGCTTGAAAGTATTAAAAAAACCTGTTTAAAACCTAATTTTATTATAACGTGTTCTTTTAAAATAAATATATTTGTTTAATGAGTGTAAATGCTTATAAAAAACCTTATCCGCTAGCATACCAACTTTTTTTTATAACATTTTTGTGTCTAAATATTGAGTGATTTCACATAAGTTTTGTTGATTTGGTTGAGTGTATAAAGTACGCTCATCGATAAATTTAATTTTTCAGGTGCAAATCTACATGCAAACCCTTTGGCAGGACATCGTAAACGATCCGTCAGTGTCAATCTACAATGGCGCGGTAGAATCGATTTTGACGGTAATCGGTTTTCTGGGCGCTCTAGCGGCTGGAGCCCTAAAAGTCGACTGGAAAACTAGAGGAGAGCTGGCTCTAACCTGCTGCTCACTCATGCAGGGCTTCGCCATGTTAATATCCTCACAAACAAGTCACGTGATGGTCAGCTACGCTTGTTACATCGTGTTTGGGGCATTGTATCATTTAACGATCACGGTGGCCAGCAGCGAAATCGCCAAAGTTATCCAAGAGGACAGTTACGGTTTGATTTTCGGCATTAACACGTTCGTGGCGTTGCTCATTCAAGCGATACTGACGGTTTTAGTGGTTAGTGACGGGGTTGGGTTCGCGTTGCCCCCTAGGCAGCAATATTTTGTTTATGGGGTGTTTCACGTTGTCTTAGGGTTCATTTATATCGTGGTGGGTTTGACTAGTTGGCTTATTAGTAAGAGGGATTATAGGAGGGCGAGTTGCGTGCCCGACCCTCCCGCAAGGAGTGTTATTATTTATTAAGTATGTTTCAAGGCGGAACAAGGATGACATAAGTTTGGTTCGTTGACTTTTATGGTCAACTGTGGTTGCCAAAAAGGGCATCTCTTATAAAATAAGACTGCCTGAAAAGAAAGTGTTTCAAAATGGCATTTGATTTGCCATATTTTAAATACAGGGTCAAGTTTTGTTTGAATCAAGTGTTTGCAATAACTTAAAATGTTTTTGCTTATTGGCTTGTTTGAAATGTGTTATGCAAGGTGTGTTTAATGATTTATTGTGAATATTTAGGTAATAATTTTTTGCAGAGTCTAATGCATTGAATATTATAAATCTACAAATCTAATTCTGAGGGGCAGAACAGTTATTACTAACTTAGTATCAGCTATCCCATACGTAGGAAGAATAATTATACATATTGTACAATGATTATGGTGAGGATTTGCTTGGGAGAAGATTTGAGGACTTGATAATGCTACTCTTACCCGGTTTTTTGCATTCAATTTTCTTCTACCTTTTATTGTATCAGCTTTAGTAATAATTCACTTCTTCATTAAACTAGATCAAATAACCCAATTGGGATAAATAAAAATATAGAAAAAGTCTCTCCCTTCACTCTTAATTTACATTCAAGGATGTAGTAAGATTCTTAATTATATTATTTGCCCTACAAGCTCAATACTTACTAGGAGGTCCTGAAAATTTGATGCCAGCAAATCCTTCAGTAACACCAGTTCATCAACCTGAATAATATTTCTTGTTTGCTTACGTAATTATGCGAAGAATTCCTAGTAAATTAGGAGGAGTAATTGCTAATGCCGAATCCAACTTAGGCCCAGTTGAAGGATTCGGTCACCTAGGGTACTTTTTGGAGCATTAAATCAGGGTCGCCACATTCCTAATACTGTGGTTTTCTTCCTTATACACTGTGTGTCAGCCAAATGGAATAAATTAGCTAATAAATAGATGGGAGCGTGTTGGAAAAAACGCTCGAACACGTCGATTGGTTTTTATAGTTGCGCATTTTTTTTCATAAGATTTTTATACAGGGAGTATCAGATAACGGTGGTCAATACCAACTTGCTTAGTTTAATCATATCAAGCTGTATGTTAATTAATATTTAGATTCCTCAGATCATTTTAGACATATTTTGTATACAATATCCTATACCTATCTTTGACTGTTTCGAAAATTATTTCTTTGCCGAAAATTGTTACAACATATTTAAAAACTTATACACAATACAAATCTAAAGTAGTAGCGTTCATCAAGTGTCTATCACAAGAACCATGAGTATTATTCGATTTAGGCCCTAGATATTCGTTTCATACATGAACAAATCTGAATCTATTGTAAAAAACGCAAGAGCAACTTGTTATCGCCCCAAGGAAGGTTGATAATAGTTTTTAACACGTTTCAAGGCAAAAAATGATCTTTTAGTCTTTAGAAACAAACATTCTTAATGACCTAGGCTACTTTTACGGTAAATCCGTATGTCAAATCTTATTAATTTTACTAGACTTATCAGTATTATATTTACTATGTAGGGTCCTATTTGGTTAATTCCAGGCTGTGGTTAGCTGAATCTTTATTGTAGATTTTATAGTGTCAATTTCGAACTGTTATTTATCCAGTGTTAATCATGATTAATTAGCTTTATTTAGCTGTTTGTATCCATTGTATGAGATAAAGTTGGGATAAGCATAAGCAAATATCTCAGTTCAATGTTTACCCAGGTCCTTTTTACAAATGTTTTATCAGAATTTTTAGCTTTTGTTCTTCCTCGGTTATACCTTCGCACAAAAGTATATATTTTCCTTGTTTTTTATTTATTTTTATTTTGTAAATGTTAATTAGTTTTTAATTGAAACTATTGTAATAAATAAAAAGACGTACTACTGTTCTTGTGTACTTATTATTAAGAAATTTGAAAGACTTTGTTATTACTTATAGTAAGTACATCTGGAATCTGTATAAGGTCGCTTAACCAGTGAATGAACAGCACCCAATAAATGAACAGTGAGTTTAATTTCTTGAAAAATAAGAATATTCGATGGAAAAGCTCTATTATATCTTTCTAACACGTTGCGCACATTTCTTTATAGCGTTCGTTCACTAGCCTCCATTAGGCATTGGCAAAACAGTTTAAAACAAGCGACTGAAGTGTGACTGTGTCACCGCGTGACCATTTTGTGTCTCTATTTTATAATATTAAGGTAAGCACATGTTTTTTTCTAGGCTTCATAGCTATTATATTTTATGAAATAAGTATAAGAAATGCACTTTATAGGTTAATACACGCATAATTGTTTTCTATAAAATAAGTTTATACCTAATACTTTTCTATTATTGAATAATTCCTGCATGTTCAATTACTGGTTTAATTTTTTTTTAAATATAGTAAATGAACAGTGTGTTCATTTACTGGATTTTACTTAAAATAATTTTTTATGCGAATTTCAACCTTAAACGTATCTTACATAGAACTGAACTAACTTGAATAATAGCATTTATACCCAAATGCAGTCAAACCAGTAAATAAACGTTAATAGAAAACATTCATTTACTGGTGTTCATTTATTGGACGACAATTATTTTTCAGATGGCTCCAAGTTTTAAATACACGGAGGAAGCTTTGGATGCAGCAATTAGTGAAATTCAAGCTGCAACTATTTCAGTAAATAAAGCTTCTTCTAAATATGGCATACCAAAGTCCACTTTACATAACAAATTAACGGGAAAGGTGCCACATATTCGAAAAATGGGCCCCTCTACAGTCTTGAGCGCTCATGAGGAAAGTAGATTAGTTAAATGGATTTTGTCAAAAGCCAAATTGGGATTTCCGATGCATCCCAATGAGGTTAAGGACTCAAAGGAGTACAAAAAGTCCTTAAAAATTCTCAACGACCAAATAATTTTACTGATGATAGACCAGGAGATAAATGGTTAAAGCTTTTTCTTCAGAGGCACCCAAAAATTTCAAAAAGAAATATAGAGATTATTTCCAAAACTCGTGCTGCGGTTACTGAAGATGGTATAAGGCAATGGTTTTTAGAACTTATCCAGTACTTAACTGACAAAAATGTATTAGACATGATGTCTGATCCAGCCCGCATTTTCAATGCGGATGAAACCGGCATAAGAACGTGTATGAAATCAGGTTTAGTTCTAGGGCCCTCCAAAAAGTTTAAAAACCTTTACGAGATTGCAGGCGGAAACGAAAAAGAGTCAATTACAGTGCTGTGCAACTATGTCAGTCCCACCAATGATTGTTTTCCCATACAAAAGAATTCCTAAAGAGCTAGCTCTTTCGGTGCCAAAAGGTTGGGCCATTGGAAGGTCCGATTCTGGGTGGATGACCAGTGCAACGTTTTTTGAATATATTTCCCTGGCTTTTGGAAAATAGCGTTATATTTCCAGTAATTCTTTTCATAGATGAACAGAATCATCTTTTATTGTTTATACCCGAACTCGACACACATACTACAACCTTGTGATGTCAGTATATTTAGACCTTTTAAGTTGAATGGAAATCCGTGTGCCGACTTCATAAAGAAAAGAGTTGTACACCAATTACTCGGCACAACTTTAGCATCCTCTTTAAAGAAGCTTTTGATAAGGCTTCTAAACCAGAAACCATTATAAATGGATTCAGAATTTGTGGCGTTTATTTATTAAGCCCTGACTCAGTTGATTATATTATTCATAATTAGAAGTTCTCAGAGTTTTACTTTGGAATCTACATTAAAACTGCTTTTCTGTTGCTTTGTGAGATCAAAACTGGAGTTTGGCTGCATTATATGGAACCCGCTCTATCAGAATCATGTTGGTCTCCTTGAATCTGTTCAGCTTTTGCTAAGTTTTTGGCCTTCAGGCAGGATGGCATATATCCGGTAAGAGGGTTTTATCATCGGCAACTATTGGAACGCTTCAATCTACATCCATTACATCTCAGAAGAATGATCTTCTCTGTAAAATTCCTGCATGGGTTACTGAATGGATTCATTGATAGTCCTGTACTTCTTTCTGGTGTACGTTTCATGGTGCCTAGGCTTAATGCTAGACATCCCCTAACATTCTTTCTGCTAAGGCCTCATACTAACATCCTGTTGAAATAGCCACTATATACAATATGCGCTATATTTAATCGGATCTGTCACATGTGCGATGTAAATTTCTCTCCGGTTCATGTGATTATCGATATCTTGGTGGATCATTACTCTTGGGATTAGGGCCCATGTGTAGTTATAGTTAGTAGGTATATTGCAGTTAATTTAATTTAATTTTGTTGAATATGTGATTACCTTGTTAAACTTTTATAATTGGGTTTTTATATCATATTAATAGTTATTTGTTCTAATTTTTTGGATAACTTTTGAGAATGTGACTTTACTTTACTCTTTTTCTTTTCTTTTCATTCTTTAAGGTTTGTTTGTGTGTGTTTTTTTTTAACTATATTTTTCATTGGTTTGCAACTGTTTCCTGTTATTGGGCAAGTTGCCTGTTGGAAATAAAGACTTATTATTATTATCATTATTATTATTATTATTATTCAAAGTGTATTTCGACCCGGCGTAATGAAATCTTTCAGAAAAGACCCAGTATCGAATTATCAATAGAAGACTATAAATGTTCCTTGAAAGTATTGGACCATTATTTTAAGGTCAATAATATCACAAATTTGTCCAACAGTGTAGATTATTTTAAAAAATTTTGCGAAAAAAACGCAGGTGACTCAACAAGTTTTAATGACAGTAGCGATAATGTTGACCAGTTATTTAGCGAGTCTGAAATAAATGACATGTCAGTGAATATACAGAGCGATATATTTACAGATTCCTTTTTAAACGACTTGCCCCTTGAAATTGACGGAGTTTTATATGAGCCTCCAACTTATCAGACATCACCATTACCAGAAATTGATGTAATTACACCTATTTTATTTTCTGGTGTGCATTTGAATTCCCAAATAAAATCATACTGTTTAGAAATTCTTGACACGATTATCGACAATGCATTTATTATTATAGAAGACAGAGAATTCCAATCTGAGTGTATGACTATTCCAGCCAAAACTCTCCCTTGCAGCGAATCGAAGATTAAAATATTATCCAATATTGTCATTAATCCAGGAAATAAAAGTTTAGATAAAGTTTGGGAAAATCATCTTCACTGGCCAAAGCAAGAGGCTGTATCAAAAAAGAGAAGCCAACGTGTTCAAATGCCCTACGCAATAACATCCGATAAGTGGGTGAAACATCAATCTGAACAAGAAAAAAAAAGAATAGACGAAAAAAAGAAACGGCTTTACAGAAAACGTCAGCTGAAACTAAAAAATTAGCTAAGAAGCTTAAAGGGTTGTTAAAGAAGGGGGATCAGAAAAAACAGAAGATTCAAAAAAGTTGATAAACGGAGTTCGAGAAAATCAAGGTAATTTTAACTATACCTAATAAGAATTTAGAATAAAATGAAATTTAATGTATTATGCTTTTAGTTAAAGAAAAACAAAATGATGTGGAAGCGACCAAGATCCAGGATGTTGATGATGAAAATAAAAAGTTAGCCGGAAAACAGAACAAGAAGTTAAAATTGGATGTTAAAGAAGGGGAATGAGAAAAGTTTATTGATGGAGTTCGAGAAAATAAAGGTGAGTTTATTCATTATAAAAAAATGTATTAAAGAAATTATAATGTTGATATTAATGCGCTTTTAGTTGTTAAAAAAGAAATAGACGTGGAAACGAAGAAGCCTGACAAAACAAGCAGTAAAAGTAAGCAAATAAATAATGTGTCTGGTCTTATATCATATAGATACATGGAAAATATATTTTAATCATATAATGTATTCACATTTGCAGCTTTTAATATTGGAGACTTCGTGGTTATAAGTTACCGAAAGAAGAGGTATCCAGGTTTAATAAAAAATATAGATCAGGGTGCCCAAGAATATGAGATCAGCGTTATGGAAAAGATAAAACCAAATTTTTGGAGATGGCCCAAAAATGTGGACCAAATTTGGTATAAGAGAAAATTTGTTTTAGAAAAAATTTCAGAGCCAGTCTCATCCAAAGGCAGTATATATAATTTAAATATTTGATAATTAAAAAAACCTTATTAAAAATAAACCTTATGTTCATTTACTAGTCTTATAGTTTTCATTTATTGGAGGAGTTCGTTCATTTACTGGGATTTTGGGCATTTGTTATAAAAATCGGCAAAATTTTAAAAAATATAAAGGGTAACGTATCTCTTGTTGTTCATAATAAGAGAAAATTGTCGATAATTTTGTCTTTAAAAATGTTATAGTACAAGTAAATGTATAACTGATTTACAGGTCCTCTAACTCAAAACTTTTCTTATTTGTTTATTTACTGGTCTAGTGACCCTAGTGGTTAACTGATCAGAATACGGAGAATTTAGGTTACAATTAAATAATATATGATAAAGATCACCAAACTCTCCACAAGAGCACGACGGGTTTTCTCTAACTCCGATTCAATTTAAATGGCTTGGAAAACGTTCTTAATATGAGGTATTATTTTTTCTGTCTCAATTTTTCCAAAAACTCGCTAGGTGCCAAATCTGGCGAACAGGGTAAATTATGACACGGATCATTTAATTCATCATTTATGATCAGATCATTGTGGTCTGATCTGTATGAAATAACTAGGTTAAAGTACGCAAAGCATATTATATCTATAAAACTTTATTGTTTTGGCATTCAATTTTGTCATTATAAGGTATCCCATTTTTGTCCAATAAATATGTAAGATATTTAATTTTTTCTACATCCTCCTCTCGCGCTTTCATAATTTGAAGCTCGTGTCCCTCCAGCATTTTTATGTATTTTACTTCTAAGGAGTTCAAGATTTCTTCGAAATGCTCTTTTTGATCGGTCTTGGTTTGGGTTATTAGTTCGGCTTTTTGAAGCTTTAATTGAACCTAGAAGAGTGATTATTTTGTGAATGTCAAAAACATTTATTTCTAAAAGTTAAACATTACTTTTTTTTGTTTGACAAATAATACATTATACCTCAATTTTTCCTGGATATTATCTAATCATGTTTGTAAAAAATACTTGAAATTTATTTATTTGAACGGCACTTGCAATTTACAAGAATAAATCACAATGTATACAGACATACAGGATCGTGTTATCGTGAGCTATTTTCGTGTTTTTTTCACTATGGCTGTTTATACCCCCTAAGAGTTCAACTAATTAAATGGTTTTATGCAGGCAATTCGGCAGTACAGTGTAGAGATTTGTTTTCAGTGACATTTCTTGTGCAAAAACGGTTTTAAATGTGGTTACAAATTTTGAGACATCTTTTTGTCTTCAAGATTGTAAAAAATGCCACACAAAACGTCAAGAACCACCTGTTGAAGTGGTCCAGGATATAGAACGGCGGAAAGAAATGGTTTGCAGTACCCTAGAACTTGATTCGACACGGTCCACTAGAAGTGTTGCGAGAGGAACTGGGAATAAGCAATAAAACTGTTGCTCGTATCTGGAAAAAATATGGGTACAAATGTTTCAAGTATTCAAAAACTCTAAAGAAATATTTCCTGAAGAGCAGTGGCGAAGAATGAAATTTTGTGAAACCATGATGGAAAAGGCAAATGAAAACGAATGTTTTTTAAAAAATATTTTGTTTTCTGATGAATCTTCTTTTCCATTACATGGCAAACACAATCCTTCCATTGTTCGTTATTGGTCTCAGGAAAACGAGCACAGAAGTTTTCAGTTTCGTACCTCAGAAATTGAATGTTTGGGCAGGTATTTTGGGCGACAATGTTATAGGGCCATTTTTTATTGATGGCACTTTAAACGCCCAAAAGTACCTTGAGTTGCTGCAAAACCAAGTTCTTCCTGCCATTCAAATCCTACCTGATGTAGACCTGGGATCGGTTTATTTTCAGCAAGATGGCTGAAAATGATCTGAAGAATTTTTAACAAATACTTTTCCTGACCGCCCTATTAGTGGGACTGGCGATATTAAATGGCCTCCTAGATCTCTAGATTTGTCTCCAAATGACTTTTATCTGTGGGGTTACCTTAAGCAGACCATTTACAAGCGTGAATTTAGTAGGCCAACAAATTTAGAGGAGTTGCGAAATAAAATTGTCGAAGGTGCCAATTCCATTTAACCTGAAACTCTTTTGGAGGTGCGAAATAGCTTTTACGATAGGTTAAGTTTTTGTTTAGTGAAAGAAGGCGGTTTATTAGAGCCTTTTATTTAAAAAATGATATGTTGTTAAGTTTGTTTATTAGAGTTTTATTTCTGATTTTTTATTATATTTTTATCAGAGTTGATATTTTATTTTTTATTAGAATAACGCTTTAATTTTCATTATGCAAAACACAGCATATTAAACATTTTAAGATTACAATTCTAGGCGCGTTTTACACATTGTCATGTCTGTAAAACCCGCATATATGTATATGTAAAACATATATTCCGTAACGTACTGTACGAATTAAGTGCCAATAAATTGCCAATTTTCAAATACATATTTAATTGATGTTTGTTAGTATTGATTCAAGTTATAAAAAGGGAGAGAAATTGGTTGATAGCTTGTTAACTCATCCACTGATTATTACTAGAAATAAAAATTACTTTAGCTTTTTTAAGAATTTATAGGAAAATACCATCAGAAATACACAGATTTTATGGAAAAGTGCCTTGGATTCAGACATTCAGGTTTCACCCAGTCTTATATTTATTTCCTACTTTACCAGTCCCCTCTTTTATTTTGTCCAAGGTTTTGTAGCAACCAAAAAATCACGTAGCACAAAAACTATAAACTTACATAACCTCACTTTTTGAAATTTAATTATTTCTTGGTTTATTTACATTTTACATGTTTTAAAAGGCATTTTGTGCTTAATCAACATCAGAATCTATACAAAGTGCCTTTTCCTTATAAAATATTAGTCAAATACGTTCTAATAACCATGGAACAGGATAAAGGTGTAAAACTTTCAAAAACCATCCTGGAAATGAAATTCATGAAGAAAACCAAAGAAAAAGTGCTAAAAGAACAGGAAGATGCTGAGGGCCAAGCGATGTACTCCAACGAAATAACCGAGGCAATGAGAAGAGACGGTAACATCATATTTAGGGAGGCAAGCATAAGTTTATGCAAAAACTTAGTCGAAGGGCGATTATCGTTTGGTGGAATGAACCCCGATGTCGAAAAGCTTATGGAAAAGGACTATAACAAACAAATATTCGAGTCTGAGAGGAAGAAAGAGAAGGACATAAGTGATGAACAGATGGCCAAAGATTATTCATCAGTAGTCGATACAATCGGAAACAAATTTAAAGGAAAAAGAAGCAAAAATAAGACGTTTCAAAAACCTGCAAAAGATGAGCCCCTTGTTTAATTTAAGTGCGTCATCAATAAATTATTTTAAGATAATCATGAGTATTTGTACATTACCTGTAAAGAGCCTTCTTTTAATTCAAGCTCCTGTTTCAGCTGCTCGATTTGCTTAATGTAATCCTTTTCAGTTTTTTGAAAAAGCTTATCCATTTTCGACACACACTTTTTAAGGACGTGCACTTTTTTTTCACAGCTACAGTTTGAAATTTGAGTTTTCAGTGATGATATGTCATTCATGATCCTAAAAATCAGTAAGAAACATTGTATAAAAAACCTGTAGATACCCATCTACAGGTTTTTCATACACCACCTTAGGCACTGATCTTGAATTATTTCTGAAAGTCTACAGATTTCATTATTTTTCCTTAGCTCACTTTCTTCATTTTGCTTATTAATATCGGCGATTTTTTCTTCATAACTGTAAGTTAGTTGAGTTAATTTTTCCTCATAATTTTTTGTTAAAGATTCAGTTGTTTCTTTATTAGAGGTCTCTATTTGAAATAACTTATTTGCATGGGCCTCTTTCAGTTGGGAAACCTCTTCATTATGTAGCTTTTCTGCCATTTTTAAATTGTGTTCAATCTGGGCCTGAAAAACATTATTTATTTAATTAGCAGTGGAGATTTCAGTAATTCAAATTCAAATAGTTTATTGTTTAACAGGAAAATTCCCAATTACAAGACAATCGAAATAATTAAAATTAAAACAGTACAAGTTATAAGCACCTTAAATAAGTAGTCCAAAAAAAATAATATAAGATCTAAAAAAGAAAATTTAAAACAATAGCATAATTGTAAGAATTTAAGACACACTAACCAAATGATAACAATCACAGAAAAATAATCAGGTATCATTCAAATTAAGAGAGGAACACATCCTTTTTTTAAAAACATATTCAGTGCTGCTAAAGATGTCGACATCTATAGTATTCATCTGATTATACCATGTATGTACAAGCACGGCATAGTGGAGCTTTGCTGGACAGATTTGTTAAGTTAAGAGAGGGATAAAATATATGGTGCCTCCTTGTATTGGCAGGAGGAACAAATAGAGGTAGCCTCTCTAAAAGCTGAGAACAATCAATTTTATTATTGCAAAGTTTTTATAAAAATATCTGACTAGAGAGAATAAATAGTACTTTGCTTTAGTGACAAATAGTTGAATCTATTCAGCAGGTACTCCTGTTCCACACCTCTTACTGGATATACACCATCCAACTTAACAGAAAGTAACTTTAAGAATCTGCGCTGTACATACTCCAGTCTGTTAACATGAACATCATAGATGGGGAACCACAACATAGAGCCATACATTAATTTAGACTTTACTAATGAATTGTACAATACAGTCAAGCTGGATATATTCCTAAATTGAGAAGTGGACCTTACTATAAACCCGAGGGATTTTAAGGCTGAACCAGTGACCTGTGCTACATGCTGGTTGAATGTGAGCCTCTTATCTACTTCAATGCCCAAATCCTTCACTGAAGAACAGTCTAGCAACTGAGAACCACTCAATATATATGGGTATAAAATCTCATTGTCATTGTCATTTTTTTACATTTGTCACAGTTTAGGGGTAGTTTATTTCTTTCACACCATTCAAAGACCCTATTCATGTCCTCTTGCAGCTTCAGGCAGTCCAGCATAGTACGAATGATACGAAACAACTTCAGATCATCAGCGAATAAAAGACAGAAACTCTCCATACGATCCACTAAATCATTAATAAATAGATCAAACAGCATTGGGGCGAGGTTACTGCCTTGGGGCGCACCACTCGAAGCCACGTAATACTCAGACCCAGAACCATTAAATTCAACATACTGAAGCCTGCCAGTCAGATATGAGATGAAGAACTTCACCAGACAAGGATGAAATCCAGCCAAAGCCAGCTTCCGTGCCAGCAAACCGTGATCCAGCCGATCAAAAGCCTTCGAGAAGTCTGTGTACAGCACATCCAACTGGCTTTTCTGATTTATAGCTAGATATGCTGTTTCCAAGAAACAAGCCATATTAGTGACAGTAGATCTTTTCTGAAAGAAACCATGCTGCTTTATGTGCTTAATTTGAGGAGACAATTTATCGTGCACACATATCTCAAAGGCCTTCGAAAAATTAGAGAGAATTGACACCGGTCTGTAGTTCTCTATTCTGCCATGGTCGCCACTCTTAAACACTGGACATATTTTAGCCTTTTTCCACTCTTCCGGAAATTTATTGGTATTGAGTGATAAGTTGAAGATTTGTAAGAGTGGTACAGCCAGGGCCGATCCACAGTCACGCAAAAGAAATGAAGGTATTTGGTCAGGACCCGCAGTTTCTTTGTTTTTTAACTTCTGTAAAGCTTTTCTTACATCTGCCTCAACAAAAGATTGGACCAAAATGTTGTCTGAACCATATGTATTAGATTCTTTGGGCTGAGCAATAGAGGACTCAACAATAAACACTCCTGAAAAAATCAGAAAAAGCATTTACAATACTTTTAGGACTCACAACAGTGGTATCTTTATAGCTCATAGAACCTGGAATGCGAGAGTTGTTTCGTTTAAGGTGAATGAACCTCCAGAATTGCTTTGGATCACTCCGAATAGCTGACTCAGTCTTGGATATATACTCGTGATAAGCAAGATCCATTTTTGTTTTTACTACCCTCCTAGCAGCTCTAAAATCCTCATAAGCAGCAGAGCACCCTGTATGAAGTCATCTCCTAATTGTATTTTAATAATTTCCTAATTTCATGAGTGTACCACACAGGATATGAGTATTTACTATAAGAGGGTCGAAAACGAGGAACAGCTAGACAAAAAATTCCATGGATTTTGTCATAAAAGATTTTAACTGCCTCATTAACATCTGACTGGGTGTGTATAAAAGTCCAATCCACATCAGAGATAAGCTGGTAAAGGTAGGGAAAATTAGCCCTCCGAAAATTATACTTAGGACTCTCATTGTTGGAGGGGAAATCTGTAACACTCTCGAATTTGACAAGATTCAACGAGATATTAATAGCAGGGTGATATGCATCCTTAGTGACAAGGGGTTGGTCGTCCCTATCCACAGAACACTGGAAGTTTCTGATTTTCTTAGGAAGTATACGTAATGTAGTATACCTGATTTTTTGCACTAGAATCCTTTAACTGCCCTTCGAGTTTCTGGATAATCTCATTCAAAGTGTTGTTCTGCTGAATCATTTCGGACAAACGCAATTGCAGAGCTGCAATAGTCTTCTTCCAGTCTTGAGAGATGTAGTTTATTAAATCTGTATCTTTGAGGAACCCGCCCAGGCATTGTTCTAAATTAACATTACTAGAGTCGGAGGCAAACGGACTGTCAGGTTTAAGTTCTAAAGTAAAAAAACCAAACGCTTACGTTAAAAATGCAAAAAATATATTTTTAACTTACTGTTGCCACTATGTTTCTTCTTAATCAGTTTAGTGTCTGTAGATTTCTTCTTTTTAATGTAGATTTCTTCCTTGGGATCAATGGTATTATCCGAAACATCAGACCAAGATTCATCACTAGGAATTTCGTTATTTTTCTTTGATGGCTCCCCTGATCCCACCAGATTACCTTCCCGGGCAGATTTGGCACCGATTTGTGAAGTGAGATTCTTTAAAAGGTTATGAGAAACCTCCATTATTTCATCTTCCGATTTTGGAATGTCTCCAATGTAACCCCAGGTTTCATTATCAAGGGATGATAAATTTATATCCAGGTCTGATAAGAGGTCACCTTTATCTTGTCTCCTGGAGTTTTTACTTGATGAATATGAATCTTTGGACTAAAAGAGGAAACGGTTTCTGTCTGAACCAATAAAACCCCTGAGTATATTAACTTTTTTTTTAGAAATCAGTGTATTTATTATGTTTTTGGAAAATACTTATTTATTTATAAGGTACAATACAACATAATAATATACTTTTAATCAGTGATAGTAGTAAAAAGCAAATAGGCTAAAATTACACAATAATTACATATTACAGACTTCAAATTCATAATATCTTCAACAAAAATAAAAAAAACATACAATTTTCAGCCAAATGAGTATACAACACTTTTTTGAATCTTGGAAATTTCATACGCAATTTGTTATCTACTTCATTAATTTTTTTATTTAGGTACATCGGTCTATTTAAATTATTAACTATATTTATCCCTTCTTTTACATCAACTAACAGAGACTCAATTAAAACAAGCATTTGGTTCAGACTCTTTAAGTAAATTATTTATGATTTTTCATTGTTTCTTTGGATCATTATCAGCCTCCTTACACTTTTTAATAAAATGTTGATATTTCAAAAATTTTATCTTATTAGTAACCTTAATGTTGGAAAACTGTAATTTTAAATTATCATTAATATTGCAACTCTTTTGTAGATATATATCTCGTTCCCTTATTAATTGGGAAAGTTTGGCAGTAAACCAGGTAATTAACATGTTCCATTGTCTTTAATGTAAATTTAAGGCGATGTTTCTGTTGAGAAGTATCTCCAACCATTATCAAGTCTTAATTAACAAACTGGTTATGCATGAAGTGCAGTGTCCTGACAGTATTAGTCTCCAGGTGTTGGGAATATCAACACTGGCCTGGCTGATGATTCTTTGGTTTTGCGTGATGTAAGTTGCTTTCAGGAACCTTTTTGTCATCCAATGCACAAAATGTTCTGTCCAATGTATGTTGCGGCCATTGGACCCAGCGTGTTCTGCTGTTTCTGATCTGGAAACTTCTCCTGTTCTGGTCCACGTTCGATGTTCTTCTGTCCTGACTTTCAGTCGATGGTTTATCTCGCCTATGTATATCGCTCAACATTCAGGGGATTTGGTATACACAGTTTTTGGTGTTTGGTTGTATTACTCACTACTACACTTCTAATACAACTCGTATGGTTGTATTAGAAGTGAAGGCAGTCTCGATGTTAAATTTTTTGGAAATTCTTCTAATTTTCTCCGATGTTTCCTTGATGTACAGAATCGCAAACCTAGGAGATTAATTATAGAAAAGTATAGCGTTAACCATGATTCAATGGTTAGTGGGACGTTTCCAAGCACAAGGTTCAGTTAGGGTTCCTCCACGAAGCGGAAGACCTCGGTCTGCAGTGAATGCGGCCAAATATTCAACGCGTTTAGGACAGTGTTGATGAGAATCCCGAAACATCAACTCTTCTGAACTGCAGTTATCGCGGGGACTTTACGCAGAATCTTAACAAGTCATTTACATCTGTTCCTATATAAGTTACAGTTAATGCAAGAGTTGAGGCCAGGCGACTCTCAACAAAGATTAATTTATGCAGTTCGCTTGCAACAACTGGCTAGAGAGCATAATGGATTTATTCGTTCAATGCTAATGAGCAACAACTGAATGGTTTTGTAAACAAGCAAAACTGCAGAATAAAAAAAATAAAGAAAATCTAAGGGTGGTTTATCAGCGACAACTATAAACATTAATTAGTAACATTTAACTTTTTTGCTGTTGCCTTTTTAAATACGAATGTTAAATCGGGTATTAACAGATTTGAAATTTTACTACAAGAGTTTCTTAAATTTCGTTAATGAAGCTATATATTATGTTTGGAATAGCTAAACTTTCCAATTGATTTCTCCTAATGTCGTCGTGTTGCATTAATGGTACTACATACATAAAAATTATTGAAATTTCAAAAGTTTTTATGGTTTGTACCTGTAGTATTATTTGTTAAAAGGTTTGCATTTAAATCACCCACAATAAATAATATGGTTTACTAAATATTTTGTTATCAGATGTTCGATATATGGTGTGTAAATCACTTATTTTATGTTAGACCTTGTGTAAATCTATAACATATATTACATACAAAGCTCTCTATCACAATATAAATATAGATTTAAAGTAAAACATTCATAGCTAAAGGGGAATGAACGAACAATAATCATAGAACTTTAAATGCCTAAAAAGTATGAAAAATCATTTCTAATTATTCCTGTAAGTCAGTGGAACTCTGTTAAAACCAAGAGTAACAATAAAGTTCCAACTAAAATTGATATCTTACCTTTGATGAAGCACTACTGCGCCGAGAAACTGATTCTTTCCCTAAAAACCGCGTAAGATTTTTCAAGTCTCCAGTAGGAGGAGCTTCATTAAAAGGCGGTAAAAGTTTGTTAGCTTGAATCTGTCTACTAAGCTCTGCAAGATACACGTTTCTGCATTCCTTATTTGCAGTTGTAGTGCTCAATTTTTCGAGCCAAACTCGGCATTGCATAAGATACGCGTTGGAATTTATACGGGGGATGTATTGCCGAATTATACACAGGAGCTCTTTAAATTCTATGTCGAGGTTTGTTCGAGGGTCCATTGGAGCTGTTTTGGTAGACTAGAAAGATGAATTAAGGATCGCCAAATAACAAAACAGGTTGATTTATAGTCATTATTTTAATTTGGCAGTGACGTTTTGCCCATATAAACATGGGTGTGATAATAGCTAAATAGTATCAGATAAGTGGGTTCAAACTTAAACAAAAACTACTGGATCTCAAAAAGGTGCATAAAAAGTTTTATTAATCCTAAATGGGAATACATTATTTGTTTTAAAAAATACTGCTCTAATATTGTAATAAGGTATTTAAAAACTATATTGTTCTAAAGGCAGGGTGTTCACGTTATTTGTTGCAGGACTCTAACAAATTGACAAGACACCCTGTACATATAACAAGAAATAAATAAATTTAGGCTATATACAATCTTTATTTATCTATTCTTTTTCTGCTTTTATCCAGTCCCCAACCACATTAGCCACCTCCAAACTATGCCGAAACACAAAAGTGTGATTGATATCGGTCAATTGTGCATCCGCATTGGGCACATCTTTTTTTAAACTCTCATAAAACTTCAGAGGAACCCAGCCGTCATCTTTTGCGTAATAATACTTGATTTTATCACTATTTTTCTTTAAAATCGTATTATTTCTCTCCTTCATTTGCTCCATCTCTTCAAATGCTAAATAAAAGACTCGTTTTAGGACTCCCGGTTTTAGTAGCTGGTTAATATTGTCCTTGTGTAGTTCACCTGGGACGTTTGCGATATACATATAAATATATAGGAGAAATGCCGAAAGAAATGAAGGCAAAATGGTGTATATCCAGGTCAAAAAGAGCAGAAGCTTAACTATTGGACGGACATAAGTGGTTAGGAATTGTCCATTTTTCGTTTCAGCCATATGTTCCAATGCAGGAAATAGTAAAAATGCTTTTTTGACTTTGGCATTAATGTCCGGATCGTCTAGGTTTTCAACTATCATGTAACTGCCTACCGAATGTCCTATTAGATACAGTTTTGTGTCAGGTGGTATGTATTGTTTTAAAAATTCAAGCTAAAAGAATTAATGGAATATTGTTCTAAAAGAAACAGCTATATATATTTTTTACCTTATGCTTTACTTGTCCTTTCAACATATACAAGTCCTTGTTGTTAGTAAACTCTGGCATTTTTTTAAGGGTTTCTTCATCAAAGTTGTGTCCTGCATGGCCAACACACCAAACTGGGATTTTTGTCCGATCATATAACGATTTTGCAAAGTGGCTATAAAAGCCAGTTACTCCGGGGTTTCCTAAACCGTGAAAAATATTAGTACCTTATATATTATGCTTAATGTTTTAATAGCAGTACCGAGACTTATGATGTTATATTATGCAAATTTTCAAAAATATCTTAAATATGGAATCATTATGTTAATAATTATATTAATGATAGTTTTTTCAGTTAAAAAGAACTGAATCTTGCATGTTATCAGCTTCTTTCATTTTTTAGGGTTGCTTCTTTAAAAGCATGTCACAGACAGTGGATAATTTATTTCTTAATTAAATTTTCTTTCTTTTAAAATTAATTACAAAAAAAGGAATATTATATGGGAAAAATGTTAAGCTATATACAATATTTATTATTTATGACAATATATTTAAGAAAATAGGGCCGGAGAAAAATGAGCCACTTGCATTTTGTAATTTTTAAATATCTTATTCTTAGTGCATGTTATTTTTATTGACTATTAATGGATCTCTATAACTAAGGTTTAACTTAGGTATATAGAGTATTTTATTCATGTTATCAATATCTACATTTTTAAACATATTAATATTATAAAGCTTTAAAAATGATTGGCAATTAAGTAAAATAAAAAATACATATATGGCACAGGTACTTTATATTAAAAACATTAAGTCACACAAATCACAAAAAAAAACAATGTGCATAAAAAAATAGAAAAATAGGTTACATGCTTAAAAAACATCTGTAGTTTCAAGACAAATGGCTGTTTCTACTATAATGTTGAATAACTGTGAAATTTGTTTAAGTTACTAGTAAAGTACTAAAATTCTGGTTTAGTATTTCCTCAATTGAATAAAAAAACCTTAGATTTTAGGTACTTTTTCAGTACTTATATTTTAAAAAATCTTTGGAAACAGTTAACATATATCCAGGAGTAATTTGTGAAGGAGCTTCGGGCCATAGCACTTAAATTTTGTTTTTTTTTCCAGCCTGTGGCATACAAGATGAATGTTTTTTGTATTTTTATTATTTATTTATTTACTACCTATTTAGAATGAGTATAAAATAAATAAAGAGGGCAATGTTAGCATATCCAAGTTTAGATAACTTTCCTTATCTACTGCTTTTTATCAACTACACTAACACATCTTTTTAATGTAAATGATGTCAGCTAATATAAACAATGCTTAAATCAAATCATATTAATAATCATGGCTAAGATTTAAAAAATACATTATATAATAGACATTAATTGTCACCTGAAAAGACATAAATATAGAGATTTTTACTTAAGGAGGACATTTTAGTTTTAGAATGTATACCTTATAACAGGCAGAAAAGCAAATACAACACTTGCCAACCCCCTACTTATGTTACATTAACAATGTAATCAACTAATAGTCTCTTTAAAAGAATAAAAATGTTTAGATAAATTATTAGTGTAATATATAAAATTTGTAGTTTGAATATATCTTTTTAACGAACTTTTAAAGTACTTAATATAGGCACAAGTGTTCTTAGACAATATATACTTATTGTATGGTAGTAAACTTAGTTGTTGTCCCAATGACATAATTTTTAGACATAAATGAAGCGATGAAAGAAATGAGTTGTAATCTTCTCCCAAAGATGCTTGGACATTGACAGAGAATCCCTAATTTTTTATATTGGCTATTTATGTGCCTTTAATTAATCTTATATGTGTAATTAAAATTTTATCTTATCTCTCATTAATAATAAATGCATTGAATGATTCTGTCATGTTAGATTTAAGAAAGCTTTAAAGAAAATGTTGGTCTCAAAGCTTATCACACCCTGGATGAACATTTTATTATTACTAGCTGGAATTAATAGTCTACTTTTCTTTTATTTAATTAACCTGTCTTATAACCAATAGGTTTTATTTTTTATATATTTTATTGTTGCTGAATTTTCAATGTATATTATACCCACTTCCCATTTTTATACTCATGAATTACATTCTGTACTCTTTAATATTTATATTATATTAAGATTATTTTAGCTCATAGCAAGGCTAAGTAAACAGCCCTTCTTGTTATATTAAAGCTAATTTTTTGAATTTTATATTTTATGACCCAACTTACCTGGTATTATCACAATAAGTTCATTGCTCTCCGTTTTTGGTGTCTCATTTAAGTCTCTGCCCCATGTATCAATCTTTGTTGGGACTCCATTAACCTCCACATATGTTCGATTCATTTTTATTGGTCTATTTATTCACTTTACAGAGCAAAACTTTAAGGCTAGCATAAAGCGGTTATATATAAAACACAAAGTCTACAATAACAAAGGTCAAGTAAAAAAAATATTGATTGTGGCTAAGTGAATAATTTAATTATATGTATAAAGTTAATTAAAGAATGTAGCTAAGCGTCAAGATAAGTATGTTTCATCTTATTGATTATTTTGAAATGGTTGTAATTAATGATCGAAAATACAATAGTTTTTTATATTAGATGTTTAATACTTTCACCAATTCAATTTTAATAAATTAATGCCTCTGGGCTTTCTCTTATTTCCTCAGAAAATGAAACAATTTCCTAATAAATGAAAAATTAATTTACTAGTTAGATTAGATAAGAAACAATATTAACACAGAACCCAAATATAGTTAATATTAAATAATTAAACTTAGCAATTCAAATATATAAAAGAAAACACAAATAAATATTATAACTGACAGTTGAATATTGGTGCTTTCTACCGTATCGCTTCCCGTAAGTTTTATACCTATTGATGTCCGGAAACTTCAAATGTAAAAGATTATAATAGTCCAAGAGCCGAGGTAGGAATTTAGAAATAATTAAAACTAAAAACTAAACTCGAAAAATCTAAAATTATACTTAGATTTTTCGAGATACAAAAGTATAAGGGTGATTCACGACATACTGTGCTACTTATGTAGTGTATATGGTACCCCTAAGGTATTTTATTTTATTTTATTTTTATTTATTTTCTTAAGGATACAAACAGGTAAACCCACTACAGTATCCACTCATAAATATAGAAGCAAATATAAACTTGCAAGCACTAAAGTTAAATACACTTAACAATTGCTAAACCAGAAAAAGACTATTAAATTTTAAATACTAATTTTTAAATACTAATTCCTACACAAAAAACAAAGTCTGGGACACGAATTATAGTAGCTCTCTCTTCAATACACCTCTCAGGTTTTTTTGGGTTTCAAAAAAGAGATCTATGTTATTATAAAAAATTTGATAATCTCATCATTCTACACAGTGGAGATGACTGACAACTGTTAGTATTTCTGAAAGGTAAATTAAAAAGATCACTAAGTCTTAACTGCCGTAATGGAACATTAAACCTCAACCCCTGCATCAAACATGGACAATCCACTTTATTATTCAACAGTTTATGCAAAAATAAAAGGTCTAAAATTTTTCTTCTGTTGTCAAGAGTAAGTATACCAAAATGTTTTCTTATATCACCTAAGTCATTAGTAACAATATTTAAATTATCCCTATAATAAAGACACTTTAAAAACTTGTTCTGCACAGATTCCAATCTATCTTTAAAAATTGAGTAAATCGGATTCCAAACAACACACCCAAAATTAAGCTTGCTATAAACAAATGCATAATACAAAAAAATATAGGATCTAGAGGATTTCAAAATTTTAGCCTGCCTATTAATAAACCCTAACGTTTTATACGCACTTAACACTAAGGTATTAATATGTTTATCAAAAAGTAACTTCTCGTCAAAAATGATTCCCAAATCCTTCACCTGTTGAGCCCTTTTAAGATCAACATTATTTATATTATAATTAAATTGAATTTTTAATTTATTTTTAGTAAATGAAATAAACTGACATTTTTCAATATTTAAAAAAAGGCAATTGATCCGACAGTATTCAACAAGGCTTTCTATATCAAGGTACTAAAGTATAATCAAATGAATGTTTAAATTGACCAATTTCTGGTTAATTACCAAGATGTTGCTCTTGAAAAAACTTGATAGATAGATAGTTTTTAGTTTCATACGAAAGCTGATGTATAATAATAATAATAATAATAATAATAATAATAATAATAATAATAATAAGATATCGGCCAACTAACAGAATATCTGAGGAGTACACGAACAAACAGACTAAAACAGAAAGTTGATTAAATTTTGCAGAGAAACAACATCCACACTCGGCATGAACCAGAAAATAATACAGCTCAACAATGCCTGGATACTCTAATACAGAAACTTTCCTTATTTTCAGGGCGCCTACGAAGATACAAGACCAGTAATAACCGAAAACGTGACAATCTTCGTTTTGAAAAGGCCGAAAAACAATTTTATAGAGAGCTAAATTCAAAATCAGGTCACCCAGATAAGCAATACCCCACAAAAGAACAAATTCAAGATTTTTGGGCCAAACAACTTGCAACTCAAACAACATGCAATATCAACGCAAGCTGGGTTACTGAAGAGAAACAAAACAGTAATAAATATAACCAGGTGAAACATCGACCATTCACTACCGAGGAAGTCAACCAGATTATCCAAAAACTGCATAATTGGAAATCACCTGGCCCAGATGGAGTTCATAACTTTTGGCTAAAGAAACCACGGAGTATGCATCCTAAACTCTCAGAATTAATTAACCACGTTATTCTTAACCCACAGGAAATGCCAGCGTTCCTAACGCAAGGAGTAACCTATCTACTGCCTAAAGACCAGAACAACACACAAGATCCGCATAAGTACCGACTGGTAACGTGCCTACCTACTTTGTAAAAAATTATCACTTCATGTTTAACACAGCGCATTTATCAACACTGTGAGGAAAACAACATCATAGCCGCACAACAAAAAGGATGTGCTAAAGGTTCTATGGGCTGTAAAGAACAACCTATTATCGACTCTGTCATCAACAACCAGGCATATCACAACAAGAGAAATATTTTTACTGCCTACGTCGACTATAAGAAATCCTTCGACTCAGTACCACACGAAGCGCTATGACAAGTTGGAGAACAACGATCCAGCTCGAAGTACAGGGTAAAAGCGCAGTAAGTACAAACAACATTCAAATTCGAACAGGAATCTTCCAAGGGGACTCACTGAGCCCATTATGGTTCTACCTTGCTATAAATCCTCTTTCGAACCGTCTTAACTCTACCAACTATGGGTTTAGCATCCGAGATAATAACACCGAGATTGCAAAGTTAAATCACTTCCTGTATATGGATGATTTAAAAATAATGGCTGCAACTAGGAACCAACTAAACCAAATGCTGCATATAGTAGAAGAGTTCTCCAACGACATCGGCATGCAATTTGGACTAGATAAATGCCGTACTCTCAATATAATCCGAGGCAAAATTCAGCCAGGAGAATATCAGATGCAGAATGTCCAGACCATCGAGGCCATGGGCAAACACGAAATTTACAAATACTTGGGGATGAAACAATCACAAACGACTGAACAACAAACAATGAAATGCGAACTGACTAACGAGTTTGTGAAAAGGGTAAGACAAGTTTTGAGAACCAATCTCAACAGCAAAAATATGTTTAAGGCACTTAACTCCTACGCATGTTCAGCTCTTAGTTATTCTTTTGGGGTAATTAATTGGAGTAGGACAGACATAGAAAGGCTACAAAGAAAAGTGAGGACCCTACTTACTAAAACGCACAACCACCACCCTCGAAGTGCCACTGAAAGAACAATGCTTCCCCGCCACCTTGGAGGAAGAGGATTAATAGATCTGGGTAAACAACTTGAAAAACAAATCACTAACTTAGGATCCTATTTTTACAGGCAAGGAGAAAATTCCACGCTGCATCGCGCAATAAATCAAATAGACGATTCCACTCCTCTACAACTTAAGAGCGAGGAAGCGCGCAGCTACCATCATACGGACCAGGAAAAACTCCGCATCTGGATGAAGAAGCCCCTTCATGGGCGGCATCCTAATGAGATCAGCCAAAATCATGTCGACACTGCTTCGTCGAACTATTAGTTGGTATCAGACAAGATGTTTCCAGAAACCGAGGGCTTTCTACTCGCCATCCAAGATCAGGTTATACCAACAAGAAATTATCTCAAGCACATCGTCAGAGATCCGTCCGTACTAAACGACAAATGCCGGTATGGATGCCAAACATCAGAGACAATCAAGCACATAACAGGAGGATGTCAGGCCTTTGCAGCGACAGAATACAAAGAACGGCACGACTCAGTTGGGAAAATTTTACATCAAGAGTTGGCAATGAAGTTGGAACTTATTACAACAGAGAAGGTTCCGTATTATAAATATGCTCTAGAACCCGTAGTGGAAAATGACCGATATAAGTTATATTGGGACCGCAGTGTACTTACCTATCAACATGTAAGGCATAATAGACCAGATCTTATTTTAATAGATAAAATTTCCAGAAAAACAACTCTAATTGACGTAGCCATACCGAACAACAATAATCTGCAAGAGAAACACACTGAGAAAATCGCCAAATACAGAGATCTAGAAATTCAAATCGGAAGGCAATGGAGAATGGATAATGTTCAGACCATCCCAATTGTTATATCGACAACGGGTGTAATACCAAAGAGTCTACTGGAATACCTTAAACAACTAGAAACTGTGTTTGTACAAGTCAATGTGAATATAACTAATACCATGGAAGATTTTCAATCTAACAACCTAATTATAACAAAATTAAAATTTGAATAAAAATGTTTGCTTATATACTCTATGTCATATATAAATAATTAACAGAATACAAGCACATCATTTACAAAAACACAAAAATTGTTAAAATACACAATTACAAAGTAGCTTACTAGATAATATATAGATATAAGATGAGGACAAAGAACATAATTAAAAACAAATATACAATTTAAAATTACATACGATTTTTCATTTATAAAAGCTTAGAACCAATATCACATTAATTTTTAACACACGAATCAGAAACATTCAGTGTAAAAATTTCACAGAAAATTCAATATGTCCATCATACAACATTAAAACTACTTTCTGGGCATTTATGAATAGAGTAAAAAGCACCAGTAATCAAATAATGTTTCATTTTTGATAAAAATAGTTTATGCTCTAAATTTCTAGTATGTAGTGGAATGGCCTCAAAGAATTTACTACAATAATAATCCGAGCCACCCCTGGTCCTTGAAAGTCAACGAAAATTAGGTACAATATCTCTATTATTTTGTCTCAGAGTAAGTTGCAAACTAGCACATATTATTAACAATATACACCAGACATTGGTATATATATGCATAAAGAAAGGTAAGTATATGAAGCTCTCTGGAGTGCTGCCTGCAGCAATCTCGATAACCCAGGATTCCAAAAATACTGTAGGCGTAAGTATTGAGCTTTTGACATATTTGCAGCGAAATATCCATGATAAGCAGTCATAATGGTTGCTTTGATGT
This sequence comes from Anthonomus grandis grandis, assembly GCF_022605725.1. Lineage (NCBI taxonomy): Eukaryota > Metazoa > Arthropoda > Insecta > Coleoptera > Curculionidae > Anthonomus > Anthonomus grandis. The sequence goes on from NC_065560.1 coordinate 5,611,288, forward strand.
TATATTGATCTCAAGGACCTAATTACAAAAGTGATTTTGCTCAATTTGTTTGAGAGCTGGCAAACATGTTCTTCCCATGTAAGTTTCACATCTAAGTAAACACACAAAAACTTTGTAGAAGAATCACAAGGTAGACCGTGCGAATTAACTCTAAAGCTGAAGTTTAAACTTTAAGTCTTTGTGGATTTATTATTAAGAAAACCGAACGGCACATTGGCAAATAATTTATTGCATTCAAAGAACATATTCAGCTGGTCTTTTAAAACTGACTCAAATACTTTTGAAATAATGGGAAGTAGGGAAATTGGTCGATAATTTTTCAGATTATCCTGTGACTCTTTACCCTTTAAGATAGGAACAACCTATGCTTTTTAAGTATTTTTGGATAAATGCCAGCAGAATTATACTGGTTTATTAACATGGTTAAACTTATAACTATCGGGTCTCTAAGGGTCTGAATAATTCTCTTATTAAAGTCAAAGCAATCTATACTTCTGCCAGCTTTTAGGCCCTTAATTTTATCTCTTACAATGTTAAAGGTGGTCGACTGAAAAGAGAAGCAAATGCTATCCTCAAGAATCAAAGAATGATGTTGATGGATCTGCCATATTGTTTAGAATTTCATCTGCAATTGATGAAAAGACACAAAAAAAGGATTCAGCATTTAGTGAGGCACTGCTGGTAGCTAATTGATTGGACGAATTTTGTTTTAGAACTACTCTCCGCATTGACACTCCGCATTGACACTCTTGAGTATAGGCTCTCTTTTTTGCTTAATAAATAGCTTTTCTGTAAGTATTTTTATGGGTATTTAGTTAAATCTTAGTGACCAAAATAACGTAATCAAGACACCATCATCATATATATTCTTCTCTTCAACTCAATAATAACACTAACAATTCACTTTCAAAATATATTTATTTATAGACCATATATATTAGAAAATGTATCTGCCCTCTTCGTTGACCTCAGTATTCTGCATTTCCAAAGACCCCAACAATCTGATACAATCAAACTTGCTCCAATTAACCTCGTAACACTCCTTATAGATGTTATAAGTCACCATTGGTTCAAACTGGCAATTCCATAAAATTTCGCTTCCCACGTAGCTCGATTTTGCCGCAATGGACACGCCTATAATTCGATAATTTGTGTTTGTTTTCATTTAGTTTAGAGTTACTAACCGGTGCTTTCAACGACACCCTCTAACACCACAATAATTTCGATTTTTTGTGTTTTCATTATTTCTGGATTGGTCAGATTCTGTAAGGGAGAGTATTCGTCGATTTCATGATAGACTTCCATGGGCCAGATCAGAAATGGCTGGTTAGAGCTATCGTCTGTTTTAAGGGATAACTCTAAAAATTGTAAATGTTTGAAATATTAAAACTTATGTACCAAGAAATACCTGTTTGGAAACTTTGAATGATTTCTCCCTCTTGGGTTCTCTCATTGTTAAGAAGAATTGCTCTGACTTTAACCCTAACGAGTCTACTTTTTTTTAAGTCACCCACTCTAAACACAAAACGAAGCTTTCCTTCCTTAGGCGTTATAACGGCATTCCTGGAGAACTGGATGGTATTGGCAGCATGTTTCGAACGGATTAATTTCGCAAATACTATGCCTAAAAATGTGTTCTTCTTTAGCGTGATGATAATTTTATGTTAGGACTTACTAATTGCAAATGTATCCAAAGTGGTACCTATGAGACATTGACACATCAGTATAAAAATGGCCTCAGGACATTCTTCAGTGATCACTCTTGTGCCGTATCCTGTGGTGTGCTGGGTTTCCATAGACCATAAAAAAGCCGAATGGAAACCATAGATGTTTAGGACGCAAGGAGTCCAACCTACAAGAGAAGATTCTTTCAGATTCGACTAAAAGATAGTGAATATCGTTACCGACATTTTGGATGCGCAGTTATTGTTTCACAATCGTTTAAGTGAGTGTTTTTGTGAGTAAGGAAAACTGAGTATCAAACTGTTATTAAATATTTGTTTTTCTAAGGATATACGTCTTGCAAGTCAAGGATGAGTTGAAATAAGATTTAGGCTATGAGTGTTTTTTTAGATGGCAAAGTTTGGGATAGTGATGGAGTTTTAGGAGAATAAAATAAAATACTACAGAAGTATACTGCGCATGATTATTGGACAAGCTGAAGGCAGAAATGGCAGGAAAACGTCCATATTTGCAGGAAAAAGATCACAATTGTGCCATCTCACAATTCAGTGGTTTCCATGTCAAAAATCCGCCAATTACGCTTGATCTCCCTTCTTACTTGTGTACTAACCTAAAATTTGCGTTCAGAGAACACAAATTTCTTTAAATGAGGAGACCATCACCTTCGTAAATAATTATCGTGTGGAGAAAGGGTTGTGCAAGAACAAATGTCTTGCATTTTTGTTAGGTTTGTAGTTATATTAATAGATTTTCTGCATATAAGAACAACCACTTCAGAAGCATGCTAAGAATGATGCGTAGTATGCTTCTCTTACTCCTAGTTTGTGTTTTACGTCATGTTAATCGCTTCTCCCTGAAAATTAGATTAAAATTTTAACGCTCTGTATCTTCGCAGGGAAGCATTTTCGGACATATGTTTATGGGAAGTTTTTTCAATATTTTGACCCAAGGAATACGCCCTTAAATTTTCGTGAAATATTAATGACTCTTTTATTAATAAGTTTGTTTCAAATGCAAGGAGAACATGAAAAATTATTACAAATGCCCGAAATAAAATTAAAAATACTCCATATATCTTGAGCTTATAGGGAGCTACTGTCAAATGCCTGGAATGCATGCAAAATTACTCGGAAAGCCTGGCAGATAATATAGAATGTCTGGATAATATAAAATATTATATCAAATGTCTGACAAAAAATCAAAATTACTTCAAATGGCCATATGAAAAAGACCGTAAAATGCCTGAAAATCAGAAACAATGACGTTTAAATCCCGAAATAAATTAAAAATAGTTCAAATCCCTAAAAAAATTCACATGAAATGCCTGGAATAAATCACGTCAAAAGCATTGAGAAAATAAAATAAATAGTTAAATCTTAGATATAAGGTAAAACAAAATAATTGGAAAATATTATTGAAAGTCCTTAATTAAAAATGCCTGAAAATATAAAGAAGGTTCTATGAAATATCCAATTTTTTAAACAGAAGCCATTTGTTTTCTTCCAGGCAATTGACACGAGTATATTGTCTTCCAGATAGTAGAAGACAGATTACAGAGTTTGCTTTTGACGTGTTTTTATTAAACATTCGCATCAACTCTTTTTAAGAAGTGTATTATTTTCTTCATCATATTTTTCACCCTTGACTAGGGTTCTGGGGAGTATCCAGCCTCTAAAGAGCACTTTAGTTTTCATTCAAGCAATTGGAATTTTTCTTCGAGGCACTGCTTTTACTCTTGTTATTTGAAGCTTCAGAGTTTTTCTTTCATGAAAATATTTGAATTGAGAAGCATATATAGAATGAGTGAAGAGCCTAAAAAAACCTTTTTTTTTTCTAAGAGACAAATAATTTGAAATGCCTGTAATGGAAAATCACGTCAAATATTCAATAGGATATTTATATATTTTCTTAATATTTGAGACACTCGGCAAATAATCTATGAATATTCAAAACAAAGATTACTGTTTTGATATGTATTACATATTATATACGTATTTAAACATGAATACTTAGACACAAATATTTAATTAATGCTTAACTATAAATACATTACTTTATCCTACAAATACACGTACCTTAACACTAAGTAATTTTGTATTTAATCTTCAGTTTCTTAAACACATTTTTTAAGCGTTATTTGACACGACACTTTATTTCAATATCTCTTAAATATTTACTTAAACCTTAAAAGAGTAGTAGGAGATATATTTGGCAAATATCGATTTTTAATATTTTGATGCTATTAGGTAGTATTTGGAGATGGGAGCATCATTGGTGTGAGAGAACTTGCAAGAATTTGTTCTTGCATCTTTATTAGGTTTGTATTTATTATATTTATATATTTTTTATATTTATTAGAGGTTATAATAATAGAATATCTTCAAACAGGAAAACCCACTACAGAAGAATACTACGCATCAGTAATAGACAGGCTGAAGGCATAAATTGCGGAAAAACGGCCACATTTGCAAAATCAGCAGATTCTTGGACGAAAATCCACCAATTACGGTTGAACTGCGTGACCACCCTCCTTGGTTTTGGTTTGGTTTGTGGTTTTAATGGCTTCTGCTACGAGGCAATCTGCCAGCACGATTTGGAGATTCGGGAAAACTGTCGGGTATGTACCCTGTTCCCCGAATCGATTCTTTCACAATTTTTAATACGGAAATGCACGGTGACGCCTCCCCTACGATGCATCCGGCATCATTCGGCCTGGCTGCCAGCGTGAGTAGGTTCAGCTACCACTGGCAAAGGGCAAGGGCAGGAAAGGGTCTAGGAAGGGTTCCAAAGGATAGGAAAGGAAAGAACGACCACGTGTTGACTGGGTGCAGGATGACGCGGAAGTGGGCTTGATACTTTCACTAAATTAACTTCTTAAAGGCACGTTATATCCAATGGCAAGGGGTAGGAAAGGGTTTAGGAAAGGAATAGAACGACTACGTGTTGACTGGGTGAAGGATGACGCGGAAGTGCGGACCACCCTCCTTACTCATTAGCGGCTTTTTTTTTGTCTTAACCTAAAAATTGCACTCGGAAGACAAGGAATTAGACAAAGGCATTGTATGTGGAGATGGAAGTGTGAGAGGACTTGAAAGAGTAATTGAAGCCGCAAAGTTGTCAAGCCACCCTCATATTTTCAACTTACTTACCGGTCTTCTCTTGCATTTCTGGTAAGTGCTCCTCAAGAAGATCTCCGTGTACAAGAGCGATCAGCCACCAAATTAGAGCGAAAATTAGCCAACTACCAAAAAATTCTAATGCTAAAAAATAATTACTTAGATGAGTTATGTCTATAATTATTTAATGAGCTTACCGAGGAATTGTAAGATCCACCTCCATTGCGCGTCCATAAGAGTGGTAAAAATATCTTGAAAGTACCTCCATTTATGCGTACAGCCCATTTTGTTTATGTAAATATTTTTGCGACCGTCTTTTAATATGGCTCGTTTTGGGTACTTTCTGTTTATCCATGTTAAGTAAGGTTTTCTGAAAAGTGCGAGCATCTATAATTCAATCGACTTTAAGCTTTAAAAAATCGATCAAAAGTATTGAAGCAGTTTAATCATACTCGCAGCCAGTTTCTGTAAGTCAAATGCTATTGTCTGTTCTACAGAGGGAAGAAATAAATAATTGAACGCTTAATCATGACAGAATTGGTATCAACAGCAATAAAGCCACTCTTTTTGGCTTTCAGTAGAAGTCGATCAGAGATAGCGGACAAATCACTATTAACTCTTTTAGTGGAACTTTCAGAACAGAAACTAAAAAGAATAAAAACAGAAAACTCCTAACCTTTGAAACATTTGAGTATTAAAGACTTCTCCACCTCAGGAACACCCACTAACATGTTGAATAGAAACACCTAATGTTTAGCATCAAAAGATTAATATATCAATTAACAATTCTATAAATAAATTCATTGTTTTTTTAAAATATGTTAATAAAATCTTGAATATGTATAGTCATAACTCACCTCGTGAATTGTTCACCTGTCTCACTCAACCACACTGGATTCCAAACCATCATTTTTATATATATTTCGTTTTAAGTACAAACAATCATGTTACTGAGGCAACTTTTCTTTGTTTCCTAAATATTACGTAGGACCTCTTTAGCTTGTGTAGGTTTTAATAATAAAATAGTGTACAAATTGGATGATGGTATACAACAAAGCGCCAAATTGTGAGGACTATTAAGAATAACAAAGTAATAGAGCGCGTGTTTATTTAGCCGATTAATAAGGTAATTACTTTGATCAGGCACTTCTAATAGCAAATTGCTTACTGAAAGTTTTAGAGAAAGAAAAAAGAAGCACCGCTTAAACAAAGCGAAAAATTACGTATTGAGTATATTTTTTGAAAAATGATTGAATTTTAATGTCAGTAATTGTATCTAAGGCTGAAGTGACTATTATCTTCTGTTTTCTTCCTGAATAAGTCAATATGCAGAACCACGTGATGGCAGGTACCACCTGTTTCATATATTATCGAGTATCTGGTAAATCAGGTAAAATCAATCAGTCCTCAAAATCAATCGGTAGGTGAGAATGTAAACCCCATGTTTTAGCTGGTACTATGAGAATGTCTGACATAACTCTCTTAAGTCATTAGTGTTTTGGTACCAATTTGATTGTCCACAATTTTCTCACTCTTCCAAATTCTTTTAATCACCATTATACTAACACAAGTAACATAATATCTGTTCATCAAAAAATAATATCGGTGGTCGAAAACCTAAAAAGATTTTCATTTAATAAGTTCAATATATTATTGTCTTAATAATGTAGCGTTCGATAGGTATGAATGAAAATACTCGTTGCACAAGAATAGTCAACTAATTTATTCACACACTTACACTACTAAACACAATCACTTACGACTACGATAAATAATTATTTATTTTTATCCTATTTATTATACCTGATTTAAATATCGCGCCAATGTTCAAAACTGTCTTCCACCGAACTGTCAAATGGCTTCTCAGCGGCGACGCGGCTCCTTATATAATCGACTGACCATGATTCCGAAATATTCGCTGACAGCACACTGGAACTTGCACGCCTATAGACCTAAAAACCACTTTTTAACATGCTACGAATCATCCTTCTAGAGTTCTTTCCAGGTGATCTAGTCCATGTGCCAGTTTGGACATTGTTAGACTTCTCATCTCTTGATCGTCGACAAGCAACTCTTTTCTTTAAAGAACACAAAACGTCCCAAACGTCATTATAAGTTAGCTTCTGATGTAACACCTCTTTGGTAAGCAGGTAGAAAATCTCTTTCTTCATCGGTTATCTTAAAAGCTTGCTCATCCCTCGACCAACAGCCTCGTCATTCACCATCCGTGGTCTTGATATCAATGCAGCCTTCCAATTCCAACGATCTCGTTTTGCTTTGGTATCAAAGTTTCTTCCGGAAGTAGGACTTGAATACTGTAATCCCTTGCACGCAAAATAACTTCTTCTCGTCTATCTTCAGGATTCCCTGCTTAAAGCTCAACTCGAAGCCATTAGGTCCGTTCCGATTATCATCCATCTTTTTTCAAATCTTCCAGCAATTTAGCTTCCAAACCTTGCAACATTTGACCGATATCGCTTGTTAAATTGTTTTGACACCCACACCTGACATCAATGTAGCATTTTTTCCAGTTCATAGGTAGAATTACTTGAAATACTACGAAAATAGTCAACTGATTTATTTACACACTTACAATACTAGAAACTAAACACGATCATTTACGACTATATTTATTTTCACCGTATTTATTTACTGCTTTGTCTGTTTAAATCTCGCGCCAATATTCCGAACCGAACTACGACTGAACTGTCAACTGCCTCCTAGCGGCGACGCGACTACTTACTCAGCAGGCGCCATGCGCCTCCAGAGATGTCGCGCGATATGTTCGCTTATGTTATTCTGGAATATCGAAGAATAATTGATAATAACTTGCAATAACAAATCTATAAAGTATAGTTTGGTATCTTGGTTGATAGCGTTTATCAAAGCTCTTGTCTACTAAATACCTTGACCTAGAGAAGGCCGAGATTTTCTCTGACATGTTAATTTCGAAGTATTTGGGCACCAAAAAACAGATTGAAAAAATAAATGTTATCACAAAAATATATTTAGGTTAACCATACATGGTTTATACTAGTGTAACATTGGCCTCTTGTCCCTCTTCAATATCAGGCAATTTCCCATATTTGTAAAAATATTTTTGATAAGAATTCTGACGAGTTTTGCCATGTTCTGGAATTGCTGGATCGGCGGGCTTAGTGTAAGGTGGTATGAAGTATGCATCCTGGTATAAAGGAGGCAAAATTTCATCACTTAAAAACCCTTCAGTTTCCAAAGAATTTTTATTTTTGGGTTCGTTCGAATGATTGCTACCTAAGGAATAAAATATTGAATCAAATCAATCCACCAGATTCTATAAAATAATCACTTTGTGATCCGGACTTTTCTATTGCTTCCGTTTCAGCACTGACCACCCTGGTATCATCGAACTTACTCCAATCGGTTTCGTAACACTCTGAATGTTTATTATAAGACACCATCCCTTCAAACTGGTGATTCCATAATACTTCATTTGCTAAGTAGCTTGACTTGGCTTCGATTGTCACACCTGAAACCAGTTTATGTGTTTGACTTTTACATATTAATGCAGAGGAACTTACCAGTGCTTTCCACTGTAGCGTTCAAAATTACTATGATTTCGATTTTTTGATTTTTCATGAGTTCTGGTACAGTAAGATTGCGTAAAGGAGAATTTTCATCGATTTCATGATAGACTATCAAAGGCCAGATCAAAAACAGGTCGTTAGAACCATCGTCTGCTTTGAGAGTTAATTCTAAAATATGTAAAAGTCTAATGAATATGATTAGTGCTGGTAATTAAGTGTTAATACCTGTTTGGTAACTTTGGACAATTTCTCCTTCTGGTGTTCGTTTGCTCTTAAGCAAAATTGCTCTAACACTAACACCCGCCAGTCTGCTTTTTTTCAAATCCCCAACTCTGAACATAAAACTGAGTTTGCCCTCCCGTCTGGAAATAACGGCGTTTCTGGAAAACTGGATGGTACTGGTAGCGTGTTTCGATCGAATAAGTTTGGCGAATACTATACCTGTAAAAATATATTTTTTCACATGACTTTCTCTTTTGTTCTAAGACTTACTTATGGCAAACGAATCAAGAGTCATTCCAATTAGACACTGGCACACTAAAATAAAAATAGCTTCTGGACATTCTTCAGTAATGACTCGAAGTCCATAGCCTGTGGTGTGCTGGGTTTCCAAGGAATACAAGAAAGCCGAGTGAAACCCATGGATGTTTAATATGCAAGGAGTCCAACCTAAAGCGTAAAATTATTAGGATAAGAAGTGTATTGACTCACAGATTACCAGTTTCAGCTTGCCGAAGTGGTAAATGATCTTCATGAAGATCTCCGTGTACAAAAGCGATCAACCACCAAATCAGAGCGAAAGTGAGCCAACAACCGAAGAATTCCAGAGCTAAATTTAATTTTTTAATTAAAAAAGAATTTATTGTTAGTAGTTTTATACCTAAGAATTGTAGGGTCCATCTCCATTGCGCGTCCATAAGGGTGGTGAAAATGTCTTGTAAGTATCGCCACCTACGAATGCCAGCCATCTTTTTTCTGTGCACGTTTTTATGTCCATCTTTCAATATAGCCCTTTTGGGGTACTTCTTGTTTCCCCAGGGTAACCAAGTTCTCCTAGAATCGTCAGAGATATTAAAACCCCTGTAGGCATGTTATATTGCAGCAATAATTCTTTTGATATATTACTTCTGCAATATTGTTACAACATTACAATAACATTGCAAAGTTAATAATGCACTGCAATATGTAGTTATTGTAATATTTTTGCAATATTTCATTATTGTTGAAATATATCAGTGAAATGCTAGTAGTAGAACTGTCACAAATGCGATATATATCACTGAAATTCGATGTGTAATATTGCAGCCACATTGCTTATGTAAGATTTTTAATGATTGATTAAATAGCTGATTAATTTCACAGGTATCTGCTAAATTTTGCAAACAAATGTTTATTAAGTAGGTTCCAATAAAATATAATACTAATAATCAAAATATATATAGTATAATTATTTATTATTATCCAGGTGTGTAAATATACATATAGTAAGAAAGTTAGTTGGAATATTGATCCAGGAAGAACATTTGGTATGTAAATTGTAATTCTAACTGACATCGAATTAAAGGACATAGAGAGCAGAAGAGTGACATATTCGGCGAATTTGGATCAGGAATTGTTTACAGTTCTGGACCCATTAAAAAAGTGTGTCCCAGTCTGGTCCAAATAAGTGTCCATTATGGGACAAATCATGGATCCCAAATGGCCGTTCAAGAGTGTGTCGTTCGACTGTCCATTGCACTATTTTTGGATATTAGAAAAGCAAGAAATAAAAATATAATAAGCAATATCCCTTACCTTCTTACTTGCTCGGCTTTTTCACTGAACCACTGTACGTCCCATAACGTCATTTTCGTACCTCTTTAAAAACCAAGCTCCATAAAACTAAATTTTTAACATCGCATTAAATTATTGTGCACATCCTTTTTTGCCTTAAGGATATTACGCGGACTTTTATAACTTTTAATTAAAATATTGGCGGGCCTATAAAGCTTATTTTATTATGTTTGTTTGATGCTTTTTAGGTTTGTTCCTTAGTGACGTGTCGGATGCAAAACAAAAGTAGTAAGTTAATAAACGGTTAAATAGAGTTAGAAAACATTTTTTTAATAACAAAATATAAATTTTTTTGCCTTTAAAATAGCAGATGTATATATCAATATTTTTATTTAAAATCTCTTTTAAACAATAAAGATACTTTATTCTATTATAGACACTTTAAGCACAAAAATAGTTTATTTATTCGTACCAAAAAATACACAATCTTGTTCTTGGCACCATTTAGTTTATTTATTACAAACAATTCTTTCACTTTAATTTCTATTCCCTCTACACTGGTGATGACTCTGTAGCAGAGTGATATCATCAGCAAACGGGATCATCTTATGATCATTGGAGGCTCAGAAATGATCCCTTATGATGTAGTGGCTACTGATCAGATACATTGGAATTAAGGAATCGTCCATATATGAAATGCTATCTGGATAAAAGTTAGAGCCTCCTGGGACCCGGACATGTTTTTGTTAAGTTAGGGTTATGAGGCTTTTAAATATAATAAAAAATACATAAATAAACATTGTTTACTAATAACTTTTTTTATTTTTTTTTCTTACTTTGACAGATACATGACGCCCATTAAAATGGACATTGGGTCTTAACCTAAACAAAAATTCATAATATATAATTTTTTTTTCAATAACATTTCAGTCTAAACCTATGAAAACGCAGAAAATAAATGTAAACTTAAATTTATTTGCTATGGAACTCCATAAAACAGTTTCTGTTGCCAGTAATGCATAAAAATGTGTTGCATGTATCCGAAATTTTTCAAGTCTGTGGCAATTTCTGGAAAGTGTTGTTTCCGTTTTCTTTCGGTGCCTAATGACGGTGAATTGACAAAGATATTTTCCTCAGGATTTCTTCTAGTACCTACACCTCGGATGTTTTCTTGGGATTCACTTTGTGGGTTGGGTGTATTTGTCAAAAGTTGAGTGGCAATTTCGATTTTAAAATCTAAATATTGTGGTATTTTGCGTGGAGGAATTTTAAATATTTTTTCATCTCTTCGATAAAAAAACCATGAGTTAACCATTGCTAGATCAAAGAAATGGAAAATGACCCTTACAGTCCATTTTTTTGATCTGGCTCAAATTCTATAATAGCTAATCATTCGGTCTATCAAGTCTATTCCTCCCATACAATCGTTGTATTTAGCAACGACGTAAGGTCTTTTAACCTGAATGTATTTAGAGTCTTTCTTAGACCACCTTTTACACTCATCGCTAGGTTGAATTTCTAGAGTAGTAGATGCCAAAAGTACAGATTTCAGAACCATTGTACAACTGCTATTTCGCCATTTTGTCTTACAATTTGTTCCGAGCTGCCTCTACCTATCTTGGCCATCATTTTTTCCGAAGTTAAATTTACTGCCGCTGGTACACGAGATTTCATAATGGTTCCAGTACAATATTTCTCTTGTTGACAAAGATATTCGATAAGTGGTATTGTCGTGAAATATCTATCGCAGTACACATGACTTCCAGGAGATAATGTCCTTCCAAGGCGAACAACAGCAGAAGGTCCAACACCAAGTCGTTTTACAGAATGATCTGGAAAAGTATCTTTTCCTTGATATAATTCAAAGTCTACGACAAGACCATCAGGGGCAGCAACAACAAAATTTTTCAAGGCCTCTGGATTTGGCTTTCCACTAACGAACTGCTTCATTTTACAAGTCCCTGTAAATGGGATCATCTGTTCATCTACAACAACCACTTTCTCTCTAGGTAGTTGCAAACACCCCTGCCATACTGCTTTTACAATAGGACGTACTTTCCAAAATTTGTCAGACCTGCGTACCTTTTCAGCGATGCTGCCATCAATGACGATTTTAAGGTTACTTCTTATAGCAAAAAATCTATCTCGAGTCATTGTATCTGCAATAGCTGAAACTTTAGTGGTTTTTGCCCAGTACATTCTGATTTTGGGATATTTTAGACAGGACATCAAACAAACTATTCCAAAAAAATGTTTAATCTCATTAAGAATCAATTTAAGAGACACTTCTTTAAATTCAACGTACCTTGCATTTGTGCAATCACACACTTTTTGGAATAACTCATCTTCAAAGTACATGGCTAAATACGATTTTGCAGTCCAATCATACCGGAGTTCTGCGGTGCATTCACTAGAGAGGCCTTCAAAATTTGGAAGTGCAAAAGTATCATCTCTTCTCCAAGACTTTCGCTTTAAAGGATCCACAGATTTCTTGGCCATTTTTAAGTTTTCTCTTAGGACACTAAGAGGAATTCTATCTTCTTCTTCTTCCTCCTCACTGCTGCTTACTAGTTCTTTATTAATTATTTCTTCTCCTCTCCCCATTAAATTATCCATAGTTTGAATTTCTTCTTCATCATCAGACAATGTCAGAGTCATCATTTCCAATGATTTTTAGTATTTGCTCCAATTTTTCGTCATCTTCCCCTGGCCGAAGCACTCTTTGATTGCCAAAAATTCCTAAAATAAATTTTATGAGTTAATTTAAAATGTGCATGAGATAGATCCAATGTCCATTTAAATGGACGCGAACAACTTAGGGTAATACAGAAGTTATTTAATTTTTTTATTATTGTAATGTTATTTAAATTTGTCTATTAAACATTTGCAAATAAAAACTTTTACAAAAATCATTACAAAACGTTAAAAAATAGGCTACATACCATTATAACGAGAGCCACGTGCAGCCGCCATCACAACAGAAAACAAACAACTGATTCCCAGCACATGTGCACAATTAAAGTCGATCGAGTCGGACTGGGCGGCAGCACCGAAGTGTCCAACGTAGTGGATGCAAGGTCTGAGCTGCTTAAATAATAAATTAACGAAACTGGAAACATAAAACTGGCATGTCCATTTAAATGGACGCTAGGTCCCAGGAGGATATTAGGTTAGCTTAGCCTGTATCAGAATTTCATATGATACTGCTGTCAAATGCCTTTGTCAGGTCAAAGAATAGGGCATATATGTCAAAGCACGTGTCCAAGCTATTCGATACGAAATCCAACAAAGTCTCAATAGTTATTCTACTAGATTTATCGGATCCCAAAGTGCTCCTATTGTTATTTTTAAAGTGATGGGGTATTTGGTCCTTCAGAAGTGACTTGAAGATCTTTGATAAGGTTAACGGAGAAATAGGGCGATAGTTTAACAATTCTTTAGCCAATCCCTTGTTTTGTATGTTAATAGGTGTTATTTTGGCCACGTTATAGGATCTAGGAGACACTTTCTCTTTTATGTTGGTATTTAACAGATTTGTTACATAGGATAAGGTTTTTAATAGTTAGGGTAAGCCTAGCTTAAAACATAAGACCAAGAAATTTTTTTATCTAAACTAGATAAATTCAATTAATTTGTTCTAATAATTTGGGCATGCATACATTTTTTTTCGCGGTAATCGTGTCGGACAAAAAAAGTCAAGAAATCAAATTTTACGCTAAAATGAATGAGGATTATAAAAATAGTAGTAGGTACGGAAACGCAGTGACGTACGTACTAGAAACTTTTTTTCCTAAGGATTAACACCCTTAAGGGTCAGCATGGACGACAGCAGATACCTTAGCCGTACACCTCGTAGCGCCATAATAAGTTCTACAGCAAAGTTTCGCTTCGAAGCATGCGAGATATTGATGTTGCACTAAAGGGTAATTCTTTAGCAAGCTGCCTAATGCTTTTATGAGGATCTTCAACGACACTTAAAGCTACTGTCATATTGTTTTCTTCATTTGTAACTGGCTTCACCCGTTCATGTTTTTCATAAATTACACTTCCTGTTCTCTCAAACCTTTCTTTTAGTTTTTGAAACACTTGTGCTTGGGGATGTCTCCTTTCAGGATAAAGTTGCGCATAAATTCTAGATGCCAAAAGGCTATTTCTTTCAGCAGCTCCAAGGGCATACATCATATCAACAAATTCCTCACGAGGAAATTTTATATTGATTACAAAATGAACAATAAAAATTAAAAATCGATTAACTAACTCACTGATAATAATTTCTAAAATAGTTTTTGAAGAGAAATCATTGATCTTGTCTACTGCTGTGATAAAACTAATAATCTGAAAATTATTATTTGACGTTTAAACCAATGTTTCTAAGCAATCTTGTTCAAAACTTAAAGAATACCCGTTTTATGCATAGTATTTTACAGAAAAGTTAAAATATCTCAAAAAGTACTTGGTTTAGCTATAGGACATATTGAATAAAAAATGAAGGTATTTGAGGGACAAACTTAATTAGACAAAAATATACAGGGTGTTCCATTTGAAAAATTTGAGATATTGCGTATTTAATTTCAGCAAGTTTGAAAGTTCTTTAATACCACCCTGTATTAAAAAATTACAAATTATCATAGTCAGCCTAGAGGAGGTACCCTAGACTAACTGTGGTACAAGTTTCATAGGCGCAGAATAAATTTTAAGTTAATTATGATTTTTTAAACGAACCCTCTAAAAGGCAAAAAATAATATAAAAAAAATAATTACGTTGCAACGCCGCACGGAAATTTTAAAAACGTTATACTAAAGTAAAGTACTCTTTTTGCCTCACATTTTAGTACCATAATACAGGGTGTTTCAGAACTATGGGATCAAACTTCTAGGGGTTATTCAGTGTAACATTAGAAAACATTTGAGTATAGGACCCATGTCTGGAAAATTGTCACTACAGCCCTAAGACGCGCTAAAATTTAGGAAGACGATAAATTGCCTAAATAAGATTTAATGCATTTTGTTTATGAAATTATCACAATTGTTCAAAAAGTCAACATCACTGTTTAAAAATTGAATAGCTGATGATTTTCAACATTAGTAACGTTGGTCTGTAAACGCACGGGCAGGCATTGTTGATCATTTTCTGTACAAGTATGTTAGAATTTGGCTCAGTAGTTTGGGCACGGTTGCCAGAGTTGGAGCAGTTTTCTTGGCCTGCTAAGTCACCCGATTTAACATTGTTAGATTTTTTCCTGGGGGAAATGTAAAGTTTGTTCTGCGTAACTCCAGTAGAAACAGAACAAGACTTCATTAGTATCAAATTTTTAAGCCCGGTCCGCCGCAATCATGTGCGACGTTTAAATGGGTTTATTAAGGTTGGAAAAAGACATTTTGAACAATTATTGTGATGATGATATGTTGTGATCATGTACAAAAGGCAAAAACTAAATGCATTAAATCCTATTTGGGCAATTTATCTTTTTTCTTAATTTCAACGCGTCTTAGAGCCGTAGTGTCGCAGTGACACTTTTCCGGACATGGGTCCCTATAATCAAATGTTTTCTGTCACATTGAATAACCAGGGCGTACCATTTAAAAAAAAATCATATTTTATAGTAACTTTTTTGTGACACACCCAGTATACATAAAAATATTTTTAGTTCGTAGGACAACTTTGCTGTAGAACTTTTTGCTCTACCTCGTATAGTTAAGGCGCTATCTTAGCGGTACACCTTGTTGGCACACCCTGTATAATATTTTCCAGTTCAGCAAGGATTTGAATGTGAACATTTAAAAAAATTTCTTGGACCTTTATACATAAATTCCAATAGTAATAGGAATGTGTTTTGATATATCTTTTGAAAGAGCTTTCCGGCAATTTCCTTTAAAATTGCACTTTTTTTTTAAATCTGAGCTACGGATTGCCAAGAAATTCAATTTAAATTTATTGATTAGTACTTACTTTTTATCCTGTTAAAGTGTTCCCGTACATTGCGAAGAATATTAAATAGCATATATCTGATACAAAAAATCAAGGAGATATAAGTTGGGGGATCTAGCGGGCCACTCGATAGCACCCGTAAACCGCAAATAAAATAAACTACGAGAATCTTCTAAAAATTAACGATTTTTATTTTCGTGAAAAATTACACCAAAAAAAAATAACGGCTTAACAACCAAAATATAACTAATCACAGTGCTCTACAACATAACCTAAAATCTGTGAGGTTAAACCAATTGAAAATCATTGACTGTTTCAACGTCTCTTATACATATATAGATAGTTGCTTATCTTAATAAATAATAATAATAACTCATTTCAACCTGTTCAATATTTACAAACTAACCGTTTTTAATCATTATATGACACATAAACTTAACTAAATAATACAAAAGAATTTATACAATAAAAAGAAAACACCATCTTGCACGCACAGCCTATTTAACAACTCTAAACGAATAAAACTGTAAGGCAATTTTTTTCTTATTACGACAATAATTAAGTAATCGCGAGCCGATAAGACATTAGGTATATATTATCTATTATATGCATAATATTTACAACTATAATAATTAAACTATAAAATATATTCATAAGAATTACATATTTATAACACTTGAGGAAAATAAGATGGGCAATTTTAACCTTTAACTGTGAAAATATAATGTGAAATTCTAAATACCAGTTGCACATAGGCAAATTTCCGAATACAATTTTAAATAAATATACGATTTTTTAAGGTAACGCGAGTTAGTTTTGATGCAGATCTTCGGGCAGTACTACACTTTGTATAACAGATTCCATTGCTGTATGTTAAGTGATCGAAGTAGAAATAGTAAACTTGAGTCGGAATTAATTACATTGTTTGAATTTATATATTTATTCTTTTTTTCTTCAAAAAACATTACCTTAAGAAACCTTATTTAAGCAAAAAAAAGTATTTTATGTTGTAAGAACGTATAATTTGACTTGAGTGCCTTCAAATTGAAATATCGCCGAAAAATGTCTATGTTCCAAGTATCACCCACCACAGTTCATTTTATTAGAAGATAAACTAAATATTGGTTAAATTCGATAAAATTTTAGAAAAGTTATTAGGCATTGATGATTAAATAATTTGATCAGATGAACTTAAGAAACTCTCTAAAATATCGTATAAAAAAATGCCACAGGGTTTATCTCGGTTAAGTTAAAAAGCATTATTTATCTATAAAGTTATTGATTAAGTAGGTAAATAATTTTATGTTACTTCCATTATATATTTATGTGAAATCAAACCTCTAAAGTGCTCACAAAAAAAAGAGCATATGAAATGGATGACAACTGGATTTATCATTATTATTATGTAAAATTAGCTTTTGGTACGAAAACGATACTAAAAGATAAATTAACGATACCATTGTGAGATTTAAAAAAAAAATACTCCGAACTTTGCCTCTGTGCAACGTAAACTAAGAACACTTTAAAATAAATCTTTTCACCTCGTCGTTCATTATAAGGCAACGGAAAATATGTTAGAAACTAATAATTTTCCATTCTTTGGGAAAATAGCATGTATACCTTGTAGAAAGTTATATTGTCGAACTTCAGGGTGTCCCGAAAAAATACCGGCAAACTTTAAGGGATAATTAAAACCAACCTTTTTATTACATATATAACTGCAAAAAGTTACTTGTCTGTGAGAATTCAGAAAAAAATTCAGAGATTGAAGGGATACAAAGTCAATGGTCTCAGATTATGTTTATTTAAAAAAAAAACTATTACACGTGTTTCGAACCTAAATCATCATCAGATCGGAAAACTATTCGTTTAACTTCACAAACATTTAAGTTAACCCCTTGCCGCATCTTGTGTCATATATGATACATACTAAAGTTAATATATTTTCAAGATCCTAGAATCTAAAAATTAAATAAATGCATGATGTAGCATATTTGGGACCGAGGAATAAACACGTGAAAACAATTCTGACATCGCGGCAACAAAGCACGCTTTTTTGGCGCGCTTTGCCAGTTGAGAATCACATATTTGTCGGTGTAGTCGATGTTTATGTTTTTAAAGTGTGATTTTTGTTTAGTAAAAAGTTAGTTTCGTGATTAAAAAAATAGACGTTTATAGTTTATTTGTTGCACTTTCATTTGAAGGTGAGTCGAAGCAATATTTTTAATTTTTTTGGACATTAGCGAGAAACATTGTTTTAATGCATATGGATATCATGCACATATACGTGGTAATAAGAGTTTGGTTGGTTTCAGATGGATCCGAAAATATTTTACGGAATTAACAGCAAATATGTTAGGGATGTACCGGAGGATAATGAGAGTGATGTTCCCGATTTGTTAGATGATGAAGACAATAATATCCCAATAAACCATCATAATATATTAGCCTACGAAAGTGATGACTCTATGCCTGAAGGAGATTATGACGAGACAACCATTCCTGAGACGGATGTGGAGTCTGATGATAGTGAAAATATGACTCTCCAGGAAATTGCGAAGAAGATAAATCCAGGATCCTGGAGAACCGGTAATCTCAGGAAAGATCCAAAGGAGCTTGAATTTACGGGCAACCTGAATATGCCCCCAGAGGTTGCTGATTTAGAGACACCATCAGAGTTATTTAAGTTCTTCTTGACTAATGAAATTATATCGACTATAACTACCGAATCAAATTTATATTGCTTACAAAAACATATAAACCGTCCCGCAAACCTTACAGATGATGAAATAGAACAATTCATTGGCATGTGTTTATATATGTCCATAATACAATTGCCTCAAGCTAGGAACTATTGGTCACCACATTTAGGCCACCCCGCCATATCTAGGGTCATGACATGTAACAGGTGGGAAGAAATTAAACAATTTATACATTTTAATAATAATGATAATTTTATACCTCGTGGCAAGCCCGGTCATGATAGTTATTCAAGATAAGACCTTTACTAGAGAGATTACAAGAAAGACTAAATATAATTCCTGTTGAAGAACATATTGCGGTCGATGAACAAATTATTCCCACTAAGGCCAGATCGACAATCAAACAATATAATCCAAAAAAGTCACACAAGTGGGGCTTTAAAGTATTTGTGCTGAGTGGAATCTCCGGCTTTAGTTACAGTTTCGACATTTTTGCTGGTTCTCAGAGCAACATCGTTCCTGCCGATGCTCCTGATTTGGGAACTAGTAGTAATGTGGTGGTGAAACTTGTTGAAAGAGTCCCCAAACACGTAAACATAGGATTTTTTTTGGTAATTGGTTTACTAGCGTCCCGCTTATGGTTTACTTGACTCAGAATGGTATCCATCCTCTTGGAACTGTGCGCTTGAATCGAGTTCAAGGATGTAAAATGCTGTCAGAAAAAGAGTTTAAAAAACTTGGACGAGGATCTTGGCAAGAGAAAACTGCTATTAAAGACGATGTAAAGTTAAGTACCGTTTGCTGGTATTACAATAAAATTGTCTCAACTTTATCACCCTACGTCGGTTCACAGCCAACGGGAACTAAGGAAAGATTTTTTAGAAGCAAGAAATGCTACAAGAATGTGCCCGCAAACAATTTTGAAATATAATGAATACATGGGATGTGTAGACTTATTAGACTCTATGCTCGGTTACTATCGCATTAAAATTAGATCCAAGAAATGGTATCTTCGCATTTTCTTTCATTTTATGGACATGTGCGTTGTAAATAGTTGGCTTTTATGGAGAAGGCAAAATGATATATATATATGCCACTTGCAGATTTTAAGGTGGCTATTGCAGATGCCTTATGCAACAGTGGGAAATCTGTATTAACCAGAAAACGTGGACGACCTAGCGCCAATCTTGAAAATGCTTATTTGCAAAAGAAGAAACGTGGCCCTACGACTAAAATACCCCATACTGAAGTTCGAAAAGACGAAATCGATCATTTGCCAGAATGGAGAGAGAATGACAGAAATAGATGCAAGCATCCAGAGTGCAAATCCCAGACGTACATTTATTGTGTTAAGTGCCAAATAGCCCTATGCTTAAATAAAGACAGAAATTGTTTCATTCGATTTCATACTGAATAATTGAATATGTTTGTAAAACTTATTCAGTATGGATTAAAAAATAGTTATTGCATAGCGCCTCATATATGGTACACATATATATAATGTATTTTTACATATTTTACATATGGTACATATACAATATATAATGTATATATATATATAAATATTTTTTAATTATTTTTCCATTTACGTGTGCGCATTAATTTATCTTATATATTTTTTTCCGACTAAAATAAAAAATCATGCAACAAGGGGTAATAAAATATCTCATAGAAAATAAAATATATCATATTTTTATTTTTTATTTTAGCTTAAATGTTTGTGGTGTTAAACGAATAGCTTTATCTGATAATGCCTTAGGGCGAAACACGTGTAAGTTTTTTTAAAAAATAAACATAATCCGAGACCATTGACTTTGTGTCCTTCCAATCTTTGAATTTTTATTACTAAGAGGTCTCTTTAAGAAAAATGGACTACTTTTTTGAATACTGTAAAAATTCAAAATTCAGATTCGTATTATGTTATATTTATTTAAATTCGAATCAGTAGTATGAAAAAATTGTTTGCTCAACTGCCTGGAATAATAAAAATCATTTATCTGCCTAGAATTTCACGTATTTAGGTCCGTCTTTCTCAAATTCCAGCCAGTCGACTTTTTATTTGTCAATTTTCAGGCTATTGCGCCATCATTTTTCTAATTCCACGCATTTGAGTTTTTTTTTTCCAATTTCAGGTGGTTAAATCCTTTCTGTTTAAATTCCGGGCAGTTGGGTTCTTTATTCCCATATTCCAGACAGTGGAATCAATTTTCGTAACTGTCTGGAATAATGAAAGTATTTGATTATCTGGAATATTAGGCAAACATTTTCCTTGATTTTAAATAGTAAAGAAGAATTATAATTCTACTGCCTAAAAAGTGAAAAGCAAAACTCAACTTCCTGGAATCAAAAAAAAATAAAACTAAAATGCCTGAAATTCCAATCAGTTGAGTTTTTCCTTCTCATTTTACAGGCAGTAGAATAATTTTTGTCAACTACCTGGAATAATGAAATCACTTGACTGCCTGAAATTAGAAAGGAAAGAAGTAGACAAATTAACATCTGCTGAGCGAGGCCAAAATGTGACAGTTATGGTATCAATGAATAATAATAATAAAGGTCTTTAATTGATTATAAATATAAAAAATATATAGAAAATAATCAATTGATTGAAATAACAATTGAGAAACAAATGATCTGTTCTTCCACCTACTGTTACGGGCCTATTTCTTTTTTTTAATATTGAAGCGAATGAGAAAATAAACTATTGATTTTTTGGAGCTATGCTAATCACTTCACCTTTACCATGAAGCTCTATTGGTCTCACAAGCATTTACACGGAATTTGACGTATTTTCAAATTTCCTGCCACCCTAAAAGAAATTTCAGAGAACTACAGGTCGAAAAAGCAAAACATCCCATCAAAATGGCACGACAATTAATAGTGGCGGCTGAAGTTCATCCCATATCTAAACATTAAAGAATTAGCAGAAAACATGCCCGATGATACCATATTCGTATTCCCAGTAGGAAGAGACGAAAGGAAAAGAGTAAAATTCTAACAAGAGGTGGTATTATCATGGTATGAGGATGTTTTTCTCGCAAAGGTGTTAGCCCACTAAGGAAGATAGAAGGCATCATGACTGGCTAATATTACTTAACCATTTTAAGAAATAATATGCACCCATATGCTGAAGATAATTTACCATTAGTTTAAACATTTCAACATGACAGCGATCCGAAGCACCTATTCAAAATTGTAAAAAAAATCTTTACCTCTCAACAAATTCGGGTTTTGAAGTGGCCAGCTCAAAGTCCAGACCTGAATCCTTTTGAGAACTTGTGGGAGCACCTAGGGCCGAAAGTTAAACAATCAAATTCTTATAAATTTCATAATAAAGATGATTTGTTCCAAGCTTTGAAATAAGCATGAATTAGATGACTTTTGACTCAGAAGGCATTACGAGAATAAAAACCAATTTTTTTTTACATCATAATTTGGATTTTACACTGCAGCCAGAATCTTGTGGAAATCCTGTTTTTTTAGCAAACTGTTAATAATACAAATAATTTTGTTTTTATTCTTTATGACACTTTCTTTAACATCATCATTTTATTTCTGAATTATTATAATTTGTATTTACTGGAAATGTATGACTTTCTGCATTTAATGTGAGCCTCAGATACATTTCAGAAAGTTAGATAACTTTTTGCTAGTAAAGCTAAAGACTTCATTCATCAATGCACCGAGCATCTTTTGGTTAACCGTAAAAGAATCAAGAAAGAAGAAATCAAGCGTATCTAAGAAAAATTAAAATTTTTAATTTTTTTTGCAATTGTATGGCTCAGATGGGTTTGAAAATGCTGGATAACTTTTTTGCTATTAAAACTAGAACATTTAGAAAGTGAGATGTGCAGCTAGGCATAGAGCATATTTTGCCTACTTATAAAAAATGTGAGAAATTAAAAGCTCAATAGTATATGAAGAAATGAACTATAGAATGAAATATGCCCTTCATGCATTGAGCTTTTTCTATCTAACTATGAAAACAATTCCAGAAATTAAAGGTTTCTTATGATTTTTAACATTTTTCTATTTCAGATAAATTCTAAAAAGTTGAATAACTTTATTGTTATTACAGATAGAGAGATAAATTTGCTTTTATTAAATAACAACTCAAATTATTTCTGAAGATGTTATTCACAGTCCTCTAGAATCCATGCCAAGACGATGTGCTGATGTTATGGCTATGCCAAAAAGTATTGAAGTTTTTTTTTTAATTTTCTGTACAATAATGTGAAATATAGCATGAAACCCAAAAGTTTCTACATTTTTGTCCTTAAACTAAAACAAGTGTAACAATTGATTTTTTTTTGGGGAATTTGTTTTTTATTTAATTTAGTCAGATTTATAGGTGTTTATAAATGATATTTAAAATTATTTCAATAAGTAAAAAATAAAAAACAAAAAGTTTCTTCACTTATGGCTAGCACTGTACATCCACTGAAAAGCGAATAAATCCTCTGTACGTTTATAGCACTACCCAAACAACGTCTATGTGATCAACTTGGCATGATCCCATTTGTGACCCGTACTGCCCCATAGACTTCATGAGATATATCCCATTTTTGTGTCACTGTGACGTCCATTGACACAAAAATGGTTGACTGGGAAGATGTGCAGTTTTCGCAAAAATGCATGCAAAAATGCTTAGGGACAAAATATTAAATACTTTTTTTGTGTTTAATACCCCTTAAAGTTTGTCAGTATCTTTGGGACACCCTCTATAATGTCAATCTTCCCTTGCACTTTTACCCGTAGGTTTTACCTGTACTCGACCCATGAAGTATATCGTTCTCCAGAGGGCGTCAACTGTATCCCGAAAACCATCATACCTCTTTTTTGCCGTTCTGCAAATTCTATCGCCTCATAATACCATTAATATAATTATAAGTGTACATAGTGTTCTGTTGGGCCCTCTGTAACGTGGCCGGGTCCTGATATTGACTCTGCGCCGCCATATTCATCATTTGCATCGGAATCTGGTTGTTTATAAAACTGGCGGGGGTGTTCGTGATATAACCGGTGACGGCACTCGGAGCCTGTTGCGGCGTTATCCTGTACCCGTTTAACGAATTATTCATCACGTAAGGATTTAACGACACGTTCGGACTGACCCTACTGGACGAGGTTTGCATGTGTTGCATGGCGGCAACATTAGACGCCGATGAATTTCTACCTGAACGGCCCAAGTTTTGTCCGATAGGGGGCGTCACTGTGCCGCTCAGCTGATTCACGTTCATATTCATGTTGGCCGCCTGGTAGTATTTGTGGTAGCCGAGGACTTGTTGTTGCAAGTTCGCCGTCGCTATGCCGCCAGGGGGCGTTAGGTTCCGAACGGTTTGGTTCTGGATCATCGCCTGGTGGCTTGGCGGTGGGGTCATCGTGTGCGGATGGTGTGTCGGTGGGGTCATCGACGTAGGTGGGGGTGTCATAGTGTTGCAACCCGCAGGTGGTACCTGTATGGGTGAATGTGACTTATTAACTAGAGGTGTGCTTATTAGTTCTTTTGAAAAAGCTAGTTCGCGAACGAACTATTGAAGAGAACGAGACTTAAAATAAAAGTATGAACTACATTTGGCAACAACGTTCATAATCGCAAAAGTTCGCAAAATAATGGTTTTAAACGAAAGTTTTCAAATTTGGCCTTTCCTTTCTCATATACGTGTGACAATTTTACTATTAATACCTCTTAGAGATTTTTTCGCTTATATTTTTCTGTCATACCAAAAAATTTATATTTTATTTTTTTAGGTTTTATAAAACAATTGATTTGTTTTATATGTTTCATTATATAATATATAGTTTATATATGTATAAGATATATTTTATTCTTAGCTGCTATATTTAAAAATATAATATATGTATTTAGAATTATTTCCTAAAAGGATCTTTACAAAAAGAAAATAACTTAATTTACTTTTCTTGCTTTCACAAAAAATTGATATATACATTTTGCAAAATAATAACAATACAAGACAACATGGCAAACAGCTTTACTTGACAATGCGTCTATATTATTTTACTTGCTTGCCGACTACATATGTTTTTTTTTTTGGGCCAGGAACCGCATACTGTTCTCGTTCATTACTTTCATTTCGTTCAGTCAAAAGAATCGTTCATTTGAACTAGTTCGTTCGCGAACTAGACACCTCTATTATTAACGAGTAGTGAATACGACCGACGCACGGTAGGCCAAAGATGAGATCTTGTCGACTTTAGATATATCCGATTTTGCAATATTTTAAAATTTGTGCAGAAAGAGTACTTTCGAAATAATATATTAGGGGAAAAATTGCGCATTAAATCCTTTAAAATACGCTAAAACAGAAGTTTACTCTAGTCTATTTGAAGATCGAAACTCGTTGCTATTGATAAGTACCCACATTGTCAAACTTTTGACTTGTGGACTCGCAATGGTGTATTTTTTTATAGTAAATATAATTATTACGCTAAAGCTCAACGTAAGTAATAAGAAACAAACACGTCTAAAAAGTGTATCCTATATACTAAGAAAAAAAGACATGAAGGACATTTAAATCCATCTGCCTAATTGACAGCAGTGTTTTCACATTATAATACTGAACGGGATTTTAATTTTTTTTTAGAATAATTTTATAAAATAGTGTTCTCCTAGTTTTTATTTATATTGTTCTTTATTGGTTTATGTACAAATTATATTGTAATTTTTAAACATTAATAAATTGTCTATTTGCCAAATTGTCTACTAGACTTAGGTAAATAAAATCCCTCTCCTCCTCCTTTAATGGCGGATATCAAAATGTTGCAAAATATTTTGTCATAGTTAATTTACAGGGACTAAATGATTAAAACTTTTACGAGATTTTACGAAACCAGTGAACTTTTATTTGCTGCTAAAATAGGACTTAAATTTTCAGGAAAACCCGTTTAGCTATAAATTTAATATCAAATAAAGTGATAAAAGTAATATCGTAACAAATTTGGAAATATAACAATAGGGATATATGAAATTCGTTGTTTTTTAATAAACGGGTAGTTAAGTGTATTAAAAATAACGGAGACCACTTTGAGCATTTGCTGTAAAATGTTATCAAATTATAATAAATAATATTATTTATTTTGTAATAAATTATTGTATTCAACACATATTTAACAATTTAATTAAGATATCATGTCTATGCAAGACACATGACGCCGAACACCTTAATTCCCTACTATTCATTAATTGAAGAACATAAAAAATTGAAGCATTGAAAGTTCAAAATTAAATTATCTCAAGAACGGTTGGTCTGAGCGACTCGACAAAGGTATACCTTTTTTAAGTAATATTGATGGAAGATTGATAAAATTTCTATACAAACTTCATACATACATTGTAACGAAGTTACAAGATTTTGTCTTTATTTTATAGTAATAAGGGTAAGCCCAAACAGTCTTTTATAAGACAACTTTAGAGCCAAATTATCTAAATTTGGCTCCGTTAACATTTTAACCTCTAAATTTATAATTTACATGTACAAAAAGATACATTTTAAGCTTTACCTGTGAGTCATGAGTGGTTTATAATTGTAAATATATATAAAGAAACCAACTTAAAGAGGTTTCTATCCTGATAGTATCCTGGAAAGGTTTGATTTCTTATAGGTTATGCCTAGTTCTCCGTTGACTATGTCGTAGTCTCTGGCCTTACTGTTTTCAGCCCTGGTTATTCTTAAGATAATAAAGAACCACAAATGCCTAAAACTGAGAGGGTTTTCATCACAACGCTTCCAGTTTTCCGGTTATTTTCATGAAATTTTCCTTTCATGCTGTTGCATTGTTTACATGTTCTATTTTGCAAGTTTCAACTTTTACCTACCTTGGGAAGCTCTGTTAAATGAAGGGGCATGCCCGGTGTTCCCCGCTGTTTTCACCTAGAAATACCTAAATAGGTTTTGAGAACTGAAATTAAGTTTGTTTACCATATAGGGTCATAGCCTATAAATCCGTACTGTTTTCATGAGGAAAAACGCTGTTTTCATTAAGTTTTCCCAATTGCATTTTTATCCCACGATTGATTCCGAGGATGTTCGTGAGTCGTCGGCATCAAAATTCCTGCGATGGGTATCAAAAGGTTCCAGGTCCACCAAGGATTCACATTCGTCGCAGTAAGGTCGTACCATACCTTTCGAGCGAAGTATCAGTAATTTTTCCACATTTCAATACCGTTAAATGTTCAATATTTACATTAAAACTTCGTCTTGACGTTGAGAGTGTGATTTGGGTTAGGTAAGAGCCACCTGTTGACAGTTGACCGGCCGCTTCCAAGCTCGCGTATTAAGATCTTTATCTGATCCGTTGCTATTGATATCGTTCCGTCCCGTTCCGTTTTATTTAATTTAAAAACTGTGGTTTGGACACTATCTTTCTTCGTGTTTTGTAGGGCAAGCCACAGTCGCGAATATTATTAACTGGTGCCTGGACACTATCTTTCTTCGTGTTTTGTAGGGCAGGCAGCAGCGCGTTTTTGTTAAATTACTACCTGGACACTATCTTTCTTCGTGTTTTGTAGGGCAGGTAGTAAACGGGTGATTAAACCAACGTTTCATTAATTCCGTTCGCGAAAAGTTACATTCTTGTTTGCAATCAGAGAAACACTCACTGCGGATTTATTTTGTATTTAATTGATAATTTTTATTTTCTGCTCTGTCCGCGGCCGTACCGTTCCGTTTAATTGTTTGATTGGTAAAAACTACTGCTTGGACACTATCTTTCTTCGTGTTTTGTAGGGCAGGCAGTAGCCGCGTTTAATAATTATTACTTGGCTTCTCAAAGTGGTGAGACACAAGTAATAACCAAGTCCATGATGTCATAATTACTATTCGTATAGCAACAGAACAGAGGTAAATGTTGACCGATTGATTGAGGTTGCTTCGCTTCATTGGTGTTGAGTTTCCGGATTTGCTCAACGAATGTCATCCGTAACCGCTTGTACAAAACATCATAACCCCGTCCCTTAAATCATACTATTTTGCGTCATTAATAGAGTGCTGAATTTTCCGGTACATTTTCCCAAATGACTGCCTGTGCTTAATCATAGAAATTGGTAATGGGGATTATTAGATTTTAAGGACACTTTTTTTCATTTAGTTTTAAGCAACCAAACCTGTTACTTTTAGTATTTGTAATAATAAAGATTAAGAGCAATAAGATCTCATTATAACCGGACAGTCTACTTTCAATCTTTACATGGTTTCTCCACTGTCTAAAGGCTTAGTTGAGAGGCTAGAGGGGACTCTAAGCTCCTTTAATTACTTAGAGTAGCGCCCGAGGCATTTTGTCGACTTTTCTCCTATAACTGTACAAAGAAATAGTGAGGGGAGTTGACGTATACCCTGCGACGTCAAAGGTTAGAGGGTGGACATACGGCAAGTACGCAAGTACCCCCGCTACAACATTGAGGCACAAAGAGTTATACACGTTTTTATCTAGTCATAGTTTCCACAAGAATTCAACCAAAGAATCTATGTCCACTAAGTTAGGGAACACCCTCTATATTCAAAAAAATTATATTTTCTGTATTTTCCCTATAATTTACAAGATGTAAGTAGTTCTGATTAGGAAATGTATTTTTTCAAACTTACGCAGTACCTTTGGCCCACTGTGCGACGAAGGTAATTTTTTAAAAATATTAACAAAGTCACCGATTTACAGAATACAAACAATGGTACTCGATTCTGTAAATCTGTGACAAAGTTACAGACTTTTAAATGAAAAAAAAACATACCGAGCTGCTAGAAACCATTTGTTGTAACTTAGCCAAGCTACAACTGGCATTGCCCGATTGCACTGCGGTATTCGTTTGCAACGCCGAATTCGGCGATGGCGTTGGAACGTGTGGATTCGTTTGAATGTAGAAACTCGATCCGGTAGTAACGGCACAACTCGGCGACAAATTCTGGTGTCCGGTTAAGGTTTGTTGGGGGGGCAAACGGTGTTGTATAACGGTCGTTACGGAAGTGGGCACGTTCACGTAAGAGCTGCTACTTTGACTGGGAAAACCTTGCGTGGTCACCACCGGGATATAATTCGCTTGACTTATGACCGAATGGTGGCCGTGGTGTGTATGCTGGTGCATATGCGTGTACCCTTGCTGGTGCAAATGTTGTTGCAACTGTTGCTGTTGTTGTTGGTGTTGTTGCTGTTGTGAAATCACCTGCAAGAGAGTATATTATGATTACATTTGTTTAGGAGTAAGTCTGGCCAACTTCGAACTTAAGAAGCCAAATGCCAGAAATAATAGGCAATGCTTTAAATTGAAGAAATAGTGGCTTCACTGATTAATGTGCCAATATAAAGATATCTAGATAAAAATGCAATAAAACAAGTAATCAAGAAAGTTGCACTAATTCGCCAGTGATTCGGCTGAAAAAGTATATTTAAGACAGTCTCATTTGAGCATAAAGTCACATTCCGGTAGTAATAATCACATTCGGTAAAACAGTCACATTTGGGATTTTTTTTTTGAATGTAAAATAACTTTTTGAAGAGACCAATCTGGCAAACCCTTGTGCAAAGTTTCAAAAAATTTTAATAAGCGAATCTTGAATTATTCAATTAAACGTAATTGCAAAATTAGCAAATTTTCGGTTCAGGTAAAACCAAATGGGCACCAGTAAAAGACAAGATATTTTTCAGGATTCCCCTTTTCAGTAAGTTGTTGACGGTGTTGTCACTTGACGGAGCTCACTGCTGCCAACTTTAATTTGGGGTGTTTTAGTTTGTAACTAATTAAAAAGTAGCTAAAATCTAAAATTAGCTACGTTTACAAGGCGGCACCGAACATAAACTAGAATAGAAGGATCACTCTAAGCGCCGCCCAAAATGTTGCCTTTCTCACTCGCTTTCTGATGCTACTCTTTTTTGCTGCCCGGTGGCGACTGCGTTATACAGGGGCGTCTTCAATATTAGAACTATAATAGCGTTGTGCGGAAATTTTGTACTTTAAAAATGCCGGCGATATGTTGCGTAGATGGCTGCAGGAGTAAAAGGGGATATACATTTTTTTTTAAATAAAATTGGATTAGTTTACAGAAAAAAATACACGCTTTTCTTCAGTATTTCTTAAATGTCTCGGAAAATTGAGATCCTACAAAAAAATCTAATAAACAAAAGTTGGTTTAAAAACAAAAGATTGGCTTTTGTTTTATTTATCTAGGTGCTATAGGCGCTAAGATACAACTGTGTGAACATAACCCCTTTCTTTAGATAACAAAATATAATGACGTAAAATAATAGCGTGAAATAATTTAAAAAAAAAACGTTTTTTTCGACAAATATCTAGCACATTTTTTCAAGTATATACTATCAAAAACTTTAAAAATAAACTTGATTGTAAGTCATTAGCATAAAAATTAAAAAAGTTAGGAATAAAATAAAAATAATTGCAGTTTTAAAAAAATTTATCATAAAAAATAATGTATTTATTTCAAAAATTAAAGCGTAGCCTTCTACAATGGACTATATATAGGTACCAATAATATGTTCAAAAAGTGTCAGCGATTTAGAGTACATATTTTTTTTAAATCGTGATTTTAATTTTAAAAAATGCAAAATTTTTGGTAATATTCTGTTATTAGTGGTGGTTTTTAATAGTGAAAGCTATCCGATTTATTATTAGTTGCATTGCAATCATTTGAATCATATAAATTTTAGTCACTTATACCGTCTAACCATACTTAAAACTGCATTTTTTTCGTCATTAAGGGTGGTTTTTAAGGGTTTAAGTTTCAAAATGTTGATGTGTACTATAATCCCCAATGTAAAACTATATTTATTTTGCATATTTATATGAATTCTAGGTTGTAAAACCCCTATTTTCGTTTTATTTGAATTTTAGTGGTTTGTTCTTTCATCCCCTATTTAAAAAGAAAATAATTAGGCATTTAATAAGTTTTTTTTATTTAAGAGCATTAGTCACCCACTCATTACTGTTATTTCAGTAATTCCTTTATTTTAAAAGATATTTACCTGCGGTTTTGAGTAAAGTTATTTAAATTTCCTAAAGAACACCGCTACAGAACGTTTTTTTTATTTTTTTATTTTTTTTTAGTTTTTAATTCTGCAATAATGAAAAAAAGTCAAAAATTCGTCTATAGCGGGAACATAAAATCATTATTATAAAATTAAGCCAAATGGTAAAATATAAAATTTTAATTAATAAAAGCGTAATATCAATAACCGAAAAATTGAAAAAACAGCTTTAAATTTCCCAATACCTGCGGCTTTTGCTGGCAGCTGGCAACGCCGCTTGTCTGGCTGGTGACGAGAGTCGTCCACGGAACGGGGGAGCTGTTCGATATTATATCAATTTCGGTAATTGGATGCTACTGTTTTTCCGCTGTAATTTCTATACCTATGATTTTGTGCTTTTTGGGGTAGTTGTGTTTCGTGTTATTATTGTTTTTTCTTTTGTCTTTGCGTTTTTTATTCTTATCTATTTTATTGTGTATTAGTTAACCATTTTTTATTGGCGGTTTAAAAAATTTTTATAATAAACAATGGGTAAACGAAAGGAGGGTAAAAAAGATGTGTATTATATTAATAAAAAATCTTTAAAACAAAGAATGAAACAAGCCCGATCTAATAAAATAAACATTTTAAGGTAAGTATAAAACAGTTTTAACCTAAATAAAGGTTTAATATTTACTTAGGTTTATTAAAACTTTTTAATCTTACTTTATTTTAGAACTGCATCTGAAACTTTTAAAAATACTGTTTCTGTTAAAAATACTGTTTCTGTCGACTATCTAGAAGAAAAGGCTCGCGAGGAATCCAGGTTAGTATAGGATTTTTTATAAGCATTTAGAGAAGTGCCTTTTTTAACTTTTTAATGTTTTTAAGGTAACTTTTTTGAGTATTTAGAATTTACAACAACATTATCGTGAAAAATACAACATATTCCATAGAAAAATAACTTTCATTTATTACAGTAAACCCTCGTGTAGTTATAATTATCAAGATTCTCAGCAACAAATATCGCCAACAATTTTGAATAATTATAGTGAGTTAAATGTTGAAGATTCTATGAGGTATGTATATATTACATGTTATTTTTTAATTATAATCTAAACGTATTACATTTTAGTATAGAAAATGATAATAAACTTGAAAATGGTGCTAAAAGTCAAAGCCAACAAGAAAATAATTTAGAATCGGCGAAAAAAAGAAAAAAGTGGTAAATAATTTAATACATTATTTATTAAAAATAAAAAAGTTACGCATTTTTGAGCCTAACAGTATGCTATTTAAAAATTTGCTTTGAATTAAATATGCAAAAATCCAATATAGCGTCCATAAGAAAAAAAAAAGTTGATGATGGTCGGCAAAAGACGAAACGTCGTACTAAAAATCTAAAAATACCTTCATGTAGCACGTAAAAAGTTACTCTGAAAATTGCAAGTTTTTTAAAAATTGGATAAAAAATAAGCTTAGAAAAAAATAAAATCGATTTTTTCAAATATCGGATTTTCCGATTATCTTCGGAACCACTCGGAGCTTTTAAAATTTTTAAATGGCATATTGTTAGGCTCAAAAATGCGCAACTTTTTTCTCATTTGATCCACCCTGTATCTTTGACGGTCTCCGATATCCCCATGTATATCATTTTAAATGGGACACCCTGTATTTTATTACACATACATATAAGCCATACAGGGTGTCAGGTTTGTACAAACTTCTAGAAGTGATAAATCATGTAAAAATAGACTTTTTTTTTAATAAACATAATATGTCGGGAAGTGGTTTGTTTTCAAGATACAGGGTGTTAAACTTTGTAAAAAAAATATTTTTTTTTCATATTTGTATCTAAGAAATGCGTTTAATGACTTAAATGAAAATTAAATTTAATTTAAATAAAATGATATTGGCAAATTTTAAACTTACACTATTAAACTCATACTATTAAACTTATACAATTATACAATGTGTATCTATTGTTTTCTACTTTCTTTCTTTTTAATTTGCAGATAAAAAACGAAGTAATTCTAA
Organism: Anthonomus grandis grandis; assembly: GCF_022605725.1. Classification (NCBI taxonomy): domain Eukaryota; kingdom Metazoa; phylum Arthropoda; class Insecta; order Coleoptera; family Curculionidae; genus Anthonomus; species Anthonomus grandis. The sequence continues at coordinate 5,644,064 of NC_065560.1, forward strand.
AAATGTACCTGTACCATTGGCGTTAAGAAAAGAGGTTTTGAACAAATTTTTAAGATTAAGAAGTGCGATAACAAAAGCCACCACTCACAGAATCGCGGAAGACACCACGATGGATCAAAAAATTAAATTGCTAAGAGGTGACATCTCTAATGCCCCAAGTCATGTATTTGGGGAACACGCCAGATGTAAAGAAATTAATTATTTCAAGTGTGATAATCCAAATTACACAAATTTAGTGCCAAGTATGCAGACTTGTGGAATTTATGAAGACATCTTAGTAGCTTTGCAAAGAATTATAGATAATGCAAGCAGCCTAATCCTCAATATGGACAATAACCTCGCTGAGCATTATAACAGTATTGTTAGCAAATTTGTTGGTGGCAAGCGTATAAATTTTTGCAAACGAGGTTCATATGAAGCTCGCTGTGAGGCAGCTGCATTGTCATTTAATTCTGGTGGTAGCTATTATGAAATCCTTCATAAAACCGCAATAGGCACAAGCCCTCGTTCCTTTACTAAGCGGTATATTCAGAGATGTAAAAAGATAAGGCTGTTTTATCAAACTAAAAGACTGCAAAAAACATTAATTTCAAAAAAAAAAATAAGAAAAGAAAACAAACTCTTCCTGATAAGGATTATGGTCCTGACGCCCATTACATTCCTTTAGAAATAAACAGTGACGTTTTTATTTCGAGGAAAAATGAAATCTTAAAAGATATGAAAAAAAAGTCCAGAGGAAATAAAACATATTGAAAATTCTACAATTGGCCAGGCTTCTAATCCAAAATGGATACAAGAAAGATCACAGCGGATTACTGCCTCAAATTTTGGCAAAATATGTAAAATGCGGGCAAAAACCTCGCCATGTGGTGCAATAAAAACGATGCTGTATGGAAATTTTAGCGGCAATAATGCTACAAGATATGGAAGTGAAAGCGAGGCCCGAGCAATTTTAGAATTTGAAAATGAATTTAATTTAAAAGTGTCTCGATGTGGAATTTTTATAGGTGAACAAGAATATTATTTGGCAGCGAGCCCTGATGGTTGCATTAATGAACATGATTTCGTAGAAGTTAAATGCCCATTTAGCATTGCCAACATGACTCCAACCGAAGCAATATTATCAAAAAAGATCACATTCGCTACATTGGAAAATAACCACCTACATTTGAAAAAAAACCACAATTATTACTACCAAGTTCAGGGGCAGTTAGCTATAGCTAACAAGCAATCATGCTATTTTATTATTTGGAGCCCTCTTGGCATGTTAGTTGAACAGGTGAGAGTTTTAATTGAAAACATAAATTAATTCTTTATAGTATTCTGTATTTTTTTAGATTGGCCGTGATGAACAATTTTGGGAGGAACAAATGTTACCAAAATTAAAAGCCTTCTACTTCAATTTTTTATTACCAGAAATAGTTGACCCGCTTTATCCAAAAGGGCTGCCTATCAGAACTTAAAATTCTTCCGTTGGCGAAAAACCTGTCAACTGAATTGATGCAGAAGCTAATTAATTTTTTTTTATTTATTTTTTTTTAATATGTAAAAACCTTAATAAATATGTATATACGTTTTTTATATGTTTATATTTTTTTGTTAATAAACGTTTCGTTCGTTTCTTTTTTATTTTTTTAAATTTATTGCAGTATTTTCCCATAATTTCTAAATTGGGCGTAGCACGAATATGGTAAAAATAAAGTGTAAAAATAAAATAAACTTACAGCGTATCAAAGTGTATTCAAGATGATTTTTAACTGTCAATATCTCAAACACAATAATTAAAGCTAATATTTATAGATAATAGATAATTTATAGGTTATTATGTGTAATAAATAGTAATATTTTATCTAATAAGATTTTAATTACTTAGAGATTTGAAAAACCTATTTTAACATATTGCAGAATAAAATTGCGCTTGTGTCTTGTGTTTTGGTGCAATTTTTTTACAAAGTTTATTGAAAATCTGTATAAGCCTAAAGATTTTTTTTTAGATTAAAATCATAAAAGCGTATCCAATAAATGCTTTACTAATTGCGCAAAAACTTCTTATGAAGCAGAAATAGAATAAACTTCAAAAAAAAAAAATAAAGCGCTTTTCTGGACGTCGACCACGACACCGCTCAAAAATTCACAACGCAATGCAGCCCGGATCGCTGCGGATCGATGGGAAAGCAAGTGACGACGCGACGGTACCGTGTTGTCAGATGTTTGCCGGACGGGCTAAACGACTAAAAGCGGATTCTCAGTTGGTCGCGCCGGGAATAGCGCTCTTAACTGCCTTTTTAAATTTTATTAAATATTTAAAAAATGGGTATATTAACGAAGTTATTATTAATTAAGTGTATGTAATATTAGGTAATTTCTTGGTCAGTTAAGAAAAGAGCATGAAAGGAACGTAAAGCTAAGATTTAATTGTGTACATTCTAATAAACTTAATTTTAAAGCTATCTACTAACTGTTTTTCTTACAGTTATTTGTTCAAAAGAGATACTTAATAATATTCTTTCAATTTCATTTTAACAATAATACAAAGTGCCTTTAATTTCAAAAAATTCCATATATTACACACTGCCCGCCGCGATGTACGAAAATATTCCTTATTAAAAATGTTTCAAACACCCCCCGTATCGTAAAGGATTGCCGTCGAAACTAAATAATGATTTACGACCGCGTAAAAAAAGTCGGCACTGTTTAGAAGTCCCTACTTCAAACGGCCGCAAGAGAGTGAACCTACTGTCTTGTTCTTTATACTGTGAAGGCGGGTACCAAATAATTAATTCTTGGATCTAAAATTAAATACGCACTAAAATTTGATACGCGAATTTGATGTTTCCCAAACAGGGTAAATGTCTTTCTCGATTGTTAACTTCCAGTAAATCAAACAATGATCCGAAACACCCTCCAACGAGACAGTCCCGAATTTTTAACTAAAGTATCATCAGTCCCAAATATAGGGTCAAGTAGCCATCCGGAGTTTAAACCTGATATACGATTTAAAATTTAAATGAAATTAAAATCTTCAAATAAGGATGTTAAAAAATTTGGCTCAATTAATAGATAAATAAGTTTGGAATACTATAATTCTACATACCTGCGAAGGACTAATTTGCTGCTGCATATTATGATGCAACTGATGCCCCGAAGGCGACGCGGTCCTCCTACTCGAAGGAGTCTGTTGCTGTTGAGGAGGCGGTGGCGCCACAATCGGAGGCGTAGCCCTTATACTGCTGTGCTTCCCTCCGGAAGATGGCGTATTCGAGCGGTTTCTTTGAGGACCTTGCTGCTGCTGCTGCTGCTGCATCCTCTTACTGGAACCACCGGGACTCTGTCCGCTCGGCTGCTGAATCTGCATCGTGTTATTCAAGTTCGGACTGGAAGCGGGTATGGTGACCCCTTGTAGCGTCTGTTGTTGCATACAGTCGTAATTCGTTTGCGGAGTCGAATGCGTCGACACGTTCGAAGGGGGTCGGACCGCTTCGATTGAATTTTGCGACGCCATATCGCTGGATATTGAAGCGGGAGATTCCAGTCCCATGTGAGACACGTCGAGTTCACACGGCGGATATTGGAGGCTGTGCACCGAGTTGGTAGTGGAATCGGGAGTGTATACTCCCATAGAGGTTATTTCCGGTGTTGTTTGCGGTACGGGGGCGATTTTCGGTGGTTCTTCTTTGGGTTTTTGCGGTTTGGGCAACTCGGGAGGGTTTACCACGACGCATAGTTGCTGCTGTTGTTGTTTTTCCTCCAGGGTGCAACTGCTTTTATATTGCTCCGAAGCGGTTCTGCTCGCGGTTTCCTCTCGGTGTCTCTTATCTTCTTTTTTGGGAGACTGGTTCTTGTGCTCGCTGGACTTTTTGGGTGTTACGTTCGGTCTGACCGCAGACGCCTCATAACGATGGCTCCTGCTACCGCTCTTTTCTTTGTCGCAACTGTTACTAGCAGCGGGCTGTTTTGAGGTCGGTAAAATATCCAAAGGGAATTGTAGTGGAGGCATAGGGTACCCCGGGTACTCCCTTTTTGTAGGATCGTAATACTTATTGCCCCAAAATCGGCCGTCCCATTGCCAAGGGTACTGCGCGGTCATGTTCATATGATACCCTTGGCTTGCCATACTCGCTGCCAAAAGTGCTTCGTTCTCCATATGGACCTTCTGAGCCGCCTCAAAAGACAATTTCTCTTCGTAAGGCAGTTTTTGTTGGTATCTTTTATCGTCGTATTTGATCCGTTCGGGTTTCACTTGGTCCTGTTGTTTCGGTTTGGTTCGGGTTTCGATCGGTGCCGTTTCGGTTCTATTTAGTTCCCGTTGTTCCGGATATTTGTAGGCCGAAGAAGACGCCACCTTGGGTTCCCTGTGCGGAGGTTTTTCAATCACAGACTTGGCGGGCTCGGGAGGCGGGTGAGGCACCTGGGTAACCGCCAACGGTTCTTTGTTTTGTATTTCGGGTTGCGGTTTCGACTGAACAGGCGGAGGCGGAGCAGGTTTTGCTTCTTTCGGCGCGTCTTCTTTAAGTTTCACTTCGGGCTTTTGAGGTTCGGCCTGTTTGATCTTTGGTTCTTTTGGCAAATGCGGCTTTGGATTGATCACTGGTTCTTGCACGACAGGTTTTGGTAATTCTATTGATTTCACTGGCGATGGCGGGGGTTCTTTAGGTTTTTCAATAATCGGGGAACAAACGGGCTTAGCTGGTTCAGTTTCTGGGGGAAGTTTGGCCAAAGATTCGCTTTTCTGTGGTACTTCAACTTGTTTTTCACATTTTACAGGTGATTCTTGAGGCACTGGAGGAGTTGTTATAACGGTCTCTTGTGACTCCTTCTCTGGTTCAACTGGTTTTAGTTCTGGTTCCACTGGTTTCGGTTCTGGTTCAACTGTCTTTCGTTCCGGTTCAACTTGTTTTGCGTCTACTTCAACTACTTTCGGTTCCACGTGTTCTTTCACTGCCTCTATCTGCTGAGAAGGTTCCTCTTGCTTGGGTGCTGCACTTGGGATATTATCACTTGGTTGCTCGATGGGACTATCTACAAGCACTTTTACGGGCTCTTGCACGGGAGGCGTTTCCGGACTGTCCTGAGACACTTCCTTCTTCTCAATAATCATTTGTGGATCGTCGGTTTTTTCAATTTCCATATCAACCGACATCCGCGTGGATAAGTCTTGCTGCAAACAAGTCTCCTCCATGTTCATTTCCATGTTGGGCTTAGGAGAGTCGACCCTCGGGGAATTATTATTCATATGTTCCTCGGTGGCCTTCGTCACCGACGTGTCGCTAAAATCAAAACTGCAGTTCCTCGATAGTTCGTTCAGCATCTTTTTGCTGGAAATCGTTTTGATTTTCTGCCCGTCGATTTCGGTTTCACTTTCGGAAGTGGTGGTCGAATAAGCGCCGGGTTTAGCTCCTTCCGCTGGAGACTGTTTTTCCTTGCTCAACCTCTTCGGCGGTGTGCGCAATAGGTCTGGGTTATTGGAGTATTTGTACTTCATCGAGGGGGATTCTTTCAATATGGGCAACTCGTCGTTTTCCATCTCGTCATCGGCTTCGGCACTGGAATCCTCCTCGGTCGATATGCGGGTGGTTTTCTTGCATCGTTTCCTCTCGTGTTTTTCCGAGATGATGGCGGGAGGCACCGGTTTCGCACCTTGTTCATCTTCAGATTTTTCCGAAACCACCGAATCGCTTTCGCTCTGGATCAGGGTTTGTTGGGCTTTTAATAGTTGGGGTATCGTGGGCTGATTGGTTGGTAGGTCCGATTGGTTCCGCGGCTTGCCTTTGTTCCAAGTTTTCCGTTTTTTAATTGACTTTCGTTTTTTTGTTGGGGTTATAACATTGGGCATGACCACTTCTTCCTTTTTGCTGGTGGGTTCGTCGTCAACTATGACAGTTTCTTTCGCTTCTTCTTCCTCTTCGGTTTCCTTTAATTCCACCACTTCAACTTCGGAGTCCTTCAGCTTTTGTTGCTCTTCTTTTTTGGCTCTGCGTTGCGACCATCGTTCGCCCACTTTTGGGCTTTGCGGTGTTGCCGTTCTTCTGAGTCTCGTACTGGATATCGGGGTCACGATTTCCTCTTCACACGAGACAGAGAGTTTTCTTAATCTGGGTTTCGTGGGCGTTTCAACCACTTCTAACTCCTCTACTTTGGCTTTCTTTGGTTCCGGTTCATAATTGTCTTCGGCCCTCTTACGTTTCGGGATTTCCGTTGCAGGTTTCTTCTTTACGTCCGCATAAGTGGTTTCTTTAAACTTTGAGGGTCGCGTACGTTTTCGCCCTGAAGAAGTGATTTCGATATCATCACGTTCGGCCGGTTCTTCCGCTACCGGTTTGGGCGTTTCCGTTTTCGACAGTTTAATTTGTCTCGTCGAATTGACCGATTTACGTTTTTTGCCTCGCTTTAATTTAACCCCCTGAGTGTTTTCAATAATAATTTTCTCAGGGGCGGTAGGGATGTTTGCGGCAACTTCCACCTGAGGGTTCTCGTTTTCTTCGTCTGATCGCTCTTCTTTTAGCAAACTGGCCGCGTTCGACAACAATGGTTTCCATCTGAGGCATTCTACGTCGATATGGATTCGCGTTTTTGACTTTTTTACTCTCTCCGCGTGTAGATCCACTTTTTTCCAATCGACTTTCACTTTGATCGCTGATCCTTCACATTGAATGAACCCCAGTAGTTGAAGAGCCAGCGCGATGTCTTGGCAATACATCCCAGTGTCTCTGCTGATTTCTTTTAAGTCGATTTGATTCTGCCTGTGGGTGTCTAGGTATTCTAAAAGCACCGATTTCCAATAAGAATAGTATGACACCTTCCCAAGATCGGAAAGAGGCTTTTCGGGAGTGCCAGGTTGGCCTTCTTCTCTTGACAGTAGGTAACCTAAAATAATAAAATCAATTATATTTAAAGATCGCTAAGCAATTACAAGTCAATTGAACTTACTAAAATCGATCAAAAAACGTCCGAATCCCTGCCTCTGATACTGCGGCATGGTCATGATGCAACTGACGTTATACTTTTGGGCGCAGTGTTTCTCCTTGGAAAAATACCCCACTAGATGGCAGCCCTTCCGGTCGTTTTTCGTCAAAACGTAAAATAGAAACGGCTCCACGTCATAGTAGAGGGTCTTGTGATCGAGAAATAGTTTGGCCAACAGGCACAAGTTTTGACAGTAGATTTTGTTCACGTTGCCGTCCACCTCGAATACCGAAATGTCGTCGCATCGGTAGATTTCGGTCGCCGGCGGGTGGCGCCACGTGCATTTGTCCTGGTGACGTTCCAGAACTAGGAACGTAACGTGAGAACATTAGGAAAGTTTAAAACATTATTTTAAACGCAAAATTAAAGTAAATAAAAAAAGCGAAATTTACAAATTGAAGATATATATACAGTTGTGGCCAAAAAAATAAGAGTGCATATTAAATTTCAAATCAAACTGAATTAGCTTCCCTATATGTTGGAATTTGCAAATAAAATACTACGCATTCATTATTGTTTAAAAATCTTGTGGACAAAAAATAAGAGTATTTCTTTATTTAATGATTGGTCTCTGTTTATTCAGATAAAAGATTTGTTCGTGATGTTTTCCATAAATACAAGATCGTTGCATCGCGTTGGTAAATATGGGTCGCCCAAAGCATTGTAGCCCCGAAGAAAGGCGTCTAATTTTGCAATTGAAGAGTCAAAATAAATCCTATGCATTTATTGCATTTATTTATAGTTAAAAGATCACCTTGTGAAATCTCCAGAGTTTTAAAAACACAAAATAAAACGGAAAATGTGAGGCCGTCCAAGAAAAACCAATAGGAAGACTAATAAGCTTATTGTACGAGAAGTCAGTAAACAACCTTTTTCCACATCTACCTCTATAAAACGAAACTCAAGCATAAGTATTAGCCTTAGGACGATAAGAAGACGTTTGCAAGACCAAAAATTATATGGTCGAGTGGCCAGAAAAGTCCAATTTCTAAGCAAAAAGTATATAAAACGAAGACTGGCATTTATAAAGAATAATTTTATTGAAAATTTTTAAAGAAATTGGTGCAACATTCTTTTTAGTGATGAGATGAAGATCAACTTATTCAGATCAGATGGAAGATGATTAGTTAGAAGGAGGAAGAATGAAGAATTAATCCTAGAAACACAATAGGCACAGTTAAACACGGAGGTGGAAATATCAAACTGTGGGGCTGTTTTTCCTACAATAGAGTAGGTCCCATATTTTGGATTAAAGCGACCATGACAAAAGGAATTTATTTGGATACCTTGGATAGAGTATGGCTACCATATGCCGAAAAAAACATGCCTATCAGGTGGGTGTATCAACAAGATAACGACCCTAAACATACGGCACGGATTGTTAAACAATGGTTTACACAAAACAGGGTTTCGGTTCTGGAATTGCCATCACAATTGCCTGACCTTAATCCTATTGAAAACCTGTGGAAGGAGCTGAAAAACCGAGTAGCTTGTAAAAAAACAATAAATAAGCAAGATTGATGGAAGGAAGTTCAGGAAGCTTGGTATTCCATCCCAGTTGAATCGATTCGATGCCACGAAGATGCGCTGCCGTTCTTACGAATAAAGGTGATTCTATCAAGTACTGACTCACTTATCTAATGCTGTCGTTTGTTTTGCGGTACATTGAAATTATAATTTTTTATGGCCATTTTTGAAAAATACTCTTATTTTAAAAAACTTTTTTTTAACACTGATGGCATATGTTGTACAAATATGAAATCGTTATTGTTTTTTTCTCTATGTAGCACAATATATTATCAGGAATATTCAAATAAAACCAGACACTCTCATTTTTTTGGCCACCTCTGTAAATAATAGGTCTGGGTGGCTCAGTAGCATAAATAACCCTCACATTCTCCAGACCTAAACCTGTCTGTTTTTTTTTTATTTAGGAGGACATTTTAAACTAAGAATTTAAAATCGAATCTTTATAAAATATACTAAATTTCATTGTTTAATCATATTCTGTTACCGAAATTCTAAAAAAAGTGCATTGACTTTTTTATGAACTTAAGTATGGTTTTTGATTTGAGGGATCATGCACTCCTTCTTTTGAAATGCCATCATTATGGTCATAGAGGTTTTTCATACTTGGTTTTTCGTTAGAATTTTACCACAGTTATAGATCTCAGATTGATGAGTTTGGGTAACTTTCCTACAATTGTGGATAAGCTAACATATTTAGTTATGTTTTCCAATGATAATAACTATATTTGTAATGATAATTCCGTCAACGACGTAATATTAAGATTGCGTGATGTGCTTTGGGCATTTGAAGGTTGGCTTCTTAAGAACATTAAATGCATATAAAACAGTTTTTATTAATTTTACCACGAATATCATAAATAAATGAAAGTTTCTTGATTAGAACCCAAAATCAAAGAAAAATTATAGTTCAAGTAACCGAAACTAAACTACTAAGATTTCACGTTGATTCGGATTGCCTAACCGCAGTTTGTTGTGCTATTTTTCAGCTTCGAGACCTTCCTAACCAAAATACTGTTTTCTCGTATTACTTTTCTCACTTTGTATCACGTATACAATATGAGCTTATTTTTTGGAGAGTATCGAATTCTAAAGTGATTAGACTGTTTCAAAAGAAAGCCTTAAGAAATATTTCCGATGTAAGTCTTGGGAATTCTTCTAACTCGTTTTTGGTAACTTTTTACATAAAAAAACCTCCTTTTTGACATTATGAGAACGTTGAGCAAAAGTTCTGTAGCTTTTGAGTTTTCCTAACTAAATTTCTGTTTTTCTCATAAACGTGACGCAAAGATGGAAACATGCTTTGCCGAAGAGCGGTGTATGATAGGAATAAAAATATATCAAATAAATACAAAAGGATTCGATACTTAATTGTTTCCAAAAATTGAGAAAAGTAGCTCTTATTGATGACAAGAAAAATAATTATATAAACTTTAGAAAAAATTAGAAGACTATTATTCCAGGAAAATAAAAATTACTGCCTCAAGAAATTGGTTTTGAACAACAAGAGATAATAAAAAAGACGAACTTTCTATAGCATCATCAAGGGAATTACTTTATAATTTTAAAACTTTAAACATGACTGAATTAAAGGAGTTTGTTAGAAAGATGAACAATGTGGGAGCCGGTAATAGTGGCATCTTCACTAAGGTTTTTAGGGATACATATAAGGTTGTGGGAAATTGAATGCTCGACTTTATTAAGTCATTAATTTTTTTGCATTCTGAATTGGTTAAGGAAATTAGTTTTGTAAAAGTAAGTAAGTTTCATTATTTAGCTGATGACAGGGTATTTGAATTGTCAATTACATATAGTAGCTCTATTGATCTGTATGTTATATGTTTATATAGAGCTCCTGCTGACGCTGTAGGTGACTTTTTATTTAGACTAGAAGTGTTATTGTCTGGTTTAAATGTTTTTTTTCGAAAGTAATTTTGTGCGGAGATTTAAATATTGACTGGTCAAATCTGTCTCATAATTATACAAACCAATTGACTTACCTTTTAAGGTCTTATAGTTTAATTGTTGTAGTTAATAATCCAACTAGAATAACCTCTACCACTCAAATTAACTATGTGTGCACCAACATAGATGCAAATGATTTTAATTGTAATGTTATAAATTCAGGGCTCTCTGACCATGAGGCTATTGCATGTGATTTTTGCATAGATCACAAGAGTCAAATGAGGGGAAAGAGAAGGGGCAGAATTTATAGCAAAAAAAAACCTATAGTTTTTTTTTTCTGATGATTTTCCCTCTCAAAAATCATCGAGAAATTGGTTAAAAAGAGACTTATGTCACATTTAGCTGAAGAGCAAATTATAAGATCGGAGCAATTTCGGTTTCAAAGTACCAAGGGAACATCAGATGCAATCTTTTCATTCTTTGAGTCCTTATTACTGAATTGAACAGTGGTGATATTGCTGCAGCAGTGTTTTGTGACTTGACCAAAGCATTTGACTGTGTTAGTTACAAAATACTGCTGTGGAAGCTTGAGCGGTATGGATTTAGAGGTCTGGCTCTTCAGTGGTTTGGGTCTTATTTGCATACTAGAATGCAGAGTGTTTCTGTGGATGGTGCCCTTTCAAGAGAGCACCTTGACACGACTCATGGTGTTCCTCAGACATGACATGGCCAACTTAGGATCTCAGGTAAATTCATTCAGTTTGCGGATGATTCAACAATTTTATGGCATGACACGAGTGCGATGAATCTAAATACCACAGTTAACAGAGATATTGTTGAAATCAAGAAATGGTGTGATTCCAACAAACTGTGTTTAAATATTATACAAAAACTAGTTTTGTATGAATTTTAAATGCAATTTAAATAATGTGTTTTTGGAGAATCACATTCTAAACAACTTAGACGAAAATAAATTTTTAGGTTCATTTATTGATAATAAACTAAAATTTGAGGGCCATATCACGCAATTGTGTAGAAAAATATCAGCAAATTGTTATGCTCTTAAAGTGGTCGCAGGAGAGGTTGATTTTGACATGGCGAGAAATGTTTATTTTTCTTTAATTGAGTCCCATTTAAGGTATGGTTTGTGTTTCTGGGGTGCATGCACACATTACTTATTTAATAGTGTTTTTGTTTTGCAAAAGAAAGCGATCCGACGTCTGTGTAATGTGAGTATGAGAGAGTCTTGCAAACAGCTATTTATCACTCATAAAATCCTAATCCTTCCTGCCTTATTTAGATTGGAATCTGTTTTCCTCGTTCATAAGAAATTTAGAAATGTGAACACAACTAATAGGCATGAATATAGCAGTCGACGAGCTAATGATGTGCTTTTGCGTATGCCTACAAGTTCACTGATCAAAAGAACTTTTATATTTGATGGTAAAAAACTCTTTATTCATCTTCCTGCAGATTTGAAAGGTATAGGTAGCTGGAAACTTTTTAGAAAACGTGTTAAAAAACTCTTAGTTGCAAAGGGCTATTATGAAATAATTGAATTTTTGTCGGATAGATTTTAGTCATTTTTACCTTTTTCTTGCAGGACTTTAGGTATATTCTTTATATTTTTTACACCATATCATTTCGCCTAATTTATTTCTGTGATTCATTTTTTTTTTACAGTTTTACATTTAATAAAATTGAATATTTCGGGAGTGAATAATATCTTTTTGTGTTATACATATTGATACTCTTGACATTGCATTAGCTTGTATGTTTTGGTTCAGAGTCTTGGAGGAGTATTTCTGAAGAATGGGGATGTTGTTGGTTTTACCGGTATAGGTAAACCATATTCATGGAAGCAGAATGCCTTTAGGATGATGAACCATAGCATGCTAAATAACCTTTTTACATGTTTGTGTATATGTTTTTCTTTTTTACAGCTTTGTCAACAAATTTACTTTTATGACTATAAATAATGTTGTTTTTGTAAGGAATCGGCCAGCTTTTAAGGGTTACGTTTTGTTTATTTAGTGAAAAACAAAAATTTATAAATGTTGATCCTAATGGCTCTAATAGATAATAGAAACATAATTGAAGATAACCGAATAGCATTAGGTATTTAGGGATAATGCTTGACCATAACATAATTTTTTACAGTCATGCTAATTATATGAGCATACGAGAAAATTCTTAAAAAACGTCGGTTTTCAGAAAACTGTCAAAAGATTCAAAACACTCCAAACTGTGATTAATAGATAATATGTTAAATGATTCAAATATGTTTTCTATTATGTTCGGATTAGAACCAAAGTATGGATTAAAACCAATAAATGGTATAACTCAACATGGCAGGGGTGCCTTTATCAATTTAATAATTTGACTAATCATTAAAAGAAAATGAATTAAGTTACCAGGAATTATATATTAATATTGTTTTTATATATAGTTTTTGGCTAAAAAAACGTATTATTTATTTATTTATTATTCTACAAAACCCACCAGAAGCCGAATTACCATAAACAACATCTCCTTAATTAAAGAGAGAAATTACAAAGAATTTGCAAAGTAAATCTTTAGTTTTTAACATTTTCAATTTTATTATTTAAATTATCTTTAAATAGCTCTTAAATCTGGGGATTTGAATGATAGATAGAACGGTCAATTGTTACATTGTGTTCTTGTGCATATAGAGAATTATTATTCAAATTAAGAAATAAGAATTTAACTGTAAACACAGCTTCTGCATTATAAAGAATTTAAGATCGTTTAAGTGATTTGTTCTATTGTGATTTGTGTAGTGAGTTATTTAAGTTTTTTTCATTTTCAAGAGGTAACTTTGAAACAACTTAATGGTATTACTCGAAAAGACCATATAATGTAATTTAGCAAGTAGTAAGTTGTGATGTAAAATGTCAAAGGCTTTACTGTAGCCTAATAAAGTAAGACAAGTAACAAAGAGCAATTTTAAAAAGGCAAGTAGTTAGTGGTGATAAAATTTCTTCCCCAAACCAGACTGACAATCGGCAATCAATTGGAACTTATCAGTATAAGGAGTTATTCGGTTATATAGAAATCGCTCTATTATTTTTGATATTTATAAGAGGTTTTATTCTATTTCATATATTAATAAAAAATTGTACACACAATGTATGTGATAATATACAGGAGCTTAGAAATCTGGAGCTCAATTCCAGTAAATAAAGGAGATGGCTGAATAAGGAGTTGCGCAACACCATACTAGTGCTTACAAAATTGTGCAACTTTACACCAATTTATCTCCTATGATAATCATTCCAATAGCGAGTTCCGATTTTCTCGAACATGTTTAATTATATATTTTTATGTTCTTTTTTTTAATAATATTATGAAAGTTGCCTCTCCTTTAGAGGCAGTTGTCCTCTCCTTACCTGCTTTACTCTTCGTATATTTCAAACAAAACTCGCACAAAAACAATTTGGGTAGGCGCGCGTACTCCTGCGGGAACGGACTGGAATACCAGGTGCGTATTTCATACTTCCCGAACTCGATCGCCCCCGGATTCGTCGGTTGATCGTGCATAAGTTTCGACGGGGACATCGACTGTTGATTGGCGAGTTCTGCCGCTTGTAGCAGAGCGGCCGTTTGGATGTTCGCCTTTTTACGGGCCTCCTTGAACACGTCCAGGTCTTTGTAATTGCAACCGGTGAGTAGCTGTTGCGGCTTTAAGTCTTCTAAAAATGGGAAAAACGTTAGGCGTGTTAATAACCATCGAAAAAAATGGTTCTTTAAGAAACACTTTTTAAACTATATAACGTGAATTTTACTGGGCATAAGCGATCCAATGGAAAGAAAAACTCGGGAGGAGACGGCATTGGCAGCAAAAGCATTGTTTCTAGAGACTGTTAAAACCGACGCCGAAGGACGATACGAGGTTAGACTTCCATGGCTGGAAGGACATCCAGCAGTAATTATGGCATTGCTAAGAAAAGACTGGATAATACCATCACTAAAGTCACGAAGGATGGTTATTACGAACTCTATCATCAGGATTTTAAGGACTGGCAAAGTGAGAACATCATGGAGGAGGTTTGCGAAGATCAAGCAAGTTTAAAGGCTCATTACCTTACTTATTAATTACAAGTTTTGTCATAGGATTAAAAAAATCATCTGCAATTAAACATAAACTCTTACCCGTAGGGTTGGTGGTAGGAGTGGCGGCCGACGCCGCCGCCGGCGCCACAACCGTCGGAGTTTTAGCCGGTTGGCAGCGCTTTTTCGCAGGTGTCGGGGTGGTCTGAGGTGCGACCGGCGGTACCGTAACAGCAACCGAAATCGCCTTCGTCTCCTCGTCCTTGACGATTTTCGGAACTTTCACCTCGTTCAGCTCTTGCGTGTTCACCGCCGACTTAACCAAATCGCTCGGCGACATGGAAATCTCCGCTTTTTTCGGCGAGTCGACTACCGCGGGTTTCGGAGGCGTCACGGGTTCCTCCTTTTTCTTCTCGTTTTGTCCTTTTCGCTTGCTCGGGTTGTAGTTCGGTTGGGCTCTACTCGCCCTACTGGGACTGGGGGCGGTGAAAAAGTGCGATAGTCCGTCGAACAGTCCTTTGAGTTGTCCCATACCTTGAGGGTTCTTTTTATCGTCCTTCCCTTCCTCCTTTTAATAAGATAATGTATGTTATAATATTCGAGGATGAACTGCATGGGGATCTCGGAAGCGGTAGGAGATACGAGGTTAAATTAGAGGAAAGTTGCGCAATTCGATCCTTAATTAAATATAGTTTCAATCATTTTAAAATTCCGTATACTTCCGGAGATATCCGGGAAAAAAAAACCGTTGAAAATGGTTTTTATTTTTTACCAGCTCTATTTTAACAGATAGCAAAAAATCGAAAGCACTTTTTTATTGGCACTTTTACAATTTGATGTACACTAAATTGCATATATGCTTAAACAGCATACCTATCAACTATGTTTCATTGAAAAACACTGAGTATTTAAAAATAGTCTTGCAAATAACAAACAAAGTAGTGAAAATATGCACTTCTTCTAAAAAACTAATCTGTTTACAGCTCGTTTCCGATGAAATTTGAAACATTTAAAGGTGTTAAGTCTTCAAGAATTGATTTTGTGTAACATTGGTAAATAATTTCGCTTGCTTATTGGCGATTGTCACCGTTTCTTTGCTAGTTTTTCAACATTCTTTAAAATGGCTAAAAGAAACGAGTTATCGGTAGAAACAAAAGGTATTATCATTGGACTTCATTAGACTTTATAAGACTAACCGTCAAATTTCGACAGATTTAGGAATTCCAAGGCGGACTGTCGATTATAATGTTAGGAAATTCACCAGAGAAGGGACTATTAGCAACAAACCTCGATCGGGAAGGCCAAAGGCAACAAGTTCAAACGAGGATTTAAATATTATAATTACAAGCAAACGCAATAGACGCCTTACCGCCCCCGAAATCACATCAAAAATCAACAAGGAGCGTAAAAAAGCAGTCAGTGTTTCGACAGTAAAACGGCGACTTTATAGTACTGGTCTTAAAGGACGTTTAGCTGCATCAAAACCGCTACTGAAGGATGTTAATAAGAAGAAAAGACTTGAGTGAGCCCAATCACACAAAAATGGACCATTGATGCCTGGAAGAAAGTTCTCTGGAGTGACGAGTCGAAATTCGAGGTTTTTGGAACGAAGAGGCGAGTTTTTGTTCGCTGAGAACTGTACGGTGGCCTCAGTTAAACACGGTGGTGGTTCGGTGATGGTGTGGGGTTGTTTCGGAGGATCTGCAATGGGCGATCTAATTAGAATAGAGGGAATTCTTCGAAAAGAGGGTTACAAAACAATTTTAAGTTGCAATGTACTTCCTTCTGGTACTCGAATAATTGGGGAAAACTTCATCTTTCAACATGACAATGACCCCAAGCACACGTCGAAATTGTGCAAGCAATATTTAGGTCAATTACGAAGGCAAAATCTTCTTAAAGTTATGGTATGGCCCCCACAATCACCGGACCTCAATCCTATCGAATTACTGTGGGATGAACTGGATAGACAAGTGCGTAATCATGCCCCACATCAAAAGAAGACTTGTGGAGGATTATCTAAGAAGAGTGGACACAAGATACCTCAGGAAACTTTGGACAAATTAATTAGAAGACTACCGAAACTCTGGAGAGCTGTTATTAAATATCGAGGCGGACATGTTGTAGATTTATCCAAAATTTGATTTTCTTAAATTTAATTAATTGAAAAATGTATTGTTTATATTCATTTTGTTATAAATAAACCGTTTCATAAGAATAACTGATGGGTTTATTATTTTTAGTTATAACTTTAAAACAGTCATATGTGGGCAAATACTTTTGTGCGGTAGTGTATACACAGTTTAAATCCGACGTTTTGTCTCTGAGGTATCATCATCAACTTTTCTACATGGACCGAAAAAAACTACTGAAGAATTTAAAAAGTTAGTAATATACAAGTTGTCGCGATTAAAATAAGAAGTTATTATTGGTCACTGCTACAAGACACACCCTGTATAATTAAGAAAAAATAGGCGAGTAAAAATACCTATCGACCCCCCATTTATTAATTGTGAAATTTATGCCATTTGGCTGTTACACACTGTATAAAATTGAACAGATGATCTTACCTTGACGTCATTAAACAAGCTAACTTTCTCCGGAGGATTCGCGAACAGGTTTTTTTCCTGACCGGTTTGAGCGGCAGCCGCGAATCCCCAGGGGGCATCCTTATTATCCACCCTGATACCACCCAAAGCGCCAAACGTTTTTTCATCTGACGGAATTATCACTTTTTGCATCCGAATCTTGGAGTCCGACTGGTGGGCCTCACTGTTCACCGAAGAATCCGAATCTTCCGAGGAGAACGAGTGTTCGGAACATTCTTCTTCCTCTTCAACTTCCTCGCTTGAGGTTGCAGCGTCGTCTTCTCGTAGCTCGAGTTGTTCCCTTTTCCTGCCGCTTCTTCTTAAAGTACTTGTTTCACTCGTATCGTCCGTAATTTTCGTTCTTTGACTCTTCCTTAGCTGCCTGGAAGGGGTCGCGTCCGGCGTTTTATTTGTTTTAACCTCTTTGTCATTGTGTCTCGTTCTTCGTCTACTCGCTGTGTCCTCGTCTGTTTTCACGGGCTCCTCGTCCTTCTTTTTAAGGTTCTTTTTGAAGAATCTCTGTTTCTCTTTCGACATTTTCTTGTCTTCCTCGTCGTTTTGGTTATGCAAGGGAGGAGATCGTAAATTCGGTGTTGCCTTGGGTTCAACTTTTTCTTCGTCTTGGGTTATTTTATTGCCCTTTGGTGTTTTAGCTGGCGTAGATACGACTGGTGTTTGCTGCGCAGTATCATCTTTAGACCTAAAAGTATAATTTCTTTTTTAACTAATTAAAAATCATTTCTACCTGTTTTTATATTAGCTTCTATTCCTGTGACGATTCGTGGATTTGGGAGGCGCAAGTAAATGGTAATATGAAATGAGGGATAAAAAGGTTGAGAGAACGTAGATGATCTGCCGCTAAAAAACTGAAGATTCCCCATCCAAATTCTTTACTGACAGTCATTAAAAAAACATTTTTGGAGCATTCGAGTCTGTCATTCAATTAAGTTTTTATTAATATTATAGTTCCAAGATATGTTGTTAGTATTATAAGAGACCCGCAAATATATACTATGTAAGTGATATATGTTTATACTAAAAAGTTGTTTTCATTTTCAAATAGTTTATTTTGTTTTGTAGATAGATATTTTTCGTTTCGGTTTTTTTCGACTAAAATAATAAAAAATAAATTAATAGTAAATGAGGATAGTTTTGAGGTGGCTGATTTGTTGGAGGCAAATGAAGTTACCTTTACGGAGTTCTTTGTAAGCAAAAAGCAACTTTTTAAAATTAATAGTGCTCCCACAACTCAGGAACCTCGAACCAAGTCTGATAAACAAAAAGCTACCCATCACCCTCCTCCTAAATCTTGTCCGACAAGACCTGAGGTGAATTCGGGAAAAATCTTAAATTGTGGAAAAACATACCAACAAATTAATAATAATCATACTCCCAAACCCTCCAACATTGTTACCAGAACTGTCGCTGCAAGAAAGAATTCATCTTCAAGTTCGGGAACTGGTGTTGAGAAGGGGAAAAAAATAAACTATTTGAAAAATTTTACGATCGAATCCTACGAACTATTGTGATTTTAATGTATGGTATACCTAAGTAATTTAGTGCATAAGACTTATTTCTTATTAGACTTTTTAAACGCTTTTGGTTCTCTATTTTTCGTAATTATTATAAAATATCAAAAGTTTTAATCGAAATTTCTTTTGTGAGAAGAAGAAGGGATTGTCAAGTAGTCTTATAAAGCATCAATTAAAAGTTGGTCACTTAAATGTGCGTTCTCTTTCGACGGGCTTCAATGAATTACGAAATATGATTAGCGGAAATGAATTCGATATTTTTGCAGTGACGGAAACTTGGCTAAATGGAAATATTCCCACTTCAATGGTTTAATTATACATTTTATAGGCTGGATCGTGAGGGAAGGGGTGGTGGTGTGGATGTATATGTTCGCATGGATTTACAGGTAAAGGTGGTTCTTAGCGATTATCCCAGAATCAAGGAGGTCGATTTGGTTTTTCTGGAATTACAAGTGCGTGGGCTAAAACTTTGTTGTGGTTGTTTTTATAGGGTGCCTTCGGGAAACCTGCAGGTATGTGTGGAATACTGGGATAGTCTATTGTCATATGTAACTACTCTATATGGTCCAGTAGTTTTTCTTGGCGATAGCAATATTGACCACAATGTAACAAATATTTTTTATGACTGTTTTATATCTTACGATTTTAGACAAACTATCGACAAACCCACAAGAATCACTGCTAACACAGAAAAAATTATGTACCTTCTTCTGGAATACTTTTAGCTGACCTAATATCGGATCATATGGCTATCTACACCACGTTTGCCTACGGGCTGCAGAAGCATCCGCCCAAGGTGGTGACTTATCGCGATTTTGGGAATGGTGATCTTTTTTCTGAGGATCTGGGAAGAGTGTGTTGGGATCGGATATTCTATATGCCTGATATCGAACAAAAAATCAATTATTTAAACTATCAAATATTGAAACTATTTGATCGGCACGCTCCCCTTAGGACCACAAGAATTACAAAAAAGCGTTGTCCTTGGTTAACGGATACAATAAAGGCAGTTATGAAAGATAGAGACAAATTTCTAAAAAAATATAAAAAGGATAAAAATCTAATTGACTTTAACACATGCAAACAACTACGTAATGCAGTTGTATTGCTATTAAGGCGTGAAAAAAATGCATTTTTGGAATATTGTGAAACTAACAAAGATATAAAACAGCTTTGGAAAACTCTTAAAAGTATGGATATTCAAATTAAAGATAAAAATGAAATTCCTATCAATTTAAAAAAACCTAATGATATAAATCAATATTTCTCGTCAGTCTTTAGTAACTCTTAAAACTGTACAGAGCATGCCTCGTTTTTTAGGACTAATAAATTAAATGAAAATTGTACTTTTCACTTTCAACTTACGTCGTTTGACGAAATTGTTAAAATAGTAAGCAATCTTAAAAGTAACGCTATTGGTTGTGATAACATAAACGCAAAAATGCTTAAATACTGTCTTCCTGCTATATATAAGCATATAACCCATATTATTAACTGTTGTTTGGAAAGTGGTTATTTTCCAGAATTGTGGAAAATCTCGCATATAACTCCTTTACCTAAGATCAATAATCCCGAATCATATTCGGATTTAAGACCCATTAGTATACTTACCTACAATTTCCAAAATACTAGAAAGGGTAGTATACATTCAGCTTTATGAATATGCCTCCAAGTCCTCTGCAGTCTGGCTTTCGAAAAGGACATAGTACAACGTCCGTATTATTAAATGTAATAGACGATATTTATAAGTCTCGCGATGTAAACAAAGCTGCAGTCTTAATTCTTTTGGATTTTTCGAAGGCTTTCGACACTCTGGATCATGATTTGCTTTGTGCCAAGTTCGAATACTATGGCCTTGATCCGACTTGCATTAAGTTTTTTATTAATTATTTGAGTGACCGGTATCAGAGAGTCGTGATTGGGGATATGGTGTCGGATTTGGTGCGCACCACTTCTGGAGTGCCACAAGGATCCATACTTTGACCGCTATTATTTTTGGTTGGATTATATGTTGCAGTATGTATTGTTTTGCTGATGATACCCAAATGCGATATTCATTCGACCTTTCATCCATTGCCGAGGCTTTTTATAGAATAAATAAAGATCTTGAACAAATATATCAATATTCAAAGAGAAATAACCTTGTGCTTAATGCAAAAAAATGCTTAGCTTTAACTTTTGTCATCCAAAGCACCAAGAAATGATAGAGAGTATTACTAATCTAAACATAAATTCTGAAAAGCTTCCATATGTGAGCAGTGCTAGAAATCTTGGGCTTATGGTTGATAATAACCTAAATTTCCGCGAACATGTCTCTTTTGTTACTAAAAGATGCTATGCCATTTTAAGACTACTATATAGTAATATTCACATAATTAACCATAAGTTAAGAAAAAAGCTCTGCGAAAGTCTTGTCTTTCCCATCATTGATTACTGCTATTTAGTATATTATGCCTCTTTAGATTTACTTACTAAAAATAGATTGCAGAAAATTAAAAATACTTGTTGTAGATTTGTTTGCGGAATAAGAAAGTATGATCATGTTTCTGAAAAACTGGTTAAGCTAGAATGGCTTAAAATTGATAAATTGCATATATATGCCTATTCAATTTTTATATACCGACTCATTTTTTCCACATCACCCCAATATCTCTATGATAAACTTGAATATCGCTATAATGCCCACAACGTTGCCTTAAGATACAGTCATGGATTTAGTATACCTCGTTTTCGTCACTCATTTTTTAAGAATAGTTTCTCATACATCGCTCCGTCTATCTATAACTCGCTAAATGACAACTTTAAAAATATGAGCCTATTGAAGTTCAAGAAATCGATTAAATCCTTTGTTCTATCTAGTGAATAGTTACTACCTGCTATATGTGTTGTATTTCTTATTATTGGTTGTTTTAAATATGTGACTCACGAATATCGGTCACGTTAAAAATGTTATTTACCTGCTTAATAATATTTTATTTTATTGTGTTTTTTAAGAGTTGTTGCATGTTAGATTTAATTTAATTTTAATTTTTCGCTTTTTTTTTATCATGTTTCTCTATGTTAGACTTAGTTAATGGTTAAGTAGAGTAGCTATGTAAGGCTAAACTTCGCCTTTTTTTGTCAAACATATATGTTTACAAGAATAAAGAAATTTATTATTATATTATTATTATTATTATTATTATTTTTTTATATTATTATTTCTTTAAATAATACTCTTATAGAATTTTTATTTAGTTATTAAAATCCGTTTAATTTTTCTTTAGGAAACAGATACAAGTACATATTAAATAAGAACAATTCATCCTCTATTGAATCTATGTGTTAATAAAATAAGGATATTATTAACCTAATGGTAATGCCTTTAGATGTTAGATGAAAAAATAGCACACAAGTCAAAAATCTTGACAACCTTTTCTAATATGTTTAAAATTAGGGTAGTTCAGTGCTAAAAAATAAACTACATTTTTTGATTAATTCTAATTTATATGTCTGTGATAAAAATAATTTGTAATTGGTGATATGTCGTACACTTTTGTTAATTAATTATTGCAGTAAATTAACTCATTTGGATATGTAAAATAAAGCTTTTGATTAGGCGTTTGCTTTAGATATTACGATTAAATAAATGATAAGATTGTCAGATTAAATGAAATTTGATTTCGCGTCTAATTTGGCCACGCTTTTCTACCATTTTGATTGGTCTAATCAGGCATGCCAAACTGTCAAGTTAATTACAACAGTATCCGTTGCCAAGCGAGAGGACGCTAGCTAATTTGTCAGAGGAATTTTTATCAGTTTGTATGCAACCACCACTTCTCTATATGTTTGTGTTTTGTGGTCGAGACCCTAAGAAAGTAAAGTTTAGCTACCACCAGTGTTGCCCAGGTCTGGTGAAATTTCATCAGATCTGGTGACTTTATGATGAACCTGGTGAAAAACTTTTTGTAAAATGGCAATTTCTGGTGATTTTAAAAATGTCATCAACTTTCAATATTTTCAACAGTTTTTGAAACCTGTCGAAAAGCAAATAGATTCAAACACAGAAAAGCCTGGCACTAGTTCCTCATCAAATAATATGTCAGCATGTGCGTCTCCATCTGATTCTAATTTATTAGACACCAATGATGCAGAAGAGACTCCACAAAAAAAAAATGCTATGCTCACAAATATAATTCAACTTGGGAGCAACATAATGATCTTAAGGATTGGATTTAGAAAAGTACTCTAGGTAACACTTATTTTAAAAGTAAAGTTTGTAACAAGGATTTTATTGGCGGCATTGGGGCAGTAAAAATGCACAACTCCTCAAAAAAACATGAAACAAACCTTCTGAGTTTAAAAAACCAGTCCGATTTAAGTTAGAAGCAGATTAAGAACTTGTTTTTTCAAACTAATGAAAAAATTGTTAAACAAAATGAAATAAGAATAGCGGGCTTTATTACAGAACACAATATTCCTATCAATGTAGCGCATCATTGGTCTAAGTTGGTTAAAAGTATATGTAATTCTGGAATGAACTCTTCCCAAGTATCAAGACTATCATGTAGCAGAACCAAGTGTACTGCAATAATTAATAATGTAATAGGTAAAGTAAGCTTTGAAACTTTAGCAGACATACTAAAAAAAGAAAAATTCTCGTTGCTTGTTAATGAATCTACTGATAATTCCGCGGTAAAAAATTTAGCAATGGTGGTACGCTTTAATAGTAAAGATTTAATTTCCGTGACCCATGCAAGTGCCGAAGGTTTATATAATACTATTATATATTTTTTTAATAATTACGAAATACCGTACAAAACAAATATGGTTGGTTTTGCTGCAAACGGTGCTAATACCATGATGGGGCGAAAAAATTCTCTAAAAACTCATTTATCAAAAGACATTCCCCATTTATTCATTATAAAATGTATTTGCCATTCATTAGCACTATGTGCTTCTTATGCGTGTGAGAAGTTACCCAATGCATTAGAAAAGTTTGTTAGAAATACTTATTCTTATTTTCAGCATAGTTTTAAAGAGAGTTCTTGAGCAATATGAAGCATTAAAGCTTTACTTTAGAAGTGAGGTATTTGAGGCATCATCCCTTGCTGCTACAAAAATTAATGATATGCTAAACGATCCCACCACTAAATTATGCTTACAGTTTGCCAATTTTTAATGATTTAAACTTAGAGTTTCAATCAGAAAATTCTAAAATTTATTTTTTATACTCAAAAATTAGTGCTGCCTATAAAATTTTACTATACGACCCGAATATTTAAAAAACACTGATATAATACAAATCCAATATCGGAATCCTGCATATTATCTCCCTCTCGAAAAAATGTATATGGGACCCAAAATAGCAGTAGCATTTGAGCAAAATATGTTAATGGAGCAACAAAAAAAATCTTTCATATTAAACTGTTTAGAGTTTATTACTAAGTTGTACACAGACATTAAAGCATGCATTTTCTTTGTTTAAATCTAGTAATATAGCTTTAAAAAAAAGTTTTAAAATTTCTGATGATTTTTATTTTTTTTTCTGCTGAATTTTATTTTTTTGACCTGGCAACACTGGCTACCACCAACGTCCAGTCATTATTTTACTCTTGCGGAAATACTCAAAATTACTTTCCGATAAATCTCGGGGTACGCAGCTGCCGGTTTAGGTTTGGATGGGAGGTTAAATATGTATGTTACTAAGGAAAAAAAGGGGGTTCGTGGCCTGGAAGTGGCCGCCACTGCTCTATTCCAGGAGCAAATATCACATAAATATTCTTACTTACTTTTCCGCATTTCTTTCCTTATTCTTCTCGCGCACTTTATCGATCTTTTTCTTCACGGCACTTCCCGGTTCTTTCCGTTGCGCCTTCCCCACATTGCCATGATGGGTAAGGCAATGCTTACACCTCCACGGGCATTTAATTTTCTTCTCCAAGGGCGGATCCAGGCAAGTCATGTGGAATTTTTTTTCGCAGTTGCAACAACAAAGTAGACACGTCGAGATACCGCTGTTACCTAAAAAATCGATTGGCTAAGAAAATTGCCTTAAACAAGAAAACTGTTCAGTCTGTTACCGCATCCATCGCAGACTTTGCACTCTTCGCAGAACCATTTGCTACCCTTTGATAAGAGAGTGCCTAATTCGGCTCCGGATGGGGTGCAACTCAGATGCACCAAGGATCCGCACTCCGAGCATGCGCTGAGCTTTTCGGCCACCCCTTTGGAGTTATTGGATTCGGTGCCGAGGCATTCGGAGCAGATTGGGAGAGCTGTAGGAGGCTGTAAGGATATTTTTTATGAATACGACAAAAACGCTGATAATTTGTGTCGATGATAATGTCTTAAAAATATAATAGAAAACTTCTTTATTTCAAATCATAGTATAGGAACATAGTATAGGCCCGACACAATTACTATGCAAATCAATATAAAGTAAAAGTATTCCTCGATGTGGAATTCGTCAAAATATATATGAACATATATACAGGGTGTACGTGGCCAAACTCAAGGAGGCAGATTCTATGAGTAATTTTAAGATGAAAAGTTCATAATCTGTCTGTGTCTCTCTTAATATCACTGTTAAATTTGAACAAAATCGACTATAAGCTTATTAAGATATTTAGGAAAAACCGGTTTTTAAAAAAAGTTTGACACCCTGTGTCTTGAAAATGAAGCATTTCTGGACCTACGTTTATGGGAACGGTTCATCTTAAAATTATCTATAGAATCACCTCCTGGAGTTTGGCCACGTACTTAATAATAATAATAATAAAAACGTCACTCAAAAAGCAATAACAAAAGTACAAAAAGAGGTACACAGACAGTGAACAACACTATGTTATTTCAATGTAAATAAGAAAAATAAGAAATTTATTCGTTACCGTTAACAATATAATTTTGTACACACATAGTAATAATTATTTATATCTACATACATAGTAATAATGGACTTTCAGGGGTGACTTTCAAGAAGTTCTCCCAAATTCTGTTGAGGCCTTAGAATTAAAAAATCTTATGCAAAAAAAAATAAACAGGAACATATAGGGTAATTCCGGGAGAGATGGCCCGCCGGGTGAGATGGCTCTTTCTAATATTAGAGAAAAAATTCTCAGTCTCAAAATGTCTTTTTAATTAATAAGTAGAACTTAGCAGGTCATCTAGCTATAAGGTCTGATGATGCTTTATTAGCGAAACATGTCACCTGATTAATTAAAAAGACATTTTGAGACTGAGACTTGGAGTTTTCATTTTTTCAATGTATAGTTTTATTCTGAAAATTTTGTTTTTTTTCAAGTTTTTGTTACTCCTTTTGGGTTTGTGCATTTTTGAGGTTATGTTAATGCACCCGTACCTCTAAAATTTAATAAATCTTAGGAAATATTTAGTGGGCCATCTCACACCCTGACTTTTGGGATAGATGGCCCAACTACTAAATGGGTTAGTTGGCCGATGGGCCATCTACCCCGGAAAACAAAAATAATTTTTTTATCTAATCCTTACAAAAATCTAAGTCTAAAATTGGCATTTAAGTATACAATTTAGACATCCAAAGTATATAAATGTATTTTTTAGAGTCATGCCGACTGACTACATTAGAAAAGGTTCAGTGCAAAGAGGAAACTGGACTGAAGAAGATTTACTCAATGCTGCAGAAGCTGTCACAAATGGTGTTATGGGTATCAGAGAGGCATGCCGTAATTTTAACAACATTCCACCACCAACATTTCGCAGGCGCTTCAAAAACAATGATTTCCAGAAATGAGCTCTTGGTCCACCTTGGTATCGAAAATGAGAAAAAAATTAAGGCTACATATCCAGAAATTACAGAAACATGGATTTGCACCAACTCGTGAATGCGTCAGAGCAATGGCATTTAACTTGGCAGAGCAGTTGAAAATTAAACACACATTTAATAGAGAGAAAAAACTGGCTGGGTATGATTGGTTAACTATGTTTTTAAAACGAAACCCCGACCTAAGTGTTAGAAAAGCTGAAGGGGTGTCACTAGCCCGTTGTAAAGGAATAAATAAGACAGATGTTTCTCTATATTTTAATTTACTTGAAACTAATGTGGTTTTCAAGTATCGAAGGAGAAATTATGAACAAAGCTGGTCACATATTTAATTTAAATAATAAACCTGGTTATGTTATTGCTACAAAAGGCTCAAAAAATGTTGCTGCGATTACTGCTTCAGAGAAGGGAGAAACCATAACAGTAATATCATGTTGTAATGCAAAAGGTTATTACATACCACCTACTTGTATATTCAAGGGGAAAAATAAAAAAGCTGAGTTTGAAGATGGAATGCCCTGGCTCCACTGTTTATATGAATGAACAATCAGCTTACATTAACACTGATATAATGTTTGCTTGGCTAAAAAATCAATGTATACCACGTAAACCGCAAGGAAAAGTTCTACTTTTACTGGATGGGCATGCTAGCCATTGCAGCTCATCAGACATGCTTGAATACGCTGATGAACATGGTGTTATTCCTCTTTGCCTGCCTAGTCATACCACACAGTTCCTCCAACCTTTAGAAAGATGTTTTTTTAAGAGCCTTAAAGCTTTCTTTAATAATGCTTGCAACACATTATTAGAACAAATTCAACTAGGAAAATTAACCGGTTACAATTTGGCCGGCTGCTATCTAAGGCGTGGTCAAAAGCTGCGACAGTTGAGAATGCTGTATCTGCTTTTAGGTCAACAGGTGTTTGTCCCTTTAATCCTTCAGCCATACCAGAGTACGCATATTTGGGATCTGAAGAGGAAATGATAAATTTGGGTAAGTCCCTCTAACAAACGTATTTTTATTTATTTATAAAAAAAACATTTTTAGATAATACGGCAACAGTTAATAATGATGCAAATAGAGCTAATAATAATGAAAATCAAATGCCAAAACAAGAACAAGCAATACCATCCACGTCAACGACAGGCTTGAATAACATACCATCGGAACGTGATAAAGATCAAAATCAGGACACACCCGGAA
Source organism: Anthonomus grandis grandis (assembly GCF_022605725.1). Classification (NCBI taxonomy): domain Eukaryota; kingdom Metazoa; phylum Arthropoda; class Insecta; order Coleoptera; family Curculionidae; genus Anthonomus; species Anthonomus grandis. Next base: position 5,671,634 of record NC_065560.1, read on the forward strand.
CACTGTTAAACCAATTTTCGCCTGTTCCAAGCACATCAGCTAATATTGAAAATGCACGAAAAAGAGCAAAACAAGTAGTAGTAAAATTGGCTAACGCGCGTAAGAAAGTAAGAACAAACTAAAAACATAAAAGGGAAAAATAAATTAAACCTAACCACCCAAAAACCAAGAGCGAAAAAACTTAAATTAAATAAAAACGACTCATCCACAGATACTGACACATCAGACGACTATGTTTTCGAAAGTTGACGATCTACAGAATGCCTTGGATGTGGCGAGATATATAAACTCACAACTAAAACTGATGACTGGATTCAATGTATTCACTGCACAAGGTAATTCTTTCATGGAATAATAAATTTAGCTGCTCTAAATATTTGAATCTCTGTGACCTATGTGGAAAAATTTTATCAAAAAAGCGACGTTAAATTAAGTTTTTTTAATGGGCCGTCTCACCCAGTATGGGTGAGCCAAGTAACCCATAGCACCTGGGAGAGTTGGCCCATTCAGCTTATTTTTTTAAAACTGTTTGTAGAGTTAGATTTTTTAGTTTTTCTTTAAATGTTACTTTTGACGTTAACTGGAATAAATGCTTATGTTAAATATCTTTTGTTTGGTTTCATTAACTTTTGGGTTTCATTTTTTAAAAAAGTGAGCCAACTATCCCGGACTTACCCTACTTAAAAAAGGAATGGGATAGAAAGTGGAGAGCGGAAGGTTAAACTATAATATCGATTTTAAATTGTATATAATTTAAAAAAATAATATTAAAATATTAATTTGAACATTAATATTCATAGTTATTTTTAATCAGTTTAGAAAGAGAAAATTTATGCGTTGAATAAATGTCCCTTAAATTTTGCTTTAAATGCGTTCTCGGACATCGAAAAGTCTAATATTTTATTTACAAGGTAAACTATTATATACGAAAATGACTTTTAAAAAATTTCTTTGTTCTGAGAGGGAACAGTTTTTCTTCTTATATTTAAATTGTGTCGATAGGTCACCTTTCTAACTAGATATGGTGGAGTTTCCCATTTAACATAATGCAGCAATCGTCGATTTTATATGCTCTCTTCTTATTATGCCAAATATAAGCCTAAGGCAAGAATTTTGGAGTTTCTGAATTCTATATGAGTCATAATAATGAAGAGAGGGCCCTTAGATGGTATCGCAGAAGTTTGTTGGTGATAATACAAGGGAATCCCAAAGCATTTTGTTAATGCTGGCACCTAAAAAGTGTCTCTAGATCCAATAAACCTTGTATAATAAATCGTTATACATATAATAAAGTTAAAACATCGTTGAGGACCGGTGTTTTAACTTTAGTTTTAAAATTTACTAACGATTTTGCCAATTTTACGTCTGTAGGTAAGAAATTCAAAAGATAGACATTTTATAAATTTGGCGAGTATCAGAAGTAAGTTGTTTTTATTACGAGTATTATACTGATATCGATCACCCAGTGTGATCAACTTACTTTTATTTTATAATCTATAATTTCAAGAACCTTTAAAATATAAATTCCAGCCACTGTTAAAATCATTTCTCTCCAAAGATTGTTTGAAGGATAAATTGAATAAAATCCTAATTATACATCTTTGAATCACAAACATTCTCTCTATATCCATGGCTGTATCCCATAAAGTTATTGGAATTATAAGACAATTTTTTTTAATATGTTCTAACCACTTCAAGTGTTATGCCTAGGAAATAAGCGGCCCAAGATCATTATCCTGTGGTATACCCACACACAAAATCATTTCCTATCCTTACATTAACCTGCCTTCAGTTACGAATGGCTAAAATAGAAAATATTATTATTATATTTTTTGCTTGATATATGAAATATTCTAATTTGTCCAGGGGAAAATGAAGCTGAAATACTTCTTGCCTCAATAAAACATGACAAAGGAATGGAAAACTATTTTAGCAGTCCATTTTCAAGTAATAACTCTCCTTAAGTCATTTGTTCTTATGATTTACAAAATACAAATATCTCATAAATAACAAAAATAAAACATGGAAGAAACAAGAAAATCATTACCATGAATGTCATGTAAAAAGTCAAGTTAATACCAATTTTTTTTTTTAAAGCTGAGTATGATGTTAATTTAATGACACTTAAAAACTGTATTATAATTTCATCCAATATAAAAACTTACTCGAAGAATCACCGGTTCTTCGTGTGGAACCTCTTGAATTTTCCTTACACCCTCCGATACCCGCCGTTTATTCGCACCCTGTAGCGTATAATTATACTTGTAATTCTTCCCTATGGGAATCACAAACTGCCTGACAGCCGCCCGTTTAGCCCCTAATCGCACCAACGTCGCCAAATCGACTTCCGGATTCTCTATCACAGTATGACTTTGCTGTATATACTTTTCGATTGCTTTCAAGCTGGACCCATCCCTCTCGCCCAGTTCTCTCACTGCTTTAGTAACGATTTTACTTAAATCCAAGCCCTTGAGGAGTTTTATGGTGCGGTGCTGTTGTAGGCCTCCGGGGTCTTTGTACGAGCTCTGGCCCTTATTGAAGACTTTCAGTACAGCGCCATCTTTCACTGCTACCTCTAAATGTTCCGCTATAACGTCTTCGTGGTAGTTATGGTGTAGTCGGATCGCGTGGCAGATTCTCTCGATACTAGGTCGTTGTTTTTGGGTGCGAATTTTCCGGATGGCGTCTAGAATCCAGGCAGACCAGATCTCTTCACCTACTTCTTCTGGCTCGTTCATTTTCGAAGTTATCTAAGGCTGAAAATATTTAAAAAAATAGATTTATTTAATCATTAAATAAATATCTATGGTAAATGAATTAAGAAAAAAGAATTCTTTTTTATTTGTTTGTAGATTTTGTACTTATTGCAGATAGAACTGACCAAGAAGTCGGATAGCCTGGGAGTTAAGTTACTTAAATTTAATTGTCATATTTTTGTACTAGGGAGTACAAAAAGTATAACTGGTTTGGTGAAAATGATTTGTGATGGCAGTTCTGTTGTACAAGGTATATGAAGGTTGATACTAGACGTGGCGAATCTAGAGGACAGGAGATAGGATTTTCTTAAAACATTGTTACAATTGTAATAGGTCTTGTTCTATCAACCTAAAATTAACAGCCTTGCAATATAGCCCCTTTTAGGGAAAACTGGCAACACATTTCACTTATTTAATTGAATACCCTAGAATAAACATTGGCTGTTTTGGATTGACATCAACGTAGTAACATCTACAAATTAATTATCAAAAAAACTTGCCACTGCCAAACATTAGCACTAATGACGTATACTACAAACGACAGTTATCGTTCTACTTATTTAATATTCACGTTTTAGCCAGTAGTGAGGCATTTTTTTATACGTACACAGAAACCGCCGCAAAAAAAGGAGCAGACCAAGTTGCTTCTATGCTGTTTAATTACATACTCAATGAATTGAATCCCGAAGTTCAAGAACTTGTGATTTTTTGTGATTTGTGTTGTGGACAGAATAAAAATTACACTTTGTTTCGAATGCTTTATTATGTTGTACATAAAATAGGCCGACTTCAGTGTATAAAAATGGTTTTTCCAAATAGAGGACATAGCTACATGGAATGTGATCGTAATATGGGCTTAATCAATTCCAAAGTTTTTGTCGAACTTCCTTTCGGTTGGAATAATCACATTCGAAATGCCCGCGTTAAACCAAGTCCCTTTAAAGTAGTTAGCTGTGAAGATCAAGAGATTTTTCGAAGCTGGACTGATTATTTAACAAACTATTATGTAACAAAATGTCCCTTTGAAACCCGCCCAATCAGAGAACTGCTCATAAAAAAAGAAGAGCCCAGAATGATCGATCATCGTGATTCGTACAATGGAGGCTTTATTTCAAGCGTCGTGGTACTTACAAAAAAAAAAACTGGGAAGTACCAAAAAAGGAAAAGCGAGAGGAAAAGCAGCCAAAGGCAAATTAAAAAATGCAGACAATATAGTTGGTATATTAGATCTACCTTCAGGACAATTTGAACTTCCAAATATCAAATATGAAAACAGGATTCCCATCCATGCTAAGAAATACCAAAACCTGCAGGATTTAAAACGTTTTGTAGCTTAACTTTATTTCGAAAAAAAAATCTTCCAAAAAGAGTTAAGCTATAAGAAAATACAAGGTTTTTAAATTTAAAATCTGTTTGGCACAAAACTTTGGATTTGTGACCCTCATCCTTTTTCGCCTGTAGTCTGCTTATTGCAAGAGCCATCTCAGCAGAAAAAGGTCAATGCAATTAAGGAGGCAAAGTTAAGACTTTGTTGTTATATTGCTGAACTTGCCTATGCTTTTAATGGATACCTTTCCTTTATTAAATAAAGAACTTCAAATATTGCCAAATATATAATTATGAAACGGTTAAAAGCTACAAAGCTAATTACTGGCGTATTGGGACCAGCTTTTAAGACTGAAATTATTAATGATCTAAAAAATGTCAAATTTTCTATAATTATTGATGAGACAACAGATTTAAGTGTTAAAAAGTCATTAGTAATTGTAACCAGATATTGGAGGTAGGGACAAATCCAAGACCGGTTTTTGGATTTGGTTGAGGTCGAAGAAGCGACTAGTGAAGACCTATTCAACATAATAAAAAACATTTTAGTGGAAAATGGAATCCCATTTGACAATGTCATTGGTTTTGCTTCTGACAGCGCCAGTACCATGATGGGAGTTGTAAAAGGTGTCCAGGCTCGATTTAAGGAAATTTTGTCTCACATTTATGTGCAAGGTTGCACTTGCCATTCCCTTCACCTCTGCTCTTCAGCTGCAGCAAAAAAACTGCCAAACAATGTTGAGCAGTTTACAAGGGATATTTATGCATACTGCTGCTATGGGCAAAGAGGATTTCTGAGCTAAAGGAATGTCAGATTTTTTCTAATGAAAAGCCACATAAGATGTTACATCCTAGTCAGACAAGGTGGCTATCTTTAAAGGTACCTACTTTTTTATTAAAATAAATAATGTAGTTGCTAATTTTTAACTTTCTTTTCAGAATGTTGTGGACAGAATTTTGGAGCATTGGAATTCTTTAATCTTATTTTTTCAAAGAGCAGCTTTAGAGGATAATCTTCCCAGTGCAAGGTCCATTTTAAATGCTCTGCAAAATATAGAGTACAAATTATATCTACTGTTTTTGGCTTATGTTTTAGAATTAATTAAAAAGGTAAACATAGAATTACAGCCGGAAAGTCCAAAGCTTCCAATTTTATTAAAGAGAATTTCAGCATTGCATAGAACTCTTGTAAGATGTTTTATTAAAAAAAATATTTTAGATAAAACTTTCATCCAAACCATAAACATAAATGATCCTGCAAACTATGTGTCTCTTGACCAATTATTTGCAGGGGCAAAAGTGGATGGACTGTTGACATCTTCAAATATTTTATGTAGTAAAGAGGGTGTTCAAAATTTTAGGGTGAGGGTCTTAGATTTTTATAGAAATGTGTAAACAAATTAAAAATCGTTTCCGATTTGATGATCCTATTTTAAAATATGCATCAAATTTTACACCCACAGTAGCTTTATCAGGTGAAGTGATGTCAATTGCTCAATTTGTAAATTTATTTCCTCACATTTCTGTTGATATAGAGACAGCTAATATGGAATAGCAGTTATTAGTTGACTTAAGAGAAAACATTGCACATAACAATGACATCAATTTATTTTGGCGACTAGTGTCAGAACAAAAAAATGTACAGGGTGATTTAATGTTTCCAAACCTAATGGCAATCGTTAAAATTATATTAGCCCTTCCACATTCATCCGCTACCGCCGAGAGAGATTTTTCTCAATTAACTTTAATAAAAACGACTCTTAGAAATAGGTTATTAATATCAACTTGTACTGCTTTACTTCATATTAAAGATGAGATGAAATACACTAATAATGGGGCTCTAAATTGGAAGCTTGATAAAACACTATTTAATTATACGACCACTTTTGTAGAAAGTGTAATCGTAGAAATTGAATAGCACTTTTATAGGATTACACTTTCAACAAAGGTCATATATTATGTAATATATTATATAATATAGGTACCTATAATATATATTATAATACACCTACATTTTTGGAGTTATATAATATACCGAGATATTTACTAGACGTAGCAACTTTAGGTACTTAAGTTGCTATTTAAAATTTTATGACATTCACTTGTAATAAAATTTTAATTTTGTTTTCACTTCTAGTGCAATAATAAGAGTAGTTCCTTTTTACTGTTCCTATTTTTATGTTTTGTTTTATTTAAAGAATATTTTTTGTGCTTGTGTTTTTAGTTTGTATGATATGTTTTATTAATAAAACTACAGTTAATAGGTTTAGTCGATTTTTTACTAATTCTTTAAATTCTCTATAAAGTATTTTTAGGTACTACGAAAAATAAAAAATGACAATTCTCAATTATAAAACAATGTACCTATGTATATAATTATATGAATCAATTATTATTATTATGTACATATTATATTATTATATAATTATATAAAAACGTTAAAACAATTTAACATTTTACCATATTTATCTAATACCTATATAATTTGATTCTCAATTCCCACTAAAAATTCCCCCTGCCTTATCCCCTCCTCTTTGAATATGGATTTGTGAAAAAAGTACAATGTCATCCAAAAAAGTACAATTAGATCTAGAGTCCATAAAATGAGAGAATATGCCAGGTTAGGCATATTCTCTCATTTTATGGGAGGAGCAGGTTAATGCCCAGTAAGTTATTATCATTATTGAGATTGTAAGAATATTAATTCCCATTTTTTGTAGAAAAATTGTGTATGTTTGCACGGAGTGTGGGACGAAATGTAGTACAAAATCAAATATTAACGTTCACATGAAAAGGAAACACAAAGATTTCGTGAAACCATCCACTTTAAAGACCTTAAAATGCCCTTTATGCAACACTTTGTTTTCTTTAATGACTGAACTGGATCAGCATTTTTCCAATGTGCATGACTTACCATTGAAGCAAGAAAACCTGGAATTTAATTCATTTGATGAGTTTAAGGAGTGGAAGCTTGAAATAGAGACAAATAATCAGTCATCATATGTTCTTTTAAATTCCAGAAGTCTCAATGACAAATCAAAAATAATAAAATATATTTGTCACCGATCTGGAAACTACACAGAAAATGTCAAAAATACAAAAAGAGAGCGGCAACCAAAAGTTAAGGGTTCAAATAAAATTGGGTCTATTTGTCCAGCAAGGATAACAACAAATATAAATTACAAAGGTAGGTACTATATTTTTAAGATTACTTTTATAGGAATAGTAGAAACATTTCTACTGAAATTGGCATGTTTCCTAATTTTGTCATTATTTTTTAAGGGAACATTATGGTCAAGTATATATCCACCCACATAGGACATAAGCTGGAAGTAGGAAGGCTGCGAATGACACAGTTTGAACGTGAACAATTAGCAGGAAAAATGTTTCAAGGAATTCCCCATTACAAAATTTTGAATGATTTGAGTAAAAATTTTAACCCTTCAGCCAGAATTAGCTATACAACAAAACATGACTTACATAATGTAAGTAAATCCTTTAAAATAAATTCAGACATGATTTTTGATGAAGACGACACTAAAAGTGTAACTATTTTAATTGAAAAATTGAAAAAGATGTCTAACTTGGATAATCCTATATTATTGTATAAACCTTATGGTGTAGAACATAGTACCATAGGAAAAAATAATTTTCTTTTAAGTTTTATGAATGCAGCTCAAACAGAAATGCTTGCAAAATATGGGCATAACATTTTAATGATTGATTCAACCCATGGGACCAATCCGTACAAAATACAGCTTACAACACTTATGGTAGTCGACGAAGACTACGAAGGGTTTCTAGTAGCTTTTTTATGGTCAATTACCCAGACAGAAGTAATATATAAGATTTTTTTTTCTTGTCTAAAAGAAAAATTTCCAGAACTTAAGCCCAGAATTTTTATGTCGGACGATTGTAATATATTTTATAATGCCTTTGTGAAAGTTTATGAACATTCACCTAACAAAGTTTTATGTGACTGGCATGTAAAAAGAAATCTTAATGATAATCTCTCTAAAATAAATTCGGTTGAAAAACGCAAAGAAGTTAAGAAAAATATAAAATTATTAATTAATGAACTTGATGAGTTAACTTTCCAGAAAATGATGACTAATCTGATAAAAAGTATAACTAGTGATGAGGATACAAAAAAATATGGACTGTACTTTGCCACTTACTATGCAAAAAGACCTGAACAATGGGCCCATTGTTTCCGGAAAGGATTTAAAAAGAACACTAACATGTGTCTGGAAAAATGGCACCAGGAGTTGAAACATAATCCTCAAATGGCAGGAAAATGTCAGAGAAGACTGGATGTCAGCATTAATAACATTTTAGAATGCCTTCGTATGAAATTTTTAAGAAGATTGGTGACAATATCAAGAAACAGGGTTCCCTATAAACTTAGTGAGTTAAGAAAACGTCATAAAATTGCCGAGCAATTTGCGCACACTGTTCAAATTTTTGAAGATATTCCTAAACAGAAATGGCTTGTTGCTTCATCTAAGAACACGAATAGTACTCCAGGTTTAGAATACTATACTGTTGAATGTATTAAAGATACTCATAAGGTATGCCAATGCAATTTTAATTGCAATGAATGTAAATGCTGCCTTCATACATATTCATGTACTTGCCACGATTATGCTATACAGTATAACATGTGTAAACATATACATATGGTTTGTACAAGGTACCCTCCTACTCCACGAGAAAATATTTTCTCCATGAATGATGAAGATTCTTCATTATATATTGATGAAAATAATATTGATGATGAACATCAGCTTATATCCTGCCAACTTAATCAAAACACTAGAGATACCGTTCAGTTAGAAAAAAAGTCAACTCTGGAAGAACTAAGCATTCTGACAAGCTTGATATCAAATAGCAATAATTTAGAAGAAATTACTTATGCAAAGAAAAACATCAAAATTATAATTTCTGCTATTAGTGCAATGAAAACAACTACAATAAGCCCTCTAGTTTCTAGTGAGTACTACCCTCATAACAAGAAATCTGAATTACAAAATCGTAGACAGCCATTACCAGTAACTACATCTTTGAAATCCCTAAAAAGGAAAAGAAAGAGAAAAGTTGAGGATGAAGAGTTTGATGATTATACTACTTTAGTAAACTTTGTTTGTGATAATTAATTGATAGTGAAGTGATAATACACGATATTTTTTTATATTAAACGAAAAGAATAACATTATTTTTGTTTATTTCCTAAATACAATAATTTAAAACAAAATAAAAAAGAGTTACAAATAAAATTTTGTACTATTTTTTGTACTATTTTTACGAGCAGAAAAAAATATGTCCTACTCAAAAAAAATACAAAATGCTCTTAGAAACGATACATGGTTTTCCCATCTTCCAAATTTAAATGCGATATTATATTTTGCCTGACAAGCGCATTCTCCGCAATAGTGTTGGGATATAGACGCGAGTCAAAGTGCCCTTTTCTTATAAAATATTTGTCAAATACTTTCTAATAACCATGGACGGGATAAAGGTGTAAAACTTTGAAAAACCATCCTGGAAATGAAACTCATGAAAAAAAACAAAGAAAAAGTGCTAAAAGAACAGGAAGATGCAGAGGGCCAAGCGATGTACTCCAACGAAACAACCGAGGCAATGAGAAGAGAGGGTAACATCATATTTAGGGAGGCAAGCATAAGTTTATGCAAAAACTTAGTCCAAGGGCGTTTATCGCTTGGTGGAATGAACCCCGATGTCGAAAGGCTTATGGAAAAAGAAACTTGCAAAAAGGTTATTTATTAAATAAATAAATAATCAAATAATAAACACATTAAAAAACTGTTTACACTAATAAACAAGCCTTAAAAATCAAGATAAAAAACCCAAAGCAAAAAAAATATTATTATTGATTAATATTACTTTCCTAAAGTGTTTATTTTTGTTTGTTAAAGACTGTTAATTAGGTTGTGTTCAATATTTAATATTTTTTTCCATTAAAGTCTTTCGTTAATTTTCTCTTACTCTACATTAAATAAGTTACATAAAATTTAATTTTTTTTAATAAAACATGAAATATACTTCAAAATATAAGAATTATCCATTTTTTATGAAACTATGTTTTTACAGATAGGGCCTATTAGAATTAGGCCATGGATATGTGGTTTAAAAGAGAGCTCCTTATCTAATATAATTCCTAAAAATGTAGTTGCATTTTCATTAATTGATCCTTGAGAAAATTGTAAAAATGTTATTTATTAAATAAATAAATAAACAAATAATAAACACATCATTGATCATGCTTTTTCAGCACACTCAATCACAACTGATCCTTGTTTTTTAAAAGAAAATAAAATTGTAAAAATGTTATTTACTAAATAAATACATAAACAAATAATAAACGCATTAAAAAACTGTTTACACTACATAAACAAACCTTAAAAATCAAGATAAAACACCCAAAGCGTAAAAAAATATTATTATTGATTAATATTACTTTCCTAAAGCGCGCTATTAAATAATAAATAGCGGGAGCCCGCCTCTGAAAATAAAACACTATCCGACGGAAGTCAATGATCCCACCACGAATTTTTATATTCCAATTTTAGACTAAAAGGCAACTAAACCGGCACTAAACTATGCAATCAGCTAAAAATAAATTTTATTTAGCAAAGGAATAATGATGTCCTAAGCCGGTAGTGAGTTAAATAAACCCCGAAAATGCTGAAAAACACGTTCGAGACGTAGCCGTAGGATTCCGACGGTAGCCATATTGGACGTGTAAAAAACAGAAAGTTTCCAATTGATTGCGAGGAAAACAAACCAAGATATTAAAAAACCGAGGACTTACCTGCAATATAAACTGGATAATGATTGTTTGGGCACCTTTTAACAGTAAATCTATCGGTGGCATATGCCACAAATCAAGTTAATTATCAGAATCTGTCGTATGAACGACTACCACCATCCGGCGGCAACAAAACGCTTCGGCTACAATGGTTAATTTACCGTTCTTTTTGGCGGAATTCACACGTACCGGCCGTTCGGTCGGCCTGTGCCTTTATTTTTCACAAACTTAAGGATCCACTTAAACTAATAAATGATTAATTGAGTAGTAAATCGTGCGGTGACACCCACAAATGATCGTTTTCGTATTTGATACATGGCAAACATGTAAAAATTTACGGTAAATGGTAAATCCAAAATGGCCTGTTGGGTGGCGCGCGCACTTCATCTTTCAAACCGGCTCCGGTCGCTTATGAAAAGTTTTAGACATGTTGTAAACGCTCGGAGTGATCCCTTGTTTACGTGATATAATGATGGGATCGGACGGTATGCATGAAATAAACATATAAAATGAAGACCACAGGGGAAAAACGTGCCAAGTCATTTTTCTATTTTTTGACAGGAAACGAATTGATTAATTTATACAGGGTGTCCATTTATAAATTGACACATTTTAACTGCTTATAAGTCGAGAACGAAAAATGACAACAATGTGCGGTTTTCACAGAACTTCATCAATATTTTTAAAGTTTTTTTTGACAGTGTTGCCAAGTTTCAAAATTTACCTGAAATAGGAGGAAAAAAATGATGATTTTCAAAGGCCGATTTCTCAAAAATTTTAAATCTAACCCTGTACTTTTTAATTTCACGTTAAAGCCTGTTAAATCCCCTTTCCGAAAATGTATAAATTGTCTTAAATTCATTATTTTTTTTATAATTAAGTTTAAACCCTACAAAATTCAAACTTTCCAAAAAATAGAAAATCGCGCCCTCGAAAAAAGATATTTAATGTGCAAAACACTACTAGATCTTTTTAGAAATGAGCCGGATACCAATTTAATAATGTCTGATGAGGCAACATTTCACATCAGTGGTCGAGTAAATAAGCATAACTGCCGAATTTGGGGAAATGAAAATCCTCGAGTGTATAACAAATTTGAAAGAGATTCTCCTAAGCTGAACGTTTGGTGTGCAGTATCGAAATTTAAAATTTATGGGCCATTTTTTTTCAAGAAGCAACAGTGAATGGAAACAATTACACCGGTATGTTGGGAACATTTTTTTATCCTCAACTTCAGCAGGATGGAATTTTAGATACGGTCTACTTCCAGCAAGACGGTGCACCACCACACTTCTCCAGAGTCGCAAGGGATTCGTTAGATATTACTTTTGGAAACAGATGGATAGGGCGAGCAGGTCCAATCGAGTGGGCACCTTATTCTCCCAATCTAACCATTCCAGATTCTTGTATATGGGGATATGTAAAAGACGTTGCTACAATCCAACCCCAAGAAATTTGGATGAACTGCGCAACAACATAGTAAACGTTTTTAACCAAATTACACCGCGAATGCTACAAAACGCCTTCGGCAACTTATTTCTCCGTCTACATTTGTGTTCCGAGCAAAATCGGGGTCATATTCAGCAGCTAATTTATTAGTTATAAATTAAAATTAATTTCTTCAATGGTTTGTTGTTAAAATTGTTATAAATAGTTTTAATTTAATACATAGAATAAATACTTTTTATAGACATGGCAATAGTGCAAATTATTTAATTATGATCATGCTAAAGCGATACATAGGCAATTATCAGAAAATGTTCATCAATCGACAATCACCGAATATGTATTCTAGGAAAATTTTCAAAAAGGTGTCATTTACTAAAATTAGCTTTGTAAAAAAAATAATGAATTTAAGACAATTTATACATTTTCGGAAAGGGGATTTAACAGGCTTTAATGTGAAATTAAAAAGTACAGGGTGTTACATTTAAAATTTTTGAGAAATCGGCCTTTGAAAATCATCAATTTTTTTCCTCCTATTTCAGGTAAATTTTGAAACTTGGCAACACTGTCACAAAAAACTTTAAAAATATTGATGAAGTTCTGTGAAAACCGCACATTGTTGTCATTTTTCGTTCTCGACTTATAAGCAGTTAAAATGTGTCAGTTTATAGATGGACACCCTGTATTTAAATTTTGTTTAAATAATTATTTATACTGTGTTATTTATTTACCAAACATAAAGTATAATGTATTATTTTATTTATATCAGTGGCGTAGCTACTGGGGTGGCAGGGGTGGCAATGCCACTCGGCGCCAGCTTACAATAGGCGCCGTTACGGCGCGTTCCCAATTTAAAACTCTTTAATAATATAAAAAATAATAAAAATATAAAACAGTAAAACCGACTTTGTGGTTAGCGCCTATTTTCATTGAGATATGCCGCTAAGCAGGCAGGGATGAAAATAATATTGTTTTTATGAATATTTGCTGACTGGCCCGATTTGCTCTAGTAATCGACTTATTTGCGCCTAGTCCGCCTAGAACAATGTTTTAACAATTCGGCAGTCTTATATAATAATTAATATATTAGTATTTTAATTTAGTTTCGTCTTTAAATCATTTCGTGGAGTTGAAATAAAGCGTGTTGAAACGTGATAATCTTTTAAAACTGAATACTTTTAACGAAAAATCATCTGTGGAAAGGTAAAGGTAAGATACTTAGATAACTTAAAAGGTAAAGGTAAGATAATATAATTTTTTTTTAAATACCTATAATATTATAATATAGAAAAATTTAAGAATAGTTTAATGATTTTTTTAATACCAGAGCCTAGATAAGAGCAAGAACTGAAAAAGGCAAAGTTACCGAAAATTAGTGCCTATTTTTCCACGTCCTCGCAATCAGATTTGGGAGCAACGGAATCGGAGGCGTCCTGTTCGAAAATTTCAATATCAATGCCACCAACAAAAAAAGTGTCAGTTCCAGATAATTTAGTCGAAGTTAAGGATGACGATGAGGTTGAAATTTCTTCACAACTGGTAAGTTTTATTACTGCTGCTGAAGAGAAAATTCTAGACATTAATAAAACAAAAATACCCTACAGACAGAGGTTTTTATTATGAAAACATTACTAAAAGTGATGCAATAAAAAAGTTTATTTTAAGTTATGGGTCTTGCAGACCAACAGATATTGATCTTCCAAAAAGCAATGGTAGGTCATTTTCTGCTGTTTATTATAGTTCTAAATCCAAATGCAGGTTAATTGTTGATCGTATATGGTTGTGTTATTCTATTAAATTAGACTGTTGTTATTGTGAACCTTATTGGCTATTTGCTGATAGAAATAGTCAATATTTTAAGGTGAGTTGGGTCAGTGGAAAACTTTAAGCCAAAAAATGTTAAAACATGACACTAGCGGTACACACATTGCTGCTTGTGTAACTCACGATGCCTGGAAATATAATAAAAATCTACTTGATCAAAATTTTGAAAAAAAAATGGCAAAGAAGGCTATAATTTTTGGCGACAAGTTTTACACAGGGTTTCAGATGTTACATTGACCTTGTCTTTATGTAATCTACCATTAAGAGGCCATTCCAAATACAATAATGATGACTCAAAACGGGGTAATTTTTTGGCTATAATACACTTATTATCGCGTTATGATGATGTTTTAAAAAAGATACTGGAACTTCCAAAAGGTTCCAAATATTCCAAAATATTTAAGTCCAACCATACAAAACGAGTTTATTCAAATGTTGGCAACCGAAGTAGAAAATAAAATCTTTGAAGATATTCTCGCAGCTCTATTTTATATAATAATTTTGGATACTACACAAGATATATGCAAAATTGAACAGTTGAGTGTTGTTTTCCGCTACGTTGTTTTTCATAAAAATGAAAATAACGAAGTCATACAGATTGAATGTAAAGAATCTTTTGTTGGATTTTACCCATTAACAAATGACAGAAGCGCTGAAGGTCTACAAAATTTTATTACCAATCTTTTAAAAGAAAAAAACATCTCTATTAAAAAGTGTAGAGGGCAGGGATATGACGGTGCTGCTGTTATGAGCGGCGCTTACAAAGGATTGCAATCCAAAATTGTCGGGTTAGAAAAAAATGCTCAATACATTCACTGCGCTGCCCATAACCTAAATTTAGTTCTAAATGATGCTGTCAATGGAGTCTTACAGGTAAAATCTTTTTTCGATGTTGCTGGACGTATATACAATATTTTTTCGAACAGTGTTAAACGGTGGGAGTTACTTAATGAATCTCCAGTTAATAAAATTACTTTAAAAAGATTGAATCCTATTAGATGGTCTTCTAGGAATGATTCATTGGACGCAATACGATTTAATTTTAAAGATATTTTAAAGGCTCTGATAGACATAATCTTAAAAAGCAAGAACAGCGAAGAAAAATCGGAAGCAATCGGACTTATATTGGACAGGCATCTAATTTATTTAAAAATGCTTACGAAGAACTTTGTAAACTGCGTCAAAAATATGATGAAATTCGCCGAGAATCTTCGGATTTAGCTGCAAACTGGGGTATTGATCCTATTTTCGTTCAGAAGCGACAAAAAATATCGACAAAATTTTTTGATGAACTTGCATCCGATACAAAGTTTACAGCAGAAGAAAAATTTTAAAAAATAACATTTAATAGAATATTGGATATTGCGTCCTTTCAACTAAAAAATAGGCTCTCTGGTTTTCAAAATGTTGTTGATAGATTTCAATTCCTTGAGCCTCCATTTCTGACCTTAGCTACTGACACGGAGTTACACAAGCAAGCTGAAATTTTACAAAGTAAATACGACGATGACTTATCTGATAACTTTGCCACTGAAATCCTCAGTTTTCGCTCAGCTTATCGTGATAATTTAAAAGAATTTTCAATAATGGATGAGATCGTTCATTTTATCTTTTGTAAAAATCACACCAGCTTATTAAACTTTTCCAATGTGTGTACCGCACTATTAATATTTTTGACTCTTCCTGTAACTTCTGCTTCTGCTGAGGGGTCGTTTTCCAAACTGAAACTTATTAAGAATTTTTTAAGAAATAGTTTTAGTCAGGAAAGTTTAAGTAGTTTGGCTATTCTAAGCATAGAAAATAAATGCACAAAAGAAATCAACTTTGAGATAAAATTATTGACGTTTTTGCAAGCATTAAGAACCGTAAAAAGCAGTTCTAAAATATATTTTGTTATAATAGGATAGAAATTAAAGAATAAATGTTGTTTTTAATATATGATGTTTTAGTAATTGGCGAATTTTTACATACCACACAAAGAAATTAATTGTGAAAACTTGCCCTCATGATGGCAAAAATCTCATGAAAAAAGCCTACATTGTAAATATGAGAATTTGTTCATTGCTCTGCAATAATTACTAGTAGCAGCACACACCTCACCCAACACCCACTGTACTAATTTACGTGACGGAACTTTACTAATAATATTAATACTAAATTACTAAAATCACATACCTACTACGAAAGTCGTAGCATAGCCTGTAGACTACATCTGAACCGGACCATACGGACAACGCATAATTCTTGCCGGTATTTTTGGGAATATGGTGGATACGCTTGATATGTCCTTTTTGTTTTTTTAGCGATTTTAATGACTTTTGGGCAAAAATTGGGCGTGGCACCCCGAAAATTTTCCGCCTCCTTGCGGCCCCTGCGAGCTCAGCAAAAGCGCCTCAGTTACTTTTGCCAATCGGCGCCAAAATATCTAGCTACGCCACTGATTTATATGTCGGTATTTATAAAAGAATGGTTGTTATAATAGAAAAAATAACTCTTCTGGGTTCGGTTCTTATGAGATGAACTGAAAAAAGCTGTAAAAAACAAAGTATTAATTAGGCATGTAATTTAGTGACAATTAACCATAACTCACCAAGCCAAGGAGTTGTCTCTACTTGTGTTTTAAATTAGAATAAAAAAGCTGACTCTCTGGGGTGCAAATTTTCTGCAGGTCCTTGTATTTTTCCAAAGGGATAGGTGTATCATCTGTATAAAAAAAATCACTGATAATTAAATTGTTGCAAAAGTCAAAACGAGCCTACTAACTAAAAGTTGCGACTGGTGGGTGGTAAAACTGACCGTCGGACCAGTAATTCTTTTTTTTCTTGGAGGTACAATAACTGACGAGTTCCAAAGACCATTGTAAGTATCTCGATGAAAAACTAAGCGAGGATGTTGCTTGGTAATTTTTAATTGCCGGATTGGACGTGTGGCGAAAGGACATTTTTTCACATACATTTTCAATATAAGTTAACTTAGTTAACAACTGGTTGAAATTCACTTTAACAGTGACACTACAACAATGTCAGGAAATGTCTCGATACCACTAAAATAAACAAAGATGCCAAAAATTCACCAACACAAAATATTTCGAGACTTAATAATTTAATGGTTTTTATTTTTTTTTGTTCGTATTTGTGCTTTAGATAATTACAAAAGTAAATAGGGCAATTGAATCAGGAAAAAGGGCTCTTTTCAATGAGAGTTTAAAAAAAGTGGCTTTCCATTTGAAAAAAAAAAAGTTTGGGTTAATTTGGACCCCCCCTGTAGGTGAAAAAATACAAAAAACTATCTTGAAATGTGGAAAAAAATAAACAAAAATCGACGGGTCTCAGGAATTTTGCGAGATAAAATTTGATTAGTTTTAACTGAATTTATTCCAGTTAAAGTCACCACACTGTATAAAAACACAGATACACTCACTGATAAATATTTAATTAAATTTGAAACGATCCATGCAGGCGGCAGGATCTGCTCGTGTCAACCTCCATGCGTACACACTGTAGTATTCGATGTACAAAGCGTCTTATTTGATAGGGTTAAGTCATTTAGGGTTTACATTATTTTCACTCTATTTCACTATCCATTAAGTTTTCCTTAGCCAACTACTAACCACACTATTTTAGTTAAAAAAAAACTTTATTTTTCATTTCATAAGAAATGCTAAATTCTAGTCGGTCAGTGATTTATGTCAATCTTTATCCATCGTTAAGAAACACAAAGCAATAGATTTTTGTAAAAAAAAAAATTAGACCCACACAACTTTTAACTAACAGATAAATTCCTAGTTACATACTAATTAATAATAAATGTAGTACTCATAAAATAATCAGCTATATTCGAATAAATAAGACTGTACTTTTAAATTTAAATTTGGCACCAAATTGGATTATTGCCGTGCCACCTGTGGCCCGAAAAACAAACTAACTAAAAGAGAAAGAAAAATCGATGTCACCCTATAATATGTAATCCATATTTTTCTATAATTTAATTGTTTCTTATTTAGCGCCGCCACCTCTCCGTCAGTAAAGCAATCAGTAGGAGTGGATTTCTGTTTCCAATCCCACTGAACTGCTCAAGTCTACTTCTAAAAGATGGTAGTGCCAGCCACTTTTTGCTTTATAAGAATTGTTTAATTTGTATATAAAAAAAAGTTTAGTGCGGAACAACTTCTATGAATTTATGTATGTATACATACAATTAAAATTTAAATATCTGAAAAAGAAATCTTTATTGTTAATTTAAATTGCATTGAATTTGTATTAGAGATGGGCAAAACTGTTATTTTTTCACAACAGTTTAAAATAACAGGTTTCTGTTATTATTGTTATTTTGATATTTACTTGTTATGTATACTATAGTTTTTGAATATAATGCCCCATAATTTTGTTTTAATACCTCTTTTAGTTAAGAAAATTACATTTAGAACTTACAAAGTTTAAAAGTTCTGGTTTTCAATAAAAACCTCCATTTTAATAGCGTTATTTAGCAATAAGATCTAAAATCATTGTTTTCGCACATAACCTTATCAATGGGTCCCACCGCGGTAATTCCCCGGCAAACGTCAAACTATTCAAAACAAAACACGAATTGTGTATATGGGCTGTGAGATCTAAAGCTAAAAGCTAGTTAAATTTCGTAATAGTAGATTTTTTGAGTATTAGTGTGAGTGTAGTAAATGATTTGTTTGAATCAATTATTAGAAACTTGTTCAATTTAAGAACAATTAGATATCTCACCTGTAATAAATGGAAAGGTAAGAGATAGCATAAGAAAATTTATGTTTTCTAATAATTAACGCCTGTACCAGAGAAATGAAAAACAAATTTTTAAAAGACTTTTTAATTTCCCTGCTCTTGAATTCGACCATGGAATATAGAACATAGAAGAGCAATTTTTTTCCGCTATTTATTAACGATTCTGTGGGCTGTAGGAAAATGATTTCCAATGATTGCAAGAATTCTAGAAACTAGTTCATTTATTTTTGTAGACAAAATTCAAAATTAGGTTTTTTGTCTTTCAGGTCAAGTGAGGCAAAAAACCTTTTAAAGGGGAAAAAATCAATCATCTGGAATTTTTTTACACCAAAGGATGAAATTGTTGCCCGATGTAACTATTGTCGTCAAGTGTTATCTTACAAATCATCTATAAGTAATTTGAGGCAACATCTTCAAAGAAAACATCCGTCAATAAAGTTAGTGGAAAACAACTTCTACAACAACTTCAAATAATTCTTCATATTCATCCAGTAGTAATTTACAATCAACGGTACCTACCGCTTTTGCCTCTATTCCATCCACGTCATCAGCACCCGTTCATTCACCCACCGCATCAACTACTTCAACACGCCCTGATTCACCTGCCTCATCTATTTCATCTGTTGTATCATCAGTCAATACTAATATAAATGAAAAGCATACAAAAAAGTTTAGACAAGCTGTGCTTTCCGTCCCAAAAAAGATAGGTTTTTCGCAAAAAAAAGCATTGATGATATACTCCTAAAATTAATAATCAAGGACTTTCAACCTTTTTCGATAGTTAAAGATGCAGGTTTTAAAGAGTTTTGTAATGCCCTAAACCCATCGTATTGTCTTCCCAGTAGAAAAACACTATCGAATACATTACTTCCAGCGAAGTTCGAAGAAGTGTTAATTAAGGCACAAGAAAAACTTAAAACAGCCCAGGCAGTAACAATTACCACCGATTGTTGGACGTCCTCTAATAATAATGGCTTTATAGCCGTAACATCACATTTGATTGATGCAAATTTTGCAGTAAAGTCAGTATTATTAGAAATTGGGTCTTGTAGTAAGAGCCATATACAAGCAAAAATCTCGCGACGGACTTCAAACGGATCGCTAATGAATGGGAAATCGAAAGTAACATTTTACTAGTCATATCGGATAACGCGGCTAATATTAAAAAGGCAATTAGTGATGAATTGAAATGGAAACATTTAGGTTGTTTAGCACATACAATAAACTTAATTGTTCAGGATGCATTAAAACTTGTCGATCCGCTTGTTGCTAAAGTTTCTAATATTGTTTCACACTTCAAAAGAAGTGCAGTTGCAAAGTGTAAGTTTGATGGCTATCAAAAACAAAATGGCAAAACTCCGAAAAAGTTGATCCAATCTGTAGTGACTCGTTGGAATTCTGTATTTTATATGCTTCAACGATTACTGGAACTTAAACAAGAAGTGAGAACTACATTAGCTGCTTTAGGAAAAGAAAACTGGCCAATTCTCACAAATCAGGAGTTCGAGTATATTGATGAACTCATTCAAATACTTTTACCCTTTGAATCAACGACCGTGTTTATGAGCACAGAAAAGCAAGTAACGCTTTCATCTGTTATCATGGTTTCTAATGGATTATATGATTTGTACAAAGATCTTAGAAAACGTCAGTTTTCTGATATGACAAAAGGTGTTTTGTACAAGCTTCTTGAGGGCATCGGTACTCGATTCAGGACTCTGCTAAATAGTTCCACTCTTCTGTTAAGTACGTTTTTGGATCCGAGATATAAAAATATTGGATTCAGTAGCGAGTCAATTGGAGACCAAGCAAAAAAGATCGCAACAAATGCAATTACCGCATTAATAGAGCAAAAAAATCAAGAAAAAAACATCACTTTGGAAGAAAAAAGGCAACAGGTTTCGGAAACACAACAACCGTTTTCAATTTGGAATTCATTTGACAAGAAAGCTGCAAATATAAATCCGAGTCGTTCGTCACAAGCACGTGCCATTATTGAAATTCAAAGATATTTGGAGGAGCCATTATTAGAACGTACCGAAAATCCGTTAAAGTGGTGGAAAAACAATAGTTATAACTACCCCTTCCTAAATGAACTAATAAAATTAAAATTTGGTACAGTAGCCACATCTGTACCTTGTGAAATAATGTTTTCTAAAACGGGGCAAATTATAAGCGATCGCCGAAATAGAATATCAAGTACAAAGGTAAAAAATAAATGAACATCATGTTCATCAATTAAAATGATGATTAGTGTAATCCTGACTGATTAATACGAATTTATACCGATTATTTTTATATTTTGAGTTCAAGTTTCTATATTTTTTGTTATAAATATTATTGTATAATATGTTTATAGATATTATTTTTACTTATATGTAAAATGTTTTTTGAGTTAATGTTTTTTATTTTGTGTAACCAATTGCTCCTTATTTTACAGGTTATTAAAGTTGGTTACAATTTTTTAGCTTTTTATTTCAATTTTAAGTTCACCATGGGATTTAATAATTATCGAAAAAATTATTAAAAAGTTTAGGTATTGAACCCGGGTCGGCTGCATGCGCAGAACGTAATTTCATTACGAACTGCATGTACTCCCATTCAGTTTTTGGTATGCTACAACCCTGTTTACAAGGTTAAAAACGGTCGCATGTCTCAACTTCTATAGTTATTTTATACCTCTTATTTTAGACGAGCGACAACAGTTGCGTAATGTTGTTGAGGAATAACAGTTAAAAAATAACAGATCATTAAATAACAACCCATCTCTAATTTGTATGCATATATAAATGAGGGGGCTGAGAATGGATAAAATAGAAACCAAACTATTTGTAAAGTGCATCAGTGTTTCTACAGCCAGAGTCTAAAGTACAGAAAAACTTAAGAATTCCGTTAACATCAAAATAAATAAAAACAGGCAACAGTTTAAGTTGCAGAAAAACTTAAGTAACTTAATAATTTTTTTTCTTAATAGTTTCTTTGCTTTTTTTGTTCCATTATTGTTTTCTTTGTTTATTTCTTTTTCTCTTTTCCCCCTATAAACCTGCTTTTAATGATCATATTATTATTAAACAATTGTATCAGTAGACGATAAATAGACGAGAGTAATAAATTGAGTGTTTTCCACGTAATTAGATAAACTACATTTCCATATTTCATTGAGAGGTAAACTCAAGAAATAAAGAAATTCTTCTTTCATCTTCCAAGGATACATATGTATTGGAATGTAAAATATAAGTTCCCATTAATTGATGAGGTCATGACCCGACAAAGGTTTTACATGACACGTGTAAATTTACATGTCGTTTTTTTACATTTTACATTTCAAGCGTATCAGAAGAGGAACAAACAAAGAATAGATTGTGGATAATACAGCTGGTAATTGATTAGGTTCGCAATAGATGTAAAGCCATTGAAAGAAAAGAAAAGACAGCTTTTTCTAATGACGAACAAATGATTCCTTTTTTGGGAAGATGTCCAGTTCGATAATTTGTTAAAAATAAACCAAGACCAGTGGGACTGAAGAATTTCGTTCTTACGACATCCGACGGACTGATGTTGGATTTTGAAATCTACCAGGGCAATACTACCCCACTAAAAGGTAGGGATTTAGGCTTGGGACCCTCAATAATATTGCGTCTAGCAGAAACATTACCTCAAAATAGTTACCTGTATTTTGACAGATACTTTTCAACTATTGCTTTGATGAACAATTCGACAAGATTTGAATATAGATGCAACTGATACAATTATGTCCAACAGAGTGAAAGGTATTGATTTTAAAAAAGACAGTTTAATGAATAGGGGAGAGTCAGAAGAAGTTGTTAGAACCGATAATAAACTTTGCATTACAAAGTGGAAAGATAATAAATCTGTTTTAATGATATCCACAGCTAACGTTCAGGCATAGCATGTTGTTTAATCATATAATACAACGAAATATATACAACGAAAACATGGGTGGTGTAGATGTTTGCGACCAAATGATGGAATACTTCGATCTTTCTTTCGAACCCGGAAATGGACTTTTAAAGCCATCCTACATTTGTTCGACTTAGCAATAGTAAACAGCTGGATGGAGTACCGAAGGGATTGTAATAGTCAAAACCTTCGAAGCAAAGATATTATGGATCTTTTGGAATTTAGACTTAATCTTGGGGAATATCTGATTGCCGATAATAAGAAGTGTGTATTGGAGGAAACAGAATGCCAAGAAAATATAGAGGAAGAGACTAGAGTTGAAGGAAATAAAATAAAAAAGAGAAGAATGCCTTCCAGTTTGCCCTGTGCAGACAAACGCTTCGATGGTTTTGAACACTGGCCAAAGAATGAAGGAATGAAGAACCCAGTTAAATGCAGGTTAGAAGGGTGCAAAAGTTGGTCCCGAATGCGTTGCTTAAAATGTAATGTTTTCCTTTGTTTAACAAAAGATAAAAACTGTTTTATGTCATTCCATACAAAGTAATAAATTTTGTTTCACAATTGTGCTTTTCTAATGTTGGCTCCCTAGACACACAATTGTGAACTCCCCAAATCCCTCCCTTAACCCTTTCGAACATTTTTTTAAATAATTTTCCGTACCTTTTGACCCAACTTTATCGGCGTAAAATAAATATAAACCCCAAACTCAATTTTTTTTTTATCTCGGTATTATAAGGGATAATGATAAAATTGTTACTAAACATCAATTTAAGCAAAATTATTTAATAATATTTTAATTTTAAAAAGTGCTAAATTATGTAGATATTAAGGAGAAAAAAAAATTTAGTCAGACATTCGGTTTTAAGGTTTTTAAGAAATTCCAATCTAAAAGGAAAATATACAAATGCCTTAAAGTTATTAAAGTTATGACTATAACGCAAATGCGGTTAAAAAAGTTTAATTTATAACTGTTTTATATGTATAAGGATTGTAAAATGGAGCGACCAGTATCTTGTCGCTTATAAAAAAAAGTGTAATAAAAAAACTTTTAAAATTAATATTTGAAAGAAGGGAAAGAAAAGTATTCTGATATATAAAAAAAACACCGTGAATTCACATATTAAATATCGCTTAAATTTAAGAAATTTCCAAAAAAATTATAATTCATCCCTGTTTGTGAAAAATCAAATATCTTTGTCAACAACTTTATAATAATCCCCGACACGAAAATACCTGGGGCGGCTTTCGAAAATTCCAGGACAAAATCCACTCGCAGAACATAAATAAGTTACGGCTCGGCCTGCACTTTTAACTAGTAGAGAAAATTCGTTGGAAATTAAGTTTTCTCGAAGGAAAATATGCTGATTACTCCATCGCGTCGTTTAGCAATTAATATACGGCCGGGGGGCGCTAAAATTCAAGCAATCACCGCTATACCACGGAAAGTTAACGATTTAGAACATTTTCATAAACTTTCATAGTTAATTTTATGTTTGTATATTATAGAGTGTTAAAGGGGGCGGCGGGTTGCTCGAGAAGCCAATGTTACACAAAAACGAGTGGTGAGATGTTAAATTTCGTTTATCTTATAAAGTATGCCGTCAGCGGGATCGAGTTCCAATAACTTTTAAAAACCGCTACGTGATAAAATTGGGAATTTCTTAGTAAATTTCGTAATAAACTTTTTTTTACTTTACTCTTAAGTGGTGGTTTATTGGTGGTATTTAAGTAAAGGCATAGAGCGATTGTTTTTCAATATTTTTTTTAAGTTAGTCCATAGGAGTCTATGAACACTTTCTGTTTATTTTTAATTAAATAATAAGTTTTAGTCAGTTGTAATAGGTTATTTTAATGAGATTTTTTTTGCGATCAATTTTTCCCTTTAAAATTTATTTGTTGCTCAGGGAAAAAATATAATGATAATTATACACACTTTTTCCGAAATATTTTTTTTCTTTTTAATTTTCGGCTTGTGTGAAATTAATGAATTATTTTATTTTGTCAAGAAAATCGTATTTAAAATTTATTTTTTTAGCACTCATCATTAAAAGAAGTCTATACCAAAAGTCTCAATTTCCTTAAGAAGCTTGTGAAAATCCATATAATACTTCAATAGCTCAATAAGTATGTAAATTGGAAATATTGGAAAAAAACACGTATAAAAGAAAAAGAAATGCTTTATTATAAAATATTTTTTATTTCATAATACTGACCTAATAATTTTTTGTCTTGATTAAGTATATTCTCATTCTAACCTAATAAGGGTATTAACAACAGATTAAATTCCAAAGGAAGGTAGGAAAAAAACAAAAAATTATTACCGCGTATTTCTTTCTCTATTTTGAATAACAGCATAGCAGCGATCATTCAAACTTAAAACTACGGACCTTATGTCGTTTTGACTCTGATTGAGGAAATTATTCAAGTTCAAAAATACATAGCTCATTCTAATGTATTGCCACCTGCTAAACTCAAAAATGACCATAAAAAGAACCTCTTGTTTTGTAAATAAAGTTACGCGTCTATTCATATAGTTATTTTTTTTTAGCATTGGGGAAATTTACTTTTTAAGGTTGACACACCTGGGAAATGCCAACATTATCTATTTATAGATTATACAACATTTACCAAGTTTATACGTGCAAAACCACTTTAGAGATAATTCAGTTTGGCTAGTATTTACATAAGAGGATTAAGAAAGGGATTCCACCTTAAGTTTAAACAGCTGTTTAGCAATCGTTTACCATTGCCAACCTACGAAAAAAAAAATGGTTGAGCAGATTAGTTAGTAGATTACTGGAAAAGTTACTAACGAGTTTAACGAGTGATAACAAAATAAAGCATTTGCGCATTTGTGTTGGTAGCACTGAGTGTTAAATCGATTGAGTGGTGGCAGGTGTTTACACGGTGGTTTAACGTTGTTTAAAACCGGATCATCCACTTATTTAAATCGTTTTAAGCTAAACCACTTTAAGGTGCTCGTATAAACTCTGATTGCAGATTTTATTCTTCAGAGGATAAGTTGTGATTCGTATACATATTCTATTCGTATATATATTTCTTATGGGTTAACTCCGTTGACAATTTTTGTGACGGAATGACATTTTCCTTGCAGAAACGCAAACTGACACCACTAAAAATTTACTAAAGAGAAAAAAGGAACATAACAAGAATTATTTTTGTGGAGCAGTTTAATTGGACCATATATCCAGTAAGCCCATTCAGAGGTGGGCAACAGTAAGAACTGTTTGCTAGCCAATCAGTGGTTTTCATTTAAACCTTATTAAAATAGTATTGCAATAAGCTCTAATCTGGATAACATGGATTAGGGTGCTGAAGCAAATAATTCTGACCAATGTAAGGACCAAATTGTATCACATGCTCTTGCAGGATCTCTCCTATCTGCTGGTGAACTGTCACTACGTGCAGGTAAAGAAATTCCACCTCAAAACATAACTGCCCCTATACTAAATGAACTAGTGTTTTGAAAGTTACCTATTATCATATTATTATTAATTTATCCAGACGAGCTGGACCCTGCATCCAACCTGTACCAGTTTTTTCAGGACTTTTATGCACTCAAGTACAAGCTTGGAGCTTACCTTTGCGGCCGTGATAGCCTTAATGGCAGCTCTGCTGTCCGAGCATAATGATACGACTGTATTGCGGTGTAGGATTTTCTGTCCGCATTTTAATACAGCGAATACTTCGGCCTGGAAGACAGTGGCGTGCTCCCCCAACGAGTATGCCCTACTGGTATGTGGGATCCCACCACAAAGCCCTGATCCAGCTCTGTTATTCATTCTGGAGCCATCCGTGTACCAGATGGTCCCCCTATTTAGCAATGCAGGTCTGTTGGAATGCTACCACTCCTCTCTGCCTACAATGTGCGTTACGAATCCCTTGCAGTCCATAGTCACTGGAGCCATGCAGTCACTGCCCATCAGAAGGAGAGGACATTCCTGTATGGCCCGTGACCAAATTTTTGCG
Source organism: Anthonomus grandis grandis (assembly GCF_022605725.1). Lineage (NCBI taxonomy): Eukaryota > Metazoa > Arthropoda > Insecta > Coleoptera > Curculionidae > Anthonomus > Anthonomus grandis. Next base: position 5,698,480 of record NC_065560.1, read on the forward strand.
TGACCGGTCTCGCCAGCACGTGGTTCGTATAGCCTGTACGCAGTCCTCATTGCCTCAAGTTGCACAATGAGATCCAGAGGCGGAAGGCTCAGCAGAGTCTTAAGCGCTCTAATTGGCGCCGTCCGCATGGAACCCGTTATGCTGAGAGATGCAAGACGTTGGACTCTGTCCAATTGAGCACGAATTTTCGCTTTCTCCGTACATGGCCACCAAACGATAGCCCCGTATGTGAGAAGGGGTCTCACAATGCGCGAGTAGATCCAGTGGAGGATCTTAGGAGACAGACCCCAGGTATTGCCGAAAGCCCGCCTGCAGGCCCATGGCGCGCAGGTGGCCTTCTTCATTCTGGTGTCTGCATGATCGTGCCAGGAGAGTTTGGGATTCAACTTGCTTCCCAGAAATCGAACTGTCCTGGAGTAATGCTGCAGCACGCCACCTAGAGATATAACAGGGGGCGTGCCAAAGTTACGTCTCCTCGTAAATAGTAGGAGCTCTGCTTTTTTGGGGTTAATCCCGAGAGGCACCATATGTCCACCATACGCAGGGCTTTCATCATAGGGCCCCGCATTGAGACGGCGTCTTTCCCTGGGCAAAGGATTACCAGATCATCAGCGTAGGCCTGTGTGTATAGGCCAGCATTGTTTAAAAGACTTATCAGGCTGTCGACCACAAGGCATCACAAGGTAGGGGACAATACTCGTGTTGATAATATAATCAACATATAATCTCGTTGTTGAGCTGGGCAGATACATGACGTTCGAGAGCATGGCCTCTATCCAGCTAACCAAACAGGGTTCTGAGCCGCGGCTCTCGAGTGCTTGGCAGATTAATGCGAAAGGGGTGTTGTCGAACGCCCCTTCAATGTCTAAAAACGCACCCAGACAGGCCTTGCCACTACCCAGAGCACCCTTCACCTTCCTAACGTGGTGGTGTAGGGCCAGGTCCGTGGATTTGCCCGCCTGATAGGCGTATTGGTGCACATGCAGTGGTTTGTTGACCAGGATGCTTTCCTTAAGGTATCGATCAATCAGCCTCTCCATCGCTTTCAGCATAAAGCTGGTAAGGCTGATAGGTCGGTACGATTTGGGATCTGTAAAATCACTTTTTCCGGGTTTCGAAATGAAGACGACTTTCACTTGACGCCATAACTTTGGGACGTAGCCCTGAGCAAGGGACGACCTGAATAGTCTGACTATGTGTGGGGTTAGTACTTCTAACCCGTTTTGCAAAAGGCATGGATATAATCCATCCACGCTCGGAGATTTGAAGGGGGGGAATGTCTTGATTGCCAATTTCACCCTCTCGTAGGTAATTATTCTTCTAGCAGTCTCGACCTCCAAGCGAATAGGAGCCCGAGAACAGCTAGGAGGATCGCGAGATGAGTTGGAGTCTGGGAAGTGAGTGCGCAGCATGACCTCCAGTGACTCCCGCTCATTGCCGGTAAAGCCGCCATCTGGAAGTGACAGTGACCCCAATTTAGTTCCAGGTTCCTTGGATAGTACTTTGCACAGTCGTGCTGCGGAGGGTGTGTTTTCAACGTCATCGCAAATTTGACCTTGTCTTGGAGTCAAAGCTAATGATCAGATTTAGCTAGTATCAGTTGAAATTCTTGGTTCTTCTGCTTCACATAGCTGTGTCTGCAGCAATATTCGTTTCACGTTGTTTTAAAGCAGACAAATGATCTTGAACTTGTGCAGTTAAGCCCTGTCTGCCTTGACCAGGGCCCTAAGGACCAGTGCTAGCTTATTTACTAGTACCAATAATAAGGCCTACCTCCGTCTTGGAATGCTGAAACTAGCATACGTTGCATGATCCTTTCCTGAATATCTAGATATGTCAGTTGAATCAACTAGAACAAGTCATTATCAACATCAACATTATTTTCTACTATACTTGGAAAAATACGATCTGTCAGCATGTGTGATGGTTATTGTCTCATTTCTGTCCGAGCAAAGCCTATTAAGCTTATGTCAAATGCCTTTGACAGGTAAAAATAGACACCTGCAATCATATGGTCGAATTTATTGAAGAATATTCATTGTGTATATAATTATACAAAAAAATCTCCGGACTCGAGGATAAATTATTCATGCGCTTTCATCCAGTAATTCCAGCTCTTTTTATTTGCAAACAAATTTTTATTTAGCCAACAACTAGCTTAATACCTGTGAATTAAAATGCCCTACCAACGTTTTAATTAGATTTAAAAAAAATCTAAATCCTCTGAAGTTAGATTAACATATTTTAAGTTTTATCAAACTTATCGCAAAAAAAAGGTACAAACTTAAAGGGTATGACGCGCGCCCCTTCCTTCTGATGAAAGTCAGTCAGTGTTCATTTAAAACTTGTTTGTATTGAGGTTCCACTTTATAATTACTTTAATTAAGAAAAAGCACTTCTCGATGGAAATTTCTGAAGCAAAGAGTACTTCGTTAAACACATATTTGAATTTTATTATTACTTACATAATTTCGCCGTTAGTCGTCGCAGACGGCAACTTTTTATATTTTGTTGCGATCATTTTTAATCAAACGCTACTTAACTGTCGTTTTTATTTCGCTTGTATTGAAGTAGGGCTTAACGGAAAGTCCTATTTTTAATTGGAAAAGCATGTTCGGTATTATTTTTAATGTTTGTTGACTGTTTAATTAATATTTAATTCTCGTAGGACAACTAATTGAAAAAAAAAATACTTCGATTATGATGTGCCACGTACCGCTCGTATTTTTTTTTAGGTTTTTTCTTCTAATTAAAAAATATATTAATTAAAATATCTTTACATTAATACTTGAAAATATCCAGTCGCTGCACCATCTGAAAGCAGCGGTGAAGATGTTACCGTAATTAATAAAATCGTGGAACCGCAAAAATTAAAAATTTCAGTTCGTTATAATGTAGTTTTGTAAAATATATGATTTTATTATATACATTTTTTTCAGTCTTTATATACCAGCAGCTTAATATTTTTCTACATTCCACGCGTAAATTAACCACTAGCATCTCGATTTCTTGAGTATATTTTTTACATTCAAAAAATATGTGATTTAGGTCACCTATAACATTACAATTTTTGCACAGTTTAGGTGTGCTCGGTAGCAAGCATGTACAAATTTCATACGAATTATAGTTGTTTTAAAACGCCCTGGCACGTTTAGTTCACTATGTAGAAGGTATTTTTGGAACTAATTTGCAATAACTTTTGACTGTTGGAGATTCTTTGCAAATATTTTCCCAAATATCATTCCACTTAAAATTTGTATTTTTCCCAATTATTGGGTTTATATCAGTAAGACAAGGAAGACCAGGTATGTAGTTGCCGATGGCAATACTATTTTTGGCTAACAAATCTACTAGCTCATAATTAACCTCCCTTTAAAACCAGTATGAGCCTTAACCCATAGAAATGTTACTTTTTTGTTAAAAAAGGATAAACGACTGTCTTGTAAAGCAAGTTTAGGTGCCTCTCTTGCAGCTTAATGTATTCTGGTAAATTATTATAGAGTCAGTCAGAAACCTCTTGGACCTCCATGTTGTTCCTTATATTATACCCACAATGCCATGTTCTGTTTAATAAGAGGCGTTTTTTTATACACGTAATGGATACAAGCCTAGATTCCCATCTGCCAGTACCTCGTAAAAGAGAAAATTTATTTTTTATTTCTTATCCTATTTTAACAGATATTTTTTCACGCAGAGCCACCCTTCCTTTCTCAACTAACCTTTCAATTGTATCTGAAAACTCTGAAGCCAGCAAAAGGGTAGTATCATCAGCATAGATTGTGAACCTTGCAATTTTTCCATTGCCTTCACAAAAGTCATTATTGTAATTTATAAAAAGCAAAGGTTTCTTTGCTTCATGCTGATGACACCTTCACTACTCACTCATATACTCTCTTGCAACTATTTCCGCAACATGTTAATGCTAATCTGCTAGAATCCATATTTACTTGGCTTAAAATTCCATGGTCGATACAATTAAACGGCTTAGTAAGGTCACGTTCCAATACACTCTAAAATTGCCATTTATGAAAAGAAACAATGATATTAGAGCTTAAATTAACAGTCTTCTGAGAACCCGTGCAACAGACCTCTCTATTATCGGCTATACTTATTGTAGGAGTAAGATATCAATGATTTTATCAATTTGGATTATAACTCAGTCATTCGACTTGTATTCTGGTGCTGAAGCTAGAAGCATAGAATCTCCATGAGATTATCATCTACTTGGAATCAGGACGATCCCAGGCTCTATTGTATGGAGAGGTATCATTAGAGTACTCTTGAGATTTTACTGAAGTGTTTCGACTAGGCACAGAGAATGCTTAACAAACATTAAAGGCACGAACCACTATGAATGACCACTACTAGATGGCAGCCATTTTGCGTGATTGTGTCCTTTCGATGTTGGTCACACAAGTTTCAGTCGTGCCAATGGTAGGAAAACAAAACTATTAAAGTTTTTGAGAGGTTATGTTTACAAGTACAACATAAAAAGTTACACTTAGTTAAGAATTTAAGATAGTTGCGTTAGATCTGTGATTTTTCTTGTACTTCTTAAAGAATGCTTACACTTCTTAAGGTGCAAAATCAATTGGAGTACACATGTGGAAAAGTAAGGCTTTGTTCGGTAAGTTAAGTTGGGAATGCTTCTTTTATATTTAAACCTTTAAATTCTTGAGCACTTATCTAAGTTGGATAACAATAACCACTTAATAACCACACACAACTAACTAAAAATTTATTGGGACGATATCGGAAACCAGCTGCTTCTTTGTCCTTCCGAAATGACACAAGTGGTACACCGCACGACGCACAGTGTTGCAACCAATGGACAAAAATGCACAAATAAAGTATTTAATTTTTAAAACATTCTTGGTGTTATGTTTAGCAAAACTCGAGTAAGATAAGGAGGGTACTTTTAATTTTTTTTATTCAGAAATTTTTGGATAATAAAAACATTTTATACCGATAAAGATTTGTGGTTATTTTTAGAAGTTTAGTTTAAAATAAAATTGTTGTAGTGTGCACTAGTGTTTTAAAGTTAATATATTTTTAATTTGTACACTTAAGTATGAACAACATTTTCGAAGGTAAGTTATCATTTTTATGTTAAGCCTTTTGCAGATATATAATTGAAAGTGTTAAAATACCCTTTTTCTCACTTTCATCAAGATTTACAAAAAATAGTTTAAAGTTGTTACATAAAATTTTTAGGATCAATCCTCCAAAGTGTTTGCTTTTAAATGACACCCATCACTTTTTGCGGAATAATGCGGAATTTTTGTTTTTTAGAAAAAACCATACTTAATACAATCCTGTATGAAAAATGGCTAAGTTGCGAAAAAAATAAAAAGACATCAGGAATAATGGAAACAATTAAAACTTATTTTGCATTAGATAATTGTTCAACTGACATTGAAGCAAAGCTGCTAAATAGCAGCAAGCTATTTTCTGTTTCTCGTTAGAAAGAATGTGGAACAATTGTGGAAGACGCCGAGATGCTTTTCTTAAAAAACATTCGACATGGTTACAAAGCACTCTTTATTTACCCTATCTTCAACCAAATATTCCAACTGAAGCAACTGACATGGAAGTGGATCGTCAACCAAGACCTAGTCGTGGAAGACCGCATGTGCCTTTTGAAGCTGCATCAAAAAGAACCAAATTGCGCAGAGTACAAGACTTGTTGACAAATTATACGCCAGAAGAAATATGTTTTGCGGCAGAGAGGATTAATTCTCAACGAAAGGAAATTCCTTCAGAGGCAAAAAAATTAGCACCTGAAGACGCCTTAGCACTTTACCACGACCTAAACTTTTCGGTTGAGAGATATAACATACTGCGTTCTAAGATTATTTCTTTGCATACAAACTGTTTTTCGAGCTATCGCACTCTATTTGAATGTAAAAAAACATTTTTACCCTCGCAAATTATTGTGACTGACACTTCAGCTGAAGTTAATCTTCAAGAGCTTCTAAATAAAACTGCCGAGAGTATTTTAAAAATTCAGGATATTATAATACATTCTGAAAAAAATTTTAAATTAATTTGCAAATGGGGGTTTGACGGTAGCTCGGGGCATAGTCTTTATAAGCAAAAATTTGAAGATAGTTTGTCAACAGATGAGTACATGTTTCTTGTCGCATTAGTTCCTCTTAGATTAATTGATAATGAAAATGGAGAAAGTATATGGTCTAACCCACGTTCATCATCAACAATATATTGTCGACCAATTGCATTTAAATTTACAAAAGAAACTTCAGATGTTGTTCAAACCGGTCATGGGGAAATTGAGTCATTAATAACTATCTTAATAATTACCATCTTTTTATTTCAGAAAAAAATGTAAATGTTTCTTACGAAATGTTATTCACTATGTTTGACGGTAGTGTGGCCAATATCCTTTCAGAAACCTGTTCTACATCCAGGTGCATTATTTGTGGAGCCACACCAAGGCAAATGAACCAGGACTCAGTGCTTCAAAGAACACCAAATGCTGAAAACTATGGCTTTGGTCTATCGACACTTCATTGCTGGATTCGTTTTTTTGAGTGTGTATTGCACATCGCCTATCGCTTACAATTAAAAACGTGGCAAGTAAAAGGTGGTGAAAGTAAGGAAATTTTTGAAAATACAAAAAAAAAGAATTTAGTTAGAATTTAAAGACAAATTGGGATTAATTGTCGATAAGCCAAAGCCCGGGTATGGTTTCACAAATGATGGAAATACTACCAGGACATTTTTTAAAAACGTAGAAATTAGCTCTGAAATAACAGGTATCGACTCAACTCTTATTAAAAACTTTCAATTAATTTTAAGAGTACTTTTTTCAGGTTCTAAGATTAACGTACCTAAATTTCAGTCCTTACTTATTGATACTAGGAGCATTTATTTAAATTTTTATGAATGGTACTACATGCCTAGTACTGTTCATAAAATTTTAACGCACGGTTGCGAAATTATTAGCTTTTTTGAACTCCCTGTAGGGCAGCTGGCAGAAGATGCTCTCGACGCCAGACACAAAGAATTTAAAAAAATTCGTTTACATCACACACGAAAAGTATCGAGAATTCAAAGCAATACAGACCTCATTAGAACCCTTTGGATATTGTAGAATATTTAAATGACCATATAGAAACAGATTCGTTACTTTTAGAAAATGATAATGTACCCGAAGATGTTTAGTGTTGTAAATAAGTTCTTTTTTTTTCACCCTGTATAAAGACACCAATTTCTATTCAAACTATGTATAATTTGATAGGTTGTTGGTAAAAGTGTCCATGTATAAATAAAACCAAAAAAATTGTTACTTTAACTTATAGTTGAATAATGATTTTTATCCTGATTGGTTTCACCCTGTATAGAGCATGCACCAATGCACTTTTTGATAGATTGATATATAATGATTTTTGTCCTGATTTCCCTATAAGTTGCAATACTGTACGACGTCTCGAAGGTCAGCGAATCTTCCGTAATGGTCAGCCGAGTATATGAGGAGCCGCGTCACCACTGGGAGTCAGTTGTCAGTTCAGTGAAATAAAGTTAGGAATATTGGCGCGATATTCAAATCAGACATGAATAGTTATAAATAAATACGGGGAAAATAAATGTTAAAAATAAAAATAGGCCGGATAAAATGATGATATGGTAGTATATTGTTTATACGATTGGCCAGTTTATTTGTAGCATACCAAAAAACTTATACATTAAGATATATCAGACATACATAGGCAAAGCTTTGAGTTACAATGAGTGAATTGACTCAGATTTGTTATTGCAAGTTGATACGTTGATTTACGCACTCATGACTTGAGTGGGCTAGACGAGTATAAAACTGTAAACATATTATTGTGATATACCAGTCAGTTACTTGTTTTGTTGGGTATGTTACTTTTATAGTAAAAACGAATTTGGAAAATATTATCTTAAACGTTCAAATATTGAAAAGAAGAAGAAAATAGACATATTCATGTATAAATTTACATACAAAAATCTATTATACTTTAAGGTATAATAGATTTTTGTATATATCCACGATCTGAGCTTGTTTCTTCTTTTAAATAAAAAGCTATTTATTTAATAAAAATACTTAATTTAAACGTTTCGGCTGCCTACTACCTACTACCGTTATCAAGGTAAACAAAATTAGATTAAATTAAAAATATAATTATATTTTTTTAACTTCTTGTTTGCCTCTTTTTATTCTGGTTCTTAATTAAAAATTAATTTTAATATACGTTTTTTATCATTTTGACGATTGTTTGACTTTTTGATATACTGTTTTGAAAATAATTCAAAAGTTATTTTTTTTTTTAAATAAAGAGGTGTGATCCTAATAAAATATATTTCAAATTATGAATTAATTTTAAGAATGCCCTGTTCTACCTCTGTTTTTAATAAAGGAATCCATGTATTTATTTGGAAAATCATTGTGTTTTATCATATAAATTTTTTAACATTATTGAATAATTAGAATTTAAAATTAAGATATCTATTAGTATGAGTTGTTTTAGGGAAAATTTTTAGTAGATTCTTTGGAGTAATTTAAAAAATTATTAAAGTCAATTTTGTTATGGTGATATATTGAAAAAATTTAATCAATATATCGCCACCGTGTTTTAGGCTTTTTATCAAATGTATTAATAATTTCAGACTTAAAATTTTCCATAAATATATTACTTAAAATTAGTGAAAGAGGAGAATCCAAAGTTTGTTGATAAAATTCATTATTATATTGGAATAAGTAGTTTTTACACATAAGGTTAAAAGTTCGAAAATTGTACTTAATGTGCGCTCTGCCAAATTATTGCCATCCTTTAATTAACTTTAAACAATATTTAAAGTAGTCGTAGAATGGTAAAACTTACCAAAAGATCATGGAGGTTAACCGAAATTGTAGAAAGTGTTTATAGAAAGTGTTAAAAATGTTTAACGTAAGACTCAGAATTATTAGTTTATGGAGAGAAAATATTTAAAAGATGTTTTGCGAAAGGTCTTAAAGGAGCATTTATTTTATGTATTATTGGTAAACCATTAAAATGTGGTGTCTTAATATTATCCCAACAAAATAAGTAATATATTATGAATTCGTTACAACAGTACAGATTTTACCTTTATTGCTGTAATGTGACGTTTGTTATTTACCATAATATTTGAATTTAAGGTAGCTCTATTAGAAAACTTGTACAGATGATCATTGGTTCTACATAGATAACGATTGGAGGAAAGATTCCTTGTTTATTAAATAAACTATATTAACTGATTTTTAGGAAAAAAATTAATGACAGAATCCAAACTTATTAGCACCAATAAAACCCTAATTACGCACATTTCCCGGCAAAAATTGAAAATCACATTTTATTTTTGCGTATATCTCGCAAGTCCCATCGCGGCTTTTTTCCCTCATCGCTCTTTCCCGCTAGTCAATTTGCTTGTTGACGGAAATTTGCTGAAAATAGCTTCGGTTTTTAACCGTTTATGGGGGGTAAACGAAATTGCCGTTTTCTTTTTTTGTTCATTCCTACTTTAAAGGTTAGGTTTAAATATATGTTAACTATTTTATAGCAAACAATTATTTCATACTAATTTTAAATATTTCAAACTTACTGCTTTTGCCTTATATACTTAGAATGTACTTAAAATTATAATTATAGGCGTAAAAAATCCAATTAATAATATAATAAAAATAAAATAAAATTAAATAATAAAAAAACATAATTATAGACGTAAAAAATCCAAACAAACCGATTAAGCAATTTATTCCGTATTTAAGGTTGATAGGTCGTTTTTGCTGGATGAAACCTAACAGCCATCCCTCCCTGGCCTAAAAATTACCATAGAAATTAAAAATCGTAAAAACCGATGTACCCTAAACAAGATTATAAGGTATTAATGACCAGTTTTATGGTAAACGGGGCGAAATGTGAACTTAATGGGAAAAATTGCCTCTAAACCATTTAATGAGAAATGCGGTTTCATAGTTCTGATAACATATAAATCTGCGTTAAATAATTTTTTTTTCAATTTATTGTTGGTAAACGCACGTTTTACAAGCGACTAAATCACAAATGTCGCGACTCCCGTAACCGCTCACTCTCGCTTAATCAAAATTCATTTATCCCAAGTTTATTTAATCCCTAATTAATATGACAACAGGTGCGCAAATTAGGAATTTGCTCTCGTTTTAATAGTTTAACGAGGTCGAAAATACCCGAAAACACGGCATATAACAGGCGCGGAAAGATGAGGGAATTTGGCTACCATAGATTATGCATGTTATGTCGCTTTTAGGAACGGGATAAAGTTAATATTATCCGAGGATTAGTTCATTAAATTTCTTAACCGCCGTTAAGCTTAACAGATTAACTGATGTGTTAGTTTATTTGCAAGTTATGAAGTGTGCCAGTGTAGCCAATGTTCAATCATATTAGTAGACAGGATAATTATTGTAGAAATTATGTTTATCAAGGATTTCAAAAATGCTAACCAATTTTTTTCGGTCAGAAAGTGTTTCCACAAGATTTTCCATTATATTTGTGTATTTTTTTTTTTTGATATAATTAATATATTTTATTTAATACCATAAAAACCAAAAGAGCATCTAAGATTTCAGATCAATTAAGATAAAAAAAATAGTAATTAATAAAAGATTTTTTTAAAAATTATTCTTTTATATTTAGGATATATAAGTAGCGAAAAAATTTAGAGGGTAAAATATATACAATGAGGGACAAAAGTATTGGCACATATTGATTTTTATTGAAATTCGTATCTGTCTTAAGCTACTAGACCTATTACATTTAAATATTTTCTAATTTAAAGTGTATACCCAAGAGCATTCGTTTCTTAATATTTAATACAAATTTAATAGATAAAGGCTTTATGAAAGAACCTATATTAAAATTCTATCAAAAATCCCATGGATAAAAGTATTGGCACACATGTTTACAAAGTGTTTAAAAATAGGTGCCTTGTATTTGAGAATTTTAAAGCAGTTTTTTTACATTCTTTAACAGAATATTTATATGAAGTAAAATATTTCTTTAGGTTTAGTGCTTATTTTAATTTAAGTGCATACATTGCAAATATGGGTCGCAAAGGCCAAGAAACGACGGAATCCGAGCGAAAAATAATTGTACACCAGCGAAAAGCGGGTAAATCGTATTCAGCGATTGCCCAAATTGTGAAGAAAAGTCAATTTACTGTGGTTTGAAACTGCAAAAAAATAAGCCTAGAACTGGACATCCGCCAAAGTTAACGGAGAGGCAAGAAAGAAAAATTGTGAATAAAATTAAGCAAAATCCTTGAACTAGCGCTTCTGAAATTGCGGCTATATTGACAGAAGAAGATACATCAACGTGAGCTCAAAAACAGTACGAAGAGTTCTTCATAGGGCTGGATATAGTGCAAGAGTAGCTCGGAATAAACCGTTTATTAAAAAGGTTAACCAAAAAAAGCGTCTTAAATTTGCGAATGCACACTTTCATCAAGATAATATATTTTGGAATAAAGTAATATTCTCTGATGAAAGTAAATTCAAAATTTTTCATTCAGATGAGAAAGTGACTGTGTGGAGGAGGCCCAATTGTGAACTAGATGCACAAAATCTGCATAAGACTGTGAAACATGGTGATGGTAGTGTACTAGTGTGGGGCTGTATGTCATCGGGAGGGGTCGGAAATCTGGTTTTTATAAATGGTATTATGGACAAAATGTATATTTAAATATTCTAAAAAAAAACTAGTGCGGAAAAACTTAATTTGGCAAATGATTATTACTTTCAACAGGACAACGATCCGAAACATACAGCCTATATAGTCAAGCAGTGGAATGCGTTTAATGTTCCTCATACTTTAAATACACCTCCTCAATCTTCAGATGTCAACCCGATCGAAAATCTTTGACGTGAGCTAGGAAAACGAATAAGGAAACACCATATTTCCAGTAAGGAAGAGCTTAAATGTGTTTTGCTACAAGAATGGAATAGTTTTGAGCCTTCCTATACGCAAAAGCTGGTCCATTCAATAAAAAGGAGGCTAACTCATATTATAAAAAGAGAAGGAGATCCTACAAAATATTAGAACTATTAAAATTTATTTTTATTTGGTGTGCCAATAGTTATGTTCATTTTAAATAGAATGTAATTTTTATTTTTTTGTTATGCTCTCGGTATGCTTAAGGAAATCTGTTTTATTTTTCATTATTATTATTGTACTAAATCTTTTATATGTGTTTAGTTAGTTATTATTGGGTTACATATATATAGTAAACATTAATAAATTACTTTATAAAATTATGGTGTGCCAATACTTTTGTCCCTCACTGTAACTTGTTTAGTACATACTTCGATAGCTAGAACATTTAAAAGGGAATGTAAAGAATTGTCATAATATGTATACTTTTGCATAAAATTGAATATGATATTATGACAGATTGTACAGGTGAAAACTGGAATATTAAACTAAATCTATGACTGCTAAAACTCGTTTAGGATCCAAAAATGTGTTTGTGTATTTACCCCATTGAAGTTTGGAGTAAGAACATAAATCAAGATGGATTTATCTCGAGAAAAATATTTACATGAATGAACAGCATTAAAATAGGAAAATCAATAATGGAGGTGGAAAAATCAATTGGTTACATGTAAAATTTTTTAGCTTGGACGAAATAACATAACGTAATAAATTCTATATTTTTTCCAGGTTACGAATGCCTGGAAAATATTCAAAATTTTCCAGTATAAAACAGTAACAAAAATCATTAAATTTTTAATCTGCGGTGAAAGTTAAAAAATTAATTGAAAATTTAAAAAAAGTTTAAAATGTGAAGATTTAAAAAATAAAAAATTCTAAATTCTATACAGGTAAAAATTTAAAAATTACAAAAAAATTCTATTTTAAGCATAAAAAATTTAAAAATATTTTATTTCTTCCAGGTACTTGAACGATAAAAAATTCCATATTTTATCGAGGTTACAAATGCCATATTTCGAAGTTTTTAATCCCAATGTAAGAATATTCAGAATTTCACAGGAGTTAAATTAAAAATTTTACAAAATATATTAATTTTTTTACAATTTCCGGGTTTGAAAATTTAAAAAAAAATATTCTGGGCATTTAAAGCTTAAAAATAAAAAAAAATTGGTTCCAGGTATTTAAAGAAAATGATAAAGAATAGGAAATTTCTTATTTCAAGTTACAAACGCGTTGAAATAATCAAAGTTTTTCAAAATAATCATTAAAATTACAGTTTTTTCTGGGCATTTGGGGTATAAGTTTAAAGACGATTTAAAAATTTTCTAAAGAATCATTTTTAGGCATTTAACTCTTAAAAAATAAAATTGTTTTATTACTTCCAGGCATTTGAAAAAAAATGCTAAAGAAATAGGAATCTTAACATTTCTTTCCATGCTTGAAAAACATACAAAAATAAATCAATTTGTTTCGTATACCAAAAATATACATGATAAAATTTAGAATTTTAGAGGATAACAATGCCTAAAAAAATTAAAATTACTAAATATTTAATTAATTTTTTCATACGTTAGAAGTTAAAATTATTTAAAAAATAAAAAAATACATTACATACATTTAAAGCTTAAAAAATTTAAAGTATTTTATTTCTTCCAGGAGTTTGAGCAAAATGCTAAAAAATAAGATAAGCCATAGTTTTTTAGGCTATAAATGCTTGAAAGAATTGAAAAATAAGAAGTTTTTTTTCTCATAGTTATACAGGGTGTCCCGGTTCATGTGGGAAATCTCTAGGATCCAGGTAGAACATCGAAAAATAATACCGAACGTTTCTATAAAAAAACTTCCTACAGGCCTTCTTTACGAAGATACAGCCTCCTAAAGGACGCTATTGAAAATTGGTTTTTCATAAATTACTTAAACTACCCGCTAGAAGTTAATAAAAAATTTTAGGTGATGAACACTATTAGGGACCTCTTAAAATGACATCCTCAAAATACACCTTGTTTACGTAGAAGTGAAGTATAGCGGGTTAAGAACAGAAATCAAACCTCAAGATTTGAAATAAGCCGACGTTTCGACGTTTATTTACGTCTTTTTCAAGGCAAATTTACATTAGAGGTTTACGTAACAATTAAAACCTAATAACGTCTCCATCATACATACACCACAGATACAATTGTTATACATTAAAATACGCAGCATAAAATAATATAAATATAAATAAAATAAAATTGGCTTATATCAAAGATTGATTCACAATAAATAAGTAGTACGTATAGTAATTACTAGTAACTACTAGTTACTACTAAACACTGACTTAGAAGGTGCTATTATTTACTATAATTACTATACCACCTAGTCCGCCCCTGGTAAAGTAAACAAGGTAAATGCATTTTAAGGATGTCATTTTAAGAGGTCCCTAATAGTGTTCATCACCTAAAATTTTTATTAAATTCTACCGGGTACTTTAAAAGTAATTTATGAAAAACCAATTTCCAGCAGCGTCCTTTAGGAGGCTGTATCTTCGTAAAGAAGACCTGTAGGAATTTTTTTTATAGGAGCGTTCGATGTTCTTATTTTTCGATGTTCTACCTGAATCCGAGAGATTTCCCACATGAACCGGGACACCCTGTATGCCAAAAATATACATGATAAGGTTTAGAATTTTAAAGGATAAAAATGCCTGGAAAAATTTTAAAATTATTAAATACTTAATTAATTTCTTTCATACGTTTGGGGTAAAAATTAGAATTATTTAAAAAATAAAAAAAGAAATTCCAGGCATTTAAAGCTTAAAAAATTAAAAGTATTTTTTTGCTTCTAGGAATTTGAGCAAAATGTTAAAAAATAAGATATCCATAGTTTTTCCAGATAATAAATGTTCGAAAAAATTGAAAATTTAATAGTTTTTTTTTCTCATAGTTAGATACCAAAAATATACATGATAAAATTTAGAATTTTAAAGGATAGAAATGCCTGGAAAAAATGAAAATTATTGAATACTTAATTAATTTCTTCCATACGTTTGGAATATAAGTTAAAATTATTTAAAAAATAAAAAAATTAATTCCAGTCATTTAAAGCCTAAAAAATTAAAAGTATTTTATTTAATCTAGGAGTTTTAGCAAAATGCTAAAAAATATGATAAATCATAGTTTTTCCAGGCTATAAATGCTTAAAAAAATTGAAAAATAAACATTTTTTATTCTCATAGTTATATAACAAAAATATACATGATAAAATTTAGAATTTTAAAGAATAAAAATGCCTGGAAAAAATGCCTGGAAAAAGTTATTAAATACTTAATTAATTTCTTCCATACGTTTGGGGTAGATGTTAAAATTATTTAAAAAATAAAGAAAGAATTTGCAGGCATTTACAATCTAAAAAAAGAAATGAGAATTTCCTCGTTTCCATATATAGGGTGTCCCAATAGAAACGCACGTTTTGAATTGCGCAGCATTCTTTTATTATCGCAGTATGTCAAAAAAAAACTGAAAAGAATAATGTAAACAGTTTGCGATTAGTAGCCATGGAACGATATACGGTCGAACAACGAATTATTATTGTTAAAACATAGAGAATGTTTTGTGGACACAGTTCGTAAATTGCGGGGCATTTTTGGTCGACACGATGCACCAAATTACACTACCGTCCAATGACTAATTGATAAATTTGAACAAAATGGTTCTGTCGTGGATGTAAAAACACCAGTGCGTCACCGTACCACAGATTTAACTAGCTACGCTCGCTACGAGAATCCGGGAAAATCTATCCGTCATCGTGCACAGCAATTGCACATTTCGAAGAGCACTACCCACCGAATTCTAACAAAAGATCTTCATTTACATGCCTATAAGATTTAATTGACCCAAGAATTAAAGCCAGTGGACCATACATTTTCTTCTTGGGTATTGCAAAAACAACAAATGGATGTCGATTTTTCGAAAAAAATTTTGTTTACCGATGAGGCACACTTTCACCTTAATGGCTTTGTTAATAAACAAAATTGCCGAATTTGGGGCGAAGAAAATCCTAGAGTCATTCATGAGAAGAAAATGCATCCATTAAGAGTCACTGTTTGGTGCGGACTTTGGACAGGTGGAGCAATTGGACCGTACTTCTTAGAGAACGAGGCTGAAAATGCAGTTACCGTGAACAGCGAACACTATCGTAATATGCTCACTGAGTTTGTATGGCCTCAATTGGATGGTATGGATACGGGCGGTATGTGGTACCAACAGGATGGTGCGAAATGTCACACTACACGTGAAGCAATTCAATTGTTGCACAGAAAGTTTTCCGGTCGTGTCATTTCACGGAATGGAGACCAGAACTGGCCCGCAAGATCATGCGATTTAACGCCTTGTGACTTTTTTCTTTGGGGTTTTTTTAAAATCCCTCGTATACGCTTATAACCCAACAACAATTCCACAGTTGAAAAACGAAATTAGACGTATTATTATCGAAATTGAGCCGCAATTACGTGAAAATGTAATTAAAAATTTCTCAAAACGAAAAAGAGTCTGTCACGAAAGTCGAGGCGGCCATTTGCCAGATATTATTTTTCACGTTTAATTGCAGTGTATTAGCTTTACATTAAAATATAAATAACACTCAGTTTAAAATAAATTATGACTTTTATTTACCAATTAAAACGTGTGCTCTTATTGGGACACCCTATATAACAAAAAACACGACAAAATTTCAATTTGTCTTATTTCTTCATTTATTTGCAAATAAAAAAGTTTGTTTTCTAAGCATTAGAAGCCTAAAATCAGCAGAATTTAAACAAATTTCTTAAAAAATTAGAAGTGTCATAATTTTTCCCAGATTTCTAAAAAAAAAAAATTTAAAAATCATCAACTTATTTCAATCATTTGTTGTATACAACAAAAACGAGAAAATTCAAAAATTTTCAGGTCACAAGCGCATGGAAATATTAAAAAGTCATGAATTATCCTCAAATCTAAGAATAATTGTCAATAATGCTCACACCACTCATCTATACATTATTTAAAAACATTCCTTTAAAAATACAATATCATCCATTTAATTAATGTCTACCTCAGCTGATCTGGCTATAACCAGTTTGATTGAGGGTCAAGTGAAAGTGGCTGTCTGCAAAAATCTACCACTTTGGATGTGATAAATCATCATACGAATGTTGCATTAATCTCATAAGATACTCGGTTTATCACAATCACAATAGATGCTTTACATATGTGTATTTGAACCATGTTATAGAAATTACATTATACATTTTTCCATTTAAATAACTGATGAAAATGTTCTTAATAGAAGAGGATGGTTTAGGGTATTTGCTGATGATACGCTGTCCTGTAGCGCAGACAATCGCAAACATGCCTGATTTATAAAAATATCGAAAGTTTTCCAAGCCATCAGCAATCATGTATGATTAGAGAGGAAAACAATACTAGAATACTATAATTGAAATGTATAAAGTATGACAACTTTAATACAAGATATTATCAATTAATTGTCCCCCGTCTAATATAAATACTAAGGAAATCAATATCGCAACTACTTAGTTTCGAATTTAATCATTTCCAGAGAGAGGGATGACTTCGGGTGACATTTCTAGCCGATAGTAAATTATGAAATTCCTTAAGGTTACACAGGTTGCCGAAGGAAGTGAAGTGCCCGGGATTTGTTGCCCGGTATCAACGAGTGGACAGGCCTTTCTGGCCTTCCGAAAACTGGACTAAAGTTTCCGGAATTTCATAGGACCGTTTAAGTTTGGCAAGTTGCAGAATTAACCTGGACCAGTCGGATGCCATTTGTCTTGGTTTGACTCCGACCTGCTTGAGCCATTATTCTTGGGTTTTGTGGTCGGATCGTAAACAATGCCGCCTCTAACTTTAAACACGTATCAAGCGGGATGGGGTATTAGTTACCTGTAATTGTTACTCTGTTGGCCCGATATATTGACGGGCCAAAGCCAATGGGGGCGGCCTGGCTATTTCATTACATCATGTTTCATTAAGAGTTCGCAGAACTTCGATTAGGTGGCTTGCGGCTATTACGGAAACGACGATCGAACAAACCGTAGATAAGTCGGAAGGGTGAACTCCCGAAAAAGTTTTTGGCGCGGTTATAACTTTGATAATTTTAAAATTATGTATTTTAGACTTTCTTCTTTAATTAAACTTAATGTTAAGAATTTTTGTGCGGTCGTAATTCGGAAAATTATCAAGCAATAGAAGAACTCCTTACTATAAAATACTAGTGTGGAAAAAATGATTGTACATACATTAGCAGAAATTCGATGTGTAATATTGCAGTCATATTGCTAATGTAAGGTATTTAATGATTGATTAAATAGCTGATTAATCTGCTAAATTTTGCAATCAAATGTTAACTAAGTGGGTTTCAATGAAATATAATACTATAATAATCGAAATATATAGATAGTACAATTATTTATTGTTATCCAGGTGTGTAAATATACATGTATATATATTTATCAAACACAAATGCCTGTATGTTTTACTCTCTTATAATAAATAACTTTATCCCAATATATATCATATCCTTTAACTTTCATTACCTTTGATCAATAATATTATAATTAAGAATGGAATATTAATTTTGTTATATTTTAACAATATTGCAAATTTAATATAAAATTAATATAAAATATAGCAGCGATATAAATAAAATATATAAGTAATATTACGCGAGTATTACTACAATACAGCACATTAATGCAATTACATTAATGCATTAATTACATTATTACATTAATGCAATATTACAGTAAAGTCCTGTTCAGAGATTTATTAGAATCTTTGATGTGTCGCAGATGCCGCACTAACTAGTCCGTGTGCCTATGTCGGATTTATTGTAGCATGATATACATGTTTAAATGGCAAAATTTTATGCAGTTTATCTATGAAATCATCTTAAATATACGTAAATGCCCATGTTTTACACAATTTTTTATTTTTCTTTCGAAAATGTCCATTTCTAGAAAGAAAATAATATAAAAAAATTGACCGCGCACTAAAATCCAAGCATCTTACAAAATATTTTGAACACTTTCAGCACTCACCGACTTCTCACCTCTTTTTAGCCAGTCTATTAAACAAAGATAAAACACCTGCGTTCTAGCGATTCCTACTTCAGGCTGTGCAAGTGGTCGTGTATCTTTCTCTATCCCACTGATTTTGAGGATTACGGGGCCAAACCCAAATAAATTTTTTCCCATATTTTTTTTGTATCGTTTATGTTTGTATTTAATTTGTTTAAAAAAAAAACATATATAGCTCTTTTAATTAATTTAGTGAGGACATTTCTGTAGAGTTTGTAAGTTTTTTGTGTTTGGAAATTTAAAGGATGTATCAGGGTCAGCCTCCTTAGTTTATCTAACTACAATCTCTATCTTTTTTGCTAGTAATTTGCATTTTTAACATTCTATTGTTAAACGTTTACGTCTACGCAATATCACCCAAATCAGCTGTTAAAAATAAGTTTTTGACTACTTCGAGTTCTTTTTGGTCCCCTCACTACAACCTTAAATGTTGTCAAGGCAGAACCTCTTAAGATACTTAGGAACAGTGTGAATTATTAGATTGAATAATGAATTGTTACTCCACCATTAACACTTCAGTCCTGCAGACATCATAAATGAAAGTGTTCAGAGGATAGCCAGGGCTCATTTAGTCAAAAACAACATATACTTTGTTCATTTAGGAGTCTAAGTTCAGTATTTGACATTTAGATCAAAGGGTGATGCGTTATATAAATTTTTTGTCATTTACTGACTTTACTGCCAATTTTAAATTAAATTATAGGCTTGATTTTTACTCCTTTGAAGTAAGTAAATTTAAAAAGAAAGATTCAATTTAGTCAATATAGGTTCAAACATCACAATTAAGATCAGCGAATAAAAAAAAAACATGTTTTTCAATCTAAAATTGATACACGTTTAAAACTCACAGCTCAAATAATTTTTTAAAATCAGTGATTTTATTTAAAAAAAAAAACAAAAAAAAGACAATTTACAGTCGACAGATTTTTAAAAATCACTGCTGATATAATACGTTAAAATAAGTAAATATATGGAAAAATTAAATTTTGGTTAATTTAAAGTCGATAAAGATTTGAAAATCACTGCTGAGATAAAGCTTTAAAATAGGCTAATTTATAAAAAAATATATTTTTTTAAATTTGATATCAAAATTTTGATAGATGTTTGATTAATTTGATGTTGAAAAATTTGATGGATAATCCTTTAAAATAAATAAATTTAAAAAATATTTTTGTTAATTTACAATCAATACAGGCTTATCCTTTAAAATCGGTGAGTTTCAAAAAACAATTCAATTTAGAGTCGGTGCATTCTTAAGGATCACTGTTAAGATAATATTTTGAAATTAATGAATTTATAAAAAAAATAATTTTTGTCAATTTAAAGTAGATACAGGCCTAAAAACCACTGCTGATAATCCCTTAAAATCAGTGAATTTAATTAAAAAAAAAAATACAAAAGTTTTTGTCAATTTAAAGTCGATACGAGCTAAGACAACAATCATTTGAAATCAGTGAATTTATGAAAAAACATTTTTTATCAATATAAAGTCGATTTAGCATTTAAACTGACACTGAAAAAATCACTGCTGTGATAATTCCTTAAAATCAGAGAACTTAAAAAAACAGGAAAAAAGTCAATTTGAAAGTGATCCACTCTTAGAAATTACTGTTGAGATACCTCTTTGAAATCAGTGAATTTAATTCGCTGAATGTTCAAAAAATTGTTCAATGACAGTACTCCTTGACTTAGCATTATATTCATTAGCCTCCTGTCTGGGAAACCTCAAGTTTAAATATTCTCTCATGGTTTTTGATCTGCATTTTTTCTGATCATCTTCAAGAGACCGAAAAAATATTTAAAGAGTGCAAGAACGAAAACACAAACAAAGGTAAAAGCACTATTACGTTTTTACAAAAAAACAAAACTTTACTGCAGCTCTATTTTGTGATTTGAGCAAGGCCCTTGACTACATAAACCATGTGAT
Organism: Anthonomus grandis grandis; assembly: GCF_022605725.1. Lineage (NCBI taxonomy): Eukaryota > Metazoa > Arthropoda > Insecta > Coleoptera > Curculionidae > Anthonomus > Anthonomus grandis. The sequence continues at coordinate 5,719,493 of NC_065560.1, forward strand.
CGTATTTAAAAAATTATATACCCACAACTTTACAACTGCCAAGTATTGTAACATTAAAAAAATTCTTTTTGGTGAATGAATACTTGAAAGTAGCAAGAATTTAAAATTCGCTCTCTTTGCAGATGACATTACTATTCTTTTGTCAGAAAATACACAGGATTTGGCACTTTTGAGGTGAATATTGGAAGAGGTCGTAAATATTGGATACTTAGTGGCAATGGCATCTAAGGATCTATTTGTTCCCAAGTGACTCCCATCAAGAGTCTTTCCTTAAATCTTACGCTCTGCCTATTTTGCTCTAATAGAATGTCACATTTATCCAATGGGATTTTAGCATGGGGTCATATACTGGGGGCCCACAAAAATTGAAGCAGCTGCCTGTAAACAAATTATAAAGTTCAATAACTTTAGATTTTAACTTTTCCGGCCAACTTAAGACGAGTTTTAGTAATATATCTGATTTTTTTTAAATACTATGTAGCGGGTTATCTAATTCGAGATTGGTTAAGAACAGCCCTGCCGTTTGACACCTGTCAGAAATAAACGTCATCTGAAGCATTTTTTTTTTAGTTGAAGGTTTGCCATTTATAAATATGGATCATTTAACAGTCAAACAACGTACTAAAATTATTAAATTGTTCTATAAAAATGGTGATTCTCCTGTGTCAACGTTTAGAGCTTTACGAGCTGATTACGGTCGATATAATCGTCCTACAGAGCAAAAAATTTCGAACACAGTAAGAAAATTTGAAGAGACTGGATCGGTTACTGATATTGTAAGGTACGTGCATCACCGTTATGTTCGTTCAGCTGAAAATATCGCTGCTATGGCTCAAAGTGTGGAGGAAGACCCAAATTTGTCAATTCCTCGGCGTGCTCAAAATTTGGGTTTGTCTTACGGCTTACTGTGGCGAGTTTTGCATTTGGATTTACAGCTCCATCTGTACAAAGTCCAACTCACTCAAAAACTTAAGCCTACAGACCATGGACAACGCAGAACATTCGCAAATTGGGTGCTTGAACAACAAGCTGCTGATGCTCATTTTTCGAGCAGAATTTATGAGGCTCATTTCACGCTGTGTGGCTACGTAAATAAGCAAAACTGCCGCATATGGGGTTCTGAAAATCCTCAGATGATCGTAGAAAGGCCTTTGCATCCCGAAAAAGTGACTGTATGCTGTGCATTATGGTCTGGTGGTGTCATTGGTCCTTATTTTTTTGAAAACAATCGTGGGAGAGCCTTAACAGTAAACTCTGAGTGGTATGGAAGCATGTTGACCAATTATTTTTGGAGAGAAATCGAAGAAGAAGATCTGGAATACATGTGGTTCCAACAGGACAGGGTCACAAGTCACACAACACAGGCCAACCGAGCTCTTTTGCAAGAGAAGTTTCCAGGACGTTTAATTTCAAGATTAGGTGATATCTATTGGCCCCCAAGATCCTGTGATCTCACACCTTTGGATTTTTTTTGTGGGGCTATGCGCAAGATCGTTTATACGCCAATAACCCTTAAACTCTTCAACAACTTAAAGCCAACATTCGTGAAGTTCTAGCCGAGATATTACCTGAAGTGTGCCGAAAAGTGATTGAAAATTTTCTTAAAAGGATTGAAGTTTGTCAGAGGTCCCGCGGTGGACATTTAAATGATATTGTGTTTCACATATAATGGAATGATTCAATCTTTAAAACGAAATAAAAATTTCGTCTCCATCTAAATATCTTGTGTGTTTTATTTAACTTTACTTTCCCAAACATAAAATGGATAACCCTATATTAATACTGTGCTTGTAGCGATATTGTCAATGCCGCAAATACCAGCTGTTCTTTATTAATCCAACATGACGCAAATGGCGACATCTATGGAGACGCGTGGAAGTTTAGCGAATCTTCCGGAATAGTGGTCTGAGTATATAAGGAGCCGCGTTGCCGCTGGCAGGCCAGTTGACAATTTAGAATATTGGCGCGACTTTTAAAGTCGACATAAATGGTAAATAAATATTAAGTGATCGCTTTTAGTGTGCACCTGTAAAATAAATAAGTATTTTAACGATTCACTTTTACATGAATAAGTGAGTATGACTATAAGTTTTTATTATGCTACAACGTTCTTACGAAACAATTAGTCCAAAGTGACCCCACGTACCTCTAAATCTCAGGGGGAGACCAACTACCACCACGAGCATCACCACCACCACCACCACCCCCTGCCATTAATACTTCTTCTTCAAAGCACAAACTCGCATTTTAATCGATTTCATTTGCGCATGTGAGCCTGTGGCAAAAACTCTACTACCCCCTCACTTGATGACGTGGGGGGATCCTCATCACCATCCAACGGATCGCGGGAGCGAAGGGAGGAGGGAGGTCGACGGAAAGAAACGGAAGAGTGCGCGTGAATTAAGCAAAGACGCGCTCTTTACCTCATCTCATTTGCATTCTTTCTTGTTTCACTTATGTCTTTCTTAAAACAGCGAGAGGTGGTAGGGAGGGGGCGGGGGCGGCGGGGGCGAAGGCATCTTAAAAGATCGTTAAGACGGCCGCTCTCGCCGCCACCGCCGCCAACTACGTATATAGAAAGGGAGGAGGGGGGGTGGGGCGGCAGGAGGTAAGGGAGGCGGCAAAAGGGGTGGGTGGCCGGCGAGCCGCGGCTAGGATTAGCGATCGAACCTTTTTAAAAGGGAAATATTTTTAATTATGGAACTTCTAATTTAGTTGCCTGGTATTGGCAAGTCACCACTTGCTCCTCCTTTCTCTTTGCTTTTCGATACTTTTTTAAAATCTTAAGTTGTTTTCTTTTTGAATATTATTTAATGGAAATGTCTAAGTGATGGGTAGGTCATTTTCGGTTTACAGCAGATTTAGAGCTTTCCGAAAATCAACCATACTTGCCTAGATTTGCCAAAAAAAATTATTCGCACAACTCTCAAAAAAGTATATTCAGTAAATGTTCACTCTTCTGATCAAAATAATAACTGATATCCACATTTGTGTCAACAATTTGATCATGATCCAGTAGCATTCAAAAACAATAATTGTCAGATACTCTACTAGTAATAAATGTGTCAAATAACATCCGTCTTTACTTTCTGTGAATAACTACTTAAAACTATAACTATAAATGTTACTTTAGCTCTTTGCAGAACCAATAGTAGCAAGTCCCGAGTTCTACTAAAAAGCAACGCCTGAGACTTAAGAAGTATTAAGATTTAAGCAATGCTTCTCAGATACCGAAAGAAGAGTATCTAGTTCTCGGTTCAGTTGACCATTGATTTCAAAATATGGTTTTACTTACAAAAAAGTTTTACTTCTGAGGTATACAGGCAAAATAAAATAGACCGGTTTAACTCGTGTCATTCAACATAATAGGACTATTGAAAATTGGAAAAAATGTCTTTTTTTATGAGACGAATTCGGGTTTTCAGAGCTTCAGTTAGACGATCTAGACTCCAGATCAGAGCTATGTAGATTTGGTTTTAGAACGAGTAGTCAGACTTTGGAGAGGTTCTATTGAAGATGATTTTATTTTTATTCAAGATAATGCACCTCCCCATACCAGCAGAGTGGCCCGAGATTATCTCGACACTAAAGGACATAACATTTTAAATTGACCCGCTTGTTCATTGGACTTAAATCCTATTGAAATTGAAAAGTTATGGGATCAGGTCAAAACACAAGTATAGTCCAGTTCAGAGATCTATTAGAATCTTTGATGTACCGCGAATAGTCCGTGTGCCAGTGTTGCTTGTATTGTCACATGGCCATGCATGTTTAAATTGCAAAATTTTATGTGGAAAGAGTCATAAAGTTATATTCTAAGCTATATTTAATCATTCTATTAAATAAATAAATGTTTGGTTATAAAACATTTGATTTGTAAAATTTGACTACATCAGCCCACGTATTATTTTGTTAGACGTCTGACCTCAGTCACAGCCACTCAAGCGTGAAAAGTTGCACAGGTTCGGCCTTAAAATTTATTTGTATTTAAAATTTTATTATTCTGGATTTTTGGGTTTTGTTTTAGAAAGCTAGAAATTCAAGATAGTTGATAGCAAGATAATATTTAATTTACAGATAAGATTTAAGTACGTTAAATCAGTTTAATCAAAAATTTTAATTTAATTTAATGATTATGAGAAAATAGGTGGTACAAACTACTTAGGCCCATTAAAAAAAAAGGATGAATTATCTCTGGGATCATCAATTCCATTAAAAATCGCCACAACACAAAAAACTTACACACTCTACAGAAATGTCCTCACTAAATTAATTAAAAGAGTTATAGTTAATTAATTAAATACAAACATATTGTGTAAAGCATGGGGTTTTACGTATATTTAAAACGATTTCATAGATAAACTGTATAAAATTTTGCCATTTAAACATGTATATTATGCAACAATAAATACGACATAGGCGCACGGACTAGTTAGTGCGGCATCTGCGACACATCAAAGATTCTAATAGATCTCTGAACCGGACTAAAAACTTTTAACAACTTATTCAAGCCGTATTAAAAGAATAGGAATACACTTACCTCAGGAGCACGAATTAAAATTTTATTTTTCTTATCAAATCCTACAGAAATATATTTTATTCGTTTTTTATATTTGGTTTTGCTTGTTTCCAATATATTTATAGTTTTTCTGACCTAAAAAAACGGTTTGTAATTAACGAACAGCGTTTTTATTAACAGCTGAAATTCCTACAAAATTTGAGGTCATTCCATATAAGCTTGGCTATGTATATATCAGTTACCTTCAAAAGCGCCATTGAACAACTATATCCTGGTCGAAATCCAGATTATATTATTGACAATAAATTATACCCTCGAACATGTTCTCTTATTTGATTATTGAGGATTCGTTCTAAACTTTTCTATTAAATTAAAACAACAACTAACTAGAAATCTTTCAGCTCAAATGGATTAGTTACCTACGGTAGAAACATGATGATTCTGTAGGTAAATTTACCAGGTGAGTAATTATAGGCAGTGTACTAAAATCTCATCCATTTTTCTTAACCCTTACGCTCCAGCATGTCACAATTGTGTGAGTCTTATTAATATGGGATATAAACATCAAAATGATATTTTAACTGTCCAAAACGATACGACACGATTGTGCAAGACACCTCTTTATGCTTTTAACGTTAGTAGCCATTTTGACTTCGGCAGAGGAGCATGAATTGCTGTTTTTTTGTTTTTTCGAATTCTTGTGACTTGTGATGGCGAACAACGGTAAGTTTTAACTAAAATTAATTTAAACCGTGTTTTTATGTAAAATTATTTAAGTAATGCTTTGTTTTTCCTAATAAGCTAAAAAATATTTCAAAATATTCTGCGGCCATTTTTAAAAGTGCGTACTATGTCGCTGTATCACAATTGTAACGGCTGGGAGCCAACCAATACAAAAAAAAATCGGTACCGTTTTTTAATAGTTATGTTTTTTCTAGGATCCAAGAGATTATTGAACTTGGAGAGGCTCGCAGCCAATTCAGATGACGTGTATGAACTCCTTGATGACCTTGAGTCAGATTTCGAGGTGGAAAGCGATAATGGTGATGAATTTTTTCGAAAGCAGCAGCAGCAGTGACGAGGACGCGCCTAGACCTAGTACCAGCCAAAAAAAGTCTTCTGCTCCAACATGGGTAAAGCAGCCATTTGAAGGCAAAGAAATCCCTACTATGTTTGATAACCATGAACCTGAGCCAGTTTTGAGTCCATGGGGGTTATTTTAGTAGATATTTCAATGATGAGTTTTTTGAAATGGGGGCAGCGTTAACTTCTCAGTATTACTTGCAACAATGATAGGGAAATCACTCCAAAATTGACTGATGAAGAAATTACGCAATTTTTTGGTATGCATGCAATTATGGGATATTTTAAGTTTCCTAGAATCCACCTTTACTGGAGTATCAAATATCGATTACCTCTCATAGGTAATGTTATGGCGCGTGACAGGTTTTATAAACTTCGAACGAATTTTCACGTAGTCAATTTTCTATCAGTATCGGATGATATCAAAAAGAAGAATCATCTCTGAAGATGTCTTGAAATTCACAGGCCAGAGAATGGTTGTTTTTCAATTGATGAGCAAATGATACCCTTTTTAGGACGATGTCCTATACGTCAATTTGTCAAAAATAAAGGCCGGTTGGACTTAAGAATTTTGTCATTACAACGTCTTGTGGTACAATACTGGACTTCGAAATATACCAGGGTTCCTTGACGCCATTGCCAGACAAACTTGGTTTAGGGCCATCAGTTATTCTTCGTTTAATACCAACATTGCCACCTGGAAGCTTTATTTTTTTTGACCGATATTTTTCCACAATATCATTATATTTCAAAAATTAAAAGAATTAAAAATGGAAGGAACGGGAACCATAATGACAAACAGAGTAAAAGGATGTGTATTTCGAAAAGATGCTACTATGAAAAGAGGTGACGCAGAAGTGCACGTAAAAAATGATACGAAAGTATGTTTAACAAAATGGAAAGATAACAAATCAGTCGTCATAGCATCTACGGCTTTTGGAATAGAAACAGTAAAAACTGTTCAGAGATGGGATAAAAACACAAAAAAACATATAGAAGTATCCTGTCCAAATGTGATTAGGATTTAGGAAGATGGGCGGAGTTGATATTTGTGATCAAATGACTGAGGCTTATCGAACATACTTTAAAACCCGAAAATGGACATTTAAAACCATTCTACACTTATTTGTCATAGCTATTGTGAATAGCTGAATGGAATATCGAAATTACTGTAAAAAAATGGATATAGCTCAAAGCAAATCTTAGATTTTTTGCAGTTTCGACTAGCATTAGGAGAATTTATGGTTTGTGGAACAAAAAAAAGAAATCTAAACTATGAACACGCTCAAACGGATGAAAATGAAGAACCTTCTGCCAAGAAGGTAAGATATACACCTCTACCTTGTGAAGATAAAAGATTCGATGGGTTTGATCATTGGCCAGTACAGTTGAAGGATCAAAAAATTCCCAACACTTGTCGCCTGGAATCCTGTCAAAGTAGATCAAGAATCAAATGTATTAAGTGTAATGTTTACTTATGTTTACAAAAAAACCAAAATTGCTTCAAAACATTTCAATCATTTCAACATTTTTGAGACAAATTAAGTTTTGTCTCAAAATTCTAAAAAAAGTAGACTCGGGAGCGTAAGGGTTAAAGAGACCAACATACAAAATTGACAAAAATTGGAATTTTTAATTGATATTATTTAAATTCATATCGGTTGAAGTGGTGTGCCTTTTCGGCTTGAGATACCTTATTTCACGATTTAAAGCATGACTCGTAGATGGCGCGAGGGGCTAAGATTTAAAAGGGTCACGTAATGTTATGTTATCACACTGATTGTGAAATAAAGCTTCATCAAAAACTAACTACATCAAAATGTTCACAGTGGTGAACGAACCATTGAAATTATCCTTTTTGCACCAAAATAGAGGCATTGTTGAGGACGGGTTTCAGGGTAAAAACTTGGTCGAATAAAGTTGTATTACTTGACGCAGATGAGCTTTACAAGGCCACTACCAGATACCGAAAATATTATTTAAACAAAAGGTTTCTAGAAGGACGACATGGACGCGATCTGGCATGTTTTTTTTTTAACGGAATACATTGGTACAAAATGGCTAACCCTATGGTACTCAAGGAGTGTCAAGTCTGTGGATATTTTTCGTAAAGGTGTGCGAGTTGTGAGATTTTTTAGTTGGTCGGCTTAAAAGAAGACACCAATGTACTGTCATCGGCAAAGTTGTAAATTGGAGTAGTCTTGTCGAGAATGTCATTGATATGAGTATAACAGGAAGAGCGTGGGGGACAAGATGCATTCCTTAGAGACACCATCATTAATTTAAAACCTCTGCGAGTAATCTTATTATATTTTTTTTCAGGTATCGATTGTCTGCTTCTCAAGACAACAAAGTTAAAAATGGAGCAATAATACTTTGTGGAACTTTCGGGTTTTTTATTTTAAACCACATAACAGTGAACCCAGGAGATTCAAGAGCTTCTTTTCACTGGCAAAACATCTCGCTTCTAATGACTTTAAGTCACGAACTTAATAAATATGTCTGGACTGTAATGTATATGGCCACGATACCCAAAAATGACCACTGCCCGGTGGCCGCAATTTTTATAGTGATTGTATCCTTTTGATGTTAGTCACTCTGAACATTTTCAGTGTTGCCAACAAAAAAATATATTAAATAAGGGTAATAAAGTTGATGACACTGACGTTTGACGTGTGAATATAGCGGATTGTCTAGTTTTTTGGCGATTTGTAAACGACGCTTGGATATATCGTCTGCAACAGGCGATATGCTTCCTCCTTATTTAATACGTGGATAATGTATTACCTTCCTTATTTAAACGTATTTGGTTCACTGTTTCTGAAAACCGAATTATTGTAAATTGTCTGTGTTTATGATAGATTAATATATACAGTTGTTTATTTTTACTATATTAACCCTTGCTAATTACAAACCCTCATAAAATAATCTATATTTTGATTTTTATATATATTGTAAGATCATCATTTCCATGGTATTAGGATTTATAAGATTTAAGTTTATCAGAATAATAAAACAAATATTTAAAAGTGCATGCACCTATCCCAAGTTAATTGAAACTGTATCATTTTAGGTAAGAATTACTTTCTTTCATAAATTTTAACGAAATTCTTAAATTACAAGAAAAATCATAGATCTAACAAAACTATCTGCTGTTCATTTAGTTAATAATTTACACACTAAATGATATTTCGTATTTGTAAACATAACCCCTCAAAAACTTCAATTGCTTTATTTCCCTAAAATTAGTACAACTGAAATTTATCATAGTAACCAACATCAAAAAAACACAATCGCGCAAAATGGCAGCCTCCTAGTAGCGGTCATTTAATTTTCATTGAATTGGCAGTACAGGTATATTTATTAAGTTCGTGCTTCAAGTCTGTTGTACATAATCAGATGTTAAGTCCACTTTTATCTCTGCTAGAGCTAAAATGTTATAATAGTTCATAAACTTAGGATGCAAGTAATTATATCTCAAAAACGAAAAATTTTACTTACATGCCTGTCCGGTTTTGCTCCTATTTCCCCCAGAAAATCGGTGTCCGCGATGAAGGGGCACGTTAAGAAAGTCGGCTCCTCGTACGTGTACAGCGGACCGCGTGAATAGCTCTTTTTTAGCCTCTTTCCGAATTTTAATTAAGCTGGGCGACTTTAGAGCCCTACGCCGGATCGCTCCATACGGGGGCCGAAGGGCGCGGACGAGGCGGCGGGGGTCTTCTTCTTGCTGTTGTTTTCTCCTTCCGAAAGTTAATGAAGAATCTGTATATTTGTAGGTTCGTTTCTTTTGTTAATTAGCTTAGTTTCGGGGCCCATGGACGTTGTTACGGAACGAAACCGGATACTTGAAAGATATTTGTTTTTATGTTGCCAAACAAAATATTCAGAATTGTTAATTAGCTGAAGAAGAAACAACATTTATATATTGAAAGATTTTTATTATCACAACTACTCATGTTATTGAGAGCGTCAAAGCTTCCACCTGACTCGCGTTTACTGTCGTTTAATTATTTGATGAACATTATCGGCACGAGCGTTTAACATCTTCATGACTCTTCAGCCGGTAAATTTTTGCCAAGGTCTTACAAATTCCAAAATGTCCTACGCTAACACCGCCATGGACAGATTCAAAAACATTTTGAATTCACTTTCGAGGAAGGATTGTCAGATATGGCTTTTCTTTTTCATCCTCGCTCTCTCAGGCTCTTGTTACCAATTCATTTTGTATAACCAACGAATTCCACTGAGACCATTATTCTGGATTTGACATTTCTCGAGACTTCAGTTCATAAATACTGGATCATCATACTGATCTTAAGCTTTCATACCTAGTGCTTTCACTTCCATATTTTGCTTACCGTTCCCCTTGAAGACCTATTTACAAATATTGTTCCTTTATTTCATCATGTGGTTTTTATAGGGGGTATTAATATTAATTAACTAAAGAAGCGTAGACCTCCTGACAGATTTTTAGCACTGTTAAATACATTTGACGTAAATCAAGTAATAACCGAGCCTATAAATAAACATTTCCCAATTAATAGAGGCGGTTAGTTGTCTTTTCCACAAACCATTCATTAGTGATCACAACTTAGTATTCTGTTGTCTTGAGTTTCCTAAAAGTAAAGAGGGACATTTTAAAATGAAATGTAGGAATTATAGTGTTATTAATACGGATAAAAATAAACCATTTATGCCCTGGATAACTGACAATATTAAATTGCTTATGAGGCTCCGAAATAAAGACTGCAAAAATATAAAAAAAAAATAAAACTGATTTAAATTGAAACTGTTATAGGCAATTGCGAAACTATACAAAACATGCTATTCAGCGGGAAAAACATATCATATTTGAACACACTTTCTACAAAAAAAAATCGTGATTTTTGGAAAAATGCTAATAAACTACATCTAACTAAATCAAAGAATACCGATTTGCCTTGTAATTTTAGTAATCCAGAAGCCCTAAATAATTATTTTTCTCAATGTGTTAACCAAATTAACAATAATATATCACAAGCTAAATTAAATTTTTACAATGAAAATAAATGGAATAATGGCAATCAAAAATTAAATTTAAGTCTTCTTGATGAAGAATATAGGAGCTGACGGACTTTGTATAAATGATCTCAAGTTTTGCCTACCTTTTTGTAAAAAAACACTCCTAAACATTTTAAATACTTGCATTCTTATAAATATAAATTATAAATATTTTATCAGTAGTTTCTAAAATTCTAGAAAAGCATATTCACCAACAACTTTACAATTTTCATTTACAAAACTCATTTGGTATACTTCCAGATACGCAATCGGGATTTAGAAGGAATTATAGTGCAACTACTAGTCTGGTGGGAAGGTTAGATAATAAAGGACTTAACGAAGAACATACACAAAGTACTTGCATGGCGGTGCTTGATTGTAGCAAAGCGTTCGATACAATAAATCACTCAATGCTCCTTGCAAAGTTAGGATATTTTGGTTGTTCCGAATCCACAGTTTCTTTTTTTGATTCCTATCTTAAAAATAGATCACATTCGGTTTGTAGTTTAGAGCAACCAAAATATCTTGACTTGAAAATTGGTGTTCCGCAGTGCTCCATATTGGGACCTCTTTTATTTTCGATTTATGTTGCGGATATGCATAATAACTGTATTGAACATTGTAAATTACAACAATATGCTGATGATTCTCAGATATACGTGCCATTAAATTTTAATACTTCTGAGCAAAAAATTAAATCGGATATACTAAACATAGTTAATTATTCCAATGAGCATAACTTAAAAATTAACCCTGCTAAATCTAACATCATTTTATATGGCTCTAATTCGGGAATTCTGAGACACTTATATAGACATATAAATATTGAGATTAATGCAGAAAAATTCCAGTTGTAAATGAAGTGAAAATATTAGGATTGACTATAGATTTTAACTTTATCACAGGTCATTTTCGGTTGTCGGAGTTACAATGTGGAATAACTTGCCATAGAATATTAAAGGTTTGTCAGGGAGTTAAGCAAATTCTTCTTGACTCCCAACGAGATGTCTAGTAGTATGTTTAATATAACTGCAAAATCAAATGAGACCAAAGATAAGCTGGCCTGTTCAATCTTTCTTTTGTAGTTCTCTTTTGTCTCTTCTTGTTGCCAGCCAAATTGCTTTGCCATTTTTGTTTCTGCCTATTTTAGTTTTAGTTTTGTTCTTTTTTAGATTAATTAGTTTTTTTTTGTGTTTCTTTATAATCTTTTCAGTTTCAATATGATGGTTTGTAATGTCATTTTCTTGTTAAGGCCTGATTCACGCAACTTCCGCTATCGGTTTTTTTATAATCTATTTTTTTTGGTAATAAACTTCTTTGACTTCCTAGTTATTTGAATATAAACTTTAGATCACACCCAGCTCCTGTCCTTTGAGTTAAATTTAGGCAATGTCACCTGTCAATTTTGAACTAATTATTTTAATTCTTGATAATAGATATTAACTATTGAGTCATTGAACTTCATTATTGTTGCTTGACTGTAACTTAATTTACTTTGTATTCGATGTTATTAATCGCAGTGTTATATTATGTTGAGCCGATTTGTAAGAATCGCGGTTATTTTTTTGGTTGACAACTTTGACAGGTAAATGTGACGTATTGTTCCTCCACCACTCAAAAATTCGGAATTTAAAAAAAACAGTCGCTGAAATAAATTGGTTGTTAGGAATTAAGAAGTTTGTGTTTTTGTTTTTTCTTTTCTGTTATTAAATAAATAAAAAATGAAAAAATGAAATAATCTAAAATAAATTATGTATAATGTTCATGTAAATTTGCACGGGTGAAGTCATAAACACCTTATTGCCGTAATTAATTTTAAATTCTCTTTCCTTTAATTTAACTTTTTTTTACTAAGTAACGTTTTACTACTTGTTCTCCTTGATAATTTAAAACTAATTGGTATTTATTTTTCTTAATTTATGAAGGGCGCACATCATATCACGATTCTCAATCAATTTTTTTACAATTCAAGCATAGCCTTCTTCTGGTCTGTATAACGGAAAGTTTAATCCACGTCCAAAACTGGGTAATAATTGGTAAATATCGAACGCCAAACAGCTGATTTGCCTATTTTGATTAAAACCAGTATCGCAGAAACGCATTGATAAATACCAACTAAGAACCATTCCACGCTGAAAATCGACTTTGGTTTGGCAACAGTTTATCTCGGGTCATTGTAAACGCGGCTTTATTTGGACATTACTGTGAGTAAGACATCCTTGATAATGTTTGACATTGGCATTTCTTGAGCCGCGTGGCAGGACTCGAAATGTAAAAATAAAGCCGCATTCACAATGACCCAGATCAACTGTTGCTAAACCAACGGACTATAACACGATGTAACAAATGCTCATTAATTTCAATGTAATGAAATGGTGAGCATAACATTTATTTATACACTAACATTGGTAAGTATTCTTGGAAGTATATTTGGAGTAATAGTATAGTTATGTGAGCATGTAGACGTTTTTAAAACATTCCCATTTTCTGATCAATCAACTTGCCTCAATTTCTTAACGTAAAACTATTTGAGATTTACGTAAACGATATTAATTTTCCTTCAATGTACTCTTCTAAATTTCTTTGCAGCTGCTTTCTTCTATTGGTTAACTTTTTGCCAAGCTTCACATTGCTTGGGCCCGACTTCGTGTTTTCTATATTATACTGTAAAGTACAAGAGTTTTACTTTAATTAAGGGCCGGTATTATAAAAATAAACGGTTCAGAAGTGTTCCGTATAATAAACGGATTTTAGGCTTACGTTGGCTAACCTTCGGTTGTACTTTTTTTGTTGCCAGATTTATGCAATAATTTAAGCCAATAACAGTAGTTTATTTTTGACATTGACAAATGTATTATTTCGCGGGTATTTTAAATTTTATTGATATAAAATATTTGGGTGGTTTATAAGTAAATAATTAATATGAGTAGTAAAGGTAAAAGAATCGCTTGATGAAGTATATTTGGTAATTAGTTTGATATTAGGTAATTAATCTGAAGGTAAAAAAGTAAGCACAAATTTTAATATAAAAGATTGGAATAATTATTTATATTAATTTTGGGTTTCTGCTTGGGAAAAAATTACTGAGTTATATAATGCATCTTCAATGGAGCCTAGAACACAATAGCAACTAAGGTGCTAATTTAAAAAATGATATTTGTAAATATGAAAGGTGGTAAAAGCAAGGTGGTACTCAAGAAACAGAAATAAAGTCTATATTAAAATTGCTGTATAAACAAATCTAAGCCCTGAACCGACAAATCTATACGGTTCAGGGCTTAGATGCATCTGAATCAGTCGAGACCTTATTTTAAATTCTTCGTCACTCCACCGGGTGAAAGGATTCAGGCGTGTGTACGGTTCGTGGGGCTCTTACAGCTTAATTTTGGTTTTCATCACTACTACTAGATAATTAGTCCTCGTCACTGCTAGATTCCCAAAGAAATCTATTTTTTTCAGGTGAAGATGAAGAGGAAGATGACATTTTGACATACAATGTCAGGGGACAAGTTTTTTTAGCAAAAACTACTGCATTTAGTATGCTTTCCAATGATATACTTACTTTTGTGATAGCTATTTGTTTTCACAGCAATATCATGGGCAAAAGAAAGAAAACCACAAAAATTGAAAATTTTCAAATTTTATACTTCTTGATCTTTTGAGAACCAATGCGGTGAGTACTTATATCTTCCCTAACACAACAACTCCACAAATTTCCATTAGAGAAGCCGTAAACAAATAACATATCGCGATATTCATTTTTTAAGAAAAAAGGCTGGTTTTCCTTCTTTTGTACTCTGCAAAAGAAGGAAATTCACAAACCATATATTACTTGATTTTAAAACAAAATCATAGATATGTACAATTTGACAAGAACTGTCATTAAGCTTTCACTTCCGCTTAAAGTAATTAATAAGTAATTTGATTTAAACGTGCTTAAAAAATAATGGCTAGTTTCACAAACATTGAATATCGGGACATCTTATTTATTTACGGTGTTGCAAGTGGAAACTCGCGGGAGGTAGCAAGGGAGTATGCGCTTCGTTTTCCTAATAGACCGCAACCCCATATTGCAGAAGTGTTCAGACGCTGTGAGGAAACTGGTTCCTTTCGAGGTTTGCGGATTAGAGAATGGTCACCGCTGGAGACAAGAACCTGCGATTATGAGAGCTGTTACGGAAGATAGATCTAGAAGTACTCGCCGAATTGGTGCTGCATTAAGGATTCACCATTCCACTGTACATAGAGTTTTAAAAAAAATAATTTGCGTCCGTTTCATTTGAAAAAAGTCCAGGATTTATTGCCAGTGGATGGTGGGGTGAGGCTTCAATTCTATAGGTGGTACTTGAATAAGTTGCAAGAGTGGGGAACAGATCAAATATTTTGGACAAATGAAGCAACATTTACAAGAGTCGGAATAATGAATTTAAGAAATAACCATAGAAACAGCAGAAAAGCCTTATGCGACTGTTGTTTCAGGTTTTCAGCATGAGATAAGGGTTAACATATGTATAGGATTAATGAGAGGTCGCTTTTTCGGGCCTGTAATATTTCCTGATTGGCTCAATTCCAATGAGTTTTCAAATTTATTAAATAATGAACTTGTTGACTTTCTGGAAGAAATCTCCTTAGCCGCTAGACAGGAACTTTGGTTTCAAATGGATGGCCAACCCATAATGGCAGAATTGTGCAAAATTCCTTGAATCAATGCTTTGGGGAGAAATGGATCGGAAGATACGGTCCGGTAAGATGGCCGCCCAGAACTTACGCCCCTTAACTTTTACGTCTGGGCCACATTAAAAACTAATGTTTATAGTAATAACATTAATACTCGAGACGAACTAATTAATCGAATTAGTGTGTGTTGCAATGAAATGCGACAAAAACGCGTTGAACTTGAACGGGTTCTTGATAGTGTCAGAAGAAGATGCATCAAATGTATTGAACAAGAGGGAAGACATTTTGAACAATTGTTATAATTTTAGGTTAGTTTAATGAAATTTTGATTTTTTAAATTTTGGTCAATCAAGAAATATAAAATTTGAAAATTTTCAATTTTTGTGGTTTTCTTTCTTTTGCCCATGATATTGCTGTGAAAACAAATAGCGATCACAAAAGTAAGTATATCGTTGGAAAGCGTATTAAATACAGTAGTTCTTGCTGAAAAAAAAACATGTCCCTATTTACCAAACTTTAGAAAAACGACAACGAAGAAGATATCACTAATTTTGCACATTTTCCAAATGTTACGTTTAACTTCTGATAAAAAACCCGGTATAAAAAATTACTCTTATAGCAAATTTAATTCTCTTTCAGATGGTATATATAAATTTTATGTGGTGGTAAGAATAACGGAGATATTCTTGTTTATATGAAAAAAAACAAAGAAATTTGATAAAATCAGAAAATTTTAAATACCAGAACCACTAAGAACTTTTCGAAAAAAATTTATACGACTTTTTTGTTGCAAATGACTTGTATATTTGTGTTATGTTTCTGTGGTTGAAACTCAACCTGCGGTCAACCGGACATTATAATACCGGCCGTAACTGAGACTATATATGATTTTTGTCTGCAAGAAATATTTTTCTTCTTGACTGCTCCTCCGAAAACTGTTATTATCACAGCTGATTGCCTTTAGTATGTAAAGAACGCTTTTTTATCCCAATAAAAGAAAATTAAAACCGTTCGCCAGCAGCGGGGAGGCAAAACAAAGTACCAAACGATCGGCAAAAGAGATTTTAGCTCGTTTAGCGAACAAAGCATAATTATTTTAAAACGTAAAATTCCAGGGCCGACCTTTTTCGTTCGAATCTTGCAAATTCTTTTGATTAACATCCCGGCAACGTATAGCCCCGCTTGATTGACTACGGTTCCTTTTCTACGAAGCGGAGGGGGTCATTAACATACAACCCCTTTAATCTAAAAACCGAATTGTTTTCGCGCGTCTTAAAATCCATTAATTTCGATGGCTGTCTTTATTTTTATTCTATATTAAGGTCGCGAGGGTTTTAGACGCGAGCGAGGAGGGGTTTGAGTGAAATGCGAAAAAGGGGTGCGACTGGGGCATGTCGAGAATGAATTTTTTTATCATTTTTCTGATGTTATTTTATTTTATCGAATTATTTTTTTTTAGTATTTTTTAACAGAGTGAACCTAAATTTGATGATCAAATTGAAAATAGAGAAGAAGGAGGTTATTAAAGAAAAATCATTTTTATTTGTCCAAAATATACACATAAAATACAGTAAGTAATACAGAAATAATCTTATTAATTTCTTATTAATATTATTAATAAGAAATTATGGAGGGATTTAATTTTTATTTTTTATAAAACAATTATTTGTAGTTATAATGATGCAACAAGAAATACAAACAAAAAATAAAATATATAAATCACAAGATATTTCCTTGTTTGCTCAATAAGTTACTTTTAACACTTTATAAATGTAAATGTATATATTTGTGTTTTTATTTCGTCCGCTAGTTCATTCCATAACTTAGTAGCTACGTAACTGAACGATTTTTGGAAATTCACAGTTTTATGTTGCGGAATTAAGAAATTATTTATATGCCTTGTATCATGGTTATGTCGACTACAGTAAAATAACTGACGCAAATAAGGTGGCTGAACTATGCACAAAACTCAGTAAATGACATTTTCGCCTGTTAGTCATTGATAAAATGGAAAGCCTATTCAAGTAAAGCGTAACGTGGTCTCTGTATGTTGTATTAAAAGAAGTAAACAGGAGTTCTGTAATTTTTTAATTGAATTTGCCGTTTCCGCTGTTAGTGAACTTCCGTAAACAACTTCTTGATAATCCATAATAGACAAGACCAAACTGTTACAGAGAAAATATTTTGTCTTTGACGGCATATATTTCTTAATGCTCCAGAGTTTCCTCAAACGCATATAGGCAATATTTAGTTTTCGCTTCACATGTGCATTAAAAGATAGTTCATAATCCAGATAAATACCTAATATTTTAACTTCCTGTACTAGTGGAAGGCGTGTATCATTTATTTTAGGAAAAATATTCTCGGACACTCTTTTAAGGCAGCCACACACATATAGTTTTTCCTCAAGGTTTGGACTGCGCAGTTCAAGCCTTGAGTTTTTCCTCAACGTTTGTGGTGAAAACCTTGAGGCTGCCGACGGACTGAACAGTCCACAAAATCCTGATCGAAAAACTATCGTGAATAACTGCGCAGACTTGTCTGAACAGGCCAAACTCGGCATGTGTGGTAGTATCGTAGGGTAATTTATATGATTAGTTTTTGCTAGATTAATACCGTGCGTGATTACAAAACTATGAGCCGTCAATTTGTAGAAGATTTTATTAAAATATATAAAAGCGAGTCTTGTCTTTGGCAAACAAAGTGCAAGGAATACCACGACAGAAATAAAAAAAATGCGGAATATGCAAGATTGGCAGAGAAATTAAAAGAGATTGAGCCGAATGCTGTGATCAAAAAAATAAATAACCTAAGAAGTGCCTATAGAAAGGAAAATAAAAAACTTGAAGACTCTTTGAAGTCAGGAGCGCCAAGTGACGACGTATACAAGCCGAAGCTGTGGTACTTTCGTTAAGGTAAGCTTTTTCTGCATTAGTATTACTATTATTTAGCTCGCTACCGACCGACATAGTTTCTCTGGTTAAATGCTTACTAACTTGTATTTTTATTTAGTTTCCTAGGTGATAAAGGTATTGCTCGAACTAACCGCTTAAACTTAGACAGCGATAATGATGAAATCAACGATGAGTAAGTTTTTAAAAAAAAGGGTTCATAAATCAGGGTCATATTTTGAGAATCATATATTACGCTAATTACTGACTTTAAGGTGTGATGTTCACAATATCAAAACACTACCTACATTCTATCAAAAAAATCCATATGTCTTTCGATAGAATACTTATAGGTAAGTAGGTATTTCGATATTGTGTACATCACCCTAATTTATACACCACAATGCAATTAATAATTGCATCTAACTTAATAACACACAACACATGCCTATAGAGTTTTAAATGAAATTCAGTTGCCACGGTACTTGGCCTTCATTAGCAAAATAGTTCATAAAATCTTCTCTCATTTTTTTTGCCGCACGAGCCATGTCTCCTGGATTGTTTAGATTCATTATTTGCCTCATATCCTGAAGTAGTTGTACCTTCATGTGCATTTTCGCTGTCGAAACATTCCGAAGGGGCAAAACAGCTGGGTCGAGTTTTCATTAAATAATTGTGCAGGACACAGCAGGCCATTACCACATCTTCAATGTTTTTGGGTTTCACATTGATTGCCGTGTGAAATATTCGGAATCTTGCAACCAAAATTCCAAATAAATTTTCGATAATGCGTCTCGCTCGCGACAAGCGATAGTTATATATTCTCCGAGCCTGTGAAATAAGGTCAGCTTGCCTAAAAGGTTTCATCATATCTTTTCTTAAAGGAAAGATAGGATCTTCTTTCATATGGCGTAGTTGTATTTGAGTTCCTAATTGTACCTGCTGGAGGTATAGGAAGACGACTATTGGAAAGTTCTTCAAAACACCGCCATCTGAAATCCTACCGTTAGTCCCAAAGTCACACAATATGAATCGATAATTAGCATCAGCTATGGCGAGTAGAACCATGCTATGCCTTCCTTTGTAGTTATAGAATTCGGAGCCACTGCCAGCAGGCGGTATAATAGTTATATGTTTCCCATCCATAGCTCCAACGCAGTGTGGAGAATTCCATTTTATTTCGAAATCATTTGCAATATTCTTCTTCAGTCTGAGGGAACTGAAACAATAAAAACAAGCTATAATAATGTATGGAGCAGTATTATCTTTATAATATGTTAACCATACCTCGCAACTATGTTAACCATAGTTGCGACAAAAATAACGGCAATTGTTTAAGGTCCCAATAATTGAGGAGATATGCATGCGTGTTTCCATTAAACTGACGAAAAACAGTGTACGATTGTTAAATGTGTTTCCTTCATTGTTTCAGGAACATTTAGACTTGGGGATCATCCCAAAACAGTGAAACCCAAAGTACTTCTGCTAATTATGAAGAAACATCATCTGAACCAGTCGCAGGAAGTTCTGCACCGACACCTCGCTCTCAGTTACGAATGAAAGGAAGGGTTCAAACATCACAAGTTTTGGAAAATGAGGTATTGCAATCGGTAAAAGATCACTTCAAAAGGTCACGACTTGAAGAAGACCGGTTTGATGTTTTTGCAAAGGCCATTGCTATAAAATTACGAGGTCTTCCAAAACAGCAAATGCTCATAGCCGAAAAAATAGTTAATAATACTATGTTTCAAGCCGAAATGGGTCAGTTAACCATGACGCATAAACTTGTTGATGAGGCTACAAATATGCCAATTTGACTGCTACTATCGTCCAAACACTAATCTGCAACCCTTATCAGTATGTCAAGAAAGTCCGTTAAGTTATTCGAGTTCGCCCAGCCCCGACCTAGGACGTGTACAAAATAACCAGCGTCAATCATCAGGCATAAATAACACCGCCCAACAGCATGTATGTTGCATGGAATATTTTTATGATTCTAGGCTTATTTTTAATGCTGATATTAAATAATGTCATCAGTTTATATGTGTCAGCTCTAGTTTTTGAGTTAAAAGGAGGGAGTATTTTTTGGGAATTAAAAATACACTCAACGTACAAACATTTTTAATTACAAGAACTATGCACTCAGGAATTTTCTTTTATATGATTTTCTACTAGTTTTGAATGAACTGCTACTCTGAATACTTCAGCAAAAATCGGCCAACATATGTGCATCGCAGCGACCCTGAAATCGTTCCTCCATGGTTCGAAGATCTTGGTGGAATCGTTCACCCTGTTCTTCACTCATGTCACCGAGATTTTCAGGAAAATGGTGTAAATGGCTGTGTAGGAAGTGCACTTTGATGCTCATGTTACATCCAAGTCGCTGGAAGTGTGACAACATCTCTTCGACGTGCGCAATGTAATCATCACCCTTCCTATTACCTAAGAAATTTTGGATAACCCAAACAAAGGAATCCCATGCATTCTTCTCAATCTCTGACATTGAGCTGGTGAAATTAGGATCGTTTACCAACTTGCGAATTTGTGGACCATCAAATATACCTGCCTTGAGTTTTTCTGAACTTAGACTTGGAAATTTCCTTGAAATATATTTGAAACATTCACCATCTTTATTTAATGCCTTAACATATTGCTTCATTAAACCTAGTTTAATGTGCAGGGGTGGCAATATGATACGATCTCGTGGCACTAAAGGTTCATTTATAACATTAAGACTACCTGGAAGTAGTGCTTCCCTAGAGGGCCATTCTTTTTTTGACCAATGTTCTGATTTTGCTCTACTATCCCATAAACACATAATACAAGGATATTTAGTGTAGCCTCCTTGTTGTCCTAAAAGGAAGTTCACCATCTTAAGATCAACGCAAATCACCCATTTATGATTGTTATATTTGATTTTGTTCATGACCAGTGCTATTGTGGGGTACTCTTCCTTAACTTTAGTTGAATGTGCTATTGGTATGGAGCCTAGTTTATTTCCGTTGTGCAATAGTACACACTTTAAACTCCGTTTTGACGAGTCAATAAATAAACGCCAATCGATTGGCTCATATTTCTGCAAGCCCATGGCAGTCATTAAACCAGAAATATTAGTACAAAATACAAAATTATCCTCCTCAGCGAAAAAGGGAAGTAAGTCTTTTTCTCGAGTGCGGTAATAAGAAACTTTTGTTTCTTTAGTTAAAAGATTTCTCTCTTTTAATCTGGAGGCCAATAATTCAGACGAAGTTTTGGATAGTCCAAGGTCTCTAATTAAATCATCAAGTGCACTTTGATCGAATGGTTTTGGTTCAAAGAGATTTTCTGGAACAAACTCGTCATCGCTCATGCTACTCAGTTCATTCAATTCATCAGAACTTTCTGTAGATGTAGATGGTAATGGTAAAGATGTATCTTTTGAGCTCCTTACAGGCCTCACAGCTGATGTTGATGTGGGGTAAATCCATTTGGAGCGGTTCGTCTTGTTGATTCCTTTTATATTAACAACGCAAAAATAGCATTCATCGTGATGATTTAAAGGTTCACGCCAAATCATTGGGGATTGGAATTTAAAAGAGAGTCTCTTCTTAGTGGCCCATAAACGTAATTCTTCAACACAAATTTTGCACACAATATTGGGCACCCAGCACTTGTTATCTGTTTCCAAAGGAAAACCAAAACACTCTAAATACGCTCGTTTCACAAAGTCTGACATAATCAATCGAAATTTTTGAAAAACATATTCACCACAAATATAACAAAAACAATTCGGATCGTTAATGCAGACCCTTCTTAGCGAAGTCATGATGAAAATTACAATAATTTATCTAAAACGCGACTATAATAGATAAAAAACCAAAAATAAAGATAAATGAGAAGAACGTAGCTATATCTAAACAACTCGAGCTGTTAGAGTAAAACTGACGACAGATTCGAAATCAGATGCCTCGAATTAGTAAACAACAATAAAAATATTTCAGTCAACATAAAATAACCTTCGATTTGTTGTGCAGTGTAATAATTTATCAGAAGACCATCAAAGCGTAGGATCATTTTTCTCGAATTTTGCGGAGAACAATAATAATTGAAACGATTGTAAAAAAACAGAGCTATTAAATAAGTTTAATGTTGACAAATTAAAGCTTCATAATATGTAATATAATGCTCTTTCTTACCTTTAAGAAATGCCTGTGGAGGGCTTGATATATAGCTCTGCACGTTTCTGGTATTATGTAACCAAGTGCCTGAGGAGAAATTATTGTTGAATACTTGAGGTCTTCGTACGTTCTGCCAGTAGCCAAAAACCTCAAGGTCGCTGTAAGCCTTTCATGGGGGGAAATGGCTCGTCGCATTACTGTATCTTTTTTTTTTAATCAAAGGGGTAACCAATGAGCATCATCGTCGGTAGATGCCATAGTTGCCGAAATGAACTGACGTAAAATTTCAGTCCGTGTGTGTGGTGCAATCCTTAAGACCAAACTGCACAGTTTTGCCTTAAGGAAAAACTGTATGTGTATGTTAAGTTTTACTTTGGTCTACCAAAAAATATTACAGACGATTTAGAAGGGTTAGGTTTTAAATTGTGATTTTTGGCAAAATTATTAATATGATTAAAGTCAGTATTAAAAACAGTTTTGTGCAGCTTGCACCTGACTTTCGGCGAATGATATATATATTCATTCAAAATTTCAAAAAAAAAGGTCATGAAAAAAAGAAAAATATAAATAATTTTTAAAACGTTTTATTCTATCAAAAACAAACCTAAAAATCAGTTGATTTTAAGTAAATGTTTGAAATGTCCTCCGTTAGTCTAGTCTAGTCCTAGATCTACAAATTCCTGCTGCACATTCGAACAATTTCGGGCGTTACTCGACGTATTTCTTGATGGATCCGTTATATTAAACCATTTAGATTTGCCGGTTGACTTTTAAATGCCTCTCCTTTAAGGTATTCCCCGAAAAAAAATCTAGCGGTGTTAGATCGGGTGATCCTGGTGTCCACTTAATAACACCGCTCCTTCCAATTGTGCAAATAAGTTTAAACTTCTACAGCAGAATGGGGGAAAACACCATCTTGTTGGATCAGCTGTTGGTATGGCAAATCCGGAGGTTTTATCCGGGGAAAAAGGGTAACCAGAGCGGGAACGAGTTCAGAAGATTCAGGTATTTCTCACCTGTTAGATTTTTGTCAAAGAAGAAAGGCCCGATATGCGTTTATTTTATATATTTGCGCGTATGCCATTTATCTTAGAGGAGTACCAATAGTTCTGGGTATTTACGCCTCGATTTAAGCAGAAAGGGGCTTTATCGGAAAAAATATATATTTTTCACAAAATTTGGATTCGTATAACACATATTTTGCAAAAGCTCTCAAAATTCAAGGCGACTCTTTTCAAGAGTTCTTGATAAACTTATGCATCTTATAAGGGTGATATTTATTCATGTAGGACTACGTCTACGAACACCTCTTACATGACTGAATTGCCTAAACTTCTGCTCAATTTTGCTAATTGTCTATTATTGTAGTCTGATATCGGTAAATAATTCAAAAATTAGTACAATAATTCCTTTCATTACATACCCATTAATTTATATTGTTTCAAGAGGTTATAACTAAAAATGTGTGAATCAAATAATTAAAAATAAGCTTCAACCATTTAAATGGTAAATTATTAAAGAATTTCTTAGAGCTTCTAGATCACACGAATCATAGAACTTGAAATAAACGTAATAAATAATTAATTTGTTTTTTTTTTTTATTGAAACGTCTTAAAAAATTCGAAAATAGCATAAAAGAGAAATCCACTCAATTGCCCTGATGCAAGCGAGAAAAAACGGCAAATAAGACGGCACCGAAGTTTCTCCGGGTAATTGAAATTATACGCGAATACCTAATTAAAAACTTGCATTAATTACGTACCTTTGAGTTTCGATTTCTAAATACCCTTCAATGCAGCCTAAGTATCTCGCCATATTTCTTTTATATTTAGATGAATTGATGATGATGATGGTTATTAAGAGAAGAATTTTTGTTTTAATATTGAAGAGAAAAACGTCTTACTTTGCTTACCTGTCTAATTTAAATTCTCATTTTATATTTTTATGATTGTTCATAAATTCCTACAAATATTCGATTAAATCACCCGCATTTAAAAATAATATTCTTTAAAAAAATTATTGTGATATTTGAATACTTCCAGAACCAGAAGGTTCGCTAGGTAAGGTACTTATGGATACATTAACCGCTCCAGTCAATGCTTCAGTTTCCATAAAATTTAACATATTGCTATTTATTTTACCACTTTGACTGATTAATAATTTATTTTACTCTTAAAAGACATTCTAAAATTAATAACTTTCGGAAAAACATTGGGCAAAGGCTTGACACTGCACATCTGAATTTCATCGGACACTTGGATAAGGTTGAGTAGTAGTTTAAAGAATTGATTTTTCATTTATTACCAAAATAATTTTTTATTTGCAAATTGCAATTAAACACATACGATCTAGTTTTACGCATTATCTTATAAATTCAATATTGTCCATTTTCCTATGGGCAATAATAAAGTCGGTTTTCGAACTATTCCGTAACATGATGAGATTAGATCTCTCAAATTAGAAGGGTACTATCTGGCACTTTTCTCGGCAAGATTTAAGACAACTGTATGTAAATGCATATTTTAATTCAAATTAAAATTTTCAAATTCAAGATAATTTTTATCTTAGAAAAAAGCAGTGGCGCAGTATTTTTTTCACTAAAAATATTTAATAGAAGACTTGTAGGACGCTACTGGCAAAGAAAATATTTTTTTTTGCACGTCAAAAAATGCGTCTTGATACATAGAATACATGTAGCAAATTTCATAAAAATGTCTACAATATTGTTTAAGTTATTATTGAAAAATTGATTTTTTTTTTGAAAACTTTAACACCCTGTATCTCAAAAGTTAAGACGTTTAGGACATATTATGTTCATAGGAACTTTTTTTTTTAAAATGAGTCCAGGAATCACCCTCTTAAATATTAGCACGTCTTTAAGGAACACCCTGTATATACAAATCCTTGTCAGTCATATCTGAAATTGCTAAAAAATTTATTGCTTTACACATAGTTACATTATTAGAGGAAAACAATTGTCACTCAGAAAACCAATTTGGACTTAAAAAGAACAAAAATACTGTGCTGGGGACTTTGGATCTTGTATCTCACATCACTCAATGTTGATATCTCAGAACAGGAGAAAGACAGAGATGATCAGAATTTTTTCCGAAAATAGAAATTAAGATATCAGCCTTAAAAGTTGAAAAAATTTCTTCAAAAAAAAATTGAAATTCCAGGAACAAATGGCACATATCTCTGAACCCAAGAAAGTTACAGGTTTGAAATTTCTACCATAGATTTTTGAAATAAAATCATTGAATATCTGCTTCAGCCTTTTTTGTCAATTTAAAAAAAAAAATGAAGATATTAGCCTTGGAAGTTGAAAAAAATTCAAAAAAAAAAAATTAAATTGCTGGAACAAAACGCGTTTATCTCTGAACCTGAGTGAGTTAGAGAATTATATATATATGTAATATTTCACCTCCTTTAAATCAAGATATTCAATTACAAATAAGAGTCAAATTATTTTATTTATTCCAGGCACTCAAATGAGAAAAATGTCAATATCTTGATTTCTAGTGTATGGATTTAAATAATTTTTTTAATAATTGCTTGAAGAATACTTGAAATATCTTAGAAATAAATAATTACAATATTTCACCTACTTTAAATTAAGATATTCAATTACAAATAAGAGTCAAATTATTTTATTTATTCCAGGCACTCAAATAAGAAAAATGTCAATATCTTGATTTCTAGAGTATGGATTTAAATAATTTTTTTAATAATTGCTTGAAGAATACTTAAAATATCTTAGAAATAAATAATTACAATATTTCACCTCCTTTAAATCAAGATATTCAATTACAAATAAGAGTCAAATTATTTTATTTATTCCAGGCAATCAAATGGGAAAAAAGTCAATATCTTGATTTCTAGTGTATGGATTTAAATATTTTTTTTAATAATTGCTTAAAGAATACTTGAAATATCTTAGAAATAAATAATTACAATATTTTACCTCCTTTAAATCAAGATATTCAATTACAAATAAGAGTCAAATTATTTTATTTATTCCAGGCACTCAAATGAGAAAAATGTCAATATCTTGATTTCTAGTGTATGGATTTCAATCATTTTTTTAATAATTGCTTAAAGAATACTTGGTATATCTTAGAAATAAATAATTACAATATTTCACCTCCTTTAAATCAAGATATTCAATTACAAATAAGAGTCAAATTATTTTATTTATTGCAGGCACTCAAATAAGAAAAATGTCAATATCTTGATTTCTAGTGTATGGATTTAAATAATTTTTTTAATAATTGCTTGAAGAATACTTGGAATATCCTAGAAATAAATAATTACATTATTTCACCTCCTTTAAATCAAGATATTCAATTACAAATAAGAGTCAAATTATTTTATTTATTCCAGGCACTCAAATGAGAAAAATATCAGTATCTTGATTTCTAGTGTATGGATTTCAATATTTTTTTTAATAGTTGCTTGAAGAATACTTGGTATATCTTAGAAATAAATAATTATAATATTTCACCTCCTTTAAATCAAAATATTCAATTACCAATAAGTGTCAAATTATTTTATTTATTCCAGGCACTCAAATAAGAAAAATGTCAATATCTTGATTTCTAGTGTATGGATTTAAATATTTTTTTAATAATTGCTTGAAGAATACTTGGAATATCCTAGAAATAAATAATTACAATATTTCACCTCCTTTAAATCAAGATATTCAATTACAAATAAGAGTCAAATTATTTTATTTATTCCAGGCACTCAAATGAGAAAAATGTCAATATCTTGATTTCTAGTGTATGGATTTCAATCATTTTTTTAATAATTGCTTAAAGAATACTTGGTATATCTTAGAAATAAATAATTACAATATTTCACCTCCTTTAAATCAAGATATTCAATTACAAATAAGAGTCAAATTATTTTATTTATTGCAGGCACTCAAATAAGAAAAATGTCAATATCTTGATTTCTAGTGTATGGATTTAAATAATTTTTTTAATAATTGCTTGAAGAATACTTGGAATATCCTAGAAATAAATAATTACATTATTTCACCTCCTTTAAATCAAGATATTCAAATAAAAATAAGAGTCAAATTATTTTATTTATTCCAGGCACTCAAATAAGAAAAATGTCAATATCTTGATTTCTAGTGTATGGATTTTCATAATTTTACACACATATTCTTCAAATCAAATCATTGAACACCTACTTTAAGGTTTTTTTCAAAAAAAATTGACAATTGAGAAATATGCTTTAAAAGTTGAAATTCCAGGGACAAATTACAGGTTTAAAAGTTGTACCATAGATCCTAGAAATAAAATCATTGCATACCTATTTCAGCCTTTTTTTTTGAATGAAGATATTAGCCTTGGAAGTTGAAAAAATTTCAAAAAAAAATTGAAATTGCTGGAACTACTAAATGCCCATATCTCTGAACCTGAGCGAGTTAGAGAAATGCAAATTGGTACACAGATACTTCGAATCAAATCGCTGAACACCTGTTTCAACGTTTTTTCCAAAAAAAAAATCAAAATTGAGAAATCAGCCTTGGAAGTTGAAAAGATTTGAAATCTCGAGGACAAATTGCACATATCTCTGTAACCCAAGAAAGTTACAAGGTTGAAATTTGTACCATAGATCCTTACAATAAAATCATTGCATACCTGTTTCAGGTTTTTTTCCAATTTTTCTAAAAAATGAAGATTTTAGGCTTGGAAGTTGGAAAAAATTAAAATTGCTGGAACAAAATGCGCATATCTCTAAGCCTGAGCGAGTTAGAGAAATGCAAATTGGCACACAGATACTTCGAATCAAATCATCGAACACCTACTTCAAGGTTTAAAAAAAAAATTAAAAACTGAGAAATCAACCTTGAACGAAATACACCTGTATTCCAATGTGTGACTTGAGCAAAGTTTTTGATTATATTAATCATGGTATCCTCTTGGAAAAACTCCTGAAGTATAATTTTAGACCTGAAAGTTTTTGGGATTACTACTTTTTTTTTAATATATAAGGTGGTCCAGTTTAAACGTTTATTATCATTAAACGTTTATTATTAAACGTTAAACCTCAATTTTAATTAAATTTCGCATGCAAGTTATTGTAGTGAATTGTAAATTACTGATAGTCAATTTTTAAAAAAATTGCCAGTGGCATAACATACGGAGGGACTTGGTACTTTCTTGCCTCAAATCTGTAAGGTGATAAATTATTTTCTTATAAGAACTCATTTGTTAGATTCTCCATTTAATTTGGAAAAAAAGGCTACTCTTGCAAAATTATGATTTAAGGCACTGTTTCTAAAATATCTTAGTTTAATTGTACAGAAACACCAGTTAAAATGGAACTTTGAAAAAAAAAAAGAAAATTAGGCTTGAATCTTAAATTAAACCCTGTCAAATGAAATAATAACTTAAGGTAATTTTTAATCATCTTTTATATTCAACTTTTTCACAAATCCAAGCCCGATTTTTTGAAATAAATTTTAGCAGGTATTTCGGAACAATTAAATTAAGATATTTTAAAAACAATGCCTTAAATCTTAATTTTGCAATAGTAACTTTTTTTTCAAATTAAATGGAGAATCTAACAGTTGACTTCTTATGAAAAAATATTTTATCACTTCGCAGATTTGAGTCCCTCCGTATATTATGCCACTGGCAATTTTTATTTAAATTGACTATAAGTTGAAACACACTTTTTGCTGATGACAGCAGACCTGTACTGTACATCAAATATTGCTTAGTAAGTGCTTGTGAATACCAGGATGGCCCAGGATAGGGCAAAAGAATAATTTGCTGCCAATAAACTGGTTCTGGCCTTAGTTCATAAACGAACATATTCGAGGCCAAATTATTGACTAAGACCCCGACATGAATACATTTACCAAAACACCTTAATAAATTCTCTTAAGTGATTCTAAATTTCATTCCAAGTGTGTCGTTATATCTGCAGGGGCCGCCCGATCCAAAAGGAATAAAACACACGGGCGAGTAGGGAATTTTCTTTCCTAAATTATCCGGCGAGTTCTGTTTTATTTCGCGACTGCTTTGCATTAATCAGTGGTGTTGAGGAGAGCGATGGAAAGGAGAGCGAGAGCCACCCCCTTTATCCCGCTGCGCCCCCTTCGTCCCTCGCTGTATATTAAAATTTCTCACACGATGTAAGAAGAAGTGTGGAAGAAAGACAGAACCGATCGATACAAGACTTAATGAGAGTTCGCGAAAGAACGAACCCCGCGCTTGATGGGAAATGAGAGGGACACGGACAGGGCAGAAAGGGATAAAAATTAGAAAAAAAACCTGAAAAACATATTAGCATCGCAAAAACTGGTTTAAATAGAAATTGTTTTTTAAATTGATTTGGTGTGTTCGGATATTTTTTTTAGCATAACATATTTTATAACATGACATGCATACAAACATCTCTTCTCTAGGTCTCTATGAGTCTAGCTTTAGCATCTAAAAAATATTATTACTATGGCATCGGAAAGTCTTCAATGAACACATTCCCAATACCGGACTATTGTTATTTTAAACAGGGGCAAAAGGAGAACTGGAAACTGGCAAAAAAGGGTGTAACCTACAAAATACTTAAATAGGCGATAGACACTTTCAAGCGATTTAACTCTCCCGGAATAGATGGTATTATTACGGCAATAATGTCACAGCGGTAGGGTCTAGAGACCCTAATGTTTCGGACCACTTCTTAGTATATTGTAGTTTGAATTTAAAAAAAATGATAAACTTCCAACCTGTAGTTTTAACTCTACATTACCTGAGAATTTATTAAAAAACTTGAATGACGCAAATTCCCATTTTTTCAATATTTCTGTCAAGGCACTTAACATCAATACAGGGCTTCTTAAATTGTAGTTTTTGTTCCTGGTATCCGACGATCTTAACAGTTTAATTTACTCTTCAAATTATTTGTACTATAAGGAGACCCAATGCAGGCAAGTTTAATTGTTTCTGCAGCTTGGAAACGCGATTATTCGGAAACGTCCGACATCTAAAAATCTATCTAAAAACATCTAAAGTGTCTTCTTTACATATAAACTTAACGCGTATTTCTGATTTTTCATATTTTTAAGGTGGAGAGTTCTCAAATTTACAACCTTTATAAAATAACCTTAAGAAGCAAATGTATAGCCTCTAACCTACACCCAACAAAAACTAAACCAAATCACTCCAAATAATATAACTTAAGTTTTAACGTTCACGAAAAATATTCATATATCGCCTCCATATAATACATTTAAAAGTGACCGACAATTTCGAAAAGCTTTTGCGCACCGCGGAACAGCCATACATCGCCTCCATATATTACATTTAAAAGTTGCTGACAGACTCTTGTTGCCGCGACTTTTTGACTAAAGAAATTAAGTATAATAACTAAGAAAATAAGTTAAAATATAGGAAAGGACACATTCCCGCACGTCCCCTTTCCACCCCGCGGTAACACCCGCCCTTCCCACCCCCGTGCCTTCGGAGCTGCAATAAAAGAATAAGAAATTAGCCGACGTCTCAAATTAGATTTCCTTGCAATTCCTTGGGATAAATATGAGGGAAGCGGCAAGGGCGAGGCAAGGGACGTTGGCGGGCTGAAGGGGTGGAGGGCCGAAGAGCGCGCTGCTTGTGGTAATAATTAAAAACGGGCTAGAGGGAGATTAGCGTGTACACAACGTTTGCATATTTAATTTTTCTCTCTTCTGCTTGAAATTTTATATTGGCTATGCGAGGTTTATGTTTATGTAGTTGTTGGATTTTTAGGTTTTTTTTCCGTTATAAACGGGTAGACGTAAAGGGTTTTATGGGTAATTTTAAATTTAAAGTTTTTTTGTTGCACGTTGTGTTAATTCAAATGTAAAGATGGGTTAGAGAGTTGGAATTAGGTATGTTAAAAAAGATAGCTTTTGTCATTGTTGGCTTTTAGTATTTTATTATTTTAATACAATATTATTAAAACTTATTTAGAAACGTAAAAGTTTTTAAAATTAAATGTATCCTCACTTTGTTTTACATGGAATAGGTATATTACCATAAATAAAATAAATATTTATTTACGTAAATACCGTTTAAAGTAAAAATATAAAATAAAGATATGAATAGGTTTCTACTTATTTGTAAAAAAGTATATAAGATGTCTGCAAAAGTTTAGAAAACTGTAAATGCTACTGACCAAAATACGTGTATTGACCTAAACATCCGCTTTTATTTCCTATTTTTCCTTATTTCTTGAGAATAAACTATAAAACTCGGTTTAGGAAAATTTTTTAGTCTTAGAGGGCGCCATATACAGCATTTTCCGTAAGTAACTTATCATATTTTTTTGGTGCTACCCTGGGCGAAAAATCTTATTTTCGTCCTTCCGCAACATAAAAGGTGCACTTGTTAGAAGTGTCTAAAGTTAATCGTTGTTAATATGAGAGAATATTGAGAAAGATATTAACAGTCCCGCAATTTAAAATGAGGAAACCTCTTAAATACGAAATTTATGTAAAAAATTGTATGTTTTGCACAATCGATGTCACCCTCAGAAAATTTTTTAGGTAAAGGCTCAATATCTGGAGAAATATTAGTTTCAGCAGTTTGTATCATATAATTTTTTTGTGCAAAAAATTATTTTCTACAAGTTTGTCCTTTACAATTTCTCTGAAGTCTTAATTAAAATAGCAAAAAATCGCGAAATGTATAAAACTTAAAATTAGATTTACTATCTATGTTTTCGTTAACATTTTCTATAGCTTCTCTATTCTTTGCGGTATGTATCAGTGCCTGTCAACTATTTGATATTACGCAGCCATAACATTTTTTTTCTTCCAATTTCTTTTCTTCCTTCAATCCTGCCCTCCATTATCAATTGCACAAATAGCCTAGTCAAAATAAATTTTGGGTTTGCAATAATTCAGGGAAAGCTGAAAATTTACATAGATGTTAAAAATAGTATTACAAATAAAATCACCCTTCACCAAGAGTCACCATTCTTGAAATATTGCGGTTCTAAAAGTTGAAAAAATCGTATTACACATAATATGCACACATTTCCGCACTACCTGTACTATACGAGGTAGTGTGCTCAGCGCGTTTTTTTTTTTAATGTGGTTTCCCCAGTAGTCCACAATCTATTGCAAGTAAGGAAGTTTCATAAAATAGCATTTAATAGCGTTTTTTTTAGTTGTATTAATTTAAAAAAAATTAATTATTGTTATGGATTATATCGTTTAAAAAATTATTGTATCTGTATAAAAATGTTAAACTTTTATCTTAAATAATTTTATTCTAACTCATAGTCTTCAAAAAAATCTTCATCTTCGCTTTCTTCTTCCTCTTCTTCTATTTTTATAGATTCTGATAAATATAAAGATGAATCAATTTACTCTTTTATCTCATACGGATCCTCATTGTCCTTGACAATGCGTACACACTGCTGAGCAAAACAATCCTACTCGTTTACAGCCACCACTATTACTACAACCCTTTTTGCAATTACAGAATATAGTGTTAAGGAGTTTTTCTGGAGCAGGTGGATGTACAGTTTGAATTGGCTGCAAACTATTATCTGTTAACCTCCAACCCCAATCTTGTGGGTCCAGTTCATTACCAAGCCAGACTTGAACTTGGTAGTATACTTGATATAAGTGTTGACAAGCAGAAGCAGATGTCGGAGGAAGGCAAGATAACTCCACTCTTTTATTATTTCGTGTGTTTTTTACAAAACTTAAATATCGATACTTGTCTAAACAATCAATCTTTTTTGAAGCTCCGTACATGGCAAGAAGAAAATGGATTCCATTTGCAATGATGGCTTGTGGGGAAGAATCGTTTTTTTTTAAACACTTCTGTGCAATCAATTAAATCGGTATGTTTTTCATATAATTTCAAAACTTTTGTTTTATCTCTTTTATAGAGTGCAGATGAAGTGTCACAACCAATTGCATGCAAGAACAAAACATGAGATTGACATTTTGGGTACTTTGCAGTTAAACTTTGAGACTAATATATTTCTGTTTGTACTTGAGCTTTTCCTAGTTTAAAAAAGTAAATAATTTGATCAATTAGTGTGCGTGCAGTCAATAGTATTAATGAATCGATATCTTCGCGCACAATGATCGTTGTATTTATTCCATTGAATTTTTCTATTGCTGTCTCAACTATGAGGACATCAGCATCATTGTCTGCTTGTTTTAGAGAAATATTCGAAGCGATTAATTTTTCAGAGAGCATTTCAATAAAGCGAGACTTGTTGTGATTATTTGCTAGGAATTTTTGTTGATTTGTTGAAACTTTCATAAATTCATCAAAAACGACGTCAACAGATAAAGATGCTTTTGTAGTTCTGCAACTTTAGTATTTTTTTTATGATCATTGTATCCATCGAATATAACGATCACATTATTACCAAAATGTCTATACGTACATATTGAACGTACTTTTCAAAAAGAACATTAAATGTTTCTTCTCGATCCCATACAACACGATGTAACAGATATCCTCCGTCTATGATATAGGTAGCATTTGTTTTATCAATTTCAATATTGATACATTCAAAGCAATCATAAATTGCTGACTTGCTCATCGAAAAGAGATAACGGGTAAGGGGATAATTCGTATTCGAAGAATTTTTCAAGTTCATCCTGAAATGCCTTGGTAACACTCATGCGTTGAAATAACAGCACAGGATCTACAGGTACCTTTTCGTCATGTTTTTTTATGGTACTACTCATAGTTAAAAGAGGAAGTACTTTGTCACTGCGTTTTAATTTAATATTATTAAATGTTTGACCAGTCATTTTCGTTATAGAAGCAACTCATAAGTTCACAACTTCATAAGCGTTATGGCAATTTATTGTATCATTGCCGACGACTCCAGTTGTAATGGACGTGATTTTGTCAACCTTAGGAAAAGGGTCATGTAATGGTAACCAGTCAACAAGTTTTTTAGCGTCTTCAATATCTCTTTTCACTCGCGAATCAGTTGCGTCAACATGCTGATCCATTCTGACATTATCGAGATTTTCCAATCCTTCACATACAGCATTTAGTGCATGCATACTCAACACAAATTTACTCATGACACTAACTTGAGTGCTCCTTCCTCGAGAAAGACCTCCATCTGTCTTCATGCATCTCATCATTGATCGTTCAATCACCATATCTGTCGAAGTCCCACAATTCCGTATACAATACTGTATACCGGTCTTTGAAAAAAGCAGGTATACGACCGACGACTCTTCAACAATCAGGTAGACAGTTACTTATTGTATTGAATGTTTCATAAGATACACGGTGGAGTAAGAACGTATGTCAGTATTTTTGAAGAAAGAGCATATATCAGTATTTATATATCTCAAGAATGGTGACTCGCACAAAAAAAAGTGTAGAAAATTTTTTTTTTGATAATTTTATGATCCACAATTTTTGTCTGACCTATTTTTATGATAAAACTTACCGTTTACGCGATAGATAAATGCGAAAAACCAATATTTTTGACAAGGAGAATCGATGGGGATTTTTGCCATTTTATTTATAGTACTATTTTTGACATCTATGTAAATTTTCAGTTTTCGCTGAATTATTGTAAACTTTCATTTTTTTTCTACTTATGTTGACTGTACTAAAATTGGTATCTTTGACTTTTTATGTTGAAATCCAGTGATGTCATTTTCCTTCTTGCAAGTCTGCTTTTTGTTTTTTTAAAGATTAAAATTTTGTTATTCAGTCCTTCCATTCTAACGGTACTTTTTGTATTAGAGAATATTTTATTGTTAAGATCCTTAACTTTGCCGATGATCCATGAGGATTGCTTTTCCGTAATACTTCATGATCAACTCTAACTGTTTGTTTGTAAATGCAATATAAAACAGTTGTAATGGAAAATCTGTATCTGTTAAGTTAGTGATCCTTTTTTATTTGCAGGTATCTTCGTGGTCTCCCTGTTTTCCTTTTTATTGCTGTAATATCGTTAAAATCTAAAGGTATCTGTTAATTGGACTTTTCATACTTTTCAGATGATAATATAAATATTATAAAAATTATATGACTGTGCTTTTTTTGTTGCCTTGCCAGATAATAATTTGTTTGTCTTAATCTTTTGAAAATCACACAGAATAAATAAAAATATACATGTCAATAGCAGAAACTATTTGCTTTAATTATGAGGCCAACAAAAAATTGCCAATTCAGAGTTATCTTTGCGTAAATCTTCGCGTATTACAGAATATTTACAAAAATGTTGAAAAGAATCTTTAACAATCAATTATTTTTTGATGGGTATTAGGTACTAAATGGGAACAAAACATTTTTATGTCAAAAATCTTATTTTAAATAAAAAAAAATTATATATGTATACATAAATATATATATTCCATGAATATAAAAAAATATATCAAATTTGACTTAATTTTTTTTAGTATATAACTGAGAATTGTTTGTATTATGAAGAGTTTATGTGAATTTGCATGGACTTTTAGAAAAAAAGAGTTCAATTTTTTTCCAAATATAAAAGAACGTTATTATAAAAATAAATGGCACAAAAACTCCACAAGGAAATAACACTCCTATAACATTGCTAAGCATTACTGAAAAAGGACTTTCTTTTAGTTTTATTGTATATTTAAATTAAGTAGATGTATTTGCAAATATTCTTAAAAAATTTATGAAATATAATTTATTTTTTATAATAAAGCGAGTAAAATAATGTTTTCTAACAAACACAATAGAAGTTTAACGATATTCAAATGAAAAGCCTCACAATAGAGAAAACTCCTTCTAAAGAGTGTGTAACTCTTCCTAAAGTCTATTGTTTATCACCAACTAACGTAACATAAACAAAATTTTTCATATTTCATGAGTGTTTTGATCTAGCTCAGCTCGACAATGGTAATAAACAAAGAAAAAACGAAATATACCGTAGCCAAAGTGATTTAAAATACTTAACGAGCTTTCGCCAGGATTCACCCTAAAAACGGACGAAGACGAGACGACAAAAACGCTCCGGGAAAGTACCGTATGCATGTGAGAAATCAGAAAATATATCAGCATTAGATGTTATGTTATGTAATTATTTATTTAAAATGTATATTATATATTATCGTTGTTCTTTATTGCTCAATGAAGACAGTCTGCCCAATTTGTCGTACTTGTCCAAGATATTTCAGCACATAACTTGGTGGTTTATTCTTGTATTGGGTCGCCACATCGCTCTGTAAAATAGTGAATAATTAATAACTAGGGGTCACTGCATAAGTGACTTAGATCAGAGTTCTGAGATTGCAAACGTGCAGTTCCGGTAATATTAATCTTATTACTTACAGCAGTTTTATGATCCAGAAGTAGAGAGTAGCATAATACAAGTTTGCAAACATGTACTCTGATTAAGAAGCTTGGCTAGGTAACTGAAAATACCTTTTTTATTCATGGCGCTAGATTGAAATATACAAAATTAAATAATTTAAAGGTTAGGTGTCAAAAGTTGACATGTAGGCTGTAATTTTTCTTAAAATGTCATTTTCTATAAAAATATGTCAAAAAAATTGGAGGATCCTATTTAAAATAAGAAAGTTAGGGTCATTTCCGGTTAAACCGAAACAACTGAATACGTCAGCTAATCCCAATTTGGCAGCTACACCCATTTACCAAATTTAATTTTTTTTACTTAAAAATTAAAAAGTTATAGGGGCGAACCACTTTCCTAAGACACCTGCTATAAAGTAATTCTATGACCAACGGCTGTCCTTCATGTAAGCACGGTATGTATCATTGCAAATGTTTTAATTAAATTACAAATAAATATTTTCCAATCGTGTAGTTTGTCCGTGACCATCCGTTGACCGGATGCGAAAACCCACCCTTCTCCCGAGTGTCCTCAGATATTTTTAACAACAGATAAAATATCGCCGAATTAATTCTCATGCACAATAGTGAGTTTTCTTTTGTTTAAAATCCCAAACGGTGGAAAATAAAGTTTAATATTGCGGGAAATACGTGACGGTCCCTCACTACCACCCCAAACTCTCCGTTCCCAAGACCACCCTCCGAGATGTTCGCGACTCAAAATGCGGTTTAGATGAATTTATGTACACGTGAATATTTATTTGCTTAATGTGGATGAATGTGGGATTGGGGAATGGCTTCTTTGGATCTGTTTATTTTCAATTTTTCTTAGCGGATTAATAAGACGGCTCCGCCGAGTATTACGATGGGGTGATGTAAAATACTACTTTGAATTTAAGATTAAAGAAATTTATGCTTTATTATGTGATATCTGCTAGTTATAGCAAGATTCATTGATTATTCTTGGTAATTCAGTATACTAGTCAATTCATTTTCAATATATGAATAATAAAAAGCGAGGCGGTACTACCGTTCGAGACTGCGGCAAAGCAGAAAATGTATTGATAATAGGTGTCAATAACTGTCACGTATCAGTAATTTTATTATCAGTTTAAGATATATTATTGTCGATAACTCCTATAGTTAACATATACAAGACACATTTGGAATTTAAACCCAGAAGCTCTCCTACCTACTGCACGTTGTTCTAAAATTCACTTTCTTAATCCATCTGTATTATATTTAAAAATTACATTGCCAAGAAGGAAGAAATAATCCCACAATATTATCAAATAAATTAATTTGACGACAGAAAAGCAAGATAAACTAACCTATATTGCTCTAATTAGTAGAACGTGATGTAAAAAGATGAGTTGTTCTAGGAAATTGAACCAGTAATCTGCTGTTCCACTTAATAAATTCTTCCATATTTTGGAACCTCACTGTGCTTTTATTAATCATTAAAATATCTACAAATGAGTTGCCAATTTTTTTTTTGATCTAATGTCTAGAAAATGCCCCTAAGTAGCAGTCAGTAAAAGTAATTTCTGGATTTCTTTATCAAAAAATTGATCTTTTTTTAACTGAAAATATGCCAAAATTAATCTGGTTGTAGATCTGTGAGAATAAATCACGGAAAATCAACACAACTCATTATCGCTAACCTGGAAGGAAGAAAAGTTTTAAAAAAACAATTTCAATTTGAATAAAAAACTAAAAGAGGAAATTTTGGAAAAAAAGATTATTTACTGCAAAAGCGGATTTTTTAATTTATTTTCATAGTAGTAGAGGTTCATAGACTTTCTGCACTAAACAACAGAAACAAAGTTTGTGATAACACAAAATCTGTGGGGCTTCATATCGTCAGTTTGAAGTGCATGCAAAAACAAACGTATGATCACTTAGGGAGAATGTGAGTGTCCTTACTTTGGTTTTAAGGGACAATTTTAATGAATTTTTGCAAAGAATGTCATTCGAAGATTAAGAATTCTACGACTACTTAGTGAGGTATTTGTAAGTACATTATGGCCAGTCATACCTGGATCATATCTAGTAGAGGCAAGAATTTGAAGCTGATATTGCATGTTTGATTTGATTGGCATATCCGGATGTCCATGAAAGAGTAATGAAACGTTTAGCAGTTCAAGCATTACTGGATGAGTGGTTTTTAACTAAAAAAAAATTAAATTTAGTATAAGTTTTGTCAAATACTTTCGTAGACATTCTAGATAATTTTTTAAAGGCTTTAATCTTGTTTTATTCCAAAATTCATGAATATATTTATTTCCTTTAAAAAAAGTCGATTTCTTTATCTATTTGTATAATAAAGTTAGATTAAAAATTTTTTATTAAAAAGTAACCAGTGTCAATTGTCCAAGAATTTATAATAAACCTTAAAGGAAGGCAAAAAAAACCACCTTAATTTTCTCGAATTTTTCAGGTCGTTATTTGTTTTGCATATGCATATACAGGTTGGGGAATCCATCATTACATACTACTCTAGAGAGATCAAAAAGAAAATATGGCAACGTGAAATGTTTATTATGCGGTATGTTCCATAATAAAAATTAAAATCCTGTTCCAGTACGAATAAGGTATAAACTCTGATGAAAATAGACAAAGTTAAATACTATACGGAAATCATACTAAAACTCTTCTAAAACTAAATTCATTAAATAAACGGACCTCCATTAACTAGACAATACGTAAATTATTGTTAAGTTAATCATGAAATCCATTTCGTACTTGGCGCAATCAACATTATTTTTTTGCAACCTCTCGAAACTAGTTGCCTAACTAAATCCTTGTCCGTAAATAATCTTCTTAAGATAAAAGTCATTTGGGGACAAATCTGGAGATCTAGGAGGCCATTTAATATTGCCAGTCCCATTACTAAGACGGTTAGGAAAAGAGTATGTTGTAAATTCTTTTATGATAATCGAGTTGTAAGCGGGACAAACGTTTTGTTGAAAATAGACCGATCGCAGGTCTAAATCAGGCAGAATTTGTCACGTGTAAATATTTGCGTAAATCACTTAGTCGCTTATAAATATTTAACAAAATATAAGTAAATAACTTACAAAATTCCATTCTTCACCATTGGTCTTAGGTAAATATCTCCTGAGTAACGGATATTTGAAGTATTTGTACTTATGTTTTTTGCGAATACTGATAACAGTTTAATAATACATACTTCCTCTTCAACACTTGATCGTCTTAAATTAACTTCTAGGGCACTAAAAACCATCAATTCCGTGCAGTCAACAGACCAAAGAAGCAGTGACTGCGTAATCTTTAATTCTTCAACTTGTATACTTAGTTTTCTATGTGAAGACAACTACACATATAGATACGTAAATTTTTAAAGTAAAATTTTTTTACGCACGCTTGAGTTGGGGAGTAAGCTAGCGAATGCGTTACGAAAAGTGTGATTTGGTGAAGCGAATAATAGTTGAGAAGGAGCTATGACTTAGTGGAAATAGAAAGAGAAAAAGCTACGGTTCGTATATTACTGTAAGAACAAGAGAGAGCAACAACAGAGTATGGAATATATATATTTCAGTCAGTAGCTGGTTAGCGAGTTTGCTAGCGTTATATGTGATTTCTTGATTATTTCCTTCTTAAATAATTTTATAAATTAATTTTTGTTGTTTAATGTATTAATTATTCTACGTTTAAGTGAATAAAATTATGAATTTATTTTAAAGTTCATATTTTGTAAATTTTCGGATGAAATATAAGAAATTAGTGCAGAATATAAAAGTGGTGATCCAGGACCATCAACTTAGAACAAATAACATGCGGAAATTGTGCAAAATAATTTTTCTATTTTAATTTTATTGTTTAAAGACAGAACGGTTTTTGGAAGAAATTCATGAAAACAAGGAATAAAATAAGACCAACGAACAAATAATGGATGAATCCTGATGGAAAGACTCATCTTAATTGCACTATTGACTTATTCAACGCGCTACAATATCTATTACACTAAAACTCAATAAATTCTCCAGAGGGCAACAGAGGAAGAAATACTTGCAGAATATCCCACGTCTATGAATTTTCCTTCATAAACGTACTTGGAAGACTCACCTTCTTGATCGGTGTATAATATAAGCTTAAGAAGAATACATTAATAAAAAAATAATGTTGAATATACGATTTTCTTGATTTGCTGGGCTGCTTTGGAATATTTTCAAAACACAATATTTAACTAATTAAAGGAGAAACTTATTAAAATGTTTAAATATTATTTTAGTATAAGTGCAATAATATGCAGATAATAATAGGCAGATTTGAAGGAAAATTAATAACATCTGTTATTTATGTTTAGTCATTAACAAATGAATGATATATTGACGTACTGCTTAACTTATTTAAAATAAGAGCCTCAACTGATTAAAAGGAACGCCTCATGCATGATAACTAAAAACAAAAAAATTGTAAAAGAGTATTGATGAACTATGGAAGCACAATTATACTTAGTAAATATATAGGATTATGTCTACTGTTAAATGTGTGAAATGACCTTCTGTTATGTTTTCCAATAATAAGTGTAAAAACTCATCTTCTTGATCTATCTGTATAAGCTGAATTAAAAGTTTAATATGTCCCAAGTTAACTAACGAAAAAAATCCATTAAGATGGAAAAATAAATTCATTTTGTTAAGAAATGGCGCCGTCCACCACCCGGTTCGCCCCTTTCATTTTATGGATATCGGCATATTTGCATACTGGATAGAGACGAAGGATGGAATCATAAATGCCGAATGAGAGCGGAACCGTCACGTATTGTCCAACCATTAAAAGTAAGACCCCGGGAATTCGTTCTTAAGGTGCATAACTTATGAGAAGGAATTAATTTCGGTTCGTTTCAATATCGAAATGAAATTGTCTGAATTAATAAAAATATATTTTCGACTGACTTTGACTTCTACTACTTGCTACAGAAACTTTCGAAATACATCGAATTAAATTGCGAATAAATGAAAAGCAATTTTAAAAGCTCGTTAAAGAGAGAAAGAATGGCGAGGCCTCTTTGTGATTAGTTACAAGAATCGAACGGGTTCGTTTATTGTACAATATTAAGAAAGTAATTGTACTAAATATATATGGGCATAAATTATGTTTTTATGTTTACCAGCCAATAATTTAAAGAGGCCTTGTACGGCTTCACTAATTGTTTATTGCGAATTAATTGTTACTCCTGTAAATGAATTTTGTTTTTATCGGATCTGATCACAAAATATAACATCTTTTAGAGTAGCACTAGTAAGTATAACTCGAATAGGACTATTACAAAGAATCACTAAGCAAGCACGAAATTCTGTCGTTAGAACAGACTTTGGGTGGCCATTAGTGACACAGTGTCGCAAAATTTAATATCAGGACTTCGCACCACCGGCTTATATCCATGTAATGCGCAAGAGGTTCTACGAAAACTTCCCGATACTGCTGTTCAGGAAAAAGAGATTGGGAGAACATTAGACGAAAGTTTAGTTGAGTTGTTAAAAGAACATAGGGGAGTTCAAAATCCCGAGAAGAAAAGAAAACGAGGAAAAAAAAATAGAACCAGGGCAAAATGTTTCGTCCATCACCTCCTCAGAAGTAGGCGAGAGCGCCATGAATATTGTCGATGATGATGCAGAACCATCCACCTCTAAAGGAAATTCGAAGAGCGCAACAAATAAATCAAAGTTGGGTGTTAAGACTCCAGAGAAAAAAGTCGAGGAATGTTAGATCTGGTGATCTCGCCGGCGATTCCATTGGACATCTTCTCCAAATCCACTGATCTGGAAACGCATCATATAAAAATTGTCTGACAGGAACAATATAGTGGGGTACCGCTCCATCTTGTTAAAAATATAATAAAACTTCGTTTAGATTCCTATCGCCATGAATATCAGACTAATTTTCTATTTCTTCAACAATT
Organism: Anthonomus grandis grandis; assembly: GCF_022605725.1. Taxonomy (NCBI): domain Eukaryota; kingdom Metazoa; phylum Arthropoda; class Insecta; order Coleoptera; family Curculionidae; genus Anthonomus; species Anthonomus grandis. The sequence continues at coordinate 5,762,116 of NC_065560.1, forward strand.
TTAGGTTGGACTTTTACTATTAAGGTTACCATTAATGAATAGAGGCGCGATAGTAGTATCACCCAATATTCCATTTAAAATTTTGGGGTAGGGTGATGACTCACCCTATAACCAAAATATGATGGTTGTACCTGTATTAGATTTGTACCAAATTGCACTTTTCTAACTTTTTTAGTTTCAGAGATATTTGCATTAGAACTTTTCAAATTGACACCCTTCTCTTTATTACAATATTTAAATTCACAGAATACTAAAGAGCAATGTACAAGACGTTGTACAATGCCCTGGATAGCAGCAGCCATTTCCTGGATGTAAAGATGTATACGCAAGCCTTGATGAGTGTACGCGAGCTGCCAAGAACGAAGGGGGCATTCATTAGCGTTTTACAGAAGAGAGAAAGAAATTAAGAAATTCTATCTACATTTTCCATGAGACTTTTACGCCGCCTGTCATCCTCCCTCCGCACTCTCGCGCCCTCTCCCTCTCGTATATACGGGAGGGGAGTAACGAAGACGGAGGAGGGAGGGAGGGAGACCAGGCAATACGGGAATGGGATCTCGAAGATCTGGGCCAGCTCTAACCTCTTTACAATGCAACAGCCAAGTAGACGAAGACAATAAAAGTAATTTCTGTGTCCGCTCTTTTTTTTCCTCCTCATTTTGGTCGTTATTTTGTACATTCGGGGGGAGGGCGTTTATTGCGAATTTGCGAAGCTCTTCATCACATGGAAATTAATTTGGCATTTTGAGAGTTTTCAAACGAGAATGGAAATAATTGGTATCATGTTTAATGACAGACCTTGTTTAATAGACATTTTTATGTAAGTAACTGGTCAGTGAGTTTGTCTACATTGGTTTTCTTACTAGTTATACAATTTGAAGCCTTTTATTTTAGATAAGTATAGTTAAAAAAGAAACTAAACATTTTTAAAAATTTAGCTACATAACAGCTCAAAAAAAGAACAGGCATATTCTTCAGCTTCCTAAAAATAAGATATTTCTAGACTCGCTAACTGTCCAAGAAGAGCACAAAGTGAAATTCAACTGTGCAGAAAGAGGCAAAATGACACTTTAACTTGCTTGAAATAAAACAGAAAAAATCCTTAACCTAGGACAAAGGGTTTCTAAATAGGGGAGTGGAGGCTGCTGTGGATTATGAATTCAAAAAAAATCTTGTCAAGTAACTTACTGTGCCCGCGGCTGTACTATAGTGAGTCATATGAAAAAATGATGTAGATGAAATATTTTAATGACAGTTGAAACCTTATAAGCTAATAACCATTAGAAGTTAAATATTTTTAAATAAATTAAAGAAAATTATACATACAGACGAATGGAAGCAAAAAAATTGCTGGTCTAAAGGTCTGGAGTGTCCCAAAAAAATTAAAAGGTTTTAATAATTTTTTTTTCAAAAAACCTAAAAAAATTGTTATATGGGATCAAAAGCATCTAAAATAATTTTAAAAAATTGGATATTTAAAAATATACCTGAGATCTTTGGGAAATCACAGAAATTTCATTAAATTGTTAATAAGAAGTGAAAAAAAAATTAGAAAAATCACTAGAAATCTTGGAAAAATTTTCAAAAAAAGGCTTGAAATGCCTGGAAAAAATATCAAGAATTATTTTAAATACCTGAAAAATTTTTAATTCTACTGCAGATACGGGAAAAATCTTAAAATTACATTTGCTGGTTATAAAATAAAAAAAAAATTCCTGCACAGATCCCTAGAAATCTTGCAAAAAATCATAAAAAAAACCTATTAAGTACCTGGAAAAATTGGAAATATTCTTTAGATGCCTGGAAAATCTCATAAATTACATTAAAGAAAATTATACTTACAGATGAAAAAAAGTTGCTGGTCTAAGGGTCTATAGCGTCCCAAAAAAATTAAAAGGTTTCAGTAAAAAAAAATTTAAAAAAAACCCTAAAAAAATTATATGGGATCAAAAGAATTGAAAATAATTTTAAAAATTTGGATATTTAAAAATATACCTCAGATCTTTGGGAAATCACAGAAATTACATTAAATTGTTAATAAGAAGTAAAAAAAAGTTTAGAAAAATCACTAGAAATCTTGGAAAAATTGTCAAAAAAAAACACTTGAAATGCCTGGAAAAAATCCAAAATTAATTTAAATACCTAAAAAAAATTAAAGTCTACTGCAGATACGTGTAAAATCTTAAAATTACTTTTGCTGGTTATAAAAATTTTTTAAAAAATCCTGCACAAATCACTAGAAATCTTGCAAAAAAATTTAAAAAAAACTTATTAAGTACCTGGAAAAATTGGAAATATTCTTTAGATGCCTGGAAAGTCTCATAAATTATATTAATTGGTCAAAAGACTAAAAAACATTAAATTGTGAAAAAAAAACTAGATGCGTTGAAGAATTCTCAAAAAAAATAACTTGAACCACCTGGAAAAAAATTAAAAATAATGTTAATTACCTGGAAAAATTTAAAATCTACTTTAGATGCCTTGAGAACCTCCAAAGTACATCAACTGAATAAAGGAATTAAATAAAAAATTAAATTATTGGAAAAATCACCAGACATTCTTAAAATAACTCTTGTCAAGCTACCTAGAAAAAATCTAAACATTACTTCAATTACCTGAAAAACAAGTTGCATTTTCAGGTAATTAATTGCAATTCCGTAAAAAAAAATGTGAAAAAATGTGGGTCACCAGATTTACAAGATCCAGAAAAATATCGTTTTTATTACAAGATCTTACTACTCAAATATCTCTTCAGAAGAATATGAAGATTTATATGAATTTCTCGTTTTCAATTTAGTTTTTCTATAACCTATTAGAGTCTTGGTACGAAAAAACGTGGACTGTATACGTAAATCACCATGAATCAGCTGATCTCAAAAAGTCTTAAAATAAAGTTCAAATTTCGCGGGCGGTTTCTGTCAAAATACTTCTAGCACCATCTGCGTTCACCTTCGATGACGACGAGATATATGAACAATAGTTTACTGTTGACTTGTGCGTCTCGTTGTTTGTCTCTGGATTTAGAGTTTTGTAACCGACGGATGGCCTGTATGATTTCCTCTAATGGAAAAATCAAATATAGCAGATTGAGTATTAAAAATCATCTGTTCCTATTTTTTAAACTTAGAATCATGTCAAATTTTTGATAGAAAACTACTAAAAAAATTGCTTTTTGTACTAGTTGTACTGATAATAATGTAGGTTGAATTTGTGTAAATGTGTCTTATTATTAAAAACAAACATGGCAAATTAAAAAAAAATACAGAAAAGTGGTTTTCAGGTATTTTATCAGATTATTTTTTTTTTCTTAAACTTAGACTTCATATGAATGACTAACTGCAGAAAGGGGATATGTCACAATTTTAAAATTGTACAGAAAGAGGAAAAAACTACCTAAACTTTGCTTAAAGCTTATTTGACTATTGTTTTTTTTTGCGGAAATGTACTTGGAAGTATATTTTATATATCACCTTCGTCTCTTTTGGTGTTTTTAAATTTCCCATGAAGTTATTGTCAATTTTGACATATGGACATGTCTCCTTTTTGCAGTAAAATAAAACAAAATTCTATAATTTTGACATTTGCTTTATTCAAATAGTACATACTCATTCTACATCGCATTCTTTCTCACTTATCGAAATGATCCTCCAAAATTCCATATAATCCTCAGGAATAAATTTTATTGTATTTAATATATCAGTCATTTTTTTTTTGTTAATTGGTATCTTTTCAAGGTATGCTTTTTTAGAACATTGAGTTAATTATTTTTCAGCATTTCTAAGCCGGTAAGTATTACTTACAGGGCAGTTTATAAACTCTCGGCCAACTATCTGAGTGGTTGTTGAAATACTCAAATGTTGGAAAGATGCGATAAAAAACGATTTTTTTTGAGATCGTGATACACTCTTTCCATAAGATTCATTACTCAGACAGGTTCTTTTATAAAACTGTGGCCACCAACGTTTGAAATCGTACTTAATCGCTAGACACCTGGATTTGGATGGTGTAAAATCGTTCTATTTTATTAATCTGTCGTTTAATTAGGCCGAAGTCACGGTCGCAAGGCATAAATGAATGGTCTCTCATTGGGAAGTACATTTCAATCTCATTAAATCTCTTGAATTCAACTAAACTCATTAGAAAGCGAATCACGGTATTATTTTTATTCTGCCCACTACAGTTGTCACAGAAAATGTGAAGAGTTTTATACTTTTGCAAGCTTTGCTGATCTAAGTAATGCTTGAGAAAAGAGCATACGTCATTTGCACCTTTGTCCGCCTCCCCTTCATGGTAGACATAATAAGCAATATTATTAGATCCTAAATTATGTATCTCAAAAGTACAAACAGTAAGCTGTCGAAAGTAGTACAGTTCTTGAACCGGAAGTTGTGGTAGCGATACATTCGCCATGAAATCAATGCAAATATCTAAGGTCTGCTCATCTTCAGTACAGCACTTTTTTACCGAATCTAGAGCAGTATAAAACTTCTTGCTTCGTCTCTTGTGGACCATAAGCTCAGCAACTGCTACCCTTTTTGCATTATCGTTAAGACAGTCACTCTTTATTTTAGCATTAAGTTCCTCACAGGTACTGCAAGTGTCTTTTGCTGGTCTACCGAATTTTAAGTTATAATTTTCTTTAAAAAATTTGTAAGAAATTTTATCAGTCGGGTGTTTTTCTCTAAACATCTCAAACATTGTCTTTACTGATAATTTGCAATCTAGATAACGAATTTCTTGGCTCGTATAATGCGATATTTTGACCGGATTGGATTCAATGTGGTTCCGGATATTTGCAATAACAGATCCTTTTATTGCATTTCCACTTACATTTTTACCGCGCATATCCTGAGGGGTTTTGTGATTTTTTAGGAGAAAAACAATACGTTCGCATCGCTTCTTAGAGATTCCATACATTGATAGAAATGCTCCTTTACAAGTCTGTATTCTACTTGAACCATTAATAATAAAATATTTGACACTTAAAGACTTTGGTTTACTATTAGAAGCGTCTATGCTACCCCTTTTTCGTGAAATGGAATGTATTTCTAAGAGTCCTTGTAAATGCATATCTTGTAAGTCTTTTGTTTGCAAATTACAAAATAAATTAGGCATACTTTGTTTTTCTTCTTCAGTCAATCCACTTAAACATTTCTTGTAACAACTAAAAGGATAGACTAGTTTGCCTAACGATGATTTAAAAAAACCCCAGACTTACCATAAATCACCCGCAACCTCTTTGGCAGTAATGCATTTTCCAGAATAATTTACATGTTGGACGCCTTGCAGTTTTGCCCTTTTAATATAATTTCTTTTATATTTCTCAGTGTTATATTATCTGGTCTTGTATTGGTGTACGAAACTGCACGAAAAGAACCAAAGTCAATAGTTTACCGCAGAAAGGTTACTTCTCCAGGACATATCCCCTTTCTGTGGTTAGCGAGAATTATAATGCTATCGAGTAAATAGTGTGACAATGTCGTATCTCCCGTTTATGCAGTAAACGATGTTTTTAAGTTAATGAAATCTAAATATAAGAAAATATGAATTTCCAAAGAAATTGGAGACGTCCCCTTTCTGCAGTTAGCGATTCATATATGAGCTTCTCGTCTTCAACTCAGTTTTTCTATTACCCATTAGAGTCATGATACAAAAAATTGGACTCTATACGTAAATCACCATGAATCAGCTGATCCTAAAGAACCCTAAAATAAAAAGTTTAAATTTCGCGGGCAGTTTCTGTCAAAATACCTCTAGAGCCATCTGCGTCTATATAGGTTGACTTGCGCGTCTCGTTGTTTGTCTCTGGCTTTTTGACCTACCGTAGATGGATTGTATGATTGCTTCTAATAGAAAAAATGTAATATCACTGATTGAGTATCAATCAAAAATCATTCTTTTTTATTTTTTAAACTTAGAATCATGTCACATTTTTACAGACAACTGAACAAATTGCTTTTCGTACTAATTGTTGTAGCGGTAATAATGTGAGTTAAATTTGTGTAACAATAAAGTGTGTATTTTTCACTGTGGCAAATTTCAAAAAAAATCAGAAAAGAATTTTCGTGTTTTGATTAAAAACGTTTTTTTTCCTGAAACTTAGACACTCTTGTATATAGAAATAGCTTGAACTTCCCGTTTTTAACTCAGATTTTCTTTAACTTCTCTAACTCTCCATACGTAAATCACCATGAATCATCTGATCCTAAAGAGCCTAAAAATAAAATTCAAATTTCGCGGGCAGCTTCAATCAATCAATCAAATATGATTTATTGTCAAAAAATTTTGTAGGCAAAGCTATACATAAAAAGCAAAACACACAAATATAGAAATCAAACAAGCACTAAATAAATATATACAAAACTGGGTACAAAAGACATAAATGTACCTGGTCAAATTTCTTATACTAAATGTAAAAAGTAAGAAAATAGAAAAGTAAATAAAAATAGTAACAAGAAAGTAAAATAAAAAAAGTAACAAAAACATTAAGACAATGTTTAATGTTTAAAATCTGTCAAAATACTTCTAGCGCCATCTTTCTAGCGTTCACCTTGTGATGACGCTTAAAAAGGGCAGATATATTGCGCATCTCGTTGTTTGTCTCGAGATTTACGCTTTTTTGACGGACTGAGTAATAAAGCAGACTGAGTATTAAAACTAGTCTGTTTTCATTTGTTAAACTTAGAAACTTGTCAAATTTTCGAAAGAAAGCAACTGAGAAAAAATTGCTTTTTGTACTAATTCTACTGGTAATAAGTTATATTTATGTGAGAACTACGCCAATGAAAATCTAATTCAGCCAATCAAAAGATGCGACCGTTCAAACACAAATTTATACGTATACAAGGCGGATATCGTTTTTCCTAAGTGACGAGAACATTATCTAAATCTAAACGTGTGTTATAACACCGCCAATAGCGACGCTATGGGGCGTCTGATTGACATTCACGATATTGTATTATACTCGGAATCGCTATGAAGCAGATTATAATATTATTATAGATGTATGATATTGCGTTCTTAGGGCACCAATGAGATTTTTCCAATATGTTTACATCAAACAATGCTTAAGTAAACTTATATATTCAATTACTGACCACACATTAAGTTCGTGGCAAGGATAATTGATTATTGCTCGGTTCTATAACATAAGTTATGGCGGACGCTTTGTTCTTATCGGCAGATTTCTTTTGAGATATACACTTGTTACTCATTATTGAGATGATGTCTTCGAGATTAAAGTAAGGCACATGTTCATTAGGATAATGATTTGTGTATAACAGTAATGAATGCTTTCAATTGATATATTTATTTTGATTCACGTTTGTATCATAGATAAATTATTTTAGCAGAAGCAAGTCGTTAAGGGTCTCAAGACGAGATGTTTTGATTACATATTTAGGGGCATTTCTCTGTAAGCTCGTACAGGACCCATACAAATGCTGTCCTGGTAATAATTCGCTAAACATTCGCCAAAAAACTGTTAACTATTTCGAAGAAAATTAACTATTATTTTAGTTCCATAAGGAGGCCCACTGAATTTATACAAATTTTCCGAGTTATTAGCGATTTTCCAAAAAATTATGACAGAGGACTGTTTGAGGTATTAGGGGACTATTTGAACTGTGACAGGGGGCTGTTTAGTGAGACAGAAGACTGTTTGAGAATTGTTACTAAAAAAAAGTAATTTTACATTCATCAAACATTTATTGATTTTTACGAGATATTTTCGCATCAATAATCAACAAGTTTACTTTATGAAAAAATAACAGAGAACATAACTTTTTTAAATATTCATAGCAGAAATTCACCTTAAGTACTAGAAATATTTTGCACTCACCGAGATCAACATAAAGTCTTATTATTATAATATTAATCATTAAATGCTTTAAGCAGTCTATTGGGATACTTACTAATACTAATATAATTATTAGAACAGTCTTTTATATCTCAAATATAGGCATAATATTTTTACTTCGATCTCCAATCAAATCCTAAGGATTTTTCTAAATCAAATAATGCACATAAAGATAAGGAATTTAACATTTTAAGAAGTTAGCACTCGAAAACGTCTAATTGAGTAGGAAACTGATAAAATATTCTCTTTCCTTTTAAAAACAGGTTAGGGTTATCCAACTTTTGTAAAACTTGATCAAATGATACGTCTGCAATATCATTATCATCTAATCTAAAGATCTGTACTTTTAGGTCACAAATCTTGAGGAAAGTTACATGTAAGTCATTTTCATCATCATCAATCTCATTAATTACCGCAGCATAACGATATTCTACTTTTTTAGCTGGATATTTCACAAGAACGTAATCTCCAGTATTGTAAAATGAATTCTGAATGCCACTCGTTCCTGTTATATCATTATCCAAACTTCGAGGAGACTTGTTTGGCGTAGGTGTCAATTCAGGATTAGCAGATTCAAGATCTTCCGGTTCGGACTCTGTAAATACTTCTTCTACTGTCCATCTAGGTTTTTGAGCAAATTTGATACTGCCTATCTTATAATGCTCACAATATCCGCTGTGGCAAAAACAGCTGAGACTTTTCATTGTAAGTGTTTTACATTTAGACGGAAGGCCGAGGATGGAGTATGAAACAACTAACTTCATCGTGCATCGTTATTAACTAAACATATAGATAGAAAAACATATAGAAATAATAGATGCTACTTTTGTGAGACATTGACTTTAAGTTTATTTTCCTCCTTGCTACAAAGTATAAGTATCTTTTTTAAAATGTTTCTAAGAAATAATGTAATGTCCAAACTATTAGTATCAGTGTAAGACTCCAAATGTCCAAAAGTTTTTGGTTTAAAGGATTTTAAGTAAAAACCTCGTAGTAGACCTTTTTTAAGGAATTAATAAAGATTTTATTTAATAGTCTGAGAAGCAAACTTTAAAAAGGTAATTAAGATTATCTAAAACTTGATATTGACTTAAAAAATTCCAATATAACACTTTTTCAATCTGCCTACTATTATTTCCACCACACATTTCCTGCTATTTTTAAACGCACGGTATGGTAGAGCGAAATTCAAATTCGGCGCCATATTCAAATTTTAAATTAACTGCCATTATGACGTCACAATTTTCACTTTCAGTTAGTACTACTCCCCGATATTCAGAGAGCGCAAGAGTCAATCGACGTTTAGAGTTCTATTGGCTCTTATGAGAGTTTCTTATCTAAGAAGTATTAATCTATGGTGTGAGTCTGTCTTGGTGGTAATAAACATGCTGAAATAAAATGTTTTATTCATTGTGTTAATGATTTCATTTATTACTGGTTTTTTAATAAAGTTACAAGCTCGGTAGCCTGTTTAACGCATCAAGCACTCTAGTAATAAGTCAACAATATTAGAAAGCAGATCCAGTATTACATGACTAATATTACCAAAAATAATTGAATTGAATTTGAATTTTGTGTTCATTGAATTTGTGTTCAAAATATTCGGTCCTCGGTCATATTCTTTCTGGCTTTTGCCTTGTTATCTCTCCTTCTTTTCTTTGTCCACTTTCTTATTTTACTGGATCCTCTTTGTCTCTTCTTTATCATTCGTTCGTTTCCAAAGCTATTTTTAAACCTATACAACAGCATTAACTTGTATCTCTTCATTATGACCTGACTTCTGGTTTAAACCATCCTGTAAACAACTTCTATATCAAAATTGATTAAATGGCCTCACTTCCTCCAAAAAGAGTCGTCCACTATACCTACAATCAAAGAGAAAAAAAAAGCTTCAATAAATACCAGTCGAAATGAACTTCATCTTAACTACTTTGGTCCGAACGCGTCTTAGAAACGAGAGCAGAATTATTATTATTGCGGTCTAACCGGTGATAAAATCTCGATACTTCGAAATGGACTTAACCGTCGTCGTCACACATGGGTAATTATTTAATCCATGTGTGCGACCATCAGATGGTTTTTGTTTGTACCTGCGGTACCCGGCGAATACCGGTCGATCTACCATCTGATTAGCGGCCTTTAATTTTTGCTTGTGTCATTATCATGGGCGTATCGTGGTTCGATTGCCTCCGGTTAACTCCGAGTTGTGTGAACCTTATTTTAATCGTGATCATAATATCAAGGGAATGTGAAATGAATATATGTTGGCTGTAGGTTGATAAGTCAAACTTTATTGAGTCAGTTTTTTGAATAGAATCTTATACAGGGTGTTTCAGAACTATGGGATCAAACTTCTGGGGGTTGTTCAGTGCAACAGAAGAATCCATTTGAGTATAGGAACCCATGTCCGGAAATGAGTCACTACGCCACTTTGGCCCTAAGACGCGTTAAAATTTATAAAAAAACAGTAATTACCTAAATAGGATCTGCTGCATTTATTTTTACCTTTTGTACATGATACCATAACAACAGTTGTTTAAAATCAACGCTTATCAATGTCATGTTTTAAAAATTTTATAGCTTACAATTTTTAAATATTTATTGCTAATGGAAAACTTTACCAATCAAGAATTGGCGGATATGCATTTGGCATACGGAGCAACAAACTGCAATGCACAAGCAGCATCGCGGTTGTATCATGAACGTTATCCCGAACGACAGCATCCTGGATACAAAAAGTTTATTGCGGTTCATCGGAGGCTCGCTGACCAAGATGCATGATACTGGTGTTGCTCGAACCGTAAGAACGGTGGAATTTGAAGAAGAGGTGCTTCACCGAGTTGCCGATGAACCATCAAATAGCACACGTGACGTCTCTAAGAATTTGAATACGAGTAACGCTTCTGTCTGGCGAGTACTACACGAGTCCATCCTTACCACTTCCAGAGTGTTCAAGGTATGACTGCAGCCGATTATCATCCTAGAGTTCAATTTTGTCGATGGCTTCTGGATCACATCATTGCACAACCAAATTTTTTACAATATATTTTGTGGACCGATGAAGCCTCTTTCACAAGAGACGGTATTTTCAATAGTAGGAATAGCCATGTTTTTCTAAGAAAACATCAGAATCGTTGGTCTGTCAACGTATGGGTAGGCATTGTTGATGATTAATTGGGCCATACCTTCTACCGGAACGGTTAATGGTCAAGCCCAAAACTATTTAATACTACAAATCTCCAAAGGGCTTCAAATTTGCACCATATTCCCCTAGTCCTTGGACGCCAGACATAACAACGGCGATCGAAGCGCACCTGTGTTGTAATGTGACATTTTACGCGGGTGGCGTCTTGTGTGTGACCTAGTTAGTATTAATTCACTCTCGGTCTTCAATAGTCAGAGACGTCGGTCTAATTTAGCCGGCCGTGCAAGACATTCGCACACTCGTAGTAATTCATAACTCGGTAAAGACTCCAAGCCATTCCGGGGTGCTTTAGATTATCGGGTTAATTTGACATTTTACATTTAATCATTTTATTACACCTTTGTCGTTTAAGTAACTGTAAGAAATAGTTAGTTCGGGTTGTAATAAATGTGAGCTATCGAAATTTATACCAGCAGTCATTCTTTTCCGTCTCCTTATATGGGTGGAAAGTCACTAATCCCCACCATATTTTATGGTCCTTCGAGCCGGATGGTAGTTTTATGGTCCTTCGTCGTCATTTTTGTACGTGAAAAAGCCATTATTTCACGGAAACCGGGAAAACACTGACTTTTCTGGGACATTTATAGACAGTGTCGTGATTGCAGTGTTGCCAGGACAAGCCATTCATCCTCGCGCCGCGACATTTAAGACATTAAAGACATTGTGTTTGTGCTGGAACAAAGTGCCATTTTTAGTGCCAGCATGACAAAACTGTAAGTCTGTTCCATTTATTTACGTACTAAGTGAATCTGTGCCTCCTCCCGTCGTTCATTCCTTAGTCTATCTCTATCCTACAGCTTACAAGTTTTATTAGCTTTATTAAGCCAATACAAGCATTAGTCAGTCATTAAGTAAAACCGATGGGCAGAAGTCATTTGTTGCATTTTAACAGTCATTTTAGCCAGTCATTTAAGGCAAAGTAATTTATTTAAGTCATTTTAAATAAAGCCATTTTTAAAACTGTCGTTTTGACATACTGTCATTAAATCTTAAAAACTATTTAATTTAGACATTTTTTATTAAATAGTCCAGTCAAAATGGCAGCTGAAGAGCAAGAATCGAGGCTTACTTGTTTAAAAAATACAAGGGAATCCTACAAAGCAAAATTAGCTAATTTTACGAAGTTCGTGGGGGATTTTAATCCTAATGTCAAGTCAATCGAGGAGTTACAGATCCGCATAGAAAAGATTGACAAAACCTATAATGATTTTGATGAGGTTTCGACTGATTTAGAGATTTTGGACACAAGTTCTACTAAAATTAAAAATCACAGAAAGGAAAGGCAGGCATTTGAATCTGAATTTTATGATTCTATGGGTAAAGCCAGAAAATTCATTTTGCAGTCATTACAGCAAACCCAAACGCAACAACCAGCTTCAAATGTCTCACCTTCACCTCAACATTTTACTGTCCAAGATCGCATTCATTTACCACCCATTAATTTACCTACTTTTGACGGGTCACGGGAAAATTGGTCGCAATTTCATGACGCTTTTAAGGCCTTAATACATGAAGACAATAAAACGCCCAATAATACCAAATTAAGGTACCTTAAGGGTTGTTTAACGGGCTCAGTAAAAGGAATTATTGAACACTATGAAACCACGGACGATAACTACCTGATTGCTTGGGATTTGCTTTGTAACAGGTTTCAAAATAACCGCATAACGGTTAACCATCATTTGAAGTCATTATTTAATTTGCCATTAATTTCGGTAGGCAAAGATCCGAATAAAATAAATTTAAGAAACCTTTTAGACGAATTGCAACGTCATATGCGTTCTCTAAAAAATCTTAAACAACCCACAGACAGTTGGGACACATTAATCATTTATTTGGTTACCACCAAGCTTGATTTTCAAACAAAAAAAGAGTGGGAACAACATGTCACGAATATTTGCCCTTCAACAGAAGAATTCCCCACTTATAGTCAATTTGTGTCATTTCTTTCTAATAAATGTCAATTATTAGAGTCCTTAGAAAATCAAGATCAGGTGCAGCCACAAAAACAAGTGCCTTACAACAGTCATTCCAATCATTTTAAAAATAAGGTAGAAAAATATGACAAGAAATTTTCTCATTTTGCTTCCAATAATAAAAAATTCGCGTGCTATTTTTGTAAAAAAGGCCATTTAATTTACAATTGCAGCGACTTTTTAAAATTGTCTCCTAAAAAACGTGAAGCAGAAATACGAAAATTAAATTTGTGCATTAACTGTTTTAAAAATGACCATACAGAAGAAAAAAATTGCCCTTCTGCTAAATGCAAATTATGCCATAAAAAACACAATACTCTTTTACATTACGACCCAGCAAGTCAATTCCAGGAATTTCAGCAAGGTCCTAGTCAAGTCTCGACCTATTGCGAATCGTCACAGATACCGCCGCAAGTGATGGCAACAGCGCATAGTGATGCTCCCGCGGAAAACTTAAACGGTTTTTCTTTCTCAGGGTCAACGACGGACCGCGGCAATACGCAAAATATCTGTCGTCAAACTTTGCTTTCTACGGCCGTTATTTTCATTGGCTCAGTAGGGGAACGCGGAGTGATTAAAGCTAGATGCATTTTAGATTCGGGTAGTATGAGCAATTTTATTACTACGGCGCTGGCAAAACGGTTAGGTGTTAGTTTAGAAAGACCACAAACATCTGTGACAGGTGTAAGTGGCTCTGCTATTAATATTCGGGGTCAGATAAGGGCTAAAATAGGGTCTACTTTAAATAATTTTCAATCCACATTGGATTTTTTGGTAGTTGATAAGATCACAGGCAATATTCCCTGTACATCATTTAATTTAATTGATTTTAAATTGCCAAAAAATGTAGTCTTAGCGGATCCTACATGTCATATTCAGGGGGGTATTGATGCTCTTTTAGGCGCAGACATTTTTTACGAGCTTTTAGGCGATAATAAAATTTATTTAAGCAGGAATGGGCCAATTTTATGTGAGACAAAACTAGGCTATGTTTTGTCAGGGTCATTAAACACAGAGAGAGACATTCGTGAAAACTATTGCAATTTTACTTCTCATGACACTTCCGATATTCAAGGTCAGTTAGAGCGTTTTTGGCATATTGAGGAGTGCCAGACGGCTCCTAAAATATTTTCTAAGGAAGAAAAGGAAGTAGAAGAGCATTTTATTCAAAATACTAGGCGCGATGTTAACGGTCAGTTCATTGTAAAGTTACCGCTTCGTGATAAGTTTACAGACCTCGGAGAATCCTATGATATGGCATTAAAACGGTTTTATTCGCTAGAGCGTAGGCTTAACAGAGAGCCAGAGTTGAAAAAACTTTATTCTGAGTTTATGTCAGAGTACATAGAAATGGGTCACATGTCATTAGTCCTTGACTCAGAAATAAGTACGCCAAATATCTGTTATTATTTGCCGCATCACGGGGTACTAAAACAATCGAGTTTAACCACGAAGTTGCGTACAGTTTTTGACGCCAGTGCGAAAAGCAGTTCAGGCTTATCCTTGAACGACGTGCTTAAGGTAGGACCCGTAGTACAGGATGATTTATTTTCTGTATTGACGCGTTTTAGGAAACATAACTACGTGGTGTCTGCTGACATAGCAAAAATGTTTAGGTGCGTGTCGGTTGATCAAGGTCAAAGAGATCTGCAGCGCATTATTTGGCGGCCTGACTCCTCAGACATTTTAAAAATTTATCGGCTTAATACCGTTACCTATGGACAGGCTTGCTCATCGTTTTTAGCCGTTAGATGCTTATACCAAGTGGGGGTTGAAAGCGAGGAAACATTCCCTTTGGCAGCGCGAGCAATAAAAAAAGACTTTTATTGTGATGATTTTTTATCTGGTAGTGATACCATTGATGGCTGCATTAGATTGCGAAGGGAGGTTTCTGACCTTTTAGAGAAAGGTTCATTTTTATTGCGTAAATGGGCATCTAATGAGCCAAGCATCCTGCATGACGCCGAGACACACGACATTTTTCAATATATCATTAATAATGAGGAATTAAAAACTTTGGGCATTTGGTGGGATACAAAGTTAGATCTTTTAGGATTTTCTTTAGACTTTGAAATCCCACAGTTCATTAAAGTTACAAAACGGGCAATTTTGAGTATCATTAGTAAGTTGTTTGACCCATTGGGACTAGCAGGCCCAGTTCTCATCCAAGCAAAGCTTATTTTGCAGGACTTATGGAAGTTAGCGCTTTCTTGGGATGAGGCTGTACCTCTAAACATTAGAGAATCATTTTTAAATTTCTGTGAAGAATTAAAGTCATTAGCTAGGGTTAAAATACCTCGACAGGCCATTTTAAAGAACAATGTGAATTTACAAGTTCACGGGTTTTGCGATAGCAGTGAGAAGTCATATGGCGCATGCATAATGCTTCGTTCAGTCGATTCTTTAGGGAATTGTAATGTTTCACTACTGTGTGCAAAGGCTCGCATTGCTCCATTAAAGACCCAAACATTGCCCAGACTTGAGCTCATGGGAGCTGTAATTTTAAGTCGTTTAATGGACAAGTCCGTTAAGGCTTTAGAAATTGAGTTGTCCGAGTCTAGCATTTTTTATTGGACAGACTCAACTATTGTGTTGTGCTGGTTGCACTCTGAGCCATCTAATTTAAAGAGTTTTGTAGCGAATAGAGTGGCAGAGGTGCAACAGCTGACAAACATTAATCAATGGCGACACGTCAGAACGCATGATAACCCTGCCGACATTATTTCTAGAGGGGCGACGCCGAATGCTCTTTTAAAAAATCGGTTGTGGTGGGACGGACCTCATTGGTTGGCTTTAGAGCCTCATTTGTGGCCTAAAGACCTACAGATTCATGAAACTAAGGTCACTGACCTGCCTGAAAAAAGAAAAGATAAAAATGTGTCACTTTTGACAGCCTATTTTGAAGATTCAGATATTTTTGTCAGATTTTCATCTTTTCCTAAACTCCAGAGAGTTTTTGCCTACATTTTGCGTTTTATTAAAAATTTAAATTTTAAAAGGCAAAATCGACTAGACGAAGTTCAAGTCGGACCACTTACAGTACAAGAATTTAAAGACGCACTTTTAAAATTGACGTTTATAGCGCAAAGTCAAATGTTTGCGTTAGACATTGAACATTTACACAGAAACGGGACAGTCAGTAAGAAAAGCAAGATTTTAAGTCTAAATCCCTATCTAGATAAATGTGGTTTATTAAGAGTAGGGGGGCGAATTAAAAATTCAGATCTAAGTCACGATCATAAACACCCCTTGCTTATTAAAAATAAACACCCATTTTCTTTACTTGTCATTCAGTATGAGCATATACGGAACTTTCACGCCGGTGCTCAAGCGACATTATATGCTGTTAGGCAAAGGTTTTGGTTAGTTAATGGGAGAAACTCCGTCCGCGCATTTATACGAAGTTGCGTAACTTGTTTCAAGGCAAATCCCACGCCTAATGTAGTCAATCAAATGGCAGATTTGCCGGAGCACAGGGTAGTACCTGCCCGCGCGTTTCTTAAAAGCGGCGTAGATTTTGCTGGACCTTTCCTTATAAAAAACAGTAAAATCAGAAATAGACAAATGATTAAGTCATATCTTTGCTTATTCATTTGTTTAGTGACTAAAGCTGTGCATTTTGAAATATGCACCGATCTTTCTAGTGAGACATTTCTCGCAGCATTAAAACGATTTATATCGCGAAGAGGTATTTGCCAATCTTTGTTATCGGACAACGGTAGTAATTTTATAGGTGCCCGTCGCGAACTGCGTGAGATATACCAATCATTGCAAAAATTACATAAAGATGAACACATTTTAAATTTTCTCAGGGAAAATTATATAAATTGGGAATTAATCCCACCGCGAGCACCACACTTCGGTGGTATCTGGGAAAGCGCTGTAAAGTCAGCAAAATACCATTTAAAGAGAGTTGCAGGAGATGCGCACTTAACTTTTGAGCATTTTTACACGTTAGTGACTGAAATTGAAGCTATCCTAAACTCCCGTCCTATAATTCCTCTTTCCTCAGATGTTACCGATTTACAAGTCCTCACGCCTGCTCATTTCCTGATTGGAGGTGCATTAAAGACAATTCCTGATAAAGACTTTTGTGAAGTTCCCATGAATCGGTTGAGCCACTATCAAAGAATTCAGAAGATGTACCAACAATTCTGGCGGCGTTGGAAAAACGAATACTTGTCCAACCTTCAACAAAGGCCTAAATGGCAAACAGGGAGTGACAAAGCTCTGAAGGTGGGCACAATGGTCATCCTCAAGGAGGACAACACACTGCCTATGCATTGGCCTCTAGGCAGAATCACGGAGCTATTTCCTGGCAAAGACGGATTTGTTAGGGTTGTCAATGTTAGAACCAAGACCGGCACTTTTCGAAGGCCAACCTCTAAAATTTGTGTTCTACCCTTACCCGACGAAGACAACCATCCGTAACCAGATTAAGACTGTGTCATCGAGATGTCATGGTGTTGAAAGTCTGGAGCCTTTCAAGAGGGGCGAGATATGGTCAAGCCCAAAACTATTTAATACTACAAATCTCCAAAGGGCTTCAAATTTGCACCATATTCCCCTAGTCCTTGGACGCCAGACATAACAACGGCGATCGAAGCGCACCTGTGTTGTAATGTGACATTTTACGCGGGTGGCGTCTTGTGTGTGACCTAGTTAGTATTAATTCACTCTCGGTCTTCAATAGTCAGAGACGTCGGTCTAATTTAGCCGGCCGTGCAAGACATTCGCACACTCGTAGTAATTCATAACTCGGTAAAGACTCCAAGCCATTCCGGGGTGCTTTAGATTATCGGGTTAATTTGACATTTTACATTTAATCATTTTATTACACCTTTGTCGTTTAAGTAACTGTAAGAAATAGTTAGTTCGGGTTGTAATAAATGTGAGCTATCGAAATTTATACCAGCAGTCATTCTTTTCCGTCTCCTTATATGGGTGGAAAGTCACTAATCCCCACCAGTTAACAGGACCTATTTATCTGCGTTTCTTGGAGGAAGTTCTCCCAGAACTCCTTGAAAATGTTTCACTAAACGTTAGACAGCAAATGTGGTTTCAGCATAATGGAGCGCCGGCTCACTTTACTGTACAAGTACGCGAGTATTTGGCTCAGCGGTTTGAGCACCGTTGGATTGCCAGAGGTGGAGCAGTTTCTTGGCCTCCTAGGTCACCCGATTTAACGTCGCTCGACTTTTTTCTTGCGGGGACATGTAAAGTCTTTAGTCTATACGAAACTCCAGTAGAATCAGAGCTAGACTTAATTGGACGACTAACAGCAGCATTTGAAATCATTCAAAACGAGGATCAAATTTTTAGTGTAGTCCGCCGAAATCATGTGCGGCGTTTAAATCGGTGTATTGAGGTTGGAGGAAGACATTTTGAACAATTGTTGTGATGGTATCATATACAAAAGGTAAAAATAATTTCATCAGATCCTATTTAGGTAATTAATATTTTTTCTAAATTTAAACGCGTCTTAGGACCGTAGTGGCGTAGTGACACATTTTCGGACACGGGTTCCTATACTCAAATGGATTCTACTGTTGCACTGAACAACCCTCAGAAGTTTGATCCCATAGTTCTGAAACACCCTGTATATAGGACAAAATCTGGGTCTCGTTAGCTCGTAGAAGACTAAATAATTCCCCACGACTAGAACCACTACCACAGCTCATCTACATGGTAAATCGGTATCAATCTATTAACAAAACTTACCTTTTGACATCTGTAGACTTTTCTTTTCTACAATGCATACCATCCTGTAACTTTCAGCGGAACTTACTGTGAAGGAATGCTTCGTCAACCCTACCAATCTTGCTAGAATTCTCCTTCAAGAATTCTGCACTAGTAAAAAAATGTAACAGCAAGTGTTTCGAGAAGCATAATAAAATGATACAACTATTGATAGGGGTACGCCTTGATCTAAAGTTAAGCAGTAATACTAAATAATAATTTTTTTTGTAAGAAATCAACATGCTCTGGATCAGAATGACCTTCTAACGTATTCTTACTTAGGTTTACCATAATAATTTGTTTTTTCAAGCGACGTCTTCGGACTTCTAAGCTTGCAAAAAAACTTTTTCCACGATTACCAATTTAGTTGCTTTCTCCAATTCATATTTGTACAAATTATTTACCTTTTTGGAATAAAGTGCCCTTAATTCATGTTTTGCAGCACGATTCTAAGATGGCGTCGCATAATTATTTAGAATAAGTTTTCCAATAAGCTTCCAGACATTTTATTGAAATTATGCAATATATTCAGTCGAGGAGTTTGGCATATTATAGATTTCAGGACGGCTAGAATAGGAAATTCTATGATAGCTTTGCTTCTCTACCATGCAAACCCAGCACCTCTCAGCTGACGGTACTCTAAAGGAATGCTTCATCAGCTATAACAAAATCGCTAGAATTCCCCATGAAGAGAGCATTACTTGTATTCTAGTCAAAAAAATGTACCCTAGAAAGTCTGGAAAAGGAATACACACAAATGACTTTGCGATAGATATAAACTTTAAACCAGGAATACTGAATAAAATTTTGTTTGTTCTTTAAATTGTTTTTTTTTAATATTGTTTTAGTGACCCAATTTTATTTTATTAACCTTTAAGGCTTAAGTTGGATAAAGGATCAATGAAAATCCAAGCTCTTTAAAACTTTTTTCTTTTATTGCCAACGTTTCGGTCTATATAAACCTACTTCAGGGCTACAACAGAAAAATCAGAGCTTCTCGTTAGATTGTAAAAGTGGAACATAGCTGTATGTTTTAAATGATTCCATTTGGTTTATTCGTTTTTGAAGATCCAAAGGAGAGTTTTGGAGGGAAAAAAGTTTTGAAGAGCTTGGATTTAGATTGACTCTTTATCTAATAGTCTTTAATAATAAAATGGAAATAAAATTAACTCCTAAGCTTGGAAAAAACATTTTCTTTAACAATTTACTTGGTTTTTCTTGTTATATTTGATTGAATGATTTACCGTTTTGAGTATAGATACCTTAATTTATGTTTTAAGGCTTGACTATATATTTGTTTAAATGATTTACTTTTTGGGGTTAAGTGACCTTAGTTCATGTTTTGCGGTCTGGTTCTAAAGCCGCGTATCCACCTGACAAACGGAACGTTTAGAAACATTTGCAATCGTTTACAAACTCGATGTTTATCCGGTGGATACGTCGGTCACTCACATCTGCAAACGTTTGCAGGCGTTTGTCACTGTTCCGCGAAAAGTCGGTAACTTCAAGGATTTGACTTGTTTGTGGATTTCTGCCTGATTTCAGTGGAGACGCGATATTCTACGTTTGTAGATAAATAGATATAACCGATTAGTGTTTGTTTACTTGTATTTAGTGTTTATAAAAGTTGTGGTTGAAGTGATTGATCAATAACTCGAACAATAATCATTATTTTTTTATTTAATTTGTTTATTTACGATAAATATTACTACGGAATGGGACCACGAGCAGTGTATTTACTTAATAAATTTATATAGACAAAAACCGGAACTATGGAATGCCAGACATGGTTTTTATTATAATAAAATTAAGAAACATGACGCCTGGGCCGATATAGCCAAAAATATGAATGCAACCATCGATATTGTATAGGCTCGTTGACAACTTCATTTAGAAGAAAAAGAAACAAAGAAACTCAACAGGAAAAGGTCTGTATATTTAGTAAACCCGTTTTTCTTGTTTAATATTTTTTGACATCAAAGTTGGAGGAGCTTCCAGCATTATCGCTTTAGAGTGCAGTTTTTTGTGTTTTTAACCGTTAGCCTGGATCCACATGGGTACATGATCACGGATCCGTTGCAACCACGTGACTGCTCTCGACCAATAAGGGTTTGTTATGGTTAATTGCCATTGGTTGATATCAGTCACGTGATCGCAACGGATCCGTGATCACGTACCCATGTGGATCCAGGCTTACTATTAATAAGGATGGGCAACAATAAAACTGAAAATTTGCAGGGCGGGAGAAGGTGCACACAAGCCACTGGTTTACCTATGAGGCATTTGGATTTCTTATGGATAAGAATAAATGCAGGAAATCTGTCAGTAGTAGTCATCAGAGGTGAGAAATATTTTTATTTTACTTTAATTTTACAAGCGAAAACTTATTCTTTACAAAAACACTAACACTGTACGTTTAGCTAAGCATGTTCATTTTGCCATGAAATAGCTCCATTGCTGGAAAAATATGCTGCAAATTCTTCACAAATTTCTTGAGGAATTTTGGCAGACTTTCGAGGAACTTTTTTAATATTAATCAGGGACAACATTTCAGTATCATCTCTCCAAGCACCAGGACTAACTTTTCCTTTTACTTCACTATCCAGGGCTCCTTGTGGACAATCAATATTTGTTGAAGAGTTACTTTTGCGTAAGAAGTTGTGCAAATATATACAAGTCATCACAACTAATTCTGCTTAATGTGGTTCTAGAAGCATTGGTTTTCTTAAAACTCTAAAGACAGATGGTAGGATACCAAAAGCATTTTCCACTACTCGGCGTGCTCGACTCAACCTATAATTGAAAATTCTTTGTATTGAACCCTTTTCATAAATTCCTGAATAAGGTTTCATTAAATTATCAGCCAGGGCAAACGCGTCGTCTCCTAAAATTACGTAGGGAATAGCTTTCTCGCGACCAGCCAACGATTTTGGTAATGGCAAATTTAAAGCATTATTTTGAAGACGTTCATACAACTCTGTGTTTTTAAAAATTCCTCCGTATGAGATTCTTCCTTGAACACCAACATGAACAAATAGAAAATTATAATTAGCATCATCTAGGGCAAAGAGAACGATGCTGAAAAACTGATTTTTTTAGGGCACTGTAAAACTACATGCTTCCCATCAATCGAGCCAATGCATTATGGAAAATTCCATAACGTTTCAAATTCTTCACATGTCTGCAACCATTCCGCTTCGGTTTCTGGCATCTGCAAAGAAAGAATTGTTTTTTATTTGTATGCGTTTATTTGCGTCAATTTAAAATATGTGTTTCACCTCAACGTTAATTTAGAATATGCATATTTTTGTTATTAAACATTTTTTATTTTTGCATTTTTTTTCAGGTTATTGCTGATAATGAAGTAGTTGCCGAAAAAGTATATAATGAAAACAGTGAATTAATTGGTGGAGGAACAGAACCAGAACTTTATCCAAAAAGAGCCTTAGAACAGGAACCATTACCAACTATTTCTGCAACGTCTATAAATGAATTACCAAATTCACAATTGCAAAAAGCAAAACGAGCGAAACGGAATAAGGAAAATTCAAACGTCCCAAACGAGGATCCTCGTATTTCTGCAGTAGTCGATACTCGTATTATGCGGTCAGCTCAAGACCGGGATTCTTGTGATATTTATGGGGAGCATATCGCATCAAAGCTACGTACTTACAGTCAAAGAACACAGGCCATGGTACAACACATGTTTAGTAATATCCTCTTTAATGTTGATATGGGACGTTACGACGATGTGATGCCTAAGAACACCTCTGGTCATCTGTCATCTTCTGGAAGCGTTACTTCTGCTAGCACATGCACTACCCCTGCTCCTTCATCTGCTGGTTCAAGCTCTCATTATTCCGATCATGCTTCACAGTTCCGTACCCATGAAAATACAAGTGCCGGCGTATCTTTCGTTGGCTCTCAACAACCACAACAAAACTTAACTACACTCACTAATGTTCTGCCCACCTCAGAAATCCCTGTAAAGCGCCGTATCCATAAAAAGGCTAACACTAGCGCATCGTTCGCCAGCTATCAGCAACCCTCGCAGCAACCACAACGAAACTTAACTTTACTCACTAATGTTCTGCCAACTTCAGGAATCCTTCAACAGCTTGAAGCCCATCGAAATGCAAGTAGCAACGCAACATATACCACCAGTTGTCAGCAGCCACAAGAAAATGACCATTGGGAAACAAACTTTCCAGATGAAAATCCTGACCTAGAATCTGCATCCATGAATGCAGGAAACTATTTAGCAAACTTCAATCCATCTCAATCACAGACAAATACTAATTACTCATAAAAATAAAATACCATTTATATTATCGCATAGATAGATATGATCTATACGCTGAGTAAAGCCGACAAATTTCAATTTTCGACGAAGTGTAAATTAGGTATTTTCTCACATTATTCTTATTCACTTCACAGTCCACATCCTCATCTACTATATTTTTATATTATTGCAAGTTCTTATTATTGTTGCATATTTTGTATGACTCTTACCTTGTGTTTAATTCCATTTTATTTGTATATTCCTAGTATTAGGTTTTAATTAAATGCTCCTAAAATATCTTGCTCTGCTTTGGCCTATATTTACTATATTTTTTAGAAACATAACTATGTCGTTCTAATAGACAATAAACAATAGCTCTAAAATAAGACTATTAATGCCGTTTTACCACCGGACCTACTAAACTAGTTAAATTGAAATTCTTAAGTAAGAAAAAAGTACAAATAAACAATTACACCCAAATCCGGTCCTGTTTAGAGAGGCCTAAAAAGTGGAAACAAAGGCGTTCTCGAGTTTTAAGTTCCAACGTAAATGGAAGAGATTAACCAAAGTTAAAGACGGCATGAATGTGGATTCTTATATTTTAACGGAGTAAAAGTTTTTAGGGATCAATAAGGTTTAAGAGAGAGAGTGAGGTAATGCAATTATAAGCCATTGCGTAATTAGAACGAGAGTGAGGGAGGCGGAGAAGAGATTGATCTGGAGATATGTTATTTCGAAAATAATTTAAATGAAAAACTTTTCGGGGCTCCGATTGGGATTTTATTAATGGACCTCCCTCCGTCTTTGCTTTTCCGAAAATTGGATAATTATAATTTCGTCGATATTAGTAATTGGTTGTCTTAAAAGGTTTTAAACTTTTACATTATATTATAGAAAAAGCGCAGAGGGTGCTTTTAAGTTATGCTTCTTATCCTCTTTACCTCTCCATTCTAAAACAGAAGTATTAAAAGATATCTCAAAAAGTGAAATGCTTATCCGTATAAATATTTTGAAACTGATAATTCAGATTTAATGTCCCCGAAAAGAAAGAACTTGGGGCACGCCAAGAAGAATAATTGCCAAGGAAAGGGTTGCCCGGGTAAGTATTGCGGATTAAAAAGGGTCTTTTTTCAACAGGGACGGAATAGACGTGTTACTTTTAAAAGATACATTTATATCTAAATATGTCAGTTAAAATTATACCCTGAAAACCGTAGCATAGGTTAGCACTTTTAGATGACAGTGTCTGAGAATAGTATTCAGGAGAATATTTTTACAAATGTTTTTTATAGTGTAATCTGGTTTAAAGAAACGTTTCTAGAAATATTAGAATTTTTATATTATGGTATCTGAGAACGATGTTTAATCTTTAAGGTGACCACTCACTTCAAACATCTCAAAAGCTAATGGGAATGTTCTCTTAAAGCAAAAAACATACTTTTCAGGAAAATATTGTTTATAATTTTCTTATAGCGTAATCTAGAATTATTGAAATCATAGTGTATAAAAACGATGTAGGAATATGCTTGAATATATAAAAAAACATGATATTCAAGGGAATATTTTTGACAAATACTCCTCACAGTGTCATTTAGTCCAAGGAGTAGTTTCAAAATTATTGACACTTTTAGGTAATAGTGTTCATTTGAAAGTTCTATATCTGAAAAACTAATAGAAATATGCTCTCGAGGGAATATTCCTGACAAATGTTCGTTACGGTATTAATGAGTCTACCAATAGAAGTGATAGAAGATCAAGCGTCAGTTGTGTTAAGTATACTTTGACATTTCATCATGAATCATTTAAGTCAAGAGCAACGTATAGCTATCGTGAAAAGGTATTACGAAAATGCGCAATCGGTTAGAGCCTGTTATCGTGCTCTTAGAGAAGATTTTGGCCATCGTGGATGGCCTTCTGAGCTTGCAATAAGGCGCACAATTAATAAGTTTGAAAGGGAGTACACTCTTCTGGATAATAAGCCACCAATGCGACAAAAAAGTGCAAGGACCGCTGAAAATATCGCCGCTGCAAAAGAAAGTGTTGAAGCGAATAACAATGTGTCTGTTTTGCGCCGTTCTCAGCAATTAGGCATTTCACCAATGTCTCTGTGGCGCATTTTGAAGAAAGACTTAGACCTACATCCATATAAGATGGTTCTAACTCAAGAATTGAAGCCTGCTGACCATGGTTTGCGAAGAACGTTTAGCGACTGGGCCCTGTTGCAGCTGGAACAAATGCCGATTTTGGGAAACAAATCATCTTTTCAGATGAAGCCCATTTTGTCTTAGTGGCGTTATCAATACGCAAAATTGCCGCTTCTGGTGTCAGAACAATCCCCAGAAATTAGTACAGGTGCCATTACACCCGTTATACGTGACTGTGTGGTGTGGTTTGCATTTTGGTGGAATTATCGGTCCGTACTTTTTTGAGGATGCAGGGGGGGCGTACTGTGACAGTCAACGGAGAGCGCTACCGCGACATGATAACAAACTTTCTTTGGCCTGCAATTGATGGTGGAGACTTCGAACAGAATTGGTTTCAACAGGACGGAGCAACATCACACACCGCCCGAGCCACAATTAATTTATTAAGAGAGCGTTTTGAAGATGAAATTACATAGAATATAAACTTACAGGTGTATTGAATAATTGAGGTAAATAAAAGCCAATGTATCAGACTCCTGCATTGAAAATGCAGGTTCTGTTCTACCTACATAGCTACAATATAAAAAACTTTTTAAACTAAACTACTTTCTAAATAAAACTAACGAATTAAACTAACAACTAATAAAACTAACTACTAGATATAATGTACATACATTACATCTAAATAGTTGATGATTTGGTACAGATTACAACAATACAACAATTAAATACGGAAGAATATATCTAATATTAGCCATTCAATTACAATTTATAAACAAGAAAAATGAAAAATAAATCTTCTAGCTCCAATATGCATGTCACTGATTATCCAATAAGATTTGCCTTACTTTTGTTTTGAATCTATAAATGGAATTCGAAATATCAGTTATATCGGGTGATAGCGCATTATTGATATGAGAAATATTATAAGAGAATGATTTTTTGAAAAATTGATTTTTGTGTTTAGGAATAGTTAAAGATTTACTTCTTAAATTTAAGTGGTGAATGTCTGTCCGAAATGTAATTTTGTTGTATAGGTAGGGAGGACTGCGGTATTTAATAATTTTATAAAATAGCACAGTGGAATGTAGCTTAAGTCTATTAAACATATTAAGCCACTTAAGATCATTAAGCTTATGTGATACATGACCTCGCCTATTAATACCATAAATAAAACGAATACAAGAGTTTTGCATTTTTTGAACTCTATAGGAGTCTTGACCATCTAGGCAAGGTCCATAAACCACATCACAATGATTAAATAGTAGTGGCCCCAATATACTACCTTGAGGCACCCCATTAAGAACTGAAAGACGACTTGAAAAGGTTGCGTCAATTTTTACCATTTGAGACCTATTACTTAGAAATGACTTTATTAAAGCTATAGCATGATTTGAGAATCCTATGTAGTGCAGTAAGGCTACCAATGTTTGATGATTTAAAAAATCGAAGGCTTTAGTAAAATCTAGCAATACCAGAGCAGTGACTATGTTATTATCTCGGGCACGAAAAATGTCATCGGTAGTATCTGCCATTGCTGTTGCGCAACTATATCCACTGCGAAATCCAGATTGCTTAATGGGTAATATTGAAAATCTATTAATATGGTTCCTTATTTGTACATCCAGTACGCGTTCTAATATTTTAGACATAGTTGGTAGCACACTAATAAATCGAAAATGTGTATAGTCAGTAGGATTACTTATTTTTGAAAGGGGTAAGACAATGGCTTCCTTCCAACAATTGGGAAAATAGTTAGTTTCTAAGCATTTATTTATTATGTGTGTAATATATTCGCAAATATGATGACAGCAAAGCTCAAGAAGAGTTATGTTAAGACCATCTGATCCAAAGGCTTTACTTTTTATTTTTTTAATTATGTTAAATACCTCATAATTTTCCACTGCTCTGAACTGCAAAGAGAAATCTATGTCACTTTTTTTATTGGTTGAATAAAAATTTAAATGTTCCTGATCTAAAGGCTGGTTTGAGATAGTAGAGTTAATAAAAAAATTGTTAAATTGATCAACATCATTAAACTGCACCGGAATATATTTTTTCTTAGACGGAGTTAGTTTATTAAGTTCCTCCCATTTTTCTCGAGTACTGCAATTTTTAAATTTATGCCTATAATAGGCTTTGCGTTCCATTCTTATTGAAGCTGTTGTAAAGTTTCTTAATGATTTATAATATTCCCATTTTTCTGGACGTTTAGTGCGTTTAAACTGCTGAAGAGCTGCATCTCTTAATTTCTGCATTTTTTTAATATTCTCTGTAATCCAGGGTAGGAAGGGTTTTTTAGGCAATGTGATTGTTTTAAGAGGAGCGTGAATATCAAATAGGCTAGTTATAGCGTTGTTAATAAATACGACTTTTTGATTAACATCAACGATATTGTAAACATTATTAAATGGTATCGATTGAAGGTCATTTTTAAATAGGTTATGGTTTATATTTTTTAGATTTCTAAAAATGATAGTTTTTGGTTTATAATTTAATTTGGCTATTTATATCTCACAATAGACTACGAAGTGGTCGGAAAAATCAGAACAGATAACACCAGTGCATTTAATTTGGTCATAATTAGTCACTATTAAATCAATTAGGGAACTAGAAGATTTCGTGACTCTGGTTGGCTCCATTATAACTTGTTTCAAATTAAAGGGCTCAAACATCGAAACTAACTTTTTTGTGAAAAGATTATCGCATTGTAACATATCAATATTAAAGTTTCCTATACAAAATATGTTGTTATACAAAGAAAACAAGTTAGAAACAAGGTCCTCCATTCTGTTTAAAAACTGCTGAATATTCGATCTAGGTGGTCTATAAATTATTCCAATAACATCTTTATTGTAATTTTTGCCCAGATACATGATTGAAGTGAGACAAAAGAAAACCAGAAAAAAATTCTTTAAACTAAAAACTTATCTTAAAACTAAGGTTTACTAAACTAGGGCTTATTCTGTTCACAAAAAATAATATATACCTTTATTTTGTTTTTTTGCTTTTTGTTCCTTTTTCTAAACTAGAGGTAAAAGTGGTTCTAGCGGCAACAGTTCTGGTAAGAATACGATTTAAAACCGTAGGAGTGCTGTTTATGACGATTTCCTGGCTCTTTCCTGATTTATCTTGATTCTGATTAACCCTGACTGGTGGAGCTACCTGGGAGGTCTTAAGTGGTGATTTGTCCTTTTCAGTATTGACACGGGACGGCGTTGAAGGTGCACTATTGTTACGAGTTAGCTGGTTCTTATTTATAAAGAATTCTGAAAATGATACCTCGTCAGCCTCTATCAGATCGGTTACACTAAACACTTCTTCGTTAACTATTAGTTGGTTTTGTGATATTTTTGCCGTGAAACCTTTACTTTTGGCTAATTTAAAAAATTTGTAAATAATTTTTTGCTCTTGCTGTTGTTGGGCAGTTAGATCATTGGCAATTGTAATCCCAGTACCCTTTAATTTATATAAGTTTTTTAGTACCGATTTCTTATCTAGGAAACGAGTAAACCTAATAATAACTGGTCTATTGGCCATTTCTTTTTTGCCAACTCTGTAAATATTGTCAATACTTTGCTGCAGATTTATTTGGACTGACAACGTGTCACTTAACAGTTAATAAATTATGTCTTCCAAATAATCTTCGTTTTGTTGCAGTCTAAAAACGATAACTTGATTCCTCTTACTTGATTGTTCAATCCTTTGCAATTTTTTACTAACTTCCAATTTTACCACTTCTAGTTAAAAGATCCTATCTTCCAAAGCTTCGATTTTTTCTTTAAAATTCTTTAAATCATCCTTTATAGTCTGCACATCTATCTTAATAGCATTACTTTGCAGCTTCACCTCGTGCAATAGTTGAAAGATCTGTTCATTAGTTATGGGAGCAATTTTGCTTTAAAAGTACTGGCCGATTTGCTTGTATAGTAGGTCTCGCTGACCGACATACTACTATCAGATTCCTTAAGATAACAATGACTGTTGAATGAATAACATCATAGAAATTAACCAATTCGTTTTTATTTTTTAGCAATTTAAACTTATATCATTCTTATTGGTAGACCCTATATTTAGTCAAAGGAATAAAGTTAAAATTATTAGCACTTTTAGATGATAGTATCCAAGACGATGCTTGATCTTCAAAGTGATTCTTTTTAAATATTTTTTACAAAAGTTCCTTTTCGATAGTTTCAAAATTATTGACACTTTCAGAGGATAGTGTGCATTTGAAAGTCCTATATCTCAAAAATTAGTAGAAATACGTTCAAAAAACAAAAAATATAATATTCGAGGGAATATTCCTGACAAATATTCCCTATGGTATTAGTTAGTCCAAGAAATAAAGTCAAAATTATTTGCACTCTTAGATGACAGTGTCCAAGACAATGCTTGATTTTCAAAGTGACCACTCATGTCAGAGTCGAATATCTCAAGATTTAGTAGGAATATGGTTATAAAATAAAAAATATGATATTCAAGGGAATATTTCTGACAAATATTTCTTAAGGTATTATCTAGTCCAAGAAACAGTTTCAAAATTATTGACTCTTTTAGATGATAGTGTGCATTTGAAAATCCTATATCTCAAAAACTAATAGAAGTATAATGCTCAAAATAAAAAAACATGATATTCAAGGGAATATTCTAATGACAAATGTCTTCACAATATTATCTACTTAAAGGAATAGAGTCAGAATTATTTGCACTAGGACACCATAGAGAGTTTCCTAGGTTTCGACTGCATTTATAAAGCCAAATTGATTTTCGGGTATGTGTTCTTCGCATTTGCTGTAAATTCTTACGTAGATGATTTTAAGAAACAATTTTAAATTTTTTGGAAAAATTGTCAAAGTTATAAGGCTGCGTTAATCCAAAATACTCCTTCACCATTTAATAGCTTCAGAATTTTTGCCGGTACTACTGTTTTTTTTGTTTTTAATTTTCTTTGTTGCTATTTTCCATGGATTAGTATGGATGGGCCTGTAGTTTTTTTCCAAAATTAAGTACGTACGTACCTTCTGCCTTTAATCCTCAAAAAGCTTTTCTAACTATGACTTTCACCTGATTTTTACATTATGTTTGTAATTTGCGTCTATGGTCTTCGCAACTTGTCACTTTTTTAAAGGTTATATATACAGGGTGTCCCGAAATTACATCGCAATATTATGCCAGTTGCATCTTTGTCTAAAAATAAGACAAAAACTTCATATACAGGAAACTTGAAAAGTGAATCGTTTTCATGTTACAGGGCGTTTTATAATTCGTATTGAAGATGGTTTTTTGTTAATATTTTTGAAACGCCTGATCGTTATTTTTCGAAATTTTTATTGTTTACTGCTGTTATTATATTCCATGCTAAAATGTATACAGGGTCATTTAAAATTAGTGGTCAACAAAGATAAAAATGTCATACCTTTTTTTCTGGTTACTTTTTAATTATTTGAATAGTAAAATTAAAAAGAACCAACATTTTCACATAAAAGTATGCCAAAATATGACAAGCTTCTTATATAATTTTACCACATAAAAGTGTGTTAGTTTTCACGCCATTTTGTCCGGACTAACCTCCTACATGCCAATGGACGTAGGTGGCACCTCTAAAACTATGAAATGCATCCGAGGTGCGTCGAACTTCCGCATATGAACCTACGAGTGGATACTGCACGTTTAGAAGAGTCCGCCCGCCTCCACATACGACTCCGGAGTTCGTCGTTACACAACTCCCGCAATTTCCGGGAGTTTTTGTCCTATCACACGGTCAGCTTACACGACGCGGATCCTCTATTACATAACTCATGTCGGAGCTATGTAGAGTTTTGTTATGTAATACGCTGGCCGACTTATAGTAATCCGATCCGGGATTCTTATATGCAAACGAAGGTGTAATCCTAATTGATTGTACACCAATTAGTATCGGATTTCTGCATTAAAATAAGAAATCGAAATCCTGTCGCTTCACCCTTTCAGTTCCCACACCTAAAAGTTTACAGTTCGGACACTGTGTCAATAACTTAGGAAGGGTTAGGAATAAATATTTTTTCGTTGCGGCTCGCTTTCAATCTTAAAGGGCGGACTTGTTTAATTGGGGTTGCAAATTAGTGGGGCTGCTGGAGAAAATATCGACTTTTTTAATGGACAATAAAAACAAAAAGGTTATATTGGGATTTTTTTATATTCGGATAAAGATAGTGAGCAAACAATATTTAATTTGTCTCTCTGTAAGAAAAATTACATTTTAATTATAGTCTATCTTTTTTGAAACCACGCATAATTACTTAAAACATTGATTTAGTATTGCCGTGGAACTATAGGCAGTTTATTTGCTTGCAACACCTCTGATACAATGATGCCAAATGCTTATGTAAAAATGACAAAAAAAACATGTTGTATAATATCATCAAAATTTGTCACTTATTTTGATAGGCGCAAAACAATACTATCCCTATTTAACACGTTGAGTGCCACATGTATCCAACATGGATGCATATATCATGATGATTGAGTGGCCGCATGTATCCACAATGGATATAAACTGGTTTTTGTATTTCTGGCCGCCTGCATCCGCATTGGATGCACGGTTTGCATGTATTGTTATGGGAGCTTTTATATGGTGGCCTGGGGTACCCAAAAACGGTTTGGCCTACGAAATTTATTTTTGCTCTTTGTTCTGCAGAGGAATTTTGAAATAAATGCATAGAAAAATAACTACATAGAAAAATGTGGTTTATTCACATAAATTTATTAAATATGAATTAAACTAAACATGAAATTAAACGTAATAAAACAAAACAAGTTAAAACAAAAAATGTGGCTTATTGACTTAAGGTAAGTGTGAGTTTCAAAAAAATAAGATAATCAATAAAATTTCCGCTAATTTACTCCCAACCTCTTCAGATTTTGAACAGTTCAACAAGATCTTCAGAACAGTGGACACGTTGACCTCTTTTTCATTCAGCACCTCGACTTTCTACCAAAATATGTTTCACCTGATTATCGGGACTTCGAGCATCGGCATCAACAGGTGGGATGCAAAGCATTTCTCCTATAACCATTTCTTTAAATTTTGGTATTGACATCTTTTCGTTGGGAACTTCTTGGTGCAAAATGTAGGCATTTACGACTGCAGTTCCCGCTAGTAACTGTATAGCTAATTTTCTGTACCACTTTACTCCTCGCCTCAATGATATTCCATGATATGACTTCATCTGGTCAGATAGGTCAATAAACGCCTTACATTTATTATAATCGGCTATAATTTCAGGTCTTTTTGTCTAACAGTTACTTGTTTGTCTGTATGTTTAGTACTCAGAACCAAGACGTCACGTTTATCTTTCCATTTCAGAACTACTACACCAGTGTCACTTTCGGCTGCAACAACTTCGTTCTTTAAAAGTTTTTTACTGACTACATCTTTCGGGTTCAGTTTTCGGTTTGCACGCAGCGTTCCAACTAAGTGAGTTTTTCGTTTTGTCAGACAGTGGTGTAGTAAATATCTGTATATAGAGTTCGTCCTTTATCAAGTAAGTTATTCATAAGAGACATTACAACTGCAGTAGATACAGGCATCCCCTTTTTTTCAGCACCGCAATATACACTGAGGTTATAGGTATATCCCTTGGAGACACACAATTTGAACAGCTTTACGCCAAATTTATGCTTCTTCTTTTTTATGTACTGTCGGAAAGAGAGACGTCCTCTAAAGGGGACGAGAGTCTCGTCAATACATACCTCATTATCAGGTATAATAAGTGCTTGAAAACTGGTTATGAGTTTTTTGAGAAGTGGGTTTATTTTATGAAGACGATTTTGAACAACACCTTCATTATCGTTAAAATGAAGTATTTTTAGCAGCAGCTGGAATCTGTTTCTGCTCATAACAGATCTTACTTTATTAAAGTACAAAAAAGATGTCTGCCAATATGCTTGGATACTTGGCAGCTGAAATAGTCCCATCCACATAATTATACCAAGGAATCTTGGAAATTGGTGTCCACCCATTTCTGTATTCTGGACTTTCGTTTAATATTTTTGTTTTTAGATTGTGCTGCATAACGATTTGTTTCAACAACTATAAGATTTATAACTTCAGCAGGTACCATAAGTTTATAAAAATTATATGGATTTTATAAAAAAACTGGTCATGAAATTCCGGTTTTACGCCAGGATCATTCTCCATAAACGATTTTTTTTTAAATTCATACCTGTAACTGGATTCCAGGATGGTTGGTTATCAGAAGCTTTAATATCTTCATCGTCTTCTGAATTTGAGATGATGATCACATCCTCTATCGTTTGTAAAATCTGGCTGGTACCATTATCATGCGTGGGAGAATTGGAGGTTGCTTCGTCATCTGAAGACATCAACGTGTACGATCTGGACTGGATTGCTGAGTTTCCATACATAACATAGAAAGAATTTTTAGTTTATAATAATTAAAATTAATGTTATTGCGATTTTGTTTTAATAAACCCCTATCAAACAACTTCCTCTATCTTACAATTATAAATAAGAATTAATTAATTAAAGCGATATAACACTTGGGATTGCATTTTTTTACGTCGCTTAGGTGTAATAGATAAAGTAGATGAGTCACTGCTTTCGTTTCGGGTTGATACTCGTTTGACAAATAAACGGCACCGAATACAGAATCTTCATCTTCAGAGAGAATTTCCTGCATCATTTTCTCTAATTTAGCTTGTTCTTCGTACGCCATTTTGAAAAATAACACATACAGCAAACCACTATCGGCGATGTTAATAAAACCACTGCAATTAAAGTACTAAAGTAATCATGCGCACGTGTTAAGAGCAACGAATGTTTACAGTTTCCAAGAACTGACAGACGACAGGCACAACAAGCAACCGTCGGCAAGTAAAATAACTAAAGGCGCGCAACCGCGATGCTTCATATTCAAGCAGTGATGTCAAATATATCTCCCATGTATCTGGGTTGGATACATGCGGTTACAATAACCAAAACTAATATAATGGCCACGTGTATCCAATGTAGATACATTTTCAAATTCACGTTTTGAGTGCATCTATTTTTTTTTCTAATGTAATTTTCTATGTGTTTTTTAAACAAATTAACAAAAAAAAATGTTTGTCCAGAAGACCCACATTTTTTGGTACCATTGTGGCACTCAACGTGTTAATGAAATATGAACCATTTTCCTCTATAAAGAAGTCAATATTCAAAGTTGAATTACTGTGTGGATAACGTATATTACAGAAAGAAGCAACAACATCGCAACGCCATACAGTGACATCGTTAATTCCACCGACACAAGTAATCTTTACCAGAGACGTCCTCAAAAAATATTTACATGATAAATATTTATTATTAATAGATTGTGCTTTGAATTATAAACAATTATACCGTTTATAAACTCTTTATGTGCTTTTTTACGTACTTTATTAAAATAAAGGTACTCATCTAATAAAAAGCATCTTTATGAAAATTAATTATTATAGATTTCTTAATAAGTTTTTATTATTTCTTGTTTATGACGGCGTTTGTCTCGTGATATCACGTTATGATAATATCGATATTTATTTGCGAAAAGATCGGCTTAAATCCCCTTTTCCCACACCCCCTTGCCCCTAAGACCATTTTGAACTCAAACAAAGTTATTGCTTACTAATTCTATTCTTTTAATGTTCTAAGCTTAATTAAAACAAACAATGGTTTTCGTATTTTCCTATCTGAGCCTTATAGAAAATCTTATTCGAAGCCAAACATAATTTTTCCAATATTTTATTCTAGCAGAACAAGAACAAATATCCAACTTAAGTTAAATACTCAAAATAGCAGCTAGACAATATCCAATGCAATAAGTAAATAAGTTTTCTCTAAAAAAAGTAAAAGGCACTTTTTTAGAGCTGCCAGATTTTAAAAATTGAAAAGTGGCTAGTATTTTTGAGGGTAAATTAAATATAGAGGCGCAGGAATTTTTTTGGGGTGCTGCGCATTAGTTATGCCACATTTTAACAAAAAAAGCATGAAAATATTGTATTAAAACTTGAAATAAAGATAATTTAACAAATCTTGACCAATTTTTGGGAAACAAAACAAATCAAAACGGAAAAAAAAAAGATTTTTAAAACCTTTAACAAAACAAAAAAATATTTTACCAACAAAAAAACAAATAAAATTAAACCTTTGCAATAAAAAGTGGGACACATCAAAACTAACACCAAAAAATATCACCAAACGTTATTAATATTTTCAGCAATATTTAACCTTTTTTTTAAGCATTAAATTAAAATTCCTTTAATCATGGCATTTTAATGCGTAAGGGAGAAAACTAGGGGGCATTTTTTTTAAGTAGGCTTCCTATTGCTGATCTGCAGTTAGCTCTTCAAAATTTCCCAAAAAGGTTTCTTGGATATCTAGTAAGATAACATATTCTTCAAAAAGTAAATATCGTCATAAATATACGTAATATAATCGTCAACTTCGATCTGAAAATCTTCAAGAATTTTTGAAAAATTATTCATATCTGGTAATAATAAAAAAATTAAAAAATTAAAATCTGCCAATCAGTTTTTTGTTAAATTTGAATAATTCGGTGGATCATAATATTGTGGACCACCGCGACACAAAATAAAAAAACTAAGAGTAAGATAACAAATTTATTTGAAAACTCATACAAACTTGCGTACTAAAAATTACGTTGCATGATAACTTTGGAAATACTCTTTACGTTTTCCCAAGCACAAAGGAACATACCCAATCCGTCCTTACTGGGTTAGCCTTAGTGCTACAAAGCGCGCATCTTCTTCTGGTACTCTTTGTAGGTTGATGAGCAGATGACTGCTGTCTTATCCCTAAGGGTACGTAACTACGTAAGGTTTGTATTTTTTTATTTCAGCATCTGATGGTGCAACCAAATTGCTCTTTCGATTTACAAGCGCTTCTGAGATTAAACCGTTTATGACACTTCGTCTAACATCTTTAGCAGACATTTTTGGTTACTCCAACCTATTAAAAATAATATTGGAATTTACAATTGATGCATCTAATAAGTAAAAAAATATTCGATGCCACCACTTTTTACTGCGACGGTCAATCTTGTAGTTAGAAAGTCTTTGGTCAAATATGTCGAATTCATTCATATTAGAATTGTAGTCGATTATAGATTAAGGACATGGAATTTCAGTAATTTGTCCACTTCTTTCTTTTCTTTTTACTGTTCCTACATCTTCTGGCTGATGAAAATTTGACATCCATTTTGCAGCTAACAATCCGGTACTGCTTGTAAACCATTGCACATCACCGCGTTTCAAATTCCTGTCTGGTTTAAATTTTGGCATATGACGACGATTAACATTTATGGTTCCAACAGCATGGATTTTTCTTTCTTTCAATTGTTGAAATAGATCGACGCTAGTAAAAAAATTATCAACATATAACACAGGGTCTTTATTTTCTAAGTGTTTTATCAGATTTGTAACGACTCTTGAACCAAGACACTTTTCTATCTCACCAGTAGATGATTTTCCAGTGTAAAAATCAAATTTTAGGCAATAACCAGATTTATTAGCTAACATCCACATCTTATACCCCCTTTTGATTGTTTTGTTTGGCATGTACTGCTTAAGGCTACTACGACCCTTAAATTTAATTATTGACTCATCAACTACAACTACTTGATTAGGAATTAGGCATTTTTCAAAGTTATGAGTCAGCAGTCCTAACATAGGGCGAATTTTATAGAGCTTATCATAGTCTGGGAAAGCTTTTGGAGGCAGCAGAGAATTATTATTCAGATGGAGATGACTCAAGAGTCATCCAAATCTTTTTTGGGTCATTGCTGAGCTGATAAAAGCATCATGCAATTCGGGAGCAGTTGACCAATAATCCTTACAGCTGGGACTACGTTTGATACCCATTAACAAATTTATGCCCAGAAAAGCATTAATTTCACACTGATTTGTAGGGACATAGCTTTGCCCAGTTGAAAGTTTTTTCTGCTCGGCATAAAGATTTGTTTGAAACACTAAAGTATCAAATAGTTCAAAAATCATATACGGTGTTGGATTATTAATGTCTTTGATAAACTGAGGAATTCCAGAAGGTTCGGTAAATTGAGGAAGAGGATCAGGTCTATGAACATTAGACCAAACAGGAATTTTACCTTTTGACCACTGTTGTTGTAGTTCGGAGAGGGGGATATTATCACTTGGATCTTCCTCCTCTGAAACCGGCAGATCTTCTTTCATATCTGTAATAACTGTAGGAACTAAAGTTTCGTCCTCTATATCGGAGGAGTCCATATCAATTTCTGACTCAGATCCCGAAGCCAGTGTATCGACATAAAATGTGTCGATTTGTGTGTTGACTTCATCGTAAGTCAAACCTCCTACCGTCTTAAATGGCAATGGCTCCATACCTGCAGGAAAAGATTGTAAGTATAGGTATTTTATAATTAGTGAAACTCAATATTCTAAGTGGAGCGGTGGTAGTAAAAAAGGGCCACATAAAAATAATGTTTTTTTTTTTACAACATACTAATAAATATATGTAAATTAAATATCTATACTTACTGGAATGATGTAAGCTATCACTTTTTGCAGGATCTAATAGTATTTATCAATTTGGACACAGATAACTAACTTTTGTTTATTTTAACCTCAAATTTAATTCGTAACAGGTGTTTCATCAATGCTGCTATTCACCGAATAAGAAATCTAAACGCCAAAGTAAAAAAAAAAACGTTAAAATGTCCACGGAGCGAGCTCCAATAGGTGGTTTAAATTTTGTGCTTCGGCAGCACATTGCAAAGCAACATCAAAATATGGTCTATTTTTTGAACCACCGAGCCTTTAAACCATTAGTCAGGGTGGTTTAAATTTTCGTAGTAATAGAGGAAGCGCTATGGATCAATAATATTGTTGTTTCTCTTTAAACTTTAATGACCCTCTTAATGATTCCATACATAACCTACAAAAAGAAAGCATGTAGGTTACAAGAATAAAACTAAATTATATAAATATTTTTACCAGCAAAAAGTTAATTCCTTAAGATTCAACTTTAAAGTAACAAATTTTAAGGTTTTAAAATAATGAATACACGCTTACCTAAATAGCCTTCAGTAAGATCATCTTCAAAAAAATGTCAAGGTAGTATTGGGGGCGTTCTTGTGACTAAAAATAAGATTTAGCAGGAGTAAAATGTTTCAAAAGACGTTCAGTGGCAGGAATTATAGAAAACCGCCTTGTGAGAACCATTCTTATTCGCAAAAAATGCCTTCAATTCATTCACTTCTTTTTGTGCTAATACTGAATTAATTGTAACACTTATTAACTCAATATTCAACCTTATACTTAAGTGATCATTTTTTTTCTAGTAAAATTTATCGTGTTTTTTTTCCATTTTCGTGAGTTTAATTATATCGTTCCTTCTGCAGTAATTTATTGTAAAATGTAAAATATAACTCACAAATCATACATTTAGCTGGTGAAATATCTTTTTCCCTAATCCAAGAATAAGTTTGGCTCCATTCATTATTAAACATTCCATTTATTTTTTTTAATAGAATAGAAAATCCAGTCTCTCCTTGATCTGAATTATTTGCCTCAAATAATGGAATTGTTTTTCTTGCTCACCATCATCTTGGTCAACACTTATTTGCCTAACTCAATACCAATTTTATCACTTGCCTTATTACTGTTAGAAAGATCCATATTAACAATCTCAAGAAAACAAATAGTAATGAGCTAAGTCAAGACTCACTACACTTTTCTCTTCAAATTCTTTTCGCAATTTGGCTGGTATGGCTACTCCATAAAAAAATCCAATATCATTAGATCGGATGACCTAGCAGGCCATTCTACAGAACCCCAAGTTTCTATCCAATTATTGTATCCACAAATTGTAAAGCTGGAGCTGCATACTGAGGAGACCGCTGTTACTTCTCTATTTTCATCAGTGACGTTGAGTAGACTTTTGATTTTTCTTAATTTCATTTAAAAAATCTTGATTTATTTAGTAAAATGATAAATAAAATATTGCATCTAAAGCAATGTGACAAGGGAAAAATTTTTTTCCACATATCTTCAAAGTCAAACCTTGACAATATAGAATGACCATCCAAAATCATAATATACTTATGAATATGTTTAAAAATAATTTTAAACTTTTGCTTCATTTATATTTTCCACATTAAATCCGCGAAAGCTGTTCAACTTTCATCCCTTAAGCGGATGCGGAATTCACCCTTATTTTTGCAAATGTTGTAATACATCTTTTAAAAGAGCATCATATTTCCTTTAAAAGAACGCTTGGTTTTTTAAAATTTTTGCAGGCTGTAAGTGTTATCTTAATAGTCGTTTAAAAAAAAAATTAAAAGAAATAAAGGAGGATTATATCGGATGATCTTGCGGGTCATTGAATTTAATTTGAGGTATTTCTTTACGAGAATGTTGTTCACTTCACAATTTTGATCAGTGATTTCCCAAAAAACTCCGGCAAGAAAGATAGTCCAAATATAGAAAAAAAGTGAAAAGTTTTAATTTTTAGATTATGATGATTGATAGTACCATCAAAAAAAAACATTTGTCTGAGAAGACACATTGATTCTATACCTCATTTACGGATTTTAAATATGAAAAAAAGTGTTATTGCCATCTTTAATTAATTCAAAAAATTTTTGTAGGAAATACAATGTATAGTTGCATTTTTTGTATTGAAGCATAATTATTTATACATAATGCGGATCTGCAACAACTAATGCAGAAAAAGAGATAATTTTGTCGCGAATATATCGCAATTGTACAACCCCAGTTACGGTTTTATCCATTTATCATTATTTCCTATACCTATAATCTGCTCCACAAATGAAATGGCACAAATTTTGAAGTGTGATCATTATACACTATTAAATAATTTTTTAAATTTTTTTTAGAGAAAAAAATAAAGAAAAAAATTTTAAAGAACAAAAATATATAAAAATGTATGTTAATTTATAATGGCAATACCGCCTTACTTTCTGTCTTTAATTTAATGGAATACCTATTACTATAATAAACTAAAAAATCAGTTGTAGACTGTATTAGCTTTGGGTTGCAGGTAATCAGCTCTTGGAATAATTCTTAGTTAACGTAATTAAATCACTTTAAATTTTTTTTTAAATGTTAAAAATCAATCAGAATCAATAATTTAAAGAAAAACCTTTATATAAAGAGGTTGCTTACCTATAAATATTAAAAAATAAATTTTT